>NC_138870.1:16499065-19306615 GCF_965194805.1 Balaenoptera borealis | reverse complement strand
GCATACCAATGAGTCATAAATCCTTCTGGCTTATACTGATAGTAACCATTTTCACTTTTTCAGAATCAGATACATTTTGTATAATGCATCTCCTATAAACATGATACAGGGGTTGGCAAACAATGTGTTCTCAAGCCAAATCCAGCCCAGTGCCTGTTTCTGTAGACAAAGTTTCATTGGAACACAGCCACACATATTCATTCATCAATTATATGAACAGTATATGGCTGTGTTTGTGCCACAACACAGATCTGAATAGTGGAAACAGAGACTATAACATGGGATGAAAAGTCTAAAGTATGTACTACATAGCCCCTTACAGAAAATGTTTGCCAACTCCTATCATGGTATAATAGCTGCAACTGAGAGCTGCTAAGCACCTAGTCTGGTGCTATTTACATTATATGCATCATCTAAAATCTTTCCAGGAACCATCTGAAGTAGATTTCATCTCCTAAGTTTCAAATAAAGCAAATAAAAGTTCTGGACTATCAACAGTATAAGCACTTCCTAGAAATCTGTTAAACATGCAGAGTCCTAAGTCCATCAATAGAAATTCTTGTTCAGATGGTCTTGGATGGAGCCCAGAAACCTACATTTTTCCCAAGTACCCTAGGTGATTCTGGTGCAGATAGTAAAGGATCAAATATAAACACTTAATGAAGAGATAAAATGACTTGTCTAATACCACCTACTTCCATATGTGATTAAGCAGGGATGTGAACACTAGTGTGCTTGGTTCCAAAATGTATATTCTTTTTGACTTCTCTTTTAAGTTACTTAGGAGTTTGATTACTCTTTTAAGAGTAATATATCTGCTTTTAAGAGTTACTTAGAGATTTTTAATCTAGTTACAACATATAAAAATCTAATTTACTACGTTTGAAAAGTACATGCAGAGACTTCAAGATGATCCAATATAAATTCATGAAGTTTAACTAAAATTTGTACTTCCAAGATATTAAGGGTCTGAAACACACTATAGAGAGATACTGAGCTTGATGATGCAAAGGCTAGTCCCGTGGCTTTCATCTTGTTATTTTTATATATATCATAGGTGGATACAAAATGGTGAAGTCCTGACCTCAAATCACATGAATGATTTAACAAGTGATAACAAATCAAACACATTTGTGAACATAATATATAGCTTAATCATTTATTCTTTGTAGAAACCATTTTAACTTGAAAAGACTTAACACTTGGCTTTTAGATGCTATAACAAAGTAACAAGTTCAGGTAAAGAACTTTGCAGTGCACATTTCTAATTTTCATGATCCTCCTTGATATTGCAATTATAAGTACTAATACTATGCTACAGCTCAAATATATATATTTTCTGCTTATTAAACTTACTAAATTTACATAATTTACCTTTTATAAAGTATGAGGCAGGTTACTTCTCCTTGTAACTAAAGACAAATATGTCATAGTCACATTACTTCAAAACCATTAGCTCCTAATTTGAAACAGAGTAAGATAATAATAAAAAGAACAAGCTTCTTGCCACATGGTCATGAGTTTCAGATTTTACCTGAACAACATTCCAACCATGTTTTCTTAAGGCTTATGTAGCAACTAATCACATAGGAATTGATTTTTTTAATGGATGCCACAAAGTCCAAAGTAGCCCTCCTAACGGACAGTATAAAGCCATTGGTAAGAAAAAAAGAACAGAATATCACCACAACTAACATACAAACATAACCACAAAGACAAGAAGAAACAAATGGTACATAACAGACTTCTATGAAGAAGGGCAAACTCTAAAAACTCTATCAACATATTTACACTTGTTGAACTGTGAGTTTTATTCTTCTGTGTAGGGAAGAAAACTTAGACACAAAAGTATGATTTAGGTAACTCGTAAAGTAAACAATGACAACCTTGAACTCTTAAAGCCAGATGGAAGCATAACTATTTTATTTGAAAATATGAGAACTTTTCATATCACCAATCAGTAGTTTAGATAGGCAACTGGTTAAATAAAAAAGCAAAAATTAATTTTTTTACCTAAGACATAGTAATCTGATTTTTTTGGTCCCTTATGTTTTAGATTATAAACAAGTTTGTTCAGTGAAATGAATATTCAAAAGAAACTTATAAAATAAAAATATGAAAAGTTAAAATTATATTCCAAAGGAAATAACAGATTCTCTTGATTAACTTGCAGTTAAAAATAAAGCTGAGTGTCCACTTCAAATGTAAGATGAAGACCCTCACTTGAAATTCCATTATATAAAATAATGTGTTATTAGATCTTGCACTGAACTTAAAAGCTAATATACATCGCTTTAATGCATAACTAATACTCTAGTCTCACAAATGGCATTGAGATTTGGTTACTAGTATATAATGTAGTACATATATACTATGACAATTATATATAATAAATGGATAGTAATAAATTAAAGGGCACTGTCAAGTACTTAATGTTTTGGGGTACACCTGAAGTTTTCAAAAAACGATTCCACACAGACTTCAAGACATTCAAAATAAAGATGTTAGCTCAGAAAATTTTTTAAAAATAGAATCTCTAATCAGATTAAAGTATCAAATATAAAAGGTACTTAAGTATGTTTTTGAAAATATGTGCTTCAGTCTACCACCCTTGACAGTGTTCTTTGGTTAGTTTTCTTCAAATTAAAGTCAGTTACAAATATTAAAAGCTTTTGCATTAGAACAGTCTCAGCTTACAATCTGATAAGAATGGTCATAAACAGTATTTAACATAATATGACCACTTAATCAGAATTCATTGGCTTCAATATCTTCACAACAGCACACTTTTAATTCAAAATAATCTTCCAAGTATGATACCTATCTTCAAAACTGGTTTCCTACAAAATGCAATAGCTTCAAAGTTTCAAACAGACTTTTTGAATTAATACTAATCTTTCAACCAAAATTGCGTTTTAAAAATGTCAATGTAGTATTGAAGGGCACCTACCATTTTAGCAACCAAACCTCAAACCACTTTATCCAATAATATAATACAACCAAGTGTTTCTTAACTATAAAAACATAGAGAATTTGAATACAGCAAGATAGGAACAATCCCAAAAAACAATTCACCAAAAAGTTCACTGACCATCTCAAAAAATGTTAAAAACAATTTACTAAAGTGTCTTGATTATTACTTTAGTAGATAAAATTTCAGCAACTACAAATAAAATTTCCTCCATCTGTGGCTCTCTCCTTAGCACCAAAATATCTAACAAATCAGTATAATAAACAGGTAATGGGAAACCTGGAGACATATTTGCTTCTAATACTGCTGTCCCCCCCGACACTCAAAAAATTTCTATATTTATAAAACAGTGCAATGTCAGCTGGTTTTTCAATAACCCCCATTACAAGCAGGTGCATTTTCAAACCATGAACTACCAAATATTTACAATTAAATTCATAAACAAAGTAATTTTATCATTTTTCATTTAAAACTCTAACAGAAAAACCAAAAACTGTTTCTAATAAACCAATTCTAAGAAACATATTTTATACAACTATGCAGAGAATATATATTCCTAATTTAGCACAGTTACTGTGACTTTGTAACCAAAAGAAAATGTTGAAGACTGCACACATGTTTTTAACCCTTGCGTTTGAATTAAATTTATTGACACAAAGATCAAAGGATTGTTAAGAACATGAAGAAAAAAACTTTACTCACTGCTAAAGTCAAACACCTACCTTGTTTCTCATTGTAGATTATATTCTTACACAACAGATCATTATGGCAAAGCACAACAGGTGAGCCCAGGTTAGAAAGAATCTTCTTCATCCAAGTCATTTCTTCCTGAAGAATCTGAGAGCTTGGGATATCACTTAGGAACCTTTCAGTTTTTAAAAAAAAAAGAGTTATATCTTATTTATATTAATGGCAACATTTTTTAAAGTTTCATTAAGGAATAAAATCTTCTTTTCTTTTCTTTTTGGTCATATAGAACTTATTTTTTTCCTTCTAGTTTTATTAAGATATAATTGACACACACAGCACTGTGTAAGTTTAAGGTGTACAGCATGATTTGACTTACATACATCATGGAATGATTACTATAATAAGGTTAATGAGCCGCCATCATCTCACAAAGATACAAAATAAAAAGAAAAAAACGACTTTTTTCTTGTAATGAGAACTCATGATTTACTCTCTTAACAACTTTCATATATAATGCACAGCAGTGTTAATTTATCATGTTTTATATTACATCCCTAAGTACTTATTTATTTTGTAACTAGAAGTTTGAACCTTTTGCCTACTTTCATCCAATTCCCCCTTCCCCATACCCCACCTCTGGTAACCACAGATCTGATCTCTTTTTCTCTGAGTTTTGTTTGTTTTTGAAATATAAATGACCTGCAGCACTATGTTACTTCCTGGTGCATGACACAATAATTCTATATTTCTATACATACCAAAGAAAATCTATTTTTAATAAGTTCTTTCCATTTAAATGCACAGACTTCTGAATTAAAACAAGCCAATTATTCTAAAGATTAGAATAAAGAAAAACCATTAAAAAGAACTTAAACATGAATAAAAAGAAACAGAGCAACAGTTAAAATGCAGGGCAGAAAAGTAAAAAATGTATCAGTACAAAATGGGATGAGGGAATAATATATATATCTAACAGCTAACAATTACACTATTCTAAATGTCTTATATTTATCTCCATTTTATAGATGGGGGAAACCAAGACACAAAGAGTTTAATAAAAAGAAGTTTAGCTTTTCCTCAGTTTCCGCTAAGGTGCTCGGTCCTTCCGAGGAAGCTAAGGCCGCGTTGGGGTGAGATCCTCACTTCATCCAGCGACTAGCACCGCGCCCGGCAGACCCTGCCTAGCACTCGTCCGCACCATGGCCTCCGTCTCGGAGCTCGCCTGCATCTACTCAGCCCTCATCCTGCACGACGATGAGGTGACGGTCACGGAGGATAAGATCAATGCCCTCATTAAAGCAGCCGGTGTAAATGTTGAACCTTTCTGGCCAGGCTTGTTTGCAAAGGCTTTGGCCAATGTCAACATCGGGAGCCTCATCTGCAATGTGGGGGCAGGTGGACCTGCCCCAGCAGCTGGTGCTGCACCAGCAGGAGGTCCTGCCCCCTCCACCACTGCTGCCCCAGCTGAGGAGAAGAAAGTGGAAGCAAAGAAAGAAGAATCTGAAGAGTCTGATGATGACATGGGCTTTGGTCTTTTTGACTAAACCTCTTTAGTAGCACGTTCAATAAAAAGCTGAGCTCTTAAAAAAAAAAAAAGAAGTTTAAGTATATTATTTAAAATTACAAAGATAGTCCATTAAAGAACTAAAACATCTATTTCAAGCTTGGAAGGGTGAATATAGTACAAATCAGCTAAAGTCACATTTGAAAGTCAATAGATATTATCTACTATTGATAAATCAACTCATTATTTTATGATAATCATACAATCGTTAATCATATAAAATTATGATACTATCACATGGTAACCACATCATAGAATACTCATCTTTACAGAGAACTGCCTCAGTAGTCAGGCTGGGAAGGGTGAGAGTTGGTACGGCAAGAAGGATTAGTGATCATGGCTTTTTATCCTACACTCTTTTCTGTACTATTTATTGTGCTGTATTTGTAATAATTTGATAAAAATACAATGGAACAAAAATAGGGTGCTACTACTAATTCCTCAATAGCACCATCAGGCTTACAAAATAAGTTCTCTTCATTCTTTCTCTATATCATCTCTCAAATTACCCCTTACATTTCCATTTTATAACACAAAAAGGATTCTGTATCACTGAGTTTACTTTAATGAATTTGCCTATGGAAATAATAGGATTCAAAGGATTATTAACATAATTACAATCATATACAGACAAAAAGGAATGGAAGAAAATATGAAACATATTTTTAATATTTTAACTGTTTTTAATGTTTTAGTTGTATATTTTCTGTTGGGGCAAGGTTCTTTCATTATTTACCACACTGCCTCTCCAGCTTTACCCAAGTATCACTAACCTCAAGCATTTGAAGTAATCTTCTCTGAATAATAATAATAATAATAATTTTTAAAATAGCAGCTAACATTTATTTAGCACTTATATGGCCAAGCACGGTTCTAAGAAATTTGTATATGCCAACTCAATTAATCCTCACAGAACCCCTAAAAGGTAAATATACTACCTTTGTTATTTCTGTTTTATGGAAGAAGAAATAGGTAATCTGTCCAAGGTTACACAGCAGAACTGAGATTTGATCCCAGGCAGTCTGGCTCCAGTCTTGTACTCTTAATCCATACAGCACCATGTATGCCTCTCAACTCTGCACCACTGCCATCTACTTACTTTAAAGTGATTTTTCCCAAAATTTTTCAATAAAATAGCTATTTCAAAAGAGAATTTTTTTTTGTTTTTTATGTTATCACTTTCTGAATGTCCAGTACACCGGACAAACTTCCAGGTGTCTGCCTATCTCAGTTAAAGGGGTATAATATCCCTATCCATTCAAAGTTTGACAAACTACATGTAAATAAAGCACACACAGAGTGAGTCAAACTAATCTTTGAAATAATCAAGCTCAAAAGAATATAGCTATTTTCCACTAATGAATTATAAAAAATTAAAAGAAATGAGAAAAAAAAATCCACAGGTCCTGCTTACCTCCATTGTTCTTAAAACAAAGACTTCCTGAATACAAAAGCTGAAATCTTCATGTACGCTTTAGGTATAAAGACAAAATAAAATTTCCAATTTTGGTACTAGTATTAATCACACTATGTAAAAACACGTTTGGTGTAGTTTCTGAGGCCCGTGCCCCCGAGTATTTCAGAAGGTCCTAGCAGGACTGTGCTCTGGGTGTTTGTCCAGAGCGGCTGAGATGGTGGAGGAGGAGGAGGAGGAGGACTCTGAGCTCACCTGCTCCCACTGGCGCATCAAAATTACAAACACCTACAGAGCTACTTACTCGTGATGAGAAAGACCAGAAGACTGGCACAAAAGATTCTTTAAAGGTATAAAGAAGAAGCCACGGGCTTCCCTGGTGGTGCAGTGGTTGAGAATCTGCCTGCCAATGCAGGGGACACGGGTTCGAGCCCTGGTCTGGGAAGATCTCACATGCCGCGGAGCAGCTGGGCCCGTGAGCCACAATTACCGAGCCTGCGCGTCTGGAGCCTGTGCTCCGCAACAAGAGAGGCCGCGACAGTGAGAGGCCCGCGCACCGCGATGAAGAGTGGCCCCCGCTTGCTGCAACTAGAGAAAGCCCTCGCACAGAAACGAAGACCCAACACAGCCAAAAATAAAAAATAAAAAAATAAATAAAGAAGAAGCCACAAGAAGACGAGCAGAAGGGGCAGAGACGCAGCACAGTCAAGACCCATACCCCTGGGTGGGCGACCCACAAATGGGAGGATAATTACAATTGCAGAGGTTCTCCACCGGAGAGAGGACAAGCCCCACAGCAGGATCCCTAGCCTGGGGACTCCTGCACTGGGAAGACATTTGGCTTTTTAAGGGCACACTTTCAGGAGAACCAGAGGGCTGTGGGAAACAGAGACTCCACTCTTAAAGGGCATATACAAAATCTCACACACTCTGGCATCCAGGTCAGAAGCAGTAATTTGAAAGGAGCCTGAGTCAGACCCACTCGTTGATCTTCAAGAGCCTCCTGGAGAGGCAGGAGGCAAATGGAGCCCACCCTTGACTAAGAGACACTGGCCGCAGCCATTTGGGGGAGCTCATTCTACCAGGAGGACACTCGCCCTGGTAAGTGCCATTTTGGAATCCTCCCTCTAGCTTACTGGCACCAGGACCCAGGCCCGCCCTGGCAGGCCAAGTTTTAGGACCCCTTGGGCCCCTCAGGCAGCATCCAGGGATCTTGCCCCACCCACCAGCAAGCTGACACCAACTTCCAGGACATGCTGGACACCAAAGCCAGCTGTGCCAGGAACCAGCTCTGCCCACTGGGGGTCTAATACCAACTCTGGGGAACCCCAGGGCCCTGCAGCCAGAAACGCTGGGACCTGGCTCCACCCAGCAGCAGACCAGCACTAGGCCCAGGACCCTCTGGGATCTGGGCCCTTTCCATCAGCAGGCCAACACTACATCCGGGACCTCTGGTCCCACAACCTGCCCCCCAGACCCAGTTCTGCCCACCAGAAGGCCAGCACTAGCCCCCTTAACCCTGCTGCACGTTGTACATGAAAGTTAAGAGAGTAAATCCTAAGGGTTCTCATCACAAGGAAAAATAATTTTTTCTACGTCTTTATTTATGATGGATGTTCACTAAACTTACTGCAGTAATCACTTCATAATGCATATAAGTCAAATCGTTATGCTGTACACAAACTTACACAGTGCTGTATGTCAATTATATCTCAATAAAACTGGAAAAAAAAACATGTTTATACACTTTGGATTCTCAATACTGATTTACACATTTTTCTATATAGGAAATGAAATACCTTAGTCACTCTGAACCTGAAGTCCTACAAAAGCTGAGACTCCAGTAAATGAATTTTCAACCTCATGAGACTTAAATAGTCACAGGAAACTAAAACCCAAACTTTTTCACACTCCAATATTACTACACTGTCCCAGTATAGATCTCTAGGCCCCTTCAAAACAGCCTTCCTTTGGACAGAAGGAATTTTTTTAAAAAGGTCTCTATTGTCAACTCACACTACGAAAAATATACCCATTCATAGTAATCTTTATATTATGTTTACTGCCAAATAAACATTCCATATTTGTTTCTTGGTTCACCACTTCCCCACTTTTAGAGGGGATGATTATTTTTCTTCTTTTCTTTTTTTTTTTGAGTCAGCTGTGGGAAGGGAAGGAGATTTCTGTAGTGCCTTCTGAGAGCCAAATGAATTAATGCTTATTTTACTTAAATGCAAAGAGATAAACCAAACCAGATTTTATACACAGAAACCTTACAGTTATCTTTGAAACCCTATATATGAGCAAAGCAATGTAAAACATAATTTAAAATGTAAAAGTAATTTTACCTTTTATTAATGTCTTCATCTGCAAATCCTGTGGGAATGAGAGAGAAATATTTTCCCATCTTTAGCCATAGGTTAGATTTGGGAATCCAGCCATTGTGTGCATGAATAGCATGGATTTTAGCAAGCTGACGTGCTATAAGCCTGTTTAAAAACAAAACAGCATAAAAAAGAAAGTGTTAAGCACCATACAGTTCATATCTACTCATAGGTAAACTAAAATAACTAAGGTGCCTTTATCTTATAACATGATTTATTTTTACCATATATAAGATTCAAACTAATATGGCAAGTCAACCCTCAAAAGGAGAGGCAAACAAATGTTTAAAGCATAAGTAGGAAGAAACACCTAAAATTAATACAGTAATTAAATACTGTGTCCAAAAGGGACTGAGTGTCTGGATATAGGCAGCCTATTTTGATTATAAATGTTTGTGACCAGCAGAACAATACACAACGATAAATGATTTCAAGGCACATATTAGATATTAATCACTGATGCATTTAAATTACACTGAGTCATTTTAATTTTGAGCTTTTGAAGTCACTGAAGTTAAAGGGCAAAAGGGACTAAAGTAAAAAGATAAATGGGCAGATACATAGGTTCTATTAGTTAATTTCTGTAAGTGTGTTGTTAACAACAAACACTCTGAACAAACGTTAGGATTTTATGATGTAGAATCAATACTGATATAACAACAAAATAGTTTGAAGCTGTGTAGTGTATTTGTGTCCACACCATCTTTGTATCTGCAGAACCTAGTACAGCAAATGCTAATGGAGGAATAAGCATACCAAATAGAAATAAGAACTAAATTACCATATAGTCCATAGAATAGTAGGTAGAAACATGACTTAACAATAATCTACAAATAAAAGAACTTAAAACTGGCAAATTTTCAAGATGCTAACAATCTAATGTAACGTTCCTCAAAGTACAATCCTAGGACCTACAACATAGCACCACCTAGGAATTTCTAAGGTTCCACCTCGGATCTACTGAATCATAATCTCTATGGGTAGGCCCCAGCACTGCATTTTAAACAAGATTTCCAGGTGATCCTAATTCACTGTATAATTTGAGAGGCACTGATATAATGCTCCAATTCTGCTTTTGAAGTCACTGAGGTTAAATGGCAAAAGGGACTAAAGTAAAAAGGTAAGTGGGCAGATAAACAGGTTCAGTGAGTTAATTCCTATAACTGTGTTAACAAGTTCTCTGAACAAACATTAGCTTGGCTATGTACTAAAATCAATCTTTGGAAACTTAAAAAAAAAAAAAAGAAAGAAAAAATACAGAGGCCTGGGTATTACCCCGAGAAATTAATTGGTTTGGGGTGCAGCCAGGGCATCAAGACATTTTAAAAGCTTCCCAGATGACTAATACGCAAAAACCACTTAACTAAGTACACAGGGAATCTAGCATTGTAGTAATCCTTCACCAATCTGTGATTAAATAACACAGTTTTATTATATTTTTATACTACAGTGAATATTCTCATCTATCTAGTTTTTAATAAGAGTCCTGACTTTCCTTTGGAGAAACTTCCATCCCCCTCACTTTTTCACGTGGTTCACTCAGAGCTCATCTCAATCCTAACTCCCTATCCCACCGGCACCACTAACTTTAGGAGTGAAGAGATGACACAGACTTGCCCAGAGCATTCCACCCTTCAGGCCAGAATGATTGGTTCAGGGCATATTACCCAAACTAGGCCAAAATGATTTGATCCCAAGACTTTGGTTGAAGCTACTGACTTTGGTTGAGGCGATCAGAAAAGAAGGGACACACTCCCCACACTGCAAATTGATTAGATAAGCCTGTAACTGCTAAGAATCATAATTGTCACTCCTTAGAAAAGTCTGCCAGAAAAAAAAAGGTAACTCACAACAAAACAGACAGTGATATTCCTAATGGCACTATTAGAGCCCCTGGATCTACCCATGCTTGAACTTAGTATTCTCAGATACATGAATCAACAAATTCTTCCTTCTTTGAGTCAGTTTGAATTTTCAAATTATTATTCTCAATAAGTCCTAATGCATCTCAGAAGTGTTTAGGCATTACTGCAAGTGAGTTTCAGTTCTACTACAAGAAATATTTGATGTTTTGTTTGAAAGAACACAGCATTAAAGAACCAATAGATTGACTAATATTCTTCATCTTTCAGTTTGGATGACTGTAATTCAGCTGACCACATCTCGTTTGATGTTTGATGATCTGAAAAACATTTCACAGTAGGGGAAAATGCTCAATGCCTGTAAGGAGCAGAAAACTGTTATTGGTCTGACAGTACTTGATGCAATGAAAAGAGGTCTATAGGACATAGCCCTTGCAAATCTTTGATACCCAAAGCTGTAACTGAATTAGCTGTTACCCTACTGATTCTCTCATGTACTCAGGTACAGAAATTGGTGAGTTTCTCTTGTCTTCAGAGTACCACTGGATTTTATTACTGAATTTAAAATAAGTGATAAAATATTTGTAATGCTGTTCTTTAACCCACCTAAATTTTTAAAGAGAAACCTGCTTATATTGTTATTCTGAAGCTTAAAGTTTACATGTAGCTCACATTCAGCAAGCTCCTCAGCCTAAAACTGCTGCCAAGTGCAGTGTCTGATGCATTCAATATTTTCTCCTTGTTTTCTACTCTGGAAAATAAGTATGATGAGGTTTCACTGTAAGTGAGTAAAATTTGCTTTCGGCCTTTATTTTGATGATTAAGTTAGGATTCTATGGATGCTGAAGTTATGTGAAAGGAGAGACATAGATATCATATCTGAGAATATCTTTCGCCTTTAAGGCATTGCATTCTTGTCTAAAGTGGAAAATTTGGCTGATTTGAGAATAAAATATAACTGAGTATGCAACCATGTGAAGAATAAATCTTATTTTTTGGGGAAAAAAGAATCCTAATGCATTACCAAAATATTAAAATCTTTTTAGGTATGTGTGTTTTGGTCCATACCTCTCAAATTACCAAATAAACATTTTTATATAAATTAAATAATTATTGCTTAAATGATCTTCCCCAAGACCATATACTCTACAAGAATATAGGAAAAAAAATCTATTTTTATATCAATCTCTCATACAGTATTTGCATAAAAAGCTAGGCCCAAATGAACATGTACTACTTTAAGCATCAGGAACCTTCATGAAAAAACCAAGTGATAATAAAATCAAAACAAAGGAGAGTACAAATATACACATATATACACGCAAACACACATATACATACATAGATGTATGTGTGTGTGTGTGACACATATATATTTGAAGCCAGTAAAAACTGGTTTTAAAACTTCAAGGAGGGGAATTGGGACAAAAGGCCTGAAGAAAGGTAATCCATGTTACATAAAACTCAAGGGGCAATCTATATCAACAGAACATTATGACCTAGAAATGTTTACTCAACAAATGAGACCAGTGATTCAGAAGAAGGGTCACATATTAGAACAGGTATTTAACACCAAAAAATTTTATTTGCTGTTTTAAAAATAAATAATAATGTCTATTTTTTATAGTTTTACCCCAGAGTTTGTATGAGACCCTGATTTGCAAAACACAAAATGTAGTCTCAGAAGTTGTCCAAATATAAGTTATTTAGCTAGGAGTGACTGGAATGACAATTCTAAGGCAAATACTTCAAAATGGCCACAACTCCAAGGGGTTCTTACACGTTAATGGAATCTGTTGAACATGAATAGCTGCTACAAGAAAAAGCACCTACTAATTTTGATTCTCTTCACTTTTCTGGCAGAAAGGTGGCTAACTGGAGCTGAGCCAGGATTTGAACTGATGATGTGATGCAAAGGCCAAGGCCTTTCCACTGTAATGTACTGCAGTAACACTGCCCAGAATTAGTTGGGTTTTCTTCTGACTTTGCCCTTGTATTTTAAGTCTAAACTGAAGCAAATCATTTCATTTCTCTAAGTCTCAGATTTCTTACAAGGAAAATCAAATTACTGGCGTAATCTTAAAGCTCTCCTTCAAATCTAACATGATATGCCCCTGAATACCAGAAAAAAATTTACATAAACATTTACTCAATTTAGAGATTTAAGTTCAACAATGACAACAGGAATTTCACATTCATATTCATATACAAAGATCCTGTAGACTAACTTCCCATTTCATACCAATTTCCTACTAGGTATAATAGAAATGTTAAATATACATAAACTATGGAGTGAAAGGCAAATTTTCCAAATCTGATTTTGATTTTTATCAAAATTATCAAATATTTTCTCCTTTGAACAAATTTCTGAAATTACAAGTGAAGTTATAAAAATTATTTTATATGCAATTTTAAAAACATTTCTGCATAACGTGATATATACCTACTCAAATGGAAAACAAACTAAAATATTAACAACCACCATACAATAGCAAAATTAGTATTTGTAAAAAAACTATAACAAAACTTAAGAGCTAATGATTAATATCTTCTAAAGTAAATTATAGATATATTTACCTTATCTACAGGCGCACTGTTAAAATAGAATTCGATTATATAAGGGACAAAGTTAATGTTAAATGATAACATCATGCTTACTATTATGTAAGCATGATGTTATCATTTAACATTAACTTTGTCCCTTATATAATAATAGGTAAAAATATATTCAGAATAGTGTTTAAAATATTTTGTAGCATTTTCCTATATAATTAAAAAAAATAGCAGCAAATAATAATAGTATAGTTGAGATTGCTTTATCAATACTACTGATAAATACTATCACTAAGTTATCATACAAGGGGCAAAGACCATCCCTTATTCTTCTATCCTAGCATTCAGCACTAAGAGGAGGTACTTAACAGATATTTGATGAATAAGAATCATCATCTTGGCAACAGACTCAGGATACATTTAGAAACTTACCATAGGATTCTACCACTATTAGAGTTTTTCTCTGGTGGATTAAAATTTATCCTGGATTTTTAAAAATCTCATATAATAAGAACTGTGCCAAAATTAATGCCTAGCTATAGAAAAACAAAATGACCATCCATTTGAAATACTGCCTGTTCTTTAACAAGACACATCTTGTATAAGCCTTTTTTGCAAAATCTAGGATTCAAGTCAATTTTTACAGGTCTCAGAACTACCAGTGTATCTTTTCTGTAGCAAAATTAACAAGGAAAGGAAGAAAATCTATTATACAAATATCCTCGTGGAAATAACAAGTATAGTTCAATTGCAAGCATAGCAGCTACATACTTAAAAACTAGGCTTTGCTAAGAGATTTTAAAAATTAAATAAGTCCTACTTACAAGTTCCATACTCATCTAAACTTTTTGATAAACTGGTGTTGAACAAAATACGCAATTTGTGAAGGATGGCTTTGTTAGGAAAATTTATGGTTTTTACTAGTAAATGAATTCACCGAAGTTGCAGAACACAAAACCAACACATAAAATACATTGCAGTTCTACATCATCAATGAGCAATCCAAAAAGGAAATTAAGAAAACAATTCCACTTACAATAGCAACAAAAAGAATAAAATACTTAGAAATAAACTTAACCAATGAGGTAAAAGATTTCTATACTTAAAACTACAAAATGTTGCTGAAAAAAATTAAATACAGAAATAAATGGAAAGACATCTCATGTTTGTGGACTGGAAGACTTAACATTGCTAAGGTGTCAATACTACCCAAAGTGATCTTTAAATTCAATACAATCCCTATCAAAATCCCAATAGCATTTTTTGCATAAACAGAAAAAACTCCACCCTAAAATTCAAATGTAATTTTAAGGAAACCCAGATAGCTAAAACAAGCTGGAGAAAAAAGAATAAAGTTGGAGGTCTCACACTTCCTGATTTCAAAACTTATTACAAAGCTACAGTTATCAAAACAGAGTGGCACTGGCATAGCCTCAGACATACAGACCAATGGAATAGACAGCTCCAAAATAAACCCTCCAATTTATGATCAAATGATTTTCAATAAGGATGCCAAAACCATTCAATGGCAAAGGACAGTCTTTTCAACAGCTGGTGCTGGAAAAACAGGATATCCACATGTAAAAGAAAGACGTTCCTTAATCCTTTCCTTAAATCATACATAAAAATTAACTCAAAGTGGATCAAAAATCTAAATGTAAGAGCTAAAACTATAATACCCTTAGAAGAAAACATAGGAGAAAAGCTTCATGACACAGAACTTGGTAACAATTTCTTGGATATGACACCAATAGCACAGACAATAAAAGAAAAAACATAAACTGGACTACATACATCAAAATTTAGAACTGTGCATCAACAGACAAAATCAACAGAGTGAAAAGGCAACCCATGGAATTAAGTATTTGTAAGTCATATATGTGATAAGGAGTTAATATCCAGAATACATAAAGTACTCTTACATCTAGACAACAACAAAAAAATCCCATTAGAAAATTGGAAGAGGACTTGAATTGACATTTCCCCCAAGAAGATACACAAATGGTCAAGAAGCATAAGAAAAGATGCTAAACGTGACTAATCATTAGGGAAATAGAAATCAAACCCACAATGAGATACCACCTCCTTGCAATTAGGATGGCTACTATCAAAAAAACAAAATAATAAGTGTTGGCAAGGACTTGGAGAAACTGGAACCCTTGTGCATTGTTTGTGAGAATGTAAATTGGTGCAGCCACTATGGGAAACAGTAAGGCAGTTCCTAAAAATATTAAAAATAGAATGACCATATGATCCAGCAATTCCACTTCTGATTATATACCCAAAAGAACTGAAAACAGGGTCTCAAAAAGATATTTGCACACCCATGTTCATAACAGCATTATTCACAATAGTAAAAAAGTATCAACAGAAGTAACCCAAATGTCCATCCATGGATTAATGAGTAAACAAAATATGGCCTACATATACAATGGAATATTACTCAGCCTTAAAAAGGAAGGAAATTCTGACACACGCTACAACGTGGATGAACCCTGAAGACATTATGCTAAGTGAAATAAGCCAGTCACAAAAAGACAAAAAAGTACGATTCCACTTACATAAGGTACCTAGAGCAGTCAAATTCATGCAGACAGAAAGTAAGATGGTTGTCAAGGCTGGGGGTAGGGGAGAATGGGAAGTTGTTTAATGGATACAAAATTTTAGTTTTGCAAGACGAAAAGAACTGTGGAGACTGGTTGCACAACAATGTGAATGTACTTAACACTATGGAACTGTATACTTAAAAAATGATTAAGATGGTAAATTTTGTTATGTGTATTTTATCACAATTAAAAATAAAAAATGTTAACTAAATTATTTAAATGGTCATAAGAGGGCTTCCCTGGTGGCTCAGTGGTTGAGAGTCTGCCTGCCAATGCAGGGGGCACGAGTTCAAGCCCTGGTCTGGGAAGATCCCACATGCCGCGGAGCAACTGGGCCCGTGAGCCACAACTACTGAGCCTGCGCGTCTGGAGCCTGTGCTCCGCAACAAGAGAGGCCGCGATAGTGAGAGGCCCACGCACCGCGATGAAGAGTGGCCCCTGCTTGCCACAACTAGAGAAAGCCCTCACACAGAAACGAAGACCCAACACAGCCATAAATAAATAAATAAATAAATAAAAATTTTTAAAAATAAAAATAAAAAAAATAAAATAAATGGTCATAAGAAAGAATACAGTTCTTAAAAAGACTTGATTAGAGCAATTCAATTGTTTTCTATTAGTAAATTTTATATACAACAGAGAAAAAACTAGGTAATAAAAAATTAAAATTTCTGATTTTCCCTATCATAGAGTGGTCCTTCTTCCTAGTCTTAATAAGATAAGGTTTTACTGCACTAACATCAAGGCAAATGCACTTTAAATTCCATACTCAATAAAGCCAAATGTTTGAAAATCTCAAGGCTGCAGAGAATCTCCTCAAACACCCACTAATACTCACTAATTGCTCCTCTCTTGGAAGCTTTTAAAAAATTATAATAACAGGCATTTTTTTGAAACTGGAAAAAAAAAATCCCTAATCCTACCATCCCAACAGAATTTATTTCTTTTTTACAAGCTCCCTTTGAGTTTTCACATAAGCAAATTATTTCCTGACTGTAGCCACAGTTCAACTAGTAAGCTGATTTTTTTCCTTAGTCCTGCATCAGACATCTTGCATGTTTTAGACAATATTCAATAGTAACATAACACTTATTTGTGCTGATGTACCTTAGTTATATCTAAATATGAGTTGTTATGATGCAATCAAGCATATGCCTTTCTTTTATGACTTACTATATAATGCCCCATTGATTTCCGAAAGAGAACATTACCAATTTTACTTGCAACTCACAGTGTACCAGTTCCACTACAATACCCTCAGCACTGGAAGTTGGTGTTTTTTAGTTATGCTTCTTGATAAGTGAGCAATAATTCATTTTAAATTGCATTTCTCCCATTATGTCTGTTGCTGAGTGGCTTTAATTATACTTCAGCCAGTATTCCCAGCAAGAGGCAAGTTTTAGAGAAATACTTGATGAGAAAATTCCTAAACACCTTAATTTGAATTAAGAAAAAAATATTTAAAGGTCTCTGCAATACTTGATTGCTACACAAAAGTTCAAATAAAAAAGATCATTGGGCTTCCCTGGTGACGCAGTGGTTGAGAGTCTGCCTGCCAATGCAGGGGACACGGGTTCGAGCCCTGATCTGGGAAGATCCCACATGCCGCGGAGCAACTGGGCCCGTGAGCCACAACTACTGAGCCTGCGCGTCTGGAGCCTGTGCTCTGCAACAGGAGAGGCCGCAACAGTGAGAGGCCTGCGCACCGCGATGAAGAGTGGCCCCCGCCTGCCACAACTAGAGAAAGCGCTCGCACAGAAACGAAGACCCAACACAGCCAAAAAAAAAGATCATGATAAACTTCCATAAGTTGAATTACTAGTTAAGCATTAGCCTGATGCTATTCGTCTTTACTTATCGTCTCCCTCAGACTCCTCCATGCTCTGCCTCATCCTTTAAAGTCCAATTCAAATGTTACCTCAGTTAAACACTGCCTTATTTCCCAACTATACCACAGTAAATTATTTGTACTTTTTTTGAAAATCTTTTCTGTTCCTCTGTGTATACTATTTAGCTTATTTTTTCCCCAAGGTTATTGTCTGTCACAGACTGTAAATTACTAGTAGAGCAGCTGACTGAACCATTTTTCCTCCCCTAGACTACATTAAACATAAATATATTCCAATGCCTTTTATATTCAAAGTAGATACTCTCTATTATAATCATAATACAGGCAAGTAGCTACGTCTGAAGAAGCCAAAGCAAGAGAATACTGTGGACTTTGATCTATGGCTCAAGACCCTTTCAGGAAGTTTGTGAGGTTAAAACTATTTATGAACTATTTTCATAAAGTATTATTTACCTTTTTCACTCTCATTTTCTAACAAGTGCACAGTACAGTTTTGAGAAGCTACATGAAGTGGTGTGATGATGTCATCATGTTGACCGACAGCTAAAAGAACGTGCGCTTGATAATCTTTCATTCTAAAAACTTTGTCTAACTTCTAACATAGTAAACACTGATAAATATAATTCACATAAACAAAAGTTCTTTGGGTCCTCAATAACCTTTTAAGAGTTGTAAAAGGGTCTTGAGACCGAAATGTTTGAGAACTTTTGATTTAAACTATCAATGAACTTGCTGTTTTCAAATCAAGCCCAAAAGAAAATTTTAGCAATTTTAGAAAAATGATCGAGCATATGCAAGACGTTATTCTTACAGAAAACATAATACTTTGAATTAAATAATTTTTAAGTTTAAAGAGTAACAAAGACGTGCTAACAGAATTAAGACTCATAGTAAGCAAGAACTCTGAAACTATGAGCAGCTGGGTAACGAAGCTTAGTAATAAGAAATGTGTAATGCTTTGATTCAAGCACTACTTAAAAAAATTGAGAAGCCTTGACCTTCTCCGACAGGCTAATCCAAAACCTCTCACAGTCCTTTCTTTTGCAAAGAGTTAACTATGAGAATTCAGAAAAAAGGAATGTTTTTTCTTTAGCAAAAATAAAACAAAACCCGAACAAAAGAAAGTTTCTAAACTAACCAAATAGTTGCCTAAAGAAAGAAAAGGCAGTTTTAAAAAACATTTCCTTGTGCACTTAATACTCTTATTTTTCAAAAGGACAAATTATTTAGGAAAAGAAATGTACCTGAAAATGGCAGGGTTGCAGACATGCTTTGGATCCAATGCTTCTCCCTGTATAAATTCATAGCACAGTCCATTATTGAAGGTACAGTAGAGTTGTGGTGCACAGCCGTGAGCCTGCAACACTCGGAAACTCTTCACTTCCTCATCTCGATCGACTAACAACTCAGTCTTATTGCCATAAATTCGCACCAGGACTACGTCCTCCATTGTATTACCCACATAACAGCCAATAAGTTTGTTTGTGATTCCATCTGTGAAAAGCTGCCCAAAAAAAAAGAAAAAATGGGGGAAAAACAATTATTTACTTTTAAGGAAGGAATAGGAGATAACTTGAAAATCATTAAATACTAATTGAAAGAAAATATCTACTTAATATAACTTTTGAATACAATTTTGCCTAACATGTCTATAATTTTAATTCTAGATTTAAACAAAACGGAATACCACTGTTTACTATGTTGTGTTATACAATACACACATTCTCTCTCTCCTATATCTAATAGATTGGAAAGTCTCTGAAGACAGGGAAAGTGGCTCTCTTGCTAGCATAGTATATGATATAAAAGTTTTTAATAATGTTCATAAGTTTAAATATACAAATATAATATACCATAATTTATATTATGGTAAATTTCCAATTTATAAAAAACTCAACTTTAAATGTTTTTTCCAAAGATTACTTAA
This sequence comes from Balaenoptera borealis, assembly GCF_965194805.1. Lineage (NCBI taxonomy): Eukaryota > Metazoa > Chordata > Mammalia > Artiodactyla > Balaenopteridae > Balaenoptera > Balaenoptera borealis. Next base: position 19,286,795 of record NC_138870.1, on the reverse strand, counting down.
CATAATATGCATTAAAAATTGTTTTAAGTATTCGGGTTATAATAATTTAAACTTGAATGCTACAGCTAAAAAAAAAAAGAAGCACAACCTTAATTAGAGGAAGAAAGATTTCTCAGGTATTTTCTAAAAGGGAGTTTGGGGACTCTTCAAGAGTTTTAAGTGCTTAAAGTCCTTTTTAAGATTTGAGTACAGTGGTATATTAAAAAGTAAACAGATGATAAACAATATTAGTTCTCTAAGTCTATTCAAAATTGCAGCTTTCATTTTCCTCTACACTAATTTGACACTAAAACTAACTTTCTACTTATCCAATTATAACTCAGAGCTTTTGGAGGCTCTCAGTGGAATAAAGGGATAAAAGTTAAAAGTGAAAGTAAGCGTTAAGGACATTTTTCCAAAGACAACTGGGAAAGAACAGGAATAATGGACAAAGAATAAGTTTTAAATGTATACACATTTAACTAATGCCTGAGAAAGAAGGTAAACGTTTCTGTTTTGATAAGATTGTTGTAATGATAAATGACATCTGAAAAGGCTTTAGATCTTAAGCTGAAATTTGAAAGAAAGTATTTATGTATCCTTATTCACCTAATGCAGATAAATTTTATGAGCTAATGTGAAAAGATTTATTTTGAATATCTATGTTTTTTGGATATGCAGAGACATACAAACTTTGCTTTCCACCTAGATTTCAAAAAGATGGTATGTAGGGAGACACTGACAAGAAGCATATGCCCTTAAACTAAACTCCAATCATCATTTTATTAAAATCTATGTTGAAAGCATGTTGTTTCCTATTAAAATGCCATAACAACTCACACATATTATTTTGTAACTCCTCCAGATGTCACGTAGAGATGAAGTATTTCAATTATTGTAATAAAGTTTGAGAAACATTCTGAAATGCTTGTAATGAAAGACATTCTACACTGCTCAAAAGCCAGGAGTGAAATCTGTTTTCTACATCCTCCTAACAAATAGTAAGGACTTAATACTTAAACACTAGCTTGTCTTCTTGATCTAGCTTATAACAAATTCATTCTTTCACTCTTGCCTATAATAATAAATTTCCTTAATTGTGCATGCTATTTTGAACATTTATGTGTACATGCAGAAACATACATATAAAGACATATGCACTTAAAAAGGCTAGAAATGGATAACATTACTGGATAAGATTATTGAATACTATATAGACGTTTATAAGTATAACATAGAGTCACAACTCCAATGACACTAACCCTAACATACTGTTGCACAAAACAGCCACATATTTGCAATGAAATGATAGTCACAATAAACCCCTGGAGCAAAAAAATAAATATATGAATAACTTCATTTACAAAAGTAGTTTATGTATAAATAAGGATAAAAATATCTGCAAAGATATCCAATAAAATATTAGGTAGTTTAAATCTTGTCTCCTGTTTTCTTATTTCTAAGTAGTTTAAACTTTTCTCGTTTGGCTTATATATGTTTTCTCACTTTTTTTTTCTTTTCCTGTAATCAATCTAGTTTACATGTGAAAAAATTAAAATAGTGAGAAAAACGAAAGGGGCTAGTAACTGACCTGGCACGTACAGCAAGGCCTGGAGATTCTGTCGAACATAAGCAATTTCATAGAACAGCAATATCAGATGAGGCCACTCTGTGACCATAATGCATCAAGACAAAAACAAAGTCACTCTGTAATCATGTCTGAACAAAGACAAAACTATGCATTTTTTCCAAACCACAAAAATGACCAAACACTCCCCTATTCTGGCTAATGTGAGGGACTGCCGTTCCTTTTCCAGGAACAGCTTTGGTCCTGCTTCGTTCCTCCAGTCCTCTAGGTAAGATACCCACACAGTCATAGACTTGCCCCACTTCCTTCCTGACAACACCCAAATCCAGAGGAAAGCCTTGCTTCCTTGAACCCTCTCCCAAATTCAAATCTTATACGAAGTCCTTTCTAACACCCACATACTCAGAGACCAACCATTCCCCATGGAATAAGTCTTCCTTAAGGAAGGAGTAATAAACCCAATTTCTTTGGCTTATCCTAATGATCTCTTGGAGATTTCTGACTTTAAAGATGTATGGATAATGCTTTTTGCTCTTGGATGGTTCCCACCTCATATATAAAGCAACAATTAATTCAAGGTGCTTCAGCCTTCTGAAACACACATTTAAAAATATACTAGGTATATGCTAGGTATGTGTACTATACTAGATATATACTAGAAATATAAAATTCCACCTCAACGGAGGGGGGACAAAACTACTACAAATCTCATGGAGCTCCTTTTTACAGGGTTTATCCTGCACTGTTTGTCAAGTATTTAAGATAGTACCAGTTCAGAGGATGAGCTACAGAGCAAGACTGCTTGACTGTAAATTCTAGCTGAGTGACTTTAGGCAAGTCACTTACCTGTATGTGCTTCATTCATCTCATGTTTAATATCAGCACATTAGAATCTGCTTTATAGGTTTTTATGAAAATTAATTACTTAATATACATAAAAGCACTTAAAACAGTTCCTGACACAAACTAAGCTCTTATCAAATATGTAGATAACTAGATATTTAAATTTGAACACAAGACAGCAAAATAATTCATGATGAGATCATAAAAGTTAATAATTAAGACAACAGCTATGTTATAGATTAGCACTAGACTCTATGCTGCTGCACTGGTACCACCTAGCAAATCTTGAAAGCAAGACCCAAAGATTCAAACTATTACCAAAGAACTACAAAAACTATCGACTGCCTAACAAGGTAAAATTCACAATGTCTAATATCCAATTAAAGATTATTCAGCATGGGGAAATCCCTGGCGGTCCAGCGGTTAGGACTCTGCGCTCTCACTGCCAAGGGCGCAGTTTCAATCCCTGGTTGGGGAACTAAGATCTCACAAGCTGGGTGAGGCGGCCAAAAAGAAAAAGATTATCAGGCATGCAAAAAGGGCAGAAAAATACAACCCACAATGGGGGGTGAGAGGGGGGTCAATTAATTGAAACCAACCAGAACTGACACAGATGTTAGAATTAGCAGATGTTAAAACTGTATTCCAAAAAAAAAGTGTGTTGTATTCTTACAACAAAAAATTAAGCAGAGTCATTGAAGACATAAAAGAGACCCAAATCAAACTTCTCAAGATGTCTGAAGGGAAAACACACTTAGATGGGATTTAACACTAGGTTAGGTAGTGGAAAAAACAATTTCGCAAACTTGAAGACATAGGAATAGAAACTATGCAAAACAAAATACAGAGGAAAAAAAGAATTATCAGAGAGAGAGAGAAGAGCATCCATTAGCTGAGAGATTACATTTAAAATTTGAGTCCTCAAAGAAAGGAAAAAAAGAGAACAGAAACATTTTTAAAGAAATGACAGTCAAAAGTTTTCCAAATTTGATGAAAACCTATCAACTCAAGATCCAAGAAGCTAAACAAGCCCAAGCCAAAGAAACATGAAGAAAACTACACCAAGGCACCTCATAATAAAACTGCTTAAAACCAGAGATAAATCATTTAATGGTACCAATTCATTTTAATCTTCCATTCACTCAGGCATATTTCAGAGTCACCTTGACCCCTCCCTCTCCATCCCCCACACAAAATGTTTTCTTCCTAGGTAATTCTTAAATCCACTCCTGTTTCTCCATCCCCTTGTCAATCTCCTATTTGCAGTATTTTAATAACCTCATTGGTCTCTCTTATGCCAGTTTAACCACCTTCCCACCCTCCAAAAAAATTCACTCACCAACTGCCACCAAAATAATCCATCTAAAATACAAACATGAACATGATGACTGGCAATCTTCAACTGACTCCACACTGTTTAGAGGATAAAGTTTAAGTTCCTTAGGGCGTACAAGTTCCACAATACCTCCCAAGTTATCTAGTGATCTACCTGACAAATTCACCCTTCTTTTTCTTGACCTCACTAACTTCTAACTTCCTTCAAAATTCCAACACAGGAGTTATATCCTCCAGGAGACAATTCCTAAACTCAGATAAGACATAAATACTTCTCAGTGCTTGCGAGTGCCCTATATATAGCATTACTAAAATGCACTGTAGGGACCTCCCTGGCGGTCCAGTGGTTAAGACTCCACAGTCCTAATGCAGGGGGCATGGGTTTGATCCCTGGTCAGGAAACTAAGATCCCACGTGTCACACAGCACGGCCAAAAAAAAAGTACTGTAATGTATTATATTTGCCACTCCATATTTACTGTGAGTTCCTCTGAGATTTGGAACACACGGAAAGAAGAAAATATAAAGGTGAAAAACAGGAATATAAAAGATGAGTCAAAGAGGAAAAAAAAGTATGATAGTACAGTGAAAAACTCAACCATATAAGTAGTTACATTAAATGTGAAAGAACTAAATAATCCAATTAAAAAACTAAGTATGAAAAAGAGAACTATATACTACTTTTTACAAGAGACACGTAAAAGAAAGCTGATGTAGCTACACCATATCAGACAAAATAGATCCTAATGATACATTCCAAGAGATAAAAAGGGATGTTTTATAATTATGAAAGGATTGAGCCACCAAGAACATACAAGAATTCTAAATTGAGTGCATGCAATAACATAACTTCAAAATACATATAGCAAAAACTGACATACTACACAAATTCCACGATAATTGTCTGAAACTTGAGCATATCTCTAAGAGCTGATTTTTTAAAAACAGGGAAAAATCATTACATATACAAGAGAGCTAAGCAATAGAATTAAAAATCCAACTTAACTGACATACACAGAACACTGTACCCAACAAGAGAATATGCATCTTTTTCAAGTATATATAAAACATTACCAAAATTGACTATAGGCTTGATTATAAAGCAAGCCTCAATAAATATCAAAGGATTAAAATCATTCAGAGTATCTTCTCAAGCTACATTGAATATGAACTAGACATCAATAACACACCACACATACACGTATACACACCTCAAATAAAATGGTTAAGATAGTAAATTTTAGGTTGTTTTTTTTTTACCACAATAAAGAAAAAATAACTTAATATTCTCCCACTTATTTGAAGTGAAGCAATGCACATCTAAATAATCCACTGGATGAAGAAAAAACTACAATAACTAGAAAGCATTAGAAAGCATTCTAAACTGAACGATAATAAAGTCATATTAAAACCTGTGGGTGCTTACAGGGACATGTAAATACAAATATTAAAAATAAAAAAGGCAGAAAATTAGTGATCTAAGCTTCTAGCTCAAGAAGCTAGAAAAATAACAGCCAATTAACCTTCGATTAAAAAAAAAGAATTAGGAAGAAAACAAAAGGGCAAAGTTATCAATAAAACAGAAAAACTCAACAGTCAAAAACTGTTCTTCAGGGCTTCCCTGGCAGTCCAGTGGTTAAGACTCTGCACTTCCAATGCGGGGGTGCGGGTTCGATCCCTGGTGGGGAAACTAAGATCCCACAAGCCACAGTGGCACAGCCAAAAAAAATAAACGAACAAAAAAAAAAAAACTGTTCTTTGAAGATAAAGTTGATAACTTTCAAGCAAAATCATCAAGGAAAAAAGATATTAATTATCAATAAAGAAGTAAACTTTATTACAGTATAGACATATATTACTAGAAACAACTCTTCCAAAAACAGACAAAAAAGAAACAGATCCCAACTTGATACCAAAACTTGTCAAGGACATTACAAGGAAGGAAAATTACAGACCACTATCTCTCATAGTTGCAAAAATCCTAATCAAAATATTGGCAACCGATACAATGATATATAAAAAGGAGAATACATCACAACCAAATGGGGTTTACTCCAGGAACGCAGTGGTTCTTAACAAATTGTTTTAAAACGTCATTGTAATTGAGCTCAATAACAGAAAAATGGAGGCAAATCATGTAACCATCAAGAGTTGCAGAAAAGTACTTGATAAAATTCAACATTCATTCATGATGAAAATACTTAGCAAGCCAAGAATAAAATGAAACTTCCTTAATCTGACAGAGTATCCAAAGAAAACCTACAGCAAACATCATACCTAATAATAAACTATTGAAAATGTTCTCCTTCAGAATGGGAACAAGGCAGGGATGCCCACTATCACCTCTTATTGCAATATTGTGATGATGTCCTAGCCATTGTAGTAAGACAAAACAACAAGGGGCGGAGTCAAGATGGTGGTGGATGGTGGAAGGAGGATGTAGAATTCACATCTCTGAACAACTAGGGCAGCTACCAGGCACCAGTGGGTGACCACGGACACCTAAGGGGACAGGAGGAACCCCCAGCAACTGGCTGGACGTGGGGTGTGGGGGGGAATGAGGGGGGAGGAGAAATGGAGGTGGGACAGGACTGGCGCCCCTGAGGGGTGGCTGGGGGAGGCGAAGGGATCCCATGCCTGAAGGGGGAAATTGGGGGTCCACTGGGAGGACAGAGGGTCAAAAGGGAGCATGGCCAGGTTTCCCCTGCCCACTTTGGCCCCCAGGAGCCTGCTGAGATCCCAGGCCTGATCCTCTGCCCACCTAGGCCCCCTCCAGCCACGTGGGTCCTGAGGGAGTGGGAGGGAGGGAAGGGGAGCAAAAGTAAAGGCCGGACTTAGGGGACCCGCACCCCTGAGGGGTGGCTGGGGGAGGGGAGGAGTTCCTACACCCAGCAGGACCCTCCCACGGTTAGGGGTCCAGCAGGGACAGGGGAAACCCTCGGGGAGACCCAAGGGGAGGGGGGCATGGAGGAACGGAAAGGAATGCAGCCAGCGCTTTCCCTGTCCACATTCCACATAGGCACCAGGGACCCTGTTGGGCTCCTGGGCCTAATCCTCTGCCCTTGGAGCCTCCCTCCTGCCACGCAGAACCCAAGCCCCGCCCCTACACCCCCACCCAGGGCCCCACCTCTACACTCGGAGACCCCCCTCTGAGACCCGTTCCAACCACGCTGGGCCTAAACCCCACCCACACACCCTGACCCAGGGCCTTACCTCCAAACTCCATAACTCCACACTCCAGAGGCCCCCCCTTTGGACGTGCTGCCTCTCCCCTTCCGTGCAGGTCCTAAGCAGAGGCCCCACCCCATGCTTGAATGTCACCCAGCCTAGGATCCGCCCCCAAGGCCTCTTCCAGCTGCAGCTGCGTGGGTCCTGAGCCTAAGACACCCACACCCACCCGCCACTAGGTCCTGCTCCACCCTAAACCCCACCCCTGCCTAAGTCTCACCCTGCCTAAACTCCGCCCCCCATAGCCAAAGCTTTTTATTTTTTATTTTTTTTCCTCTTTTAGATTGGGGTTCTGTTTTACCTTGTCATTGATTCACTGTTGCTGATTCATTTATATTTCTATTGTTCTGCTCCTTTTGGCTTATCCCCCCTGCCTTTTTTTGTGTTGCGGTTTTGTTTTACCTTCATGCAGTTGTTTTAATTATACTTTTATTTTTCCTAATATATTTTTTATCTTTCTAACTTTATTTTGTTTTTTATTCTTTGTTATTGTACTGCTTCTTTTTTTTTCTTTTCTTTTTTTTTTTGGCTACACAACGCAGCTTGCAGGATCTTGGTTCCCAGGCCAGAGGTTGGTCCTGAGCTCCTGTGGTGGGAGTGCCGAGTCCAAACCACTGGACTAACAGAGAACCTCAGACCCCAAGGAATATTAATCAGAGTGAGGCCTCCCGGAGGTCCTCATCTCAGCACCAAGACCCGGCTCTATCCAACTGCCTGCAAACTCCAGTGCCAGACACCTCAGGCCCAACAAGAAGTAAAACAGGAATACAGTCCCACACACCAAAAAAAAAAAAAAAAAAATGAAACGGCAAAAAAAAAAAAATGTGACAGATGAAGGAGCAAGGCAAAAATCTACAAGACCAAATAAATGAAGATGAAATAGGCAACCTACCTGAAAAAAATTCAGAGTAATGGTAGTAAAGATGATCCAAAATCTCGGAAATAGAATGGAGAAAATAAAAGAAACATTTAAAAAGGATCTAGAAGAACTGAAGAGCAAAGAAACAGTGATGAGCAACATAACAAATGAAATTAAAAATACTCTAGAAGGAATCAATAGCAGAATTACTTGAGGCAGAGGAATACGTAAGTGAGCTGGAAGATAAAATGATGGAGCTAACTGCCAGGTAGCAGAATAAAGAAAAAAGAACAAAAAGAATTGAGGACAGTCTCAGAGACTTCTGGGACAACATTAAATGCACCAACATTCAAATTACAGGGCTCCCATAAGAAGAAGATAAAAAGAAAGGGTCTGAGAAAATATTTGAAGAGATTATAGTCGAAAACTTCCCTAACATGGGAAAGGAAATAGTCAATCAAGTCCAGGAAGCAAAGAGAGTCCCATATAGGATAAATCCAAAGAGAAAAATATTAATCAAACTATCAAAAATTAAATACAAAGAAAAAATATTAAAAGCAGCAAGGGAAAAGCAACAAATAACATACAAGCGAATCCCCATAAGGTTAACAGCTGATCTTTCAGCAGAAACTTTGCAAGCCAGAAGGGAGTGGCAGAACACATTTAAAGTGATGAAAGGGAAAAACCTACAACCAAGATTACACAGCAAGGATCTCATTCAGATTTGATGGAGAAATCAAAAGCTTTACAGACAAGTAAAAGCTATGAGAATTCAGCATCACCAAACCAGCTTTACAACAAATGCTAAAGGAACTTCTCTAAGCAGGAAACACAAGAGGAGAAAAAGACCCACAAAAACAAATTCAAATCAATTAAGAAAATGGTAATAGGAACATACATATTGATAAGCACCTTGAATATAAATGGATTAAATGCTCCAACCAAAAGACATAGACTGGCTGAACGGATACAAAAACGAGACCCGTATATATGCTGTCTACAATAAACCCCCTTCAGACCTAGGGACACATACAGACTGAAAGTGAGGGGATGGAAAAAGATATTCCATGCAAATGGAAATCACAAGAAACCTGGAGTAGCAATACTCATATCAGATAAAATAGACTTTAAAATAAAGACAGTTACAAGAGATAAAGAAGGACACTACATAATGATCAAGGGATCAATCCAAGAAGAAAACATAACAATTATAAATATTTATGCACCCAACATAGGAGCACCTCAATATATAAGGCAAATGCTAACAGCCATAAAAGGAGAAATTGACAGTAACACAGTAATAGTGGGGGACTTTAACACCTCACTTACATCAATAGACAGATCCATCCAAACAGAAAATAAATAAGGAAACACAAGCTTTAAATGACACAATAGACTAGATACACTTAATTGATATTTTTAGGCTATTCCACCCGAAAGCAAAAGTACAATTTCTTCTCAAGTGCACACAGTACATTCTCCAGAAGAGATCACATTTTGGGTCACAAATCAAGCCTTGGAAAATGTAAGAAAACTGAAATCGTATCAAGCATCTTTTCCGACCACAACGTTATGAGATTAGAAATCAATTACAGGAAATAAACAGTAAAAGCCACAAATACATGGAGGCTAAACAGTGCACTGCTAAATAACCAAGATCACTGAAGAAATCAAAGAGGAAATCAAAAAATACCCATAAACAAATAACAATGAAAACACAACGATCCAAAACCTATGGGACATAGCAAAAGCAGTTCTAAGAGGGAAGTTCATAGCAATTCAAGCTCACTACAAAAAACAAGAAAAATCTCAAATAAACAATCTAACCTTACACCTAAAGGAACTAGAGAAAGAAGAACAAACAAAACCCAAAGTTAGTAGAATGAAAGAAACCATAAAGATCAGAGCAGAAATAAATGAAATAGAAACAAAGAAAACAATAGCAAGATCAATAAAACTAAAAGCTGGTTCCTTGAGAAGATAAATAAAATTGATAAACCTTTAGCCAGACTCATCAAGAAAAACAGAGAGAGGACTCGACTCAATAAAATTAGAAATGAAAAAGGAGAGATTACAACTGACACCACAGAAATACAAAAGATCATAAGAGACTACTACAAGCAACTAAATGCCAATAAAATGGACAACCTAGAAGAAATGATCAAATTCTTGGAAAAGTACAAACTTACAAGACTGAACCAGGAGGAATTAGAAAATATAAACAGACCAATCACAGGTAATGAAATTGAAACTGTAATTTAAAATCTTCCAGCAAACAAAAGTGCAGGACCAGATGGCTTCACAGGCGAATTTTATCAAACATTTAGAGAAGAGTTAACCCCTATCCTTCTCAAGCTCTTGCAAAAAATTGCAGAGGGAGGAACACTCCCAAACTCATTCTATGAGGCCACCATCACCCTGATATCAAAGCCAGACAAAGATATCACACACACACAAAAAAATTACAGGCCAAAATCACTGATGAACCATAGACGTAAAAATCCTCAACAAAATACTAGCAAACAGAATCCAACAACACATTTAAAGGATCATGCACCATGATCAAGTGGGATTTATCCCAGGGATATAAGGATTCCTCCATATATGCAAAATAATCAATGTGATACACCATATTAACAAATTAAAGAATAAAAGTCATATGATCATCTCACTAGATGCAGGAAAAGCTTTTGACAAAATTCAACACCCATTTATGATAAAAACTCTCCAGAAAGTGGGCACAGAGGGAACCTACCTCAACATAAAAAAAGCCATATGTGACAAATCCACAGCAAACATCATTCTCAATGGTGAAAAACTGAAAGTATTTCCTCTAAGATCAGGAACAAGACAAGGATGTCCGCTCTTGCCACTATTATTCAACATAGTATTGGAAGTCTTAGCCACAGCAATCAGAGAAGAAAAAGAAATAAAAGGAATACAAATTGTAAAAGAACAAGTAAAACTGTCACTGTTTGCTGATGACATGATACTATACACAGAAAATCCTAAAGATGCCACCAGAAAACTACTAGTACTAATCAATGAATTTGGTAAGGTTGCAGGATACAAAATTAATGCACAGAAATCTCTTGCATTCCTATACACTAACAATGAAAGATCAGAAAGAGAAATTAAGGAAACAATCCCATTTACCATCGCAACCAAAAAGAATAAAATACCTAAGAATAAACCTACCTAAGGAGGCAAAAGACCTGTACTCAGAAAACTATAAAACACTGATGAAAGAAATCAAAGATAACATAAACAGATGGAGAGATATAGCATGCTCCTGGACTGGAAGAATCAATATTGTGAAAATGACTATACTACCCAAAGCGATCTCCAGGTTCAATGCAATCCCTATCAAACTACCAATGTAATTTTTCACAGAACTAGAACAAGAAATTTTACAATTTGTATGGAAACACAAAAGACCCCGAATAGCCAAAGCAACCTTGAGAAAGAAAAACGGAGCTGGAGGAATCAGGCTGCCTGACTTCAGACTATACTACAAAGATACAGTAATCAAGACAGGATGGTACTGGCACAAAAAACAGAAATGTAGATCAATGGAACACAATAGAAAGCCCAGAGATAAACCCATGCACATATGATCACCTTATCTTTGATAAAGGAGGCAAGAACATACAATGGAGAAAAGACAGCCTCTTCAATAAGTGGTGCTGGGAAAAATGGACAGCTACACATAAAAGAATGAAATTAGAACACCCCCTAACACCATACATGACAATAAACTCAAAGTGGATTAAGGACCTAAATGTAAGGCCAGACACTATAAAACTCTTAGAGGAAAACACAGGCAGAACACTCTATGACATAAATCACAGCAAGATCCTTTTTGACCCACCTCCTAGAGTGAGGGAAATAAAAACAAAAATAAACAAATGGGACCTAATGAAACTTAAAAGCTTTTGCACAGCAAAGGAAAGCATAAACAAGTGAAAAGACAACCCTCAGAATGGGAGAAAATATTTGCAAACGAAGCAACTGACAAAGGATTAATCTCCAAAATACACAAGCAGCTCACGTAGCTCAATATCAAAAAAAAAACCCAATCCAAAAATGGGTGGAAGACCTAAATAGACATTTCTCCAAAGAAGACACACAGACGGCCAACAAATACATGAAAACATGCTCAACATCACTAATCATTAGAGAAATGCAAATCAAAACTACAATGAGGTATCACCTCACACTGGTTAGAATGGCCATCATCAAAAAATCTACAAACAATAAATGCTGGAGAGGGTGTGGAGAAAAGGGAACCCTCCTGCACTGTTGGTGGGAATATACATTGATACAGCCACTATGGAGAACAGTATGGAGGTTCCTTAAGAAACTAAAAATAGAATTACCATATGACCCAGCAATCCCACTACCGGGCATATACCCTGAGAAAACCATAATTCAAAAAGAGACATGTACCACAATATTCATTGCAGCACTATTTACAATACCCAGGACATGAAAACAACCTAGATGTCCATCAACAGATGAACGGATAAAGAAGATGTGGCACATATACACAATGGAATATCAGCTGTAAAAAGGAACGAAATTGAGTTATTTGTAGTGAAGTGGATGGACCTACAATCTGTCATACAGAGTGAAGTAAGTCAGAAAGAGAAAACCGAATTATCATATGCTAACGCATATATATGGAATTTAAAAAAGCAGTACTGATGAACCTAGTGGCAGGGCAGGAATAAAGAGGCAGATGTAGAGAAAGGACTTGAGGGCATAGCGAGGGGAAGGGGAAGCTGGGATGAAGCGAGAGAGTAGCACTGACATATACGCTACCAAATGTAAGGCTAGTGGGAAGCTGCTGCATAGCACAGGGAGATCAGCTTGGTGCTTTGCGACAATAGAGGGATGGGATAGGGAGGGTGGGAGGAAGGCTCAAGAAGGAGGGGATATGGGGATATATGTATACATATAGCTGATTCACTTTGTTGTACAGCAGAAACTAACACAACACTGTAAAGCATTTATACTCCAATAAAGACGTGGGGAAAAAAAAAGACATGACAACAACGACAACAACAGAAGTAGGAATAGGAAAGGAAAAAACAAAACTCATTATTTGCTGATACAGAGAAAATGCACAAAGTATCTAAATTTAAAAAAATAATTAGAACATGGGAAAAATTCAATGTATTAACATATCAATTGAATTTCTCTATACTAACAGCAAACCTTTTTTTTTAAATGATATTCTTTAAATAATATCAGAAAGCATCAAATTCCTGGAGGGAAAAATGAAATGAAAAATACAAGATCTCTACATTGAAAACTTCAAAAGTTTGAGAGAAACTAAATAAATAAATGGGATATACCATATTTATAGATTGTAAGACTCAATACTGTTAATGAATTCACTTCTCCTCAAATGTCTATAGATTCCACAAAAATGTCAATCAAAATGCCATCTAGTTTCTTTTGAGGAAATTGAAAAGCTGAGTCTACAATTTACATGGCAATTTAAAAAGCCAAGAACAGTCAAGGCAATTTTAAAGAAGAACAAAGCTAGTGTCTCATACCAAGGATTATAGTAACTATATCATACCAAGACCTAGAAGCAAAACTTGAGAGCAGTCAAGATACTGTGATACTGGTGCAGTAATAGACAAAACAGACTAAAGGAACAGAACAGAATTCATAAACAGACCCACATACAGTGCCACCTGGTTTATGACAAAGGTAACACTATAATGGTGAAAAAATGGTGGTTTCAGGTAACACTATAAAGGGGAGAAAATGGTCTTTTCTATAAGTGATACTGGATCACTGGATACTGATAGCCATTCGGAAGAAAAATGAGTCATGACCTCCTCCACCTTGCACCATAAACAATTTCAGATCAAAATGTAAAATAGCAAAACAATAAAGCTTCTATAAAACATAGAGGAATATCTTCAGGACTTTGGCATAGGAAGAGATCAAGACACAAAACATGCTACCCATAAAGAAAAAATTGAAAAACTGGGGTTAAAACTGTCAAAAGACACTATTAAGGGTGAAAATGCAAGCCACAAACTGGCAGAAAATATTTATAATACATTTCTTCAAAAAAAGGACTCGGGAATTCCCTGGCGGCCCAGTGGTTAGGACTCCACGCTTCCACGGCTGGGGGGCCTGGGTTCAATCCCTACTAAGATACTGCAAAGCCGCGCAGCGTGGCCAAAAAAAAGAAAAAAGGGCTCAAATATAGAATATGTAAAGAATATCTACAAATCATTAGGAAAAAAATAATCCAGGAGAAAAATTAGCCAAAAATCTTAACAGGTATCTCAAAATAGAAGACATTCAAATATCCAACCCACAGAAAAAAGATGCACTAGTTATTAAGAGAATGCAAATCAAACCCATAACAAAATACCCTTAATGCCTACGCGAATGATAAAAATGAAGACAGATAATAACAATTGTTGGTAAAGATGCAGCACCTCTGAAACTCTCATACAGTATTGCCATTAGGGGTATAAATCGACACAACCACTTTGGAAAACTTAAAGTATCTAGTAAAGCTAAAAATACATACCAGATGACCCAGCAAGTCTACTTCTAAGGATCCACCTAACAGAAATAGATATTCACACTCATCAAAAGATTTATACAGCTATGTTCACAGCAGCATAATTTGTAATAGCCAAAAACCGAAAACAACCCAAGTGTCCACCAACAGAAGATAAATAAACTGAGGTATATTCTTACAATGAGAATAAGAAAGAACTAACTATATATACAGGAATAAATCTCTCATAACTTTAGTATATGCCAACCCCCCCAAAAAAAGTATATACCATACGATTCCATTAAAAAAAATTCATAGAGAGGGAAAACTACGATATAAAGTCAGGATAGGAGTAACACTTGCTTGAGGAGAGTTGATGGATAGTGACTCCAAAAGAGTATAAGCGAGGATTCTGGGGTACCATTTCCCAAATCTGTTTCCTGACTTGGATACTTATTACATGGGTGTGGCTGCTTTGTAGGAAAATTCATCAGGTTCTACACTTAGGATTTGTGCACTTTTTATTATGTATATCACACATCAACAACAAATTTAACTAGAAAAGAGTTAATGTAATACTCAGATCAGAAAAAATGTACTGCCAGTTAATCTTTTGATTACCTTCAACTCACAGTAACCCTAGAGAAAATTTCCTAAAGCGATAAGGTTTTTAAAACTGAAAATAAATGCGTAGGTACTTTAGTACTTCGGTTTAAATTTAATTAATTTTAATTTACTATCTTAAAGAGGAGATACAGATACACATAGATACATATCCTCTCATATACATATATAAAACGAAATAAAATTTCTTACATGTATTACAAACATTCTCAACAGAGATGATATCACCACCAAAGGAGCAAAAGTTGGTTACTGAGGGAAGAAAAAAATCTAGAGATATTACAATGGTTTGTGGCTCTCTAAAGCTCAACCCTACCTGCAAAATCCTATTTTTTAGTATTTAATTTCTCCTGTTAGGTACAAATTAACATAATTTAACCTTCTCTTTAGAGAGTAATTATTAAAAACGTTGAGAAAGAGTGGAACATAGAACATAGAGATATTCAATAAATGTTTGCTTTTATATAGACTGAATGATCGATTTGTAGAATGAGAAAACTATGACCTAGGTAAGTTCTCATATTTTTCCAAAGTCATACAATGGCAAAACAGGATAAAAAACCTGATGTCATGACTCTTAATGTTTCAGGGATACACCTTCAAGTTTATGGGTTCGCTAACATGACCCTAGACTCACTGTAATATTGTTAAGTATTATCTGAGGAAAAGAATAAGGAAGGGGCAGAGGATGATCAATCCCTGATGCCTGGGTGTTTGCCAGATCACCCACAGTATGAAACGGCAGGCATGCTGTCATCTATTACAAGAGGTAAAAGTAAGTGAAACCTAAAAATGATGGCTCCAACCCCAGAAGAGTTGTCCCTGAATCCACAATAAAGTGCAAAATAATGAGAAATAGGCTAAATGTGTGATTCCTTGGCTGCTGTTAGCCATACTACCTACGACAGAAAGATAAAGGCTGTTTTAGGGTAGATCTTGATGTTGCACCAACCCAGGTTCCAGATGGTCCAATACAACATCAGGCTGCTAAGCACAGAACTGTCACAAAAGAGAATGTGTGCTCCACAGCAGATAACTCTTCTTTGACCTCTGTAACTCATCCTCTGTTTACCAAAATGATTCCGGTGGGAAGGGGACAAAATAAGGAAACTACTGAAACCAGAGGATATAGTGTAAAGTTGTCTCATCATCAGAATGGTTAAGTTAGGAGCAGTCTATGGTTTGAAGTCCATGGCATGTTTAGGCTAATGCAGGACCCACAGCTTACTACTGAACAGTCTTGAATGGCTGCAACTAACCCAAACATACAGCAATCTAATCCCAACAAGACTGCTAGACTGGAAGAATGGATAGAAGTAGCTACTAAGTTTGTTTCCTGAGAAGGGGAATTGTGCGGTCCCTCCTCTGCATGCAAAGTGGATCACTCCAGATGAAGTGGCTGATATACTGCATATGCAGGCCATAAAAGACTGGCCTTACAGTGACCAGGATATTCAACCACTTTATATGCCCCACCCCCAGGTCACGGTGAATACCATGATAAAGGTTTCTCCTTCTACATGGGTCCCCCATGTAACTCTCCTGTTACCAACATAAACTGTTCAGGATGCTGGATCCGATTTGCTGTCTCAAGCTTCCCTTTTCGGGTCTTAGGGATGATAGTAAGAAAACTAAATTAAAAGTAAGCGGAAAAGATAGGGGAGATGGCAAATGACTTGTCCCAACAGAGTGAAAGTTTTTCATGGTTATCAAAAAACTGGATGAATAAAGCAGACATTGATGGGGTTGAAGCAAAACTTTTTAATGAAGCATTATCAGATTGGATGGACTGATGGGACCTGCTAGTGGTCTCCCAGCATTGAGTGCCCCGAACAAATCCACCATATTTACTCGAGCTTGGGAGATTTTAAAAAGCCAGGGTACAAAGATGATATTAAGAGTCTGCCACCAATTCGGGAATAAGCAAATTGACTGTGAGGCCAAGATCTTAGCCCAGCCCTCAGCAGCTGGGAACCCAAGGCCAAATTCACATAAGTGGGTGAAATGGCCTAGAGGGAGAGAAGAAACCTTTTGACAGGGAAGCCCAATGCACTGAATCCAAAACCTATGTGAGAGACTCTTAAAGGAGCAACAGTTACTCTGCGAGGACATGAGGATGCCACTGTTGACGGTGAAAATTTGTATGCCAAGTGGAGTACTGGAACAGGTATTATGAGAGGTGGTTCTGTCTCCTTCGCCAGAATGTAATACTGAGATAAATATGTTTTATAGTAACACTTTCCCTATTTTAGTACTGTAACAGAAGACATAAATTCACCCTTCAGCCAGGACTAACTGACCGTATCAATTAGGAACTTAAAGAATTGCCCAAACCTGCACAGGTTGCTCTTTGAAGCAATATAGAATACCCGGTGGACAAAAAGAAATTACAGTCTTAATGATATCTTAGAAGTTAAAGCGATTATTAGTGAACTTGAAGGTCACCTTGAGACCCCCAAAACATAATCCAATACCTTCTTTCAGTATGTGACACTGCCCTGCAACTACAAACCCTGAGATGATAAAAATATTAAACTCTACCTTAGCTACTATGAAATTTCTTTAGTCCTTAAAGATGACTAAGATACCAAGCAGGGTTTCGATATTTATTTATGGTCTAAAATGACCGATTAACTACTGAATTCAAATGAATGAGCTTCCACAGGCCAATACAATGGGAAAGACAAGCTTCAATTATTCTTTAAGACAATGGTTACTGGACGAGCCCAGAAGCCTAGAAAGATGGAATTAATGCATGTCAGTTAACTGTTTTGTGGAAGTAACTATTGGATTCCACCATCTTCGAAAATAGCAGAATTAAAAGTAATGTAAAGACAAAACAAAATACCATTTTCATGTATTCAACCGGCAAAAATTTTTTAATTTAATATCAGAGGTCGGACAAAGTATAGAGAAAAGGATACTTTCCAACACTGTTTTGAGTATAAATTATATAAAAGTGAGAAATAGCATAACAGTTTTGTGTCTTGGATTAGCTATAATACCCAGTTATTCAATCAAACACTAATTTAGATGCAGCTCTGAAGGTATTTTGCAGACGTATTAACCAGATAACTTCAAGTGAAAGGGATTATTCCCCATGAATGTGCCTCATTCAATCAGGTGAAGAGCTGTAAAAGCAAAACTTAGGTTTTCCTGAACATGTGCCCCCTTAAGACTACAATATCAACTCCTGCCTGAGAGCTTCCAGCTTACCAGAGAATGCCCTACAAATTTCAGATTTACCAGCCTCCACACTTGTGTGAGCCAATTCCTTGAAGATCATACTTTTTTTTTTTTTTTTTACTTTTAACCTTTTAATTCCACTAATAAGAATTTACTCTATGGATATACTTAGAAAAGTTATCCAAAATATATGTATAAAAGCAGATCACTGCAATACTTTTTTTAATACCTAAAAAATAAAAACGACAATGTTTTTTTAAAAACATGGGGCAGATTATATATACTGACATGGAGATGTCTAAGATATATTATTTTTAAAAGCAAGATACAGAATAACTTAATTATATACACAAAAAAGAATATAGTTATATTTACTACATTTGTAAACATAGGTAGATAATGTACACTGGTAAATCTATAATTTGATAATTTTTTATAAGTTCAAAAGAAGTTGTTCACAAAATTACCTTTGGGGAGAATGACTTGGTGTTGGAGGGGCTAGATTTTTTACTTTTCATTTTATAGCCTTGTTTTTTTTTTGTTTTTTTTGGTTTTTTTATTAATTAATTTTTTTTTATGGCTGTGTTGGGTCTTCGTTTCTGTGCGAGGGCTTTCTCTAATTGCGGCAAGCGGGGGCCGCTCTTCATCGCGGTGCGCGGGCCTCTCACTATCGCGGCCCCTCTTGCTGCGGAGCACAGGCTCCAGACGTGCAGGCTCAGTAATTGTGGCTCACGGGACCAGCTGCTCCGCGGCATGTGGGATCTTCTCAGACCAGGGCTCGAACCCGTATTCCCTGCATTGGCAGGCAGATTCTCAACCACTGCGCCACCAGGGAAGCCCCTATAGCCTTGTTTTTTAAGGGCATGTATCATTTGTATTTTTTAAACAAAATCAACAAGGTTAGACAGAATATGAGCCTTTTCTAATTTTCCTCTTTATACTCTTTACAATTTTAAAACCTCACTTTAAAAGTAATTAAGTCACATGATGTTTAACATGACCAAATATTATGTCTGTAGCTATCAAAAATTGTGGTCAATACCATACCAACATGGGAAAATATTTATGAAAAAATGGAATACAAATTGTACATACAGATGGCCAAACACATGAAAAGAAGCTCAACATCACTAATTATTAGAGAAATGCAAATCAAAACTACAAATCACCTCACACCCGTCAGAATGGCCATCATCAAAAAATCTACAAACAATAAATGCTGAAGAGGGTGTGGAGAAAAGGGAACAATCTCACACTGTTGGTGGGAATGTAAATTGATACAGCCACTATGGAAAACAATATGGAAGTTCCTTAAAAAACTAAAAATAGAACTACCATATGACCCAGAATACTGGGCATATACCCAGAGAAATCCATAATTCAAAAAGACACATGGGGCTTCCCTGGTGGTGCAGCTGTTAAGAATCCGCCTGCCGATGCCAGGGACATGGGTTTGATCCCTGGTCCGGGAAGATCCCACATGCAGCAGAGCAACTAAGCCTGTGCACCACAACTACTGAGCCTGCGCTCCAGAGTCCATGAGCCACAACTACTGAGGCTGTGTGCCACACTACTGAAGCCCCGCGCACCTAGAGCCCGTGCTCCACAACAAGAGAAGCCACCACAATAAGAAGCCTGTGCACCGCAACGAAGAGTAGCCCCGCTCACCGCAAGTATGGAAAGCTCGCACGCAGCAACAAAGACCCAACGCAGCCAAAAATAAATAAATAAATTTATTTTAAAAAAGACACGCACTCCAATGTTCATAGCAGCACTATTTACAATAGCCAGGGCATGGAAAACAACCTAAATGTCCATCAACAGAGGAATGGATAATGAAAATGTGGTACATATATACAATGGAATATTATTCAGCCATAAAAGGAACGAAATTGGGTCATCTGTAGAGATGTGGATGGACCTAGAGAGTGTTATACAGTGAAGTAAGTCCAGAAAGAGAAAAACAAATATCGTATATTAACGCATATACGTGGAATCTAGAAAAATGGTATAGATGACCCTCTTTGCCAAGCAGAAATAGAAACACAGACATAGAGAACAAATGTATGGATACCAAGCGAGAAAGGGGTGGGGTGGAAGGAACTGGGAGATTGGGATTGACACATATACCCTATTGATACTGTGTATAAAATAGACAACTGATGGGAACATACTGTATAGCACAGGGAACTCTACTTAATGCACTGTGGTGACCTAAATGGGAGGGAAATCCAAAAGGGAGGGGATATATGTATATGTATGGTTGATTCACTTTGCTGTGCAGTAGAAGCTAACCCAACATTGTAAAGCAACTATACTCCAATAAAAATTAATTTTTAAAAATTGTACATAAGGTTCAATAACAACTATGTAAAATATTTAAGGGAGAAGTAGAAGGTAATAAATAAAATGAAACAGTTGATTTTTTAATAAACTATGAATAGGAAGTGGGTTTTTTTCTACTCAAAGTTTTAATATTGTGGTACATCTTTTCAGTAAAACTAAATTACTTCATGATCATATAGTCTCTTATTTAAAAAATTCATACACAGTATATTTTCTCAGAGTACTGGAAAAAATGACTAATTCAAAATATTCTGTTTGTTAACAATTTTTTTTTAAACTGCTATTGTGATTACCACTAGAGGGAGGGAAAAGTTAGGAGCAGGAAGAGAAAAGGGAGATATTCTGTGTTGCTGGTAATATTTTCTCTTTCCCTGGGCTGGGGCTACGAAGGTATTTATTCTACAACAATTTATGTTTCATTCATTTCTCTGTTTGTTTGTTGCATCTCACAGTTTTTAAAAGGGTGATAAAAATTTACCTATTTATAGCCCATCAGATATATCAGAGCAAAATAACTCCTTATAAGACAAAATCCTGGGGACTTCCCTGGCAGTCCAGTGATTAAGACTCTGTGTTTCCACTGCAGGGCGCGCGAGTTCAACCCCTGGTCAGGGAACTAAGATCCCACGTGCCAAGCAGCGTGGCCAAAAGATTAAAAAAAAAAAAAAAAAGATAAAATCCTGAAAAATACAACCTGATTCCTTAAATATACACTTTTCATTACTTCCTTCATTTTTGTCACCCACAAAAAAAAAAAAAAAACCTTAAGCTTTCCACTTCCTCCCTCACCTGCAAGCAATTAACAAGTCCTGCACGTTTATTTTCTGAAATGTCAAATCTGTCCCTTATTTCCATCTTCAAGGCCACTGTCCTAATTTGGATCCCAGCACCGCTTGTCTGTACTAACATAACAGTCTCTCCTAGGTTGTCTTTCACAAGCATTTTTTAATGCAATACACAGAAAGAAATATATTTATCCTCTAATTCAGTACATATATACTTTTATATAAAACTAAAAGCTTCACAAGATAATACTTACCTTATTACTTGCAATGCTCTCTGATCTATCCTATCACATCTTATTTTAACTCATCTTTTTAAACTGTAGTGGTTTCAACCCACTACACTGATTTAGCATCCTCTTAGTGTGCAATAACCACCAGTTTCAAAACCAATGTCCTTTGTAAGTGATCACTTACTCCCCAATTCAAAACATTTCCTTCAATGAAGGCTGCCTAAATTGTAATCTGCCACTTCTCTAAAAAATATATGATATAACTTACCTGCTTAAAAACATTCACCAGCTTCCCATCATGTCCTAGATAATAAAATACCACCTCCTTAAAGAGGCATAAAACCTTCGTATCTAACCACTCCCTTATTTGAAAATCACTCCCACTTCTTTTCTTGTTCATACACCATTCTGCCCAAGATACTCATAGTCTAGCTTTTGTGAAAGCAGTTTTTCTTTGCCCAGAAATACTTCCCCATTCCGTCTCCTATCTTTCCTTCCAAGCTCAGTTCAGGTACCCCGTCTTCTATGAAGCCTTCCCTCCTCCATTCTCCCATGCCTACCTTCTGCTACAAGGAATGCTGCTGAAAAGTAGCATTATGCCAATACAAAAAAATACATGTCAAAATTACTGAATTTTAGGAGCTTACAATTCTTTCATAACAACTTTCCACTTACAAATGGTGGGGGGAGAGCCTGGGGGAAGCTGGAGTACTAAAACATACTATGTATAATTTTACGTATTTCATTTAATTCTCCTGATACTCTACTCTTAGTAGTAAAGTAGTAAAATTAGTACTAGTAGTAAAATGACTATGAGTACTATAGTAGTTGAATTCTACTATTTTCTACTATGCTACTATTTTCCAAGGTAGAGAGTAAGTCCTTTTTATAGAGGCTTTTAAATTTGCCAAAGGTGACAAAAGGCTGGAATCAGGATTCAAAAACCATCCTCTTTCCACTACACTATGCTGAGGCCCCAAAGAGAGGTGAAGTGGTTTGCTAAGTCCGAGTCACACAGCTATCAATACCTGAAAATAAACTAGTACAGTAGGCTCCTGACTTTTTGGTCACATGTTATCAACATATATGGGAACCTATCAAACAACACATCTCTCTTAGCCATAGTCAAATAGTCTTAGGTCCTACCACCCACTCAAATACTTTACTATTAGACAGTAACTATCTTAAAAGAAAGCTGAAGTGAATCGCGTTTCCAAAATAATGTCACATGTGGAAAAGTAATGCAAATTTATGTTTAAGGAACTTAAAGCAAAATCTTTCTATGAGCCAAAGATTTAATTTTTAAGAAATTACTAACTTCACACAGAAATGGCTTCCCTGTCTTAATCATAATATACAAACACAAACTTTTCTCAAAGAGCAATAATTCATAAGATGAGTTCTCATCCCAGATCTGCCATTACAAACTCCAAGCTCACTTTCGTTTAACTATAAAATACATATTAACAGTCTACATCTATCTCACAGGGTCGTGGGGAGAATGTATGTGAAAGTGCTTTCTTTATAAATAGTAAAATATTATTAAATAAAAAACACTGTGACTGGTATTGTTTTAGAACTACTCTGACTATTCTAAGATACTACACTCCACAAAGCTCACCACTCCTTTTATATTGTATTCTTTTAATTTTGTACAGATAGGGAAAAAATAATTAAACTTTTTAAGACTCTATCTAAAATGAGATATATTATTCCCTGTGTCCATAAGTTGTGAGCAAAGACTGGGCCCTCTATTATTCTGAATGCATTGAAGTCTTTTTTTGTTTACTTCTGGATTTTCCAACATGCTCTCAATAGTTCAGCTGTCAAGAGTAAGTGCCAGGTAAAATAAGTATTACTAGAGTAAGCGTCTAAGGTATGTTTAAAGCATTTTATATCACATAAGAATTTTAGAAAAAATCTTTTTAAAATATGGGCTGTATTACTGATACCTGTTTTAATCTGTTGACTATTATGTTAGGTATGATTTTTATCTTTATACCTCAAAGGAAATAAAAGCAAATCTCAAAAGAAAATATTCCCATTGATATTTACTAAAGAAATCCTGAAGCATCATAAAAGCAGAGTTTATAATGACCTAGAATGTGGGAGTCAGATCTACCATATTGAGAGATGAATAACCATCAACTCTGCTTAGCAGTTGTTCCAGCTTCTGGATCAATAGCTTTGCTTGCAAATGGAGGGATTATATTTCTAAATAACAATCATCCTAAGGGCAAAAAAACATGGTAGTATTTACCTTCACTTACAAATAAGTATATTAGAAGTTTGGATAATGAGTCCAAAGGTCTTAAAGTCAAAAGCTGCTACATGGGTATCAGATTAAGATTCAATCCCAAGTACAACAATCAAAAAACAGTTTGATGTTAGCATATTTTATCCTTTTTTTTTTTTTTAAACCGATATCCTGGCTTTACTTCACTGAGTTTCACCTGAAAAAAAAAGATAGTACCTATCTAAAATGGTTGTTCGGGGGATTAAATGATTAAAAAAACACCTAATGTACCTCTGGGTAGCTATTCCTGCTGTTCTACAGACAAACACATCAACTGAAATTCCAGTCTTCAAAGCTTCAAACTCTTAAGTCTCTGCTTAAAAAGTAATATGGTTTGCCAGTACCAGAGTTTACCACGAAGTAGCAATGTTTTTAATTAATATCTGTTTAATTTATACTTGACTGCCAGAATATAACTCATTTTAATAAATATAAAAATCTTCTATAATAAACTACAAATAAGTTAATGAATAATAAACTAAAGAAGTCTAGAGTTTCAAATTGGAAGTTTCAATTAAACTAATTTTCCTTAAAGAAAATATATCATACTATTTTTTTTTAATTACACATGAAAATCATTTTGGATTCACTATGTCCTACATACTTGGCTAACAAACATTCCCTTAAATTTTCAAAATTTTTGTCTTAACTTTTTTCCAAAACATATGGGTCCTTCTAATCTGCTCCAAACTCTTCTAGGCAGTAAGAACTGAAACCAACATTCATGAAAGCTGAAGTGTCGAGAACTGTTCTGGGCCCTAGGGCACTGTTCATGTTTTATTCATTTTTGTATAGGTGACTACTTTACCAAAGAATCTGAGATACTGTTAAGTCAATTAACATTGCTGAAACAAATCAGTCAACAAAATAAGGCAGATGATGTGGCTACTTCAAATGAATACTCTTACATTATTGCTCAGATTTGAAACAAACCTAAAATATGCAAGCCTTTAAAATTACTTTGTGTTTGCAAGGGAAAAGGAGGTTCATTTTCGTATATAGTACCTGAAACTCCAAAAGTTAAATACAAATTAGTATTCAAAATAAATTTCATGTATGCTTAATCGTAACTTATTAGAAATAAGCTATTAAAAAATGCATAGGCTCTTAAGGACTTTTTCTCCCAATTTTTGTCTATCTACGAATACAGTGGCTCAGGAAAAAGAAATATTCACAAGCCACTGACCCTTCTAACATCAGATATTGTTAGTTTCACTAACATGACTATAACATTTTCAGAAGTACCGATACAAATAAAATAACGTGTGCAGGGCTACCGAAGAACCCATGAGGACCACGGTCACTACTTTGGAATCGAGTACTGTCGCCAATCCCAGGACTTGAGAAGGTAAGACGCAGGGTGAGCATCATTGGGAGCACACCGACGGGGGAGGGGAGGGAAGGGAAATGAGAAGATCAGAGAAGATTAATTAGCACATTATTTGTGAAAGGGGAGGAGATGGTGGCTTGGGCCGATGGGCGAGGACCCCTCGCAAGGGAGTGGAAAAGGTTCTTTTCGCAGTTAGAAGGGACAGGGGAGTGGGAGGAGGGGCAACGATCAACAGGAACCTTCCCGAGGTGGAAGGGGTGCGTCACGAACGTAGCCGCCTCGGGAAAGAGAAAATCTGCCCCCAGGACGACCTCAGTAAGCAATGGTGAAGGAAGGGGGAGTGACCTTCCTAGGTGTGACGGAGAAAATACAGGATCACTTCCCAAAGAACGGAGGGAGACGACGTTCCCGTAGGTCCTCCCGGGTCACCGGGGACTAGAAGGGATGGTGAGATCGCCCCCGCCCCCCAGCCCCCCGGGGCCGCGTCAAGGTCGGGTGAGACCTGGCGCTGAGGTGTGGGCGTTACCTGCAGGGTCACCTCCTGAGGGTCCCAGTGCGGCCGCAGGTGTTGCAGGAGGCTCAGGGCCCCCTCCCGGCAGCGCTGCTCCTCCTGATCCTGCACCGTGACGTCCAGCTTGGGGACCTCCGGGGAGCCGGGCGGGACGTGGATGTAATTGGCCATGGCCCAGGCTACGGCAGAGACTACCACAACGACGACGGCGACGGCGACCACGAGAACGGCGGGCGCCGACAGGCTGCTGGATCCTTCCGTCCCGGGGCGCCCTCGCGGGAGGGCTGGGGGCGTTCAGACTGACGGCAGAGCGGTAGGAGAACAGCTGGTGGCGGCACTCTCGCCGACCCAGGTCTGGATAGCGGCTGAACTGACCAGAGACTGCTCACGGGGAATATCCTTCTCGTCTGCGCTCGGCCGCCGGCGGGCGCGGAGCATGCCGGGACTGGCCTGACGCTGGCGTCACGCGCGGGGCGGGGCCTCGGCTGCGTTAGGATCAAGGCGGAGTTTCTAGCCGCGAGCACAATGGGCCTAGTGCCTGGAGCTCGGTTCCTCGACCGTTATCGGACAGTGCGGCGCGTGCTGCTAGTCTTTAAAACGTGGCGCTCCCGCTTGGAATGAGCCTGACCCCTGCCAAGCCCCGAACGAAAGGCACTGAGGCTTTAGCTCACCTGATCGGGAGGGTCTTGGGGTCTGGGTTTGAGGTAGGGCTGAGTTTTTCTGGGAAGCGAGGGAAGTGTCCTGAAATAACTCCAGGATCAGCCTCTGAATTTGGCCTGAGTCTGGGCAAGCTGGGTTAACTGCGTCGCCTTGATCTCGGAGCCACTGTGTACTGAGGACTAACCACATAGTTGGGTTGGCAACTAAATTCCCATCAGCAGTATACGGAGATCATGGTATTTGGGACAGTTAAGATATTTGGGTAAGAAAGCGACTGCACTTCAAGATGTGTTTTTAAGGTCTGATGTTTGATCATACCGAGAGTTATTCAGAGTCGGCAAAAACAGGTTATAGTGTAGGATGAAGATGGAAGGAAAGGAGTTTTGGGCTCAGCCTCTAGATGCCTGTTTCAGGGTATCCCTGAGGGCCTTGAAAGAGCTACCTTCAAACTTTTAGTCTCATTGTCTTATAGCAGCTAATTCCTCTGCTAGGGGAATACTGGAAACTGGGTAATCCACAAGTAATTTATTGGGACCTCCTAATTTTCCCTATGATTTGAGGAAAATGGGTTGAGATTTGACCTCTTAATCTGTCTTGCCTGCAGCATTTGGTAAATGGTGAATACGTTTGTTAGTGGTAAATTAAATCGCTAACTGGAGTCAGCTTAATTAACAGTCAAAATGTTTATCTCATTAGCATCAGTTTACATTCTGATTGTTCAGAAAGAACCTACCTACCTTTGTAAATCACAAAATAAATAGCTCACTATCAATAAAGGTAAACTTCATAAATTAAAAAGGAGAAGAGAGTTTTATAAACAGCAAGACAGTTGATTCAACATTTTCCAGACTTAGTCCTTTTTTTTTTAAATCGTATACTAGGAGAAACTCTAAATTATGCATTCCTTTCAATTTGGGGAGAAATAATCAATATACTAATTTCACATTTCAGGTAGTATCTGTTGTTGTTGGGTTTTTTTGGTTTTTTTTTTTTTTTTGGGTGGCGCCACTCAGGGTGCTGGATCCTAGCTCCCCATCCAACCAGGCCCTCAGCAGTGAAAGCGTGAAGTCCTAACCACTGGATCGCCAGGGAATTCCCTCTATTGTATCTTTGTATAATTTGTATTTTTTATTATTAAACAGTTGGCATTTTAAGAATTTTGAAGCTATGATTTGAATTGTGAAATGATTTAATAGCAAATTACAAAAATTATTTGGGGGATCATACAAGTTTGTAATTTTAATGAAGCATCCATTAATAACTAGAAGGACCTAAAAAAAAAAAAAACTTATTAGGTACCTAAGAATAAAACTAACAAAAGATGTGTAAGACCCTTATGGATGAAATTATATTAATGGAGAAATGAACCATATCCATGAATAAGAAAAGATACTTATTAAAAAGATCTGTTTTCACTGAACAAATCAATAAGTATAGTGCAGTTACAATTAGATCTCAACTGCGTATTTCACACAACTTGTTAAAGTGGCATTAAAATTCACACCAAAACTTAAGGTCGAAGAGAAGCTGCTATAATTCTTTGTGGGGGAGGGAGGGTTAGAGAATAAGTTGGGAGAACACATCCTACCAGGATTTATGATATAACGGTTTAAGAATGGGCAAATAGACCAGTGGAGCATGGTAAAGATTCCAGAAAAAGACCTACACACGTGTGAGATCTTTGAATATGATAAAAGTGGCATTGAAAATTAGTGAGGAAAGGATGGAGAAACTACTGGAATAACTGCTAATTGTATGGGAAAATTTTTTTGATCCCATTGTTACTCAAAAACTGGGTTTGCCTCTTCGTGGGTGTCAAGCCAAAAGACACAACCAAGGCAAAGAGCTGGAGAAGGTAGTATTTATTACTTGCAGCAAGTGAGAACACCAGGGATCTTTCCCAAAACAATGTCTCCTCGAACAGCAAAATTGGAGAAGTTTTAAGCTAAGGGAACATGCATATTCATGAATATGCTTGAGTTAAGGAGAATTCAGCAAATTATTGGGGCAAAGGTCAACAGAGTCCAAGCTTTAGTCTTGGACTAAAGGGGGGGGGGCTTAGTTCCTGCAGAACAACTCAAAGATATGTATCAGATTATGTATATCCATTGAGGAGGAACTAGGACTGTTTTATAGCTGAACTGCTGCTGCTTGACTGCTTTTCCACTGTTGCTACATTCTTTTCTTCCCTTAAGATCATTAATTACTGAGACCTGTTCAAGGGCAAGCATTGCAGCCAAGCTTAGATCACAAAATGGCTTAGGCCAAAAATGGCTTCTCTTATGTCAAGAAAGCCATGCCTGGTTTTCTTTCTCTGGGGACCCCCTAGCCTATCTGCTTACAGACTTAATTAAAGTTTAAAACTTCTGCTCTGTGAAAAACTTCTCTGTGTTAAGAGAATGTAAATCCAAGACACAGACTGGGAGAAAATGTTTGCAACAACAGATATCTGATGAAAGATTTGTATCTGAAATATGCAAATAACTCTGAAAACGTAACAATTGGAAAACAACCCAGTTTAAAAATGGGCAAAGGATCAGAACAGCCACCTCACCCCAAGATGAAATACAGACAGCAAACAAGCATATGGAAACATGTTCAACATCATGTCATTAGGGAATTGCAACTTAAAACTACGAGATAACACTACACACCTATTAGAACGGCTGAAATCCAAAATACAACAAATGCTAGTGAAGATGTACAGAAACAGGACCTCTCATTCATCACTGGTGGGATGCAAAATGGTACAGCCACTTTGGAAGAGAGTCTGGAAGATTCTTACAAAGCTAAACATAGTCTTACCATGTGATCCATAATCATTCTCCTTGATATTTACCCAAATGAGTTGAAAACGTACATCCACACAAAAAACCTGCACATGAATATTTATAGAATCTTCATTCATAATTGCCAAAACTTGGAAGCAACCAAGATATTTGTGAATAGGTGAGTAGAATAAAAAAAAACAAAAACAACAACAAAAAAAACTACTGGTACATCTATTCAATGGAATATTATTCAGCAATAATAAGGAATGAGGGATCAATCCACCAAAAAAAAAAAGGAAACTTAAATGCATATTGTTAAGTCAAGGCAGCCAATCTGAAAAGGCTATAAAATGATTCCAACTGTATTACATCCTGGAAAAAGCAAAACAACATTAGACACAGTAAAAAGATCAGTGGTTGCCAAGTGTCCAGCCAGAGGGAAGGAAGGATGAATAGATGGGGCACAGGGAATTTTAGAGCTGTGAAACTACTCTGTATGATACTATAATGGTGGATAGATGACATGAACTTTACAAAACCCATAGAACTGTACAACACAAAGAGTGAACCCTAATGTAAACTAGAGGCTTTAGTTCATACTTATGTCTTTGACAAGGCAGTAGTTATTTTTAAAATGTGAATGAATGAATGAATGAAAAAAAGTGTATAAGAAAATATAGGATCGGTTGGCCTTGTTCTCCGCTTCTCTGTTTTTCTTTTTGCAGACGCCGCCCTGCTCTCATCAGCCCCTGGCCCACCATCTCCTTGAGTCCTAACACCATGCCTTCAATTAAGTTGCAGAGTTCTGATGGAGAGATATTTGAAGTTGATGTTGAAATTGTGAAACAATCTGTGACTATTAAGACCATGTTGGAAGATTTGGGAATGGATGATGCAGGAGATGTTGATCCAGTCCCCTTGCCAAATGTTAATGCAGCAATATTAAAAAAGGTCATTGAGTGGTGCACCCAGGGACAGATGACATCCCTGTTTGGGATCAAGAATTCCTGAAAGTTGACCAAGGAACACTTTTTGAGCTTATATTGGCATCAAACTACTTAGACATCAAAGGTTTGCTTGATGTTACCTGCAAGACTGTTGCCAATATGATCAAGGGGAAAACTCCTGAGGAGATTCGAAAGACATTCACTATCAAAAATGATTTTACTGAAGAAGAGGAAGCCCAGGTACGCAAAGAGAACCAGTGGTGTGAGGAGAAGAGAAATTTTGTGTCTGATGCTGTAACACTGTAAGGATTGTTCCAAATACTAATCGCACTGCTTTGTTTATAATTGTTAATATTAGAAAAACGGTCCACAAATGCAGCAGCAAATCAGTTGTATTAGCAGAATGTTGTCCTCATTGCGTGTGTAGTTTCAGTACAGATTCCAAACTTATGGCTCCGTTTCTTCTAGTATGATCAAAAGTTCTTTTTTCTTTGCTCTGAATAAAATTGAACTGTGGGTTCTCTATAGAAAGTAGCATTTTGGGCTCTCCCTCTTTTTGTAAAGCAATTTCTGCCTAGTTTATTGTCCAGTTAACTTTAGTTTAGTGACTTTTAAAAGTTGGCATTGTAAGTAAAACAACTTGCAAAAAATTTTCTGAAATAGAATTAACAACGTATTATCTTTATTCATGAGTTGGAAACTGGAAAAAGGCTACTTGAGGTAAATGTTATCAGAGTGGGGTTATCAGAATGTCTTCCAGCTTCCTGGAGTCAGAGTACCACTGGTATTGATTAGCCTGTATGTAGCAGGGCTCCCTTAATTGGATCTGAGGACTTGTTTTTGCATTTTTAATCCTCTCAGCTTTGAATATGTTGGCTAGAGGCTCAGTTACTACTCAGTTTGTGTTTTGGGAGGAAACAGAATTAGACAGTTTGCTGGCTTTTCAATTAAAAAAGACACTTAACCCATGTGGTGTGTCATCTTTTTATAATCAGTAATCCTATGTAGGGAAAACCATAAACACTACTTGCATGTAAAAAATAATTTAACCTTTAATGTTAAAATGTATGGCATAACCCAGAAAGCATCAGTCACAAATGCAAGATACTTTCAATAAAAAGTAAGTTACATAAAAAAAAAAAAAGAAAAAGAAAATATAGGATCCAGTCTTCATGACTGCAAGTTAAGGAAAGATTTTCTAAAGAAGAATCATAGAGCAAGCACCCTGAAGGAAAAGGACTGACAAATTTGAAAACATTGAAATTTAAAACTTCATGAAATTAATTAAGTCATAAAAAAGATAAAAGGTAATTGTGACATATATGATGAAAAAAGGATTAGTATTCAGAATACCACTAA
This sequence comes from Balaenoptera borealis, assembly GCF_965194805.1. NCBI lineage: Eukaryota > Metazoa > Chordata > Mammalia > Artiodactyla > Balaenopteridae > Balaenoptera > Balaenoptera borealis. The sequence goes on along the minus strand of NC_138870.1, from coordinate 19,255,381 downwards.
TCAATAAGAAAGCCAAACCACCCAAGAGAAAAATGGGAAAAGAATATTAATTTTCGGAAGAAATCCAAACAGCAAGTAAGCTTACGAAAATAATACTTCTATAACTAATAATCAAGGCAATGCAAATTAAAACAACAACGAGACACCATTTTATATCCATCCATTAGATTGGAAAAATTTTTGAATTCTGACAGTGCCAAGTGTACATTACTGGTGGGAAGATACATTTATTTTAAAAAAAAACAAAACACTATGGAGAGCAATTTTGCAGTATTTAATCAAGTTGAAGATAGGCATTCTTTACCATCCACCAATTTCAATTCCAGGTATATACAAAAATCCCACATATGCACACGAGGAAGTGTGTACAAGCATGTACACTGCAGTATTAGTCATAAAGGCTTATAACTGGCAACAACCCAGCTGTCCTTCAGTAAGCAAATAATTAGATAGATGATTGATAGATAATACATCGATGGATAAATAGATAAGAAATATCCTACAACAGACTAACGATGGCAGGTGGAATACATCTATCTACTTATACATACATTCAGGAGACAACAGGGGCCCTAAAAGTCAGAAATCAAACAGTAGCTTTGAGGACCCGACAGCAACCGTACCTCTGGTTAGTTTGCAAATAGCTGACTTCTCTGTCTCTTCTCTCTCCACCTGTTTTTGTCTCCATCTCTGCTTCTTGAAATTGCACTCACTCTTCAGAGCTTAACCTCCAGCAATCATCTTCACGGAGCTTATCTGGATTTTCCTGATCTAAATTTACTTCTTTTATGCATCTGTTAGAACACCTAAAAACTTCTGCCTTGTGCCACCCACACTGTAGATTTAAATCATGAAGATTGTGCCACATATAAAAGACTAGTAAAATGTTTATAACTTGCTACATAATAAGCATTTTGTATGAGGGAATAAAAGGATCACTGAATATACATCCAAAGGCTCGGGTCATAAATATTTTAATGACAATGGAATTAACTTTAGTTAGCAGAGTAATAACACAAAGAATTTGCAGAAGAAAATATTATGCGAAACGAGATTATACGGACATGTCTAATAGCTAGATCATCCCCCAAACTGAACACATGTTTAAAATGAAATCACTCTTATATGCCTAACAGAGAATCAGGGTTACTTAATGTCATTGTAGACTGAACTGAAGATTCAGAAATCCAAAACACCTGTGATCCCTGGTGTTCAAGGATGTGCATGCTCCGCTCCACTGCTCCCCCTCGAGAAAGAAAAAGAAAAAGAAAGAGCCTCTAGGTGTTTGGATTTTCAGATGTTACATAAAAATGAAGCTACACGTGTTCTGCTCTTCACAACTTTAAGAGAGCCTAAGGGAGCTGGCCATCTATAAAGCTACTACAACAAACACATGTATGCTCAGCTATATTAATAAGAGCTAATAAATATTTAACTCTATAAAACATGTCTATCAGTGCTTGTTCTAGCTTGCCTCTTTTTCACGTTCCTAGAATCAGATTATAACTCTATTTCATACAATAGACTAATTCCTTAATAGCAAGAATTCTATCATTTTTCTCTTAATAGCCCCCATGGTCTCAAGACAGTATCTTGCATATTGTAAATTACAATTGTGGATTTAGTAGAACAGAGAAATATTTCAAATGATTCCTAATTATAAGAATCTAAAATATGTAAGGGGAAAAAATGTTTTTAAAGATATATGGGTAATGAGAGGGAATACACCTTACCAAATATTGAATCATATTATAAAGGCATAAGTTGAGAGGCTGGCACAGAAATAAACAGATCCCAAAAAAGAAAAATCCATGTATAAATGGGTATTTTATACGTAATAAAGATTAATAGTTTAAATCAGTGAGGAAAAGCAGATCAATTAAAAAATAATGTTGAAATCATATTTTTCACAGTATTTGTTAAAATTGATTTAGCAGTTTTTATTATTGTTATTTATTTTTTTCCTATCTTTTTTGGTGTTCTTTTTTTTTTTTTTTTTGGCTATGCAATGCAGCGGCTTGCAGGATTTTAGTTCCCTGACCAGGGATTGAACCCGGGCCCTCAGCAGTGAAAGCATGGAGTCCTAACCACTGGACAGCCAGGGAATTCCTTATTATTGTTATTTAAGTGGTATTAATTAAAAGTTCACAAGTGCTGATCAATATTTCATCTTAATTCTATATAAATCAGTGGCAAAAAACATCATTTTAAAAAAATGAAGAAACAGGGAATTCCCCGGCGGTCCAGTGTTTCACTGCCATGGGTCCAGGTTCAATCCCTGGTCAGGGAACTAAGATCTCACAAGCCATGTGACATGGCCAAAAAAAAAAAAAAAAATCCTGTGTTTTTTTTAAATCCATTTTTCCAGGACTTAGCTGATGATTGTCATTTAATAGGCACTTAATAATTATTTGTTGACTAATAAAATGGGTGACAGGCTAAATATGTTCTGCATTATACTTTAAAGCAATTTTTTCAGACTCCTAATGTATACTTAATCACTCTATATTGTTTTACTACCATTCCAACTTTCTCCCAAATGTACCCAATAGCTTAAACACCAATTCACAAGTTAAACATTTAATATCTCTATTCTCATTCCTATTCGGTCCTCCATAAGAAGTGTTTGAAACTGTATTTTGATAGTTGGAAGTAAGGATTTCAGAGCAACTGTGTATGCACACAAACTACAAAGGGCTAATGCCTACTACTTGTGTGCCTACAGCCCATGAAAAATACACAACAATAAGGGCCACTTTCTCCAACTTCAGATTCTATTCTACCTTGTTCCAAAGGATGAAACTTTACTTTGTAGCTCATTAAAGCATATTATACAGAGACCGGAGAGATAATGAAGGGGATGAAAAGAATTTGAGCTTGTAAGTAGACAATCCTGCTGTAGAATTTGAGCAATTTATGTAATCTCCTTTACTCCTTTAACCTCAGTTTCCCCATCTTCAGAATAGTGATAATAACAGGGCTGTGGAGAAGATTTAATAGATGATTATCAAATCTTCAGGATAATGACTGGTCCTAGTAAGGGCTCAAATATTATTATTAAGTTTTCATCTGAATTAAATGAAATGGTACATAATAATTAACTATTATTAAATGAGATGGTGCTATTATTATTAGATAATAAAAGGTAAAAGTCTTTCTCAACTTCGTCCAGGGGTATTGTTCCAATGCTTAAACCTTAGTTCAGCAAAGGGATTTCAAAATCTAGAACTAGGTTATGGTTTGGGGGTCTGCGTAACAAAGAAAGCTTCTCTCTTCTTTCCTTGGGAGAGGTGTATCAGAGACTAGAGGAGAATATTCTGGGGGAAGGGTAAGGAGAATATCAAGGACCTACTTTCTCTGGCCTTTTGTAATCCACTAGGTCAGCTCATGTTACTCTCCTTTTCTTCCCTTTGTATATTTTAAAGCTGCTCTGAGTAACACGACCCAGAAAGAGAGCACAATAGCAGGGAATGAGGAATGAGGCAGTAACTGGCAGCTCAGTGATAATGTCTGCAAGGTACCTAAAACCAGAGCAGATGCGAGGAGACAGGCCATTATTTTGGAGGATTGATTGATAATGAAAACTCTGAAGATTGCTAAAGAGTTAAATGAAATACTAGTTTTTCAAGGAAGATGGGCAGAATGTCACCCTATTAATCATAAACTGGTGAGATAAACCAGGATTACCTAGGTAACTACTATATACTGTAACAGATAATTAAGCCATCCAATAGTAACCATCCAGAAGAGGTTTAAGTACAGTAAGGCAAAATTCTGATGGTTTAAAGAGAACAAAGCCTACTGTACTAATTAATTAACTTTTATGATGGTGTCAGGCCATTAGCGATAATGAGAAAACATCGGATTTCATGTGTTTGGACTTTGGTGAGATGTGATTCTTTCTTCTTGTCAACACATTAGGACCATATGGCCTAGGATCCAGTATTATAAATGAGAAAGAAAACTGACTGAATACCTTATCCAAATGGTTAAAAGTACCATGGATGCCGAAATGTGCCAGATGGGTTTACTTAAGGATCAGTTCTAGGGTTTTTTAATATACTTATATGTGACAAGTATGAGACATTGTAGAAAACCAGCAGGAGTTTCTACCCACTCCAACACCCTTGAGTCAGTGCTCAGCGATAATAATAGCCCAACCAAGGTACACATTCTTGACCCAAGACCATATGTCTGAAACAAATATGTAAGAGGTGGCTAATACACAGACCTTCATATGGAAAAAATAAAAAGTTGGGTTGAGGAGAAAAGAGGAAGAGGCAGAGTGGTAAAAAAAAAAGTTCAAATAATGTAAAGTGTTCTAATTAGCCATAAAAAGAATACAAAACTTATGTATTTCTATAGATACAAATTATCCTTTTAATATTAATTGTATCTTGATCACAAAATAATAAATGTTAAAAGAGGACACATGCCGGAATTCCCTGGCAGCACAGTCAAAAAAAAAAAAAAAAGAAATTAAAGAAATAGAAAAAAATTAAAACAAAACAACAGGACACATGACAAATCATACAAAAGCAAAATTATTAACCTGATGTTAAAAAGAAGAGCACAACATTAAGAGGCAAATGAATATTCCTTTTCTTTTAGAAATTTTCAGGGGTGATAGAAATGCTCTGTTGTTTTAATAAATTTATTTATTTATTTACTTATTTTTGGCTGCGTTGTGTCTTCGTTGCTGCGTGTGGGCTTTCTCTAGTTGCGGCGAGCGGGGGCTACTCTTCGTTGTGGTGCAGGGACTTCTCATTGCGGTGGCTTCTCTTTGTTGCGGAGCACGGGCTCTAGGAGCACGGGCTTCAGTAGTTGTAGCACGCAGGCTCAGTAGTTGTGGCTTGTGGACCTAGTTGCTCCATGGCATGTGGGATCTTCCCGGACCTGGTCTCAAACCTGTGTCCCCTGCGTTGGCAGGCGAATTCCTAACCACTGCGCCACCAGGGAAGATCAAATGAATATTCTTCTAAATAAAAACTAAGGCAAAAAGGAAATTAAAAATACAGTAAAAATATTTGGTAAATAATTGATATGAAAACAGTATCACAAGATAGGCCTCTGCTAAATCAGAACTCACACTTGTAGGTTAATTTATGCTTTTGTGTTTATCATCAAAATTAAAAAAGACAAAATAAGCTCTGTATTTTTCATTGAAAAAAAATACCCCAAGGAGGGGAAAGGGGGTGGTGGGCACAAGCCCCATAAAATTAATTTCTCTTTCAGCTTAGCCAAGGCTATCTTAGCTGTAATAGAATATGCAAACATAAATGGGATTCTTATGTACTGCCAATAACTAGTTTGGGAGAAAAAAATTGTTTTAATTGTATTGGCAATTGCAGCCAAAAGAATAAATTACCCAGGAATAGAGATGTGTAGAATGTTTCTCCTATAGTACACACTCATTTTTTTAAACTATAAAATATTAACATGTATAAAGAAAAATCCTGTATTTTTTTTTTTTTTTTTTTACTCAGCAATAATTATCAATAACATTAGCTCCAGATGATTTGGTTAAAAGTAATTTAATCACCATAGCAAATGAGGAATTCCCTGGTGGTCCAGTAGTTAGGACTCGGTGCTTTCACTACTGAGGGCCAGGGTTCAATCCCTGGTCGGGGAACTAAGATCCCACAAGCCAAGCAACCAGGAAAAAAACCCAAAAAACTGCAAGTGAGCAAAATGACAAAGTGGTCAAAACATATTTCCAGTAATTTTAAATTTCACACACATGACGCCCTGTTTAGCAATTTCTTCATAAATCGTTTAAAATTTTTGTCTGTTTCAGAATTTTTTCAGATTACTTTTGCTTTTCTTCACAAGTATTTACAGCTGCTCTGAGCTATTTAAAATAGTGAAGTTTGAAAGTAATCTAAATATTCAAAACTAGATGATTTGTGATACGCCTGTGTAGCATAAATTTATGCAATCAATAAATTAAAATGTGGTTTCGAAATTGTACGTTTTGAAATGAAAACAAAATAAAATGTATATAATGTCTTTTCAATTTAAAACATTGTGTGTGTGTGTCTTTGTGGGAGCAGAAAAGGAATTAGGAAGATAGATGCCATTGCCTTAACAGAGGTCATGATTGCTTTTTCTTTCTTTCCCTGTCTTTCTTTCTTTCTTCCTTTCTTTCTTTCTTTCTTTCTTTCTTTCTTTCTTTCTTTCTTTCTTTCTTTCCTTCTTTCAAAATATTTATTTATTTATTTGGCCATGCTGGGTCTTAGTTGTGGCATGTGGGATCTTTTAGTTCCCAACATCTTTACCAACACTTTTCTTTTTATAATGGCCATACTAACAAGTGTAAGATGATATCTCATTGTAGTTTTGATGGCATTTCCTTGATGATTAGTGATGCTGAACATATTTTTATATACCCATTGGCCATTTGTATGTCCTCTTTAAAGAAATATCTATGTATTAAGTCCTTAACCCATTTTTAAGTTGGATTATTGCTATTGAGCTATAGGAGTTTCTTCTATATTTTAGATATTATTTCTTTTTCAGATATATGGTTTGCAAATATTTTCTCTCAGTCCATAGGTTGTGTTTCACTCTGTTGATTGTTTGCTGCACAGAAGCTTTTTAGTTTGATATACTCCCATTAGTCTATTTTTCCTTTCATTGTCTGTGCTTTGGTGCCATATGCAAGAAATCATTGCCAAGACCAATGTTATGAAGTTTTTCCCCTAAGTTTTCTTCCAGGAATTTTACTTAGTTTCAGGTCTTATGCTTAATCCATTTTGTGTTGATCTTTGTGTTGGTGTAAGAGACCAGTTGCATTTTTTTGCATGTGGATATTCAGTTTTCCAATCATCATTTTTTGAAAAGACTATCCTTTCCCCATTGTATACAATACGTCTTGGCACCCCTGTCAAAGATCATTTCCATGTATATGTATGGGTTTATTTCTGGGTTCTCTATTCTATTCAATTGGTCTATATGCCTGTGTTTACACCAGTACCATGCTGTTTTGATTACTGTAGCTTTGTAATATGTTTTGAAATCAGGAAGTGTGGGGTCTCCAGCTTTATTCTTCTTTATCAAGATTGTTTTGGCAATATAGAGTCCTTTATGGTTCCATGTGAATTTTGATTTTTTTCAATTTTACTAAATAAATTGAATTTTTTGAGTCCAAAAAGAAGGACTATTTGGGTCTCCCTAAATGAAAGAAACAAAATATAATTACAGCACATGCTATTTTGTGTAATTTTCTCACCTCACTAAACCTGTGGCAAAGATTTTTAAAATTAATTTCTATTGAAATATAATAGACAAATAAAATTGTAAAATATTTTAAGGGTACAACATGATGATTTGATACAGCCATTGACATTTTGATAAGGACTACACTGAATCTGTAGCTTGCTTTGGGTAGTATGGACATTTTAACAGTATTCATTCTTCCAATCCACGAACACAGGATGTCTTTTGATTTATTTGTGTCTAATTTGTTTCAGCAGTGTGTCATAATTCATTGAATCATTCTATTTTGGTAGATATTTTGTTTTTCCCAATTGTCCTCTATTATAATTAACATTTTGAGTAACATCTTTGTGCATGTATCTTTACTTTCATTTCTGATTATTTCCTTATGATAGATTCAAAAAATAAGATGACTGTTCCAAAGGCTATAGCTACGTTTAAGATTTGATTCATGATGTCATATTGCTTTCCCAAAAGTCTTTTTCAAACTAACTTTCTATAAGCCAAGTGCATGCCCATCTGCCCTTATTGTTTAAGCCATGGAGATCTGGGGGACTGTATGTTAGCTGCAGTAAAACCCAGTGTATCCTGAATGTTACTTATGACTTTAAAAGGTTTAGATTACAGCACCAAAATGATTAAGGTTTGGGAAGATTTTATAAGTTTTTTGAAACTTCACAGCATAAGATAAAATCTAAATTGAATCAAAAGCTTTGTATTGGGGTACTAGCAGAAATTTTATAATGATTTCAAATGTCTATTGGGAACTCTGAAATGGAAAGTCAAGAGACATTTTGTGAAGCAGATGAAATGAAATTGGTTATGTCAAATAATATCACTGAGTGTTAAATGCCAGTGACTGGTAGGGAGAATTTACATGAGAAATGTTCCTTTGAATCCCATTTGAAATTCTAGAGCCTGAAGTAAAGATGATTCTGACCATTTTGGTATAGGTAATATAACTTAGTTGTTAATAATAGGTCCTTTACTAAAATTCTTAAAACCCAAAGTCTCTAAAAACCAAATAAATAAATAAATAAATATTTTTTACATTTGGCCCAAACTAGTTGGGTACCAAATTCAGACCTGAAGTGAAATCAAACTACGTAGAGTCCTCATTTGTTCCACCCCACATGAATTAACAAGTTTAAGTCAGATATATTCATTTCTTTGCTTATGGGGAGGTTCCCAGACTCTGCTGAAAATGTTATACAAATTTTGGTAAATGCTCTCATTTACTTTTGTAAAATCTGAAGAATTCTGAATTCCGAAACATATCAAACCTCATGGTTTTCTGGTAAGGGATTACATACTTGTAATCGTTAAGATTTTTTTATAATGTGTACTGTGTGCCAGATTATTCTAAGGGTTGTATTTATTTTACGTTAATTTATCTTACAAAACTTATGAGAAAGATATAGTGGTTATTTCCATTTTACAGATGAGAAAACTGACATACACAAAGGTGAAGTAACTTACAAGGGGTGGAGCCTAAATTCATATCATGTCTCCAATCAGACAGCTGGACTAGCTCAGCTGGCTTTTGAATCAGAGTACAAGGCTAACTTAGCAGTAAAATGAGGCTAGTTTAATGACCACTCACACTCAGTTTTCTCATTGTAAAATGAGAATAATATGATTAGCTAGCTTACCTGATTACTATCCAGGTTAAATAAAACAAGTAAATCACTTAACACAGCGGCACATAGTACCTACTCAATATATGTGTGCTGTTGTTATAAATGTTGGTCACTTTAAGTCAACCTGAAGTGTCAGTCTCAATGGGGACCTTGAAATACTTAGAAGCAACTTAGAATTTGCATCAATAAAAAAGTAAAATATCTGTTTGGACTACCTAGGAAGACACCTTAAAAAAATATGAAATCAAATGAAATCCAAATGAAACCAAAAGTTTTGCTTGTGCTATGGTTTGACCTGTAGAACAGTATTTAACACAGAGTGCGTAATCAATAAATATTTCTTGAATGAACAGGGTTGTAAAGTTATAAAGAGGCAGCCACATGCTTCAAATTGTGAAATGATGATATATGATGGTAGATAATAAAAATGTTAGTGGGTTCATTGGCTTCCTATAAACAAACAGTAGAGTCCACAGTCTATATTTCATTAGAGTTGTGCTGAAGATCCTGCCATACTTGTCTGGCAAGACATCTAACAAAGAATAAAAGAACAGAGCTTTGCTTTCCATTTCAGTCCCTCAGGCTACAAACTGGCCAAGACGGGGGAAGAGGGGCACTTGGGTGAGCAGAAGTGGGTCAAATGAGGCTGAATTTTAAATAATTGAATATGATTGGAAAGCTCTGGGGTCTGCCTGGGATGTCCTTAAGAGATGAGGCAGGGGGATTTGATATGAGTTCAAGTCATTTAGAAAAATATAAGCTTTATGTTTATACTATATTGAGGGGAAACTAAAACTAGTTATGTATACTTTTCTGACAAAAGGGCTTTGAAAAACTTTGAGCCTGTAAAGAGTTTAAGAACCCATAAGATACTTCAGAAGAAAATAATTTATAATATATATGAATCACCTGGTAGTAACATTAGTAACAAATACATAGTGTACCAGAACTGTTACATTATTTGTTTCACTTAATTTTATCATGCTAGAAATACCACTTGTGAATTATGATTAATGATTTATAATAAAAACAGTAGAGCTTTCTCTCCCCGAGAGCAACTCACCCACCAAGGCCACATCGATCACTTAATCACTGCTGGGTGATTTAGTGGGAGCAAATAAATAGCCTGTTTTGGAAAAAAAAAAGCCCAAAACAGCAGAACACTCGAAGTATGTCCCTCCAGTTTGTGCCTTAAAAAAGCTCCTACTTATACTTCAAGACCAGTACAGATCAACAAAATGAAAAGGCAACTTACGGAATGGGAGAAAATATTTGCAAACCAAATATCTGACAAGTGATTACTATTCAAAATATGTAAGGAACTCATACAACTTAATAGCAAAGCAAGAAATAATCTGGTTTTAAAATGGGCAAAGGACCTGAATAGACATTTTTCCAAAGAAGACATACACATGGTCAACAGTACAAGAAAAGGTACTCAGCATCATGAATCACCCAGGAAAATGCAAATCAAAACCACAATGAGGGGCTTCCCTGGTGGCGCAGAGGTTAAGAATCTGCCTGCCAATGCAGGGGACACGGGTTCGAGACCTGGTCCAGGAAGATCCCACATGCCGCAGAGCAAGTAAGCCCATGCGCTACAACTACTGAGCCCGTGCGCCACAACTACTGAAGCCTGCGTGCCTAGAGCCCGTGCTCCACAACAATAGAAACCACCACAATGAGAAGCCCGCGCACCGCAACGAAGAGTAGCCCCTGCACAGCAACGAAGAACCAATGCGGCAAAAAAATAAATAAATTTTATTAAAAAAAAAAACACACACACTGAGCTATCACCTCACACCTGTTAGAGTCACTATTATCAAAAAGACAAGTGACAAATAAGTGCTAGTGAGTGTGTGGAGAAAAGGGAACACTTGTGCCCTGGTGGCGGAAATGTAAATTGGTGCAGCTACTATGGAGAACAGTATGGAGGGGGGTCTCAAAAATTAAAAACAGAACTACCATATGATCCAGCAATGCCACTTCTGGGTATTTATCTGAACAAAATGAAAACACTAACTCAAAAAGAGATATGCATCCCCATGTTTATTGCAGCATTACTTACAGTAGCCAAGATATGGAAATAATCTAAGTGCCCATTGATGGATGCATGGGTAAAGAAAATTTGGTGTGTGTGTGTGTATATATATATATACACACACACATTTATATATCATATACCATAAAAAAAGAAACAAATCATGTCATTTGCTACAATGTGAATGAGGCCGGAGGGCATTATGCTAAGTGAAATAAGTCAAAGACAAATATTGTATGACCTCACTTAAATGTGGAATCTAAAAAAAACCAAACTCATAGAAACAGAGCAGATTGGTTGTGGGGGGTTGGTGAGAGAAAGGAGTGAGTGAAGATAGTCAAAGAGTACAAGCTTCCAGTTATAAGTTCTGGGGATCTAATGTACAGCATGGTGCGTATAGTGAACAGTACTGTACTGTATACTTGAAAGTTGCTGAAAGTGAAACCTAAAAATTCATATCACACACACAAAAATGGTAACTGTGTGAGGTGATGGTTGGGTTAATTAACTTCATTTCACAATATATACTTATGTCAAATCATCATATTGTACATCTTAAACTTACATAGTGTTATATGTCAATTATATCTCAATAAAGCTAAAAACAGAAAAGAAACAATTGTTTTGGAACTAGATAGAGATGGGGGTTGTGCATTTACACATTACATTACATTACATTGTGAATGTACTGAATGCCACTGAACTGTTCAGTTTTAAAGGGTTAATTTTATGTTATGTCAATTTCATGTCAATAAAAAAAAAGAAAGAAAAAGACCAGTAAAAATGTTACCTTTGGAAAAGTTATAACTAATATGCCTTCATAGCATATTGTATTACAATTATCTGTTTATGTTTCTACTTCCCTAACTGGATTATGTTCTTAAGGAGAGGAACTGCATTTTATTTGTTTTGTATTCCTTACCTAGCCCCCTGCCTCAAATAGTAGGCATTTAAGAAATGACTGAGGTAATTACTGAATTGAGTAAGTCACATGTATTTCTCATCAATGAAAAGTTGAAGTTAAATTTTGGATAGCTAGCACATTTTGGGAAAGTCATTGATGTTTGTGATCATGAAATGCTGAATGTGCTAGGTTATTGAGACCTTTTTTCATAAGATTACAGGAGATTTACCTAACAGAGCTGATAATTGACTTTATCACTACCAAATTGCTGACACTAACACAGCTGCTAAAATTATAAAAATCTTCTAAATTGTGTTGGCTTTTTAAAGATTGCTCTGTTTACTTCGGGCTGTGACGAACTTATTACTAAGTCAACGAACAGTTCTAAGAGATCTTAATTTCCCAGTAACGTGAGAGTGAGCTCGATGGTGGAATATGACCTAAGGCTTGCAATTCTACACGAGTGTTTAACTTCTTCAAGTAACTCATTAACTATTTGCCTTGCAAATAGAAAGGGCATGATGATTCTGAAAGAACTAAGCAGACTAATAAACGTTTCTGGAAATGGGAAATCCTTCACAATTTTACACTGTTATAGTGCTACACAGCTTGAGTTGTCTTTCATTCACTGAGATATTCCCTCAAATTTTTCACTGTGTGTGTAACTATCCCTGCTTCAAATGTGGTGCAGTTAGGGTTGCAATGGCTTCATCTGAACTTTGTTTTGTGACTCATTTCTCATAACAAGGAACTTTCAACTTGGCACATACTCAAATATGTGCACGGAAATAATTCTTCAAAGAAATAAACATGGTGACACAGTGATGAATTTAAAAAACATTCTATTAAAAAAGCTAATTTAATATTGTTTTGTGCAGATTCTTATATATGGTTGTATATCTTTTAGATTCTAACTAAAAGTGACATTGGTATTAACATGGCTATTATCTCAGTTTTACAAGTCTGGCTAAAGGTATCTTCATATCTGTTGACTTGGATAACGTGTCTAATGTAAATATAAAATTTTCTCAAATAAAGGAGAAATATTTTCGAAGTAGTACTAAGTGAAAACCAAGCTTAGCAACAATCTAGACATTTATTCCTGTCTTGTCCACCTTTTGTTTTTCTGTCAAAACAAAAAACAAAAAAAAAACCCTGAATTAATTATTTTACAATTTAAGAGTACTTAAACTGAGCTGCAATTAAAGGATTTTCCTTCTTTTTGGTACATAACTGTGTTTTCCGCACATAGATGGGTATCTTGAACAAGGAAAGTTATAGTTCCACTGAACTGAGTGCAAATCAGACTTTTATAAGATTGTTATTAATTTATAATGCCATTAAAATAAAGACAAAAGAATAATACTCTTTTAATGAGTATGTGGATAAACATAACCAGAACATCTAGGCTGATTATATCTGTGCTCCCTGGGAGCTAAAGTAATAACGGTAGTTACTAACATAGAACTAACATTTATTGACCATTACTCCATGCCAACCAGTGGTCTGTACACTTTGTGAATATCATTAACCTTCACAAACACTATGAAAGAGAACCATGATGAGACATGGGTTCTGATGGGAACAGGTGTAGGACAAGAAAGGGAATAAAGTTTTGGACAGAGAGGTTAGTCATAAACTTAGCAGGAGAGCTCAGTTTTAGGTGGACTAGGTTTCAATTCTGTTTCTGTGCATCTGTCCTAGTGAAATGTTCAATAATAAAGAAGCAGTGAGGCTTCCCTGGTGGCATAGTGGTTAGGAATCTGTCTGCCAATGCAGGGGACACGGGTTCGAGCCCTGGTCTGGGAAGATCCCACATGCCACGGAGCAACTAAGCCCGTGAGCCACAACTACTGAGCCTGCGTGTCTGGAGCCTGTGCTCCACAACGGGAGAGACCGCGGCAGTGAGAGGCCCGCGCACCGCGATGAAGAGCGGCCCCCGCTCACCACAACTGGAGAAAGCCCTCGCACAGAAACGAAGACCCAACGCAGCCAAAAATAAATAAATAAATAAATAAATTTATTTAAAAAAAAAAAAGAAAGAAGCAGTGAGAACCAATATATTCATCATAGTGGTTTTTAAATAGTAGAAAAATAGAAATAATATCAATCCAACTGTAGAATAATGATGCATTAACCACAGTATATTCATTGGATAGAACCTTATGCTGTCATCAAAAAGATGTTTCAAATAATGTGTACCAGTATAGAAAAATGTTTGTTGATAAAGGGAAACACTCTCAAAGAAATATAGTTCAAGTAGCCAAATATTTTTTAAGGAATTCTAAAAATTTACTTGCCTCTCCTCTAAAATTGTTAATAACTTCCCTTTGATACACCCCAGTAACACTTCCTATATCTCTTTTTCTCTCCTTTTCAGTTTGCTGTAAACCCATATTACTCTGGAGCCTCTTATTTACAAGCCACACTCCAATACACTTCCCCTTTTCTCAACTGTTTTGCGTTTCTGTTCATGCCTCTTTGTCACCTTTTTTTGTTTGTTTTTGTTTTTGTTTTTGGCTGCATTGGGTCTTGTTGCTGCTTGCGGGCTTTCTCTAGTTGCGGCGAGTGGGGGCTACACTTCGTTGTGGTGTGCAGCCTTCTCATTGCGGTGGCTTCTCTTGTTGCGGAGCACAGGCTCTAGGTGAGTGGGCTTCAGTAGTTGTGGCACGAGGGCTCAGTAGTTATGGCTTGTGGGCTCTAGAGCGCAGGCTCAGCGGTTGTGGTGCACGGGCTTAGTTGCTCTGCAGCATGTGGGATCTTCCTAGACCAGGGCTCAAACCCGTGTCCCCTGCATTGGCAGGCATATTCCCAACCACTGCACCACCAGGGAAGTCCCTGTCACTTATTTTAAAATTACCCTACATCAATTAGCTTTTCTCTTCTTCCCACCCCTTACTAATCTTGAACTGTGCATCTCAAAAGTCCATCAATCCAGCCTGGCAGACTGACCTTTTCTCTGGAGGAAAAGAAGGGGGGCTAGGACAAAACAAAACAAAACAAAAACAAAGTCAGCATTTTCTTTTTTAGCAGAGGGAGTGTCATTTCCACATTAAGAATTTTTTTTATCCTGTTCAATTATGAACATGCTAACAGAATTTAAGATATCAAATATTGAAACTTGTTATCAAGGTCCAAATATTGAAGCTTGGTATTCAAGTATGATTATCAAACTGTTTTTTTTTTTGTTTAAATGTATCAACTGATAAATACTTGCACCAGAAATCCATCGTATAAGCCTTTATCAACATTGGGTATTTTACTTCTTTGTCTCTTTTTTCATGTGAAACTAGGAAAAATTATTTTAAAATACTGATAAATACAGTTACAAGAATAGTAACATAAATGGAAGAACTAAAATATAAAGCACTAGAAAGTTCTCCTGGCCAGAAGGGCAAGGATTTTGTGGTACAAATGAAAACTTTTATTGAAACTATGTCCTAGGAGCCTGCCAATCCCTTGCCTAGTCACATAAGTATGATTTACATACATCCTAGGTACACTGAGGGGTCAGAGTGCTGAGAAGTAGCCAGTTGTTAATAGGGAATATGTCAAGAGGAAGTAAAACAGAAGTAGGGGCTTAAAAATACTTTAAATTGCTTCCTTGTTTTTGATTTTTTTAAAAATTTCCATTTCTAAACATAATTGATATCACTAGAGCCCTGCTGCTCTCTTTGATTAAATGAGAAAAGATTAATTGCTGCACTTGGCACCACACTAGATACTTCCTGTAATATCCTGTTTTCTGTTAACTACTTAATCAATAATTCAATTAAAACTCAGTAGAATTGTAAGTAGGTGGGATGAAGTCTCATGAGGTCTTGGATTTACTTTAAAATATTTCAGTCATAAAAAGAAAGAAAGAAAGGGAGGGTGGACAAAGCCAGGATGGCTAATACTGGTAAGTTTTAAAATCTCTGTGTTGCATATATTAGGGTTCATTATACTAGCTGCTCCACCTTTGTGAGTGTCTGTAATTTTTCATAATAAGATTAAAATCAGTAGTTACATTGAAAGCAATTTCAAGCTCTTAGCTTTAAAGAATAAGATTTCACATTCTATCGATGAAGATTTTTTTGATTTATGCAGAATAGCATTGAAAATTTCTTATATCTGAAAATGTTGTAACCATCCAAGGATGAGAAAACAACCACGTATACCATAAATATCAGATTTAAGATATTTTGACATTAACAGTAACACCAATGCATTTCTTATTACAAGTGAAAAATCAAACTGCTCCTTGATTCCAAGATTCTTCATTAGCTCTCTCCCACTTCCCACATCACCCCTCTTCTTGCTCTAGTACCTCTGGAAATTTAGCTCTCAATTATTCTTTTACACCATACCTCTACTTTCTTAGGAAAATCACCTGTGTATAAAATAGTGTTGCTTGTATTTTAAAATTAAAGGAAATTAACTTAGAGCAGTTACAGTGGACAAAGCAAGAGGTATTTAAATCCATACCGCCTGTCCACAGCCACAGATTTCCTCATCCTAAACCCTGACTTAATTCCAACCTTGCTTCCTTATCTGAATAGTTCTGAATAGTTCTCAGTCTTGATTTCCCCCGCAAGTCCCATTTTTGCCTTGAAATCTCACCAAGCATCTCCTTTCACAGAGATGTGTTTCTGCCTCCAAATTACTATCACATTTACCACTTAGGTTCATACTGTTCTCTATTGTTATATTTAAGTACCAGAACTGAAATGGAACTTTTCTGAGAGCAGTGACTGCTTTCTAGGTCTCTCTGAACTCTCAAGGGGCTGAATGTGATGTTTTATACATAGGCTGAACATTAGACTAAAACTCTGCTTTGGTCAGAACACATGCGTTCTTCCCTTACCCCTCTTTGGTTCCTTTTAGCTTAGTAACCAGCACGGACAATCGAATGTGAATCTTAGGGCTGTTATTGGTTTACCTAGCAACCAGGGGGGTTCCCAAGGATACAAACTCTG
Source organism: Balaenoptera borealis (assembly GCF_965194805.1). Classification (NCBI taxonomy): domain Eukaryota; kingdom Metazoa; phylum Chordata; class Mammalia; order Artiodactyla; family Balaenopteridae; genus Balaenoptera; species Balaenoptera borealis. The sequence goes on along the minus strand of NC_138870.1, from coordinate 19,238,620 downwards.
AAGACATACCCTTTTGATATGGTAATGAATGAAACAAAGGAGGTAGTCCTAAAACAGAGTACAGTTCCAACAAATTGGAATCATATGTCAATATTAGAACTACTGTATAATGAACCGTGGCTTTCTGGTCACAGGAGGAGCCATTATTGCCCTCTCTATAATCAAACATTTTATTTCAGTCACATCAAGCAAACATCTCTAACATTTTAAAAATGAAATAATGAGGACATATAGAGGAGTACCAAGAACGATATTACAACCAACCATGTTCACATAAGCCAGATTTAGCAAACAGTAGCACTTAGCCATTTTTCCTAAGAAATAAAAATTATTGAGTTGAAGCCCTCTTACCTGGTTTTCTTTCCTCTTTCCCCGGAAGAACAGCTCTCCTGAAGTTGAAATGTATATTCTTCTTATACATGTTTTTATATTTTTTAGCGTATGTACATATCCATTATATACTATGTAGTATTATTCTGCATGTTTACAAATGCACAAATGTTACACAAATATTTTATAATACATTGTACCCTGCAAACTGCTTTTTCATTAAAAATTATGCACGGGTTTCCCCCGCTGTCTGAAAGTTTATAGAGCGTTCCTGTGAAACCTTTCCTAAGTCAAAATTCTGTAAAGCGAAGAAGCAATTTCCTTAGGACACATCCTGCTAACGGGATACACAAAATAAGTCGAGATAAAGCACGATACTCACAGAGTTCAAAGCTATGACGGCTTGATGCTGAGTGTAATTCCCAGGGAAGGAGCTTGGCGTGCCATTCTCACTGCTCTGGCGCACACTGCCTCTATAATCGTTGGCTGCAAAACAAATGCTGAAGGCGATTTTCACTTTTTGCCATTTTCCTAAAGGTAAAAGTCCTCTTTGGATTTCATTAGATTAGCGTAAACACATGCTAACGTAGGTCTTTGGTGAAAGGGAAGTGGCGTAAAGCAAACGTTTGGAAAGCGGGGCATACCTGTAGTTGAGACTGATGCCTGCAGATCTATTTAATAGATTCGTTTTAATTGCTGCATAGGATTCCATAGAGTGAATAACATACAATTTGCTTACTTATCGAAATGCATTTATATTATTTCCAATTTTTTGGAAATTATACCAAAAGAAGCCACAGTGAATAACTTTTACATGAGGACATGTGTGAGAATCCCTTTAGTGTATATATTTGAACATGAAAAAAATGTTAATATGATAAATTGTTACAGATTTTCTGGGGTTGAACCATGCTTATATTCATGGAATAAACCTTATTTGGGCATAACTTTTTTTCGATTACTAGATTAGAAACACATTTTCTTTATGATCTTTGGCTCTAGTTCATATGTGAGGTTTGTCTATGATGTTATTTTCTTGTAGAACACTTAATTAATTTTGGTACCAAGGTTACACAGTTTCATAAAATGATTTGGGGACTTCCCTGGTGGCGCAGTGGTTAAGAATCCGCCTGCCAATGCAGGGGACATGGGTTCGAGCCCTGGTCTAGGAAGATCCCACATGTTGCGCAGCAACTAAGCCCACGCACCACAACTACTGAGCCTGCGCTCTAGAGCCTGTTAGCCACAACTACTGAGCCCTCAAGCCACAACTACTAAAGCCCACTCACCTAGAGGCCATGCTCCGCAACAAGAGAAGCCACCCCAATGAGAAGCCCGCGCACCACAACAAAGAGTAGCCCCCGCTTGCCGCAACTAGAGAAAGCCCTCTCGCAGCAACGAAGATGCAATGCAGACAAAAATAAATAAATAAATGAATAAATTTCAAAAAATGATTTGGGCAACTTCCCTTCTATCACTGTTTCTAAAACAGTTTGATTACAACAGAACTTATTTCACATTTTAAAATCACTGGAGTATCTTTGTTTTGTTGATATGTTTTGAATACTTTCTCAATAAATATTGGAAAGTTAGCTTTTCCAGAACATTATCCATTTAACAATATTTTTATATTTATTGATGAGGTGATTCACAATATTTTTCTTATAGTTTTAACAGTCTAAACTGTATCTATAGTTATATTCTCTTTTCATCCAAATATTATTTATTTATGGTTTCTATTTTTTACTTTTGCTAGAGGCATACTATTTTATTAATTTCTTCAAAGAATAAGCTTCTCCATTTACTTATTGTCTCTTTTTTCTCATTATTTTCTACTCATTATTATTTCTATTTTCTTTGTCATTGCTTTATTACTCTTTTTGTAAGTATTCCATGTGTGCTTAAAAATATACATTTCCCTGATTATTGTGTGTAGGTCTATTAAAAAATGAATCAAACTCGTTCACTTGTATTACTCAAATGTTCTATAGCCTTTAGAATTACATTTGTTTGATTCATCAGTTTCCAATAGCATTGACAGTTTTTTCTTGATGTATTGCTAGGAATACATATACCAATATCTTCATTATTATAACTTTTAATGTGTCAATTCTTTCTTATGATGCAGCATTCATTTGTAACAGTATTAAATTTTTTGCCTTAAGTTTTTGTCTGCTGTTAATATTTCTGTATCAACTGTCTTTTGCATAGTATTTTCCTTGCTTAATTTTTCCTGTTTAACTTTTTCCATCATTTTATTTTCAGCCTTTTCATGTTGTTTTGTTATCAGTATATCTTTTGTAAGCAGCATATAACTTTATTTCTATGAATTTCTATTTTGAAATTATTTTGGACTTGCAAAAAGTTGAAAATCTAGTACAAAGAATTTTTATATACCCTTCACAAAACCCTCAGCTGTTTACATTTTGAAAAATCACAATACAATTATCAAAATCAGAGCATTAACCCTGACACAATACTACTAACTAAGCAGTAGAATTTATTTAAATTTTGCCAATTACCCACTGTCATTTTTAAGCCCAGGGTCAATCTAGAACATTAACTTTCTTTAGTTCCGAAAATTTTTCAGTTTTTCTGGTATTTCATCACCTTGACACTTTTGAGGAGTACTGTACAGTTGTTTCATAGAATGTTCTCAATTTGGATCTCATTTTTCCTCATGATGACATTCAGGTTATGTATTTTTGACAAGAATACAACATAAGTGATGTTTTGTCCATCTCAGTGCATCCTATCAGGAAGTGCATAATATTGATATCTCACTAGTGATGTTGATTGTAATCACTAGGTTAAGATAATGTCTGCTAGCTTTCTCCGCTGTAAAATTTCTATTTTTCCTTTTGTAATTAATATGTGTCTTACAGAAAGATACTCTAAGACTGTAAATATCCTGTTTCTCAACATACATTTGCCTACATCCATCGATGACACTTGTCTAAAACAATTATTACCATGGTGTTTGCCACATGGTTATTTTCTATTTGCACTATTCTTTCTACATTTGTTAATTAAAGTTCTCCTGTAAAGAAGAGCTTTCCCTCTCCACTTGTGGAATAAGAAGAAAGGTATTTGTTCTTTGTCCCCAGTTCCTGGCACAGCGCACCTAAAACCCCTGGAATTTCCTGAGTGATAAGGGTGTTGTGAGAGTCTTTTGTTCTAATACACTGAGTTATGGCAGGCCCATAGATGACAGCTGGTCCTCAGAAAGACCAAACTTTGATTAGAAGCTTGGAATGTTCAGCCCCACCCATCACTAACCTCAGGTGAGACAAGAGGGGCTAAAGACTGAGTTAGTCACCAGTGGCCAAAATCCTGCCTACACAGTGAAACTTCCATTAAATCTCCCAAATGACAGGGCCCAGGGAGCTCCCAAGTTGGTGAATATATCCACGTGCCCGGAGGGTGGTGCACCCCAGCTCCACAGTCTTCTGAGTTCAGGACCCCTCTGGACCTTGTCTTATGTACTTCTTCATCTAGCTACTTATTTGTATCCTTTATAATAAACTATAATAGTAAGTATAGCAATTTCTTGAGTTCTGCAAGTTGTTCTAGCAAATTATTGAAACTGAGAGAAGGTTTGAAGGAACTGACTTTGTGGCCAAATTGGACAGAACTGTGGATGACCTGGGTATAACTTGGGACTGACATCTGCAGTGAGGGCAGTCTTGTGGGACTGAGCCCTTAAATCTGAGGAGTCTAGTATTAGTACTAGGTAGTTACTGTCCAAATTGAATTGTTGAATTGTAGCCACCTGGCTGATGTTGTAGAGTTGGACAAGTGATGATGGGAAAGACACCGTGTATGTGCCATCATTGTGGATTTGTATTTTATTTTAAAGGTTATAATTAGTGGTGTGCTGGAGCCAATTTATACTGGCTCAGAAGAGCCATTGGTTAACTTCTATGGAATTTGTCTGCTGGTTGTTAAATACAATTACACACACACATAGTACACAAATGGTAGCATTTTTATGTACTATTTTGACCTTGACTTTTCATTAATGATATATCTTGGAGATTGTTCTATGTTAACAGAACTTTTTATTTTTACAGATACATTGAATTCCTTTTTTACTTTTAAGATGATCTAAATTTGCTTTCATTATGGTTGGTCTATGTGTAGATTATTTTATTTTATAATATTTTATTTTGGACTTTGGTATACTCCCTGATTTTCAAGATTTATGGCTTTCTTTAAGTCTGGAGTATCTTATTTATTATCTCTTCAAATACTAGTTCCCACCACGCCATCTCTTTTTTTGAAACTCCTCTTATTGCTTACTTATTATGCCATTTAATCACATAGATATCAAAATTGCAGAAATATCATTTCAGTTAGTAGCAAAACCTATGCCCTGTGTTTTTCTTAAGGTAAGCTTTTGTTAAAATTAAAAAAAAAGACACCCCAACATACAGTGGCTTTAAAATGTCATTATTTAGTGCTCTCATATGTAAAAACCCTGGGGTGATTGGGCCACGTTTTCTGGCTGGTTCTGCTCCACAAGTCATTAAATGAACCTGTTTCCCTCAGCCTGCATCTCCACCATTGCCTAGGGTGAGAGCTCTTAATCATTTTTGTGCCGTGAACTCCTTTGGCACTCTATTCAAGAGTATGGACTTTCTCTCAGAATAATGCTTTTTGTTTTTGTTCGTTTGTTTTCTTTTGTTTTTTATTTCTTGGCCAGACGCAAGGCACATAGGATCTTAGTTCCTCAACCAGGGATCGAACCTGCACCCCCTGCAGTGGAGGCGTGGAGTCTTAACCACTGGACCTCCAGGGAAGTCCCAGAATAATGTTTTTTAGTGTGTAAAATGAAATACACTTGGATTCAAAGGAAACCAATTATACTGGATTACAGTTAACAAAATAGTATCCTAAATTGTGATACAATAAAACATACTTTTCTTCTTTTTTTTTTTTTTTTGGCTACGCAGCTTGCAGGATCTTAGTTTCCCAACCAGGGATTGAACACAGGTCCTCAGCAGTGAAAGCACAGAGCCCTAATCCCCGGACCACCAGGAAATTTCCAAAAACATATACTTGTTAATTCATTAACCCAACATAATCAATGGGTCTAATCACAACCATAACTCTGAAGTAGGACTGAGTTATGATATTTAAATGCTATTTAGAGAAATCTGAAAAAATGATAATGTGATATGAAAATATTCTTTTGGGTGGCAAATTCATAGGAATCAATATCACACTATGGTGTGTGGTCTATACTCATAATTGAAAATATTAATTTTAGCTAATGGCTAGTTAAGACAAGGATGTAATATCTTCCCATTCATGTTCATGAACCTAAGATTAAGAACCCCTGCTCTAGGGTGTCTCTTTGGCTTGAAGCTGAGTCCTAGGCAGCTCAGTGTTGTCACTTACAGAAAGGGGAATAGTACGAATAAGTAAGGGCACACTCAGTGTTTTAAAGTTCTACTCTGGAAGTGGCATATATTACTTCTGCTCAAAAGGACTTAGTCAGTGGCCACATTTAGCTACAACAGAAGGTAGGAAATGTCTTCAGCTGGGTAGCTGCAGGTCCAAATATAACTACGTTACACGAATTTTAGTAAGCAACTAGCAATCTCCTCCACGCTCTTGTAAGAAAAAATAGTTTCTACAAATTTTTACTTATAGAACAGATAAATGAGAAAGTGGGTTTAGCTGATCATTTCTTTGATGCATAAACTTCATAAGTATTTTTGTATATTTTAGTTAGATGAAGTATAGTTTCACATCGCAAACCTATAGCAAATAACCTAAGTTAGGGTAGAACCAGGGAATTAGCTCACCACAAAGTTGTGAATTAGGTAAGATTTATTTCAGTCATGAGAACATTCTCATTCTTATCCATTTTTTTCAAATACCCTCTCCACTTCTCTCCCATTTTATGAATCTCGTCTTTCAATCTTAATTTCTGATATTTTATTTTGAAAATTTTCAAACATACAGAAAAGTTGAAAACATAGTGCAAATGAATATCTGTATACCCTCCATTAGATTCAATAATTGTTAATTGTTAATATTTGCCTTATCCTTCTTTCTTTATTTAATATTATATATATATATATTATATATATATTTTTTCTAAACAAATTGAATGTTAGTCACAGATGTCTGGGAGGAAGAAATTTTCCTCTGCCCTTCTAAGTTCTTCTGCCTGGTCCAAGAATTAAATTGCCATGGGACAGATTAACAGGAGAAAATCAAACTAAAATTTAATAGCATGCATAAATGGGAGAGACCCAGGAAAACTGAGTAACTCACAAAAATGGCTGAAATCCTCACCTGAAATCCCATTTTCAGCTAAAGATGAAAGAGGATGTTGGGGGTAGTGGTTTGGGACTTCAAAGAGGTGGAAGGCAACTGACATGGAGATGGAAAGGCAAATGCTCCAGGTTGCAGGTTGGGTGCAGGTGTACTCTATGTGTTTCTACAGCAGCTACCCAGGTCAAATCACCAAAGCACAAGAAGACAAGACAAACTATGAGCACACATAAAGCATGTGCTCACATAATTTCCTATCATATTATATTCTGTTGGCCAAAGCAAATCACGTGGCCAAGCTCCAAATCAGTGGAGCAGGAAAATAGAGTCCACTCCAAGTTAGAAGAGGGGTAGAGTGAATATTTGTGAAACATTTATTTTATCTATTACACTAAGATTTCCAGGAATATGGACACAGAAGAGGGTAGAAAGGATAGGTTTCAAAGGGCAGGACACAGAGAAGCTTAGCTCTGGCCACGATTGGTGTCGGGGAGGGGGAAATTTACCCCTCTACCCTTCTTGGGCTCTAGTGGCTGAGCCCAATTTAAGAGTAAAATTGACAAAAGTCAGATTAACAGGAGTAAAAGGAACAAATGTTAATTCACAGAGGTCTCATAGAAATGTGACCTAAGAAGTGGACAGAGGAGGCAGCTTTTATACTTTTTAGACAAAGAAACAGTAAAACTGTGAGGAATTGACAAGACAAAGAAACTTAGGCTTGGGGTGCTTAATTGGTGAAGAATCTAAATAGAGTTTAGTCTTGGGGTAATTAATTAAATAAGTAACAAGGTTTTCAATTATATCTCAATAGAACTGGAATAATTTAAAAAAGGAAAAAAAGTAGTAACAAGGTCAGTTTATAGAGGCTTTTCAGCCTAAATTTCCTACATCTGGCGATAAGGGTGTCCTCCTCCAGAGGCAGGGAATGCACCTTGCACATGAGACATTTATTTCTTGCTTGACAGAAAGGAGGGTCAGGGTTTCCCTCTTTCATTAGCAGTTTCTTAAGAAACTTTAATTGAAAATAATCAATATGCCATTGAGACATATTTTGGGACAGCCTACTCTGGGTCCCAACATTGGAGATGGAAAAGGAGAAACAGCTCCCCAGACACCAAATATCAAGAATTAATGTGGAGGACCTATGATGTTGCATATGATGATAATAGTGATGAAATGATGATGATGCTACAGGTATCACAGAAAAATCATAGACACTGATGCTGGGGAGAGAGAGGAAGAATCCAGAAATAAGAGGGAAAAAATAAAATTTTATTTTTGATTGAATATGATGAATTATAGCTATTTGTGTGAGCTGCTTAGCCTTTATGATTCACAATCCTTATGTACAATAACTATCACAAACATCATTGAATATGTTAAATTGTGTTATTTTAGTTATAGTAGAAAATTTATAGAATGAGTATATTTTTTTAGCATGCAATCTGATTTTTTGCTCATAATTAGAGGTATGCATGATCTAAACTAGGATAGAAACTAAGAGAATAGAAATTGTAAAATATATTTTAAACTATTTAACATAAACTAAGATAGTCAATAATTGGTTTAGGTTTAAAGGAGATGGAAGAATGTAAGATACTTATGTACACAAGCCTATGTGACTTCTTGAATAGTACAGTCAACAAAAGCAAGTAAGTTGTGAGGGGTTTGAGAGATAATCTCCAAAAATGACTGCCAGCAATTCCTGTCTATCCTGTACAACACATGCTGGCTGCTCCTCTCATTCAGACAGCCTTATGACTTGTTTTGACCAATGAAATATGGCAAAAGGTATATTGTACAGTTTTACCGGGCAGTTATGGGCCTTTCACCAAGGAGTGATCTTGAACTTTTCAGCCCTAGCTGAGCCCCCAGCTGGCTGTAGCTATAAGGGTAACCCTAGTCAACACCAGGTTGGCAGAGTTACCATTCAGCTGAACCTAGCGGAGTCACAGAATCATGAGAAATGATAGTTATTGTTTTAAGGCATTAAGTTTTGGGATAGTTTGGTACTCAGTAGTAGATAACTCAAAGAGAAATTCATACTGGGCATGGAGTCCAGTCACAACAAAAACCTTAAAATACACAGCATTGGCTTTGGGATTGGGTGGTGGGCAGAGAAGGGAAGGATGCAAGGAGACTCTTGGGGGAGGCTGGAGAATCAGGGAAGAAGCTGTCAATAAAGGCTGGAGAAATTGCAAGAATAACACTTCGTGGAGACTGGAGAGGCAATGAGGAAATTACTATTGGGGACTAGGAAAGAGGAAGTCGAAGTACGTGGTGGCAGAACAATTAGCAAACCTGATAGCTGTAGTAACTTGGAAGAGAAAAAGTACTCAGTGAACCTATAAGTTTCTTTATGGAGTTTTCCAGGCAGAACACTGAAAGTGCCAATTGGTTTCTACTGGCAACAACATATGATAAGGTATTACAAGAGAAAAGTGAGAGTTAAAAAAGGGGATTGTTCCATTTTCAAACAGAATTTAGAGGACATATAAAGGGCCCAGGACAGTCTTTCCACCAAGCAAAAAATTCTCAAAGCTAAGAAATATCCTCAGAGCAAAGTTAAAATTCAGAGTTCTGCCAGTAAAACACAGTCAAGAGCAAGTCAAGGGTGCAGCTGTAAGACCCTTTGTTAAGACCTCAGAATGATTAAGGAAGTGTCTTGTGGATCCTAAGAGTCACACAGAAGGGCTTCTAAGAATCATAAGGGCATCTGACCATGGCAGCCTAATATGCCCCAAATAGAAACACATGCCCCAAAATTCTAATGGTAGAAAGCAGGCTGCGAGAATGACTTATGGAAAAGGAATGATAACATAGGTGAAGCAAAGATCCCACAGAGGCTAAACCAAGAATCAATTAGACAATGAATTTGGAAAACTCCCAGGGATCAGAACTGGGACCCATCCATGGGGTCTGAGGACTGGGTCACAAGCTGATTTCCGATTGCTATGGACCAGTGACTTACATGTATCTTTCATTTCCTTTTTTAGAACATGAGTTCCTCTTGCAGTTATCTTAACCTTTTCTCACCAATGTATACTGGTATGTTGGGGAGTAGGGAGTGGGAATGGGTAGACAGGTATTTTTAACTCACAGGTCTCCAGGTAAAGAGGAAATGAACCTGAGGAATCTCATCCACATCTCGACCTAAAACAGATGACAAGATCTTGGACTTTATGCTAGCAGCATAATGGGATGAGATTTGGGGGAGAAGGAGAGATGAATGTATTTTACATATGGATGGAAGGTAAATTGTGTTGCTGGAGGATAGACTGTGGTAGATTGTTTCTCAAGATAGCTGTCTTAAGAAACAACTGAGCCCACAATTCCTCCCATCTCTGCATGTGCATGTTACTTCATCAATCCAAAAGTAGATTCTAATTTCCCTCCCCCAGAATTTGGGCTGGATTGTAATTTACATGGACCTATAGAATGTATTAGAAGTGAGGTTCTAAGTTATTAGAGAAATGCAGATCAAAACCACAATGAGGTGTCACCTCACACCTGTCAGAATGGCCATCATAAAAAAGTCTACAAATAATAAATGCTGGAGAGAATGTGGAGAAAAGGGAACCCTCCTGCACTGTTGGTGGGAATGTAAATTGGTGCAGCCACTGTGGAAAACAGTATGGAGTTTCCTTTAAAAACTAAAAATAGGACTACCATATGATCTAGCAATTCCTCTCCTGGGTATATATCCAGAAAAAACAAAAACACTAATTCAAAGAGATACATGTACAGCAGCGCTATTTAAAATAGCCAAGACATGGAAGCAACCCAAGTGTCCATCAACAGACGATTGGTTTAAGAAGATGTGGAATATATATACAATGAAATATTACTCATTCATAAAAAAGAATGAAATAATGCCATTTTCAGCAACATGGATGGACCTAAAGAACATACTAAGTGAAGTAAGTCAGCGAAAGACAAATATATGATATCACTTATATGTGGAATCTAAAAAATAATACAAATGAATCTATATACAAAACAGAAACAGACTCACAGACATAGAAAACAAACTTGTGGTTACCAAAGGGGAAAGAGAGGGAGAGGAAGGATAAATTGGGAGTATAGGATTAACAGATACAAACTACTATACATAAAATAGATAAGCAATACTCATTTACTTTGTAGCACAGGGAATTATACTCAATATCTTGTAATAAACTGTAAAGGAAAATAATCTGAAAAAAATATATATATATAATTGAATCACTTTACTGTATACCTGAAACTAACACAATATTGTAATTCAAATATACTTCAAAAAAAAAAAAGAACTGAGATTCTAGAACATCCAAGCACAGGCGGCCTTAAGAGGTTTCTACTTTTAAATTATAGTACAGATATGGATTTTAGGCCTCAAATCTCTGCTTTTTGTCCTTTGTATATTTTTTATTGTCATTATTATTGTGACAAGCCAAAGTTGAGCACTTGTTCTTGTGTTCAGTATTGTTTTGGGGCCTTTGAGACTACCTTCATGAATACATTGGTGTACACTTAATCACTCAATGTCCCTTTTTAATGTAATAGTTTAACTACCACACACATAGCTATTTCAGTAAACCCCTTTATCTGAGAAATATGGTTAAGTGGTTATGGTCTTAAGGTAAGAGTAATGAATATCTGCTACTGTTTTCTTCCCAGTATCTACCCTATTCAACTGGCAACAGTATCTGAAATTTTCTTAGGGGAAATGAATCCTTTATAAATCAACAGTGTGGTTACTGTGGGTCGTGACACTGCCCAGGTTTGATGCATCACACTTTCCCTGGTTCTGAGGTTGGTGCATGAACCGGATCAGGCAAATTAGTCAACGTATTGGAACCCTTTAAAAAGAGAAGCTGTTTGTCTCAGAGTTACTGCTGGTAGGATTTAAACTTAGAGCTGCTGAATGCCACTTTTATTACCACATGTGTGGAGAGTCTGCATGAAAGTGAATCCTGGAGGGAGTAGAGCCAAACCGAGGGATGGAGGGAAGCAGAATCCTGATAGCATCATCTGAGTCTTGGAATCTAGCCATGCTTGGGCTTTTCAGTTATGTGTATCAGTCAGTAACAATCCTTTTTCTTGATACATTATTAGTTCTTGATTATTATTTTCATTGTTATATATTATATCATTATTAAGTCTTAATAAATAAAAATTGTTCTTCAGCCTATTTTTTTGGGTTTTTTTGAGTTTTTTAATTGAAGTATAGTTGATTTACAATGTTGTGTTAGTTTCAGGTGCACAGCAAAGTGAGAGAGATATATATATATAGGTTATTACAAAATGTTGAGTATAGTTCCCTGTGCTGCACTGTTAAGTCCTTGTTAGTTATCTAGTTTATGTATAGTAGTGTGTATATGTTCCAGCCTATTTGAATTGAGTTGTAATTAATGACTGAAGAAGTCTGACTACAACTTGTTTGCAGAGCAGAGGTAGAGTCACAGATGTGGAGGGCAAACTTGTGGTTGCTAGTGGGGAGGGGCGGGGAAGGGGCAGTGGGGGGAGATGGATTCGGAGATTGGGATTGACATATACATACTACTGCATGTAAGGGTAGATAACTAATAGGGACCTGCTGTGTAGCTCAGGGAGCCCTTCTCAATACTCTATAATGACCTGTATGGGAGGGGAATGTAGAGAAGAGTAGATATATGTGTATGTGTGACCAATTCACTTTGCTGTACAGTAGTAACTAACACAACATTGTGGATGAACTATACTCCAATAAAAATTTAAAAAAAAAAAAGAAAAGAAAGGAAAAGAAGCCTAATACAATGGCATATAAAATCATCGATTCTAGAACTTGGAATTTCAGATCATTCTGATCTTACCCCAGCGTCTTTCCAAACTGAATATTGGCTAAGACTGGGCCATACTAATGAAAAACACTTTCTCCTTATCTAGAAGTGAGTTGTAACAACCAGTGCAATTATGCTGTTCCATCCACATTCATGCTTATCCCACAGTTCCCGCACAATATTTTTTTCATGGAGAATGTTGTAGTATAATAGAGGAAATAAACAGAGCATTCTCAAGTGACCGGTTTATTCATTTTAGGAGAGAGTATGTATAACGAAATGCAGTTTTGCTCAAAAAGAAAAAGGGTCCTCTCTGCTATTGTCAAACTTGTTTTTATAAACTCCTATCTTATATTTTATTTTGGTTTATCAATCTTGAGTACTTTATTGTCAGGTCTTCATTGGTAAACCCCTTCCCTATGACAGTACAATGTGTACTCAATTTTGGAGCATGGAAAATACATGTACTTGTTTTGGACCTGTAGTTTGGATATATAATTGACAGCTTTGTGCTTTGGTGTTTCAAAAATTTTAAGGCTATAATGAGGAGTCACATTTACAATCATCAATATATTCTCTACAATGAATATGCTCCCTTAATTAAATCATGATGCTGGAAAAACACACACACAAACACACACATACACACAAAGAGGCTTCTACTTTTTTGGGATCCAGCAGCAATATAAATAAGCTTGGGCTAGACCACTGAATAGTGAGAGACCATGGACTTCAAAAGAAAAGCCCTGGCTTCCAGTGCTCCCTGCTAAGGCCCCAGACTTATAAGGGAAGTCGTCTTGGGTATTTCCATCCAGCTTAGCTCTTAGATGCATGAACGACCTCAGCTGGCACTATATGAAACAGAGATAAACCATTGCCACTGAGCCCTGCTTAAACTGCAGAATCATGAACAAATAAGTGATCGTTTTTAAAAGCCACTAAATTATTGGACTGATTTGTTATGCAACAATAAATAACTAAAACAGGGTGCCTAAGAACATTTTTGGGGATGGTGGAACACATTTAGGGAAACAATGGTTTAATAATTAGGGATTCAAAGATGTTGAATTTGAGATCAAAGTGGGATATATAAACAGAAATATTCTGCTGTCAAATTTATAACACCTTAAAGAAGAATAAAACAGGATTATATATTTATAAAATAATTTAAGTATTGATTGGTTTAACAACTATTTACTGATATCTATTATGTTCCAGGCATTCTGCTAGGGGTTGAAAGACCATGTAAATGTTTCAAGATGTCTTAAGTTAACTTAGCCAGTTAGCAATTTTGAGAATATTTTTGTATGTATTTGTAGCTTCTAGCAAAGGTAGACAGGTCTACTTCTCTATTCTCTCTCCATTCCCAACAGCCTTGATATCAGTAGTATCTTACAAGAAAGATAAGCCATAGGCCAAATTCTGACAGATGTACTAAGATTTATTAGAATATCATTTTAATATATATAAAAATTATGGCCCTTCCACGATGAGAAAGCAGAATTCTATTTAAGAAATGCATATTAAAGTGATGAAGGGAACCAAAATTACAGTATTAATATTTTCATGGTAGGTTTGAGAATAAGTTGTTTGTCATTGGTATATTTTAATGTTTTATGTTTTGCTGCTTTGAGGAGTATGGCATATTTAATATTTTACAGATTATCTTTATGATTCCAATATAAAAATTTCATTGATTTATGTTTGCAGTTTCAAGCTGAAAGGCATAAGACAAAGTTAGTAGGCTTTATAAATAGCATTATAACTTTTAAAATAACTTAAGATTCAATATAAATACATATACATATTTAATTTTCTAGATTTAGGAGTTATTTAAATACTTGGGGAGTTTTGCCGATCGGACAATTGAACTATTTAACTAAAACTATAAATGTGACCAAATATTAATCAAAAGCCTCTTAAAAGTAATTGTTAAATTTTTTCAGGTTTATAAATTAATAATTTGGTAAGTGAAATTAAAAGCTTAAGAATAAATAAGCTTTTTAACTTATAACTTTAATAAATCAAACATTAATTTTAATAACCTCAAGTAATCTTTTGGAGTCATTGTCAAGGACACCAAAATATTCTCATTGACATAATGTAGATCGAGAGTTCATCAATGTTAGGTGCAGTTTTTGTTGAAAAGGAATAAATGCTACCATGTATGTGTGTTCTTTTGCTTTGTTTTCTATTTGTTTAATGGCTAAAATTTACGTTTCTAAAATTTAGTTGAAATGTTTAAGTATTTCAAGTAATAAGCTGCTAAGAAAGGGATTTTTATTTTCTGAGTACTACACTGTGAGGAGCAGAATTGTTTAAAAATGGCCCAGAGAACTCACTGCAGTTTTCCCAGACAAAAAACAGCTATCTCCCAGGGGGTGGGGCTGCCTTTGACCTCAGCTATCCACCAGCTGGTGGCTTCTTCTACCTAGCAGGAGGGTTACAATTTTCCATGGGTCGAAAGATCTCCAGAAAGGGTTGGATCTAGGATCTGTGGGGCCTGAAGTTTACAGTCTCTTTTTGCTAACTTTCATTTTTATTTCCCCAGTAAATCTTACTCCTTAACCGTATCACGTGACACTGTGGAATTCACTTTGACCCTCTTCTTAAGTTCTGCTGTTTGTGTGCTGATTCAGTGCTATTACTTTACATCTCTTTCACATGCAGCAATGGAAGAAATTAATTTGAAATTTTATCCTGCTCAAATACAAAGGAAGTGTAAGATACAGCCCTGCAGTCACAATTACGTGCAAGTGGAATGTAAGAAAGCTTAGAAAGACACTTGAAATAATTAAATTAGAAAGTGTCATTCCTATGAGCAAATTACAACAGATGTGAAAAATGTTTTAGGAATAAAAGTGGATATTGCTGTAAATTATGTGTTTTTGCACTATACAACCTTTTTCATCTATGCGGTTAACGTGCCTTTTTTAGCAAATACAAGATCTTCAAGAGAAAACCTATCTTGAAAGAAAAAAAGCCTGTCTTCAAGAAAAAAACATCTAAGTATATGGGCTTTGGTTTCTGCACATGCTCCTGAGTGATAAGTAGTTTTAGAAAGAAGACTCTAGAGATGGGGGTTTTGGTCCTGGCTCTGCTCTGCCTTTTTCCTGCCATGTGACTTCACTTGAGATCTCAGGTGAAGCAGAGATCATACAGCTTACTCTGCCAACCTGACAAAGTTGTTTTGTCGTTTAGCCAACTGGACGTGAAAGGATCTTTAAAGTTCAGAAGACAGGTGCTATTGTACCCATCACTTAGTCATTGCTCCATAATCATGAGCACACAGCCTGCCCCATGCCTGGAATACACTGCTCTCCCCTCTTGCGTATTGGAAGGGCACTTCCCCTTTAAGTCCATGTTCAAGAGCTATCACCTCCTAGAGCTTTCATGTGGGTGTTCAACTTCATCTGAAGTCTTCTTTAGTCTGAAAGCATTCACTGATCATAGGATTATTTAGCTCATACTTTTTGTTATTTCCTTGAATTATTGTTTTTGTTTTTGTTTTTAATTTGGCCACGCTGTGTGGCTTGTGGGATATTAGTTCCCGTACCAGGGATTGAACCGGCACCCTCGGCAGTGAAAGTGCGGAGTCCTAACCACTGGACGGCCAGGGAATTTCCAACTGTATTTTTCTAATGGAGTGTAGTGTCACGTATTGAAGGTAGGAAGCGTACAGTATTCAACTTCACAGGCTGAGCGGATGTCTACCTATTTTTTGCTAGGCAATGTGGGGATTCTAAGGTGAACATTCTTCCTATTTCTAGGAGTATCATAATGCAGTAGTAGAGATGAGACATTTTGCTTATTAAATATTCATATTTATTACCACTGAACACTATCAAATCATTAACATCTAGATGGTATCTGAAGCCCTAGGAGTAAAGGAGCTTGATCTGAAAAGATTTTAGAGAGAAGAGAGCCTAGGGGAGAGCATCAGAGATTCAATATCTAAGAGATCAGGAGAGGATACTGAGAGTCCAGGGAAGGCTGTGAGCCTAAAACTGCTCTTTCAAAAAGTCTATTTTTAAAAAACGAACACCGAAAAAAAAAAATTACTCAGTGTCATAAGTCATGAGGGAAATACAAATTAAAACCACAGTAAGACACAGCTCCCCATCCGCTAGAGTGGTTAAAATTTATTTTTTTATTTTGATCTGCGTTGGGTCTTCGTTGCTGCCCAAGGGCTTTCTCTAGTTGCGGTGAGCGCGGGCTACTCTTCGTTGCGGTGCCCGGGCTTCTCCCTGCGGTGGCTCCTCTCGTTGCAGAGCACAGGTTCTAGGCACGCAGGCTTCAGTAGTTGTGGCTCACAGGCTCTAGAGCGCACGCTCAGTAGTTGTGGCGCACGGATTTAGTTGCTCCGCAGCATGTGGGATCTTCCGGGACCAGGGATCAAACCTGTGTCCCTTGCATTGGCAGGCGGATTCTTAACCACTGCGCCACCAGGGAAGCCCCTCCTGTGTGGTTTTAATTTATATTTTCCTAGTGATTAATGATATTGAACTTCTTTTCATGGACTTATTTGACACCTCTAGGTCTTCTTGTGAAGTATGCATTTGCACACAATTATGAATATTAGTATACAAAACCAATTTTTGCTCCACAGATTTCTTAATTTGTTAGGATCATTGTTTTTACCGTGATGCTGTGATTCATCAGGATTTTGTATTTGAAAAATCTTTGCAAAAATTAAGTTTCAATGCTGATATCTTTAAATGGAATTTACAGTAACCTTCACAATCATGTTAGACGTCTAGATGTTTTACCTTAAACAGAATGACTTTCAAAAACTTAATTTTGATCGCATGAATTGTATTAAACAGTTATTGAAATGAACTGATTTTTTAATTTGAAGCATCTGATAACACTGACATAGAAACAGGCACCATTTAACTATTTGCAAAGCTCTTATTCTGCTAATGGAGTCAACACATTAACAGCTTTTGCTCCACTTTTCATAAGAGCACAAGAAAACGTTCAATAAAAGATGAGTGAAATTAATGGAAACAGTCATTTGACCTAAAGCATCACAAAGTGATATGTTAATGGATTTTCTACACCTGCACATGTTAAATTTTTGGTCTTTGGGCAGAGTCTTTTTAAAATAAGTACTTACTTTTCAAGTATAAACCAATGCTTCTTCCATTGATTTGTGTCTTCTGGATTTTTAGCAGTCATTTAGTAGTTTTTACTGTTGTCCCCCTGGTAGATATAAATAGTGGCAAATATATTGTGCAAGTAACACTTCTATCATCAATGTTCTTAAGAAATGGGAACACAGTACTTAATTTTTCATTAAACATGCATGTTATGGGTTGAATTGTGTTGTTTTCCTTAAAATTCATATATGTTGACATCCTAATTCCCTGTATGACTGTATTGGAGATAAGGCCTTTATGGAGCTATAAGATCATGAGACCAATGAGATCATAAGGGTGGGGCTCTGATCCAGTAGGATTAGTGTCCTTATAAGAAGAAATGCCAGAGAGCATGCTTACTTTCTCTTCAACATGTGAGGACACAATGAGAAGGTAGCTGTCACCAAAGAGCTCTCACCAGAACCCAGTTATGTTGGCACCCTGATCTTGGACTTCTAGTCTCCAGAATTGTGAAAAAAATAAATTTCTGTTAAGTTACCCCATCTATAGTATTTTGTTAAGATTGCCCAAGCTAATACAGATAAGAGGACAGTAGAAGGTTTTGAGACAAGGAGTGACATAATCTGACCTTTTACAGGAACTATTCTGGCTGCTATGTTGAGAAAACCTAGACAACCATAGGTAGCTAAGGGAAGAAAAAGGAAGACCAGTTAGAAATGTGGTGGAATAATACAAATGAGATATGATATCATTGAACCACTTGGATAGTAGCTAGCAGATGGTGAGAAATGGTAAGAATCTGGTTTCTGAAGCTACAAAGTGTGCTGACAAATTAAATGTGATGTACAAAAGAAAGAGGGAATCAAGGATGGCTCAAAAATTTTTTGCCTGAGCAAGTGGGCAGATGATGAGAACAATTAATGAGATAGGGAAGAATGCAAGCAGTAATTTAGGGGAAGACTTACTAGTAAGATCAGGAATTCTATCTGAGAATGTTAAGTTTGAAATACCTATACACATCCAATCTGCAGGAGAATGATTCAGGCTGTAGACATAAATTTAGGAGTTGTGAGCATTTAAATAATTTTTAAAGTCATGATGTAACATAGAAGAACAAATCTGACTCCATATTGAATCTATTGCTTGAGTTCTAACCCTTGTGCTCTGTTACCTGTGCTTGTCATGCTGGCTCTGCACCTTTTGTAAAAGAATGTTGCCTATAGCCTGAAATATGCAGGATAGCCTATCCTTAAGGCTCTGACCTTGAAAGGTATAACAATTTTTCATATAGATATAAAAAGTTGCAGAACAGAGAATAATATTTGTCTTGTTGGAGGTTTGTAAGAACGTTGTGACCAGACCTATGTGGACAACTGCAAAAACAAAGGATTCCAGCACCAAGAAGTTTGCAACAACCAACCACACTTCTTCCTGTTTTAGTATAAAAGAAGCCTGAATTCTAACTCGGGTAAGATGGTTCTTTGAGACATTAATCCGCCATCTTCTCGTTCTGCAGGGTTTCCGAATAAAGTCGCTATTCCTTGTCCCAACAACTAGTCTCTCAATTTATTGGCCTATCGTGCGGCAAGCAGTATGAGCTTAGACTTGGTAACTCTTCAACCAAAACAACATAATTCCAAAGGATTGAGTAAGAAGCAGAAATCAGAATCCAGCTGGCTCCTATTAAACTAGACAAACTAGACCAGGAATGGGAAAACTTTTTCTATAAAAGTCCAGATAGTTAATATTTTAGGATTTGCAGGCCATATGGTCTCTGTCACAAAAATGCAACTCTTCCATTGTAGGGGAAAGCTGCCATAAACAGTATGAAAGTGAATGAGCATGGCTATGTTCCAATAAATTTGTATTTACAAAAATAGGCAGTGGGCTGAATTTGGCTCATAGGCCATAGTTTGTGGACTTCTGGACCTCTAAACTGGACAGTAAAGAGATTTTTAAAAGTGTAAAACAATGTCAGTTTTCTCACTAATTTGTTTTGAAGAATACAGTTTTGTTTCATTTTTTTTTCATTAAAAACGTGCCCTTGTACACTGTTGATGGGAATGTAAATTGGTGCAGTCACTACGGAAAACAGTATGATGTGATCTAGCAATACCACTTCTGGGTATTTACCTGAAGAAAATGAAAACATTAACTTGAAGGCCAATGTACCACCATGTTCATTGCCACATTATCTATAATAGCCAAGACAAGGAAACAACCTAAGTGTCCACTGACAGATAAATGAATAATGAAGATGTGATACACACACAGACACACACACACACACACACACACACACACACAGTGGAATATTATTCAGTCATAAAAAAGAAGAAAATCTTTCCAATATGAACGGCCCTTGAGGGCATTATGTTAAGTGAAATAAGTCAGATAAAGAAAGACAAATGCTATATAATCTCACATATATATGGAATCTTAAAAAAAAAAAAGAGCTCATAGATACAGAGAATAGATTGATGGTTGCCAGAGGCAGGGGGTGGAGGTTGGTGAAATGAGTGAAGGGGGGAAAGGTACAAACCTCTAGTCGTAAAATACATGTCATGGGGATGTAACGTACAGCATGGCAACTATAGTTAATAATACAGTATTGCATATTTCAAAGTTGCTAAGGCA
This sequence comes from Balaenoptera borealis, assembly GCF_965194805.1. Lineage (NCBI taxonomy): Eukaryota > Metazoa > Chordata > Mammalia > Artiodactyla > Balaenopteridae > Balaenoptera > Balaenoptera borealis. Next base: position 19,218,462 of record NC_138870.1, on the reverse strand, counting down.
GTAGATTCTTAAAAGTTCTTATCACAAGAAAAGAATTCTTGTAACTATGTGAGGTTACATACCTAGTAACTAGACTTATTGTGGTGACCATTTTGCAATATATACAAATATTAAATGATTATGTTGTACACCTGAAACTAATAAATGTCAATTATACCTCAATAAAAATTTTTAATAAAAATAATTTTTAAGTATTTATGTTAACATGTAATGGGTTTTTAATTATCATTTTTAAATGAATTAATAGATTTTCTAAGTCTCGGCTTTAATTTTTAATGGAGTAAATATTAATAGATATAAGCCACGTAACCAAAAGCTCTTTGAGGTTCTCAATAATTTCGAAGAGTATAAAGGGAGTCCACAGTGTTTGACTAAAGTACTGGTTTAGAAGTTGGGGCCTTGAGTAGGAACCAGAAAATGGGACCAAAGAGGACCAGCTCATGAGGAAAGAGGAAAACCAGAAATGTGAAGTCCTGGAAGCCAAGTGAAGAAATTGTTTCAAGGAGGAGGGTGAGGGTAATTGTGCCAACTGATTGTCAAAATTCTAATGATAAGGACCCAATAGACAAGGAATTGTGGAGTTTCAAGGGAAAGGAGGGCCAATTATTTGTGGTAGAACACTGAAGAAGAAGAAGGTGATGGCATCCAGAGCACTGGTTGAAGAATTTGCCTTAAATGAGTGAAAAGTCCCCACTTCTACAGAAACAAGAGGTAGTAAATGAAGGATGAGGGCAACTACTGGCAAATTTGTAGATGCAGGAGCAGGAAACTGAGGGAGTGCCAATCGAAGGGCTTCTATTTTCACCGAGAGGTTAGAAGTGAGACATCTTTTAGGATGAGAGTGTGATGTGTTTGGAGGCTTAGAAAGTGGTAAAAGTGAAAGGTGAGAAGAGAGCTGACTAGAGAAATGAGAAGGCTAAGCAGGTAATGTTGAGTTTCCACGCGGGGTTAGAGATATGAATGCATCATCTAATTCACCAATTGATGTAACTGATGGATTTTCGCTAGCAAATATTTAACAGCTCTGGTGTTGGGACAGAGAAGACAGACAACAGAATGGCTGCACCAGTGATAGGTAAACTTTTTCTGTAAAGAGCCTGATAGTACATATTTTAGGAGTTTGGGTCATATGGTCTCCGTCACAGCTATTCAACTCTGTCTTTGTATTGTGAAATCTGTCATAGACAATATATAAATGAATAAGCATTGTTGTGTTCCAATAAAACTATTTATGGACACTAAAATTTGAATTTAATATAGGTTTCTTTAGTATTTATTTATTTAAAAAGGTTAAAAAAGAATTTTTTTTTTTTGCCACACCATGTGGCATGTGGGATCTTAGTTCCCTGACCAGGGATCGAACCTGCACCCCCTGCAGTGGAAGCACAGAGTCTGAACCACTGGACCACCAGTGAAGTCCCTAAATTAGTTTTTATATATTGCAAACTATTATTCTTCTTTTGATTTTTTTCAACTGCTTTAAACTGTACAAGTAAATATTAGCTTGTGGGCCATACAAAAACAGGCAACAAGTGGATCTGGTCTGTAGGGACCAGAGTTTGTGAGCCTCTACACTAGACAATGTGACAGATTAGAAAAAAGTTGCACCCTTGAAGAAGAACTGCCCCAGAACTTTGAGTAGAGCTGGGGTTGGCTTCCATTTGTAGGGTGCACTTGTACAGTACACAAATGCACCTATGTATGTGATGGTGCTCACAGAGTTAGAGTCTATCCAGTGACATGACAACAGGAAACAAAGCATGGGAATTGAGGATATCAGTACAACAATGGCTGAAGTGATGTGTCACTGCAGTGTAAGCTGGATAGGAATGGAAGTGAAGGTGGAAAGGGGCTGATAGACACCCAGGCAAGTGGGTCAAGGGCCCTTAAGTCTTGATGAACCCAAGGAACTGATGTAGTAGGAATGGTGAAAGAAGAGTTGGAAGGAAGATGAAAGTCCTAGAGTGGTGTGTTCGAGTTCAAGATTTTAGAGTGAAAGCTTTTCACCTAATAACAGGATGTATGTGGCTCATCCAGGGGTCAAAGTCTGTGATGAGAAAGAAGGAATGACCAAGTTGTCAATAAGTGAATGTACAAACAAAGGTTAGAGGTTGCTACAGCTGATGACGTGAGCCATAAAGGAATAGTGAGGGTGAAAGTGTAATGATCTGAAAATGGTTCAGAGCCAGAGAGAAATCCATCAGTTGCTCTATCGTATGCCTGATAGTCCCTGATCGTCTCCCTTCCAAAAATTAGCTCCCAACTTTTTGTTCCAACATCCCAAGGAATTAAGTCCTCCGAGATCCATTTCTTTCCTCCCCAAGAATTGGTCTGGCAGAAAAACAGCAGTGAAGAAACTTAGAGGCTAAAAGGTGAGGGAGTGGGAAAGCTGGGTAACATTTTTTGCTTCATTATATTCATATATTTCAATTCCTACCGGTGCTCCAGCTGAAAGTATCAGAGGCTTCTTAAACTAAGTATATGCCCAAACAGAATTTAATTTTCTCCTTGACACAGTCTCCCAGCTCCACCTACCTAAAATTTGCCTCCCCTTGAGTATACTCTATTAGTGAAAGGCATCACCAACCCTCCCCTGCCACAGCTCCTTCCTTGGTCCTCCTTAATCCCCAACTGTGTTGAGATCCATTGCTACTCTTCTGCTTCAGGCTCTCATCATCTCTTACCTGGATGATGACATCCTTTCAATGATCTCCCTAATGACTCTGCCTTTATTTAAAATTTTCATATATTGTTCATCATGGATTTTTTGCATTGTTTTTGATTTTTGAAAATATTGCATTAAAATATCATTGATCAAAAAAAATACATATCATTGATCTTGTTGACTGAGTTTTGGGGGGCCTCCTTAAATGGTGCACACAAAGCAAGTGCTTCACTCACTTCACCCTTGTCCCAGCCCTACTTAGTATCTCTGTTCTTGTCTCCCACAGTCTGTTTTCCATTTAGCGAGGGCAGCCAACTAAAATACATATGTAATCATGTCACATTTCTGCTTAAAGTTCTTCAAAGGATTCCTCTCAGGCTAATTCGACAAGACCTCAGTAAGCTCAGTCTTTTTCCAATTCCCGCTTACTATTTTAGCCTCTTTTCTAGATTTCCTCCTCCTCCTTTTCTCATCATCACGATGGCTAACATTATGTCTCAGTACAGAATGAACAAGTTGTTCTTAAAGCTTTCTATGTATTATCTCACTCTATATGATGAGGTAGGGTAAATACTATTATATTATATTATTTATTTATATATTATATTGTACCCAAAGACACTGAGCTATAAACTTCCACACCTCCCTTCCTCTAGGTTTTTTTAATCCTTTTCCACATGTTTCCACTGCCTGGAAGGCTCTCCAATCTCCTTTTATGGTTACTTCCTGTGGTAGACTAAATAATGGCCTCCCAAAGACATCCACAGCCCAACCCCCAGAACCTGTTACTTGACATGGCAAAAGACACTCTGAGGGGCTTCCCTGGTGGCGTAGTGGTTAAGAATCTGCCTGCCAATGCAGGGGACATGGGTTCGATCCCTGGTCCGGGAAGATCACACATGCCGCGGAGCAACTAAGCCCATGCGCCACAACTACTGAGCCTGTGCTCTAGAGCCTGCAAGCCACAACAACTGAGCCTGTGTGCCACAACTACTGAAGCCCATGCGCCTAGAGCCCGTGCTCCTCAACAAGAGAAGCCACCGCAATGAGAAGCCCGCGTACCGCAATGAAGAGTAGCCCCTGCTCGCCACAACTAGAGAAAGCCTGTGTGCAGCAACGAAGACCCAATACAGCCAAAAATAAATAAATAAATTTATAAAAAAAAAAAAAAAAGAATCTGCCTGCCAATACAGGGGACATGGCTTCAACCCCTGGTCCGGGAAGATCCCACATGCCATGGAGCAACTAAGCCCATGCGCCACAACTACTGAGCCTGCGCTCTAGAGCCCGTGAGCCAAAACTAATGAGCCCACGTGCCACAACTACTGAAGCCCACATGTCCAGGGCCCGTGCTCTGTGACAAGACAAGCCACTGCAATGAGAAGCCCATGCACCGCAACAAAGAGTAGCCCCTGCTCGTCACAACTAGCGAATGCCTGCACGCAGCAAGAGAGCCAATGCAGCCAAAAATAAATAAATAAAATAAATTAAAAAAGAAAAGAAAAGAAAAGAAAAGACACTCTGAGGATGTGACTATATTAAGAATTTTGAGGTGGGGAAATTATCCTGGATTATCTGGGTGGCTCCAATGGAATCACAAATGCCCTTACAAGAAGGAGGCAGGAGGATCAGAGTGGGAGAGAATGTGACATAGAAGTAGAGGTAAAAGTGATGCCATTGCTAGAAGGGGGACGTGAGCCAAGCAATGCAGGTGGGCTACAGATATAGGAAAGGACAAGGAACCAATTCTCCCCTAGAGCATCCAGAAGGAAGCCCTGCTGACACCTTGACTTTGGACCTCCAATGTCCAGAACTGCAAGATAATAAAATCATGGGTTTTGAAAACTGAGATGTAATTGACATAGAACATTGTATTAGTTTCAGGTGTACAATAAAGAAGATGTGGTATATTTATACAATGGACTATTATTCAGCCATTAAAAAGAAGGAAATAATGCCATTTGTAAAAACATGGATGCATCTAGAGATTATCATATTAAGTGAAGCAAGTCAGAAAGAGGAAGACAAATATCATATGATACTACTTGTATGTGGAACCTAAAAAAAGTGATACAAATGAAATTATATACAAAACACAAATAGACCCACAGACATAGAAAACAAACTTATGGTTACCAAAGGGGAAAGTGGGAGAGGGATAAATTAGGAATTGGGGATTAACATATACACACTATTATATGTAAAATAGATAACCAATAAGGACCTACTGTAGAGCACAGGGAATTCCACTCAATATTTTGTAATAACCTTTAAAGGAAAAGGATCTGAAAAAGAATAGACATATATGTATAACTGAACCACTTTGCTGTACACCAAAAACTAACACAACATTGTAAATCAACTATACTCCAGTAAAAAAAAAAAAATATATATATATATATATAATGATTCAATATTTGTATATAATGCAAAATGATCCACAATAAGTCTAGTTAACATCCATCACCACACATTACGATCTTTTTTCTTGTGATGAGAACTTTTAAGATTTATTTTCTTAACAATTTCCAAATATGCAATACAGTGTCATTAACTATTGCTGCCATGCTGTACAAATGTGTATGGTTTTAAGGTACTAAGTTTGTGGCAACTTGTTACAGCAGCAATAGGAAACACTTCCACAGGGAAGCCTGTTTTGATGCCCCCAAACTGAGTTAGATGTTCCTCCTCAATGTTCTCTCCCCGCCCTTGCCCTGCCTTCCTCATAGTACTTGCCTTGCTGCATTGCATTTCTGGGCTAGGAGTATAGAGGAGCAAGGCTTGCTAACCACAAATGTCTCTTTGGCATGAAAACCATCAAGGCCCACAAGACTCAGGAAGAAACTTTGACCTTCCCCCAACTGCCTAAAAGAATTAGATAGAGAACCTGTTTCAGGAAGGGAGCTATTGTCATAGATAACTATGGTATGAACTAGTTGTGTAGACAGAGAGGAACATAGCAAAGTCTGTTTGTTAAAATTTCTCTCTGGGTCTCATTGTCTCTGCATGACCCAGCAAACATTTGTTTACCAAACATTTGCTTTTCCATCTCCGTGTCAATTGCCTTCCTCCACTTTGAGGTCCCAAACCACTCCGCACAACATCCTCTTTTGTCTTTAGCTAAAGATGACATTTCAGGTGAGGGTTTCAGCCATTTGGGTGGGTTACTCTGTTTTCCTGGGTTTCACCCTCATATACTTGTTATTAAACTTTTGTTTGATTTTTCTCCTGTTAATCTGTCTCATGTCAATTTAATTCTTGGACCAGCGAGAAGAACCTAGAAGAGTAGATGAAAATTTTCTTCCTCCCCCACAGGGGACCATCTCTAACTCTAGACTGTAAATTCCTTCAAAAGAGATCATGCCACTCCTTTGTATCCCCAGAGCCTAACTTACAGATACAAAACTGCAGCTCAAGAGATTTGTTGAGTGAAAGAATGAATGTGACTTCTCAATCAAAGAGGGCTGAGATTACGTGTCAACTGAAATAAAAACACACACTACTGGATAAACAACAAGGTCCTACTGTATAGCACAGGGAACTATGTTCAATATCCTGTGATAAAACATAATGGAAAAGAATATGGAATATATGTATGTATATGTATATATGTATAACTGAATCACTTTGCTGTACAGCAGAAATTAACACAACATTGTAAATCAACTATACTTCAAGAAAATAAAATAAAATAAAACATAAAAATTGTGAGTTAAGCTTTATTTGGGGAACTTACTGAAGACAATAGCCTGGGAGACAGCCTCTCAGATAGCTAAAGTGAAGCAAAGTGTTCTTCACCCAAAGTGAAGAACCTGATAAGAGCTCAATGAGAGATGAACAAAAGCTCTATGTAGGCTCTTCCTCAGCTCAAGTCATCTGAGTTTCTAGATTTCACAGAGTGGGTAAATTATCTATTCATGCTTTGGGATTTGTGCATTGTTTAGAAGATTAGAAATCCAAAGATTTCCCAAAGTTTCCTTTATCTTATGCAGAGAACCAGGATTTTTAAGCAAAACCATTGTGACTTTTGTGACCACGTGATAGAGAACGATATAAAAAAAAGTGTAAAGCACCGAAAGAGCAAGGTACCTATTTTCTCCTAGATACTGTTTCTGTGGTTTCAGTTACCATCACCATGTGATGAGCCCATAAATGTATTCTTCTCTGTGGATAGGCTACACTCGAGGCGAGAAGAGAAGAGAGCTGAAATGAGCCTTTGATTCCGTTAATTATGATTGCTACTGTAAAAAGTATTTAAAAGAACTATTAAGTTTTAGCTTGTTACTTAATGAAACATCTAAACAAAAGCATCATATTCTAACATTGACATCAATCTCTAACTTATTTAATTTGACCCCAAGCAAAAATTTTCCAGGCAAGTTCCAGATGCTGTTCACCAGCTATTTTCTCCTCACATCTTCGTTATTAAATCCTCATGCCTCATTACTCCAAGCCTGTAATAATTGAGGTCATTGACGAAGGTGCCCTCACTCTGCTAATCCCCGCTTATTTTTTCCCAAATTGCTAATCTTCAGGGAATATCTCAAACCATCATTTCTATTTCTGAGTCAGAAAAACAGAAAGAGAAAGATATGGATGACAAGGACTCTTGGAACATTAGATTTTAACGTGGGCCGTGTGACAATCTCTCCTTTACCTGGAAAGAGATAGATTTGATACACTGTCATTGGAAATTCAAGGTGCCCCAAAGCTAGGATTATTTTATTCTCAATACATTACTTTTAAAAACTAAAACAAGATCTAAGGAAAGAGTATGAAGGATGTTTTTGTCTTTGTATCTTTCTCTTTGTTATGAGAATTTTTGTGTACATGTGTTGAGGAGGGGGAAATTTCCCCCTCTACCCTTTTTGCATTCTTGTGGCTGAACTAATAATAAAATTGACACAAGACTGGTTAATAGGAGAAAAGGAAACAAAATTTAATTCATGCATATGGTGGACCCATAGAAATGGGACCTAAGAAGTGACCAAAGGAGGCAGCTTTTATATTTTTTAGACAAAGAAACAATAAATTTGTGAGGAATTGACTGGACAAAGAAACTTAGGTTTGGGGTACCCAATTAGTTATCTAAACAGAATTTGGGCTGGGGGTAGTAAATTAAAGAAGTTGCCAGGTTTGTTTATACAGGCTTCTCAGCCCCAATTCCCTGTCTCTGGTGATAAGGGTGTCCTTCTGCCTCCAGATGAAAAGAGGGCACCTTTCACATGAGCCATTTATTTCCTGCTTTCAGGGAGACAGAGAGGAGGGTCAGGGTGGCCCTATTGCATTGGTTGTTTCTTTTTTTTTTTTAATTAATTAATTTATTTATTAATTTTTGGCTGTGTTGGGTCTTCGTTTCTGTGTGAGGGCTTTCTCTAGTTGTGGCGAGCGGGGGCCACTCTTCATTGCGGTGCACGGGCCTCTCACTATCGTGGCCTCTCTTGTTGCGGAGCGCACGCTCCAGACGCGCAGGCTCAGTAGTTGTGGCTCACGGGCCCAGCCGCTCCGCGGCATGTGGGATCTTCCCAGACCAGGGCTCGAACCCGTGTCCCCTGCATTGGCAGGCTGATTCTCAACCACTGCACCACCAGGGAAGCCCCTGGTTGTTTCTTAAGTAACTTTAATTCAAAATAAGCAATATGCCATTGAGGTACATTTTGGGGCTGCCTACTCTGAACCCCAACACATGTAATGCTTCAGTTAAAAGAAGCCTGCCTTTCAAGGCCCTAAATATAAAAAAATAAAATGTTTTAATTTGGTGTCACTTTAGGCATCAAGGTCACTTTACAAGGAAAGAGGTAACTAGGTCATGAATGGGTCCTGGCCGTAGATGGACTTTTCAAACTTTGGAGACAATTAAGGCAAGAAATTTCAGCAGCAGGTAGCTTTTGCCCTACTGGAATTCTGCCTGAGACTACCATGTTAGAGCTAATCTAACCCGCCATAGGATGGCAGGCCATCTCAGGAGACCTGAGACCTGTCGCTGACAGCCAGTGCCAAACTGCCCGTCTTAAGGCCACATTCTCCCCCTGGCCAACCTATATGCAGCTACATGAGTGGGCCCAGAAAAACTGACAGAGGAGCCATCCAACCAACCCCCAGAACTGGCATAAGAAATCCTTGTTGTTAAGTCACCAAGTTTTGGGGTGGTCAAAACAGATTGGAACAGTTGAGGAAGACATCATGAAACTCAACTAAAAAGAAACAACAGGCCCCAAATGGAGTCATTTATGCTAAGTCCACATCACCAAACCAAGACTTAATACCTAACCTAATTGCTATCTCAACCCCCTCAGAATGTGACCTTTAACCAGTCAACCTGGAATTGCCTGTCAGCACTAATCGAGGTAATTTGCCCAATAGGTACTTTCTTTCCCCTTAGGAAGGTGACCCTGCCTGAATGCAGTCTTTGTTAATAATTTTCTGATTCTGACCCCCTTTTTGCCTTTAATAACCTTTCCTTTTCTGTAACTCAAGGGAGCTCCTATCTATTTGCTAGGTGGATGCTGGCTGATTCCGAACTGTTTAATAAAGCCAATTTGATCCTTAAATTGACTCCACTGAATTTTTGTTGTTTCACAACATGTACAAAACTAGACTCAATTTTCTTGACTTTCAGAGTCCACTTTTTCTAGTAATAGTGCCTTCATTTCTATTCCATTGTGTCTTGAAACAGAGGCATGATTTTTCCTTCATTTTCTTTATTTCCCTCTCTAATGTACAGTGTGTAAGTCTCATCAATTCTTCCTTAATAATTTCCTTCTCCATTTTCCCTTCTTTTAACACTGTTACCATGTTTATGTTAATTTAATAACTAAAGCACAGCAATGATTCTTTGTTTTTGATCTTTAGCAGTTCAGTTTATCCTGAATCCTCATGGAGCTGTCATTGTAGTAAAATATTGCTCTAATTATGCTTCTTTCCTCCAAAAAATCCTTAAATGGCTTCCTTTGCTAACACAACACCGTTCTTGCTCCTTCGCTTTATTGATTGAATCACCTCCCTCCCAATTCTGGTTGCCATGTGTAGTTCTGGCATAACCTATCTTTCTTCCAAGCTATCACTTTTCTCCAAAACCCCCAATTCCGGCCCAATAACACTAGCTATTATTTCTACACTATTCCATAAGTATTCTTTCTTCAATACTTTTGCTCTTCCCTGACCATTCTCAGATTCTTTTTTAACTCCTTTAATATTTTGTCCAAACCATGCAATTAACACCCACTATATAGTCATTTATTATAGTTACATTTTTCATATGTAATAAATGTTCTATCCACACACCTAAACTGCAAACTTCTGGAGATCAAGGTGCATACCTCAGACCTTGTATAAGGATAAAGTGTTGTCAGGGTAAAGAGTGATCAGTAAAGAGTGACTGATACTGAAGGAAGCAGTCAGATTTGGGTAGGTGGGCAGAGAAAGGGCATTCGAGAGGAACAAGAGGAACAAGAGAAAATGCACTGCTTGTTCCAGAGACTGGAAATATGATATCAAATAAAGGGTCAATTTAATTCCTTAACAACAACAACAAAAGAAGGGCTCAGCTATTCTTCTTCCCCTTGCTTGATTTTCTCCAAGGCACAAGGGTGGTCATTTTTGCGTCAGGACTTTTGCACTTTTACACTTGTTGTGGAAAATATAATCACCAAAATAGAATTTTAAAATTACTTTGTTGTTTGCAAGAGCCGTGTTACAGGAAGGAAAGAGGGGGAGGGTTCACGAACTGTAGGCAAATTACCACCGTACCCCAGTTCCTTAACATATAAAATTACAGGATCTATTCTATCCAACCCGCCCCCGCCCCCGCCATCCCCCAGAGTTGCCTTGTGGTTAGCAGGGGGGAAATGCCTCCTACACCCAGTAGGGTGGAGGAAGGGAGGGCCCTGTAGTCAAAAGTTCCTGAGAGCTCTTTAAAACGGACACCGTTTGCATACATTTGCGGGTTTTTTTAATTTTCAAAAAATTTAAAAATTTTTGGCCACGCTGTGCACCATGAGGGATCCTAGTTCCCCAACCAGGGATCCAACCCATGCCCCCTGCAGTGGAAGGGCAGGGTCCTAACTGCTGGACCTCCAGGGAAGTCCCTATCTGCATACATTCGAGAGGGTCACACAGTTGGTCCAGTAAAACACTCAGGAGCCACCATTTACAGAAGCCCTTAACTTCTCTAACAACTGATACATAGTGCTGCAACCATTCAACAAACTCATTTATTCAACAAATATTCTCTGAGTACTAGAGAATATTTGAGATAAACACTGTTCTAGAGGAAACATGTCTCACAATAAACAATATACAAAAATCATATACGCAGAAGTTTTATGAAAGAGTAGGGAAATATACATACCATGAGAATACTGACCAAAAGAAAGCTGGTCTAGCAATATTAATATAAATGAAATACACTTTCATGCAAAAAAATATTACTAGCAGTTCACTTTGTAATGTTGAAATGATCATCAGGAAGGCATCACAATTTTATCTCTGTATCCTCTGAAAAACAGCCTCAATACGTATAAAGCAAAAAAGTTGACCGAACTGTAATGGAAAATAAATAAATCCACAATCTTAATAGATTATTGGGGAGAAGTTAATTTCTTTACCATCCCTTCTCTCCCTACATCTTGGCATTGCGTATTCCTCTCCTTTTTACCTGATGTTATCTTCTTAGAGAGCTAGTTTCAAGTTATTCTATTTAAAATAATGCCTCCCTATTATTTTTTTCATTAAATTATTATATAATTTAGACAGTAAATATGGTCTATTTTTGCTTCTTTCCAATAGAATACATTTGATCACATTTTTTTTTAATACAGCAGGTTCTTAATAGTCATCCATTTTATACACATCAGTGTATACATGTCAATCCCAATCTCCCAATTCATCACTTCACCACCCCTAACCCCCTGCGGCTTTCCCCCCTTGGTGTCCATACATTTGTTCTCTACATCCGTGTCTCAATTTCTGCCCTGCAAACCGGTTCACCTGTACCATTTTTCTAGGTTCCACGTATATGCATTAATTACGATATTTGTTTTTCTCTTTCTGACTTACCTCACTCTGTATGACAGTCTCTAGGTCCATCCACGTCTCAACAAATGACCCAATTTCGTTCCTTTTTATGGCTGAGTAATATTCCATTGTATATAAGTACCACATCTTCTTTATCCATTCATCTGTCGATGGGCATTTAGGTTGCTTCCATGACCTGGCTGTTGTAAATAGTGCTGCAATGAACATTGGGGGGCATGTGTCTATGGGAATTGTGGTTTTCTCTGGGTATATGCCCAGTAGTGGGATTGTTGGATCATATATATGGTAATTCTATTTTTAGTTTTTTAAGGAACCTCCATACTGTTCTCCATAGTGGCTGTATCAGTTTACATTCCCACCAACAGTGCAAGAGGGTTCCCTTTTCTCCATACCCTCCCCAGCATTTGTTGTTTGTAGATTTTCTGATGGTGCCCATTCTAACTGGTGTGAGGTGATACCTCATTGTAGTTTTTTTTTTTTTTAATTTATTTATTTTTATTTATGGCTGTGTTGGGTCTTCGTTTCTGTGCGAGGGCTTTCTCTAGTTGTGGCAAGCGGGGGCCACTCTTCATCGCGGTGCGCGGGTCTCTCACTATCGTGGCCTCTCTCGTTGCGGAGCACAGGCTCCAGACGCGCAGGCTCAGCAATTGTGGCTCACAGGCCCCGCTGCTCCGTGGCATGTGGGATCTTCCCAGACCAGGGCTCGAACCCATGTCCCCTGCATTGGCAGGCAGATTCTCAACCACTGCGCCACCAGGGAAGCCCTCATTGTAGTTTTGATTTGCATTTCTCTAATAATTAGTGATGTTGAGCAGCTTTTCATGTGCTTCTTGGCCATCTGTATGTCTTCTTTGGAGAAATGTCTATTTAGGTCTTCTGCCCATTTTTGGATTGGGTTGTTTGTTTTTTTAATATCGAGCTGCATGAGCTGTTTATACACTTTGGAGATTAATCCTTTGTCTGTTGATTCGTTTGCAAATATTTTCTCCCATTCTGAGGGTTGTCTTTTCGTCTTGTTTATGGTTTCCTTTGTTATGCAAAAGCTTTGAAGTTTCATTAGGTCCCATTTGTTTATTTTTGTTTTTATTTCCATTACTCTAGGAGGTGCATCTAAAAAGATCTTGCTGTGATTTATGTCAAAGGGTGTTCTTCCTATGTTTTCCTCTAAGACTTTTATAGCGTCCTGTCTTACGTTTAGGTCTCTAATCCATTTTGAGTTTATTTTTGTGTATGGTGTTAGGGAATGTTCTAATTTCATTCTTTTACATGTAGCTGTCCAGTTGTCCCAGCACCACTTATTGAAGAGACTGTCTTTTCTCCATTGCATACCCTTGCCTCCTTTGTCATAGAAGAGTTGACCATAGGTGCACGGGTGTACCTCTGGGCTTTCTATCTTGTTCCATTGATCTATGTTTCTGTTTTTGTGCCACTACCATATTGTCTTGATTACTGTAGCTTTGTAGTATAGTCTGAAGTCAGGGAATCTGATTCCTCTGGCTCCGTTTTTTTCCCTCAAGACTGCTTTGGCTATTTGGGGTCTTTTGGGTCTCCATACAAATTTTTAGATTTTTTTGTTCTAGTTCTGTAAAAAATGCCATTGGTAATTTGATAGGAATTGCACTGAATCTGTGGATTGCTTTGGGTAGTATAGTCATTTTCACAATGTTGATTCTTCCAATCCAAGAACATGGTATATCTCTCCAACTGTTTGTTTTGTCTTTGATTTCTTTCATCAGCATATTATAGTTTTCTGAGTACAGGTCTTTTACCTCTTTAGGTAGGCTTATTCCTAGGTATTTTATTCTTTTTGTTGCAATGGTAAAGGAAGTGTTTCCTTAATCTCTCTTTCAGATTTTTCATCATTAGTGTATAGGAATGCAAGTGATTTCTGTGCATTAATTTTGTATCCTGAAACTTTACCAAATTCATTGATTAGCTCTAGTAGTTTCCTGGTGGCATCTTTAGGATTCTCTATGTATAGTATCATGTCATCTGCAAACAGTGATAGTTTTACTTCTTCTTTTCCAATTTGTATTCCTTTTATTTCTTTTTCTTCTCTAATTGACAAGGCTAGGACTTCCAAAACTATGTTGAATAATAGCAGTGAGAGTGGACATCCTTGTCTCATTCCTGATCTTAGAGGAAATGTTTTCAGTTTTTCACCATTGAGAATGATGTTTGCTGTTGGTTTGTCGTATATGGGCTTGATTATGTTGAGGTAGGTCCCCTCTATGCCCACTTTCTGGAGAGTTTTTACCATAAACGGGTGTTGAATTTTGTCAAAAGCTTTTTCTGCATCTAGTGAGATGATCATATGGTTTTTATTCTTCAGTTTGTTAATATGGTGTATCACATTGATTGATTTGTGTATATTGAAGAATCCTTGCATCCCTGGGATAAATCCCACTTGATCATGGTGTATGATCCTTCTAATGTGCTGTTGGATTCTGTTTGCTAGTATTTTGTTGAGGATTTTTGCATCTATGTTCATCAGTGATATTGGCCTGTAGTTTTCTTTCTTTGTGACATCTTTGTCTGGTTTTGGTATCAGGGTGATGGTGGCCTCATAGAATGAGTTTGGGAGTGTTCCTTCCTCTGCAATTTTTTGGAAGAGTTAGAGAAGGATGGGTGTTAGCTCTTCTCTAAATGTTTGATAGAATTCACCTGTGAAGCCATCTGGTCCTGGACTTTTGTTTGTTGGAAGATTTTTAATCACAGTTTCAATTTCATTACTTGTGATTGGTCTGTTCATATTTTCTATTTCTTCCTGGTTCAGTCTTGGAAGGATGTACCTTTGTAAGAATTTGTCCATTTCTTGCAGGTTGCCCATTTTATTGGCATAGAGTTGCTTGTAGTAGGATGCTTTGTATTTCTGCGGTGTCTGTTGTAACTTCTCCTTTTTCATTTCTAATTTTATTGATTTGAGTCCTCTCCCTCTTTTTCTTGATGAGTCTGGCTAATGGTTTATCAATTTTGTTTATCTTCTCAAAGAACAAGCTTTTAGTTTTATTGATCTTGCTATTGTTTCTTTGTTTGTATTTCATTTATTTCTGCTCTGATATTTATGATTTCTTTCCTTCTGCTAACTTTGGGTTTTGTTTGTTCTTCTTTCTCTAGTTCCTTTAGGTGTAAGGTTAGATTATATATTTGAGATTTTTCTTGTTTCTTGAGGTAGGCTTGTATAGCTATAAACTTCCCTCTTAGAACTGCTTTTGCTGCATCCCACAGGTTTTGGATCATCGTGTTTTCATTGTCATTTGTCTCTAGGTATTTTTTGATTTCCTCTTTGATTTCTTCAGTGACCTCTTGGTTATTTAGTAACGTAGTGTTTAGTCTCCATGTGTTTGTGTTTTTTACGTTTTTTTCCCTGTAATTCATTCCTAATCTCATAGCTTTGTGGTCAGAAAAGATGCTTGAGATAATTTCAATTTTCTTAAATTTACTGAGGCTTGATTTGTGACCCAGGATGTGATCTATCCTGGAGAATGTTCCATGCGCACTTGAGAAGAAAGTGTAATCTGCTGTTTTCGGATGGAATGTCCTATAAATATCAATTAAATCTATCTGGTCTATTGTGTCATTTAAAGCTTATGTTTCCTTGTTTATTTTCATTTTGGATGATCTGTCCATTGGTGTTAGTGAGGTGTTAAAGTCTCCTACTATTATTGTGTTACTGTCGATTTCCTCTTTTACAGCTGTTAGCAGTTGCCTTATGTATTGAGGTGCTCCTATGTTAGGTGCATATGTATTTATAATTGTTATATCTTCTCCTTGGAGTGATCCCTTGATCATTATGTAGTGTCCTTCCTTTTCTCTTGTAACATTCTTTATTTTAAAGTCTATTTTATCTGATATGAGTATTGCTACTCCAGCTTTCTTTTGATTTCCATTTGCATGGAATATCGTTTTCCATCCCCTCACTTTCAGCTTGAATGTGTCCCTAGGTCTGAAGTGGGTCTCTTGTAGACAGCATATATATGGGTCTTGTTTTTGTATCCATTCAGCAAGCCTGTGTCTTTTGGTTGGAGCATTTAATCCATTCATGTTTAAGGTAATTATCAATGTGTATGTTCCTCTTACCATTTTCTTAATTGTTTTGGGTTTGTTTATGTAGGTCCTTTTCTTCTCTTGTGTTTCCCACTTAGAGAAGTTCCTTTAGCATTTGTTGTAGAGCTGGTTTGGTGGTGCTGAATTCTCTTAGCTTTTGCTTATCTGTAAAGCTTTTGACTTCTCCATCGAATCTGAATGAGATCCTTGCCGGGTAGAGTAATCTTGATTGTAGGTTCTTCCCTTTCCTCACTTTAAGTATATCATGCCACTCCCTTCTGGCTTGTAGAGTATCTGCTGAGAAATCAGCTGTTAACCTTATGGGAGTTCCCTTGTATGTTATTTGTCATTTTTCCCTTGCTGCTTTCAATAATTTTTCTTTGTCTTTAATTTTTGCCAATTTGATTACTATGTGTCTTGGTGTGTTTCTCCTGGGTTTATCCTGTATGAGATTCTCTGCACTTCCTGGACTTGGGTGGCTATTTCCTTTCCCATGTTAGGGAAGTTTTCGACTATAATCTCTTCAAATATTTTCTCAGGTCCTTTCTCTCTCTCTTCTCCTTCTGGGACCCCTATAATGTGAATGTTGTTGCGTTTAATGTTGTCCCAGAAGTCTCTTAGGCTGTGTTCATTTCTTTTCATTCTTTTTTCTTTATTCTGTTCCGTGGCATTGAATTCCACCATTCGGTCTTCCAGGTTACTTATCCGTTCTTCTGCCTCAGTTATTCTGCTATGGATTCCTTCTAGTGTAGTTTTCATTTCAGTTATTGTATTGTTCATCTCTGTTTGTTTGTTCTTTAATTCTTCTAGGCCTTTGTTAAACATTTCTTGCATCTTCTCGATCTTTGCCTCCATTCTTTTTCCAAGATCCTGGACCATCTTCACTACCATTATTCTGAATTCTTTTTCTGGAAGGTTGCCTATCTCCACTTCATTTAGTTGTTTTTCTGGGGTTTTATCTTGTTCCTTCATCTGGTACATAGCCCTCTGCCTTTTCATCTTTATCTTTCTGTGAATGTGGTTTTTGTTCCACAGGCTGCAGGACTGTAGTTCTTCTTGCCTCTGCTGTCTGTCCTCTCATGGATGAGGCTATCTAAGAGGCATGTACAGGTTTCCTGATGGGAGGGACTGGTGGTGGGTAGAGCTGACTGTTGCTCTGGTGGGCAGAGCTCAGTAAAACTTTAATCCGCTTGACTGCTGATGGGTGGGGCTGGGTTCCCTCCCTGTTGGTTGTTTGGCCTGAGGCAACCCAACACTGGAGCCTACCTGAGCTCTTTGGTGGGGCTGATGGCAGACTCTGGGAGGGCTCATGCCAAGGAGTACTTCCCAGAACTTCTGCCGCCAGTGTCCTTGTCCCCACAGTGAAACAGAGCCACCCCCCGCCTCTGCAGGAGACCCTCCAACACTAGCAGGCAGGTCTGGTTCAGTCTCCCCTGGATTCACTGCTCCTTCCCCTGGTTCCCAGTGCACACAGTACTTTGTGTGTGCCCTCCAAGAGTGGAGTCTCTGTTTCTCCCAGTCCTGTCAAAGTCCTGCAGTCAAATCCCACTAGGCTTCAAAGTCTGATTCTCTAGGAATTCCTCCTCCCGTTGCCGGACCCCCAGGTTGGGAAGCCTGACGTGGGGCTCAGAACCGTCACTCCAGTGGGTGGACTTCTGTGGTATAAGTGTTCTCCAGTCTGTGAGTCACCCATCCAGCAGTTATGAGATTTGATGTTGCTGTGACTGCGCCCCTCCTACTGTCTCATTGTGGCTTCTCCTTTGTCTTTGTATGTGGGGTATCTTTTTTGGTGAGTTGCAGTGTCTTCCTGTCGATGATTGTCCAGCAGCTAGTTTTGATTCTGGTGTTCTCACAAGAGGGAGTGAAAGCAGGGCCTTCCTCTCCACCCCTCCCTATTATTCTTTATTGTGTATATACTTGTCTGAGTTTACAGAATTCATTTACTTACTTATTAATTTCTCCTCTACTGAAGTGTATCCCATGAGGGCAAAGATATGTTTCTCATTCACCATGAAATCTCTGGTTCCCTGAACGGTTTCTGCCACATAAAAATATTTGCTGAATAAATGAATAAATAAACAACAGTTAACAATTGTTGGATACTTCTGTGTTCTAGCAACTTTAAATGTGTTATTTTAATTCTCCCGACAATGCTTAATTTTACAGAAATCCTTAATTCTCACAGAGTGAGTAATTTAATCAATCTCACACAGTTAGTAAATGACAGAGTTACTATTTTTTTTTTAATTAAAAAAAATTACTTATTTATTTATTTATTGGTTGTGTTGGTCTTCGTTGCAGTGCACGGGCTTCTCACTGAGGTGGCTTGTCTTGTTGCAGAGCACGGGCTCTAGGTGCGTGAGCTCCAGTAGTTGTGGCACACGGGCTCAGTAGTTGTGGTTTGCGGGCTCTAGAGTGCAAGCTCAGTAGTTGTGGCACATAGGCTTAGTTGTTCCACAGCATGTGGGATCTTCCTGAACCAGGGCTCGAACCCGTGTCCCTTGCATTGGTAGGTAGATTCTTAACCACTGCGCCACCAGGGAAGTCCCAGAGTTAAGATTTGAATCCAGGGATATTGTCTTCTTGCAAGTCCTTGGCAGTCCATTGAACTTGGGAATCCACCAAAATCTCTTCTTACAGAGGGGTACAACAGTTTATTCAGTCAATAAAAATGTGTTGAATTGCCTACTGTGTGTAATGTGCCAGATATGCAATGATGAGGCAGAAATGGACAGTGTTTGATTTCTCAGGGCTTATGAAGTATTAGGGCAAAGTCTTTAAACAACTACTTGCATAATTAATTATTTAGTTACAATTATTTCAGTATCAGAAGTGGTAACTTAAAGTACTATGACACTACACCACAGGAGACAGTAACCTAATCTGGGAATTCAGGGAAGGTTTCTCTGAGGAAGTGACATTTAGAGTGAAACTGATTCCTACTCATCTTTCAGATTTCAACCTAGATGTCATGAGCACCCCAGACACAGGACGATAATTCATGGTAGAAGAAACTTTAAAAGAAAACTTTTATTATTTTTATATATTTCTTGTAAGGGCAAAAAAAAAATTTCTCTTCTAGGTTCTTTGGCTGGTCTAATAATTAAGACAGAATAACAGGAGAAAAACACATTTAAATACATATGTACAGGAGCCCCTCAGAGACAGTGATACTCAAAGGAGGTCAGGAAATTGAGGCTTATATACCATCCTAGCTGAGGAGAAGGGGTAGGGGTCTGGGGCTTCAAAGGGGAGGAAGACAAGTCACAGGAAGAGAAGAGTGGATGTTTGGTAATCAGGTATTTGCCCCACCATGAAGGTAAGTCTTTCAGATAGAAAAGTTATCTCTGGTAATAGCTCTCTTTCTGGGCCAGGCCCCCTATCTAAATTCTTTTAGACAGTTGAGAGAGAGAGAAAAGTTTTTCTTGAATCTGTTGGGTCTTGAATGCCTTCAGCTCAGAATAATCCACATATGCAAAGGGACATATTTTGGGGTGGTGTATTCTGCTTCCCTTCACTCCAAAATACCAAGAGTTAAAATAGCTATGACACTGTTATTATGCCTAAGAAACTTGATAATATTATCAAATTTCTGGTCAAAATTAAAATTTTCCTGATTGTTTCAGAAATGTTCTTGCAGTTGATTTGTTAACATAAGGATCCAATTAAGATTCATACACTACATTTGGTAGAATTGCTTCTTAAATCCTTTAAAGTATATAACATTTTGTCACCTTTTTTTTTTTAAAACAATATGTTTGTTGGAGAAATTGTTCTATAGACTTGCCCTTAATTTCGGATTTTCCTGATTGCAGCCCCATGATGTTATTTAACATGTTTCTTTGTCCCCTGTATTTTCTGTAAAACTGGTAATTAGGTATAGAGATTTGATCAGATTCAGGTTCAATTTCTTTTGGCAGGAATACTTCATAGATGTTGTACACATCCTATGGTATCAAATCAGGAGATATATAAGCCTAATTGTCTCTCCTTTTGTGATGTCAGGAGCCATTGATCACCATTGCATAAATCCAGGATTTTATTAGGGTTTGCAGTCTGGTAATATTTTTGTTGTTGTTTTTTAACTTTTTAAAATTGAAGTATAGTTGATGTAAAATACTGTATGTTACATGTGTACAATATAGTGATTCACAATTTTTAAAGTTATACTCCATTTATAGTTATTATAAAATATTGGCTATATTCCCCATGTTGTGGAATAGATCCTTGTAGATTACTTTATACCTAGTAGTGTGTACCTCTTAACCTCCTACCCTTATATTGTTCTTCCCCCCTTTCCTTTCCCCACTGGTAATTACCAGTTTGTTCTCTATATCTGTGAGTCAGCTTCTTTTTGGTTATATTCACTAGTTTGTTGTATTTTTTAGATTCCACAAATAAGAGATATCATACAGCATTTGTCTTTCTCTGTTTGACTTATTTCACTTAGCACAATGCCCTCCAAGTCCATCCCATGTTGCTGCAAATGGCAAAATTTCATTCTTTTTTATGGCTGCGTAGTTTTCCATTGTGTGTGTGTGTGTGTGTGTGTGTGTGTATACACACACACCACATCTTCTTTATCCATGCATCTGTTGGACACTTAGATTGCTTCCATATCTTGGCAACTGTAAATATTGTTATGAACATTGGGGTGCATGTATCTTTTCAAATTAGATTTTTTGTTTTTTTCTGGTATATACCCAAGAGTGGAATTGCTGGGTCATATTGACAGTTCAGTTTTTAGTTTTTTGAGAAACCTCCATACTGTTTTCCACAGTGGCTACACCAATTTATTGATACATTCCCACCAACAGTGTACAAGGCTTCCCTTTCTCCACTACCTCACCTACATTTGTTATTTGTGTTCTATTTGTTGATACACATTCTGACAGGTGTGAGGTGATATCTCATTGTTTTTTTTTTAATTGAAATATAGTTGATTTACAATGTTGTATTAGTTTCTGGTGTTCAGCAAAGTGATTCATATATAGCTTATATATATATAAACTATAATGGAAAAGAATATATACATATAAAGAATATAAAGAATATATATATAAAGAATATATATATATTCTTTTCCATTATAGTTTATTACAAGACATTGAATATAGTTCCCTGTGCTATACAGTGCAGACTGGTAGTATTTTAATATTACTATTCCGTCTTCAATTATGAACTGGAATACATCTATATAGAGAAACTTTCCCTTATAAACTATTCCCTCAGGTTATACTGAGGTGCAGTTCTTCTAGGAAAGGCAAGATAAATGCTTCATTCATTCTTTGTTTAGTTTCTGTCTTCAGAATAATGTGTTGGTTTCCTAGAATTCTCCAAAGGGAACAATGAGGCTTTTTATTCTATTGTTGTAAATATCACTATGACTTTTACAAATTTGAAATGTTCCAATAAAAGTATACATACATTGATGTGGTCCAAGAATAAATGTATGTATATTACATACATGTATACAACACCAATATTATTACTAACAATTTGATCACAGAAAACAGATTAAGATTTCTTTGCAGTTATTTTTGTCGTTAGGATACTTCTCAGTAGGGATATATAGATAAATTCCTATGTTGTAAAGACATTTGGAATAATTTTTTTTCTATGTGATTAATCTGCCATCTTTCTACGTAATTAGGTTTATTTATTTTTTGATTTCAATTATTTTTTAAATTTTACTTTGCTTTAAACTTACATATTTCCAAAGTCTATGCCACAAAACAAGGTACTTTTATGAAAAGATTAGCTTCTTTCCTATCTCACACACCCTGTCTTCTCTATCCCCTCATGGCTAACCATTTTTATTAGTTTTCACTTATTCTTCGTTTAAAAATAATATATGTGAATACATTTCTCTATATTATTATTCCTCCCCTTCCTTAGATAAAAGATACCTGGTGTTTGGGGAGGGTGGGAAGGAGGGAGATGAAAGAGGGAAGAGATATGGGAACATATGTATATGTATAACTGATTCACTTTGTTTTAAAGCAGAAACTAACACACCATTGTAAAGCAATTATACTTCAATAAAGATGTTAAAAAAAAAACAATGCCGCAATAAACAATCTTTTAAATATCTCAAATAAATAAATTGCTTTTCTCTAGCAATTTACGTGTCAAAAAAAAAAAAAAAGATACCTGGTGTTTTATTTTTTTTCCTAAACATGTTTGTTTTCTAAACATGCTTGTTTTTCACGCTTAGCCAGTATATCCTGGTAATTACTCCACAGTAGTATACAGATACTGTCTTTATTCATTTTACAGTTGTGTACTATTTAAACATGCAAAATAACATAGTAGTTTATTCAGCCTGTCTTTTCATGATGGGCATATATGTTGTTCTTAGTCTTTTGCTGTTACAAAGAGTGCTATCATTTATAGCCTTGTGCATTCAACTTTCTGTGTTTTTGTTAGTGTTTCTTTGAGATAGGTTTCTGGAAGTGAGAGTTTTGGGTCGACACAAATCCATTTTACTTGTCCTGAATATCACCACGTTCTCCTCCATGTGGGTTATGTAATTTTGCATTCCCACCAGCAATGTATGGTAATATCTGTTTCCCCACAGCCTTGCCAACAGAGTATGTTGTCAAGCTTGTGGGTTTTTCTCCACCTGATATGCAAGAAATGGCAACTCATAATGGTATTAATTTGCATCTTTTTTTTATTATGAGCAGCTTTCTATATGGTCAAGGATCATGTGATTTTTTTTTTTCTGTGAACCATCTGTTTCTATTTCTTAACCATTTTTCAAAAGCTCTTTTAGATGTTCTTTATACATCAGGGATAGTGCTCCTTTGTGATACAAGTTCCAACTATTATTATGTGAGGAACATGTACAATTTTTCCTTTTCCATACAGCTATTCAGTTATCCCAACATCAGTCATTAAGAAATGGAACATGGCATTGTTTTGCAGCTGAAAGGGTACCAATGTAGTTGGAATAAGTCAGTGGGAGAGTCATGAAAATAAAGCTAATAAAGTTGGCAAGGGGTAGATTATATAAAATTTTACAGTACAGATTAGAAATTTTCATTTTTATCTTGGTAGCAGTAGATAGACACTGAGGAGTAGTATATGTCAGGGGGTGTTTGAGCAAGCTTCCCTTGGCTGGGGGTGGTGGCAGTGGGTCAATTTCTTTACCCAAGTTGGAGGCAAGACAAGCCACAGAGGTTAAGTAGTAGCAAAGGTCCCAAGGTATGTTGCTGAATTTATACTTGGAATATTTATTCAAATCCCAACATCCTTAATATTAAAAGACATGTAGTTGACTTTTCTTGTTCCAATATGGTTCCCATAGGTATTGCTAAAATTTCAACTGGCCGCATCTGAATTGCAGTAGCTGTTTGCATGGATGGTGCCTGTAATGTGTGAAGCTACTCCCTCCTGTGGGAAGCAGCTCAACCTACAGCAGATCTAGAAATCCCTTATGCAACTGTCTGGAACAGACTGCATAGGCATCGTATCACAGTGGGCTGTACAGGGACACTAGCCATAGATTCGGCTCACTTCTGTTCTTCCCGTCAATTGCAGTAATTACTAACTGCCCCACGTGTTAGCACCCCTCCTCTAAATAGTCCACAGTGAGTTCAGCTTGGAAGCTGAATCTTGCTCAAGACACATTTAGTAAATATATATCTCTAGCTTTACTTTTCAAGGTACATTGGATACATTATTGGACAGCCCCTCTAACAAAATGAAAATATTGGAAGTTAACAAAGGGGTTGGGAAATTATGTATCAGTGTAATCCAGTCAATGTTACAGTCAGTGTCTTTGTGAAGATAATGGCCTATAGCAGCTGTCCCCAACCTTTTTGGCACCAGGGACCGGTTTCGTGGAAGACAGTTTTTCCACGGACAGGGGGTGGCGGGGTGGGATGGTTCAGGCTGTAATGTGAGCGATGGGGGGGATGGTTCAGGCGGTAATGCGAGCGATGGGGAGCGATGGGGAGCGATGGGGAGCGATTGGGAGCGGCATATGAAGCTTCGCTGGCCTGCCGCTCACCTCCCGCTGTGCGGCTGGGTTCCTAACAGGCCTCGGACTGGTACCGGTCTGCAGCCCGGGGGTTGGGGACGCCTGGTCTATAGCATCCTAAAAACTCTCTTAGTGCCACCTAACTGGCAAAGGAAAAATAATGTAAATATAGTGTTGAGTTAAAACTTTTAAGGGTCAAGTTTATAACTTGCAATGAACTGAGGTGAATTGGGATCTACTTCAGTTTGTATATACTGAAATGAAAAAATTCATTTGAAAAACAATCCCCTTGAAATGGAGCAACCTAGCACTAGGTGATAGGTTAACACAGGTGGAGAATCATGGTTTGACTTTAAACAAACCCAACAAGGCAAAAATTGAATAAAAACCCCACTTCTGACTGATGCTCTTCTCTTTAAGTTCTGAACATTTTTACTTTCTTATGAAGAAAAGTGTCTGACAAGAATAAAGGGGTGTCACCTGGTCTTTGGCAAAAAATTCCCCTAAAATAGAGTGATGCAAATGTATTCACTATTTAAAAACATCACTTTGGCTGCTTCACAGTGAATGGATTAGAGGAAAGCCAAGAGTGGAAGTGGGATACCAGTCATCCAGGTGATAAACAATGGAGGAAAGCAGATGGATTTGAAAGATGTTTAGGAGTTATAAACCATAGGACTTGGTGATTCACTGGATGTCAAGGATAAGGAAGAGGAAGAGTCAAAGGTAATTGTCAACTGTGGCTAGACTTTTCCAGATAGACCTTAAATACACATAAATGGAAAATCTCTCAGCTTTGCAGTACAGACACTAATAAAGGGAGCTTGTCCTGGTGCTGGCACGATAAGAAAGTCAAGGCCTTTAGCCTGCTTATTACACTTGGGTGACATGGCTCGCTGAGTGCATTGTTGGTTACTGACACAAAGCAATGTGCGTCACTTTAATAATCTAAGAAGCTGGAGAACATCTTACTCAATGTGGTGAGCATGCCCACCATCCACTGGGCTTGGCTTTATGAGATTCAAGGAAACCAATGGGAAGATGAGCCTACCTAGCTGCCTATTTGGCTCATTTTTATCCTTTATGCAGCTGATTTGCTGCTTTAGAAGTAAATCAGGGGCTTCCCTGGTGGCGCAGTGGTTGAGAATCTGCCTGCTAATGCAGAGGACACGGGTTCGAGCCCTGGTCTGGGAAGATTCCCACATGCCGCGGAGCAACTGGGCCCGTGAGCCACAATTACTGAGCCTGCGCGTCTGGAGCCTGTGCTCCGCAACAAGAGAGGCCGCGATAGTGAGAGGCCCGCGCACCGCGATGAAGAGTGGCCCCCGCTCGCCGCAACTAGAGAAAGCCCTCGCACAGAAACGAAGACCCAACACAGCCAAAAATAATTATAAAAATAAATAAATAAAAGATGACTATTAAAAAAAAAAGAAGTAAATCACTGCAAAAGTAACTGAACCGAGTTCAAGTTGTCATTTGTATCTACCCTCAGTCTTAAACCAGTGAGTCTCTGGTTTGAGCACTTGACTAGGCATCTGGTTACGCTACCGTTTGAGATGGGGACCAGAGTGGAGGAGAACTGGGCCTTTTATTTTGCTGCTGTTGTTGTAACTGCTGTTGCTGCAGCTGTGTGAGAGGTAAAGAAAATAAATTCCATTTTGGATATGTTGAGTCTAAGGTCGCTTTGATATTCCAAATGGAAATAGGAACTAGGCAGTTGTATATATGGGTCCAGATCCCAGAAGAAAGTTGTGGGCTAAAGATAAAAATGTGAGAATACTTAGCCAAACAGATAGAAATGGAAATTATGAACATGAATGAGATCACCTAGGGAGAGAGTATAGTCAGAAGCAGAGCAAGAACGGGACTCTGAGAGAAACACGTTATTTGTCAAGGACAGAGAGCAGGCTGGGAAGACAGATGTATATAGCAGAATAGGTAAGAGAAGCTTGGGAGACTGTTTCAAGGGGAACGTGATCAACTGTCAAATGCTATGGAGAGTCATGTAAAATGCAAACTGTCCACTGGATTTAGCGAGCAAAGTTTATTGATGGCCTTAAGTGAAAGCTGTATTGGTATAGCGGTGGTAGCTAAAGCCAGATAGAAATAGTTTTAGGAGTGCCTGGGAGGTGAAGAGAGGACACCAAATAGAGACACCCTTGAGAAGCTGAACTTTGAGGGGATAGAGAGAGATTAACAGGTTTTAGGAAGCCAGGAAAGAAGAGAGAGCGAAGTAGTAATAGTATATGTGTTAAATGTTATGTAAACTTAATTCCACAAACATTTGTTGATCACATGAGGGGCACAGGGCAGGGAACTGAGAATTGCGAGATGAGAGAGTAGAAAGCAGTCCTTCCCCTCAAGGTGCTCAAAGTTGAATAGGGGAGAGACAACTAAATAATTATGTATAAGGACAGTGCAATAACACATGTGCTAGACACAGTGGTAGCATAGTATGTTTATTATGGAGAACAGGGAAGACATTTGAAGTCACGTTTAAACTGAGTTATGAATTCTTAAGTGTTTTCTCGGATGACTATGAGAAAGGTATTCCAGGCAGAGAGAAAAGCATCATTTACTGGAAAACTGCATACAGCCTTTAAAGAATATGGGTTCTTGGAATGGCATTGTCTAGATATAAATCCTGCCTCCAAAATTACCAGCTCTGTGACTTTGGGTAATGACCATACCTTTGCCAAGCCTCAACTTCCTCATCTATAAAATGAAAGCTGATAATTCCTATGTCAGATTTTTAGGGAGGCATAAAAGCTGAGATGCACCGAATTCAGCAGCTGGTACACAGTAAATGTTCAATATACATTAGCTCTTGTTATTACTGTAGGATCTAAAATGCAAGAAGTGTGGCAAGGTATGAAGCTAAAGAAGGTAATCAGGAACCAGATCATGATGGATTTGTCAGGAAATTCAGCATTGTGCCCAGCACTAATGAAAAGAAACTGGTGCAATTATTAGAAGACAAACTGAAGTCAGGCTTAATTCCACCAAAAAAAAAAAAAATCTTCAGGAAGCATCTTAATTATAATCTCCTGTTGATGAAGCCTAAGGCAACAGCTATGTACGAGTACCTCTCAGGCTACTAATTAGGAGGCTGAACTGCTAACCTCTAACTGTGCAATTTGTAATTTTTTTTTTTTTTTTTACATTACAACATCTTGTAACACAATGCGTTATTTTCCATTAAGATTGTTGCTAAACTTCAGTTTTCTAATTCTTCTCTTTATATTTTTTGGTATTTAAAAAGACAAACTGGTAGTATGGCAACGCTTTGATTTCAGTAAAAAAAGCTCTTTCACCTCTACCACCAAAACAAAACAAAACACACTAGGATTAGCTGATCATGTACTATAGCTGACCTTGAGAGTATGGTAAGGGCATTTTTAAGGGTATAGTTAGACTCCATAAAAAAACTGCAGGTAGATCTAAGGAAATTTGCATTGCATGTGGTCTCTATCCTTTTGTCATAGTTTGGATGGATAAAGGTTTCTCTAGTCCAAAAAGTCAGTGGTTTCTCTTTTAGATTTTTATTTTGAGGTCGTTCAACTTCTCACTTATGTAAGCAATATTCCTTCTGTAGAAGAAATTTTTGCTTTAAAAAGATAATTCTGGGTCACCACTGCCTAGAGTACTTAATTTAACCTGTTGAGTAATTTTTTTTTTATTGAGGTAAGATCGGTATGTAACATTACATTAATTTCAGGTGTACGATATAATAATTTGATATATGTATACACCACAAAGTGATCAACACAGTAAGTCTAGTTACCACCCATACAATTGACCACTTTCACCCATTTTGCCCACCCCCAACTGTCTTCTTCTCTGGTAACCACCAATCTTTTCTCTGTATCTATGAGTTTAGTTTTGTTTTGTCTGTTCATCTGTTTTCTTCTTTAGATTCCACATATAAGTGAAATCATACGGTATTTGTCTTTCTCTGACTTATTTCACTTATCATGATACCCTCAAGTTCCATCCATGTTGTCACAAATGGCAAGATTTCCTTGTTTTTCTTTATGGCTAAGTAGTATTCCACTGTATATACATACACCACATCTTCTTTATCCATTCATCTATCAAGGGACCCTTAGGTTGCTTCCATATCTTGGCTATTTTGTAAATAATGTTGCAATTCAAATGCATACATCTTTTCAAATTAGTGATTTTGTGTTCAGCAAATACCAACAAGTGGAAGAGCTGGACCATATAGTAGTTCTATTTTTAATTTTTTAAGGAACCTCCATAATGTTTTCCATAGTGGCTGCACCAATTTACACGCCCACCAACAATGTACAAGTGTTCTCTTTTCTCCACATCCTTTCCAACATTTGTTAAACTTTCTTTTTGATAGTAGTCATCCTAATGGGTGTGAGTTGATATCTCATTGCAGGTTTGATTTGCATTTCCATGATAATTAGTGATGCTGAACATCTTTTCATGTGCCTGTTGGCCATCTGTATGTCTTCTCTAGAAAAATGTCTATTTAGATCCTCAGCCCATTTTAAAATCAGATTGTTTGATTTTTTGCTATTGAGTTGTTTTAATTCTTTATACATTTTGGGTATTAACTCCTTATCAGATATGTGATTTGTATTCCCATTCAGTAAGTTGTCTTTTAATTTTGTTGATGGTTTCCTTTGCTATGCAGAAGCTTTTAAGTTTGATGTAGTCCCACTTATTTTTGCTTTGGTTACCTTTGCTTTTGGAGTCAGTCCAAAATTTCAATGCCAAGACCAATGTCAAGGATCTTACTGCCTATGTTTTCTTCTAGG
This sequence comes from Balaenoptera borealis, assembly GCF_965194805.1. Lineage (NCBI taxonomy): Eukaryota > Metazoa > Chordata > Mammalia > Artiodactyla > Balaenopteridae > Balaenoptera > Balaenoptera borealis. The sequence continues at coordinate 19,189,937 of NC_138870.1, read as the reverse complement.
AGTTTTATGGTTTCAGGTCTTACATTCAAGTCTTTAATCCATTTTGAGTTAATTTTTGCCTATGGTATAAGATAGTAGTCTAGTTTCATTCTTTGGCATGTAGCTATCCAGTTTCCCACTGTATATTCTTGGCTCCCTTGTTGTTATTTAATTGACCATATATTTGTGGGTCTATTTCTGGGCTCCCTATTCTGTTCCACTTATCTGTGTGCCTATTTTTCTGACAATATCATACTGTTTTGATACTATAGCTTTGCAGTATAGTTTGAAATCATGGACTGTGATACCTCCAGTTTTGTTCTTCTTTCTCAGGATTGCTTTGGCCATTTGTGGTCTTCTGTGGTTTCATACAAATTTTAGTATTGTTTGTTCTAGTCCTCGAAAAATGGCATTGTAATTTTTGATAGGGATTGCATTGAATCTGTAGAAAGCTTTGGGTAATATGGACATTTCAACAATATTAATTCTTCCAATCCATGAGCATGGAATATTTTTCAATATTTTGTGTCTTATTTCTTTCACCAGTGTCTTATAGTTTTCAGTATACAAGTCTTTCACCTTGTATTAATTTATTCCTAGGTATTTTATTCTTTTTGATACAATTATAAATGGGATTGTTTTCTTAATTTCTCCTTCTGATAGTTGGTTATTAAAGAAAGCAACAGGTTTCTATACATTGATTTTGTATAATGCAACTATAGTGAATTCATTTATTAGTTCTAACTATTTTTCCATGGAGTCTTTCTTTATACAGTATCATGTCGTCTGTAAATAGCGACAGTTTTACTTCTTTCCTTCCAATTTGGATGCCTTTATTTTTGAGTATTTTTAAAGTTAAAAATATCATCCTGATATCTTCATTTGGGAATTTTCCACTCCTGATGAATCCAGTGGTATAATCTTTTTACTGGAATGGTTAATGCTGATTTTAATATTTGATATGGCCTGTATTGTTATTGCTACTTTTGATGCATGGTATGGAGTGATTTGTGTTATGTCCTGCGTGTGTGTGTTTCAACTTCCCTAATTTTTTTCTGATGATCTGAGCTTATAAATTAGGCCTCATTTTAGCATGTTTATGTATATATACAATTGGGTCGATTCTTCAAGATGTTTAATCAAGCTTATCTGGTCCAATTAGTCGAACACAATTTCCTATGGTAGGAGGTCCTGAACTACTGCCAGCATTGTAGGTCTTATCTTTAGGTTTGCAGATGTTTAATAACCACATTGAGATGATCTAAGAGTGCAGGGCAATTTCTTTCAAGCAGTGGCTTTGGATTTCGAAATTTTTTGGTTTTTTTTTTCCCCCAAGATCTACCTTAACATCTGTCACCTAGTACACGTGTACATGACTGAACAGAGTGTTAACTGCAGAATAATTACGCGACTATCCGAGAGGTTCCTTAAATTTTTCACTCTGTTTCAGATATAAGAAAAACTGTTCCCTTTCCAGGTGGAAACCAGTTAAGCTGATTTCACGAACTACTAGTGGGTCGTTAAAGGCAGACTGAAATCGCTCCTCTAGCAGTCTCCGCTGCTGCTCCTTCTGTCCCAGCCTTTTGGAAATGCATTGCAGAAGTTACCGAGCCGCAGCTGCGTTTCGTTCCTAGAGGGTGGGCCGGTTTTCTTCCCGGGAAGCAGCAGGGCGCCGACCTACAGCCCCAGGCTCGGTGGATGATGCGGGGCTCGACCCGTTTCCCTGCCTACCAGCTTCCTCGAAGTCCGTCCCGCCTCCTTCATCTGCTCTCGGCGAATTTAGTGCCTCCCCTGAGAAGTGGGCCGAGCGCCGAGCGATCGATGCCTCCTCCCCGCCCTGGGAGCCGCCATTTTGGGGGGAGGAGAAACACTCGTAGGGGCGGCTGCGGCTCAATGGGATGTTGACTGGCTTCTTCTCTTGCCAGCGCTGTGGAGCCGGGTCAGAAGCCTCCACCGGGGCCGCTCCTCCGGCTGCCTCTCCGGAATGAGGCCTCAGTTCCCGCGCAGGACGGCTCCCTTTTTCTTCCGAGAGTAAGTGGCGGCCGGCGGCGCGGCGCGCCCCCGCGCGCCCTCCGCTGTCAGTTACCCCGCGCGGCCCCGTCCCTCCCCCGCCCCGCTGGGCGCTCGGCGCAGACTCGCTTGTTTATTTCTGCAGGAGCCCAAGGAGAGGCCGAAGCCGAGACGATGCCTGGGAAGCTGAAGGTGAAAATCGTGGCCGGGCGCCATTTGCCGGTGATGGACCGAGCTAGTGACCTGACTGATGCCTTCGTGGAGGTTGGTGCAAGGTCCTGCCCCTCCAAACACAGGGAGCGCCGAGCCCTGTGAAGGATCTTAGCCACCTCGCCCGCAGCCTCTCAGCCCATTCCCCTGTCGACCGCCCTGCTGGGTGCCGTGCTTGTCCAGCCCTCGTTGGAGGGCTGCCTGCCGAGACTGTAGCCCATGTGACGGGGGCAACTGCTCGCAGGCGTCCGCGGCGCGCTCTGCCGCGCGGGGAGGCTTTTACTGCTCTGCCTGCAGGGTGACCCTGATGTCAGGACTCCTCTAACAGGCCACCTGCCAGTCAGGGCATCCCGAGGTGTGACCACGCGGCCACTGAAACACACACACACACACACACACAGACACACAGACACACACACACACACACACACACACCCTTCTTTGGTGGGGGGAGGGTAGCTAGCTTTTAATGCTACAGTGATGGAGATGATGTTTAAGAATGTAGATACGGTTCGTTATGGGCACTGGGGGAGCTGCAAGGCGATCTCCTCTTTAACATATTATTTTCTGAATCATCAGTGTAAGTTCTAAGACCCAAGTGCAACACTTTTCTTCTCTCGTATAGACTGGTAGGTCGAGGAGCTGTTTCAGGGTAATTTAGTGCCTTGTGGTAGGAAGCCAATTAAGTGCCATGGATTTAAATTGCAAAATTGCTTTTTAAATCTAATGATTAGTTTAAAACTCATGCTAATTAGCACAGGCCCCGGAAATAATAATAATAATAATCCAGAGAAAGAAGCCAAGTAAGATTGTAATAAAAATTGTCACGGTGAGCCAGAGCATTAGAACGATAGTCGTTTGGGCTATTAATGCTTAGAGTTGATAGATACATGATAATATACAGCCTGATTCCATATCAATATAAAATACTGTTGATGTTCCCTAAAGATTCTCTGACCGAATCAGACATTGCCATTGCAGTTCTCAAGCTCAACTTCATTTTTATGTGAGAAACAGTTACTGGGTGTGTTCTTGGGCCAGATGATAGGTCATGGGGATACACAGATTGCCAAAGCCTAGTCTTTGCTTTCTGGTATCTCAGAGACTGACCCACACAATTTAGGTTAATAAATAATAGCTAATACGTAGTGAGTCTCATTATTGCCAGGTCTGTGCTAAGTTTTTTTTCAATTCTTAGTCCTTATAACAGTCCTGCTATTGTATTATTTTCCCATATTGTAATTGAAGTACCTGAAAGACACAAGTTTTTTGTTTGTTTTTTTTAAAATTTTGTCATCAAGGTACCCAAGAGGTACAGTGGGTACACAGAAGACTTTTTTTGTTTTATTTAAAATTAATTAATTAATTAACTTATTTATTTTTGGCTGTGTTGGGTCTTCGTTTCTGTGCGAGGGCTTTCTCCAGTTGTGGCAAGCGGGGGCCACTCTTCATCGCGGTGCGCGGGCCTCTCACTATCGCGGCCTCTCTTGTTGCGGAGCACAGGCTCCAGATGCGCAGGCTCAGTAGTTGTGGCGCACGGGCCCAGTTGCTCCGTGGCATGTGGGATCTTCCCAGACCAGGGCTCGAACCCGTGTCCCCTGCATTGGCAGGCAGACTCTCAACCACTGCGCCACCAGGGAAGCCCCTGTTTGTTTGTTTTAATATCACATGGACTTTTGTTTCCAAGCAGTATATACATGTAATCAATCAAAACATATCTGAAAGGAACCATGAAACCTGAGAACTGCTATGGGGACTTGCTGGTACATAGGAACCTAGCAAATTCAGGAACCACGGGAAAATGTTTTGAGATAACATTTGCGTTGTCAACCTCTATTGACTGTTTTCACAATTAAAAATATTTTATAACTTAAAAAAAAAGCCTAGGAACAGTAAATAATTTGCCCAAGGTGCCTTAACCTTGTAAATCTCCAAAGCCTAGTGGTCTGTTAATCCACAGTGCAAATACTGCCTCTCCAGGCAAGATGATGAGTGTTTCTGCAGACTGTGGAAGCTTAATTCTGTCTCTGAAGGTTTAGGGAGGCTTCCTAAAAAAAGTGACATTTGAACTGGGCCTTGTAGGGTACCCAGGATTTTACCAAGCAGAGGGAACATCAGAGGCACAGAGTGGGATACACGGTGTGTTAGGAAACCATCTTAGTTTGGGATGTGTCTGGAGTCAAAGCGGATGTGTGCGTAGTGGAGGCTGTGAGGGATAAGGCTGGGAAGGTAGGTTGGCGCCAGCGCCCTTTTCTGTGTTTTTTGTAAATAGAGGGTAAACGGGGGAAGTTCTTCAAGCAGAAATGAAGTAAGATCATGTTTGGATTAGGTTGTTTCTTTGTAGAATGACTTGAATGGTGATGTTATCGATGGACTGGATAGATGAGAGATGAGGCAAGGAGATCAGTTAAGAAGGTGGTAAAATTACCCAGACAATATGTGCACGTTTAGAATGGCAGTGGGAATGGATTAAAGGGGAAAGATTTGAGGGACATTTCTTAGGTAAAATTCTCAGGCCTTGGTAACAAATGGCTTTTGCTGGTGAGGGAGGGGTTGGATTCAAGGGTGACTCATTAATTCCTTCTTTCAACAAATAGTTACTGAGTGTCTGCTCTTTGCCAAGCCCCATGCTAGTCACCGATCTAGCTGATGCATATGTGATGGTGAACAAAATAGACTTGGTTCCTGTTTTTACGGAGTTTATATTTTGGTGGGAGAGCCAGACATTAAAAAGTAAAGAAAGAGTACATTTATTTATTTATATTTTTATTTTTTATTTATTGGCTGTGTTGGGTCTTTGTTGCTGTGCGCGGGCTTTCTCTAGTTGTGGCGAGTGGGGGCTACTCTTCATCATGGTGCACGGGCTTCTCATTGCAGTGGCTTCTCTTGTTGCGGAGCATGGGCTCTAGGGAGCGCGGGCTTCACTATCAGTAGTTGTGGCTCGTGGGCTCTATAGAGTGCAGGGCTCAGCAGTTGTGGTGCACGGGCTTAGTTGCTCCGCAGCACCTGGGATCTTCCTGGACCAGGGATCGAACCCGTTTCCCCTGCATTGGCAGGCGGATTCTTAACCACTGCGCCACCAGGGAAGTCCCAAGAGTACATTTATAATTACAAGTTGTGATGAGTGCCATGAAAGAAAACGATAGAAAGAGAATCTCAGGAACTTTAGGTTGAATTATCAGGGGAGGCCTCCGAGGAAGTGCCAGTTAGGCAGAGACCTGTGGACGAGAAGGAGCTAGCTGCTCAGAGTGTGTTTGTGTGTGTGTGTGTGTGTGTGTGTGTGTGTGTGTGTCTGTGTGTCTGTCTGTCTGTCTGTGTAGGGGAGGGGCCGGGCAAAAGAGACTGGAGGATAGGAGAGTCTCAGCAGAGGGAAGATCCTGAGGGTTTGCTTTGTTTTAGGAAGTGAAGGAAGATGTGTGTGCTGGCATGTAGTAAGTGAAGGGGAGAGTGCTGTAAGGTAACGTTGGAGAGTTAATCAGGGAGCCAGTTGTGCAGGATCCTAGAGGCCATGACTGAAGGTTGGATTTTATTCTCAGTTCAGAGGGAAGAAGCATTTGTTGAGATGAGCACTCTTGTTGCTGTTTGGAGAATGGACTGCAGAGGGGAAAGAGCTGAAGCAGGCAACTAGTTAGGAGATTCCATTATAGTTCAAAAAAGAGGCAGTGAGGGTCAAGGTGATGGTTTTGCTAGTAGAAGTGGATGGATTCCAGATATGCTTTGAAGATAGACAGTAGAGGATTTGTTGGTAGACTGGAGTAGGGATCAGGGAAAGGGAGACTGAAAGGTGATTCCTAGCTTTCTGGAGTCACTGGGGCAATTTTCTCAGTCTCCATAGGGTTGAGGGAGATTGAGTGGGTTGAGAATCAGCTTCCATTTGGGCATGTTAAATTTGAGATGTCTTTGGTTCCTTTAATTGGAGTTGTCAAGGAGAAAGTTGGATTTGTGAGTATGGTGTTTCGAAGAGAGGTATGAGTTAAAAATAAGCTCACACAGGCCAGTGCTTCTCAACTCTGTGAGACCCGGTCCTGCCTTTATATAGTAGGTATTTTGAAATCTTCCCTCTACTATCTTGGCATGATATCTATAGCTAATATAACCTATCTATGCCCACAGTTTAAAAAAAATCAATATAATGCTCTAACTGTAATATGATAGAGAAATAAGTGTTTTTTAATGTGTTTCAATATGGAAGTGCTTGTTAATGACCACAGAAGACATGAAGTAATCAGGTTGCGCCCATGATATTTACTGAGCCTCTGTATATATCAGATACTATACTGGCTGTTGTACAGCATGCTGGGGATAGAGCAGTGAGCAAAATGAAAGTTTCTGTAGTCACGGAACTTAGGTTCTAGTGGGAGGAAGGAGTTAATCAAAAAAATAGTTAAGTAAGAGATAAAGTATGCTAGATTGTGAGAAGCTTCCCATGTGGAGAAAATAAAGCAGAATTCAGGATAGGAAGTACCTCACCTCCATGTAAAATCACGTGAACATGACTGCTCCTCTCACAGAGTGAGACAGTTGTGTAGTTTTGGCATCTCAGATGGGCCTTCACTGCCATTGGTTATCTGATTTCCCAAAATACACTATAGTCAACTCATGGGAAAGAGAGTTGTCCATTAATTTTCACAGTGGTTGCATTTCTTGACAGTTAAAGTGTATTAAAACCCATCATAATATTCTATCTATAAACCTGAGTTAGGGTCTAGGTAGGTTTTTCGCCCATGTGGCTATCTGGTGTGGATATTTGAAAGTCATGACATGAGACAAGTCTTCATTGTTGGGGACTGTCTCTTGAATTGCAGGACAGCATCTCTGGCCTTCCTTACTAAATACTATTATTTGTCCCAAAAATGAAATTTTTGAAATTTAGAAATTATTTGTTCCTAAATTTGCAAAGTTTCTTTAGAAGTTGGTTCTGTCCCTTTTGCAAACCATTGACTTAGGGGAGAGAAGAGGGAGCGAGAAGAGGGATGGATCCTTGAATGAACATGACATTAAGAATTTATTAGAGGTGGAGGACTAGGGGAAGGAAACTGAGATTGTTAGCCAGTGGGTGGGAGAAAAATCTAGAAAGTAATGTCTCAGAAGGCAAGAGAGGAAGTTTCTAGAAAGAGGAAGTCCTCAACTGTCAAATGGCACTGAGAGGTCAAGTAAGGGGACAGAGAAATCACTGGATTGGACAACATAAGGATGTTAAGGGTCCTGGCTTGAGGAGTGACAAGGGCGGAAGCCCATACTGTAGTGATTTAGAGGGTTAAAGTACACGGGAGTAAGGAAGTAGGAGAGGCATGAATAGGCAATTGTTTCAGGAAATATGGCTGTGAAGGGAGAGGAGAAATAGTGTGGTATTTGGGGGGAGTATGCAGCTTTTAGTACTTAAAAAAAAATAAGTTGGAAGATATTAGAACATACTTGTGTGCTAATAGGAATAACCCAGCAGAAAGGGAAAGATTAATGCAGGAAAAAGGGGATAATGAAGGATTACTATATAATAAAGGGATAAATTTTGTGATATGGACTCTAAGTACCATATAAGCTCATAGGAAAGGGACATAATGAAGCCCGAGCTGGTGATGAGAAATCTTTGTGCTGGGCTTGAAAGGTGGTGCCATTTCCATAGGCAGAGAGGAAAAGGGGGCGTTTTTTGGATGAAGAGGATAAACGATAAAAGCAAAAGGAGGGACTATAGCACATGTAATTGAAGGGAGGGTTCTTGTTAAATAGAAGTGGGAAATAAAATTTGGCTGGGTAGAGAGGATGCTGATTACTAAGTGGTCTGAAAACGATGGGGAGAAGTCTGTACAGCAGATGCTCTCTTAACCAGTTTCTGCTAACTGCCTCGTTACAGTGCCCAGTGCTCTGCATTTCTGCCGTAAACACATTCTTGAATACCCCATACGGTTAGATTATACTCCAGTGTGCCTGCTTCTCCCATCAGTTGGCTGATATGCTTTACTAAGAGGCAGTTGCGTTTATTCCCTAACCTATTTATGCCAACACTATTTGTTATTGTTATTTATTTAAATCTTATACAAATCAGTGAAATAAGTGGGATAATGAAGTTGATAATGCTGTGTAAAGCATTATGGATACAGTTGCTAAAAATTGCTCTTGAATTAGATGAAGATTGTAAAGAATCTAGGATTCTCTATCCATAGTTATTTTACCAGTGATTTTAAGTTTTACCACATTTTAAAGAAACCCAGACTGGCAAACACAGATGATATGTTATGAGTGTGGTTTATGCAAAAGAGATGACACAGAACTGTCAACAGTGGACCCTTACTCAAAGAAGAGGCTTCAGTCTTACGATAAAAGATAGAGGAATGAATATTTATTTATATGTTTTATTTGAAAATGTTTACTGTTTGTATCATTTTTAATGATTATCTGATCTAACCAGATTATTTGTTTGAGTAATCAGATATTGGTCCTGATTGCGTTGGGGTTGAGGGAATTTCTACTATATATGATGTGAGGAGTTTAGGAAGCCAGTGAAGACCAAGTAGTACTTAAGGATGATTATTGTGGGAATCTCCAGGATGAACAGGATGGGATTCTGTACAAGGGGAGTATTAATCAAAATATATCCCAATATTAATGTGCATGTTATAAACTGTTCCGCTAAACTACATTATCATTTTGTTTATCCAGGAGCCTTTGAGGGAACAGGGATAGGAAAAGAAATTAATATTTAATGAGCATTTTCTACCAGACATTTTGCTAAGTCTCTACATACATTATCCTGTTTAATGCTTACAGCAACTCCCCTTTTCAGAGGAGGAAGCAGCTTTAAATAACAGGTTAAATAACTTTCTCAAGGTAATTTAGCTAATGAGTGGGGAAAGAGAATGTGTTTACCTTACTAGGGAATCTTGTTAAAATCCCTGATGTTCTTTAAATTGTAAGGCATTCATTTAATTGCTGAATAATAAAATCTCCTTCCAATTAAATAAGGCCAAATGAACTCTGATTCTTCTTTAGTAGAAGGGGAATCACCACAATGTTGGCAGAACATGCACTCTAGCCTTTTTCTTCTTCTAAAATCTTGTCTTTTGCTTGTTTGTTTAGTATAGTGTGGGGACTATCAGATTTTTATTATATCTAGAACGGACAGTTGACCAAAAAAAAAAAAAAAAAAATCACAGTATAGCACTACATTATAATGGGGCAAAACTGAAGAGGGCTCTGAAATCATAGCTTAAGAAATGATACGCTGTTTTTGGCAATTGAGCCAAAATCCTTAAGTACATTTGGCTTTTGAATGGTTTTGAATGCTTTTATGAATAACGACATTTTACTTCAAATAAAGCAGTATTTAGGTAAATTAAACGATAAGTATTTCTTTGATATTTTGAATATTGAAATGTAATGAAAACTAGATAAGTAAATGAGCAGATTTCTTCCCAGGTTTCTTTTTCCTTGTTTCATTTCTTTAACATTTGTGATTTAAAAGTAAAAAAAAAAAAAATTATGCAAGTAATACAGTTGGCCCTTCGTATCCCTGGGTTCCACTTCCTCGGATTCAACCAACTGCAGGTAGGAAATATTTGGAAAAAAATTCCAGAAAGTTCCAAAAAGCAAAACTGGAATTTGTTGTGTGTGGCCGCTATTTACGTAGTATTCACATGGAATTTACAACTGTTTACATAGCATTTACATTGTGTTAGGTACTAAAGAGATGATTTAAAGTGTATGGGGGGTTGTGCATAGGTTATGTGCAGGTACTGTGCCATTTTATATGAGGGACTTGAGCATCCACAGATTTGGGTATCTGTGGGGTGGGGGGGTGGGTGGGAGGAGTCCTGGAACCAATACCCGTGGGTACTGAGGGATGACTGTACATGAATAGCTCCTGTTAGAAAAGATTCAAATACTCAAGTAAAACTTGAAAGCCCCTTACTTCTTACTTACAACACTATACTGTGTTGTCTACACCCTTATCAGTCCCTTCTTCAGAGATAATTGCTGTCACTTCTTTGGCATGTATTCATCTACTCCTTCTCCCCTGCTTTAAAAAAAACAAAAAACTTTTACATATCATATTTTTGAAAACAAATGTAATCATACTTTTTATATTCTACTACTTGGTTTTTTCAGTTTTTATGCTATTGACATCGTCCCCTGACAGTACATGTAATCAACTCCATTCTTTAGTAGGGAGCATGTGATTTATTTAGTCATTTTCTTGTCGTCACTAGGTTTTTGTATATCTTTTGGGAAGGGACCATATGTGAATGTACTTCAGGATAAATTCCCGACAGTGAATCCAGAATTTTATAACTGAATCAAAACAGTTTTTTCCATTTGAATTTTATTTTAATTTTTGATGTTTTTGAATTTTAAATAATCCATTTAAAAAATAGGTAATATATGTGCAATGGCTCAAAATTCAAAAGGTACAGAATGAGTCAGCCTCTCATCGCCTTTCCTTTAACCGATCTGTCTTGTTTCGTTTAGTGGCCGCTGTTAACATTTGTTGTATATCCTTCCAGAAATAATCTGTGCATATATAGGCATATATCATATGCCTTATAACATTTTGTCATTTTTTTCCCTCCACAAAGAATGCCGTACACACTGCTCTGCAGTAGAGGGATGTATCTTGGACATTGTTCCATACTAGTGCACGGAGAACTGCTTCGATCTTCTGTATAGCACTGCATTGTGTGGCTTTCCCATACTTAATTTAGCCAGTTCCTGATTGATGGACTTCTAGGTTATTTCCAATCTTCTGCTACTATAATGCTGCTTATATATGTCATTGCGCACCTATGTATGAATATAAAGGGTGTAGGCATTTAAAATTTTGATAAGTGTTGTCAGACTGCACTTTGTGAAGATTGTTCTAATTTGCATTCACAGCAACAGAGTATGAGAGTGCCTCATTCACACTGTGTTTTCAAACTTTTTGATCTTTGCCAACCTGAGTAGTAAAAATGTCGGTTTAGTTTGATTTCTCTTAGTATGAATGAGGTTTTCAGCTCTTGATATACTTAAAAGACATCTATATTTCCATTTCTTTGAATTTCCTTTGTTTGGTTGGTTTGTTGATCTTTTTCGTATTGCTTTGTAGGAACTTGTTAGAAATTGAAGAAATTAGCTGTTTGTGACATATTTGGCAAATCCTTTTTCTCAGTTTCTTATTTATCTTTGACTTTATCGTATTCCTTACCATGCAGGAACTCATTATTTTTACGTAATTTCTTAAACCTTTTCAACCCTCTGACCAAACTGCCTAAGTACCAAATGGTTGGTATCATTCCTTGATAATTCAAATTGCATGATAAAATAACTAGAAAAATGTACAGAAGATAATAACTATAGGTTTGGGTATTTTGCTTTTAGAACATTTTCTGGACTGATTAAACATTAATATCTACAAGTATTATAATACCAATAGTAGGGTTGTAGGTCAAGAAGGAAAGGAGATTTCATAGATTATCTGATTGAACCAGCATTTCCTAAGTGTCTACAACATGCAAAACTCTTTACTGGGTATCGGGATAAACCTGTAGTGAATTTTGAGGTTAGAAAAGATACTTCATGGTGATAACTGATAGAATTAGGGAAGAGCTTAGAGAGATCAAATTTAGGAAAGGTGAGACAATCTAGGAAGTAGTTTCTTAACTGTTTTGCTCTTAAGCTTCCTGACCGCTTCTCAAGTCCAGCCTGAGGTTTCACAATCTCCGTTCTTTCTTAGAAGCAAGTCCCAGGGATTTAGCCTCCTTTCTGCCTTCTTCCTTTTTTCTTATTTACGTTTGCATTTTGATTTAGTGTCTGCCAAGACTGGCTATGAAAAGGTAGTCTCCCCATTCCAACCCCTTTTATTGTCCCTGAAGATAGAAACATAAAACCCTTAATGACCATAGTTTATTGCTGATCACTGTGTATGCACAGGTAAGGATTAAAAAGTAACAAATACTGAGGAAGTGAGAAAATATGAGGATATGTTACTAAGTTCTTATAATAATGGGCTGTAGTTCTGGATTCCCTTGATGAGATGGTAAGAGTCAGCTGTCCTTTCTACCTTCTGATTATATTTTGCTGGTCCTCCACCCTTAAGACTTTCCCCTTTTGTCTGAGCTCCTGTTTAGTGAAGGCCATGTGATTACTTTCTCCACGCTGACATAATGGTCTGATTTTAATTTCCCTGTAGAGCTAGTCAAGCAGAACAGTGGGTGATCTCTTGTTCCAGGTGTAGTTTATAAACTTGCTTGGACCCATCCATACTTTCTTTCGTTTTGTCTCAGGGGACAGTTGTCTTTTTTCCCCTGCATGGTTAATCCTCCTATTGTTTAGCTGATGTTAAATTTTAATTTTATTCACTTTTTTAATATTTTTATTTGAACTGTTCTTACTTGTTTTTAGGTAAAATTTGGTAATACCACCTTTAAAACAGATGTGTATCTCAAGTCCCTCAACCCTCAGTGGAACTCAGAATGGTTTAAATTTGAGGTAAGTTTTTAAATGTCAGCATTTTTGCATGTGTATTTTTGAGGTGACCCTTTTTTCCCAGGAATGATTGGACTACGTTTTATTTCAGGTATAGTAGTTTTCCTACACCATAAAAATATTTCCTAAGAATATTGAGTTTTCAAAAAATTATGCTACAGTTCAGAAAATATCGTATATGAATAGGAGAACCCAGATTAAAAAGGTATTATATTATTATATAGTAATTTTCTCTGGATTTTAGCATATACCAAAAATCACTTAAGAATAATGTACAGATTAAACATTTTTTTGAATTGTGATAAAAATACATATCATAAATATTGCCATTTTAGCCTTTTTTTTTTTTTTAATTTATTTATTTTTATTTTATTTTTATGGCTGTGTTGGGTCTTCATTTCTGTGCGAGGGCTTTCTCTAGTTGTGGCAAGCGGGGACCACTCTTCGTCGCGGTGCGCGGGCCTCTCTCACCGTCGCGGCCTCTCCTGTTGCGGAGCACAGGCTCCAGACGCGCAGGCTCAGTAATTGTGGCTCACGGGCCCAGCTGCTCCGCGGCACGTGGGATCCTCCCAGACCCGGGCTCGAACCCGTGTCCCCTGCATTGGCAGGCAGATTCTCAACCACTGCACCACCAGGGAAGCCCAGCCATTTTTAAGTGTACAATACAGTAGCATTAATTGCATTCACATGCATACAATGTTGTGCAACCATCACCACTATTTCCAAAATTTTTTCATCACTCCAAAGAGAAAATATTCATTCAGCAACGACTCCCCATGCCCTCCTCTCTCCAGCCTCTCGTAACCTCTAATCTACTTTCTGACTCTGAATTTGCCTATATAAGCATTTAATATAAGTAGAATCATAAGTATTTGTCCTCTGGTGTATGGCGTCTTTCACTTAGCATAATGTTTTCAAGGTTCATCCATGTTGTGTAGCATGTATCAGAATTTCATTCCTTTTTATGGCCGAATAATATTCCATGGTATGAATATACCATATTTTGTTTATCTATCTGTTGATGCACACTTGGGTTTGTTTCTGCCTTTTGGCTGTGGTGAATAATGCTGCAGTGAACATTGGTGTACCAGTATCTGTTTGACTCCCTGTTTTCAGTTCTTTTGGGTCTATACCTGGAAGTGGAATGGCTGAGTCACATGGTAATTTCTGTGTTTAGCTTTTTAAGGAACTGCCAAACTTTTTTCCACAGTGGTTGCACCATCTTACATTCCTACCAGCATCTATGAGAGTTTTGGTTTTTCCATATCCTTGTCAATACTTGTTATTTTATTTTATTTTTTAAAAAAATGTAACCCATCCTAGTAGGTCTGAAGTGGTATTCACAGTATAATTTTAATGTGCATTTTTATTATGAATGAGGTGAGTTTGACTTCCTATGGCTAAGGACCATCTGCATTCTTTTACTTTGAACTGTCTCATATTTAAACCACCTGAAGAAGGTATTTAGGTTTCGGAGGTTGACTTCACCAGACTTGATGACCAGTTTAATACAAAGAATGTAGATGTGAGGTGTTATCTAATCGGTTTTGATTTGCATTTCCCTAATGACTAATCTCTCTACCTTTGCTTAGAGATAAATCTGTAAGATTTTTTTTCCTGGAAATAAGTAATCTTTTACATTTGGTATATGTATAGATTTATGGTAGTGAAGATTTTTAAATTATAAGATTTAATTTTTAAGATATACTTTTTTAGGTGGATGATGAAGATTTACAAGATGAACCTCTCCAGATCACAGTTCTTGACCATGATACATATAGTGCAAATGATGCCATTGGTAAAGTGTACATTGACATTGATCCTTTACTCTACAGTGAGGCTGCAACGGTCATCTCAGGATGGTTTCCAATTTATGATACCATTCATGGTAAGCAGTTCATTTTAAGAAAATAAGTCACAGTCTTTTAATTTATCCTTAAAGACTTTTGTGCTGTGCCTGGTATTTTTAAAATACGTATCTTCCAAAGATGTCTTCTCTTTTAGTAGACATGTGGTGGTGTGTATTGTTGGTAGGATTGTAACTTTTCTGACCATAATTTGAAATAATGCCTGCGAAATCTGTACAATATAGTAAGCAAATGCATCATTTGAAAATCATCTAATATTGCTACTGTGTTTCTAAAACACATTTTAAAATGAATAATCTTGAAACTTTTCTGCTTAGAAATTCTTGAAAGGAAAGAAAATTCTTCAAAGGCTTTTCGTTGCCTAAAGCAAAGTTCTCAAAGTATGGTCTGGGGACATCTGTGGGTCCATGAGATACTTTCACAGGCTCTGTGAAGTGAGATGAGAACTGTTTTCAGGACAATACTTATAAGTCATTTGCCATTTTTAGTCTCACTTTCTTACAAGTTGTGCAATGGAGTTTTCAGAGGTTTTATGATGTATGATGTTACCACACATTGAATGTAGAGCAGAAATTAGAATCTAACTATTTCATTAAGCTACACACTATAGAGATTGGCAAAAATGTAATGTAATGCCACTCTTATCACTAAAATATTTTTGTTTTTCAAATTAGTTATTTTTATAAAAAATGTTTATTTTGACATAAATCGATTTACTACTACTTTAAATGAAGTAATAAGTAAATATTTGTCTAAATTCTCAATTTAAATTTATAATATGGTAAATATTGAAGGTTTTGACCCACATAGAGAAAGACTCTTTGAGATCAATAATTTTTGAGATTGTAGAGGGGTCCTGCAATCAAAAAGTCTGAGAACCACTAGCCTAAAAATATGTCATCTCTTTAAAATGGCAGATGGACCATTATGGGCATAAGGAACTGGCAGATGCTTCTGCCTACAGTCTTGCATTTTTCTGTCTATTTTACATTTTTGACCTGGCAATTCCATTGATAGTAGTTTAGTATAAGAAGATAAGATGTTTGATGAGATTTATGTGTATTGTGACATTATTCATATTCTCTATTATTTATTGATGTTTAAAATGGTAAAATAAATTGGAAAACAGGATTTACTTAAATAAATTAGAGCATCTATAGAATGAAAATAATTAGGAAACAAAGTTAGCATTGCTGTTATGATATGTTATTTTTAAATCATTAGTTATTTGCCTGATTATTTAATTATACTTTATTTTCTTAAGGTAGAAACTTGTTTTTCCTTTTGAAATTATAGGTATCCGTGGGGAAATCAACGTAGTTGTCAAAGTAGACCTCTTCAATGATTTAAATCGATTTAGGCAGTCGTCATGTGGAGTCAAATTCTTTTGCAGTAAGTAAAAATATTTTATTACTCATTTGACAGGAAATTTAATAATTGTTAAATGGGAAATCAAATTAATGTTTCAGAAGTCTAATGGAAAACCTATTATACCTTGGTCTTAATGCCAAAGAGAAAATTGCGAATTTTTCAGAAGTAATTACTGTAGCTCTGGGAACTGTTCATCTGATTTTAAAGTAAATGATATCTAATTTTTCACAAGTTCATAGAAAGATTTTTTTAGAAAAATCCAGTGGGGCATGTGTGTGCATGCGGTCATCATGACAGTGACACTGTGGCCCACAGGGAGGCTGCCTCTGGCTGTTCCCCACATGCCCCCTTCTCGAGTCTCTGTGCCAGCCTCTGCCCGCAAGAGCGTGATGAGAAGGAATCCCATTAATCATTGCTGGTTACAGTCACTTAACTCCAGTAGAAAGAGGAACAGGTGAAGATTTTGGGATCTTTTTCAGAATTTTTAAAGAAGAATCCATATATTAATGAGACAGTATTTACATAAACCTTATGTTTAGTGATACTGGGTCTGAGGTGGAGAATTGATTGTTAAAGCACTACGTAAGATTACAGCTCTGAAGTACTTAAGAATGACTAGAAACAAGATTGAAAATAAAGGTGGAATTTTTTTTCCTGCAATGCAACAAATAATTCATCCTTAGAGAAATTAGATATGGGAATGCAAAGTGTACATTTGTAGGTGAACTGTGCATTTGCTACAGTCCTAACTCAAAACCCAACAATGAAGGGAATAAACCCAAACGGACCTATACAGAAAGAGTCCACAATTCATTTAGGCCACATGTTGAAAGAAAATCACTGCATTGTTAAACTAGGTATGTGTCTGCATAGTATAAAACATTGTGATGTGAAACAGGTGATACACTGTATCTGAACAGTAGCCTCTGCTACTTTGATGTCAGCCGGTTGTCAGAGGTTAGCGACAACATAGAGGGAGAGGACTTGTCACACTTTCTCAGCCAATGAAAACAAATCCCATTAATGTCTACATTTGGGAAACAAATTTGATGAGGCTACACGTGTGGCGTATTCAGACTTCATTGAAATGGGCTCTTCAAAACCAGGCAATACAGATGTGGAGCCATTTGTGGTGGATGGACGTGTGTATCTTACAGAAGTCTCAAATGGCTTTAAAAAGCAGAATTATTTAAAAAACATAATTACTGGACAGTAATTTATAGAGAAGATTGCAAGCTACTCATCTAATGTAGGTTTTACTCTTGTACCAGTAGGTCAACAAAAGGTTAAAATAATTTTCACGTATTTGTCTTACTTTATAAAGGTTAATATTTTATTGCCTATTACATTTCTTTCAAAAGTCAGAACAAATTACTTTTGTCAAATGTGTAGAAGATCTGACTATAATTAAGCTTTGAATAACTGTCAAAAAAAGAAAAAGCCAGTGGCATTTTATGCTGGTATAGGATGCTGAAAGATAGGAGTGGAGCACTAGAGGCGGCACTGTGGTACTGTCCACAGTGACATAAGCACCCTGCGGATGCCATGAAATATGGGTCACAATTCAACAGATCTGGGCAATTCATAGCCAGCCTGGACTAATAGGGTTGAAAACTCCTAGGTAGTTGAGTTAGTTTCAAGGCATGAATATAGTTTGGTATAGATGATCTCACATTCTCCGCTTTTTAATAAATCCAGTGACGTTTGTTGTTCTATGTATTGAATGAGTCTGTTAAGTAGTACAGTGACTACTGAACCAATTGGCCTTATAACCATGGATTATTAGAAACTACAGGCCTGTATGACTTCTCAGATTATGTCAGAAAGGTAATGGTTTGGTTTTTAAGGCTGCAGTATGTGGTGTGCAGAACTTTTTCAAAGGGTTTCCAATAATTAGAGTGTTTTGGTATTCATTATCTGCTTTCTGATTTTTTATGTAATATCAGCTAGCTCACTTTAATTTTGACTTTTTTACACTTTGTATTGAACGCTATTTAAGATGGTCTGTAGCTGTTTTCTAAATTATAAAAATACAGTTTATATCTACTATGCTTGCTTGAGAAAGACGAGAGGCCTCATGAAGGAAAATGATTATTTCTAAGAATAAAGTGGAACTTAGAAGACTGTTTGATTGAAAGTATTATTATGATTGCATTGAGGTTATCACAGTAAAAGATGTTCTTGTACTATGCATCCAAAAGGTGAGAACTTAGTTGTACATTTTTAAAAAGTTAAATTTAGCCTTGTGATAAATAGAAGCATAATAGATAATTTTTTTAACAGCGACATCTATTCCAAAGTGCTATAGAGCTGTAATAATTCACGGATTTGTAGAAGAACTTGTGGTCAACGAAGACCCAGAATATCAATGGATTGATCGAATTCGCACACCAAGGGCATCAAATGAGGCCAGACAGAGACTCATTTCTTTAATGTCAGGTATTTAAAAAATAATAATAATAACTTCATGGCTGATTGACTTAATCCTCCAAAATTCTTCACTTCCTTTTGACATGCTACTAAAACTTTACAATGAAGACTATGAATTGTTAACTGACTGATTCCCTATCCCTGGTCCCGTCCTCCTGAACACATGTTCACGCATCAGATGGCACGCATTGCCATCTTATAACAAGACGAAATTTGAATCAGAAGCTTATAGTTACTTCTTAACTAAGTAGTAAAAGGAAATTGTGCTTATGAAGTGGCATAGTGGAAAGTGCCCTGAACAAGGAGGTAGGACACTGAGTTCTAGTTTTCCTCCTTGGAGTGTGTATTTGTAGTCAGAGTTTACGTAATCTCTCTAAGGTGTTTTGTTTAAATGTTGCCTTTTCATAGTCCTTCTCTGACAACTTGTACCTCCTTTTACCCCTACTCCCCTGCCACTCTTACCCCATTACTTTATTTTCCTTTGAAGAACTTATTTCCATCTAAAGTTTGTATTTATTATGTACGTATGCGTGATTGTATATATACACTCACGCATACATACATACACACCCACACACTCTCACACAGATATATCAGATAATAAATATGTTATATTTATATTTAATAAGTACAAATGTTTTATTTATAATAAATATATGTATTTAAATAGAAAATAGAAATATTTATACTTATATTAACATGTTAATTATATTTAATATTTATAAATACATAAAAATGTTATATTTATATTTAACATAATGTTACACTTAATATATTAAATAATCTATGATTTTCTGGACTCTTTCCTCTTACCACCATGTCCAGCTTTGTATTATGCAACATGCAGATAAGAGGCCGACTGTGTTTTCTTCCTTTTTTTGGTAGGTGAACTGCAGAGGAAGATTGGCTTGAAAGTACTTGAAATGAGAGGAAATGCAGTTGTTGGGTACTTACAGTGTTTTGATCTGGAAGGCGAATCTGGGTTAGTGGTACGAGCCATAGGAACAGCGTGTACACTGGATAAATTAAGTAGCCCAGCAGCATTCCTTCCTGCATGTAATTCCCCGTCCAAAGAAATGAAGGAGTAAGTATGAATCGATGAATTGTTCTTATGGAGCTTTTTATCTTTTGCCTACATATTTTCATTTGATTTGAAACATTTTAGTAGAATTGTTCAACATACATTTTTTCCTGCAGCAGTTTTCTTATCAGAGATGACTATCAAAATTTGAAGCTTAAAACTATTTAGATATTCCTAATATTTTATTTATACTGTCATGAAATTCAGATTAAGTAATGTAAAATTAAACTTGTTCCACATCTTTAGACACTGTATATCTAAAGCACAAAATGAATGTTTATGCATTCTGAAGAATTTTACTTGTTGTCTGGGGAATGCTTAATACCCTATATCTGATAATCCAATTGTGCCTATTATTCGCAACACAGTATAGAAAGCAGGAAAGATTGACCTTTGCAGGGGTCTCAAACTGCAGTGTCTACAGAGGCCAAGCGGTTTATATAAATAAAACAGTTGGGTATAATGGAGAATACTGGGGACTGCATAAAACAGATGTTGGCAAACTTTTTCTGTGAAAGGCCAGATAGTTAATATTTCAAGCACTGGCCATATAGTTTTTATGTTTGTTAACCAAAAAAAGAAAAAACGAGTTTGCCGATCTTGATCTAAAGGAATTTAAACTCTTACATTTTTTTAAAAAGTATTTGTGATCCAACAGAACACTTCTGTTGGCTCCATTTGGCTAATGTGTCATAATTTGTGCCTAAGGCAGAGATTCTCAACATGGTGTTGGTGGTGCTATCAACAAAGAATGCTTGAAATGAAAATTTTCTGTCATAATGCCTGGGGTGAGGGGGATGATTCTTTTGGGGGCCAGAAATGCTGGCTGTCCCGCACAGCTAGGGACAACTCTGTACAACAGAGACTTGTTCCATACTAAATGCCAGTAGCACTTCCATTGAGAGCCCTTGCTCTAGAGATTCTTCTAGATCAAGGGTCAACAAACTTTTTCGGTAAATGACCAGAATGGAAATAGCAAGGACTCAACTCTGCAGATGTTGCATGAAAGCAGCCGTCAATAGTATGCAAATAAATGAGTGTGTCTTTGTTCCAATAAAACTTATTTATTTTTGAAACAGATGGCAGGATGGATTTGGCCTGTACTGTATAGTGTGCTGACCTCTGTCTTTTGTCATCAGGAGGTCAGAGTTCTGTAGTCAGAAAACCCAAAATGTTTCCCATTTCAGCAGTAGTCAAGAGAGGTTGCCTAGAAAGCAATCACAATTTGTTTTTTCAAACAGTCTATGTAAAAGTGAGATTCTTTATCTCAACTTTTTCTTTTTGTTTAATTATTCCTTTCTGCTGGCCTTTAGTTATTTGGGTTAAATTTTAGTCACAAGAGGGAGCACAGTATTACATACATTGCCTAATTTTATTTGGAAATACATTGATAAGTGAAATAATTGTTTTAAATGATTTATTGAGTGAATTTGCTTTATCTTCCATTTAAAATCTGTCTTAAAAAAGATACGAACTGCTTTCTGCTACAGGTGAAGTCAGATTGCAGGTATAACTTTTTGAGGGATTTAGATTTTTTTTCTCTTTCCGTAGCAAATTTAAGTAAAGACCTGGGTCCCTCTTCCTTCTGCCACCCTCCAGCTTTATCTGTACTGCCTGAAGGGGCCTGGCCTTTGCAACTGTGAAGTTTGAAGTTTTCCTCTTTTCACTGAATTACTTAGTGGAAAGAAAGCTGCAGTACCTGTTGGTGCCTTAAAGTGATATATGGATGGTAGGGGAATACATTTCGCCTTCATTCAGGAAGAGCTCCATTAATGTAAATCTGAGCTTGTCTAAGTTTTCTTTTTCTAATTTTGTTGTAGCCATTTGCCTTAAATTGTCAGTTATTCACACCATGAAGAATTTAAGTGGCTTCATTAAGATTTTCTAATGGCATCTTACTGCATAAGTCATGTTATTTAAAAAAACAAAAACAAAAACCTCAGGCTGCTTTATTTCAACCAGCTTCTATGTATTTTTGTTAATGAATCAATTCGGGCGCTAGTTTAAAATTGTTTTATGAGTCACCTGATTATAATTATTTTGGTATTTAATTTTAACCTTGTTGATTCTAGACAGGGATTTGATAAAGGTAGTTTGGATTATGTTCTTGCCTGAATAGATTTAACGTTAGAAATACCACTAGGGTATTCTTGTAAGGCAACCGTTCATGCAAGGAGAGTGATATGAATCAGGACTCAAAGAATACATTATGGTGACGCTCTCTCCATTGCGCTTGGATTTTAATTTGATGTCATAATTTGAACATTTAATGATGTTCATTTTATTTTACTTTTATTAATGGTGTGTTCTGCTCCATCAGTTTGTGTTTTCCTTTTAGGTATTTAGTGTATTACAGAGTATAAAGCTCTTTGGTGTTTCCTAGCTGAACTATCTTGATGGTAGAAAGTGCATTTAAATATGGTTTATTGATTCTCTACTTTAAAAAAAAAGTACTTTCTAGGAGACATTAGTCATAGTTTCTCCTCTGTACGGCACTGATTCTTAGACTTTTTAACTCCATTAGCCACTTACTTCAACAGAGAAAGAAAAAACAAAAATAAAACCTCACCCAGTTGCTTGTGTAGAAATTGGTCACCAATGAGATATTTGATTTTTACCAGTTAAACACTTTAAAAATTTAAATTAACAACAAAAGCAGAAACATTTGTCCTATAGTAAAAGCAGTGATATTTTCAGAAAGTAGATGGTCTTTAAAAGACCATTATTGCCAGTTAACGAAAACTCATGTTTGGATCTTGATAAATTGTGATTATTGGGAATGTTCACAGGGCAGCGGAAAAGGAAAAAAGGCCAGGAAAAGTTGGGCTCTCGATTACTCTTAATTTGAATTCTAAAATATGGGAGTATGGTAGTTTTTCAGAGTGTAGTCACTTAATTCATTTCCCCTCATTGTGTGTAAGGGAAGGCATTGCACAATGAAATAGTTGCTAATATGAAGTCCAGGATTCTTAATTATATAATACACCTTTTTTTCCCCATCCACTATAACTATGCTCTTTCAGCTGAATTTCTTTGTGAAAATTTTAAGTGCTATAGATGAATATATATCTGTGTATCTGGTCTAAGTATCCTTTACACGTGCATAGATGTGACCTACTGCAGGATATTAGTTGATATCTTAACACAATTTAAATTTAGAATGTAGTTTAAATTCTGTTTAAGTTTAATAATCTATTCTGTTTGAAAGCTACACAAAAGTCATTATATTGCTTAATTAATGTTTTTTTTTTTTAAAGTGGTGTCCCTTTGCTTTGTTTTGTCCCCAGTGTAACATGGTTTTAAGCTATATACTTGGGGTGCTGAAATATGGAATAATTGGATCTACTCATTCATTCAATTCACTCATTTCTCTTTATGCTGTCATTTTTCATATTCTTATGTGACTCTGTTTTGATATGCTAGACAGAAACAGTTCTGTTAGTTAAACTTCCTTTGTAGAAAAATATAATTAATTATATCAGCAGTTATTCATATCTCACTCTCAAAGTAGTATAAGAACATCATATTTGGCTTTTCATTTTTATGTGTGTTTTCTTCCTGAAATATTGTTTAGTAAGCTCTGTGGTGATCAAAATAATAGCAAACATTTTAAAGTAACTGAAAATCCAAATTTTAATCTTTTTCTTATTTAATTCCACTGGCAGTTCTGCTTGCTATTTTTCTTATTCACATTCCTAATTTATTAATCTGATTCTTTGTAACTATTTCTTAACAAATTAATATTTAGCTCTTTTTTATCTCAACTTGTTTTGTGCATGCTAGGGATTAAAAAATAATTCCTCTACCCTAACTAAAAGCTCCTTTGAAATTATTTTAACATAACTTTGCTATCTCTTGTATGTATTGTTTTCTTTTCTTCCACTTTGACCACAAATTCCCTCAGGTCTCCGCTGGTTCATCCTCCAAGCCATGGATGCCGCTCGACTCACAACAGCCCAATTCACACTGCTACTGGCTCACGACTTACTCAGAACTTCTCTGTGTCTGTTCCCACTCTCATCTATACTGGTACGAGACTGCTCAGACTCCAGAGCTGGGGAAGCAGGCCACGGGCAGAGTGGCTGCAGAGGGCAGGCAGGCAGGTAGCGTAGGCAGGTACCACGAGTCTTTGCTTCCTCCTTTTCTCACTCATAGTCCGGCGGCACTGAAGAAATCCTGTATTTAGCCGCCGCAGAGGCTCTAACTACATGGAAGTGAAAGTGTTCTTCCAGCTTCCAAAGTCTCTTCCATAGATCCTCTAAGAACCCTATCTTGTATATGTATACTGTGAGTTTTTAGGAGAATCCTCCAGTATGTGTTTTTGCCATTATTTCTGCAGTTGGTTAGAAATAAAATTGATGATTGGACTCTAAGTGAAATAGCTGCCAAAGCTTCTGATTTGCTTATTTTCTTTATATACAAAACTTGTTACAGTAGGGTCTGTTTCATTCTGTGGAAGAGAGCTGTTGGAAAACAGGTAAGCGACTCTTCTGCATAAAATGCAATGTTTCTGTGTAGCCTATATTGATTTTCCACTCTGCTGTGTTTTTAGCTGTGGCACTCTTGATGCTATAGGATAAGGAAACATGTTTTTCTTTTCAAGATACCTGTGTGTGCAAATATAAAAAATACTGTGAATATTTACACACACCATTTGCAGTCATCATTTTTTCTTTTGTAATTTAAAAAAGCATTGTTTGTTTGAAAATATTTTTATTCATGTATTTATTCTTTTTGTTTATTTCTTTTAATGTTTTTTTACCCCCTTAGTCTGCCATTTCATGCTTTTTGGCTTTTTTACTTGGCTTATTAACTGTTTCAATGCAGATAATTACTTATCTGGAGAATGATGAATGGTTAAACAGCAATTGGATGTCTTTGGCCTCATACCCAGCTCCACACTTAAGAAATGACTGCTGGCCCTGCCCCAATACTTTCCTGGTGTTTAGATCATGCTGCCTCCGTCAAGTCCTGTGGCACATGATTACTTAATATTTCTCCACCTTCTTCTGGCAGGATTCCCTTCAATGAAGATCCCAATCCCAACACTCACTCATCAGGACCCTCAACCCCTCTGAAAAACCAAACTTATTCCTTTTCACCTTCCAAGTCCTACAGTCGACAGTCCTCTTCTTCTGACACAGATTTGAGTTTGACACCCAAAACTGGTAAGGCACTTCCACTCACTTTTATCCTGTTCAGAGAGTGACATTTTGTTGATTTAATCATACTGTAGATAAGAAGGCCAGGATTTATTTTTGCATGTAGTCATTTTCCATTTCATGCTCAAATTGAGAGGAATAACATCGTAAAGCATTTGGATAGAAAGTAACACTAGTAGCTTGCAATCCAATTCCTCATGCAGTATAAGCATTTTTGAATTCATTGTTTCTATTTTGGAATTTAATTCTAAGATTTTATTATGAAAAAAATCTTATAGCTGATATGGTTATTTTGGAGTACATATATCTGTTTATTAGCTTATTATTTAAAATATTTGGTTTTGCTAGTCTTACTCTCTAGGTTAGAAAATAGCATTTTTGCTTTACTTATTCTTGCATATTTGCCAGTGTATGAAATTTATAATTTTTCCCTCTCCTATCTGTCATTTTGTTAATCTCTGAGTTTTTGTGAATATGTTTTATGATAAAAACTGATTAAAAAATCAAATTAGTTTCTTACTCCTTAAAATAGAATTAGCTTATTTAAATCATTGAATTATTATTCTTAAGAAAAATAAAAAATAAATAAAACATTTAAAAGTTAATAGTTTGCAATTTTTGCAAATAGCATTTTTGTCTGGGAGTTTCCTTGCCAGATTGATGAAAACATTTTGCCTAGTTTATTTGCATTATTTTAAATTTTCATCTTTAATAACTTTATTTTTGTGTTAGACAAGAGATTTAGAAAATGACCCCAGATTTTATGAAAACAATGAAAAGAACCAGCACTACTTCCAAAGTAAAGAAAGGGCATTTTAAAAAATCCTATAGACATAATACCTATTTTTATAAATATAGTCACAAAATGTAAAGAAGATAATTATTAACACCTAATTCTTTGAAAATAATTGCTTTATTTTTACATGTATAATTATAAATAGCAACTTAAAATAATGTGATATTTGATAGTAATGGATGCTTTGGAATATGGCATCTTCACCATATTTCTGTCATAAAAACTGAACCATTGAAATTGTAGTGAAGTGGGTTTTTTTGTTTTGTTTTGTTTTTAAATAAAGACTGAGATTCTGGCCTTGAAATTCATAACAATGAAAACAATAAAGACCTAGGATAGCATTTGAAGAGTAAGTTTTCTTAAAATATTTTTGAGGCTTTGTCCACTGGTTGTTTATTTGTGTATTCCAGGTCACTTTTCAGTATTTCTTATCTTCCTTTTTTTTGCCATACTACAGACACATTTTGAAAGTATTTCCTTGGTCTTTCTGTTTCTTTTTTTTCATTCTCCAGAAAAGCCAAGTCTAAAGAAGATTGTCAAGTAATAAATTAACTGAACGAGACTTCTCTTCCCTTAGCTTTCTAGTAGGCAATCAATTGTACTATCAATGAAAACTTTTTTGCATTTTATTTTCTAGCTCCAAAGTTTTAGTTTTTAAAAATTAACTTACAAAAGAGGTATTATTCTCATGTATTTCAATATTTATAAGCTGTTGCTAAATTAATCATTTTGTTTTCCTATAACTATTCAGTACCTCAGTTGCATATTTATAGGATATTAACAGTTTTTAGTTGTTTGGCCTTATCATGGGTCCCAAAAAAATCTTTGAATACTCCTGAGGAGCATTCCTATTTCTCATGGAGATTTAAAGTGGCAAAATTATGAATGTTCTAAAATTTCTAGAGCTGTAGTTCAGCATGTATTTCATGATAGATTAGTTGTTTATGATTGATTTATTATAGGTAAATTGGAGAGCCAAAAAGAGAACAGAATAAAGTTAATAAAACTTAGACAGAGAAAGTTGTTTTTCTGTTTGTAGTTAAAGCTCTCACCCACCTTCGGATGGGTCTTCAGATGGGTTTTTAAAAAATTTCATATTGATTTAAATATTTTTGTAGAGTCTAATTTTTGACATTTTACAAGGTTTTATTTTCATTTTTTTTTTTTTTCAAGTATTCAACTAGTAGGAGTGGAATTTTAGAATGCTGGTGTTAGGATATTGATGTGACACCTGACTCAAGCCAGTTTTTACTTTTTTTGGTCAAGCTTTTTGCCATGTATGTTTTTTGTGATCCAGAGGGTATTTCTTTGGCTCTTAGGTACTCAAATCTTTGTAAATATAAACAGTACTGTGATAGGACTTGTGTATTTAAAATTTTAGAGGAAAAAGAAAATCATTAATGTACATCTCAAAGATGGACAGAAAAAAGTTAATATTTTATTTATTTAAACTTAATAATGGCAACTATCTGCTTAATGTGGTAGCAAGTGTTGATTTTTTTTGAATGGGTATTCAATTCAAATACTCATAAGTGGTATGTTTTAGTTAATAACATTTTAAGAACTATACTTTGACCACTTTAAATAAGTTTTTATATTTGAGACAACAAATTTCTGGCTTTAAAAAAATGTGGTACATTTTAGCTTTACACAGTCTTAAGCAAAAAATGGCAGGAAAGTCAGCTAAAAGTAATTAGAATGGCATAAAATCCTATGTTAGTGATTTAAAAAATTTTAATGAGGGCAGAGTTTGTAAAGGTTTTGTTGGGTTTTAGACTCTGCCTTTTATTTATATTATGTTGAATAGATGATCTTGCTGATGACTTCATATGCTTACTTGATTTGTGTATGCATTTTACAGTTCATTTCTACTGTTATGTTTTGCTTCATCATTGCTTTCCTTATCCTGCATTTTCTGGTCATCTTCTGAACCTGCAACTTTTCTCTGCTACTTTCCTCCACAGCACCTTACCCACAGGGGGCTAGGATTTACCTGTGTCCCAGCTCCCCCTCTCTCTCTTGTGGTTCCCTTCATCTTAAAAAGTCCTGTCTTCTCCTCTCGGAATCTAGCCTCCCCCCTCATCCTTCTAGCCTTGTCAGCCCAGTTCTGAGGAAAAGTGTTTCTTTCAGTGAAGAGCTGTTCCTGGCTGCTTCTGGTAGGATCATGTTATGTCAGCTTTTTAATCCCTTTATTTTAAATCATCTTTGAAAAAAATTAATTATTTCATACCATATAGAAGTATTGGGTGTTTTACACAGGATGTACTTCTTATTTTTCTTATTGGCAGAGTTTAATGGTTAGAATTATTATGAGGACATGATTGAGGATTACTTGATGGATAATTATGAATATTCTGCTAAAAGAATTTTATGTATTAAAAAATTATGTGTCTAAGGACACATAGATCTGCATATTTCCAATAATTATTGGATTCTCATTACCAGAGTTTCTGTTTTAGATGCTTTACTTTCTTTCCCTTCACACCAACTCCATTCATGTTGGACCTATACCATCATGTTGCTAAACCATATGGTTACATTAGTAAATTATTCTGTTTGAATCAGTTTAAGTCTCATTTTGGTGGTATTCTTTCATTTTCCTTTTTTTTCTGTCCATTGCATTAATTTTCAAGTTATTCTGCTCTATTTTCTGATATTTCATTTATCTCTACAAAATTACGTTTTATTTTATGGCTTTCAATATGCTTCATATAAAGATCTTAGTTTCATTTCTGTGTTTAGTATTGTATAGTCTCTAAAAATTATGTTTAGGTTACTACAAGAAAAATACATTTCTTTTTTATTTTTAAAGAACAGAATGGGACTATACACATGCTAACTTTTGTTTCCTTATCCAAGAACAGCTAAAAATATAAAAGTAAATTAGTTCCTTTTTTAAGTCATCGTAGTAAATCTGCCTGCATGTATCTTCAGTTTTAAAAGGTGGGACTAAACTATTAACTCTAGTTTGTAGAGTACTGGCTTCTCACCTGTCCCCTGCTTTCTATAATTCTTTGACCATAATTGGTCTATTAGTATTATCAAAAGAATAAACTAAGATAGGGAAAGAAATTTAAAATTAAGCCTTTAAAAAAATACATCTAAGAGCTTGGGAAATGTAATTCTTTCATCCATGACTGTGTACATTTGTGAGGTGTCTATTATATGTCTCTGGTTTTTTAAAAAAACTATGTTAATTTTTGCAAACAAGTGTTGAAAACTATGATATGAATATTAATACTGTTTTGTCATGAATGTTATGTTTAGGAATGGGAAATTATCAGAAAATAGATTGACTATATTTCAAAATTGCCTGAAATTCATGCTCTTTAGAGAATTTTGGAATATTTTAAATAAGCCCAATTAGTGCTTTATATATATATATATATATATATATATATATATATCTCTGTATATTTACTTTTAAACAAACATTTAATTTTCTCGTATTTCTTTTAGTACTCTTAAATTGTTAGCATGGTATAAATAATTGGTATTATATTGATTATTTTTTATTAGAAGATTCAACTTTTAAAATTGAATATTATATAAAAATTTATCACCTTAATATAATTTTATAAATGATTTTTAGAACAAATTAAGTCCAAAGCTTGCTGTGATCAGTAGGACTTTGGCATCTTGCTTCTGAAGAAAACTTTGTGAATAAAAAAAGTAAAATATGTGCTTAGTTGCCATCACAAATACTTTAAATGTTTGGATTGTTTTTAACAGATTTTGACTCATGATATTTATGAAGATGAATGCAATTAAACTGTCTGTTTCTCTAGTTGTTTTTTGGTTGTTATTTATGTATTGATGTTCTGTAGGAATGGGAAGTGGTAGTGCTGGAAAAGAAGGGGGGCCCTTTAAAGCTCTTTTAAGACAACAGACTCAGTCAGCTTTGGAACAGAGGGTAAGAGTCACTCAACATTCTTTATTCTTACACTGTTAATATGATTTTATTATCATGCTTCCATGTACTTATAACTTATTTTTATAAACTAGTTTTGGTCATGTATCTATAATACTATAATTTCAATCCAAAATATATTTAAGGTATCAGAGTAATTAATTTATGAATAATTACTTTTAATTTGGAATAATTCTATAAATATTTTTGTTTTGTCTTCCAATATTGTATTAGAAATAATCTATTTGGAAATATCCATTGAATGATGAAATCATTTCTGATTTTATATTAAAGTTATAATATGTAAAGGAAAATAGGTAATTTTCTAGAAAAAATTTTATTGATGTTATATTAAAAATAATTCTTTAGTATATTAATATATTTATTTTCTGAGATGATTTTTATCACTGGCCAATGTCTTTGGGGTTAAGAAATGCAGATTCCATATTTCTACAGATTAACATAGGTAATGTGGTTGTTCAGTATGTGAATACATCACTTTTAATTACTATAAATTTGTTTTATTAAATATGTTGTATGGAACAATGAATAGTTAAAGTTTTGGGATGATTTTCTCTTTTTATTTTTTTGTATAAACTTCATTGCTAAGGGAGGATCACCTCATAGGTTCTGTAGAAGGCGGGTATGTTTCTGAACCTGTGTGAGAGCCTGTTTCGTGTATCGGTAGCTTTTGTAGTTTTAATCTTGATCATTTAAATTTTATTTAAGCTGTTAACAAATGTTGCCAGCTTTTTTTCTTTTCATAATGCAAAGTTTTTTTTTTTAATTTAATAGCACTATGAGGCTCATTTTTTTTTCTGCTTAACTAATACAGTGCATGATTTTATATGTCATGTCAATTATTTTAAGGCATAGTTCCATAGCTTTCATTATGTCTGATTTGGAAGTTATAAGCGTTTACAGAATCTTCTTTTACATGTTCCATTTTATACTAGCATTAAATTAAAAAAAGATGAAACATAGTGAATGCCTGTAAAAGGATATATTTTATAAACCAAAGGTATTTCTTTTCTAGAGGTTGACTTTTGAGAAGAGTGTTTTTCAGATCCTATTATTATAAATAGTACAATAAGTAATTTTTTTAGACTTTTTTTCCTGGTGCTGAAAGTATGTGTACACACTGTTTGCCTTTTAGACGAGGCTGGAGATAGCAGAGCTGAACAAACAGAGCGATGGGGCTTTAGCAATACCTAGTTCTTTGCCTTATGCTCTGTCAGGCAGCAGTTGCCTTTCAGCTACTCTCACATCTTGCAGGCATACCAACTACTGCCATCAAGTAGCCCACCTAAACATTCAGACTGTGCATTGAAACCAAACATAGACTAACAACACGGGGAAGAGGGTCAGATAAAGGTGTGTGTGCCACTTACAGTTTTTAGGCCAGAGAGCTCTTACCGCCTCCCCACTCCCAGTTTTACACTCTCTCGAGTCCCGTACACTAGGAATATTTCCTGTAATCTAATTACCATTCTAGAAATCACAGGAACAGAAAAACTTGAGTTGCCTTGACATTTGCTATAATGAGATTTTGCTTGTATGTTAAGCCCATGACTTTACTCTCTGTACTAAGAAGTTTGAAGAGCACCTAGCTTTAAAAGAAAAATAATACTAATCAATGAAAATTGTTTTGGATTTAGTTTGGATAATATTTATGTTTTCAAATATGCTTTCAAAAATTCTTAAAATTTTGGACACATTAACACATTGGGCCTACATTACTAGATAATCCTCGTGGCATTAACAGCAAAGGTGTGGAGAACTACAGTTTTCACTTACAACTTTATAAAACCTCAGTTGGCAATATATTTACGTTACTGAACCTTGCAGTGGCAGTTACTTGAATCTATGAGCCTCCCTCTCTACCCTGTGTACGTAATAAATAGAAAAAGCATTATCTTGTTTGGCTTTCCCACTTACCTGTGGTTGCCATTAGTATGGGAAAAATATGTACAGAAGTATGAAGAATTCTCCCTGTATGTGTACAGATATGCCTTAACTCTGCCAAGTTGAACACTCGATCAAGTTGAACACATGATCTACTTATCATTTTATATATTCATTTTAAAATACTCATTTCTACCCCTTGCTACCTTTAATAAATTATATGACTTTTTTTTTCTTATGGAAAAGAGAAGCTTTATTTGTCCATCATCTTTTATTTTATGAGTTATTCAAGTAGCAGTTCTCAAAAATAAAAGCGTTATTATTTTTTTTCCTCTCACAAAAGCATTAAAAAATAAGTTGACAAGATCTTGGTAATAGGTATCAGATTATTGGGAGATGAGAAATAGAGATAAAACTTTTACTTAGATTTAGGTTCTGCCTATGAACTATTTGCTGTAAAGCAAATAGATTTATTTTTTCAATATGATTTTTTTTTTCACTTGTAAGAAAAATGAAGTTACTTTTTGATTCCGGGATGTATATTTTTCTTCAATAAAGAAACCTAATTGACTTAGTTTAACCTAGTATTTCCCAAATATATTTTACCATGGAGTCTTCCATTTAAAGAAAGAAACTTTCTTTAACTTTGGGAAACTTAGATATAAAGCAAAGTCTTTTGACAAATTATCTTTTTAGAAGTGGGGATAAAATTATATAATAAATCATAGTAGGAACCTGGCATGGAGTTTTATATCTAGAAAGTTTACTCTGGTGTCTTGAGATAATAAAAAGAATCTCTGATTTCAAAACAAATTGCTTAAATATCTTCTAAGAAAAATCCTATTTAAATCTTAAAAAGAAAATCCATTTTTTGTTCTCAGAATTTTCAACTAGCCTGTCTTTGAGCACATGCTATTAAATGATTTATGCTGCATGTACTTGGCTTATGTCAAAGTATCAACATATGAAGTCTTATCTAGGCTCCACAGGGCAAGATTTTTTTTTTTTTAATGTATTTATTTATTTATTTATTTATTTTTGGCTGTGTTGGGTCTTCGTTGCTGCACACGGGCTTTCTCTAGTTGCAGTGAGCGGGGGCTACTCTTGGTTGCGGTGCGTGGGCTTATCATTGCGATGGCTTCTCTTGTTGCGGAGCATGGGCTCTAGGCACGCGGGCTTCAGTAGTTGTGGCACGCAGGCTCAGTAGTTGTGGCTCGCGGGCTCTAGAGCACAGGCTCAGTAGTTGTGGCACAGGGGCTTAGTTGCTCTGTGGCATGTGGGATCTTCCCGGACCAGGACTCGAACCCGTGTCCCTTGCATTGGCAGGCGGATTCTTAACCACTGCGCTACCAGGGAAGTCCAGGATATTTTTAATATAAGGGCTTTCCAGAGAAAATGTCTTCTGTAGTACCTGGCATTCCCATCTGGACATTGAAAGCAGGGTGTGCTTGGGCTGATCTTAAGGAAGCTGTCCTTTTCAGTGAAAGAGAACCTATAGATTCATCAGGTATAGTAACAGACTAGAGATTAAAATCAATTCTTTAACTCAGTGTTTTAACCAGAAATGGCAAGAAGCCGGGTGATAAAATCTGTGGTTCAGAGAGAACCTAGGCCCTCTTCATCTCAGTTTTTGACCTGAAACACGGAGATGATAGTACCTCCGTCTCAGGGTGTGGGAAAGATTGTGAAGCATAGTTTGAAGCTACTGTGCATAGGACTGGCACGCTCTAAGTGCTCCATAGTAGTCACTGGTGATGGTAGTGGGAGGATAGGTATTTAACAGTCAGCTGAGGTACTGGCAGTAGCTCTTATGAGAGAATTGTCTGAAGATGCTAGTTTAGGTTGATTAACGATGCCATTTTAATTGTAGGTTAAATTTTGTGTGTTAAACTGAGGGAGTGTGCTGGATGAACTGGGGACAGTTAGGACAGAGTTTAAGTTGGTAGGGTGGGTCTCCGCCTCTTTGGGCAGCCATTCCCCTACATTTTCTGCTGTGACCGGCTCTAGAGTGATGCTTTCCGTCCTGTCTCTTTATCCCATCTTCTGAAATCTGGGGAGGAGAGTCAAAGAATCCTGAATAGAGAAATCATTTAGGTTCATTTTTTTCATACTTATCTGAAATCTTATATGCAGATGGTTTCCAGCATGGAATTTACCTAACTTATTTCTCAATTTTCGGTGGAAGTACTGTTTTCCATTTAGCTTACAAAATTTTCATTTTCAGTGTCTCTTACCCAGAATATTTAAAATGTTAAGTATCAAGATTAAGTATAAAGTGCTTTTTTATACTTGGCCACAGTAGTTTGAGGAAATTTAAAAACCTCCGTATTCTTAAAATTGAAAAAGCTTAAAGATCTAACTTATTAGGTAAAATACTAAAGTTTCCAGTAACATAAGCTTACCTGTACATTTCTCATTTAAAACTTATATTTTAAAAAATTTAGATGGAAATAAGGAGCTATCTTGACTAACCATTTTATAATACTTTTAAGTAAAATTCTCCTCCCGTCGTCTCCCTTCTCTTCCTTTTCCTCTTCCTATCAGCTGGGCCAAACCTGTCCATTGACTGTTTTTTTACTCCTTTTTTATATAGCCTAGGTTTTTCTTGCCCTTGTTCAAGATTACTTTTAAATTCTAATGAATTTATTTCTAAATATGTATGTGTGTATATGTATACACACACATGCACACACACATTTTTTAATACTGTATCTCATGGGTTATTGAGGTGTGCAGGACTGTTTGCCTCTGTGGTAAATGGCTCCAAGTTGCTATGCTGTGTGAATTATGCTTTGGCCAGTTCGTATTCTCCATGCTTTAAGCAGCCAGTCAGTAATCTTGCTGTGTTTAATGTGCCTGCTTCTAGTAGTATTCTGTATCTCTTTATCTCCCAGCTTTTATTTGCTGCATTTAATCTGCTGTGGGTCCAGAAAAAAAGATACCAATAGATTTTAGAATATGTTCCTAACATTATACATTTATAATTACCGTATATCATCGTATGAATATGGTCTGTGGGGATCTCTTATGAATGAAGTACCTGAAGTTTAGTACTTGGAACTGTTAACAGTTGTTTTGACTGTTGAGAGCCCTGATTTGCTTATTATCCAGTTCTCAGTTACGTTCTGAATAGCTGAGGCTACTGGTAAGTGACTTCTGGTTAAGTGAGCTGCAGTAATCTTGCAGCTAGACAGGTTGGATATTAAGTTTCCCTTACTTGCATCCAATTTGTGCAACGTGAGAGGCTTCTGTATTTGGGCAACCACAGGAACTCCCCTTTCTTTCTGGGTGTTGTTTCAATGAATTTCCTTTCTCTGCTTTACCATTTCTCTCTTGCATGCTTCTCTTTGTCTCTAAATTGACAAGTTTGATATCCTTGAGAGAGAAGGGGAGAATAAAGCCTAAAAGAACTTGTAGAATTTTATTGCCCCCCTTGCTGTCATCTGCATACCTCTCCCCTTTCTTAATACGCATTTATGTTTTTACATTTTTTTCCTGCTGCCCCCATGTTGATAGAGTAAATAATCTCACACAGTGATTCTCTGCCCACCTGAACTTGACATTGGCTCGTCTCTTCACCTTTCTATGTAGCTCTTAACCTGCTCTACTCATCTCTGTCTCCTCCTCCCTGAGTCCCCCATTCTTTTCCATCTCCTGCCCCAGACCTTCAGAGTCTTTACCAGTGGCCCGGGATAGGGTATGTGTGTTGAGGGAGAGTCTATGCCCACTGAGAAGTAGATGTGGGGTAGTGGGGCAGGCAGGTCCCCCCCCCTCCCCGCCCCCGTCTCATTGCCACTTTGCATCAGAATAGGAGATTGAGAGGAAGGAAGAGTGTGTTCAAATATCCTTTTTGTTTTTTTTGGGCCACGCCATGCGGCTTGTGGGATCTTAGTTCCCTGACGAGGGATTGAACCCTGGCCCTCAGCAGTGAGAGTGAGGAGTCCTAACCACTGGACCGCCACGGAAGTCCCGTGTTCAAATATCTTAATTTGGAACTCTGAGAACGTTTTTTTTCTCATTTAGAATTCATAAAAAGAGTGTTCGGACTTTGTATAACATATGTGGGAAAATGGATTCGGAACTCTAACATCCAAGAAAACTTTTAATT
Organism: Balaenoptera borealis; assembly: GCF_965194805.1. Taxonomy (NCBI): domain Eukaryota; kingdom Metazoa; phylum Chordata; class Mammalia; order Artiodactyla; family Balaenopteridae; genus Balaenoptera; species Balaenoptera borealis. The sequence continues at coordinate 19,154,649 of NC_138870.1, read as the reverse complement.
ACAAAGCATCTGTAATGCATAATTGGTAGCCTTTTGTAAGGGCTAGAATTCATTTCCTTATGACAAGCTTTTTAACAAGCACATTTTTTGTACTTCACACATGGTCAGTTGTTTTCTTCCCCCGTTCTTTCTACTAGGAATTTCCATTTTTTACCTTGACGGCGTTTCCTCCTGGATTCCTCGTGCATGTCGGGGGAGTTGTTAGTGCACGCTCTGTGAAGCTTTTGGATCGTATCCACAATCCTGGTATGTTCTTTAGAAGTTTGTTTTCGATGTTTCATTTACTTACATTGTGATTATTAACATTGATATTTATAATTTTTTTTTTGATTTTTATAATTTTTTAAGCCAAATCTATCCAGAAAGAAAAATGACAAAGAAAGTATGAACTGACGCACGTTGCTCTAAAATATTTGCAGTAATCTTAATTAAAAATAATTAAACTAAGTAGAAGTATATAGTTTAGTTACTTTTGTATACAGAACAAATCTTGATTCATCTTTGGCCAAGGTGTAGCACTTTGAGGGAATCCTTAAGTCACTTTTGAGTCAGCTATTTTCTTTGACCCATGCAGATAACAAATTTTACAATTTGATCATTGTGGCCATTAGCTTAAGATGTTAATTCTTTTCACTAGCAATAACTCTTTATGGATTTTGAGTAATTTCCTTATTCATAAAAGAAGTATTCTTTTAAAATGTAATTGTAAACATTGTGTAGAGTACCTAAGAGTTTAAAAAAGGCAGCTATTCTCTTTGGGTCCTTGGTTTCTTTTATGTAGCTATTTGTTCCATATAAGTGAACAAGAAAAAATAATAGCTCACTTCTTTAAAACATGGGGTCTTGATTATAAAAGAGAAGAGGCATGGAAGTCCTAGTAATTTCAAGCCCTTGGATTAAAAATGCTTTGATGATTTTTCTAAACCTAAAATAAGCGTGATAAGTATGGTAGGAACTTTCCTATGTAATCTGTTCTCGCATCTCTCATTGACTAGATGCCCAATAACTTGCTCAAATCACTTATTATTTTGATGGCATACCTTAAACCTGAAGTTGTATTAATATTCTTACTTGGCACATATACAGATATGTTTTTGAAAATTTTAAATTGTCACTTCCAGTAACCTCTTCCTGGGGCTCGTACCGACAGCTATATAAAAGAGAAAAATGCTTTGAAATTATTGTATGCAAAACACAAATAGTAATTTTGAGGATACAGAGCATTACCATTCTTTTAGATTTTTAAGAAATTTAATCTGTGTCCCATGGTTTGATGTCATTTGAGTTAAGCAGAATGGAATTTTTCTAGACCCTGAACAGGATTTCAGAAAAGCAAGACTAGCTAGGATTATTTAACTCTAAAACTGAGCAAATACATCTTTTAAGCACCAGTCTTCTCTTTTTCTTCTCTGGTTTATTTTTTTTCCCCCTGTTCCTTACTTTTTGGGTCAATCTAAGATCTTATCTTCATGTAGTATTTGCATATTCTGCAATAATTAAAAGGCACGTTTAGACTGAGGCCAGTTTACTGGATTGAGTGACCTTGAGGACTATGCCAAGTTTCATATCTATGTGTTTAGGAACTTGAATTATTTGGAAAGTGCAGGGAAATACTGAGTTAATACTTGACATTAACTGGGTGACCCAAGGCCAGTTACCTGTGTTTCTTTGGACCCTTGACTCAAATATTTTGATAGATGGCACCCACCCATGGATCTAATAGCTCCAAAAATTCAGGAATATATTCAGTTGTTGGTGTTTATTGATGTCTTCTGTTTATTGAAAACATTTTGATGTCATCGTTGCTTCCACGTACTCTGAGTAAGCTGTAGAGTCTGGGAGAACAAATGAAGGTTACTTAACTAAGTTTAAGTAGAGAGCCATATTTTACATGGCATTACTTAAAAACAACAACAACTGCTTTTGGGGGTTTTCCATACTTGCCAGTTTATTCTAGCTGTGTAAGAAATGTAAGAATCCAGACCCAGGGAAGAAAGCACAAATCTTCCTTATTACAGAATATGTTTTGTGTACTGTAACTACAGCTCATCCATTCTCTTCCTTTCCTTCTCTCTCAGAATATTTTTTCAATTCACATGGAGAAATTCTCAGTTACTAATGTTTTATTTCCCAGAAGATTGTGGGCATATATATATATAAATACTTTAATGTTATATAAGTTGTATTTCAGCTTTGTTTTATTTTCAGTTAAACACAAATCAATTACATAGTCTAATGGTCGAGTTATTATATTATTTTGATATAGTTATCACATTCTTTGGATTGTTTTTTTTGTATGTGTAGTATGCATTACAAAGGAACATTTGCTTAACATTTTCTTAATCTCCAGGCCCCTTAAATAATTATTTATGAAAAAATTTTAATTTTAAAAAGAGCTGAATGTTAAAACAAAACAAAACTCAGTTAGCATCTACCATAATGATGATGTATTAATTTTATGACACTGAGTTACTCTGCCGAGAGAAAATTATGATGGGTGAGGTGCATGTGCTAATGTTAAAAGTGCTGTATTGGACTCTCAGATGAATCTTGCAGCTATTTTTTGACTAGTGAATATGGGAAATTTTCTTTTCACACTGAGTGTAAAAGGAAAAGTCTTATTTTAAAATCACAACCACCTACTAACTCTATGGGTTGTTATTTTGGAGTTATTTCTTTTAGAACTGCCTCTTTTTAAATATTAAGCAAACAGGGTCATACAATAAGGGAAAGAATGGGGTGGTTTTGAAAAGGTAATTATCTTTAATCAGACTTTAGTTAATGTTAGATTATGATAGCATGTTCCTTCTTCTCTATCTATTTCTACTTCTTATTAACTCTGCTGTCTGTGTCTTTCTAGTTCCTGTCAAGTGGTGTTGTCAATTGTGTTCTTATTTGTAGTGTTTTTTGGTTTTTTCCTACTATTCTGCACCTAAAACTGATCTACTAATTTGCTGTTTTGAACTCAGCCTTTGTCGGAATTATGGGTAACACAAGATCTTACAAACTGCTAGACTGGAATAGTTTCAATTCAGGTATTTTAATGGTCATTCAGTACTACATATGCTGACAAAAATTATGGCAGCTCAGTGAAGTTTTTAGAAATGTTCTAGATTAAATAGGCTTAATGTCAATTCAGTTATACAGATACATTTTGCAATACATATGTGATAACTTTTGTAATCTCCATGGAAATGGCAAACATAAATATGTGTTAACTAAAATGAATTAATCAAAACCATAGAAATACCATAAATTATGAATGACTTCTATTAGGTGATTAACTTTCAGAATGATAATTTTAAATTATATTTATTACATTTTGGACAGTTTTTTCATATCAGGTAAATGACACTGGCATTAGCTTTGTGATTAAGGAAATATTAATTGCTAAATATATATTATAAGTATTCAATGACTAGCTTAATAATCGTAAAGTATATTTAAACTTCAATTGAGATTTGATTATAATATATTTAGTGTTCTATAAATATTATAAAAGTATAACTTAGCATTTTTATTTATAATTCTAGAGTGTTCCAAAATTTAGTAAGTAAGAGCAGATTTTGGGGGGATTAACAGCTTTCATAAGCTTTCCTCCTTCCCCTTCAACATGAGAATACATTTTTTCTTTTTAAGTAATTTTACATATGAATATAGTTTGTAGCTTTTAAAGAAACTAAACTAAGATAGCTTTACAGCTGATGATGTGGCTTAGAGTCAAAGCCAATTTTTCTTTTTGATAAAAGCATGTTCTCTTAATATAAATATCTACATTTTTATGTTATTTCTATTTTAGATTTAAATTAAATAATAGAGCCATTTTGATTTAGTATCAGAAACTGGTATTTTCCTGTAGAACTTTTTCAGTTAATTGTGTCAGAAAGTACATCTGTTTACAGAAAAACAAAAACAGAAACACCAGGAGGCTTAGCATTTGAGATAATATCCCATAATCTTTTCAATATTGTAAATTTTTTTTGTTCTTAGGGGTCCAGGATGTAAGTTCTGATGTAAGTAGTGCATGTTTGACTATGAAGTAACTCATGTTCATCATGTAGATTTACCTAAAGTCAGTCTAGTACACAGTCTGATCAAGTCCAACCTTTGCAGATTTAGACCGACATCAATTGGTAAACCTTTGGGGAAATTACCTCTATTTCCTATCCAAGTTTTTGCCAGCATGTTATCACATTGATTAGAATTAATCATTTGTAATGTCATGCTTTATACTTGATTTTTAGTGAGAAATTAAAAATACCCTGCTGGATTCATTTAATAAAAATAAGAATATATTTTTAAAACATAGGCAGATCAGGGTAGTGGGCAGAGAAAAAGGCTAATTACATAAGAACAGGACATTGAGGGCATCAATCATTAATAGTTTAAGGAGGCTGAAACCTTGTGAGGGCAAAGATGTTTAGAATGAGAGATGTATTAAATGATAGAACAGTTTTGGAAAAGTGGAAAAGGCAAAAGTTAAATCTTGTAGACATAATAAAGACTTTGTCCCATGTAAGCAGAATTACAGAATTTGGCAAGGAAAAACATGGTTGAGGAAGCAGTATATCTTGCCATCATTTAAAATAAAGTCCAGTAGTAAATATATGAAAGAAAAGGTGGATATGTTATAGCATATTAAAAGATGACGCTTTTAGTTTAATGTGCTCATAGTTGTATGCTTTGGATTGAGGTGTTAGAATCTTTTGATTCTAATTGAGGTGTTAGAATATTTTGATAATAGTTGGCACATATTCAGAAACCAGGTTTTTTCGGATACTAGTTTCAGAAAAATAACTTGATAATTCTGAAAAAAAGTGATTTATTTGGTAAATATATTCAAATCATTTATATATTTTTCTCCATCATTAGGGAATATTTAGCCACTCCTGTCCTGTATTACCATAGAAAATCAAGAATTGACCACATCAGTAAGAAAAGTAGTTGTTGATACAGTTTCTATTAATGCTAGAAACTGTTCATCAATATTGTATTTTCTGGACTCTCTGAATACCAGGTGTTAGATGCCTTCCAAGAGAAAAAAGAAGGGAACACATGGTAGTCAAACATACTTACTAATTATTAGACATTCCTATTTCAAAAACATTAAAATGTGGAAAGATATAGGAAAACATTTTATATCATACAATAGTATTTCATGAAATACGATATATCATGCACACATTTATTAGAACTTATTTTGTGCCATGCAGTTCACTAGATAATAGGTGTGCAAAGGTGCCAGTCCTCCTATTTTCAGAAAGCTCATATTCTGGGAGGATAGAAGAATATGTAAATGGCTTACTGTGTGTTATGGAGTGACACAAGATACAGAGTTAAAGAGGAAGGCAGGATTAACTCTGTGGCAGGGAAGCTTATAGAGGTGGTAATTCTTGAGCTCAGTGTTGGATGGTATATGGGAGATTCACGCAGATTTATATTTCAGACAGTGTATTTGGAGCCATGTTAATACATTCTTTGAATGTAGTTCTGAAACTTCAAGCATTTGCAAAACGGTATCCTAGCCATTACTCATTCGATGATGTTTATTACATAGCTACTTCATACTTATTTTAAGTTTTTTGCCATTAATACAGAATGTCTTGGTTAGTTTACCTTTTTTTTTTCCTGCCCCCTTTTCTCCTGCTTTGTTGTCTTAGTTTATGTTAACTACAAGTGATAGAAAATATTTTTATAGAGCAGGAAGAAGGGAACTCAGTATCTGAGAATTTATTTAAAAATTATTACCTTTTCTTACCTTGTTTCTTATTTTTTTGGCCTGGTAACAGACTTTGAGAAAGACAAGATGAATCTTGCTGCTAGGAAGGAGGATGTAACATTTGCAGATCTGTATGTGACACGCCTGGAACAGGAGGTGCATAGGAATAAGACAGGGTAGCCCATGGCCACATTTGCATTAACTCATTGACTAGAGGTTGGAGAATGGATTTAAAAGCAGCAAGACTAGAGACAGGGAGCCCAGTTAGTAGATGCAGTGGTACTGGCCAGATAAGTGACCTAGGATTTGGTGGTAATGGGAGAGCTAAAGGTTTATAGCGCACTTACTATGTACTACATACTCTTCTAAGTGCTTTATGGTAGTAAGTCATTTAATCCTCAAAACACAACCCTGACATAGGCATTATTCCTATTTTGTAGATGAGCAATATGAAACGTAGAAGTTTCCCCAAAGTAAAATAGAAAGTGACTGAGCCACAGTTTCAACCTGACTACTTTGGCTTCAGGACTTACACTCGTAACCATAAATTCACGAACTATTTATAATGTAAAATCCACAGGATTTCATGATTAGTAGGATGTGGTGAGTGAAACAGGCTCTTGGCAACTTTCAGCTGAGAGAGAAAGATAGATGATGGTTATTCCACATGTCTACAAGTCTGACATCCCAGGGGGCATGTGGAAACTCAAGTCTATTTGAAAGTTCAGTTGTAAACTTTTAAGAGTAAATTTTCATAGCCCTAGCTTATTGTTTCTCAGATGGCTATGATCTTTTTTTTTCTTCTGAGTTTACCACTAAAAGTATTTCTGAATAGCTCACACATACATGTTTCTTAATTAGTAATAGTCTCAGTGAGTTGAGGAAAATTTGTTATTCTTTCTTGTGTAGGATGCATGTCAGCTTAGATAATTTTTTCAGGAAGTGACAAGAGGAAATATAAAGTAGTTATATAATGTGGTTTGAAAAGTACTAGTTTGAAATAGCTTATAAACTTAGACAATATTTTTAAGAGTGTTTTTAAGTCCTGAGTTAGTAAAACAAGGTGTTTGAAACTAAGTAACTTTCCTTTTGTTTCTGAGAATATTCTAAAAAGTTTTCTTTTTTTTTAAGTTTTAGACAGATTGTAGATTTTAAGACATATTAGACTGAAGATTTTCTCAGTCTTATAGTAAATGAACTTTGACTAGTGATAATACAAGCTCTAGATTAGTGGTCTGAATTTAGAAAATATTACTCTTTTTTGTTAGTTTTTAGAACTGTAGTTGTTTAGAAATTTCACTTTATTTTGGGGACAAAAATTAATAGTTAAAACCTAAGAAAAGTATAGTTACTGCTTTAAAAATATTTAATTTTAACAAAATATGTCAGCTGATATATAAGGAAATATTTATAGAATATACATATCAGTCTGATCATGCAGATATTTCTTCAGTGGTTGTTTGTGGAGTGCCCGCCATGTCTTGAGCACAGTGCTGGGGAGTGGGAACACCAGTGTTCATCCAGTGTAAATCCTCATCCTTTTTACATACCTGGTCTAGGCTTTTTCTTATATTATTTTGCTCTGTGTGTGTGTGTGTGTGTGTGTGTGTGTGTGTGCGCGCGTGTGTTAGTTAAATGAAGATAGGCTTTCTTGGAACTTGAATTCTGCTGATGATCTCAGCAATTATTATTTTTCTACGTCTGAGAGACACTCATGAGCAGCTGTGCGAACTAAGCCTAAAGTAGTTAAGCAGCTTTTGGTTTTCAGTATTTTAATAAGGTTTTCAGGAAATAGATATATAGAGTTCAGGAAGACATAAATATAGCATGCGTGATATGTGAGCTTTTCTTTATAATGTGACATATAACTGTAATACATAATTTTCTCTCTATACATAATGTAACGATATTCATTACTTTTCATTCTTTACTATCTGTCTGTTAAAAAAAAAATCAGATGGGTAATCTCCTTAAGTGTGAAATTTCACTCTTTTCATATATATGCATATGTAATGTGTAACTGGATATTCCGTTACATTATTATAATGTAACATGTAAATGTAATATATCATTCTCTCTCTGTATAAAATAATGTAACTGATCGCCAGTTACATTATATATAAAGAGTGAAATTTCACAATCAAGGAGTAGATTACGTATTTGACTTTTTTTTTTTTTACAAATAGTTAAGACTCCAGTTTGATGCAACATGGATTGTATCCCAGCCACCATCCTAACGTTCTAAATTACTATGTCTTGAAGTTTGCTCTGACTTTGCACATCACTTCTTCTATAATGAGACTCTTCTTTTTAGTCTGTACTGAATCACCACCCAGTTTAAGGTTGTATACTCCCTTGAACCTGCACTCTCTAATTTCTATTTCATTAGGGGAAATATATCTTCTTCAAAAGGTTGTTTTGGGTTGGAATATTCATTTCAGGTATTTGAGAATGTAGCTTTTTGTGCTGTCCATTAACAAGATACACTATCATTGTACTGAAAATCCTACCTAACACTTCATCTTCTTTTGCTTATTTAAAAATTAGATTGAGTAACTATCCATTTCCTGTTTTTCTTTCAACTAGATTAAAAGATTCCGAAGGACAGAGTTATTCTCTTCTAGAGCTATGTAAAAATAGAACTAAATTGAACACTTTAGGTAGTCAGCGTTTCTTAGTTGCAAGTGTGTAATTGCCTAAAATCTCAAAGGGATTCAGTTTTATAAAAGCATGTTATGTTGAGTTGTTCACTTCTTTACTTTTTGAGATGTAAACTATTACTGTCATTTTAGGAATCTTTACCAGTGTCACCTGTACTTCAAAAACAAGATAAAATGCTAAAACGATGGCAAGATATCAAGCTATGGCCATGCTCTAGACAAGTAACAGTAGTAAAATGAATTGACTGTGGTGTCAACCCAGGTGTGAAGACATTACCCCTAAAAAAGGCATCAGTGAGGTATTGCTCTAGAGCTCAGTTCATGCCTACAATTAAAAGGATATAGTCAAAGATTTGTGATATTAGCAATGAAGAGTTTTGACCCTTAGAAGAAAAACATAAAATAGTATGAAATATAGTTTGAATAAATAAATAACTTTTAATATCTCCTAAAGTGATCATCTTTTTATAATTATAAATAATTCTATAGATTATTGGGAGGAGCATGGTATTTAAAGTGAAAATATTTTTTTCTTGACATCTCTGAAATGTTTATTTGCAACCCTCGCATCTCAGCTGTATATCCTTCAAGTGACCAGATTGTATCGTTTCATGTATGGCATGTATAGTTGCCAGTAAATTTTTAAGCCAGATTCTTTGTTTTGCCTTTTATATAAGTATGGTAAATCCTTAGTTTTTACTTTTGTAGGGTGAATAAAACACTTCAAATTCACTAGTGTGTTTCCTGTAAGAAATGTAATTAGCTATTTCTAAGCTTTAAAAATTCCATTAATAGGGATTAAATACTATGATATTTCTGAATTTTCAGTGGTAATAAGTTAGGCTGAGTTATGATTACTACTTGAATTTTCTCTGGCTCATCTCTGGCATTAAGTATAAAATAGGCTTTGAAGATAAATTTAATTTTTCTGTAATATTAAATAAATTGATTTATCCTAATTTTATCTTAATTAACCCCTAAATTTAATAGCCAAAAAGTTCCTTTGACTTCTTGCTTACAGTTGTAGGTAATTATTGTTAATCCAATTACTAGTTTGTGATTAAGTGCTCCCTACTGTATGCTTGCCTTGCTTTCACCTAGAATCTAGGGCCATTACTTTCTGTAACCATTTCAGTGAGCTGCCATAGTTTTCAGTCTGTACTGTCACCTGATCCAAGCATGCGCCAAAACATCCACTGTTTCTGGCTCTTGTCTGCTGAATCTGCTTTGCAAAACCCTTCGTTCTTTGAGCTTTTGCTTTAGCCAAAAACCAAATTTAAGAAATTCTTTGGAGTGTGGACATATGCCATTTGCTTCCTTAGCCCCCCTGTTATGTAACTCTTTAGCTTTTATTAAGCTTGTAAATACTTTATTAAGTACAACAGTGGCATCCCCATGTGTAATTGTGTGGCTCATGTGTCAAAATAAAGGCTGCTTGTGAACTTGTCAGAAGAGAATGAATGCTCTACTTGCGCTGCATTCAGCATTTTTTCTTGTTTGTTTTTTTTTGTTTTGTTTTGTTTTTTTTAAATCAGCCACTTATTCTTTCATAGTGTTTGGTTTAATTATCTGATTATTTTATGTATTATACCAAGGTAAGTTCGATGTAAATAAACTTTGTATTCTATGTGGTTACATGTATCTCATAGTAATTATTAGTACATATTTTTCCATTTAGGCATGCTGGCCTTTCTAAATAAATAGATCTTGAACTTAAAATAAGTAACTTCCTCCATTTTTCATTAATTTAAACAACAATATTGTGGATTACTTCCTGTAAAATTCATTTTTAAAACAGAAAAGCTACCATGTATTACTTGCAGCAAGATGTAGGCAAACCTGATGTGAGAAATCTAAAAACGTAGTATACGATTATTTGGTTTAGCAAGTAATATTGTAAACTTCCAGAATGATTTAAAAAGTAAATAGCACGTTCTACTGTTAAATTTTAGAAAAGTTAGACTTTTTATTTTACATAGTTTTTCAGGAAAATAATTATTTTCTAAACTGAGATGTATTTCTCTTATTTGTGATATCTGTTTTCAAAGAATCATAAGTACTTTGATAGATTGAGCAACTACTTGAATAATAGTTCGTCTTACGATATAAAATTTCCCTATTAGGAAAGGATGATGTTAAATAGATATCCAAACTGGTCTGGAAACATGTATGTCCTAAAAAGAATGGATTTGAAAGTATATTTGTGCTGTTGACGTCTCCATGTCATTTAGGAATATGAAGAAGTTCTTTAACATAGTAGTGTATGTGCAAAACAGGGCCACCTAATTGTCTCACACATTTCTTAATTCATAATATTGATTGCTAACACCATATTGTAGTATTTTCTGTTTCTTTTCCTTCTTTATTTTATCTCGTACTCTGATCTTTTCCTGAGTTTCCTGGAGTTTGCATTTCTTTCTTTTCTTCTGAAAGAAAGTTTTAGGGTAGCTCTGTATTGGATCCAAAACTTTAAATCAAGAACTGGCTGGCATCATTTGTAGTTCTGGCTCTTATCTCCTCATTTCTCCCCTTTGCTGATCTCCTCCCTGCGGAGGAGATCATAGGAATGTGAGCTATACCAAGCCTTTTAACCTTTCTTTACTTTGCTGTCTTCAGTATTTCACTAGTGAGTATGATTCTACTTATTCTACTTATTTTGAAAAATGTATTTGAAAACTGCATAAGTACTGAAATTCAAGAAAGAAGGCTTTTGGATTGTTTGATTTTCAGTCTTAATAGTGCCTTTTATGTGGAAAATTTACAGTAAGAACTTAGCATATTATTTAGAGTTGTTTTTTCTATTCCAAATTGTTCCCAAACGGAATTGCCACAAAAAGAAACAAATTAGGATATGCTGATTACAGACCGTTTCTGTTTTTAACATCTTTGCACTTAAAAAGTTACTATATATGCAGCTGCTGTTCACCAGTAGCTAAATGCAAGTGATTAGGAAGTATGTGTGACAGATGCTCCATCTATAATGCTCCATTACAAGCAATATTGGACTCCTCTATGGTAATAAAATGCAATTCTGTGATTCTAAAGCATTTTCTTAATGACAGAGCCATTTATGGAGTTACAGTGTTCTATCTGAAATTTGTCCTTATATACATTAACCAGATTCTTTGTATTAATCTTTTAAATGTATTTGCTTTCCTTATTTTGCATTGGCCAGTCCCTTTATTTCTTGCCACTTTGCTTCAGGACCCACATCTCTTTAGAAGAATGGCTACAGATGGCTTTCTGCTTTTTAACATTGACAAATCTTTGCCTTGGAAAGAACCCAGGATATAGCGCATTATAAAAAATAGGTACCAGGAAATGAAATCAGAATTTAAGTTAAATTTATGGATATGACTCATAAGGTATCCACTCAGTGAGGTGAGACATAGGATGTCCTTTTAGGTTAAGATTGGAATCTGGAAACTCTGGGTCTACCTTTCAAGTTGTATCTAATAAAATACATCCCTATAGATGTCCCTTAAAGTAATAAAGCAGATAGAACTAGGTGGTTTATCTTCTAGCAATCGAGTTTAAAATGTTAAACTTTTTGAGAAGTAGCATTAAATTAAAATGTTAATAAGCTTTTTGAGAAGTAGTATTTTAAAGATGTGAAGTTTTAAAAACTGTTGTAGAATAGTACTTCTTTGCGTTCCAGAGTATGCTTATTTTAAACATTTCTTGTTCAAATAGACAATGTGCTATTGAGTAGTGAACTGATTTAAAATTTATTTTTCAGATGAACCAGAAACTCGAGATGCGTGGTGGGCAGAAATCAGACAAGAAATAAAATCACATGCCAAAGCATTAGGCTGTCATGCTGTAGTGGGCTACAGTGAATCAACTAGCATTTGGTAAATGAAAACAACTTGATTTTCTAGATGCTGTAAGTTACAGATTGTCATCTGAAAGGGGGAAAGCTTTATGCAGATACAGGGAAAAGAAGAATAGTAGAGTGGTCCAGGAGCATGGGCTTTTTTAGAGTACATCACACCGAGGTTCATATGCCATTTTTACTACTTAATTAATGTGAAACTTTGGGAAAGTTACTCTACTCCTGTGAGCCTCAGTTTGCACACTGAAGTGGAGATAATAACTGCCTATCAGTTAAGGTTATTGAGGGATTAAATGAGAATATAATACTGGCACATAGGAAGTATTAACTCTAGGCCTACTTTACTCCAGTTTGTGACTCCACTAACTCCTCTGGGATTTTGGAACCCTTGATCTATTGTAAATGAACTTGCCATGTGTCTTTAAAGTTCATTGTAAACTCTTTCTGCCTTCTTTTACTAACTGTAACTTAACTTTCTCCTGCCAACAGATCATCCTTTCTAACTCTACCCAGTTAGGAAGGGACTTCCATACTCTTAGTTCTCAATCCACTTTTCTCCTACCTTTCATTTGGAGAGCCTCTCCTCCTTTAAAGTCCATGCCATTCCACAGTTCAGAATTTTCTACCTCCAAAACTTTCTTCTGCCTTGTTCATTACTGCTTGGCCCATCTCCTCCAGTTAAACAAGGTTATCTCCCTTCTAACAGCCTGGCATTGTACTTTCTCATTCTCAAATCCTCTATCCCCACGTGACTTTCAGCCTTATTTTGGACCTCATTGTGGCTTGAAACTGCTTCTCTTTAAAAATTTGAAACCATAAAATTTCCCTCTTGGATCACAACTTAATATTTTTCCACCCATCCCATTTGCTCATTTACACCTAGTTTGTTTTGACCCTTATCCTAACCAAGAGTTTTCCCAGTTCCTTACATAGGTTCTGACTTTACTTGCTATCTGCCATCCTTGAACCCTACTTTCCACTCGTTCAGAAGTTTGTAGTGGATATCTCATCTAGAAACTGTTTGACCTTCTGCTGTCTTATTTTTCCACCTTGTGTTGGATAATTCTTACTGCTAGCTATTACATGGATAACTCTCTTGTGGTGGTGGCGATCATTTTGGTTGGAGAAAAAATGATTAGACTGTAGTAAATGAGGATGTTACAGAGCCATGCTATTTCATCTTCTGAGGACCCTTTCTTTTCCTTTGCAGACCACGTATTATACCCTTGAACTGCTGTATTCCCATAGTAGCTGTTCTACTTTTGTTAAACTACTAACTTTGTTATGCTTATCCTGCCTTACTCCCCAGTAGGTAGTCTTGCTTATTCATGGATTTCGTGTCATGCACTCTCCGGTCTTAGGGATATGGTTTTAAAAGACATAGTTCTTGCCACCAGATTCACATTCTCCTGGAGAATTATGACAAGTATAATATATTTTATGATAGAGACATCCTAGGATGCTTTAGGATCTCAGAAGGCTGGAGGTTAGAAGTAGGATTGGAAGAAAGTGTTAATGAAGTAACTGAAGCTTGAACTGAATCTTGGGAGATGAGCATGAGTTATATCAATGAAGAGAAAAGGCATAGGGAGGGTCTTCAAGGTGAAAAGACTAGCATGTGGAGAAGGCCAGAGGTGTAGATCAGTGGCTGGAGATAAATCACAGTTGCAGGAGCCTATAGAAATGAGTTCAATTAATTATTAGAAGTTTGTGTTCACCTGATACAAACTTCTCTTTTCCCTCTAGACCTCAAAATATCTTTGTCTTTAAATCCTGTCTTTACTAGTTTTTTCTGTTCTAACCCATCCTACTTACTATTATTGGATTCAGTTCCCTGAAACGCATACCTTGAAATGCACGCCTGCTCTTGTAGCTCCTTGATTTGGCGCCTTCTGTGGCTCCCCGTTACTTTTTCTGACGTTCTCAGTGCCCACTTAAACATTGTAAGCCTGGCCTCTTACAGATCAAGTGACCATTTCTTTTATATCCTTTCTTCTGGTCCATTTACTCTTTGTTTCCAGCATTTCGTCCCTAGGCTGCTACTTTTCTCATTAGCTTTGGGTGATCTCATTCAATAATTATGTTGATTGTTTAATTTTTTTTTCAAGCTGGGTGGTATGTAATCAAAGAGTTTCAAAGAATTCTTTTGAAAATCAGTTTTTATCATACATATAATGATGTAGCATAAGCTCTGTTTAGTTTATTTTGTATTTTATTTGTTTCAGATATCTTTTTATTATTAAGTTTGAATTAAGCTATAACAATATAGATATTTACATAGTTGTGCTTTTAGAATAATTTTAATAAAATTCAGTATACACTTAAAAGAGTATTTTAATACAGTTTGATGGGTTATTACTGGATTCAGCAATATAGTTTATTACTACCTTTATTTTGAAGCATTCCAGCTTTATTCTTTATCAGCTTTACCATATTTTAAAGGAGTCACACTGCTATATTTAAAATAAAATGCCTTTCCATGAAAAAATAAAAAAATAAAAAACAAACAAAAAACAAATAAAATGAATCAATTGTCATTAATATTATGCTTTATCTTTTACAATTTTTAAATAAGAAAGAATTCTTATCTTTTCCATTTTAACAACATTACTTCTGTTTTCTTTTCTAGGTTTAGGAGGTAATCCTGTGATATTAATATTTAGTAGAGTCTAACTTTAAATTTAAATTGTCACCCTTGTAATCACTTTGATATTTAACATTTTCCAAAGTTAGATTCCCTGAAAATGTTAACTTGTTTATGTTTTTTTCTTTTGTAGTGAAGAGGTCTGTATTTTATCTGCATCCGGCACAGCAGCTGTACTGAACCCTAGATTTCTGCAGGATGGCACCGTGGAGGGCTGTTTGGAACAGAGGTTGTCATGACAGCCTGGCTTATTTTCCTTAAGGGCAGAGAAGGGAGAGGTTGACTTTCTTCCTCTCAGAGCTGGGCTAGTCCTTCTCTATGAGGGTGGGTTACAGGCGTGCAGTTTTGAAATCAGGACCAGGCACTTTACTGATTTTTACTTAATCCATAGCAACAAAGAAGTTGGGTTCTGCACTGTATGACACATCATTATTTCTAATATCTTGATAAATGACACATATGATTACCAATTGAAGGATTTCAAGTATACATTTTTTTGTTTGCTACAGTGTAGAAATAATTTACTTTGAGTTTTCTCTTCCTTTCCTTTTCCTTTCTCTTACCTCCAAAACAGGAAAAGGTCATGAAACAATTTTCATAAAATTCTTAATTTACAAAACAATCAAAACACTATGTTATCGGAAAATTACGTATAAAAGCTTCAATTATGTTATAAAAGCTTCATGAAATATAACTTTAATATATGTGAAAGAGAAAGTAAAAATGAAAGCATTAGGTAAAATGAGATTACTTTTTGTTTTATTTGATTATTGGTCCCTTTAATCTGTTAGCTTCCATAAATGTCATAAGTATTTTCCATAAAATGATGAAGTTATCAAATATATATACAAAAAACTATTAGTTTGGTACCAGAGTTTTCCCAAATAATATAAATTTTAAATACACCTTACCCTACACTATGCATATTTATTTTCCCCCAGTATTAATGTATTAGTGTATATTAAGGAAGAAAGCAAAAAAAATTCTGTATGTGATCAAATTTAGTATAAATTTGCAAGTCTCTGTATAGCAAAGAAAGATATGCTAGCTCTGGTAGGCACACAGAAGACCTTGGTCAGTTTCTTCTTTTGTCAGTATTAAAAATGAATTTTGACCATAATATATTTCTGAGCATTAAAAGTCATGGTAAATAGGAAAGTGGAGGTGGGACATTTTGAAGTATATTGAGCAATTGGAATATTCCTTTGAGAAAACTGACTTTGCCATTGAGTTGTCCCAGTGCTGTCATATAGTTCTCACCTGTGGCAATAGATTCCATTCTTCGCTAGATAGAAGCCTGATTAAACAAACAACCTTTCCCATCCGGCTTGGTTGTTTCGGTATTGTGGCTTGGATGGACACAGTGAGCTCTCTTGAATGGCAGTCTGATGCAACAGATACCATCCCTATTTGTAAAAGAGGAAAATGTCTTTTTCTTTCTGCTATGAAATTATTAGGGCTTACTAGAGAAAATTTGAAAAATGTAGGAGAGTAGAAGGAAGAAAAAAATTCCCTAGGGTATGAGTATTCAAAGATAATGCCTTTTGTACATTTCATATTTCAAATGCTTTCATAAATTTTAGCACTTTTATTTTTTATGCCTTATGATGTTACACCACTTATGTTCAAATTTCTGTGAGGTGTTTAGTTAAAAATTGCCCCAGTTTTCATCTTTCTGTGTCCCCTTTTAACACATGGGCTTTGGATTCAAACAAACTGGCATAAAAATCTGAGGTCTGCTACTTAGTACTTAGTGTGACTGAGCAAGTTACTTAGTATCTCAGCTTGGTTTCAGGCCAAGTGGAACTAGTTTTTGTTGCCCTCTGTTGGGTGTTATATTACAGGGGGTGAGTATTTAGCTATAGTTTTCTTAATCTTCAAAAAAACAAAAAAGACCCTTTCTAGGTAGATATTGTTGTTGCAGTTTTATAGAGGAGGCTCTGAGAGGTTAAATGACTTGCTCAGCGTCACACAGCTCTGCCCAGATCTGTCTGATTCCCCTGTTACTTCTAATAGGCGAGAATGCCATCTCAACAATAAAAGAATAATATCTGGGAGAAACTTAATTTGATTTAGAGGGTTATTGTGAAAATTCAGTGAAATAATGTATACAAAGAATCTACAGAAAGCCTGACTCCTGGTAGGTGTTGTATGAGTTTTCTTTTCCCTTTTTAATGTGTCTACCTGCCAAATTTCAACTTTTAAAGGGTTGCTTTCGATGAAAGGGATTTGAGAACCCACATCTTACCAGAGCCATAGAAGATGTGGCTGTGTGAAAGCTGGGATTTCTCCATGGAGCTTCCCTCTGTTTCCCTTCCTGTTCTCCTCATTTCCTCATATTTAATGACTGAATAAATACTTAATCATTCTAAAATGATTTCATAAACAGCACAGTACAACAGACATTTTACAATGAATGGGGGGGGTTGTGGGTTGTTCATTTGTGCTTTATGTATGATGGATATTCATTTCTGAAACACGGGTGTTTTGGTTTTGCAGAAATGCTAAAACAGACATCATAAATTAGAAACTTTAGAGTATGCCTAGCTTTAACTTACATTTTTTCCTCTTAAATAGATTTGTTTTTAACCATAGATTTTTTTCAGATTGTTAGGTTGGTTAAAAAGTTTTTTTTCTTAGGAATTATTTTGTGATTTTATTTGTGTTATCTTTGTCACACAGTAGAAAAATGTCATGCTTATTGTCTAGCCATTTGTTTTTATGTTGTATCCCAAAGGAAAAACCATTGGAATGATAGTGGTTTTTGTCAGGTGATAAGTCATCAGACATAAGAATTGATGCAAAATGACTCTACTTGTATAAGCCTCTTCTTTCATAGCACAGTGCATGGTTCTGATTTCCTGGTCATTTCTTATCAGTCATAGTGGTACTTACTATGGTCGAAGTTGTGGTGTAGTTTGTATACTAGTACTGGATATGTAATATATGTTTTTGAAAAAATGCATAGAATTTTCAAGAATACCTTTTTTTTTCTTAATGTATTCTTAATAGGCTAGAAGAAAATTTGCCTGCAGGCTGTGGATTTTGCCATATACCATATGATGAACTGAATATGCCATTTCCAGCTCATCTCACATATTGCTATAACTGCAGGAAACAAAAAGTTCCCGATGTTCTCTTTACAACTATAGACCTCCCAATGGATGCAGCAGTTATTGGAAAAGGTTGTCTCATTCAAGCAAGGTATGTTTGTGAAGACGGTATTTGGGGTCCTTGGAGGAGTATAGGGTATGGAGTCAAATAGACGTATTTTCAAATATCTGCTCATTCCTACCTGTGTGATCCTGGGCAGGCTTGGCAATTCTATCTGAACCTCTTACTTTACTGTATGGAAAATATGGAGGAAAAATATCCTCTTTATGAAACTCAGATAAGTTTATATGCAAAAGCAGTTTTAAACATTGAAATTCTGTACAAATGTGTATTATTATGAGGATTATTAATTAACCTGTTGCAGGCTGGGGGTGTGACTCAGTATGCTTTAATGACATTAAATATCTAATACATTGTGGAAATTGACTTTTTCGTCTTCTTAAGAACAGTGCTATGTGGTGTTTCCTTTACAACTTCAGTTAGCTGTTAAGAGTTCCTTTTAAAGTGTACTGGAATAGGAAATGCTAAATTGTGGTTGGCACACAGGAAACAGCTGCAGCTATCTAGGTCACCAACAACTGCCAGGCTACCAAATCCATTGAGCATTTCTGTCCTCATTTTACTTAACATCTCAGCAATAATCACACACTTGATCATTTTCTCCTTCTTGAAACTTTTGACTTCACAATGCCACACCTCCTCCTTTTTCCTACCTTTATGTATAGTCTTCAGTCTCCTTGTTGATTCCTCCTCATTTCTTGTTCCTTGAGAGCCGTGTGTTTGGACCCCCTTTCAAAGCTTTCTCCCTAGTTGAACTCATCAACTCCTATAAGTCTGTATGCTGTCTGTAAGTCTAGGACTCCCAAATTTATAGCTCTAGTCCAGAACTTTCTTCTGAGTTTCAGACCCATATACTTTCCTGTCTGCTTTACACATCATTTCCTTAGGCATCTCATACTTGTTCCAAATTGAACTGCTGATTTTCTCCATTTCTTTCATATTGGTCTTTTCTGTTTTAATAAGTGATACTTGCTCTATCCAGTTCTTTCTTCCAGATATGGTATTCTGCCTCCCCATATCAAAGTTATTACAAAGGCATGTTACATCTTCTTCTAAAGTATGTTTCTAATCCATTTACTTTTGCTTTCATTCCCTGTTGCATCTTAGACCTTCCATTTAGGATTGTTTTTCTTTTGCTTGAGTTATCTCCTTGAGTATTTTTTTTGGTGGATCTGCTGGTGGTGAACTGTCTATTTTTACTTGTCTGAAAATGAGTCTATTTTATCTTTAAAAGATATTTTGGGCTGGCAGTTATTTTCTTTAAGCACACTGAAGATACCCTTCCACTGCCTTCTGGCTTTCATTGCGACTGTTGAGAAATAACCTATTAGACTAAATGTTGTTCCTTTGAACTTTGTCTATTTTTTCCCCTCAGGCTGTGTGTGAGCTATTTTATTTGTCTTTGGTTTTCTGCAGTTTCCCTATGAAGTGTTAGGTATGGAGTTCTCTTTATCCTAATTGTTATACCTTGGGCTTCTTGGATCTGTAGATTGGTGTCTTACATGAATTTAAAAAAAATTTTAGGTTAGTTCTGTGTTTCATCTGTTCTCTCTTCTTGATACTCCAATTAAAAGTATGTTAGACTTTCTCACTGCCTCCTCTATGTCTGTTATTTTCTTGTCTTATGTTTTTTAATCTTTTTGTTTCTTTATGTTATATTTTGGATATTTTCTTATTTATCTTTCAATTCTTTAATTTTCTCTTCAGCTGTCTTTAATATGCTATTACACCTAATAATTGGGTTTTAAAATTTTTGATAATCTATTTTTATTCCCAGAAGTTTTATTTTGTTCTTTTTCAAGTATATCATATACTATAGTCTGTGATTGATTCTGTAACTGATGATTTTAATATCTAAAATCTTTTTTTTCCTGTTGTTTCTGCTGGTTATTGTTCATTGTGTTTTACTTGCTTTGACTCGCAGAAAGTTGCAAAAATTGTATAGAGTCCTGTGTACCCTTCAACTAGCTTCCCCCATTGGTGACATCTCATACAGCTGTAGTATAGTATCAACTAGGAAATTGACATTGTTATAATACTGTTAACTATGCTACAGACCTTATTCAGTTTTACACTTTTTTAAACTTGCATTCATTTGTGTATATATGTATAGGTCTATGAAGTTTTATCCCACAAATAGATTTGTGAAAACCACCACCGCAGTCAAGATACAGAACTGTCCCACCACCACAAAAGAATTTCCTTATGCTACCTCCTTATGTTTGTACCCTGCATTGCTCCTTGCCCTGGTCCTGTGATGCTTTTAGGAAGATTTTTAAAGATATAGTTTATTCAGTTTTTTTTTTTCTGTTTTAGGTAAGAGGGGATTAGTCTTCATCAGCAGTTCTCAGAGTGTGGTACCTAGACCAATAGCATCACCATCTTTGGGGGACCGTATAGAAATGCGAATTCTCAGGTCACGTGCCAGACCTGTTGAATCGGAAACTCTGGGGATGGTAATTGTTTTTTAACAAGCCCTCCAGATGGTTCTGATGCAAGGCAGAGTTTGAGAACTATTGGCCTAAATAGCCTGGCTTGCCAGTTTGGGGATCTTTCCTTCATCTTCACAGCTACCTTTTTTAGTCCAAGCTCTCATTGTCTCTTACCTAAATTTAAGCCTCTTGTCTGCCATCCCCACATCAGTTCTCTTATCTTTACTCCATTCTCTGTGTAGCAGTATAAACGATGTCCTAAAATATACTTTGGATCGTGTTACTACTTAAAACCTATGTGGGCGTTCCCATTGCTGGCAGAATAAAATCAAACTCCTCACCATGACCTGAAGCCCCTAACATGCTCATGCCCATGCTTAACTGCACCCTCATCTGTGCTGCCCTCACTCTTGCTCACTTCACTTGACCTACAGTGGTCTCCTTTTGGTTCTTCTAATATGCCAGCTCCATTCTGTCATTGTCTTTTTCCAGCACTCCCAATTCCATCGTGCTTTTAAGATCCCAGTTCAGGTGTCATCTCTGCTGTGAGGCCTTATGTCGAGTTATTCTCACTTTTCTTCACCTGGTTTATTTTCTGCACAGACTGGATTCTTAAGCATTATCTGTGGTTGCCTTGTTTCTTTGTTTATTCCTACTCCCCTCCCCTCTGCCCCCACTGGAATATAAGCATGAACAGGGACTTGGTGTTTTATTCATTGATCAGTGCCTTTGTGTTTTATTCATTGATCAATGCTCACCACCTAGAACAGTGCCTGGCACATGGTGTATACTCAAGTAGGCTTTGTATTCTTTTAATGAGTAAATTAAGTTTTTTCCTTTGCTATCCACCCATTATATGATCACAGGGAGTTATGAAATCTAAGATGCAAAATTATATTCTCTAGTGATTTTGATCAGTATTTATTTCATTTCTAGAGATTTTGAGATTTTTTTCCTTTTTATTCAAATAGGACTTTTAGCAAAAGTATGTACAGTGAAAAAAATGGCAGAAAAGATTATTGATAAAACTTAAGAAGTCCGTTTGAAACAATTAAATGTTTTATCAAGCACACTTTTAGAAACTTTAAAAAAATTGGACATTTCTTAAGATTGTACCAAGAACACTCTCCACTGACTAAATTATTTTCCTTAACAGGTTGTGTCGCTTAAAAAAGAAGGCACAAGCAGAAGCAAATGCCACAGCTATCAGTAATCTGTTGCCATTTATGGAATATGAAGTGCATACTCAGCTAATGAATAAACTAAAACTCAAAGGAATGAACGCTTTATTTGGACTGAGAATTCAGATCTCAGTGGGTGAAAATATGTTGATGGGCTTAGCGGTGAGTTTCGATGTTTTGGTTTTGTTTTGTGATTCCTGTAGTTGTAGATTGTTTTACGTGATTCAAAGAGTCTTCTAAAAAGACTTATCTAAAGATCTGGCATTAAGGCTTTTAAGGCTTTAGGGACATTATAAGAAGTAAAAAAAAATCTAGTGATAGGCTTTCAAATGTTTTTATATTTATAAGAGTATTATTTGAAATTAAATTAATAAACTATTATATAAATTTTTTATATTTATACTATTATTATATTTTTGTATTCTGATCATAATTCCTATGGTCAGATTTCTAAGAATTGCCATGTATAGCTTGTTTTGTAAGTCGGCCACCACTGTTCTGAACTTTATTATTGTTTGTACATTGCTAAAACAGGGTTTCTCCTTCTTGGCACTGTTGACATTTGGGGCTGGATAACTCCGTTATATGGAGCTGTCTTGTTCATTGTAGGATGTTTAGCAGCATTCCTGGCCTCTGTCCACTAGATACTAACAGCTTCCCCACAGTGTGACAACCAAAACTGTCCCCAGACGTTACCAGATGTCCTTTGGGGGACAAAATCACTCCTGAGCGGGGAGGACCACTGTGCTAAAAGAATCTTTAGTTTTAATGGAGAAAATCAATACATGAGAGAATGTGCACCAGTGCTCAGCAGTGCAATGTGCAATAAAATACGTGTGTTTCTGAAGCGCTAATAAATTGTGAGGCAGTGAAAAGCTCTTTATCTCAGCTTCATGTTCACCTTGGCTTATTAGAAAATAAGTTCCGACTAGAAAGTTACCAGTGGGGAAAGTGCGAACTGCCTTTTTAAGTAGCCTGAGACCCAGAGAACTAGATACCTGCAAAATATTTATGGAAATTCTCTCATATTCTCCACACTTTGTCAGCCAGAATTTTTGTCTATGTCACCAGTACTTTTCAAATTGGAATTCTCTTGTCATCTTTCTGAGACATGCATAGAAATTTAATTTTAAGAAATTTATGGGGGACTTCCGTGGTGCTTCAGTGGGTAAGACTCCGCACTCCCAATGCACGGGGCCCAGGTTTGATCCCTGGTTGGGGAACTAGATCCCACATGTCACAACTAAGAAGTCAGCATGCCGCAACGAAGACCCAGTGCAGCCTAAATAAATAAATAAATAAATAAATAAATAAATAAATAAAAGAAATTTATGGAATTTGTTTTCTTTTTCTCAGTATGCATTTGTAGATAAAATGCTAAATTGTTTCCTGCTTCATCTGTTCTTTCTATAAAAGCAAATATGCAAATTTCTGTATGTAGGGGATAATTGTGTGTTGATGATTAATTAGGAAATCTCACTTTTTTAACAAGAGGAATTTGCAGTGATTAATAAAGATAATCTGATTCATATTAAAATACTTGATATTTAGATTAACTTGGGGAAAAGAGTGTTCGTTATAATTCACCCATCTAAAAACTCACAGGCTTAGCGAGGGCATAACATAAATGTGTAGTCAGGCTGAATACAGAACTGTAGTTATTGGTGGGTGTCTTCGGAACTAAGAGCTTGGTTTAGATTCAGAAGTTTAAAGAACATTGTGCCAATTGTAGCAAACACTTGATGGTTGAGCCCCAGGAAACTAGTTTGTGACCCTGGTATAATTCTTCAGTGCCTGCCTCAAATACTGCCTTTTCTGATTCTTACTAATCTTTTCTTCCTGATCACTAGTGACACTCATTATAACTGTTTGAGCTTTTGATCTTTGTGCTGTTTTAGCCTGTGCAGTTAAATCTCAAGGTCCCAAGAGTTGCCTCCATGATAGCTAATCCCCGACGAGTGCCTCCTGGGTGTCCGGCACTGGGCTGCTCCAGAAAGAATGTAATATTATCTTCACTTTAGAAGACGAGGACACGGATGCTGTGATAGGTTGAGACTTGTCCAAAGTGATATGGTTATAGGTACCGGAACTCAGTTTCAAACCCAGGCCTGTCTAGTTCCGGAGTTTGTGTTCTCAGCCATTCTGGGCTGTTGCCTCATTAGTGAATGCAGTTAAAGTGTTAGAGATGGGGCACTATGGCGCAGAAGGTGTTGTGAGCTTGAGCATGAGACTGGGTGGTGAGTGCAGTCATGGACACATGAACAACCCAGGAGAAAGAGCTTCTGGGGATCAATTTCATCTGCTGCCCAGACTTCATCATAGAGTACTATACCCTTTCTAGGAAAGACTTTTACAAAATTGACAATTGTGTAATAACAGTAACAACAACAACAAATCTAACAATTCAAAATACGCAAATATCCAGAGTTAAAAGAATTGTCTTCTCTTTTCTCCATTCCACTCCTTTGATGTTAACAATTTGATGTTTGTACTTTTATACTTTTTTTTTTTGCTTTGCTTTACTTACAGAAGCATATTTAAACATAAATGCACATAGGTGTGTGTGTGTGTGTGTGTGTGTGTTTTATCTTGTTTTGTATTTCCCCTAATAGTTTTTCAGTACTAATGGCATGTAGTACTGTTACAAAGTCACAATTTAGTAGTTATTTAATTAAATATTTAAAATAAGTCTGTATCAAGTTTTCTCTCTTGGTGATTATGGAGGCAGAATGGTATAGTGGAAAGTTCTTGGTACTCAGAGTCGGAAACAGATTCAAGTCTCTTCCCCACATTTATTGACAGTGTGATCTTAAGTTTCCTATCCTTTCTGAACTCAGTTTCTTTACTTGCTTTGCATGTTTCCCTTTTACTTTTGCCACTTTAAATGTAAACTACTCATTCATGAAAAATTTACTTTTTAACAACTTTCAATCATATTTTTATAAGCTGTTTTTTTCAGTGCAGTTTTTTACAATCATAACAAAAAACTTTAAAGTCCAGTTGGGTATGCAGTGAAAAGTAAATCATCCTTTCACTGCTGTCCCCGACCTACCCACAGTTCTTGCTGGAAGTAACCAACCCCTGTTACCAGTTCTGATTTTTTGTGCCCTTCCACATATGTCCTATGCAAGCACTGGTGCTAATTATCTTTTTCCTCCAGGGCAAGGACCACATTCCTGAATATGAAAACTTAAGGACCATTATTCTTTAGATATTTTTTTCTGATTATTTCCCCATTATTTTTACCAGTCAGCCACAGGTGTGTATTTAGCAGCTTTACCAACGCCTGGTGGTATTCAGATTGCTGGGAAGACTCCTAATGATGGCTCGTACGAGCAGCATATATCTCATATGCAGAAGAAGATAAATGACACGATTGCTAAGAATAAAGAATTATATGAAATCAATCCTCCGGTAAGTGAAATAAATCTCCACTGTGAATATATAAGTTGCTATTTAGATTTTAGTATATTTTTAGGTTCTCTTAAAGATTTTTCCGCCACTGTCTAGATTTGCTCTCCTCATTGCTCATTCTTTCACCTCCCTTTACATCCATGCTCAAATGTCTTATTTTTTAGGGAGGCTGACTTTGACCACCCTATTTAAAAAATTAACTCTCCTGTCAATTTTTGGTACTTCCTATCCTCCTTCTGTGTTTTATTGTTTTCTGTTTCTCTTATCTCTGTGTGTCTTTGTGTGTGAAATATGTTTTTGATTTTTGTCTATTACTTGATACGCCCGATAGAATGAAGCTCCATCAGGGCTGTATTCCTAATGGCTAGACCAGTTCCTCCTGGTAGTAACCACCTGATAAATACTTGTTGAATGACTAAAGAAATGGCTTAAAATGTTCTTTTTTAGTAAGAAGAAAGATTGCTTATCTGTGGTAGAAATGTTCAAGAATACAGAGTCTTCTCTTTCTCATTTTGTAGTCACTGTAATAGGTACCCTGTCAGATTTATCTAGGGCAGGTTAATGGGGAGTGTAAGTAAGATAAATGGATGCGAAGGTGCTGCAGAGGTAGCTGTGTTACGAAACTGTGGTTGCAGTTTTATGCAAGGTATGCCCTAGCAATGAACATTGAAAACATTTTTGAAAAACCTTTTTTTAAAATAATCCTTTTTTTTTTTTAAAAGATAGTTCTGTTACACCAACAACAGGCTGTGCCTTTTACATTTGTGCTTACATACCCACATTCTCTTGATATTCCTTGTGGCCAGCAGATATTTAGAACCTCTGATTAGCTGTGATCTTTGGCTAAAAAATGGGTAAAAGCTTACTAACCCATATAAGATTGTAGCCTATACTGACCTCAAAAAGATCATTATTGTATCTATCAAAGTTTATTTAACTAAATAAGTTGCATAGCAAATACATGTATAATATGTGTATTATATAAATATACACATACATAGATACATATATCATATTCCTCATTTTACTATGTGAGGCTTTGAAAAGTTACCACTGCATAAGATATAAAAGATTAGAATCTTATTTGGGTACATAAATCTTTAATTCTTTATAGGTTATTAGGACTTTTAAATGCTGAGTAGAAAATACCTTCTGAGCTGGAGGGATCGCCAATTCCCTACTAATTGTAGTGTCCTCTTTGTACACTAGATGTCAGTGTTGCCTTGCTGTGTCTGTGACAGTTTCTGGATTAGTGTATGAAGGTTGCTATTATCAATTAAAGGAAATAGCTATGTACTCTATAAAAGGTTAATTAGTCATAAAGGTTGTAATTAAATATGGACTATGAATACATTTTACATACTCCCCTTCCCCCCGGTAGTTTTCTGTTAATATAAAAATGTAAAACCAGACTGAAGCATACAAATATCAAATCATTATGTTGAACACCTGAAACTAATATGTTACATACATGTCAGTTGTACCTCAATAAAAAAAAAAAACGACTGCAGTTTACACAAAAACCCCAAAACAGAAAAAGACAGTCATATGATATAAAGCAATTATATTTCTTTTAGGAGATATCTGAAGAGATTATAGGATCACCCATTCCAGAACCTAGACAACGCTCAAGACTTTTGAGATCTCAATCAGAAAGCTCTGATGAAGTTACAGAATTGGACCTTTCACATGGGAAAAAAGATGCATTTGTTTTGGAGGTATTATTGCATTGGACTAATTTCTTAAAGATTTTGGAAGATAAGATATATATTTTTACAGTCAGGTCCTAAATTGATGTGATATTTTTGTATCATTACAACTGTTAAAAATATCAAAAGAATATTTTATTATAGAAATTACAACAAACTTGGTAATATATCTTTTGTTTAAATAAAAGTTAAAAAAGTTTTGGAAAATTAGTTTTGGAAAAATTAGTGTTTGGGTTGAAATATAATTAAAATATTAAACTTTTGGAGCTTTTTTTGTAAACTTGGATTAATTTCAATAAGAAGGTTCTCTCTTTCACTTACTCTAATTATTACCTGCTTTATATGTCATAACATGTTACTATAATTATAACATTTTTACATGTAACACAATAATATAAGCACTGTGAATTCTGAGTGTAGTGTTTTTTTTACTGAATTCAGAGGGTGTAATTGAACTTTCATTGTAAAAATGCATCCAGAATGAACTAACTTTCTTGGAGAATAAATGTGACATGAAAGGTTTATGGAGCCTGTGCCCTCACAGATCTTCTTCCCATGCACTCCCCTGTAGAATGGTTAGCTTTGAAAGGATAGACGATCTTCCTTTGATATTGAAGGAAAGGAAAATAAATGAGGATACTTAGAAATGTTTTCTGGTAAGGTGCCAGTTGAGAGAAAAAATCAGATGCCTGGATCTCAGTAAAGCAGGAAGGTGACAGTAGAGTTGTATTGGGATGGGATTGGAGGTTTGAAGAGTCTAGAATAGTGCCCTTGAATGTGATCAGGATGTCAGCTGTGGGAGATGCTCAAGGCTTAACTGAGGTGAGAGTGTTACCTTGTAGAAAACTCAAACTATATGAATTTGTGCCTCTTTCTCATAATCTCTACACTCTGAGAATGGAGAAAAAAAGTGGAGGTTGGTAAAAGGTTAAGGAGTAAAAAGTTCCAGGGTACAGTTTAGAGCAGTTGTACTCAAAGTGCCCTGTGATGGTGGCATCAGCAACACCTGGGAGCTTGTAAGAAATGCAAACTCTGGGGCCCCTACTTCAGACCTAGTAAATGAAAATTTCAAGGTGGGGCCCAGGAATCTGTTTAACAAACCCTCCAGATGAGGGTTATTTTCACTTTGATCCAGAGCATTTTTCATATTTTCTGATGCAGGGATCCTGGCTAAGTAGAGAACAGAAGTGCTTGGAGTATGGGCAGAAGAGGGCAAGGTGTAGATTCAGTAAGAGAGATGGGGGTTATAGTTGGAGAATGCTGGAGATCTGAGTGTAGAATGTTTTGGGGAATACCACAGTCGAGTTATGACCATGACAGTGAGTGGCTAAAGCAAAGTGGAAGTGAAAGTGGTTCTTGACATCTCGGGTGTAAGTCAGGACTTAGATCCCCAATGTACAGATGAATGTCAATATATGTCCAGTTGGATATGTTCATTACTTATAATTCACAACAGAATATTGTGATGTAGGAAAAATGGAATTTGTGCTTATTCTTTTAAGACATGGCTTTAAATTTATCCCTATGTAATTTTATTTTAAAGCAGTTCTGTATTTAGTCAGAAGATTTTTTTTAATTGCACTTTATTAATGTAAATAAATAGAGATAATGATTGCTTGTTATCTTTGTAAATCTTTTGAAACATGCCCTCATAAAGACTTGAGAAAAGGCTCGTTTTTTTTAAACTCAATATACTTTATAATGTAAAATATTTCTTTTAGAAGTATTTGTAATTACTGTGGAAAAATTTATAGATAGTAGAAAAATTTTTTCAAGTTTTATATTTTAACTTAGGGAAAAATGGCCCTACTTCTCCTTGACTCTTATGTTTTCTATTTAATAAATAATAAAAACAATTTTTAAAAATTTGAAACAATTATATATTTACTACTTATGTGATAGGTTCAATCTTTTCATTTTCAGATCGATGACACAGATGCTATGGAAGACGTACATTCTCTACTCACTGATGTTCCGCCTCCTTCAGGTGAACAGAGAAAAATTACCTGGAGATGAGACTAGTTTTGCATATCAATATTTCGGTTCATAATTATTATAGCACTAACTTTATTTTAACGGCTTTATCACTGTTACCTTCTGTCATGTTCTTTGCTGCTCCAAGATTGAAAACACATCGTTTAAAAATATTTACATTAGAACTTAGGTGAACTGATTTTTAATCCTTTTATGTTTATGCATTACAAAAAAACCATGATAATTTATTAACATGGTCTAAAGTTTCCCAGAGGTATAGAGTTTTAGAAAAAAAGAATGAATGGATCTTACAGTTAGAACTTCATGTAATAATTGAAAAATGTTATTCTTTTTTTTTTTTTAATTTATTTATTTATTATTCATTTTTGGCTGCATTGGGTCTTCGTTGCTGCATGTGGCTTTCTCTAGTTGCAGCGAGCAGGGGCTACTCTTTGTTGCAATGCGTGGGCTTCTCATTGCGGTGGCTTCTCTTGTTGCAGAGCTCGGGCTCTAGGCGCGTGGGCTTCAGTAGTTGTGGCACGTGGACTCAGTAGTTGTTGCTCGCGGGCTCTAAAGTGCAGGCTCAGTAGTTGTGGTGCATGGGCTTAGTTGCTCCACAGCATGTGGGATCTTCCCAGACCAGGGCTCGAACCCGTGTCCCCTGCATTGGCAGGCAGACTCTTAACCACTGCGTCATCAGGGAAGCCTGAAAAATGTTATTCTTTAACACAAAAATAAATGAAATGTTATCATATGTTTTACCTATAATTTATTTTGACAGGCTTTTATAGTTGTAATACAGAAATTATGCCTGGTATAAATAATTGGACATCTGAAATACAGGTAAACCTTTTATTCTTAATTTTAAGCAAATATAGCATATGTGATTTTAGCAAGTTTTTTCTTAATATATGTTTTCTTTTCAGCCTCTTTACTGCAATTAAAATCTTATCTTTTAAAAAAATACCACAGTAGTTATGATTGTTTATGTTCTGTTACAGTATTTAGTTCAGAATAATGAAATGACATGCCATTATATCTCCCCATATTTAGATGTTCACATCAGTAAGAGTAATCCGATTAAGCAGCCTTAATCTAACTAATCAAGCCCTCAATAAGAATTTTAATGATCTCTGTGAAAACTTGCTCAAGGTAGGAACCTTTTGACTAACTATACTTTAGCTAAAACTCCTCAGTATCATGAAATAAAAGAAGAAAAGTATTTATATTGTCTGGAATACTTTACACAGTTGTAGGTCGAATTATTTTTATTTACTTATCAGTCTTAACCTGCCATCAAGTAAAATGCTAAAGATGTCCTCTCCATCTTAATATGCCACACTATAAAAGGAATATATTTTAAGTTATTTCATAGCGTTAAACTTCATAAAAATCTATATTTGTAAATTTAAAAAAACCCTTTTTTTTTATGACTTAGAAATATGATTAAATCTTATTGTCTGCTTAGATATCAAAAATGTATTCTTAATGAAAGAATAGACGAAACAGAAGTGTTTTAATCTTCTCAACTTTATTTGCCATAGTATAATGTACATTAAAAGATCAGTTTTTATAAATTTTTAAATTAAAAGAAATGATATTACTAATATTTTCTTTTGTGTAGAGCCTGTATTTTAAACTACGGTCTATGATCCCCTGCTGCCTTTGCCATGTAAATTTTACAGTATCTCTCCCTGAAGATGAATTAATTCAGGTAACTAAGGTTCAGTCTGTTATTAAAGAAGACTTATAACTTTGGTCTGTTTTAATATTATACGTTTGCCATAATTAAAGAAGTATAAGCTGCTTTACTTCAAAACATTTTTTTTTTTAATTAATTAATTTACTTATTTAGTTTTGGCTTGTTGGGTCTTTGTTTCTGTGCGAGGGCTTTCTCCAGTTGTGGCAAGCGGGGGCCACTCTTCATCGCGGTGCGCGGGCCTCTCACCATCGCGGCCTCTCTTGTTGCGGAGCACAGGCTCCAGACGCGCAGGCTCAGTAGTTGTGGCTCATGGGCCCAGTTGCTCCGCGGCATGTGGGATCTTCCCAGACCAGGGCTCGAACCCGTGTTCCCTGCATTGGCAGGCAGATTCTCAACCGCTGCGCCACCAGGGAAGCCCTACTTCAAAATATTTTTAAACGTACTAGTATGAGTCAGACCTTGTCTGTCTGTTTCACTTTTGTGAACTCTAGTTATCTGAAGGTGGACTTATATGTGTGATCCAGTGTATGTACACTAGAAGGTGTGCTTCTGTGCGACTTCTCCACACCCCATCTTTTAGAGAGGGTTTTTGAGCTCTTTCTGGAATACCTACGTTTAGGTGTACATGTTGGGCTTAGTTGTAGTCTGAATGTCTGAGTTTATGTGCAGTTCTGATTGAAAATCTTAACCAGGAAAGGCAAATTAGCCAGTTTGTATAAGTTGTTCCGTGGTACTGAAAAAGATTTATAAGAAGCTTATTTGGGGAATGATTATTTTGCTAATCATATTGTTTCTGTGATTCTAGGTTACAGTCACAGCAGTTGCAATAACTTTTGACAAAAATCAGGCTTTACAGACCACAAAAACACATGCTGAGAAGTCATTGCAAAGAGGTAAACCTATGGTAGATGGGAGCATAGTTCATGTTTGTCTGTGTTATAGTTCAGTGATAAAATATAGAGGATAGGTAGAATAAATAAATGACGTGTTTCTTGACAAGATACTGTCACTTTTTCTGTTTTCTTTATCAAGATAACTGTGTGGATAAGCATATGGCTGATGATATTTTTCACACATGAATACGTGGTTGGCTGCTATTTACATAGAAAATGCTGCTGTTTTTTAGAGTTAGCGTATAACATTAGTTCTGCAGTAATTTAGAGGCTCCTATCCTAGGGACTCTGGGGAGGTCCTCAAGGCATCTGAGAACCAACTGATGTAGCAAGCACCATGGGTTTTTCTCAGGAAAGGTCCCATAGTGTTCAGCAGATTCTCAGAGTTGTTCTTTATCCAGTAAAATTTAGGAAGTACCATGCTTAATATATTCCAAAGAAATGCAAAATCTTAGAAACCATTTGTGTGTTCTGAAAAAAAAGACAAGGGAAATAGTATACTTTCTAAAGTTTAATGACTTACTGGCTAAATAAATATTCATGATTAATCTAAAATTTTTTAAGTTGAATATATCCGACATCTATAGCATTGAATTAATGTCAGATAGATGTATTAAATGATTATATGTCCAGATATTTATCAAAAAAGATAGATAAAAACTGGTTTAAGTGTCATAGAACTAGTATAGTACAAAAAGTAGGATAATAATAATCATTAGTGAGTGCTTATTCTTTGCCAGGCACTGTGCTAAGAGATTTATATACATTATCCTTTCTAAATCTCACAACAGCCCCACCAGAGAAGATAGCAACCACTCTCAATGTCTGCAGGTGAAGGACCCCCATGGGAGAAAGCAAGGACAAAACAACCAGAATTAATTGAGTTGGGGGGAAATTTATATGTTATCCCAGAGTAATTTTTTAAAAATTAGTAAGAGATCATTACTAATTAACTTGTGCTTTTCCTGCCTCTCAAGCCTCTACAGATAATGAAGAACTTCTGCAGTTTCCCCTCGAACTCTGTTCAGATTCACTTCCTTCTCATCCTTTTCCACCGGCTAAAGGTTGGTTAAGTAAGGGAAATGCAAGCACAAATACTAGTTTCTAGATCCTTTCACTTGCTTCTTCACTGTAGGTAATCTTAACTTAATTTTGAGATGGAGATTTATTCTTCATTTCCTCATTGTATGTTTCTTCATGTTCATAAAGGGGAGAGAGTAATGTTCCTTTTATTTTAATTTCTCAAGTAAACTCATCATAACTTATTAAGGTAATTTTTTGTATGATATTCCATTCTTGTAACTCAAATGTATTAAAGTTTTATTTTCAGAGATTTGGATTTCCCAAAATACTCACATATGGTATATTTTGATATTTATATTCTATCTGGTAAATTTTTTTCTAGCAACAGTAACCTTCTGCAAAAATTTTTAGATTTTCATAGACAAACAATACTTATTTTCTTCAGAAGCTATGTGGAGAGGTTTTGGGTGGAGGTTAGTACAAGTGAGAAAGGGATGAGCTTTCTGTCTTTTGGGTGTCTTGGTTATATTTGAGGAACATTTTTTCAAATGCAAAATGATTGTCCCCTAATTCAGTAGCAGTAGATCTACTTAGATCTGTACCATCTTTGGAGAAAAGTGGGAGGTGGTTTTTTCCATTTCTCTTCTGATTTCAGTGTAATTTTTATTATAAAAATTTCAGAATTACTGTACCTTATCTTGTAGCATTACATACACAGTAAATGTAGTTTGTGTTTTTTCCTAAATTTTTTTTTCTGAGAAATGATGCATTTGTTATTTAAAACCAAATTGGCTTTTCTAATTTTTCCATTTTATAATACAAGTGACATTATTTTATGGTTTCTACTTGTCAGTTACTTTATCTGATACCATATTAGTTATAATACAGCATAGTTTTATATTCACATTGCCTGTATATCAATAGGGTCTTTACTAAATCAGTGCAAGGCCTGTGTAGATAAATAGATCTTGTCTCATATTTTGAAGCTGAAAAGAAGCTACTTTCAGATTCTGAACTTTCTAACATGGTAACTGTGGTTCTTTTTCCTTTTTGTCTAAATTAAAATTCTAATTTAGAACTCCATAGAGAATTTCTTGAAAGAATAGAGAGGAAAAATCAGATCCAAAGATAATCTGAGTTCAGATTTATAACTTAAACATAGCTTTCAGAACAAAAAGCAGAACAGTCTAGAATCTTCCTTGAACTGACTAGATAGGATTTTTTTTTAAACACCTACTATCTACAGAAACTTATATTTAACACAGGGTTAGTTCCAAACCACTTTTAGGTATCACTTCATTTATCCTTACCCAGCAGTGGTGGTGAGGGGGAATCCAAAATCAAAAACCCAATCAGCAACAGCGAAAAAGTTTGATCAATTGCTAACCTATACAAATATTTATTTGTGGATTTGGGGTCCCTGTTAGCTCAACTTTACATGTTGTTAATAGCTACTGAATTCTGCAGAAGATTAGATTTAAACTCTGTAAATTGGCCATATCTATATTGATAACTTACAGTTTCTGCAATAGCTTTGAAAATATTTTCAAAGGTAATGAGAACTGGTGCTTTTTGAAGTCATTAGTATATTTTGCACAAATGGTACTCTGAACTTAAAAAACTAGGAAAGAAGAATTTGAGTAGAATAAGTCATATCTGAACAGTCCCTAAAATATTTGCAATTTATTTTAAGGAGCATAGAGAGGGGCCATAGGTGGAATAATAAACCAAGAGACCTGGCTTTTCTTCTCAGTTCTGCTACTGATAAAGTGTGAGAACTTGGGCCAGGTAACCTCTAATTAAGCCACTTAAGTCTTAGTTCCTCATTCGTAAAATGTGAAAGGATTAAGATTCTCTCTAGCCTTTAAAATTCTCTGATTTCTTGAGTTTCTATAGTTTATGGTTCTTCAATTATTAACATGTCCCTATTATTAAAAACATAAAAGCTAAATTATGCCTGAGGTCATACTGAGCTTCTGTTAATTTTCCAAATAACTTCAAATCAGTTAAACCAATGATTTTTAAACTCTGTTCCTCCAAACCATAGAGTTTCTTCAGAGGTGCCTCATGACCTTCCAGGAGGCAAGGTGTGGGGGCTGAGAAGATAGGTCTCTAGACCCCCTACCTCTGAACTAGAGCAGCTTCAATGCACTACGCTTTATGTATCAGCTTTCTATATATGATTTTGTTGGAAGAAAGGGTTTCAAAAAGTTTGAAAATCACTGCATCAGATCATGCCACCCTTAATCATCATCATCATTGTCATCGTCACCATTGTCAGCTTCATAATGATCAATATCACATCTAATACTAATATATATAAAACTTTAATACTAAGTGCTTAACTATAAACCTATGTGCCTTTCCTTGAATGTTACATTTTAAAATCATCAATGAACACTAAAAAGTTTATCTGTTTATTTTTTTTTAAGTCGTGTAAATTGTGGTTTACGTTGCATGCTTATGTGTTGTCTTTGCTTCCTCATGTCTTTCCAGGAGAACATGGGCTATGATGTATATATTAGAAAAAGTCATCTCAAAGTATTTTGGAAAATTTGAGGATAGAATGGGTTTTGAAAAGGTCTGAAAAGTGTAATAATAGAGTGTTATATCATGAATGTAGTAATTGAACATTGTAACATGAAGGAAGGCTTTGAATAGAGAATAGAAATATCTGGGAAAAGTTAAGCTTAGCAGCTTAGAGGAAATAGGTGGGAGAGAGAAAGGTGAGGGTGAGGAATAAATGCTCAGAGAACTTCTCTACTTTCTTATCTGCAACTACAAGAGGTTTAAAAGTTAACTACTAATACTGATAAGTAAATAAATATATAGTTTTTATAGTTTTGTTAGGTCAGTTAGCTAAGCTGATCGAGATTTATCTTTTTTAATTCTGAAAATTTTGAATACTAATTTATTTTTCATGTTCTTATCACAAATGGGGTAATTTATTAAAATTTTTTATTTCCTTTTATGTTGACAGAGTAGTCTCAAGAGCTATGCACAGTATGTTTATTAATACTTCCATCTTTTCACTTGTAGATAAACCTTTCCTTATCTTTTTGTGTTATTGAAAATGAGTGAATATTATGTGAAGAAAAGATGCTTCAATAACATGTTTCCTAATTGACAGTGTAGAGTAAGCTTGGGCCTGAATTGTCCATCCATGCTTAATTTTTTTCCTTCCATCTTTTGTTATATTAGTTATATATTTTGTTTCTCAAGGTAATCGAATAGTTTGATGTATGTCTCAAATTTGTGGTTGATTTGGTGTTACCTTGATGGTTATCGTGATTTTTCTGATTTGAAATATTAAAACGTGCTGAACCTAAGTAATTTCTTAAAGGACATTATCATGTGAAGGTCATCAGAATTCTTTGATGACTACTATGAGGAACAGAGATGATGTGGCATCACCATAAATTACTTTTTTTTTAATATGAAACTGTGTTAAGAAAAAAGATGACTATAGCAAATTTTTTATACCACTTTCATAATGTTTTTTCCTCATCATTAATATCTACATGTCAGCTTTCTGAATATCTGTCATTTCACTCTGAAATGGTTTTTTAAGAGGCCTTAGAAATGATATATATGTTTATGAAATGAAAATGAAAAAAGATGGAGCAAATATAGTAAAAATAGGGAATCTGAGTGAATGTAATCTGGGTAAAATTTTTTTAAAAATCAATAAGATATTTCTCATGAACTGTAATTAATCTTAAAAATTTTATGCATGTAATTTTTATAAAAGGTTGGCATGTTACTTTAGATACATGTCTAAAGACCTGAATCTCGAGATATTTGATACCATATTGTGGGACTTAAGAACTTATATTAGACAAATGTGTTTGAATTATATACCACTATAAATAGATCTCAAATACTTTATAAATCTAATCTATAATAGGATAATTGCTTTCATTAAAATTCTGAGAGTTTAAGGCTATAAAAGGGTTTAATTAAGTCAGTTTTAGTGTTTATATACTATTGGATGAAACTGTATAGAGGAAAAGCTTTTTATACCACCCTGTTTCTGTGTTCATTTTGCTTTATGCTGGCGTGGTATCCTCATGTTCAGTGGCATTAGCTATAGCCTGGGAGAAGTTCTCTTTTCACTGA
This sequence comes from Balaenoptera borealis, assembly GCF_965194805.1. Lineage (NCBI taxonomy): Eukaryota > Metazoa > Chordata > Mammalia > Artiodactyla > Balaenopteridae > Balaenoptera > Balaenoptera borealis. The sequence goes on along the minus strand of NC_138870.1, from coordinate 19,118,170 downwards.
GCAGTTGCTGATGAATAAGGCAAATATAGGTCAAATTCTGGATTTCAGTAAAAAAGAAAACAAGTTTGCTTACACCCTCAATATATTATACTCCATAATTAAGTATACACATTTGAAGCTTTTTTCTTTATTTTTATGGTAGGCTATCAGAATTACTTTTTGTTAAACCAAATTTGATTTTAAAAGATAGTTTAATTTTTAAAACTTAAATGACTTGCCTCACATTATTTTAAACTTGTATTAGAAATATAAATCTATAAGAACTACAAAAGTTAGCTTTTCCTTTTTCCTGCCAACTAATGGTTCTGAATTCTTACAAGTATATATAATTCTTTATACTAACTAAAAATGTCTTTATGTATTAAGAATTCATTGCATGTCTGTTTTCTCTCTTATTTTTTTAAGATATATTTTGTCACTGTGACCAAATGGTAGCAACTATAAAAAGTGCTAAAGTTCTTCATGTTATCCGTGGCCACAGCAATGAGTGAGGGGTCCTGAAAGGAGAAAAATGCTGAGGGGAAGGAGAATGAGAGGAAAACAGAAACTAAAGAGTGGAAAATGTGAAAACCTCATCCAAGAAGTGGGAAGGAAAGAAAGAGTTGATGGAGAAGTAGAGATAAGGAATCTTAGCTTCTCCAAGAGCTCGAGGGCAGTGAAATCCAGAGTCAGAGGAAGAGGGAGTGAAAAGCAAAGAAAATTGAATTGGGTTACTGACCCAAAACAAGGATTGTTTGGAAAAAAGGATACGAAGGATGGGAGTGAGAGGAAGAGTGAATGATGGGGATTGAAGAAGAAAAGCAAGTGAGTTAGGATGTTGTACACCCAAGGTTGGAAGCTTTAATGACTCAAATAGGGCAGCTAATTGTCTTTTGTCATCTACTGTATGTATTACCTGTGTACCTTTGTAGTTGAATTTTTTTTTTTTTTTTACTAGTGGAATATCCAGATCGAAGCAATTTGTGTCTTTCTCTATGCCTTAGTAATTTTTAACTATAATATGGCAATTTCATTATCAATCCACCAATATTTAAAGACCATTATGGACCAGATTTATACTGAATGTTTATGTACATCATTTGTTTAACTCAGTCATTAAGCCAGATTTTATAGTTATAAGACATAGCTGATCAATGCATTATAGATTGATGGAAATGCTTAAAGGGACATAAAACCAAATTTTGATCATAATAATTTAAAACTAAGAATGGTTAAACAGGAAAATAAAGCATACAGTTTAAAGACTCCAGATGGCATATATTTTAATCTGCCAGAGAATCCTTTCAGAATTTGCAGGAGTTTTTTCAAATTTTGTGATTTGCTTAGGGTGACTGGAAAAGATTATCTCAAATACTTTTTAGTTATTCAAAGCAAAGGTGATCTGTAAATTTTAATGGTAGAAAGTAAGTTGTTAGAAGAGTAGTCATTGTAAAGCTTTATCATAGCTAACCCATACCTTTGTCATTGGTTATTTAGGAGAATGGAAGCATCTCAAACTTCAGAAGCACGGGCAGGTGTATAATTGAGGGAGGAGGAATTCTTGCCACATGTTTTTCCTGTTTTTCATCTATATGCTCATTTCCACTAATAAACTGCTTTAATCTAGGTTAATCCCCCTCCCCACTCCGCTAAGGCCTGTTAAAAATTGCTCAAGTGTAGTAAGAATAGTCAATCTGCATGTTCTGTTTGCCTCAGTAACTTTCTAGGGTTGTTTTTTGAGGGATAGTGGGATTATCAGTAACTGGTGACTTTTTAAAAAAGCAAAATTGTATTCAATGGGAAAGGAAATGGTAAGAGAAGTGGGCTGCTGGGTGGCTTGATGTAGACTATCTTTGCAGCTACAGTGTGGACCTCACATACGAAGTATTTGTGTCAAACTCTTCCACAGAGATGTGCAAATAGCCAGAACTGAGTGCCAGCTCCTCAACAAAGCCCAAAGGACTTTTAATAAGATTTCTACCCCTGAGTATGAAATATGTTGTCTTTTTTTAAGTATTGGTTTAGAGATTGCATATGGATTTATTTATTCTTAAGCAGAATTACTGCTTTGTCAGTGAGCCAGACAGCTAATATCTGCAGTACCTTCTCTTTGGAAAAGGCTGTTATTACCTGGGAAGCCAAACTGTAATCAGAAGGAGCAGAGTGAGAGTCTGAGGTCATTAGATATTTGAGGTGTTCAAACCAGTCCGAGGTGCTGATGTCCAGTTGCTGCCAGGACCAGCTCCTCTTGGGCCTTTTCTCTGAGAGAAAAAATGAGCATCCTGGCAAGCATGTTAGGAGATGAACCTGCTCTCCTTCAGTGAGGTCAGAAATCTCGTCGCTCAGCCTTTCCCTCCACGTCTCTAATTTAAAAGTTTTGTTCTTTTCAAATTTTAATTCAAACACATTCATATTTGAGGGCAGGGAATAAATATTTTCCCTCACTTGTTTCTCCTCTACCTTTCGTAAAATTTTTTTTGGAAAAGTAGTAAGTGTACTTACTAAGTGTACATGGTGAAAAATTCAAATACTACAAAAAAAATCACATTGTCCAAAATAAAGCTTCCTTCTCCCTTCGTTTTCCTTCCCAAGAGGCGGATACTCTTAACAGCTTATTGTCTGTCTTTGCAAAGATACCCTATCCTTTTTTAAAAACAAATATTCTACTGATCATTGTATACCTTTGTTTTTTTCCACCTGACATATTTAGAGATGAGAACAGATACCTTCTACATGTTTAAGCTCTTTTCATGGGTACTTGTCATTAAATTATATACAGTTGCTACTAGAGAATTCCATATTACCAAGATAATATCAAGGTATAGGGGACAATTTTAGTAATTTTCACTTTTTCTTTTAGTTTCCTCCCCCTCCTTCCCATCCCCACATTTTAAAAACTTTCACAGAATACCTAATGCCGACTATATTTTCTGTGTCTATACTTACCGAGGCTATACTGCACAGGGCATACGAGAGCTCTGGGACCCTCCTGGGATGTATGAGCCTGGGGTGGGCTATTTAGTGTCCCAGCTTCTGCACTGGGTCTGTTTCCAGGCTGAGCTGTCCCTAGAGATCTGGTAAGCCTCTGAATGTCAGTTCTGTTCTGGTCTTCCTCCTGTAGGCCCCATCGCTTCCTGGGCTTCCATTGCCCCTCAGGATCCTGAATCAGGAGGATGCTCCCTCTAGCACTACAGCCTGAGGGCCTGATGGTCAGGGCACGTCCAGCGTGTTCTCCTCATAGTCATTTTGTGGACCTCCCCTAGTGATCCCTTTTACTGGACAGTTCTGTATTGTGAGAGGATTGTCAGCCACTGTACTCTCTCCAGTATTAGCTTGTGGTCATTGCCTTAAAAATTGGGGGGTGGGGTGGGTGCGGGAGATACTTCCATTGCACCCAGTTAGCAGAAACATTCTATACAAATCCAATTTTTGAAAAGTATAACTTTTGCTAATTTAAGAATATTACCAAAAGATCAACACATTAAGCAGAGACAAAAATACATATATTTACTTAGTTTATAATTTAAAAAAAGACTGGCTGACCCAAATTATTCTTAGTGTTTTTATGTGTTATTTCTATCTTGGCCACACTATATTCTCAGTTCTGAAATTCTCTGAAACAAAAATTCAAATAATGCTAGTGTGGATAGAGCCTGAACATTAGAAATAGATTATGAAGTTTTCTTTTTTTTATAGTACTGTTTAAATTTGTACAATGACTTAAATATCTATAGTGAAAATATAAACTATCAGGGAGAATGCAGGATCCTGCTTTTATGAGCTTACTGTAAAGGGGGTTCTAGTTTGGGATTCCTAGTTATTTCTGTGGAGAACGGTCACCTTTTAGTTCCACAAAGTCTGGATAGCTCCAGAAGGAGCTGTTGAAAGCGAAGACCTGGAATGAAGGGGGCGGGTCAGGCTGAGGTTTGTGTTTATCGGTGAGACATAGGTCATTGCCTTGTCTGTAATTTTTAATCTTACTGGCTCTTCCGCCACAAACATTTCCCTTCTGTTTTTCATTTCAGTTTTTCTTCCCAGTAGGTTGACCCTTTTCTCTGTTCAGTTTTCTCACGTCCTGCTTCCATCCCACTGACATTTGTTACTATGTTGGTATTTTGTGTGTAGAGTTTCTGAAACTTTTTTTGTGTTATAGTAACAAGTAATCTTTCTTGGCATGGTATTTATTAATGGAGCTAGTTTTCATATATCAATAGAAACTGCGTTTTAAACCTAAATACTTCTATTTGGTTTACTTTTATAATGAAGCCATAAAGATTTCCTCCTATTCGTCTGGCTTTTAGAGAGTATTAACCAAGAGCAAAGAAGAGATACTGGCTTATATTTAGCACCCAAGCTAATGTTGTTCATATTGTCTTATTAGAACACCTGGAGAGTGCAAGTTCTAACTCAGGTATACCAGCTGCACAGAGAGGTGAGTTTGTCTAATTAAGCAAATAGTCTCCAAAGGTGTGAAATTCTAGTGTGGTGATTCATAAGCGTACAGACATCAGAGAAATGCACTGGACGATGGAATAGACACCAAAATGTGGCTTTATTGTAGTTAGAATGTGTCTTACAAAATAGTAATTAAACGAATATTTACATTTTTAGCATTTTAATAGTGTTCCACTTTCTAAAAATAAGGCTTTAGCTTTTTAACATTGTCTTTTAGCTCAGCAGTAGTAAAAGTTATTCTTTTTAAAATGAGAACTTGTTAGGCTCACACTTGCCCCTCACCCCATGTTATCAGAAGCTTTGTTGCCAAAATCAGATGTGGAAATAGAATATTGACAAAAATGACCCTTTGGCTTTCCTGTTACTATTGGTAGAAAGAAGATATTTTAATAAAAGATAAGTTAACTAGTGATTTTTTTTCATGTATTCTTCATTTGATTCTCATTATTTTTATTTTTGATTTCAGGGTAAAAATAGGGCAAGGAATTATTCACAAAGTTCTGATTGTAAATTAAAGCCCTGAATATAAACAGCTAAAACAGTGTGAAGTAAAAAGAATGGGAAATGAAGTTAGTTAAAACACAGCGTATGGTCCTTTCCCTGATCTCTCTGTTAGACCCGCTTCCATTCCCCCTAAGAGACCACATGGCTGTGACATCACCAAAGATGCTCAGCCAGCCGAGAACTTGGTTTTGGACAAATCAGTGTCTAAAGCTTGACTCTTTACTATCTCTCTTACCTGACTTGAAAAGGACCACTTTTTCCCCTAGGTTACAGTTAAATTACGTCATCGGAAGGAGTGTTATGACGAGTAAGAGACGTCATCCATATTTTTTCTTTGTTTTTTCTTTTGTTTTCTGTCTGTGTTTTCAGCAACGTCAGTTGATTACAGTTCCTTTGCAGACAGATGCAGCAGCTGGATAGAGCTCATTAAACTGAAAGCTCAGACCATAAGGCGTGGATCAATTAAGACAAGTAGGCGGATGTTTCTACCATGTTACAATCTGAGAAGCATATCCTTGATTTCCCAGTGGTGAAGGCTAGACCTGACTACTCAGTAATAACATTGCCAATCAATCATGTATTGGAGTGTGAAAGCTGCAGACTCTAAAGGTCATTTAGCAAAAGCTATTGAAGGGCCTTTAGATTTTTTTAACTTTAACTGTAGGGTTGTGTTTTTAGTATTTTATTTTCATGAAGGTATTCTTGAAAGTATATAAATAGAAATTATATCATCTAGCCTAAGGAAATGATGAGCTCTCTTATTGAAGAGACACTCTTCCAGGACCCAAGGTACTAGGTAGTGTACGGTATTTGTCAGTTTACTAAGAGCGATATCCAGAGTGATAAAAGAATGAGGTATTTCCAGAGAGAAAGTGGTCAACTCTTATCTCACTGCTAGACTCAGGATCAGTACTTACATGTTCTTTATCTATACTCCATGTGTTTTGGTAGACTTTGAGGTATTTGAGTGAAAGATTTTACATTAAAGGGAAGGAACTGTGTTTTAGAGAGAAGATCACAACATATGGAACCAGCCAGATCTGGTTTTGAATCCTAGTAGTGCCATTTTAATAGCTGTGTGACCTTGGGCAAGTGATTTAAGTTTTGTGAGCCTCAGTTTCCTCATGTGTAAAATGGAGATAATAACACCTACGTTGCTGGGTTGTTGTAAGGATTATATATATACATATATGTGTGTGTGTGTATATATATGTATATATGTCTGGTTTATAGTAGTTATTTGATAAGTGGTAGCTATTATTTGTTATTTTATGAACAAACAACTTTTAGACAGCCAAGGTCATTTGTTGAATTTTTTAAATTACGAGTTTGATCGAGAAGGTTTGGAAAAGAAACCTACTACAACTAGTTAAGATATGGTTTATCTACAAGTTGACAATGATGAAGTCGTCTGAAAAAAAAGATGGAAAAAAGTGCACTGGGAAATGTAACAACTTTCACACTCTCCTTGTAATAATTTGTTCCTACAGCAGATAATTTTTAATGCTCTACCGCTTTTTCTTCACTTTTATAACGATCATTGTGTGTGTAGCTCCACCTCATCAACATTTTCTTTTGCAGGAATGCCATTTTCCTTCCAAAAGATTCCATTCCAGCATTTCCTCTTATGTTTTTCTTTCTCTCTCTATTTTTAATTGCATGCAGTGCATGATAATTTCTTTCATGACATGGCTTAGCCTCACAGACAGCTGAATGTTGTCACCACTTATTTGGAAACCTTAGGGAATAATTGAGTCACCAGCATATGATCTTGATGCTTTCTCTTCTTTCTCCAATTTTAGCTGTGACAGTCGAAAAAGCAAGTCCAGTGGGTGAAGGAAATTTCCGGAATCGCTCTTCTCCACCTTGTGCAAATTCTACAGTTGGGGTGGTTAAGATGACACCTCTTTCCTTCATTCCTGGAGCAAAAATAACAAAATATCTTGGGATAATTAACATGTTTTTTATTCGGGAAACCACTTCTCTTCGTGAGGTAATTTTATAGTTGTTATTTCATTGTTTTTGTGCATTTTCTGTGGTTGAAGATATTAGTATCAAAACCAGACAAGTTTCAAATTGGTTGTTTATTTGCCAGAAGTAACACACACACACACCCACACCCTTTTTTTCATAACCTGTCTGGATTGTCTCTAGCAGCTAGTATCATGGAAAGAGTTGTTTTGGGTTTAATCCCATTTGTTATTAGAAACTCCAGGTCCTTATCATGTGGTAACTAAAACAAATAAACGTATCCATGTTTGATTAGAGGTTTAAAACAGCCCTGAAAGAACAGCTTAGTCTTCTCAGTAGATATTTGCCTGAGATATATTTAAATAGCAATTTTTAAGGGTTTACATTTAGAAATAGTAAGGGATTGTATCATGGAGAGATGTCTTAGGGATTGTTTATGTCATTTAGCTCTATTGTTTTCTTCCTCTGAAAAAGACTGAGGCTGCTTGTTTACCTCTCCTCTCGCCGTCAGTGTGTAAAAATGTTTGTTCAAGTTCTTACCTCACACTGGCTGGGTATCATTAAACTTTAATTTGTTTTTTAAGTAACAACAGTTCTAATCTTCTACTTGATGTAGTCAAAGTTAAGAATCAGAGTCAGCCTATTATATTTTGCATTACAGAGGAATTTAAACTCAAGAAAAGATTATATTTCTATTTGTCTTATGTTGTGGAGCAGGACTGCTAAGCAAATTATTGTGAATGGGGACATTTTTTAATTATTTAGGTGTGAAACCCAATAAACTCTTCAAAATTTACTTCAGCGGTAGTTTGTATTTTTAAAAAGTGTGTTCATTATAAACATGACTTAACTATGCTTTTTCCCCATTGCTTCACTAGCAGTGTTTCTATACTTTCTTGGAAATAACAGCTGCTTATTAATTTTTGATATCATGCTCACCCTCCTGCACCTAGCACAGTGCCTGGTGCAGAGTAAACATAAATTGTTTTTGTGTAAATGAGGGAGTGACTGCTGACAGATTAACTACTTAGATAGATGTTTCCTTTAAGATAAATTACTTTTTAAAATCATATTCTAATTGTATTGAGATGGGAAAGAAACTATCTTAAGATACTCTCAAAAACCTTTTAGTGTAGAATTAAAATAGGTGACACTTTTAAGTCCATTAAGTTTGACAAAGAAATTTGAGTGTGAGAAGCTGGCATAGATTGGTGAATTGACCTTTTCCAGCTGCTTTTACTAGCACATGGATATTGTACTATTGAATCCATAAAATGTTATTTCCTAAGTGCCTTCTCTACTGCTTAAGCAACCATACCCCAAAATGTTACTTCACAGTAGATTTCCTTTCAACAGAGATTTGTAGTATTAACTGTATGGTATAATATCCCAAATTTATTCATTGCTTGATGAATTATTTGCTTACAATTATATAATCTTTTAAAAATTACCCCTCTGTAGTCTCTGTTACTCTGCTATCAGAATTTCTTGATTTGAGATGGAGGAGGAAAACTGATAAAAGTAAAAGAAAGAACTGTCCCAGGTGATGATTGAGTCAGAGGCAGGCTGACACAACTCACTTAATTCCTTAATTACAAAGAGAGATACCTGTACAAAACTTTATGTAGGATCCTATGGCTTTTCAGAAAGATAAGACCTGGACTAATGGTTCTTCTAACAGTGTATTAAATTTTGCCCTTAACCTCCAGTTTAAAGTTGGAAATTTCTTCCTAGACTATAAATAACATCCAGTAAAATTTGTGGAAAACTTAGGTTGAAAAGCATTTTAAGCTCTCATTTAGCCTTTGGTGTCTGTTTTGTTTGTTTTTGAACACTGAAAAAGTTCCCCAAACTATTGGATTTCATTCGCTAACTAATATGTACGGACCACTTAGTACGTGCATCTGTTGAAGTAGGTGTTAACGTATGTAGTTGTGAGCACAGCAGAGTCAGTTCCTGACCTGATGGGATTTAGTCTAGTGGAACTCAGGCATGGTGGACAGTAAATAAATAATCATGTGATTAATAGGTAACTCCTAGTAATAGTAAGTCATATAAAGAAATACAACAGGGCCTGTCAGAGAATATAATGGGAGAACTTAATTTAGATCTGATAAGGAAGGTTTCTCTGAGGAAGTCACATGTAAACCAGGACCTGAAGAATTGAGTAAAAATTACCCTGGTGGAAAATTCGGTGTGGAACCTTTATGTGCAATGACCCCGAGGCAGGAAAAGATGTCAAACCTTTGAGAAAGTGAAGAAGACAAGTGCGACTGGAGCCTGGTTCATTTTCAGAATAGGAGATGCGGATAGCAGGGAAGTCTCATTGTTTATATTTACCATCAATTTATTTGAGTGATGTTGGGAACGACTTGATAGAGGGAGGTGCTGAAGATGGAGGGACAGTTAGAACTCTTGCTCTGCCATCTGTCCGCCAGCTCTGTGGTCCTGGCTCGTCATGGGCACGTCACAGATTCTCTGAGCTTCAGTTTCATCATCTGTAAAATGAAGATAGTAATCCCTGTCATAGACATGTGCTCAGTAAAGGTTTGTTCGTTCATGCAACAAATCCCATTATGGAGGGAATTAAAATGATTGTCCGTTATATTAAGATCACTTAAGATGCTTTAATATGTATTCTTTGATGTTTGATGTACATTAGTTTACACATGTATCCAGTTTGGTTTTTTGCGCGTCATCATTTAGGAAGGAGGTGTCAGTGGTTTTCTCCATGCTTTTATTGCTGAAGTGTTTGCGATGGTGAGAGCTCACGTGGCTGCACTGGGAGGGAATGCTGTTGTCTCCTACATAATGAAGCAGTGTGTCTTCATGGAGAATCCAAATAAGAACCAGGTGAGATGGGGTTAAAAACCTCTGATGGCGGGAACCTGTGAATGTATCCATGGCCTTTTCACCTCCCACCCTCCCCTGAAAAAGAGAATTGCTCTTCAAAGCTCTTTGATTCTAGAGGCTTAAAACATGTTTTAATGAATATGTTGGTAACCATGGTCCTGCATAGGTCAGATGCTGTTTTCACATCCCCAGTGATTAGTTATTATTCTTAAATACCTCTGGAAGTTTTGCTCCTAAATTACTGTTTCCACCACCTTCTTGGTGGGTCTTTGGGATCCAATGATGGCTAACGGAGGACAGTTAAAGACGCCCTCTGGTTTGGAATGTGATGCTGTCTAGTTCTAACTGCCCTGCTGGTGAAGAGTACATCATGATGGGGCCACACTGTTTGTTTATTTCTGATAAGTAATATAATTCTGTTAATGGGGACAAGGGAATGTTGCTTAGGTTAAATCTTAGAATAAATTTCTTTTATCAGTTTGTTAATAACTCACTTACAGTTGTTAAAGATCCCTTTAAAAACTTGAATAACTAGATTAATGAGTTTCTTTGTTTCCTGTGAATTGCCTTCTTATCCTTTGCTCATTTTTCTCTTGGGTTGTACGCTTTTTCAGCTCTACGGCACTGCCCCCAGGGTAGCAGAAGAGTATGAGCGTGTTGTTGAGTCTGTGACTGAACATGTCCTGTTGTTCTTATAGGCACAGTGTCTTATAAACGTAAGTGGTGATGCAGTGGTTTTTGTTCGTGAATCTGAATTAGAAGTGGTGTCAACTCAGCAACCTGCTGCCAACTGCCAGCCCTCATGTACTGGAGGAGAAGTTACAACCTGAAGTCAGTTAGAAAGAATGAGCTCCACTAAATGACATTCATGGGTCTCCTTTGTTTTGTCATTCATTTATCTTACTAGACATAAAAAATGAACTTGAGAGAACTGAGGAACAATTGATACATTCTGAGTATGTTTGATTCGTCTGGGATCACTTGGAGGCCTGAGAATTTTCAAATCTTGACATTTTATTTCGGCCAGCCTAGACAGACAGGCCCCGTGGAGCTTTGACCCTACCTTCCCACCCAGGAAGTTCAGATAAATTTCTCTGAGAACTGTAATAAAGATGGAAGCTATGTATAATTTATGTTGATTTTAATAAAATCATAATTTAGAAAATGAAATGGTAAGATTATCAGGAAATTAGGATAGCTATCCTAGTGTAATTTAGAAAAACTAAGCAAGAAATGAACAAATTGTTAATGAGTAAGTAATCTGATTCGAGGAATGTATGGGGTAAATGGAGAAAAGTTTTCAGAAAGCTATGCGGGTTTCTGAATATGTTATTTTGATGAGGAATTTGGTAACAACTGAAAGGGAAAATTGCTTCAGCCGTCTTTGAAAAAGAAGTTAAAATTCTGCAACTTGTATCCATAATATGTCCTAACTACTGGAAAAGAAAAGTAATTTATCAGAGCCAGTGTCCTTCCGTTGGAAGTTTAAATAAGGAAGGAGGAAAAAAACTACTATATAACTTCGTTTCTAGCCAAGTTTCAATTTGTGTTTAATTTGTCTGGAAGAGGCTTGGCTTCAGCTGGGAAGAAAAGGCCAGTGAATTTTGTTGAAGTAGTTAAAATATAATTGATCTAGAAGGAACATAAAATTATTTTCTAATAAAGTCATACTGTACTCCCACCAAATAAACAGAATTTTAGTAATATCTTAGGGATTTTTGATGGTGAGTTAGACTGTATTTGGCATAGAGTTTGGAAATGCAACTTGAATGTAAATATGCTGCAGAATGTTGAATATATAGATAGAAATACTTTTTTGTCAATGCCAAATACCTATTACAAATGAACCTTTAAAAGTACATTCCTCCTTTGCACAACAAAATTTCTTTATAGAACTCATGATTTTGCTCTTCCAGGATAACAACTGCCCTAAAGATTAGGAGTCATTTCCTTGTTATCACAGGTGTCAATATTTTTCTGTACTTTGTTTATAATTTTATTTTTTAAATAAAAAGTTTATAAACTGGAATATTCCTAAATCTCTTTTTTTGCCTCTTTGATGTAGCACTGTCAGTGGTCAGAAATCACTTTCCATCTGATCATCTCCATTCATTTCTTTAGTCAACAATCATCTGTTGTGCGTCTGCTATATGCAAGGCCCTGTTCTTAATTTGGGGGAAAAAATACATATGTAATTGTGCTACTCTCATTGCCTTTGGTAGGAAACCTACACTATTAAGTGAGAAAATGTGTGTAGCTTGGGATGAAGGTAGCTTCCCCAAGGAAATGATACTTAAGCTCAGTCTGGAAAAATAGGCAGGTCCCTGGAATTGACTGACTTGTTCATAGTTTTATTTATCCATCCATCCATCCATCCATGCGGCAGCTATTTTGGGATTCCTGAGTATGTTTCTGAGTCCTTTCTTGGCAGGGGATTAATAATGTAATTATCACTAATTGAGTACCTGTTTCGTGCCATATCCTGTGCATATGCATTATTACTAATTCTTAAAACAAAACTAGCTGGGTGGCGTTATCTCCATTTTGGTCTGAATATTTGGATACTCAACAGAGGCACAGGCTGATTTCTAGAAAAGCTAGAGTTACAGAACTGAGGCTTGCTGTCTGCAGACCCAGGCCGTTTGCTCAGTGTTGGTTACCTGTGAAGTACAGTCAGCCTATGCCAAGATCGGCTCCTTCCAGAAAAGCTGATGTTACCTGATGCCCCAAGAGTTGCTGCTGTTCCCTGTGTGTGCGTTCCCTCAGAAACATCATTTTAGACGTGCTGGGACTTAATCTTTTGGAAATATTGAGGCCAGTTATGGGATTTAACGGCACACCTCATAGTATCTCTTTCATTCTTTATTGCTGCTCCAAAGCTTAACTACACAATTTAACCAATACTTTGTTAGATTTGCTAAACTCACTGTCCCACTTCCTCCACCTCCTACTCTGCTGTAATCCATCACCATCTGGCTTCCATCACCTGATCCACCCCTAAATTTGAACATGCCAAGGATGCAAGTGTTGGATTTCAATATTGCAGCATCGGATAGCTGACAGGCTTCTTCATGCATACACATATAATTTTTCATAAATGCATAAATCAGATCATGTACATAATTTTTAAGTAGAGTGGTTTTATTTTTTACCTTTTCACCTAGATTTCTCTTCCCCCATCTCATCCCTCCCAATCCATGTTAATAACCTAGTACGTATCCTTCTTACATATTAAAGTATGCTAATGAGGTATAATTTACATTCAATAAAATTTAAGTGTACCAGTTTTGACAAATAGATTCAGTTGTGTAACCAAGATAAAGTACATTTCATCCCCCGAAGAGCACACCCTGTTCCCTTTTGCAGTCAGTTCACTTCCCCTTCCATGTAAATAGGATCTTGTGCTTGGTAAATTTCACGTAGTATAATACTTTCTAGATATCTGCATCCCCATTTGGACAACATTTTTGGCTATTACGAATAAAACTTTTTTATTTAAGTTCACACTTTCCTGTGAAAATAGGATTTCTGTTCTATGGGGTTGACTTCTTCTTATTGATAATCTGCCATATGTGTGACAAAACTTCCCCTGATTTTGCTGTCCATCCATGTAACTTATGGCAACTTTGATCATATCCAAACTTGTAATTTTATTATAGATAGTACGACTTTCCTTCCTTAGATTCCCTGAGTTAAGATGAGCTCCCCTCAAGTTTTTGACTGTCTTGCAGGTTCTTCCAACTTGTCCTGAATTGCTTTCATCTTGCTGGCTGCCCATCAGACTTGCTACCTTCATTATTTGTTATTAGATAAATGCCATCACCACTTGACCAGTTTTAGCTTGAGTCAGACACCTGAGAGATTCAAAGCCCACAATCTTCCCACGATATCCCCCAGCCTCATGAACGAGATGCAGAAAAATGTAGAAGCATGAAAATGTACGTTATGCGAAAGCAACGTATTTATTGACAAACACTTTTGTAGCTTTTTCTTTTTTCAGGGGGAGGGTCTTTCAACGAGTACTTTGAGAATCTGATCTAAGCTCTGTACCTTGTCTCCAGAAAAATAAGCATACATGTAAAATTTTGTGCACTACTTCAGGAGGTTTATCAAAACCCCTTCGTTGACCTCAAGTTAAATCTAGTATAGGCTGAATGGAGGGGAATAAGGAACCAGGCTGAAGGAAATATTAGGAACGATTGGGTAAATCCTATCCTACAAAGTTTGACTTTTCTCCAGTAGAAAAGTCAAGACATTTTTAGGATTAGACTTTTAAACATTAAAAAATACATATTTATAGTAGGCAGAATAATGGCCCTCCTGCCACCCCCCTCAAAGCTGAATCTCCAGGGCCTGTGAATCTATTACCTTACATGACAAAAGGGACTTTGAAGTTAGGATCAAAGCTAAAGACCTTGAGATGGGGAAATTATCCAAGGTTATCTTCGAGGGTCCTCGAATCTAATCAGTTGAATCCTTAAAAGTGGAAAGGAAGGGTAGAAGAGTAGGTCAGAGAGATTCGATGAGAGGTGAACTCAACCTGCTGGCTTTCAAGAAGGAAGAAGGGAGCTACAAACCAAGGAATGTGGGTGGCATCTGGATGCTGACAGCCAGCAAGGAAACGGGGTTCTCAGTTCTACAACTGCAAGGAGCTGAATTTTGCCAGCAACTTAAATGGGTGAGGAAACGGATTCTCCCCTCGAGCCTCTAGAAAGGAACAGGGCCGAAGCCAACAGCTTGGTTTTAGCCTGGTGAGACCCACGTCAGACTTATGACCTGTGGAACTGTAAGATAAACTTCAGTCACTCAGTTTGTGACCATTTGTTATGGTAATAGTGGAAAACTAATACAAGTTCTCATAAGTTTAAACTAGAGATATAGTTCAAGTATCAAGTTACCATAGTTATGCCATTTATGGTAACATCTAATATGAAATGCTTCGCAGACTCAAAGTACAATTGTAACTTTTACTTTCCAATTAATTTTTTAATACACATCTGAATAATTAGCAGAAATCCATAATCTCCAGTCTTTGAAGTCATCGTCAATTCTAGGAGCTTGACACAGTCGCCCAGATATTCAATCAGCTTCCAGAACATCTTTGGTTTGCATTTGCTTCTCACTGCCACATGGTGTCGCTGTTGGAATGGGTTCCACATAGTAGAAGATGTTGGTCTTCTGCAGCAAGGGTGCCAAACCGGCCAAGACTTCCATACAGGTTTCCAGGATTCTTTAGCAGGTAATTTCCTCCATGCCTACTCCATTTGAGGAAGGCTGCCAAGTTTCAGTTCCTAGTGCTCAGCAGCCGTCAATTGAGTTGTGAGAGCTATAAATTCTAGATGTCAGGTTTTTTTTAAAAATATGTATTTTGCAAACATCTCCCCTCAGTCTGTGGCTTATTTTGTGTTCTTCAAACATTATCTTTTGAGGAAAAGAAATGTTTAATTTTCATGAAGTCTAATTCTTTTTTTTTCTTTTTTGGTTTGTGCTGTGTTCTATCTAAGAAATTTTTGCCTGATGAACCTCACAAACATTTTCTAGAAATTTCACAGTTTTTGGCTTTACATTTAGGTACATGATCATTTCAAGTTACGTTTTTATATGGTGTAAGGTAGGGGTCAAGGATTTATTCATTCATTCATTTGCTTGCATATGGATGTCCAATTGCTCCAGCAATGGACAATGTTGACTAGCTTTTCTACATTGGATTGACATGGCATCTTTGTTGAAAATTCATTTTTAGTATATACAAGTATAATTGATTTTTTACATTGATCTGGCATCCTACAGCCATGTATTGATTCTAGTAGATTTTTCCGTGTTTCTTTGGAGTTTTTATGTAGACAATCATTTTATAATTGTACATGGGGACAGTTTTATTTATTCCTTTGAATCTAAATAACTTATATTTATTTTTCTTGTTCCTTACTAAATTGTCCTTATTAATTATTACCTTATTAAATTATTAAGTAAATATAATGTAGAGTGATGAGTGGATATTCTAGCCTGTTCCAGACCTCAGGGGAAAGGCATTCACTATTAAGTATGATGTTATCTGTGGGTTTTTCCAACATGCTCTGAATTTTATCAAGTGCTTACTCTCCATCTACTGAGATGATCAGATGAATTTTCTTCTTCAGTTTGCGGATATGGTGAATTACACTTATTGATTTTCAAATGTTAAAACCAAATTTTCAAATGTTAAACAAAATGTTCCCTCCTTTTTTATTTTCCAGAAGTTTGTCTAAAATTGATGCTATTTTTTTCCATAAATGTGTGATAGAATTTGCCTATGGAGCCATCTAAGTCTTGAGTTTTCTTTGTTTGAATATCTTTAACTATAAATTGATTTTATTGAATTTATTAATAGATATGGGGCTGTTCAGGTTATCTTTTTCTTCTTGTGTAAGCGTTGGTAGTTTGTGTCTAAGTAATTTGTTTTTTCTGATTTGTGGTTTATTGCTATAAAGTTATTAATACTAGCTCCTTATTTATCTTTGTAATATCTGTGGGAACTGTAGTGATGTATCCTCTTTAATTCCTGATATCGGTAATTTGCGTCTCCTCACTTCTTTTCTTGATAAACTTGGCTGGAAGTTTATCTCATTAATTGACTTTTTCAAAGAACCCGCTTTTTGTTTTACTGATTTTACTCTATTGTTTTTTCCTCTGTTGTCAATGCTATTTGACTCTGCTCTTATATTTATATTTCCTTCCTGACACTTGTTTTGGTTTAATTTGCTCTTATTTTTCTAGTTTCTTCTAAGGTGGAAGCTTAGATCATTGATTTGAGGCCTTTCTTCTTTTCTAATATATAAAAGTGAATGTGACACATTTCTCTATATACACTACTTTAAGAGGCTCCCCAAATTTTGATATGTTGTTTTCATTAAATTCAAAATATTTTACAATTTTCCATTTTACTTCCTCTTGGACTAATGGGTTATTTAAAAGAGTGTTGTTTAGGGATTTTTCCAGTTATATTATTTGTGGTGATAACAAGATCTAGTCTCTTAGCAACTTTGAAGCTTGTAATACAGTATTGTTGACCATGCTGTGCATTAGAGCTCCAAGACTTACTTATCTACTATTTGCAAGTTTGTACCCTTAAACAACATCCCCCCAATGCCCACCCCATCTTCATCCCAGGCCCTGGTAACCACCATTCTGCTCTCTGTTTTTTACGAGTTTGGCTTTTTTATTTTTAAATATGTATTATTTATTTATTTATTTGATTTATTGATATAATTGACATGTAACCTTGTGTAACTTTAAGGTGTACAACATGTTGATTTGATACATTTATATATTGCAATAGGATTAGCACCATACTGTTAACTAACACCTCTATTTCAACATGTAATTACCATTTCTTTTTTGTGGTGGGAATAATTAAGATCTAGTCTCTTAGCAAGTGTTACATTTGCAGTACTACAGTATTGTCGTCTATAATCACTATACTATACAAGTTTGATTTTTTTAAGATTCCACATACTTTACAGTATTTATATTTGTCTTTTTTTGTCTGACTTATCTCACTTAGCATAATGTCCTCAAGGTCTGATTTTTTTATTTCATTTTATCTTCAATATTGACATATAAACCATGCCTCTTCTTAAAAAAGTTTTGATGGTTGTTTAACCTTTTCAATATATACTTTTAATTTATCACAGTCAACCATCAAATAATAGTATAGTATTTCTTCCTTCAAATAAACTAGCATAATTACTTTGCGGTTTGAGAATATTCTCTGAATGATTGCAATCAATTTTACTTTTTTATTTCATTTTTCTTCCTTTAGGCTTTATCAGCTTCCTGGGGTGAATACTTAGCTTGTTTATTGTCATTCTTAGCTTCTCATAAGTGTATCTAAAGTTATAAATTCCCCTGCAATTGCTCTTTTATCATCCCACAAGTTTAATGCAGTATTCTTATTTTTAAATCTGAATATTTATAATTACCGTTATGATGTCTTCATCAGTCTATAAATTATTTAGAAGTGTATTTCTAGTTTCCAAATACATGTTTTTTACTTTGTTGTTTTCTAATTAAGTTGCACTATGATAAAATACTGTGATCTCAAGGAAAAGTTCTTTGAAAATTGTTGAAAATTCCCTGGTTGTTTTTCTGTTCAGTTTGTGTAACTGTTTCGTATGCACTTGAAAAGAAAATTTATTTGTTACATGCAAGTTATGTATCTCTGTATCATCTATCTAACATCTATCATGGATCTATAAAATCAAGCTTGTTAATTATGTTATTAAATCTTCTACATCCTTACCACTATTTTTATCCACTTGACCTATCAATTTCTGAGAGAGGTGAATGTGACATATTGATTACATTGATGACCTTAAATAATGGCCTCTGGGTAACCATGCATTTAGTATATGACTTTGTGACTCCTACCATCAAGAGGTGGAATCTGTTTCTCCATATCTTGAGTTTGGGCTGGCCTCCTGCCTTGCACTGGCCAATAGGATAAAGCAGAAGTAATGATTTGCCTACACTGAGCCTAGATCACAGATGTATTATGTGCTTCTGCTTTCTCTCTGGAACCTCTGCCTTGCCATGCAAACAGGCCCTGGCTAGTCTGAGAAACTCTGTGAAGCAAAGATAAGTCATCCTAACTGGGTCCATCCTGCACTTGAATTAATTAACTGAAGTGTAGATTCATGAATAATAACAAAGGACAATTATTTTAAGCCAGAGAGTTTTGGGGTAATTTTTATGAAGGAATAACTAACTGATACATAGCATTAAACATTTCCACTGTAATTATGCAGTTGCCAATTTGTCTTTATAACTTTGGCACTTTTACCTTTTATATTTTGAGGCTACGACTTTAGGTGCAGGATATTTTACAATTTTCATATCATTTTTGTTGTTTATATCGTTTACCAATATAAATATCTGTTATTAATGTGAAATGTATTCCCACTAATGCATTTTTTAAAAATCACATTTATATTTTGAACAATATGAACACTGATATACCAATTTTCTTTGGGTAATTTTGCCTGATATACTTTTTCCCCAACCCATTATATTTTTAATTCTCTGTGAATTTTTGTTCTGATTGTGTCTTTTCTGTGTGGTCCACCATTCCTTTGCTTGTTTTTTCTTTTCTCTTTTTCTGTTTTCTGTTGAATGGATCAAGTCCTCTCACTTCTTTTGTCCTTATGAGCTAGATAATTGAGATTTCAAAAGCAAATGTTTAATATCCTGCTTTCCTCTATGTGTGTTCAGAAGCAATTGAGAGATGGACAGGAGGAAGGCAGATGGCGATCAAATGCCACCTTTATTACTAATGACGGTTTTGGAGAGTGTGACTTTAAGTCTACCATCTCTGCGTTAGACAGACTTACCTGGTCCCTAACAGTGTTGAAGGACCACAGGACCCCTTCCTTATGGAGGAGCAAAGCAGAGTAGAGCAGAATGCATGGTCTCTGCTGATAAACTGATCCCAAGACAGGTAGGAGATTAGAAAGGACTGAGCTGAGTGTTCAGTTATTGGAAGAGATCATCAAGAGGATGTGACCACCGTTTGACCCCCAAGCTGGACCAGGGCAATCAGAAGCTCCTCTCCCCCTCCCCTCCCCTTGGAATGTATGTTCTGCCCACCTTTCCCACAGCCAAAGCCATTTTCAAGGATGCAGCCTTGAGAGAGTGAGGTGTTGTTGAGACCATCTGGAGTCTATCTGTGACTGAACCCAATTAAGGTCTATGCATAGACTTTTAAGATTCTGTTGGGCGGGTGCGGAGATCTACTCAACTTGTGGTCCCAAGATGAGCCTCCTAAGTAAATAAGTTCCATGCTGATTACACCTGCCACTTAACAGTCTGGAGTGGTCTGCCTCTTTCTTTGGTCTCTCCTTGCCCTCTGTGTGCAGGGTCAGTTTGAGAACCAACAAGTTGCCTCTCCCAACCATCATTCAGAGAGGTAATTTTGTTTCTACTGGACAAGAGTGAGAAGGCGTGGCCTAAGTGCCCGGGAGTATTATTTTAATAAAAATCACCCCTAGAAGAAGAAGAAGGAGAGGCATAAGTATTCTCCCCAAATAAGTCATATATTCCATATTTATTATTTTAGTGATTACCCTCACATTCTTCATATATCCATTTCCTACAGCTGCTGTAACAATTAGCACAGATTAGGTGGTTTAAAACAACACACATTTATTCTTTTTCAGTTCTGGAGGCCAGAAGTCTGAGAGGATCACTGGGCTGAGGTCGAGGTGACGGCAGGGCTGAGCTCCTTCCAGGCGCTCTAGGGCGTAAATCTGCTTCCTTTTTTTTCAGCATCTAGAGCTGCATTCGTTACATTTCTTGGCTGTGGCCCCTTCCTCCATCTTCAAAGCCAGAAATTTAGCATCTTGCTTCAGTCATCACATTATCCTCTGGCTGTGCTACCATCAAATCTTTTATGTGGACACTTGTGGTTACATTTAGGACCCACCTGGATAACCCAGGATAATCTTCCAGTCTCAAGATCCTTAATCCCATCTGCAAAGTCCCTTTGCGATATAAAATAATATTCACAGGTCTGGAGATTAGGACGTGGCTATCTCTGGGGGCCATTATTCAACCTACCACATATATGTTCTTAATATGTGATTTCTCTAACAAGTCTAAGCTTAAAGTGTCTCTATCCTTCTCCCAAATAAGCAAAGAGTTAATGTTGTTGTCTATGATTTTTAATTCTCACATTTTAAAATATATACAACTTGTGGTTTTTCTTTTTTTTGACATCTTTATTGGAGTATAATTGCTTTACAATGGTGTGTTAGTTTCTGCTTTATAACAAAGTGAATCAGCTATATATATACATATAGCCCCATATCTCCTCCCTCTTGCGTCTCCATCCCACCCCTCTAAGTGGTCACAAAGCACTGAGCTGATCTCCCTGTGCTATGTGGCTGCTTCCCACTAGCTATCTATTTTACATTTGGTAGTGTATATATGTCCATGCCACTCTCTCACTTTGTCCCAGCTTACTCTTTCCCCTCCCCGTGTCCTCAAGTCCATTCTCTACATCTGCGTCTTTATTCCTGTCCTGCCCCTAGGTTCTTCATAACCAGTTTTTTTTTTTTTAGATTCCATATATATGTGTTAGCATACGGTATTTGCTTTTCTCTTTCTGACTTACTTCACTCTGTATGACAGTCTCTAGGTCGATCTACCTCACTACAAATAACTCAATTTCGTTTCTTTTTATGGCTGAGTAATATTCCATTGTGTATATGTGTCACATCTTCTTTATCCATTCATCTGTTGATGGACACTTAGGTTGCTTCCATGTCCTGGCTATTGTAAATAGAGCTGCAATGAACATTTTGGTACATGACTCTTTTTGAATTATGGTTTTCTCAGGGTATATGCCCAGTAGTGGAATTGCTGGGTCATATGATATTTCTATTTTTAGTTTTTTAAGGAACCACCATACTGTTCTCCATAGTGGCTGTATCAATTTACATTCCCACCAACAGTGCAAGAGGGTTCCCTTTTCTCCACACTCTCTCCAGCATTTACTGTTTGTAGATTTTTGATGATGGCCATTCTGACTGGTGTGAGGTGATACCTCATTGTAGTTTTGATTTGCACTTCTCTAATGATTAGTGATGTTGAGCATCCTTTCATGTGTTTGTTGGCAATCAGTATATCTTCTTTGGAAAAATGTCTATTTAGGTCTTCTGCCCAGTTTTGGATTGGGTTGTTTGTTTTCTTGATATTGAGCTGCATGAGCTGCTTGTAAATTTTGGAGATTAATCCTTTGTCAGTTGCTTCATTGGCAAATATTTTCTCCCATTCTGAGGATTGTCTTTTCGTCTTGTTTATGGTTTCCTTTGCTGTGCAAAAGCTTTTAAGTTTCATTAGGTCCCATTTGTTTATTTTTGTTTTTATTTCCATTTCTCTAGGAGGTGGGTCAAAAAGGATCTTGCTGTGATTTATGTCATAGAGTGTTCTGCCTACGTTTTCCTCTAAGAGTGTCTGGCCTTACATTTAGGTCTTTTTTTTTTTTTTTAAACATCTTTATTGGAGTATAATTGCTTTACAATGGTGTGTTAGTTTCTGCTCTATAACAAAGTGAATCAGTCATACATATACATGTGTTCCCACATCTCCTCCCTCCTGCATCTCCCTCCCTCCCACCCTCCACATCCCACCCCACCAGGCGGTCACAAAACACAGAGCTGATCTCCCTGCGCTATGCAGTTGCTTCCCACGAGCTATCTATTTTACGTTTGGTAGTGTATATATGTCCATGCCACTGTCTCACTTTGTCACATCTTACCCTTCCCCCTCCCCATATCCTCAAGTCCATTCTCTAGTAGGTCACATTTAGGTCTTTAATCCATTTGAGTTTATTTTTGTGTATGGTATTAAGGAGTGTTCTAATTTCATACTTTTACGTGTACCTGTCCAGTTTTCCCAGCACCACTTATTGAAGAGGCTGTCTTTTCTCCACTGTATATGCTTGCCTCCTTTATCAAAGATAAGGTGACCATATGTGCATGGGTTTATCTCTGGGCTTTCTATCCTGTTCCATTGATCTATGTTTCTGTTTTTGTGCCAGTACCATACTGTCTTGATTACTGTAGCTTTGTAATATAGTCTGAAGTCAGGGAGCCTGATTCCTCCAGCTCCATTTTTCGTTCTCAAGATTGCTTTGGCTATTCGGGGTGTTTTGTGTTTCCATACAAATTGTGAAATGTTTTGTTCTAGTTCTGTGAAAAAGGCCAGTGGTAGTTTGATAGGGATTGCATTGAATCTGTAGATTGCTTTGGGTAGTAGAGTCATTTTCACAATGTTGATTCTTCCAATCCAAGAACATGGTATATCTCTCCATCTGTTTGTAGCATCTTTAATTTCTTACGTCAGTGTCTTATAGTTTTCTGCATACAGGTCTTTTGTCTCCTTAGGTAGGTTTATTCTTAAGTATATTATTCTTTTTGTTGCAATGGTAAATGGGAGTGTTTCCTTAATTTCTCTTTCAGATTTTTCGTCATTAGTATATAGGAATGCAAGAGATTTCTGTGCATTAATTTTGTATCCTGCTACTTTACCAAATTCATTGATTAAATCTAGTAGTTTTCTGGTAGCATCTTTAGGATTCTCTATGTATAGTATCATGTCATCTGCAAACAGTGACAGTTTTACTTCTTCTTTTCTGATTTGGATTCCATTTATTTTTTTTTCTTCTCTGATTGCCATGGCTAAAACTTCCAAAACTGTTTTGAATTATAGTGGCGAGAGTGGGCAACCTTGTCTTGTTCCTGATCTTAGAGGAAATGATTTCAGTTTTTCACCATTGAGAATGATGTTGGCTGTGGATTTGTCATATATGGCCTTTATTATGTTGAGGTAAGTTCCCTTTATGCCTACTTTCTGGAGGGTTTTTATCATAAATCAGTGTTGAATTTTGTCAAAAGCATTTTCTGCATCTATTGAGATGATCATATGGCTTGTCTCCTTCAATTTGTTAATATGGTTTATCACATTGATTGATTTGCATATAGTGAAGAATCCTTGCATTCCTGGAATAAACCCCACTTGATCATGGTGTATGATCCTTTTAATGTGCTGTTGGATTCTGTTTGCTAGTATTTTGTTGAGGATTTTTGCATCTATGTTCATCAGATATATTGGCCCTTAGTTTCCTTTCTTTGTGACATCTTACTCTGGTTTTGGTATCAGGGTGATGGTGGCCTTGTAAAATGAGTTTGGGAGTGTTCCTCCCTCTGCTATATTTTGGAAGAGTTTGATAAGGATAGGTGTTAGCTTTCTCTAAATGTTTGGTAGAATTTCCCTGAGAAGCCATCTGGTCCTGGGATTTTGTTTGTTGGAAGAATTTTAAACATAGTCTCAATTTCAGTGGTTGTGATTGGTCTGTTTATAGTTTCTATTTCTTCCTGGTTCAGTATGGGAAGGATGTGCTTTTCTAAGAATGTGTCCATTTCTTCCAAGTTGTCCATTTTATTGGCAGAGAGTTGCTTGTAGTAATCTCTCATGATCCTTTGTATTTCTGCAGGGTCAGTTGTTACTTCTCCTTTTTCATTTCTAATTCTCTTGATTTGAGTCTTCCCCCTTTTTTTCTTGATGAGTCTGGCTAATGGTTTATCAGTTTTGTTCATCTTCTTAAAGAACCAGCTTTTAGTTTTGTTGATCTTTGCTATTGTTTCCTTCATTTCTTTTTCATTTATTTCTGATCTGATCTTTATGATTTCTTTCCTTCTGCTAGCTTTGGGGATTTTTGTTCTTCTTTCTCTAATTGCTTTAGGTGTAAGGTTAGGTTGTTTATTTGAGATGCTTCTTGTTTCTTGAGGTAGGATTGTATTGCTATAAACTTCCCTCTTAGAACTGCTTTTGCTGCATCCCATAGGTTTTGGGTTGTCGTGTTTTCATTGTCATTTGTTTCTAGGTATTTTCTGATTTCCTCTTTGATTTATTCAGTGATCTCTTGGTTATTAAGTAGTGTATTGTTTAGCCTCCATGTGTTTGTATTTTTTACAGATTTTTTCCTGTAATTGATATCTAGTCTCATAGCCGTGTGGTCAGAAAAGATACCTGATATGGTTTCAATTTTCTTAAATTTACCAAGGCTTGATTTGTGACCCAAGATATGATCTATCCTGGAGAATGTTCCATGAGCACTTGAGATGAAAGTGAATTCTGTTGTTTTTGGATGGAATGTCCTGTAAATATCAATTAAGTCCATCTTGTTTAATGTATCATTTAAAGCTTGTGTTTCGTTATTTATTTTCGTTTTGGATGATCTGTCCATTGGTGAAAGCAGGGTGTTAAAGTCCCCTACTATTATTGTGTTACTGTTGATTTCCCCTTTTATGACTGTTAGCATTTGCCTTATGTATTGAGGTGCTCCTATGTTGGGTGCATAAATATTTACAATTGTTATAGCTTCTTCTTGGATTGATCCCTTGATCATTATGTAGTGTCCTTCTTTGTCTCTTGTAATAGTCTTTGTTTTAAAGTCTATTTTGTCTGATATGAGAATTGCTACTCCAGCTTTCTTTTGATTTCCATTTGCATGGAATATCTTTTTCCATCCCCTCACTTTCAGTGTGTTGTGTCCCTAGGTCCAAAGTGGGTCTGTTGTAGACAGCATATATATATATGGGTCTTGTTTTTGTATCCATTCAGCCAGTCTATGTCTTTTTGTTAGAACATTTAATCCATTTACATTTAAGGTAGTTATTGATATGTATGTTCCTATTACCATTTTCTTAAGTGTTTTGGATTTGTTATTGTAGATCTTTTCCTTCTTTTATGTTTCCTGCTTAGAGAAGTTCCTTTAGCATTTGTTATAAAGCTGGTTTTGTTGTGCTGAATTCTCTTAACTTTTGCTTGTCTGTAAATGTTTTAATTTCTCTGTCAAATCTGAGTGAGATCCTTGCTGGGTAGAGTAATCTTGGTTGTAGTTTTTTCCCTTTCATCATTTTAAATATGTCCTGCCACTCCCTTCTGGCTTGCAGAGTTTCTGCTGAAAGATCAGCTGTTAACCTTATGGGGATTCCCTTGTATGTTATTTGTTGTTTTTCCCTTGCTGCTTTTAATATTTTTTCCTTATATTTAATTTTTGATAGTTTGATTAATATGTGTCTTGGCATGTTTCTCCTTGTATATTTCCTGGAATGGACTCTCTGTGCTTCCTGGAATTGATTGACTATCTCCTTTCCCATATTAGGGAAGTTTTCCCCTATAATCTCTTCAAATATTTTCTTAGTCCCTTTCTTTTTCTCTTCTTCTTCTTGGACCCCTATAATTCGAATGTTAGTGTGTTTAATGTTGTCCCAGAGGTCTCTGAGACTGTCCTCAGTTGTTTTCATTCTTTTTCTTTATTCTGCTTTGTGGTAGTTATTTCCACTATTTTATCTTCCAGGTCACTTATCCATTCTTCTTCCTCAGTTATTCTGCTATTGATTCCTTCTAGAGAATTTTAAATTTCATTTATTGTGTTGTTCAGCATTATTTGTTTGCTCTTTAGTTCCTTTAGGTCCTTGTTAAACCTTTCTTGTATTTTCTCTATTCTATTTCCAAGATTTTGGATCAGCTTTACTATCATTACTCTGAATTCTTTTTCAGGTAGACTGCCTATTTCCTCTTTATTTGTTTGGTCTGGTAGGTTTTTGCCTTGCTCCTTCAACTGCTGTGTATTTCTCTGTCTTCTCATTTTGCTTAACTTACTGTGTTTGGGGTGTCCTTTTTGCAGGCTACAAGTTCGTAGTTCCCATTGTTTTTGGAGTCTGCCCCCACTGGCTAAGGTTGGTTCAGAGTGTTGTGTAGGCTTCCTGGTGGAGGGGACTGGTGCCTGTGTTATGGTGGTTGAGGCTGGATCTTGTCTTTCTGGTGGCAGGACCACGCCTGGTGATGTGTTTTCGGGTGTCTGTGACCTCATTATGATTTTAGGCAGCCTCTCTGCTAATGGGTGGGCTGTGTTCCTGTCTTGCCAGCTGTTTGGCATAGGGTGTCCAGCCCTGTAGCTTGCTCATCATTGAGTGGAGCTGGGTCTTAGTGTTGAGATGGAGGTCTCTGGGAGAGCTTTTGTCATTTGATGTTATGTGGAGCTGGGAGGTCTCTGGTGGACCAATGTCCTGAACTCGGCTCTCCCACCTCAGAGGTACAAGCCTGACACCTAGCCAGAGCACCAAGACCCTGTCAGCCACATGGCAGTCTTTTTCCAGAAATAGAGGTCTCAAATTATTAATATGTCTTTGGAGCAGTCTCTCAGAGGAGATGCTGTGTTCCGGGCTTAAGTCCTCAGTTTTGTCTCCAAACTCCAGAACTCCACACCCCAGAGGCCCTCCTTTGGACGTGCTGCCACTCCCCCTCCATGCGTTGTGGTTGTTTTTGTATTGTAGGTACTTATTTAGATTAACAATGTACTTTTCTGATTTCTGCATAGCATTACTTTTTGTGTACCATCCCTTTCTTTTGGGTTCCTTTTCCTTCTTGCATCGCAAGTATATTTATTAGAATTTAGTTTACTCAGGTTCTGAGTATGTCTAAAAATTTGTATCCAGAATTGTTTTTATTCCACCTTCACTATGTAGTTTAGTTGACTATATAATTCTAGGTTCACAATATTTTTTCCTCAGAAGAGTGCCATAGTTCCTAGCAGAGCACCAGACACCTAGGGATGAATGAATGAATGAACTTTACAGATATTAGGAGAACAGAATAGTGAAAATCATCCTGGACTAGGGGTCAGAAGTAATACCAGATCTTCTACTTATCACCGTTTGGCTTTGGCAAAGCCACTTAACATAACAATCTCACTTGAAAATGGGAATAGTAATCTGTGCCCTAAATCACAATAGTCTCGTGAGTTTCAAAATAAAAAGAAAAAAATGGATTTGAAAAATTCTTTGTTAATGCAAAATTTTACAGTTTCTGAGCAATCAATTAATTATTGTAAAAGAATTAATATCAATTGAGAAACATTTCCAAAATGCTGATTTAAATCTATATCCACTTATTGAGCTTGATAATGTCTCTTGCAAATGATTCAGAATTTTTGATAAGATTGGTTTATTTTTCATTGCTAAACAAGAGAATCATTTTATAATGTCTCACAGATGTAACTTTTACCTGTGAGATTTAATTACATCAATTAGCAAAAAGTATACTGCCACAGCAAAAAATATTATATAGTTGAAGATTCTCCTTCAGTATATCAATGTACGCTTTCATTGTGATGATTTTTGAAGTAACTTTACATTTACAAGGTTAATTGGAAAACCTGATACTCCTTGCAGTAATGTTTTCTTGACAGGAAATTATTTATCTGAGATTAAGGGAATTGAGTACATCTGTAGACAAGATGACAGATGAAGCTTAGAATGAATGATGACCCAGAGAGTGGTTAGAAAACTTTTTCTCCATTTACATTGCAGTCAGTCACACATAGCATTTTATTCTCACAGATAAGATTTTCAAGGAAACTGCTAGACTTCAGATTGAGGGAACAAGAAGTATTCTTTTTGGCATATGGATGAAGGTAACTATTTCGTACCTTATAAGACAAAGGCACACATATATGTTTTAACAACAGAGTCATCTAGTTGAATTATTCTTGTCTGCCTTGGGTGGTATTTTCTAGGCGTATTTAGAGAAACGGATCTATTTACAGACACTCCCATCTCTTTCTCACTCTCTGAAATCGAGGAAATTGAGGAAAAATCCTTTCTATATTTGCTTGGACACACTCAGTTGTGTTTGATGGGCCTTCATCAGAATATAAATTGATCAGTCTCCTAATCCTCCACTTTGATATAAAGTACTCAGCCATTATATGCTCCCAGAAATATTTATTGGCCCGTAAGGTTGTCCTCCACACATTGGCACAAACATCTCATTCCCCAAAGTGGTTATAATGATGGAAATAAAAGCTGAAGCATCAATTTGTAATGGGTGGAAGGAGGTGGGGACCAGCTGTGTTCAGTGGATTGATTGCTATTTGTACCCTTGGGCATTTTCCAGAAAGCTCTTTCATATTTATTCTTATCATGTTTCAGAGGCATGACCCTAAGGGACTGCCACTTAATGTCTGTAGTTGGGAAACTCGAGACCAATTTTCTTGGATGCTCAATGGGATGGACATAGGTACCACTTTATCCCTCAGATTTTAGGTCTTAAATTATTAATAACCTGTTTGCAATTGCTTTTATTTTGCGTCAGCTGAACTTGGCATATTACAAAGAGTTCCACAACCAACCAAGAGTTCTTGGTATATTACGAAGAGTTCTTAGCACATAATAAGGGCAGAGTAAATATTTATTACAGGTAACATGAATGAAAGCTTTTGTTTTTTCTTTAAAAAAATTGAAATGCCATTGTTTAGGGTTCAAGATAAACTTTTAAGCATAAAGCTGTTTAAGATAAAAACCAGTTAATTCTCTTAGTGCTTATAAATCTCTAATAGCTTTTTACCATTTTAGTGTCATGCTCTCTGAGTTTTAATCTATCCTAGGAGTTACCTTGTTTGTCTTTTTTATTAACATTTTATTATTTTTTAATCCCAGTGTTTCAGGAGCTTTTATTTTATCAAGTTTTTTGTAGGCTTGTTTTTGGGATTTCAGTTTTCGGAATCTCTGATATTTTAAAACTAAATTACTGGCCAAGAACCTTTCAGACATTCTTTTATAAACATTCTGGTTTTAAATACCTACCATCTAAACAGCAGTCAATCAAGAAAAGAATAAAAAGCCAATGAGGTCAATTATTCTTCTGTCCAGACTCCAAATTGATAGTCTTCAATTCTGATATCGGTTTTGTCTAATTATTTAAAGCTTTGGCAAACATTTTGACAGGAAATTTGATGTTAAGTGTGTTATTCTCCCTTTCTCCTTCCTTCCCTCTTTTTCTTTCTTTCTCTTTCTCTCTCCATCTCCCACCATTCTTCCTTCCTTCTTTCCTTCCCTCCTTTCTTCCTGCATTTCACAGGGATTTTCAAGATTCATTCTCATAAGGTCACTTATTACATAAAAAGTTCAATGTGTTTATTTTTTTATTATTATTATTTTAAAAATATTTATTTATTTATTTGGCTGTGCCAGGTCTTAGTTGCGGCATGCAGCTCCTTTAGTTGCGGCAAGCATGTGGGATCTAGTTCCCTGACCAGGGATTGAACCCGGGTCCCCTGCATTGGGAGTACGGAGTCTTAACCACTGGACCACCAGGGAAATTCCCAATGTATTTTAATGCATAAAACACCAGCCATCTAGGACAGTTCCATTTAAAATGATGAGATGAGGAGTAGTTTGCTCTAAAGTCCACATTCACTTTGAAATAAGAATTGTGCCTCCAGAGTGAAAAAGAACTGTGAATAGGCTTTGGCACAGTAATTATACTATCAGCCTGCAGAGGTATGTTGGCAAAGGTGCTGGTGTTCAGGAGACTCTTCTAGTCCTGGATCTTCCACCCACCTAGTATCATTACTTCTGCTTAAAGTCACCTCCATGGGGTGAGAAACTTGATCATTTAAAGAAGCCACCCAATCTCTCTCTT
Source organism: Balaenoptera borealis (assembly GCF_965194805.1). Lineage (NCBI taxonomy): Eukaryota > Metazoa > Chordata > Mammalia > Artiodactyla > Balaenopteridae > Balaenoptera > Balaenoptera borealis. The sequence continues at coordinate 19,088,380 of NC_138870.1, read as the reverse complement.
GAACATCACCTAATGCTAATTCTCCACATAGTCCTTACTACTCACTACTTGATATTTTCCTTGTTTGTTTCTTTTGATTATCCTCCTGGAATTTAAGCTTCAGAAGCTTTATGTCTTTTTTTCTTTGTTGAATATCCGGCGTCTAGAAGAGAGCCAGGAATATACCATATCTCACTGACTAGCATGACATCAACTGTAAGATATACCATCATTTTACATTTTACATCTGAAAAAAAAATGCCACCATTTATGCTATGGGACAATGCCTTCTTGTCACTTTAGGCTTTTAATTTTAATATATTGAAGAGCTCTTTTAGATTTATTTAGAAAGAACATACATTTATCATACGTAGCAAAAATAACTTGGTTAAGCTATTCCTGGAACAACTTCTCACTCAGAATCCAAATCTCCAGTATAAATTTATTTTCAATGAAAGTTGCCAGTACACACATTTTTCCATACAATATCATGGTCTGTGTCATCAAGTGCATCAGTGAAGCAGTATTTCTTAAAAGATTGCTCCATTATTGTCTTTGTGATTTCCTTCCCAGATGGTGATACTCGCTTTGCAAGTTTTGATGCTTGTGGGAAGTCAGTGCCTGGCAGACAGCAACTCTAAGACTCACCCAGATTTCAGAGATGTCAAAATGTGAGAAACTGTACATCCACGAATTGCAGGAATAGGGTTGTAGATAATAAATAAATGATTTTTGAATACTTAAAGAAATGACTGTTGTCAACTCTCTCTGTCCTTGGGCAAGCCAGTTTATTCCTTGAGCCTTACTTTTCTCATTTAGAAAATTAAGGTGTTAGACTAGAAGCCCTCTAAGATCATTTTTGCTAAAAGAAAAATTGTAAGTGCTTTGTAAGTAGCTGTAGTTGTATAAGACAATATAGTGTTGGTGAACCATTAAAAAATACTCTGTCCAACAGGGTCTTCAAAGGTTCAAGGTTCCAGTTCAAACAATAAGAATCCCACCCATCTGTCCTTTTAGATAATTGATGGGAGATGCAAGAGCTCAGCTCAGAAGGTATAAGGTCTGTGGAGTGTGGGCATTCTCACCACACTTTGCTGGCCCCTTTCTTTATGTGCCTGGTTGTGGCTGGTGAGTGAGTACAAAGCACACAGAGCACTGCCATCAGAGAGAGAAAAACTAATCATTGAGAGGATTTACAGACAGGAAGAAATGTATGCTTAACCTCTATATGGCTCAGGATGTAAGGAAGGGATGACCTCTGGACCCTTTGCCAAGGTTAGAAAGTACTTGGAGGGGCCAAGCAGAGAGTAGGACTCAGGTTGCAGCTGTGGTAAGCAGACTGTCTGGCCCAACTGCAGGTGACCCAACTGGGCAGAATTTTAAAAATCTTGGTTGTCAAGTTTTGTCTTGGTTCTCTCCATACACAGCCCTCAGAGTCTTGTATCTCCAGATGTGGCTGAATGGACACTTTGTGAATACAGAATTGTTCCTTCATAAGCCTGAAGTCAATGCCTACAAATTTGGGGAGCAACTCCATGAACCACCAGATAACCCGTGTATGTATGCACAACATCCAGCTAAAAATGTCTATAGGCGCTGCCCGACATGACTACCTACACCAATTAATCTCTATGGCCTTGAACTTGCTATATACCTCACTATGTTTCAGGAGGCCCTATCTTAGACACAGTGACCTCCTGCACGTCAGTGAGAGGATTGAAACTAGAATAAGGAAAACTGGGATTGGTTTCTCCTTTGTTTCTTCTCTTACTGAAAGTATCCGACTATTGTAATTAATTGCTTCCTGCCTGTTTCTTTCCCTAGGTTATGAGGTACTCCCCAGAGAACAGAGGAAGAACAAAGGAGTACATTATTAACTAAAATCAGCACATTCCTTTTTTTTTTTTTTACCATCCTGGAATAGATAATTTATCGTAGTTTGATGCCTCAGGAAACATTCCATTTTGGTTACAAGACACAGAAAGAGGCTGTCTTAAACTTGCCTCACAGACCCCTTCATATACTTGGCATGGTGCTAACGCCTCCTACTGCCGCGGGATTTGTTCCTTCTCAGCGTAATTTGAAATTCTCCTTCCAGGTCAGAATCAAAGAAGGATTAGAAAGAAGTCCATTTCAACATTTAAAGACCACTTCAAGAATACTTATAATATCCTGCCAGTTATGAATATATTACATTTACTAAAATTTGCTAAGTACCCTGCCAAATTTTTTCTTAATATTATAATCAAAAGTATTTAGTTATTGGTATTTCTGTAGCCACTGAAAATGCCAAGTAACTATATACAGAATATATTTTCTCCTTTGAAACTGCAAAGCTCCAGAGGTTCAGACTATAATGGCCACACTCTTCCAGATACATTATTCATTATAGACTAGCTCTCAAGAGTCCTACATTATAGAAAACTAATTACCAGCTACATTTTAAACCACCGTATGCTAATTTACATTATGAGCATTTTGAACAATCTCTCACTCCAGGTCAACTTTTTTTTTTTCTTTTTTTTTTAAATAATAAAGGCACTGAACAATTTTTGGTAAAGCTTAAAAAAATAAAAAAAAAACAAATTAGGGAAATTTGACTAGCGAAGAATTTGACAGAATTCATTATTAGATGCATGATAAACAAGTATATTGGAAGATGGGTAAGAGATTTATGTTCTGGGACAACTGTTTAAATATGTCTTTATTGCTTTATGATTCTGTACAGATGCTAAGGCCTGAAATGGAGGTGATAAGAGATGTGTCTACCTATTGAGGATGTGAAAGACACCACTTATCCGTTTGCAGGCCACACCTCGGAGAGGATGAGGTAGGATGCTTTTTCTAGGTGCCCTGCTTCCCATACATGGAAGCTTCCCAAAGGATAGTATATGGAATTATATGCCTGGTAAATTTGGGTTTACAGTAAGTCCTCTACATACGAACCTTCAAGTTTCGAACTTTCAAAGATGCGAACATGCGTTCACATGTCCAGTCACGTAAGTTAGCTCACGTGTCTGGCGTGCATTGTCACGTGCATGCATCCTCTACAAATGGTTGTGCTTTTGTGTACTTTACTGTACAGTACTGTATAGAGCACAGTAGTACAGTATCTTTATTTCAAGGCCAGGATGTCTGGAAGCAAGCATAAAAGCAGCCGTGATGTAGCTGGTACTGCTAAGAAGCGCCAAGCGATAACGATGGAAACAAAAGTGAAAATAATTGAGAGAGTGGGGCGAGGCGAAACAAGGTAGACGTTGCTTATAGCAAGAATTGTTCAACTATCAGCATGATTCTAAAGACAAAATCATGGAACATGTGAAGTCTCCTGTGCCAGTGATGTCGACAGTAATATTGAAGAAGCGTGGAAAAGTGATGGAGGAGATGGAGAAACTTCTCAGTGTGTGGATGCAGGATCAGCATCAGCATCGAGTCCCGCTCAGCTTAACGCTGATTCAAGAGAAAGTTAAAGCCTTTATGAAGAGTTGAATAAGAAACAGGGCAAAGAATCAGAGGGCGCATCTTTTTAATGTGGCTGGTTTCATTGGTTCAAGACTAGAGCCAACCTTCACAACATAAAAGTAAGTGGTGAGGTAGAGAGTGCAGATATGGTAGCTGCCTGGGAATTTCCTGAAATGCTTTGAGAAATTATTGATGAAGGCGCGTATTTACCTGAGGAGGTTTTCAATGTGGTTGAGACAGGACTGTACTGGAAGAGGATGCCATACCGAAGTTACATCAGTAAGGAGGAAAAGTTGTTGCCAGGCTATAAAGCAGCAAAGGATAGGCTAACTCTTGCTTGGTGGCAATGCTTCCGGCGATATGAAGCTGAAGCCTCTCTTAGTTTTTCAGAGTTCACAAGAACCCTTAAAATCATAGCCAAGGGTTCTCTTCCTGTTGAGTGGAAGAGTAGCCCCAAAACCTGGGTTACACAGACCATTTTCCAGTACTGGTTTTTCCAACACTTTATCCCAGAGGTAGAGGAATATTGCTTGGAAAAGGACATCCCATTCAACATTCTTTTGCTGCTCGACAGTTCTCTGGACCACTCCCCATTCAAGGACGACTTTCATCCCAATATCAAAGTAGTGCATCTGCCACCGAACACTATGTCCCTCATCCAACCTATGGACCAGGGAGTTATAGCGACTTCCAAGAAATATTTATGTCACACTTTTCATCAGGCAGTAAAGGCGAGTGACGAATGAGGAACAACCTTTTGACAGTTTTGGAAGGACCATAACATCTACAATGCCATAAAAAACATTGACTTTGCTTGGCATGAGGTTACGGCCATCACCGTGAATGGGGTTTGGAAGAACCTTTGCTTGCTGTTTGTTCACGATTTTTGTGGATTTGAGAAGGTGGATGAGGAGTCCAAAGAGGTCTTCAGCAACTTAGTGACCCTCAGTGAGGAGCTGGAGCTAGATCTGCAAGAGGACAACTTCACTGAACTCCTTGTGTGCAACACAAGGAACTTACTAATGAAGACCTGATAGAATTGGAGGCCCAGAGAAAGGAAGAAGAGAGACAAGAGGAAGAAGTAACTGAAGAACAGAAGAGATTCATGATGCAGGAAATGGCAAGTGGATTTTCTTCATTTGAGGAGGCACTGTTAGGTTTTGAGGCACAGGACCCAAATGTAGAACGGTACACGAAGGTTGCAGCAGCCGTTCAGAATGCAATCTAGTGCTACTGTGTCATCTATGATGAGAAAAAATAAAAAAAGAGCTACTACCCAGACATCACTGGATCATTTTTTCAAGAGGGTAGATAAAATTGAATTCAGCAATGAACCAGACCCTGTGCCATCAACGTCAGGCGTGAGTGAAATTGCAGCTTGCCCTCCATCTCCTATTGCTGACGATCCTTCAGCTCTACCATCTCCCACCTCCTCTCCCTCCTCCAGTCAGTAACTCTTCTTGCCTGTTCACGCGATGCCAGCCCCTGTATGCCAGCTGTTGGACTGTACTGCTGTACTTTTCAAGGTACTGTACTGTAAGATTAAAAATGTTTTCTTATTTTTTGTGTTTGTTTTTTATGTATTATTTGTGTGAAAAGTATTATAAACCTACTACGGTACAGTACTATATAGCTGATTGTGTTAGTTGGGTACCTAGGCTAATTTTGTTGGACTTAACAAACAAATTGGACTTACGAACCTGCTCTCAGAACGGAACTTGTTCCTATGTAGGGGACTTACTGTAACCAGACCAGTCTGCTGCCCATTAAGTTTATTCTTTGCTACAGTTTTTAGGGAAGGACATTCAAAACTCGTCTCATGTATAAGTGTTCAAAAACCCTGGGAAGGCCTGGCATATTATCACATACAGAACAACCATAGAGAAAACTTCAACAATAACAACAAACCAGGCACGACTGTATTAGTGACACCTAGAACACAGAGATTTTCAAGTCAAGCTCTCTCCATTAACCCCATCACTCTGCATTGAAGTCTCATTCATTTAGAATGCAATTAAATTCCTGCAAGATTCTTTATGAATTGTCCCCTGCCACCCTCTCCGATGGCAGCTCTTACTGCTGTCTACCAGACATCCCAGCTTCCTCAGCTTTAAGGGAGCTACAATGTCTCTTGTTCAGTGTTTCATAAGTATTTATACAGGTCTACAAAAAATATATATATAGGTGTACATATATATATGTAATTATTTAAATAGCAGTGCTTTATAGTTTTCAAAGTACCTTTACCTTTTTTCTTTGATTTCTATTTTGTTTCCAGAAACTTTCTATCAGTTTCTACCAGTTTTCTAAAAACTCTCCTATACTTGATATTAGATTATTAAGATATTGATATATAAAGTATATCAATTACTTTCAGTAGAAGTAATTGATAATGTAAACGAGTGAATCAGTGTGGCATGTTGGTGCCACTGAAAAAGTACAGCAAAAGATGGGAAAAGCATGTTTATTTGCTGTCAGGAAATACATGAAAAAGTTAGTGGCACTTCAGACCCAGGGACACATACAGAATGAAAGTGAGGGGATGGAAAATGATATTCCATGCAAATGGAAATCAAAAGAAAGCTGGAGTAGTAGCAATACTCATATCAGACAAAATAGACTTTAAAATAAAGACTGTCATAAGTGACAAGGAAGGACACTACATAGTGATCAAGGGATCAATCCAAGAAGAAGATATAACAATTATAAATATATATGCACCCAACATAGGAGCACCTCAATACATAAGGCAGCTGCTAACAGCCATAAAAGGGGAAATTGACAGTAACTCAATAATAGTGGGGGACCTTAGCACTCCACTTACACCAATGGACAGGTCATCTGGGCAGAAAATTAATTAGGAAACACAAGCCCTTAAGTGATACATTAGAGCAGATAGACTTAAATGATATTTATAGGACATTAGATCTGAAAGCAGCAGAATACATTTTCTTTTCAAGTGCACATGGAACATTCTCCAGGATAGATCACATCTTGGGTCACAAATCAAGCCTCAGTAAATTTAAGAATATTGAAATAGTATCAAGCATCTTTTCCAACCACAATGCTGTGAGATTAGAAATCAATTACAGGAAAAAGACTGTAAAAAACACAAACACATGGAGGCTAAACAATATACTACTAAATAACCAAGAGATCACTGAAGAAATCAAAGAAGCAAAAAGGCACATGAACCCCAGTGCTCATTGCAGCACTGTTTACAATAACCAGGACATGGAAGCAACCTAAATATCCATCAAGAGGAATGGATAAAGAAGATGTGGTACATATATACAATGGAATATTACTCAGCCATAAAAAGGAATGAAATTTGGTCATTTGTAGAGATATGGATGGACCTAGAGACTGTCATACAGAGTGAAGTAAGTCAGAAAGAGAAAAACAAATATCGTATATTAATGCATATATGTGGAATTTGAAAAAAATTGGTATAGGCAATCTTATTTACAAAGCAGAAATAGAGACACAGAAGTAGAGAACAAACGTATGGATGCCAAGGGGGAAAGGGGTGGGTGAGATGAATTGGGAGATTGAGATTGACATATATACACTATTGATACTATGTATAAAGTAGATGACTGGGACTTCCCTAGTGGTCTAGTGGTTAAGAATCCGTCTTCCAATGCAAGGGACGTGGGTTCGATCCCTGGTGGGGCAACTAAGATCCCACATGCCGCGGGGCAACTAAGCCTGAGCACTGCAACTACTGAGCCTGCACACCACAAATAGACAGCCCATATGCCACAACTACTGAGCCCACGTGCTCTGGAGCCCATGTGCCACAGTCAGAGAGAAGGCCATGTGCTGCAACAAAGAGCCTGTGTGCCACAACGAAAGATCCCACGTGCTGCAACTAAGACCCAATGCAACCAAATAAATAAATAAATATTAAAAAATAAAATTAAATTAAAAAAAAAAGATAACTAATGAGAACCTACACTATAGCACAGGGAACTCTACTCAGTGCTCTGTGGTGACCTAAATGAGAAGGGGATATATGTATACGTATAGCTGATGCACTTTGCTGTACAGTATAAAGTAACACAATATTGTAAAGCAACTATACTCCAATGAAAATTTTTTTAAAAGTCAGTGGCTCCAGTTAGAGAAGGCAGACTGGAAGAAAGAATTATAGCCCAGTCCTTCTGGAAGCAAGGTAGCATAAGGTGTACAGATGCAGAACAGAGTGACTCAGTGAGATAGGATTCAATTAGTGGAAGGTAAAGAAGCTGCGTTTAGGGGAAAACTTGTGAATCATAGACAACAGCCTCAAACCAGAGTGAAAAGTCACGCATCCTTAGATTGGAAAATCTGTCCTGTTTTTATCCCTCTCTTGTATGAAGGTGATAATAGCTCTTTCCATCATGGTGCCACTTAATGAGAGTAGAAAACCTGGGCTCATGTGCCCTCAACAGCAAGAATAATTAATACGTTTGTTCAGATTCTGTTTATGCTTCTGCCGTGAATGGAAGTCATCTTCTAGGTTGAATGAAAACAATATTTTAAAAAAATTGGAGTATAGTTGCTCTGCAATATTATCCAAGTTACAGGTGTACAATATAGTGATTCACTATTTTCAAAGGTTATATTCCATTTATAGTTATTATAAAATATTGACTACATTCCCTGTGTTGTACAATATATCCTTGTAACTTATTTTTATACCTAACAGTTTGTACCTCTTCCTCCCCTAACCCTATATTGCCCTTCCCTCCCTTCCCTCTCCCCACTGGTAACTACTAGTTTGTTCTCTATATCTGTGAGTCTGCTTCTTTTTCCTTATAGTCATTAGTTTGTTGTATTTTTTAGATTCTGCGTGTGGGTGATATCATATGGTATTTGTCTTTCTCTGTCTGACTTACTTCACGTAGCATAATGCCCTCCAAGTCCATCCATGTTGCTGCAAATAGCAAAATTTCATTCTTTTTTTATGACTGAGTACTATTCCATTGTGTATGTATACCACATCTTTATCCATTCATCTGTTGATGGACACTTAGGTTGGTTCCATATCTTGGCAACTGTAAATGATGTTGCTAAGAACATTGTGGTGCCTGTATCTTTTTGAATTAGTGTTTTTGTTTTTTCCATTTGAATGAAAACACTCTTACCTGCCTCATCCTAGCTCCAATTCCAGCCACTGAGAACTGGGTATTGACTGAATGGGCTGTGCTCACTTGCTCAGCTCTGAGCTTTCCCCTCCTTTATTCAGGATATGACAAAACATCGACAGAAAGTACTCATGTGTATTTGACAAATCTCTGAGGTTTTGAGGTGTGAAGCTAAATGGTTTGGTTTAAAAGCCAGACCACTGAAGAATGTTGAATAAAGGCGCTGTAAGCAAAAGGGAGGGTGATACACCCTTCTCCCTCCCCGAGTAAGCTTTTCAAAGAGACACTGGCCTGGCTCACAATGGGAGCCTCCTGCCATGAGCTATGGTATGGTAGACTGTATCTCCAGTTCCACATGCTTTTCAGAACTTTGCCTTTCCCCACCAAGAAATGGGGTAATTCTTTTCCACTTGAAATTGGAAATAGAATCCAAGGAATAAAGAAAGTAGAAGAGATGTTGGCCAACTTCTGAGGCTACATTATAAAAAGGTGATACAGTCAGTACCCCCCCCCCACCCCGCCCCATCTCTCTCTCAATACTAGGTCTTGGAATCTAGCCACTATGTTTTTTTTTTATTTGAAGTATAGTTGATTTACAATGTTGTGTTAATTTCTGCTGTACAGAAAAGTGACTCAGTTATAAATACATACACACATGGTTTATCTCAGGATATTGAATATAGTTCCCTGTGCTATACAGTAGGACCTTATTGTTTATTCGTTCTGTATATAATAGTTTGCATCTGCTAACCCCAAACTCACATCTATGCCTTCCCCCCCCCACCCTTGGCAACCACAAGTCTGTTCTCTATGTCTGTGAGTCTGTTTCTATTTTGTAGATAGGTTCATTTTTGTCATATTTGAGATTCCACATATAAGTGATATCATGGTATTTGTGTTTCTCTTTCTGACTTACTTCACTTAGTATGATAATCTCTAGTTGCATACATGTTGCTGCAAATGACACTATTTCGTGCTTTTTTTATGGCTGAGTAGTATTCCATTGTATACATGAACCACGTCTTCTTTATCCATTCATCTGTCAACCTAGCCACCATAGTTTGAAGATTAAATGTGAGGAGACCACATAAAGAAGCCATCAACCCCAACAGCCAGCATTACTGCCAGACATATGAGTGAGCTTTAAGCTGATTCCAGCCCTCACTTTGTTATGCAGCAATTGATAAGTAATACAGATTTCAAGTTATTTGCTCACTGAGTTTCATTTTGGAGGCTCATCATGTTCAAATTCTACGTGGTTTTCTTTGGCTTCTGCACATGTCATACACTTCACTTGGAGTGCTCTTCTTCTGAGGAAATATGCATTCTTCATTTTTGTTCCCTAACATAACTCAAAATCTCTTTTGAGACTATAGGGACTATTGCTATTCTCTTTATTCTGCATATCCCTATGCACAATGATCTCCTTTAGACTGTATTTTCATTCACGTTTGTTTTGTTTTTCTTTCTCTTTGCTTTCTCCCACAGAGTCAAGTCCTGAATATTGTGAATATTCAATTAGACTGCTAATGACTGGAATTTACTGGAGGGGCTGTGTGGTGTGGTAGGTTAAGAGCATTGGTTCCAGACCCAAACCACCCAGGTCAGGATAGTGGCTCTACCACTTACCAGCAGTGTGCCTAGAATAAACTACTTACTGTCTGTATCAGTCAGGGTTCTACTAGAGAAACAGAACCACTGGGAGATACACACCCACACCACCCCCACACACAGATTTCTTTCAAGGAATTACACGACTGTGTGGTTTTGGCTGGGCAAGCCCAAAGTCTGTTTTCTTGCCACACCAGCTGACCAGATCCCAATCCTAGGACACTGTAGCCATTTACCCTTTTCTTGCAAATTGGTGCTGGAACAATCTCTGTTTGACAGTAAACCATGTGTAGGAGGCCTCATCCAGTCTCGGGTCTGCTCTCTCTCCCCTTCCTCCCAGTAGCTATTTCCAACCTTGTCTCCTCCTCTCTACTTTGTCAGAGGAAGGGAAATCCCGTCTCTTTTATTCAGGCTCGTTTCTGTACCTCAGTTTTAAGTCACATCTGTGCAGTTTCCCCCTAAAACTTCTCCAAATTCTAGTCCATCTCTTATTTTCAAGCTTTTCACTCTGCTTGTTCTTGATCTTAAAATATAAACGTGTTCCTACTCTTCCCTACGTCGGGCTTTAGCTACTGGGCCTTCCTTTGTCAAACAAAGTTCTTTTTCTCCCAGCTTTATTGAGCTACAACTGACATATAACATTAACATTAGGTAAGTTTAAGGTATACACATGTTGATTTGATACATTGCAAAATGATTACTACCAGGGGTTAGCATACACTTTCATCATGTTACCTAATTACTATTCTTTCTTTCAGTGAGAACATTTAAGATTTCCTCTCTTAGCAGCTTTCAAGTATCTAATACAGCATTGACTATAATCACTATGCTGTACTTTGATCCCCAGAAATTATTCATCTTATAATTCAAAGTTCTTGAGAAAGGCATATGATTTGCTCTTTTTACATCCTCACTTGTCATTCACTCTTCCATGCACTAAAATCTGACTTCTACCTCAACCTTTCCACTGAAACTGCACTCACAAGGTTGATGACCTAAAGCATGGATCCAAGAGATGACTAGAAAGCATCTTCAGCAATCTTGTTCAAATCTCTGTAGCTCTAGACAGTGCTCACCACTCTACTCTGCTTGAACGCCTCTCTTCTCTTGGCGTCCATGGCACTCTTCTTATAACACATATCCCGTTAATATTTATAATTGCTCAGTCATCCATTTGCTCATATCAATAAGACTTTGTGTATTTTTCTCATATTCTCCAATCAAATGTGGAAGAACCTGCACTTAGTCCAAAGGGGCCAGTCCCATGAAGTGTCAGGTGAAAAAAGAGCTAAAGACTCTGATCAACCCATTGGGAAACCAGTTTTTCAGCTGCTATTATGTCTGTCACTGCCTCTCAGCGTTAGTGTGGAAAACCCATGAGACGTGGAGCCTTCAGTTCTCTTCCGTGAACAAAGAAAATGCTGACCTAGTTGAAAAAGTGGGTTTACCTAGACATAAAAGAAGTTGGGAACTTATATATGGCCAATTAAAAAAAAAAAAATCTTGCCTAAGTGGGCATCATCACATTTCATGTAGAAGTTATTTTTCAATTACAGGAAAATATAAACATTTCTCAGAATTTAGTCATTTCATGTAGGTTGGACATATAAAATCTATGTTATTTTATATATTTTGGGGGGCAAACTAATTCTATTAGCATTAACTCCTCTGGTTATTATTTATTGACTGTGATTTCAACAGTTCCTGGCTTATACAGTGTTATTGGTGTTAAATTTGTGGGCTGTAAGCTTAGGGGATACATTTTGTAATCCACCATCTGCTATGAAAATATATGATAGTTTAGGGATGTCAAACTATCAAGTATAGAGGAAGCTAAGGGGTTATATAACCACTGCCTCAACTGGCTAATGGGTAGCTGTAAAGAAAATGCAGTCAACACAGTCAACAAAAGGGGGTGTGAATGCCTCGAGGTAAATAGGATGAGCCAGTAGTTTTCCTGAAGACCAAACAGGAAGAAATACACTGAAATCATAAGAGAAGGTAGGACACCAGCTCCATCTGTGTTGTTCTTCATTTCCACTTGAACAAACCACAGTATAAACAGCTGACATTTATATCATGCTTCTTATATACAGATACTACTTCGAAAGCTTTACATCTATTAACTTTTTAATCTTCATGCAACAATCCTGTGAAGGACAAATTGTACTCTCCTCATTTTTTATTTTGTGGGCTCCATGAAACACAGAATAATGAACTCTTTTCCCCAAAGTCACACAGCTAACAGTGGCAAAACTGTCATTTCAATTTAAACTCTCTGAGCACAACATTGCAATAAACCTGGACAAAACTCTCTGAATCCATTTCCCCAATATGAGCGACGACAGCTGTTTCTGTTTTTCTTTTAATACCTTTTTTATATCACTTCCTCTTTTGCCACAAGAGAAGAACAAAAAGGGCAAGTGATACTCTAGAACAAGGAAGTGCTTCTCCCCTGGGTACTTCTTATGATTCCCAAAGACAAAAAACAAGAAACTACTGCTGCTACCCCAGGGGCATCAAGGAGGTGCTAGAGGGCAGGGGGGTGGCTGGCCTGGGAGCCAGGGGAGGGGCATGTGAGAGGGTCGGAGTGTTTTGAGGGCTTCTCCCAAGTCAGCGGTATTTTAGGTATTTATAATCCTTAGAAAAAGAAAGATGCACATCTTCTTCTATTCCACTCTAGATTATTGGAAGCTGCTAAAATAGAAATAACTGCAAATGCTCAGCAAATGTGGAAAGAATCTTCCAATGGCCTTTTACTGGCTACATATAAAGTCGTGTCTTGCTGATACTCCTTGTGGAGACTGAGATGCTTTGATATTTATGTTGTTGAGGTTATAAAAATAAAGAAGTGGAAGAATTGTAGAAGTGAATCAACAAGACCACTTCCTAATATGGAACATATTCCCATTCTTATGGACAAAACTGTTTTCTGAATGACATGATTTTTCTTCCGCAGATCCAAAAGACTTATTTTGTCTTTTTGCTCTTTGGACTGTAGGTCTTGGAAAAGGGGAATCTATTTTCACATTTCAATAATAAGCCTCAACAGCCTCTGTTTAAATACTTCCTGTGACAAGAGTGGTACTATTCACAAGACAGCTTATTCTATTTTAAGAAATACAACTCAAAGTATGAGAACATTGATATTGACAATCGGTAATTGTCAGAAAATGTTTTCATGATGTGTAAGTACAAAATATTCCTCATGGTCTGTGGCTGAGAAAACGTCCATCTGACAGAGGTGTAGTCAGAATGTTGTTTGGGGTCTTTACCAGTTTAAAGGACTCCTCAGCTCTTCCTTATCTCCCCAATCCGTGTCTGGCCCCGTGGTTGCCCCCGAATGCTAGTGCTCATTCTCCATGCTCACCCCAAATTGGGACCTGAATCTAGGGACATGTTTTACTGCAGTTCCGTACTCGGCGACACCACCCGGCTGAGTTCTGGCATAGAGCAATTCTTCCAGTAGAATGTTTAGAATAGCAAACCTCTGCGATTCTATTTCCTAATTTTCTACTTGAGACAGCTTTTAATTTTTCTGACTTGAAGAGCCAGACCTCTAGCACAAAGGGCAACGTTGTTTCAAAACTGCATTGAAAAACTGTACTGGTAAACAAGAAAACTTCCCCTTTTAATTATATACTGACACGAACAAGTTAAAACTCGAATGAAACAAGAGTTATCTTTTTAAAAATAAAATAGCCACATTGAAGTTCCCAGTGTGGCTCCATGACAATGGATACTACTCAACACTCGTCTGGGAAAAAGAGCTGGAGAAGTAATTACTAGAAGTTGATTGTGTAATATTGGATTTGAAAATCATCCAAGATGTGAGTGTTGTCCTGGAATGGAAAGTTATGATAGCCCCAAATACCACAAGGTAATATTTGTTACAAGTGGTCCTGAAAGAATATGTATTGGAAGGAAACATTATCAATATTTTTAGCTGTTTTCCTTCAAGAGTGAGAGTGTAACAGATACACACTTGAAACAGTAAAGTGATGTATTTTTCTTCCCTTTAAATTGTGGTGTCCTGGGACTTTCCACCTAATGAACCAGTGGGTTTCAGTGCTTCGGAGAAAGGACAGAACACACTATTTATTGCTCAGATGCATTTAGGACTCTTGTAAAAGCAGGCTCCTTAGAAGCAAGTTTTGTAGAGAGAGAGAGAGAGAGAGAGAGAGAGAGAGCCTTTCTACATTTGCAAACTCCTTAAAGCTTGGTCGTCTGAACTTCAACTTTTACTAGGGATTGCAGGAAGAGGGAGCAGACAGACTGTGATATAGGAAGGATGTTGATCGCGTAGGGAAGAATGGGAGATCTCCAGGGGTGAACGGAGAAGAGGAAACAAAGAGGACATGGTCAGATCTATAACTTCTTCCTCCCTGCTTCACGTCAAGGCCTGAGAGTGAGGGGTTAAAAACAACCAGACAAGGTTTGGGCATATGGGAGGAGGGAGGCTTTCTCTCCATTTTCCTGGGCACAGGCTGGAATTTCAAGTCCCCTTACAGAAGGAGAGCAACTAGAAAGGTGCATCCAGGTGACAGGTTAGAACAGTTCAGGGGAGCTCTGTTGACTTCTCTTCTGTCCAACCAAGGCCAAGTTCAGTCATCGTGGAGGCACCAGCACAAGGATCTGGTCAGGAAAGAGAAAAGACTGCAAGATTTCCTCCCTGTGACTTTTAACAGGAGATACCAGAAAAATGCCCAGTGTCCAGGCAGGATGAGAAACAGCCTCAGAGATGTCAAGGAGGGCCAGGGGCACAGTGCAGGACCCATTCTCAGACCCCAGGATCCTTTTCTCCTCACCTCCACACCCATGCATCCTCTGATAGCGGAGACACTCTGAATGCCTGAGCAATTACCTGAAATAAAAGAAGTTAAACCCAAGTAGACTTTTAAAAATTAGGGGAGCCCAAGTTATCTTTAATTGGCAAGTTTAATTATCCTTTTGTTTCAAGGCTTTGCAGATCAAGATGGGAAAGCCTTCTTCATTCTCTAGAAAAATAGTGAATGCGACACCTTTCTTGTTTTTTCCCCTCATTTGACAGTAGTGTAGAAATGCTGATTCCTCCACACACACAAAAACAAAGCTCTAGATGTACTTGTTAACCTTATTTGGTCCAGGCACTAACTCCAATTGAGTAAATTCTAAAATTCCAAAAATGATTTCGTATTTTTCATTATCACACCAGGGTGGTGGACCCTGACAAGCAGACCCCTATATCCTTTTCAAGACCTGTTTCCTTTTTCTCCTGAGCACACAGTTAAATAATTCTCAATTTCCTGTTAGTAAGGTGGGGTCATACAACTACACTTGAGTCAATGGAATGTGGATGGAAGTGATTTATGTTGCTTCCAGGCCTGGGCCCTAGAACCTCCTATACAGTCCCTCTTGGTCCTTCCCTCACCTGTCAGTTAGATGCCGAATAGGTGGGTGAGGACTCTGGCTGGAAGAGCTAATAGCTAGTATATGCCTGGATCCCTGAATGATTGTGTGGAACAGAGCCCCAACTTCCACCTGTCAAGAATTATGAAGGATCTGGGATTTTACTCTACTCATAAGATAACAAGTGTTATCTGTTACTGTTACTGTTTCATGGATCTTGGAAGAAGACACAAAATTCCTGAGTCAGAAACAGAAGACTTTATTATTCCTGACAAAAGTGGTAGCCAGAGCTTCATGTTGGTTTGCATCTATTCGTGTTGTCTCCCAAATTCCATTCAGTCAACTCAGGACACAGGAGAGATGTCTCCACATGCAGTGGGCTATACTACAGGAGAGGACCACTGAGCTTGGGGAATTCACCACTTTTATTGTAAGCAGAAGCAAGCCTGTCCTTGCCCATGGGGAAGACGTTACTTCACCCTTCAAGGCTGATCACAGTAACTATAACCCTGGGAACGGCCCTGGTAAAGAATGTCAGGGTCTTGACGTGACTAGCTGAAACTTGCAATGATGCTCACAATCCAGGCAGGACTGGGTAGTAAACAAACTTCTGCAAGATTAAGCCACTGAGGCCTGGGGTTGCTGTTGCAGTTAGCCTATTCTACTTGGCACATGGATTCACCTGGAAAGAACCTTCCTTGCTCATCCCAGAAATTTAGCAGTAATTCCTCTTTTTCTGCCTCTTTCCATATGCTTCATTTTCTCTATCTACATCTGATAAGCAGCCAGGGGCTAGATTTTTTAGACTAAAGAAAGTATCCATTTTTTCTAAGGTAATTTTTTTTCCTCAAAAATTATGACTAGAATACAAGTATCAAGGTTTCAGTTTAATTAGATTCAGTGTTCATTTTTTAATTTAAACATCTACATTTGAAAAATTTGATTAGTAGCAATTTGGACAAATTGGCAAAGGTTTTCAAGATATCCCAGTTAATGAGCCATCACAAAAGATAATAAATAAATTCTATTACTTTTATTATACTGATATTTATATACTAGTGGTAATAGTATTTACACTATTACTATTATTATTAATTTTTTTGTTATTAACTTTTTTTTTAAATTAATTTATTTATTTTTGGCTGCATTGGGTCCTCGTTTCTGTGCAAGGGCTTTCTCTAGTTGCGGCGAGCGGGGGCCACTCTTCATCGCGGTGCGCGGGCCTCTCACTATCGCGGCCTGTCTTGTTGCGGAGCACAGGCTCCAGACGTGCAGGCTCAGTAGTTGTGGCTCACGGGCCCAGTTGCTCCGCGGCATGTGGGATCTTCCCAGACCAGGGCTCGAACCCGTGTCCCCTGCATTGGCAGGCAGATTCTCAACCACTGCACCACCAGGGAAGCCCTGTTATTAAGTTTTTAATAGTTATTTCTTTAACTCACAAAGGAAAAGTCAAGTGCTAAAAATATTGTAATGACAAGTGTTATGGAAGAGTACTGACAGAATGACATTTTGTAATATCAAGGGCAAAGTCATTAGAATATATTTCTTCTCCATGAGCTACTATGGTGAGTTCTTTTAATGTTTAATGTTGAGCTAGGGAAAGTCCAAAGAATACACAGTTTTCTGTGTGAGTTAAGTTCTTACTAGTTTCCACATGACATATTGGGTTGGCCAAAGCCTTCATTCGTTTTTTTTTGCCATAACATGGCTCTAGTAGCACTTAGTTGTCTTTAACCTCATTTGAAACAATTTTGTTAGATTGTATTGTGACAGTTGTCATATCAGTGTGAATTTTAAAAAAACATCAAAATTGGTGAATTTTTGTGTAGCCATTTTAATATTGAAGATGGAAGAAAAAAGCAACATTTTCAGCATATTATGCTTTATTATTTCAAGAAAGGTAAAAATCCAACTGAAACGCAAAAGATTTGTTCAGTGTATGGAGAAGGTGCTGTGACTGATCAAACGTGGCAAAAGTGGATTGCGAAGTTTTGTGGTGGAGATTTCTCTCTGGACGATGCTCCACAATTGGGTAGACCAGTTCAGGTTGATAGTGATCAAATTGAGACATTAACTGAGAACAGTCAATGTTATACCACACAAGAGATAGCCGACATACTCAAAATATCCAAATCAAGTGTTGAAAATCATTTGCACCTGCTTGATTATGTTAATCACTCTGATGTTTAGGTTCCACATAAGTTAAGCAAAAAAAACCTTCTTGACCATGTTTCCACATGAGATTCTCTACTTAAACATAACAAAAACGTTCCATTTTTAAAACAAATTGTGACGGGCGATGAAAAGTGGATACTGTACAATAATGTGGAATGAAAGAGATCATGGGACAAGTGAAATGAACCACCACCAACTACACAAAAAGCCAGTCTTTATACAAAGAACGTGATGTTGTGTAAATGGTGGGACTGGAAGGGAGTCCTCTATTATGAGCTCCTTCTGGAAAACCAAATGATTCATTCCAACAAGTACTGCTCCCAATTAGAAACAGCACTAGACAAAAAGCTGAAACAGCACTAGACAAAAAGCATCTGGAATTAGTCAACTGAAAATGCATAATCTTCCATTGGGAAAATGCAAGACTGCATGTTTTTTTGATGACCAGGCAAAAAATGTTACAGCTTGGCCGGGAAGTTCTGATTCATCCACTGTATGCACCAGACATTGTACCTTCGGATTTCCATTGATTTCGGTCTTGACAAAATTATCTTAATGGAAAAATTTTCAATTCCCTGGAAGACTGTAAAATGCACCTGGAACAGTTCTTGCTCAAAAAGATAAAAGGTTTTGGGAAGATGGAATTATGAAGTTGCCTGAAAGATGGCAGAAGGTAGTGGAACAAAACGGTAAATACGTTGTTCAATAAAGATCTTGGTGAAAATGAAAAATGTGTCTTCTATTTTTACTTAAAAACTGAAGGGGGCTTCCCTGGTGGTGCAGTGGTTGAGAATCTGCCTGCCAATGCAGGGGACACGGGTTTGAGCCCTGGTCTGGGAAGATCCCACATGCCACGGAGCAACTGGGCCCGTGAGCCACAACTACTGAGCCTGCGCGTCTGGAGCCTGTGCTCCGCAACAAGAGAGGCCGCGATAGTGAGAGGCCCACGCACCGCGATGAAGAGTGGCCCCCGCTCGCCGCAACTAGAGAAAGCCCTTGTGCAGAAACGAAGACCCAACACAGCCAAAAATAAATAAATTAAAAAAACAAAAAACAAAAAACTGAAGGAACTTTTGGGCCAACCCAATAAAAGTACCTTATCTCATATCAAAAGTAAAAGTTATATTTCTTGAAATAATATTTAACATTTTCCAACACTGATATGAGTTACAAGTATCTGCTGTGTTCATAATGATTGGTTCTCTCTTGTTGTAAAGGTGAGTCTGCTGACCTGCCACCTACAGAGTAAGCCATTTGAATAGCTTTCCAGTAATAGAGATAGATTCTTACATTCCCAGTGCCCCCCATTTTTGGTCCTATTTAAGGGCAAATTGCACAATGTAGACTGAAAACAAAGAAAATTGGCCCACCAGGGATTGAACACAGAACTTTGGCCTCAATGCTGGTACATTACCACCATTTTCTACTCAAAAGAGCAACCCTTGTCACAGATTCAAAGTCCCTGCCACTGTAACAAGTATGTTCTTTATCAATTTTCTGTTTCCACAGGGTTCCGTGCAGGCTGCACTATGACTCTATCACACTGAGTTATATTTCTGTTCAAATATAGAGGCATAATATATATAATTTTTTCTCCTAGAATTGATCATTCTGGGATTTGATGTTTTATGAAGATAGGAATTTCCTACCTGTATTTCTGGATGACGTAATCTATGATGATCTAACCAACTTCCATGATAGATACCTGCTGTGGCAAAACTAGTGACTGTCTGTACTGATGTATGGATGGATGCTATTTCCTGAAGTGATTGGTTGATGTTTGTTTCCCCAGAAGATTTATGTTGTCTATTAAGTCTTCCACCACCATCTGGTATAATTAATGACTTGTGAAACTTGCCTCTTTTAGCACAAAATCCATTGCTTGGCAGACAAGGCAGGTGGGTATTCCATGAGATGAGCCAAGGTTTTGAACATAAAGTCTTCCTCAGCCAGCTGAGAGCAGATATATGAAGAGCCCTTGCCACCTGGAATTTATTCTTCTCCATTCATTGTCTTGGAACATGGGGCAACAGCTAGAATTTGACTATAACTGAAACTGAAACTGAAACTTAGCAGCAGTATGAGCCCAGCCCAACCTATGTCATCATCCAGATGTTGACGTCAGACTTTATTGTTATTTGGTAGTACCTTTGTTTTCTCGTTCTTTATTCATAGCTCTTTCCATTGCTCTGTGCTCTATTCCTTTTATCTCTTCCCTGACCTGACAAATCACCATTTTCTTCTTTCCATCTCATTTTTTTTTTTCAGAAATAATACATGCTCATGATAAAAAACATTCAACATTAGAAAAGTATTATAAAGCAAAAGCCTGATATTATGCAAAAGAGGTAAATATCGATAATAGGTTCTTTTGTTTCCTTGGATAAATTTTCTATGCATATTACAGTGTAAATAATACATATGTGTTTTGTTTTCTACAAACAGAATCATATTCTATGTACTATTTTGGATTATTTCCCTACTTAAAATATGTTTCATGATCTTTCTGAATTAATACGTAAAATATTACCCCATTTTTATACAATGAGGGATATTTATTATGTTATGCAAACCAGAAATCCTGAGATAAGAAATCTCTAAGGCTTTACTCAGCTATCATTGGCAAGTTGGCTTTCCCCTCCAGGTTACACAATGGCAGTAGTAGTAGCTGGAAACGTATTCTGATATAGGAAAGCAGAGAATTAGAAGAGGGACTGTCTTTTCTTGTCTCTTTAAGAGTGAAGAAATTACCTGTACTTCAGTTAAAAAAAAAAGAGTGAAGAAACTTTTCACCCAAGGCCTGTAGTAGGTTCCCCCTCATACATCATTGGCCAGATCACACCAAATGCCCACATCTAAGCAAAGAGAGTGGGACCACAGTGATTGCCTAAGACCATTTACAATGTACCCTAGGAATGACATGAGAATGGGGCATTCCTTCAGTCACACAGAAGGAGGTGAACACAGTTGGAGCTCTGCTAATACGAAAGAATGGGGAAATGGTTGCTGTGTAGGCAACTAAATATGTCAGTTATAATTTTACCCTCCTTTTTTCAAAATTGTGTCAGTTATCCTTAAACGTTTATTCCTTCACTTAAATTTGAGAATTCGTTTGTCATATTTTCTCAAAGTCCACCTGGATTTTGTTTGGGACCATGAGGAATTTATGGATTATTTTTCTTTATGTGCTTGTGTGTAAGGAAAAATATCTTTTCAATCTCATGTTTTTCAAGACGAACTTGGTTATATCTTCATTTATTTTGTTCCTTTTCTAAGTCCTTAATAGAGTTTAAAGTTGTTCTTCATATAATTCTATATATTCTTTGTTAGATTTATTCTTTGCTAGACATCTTATAGTTTTATTGTTATTGTTTAGGGTATCATATTTCCTTGTACATTTTCTAGTTGTTTATTGCTGCTGTAGAGGAATGTTGTTGATTCTTATTTGTTGACATTGTATTGAGCAAACTGGCTTCCTTATTCTAATAAGATTCTCTGTATCAATATTGGTTATTTTGTCTCTTTCCTTCCAATTCTTATACCTACTATTTCTTTTTCTTGTCTCATTATGTTGGCCAGGACTTCTAATACCATTTTAACAAATAGATGGGATAGTAGATGGTGTCTTAGTCACAATTTTAAACAGAACGTATCTAAAGTTTCTTCATGAAATTATATGATTGCTGTGGCCTTGCAGTAGGCAGATTCTGTTAACTTAAGGAAGTTCCTTTCCTTAGTTTTCTAAGAGAAGCACACTTATTAATGGCTGCATACTATTCTTTTGCAAAAATACATCATAATCCATTTAAGCAATCTCTTATTGAGAAACGTTTGGGTTATTTTCAGAATTTTATTTTTTCTATTACAAAAAAATGCCACATCAAAAATATTTGTACATATTTCTTTCCAGATTTGTATATGTGTAGAAAAAATTTCTAGAGGCATAATTGCTGAGTAGAAGGATATGTTCCTTAAACTTTTTGATAAATGTTATCAAAGAGAGAAAGAGTTAAGCATTTATTCATCTTGTTCTGTGCACCATTTCAAGCTAACTAAAGAGCCTTAGTTGATGAGAGTGTAACAGAGAAAAACAAACCTGACTCATATTGTCTCTATTCCTTTATCTCTTTGAGCTCTGCTGCCTGCTCTTAGTCATGCTGGCTCTGCAAAAGAATGTTGCCTATAGCCTGAAATATACATGATAGCCCATTCTCAAGACTCTGACATTTAAATGTAAACACTTTTCCATTCATATAGTGATAAAAAGTTGCAGAACAGAAAATAACAATTATCTTGTTGGAGGTTTACAGGAACATTGTGACCAGACCTACATGGACAGCTGCAAGAACAGCACCAAAATGTTCGCAGCAACCAGCCACACCCGCTCCCTCTTTAGTATAAAAGACATCTGAATTCTAACTTGGGTAAGATGGCTATTTGGGACACTAGTCCATTATCTTCTCAGTCTGCTGGCTTTCCAAGTAAAGTCGCTATTCCTTGCGCCAACAACTCGTCTCTCGATTTATTGGCCTGTTGTGCAGTGAGCAGTACGAGTTTGGACTCGGTAACAAAAGTAGTTGGTTTTATAGAAGAATTCCAGATGAAAACATAGGAAGGGTGATAGCATAATAGATGCACCATTTTATGACTTCTAAAGTAATAACTGATTCAAACAGTAATCATTAATAGATGTCAAAACATCAAGAGGAATGTTGATGATTATAATAGAAGGATCAGACAGCCACTCTTGAATTTACTTGTTAGTCTTAACAACAACACAGCTAAACAAGCAGACTTTATGAAGTATTGTACACAGCCCAAAATATGAAGTATTCTTGCAAAAAAGCTTGAACCTGACTGTAACTGAGGTTATCAATCTAACTTCCGGTTTAATGGGAGGAGAGGAATAGGGGAAAAGTTAAATGGCACCAGGGGGAAGCAATTAGGAACATTCAGAAGGGGGGCATTCTACAGAAGAACCATCTTATTTCATCCATATGTCAATGACATGAATATAAAAGGGAGGGGTGACTGTTCTAAACTAACAGAGACCTAAGAAATGTAAAGTAACCATCAAATGCCATGTGTGGACCTTGTTTTGTTCCTGTTTCAAATGAATCTGCAAAAGATATTTTTAAGAAAATTGAGGAAATATTATTACAAACAAGGTATTAGATAATACCAAAGAATTATTATTAATTCTGTTACAAAAGAAAATAGGATTGTGGTTATGTAAGACAATGCTCCTATTTTTAAGTGACACCTATGGAAGTACCTGTGATCTTAAATAAAATAATACCAGGGATTTTCTCAAAAATACTATAGCACCAACTCCATTCCCCCCGCCCCCTGGACAAACCAAAACAAAACAAAATGTTTGGTTTGGCCAAACCAAACCAAACCAAACCAGACCAAAACAAAACAAAACAAAGAGGAAGGAAAGAAAGAAGAAAAGAAAGATCAGTTGAAAAGAATATTTTTTAAAATGTTGGTAATTGTTTAATCTGAGGAATATGCAGGTCAGTTATACTATTATCTGTACTTTTGTGTATGCTTGAGAACTTTCATCTTAACAGGTTTTTCTTTTAATTGTTGCAAATTACTTAAGTCCAAGGGATTTAAAATCTGAAACCAAATTATTTTGCTTCTGTGAGTTTTAAATAATAAAAAAAAATTAAGTACTAATCAAATTTTCTTGATCTTTGAAAGTCCAAAGAAATTATAATCCAAATTTCTTAAATTAAACCCCCAAATTTCCCAGTCGTTTTTCTGCTTAGTCTCAGCCAGGTGAATCTCACTCCAATTGCTTAAGTAGATTTAGTGTTTTTTGTTTTTTTTAATACAGTGGTCCTTAATGTGATGTTCAGGCTTCTCCTCCAGAATTTCTAATTTCATTTGCTTGAGATAAGCTAGGGCAGTGGTTCTCAAACCTTTGTATGCCTTAGAATCCCCTGGAAGGCTTAGTAAAACAGAGATTGCTGGACCCTACACCCTGGTTTGCTTTTGTAGCAAGTTCCCAGGTGATGTTGATGATTCTGGTAGTGGTCTGGGAACCACACTCTGATAATCACTGGGCTGTGGAACTGGCAGTTTTTAAAAGCTCTGAGTTGATTTTAATGCCAGCCAAGGCTGAGAACCACTGAAAAATCTTCAGCAGGTACTGTCTTTAGCGGATATGGGTGTGGTTCTTTCAGGATCTCAGAAAGTTACATATGCCTCATGTTTAGATAACAGGCTACACGAGATAATCACAGTTTCAGCCCCCACACTTACCCCACCGTAACATTTTTTTAAAATCCCAAGTTCATAGAGAAGAGCTATCCCAAGCAAAATGGTGTTCCCCAAACCTAGTACTTGGTAAACTCCAAAGATGGGAACTCTGTGGTAACTGAATGAAAGACATCAATGGAAAAGAGAAAACCTTGATTTCGGGCTCCTCAGGATGCCGGTCCATGCAAGTAAGTTGTGTGCATTCCATGGTTTGTCAATGTCAAGTCACCAGAGCTTATTATGCTGCTGTGTGTTTGCACCTGAGGGGAAAAAATCCACCTGTGTATATACTATGTTCTATCTCAAGAATGCAGGCATTTCAATGGTTGCAATCCCAGTTACCAGGTCTTTTGTGGATCTCTATTTTTGCCTCAACAAGAATATCCAAAACCTCTTCATTTCCATTGACCCTTTGAATGTGGGCATTTTCCACTGCCTGGGCTTTTTAGGGCTACCCCTAAGGGTGTGATTTCCAGGAGCTTAACTATCCTAAATTATTTGTTTGGAGATAGTAATTATTAGTTTCTTGTTTTGCAAGTCTAAATAGCACATGTCTGCAGATAGGGTAACATTACATAAGGTTTAAGTGATCTCATCTCTAAGCCTCATACTATCAATTTCAGGAAGGGCCACTTTGTCTTTCTAGGTGAATGGGGAAGACCCCTGGTCTTACTGTCCATCTACCTGCAGGAGAGATGATCTGCTTTTCCATGAGGCTAATCACAATTACTCATTCTAGCCTGCATCTGCCTCTCTCACTCTTGGGCACTGCTTCGTTTCTTCAGTTTTTCTCTGACGCTCTCTTTTTAAATTGGTTCTGCCAGCTTGGCTGTGTACAGGCTCTGTATGTGCAGGGATGTGGGAACCTCACAGTCTTGCTGGAGTTTGGGTATCATGCATCACCTTTCAGTTTGAAGATCACTCTCTCACCTCTCACTTCTTCCAGACTCCTGGTATCTGAACTTCTGACGCATGTTGACTAACTCTGAAAATATATATTTGTCTTTGATTAGTATCACTCATTTAATATCCCTCTCTTCTTTTATGAAAGAATGTAGGAGAGGAGAATTCAAACTTCAATTTTTTTGCTAAACAATTCAGAAGCTACAGAAGCTGTGGCCTCAAGCCAAACTACCTAAGCCATATTATTTTTCCTCATTGCTTGAAATGTCAGTGAGGTCTGGGTATGATGCCAGATTATTTCTGTTTTTTAATTTTTAATTTAATTTTTATTTTATATTGGAGTATAGTTGATTTACAATGTTGTGTTAGTTGCAGGTATACAGCAAATGGATTCAGTTACACATATACATATATCCATTCTTTTTCAGATTCTTTTCCTATATAGGTTATTACAGAATATTGAGTAGAGTTCCCTGTGCTATATGGTACATCCTTGTGGATTACCTATTTTATATATAGTAGTGTGTATATGTTAATCCCAAACTCCTAATTAGTGCCCCCCCCTCACCTTTCCCCTTTGGTAACCATAAATTTGTTTTCAAAGTCTGAGTCTGTTGTTGTTCTGTAAATAAGTTCATTCAGATGGTTTCTGTTATAGTTTATGAAGACCATCCTTACATAACCAGATTTATACCTGAAATAGAAAAGCAATAAAATAGAAATATTTGAAATAATAAAAGAGTAAAATAGTAGAAAATTATAACACTTTAGTGTCTCGGTATCATTTTTTAATTTAGTAAGATGGCTCTCCCTGCAAATGATGAAGCTTATAAATGTCTCAAAGACATTTAATCCAGATAATATACTATTTTGCTTGGCCCAGATAATGTAAAAACAAAGTATTAAAAGGAAATGATGTTCTATACATGTTGGCAATGAAAGTTTCAGGGATCTATTTAATATCTAGTTCAAATAGAGAAATATTTCTAAGGCTCTGCCTTTAAGCAACAGATTTTTCTTTGAACCTAATTTGGTTGTATAAATCTTAGTGACTCAGGCCAGGATTGTCAGTAAGGAGAACAATATTAGTACACATTTGAAAGGAGTTAGTTGAAAATATGAATTTATGAACCAGCATTTGAACTAAGCTATTTTCCCCATAATTAGCCTTTTTTCATTATTTTCAGATATATACTATGTATTTATCATTTAACATTTTAAAGTAGAAAGTACTACTTTTTTCATAGTAAGAGGCAGTATTCCTCTTGGATGCAGATTTCTGGTGTGACCTGACCCTTTTCCTCTCCCCGACATGTATACACCTTGGGAAGTCACTTAGCTTTCTTTGTGCCTGGGTTTCCTCATCTACAAATTGGGTTAAATAACAGTAATCCATTTCCTAGTGTTGTGAACGCTAAGAGAGCTAACATATGTAAAACATTTGGAACAGCTCTTGGTATAGTAAGCATTGTGTCACCTGCTACAATTATTAACATAAAAAGCATTTTATTAACCTTATTGTTTCCTATAAGCAAGTTATTATTACTGTAATAAAAGTAATTTTAAAAATGTTATATTCTATGGCTACCAAAGGGGATAGTGAGGTGGGGCAAGGAGATAAATTAGGAGTTTGGGATTAACATATACATACTACTATACATAAAACAGATAACCAACAAGGACCTCCTGTATAGCACAGGGAACTATATTCAATAACTTGTAATAAACTATAATGGAAATGAATCTGAAAAAAGAATATATATATATGTATAACTGAATCATTTTGCTGTATACTTGAAACTATCACAACATTGTAAATTAACTGTACTTTAATAAAAAACATATGTTATACACTCAGAGCCACAGGTCTCAGCCTTTTTGGTGACGTCTCTGTCACTGTGCTGGGAAAGCTTCTCAACTTCTCAGTGTGTAGCTTCTTCATTCACAAAAATGGAAATCACACTAGTGCCCACTTACAAGGATGTTCTGAGGACCAGTTGAGTGAACATGAGTGAACAAATATCCAGAAGACGGTGTGGTGTACAGTAAGCATCCAACAAATGAGAACCATCCCCATATCTTTGTCTCCATCACTGTGAACGTCCGCATGTCTCCTTTCATTCTAAATTCTATTCCATTCTGATCCAGTCAATTATTAAACAGAACTCATTGATATATCTTATGTTCTATTTTCAACCCTGTACATTTTTTTGTGTTTGTGAAATGCACTATTAGAACATTTTACTAAAAGTAACAGTATGTTTCTTTTACAGTTTGGTGAAGTTAAATAAATATTTTGAAAATATTTTGGCCAGTTTCCCTTCTGATTTTTGGGATTGGGTCTCAAATGTAAAAATAATCAAACAACAACAGCAACAACAAACCCCTGCCAATTCTAGGAGACAAGGAGAAAGGTTACCGTGTTTGGAGTAATATAATAATGCTATCCATCTTTCATGTATTATGCCCAGTCCTTAAAAATGTTATCTCATTCTATCCTCATAGCAACCCTATAGGGTAGCTTCTATTGTTATTCCCATTTACAAATAAATAAACTGAGTCAGAGAATGGTTGAATAAGTTAAATAATTTGTCCAAGGTGACACCGCTGTTAAATGGCTGAGCCACAAGAGTTGAATCCATGAAGTCTGGTTCTCAAACATGGACTCTTAAACATACTGTTATGATTTGGAAGAGGGATTTTATAATGGGGTAATTTAATCTTTCCTGACAGGTGCTTTCTCTCAGTGGGTTTTCTCTTCTTATGACATTATAATCAGAGAGACCTAAAGTAAGGGCAGGCAGATACCAAGTGATAATTTGGGAAGTGAGCAGTTTTCGGGAGGGCTTTTCGTGTATGTAGAGGAAACTCCACTTTTATTTGTATGTCATTTAATGTTTGTTTAATCTTTAACACAAAATTTTCCAAATATTCACAAACTCTTTTTACAACCAAAAATGGAAACTTATTTATGTAGTCAATTAAATTTTCCAAATACTTAAACATAGATTGTAATTGTAATGTTTTCATAAGTCTAACACAGCAAATTTTCTTAAATCTTTTAAAGTCTTTTAAAAATGCACTTAAAACAACACAATGATTACAAATTTTTTTCTTTGTTTTCATACCCAAACCAGTTTTTAAATATCAATATCGTGGCTCAAAATGTAGCTTTATCTTTTTACTCTTACAGAGAGGATTTGCTACATGCAAACTAGAGAATTTTTCAGCTTTAACTCCCTCCCCCGTACTCTAACTCTTTTGTTAGAGTATAAGTTTTATTTGTTTAGACTTTCTCAGTTTAAAAAAATGACGATTTTTCTCTGATTTATTTCATATATAAATCATCTGTCCACTTATCAGGGTGAACCTAAGTTTTGTACTTTCAGTGCCTCTCAGAGATGAACAGTATTACCTGAGTCTGAAGACCCATGTAAGAGTAAATTGAATTTGCTAACTTACTATCATTCCTGGTAAAGAAGTACCCATTTTCCAAGTATTTGAAAATATGCTGGTATTTCACCCCTAAAGCTAGTTTCTATTTTTTCTCCCTTTTGCTATTATTTTTAAGAAGTGCCACAGGAATATTATTACTTCCCTAGTGGAGGCCAGCTGTGCAGTCTTCAGAACTGTGGGAGTTTCCATTCCCAGCCACAGGATCTGTTCCTCTTCAGAATTTATGTGGCTATATAAATCAGGGCTCTGCCGCTCGAGTCAGAAACTGACTGCCAATGGTCAATATTACTGAAACCATCTCTTCTTAAGGCCTCTGAAAAGTCTGCTAACGGATCCTGTGGTCTCTTATCCAGAACAAGCGATGCTTATCAGAAAACCCCAAACATCCAAAGCTACAAAAGCCACCAGAAATCCAAACAAGTACTCGATCTAAAAATAGATACAGATAAGGATGTAGATGTTGGTAGATGTAGATGAGAGTTTTCCAAACTTGGAACTCGTGATACTTTGGACTGGATAATTTTTTATTGTGGAAGGTGGTCTTGTGAATTGTAGAATATTTATCAGCATCTCTGTTCCTTGCCTCCACCACTAGATGTTAGTAGCCCCCTTCTCTCAATTATCACAGCCAAAAATGTCTCCATCCAGACATCGCCCAGTGTCACCTGGAGAATAGAATCTCCTTGGTTGAAGACTACTGATATACATATGTCATAATCCAATGTAGGCTGCTGAAGGGAGAATCAGATCCAAGTAGACGCTTTTTAAAAATCTTCTCTCAACTTGATATTGCTGATTGGTGCGGGGCAGAGGCTCTCCGTACTCTTCTTGTCTCTTTCTCTACTCACTTTTGCAACTAGCTACCCTATCTACTGGCCCTTCACTCTTCCTGCTGGTTTTACCGTTTGGTTTTTGTTTGTTTGTTTTTTCAGGAATTTGAATGATAAATGGAGAGAAAAACTAGTTTATAAACTTTATTAGCCTAGGTGCTTTCCATGACACTTGGCAGATCCTTAACTCACCTGGTCTAATAAACATAGTACATTTATTCTCTCAACAACTGAAAGGTTCAAAGGTAGAGGCACAGAAATAGATCCAGAGCCATACGTGATACCGTCAGGGCCTCAGTTTCCACATACTATACATCTGGAATCTCTGCTTTCTCTGTGTTGGCTTCTCTCTCAACCCTCTCCACTTGGTAGTAAGATGGATACCAATATCCTAAGATGTGTACTCTACTAGTTCCACTTCAGTAGAAAAAGAGCTTCACTTTCCCAACAATTTTTTTAAAAGTCCTAAAATACAGTCTTGTTGGCTCCGGTTGGCCTGGGTTGTGTCAGGTGCCCATTCTTGAACCAATCCCCATAGTAAGGGGAGCCTCAGACTTCCTATTGCCCATGCTTACTTCACAAGCCTAATCCTGAAACTGGGTGAGTCAGCTTCACTGCAGTTACATGGACAGATATTAAAGAACGTTCGGCTCTCACTGTGCTAGGACCAGAAGAAGGGGAATTAGAGGCTGGCAAGGCCAAAAACCTAAGATGTCCATTCTAAGTGTGCTCATTGGAAATGCCAGGAAGAAGGTTCTGACGTGTTTGGGTCCAAGGTTCAAGACGTTTAATAATTCATCCCGATAGACAATGTATTTAGTAGAATTTCTCAGAATTTGACATATTTCTTCTCTTAGCTTTAATTTATAGCGCTCTTGGCAGTCTCTCTGTATATATTTTCATTGGCATGTTAATGAACGAATACAATTTGATTGTTTTGTAAGGGCTTGGTGTTTTATTTTAAGGAAAGAGGTTATTTCCTTATGCCACGAAGATATCCACGCCACATTGCACTACTGTAAATGTCAAAACACCACATAGTTTATCGATAACTTTGGCAGTCTTATAAGTTGATTTTAATGTTGTTTTCAACTTAACATCTATGGAGAAAGCAGTTTCCCTATGCTTAAAGAATATGAGAACCGGCAACAGAGATACTCACAAGAGAACAGTAAGACAATTTCATTTTCTCAGAAACACAGTGATATTTTATACACCAACTCTAAGGCAGAATAATTGACAGTATTTTTATAAAGAAGAAGACTTTTAGCAATTTCTTTTAGTGTGTGAGAAGCTTAATTCAAAGCCAAAAATCGGTAACACTTTGCACCCAATTGATGTTTTTGCTTTTGTATCTACATTATGGGAAATGTATTCTGCATAAGAAAGATATAAAGATCTCATACACTCCCTATTCCATTTTATTTTCCCCACTTATCTGTCTTCCCTTTCCAACTCTACCTCTTCTCCCTTTTTACACTGTATTCTCCTTTTACCCTGCTTTGTACTTTTCATCTCCTTTCTGCCTACTTCCTTTGGCTTAGTTTCTTCACCTCATAACAGTTTATTGAACAGCCTGCAATGGCTTTACTGAGTTTCTATATGGATGAGAGAATTGCAGCAATTGTTCAGTTCTACTGTCTGCAAATTTTTAATCCTCTCATCATTTCTTTTTAGGGGTCTGTACAAAAAGGTTTTTCACTAGCGAATAATTCCATGCAGAATTAAACTTTCTATGGTGGACACTACTGATTGTCCACAGAAGTCTGTTCTCCCCTTATAACAATTATTGCTAGAAACAAGCACCCAGGCATAATAAAAAATACTTGGAGATGGGATCTAACAAGGTTTTATCTTAAAATTTATTTTTATTGTAATTTTTTGATTTTACATACAGCAAAGTTTACACTTCTTGGTGTACAGTTCTATGTGTTGTGAAACATGCATAAAGTTGTATAATCACCACCATCACAATCAAGAAACATAACAGTTTCATCACCTAAAAAAAGGTTTCTCATGCTACCCCTTTGTAATCAAGCACTCTTCAGTCCCCAAACCTGCAACCACTGATTTGTTCTCTACCCCTATGGCTCTGTCTTTCCTACAATATCATATATTTGGCATTGTACAGTGTGCAGCCTTTTTTTTTAAAATATTTATTTATTTTTGGCTGTGTTGGGTCTTCTGTGCGAGTTGGGTTTCTGTGCGAGGGCTTTCTCTAGTTGCGGCGAGTGGGGGCTGCTCTTCATCACGGTGCGCGGGCCTCTCACTGTCACGGCCTCTCTTGTTGCGGAGCACAAGCTCCAGACGCGCAGGCTCAGTAGTTGTGGCTCACGGGCCTAGTTGCTCCACGGCATGTGGGATCTTCCCAGACCAGGGCTCGAACCCTTGTCCCCCGCATTGGCAGGCAGATTCTCAACCACTGCACCACCAGGGAAGGGAAGCCCCTGTGCACCCTCTTGAGTATGTTTTTTTAAACCTAGCATGATGCATTTGAGATTCACTCCTGTTTTTGTGTATCAATAGCCCTTTTAAAAAAATTGCTGAGTAATATTCCTTTTTATAGATGTAACAGAGTTTATCACTCACCAGTTAAAGGACTTCTGGATTCTTTCCAGCTTTTGGCAGTTATAAATTAAACTGCTATAAACATACTGTACAGATTTTGAGTGAACATAAGTTTTTATATTTCTTGGATAAATATCTAGGAATGGGATTGCTGAATCATATGGTAAGTATATATTTAGCATTATAAGAAACTGCAAGCTGTTTTCCCAAGTAACAGTATCATTTTGCATTCCCATCAGTCATGTATGAAACTTTTCATTGCTGTGCATCCTCAAAAGCATTTAGAATTGTTAATGGCTTTTAATTAAATTTTATTAGTTAATTAATCAATTAACATATTTTAATAGATGTGTAGTGACATTTACAATAGTTTTAAATAATTACTCATTATTCATAATAGATGACAGACATATCTATTGACGTGTTTATTGTCCATTTGTATATTTATTTTTCTTCTTAACATTTTACTGGAGTATAATTGCTTTACAATATTGTGTTAACTTCTGCTGTATAACAAAATGAATCAGCTATATGTATACACATATCACCATATCCCCTCTCTCTTGCGTCTCCTTCCCACCCTCCCTATCCCACCCCACTAGGTGGTCACAAAGCACCGAGCTGATCTCCCTATGCCAGGCAGCTGCTTCCCACTAGCTATTTTACATTTGGAAGTGTATATATGTCCATGCCACTCTCTCACTTCGTCCCAGCTTACCCTTCACCCTCCCCATGTCCTCAAGTCCATTCTCTACGTCTGCGTCTTTATTCCTGTCCTGAACCTAGGTTTGTTAGAAGCTTTTTTTTTTTTTTTTTAGATTCCATATATATGTGTTAGCATACAGTATTTGTTTTTCTCTTTCTGACTTACTTCACTCTGTATGACAGACTCTAGGTCCATTGGCCTCACTACAAATAACTCAATTTCATTTCTTTTCATGGCTGAGTAGTATTCCATTGTATATATGTGCCACATCTTCTTTATCCATTCATCTGTCGATGGACACTTAGGTTGCTTCCATGTCCCGGCTATTGTAAATAGTGCTGCAATGAACATTGTGGTGGTACATGTCTCTTTTAGAATTATGGTTTTCTTAGGCTATATGCCCAGTAGTGGGATTGCTGGGTCATATGGTAGTTCTATTTTTAGTTTTTTAAGGAACCTCCATAATGTCCTCCATAGTGGCTGTATTAATTTACATCCCACCAACAGTGCAGGAGGGTTCCTTTTTCTCCAAACCCTCTCCAGCATTTATTGTTTGCAGGTTTTTTGATGATGGCCATTCTGACTGGTGTGAGGTGATACCTCATTGTGGTTTTGATTTGCACTTCTCTAATGATTAGTGATGTTGAGCATCTTTTCATGTGTTTGTTGGCAATCTGTATATCTTCTTTGGAGAAATGTCTGTTTAGGTCTTCTGCTCATTTATGGATTGGGTTGTTTGTTTTTTTCATATTGTGCTGTATGAGCTGCGTGTATATTTTGGAGATTAATCCTTTCTCCGTTGCTTCGCTTGCAAGTATTTTCTCCCATTCTGAGGATTGTCTTTTCGTCTTGTTTATGGTTTCCTTTTCTGCGCAAAAACTTTTAAGTTTCATTAGGTCCCTTTTGTTTATTTTTGTTTTTATTTCCATTTCTCTAGGTCGTGGGTCAAAAAGGATCTTGCTGTGACTTATGTCATAGAGTGTTCTGCCTATGTTTTCCTCTAAGAGTTTGATAGTGTCTGGCCTTACATTTAGGTCTTTAATCCATTTTGAATTTATTTTTGTGTATGGTGTTAGGAAGTGTTCTAATTTCATTCTTTTACATGTAGCTGTCCAGTTTTCCCAGTACCCCTTATTGAAGAGGCTGTCTTTTCTCCATTGTATATTCTTGCCTCCTTTACCAAAGATAAGGTGACCATAGATGCATGGGTTTATCTTTGGGCTTTCTATCCTGTTCCATTGATCTATATTTCTGTTTTTGTGCCAGTGCCATACTGTCTTGATTACTGTAGCTTCGTAGTATAGCCTGAAATACAGGAACCTGATTCCTCTAGCTCCGTTTTTCTTTCTCAAGATTGCTTTGGCTATTCAGGGTCCTTTGTGTTTCCATACAAATTGTGAAATTTTTTGTTCTAGTTCTGTGAAAAATGCCAGTGGTAGTTTGATAAGGATTGTGTTGAATCTGTAGATTGCTTTGGGTAGTATAGTCATTTTCACAATGTTGATTCTTCCAATCCAAGAACATGGTATATCTCTCCATCTGTTTGTATCATCTTTAATTTGTTTCATCAATGTCTTAAAGTTTTCTGCATACAGGTCTTTTGTCTCCTTAGGTAGGTGTATTCCTAGGTGTTTTATTCTTTTTTGTTGCAATGGTAAATGAGACTGTTGCCTTAATTTCTCTTTCAGATTTTTCATCATTAGCGTATAGGAAGGCAAGAGATTTCTGTG
This sequence comes from Balaenoptera borealis, assembly GCF_965194805.1. NCBI lineage: Eukaryota > Metazoa > Chordata > Mammalia > Artiodactyla > Balaenopteridae > Balaenoptera > Balaenoptera borealis. Next base: position 19,054,170 of record NC_138870.1, on the reverse strand, counting down.
CATTAATTTTGTATCCTGCTACTTTATCAGATTCATTGATTAGCTCTAGTAGTTTTCTGGTAGCATCTTTAGGGTTCTCTATGTATAGTATCATGTCATCTGCAAACAGTGACAGCTTTACTTCTTCTTTTCTGATTTGGATTCCATTTATTTCTTTTTCTTCCCTGATTGCCATGGCTAAAACTTCCAGAACTGTTTTGAATAATAGTGGTGAGAGTGGATAACCTTGTCTTGTTCCTGATCTTAGGGGAAATGGTTTCAGTTTTTCACCATTGAGAACGAAGTTGGCTGTGGGTTTCTCATATGTGGCCTTTATTATGTTGAGGTAGGTTCCCTCTATGCTTACTTTCTGGAGAGTTTTTTTTTGTCATAAATAGGTGTTGAATCTTGTCAAAAGCTTTTTCTGCATCTATTGAGATGATCATATGGTTTTTCTCCTTCAACTTGTTGATATGGTTTATCACATTGATTGATTTGCGTATATTGAAGAATCCTTGCATTCCTGGGATAAACCCCACTTGATCATGGTGTATGATCCTTTTAATCTGCTGTTGGATTCTGTTTGCTAGTATTTTGTTGAGGATTTTTGCATCTATGTTCATCAGAGATATTGGCCTGTAGTTTTCTTTCTTTGTGACGTCTTTGTCTGGTTTTGGTATCAGGGTGATGGTGGCCTCATAGAATGAGTTTGGGGGTGTTCCTTCCTCTGCTATATTTTGGAAGAGTTTGAGAAGGATAGGTGTTAGCTTTTCTCTAAATGTTTGATAGAATTCGCCTGTGAAGCCATCTGGTCCTGAGCTTTTGTTTGTTGGAGGATTTTAAATCACAGTGTCAATTTTAGTGCTTGTGATTGGTCTGTTCATATTTTATATTTCTTCCTGGTTCAGTCTAGGAAAGTTGTGCTTTTCTAAGAATTTGTCCATTTCTTCCAGGTTGTACATTTTATTGGCATATAATTGCTTGTAGTAATCTCTCATGATCCTTTGTATTTCTGCAGTGTCCGTTGTTACTTCTCCTTTTTCATTTCTAACTCTATTGATTTGAGTCTTCTCCCTTTTTTTCTTGATGAGTCTGGCTAATGGTTTATCAATTTTGTTCATCTTCTCAAAGAACCAGCTTTTAGTTTTATTGATCTTTGCTATCGTTTCCTTCATTTCTCTTTCATTTATTTCTGACCTGATCTTTATGATTTCTTTCCTTCTGCTAACTTTGGGCCTTTTTTGTTCTTCTTTCTCTAATTGCTTTAGGTGTAAGGTTAGGTTGTTAATTTGAGATTTTTCTTGTTTCCTGAGGTAGGATTGTATTGCTATAAACTTCCCTCTTAGAACTGCTTTTGTTGCATCCCATAGATTTTGGGTCATCATGTTTTCATTGTCATTTGTTTCTAGGTATATTTTTATTTCCCCTTTGATTTATTCAGTGATGTCTTGGTTATTAAGTATTGTATTGTTTAACCTCCATGTGATTGTATTTTTTACAGTTTTTTTTCCTGTAATTGATATCTAGTCTCATAGTGTTGTGGTTGGAGAAGATGCTTGATATGACTTCAATTTTCTTAAATTTACCAAGGCTTGACTTGTGACCCAAGCTATGCTCCATACTGGAGAATGTTCCATGAGCACTTGAGAAGAAAGTGTATTCTGTTGTTTTTGGTTGGAATGTCCTATAAATATCAATTAAATCCATCTTGTTTAACGTGTCATTTAAAGCTTGTGTTTCCTTATTTATTTTCATTTTGGATGATCTGTCCATTGGTGAAAGCAGGGTGTTAAAGTCCCCTACTATTATTGTGTTACTGTCAATTTCCCCTTTTATGACTGTTAGCATTTGCCTTATGTATTGAGGTGTTCCTATGCTGGGTACATAATTATTTAGAATTATTATATCTTCTTCTTGGATTGATCCCTGGATCATTACGTAGTGTCCTTCTTTGTCTCTTGTAATAGTCTTTATTTTAAAGTCTATTTTGTCTGATATGAGAATTGCTACTTCAGCTTTCTTTTGATTTCCATTTGCATGGAATACCTTTTTTCTTCTCCTCACTTTCAGTCTGTATGTGTCCCTAGGTCTGAAGTGGGTCTCTTGTAGACAGCATATATACAGGTCTTGTTTTTGTATCCATTCAACCAGTCTATCTTTTGGTTGGAGCATTTAATCCATTTATGTTTGAGGTATTTATCCATATGTATGTTCCTATTACCTTTTTCTTAATTGTTTTGGGTTTGTTATTGTAGGTCTTTTCCTTCTTTTATATTTCCTGCCTAGAGAATTTCCTTTAGCATTTGTTGTGAAGGTGGTTTGGTGGTGCTGAATTCTCTTAGCTTTTGCTTGTCTGTAAAGTTTTTAATTTCTCCGTTGAATATGAATGAGATCCTTGCTGGGTAGAGTAATCTTGGTTGAAGTTTTTTCCCTTTCATCACTTTAAATATGTCCTGCCACTGCCTTCTGGCTTGCAGAGTTTCTGCTGAAGGATAAGCTGTTAACCTTATGGGGATTCACTTGTATGTTATTTGTTGTTTTTCCCTTGCTGCTTTTAATATTTTTTCTTTGTATTTAATTTTTGATAGTTTGATTAATATGTGTCTTGACGTGCTTCCCCTTGGAGTTATCCTGTATGGGACTCTCTTCACTTCCTTGACTTGATTGACTATTTCCTTTCCCATGTTAGGGAAGTTTTCAAGTATAATCTCTTCAAATATTTTCTCAGTCACTTTCTTTTTGTCTACTTCTTCTGGGACCCCTATAATTCGAATGTCGGTGCATTTAATGTTGTCCCAGAGGTCTCTGACAATGTCCTCAATTCTTTCATTCTTTTTTTCTTTATTATGCTCTGTGGCAGTTATTTCCAGTATTTTATCTTCCAGATCACTTATCCGTTCTTCTGCCTCAGTTATTCTGCTATTGATTCCTCCTAGAGAATTTTTCATTTCATTTATGGTGTTGTTCATCATTGTTTGTTTGCTCTTTAGTTCTTCTAGGTCCTTATTAAACGTTTCTTGTATTTTCTCCATTCTATTTCCAAGATTTTGGATCATCTTTACTATCATTATTATGAATTCTTTTTCAGGTAGACTGCCTATTTCCTCTTCATTTGTTTGGTCTGGTGGGTTTTTGCCTTGCTCCTTCATGTGCTGTGTGTTTCTCTGTCTTCTCATTTTGCTTAACTTACTGTGTTTGGGGTCTCCTTTTTGCAGGCTGCAGGTTCATTGTTCCCATTGTTTTTGGTGTCTGCCCCCAGTGGCTAAGGTTGGTTCAGTGGGTTGTGTAAGGCTTCCTGGTGGAGTGGACTAGTGCCTGTGTTATGGTGGTTGAGGCTGTATCTTGTCTTTCTGGTGGGTAGGACCGTGTCCGGGGGTTAGTTTTGGGGTGTCTGTGACCTCATTATGATTTTAGGCAGCCTCTCTGCTAATGGGTGGGGCTATGTTCCTGTCTTGCTAGTTGTTTGGCATAGGGTGTCCAGGACTGTAGCTTGCTGGTCATTGAGTGGAGCTGGGTCTTAGCGTTGAGATGGAGATCTATCTCCTGGAGAGCTTTCGCCTTTTGATATTACGTGGAGTCGGGAGGTCTCTGGTGAACCAATGTCCTGAACTCGGCTCTCCCACCTCAGAGGTACAGGGCTGACACCCGGCTGGAGCACCAAGACCCTGTCAGCCACATGGCTCAGAAGAAAAGGGAGAGAAAAAGACTGAAAGAAAGAATAAAATAACATTATTAAAATTAAAAATTGAAAAAATGATTAAAAATTAAAAAATTAAAAAGTAATAAAAGAAAGAAAGAAAGAAGAGAGCAACCAAACCAAAAAACAAATCCACCAATGAGAACAAGTGCTAAATCTCTACTAAAAAAAAAAAAAAAAAAGACAGGACCCTGGGACAAATGGTAAAAGCAAAGCTATACAGACAAAATCACACAAAGAAGCATACACATACACGCTCACAAAAAGAGAAAAAGAAAAAACTATATATATCTATATATATAAAAAAAAGAAGAGAGCAACCAAATCAATGAACAAATCTACCAATGATAATAAACTCTAAATACTAAACTAAGATAAACATAAAACCAGAAAAAAATTAGATGTAGAAAGCAAACCCCAAGTCTACAGTTGCTCCCAAAGTCCACCGCCTCAATTTTGGGATGATTCGTTGTCTGTTCAGGTATTCAAGAGATGCAGGGTACATCAAGTTGACTGTGGAGATTTAATCCGCTGCTCCTGAGGCTGCTGGGAGAAATTTCCCTTTCTCTTCTTTGTTCGCAAATCTCCTGGGTTTCAGCTTTGGATTTGGCCCTGCCTCTGTGTGTAGGTCGCCTGTAGGCATCTGTTCCCCACCCAGACAGGACGGGGTTAAAGTAGCAGCTGATTGGGGGCTCTGGCTTACTCAGGCTGGGGGGAGGGAGGGGTACGGAATGTGGGGCGAGTCTGTGGCGGCAGAGGTTGGCATGACGTTGCAACAGCCTGAGGCGCACTGTGTGTTCTCCTGGGGAAGTTGGCGCTGGATCACGGGACCCTGGCAGTGGCGGGCTGCACAGGCTCCCTGGAGGGGAGGTGTGGATAGTGACCTGTGCTTGCACACAGGCTTCTTGGTCTCTGCAGCAGTAACCTTAGCATTTCATGCCCATCTCTGGTGTCTGCGCTGATAGCCGTGGCTCGCGCCCGTCTCTTCAGCTCGTTTAGGCGGTGCTCTAAATCCCCTCTCCTGTGCACCCCAAAACAGTGGTCTCCTGCCTCTTAGGCAGTTCCAGAGTTTTTCCCGGACTCCTTCCCGGCTAACTGTGGCGCACTAGCCCCTTCAGGCTGTGTTCACGCAGCCAACCCCAGTCCTCTCCCTGGGATCTGACCTCCAGAAGCCCGAGCCTCAGCTCCCAGCCCCCACTCGCCCCAGCAGGTGAGCAGACAAGCCTCTCAGGCTGGTGAGTGCTGGTCGGCACCAATCCTCTGTGCGGGAATCTCTTCACTTTGCCTTCTGCACCCCTGTGGCTGTGTTCTCCTCCGTGGCTCCAAAGCTTCCCCTCCGCCCACCCCCTGTCTCCACCAGTGAAGTGGTTTCTTAGTGTGTGGAAACTTTTCCTCCTTCATAGCTCCCTCCCAGAGGTGCAGGTCCTGCCCCTGTTCTTTTGCCTCTGTTTTTTCCTTGTTCTTTTGCCCCTGTTTTTTCCTTGTTCTTTTGCCCTACCCAGGTACGTGGGGAGTTTCTTGCCTTTTGGGAAATCTGAGGTCTTCTGCCAGCGTTCAGTAGATGTTCTGAGAGTTGTTCCACATGTAGATGTATTTCTGACATATTTGTGGGGAGGAAGGTGATCTCCATGTCTTCCTCCTCTGCCATCTTGAAGGTCTCCTTGGTAGTGTTTTCTTATTACCTTTTTAGTGTCTACATGGTCTGTAGTGATATCCCTTTTTCTTTCCTTATGTTAGCAATGTGTATCTTCTCTCTTTTTTTCCTGACCAGACTAGTGAGAAGCCTATCAATTTTATTATTCTATTCAAGTAACTGGCTTTGGTTTCATTTATTTTCTCTTAAAACAAAACAAAACAACTATGTCATCGATTTCTGCTTTTTGTTGTTGTTGCTGTTATTTTCTTTGTTTTGAATTCAGTTTGCTCTTCTTTTTTTAGTTTCCTAAAGTGGAATCTTAAATGACTGATTTGAGTCCTTTCTTCTTTTCTAATACAAACTTTAAATTCATTAATTAATTATATATACATCAAATGTAAATAATCTAAGCAAATTGTGTATGTATATATTTTCCCCTTATCCCTGATTTAGCAGCCCGCTACAGATTTTCATATGTTGCATTTTCATTTTTATTCAGTTTAAATGACTTTTAAACTTTCCCACAACTTCTTGTTTGACCCATATGGCATTTAGAAGCAAGTTATTTAATTTTCAAATATATGAGGGAATTTTCCATATATCTTTCTATTATTGACTCACAATTTAATTCCATTATGTCCGAGAACATATTTTGTATAATGTAACTTCTTTCAAGTATGTTAAGGTTTGTTTTATGACCAGATATATGGTCTTTCTTGGTGATTGCTCATGTAAACTTGAAATGAATGTGTTGTGTAGAATATCCTATATTCTTTTGTTGGGCAGAGTATTCTATAGTCAATAAATGTCTATAAATGTAAATTAGGTCAAGTTGGTTGGTAGTTTGTTTAAGTCTTCTATATTCTTGCTGTTTGTCTGTCTTCTTGTTATGTCAATTACTAAAAGAGGACTTTTAAAGTCTCCAAGTATAATTGTGGATTTGTTTACTTCTAAGCTTTATAAGTGTTCATATATTTTGAAGCTCTATTAATAGGTGCAAAACAATTTAGGATTGTTATATATTTTTGAAGAACTGACCTTTTATCTTTATGTAATGGCCCTCTTTATCCACAATTTCCTTCTTTATATGAAATATACTTTGTCTCATATTAATATAATAATTCCAGTTTTCTGTTGATTAATATTTGCATGGTATATAATTTTTCATCCTTTCACTTTTAATGTATCTATATCATTATGGTTAAAGTGAATTTCTTGTAAACAACATTATAGTTGGGCCTCATTTTCTTAATCCAATATGAAATTTTTTTGTATTTTAACTGATATGCTTATATTATTTACATTTGATGTAAATATTAGTATGCTTGGGGTTTTATTTGTTGTTCCTCTGTTTCCCATTTTCTGCCTTCTTTTGGATTGTTTCATTTTTTTAACATTCCATTAATTTTATATTATTATTTGATATATATCTTGGATACCATATTGTTATTGGATATTTATCGTGTGTGTGTGTGTGTGTGTGTGTGTGTGTGTGTGTGCGTGCACTCTAGGGATTACAGTATACCTACCTACCCTTTCACAGTCTACTTAGAGTTAATATTTTAACACTTCAAACAAAGAAACTCTCTCTTCCTTTTATGTTATAGTTGTCATATGTTTTACATTTAATTAAGTGAAAGCCCACCACTAGAAAATGTAACAATTTTTTTTTTTTGCTTTCAATGGTTATATATATTTTTAAAACTTAGGATGAGAAAATATTTTTAAAATAGTTATCTAGATATACACCCATTTATGTTTCTCTTCCTTTATTCCAGTAGTTCCAAATATTTCTCTGGTATTATTTTCCTTCATCCAGAAGAACATCTTTTACTATTTATTTTAAGCAAGTCTGCTAACAACAGATTCTCTTAGTTTTCCTTCATTTGAGAATAGATTTATTTTGCCATCATTTCTGGAGGATATTTTCACTGGACATCGAATTGTGGATTGACAGTTCTTTTCTTTCAGAACTTTAAAGATATTGTTCCACTGTCTTCTGGCCTCTGTAGTTTCTGATGAGAAATCCATAGTCATTCAAATTGTTGTTTCCTTATATGCAATGTGTCATTTTTTTAATGGCTCCTTTTAAAGCTTTTCTTAATTTTTGGTTTTCAGCAGTTTTATTACGATGCATTTGGGTGGGCTTGGTTTTTCTTTGAGTTTACTTGTGTGTTGTTTGCTGAGGTACTTAAATATACAGATTCAGGCCTTCAAATTTGGGAAGTTTTCAGTGTAATTTATTTAGATATTTTTTCCTTTAATAATTGTTTCTTGTCTTCCTCTGTGACACCAATGATATGAATATTAGACCATTTAATACTGTTTCACAAGTCCCTAAGACTCTGTTAATGTACTTTCCATCTCTTTTTCCCTCTGTTTTCTTCAAATTAGATAATTTCCCTAAATTTATCTTCTAATTCAGTCTTCATTCTTTCATCTCCATTCTGCTATTGAGCACATCCACTGATATTTTTATTCCCAATATTGTGGTTTTTGGTTACACAATTTTTATTTGGTTTGTTCTTATAGTTTCTATTTCTCTGCTGAAAACTTCTGTCTTCCCATTTATTTCAAGAATTTTTACCTTTACCTCATAGAGCATAGTTATAATGGTTACATTAATGTATTTTTCTGATAATTCCAATATCTAAGTTATCTCAGGGTTGTCATATGTTGATTGTCTCTCCCCCCAGTAATTAGGCACATTTTCCTGGATTTTGGTACTTTGAGTAATTATAGATTGTACCCTGGACATTTTGAAAATTATGTTATGGAATCCTGAGTCCTGTTAAAATTCTCCAGAAAAACTTGATTGTTTTGTTTTAAAAGACAACTAGGTTTCCTCTGGTTGTAAGATAATATGGAGTAGACAAACTTTATCCTAGTCTTTCTAATAAGTACAGCTAAAAATCCTAGACAGTATAGCTAAATCAAACGTAGAAGACTTTGAAAGATAGAGAGAAAGAAGAAAAACTAGGGAGTTGGCAGAGTCCCCTTTTGTTATTGTTATTGTCATTGTTGATTTATACACCCTGGACTGGGTGCTGAAAGAGGCAACCTGGAAGCATCAATTGGCATAGCCAAAAACGTTCCAAGAAAAACTGACTTTCTCTAGCTAAAGGACCAGGAAAGTGGAAGACTAGCAAGAAAGAAGTCTTTTAGACACTAACCACCCTAATGCAACCACTAGAACTCATAATAAATAGTGGCCGTATCCCCTTCCTCAAAGGCTGAGGAGGCTAGTCTTCACCCTTACCCAGATGTAATGACACCCCCTCTTCCCTCCACTCCCAGTGGTATCAGTAAAGAACATGGGGAACGTGGACTTCAATGCCCACCTGGGAGTAATGGGAAAGTTCCTCCTCTCTCCAACTGACATGGTGTCAGGTAACGTCTGCTAAATCAGATTTAAATAAGAGTCTCATGACAATACTCAAAATGTCCAGGATACTATCAGAATCACCCATCATCCTGAGAATCAGGAAAATCTTAACTTGAATGAGAAAAGACAATTAACCAATGCCAATACTGATCTGATACAGATATTGGGATTATCTGACAAGGAACTTGAAGCAGCCATCATACAAAGTCTTCAACAAACAATTACAAACATGTTTGAAATAAATGAAAAAACAGAAAGTCTGAGAAAGAAATAGGTGGTATAAGTAAAGGTCTATTTTTCTGCTCTTCTGGCAAGAAAAAGAGGATTTCTCTTTGAGTTTCTGTTATCTTCCCTGCTGTGCTGTGGGCCAACCTTGGGTCAAAGTATGGTGATAAAGGAGAGGAAAAAATCAGAAAATTCACTGCCATACTGATTATTTGATTTCTCTTCCCAATCTCCCTGCTACTTTTTAATTTTCAAAGCTCTCAGGTGCTTTTGTATCTTGTCCAGAGTTGTGATTAGGCTAAAGTAGACTTATACCATCCTGGCCAGAATGGAAATCTAACAACATTTTGAAGCTAGGGTGTTAGTCAACCCACCCTAGGTTTGAAGTTGTGAAAGATCTGTGACAAATTACCAGGGACAAATGTTATCAATGGAATTTGGATGCTAAAACTTTGACTTTTGAGGAATTGGCAAAATGCATTGAGAAGGGAGGTAAAATGAGGAAGATGTGGCCAGAAATGCAATCCTCTGGTTACAGCAAACTGCTTTCGTAAAAATTAAATCACTGATGAGGCTAAGGAAAAATAATATCAGACTACATAAAGTTAAAGTAGGTATTTGGAAACAAAAGAAAAATGTGTCGACTTTGCACATTACCAGATTGCACATTATTGCTAGCTGGGAGGAAGAAAAACTTCTTCAGTACAGGTGACCACCTTGCCTAAACGGTCTTGTCAAATTTTACTTTTTTATTCCAGCTTGGATGAATTTAAATCCAGTAGTCCTGATGGGGAGTAGAAGAAGGGTGTGTGAGGAGGGTGCTGAGTTTACTCCATCTGTTAAGGTGGTGAAAGAAAAGATGATTGACTTGAATCCCACGGGTGGGGGGATTGAAGGCTATATGCTATGTCTAAACTGAATAGCCTTGGGGTGATGGAGTTATAGCATACTGTTGAACAATGTACTGCAACACCTGCTATATAGTGGTAGGAAAAATCAGGAGACCAAAAGCAAATCTTTAGGGGTATGGTGATGTTATGATGTGAAGTACTAGCGTTATGGCAAAACCATTATTTGGAAAGTGAGAAAGTAAATAACAATATCCAAAAAACCCCAATAAAGCCTCCCAAATGCAAAAAAACTTGTAGTGGCATTACCTATATACCTGAGTGCGTAGTTGGAATAAATGTGATTGTGAATGGAGCGCTTTGCCATTGTGGGCAATACCTTTTGCTTGATTTTAATTGGTCATATTAATTAGGAATTTTTAGAATTGCCTGCACCCTCCTCCCTACCGAATACTAAACAGTACCAAGTCCCAAGAAAATAACAAGAAATTTTAGTTTTAATTTTTCAAGTTTTAAAATATAATTTAAATATTTAAAAGGATACTAATTCCCAGCAGCTTGCTCTGCAACCGTCCTCTCTGGCCTGTGGGGGGAAAGTAGGTGATTCGTGGAAATGAAATGCTATTTCTTGTGCTTAAATCAAGTAGTTCCACTGATCACTCCTACCATGTCACACATGGGGAAAGCTGTTCAGAAAATCCAGTAAGCTAAGATGACTGGGATTCTGTGAGAGTCTTGGCTAATACTTTGTTTACTGTCCCAATCTTAGAAGCAAGTCAGGCAAAGTTTTCCTTTTTCGTAGGAATGACTGATAAACATTCACCATCCTCTCCTAAGGGTAGTTGAATTTTCCAGTGTCTTTTGACAACCTGGTGAGGTTTAGACCGGATCACAGTCAAATGCAAAGTTCACATATGCATTAATGATAGTATGAAAGTTTCCCTCTCAGAGGAGGAAGCCCCCAAGATTTGAAAACAGCACTGGTCCGTATGACTAGTTGAAGATGGTTTATATGTATGGCTAAGATAAAGAACTGAGTTCAGTCAGCTAAATGCTTGGGAATTACTTGGGTTGGAGACCATGAGAGACAGGCCACCCAAGGCAGGGAATAAACTGATGTATTTGCCATGCCCTGTTAATAAGAGAGATACAACTTGTGGGGCATTTTGGGTTTAGGGGACACCATACACTGTTCCCAGGCATCTTGCAAGCACTAATATATTGAATGACAAGAAGAAAATCTGAATTTGAATGAGATCCAAAACAAAAACGGGCTTTGAGAGACTTGCAGAGGGCTGTAGCTTCAAATAGTACCATTTGGGTTGGCCTAATGCACAAATTATTGTGAAGGCTTTTACTATCTGGACACACAGACTGGAATCTCTTGCAGAAGTGTTTAACACTATTCTTCCCTCCCCAAGCAGCAGCTGTTGGAATATTGGATTCAAAGTTCCCTGATGTTGAGAAGAGATATGACCCCTTTGAAAGACAATTACTGGCCTTTTACTGGGCTTTAGTAGATACTGCTCCCACCGCTCAGGGATTTAAAATAATTCTGAGATCCATAATACCTTTATGTCTTGGGCAATGTCAGATTCATTCCCATAAGGAAGGAGTAGCTCAGAAGACCTCAGTGTAAAAGTGGAAATTATATATATATATGAATATACCACAGGCTGTGGCCCTGGAGATGTATATTGTATCCATAGTTATAGCACCACCTTGCCCTTAGGGCCAACCACAGGAACCCCCCAAACTGGCAGCTCTTAGTGCTAAATGGTTTGAATCATAGATTTCTCTCCTTATTAAAGCAAAGTGAGTTTCCTGGTTTACTGATAGAAGTTCCCAAACTGAGAATGCTTTGCAGTCTAGAAGTTTACCCCATTTGATCAGTGGGTCATAAAACCTTGGCTGAAGAAGCAAGGGTGAGTTTGAACAATGGTCAATATTGAGGGCAGTGTATCTATAGTACAGCAAGAACTTGACCTTACTAAGATCTTAATGCATAGTCAGGCAATGCTTCACAGAGAATGCAATTATGGAAAAACCTGTAGGAATTCCAAGGATGAATTGGAGTGAGCTATGTAATGCCAACCAGAAAAGCCCAGTGGGTGGCTCAGAAGGGGACTGGGAATGTAGAGACTGTCCTTGTCCAGCCACTGGAAATAGCTACCCAGGTACATGAACTGAGCTGCACGAAGATACTCAAGTTACGAAACGCTGGTGAAAAAATGACAGATTCCTTTGCCTCCTGCTGAAGCTGCTAATGAGGTAAAAGACTGTAGAAAATGTCAAGAAGAAAAGAATCACCTAAAGATGGCTTTGGATAAGAGTCTTCAAGTTTAAGGGCCAGTATTTAGCTGGCAAGTGGATAATAGGACTCCTGAGTAGCTCTAGCTGGCTTCCAGTGAGTCCTGCCTGGAATAGACATGTAATTTACTTTGGTCCGTGCTTCCCCAGTGACCTCAACAATGGCTGAGAAGATCATTTAAGGTATGGGGCACCAGTTGTGCATTAATTGGTCCCCCAGATTTCACTGGACCAAGGTATGCATTTAGCTGCTGGTTATGTACAAAACTGGACTAAAGAGAGTAATAACATACGGACAAATATCCCTGACCACATGCAGAGTAGAAGTTTGGTTGCTAGCTACAATGAGCAATTAAAGCACCTAGCAATAAACCTGGGGGATGATAAGGCAGGAGATGATGGCTGACTCACTTGGGTGAATGTATGTTTCATCTGATTATATAAGTAGTAAAGGGGACACATCTTTGGACAGGTTTCTGGAATGGGGATTGCGAAGAAAGGAGTGGGGTTCGATGCAATCACAGCAATTCTGTATTCTTCCTATCTCCCAAAATTTTTCTTTTGTTTTCCCACATTCAGATGTGCTGGTTCTGGGGCTGCCCTTGTGTGTCCGGAAGAGGAAAATAGTGTTCAGAACACTATTTTAATTCTTCTGAACTTGACTCAGTGTATTCTTAAGGGAACAGTGAGTTGGATGGCATGTCATGTGCCTGAACTAGGTTTGACGGTCAGGGCTGTCTCACTGCCTCGTGGTGGAAACAGTCTCATTGTCCTTAACCTTTCAAAATGCGAGTCTTGTCTCCTGGGCAGGGACAGAAGAGGAAACTCTGGCAAAGCTGGGCCTGAAGATTGCTCTGTGGTTAGGCAGAGACTCTCAGCCTGGAAGTCTGAAACAAGGTAATAAATGGAAGTAAGTGGAAACTGTAGGAGATGGGAAGGGAGTATGTAAGTGGGTGATGACGCTAGGAAAGGGCACCATCACATTTTCCTGAGAGAACATCTCAGAACAAGAGAATCAATACTTTTAGCTGTTTCAGATGTGATGTTGAGTTATGGCCAATGCTAGGCAAAGCCCCCAGATTTGTTTTCCCCTGAGAAGGAGAACTGGATTGAAGCCCTACTATAAGATTCATCTGAGGAATGTACTTGGGAAACTTAGAGAAAAGATATTAATCAACAGCATTTCATGATGACTCGCTTGAATAAGAGCAGGTTGCAATTGCCATTTGGGTCATGTTTTGTTGGTTGTGTTTATCGTATTGATTCTTTTGCAGTTTCTAGAAGAATCCTATCTTTGAACTGGAGGAGAGGTTGCAGATTTGGCATCTGTAGCTGATACCGTGCCTTGCTGTGAACCAAGATGACAGCCTGCTAAGGCAACTGGGTATGATGGGAGATGATTTGCTGCAATGCTGCCTGCCTTGGATGTCAGGATCTACTTTGCTCTTTTGACAATGCCAGATGTGAATGCAGATAAAGTGCTTTACAAGCCCATCTTGATGGAATCAGGATGGTGCTCCAGAGGTTGAATACTCGTTTGATATGATTATCATATATGATTGGTAATTCATGTCTGGAACTTCAAAAAGAAAAATTATGGGAAGTTTTATGGCTTACTCAAAATGAACTGCATTTAGGAGTTTCATAGGCTCAACTAGCACAACTTCTGAATTTCACTCAAACCACAAATACACAGTGAGAACATCTGTTGTGCCTTGATCAATATTGGCCACAATATACTGAGAGGGACTTGCGCGTTTGGGGAGTTGGACTTGGTATATGAAGACAAGCAGAGATAGATAGCTTTTTTGGAGTCTCACCATCATGGTGGAAAAGACCTGTTAAGCCAGAAAAGGACAACTAGTGAGATAGCTGCACACTTGTTGGTGTGTCTGGAAAGATGATGAAGCAATAGGAGAATGGACTTCACCTATTACTAAACTGATAGAGGATTGGGCTTGCTAACATCTCTGGGGAAAGGCATGAGCCTTGACATATTGCTTGCAACAGAATCTGATATACTTAAAGGCAGTAGGCTCAGGCTAAGAGGGTGCATTTGTGGAAAAACTGAAGCCAGCCTAAAATGTGGCTGAAGCCAGACTATGGCAAAATGTCACTGGTAAGTGGGTTCTTTGTTTTGGTTCCATAACACCCACAGTGCCATAAATTAAAAAGGTATTTATATTCCCTATGGCACAAATTGGTTAGGTTTTGACAAGTTAAGGATCATTGCTTGCCATACAGAACAGCAGGCCCCGACTTCAAATCTTCTGAATCAGAATCTGCATTTTAACAAGATTGCCAAGTGAGTCGTATGTACATTAAAGTTTGGGAAACACTGGAATAGGATTTCTTTATCCTTCTCATGATGCAGGATTGCCTCTATTTCTGTCAGTAGATCTGAAAGAATAACTAGGGACTTCGCCTGGTTTTGATATTTACAAATATATTATCTTGCATAAAATACATTTGTCAAATGCCAAATGTTTACCCACAACCCCCAGGTTAAGTTTTTGTTGCTTCATTTGCACCCAAACATTTCTATCAGTAGGTGGCCAGGGGCAGCTCTAGTAAGGATAATAGGAGCTACATCTAAATCCCCCTCTTGGTCCCTTTGACCTCATCTTCCCCCATCTCATTTTCATTTTACAACTTGTATTAGTCAGAGTTCTCCAGAGACACGGAACCAGTAGGAAATACATGCATACATATATAAACATATATAAAATGAGGAATTGGCTCACATGATTATGGAAGCCGAGACGTCCCGCGATCTGCCATCTGCAAGGTGGGGATCCAGGAAAGTTGGTGGTGTAATTCCAGTTCAAGTCTGAAGGCTTGAGAACCAGAGGAGTTGATGGTATAAATACCACTGCAAGGGCAGGAGAAGACGAATGTTTCAGTTCGAGCAAGTAGGCAGGAAGAAAAAAGGGACAAATTCCTCTTTTTTCTGCTTCTTGTTCTATTCAGGCCCTCAGTGGATTGCACGATGCTTACCCATACTGGGGAGGGCAATATATACACTTTACTGAGTCCACTGATTCAAATGCTAATCTCATGGAGAAAACCCCTCACAGACACACTCAGAAATAAAGTTTAACCTGGGCACCTTGTTGGCAACAGTCAGGTTGACAAGGAAAATTAACCATCACACAACTAAAGAAATTTTTTTGTTTCCCATCCTTTTTTATGTTCATCACTCTGATTCTAACTCTAGGTGGTGTGTATGTAAGAATAATTGTAGAATTTTATAATTGGAGGGAACTTCAAGATTATCAAGCATAACTCTCTAATTTTAGGAGAGAGAAATATGTGGCCTAGAAAAATTAAGTGACTTTGTAGTCTACTGTGGGTGGAATTTTGTACAGTATACATATTGACATTTGGGAAAAATAAATATATTATGCTAGATGGAGTGGGCATTTAGTCTCCACTGGGTCTCATAAAATAGATTATCTTACAAAGTACACAAAGAATTTATTTGAACATGGCTCTATGATAAAAATCACCCTGGGCCACGGAAACAGGATTCAATACAAGTTTGCTTGCTTCTGGATATTTTTATTGACAGGAGCAAAGATGTTTGACTGTGGAAGGCAGCTATGCTCACTACTATACCACCAACGCTGTAAGGTATTTGACTGTGAAAGACAGGAAATTTCTTTGCTCTAGGCTGTGAACTTGGGAATACAGACTTGTCTTGATAAGCTTTTTTTTTCATGTTCCATGGGCACTTTGTACAACATAAAAGTCTGTTTTGTGACACGCTAGAGGCATTATGGGTAGGCATAGTTATTAAATACAGTTTTATCTCCATTAATACACAAAAGACGATTAGTGCAAAAAAGGATGGGCTTTAAGCAATGTGTGAGCTGGGACTGTGTCTGTCTTGCTCATAGTTGTGTTTTTATAACTACATAGAAGTTTGGCTTTAAAAGATGGCCTTTTAGTTGTATTTGTTGGTGCCTGCTCTAAGTAGTTTAAAATCTAACTTAGAAGACAAATCATGTAAATTCAATATACAGAGAGGAAAACAAAGTAAAAGTTCAAACCCTGTTGCAATCATTCTATAAGCTCTGCTAAAAGAGGTCTATAGATACTGGCATAAAATCAACCAGGGGAGATATGACCATGGCTTGGAATGTTGTGGGGAAAAATAAGCATTCATGAAAAGGATGGGATTTGAAGATGGGTGAGATCAGTACAGGCAGAATGTCAAGCGAAGGCTTATATAAATGAAGCAAGCACAAGAAAGGTAGGGCCATGAACTAGAATGACTTGGTTGGAAGCATGGCTTGTATGGGGATATAAGCTTGAGAAGGATTGGTGAGACTGTGGTACATCCTGCCTGATAGACTATGGATTTAATCACACATATGTGGGAAACTGGGAGTCCTTGTTTAACTGCAAGATGATGCAATTAAAAGAGTTTCTTAGAAAGGTAAATATGTTAGTGGTACACAAAATGGATGAGCAAAAGGATTGCAGGCAAGGAGTATGTTCGGAGATAAAAGAAAATCAGGAGCAGACTTGAGATGGTAACAACACAGGAAGATTGCATTCTAAAGGCACACAAAGAATTGGCTGAACTTAGCACTCATTAGATGGGATACATTCACTAATGCTTCATGCTTTCTACCCATAACCTATGGACTTAGGATTTTCTTAATTTAAAGTAAAGATGGATATTTACCATACATAAAGTCAAACAATAATATAGTCTTTTCAGTGTGAACAGATTAACACGTTTTATTAAGCAATCTCTGAATATATGTAGGAAGAATAATACCCCAAGACCCTTCAGTTCTGCTGCTTAGGGTTACTCCATGAGGGAACGACCCATTCTTTTTTTTTTTTTTTTTTTTAATGTCTGAAACATTTATATTAACATATTTCCATACATATTTCCATACAAATACAAATATAAGATTTTTAGAAATTTCATGTAATGTCTGAAACATTTATATTAACATATTTCCATACAAATAACCCAATGAAAGTTTAGTATTAGTTGTTTTGTTTGTTTGTTTTATACTGCAGGTTCTTATTAGGCATCAATTTTATACACACCAGTGTATACATGTCAATCCCAATCGCCCAATTCAGCACACCACCATCCCCACCCCACCGCGGTTTTCCCCCTTTGGTGTCCATATGTCCATTCTCTACATCTGTGTCTCAACTTCTGCCCTGCAAACCAGTTCATCTGTACCATTTTTCTAGGTTCCACATACATGCGTTAATATATGATATTTGTTTTTCTCTTTCTGACTTACTTCACTCTGTATGACAGTCTCTAGATCCATCCACTTCTCAACAAATGACTCAATTTCGTTCCTTTTTATGGCTGAGTAATATTCCATTGTATATATGTACCACAACTTCTTTATCCATTCGTCTGTTGATGGGCATTTAGGTTGCTTCCATGACCTGGCTATTGTAAATAGTGCTGCAATGAACATTTGGATGCATGTGTCTTTTTGAATTACGGTTTTCTCTGGGTATATGCCCAGTAGTGGGATTGCTGGGTCATATGGTAATTCTATTTTTAGTTTTTTAAGGAACCTCCATATTGTTCTCCATAGTGGCTGTATCAATTTACATTCCCACCAACAGTGCAAGAGGGTTCCCTTTTCTCTGCACCCTCTCCAGCATTTGTTGATTGTAGATTTTCTGATGATGCCCATTCTAACAGGAGTGAGGTGATACCTCATTGTAGTTTTGATTTGCATTTCTCTAATAATTAGTGATGTTGAGCAGCTTTTCATGTGCTTCGTGGCCGTCTGTATGTCTTCTTTGGAGAAATGTCTATTTAGGTCTTCTGCCCATTTTTGGATTGGGGTGTTTGTTTCTTTAATATTGAGCTGAATGAGCTGTTTATATATTTTGGAGATTAATCCTTTGTCCGTTGATTCGTTTGCAAATATTTTCTCCCATTCTGAGGGTTGTCTTTTCGTCTTGTTTATGGTTTCCTTTGCTGTGCAAAAGCTTTGAAGTTTCATTAGGTCCCATTTGTTTATTTTTGTTTTTATTTCCATTACTCTAGGAGGTGGATCAAAAAAGATCTTGCTGTGATTTATGTCAAAGAGTGTTCTTCCTATGTTTTCCTCTAAGAGTTTTATAGTGTCCAGTCTTATGTTTAGGTCTCTAATCCATTTTGAGTTTATTTTTGTGTATGGTGTTAGGGAGTAATCTAATTTCATTCTTTTACATATAGCTGTCCAGTTTTCCCAGCACCACTTATTGAAGAGACTGTCTTTTCTCTATTGTATATCTTTGCCTCCTTTGTCATAGATTAGTTGACCATGGGAACGACCCATTCTTTAAAAGTTTTTCTAAAGATATTTCTAGGCAGACCTTGAAAAAGAATAAAATGTTGTAAATCGTTGACCCTCTACATGCGTCAGATTGCTCCTTTGAAAAATGGGGATAACAACACACAGGGGCTGTCGAGTATTAAATGAGTTAAAACATGCGAAGTGTCACACAAAGTGTCTCAGGAAGTCTTAGCTCCCCTCCCATGCTCTTCCTCCTTCTTATGTTTAATGCATCTGAAACAGCCATTTTTGAAACCACACAACTGTTGCTGTACACCAAAGTGACCATTTCCTCCCAAATATAATTTGCTAAAATTGTATAGTTTCAAAAGGATTAACTATCAATACACAAAATATTGATATTCCATGACCAGATTCCTTGGACCACCTCGAAAGGATTTACCACGTGAAGGAAAATGTATTCTTTTTTTTATACACTACTGATCAGGTCTTCCTCTATTCGCGTACTTTATTCTCCTATACCAGACTCTCTGGGGTTTCATTCCACCTCTCTGGCCAACCCTTTTCTAACTCTTTTACACACTCACTCTCTTCTATCTGGCCGCCTGAATGCAGAGTATTCATCACTCAATCCTGGACACAGTTCTCTCCTTCATGTGTTTTCCTTCACTAAACAGTTTCATCTATGTCAATGTCTACAGGTCCATGATTCCCAAGTATATATCATGCCCAAACCTCTCCTCTGAGTTCCAGATACAAATGGGTCCCTGCCTAGATGATATTTCTCCTTGGATTTCTCAAAGGCACCACAAATCCACATGTCCAAAACAAAACATGTCCTCAGACTCAACTTGCTCCTCTTCTAGTATCTGCTGTCTTTAAAAATAGCACCTTTTATTATTTAGCCAGAAACCTATGAGCTGCCCTCAACACTTACATCGCTTTCATGTCTGTTTTCAAATTCATCGCCAACTGCCATCAATTTTATCTCCTACATGTTTCTCTAATCAGTTCTCTTTTCTTAATCTCTGCTGCATGCATCCCAGACTCAATGATCTCCTTGAACATCCTTTGGCTCCCCTGCTATTTATCTTCATTCTTTTAAAAATTTATTTTCCACTTTACAAAGTGAAGAAAAACGTACTTTAAAACATCAGGTAGTAGCTTAAAACAGTAAATAAATTAAAAAAACAAATAAACAAGCAAATAAATAAATAGTGCTCCGTGCTCCATCTGTTATTCCTTACTCCACAGAGTAAATCACTTTCAACTTTTTTTGGTTGTTTCTTTAGATAGTTACTCCATAATTCTAAATAACATACTTATGTTGCCTTTTCTTGATCTGAAAAAAAATGGTATATATTGTATTCTCTCTAAGAAAGATGAGGATTTTGTTATCTTACATCCCCCATTTTACCTCAACCTTAATATCATTGTACCACTTTTTGGGTTAAATTAGTATTTATTTTATTAAGATTATGGATTGAATGTATCAAAATGTTTCTTTTCCTGTGTAACTTTTTGTTTTGATCAGGAGTTAGTTATTGCCTTGTTTTCACATTGATTTAGTTTTTTACATACCTATTAGTATTTCAGCCCCAAACTAGTTAACACAAGTGTCTAATCTCAACACATTCAAACATAACAGGAGGTCTCTCAGTTTCTTTTTTTCTTTCTTTCTTTTTTTTTTTTTTTGAGAACTCCTTTCTCAGGCCCTCTGTCTTCCTACTCCAGTATAGATTGACTGCTCTCTTTCCTTCTGTTTTCCAGCCCTCTGTGGTTATAATTGAGCATTTTCTCTCCTCTCTTAGCACGTCAGTTATATTTCTTTCTAAAATTTCTTTAGTTGTTACCCCAGAGACACAATATACGTGTTTGGTTAGTCTCAGTCCACCTTTAAATAATGCTATGATGCTTCATGTGTAGTGCAGGTACCCTATACCAGAGTATTTCCAATTCCTCCCTCCTGATCCTTCTTATGACATTGCTGTCATTCATTTTGCATATCTATTGGCTATAATTACCTTATGTATTGTTACTGGTCTTACTTTTACCATTATCTTTTAGATAAATTAAGAATAAGAAAAATAAAAGATTTTTACTGTACCTTCATTTATTCCTTCTCTGATGCTCTTCCTTTCTTTATGTAGCTCTGAGTTTCTGACCTGTACCATGTCCTTCTCTCAAAGAACTCCTTTTAATAATTTTTGCAGGGTAGATCTGCAAAAAATATTATGAATTTCCTCAGATTTTGTCTGGGAAAATCTCTTTTTTTTTTTTTTTTTTTTTACTTTTCAAGAATACTTTCACTGGATATGCAATCCTAGGTGAGTGATTTTTTTTCCCTCTCAACACTTTAAATATTTCACTACATTATCTTCTTGCTTGCATAGTTTCTGATGAGGAATTGGTTGTAATTCTTATCCTTTTTCCTCTTTGGATAAGGTGATTTTTCCCCTCACTGGCTTCTTTCAAGATTTTACAAGAAAATGTCTTTGATTTCTGTAGTTTGATTATGATAAGCTTATGTGTAGTTTTTTTTTGTATTTATCTTGCTTGGTGTTCGCTGAGCTTTCTGGATCTGTGGTTTGGTGTCTATTATTACTTTGGAAAATTCTAAGCTATTATTACTGCAAATATTTCTCCTGTTCCTTTCTCTCTTAATTTTTTTTTTGGTATTCCAATTAAACATATTTAACATCTTTTTAAAAGTTGTTTTTGGTTGTTTGTTTTTTCTTCTGTTTTTATTGAGATATAATTGACATACAGCACTGTATAAGTTTAAGGTGTACAGCATAATGATTTGACTTACATGCATCATGAAATGATTATCACAGTAAGCTTAGCGAACATCCATCATCTTGTACAGAAACAAAATTAAAGATATAGAAAAAAATTTTTTCCTTGTGATAAGAACTCAGGATTTACTCTTTAAACAACTTTCATATATAACTTACAGAAGTGTTAACTATATTTATCATGTTGTACATTATATCCCTAGTATACTTACTCATCTTATAACTAGAAGTTTGTACAGTTTTGACCACCTTCATCTAATTTTTCTCCCCCCTACCCCCGCATCTGGTAACCACAAATCTGATCTCTTTTTCTATGAGTTTGTTTGTTTTTGAGGTATAGTTGACCTACAACACTATGTTAGTTCCTGTTATACAACATAGTGGTTTGATATTTCTATACATTTCTATACAAAATGATCACCTTGATAAATCTAGTTACAATATGTCTCCAAACGAAGATAACATAATTATTGACTATAATTGCCACACTGTACATTTCATACTGGTGACTCATATATTTTGCAACTGGAAGTTTATACCTCTTAATCTCCCTCACCTATTTCTTTCCTCCCCCACCCACCTCCCCTCTGACAACGACCTGTTTGCTCTCCTTATCTATAAGTCTGTTTCTGTTTTGTTACATTTGTTTATTTGTTTTGTTTTTTAGATTCCACATGTAAGTGAAATAATACAGTATTTGTATTTCTTTTCTGATTGTTTTCACTTAGCATAATACTCTCTAGGTCCATCCATGTTGTTGTAAATGGCAAGATTTCCTTCTTTTTTATGGCTAAGTGGTATTCCATTGTGTATATGCATATATATATATATATATATGACATCTTCTTTATCCATTCATCTATCAGTAGACACTTCGGTTGCTTCCATATCTTAGCTCTTGTAAATAATGTTGCAATGAACATAGGTAAGCATATAACTTATCTAATTACTGTTTTGGTTTTCTTTGGATATATACCCAGATGTGGATTTGCTGGATCACATGGTAGTTACATTTTTAATATTTTGAGGACTCTCCATAGTGTTTTCCATTGTGACTGCATCAATTTACAGTTCCACCAATGGTGCACGAGGGTTCTCTTTTCTCCACATCCTTGCCAACACTTGTTATTTGTAGACTTTTTGATAATAGCCATTTTGACAGGTGTGAGTTGATATCTCATTGTGGTTTTGGTTTGCATTTCCCTGATGATTAGTGATGCTGAGCATCTTTTCATATACTTGTGGGCCATCTCTATGTCTTCTTTGGAAGAAAGTCTATTCAGATCCTCTGCCCATTTTTTAACTGAGTTGTTTATTTTTTTGGTGTTGGGTTGTATGAGTCCTTTGTATATTTTGGATATTAACCCATTGTCAGATACATTGTTTGCAAACATCTTCTCCCATTCAGTAGACTGCCTTTTCATTTTGTTGATAGTTTCCTTTGCTCTGTAAAGCTTTTTAGTTTGATTTAGTCCATTTGCTTATTTTTGCTTTTGTTTCCCTCGCATGAGGAAACATATCCAAAATATATTGCTTAAGACTGATGTCAAAGACTGTACTGCTTATGTTTTATTCTAGAAGTTTTATGTTTGTGTCTTACATTTTAAGTCTTTAATACATTTTGAGTTTACTTTTGTATATGGTGTGAGAAGGTAGTGCAGTCTGATTCTTTTGCATGTAGTGGTCCAGTTTTCCTAGTCCCACTTATTGAAGATACTGTCTTTTCCTCATTTTATAGTCTTTGCCTCCTTAGCCGCAGATTAGTTGCCCATATAAGTGTAGGTTCATTTCTGGGCTTTCTATTCTGTTCCATTGGTCTATGTGTGTGTGTTTTGTGCCAGTATTATACTGTTTTGAGTACTGTAGCTTTGTAGGACTGTTTGAAATCAGGGAGCACGATACCTCCAGCTTTCTGAAGATTGTTTTGACTGTTTGGGGTCTTTGTGCTTCCATACAAATTTTAGAATTATTTCTTCTAGTTCTGTGAAAAATGTCATTGGTATTTTGATAGGGATTGCATTGAATCTGTAGATTGCCTTAGGGAGTATGATCATTTTAACAAAATTAATTCTTCCAATCCAAAAACACAGTATATCTTTCCATCTGTTTGTCCATTTCTTCTAGGTTGTCCATTTTATTGGCATATAATTGTTTGTAGTAATCTCTTATGATCCTTTGTATTTCTGTGGTGTTGGTTGTAACTTCTTTCATTTCTGATTTTATTGATTCAGGCCTTCTCTCTCTTTTTCTTGATGAGTCTGGCTAAAAGTTTATCAATTTTGTTTACCTTTTCAAAGAAGAGCTCTTAGTTTCATTGATCTTTTCTATTTTTTTGTCTCTGTTTCACTTATTTCTTCTCTGATCTTTATGCTTTCTTTCCCTTTACTAACTTTGGGTTTTGTTTGTTCCTCCTTTTCTAGTTCCTCTAGGTATATGATTAGGTTTTTATTTGAGATTTTTCTTGTTTCCTGAGGTAAGCTTGTATTGCTATAAACTTCCCTGTTAGAACTGCTTTTGCTGCATCCCTTAGATTTTGTATCATTATGTTTTTGTTTTCATTTGCTTCCAGGAATTTTTAAATTTCTTCTTTGATTTCTTCAGTGATCCATTTGTTGTTTAGTTGTGTACTGTTTAGCCTCCACATGCTTGTGGTTTTTACAGTTTTTTTCTTGTAGGTGATTTCTTGTGCCATAACGTTGTCAGAAAAGATTCTTCTTTTTTTTTTTGGCCATGTGGCACGTGGGATCTTAGTTCCCTGACCAGGGATCGAACCTGTGCCCCCTGCATTGGAAGCATGGAATCTTAACCACTGGACCACTAGGGAAGTCCCAAGATTCTTGATATGATTTAAATTTCCTTAAATTTACTGAGACTTGTTCAGTGTCCTAGCATGTGATCTATCCTGGAGAATGTTCCATGTGCCCTTGAAAATGTTGTGTATTCTGCTACTTTGGGATGGAATCATATATATATGTGATATATATATCATATATATATATAAAATGATATATATCATATAAATTATATATATATAAAGTTCTTCTGGTCTAATGTGTCATTTAAGGCCAATGTTTCCTTGTTGATTTTCTGTTTGAATGATCTGTCCATTAATGGGATGTTAAAGTCCCCTATTATTGTTGTGTTACTGTTAATTTCTCCTTTTATACTTGTTAATATTTGCTTTATATATTTAGGTACTCCTATGTTGGTTGCCTATATATTTATAATTCTTATATCTTCTTGGATTGATCCTTTGATCATTACACAATGTCCTTCTTTGTCTCTTATTACAGTCTTTGTTTTATAGTCTATTTTGTCTTATGTAAGTATAGCTACCCTAAGTTTCCTTTGATTTCCACTTGCATGGAAACTTTTCCCATCCCCTCACTTTCAGTCTGTGCTGTGTCTTTAGATCTGAAGAGAGTCTCTTTTATGGGTCTTGTCTTGGTATCCATTCAGCCATTCTATGTCTTTTGATTGGAACATCTAATCTATTTAAACTTAGAGTAATTATTGAAAGGTATGTACTTATTGCCATTTTTGTTAATTGTTTTTGGCTTGTTTTTGTAGCTCTTTTTTATTCCTTTATTGTTCTTTTGCTCTCTTCCTTTGTGACTTGATGACTATCCTTAGAGTTATGTTCAATTTCTGTTCTCTTTTTTTGTGTGTTATCTAATATAGATTTTTGGTTTGTGGTTACCATGAGGTTTATATATAGCAATCTCTACATATGCGTGATTATTTTAAGTTCTTGATCTTTTAAGTTCAAATGCATTTTTAAAATTCTGTATTTTTACTTCCTCCCCCACGTTTACTGTTTTTGACATCATATTTTACATCCTGTTGTTTTGTGTATTCCTTACCTACTTGTTGTGGATATAGATGCTTTTACTACTTTTGTCTTTTGACCTTCCTACCAGCTATATAGGTGGTTGACTTACTACCTTTTCTGTATATTTGCCTTTACCAGTGAATTTTTCTTCTTGTAATATTCATATTTCTAATTTTGGCCTTTTCTTTTTTTTTTGCTTAGAGAAGTCCCTTTTAACATTTCTTGTAAAGCTGGTTTGGTGGTGCTGACCTCTTTTAACTTTTGCCTGTCTGTAAAACTTGTGATTTCTCCATCAAATCTGAATGAAAGCCTTGCCAAGTATTCTTAGTTGTAGGCTTTCCCCTTTCATCATTTAAGATATATCCTGCCACTCCCTTCTTGCCTGCAGGGTTCTGCTGAGAAGTCCGCTGATAGCCTTATGGGAGTTCCTTTGTATATAACTTATTGTTTTTACCTGGTTGCTTTTAATATTCTCTCTTATCTTTAACATTTGCCATTTTAATTACATTGTGTCTTGGTGCAGTCCTCTTTGGGTTGATCCTGTTTGGGACTCTCTGTGCTTATTGGACCTGGATATTTCTTTCCCAGGTTAAGGAAATTTTCAGTTACTACTTCTTCAAATATATTCTCAGCCCCTTTCTCCCATCTTTTCCTTCTGGTACTCCTATAATATGAATGTTATCCTGCTTGATGTTGTCTTTGAGATCTATTAAACTATCCTCATTTCTTTTTTCTTTTTTCTGTTCAGCTTCAGTAATTTCCACTATTCTCTCTTCCATTTTGTTGATCCATTCCTCTGTATCATCTAATCTACTGTTGATTCCTTCTAGTGTACTTTTTATTTCAGTTATTATATACTTTATCTCTTTTTGTTTCCTCTTTATATTTTCTAACTCTTTGTTAAAAACTTTTAACTTCTCACTCTGTTCATCTAATCTTCTTCTGAGTTCTTTGAACATCTTTATGATAATTACCTTGAACTCTTTATCGGGTAGATTGCTTATCTCCACTTCACTTAGTTCTTCTGGGATTTTATCTTGTTCCTTATTTTGGAATATATTCTTCTGTTGCCTCATTTTGCCTAATTTGCTGTTTTTATTTTTATGTATCTGGTAGGTTGGCTATGTTTCCCGACCTTGGAGAAGTGGCTTTTTGTGGGAGACATCCTATGCATCCCAGCAGTGTACTCCCCTCTGGTCATCAAAAATATATGCTCTAGAGGTGCTCTCTGTGTGGTCTGTGTGTGTGTCCCTCTTTTGTGGTGGGCTGACTACCATGGGCTGTCTGATAGGTGTGGCTGGCTCTGGTTCAGTTGATTGCCAGGCCCCATCTTGTGCAGAGGCTGCTGGACTCTGGTGGGTGGTGCTGGGTCACAAGGTGGCTTGCTGCAGAGCCCTATAGCATCTCAGGGCTAGTGCTGGCCCACTGGTGGTTGGAGCCAGGTTCTGCGGTAGGTAGCTGTGGGGTTAGGGGTTCTGGATTTAATTTTGTCCTGCTGGTGGATGGGTCAAGCTCATGATATATAAAAATATATATATGTGGCGTCTGGGGTGTCCCAAAGCTTGTGTTCCTCTCCTGGTGGTTGGGGTCAGATCCCAAGGTGGGTGGTTGAGGGGCCCAAGGTATCCCAGAGCTGGTGTTGGCCTATTAGTAGGTGGGCTGGATCCTAACATGGCAGGCTGCAGGGCTGCCATAGTCCTGGGGCTGATGTCTGCCTGTTGGTGGTGGGGCTATGTCCCCACCTACCTAGTTGCTCGGCCATAGGAGGTCCAGTGGGTGGGACCATGTCTTGGCAGAAAAAAGCTAGAGGGAAGATTCCAAAATGGTGGTTTCCAGCAACATTTTTCTCATGGCAGAACAAACTTCCCAAAATTGCTGTCACCAGTGTCCTTGTCCCCAGGGTGAGCTTCAGTATCTTCTTGCCTCTCTGGGAGGCTCTCCAAAATCAGCATGTGGGTCTGACCCAGGCTTCTTTCAAATGACTACTTCTGACTTGGGTCCTGGACCATGTGAGATTTTGTGTGTGCTTTTTAAGAGTGGAGTCTGTATTTCCCACAGCCCTCTGGGTCTCCCCTCCCAGGAGTAAGAACTACTAACTTTCAAAGCCAAATGTGCTGGTGGCTCATCTTCCCAGTGCACGACCCACAGGCTAGGGAGCCTGATGTGGGGCTTGGGCTCCTCTTTCCTTGGGAAGAACCTCTGCAATTGTAATCATCCTCCTGTTTGTGGGTCACCCATCTGCAGTATGTGTCTTGACTATATCGTGTCTCTACTCCTTCTACCCATCTTGTTGTGATTCCCTCATTATACCTTTAGTTATAGAAGATCTTTTCTGCTTGTCTTCTAGTCTTTATTATCAATAGAATATTGTGTATAGTTTTAATATATGTATATATATATGTATATAATATTGTATATAGTTGTAAATTTATTATGCCTATGGGAGGAGGCGAGCTCAGTCTTCCTACTCCTGTCTTGGCCATCCTCCAGCAAGCTCCTTTAACACCTTTTGAATTAACTATTTACTGCCCCACATTTTAGTTTGGGAATTTTCTATTGACCTGTCTTCCAGCTTGCTGATTCTCTCCTCAGCCATATGCAGTACTAATGAGCTCATCAAATACATTCTTTATTTTCATTATGGTTTCTGTTTTCCAACATTTCCATTTGATTCTTTATTAGAGTTTCTATTGCTCTTCTTACATTAGCGATCTGTTCTTGCGTGCTGTCCACCTTTTTCATTAAAGCCTTTAACATATTAATCACAGTGATTTTAAATTCTGTCTGATAATTCCTACACTTGGGTCATATGTTCTTTGCTGTGTCTGGTTCTGATCCTTGCTTTGTCAATTCACACAGATTTTTTTTTTTCTTGTCTTGTAGGATGCCTTACAATTTTTTGTTGAAAGCCAGACATGATGTATTGAGTAATAGAAATAAAGGTAATTAGGCCTTCAGTGTAAAGTTTTATGTTAATTTGGCTGGGTGTTTACCTGTGTTTAGTGCTCGTAGTAGCTCCAAAGTTCCATAGGCTTCAAATTTCTCTAATATCACTTATTTTGACTCATCTATTGACTTTGGGCTTCCTAAAAGCTTTCCTCAGAGAGAATATGCATCTTGTAACTTTTCAGCTGTAATCCTCTGTTATTACATTGGAAACTTATTAGCCTGGAGGTAATGTGCGTAAGAAGGGAATTGTTCCATGATACTATGATTAAATTTCAGTCTTTTAGAAGGCCTGTGTCCCTGGGCTGTGAACTTCATAAGTGTTTCATAGTTTTATTTTCTCAAATTAATTGAGGCAGGAAGACACCTGTGGGTTAAAATAGGAGAAATGCCCTTCCTCCAGATGGAATAAGGCTATTATAAGGTCTTTTTCCTTAGAAAGTAGGACTTTGCTATGGAGAATCTTCTGAGCGTATTTTACAATGACTACTCTTCTCTACCCTAACCAGAGCCCTAAGAGGATCTTTCTCAGTTTTTCACCCTGAGTACCTGGTGGGATTCCAAATTACTCTGAACTGTTCCTACCAGTTTATGGCTCCACATCTTCTGCTCCAAATAAACAGATCTCAGCTCTGGCTCTGGATCGGCCTATGTTTCAAGATTGGTGGTTTACCTTGTGACCTCAGTTCTCTGATGGTGCAAAAAAAGTTGTTGATTTACAGCTTGCTCAGTTTTCTTGGAAGGATGGGAGTTACGATTTCCAATTACTTTTGAGCTAAAACCAGAAGTTACTGATTATTCTTTTGATCTGAGTCTAAGCTGTTTCTCTAGGAATTCCCTTTGCCCCTCTCCTGCATGAGAGCCTTGGATTTCTGCATCCTTAATTCATTTTTTCTTGGTAAACTTCTTATTTTAGTGAGGTCTTTCCAGTATTTTCCCAGGAAAAAGTGCATGGGAGTAAAGTTTTTAAGACTTTGCTTTTGAAATACCTATTCTACTTTAAGTTTTCAGTCATGTTTTGACTGGACATAGAATTTTTTTTTTTAACGTCTTTATTGGAGTATAATTGCTTTACAATGGTATGTTAGTTTCTGCTTTATAACAAAGTGAATTAGCTATACATATACATATATCCCCATATCTTCTCCCTCTTGTATCTCCCTCCCACCGTTCTTATCCCACCCCTCTAGGTGGTCACAAAGCACATAGCTGATCTCCCTGTGCTATGCAGCTCCTTCCCACTAGCTATCTATTTTACATTTGGTAGTATATATAAGTCCATGCCACTCTCTCACTTCATCCCAGCTTACCCTTCCCCCTCCTTGTGTCCTCAAGTCCATTTCTACGTCTGTCTTTATTCCTGTCCTGCCCCTAGGTTCTTCATAATCTTTTTTCTTTTCTTTTTAAGATTCCATATACATGTGTTAGCATATGGTATTTGTTTTTCTCTTTCTGACTTACTTCACTCTGTATGACAGCCTCTAGGTCCATCCACCTCACTACAAATAACTCAATTTCATTTCTTTTTATGGCTGAGTAATATTCCATTGTATATATGTGCCACATCTTCTTTATCCATTCATCTGTTGATGGAAACTTAGGTTGCTTCCATGTCCTGGCTATTGTAAATAGAGTTGCAATGATCATTGTGGTACATGACTCTTTTTGAATTATGGTTTTCTCAGGGTATATGCCCAGTAGTGGGATTGCTGGGTCGTATGGTAGTTCTATTTTTAGTTTTTTAAGGAACCTCCATACTGTTCTCCATAGTGGCTGTATCAAGTTACATTCCCACCAACAGTGCAAGAGGGTTCCCTCTTCTCCACATCCTCTCCAGCATTTATTGTTTGTAGATTTTTTGATGATGGCTGTTCTGACAGGTGTGAGGTGATACCTCATTGTAGTTCTGATTTGCGTTTCTCTAATGATTAGTGATGTTGAGCATCCTTTCATGTGTTTGTTGGCAATCTGTATAACTTCTTTGGAGAAATGTCTATTTAGGTCTTCTGCCCATTTTTGGATTGGGTTGTTTGTTTTTTTAATATTGAGCTGCATGAGCTGTTTATATATTTTGGAGATTAATCTTTTGTCCATTGATTCGTTTGCAAATATTTTCTCCCATTCTGAGGGTTGTCTTTTCGTCTTGTTTATGCTTTCCTTTGCTGTGCAAAAGCTTTGAAGTTTCATTAGGTCTCATTTGTTCATTTTTGTTTTTATTTCCATTAGTGTAGGAGGTGGATCAATAAAGATCTTGCTGTGATTTATGTCAAAGAGTGTTCTTCCTATGTTTTCCTCTAAGAGTTTTATAGTGTCCAGTCTTACATTTAGGTCTCTAATCCATTTTGAGTTTATTTTTGTGTATGGTGTCAGGGAGTGTTCTAACTTCATTCTTTAACATATAGCTGTCCAGATGTCCCAGCACCACTTAGTGAAGAGACTGTCTTTTCTCCATTGTATATCCTTGCCTCTTTTGTCATAGATTAGTTGACCACAGGTGCATGGGTTTATCTCTGGGCTTTCTATCCTGTTCCATTGATCTATATTTCCATTTTTGTGCCAGTACCATACTGTCTTGATTACTGTAGCTTTGTAGTATAGTCTGAAGTCAGGGAGTCTGATTCCTCCAGCTTCGTTTTTTTCCCTCAAGATTACTTTGGCTATTCGGGGTCTTTTGTGTCTCCATACAAATTTTAAGATTTTTTGTTCTAGTTCCATAAAAAATGCCATTGGTAATTTGATAGGGATTGCATTGAATCTGTAGATTGCTTTGGGTAGTATAGTCATTTTCACAATATTGATTCTTCCAATCCAAGAACATGGTATATTTCTCCATCTGTTGGTATCATCTTTAATTTCTTTCATCAGTGTCTTATAGTTTTCTGCATACAGGTCTTTTGTCTCCTTAGGTAGGTTTATTCCTAGGTATTTTATTCTTTTTGTTGCAATGGTAAATGGGAGTGTTTCCTTAATTTCTCTTTCAGATTTTTCATCATTAGTGTATAGGAATGCAAGAGATTTCTGTGCATTAATTTTGTATCCTGCAACTTAACCAAATTCATTGATTAGCTCTAGTAGTTTTCTGGTGGCATCTTTAGGATTCTCTCTATATAGTATCATGTCATCTGCAAACAGTGACAGCTTTACTTCTTCTTTTCCAATTTGTATTCCTTTTCTTTCTTTTTCTTCTCTGATTGCCGAGGCTAGGACTTCCAAACCTAGGTTGAATAATAGTGGTGAGAGTGGGTAACCTTCTCTTGTTCCTGATCTTAGAGAAATTGCTTTCAGTTTTTCACTATTTGAAAATGATGTTTGCTGTGGGTTTGTTGTATATGGACTTTATTTTGTTGAGGTAGGTTCCCTCTATGCCCACTTTCTGGAGAATTTTTATCATAAATGGGTGTTGAAGTTTGTCAAAAGTTTTTCTGCATTTATTGAGATGATCATATGGTTTTTCTTCTTCAATTTGTTAATATGGTGTATCACATTGATTGATTTGTGTATATTGAAGAATCCTTGCATCCCTGGGATAAATGCCACTTGATCATGGTGTATGATCCTTTTAATGTGTTGTTGGATTCTGTTTGCTAGTATTTTGTTGAGGATTTTTGCATCTATATTCATCAGTGACATTGGTCTTTAATTTTCTTTTTTTTGTAGTATCTTTGTCTGGTTTTGGTATCAGGGTGATGGTGGCCTCATAGAATGAGTTTAGGAGTGTTCCTTCCTCTGTACTTTTTTGGAAGAGTTTGAGAAGGATGGGTGTTAGCTCTTCTCTAAATGCTTGATATAATTCACCTGTGAAGTCATCTGGTCCTGGACTTTTGTTTGTTGGAAGATTTTCAATCATAGTTTCAATTTCATTACTTGTGGTTTGTCTGCTCATATTTTCTATTTCTTCCTGGTTCAGTCTTGGAAGGTTATACCTTTCTAAGAATTTGTCCATAACTTCCAGGTTGTCCATTTTATTGGCATAGTAGTATTGGCTTGTAGTAGTCTCTTAGGATGCTTTGTATCTGCGATGTCTGTTGTAACTTCTCCTGTTTTCATTTCTAATTTTATTGATTTGAGTCCTCTCCCTCTTTTTCTTGATGAGTCTGGCTAATTGTTTATCAATTTTGTTTATCTTCTCAAAGAACCGGCTTTTAGTTTTATTGATCTTTGCTCTTGTTTTCTTTGTTTCTATTTCATTTATTTCTGCTCTGATCTTTATGATTTCTTTCCTTCTGCTAACTTTGGGTTTTGTTTGTTCTTCTTTCTCTAGTTCCTTTAGGTGTAAGGTTAGATTGTTTATTTGAGATTTTTCTTGTTTCTTGAGGTAGGCTTGTATTGCTATAAACTTCCCTCTTGGAACTGCTTTTGCTGCATTCCATAGGTTTTGGATCATTGTGTTTTCGTTGTCATTTTTCTTTAGGTTTTTTTGATTTCCTCTTTGATTCCTTCAGTGATTTCTTGGTTATTTAGTAATGTAATGTTTAACCTCCATGTGTTTGTATTTTTTACATTTTTTCCCCTGTAATTGATTTCTAATCTCTTAGCGTTGTGGTCAGAAAAAGTGCTTGATATGATTTCAATTTTCTTAAATTTACTGAGGCGTGATTTGTGACCCAAGATATGATCTATCCTGTAGAATGTTCTGTGCACACTTGAGAAGAAATTGTAGTCTGCTGTGTTTGGATGGAATATCCTGTAAATATCAATTAAATCTATCTGGTCTATTGTGTCATTTAAAGCTTGTGTTTCCTTATTAATTTTCTGTTTGGATGATCTGTCCACTGGTGTAAGTGAGGTGTTAAAGTCCCCCACTATTATTGTGTTACTGTCGATTTCCTCTTTTAGAGCTGTTAGCCGTTGCCTCATGTACTGAGGTGCTCCTATGTTGGGTGCATATATATTTACAATTATTATATCTTCTTCTTGGATTGATCCCTTGATCATTATGTAGTGTCCTTCCTCGTCTCTTGTAGCATTCTTTATTTTAAAGTTTATTTTATCTGATATGGGTATTGTTACTCCAGCTGTCTTTTGAGTTCCATTTGCATGGAATATCTTTTTCCATCCCCTCATATTCAGTCTTTATTTTTCCCTAGGTCTCAAGTGGATCTCTCGTAGACAGCATATATATGGGTCTTGTTTTTGTATCTATTCAGTGAACCTGTGTCTTTTGGTTGGAGCATTTAATACATTCACGTTTAAGGTAATTATCGATATGTATGTTCCTATGACCATTTTCTTAATTGTTTTGTAGGTGCTTTTCTTCTCTTGTGTTTCCCACTTAGAGAAGTTCCTTTAGCATTTGTTGTAGAGCTGGTTTGGTGGTGCTGAATTCTCTTAGCTTTTGCTTGTCTGTAAAGCTTTTGATTTCTCCATCAAATCTAAATGAGATCCTTGCCGGGTAGAGTAATCTTGGTTGTAGGTTCTTCCCTTTCATCACTTTAAATATGTCATGCCACTCCCTTCTGGCTTGTAGAGTTTCTACTGAGAAATCAGCTGTTAACCTTATGGGAGTTCCCTTGTATGTTATTTGTCGTTTTTCCCTTGCTGCTTTCAATAATTTTTCTTTGTCTTTAATTTTTGCCAGTTTGATTACTATGTGTCTCAGTGTGTTCCTCCTTGGGTTTATCCTGTGTGGGGCTCTCTGCCGTTCCTGGATTTGGGTGGCTATTTCCTTTCCTATGCTAGGGAAGTTTTCAGCTATAATCTCTTCATATATTTTCTCGGGTCCTTTCTCTCTCTCTTCTCCTTCTGGGACCCCTATAATGCAAACGTTGTTGCATTTAATGTTGTCCCAGAGGTCTCTTAGGCTGTCTTCATTTCTTTTCATTCTTTTTTCTTTTTTCTGTTCTGCAACAGTGAATTCTACCGTTCTGTCTTCAAGGTCACTTATCCGTTCTTCTGTCTCAGTTATTCTGCTATTGATTGCTTCTAGTGTATTTTTCATTTCAGTTATTGTATTGTTCATCTCTGTTTGTCTGTTCTTTAATTCTTCTAGGTCTTTGTTAAACATTTTTTGCATCTTCTCGATATTTGCCTCCATTCTTTTTCCGAGGTCCTGGATCATCTTCACTATCATTATTCTGAATTCTTTTTCTGGAAGGTTGCCTATCTCCACTTCATTTAGTTGTTTTTGTGCAGTTTTATCTTGTTCCTTCATCTGGTACATAGCCCTCTGCCATTTCATCTTCTCTATCTTTCTGTGAATGTAGTTTTTGTTCCACAGGCTGCAGGATTGTAGTTCTTCTTGCTTCTGCTGTCTGCCTTCTGGTGGATGAGGCTATCTAAGAGGTTTGTGCAAGTTTCCTGATGGGAGGGACTGGTGGTGGGTAATGCTGGGTGTTGCTCTGGTGGGCAGAGCTCAGTAAAACTTTAATCCGCTTGTCTGCTGATGGGTGGGGCTGAGTTCCATCCCTGTTGGTTGTTTGGCCTGAGGCGACCCAACACTGGAGCCTACCCGGGCTCTTTGGCGGGGACTCTTTAATGGCGGACCCTGGGAGGGCTGACGCCAAGGAGTACTTCCCAGAACTTCTGCTGCCAGTGTCCTTGTCCTCATGGTGAGACACAGCCCCCCCCATCTCTGCAGGAGACCCTCCAACACTAGCTGGTAGGTCTGGTTCAGTCTCCTTTGGGGTCACCGTTCCTTCCCCTGGGTTCCGATGCACACACTACTTTGTGTGTGCCCTCCAAGAGTGGAGTCTCTGTTTCCCCCAGTCCTGTCGAAGTCCTGCAGTCAAATCCCACTAGCCTTCAAAGTCTGATTCTCTAGGATTTCCTCCTCCCATTGCCGGACTCCCAGGTTGGGAAGCCTGACGTGGGGCTCAGAACCTTCACTGCAGTGGGTGGACTTCTGTGGTATAAGTGTTCTCCAGTTTGTGAGTCACCCACCCAGCAGTTATGGGATTTGATTTTATTGTGATTGTGCCCCTCCTACCATCTCACTGTGGCTTCTCCTTTGTCTTTGGATGTGGGATATTTTCTATGGTGAGTTGCAGTGTCTTCCTGTCAATGATTGTTCAGCAGTTAGTTGTGATTGTGGTGCTCTTGCAAGAGGGAGTGAGAGCCCGTCCTTCTACTCTGCCATGTTGAACCAATCTCCTCATTATAATTTTTATTGAAGATACCTTATGTTTTCTGCATTATTCTTTCCCTGTCTGGGTTTATTTTTTTTGCAGTTTTTTGTTGGCTTGTTTTTTCTTTGCTTTCGTGTTGAAGACTCTTCAAATGTCTGTGATCCTTGACTCCCCACTCTCATTTAAGATTGAGGCCTAAAAAAGAGGCCAGTGGGTCTGTGTGAGTAGAACTTATCACTGATGGGCTTCATCATAGTGTGTGAAGCAGGGATATGGCTGTTTGGATGGATACCTCTTGTATATATCACAATCTGTAGGTTTTCTCCTTTGTGCTGGTCAGTCTCTCTAGAGAGGTAATCTCATATGCTAAGCCAGGCTAGAGGATAACACTGTTCCTAGAGATATCACTGTTCCTTCTAAAGACTTTCAAACAAACCTCTTATTTTCTTTCATCCATCACCTCCATCTTCAGAGGTACCAGATGCTTCTAAATTCTGAGCCTTTCGAGAGCTCCATAATGCAAATTAGCTTGATTCTTGTTGGCTTCAATTTATACTCCCCCATCCTGTTCGAATGCGCGCACACACACACACACACGTACAAACACACAATATCACTTGAAGGCCCAGGGGTTTCTCCATTCTGATAAATCAGTTATCACTCTTCAATTACTTACCTGCTTGTGAAATTTTTGACATAATTTGCCTTCTTATGCATGCTTTCCTTTTCTCTTGTTCTTTTGAGTTTATGCCTCTTTTTTTCCTTTACTGTCCTTTAAGTGGGGTCATAAGAGGGAGTGGAGATAAGCAAATGCATTTATTCAGATAATCTATATTCAGAGACTTTCTCATTTTACACCCATATGTGCTTTAGTATTGTAACTGCTTGTGAAAAGGGCATGTTTTTTGCTTTAGTATTGTAACTGTTTGTGAAAAGGGCATGGTTTTTGCTTTCGTCTCTCAATTCCAAATCATTCTGACAACAAGAACTTGAGAGGAGACTGAAGAAAGGATGACATTTTTGAATTTTGTAATCTCAACTCATTGACAATTCTCTTTAGTCTTCTAATGAGAAACTTCTACGTGACTGTTAATATTTGTCTACACGCTGTTAGCATCCAAGCTAGCTTGTAAGTTGTGTGTGACCCATTCACTCTGATCATCTTCCTGCATCTTGGTCTCTCTCAACTTTTCAGTGTGAGGGGCTCCTTTTCCTTTCTTCTCCAAAGCTTCAGGTCTGTGGTGGCTTCATCTCTTAGATGAGCTTTCACTACAACTCTGATGTCACAAAAGCGCTGCCCATCGAATTTACTTATGGTATCCAGTAGTTTTGCACATCATGTTGACTGGTCCAGTAAAAGACATTTATAGAGCAAACCCTGCTTGTGTACTCAGATGCAGAACTATAAAACAATACCTAAACTACCTACTAAAAGTCGTATAAACCAGAGAGCTAAATATCAGGTAAAATATTTTATTTAAAACATTAAACATGGGGGTTTATACATTTCCTTAGCAGTGCTGCCTGAGCAACAGCCCAAATAAATTTGAGAAGCTCAAATTCTCAAGCAAACAACCAAGCAACAATTGTTTGTTGAGTACATATGTACTCAAGCCTGAGATTGTACCTGGAGGAATATGAAAAAAACATAAAATATTGTTCCTGCTCTTTCCCCAGACATGGAGGCATGTCATGTGGAATCCTCCTTTGGATCAAAAGCACAGGCTTGTCATTTGACATATGAGACCAAATACTCTTACTGTCCCGTTGCTGAGGCAAAGCTACATATGAAAAATGCTAGCAACATAACACTACACATCTAAACGTTTAACCATCTGTCAGAGCCAGCAAATACTATAGACATTCAGATCAGGAGGTCAAAGGGAATAGAAGCAGAAACCAGAAACATTTACTGAGTTCCTACCTACGAAGTCTATGTTTTAGGTGGTCTGGGAACACATGGAGGGAGAAATTCCTAGCCACTTGGTTTGGCCTTGAATCATGTGCTGGATTTGTATGGAGGGAGAAAAAAGGTATCTCATGAAAGAAGAACATGGACCACAAAACACAGTGACAAAAGTGATGCCTGTGTGACTTGGAAGGGGAAGGGCAATGGTCTGACTGGATTCGGTGTTCATGCTCCAGAGAAGCAGGGAATGAAGTCGGATTGTAGGGTAGGGCAGGAGTCAACAAGGGTAAGAGAATCTTAGTTTTCAGAAGAAGGAAAAACAGCACATTGCATCACAGAAATCCCTCGGTTTAAGGCACAACTTTGCTGCTTTTTTTTATGAAGTTAAATGGGGAAACATTTATATAACCCCTTCCTACCTGCAATATTTTTGGTTGTTGTCTTATTTATTTGTATCCCTTGGACTGGGACAGGAGTACCCCTTGGACTAGGGGAAGAAAAGAGAAATTGGATCGTTTGTGTTCTATTTAAATGACTGGAACAAAGGAGGCAGATGATTTATCCACAGCCTGGCAACTATGGGAAACTATTTCCCTGGCCCCTTGCACCCCTCCCCTCCCCGCCCCCAACAATCCTCTTCCCAGAACAGAAGAAGGTGGGCTGAGTACTTTGCAGGACTACTTTGCAGGTAATCATGATTTCAAAGAATCTCGATTAAGCTCCACTGTGTAGGATGTAACTTTGGGATTTTACGCTTTCTCATCTCTCCTGATCCACCTAAGTAGGAGGGATTCCTGGGGCATGCTTGCAGGCCGGAGGGCAGTGGGCCATTCTCCTAAGAGGGAGGAATGAGACTTTGGTGGTCTTTTTTGGTAAATAACTTTCCATCAACTTCTCAAGTCCCATCTCTCAGTGGAGAAAGATGCACCAGGCCACGTAAAACTCAGTGTAGGTCCGAGGGACGCTGCAGCTTGGTCGGCTGAGCAACTGAAGTTATGGCCCTAAATTTTGGTTTCGTGACGACGAAGGCGACCTGGTTAGTAAGCTGCTGGATTTCTTTGTCCCTGCACACATCATGCTTGACGAGACGCTTAAGCAAATAGAGTAGGCAACCGCTAGGAGGTAGCCGAGCTATTCGCCGGCCGCCGGGGTAGCAGAAATGGCTGTGTGTCCCTGGGCTCTGCCGGTCCAGGCGGGTGGCGCTTTTCCAAGGTCGGGGTTGCGATAAGCTGGTCGGTGGAGAGAGAAGGACGTCGAAGAACAAACGGCCCTTGCATCTAAAAGGCAGAGGAGGCGACAGCGCCTCCAAGGCATTGTCACGTCCCGAGGTCTGTTTGCTGGGCCACCAGCTGCCTGCACATCTGGATGCAGCAGCGCCTTTCCCTGCAGGGCGGAGGCGAGGCGGAGGACCCCGGTGTGCACGCACCTCCTCGTGCGCGCGCGTGCGGGCCCGCGAGCGTGTGTGCCCGCGAGCGCGCGCGCGCACGGGTGTCGCTGGAGCTGCGGCTCCGGGACCGGGGAATGGGGGTGGGGGCCCAGGAAGGAATCAATCTCCGCCGGCCTCCTCGCGCCTCACTGCGGGTTAATAACCAACCAGTTAGAGAGAGCCGAGGGTGACGGCGGCAGGGTGACAGCCCCGGCGCGCCGGCTGCGTGTCGGAGGGTCAGGCTTTCAGCCAGTCTCGGCCACACTCAGGGATTTGTGTATACACATTTTGGGGCAGGGTTATTATCATTATTGTATTGTTTGCCTCTGTCTCCGGGGGACCAGGGCGGGAGAGAGGGGCGCGCTCTCCAGCCGAGCGTCGCGCATCTGAACGGGTCGAAGGAGGCAATTTCGCGGGTGGGGGAGGGAGGGGAGACCTTGATTTCCACCAATCCCCGGGCGTTTGTCTGCGAAGTCCCGGGCGCCGCGGAAGGCTGCGGCGCGCCGCTGAATTAACTGATGAAAGCGAGTTCTTTTCTTCTCCGGGAGGGGTGGGAAGCAGGGGTCCTGGCGGGGCAGGCGGAGAAGCCCGGGGCGGGCTAGCGGTCCCGGGCCGCGGTGGAAATTTCCAAGGACTTGGCGCGGCGCGGGGAGCGCGTCTGGGGGGTGCCTGGCAGCGCAGTAGCGCGGGAGGCGGGGAGAGGCGGCGAAGGGCGCAGGAGCATCGCTCAGAAGCGGACGCCGCGGACCAGATGTCTGCGAGGGAGCCGAGACTCTCCCCGGCCCCACGCCGAGGGCGACGGTAACGCTGCAGAACCGGCGGGAGCGACTCGCCGCCGCCGCTCCCCGCGCTCTCGGAGACCCCGGCGCCCGCCTTCTGCAGGGGGAGCGACCATGGCCGTAGCTCGTGACTTGCTCCCGGGGCACTTCCCCTAGGAAGAAATCCTCGAAAAAGTTGCATTGGAAAAAATCCTTGCGCTGACCTTTGGGGCTGTGGGCGCCGAACGACCGTGCGTGCGAGTGCGAGCACGAAAGCGAAAGGTGTGTGTGCATGGGGGGCCGGCGGTGGGGGGATCCTCCGCTGCCACTGCGCCTAGCCTAGTGCTGAGGCTCCGGCCCTCGACCGCCACCCTGGGACCCGGGGGCTGCGATGAGCCCCTGCGGGCAGGCCCGGCGACACACGTCCAGAGGGGCCATGGCCGTCCTGGCGTGGAAGTTCCCGCGGACCCGGCTGCCCGTGGGAGCCAGTGCCCTCTGCGTCGTGGTCCTCTGTTGGCTCTACATCTTCCCCGTCTACCGACTGCCCAACGAGAAGGAGATTGTGCAGGGGGTGCTGCAACAGGGCACGGCGTGGAGGAGGAACCAGACGGCGGCCAGAGTCTTCAGGTACTCCTGCTTTCGCGGCTCCACCCTGCTCGTGTCCTTTCCTCCCGGGACGCTGAGGACAGGGTCACCGGCGAGGACCGCCTTGCAGAGGCCCTTTCATCCCGTCCTTCTTGTCCTATTCCCTTTCTTTGTCGTTCCCAACCTGGAGACATTAGTCAGGGGCCCTTCCCCAGCCCTTACCCCGGGAGATGTGCAGACACCTGCTTTGGCCCTGGAAAGTCTGTACGCGTTTTTTCCCAAGCCTGAGTTGTATTCAGCGATTTGCCGATAACCGGTGGGAAGAAGAATCTAGGCTAACTTTGTCCCTTGAACTTAATGAGAATTTATCTCAGGCTCTGCAGACATTCGAAGCTGTAGAGAACTAGATGCAGGTACCAGGCGTCTTCCTGGGGTTTGGTGCATGGTTGGTAACGTAAGTCACTAATGAGGGAGTCATGGGCAGTGAAAACATGGGCATCCAGCCTGGCTCCCGCTGCTCTGTGCAGTATGCCCATAACGAACACAAGGCACTTACTGATGCCCTACTAAAGAGCCGGGGACTGAGTGATTTTTATTGGAGTTTCACCGACTTTCTAATAACAGATATTATATCCCCATCTTACCAACCACAAACTGAATCTTCAGAGGAGAAGTTACTTCCCCAAGGTCATGCACCTTTGCAGGGTCGGAGCTGGGATTTTGGTCACATAAAGCTCTAAAGCTCCCAGCTCTTTTGCTTGGCTTACTGTGGATGCCTTCTGGAGGCTGGGAGATGTACTTTAGGTGGGGACTTGAAATCAGAAAACAAACAAAAAAAAACCAAAACCAGGTTGGAAATCAACCTCAGAGCATCACTCAGAGGTTGTAGTTTCCCTTCTTTCCTGGGAATTTCAGTTTAAGGGTCTAAAGATGAGTTCTTGGCAGCAGGGGTCGTGCGGTAAGATTGGAGGTGAGGCGAAGCTGCTTCCGCTTCTTCTCTGCTTTCCTGATCGTGCTGAAGGGGCACCCTGGTGCTTCTCCCACTGTCAGGAGCCCCTCTCACCTTCAGTCCCTTCAGCTGAAGGTGCTGCAGTTGGCTCTTCCTGTGATGGTTGTGGTCTGGAGGTGCAGAGGGGGTACAGAGTGCTTTCCTTTGCTCTGCATAGGATCTTTCCAAGCCGTATATGGCCAGGTGAGAGCCAACTTCACTACTGTTAGTTACAAATGTTCAGAAATATCTGTAAATTAAAAAAACAAACTTTTAAAACTTATGGTTTCCTTCCCTTTCTCAGGCCTGCTCCTGGAAAGGTCAAAGAGATAATAGCCAAACCTTGCAGGGAAAGGCAGCTGAATTTGCCTTTAAACTGCGAGGGAAGACGTTCCTTCTGTCTCTCTGTTTAGAATTCTGCTATCATTAAGTTTAAAAATAACCCCACTCCCCTTAAAAGTATATAAGAGCTGATTTTCTCTTGCCTTCATGGTATTGATTGTTCTACTCAAAAGGCATAGCATGCAGCCATTCTTTTCTCTAGAGACAGAAGGCACTTTCATTTCAAGTAATGTAAGGAAATGAGTTAAGAGCTTCCCATTGGTTTGCAATGAAAGAGTCCATTTTTTTTTTTTTTTAATAGGCGGAGCAATAATGAAGCTCTTTTAGAGAATAGATTTCTTTTGGAGGACATAATTGAGTGGAAAACGCTTCACATTCTGAGAAGCCCAGGCTCGTTGTTTCTCAGACACACTTGCCTCTTGCTGTCTATAGCCTCGGGGTAGTCTTCAGTGTGCTTGGCTGGCATTTGGTCTAGTCTCTCTGTGCAGAGAAATACTTATGAAAATCCCAAAACTGCCTAAACACATACCCGTCAAAGTTAGTGTCTGTAAGACTGTGTAAGCGGCACCATTGCACATGGAAAAGAGTTTGGGCTTTGGAGGAGAATCCTGAATTTTTAGACTGATCGTGCCATGACTAGGGAAACAGCAGAGGACCTTTGGCAAGTTACTCTATCTGTTTGAGTCCGAGTTTCCTTATGTATAAATGGAGATAATAGCATCTACCTTGCAGGGTTGGTGTAAAGTTTAAATAAAAAAACTGATGCCAAGTGTCTGGCACATATAACTAGTCAGTGATGTCATTCTAATTGTTAGAAAGCGTAAATGGTAAGTTATATACGTTACAACTTTAATAAGGACATTTGGCCAGGCCATAGGAATTTGGAATGTTTCACTTACCAAATTTGCAGAGAATCATTAGTGGTTCAAATTCGCCCGTCCGCACGCCTCCCCACTGAAGCTAATGAACAGGGACGAGGATTTTAAAAGATAGTCAAAGTATCATGGTTTGTTAAGTCAAAAATTTTTTTTTACTCTGCGTGTTTAATTGTTTTTTAACATCTGGATTGTTAGTATGTGGGTAACAGAGTATGATTGTTAACTATTAGGTCAGCCAGAGGCCTTTATTGTGTTAAGGAGACACAACTTTGGCAAACAGTTATCTGTGTTTGCCAGTCTGAAATATCTTCTGCACAAATACAAACACACATACATAAATGTACAATATGCACTTACGTGTGGGGATGTATACACATTTATCCATAAACCACGGAATGATGTATGTATATGTATAAATATATGTATATTCATATATACATACATACAAATAATTTCAGCCAGTCAGTCAACCCATATTTAATGAGTGACTACAATGCACCAGGTACGAGTTAGGCCCTGGGGGATAGCAGTAAACAGGATGCATGAATTGCTTCCTCTGAGACAGCTTACCTCCTCCTAGGGCGCGACTGACAAAAACCTATGAGTAAGGAAATGTGATGGTTTAAAGTCTTGTAAAATCCTGTGAGGACAAAAGAAAGTGCTTCACTAGGTTTATAAGCATCAGAGTTTCAGATTCCATTTTGCCCTCTGTGCTTCCATTTACTTTTGTGATTTTCTTCTTCTCCAAGCTTAGAACTTAAGTGCTGACTTCTCAGAGGGGAGTTTTGACAGATTGTTTGGGGGGGGGGGGTGGGCAGCACGAAAGTGACAAAGCTGCAAGAGTTTTGCTAAATAGGAAGTTTCCCTATCACCCACGTAGT
This sequence comes from Balaenoptera borealis, assembly GCF_965194805.1. Taxonomy (NCBI): domain Eukaryota; kingdom Metazoa; phylum Chordata; class Mammalia; order Artiodactyla; family Balaenopteridae; genus Balaenoptera; species Balaenoptera borealis. The sequence continues at coordinate 19,011,405 of NC_138870.1, read as the reverse complement.
CTAAGGAAGATAAAGAAGTCAATTCACCCTATCATAGAAACTTAAAGTTATTATACAACTCTTGCTGCTTCTGACTGAGTAATCAAGTAGTGCAAGGAAATGCCAAACCAAAGTAGCATTTGTCTCATTCATCAGGTCCTTCCCCATTTTGGTTGTTTCTCAGAAATAAACTCCTGTTCACGGTTTATGTGCAAGGCACCTGACATGGTAGCAACAACAACAAAACCAACAAATTATTAGGCTCTTGTTATGTGTGTGGCACTATGCTAAGTGTTTTAAATGTACTGTCTGATTTAATTCTTCTAAGAACATTGTATGGGTACCTTGTTATCCGCGTTTACAAAGATGACTATGCCCTCGTCCCTGTGACAGGTGTATATGTATGTAATCAACTAACCACCTGGCAATAGGGCCATTAAAGAGAGGCAGCATAACAGAGTGAAAAAGTTAGGAATTGGGGAACTGTCAGTACATGGTTGGAGCTCCCTTTCTGGTTGTATGATCATTGGCAAGGTCGACTCTCAGAGCTTCACCTTCCCCATTTGTAAAATGGGGTTTGTAATCATTTTTTACAGGTTTATAGTGAAAATCATACGGTAGCATACAGATAGCATTTAAAAGGATGCTTGCTTCGTACCTCTGTTTAATACGTGGCCCTTAAACAATTGAACCACAAGCAAAGGGCTGGGGAGATTCACAGAACGTGGCACTTGATTCCAGGGAAGGAGGGGAGTTGGAGAGGAGGTGGGATTTGTACTCAGCCTTGAAGGATGGTGAGATGGGGGAGTAGTGAGAGGGGAGGGCAAAGGATGTTCTGAGCAGACAGGACAGCAACCGCCAAGACGGGGAGGTGGGCAAGTGTCTGATGTGCTTCCTGTGTGGAAAGTTCTTAAGTCACCCACAGCGAGCACAGTAGTAAGCAGACTGGGAGGCAGGTGGGAGCCAGGTCCCAAGCTCTGAATGGGCTTAAGGCGCGGCTCGTGAGGAATGAACAGACATCAGGTATCCAAGGGCACTGGCCGTGTGCCGACATCAGCAGAGGAGGCACGTCACTGTCCCTGGTGGATCTGGGGAAAGGGGATGACACCTGAGTGCTGCGAGCATCCTGTCTGTTCACTGGCTGGGGGCCATCAGTCTAAGTAGTCCTGTTCCTCTTTCCCTTTCTAAATTCTGAACGAAAAACACTCCTGTAAGCAGTTCTAGCTTTATGTAGCTTCCTTTCTGTCCCTATTTTAAATCTACGGTTACCAGAAGCTTCGGGTGTTTCCACAGCTGCCCTGGTGGCTGCAGAAGGGCACTGGGGGGGGGGGGGGAAGTGACGGGATGGGAGGGGGGTGCAGCCATCTGTGTATATGGGATGTAAGTTTTATGTTTGTTAAGTGGGGAATTTGTGGAATTCACTGTAAAAGTAGTTTAGGAGAAAGCTGGTTTAATGTGGTGCTTATGAAAATAAGCTGCCATTATGCTGCAGATTTACACATGTGAAAAAACTCCATCAGCAATAATGCAATGACAAAAGTAAGTCATTAACATTGCTTGGACTCAATGACATGTACCAGGTCCAGTTCTTAGTGCTTGTATTAGTTATGTTTGTTCCCATTGCTATTTTATAAAGTAGATATTTGTATGTTCTTTGTCTTACAGTTGAGGAAATGGAGTTTCAGAGAGAACCACTAGCAACGTGATTGGGTTGAGTTTCCACCCACAGCTATTAGACTCTAAGCCTTATGCTCATTCTCTGATAATCTCGGGGAAATGAGGCACTGCTGATGTCTCTTACGATCTGGCCATGATTACTTTTCCACCATCATCTTTCATCAGTGTTCCTCCTTACGCTTTAGTAATACTGGTAAAAGTTATAGCCCCTGAAATAAGCCAGGCTGTGTTGGCTTTGCTTGTGCCATTCCCTCTGCCTGGAATGCTTTTCCTTCAAGGCCACAGGGCCCGCCCTTCACGGGGTCAGTTCTTACTCATCTCTCCACAGTGCGTTGCAGTGGTTAAGAACAAAGGTTCCAAAGTTAGCTGTCCTCAAACCCTGCTGCCACTATTTGTTGTGCTCTGGAGCAAATCAGACTTCATTTCCTCATATAATAAAACGTGGCTTCTTATAGGAGTGTTGTGAGCGTTAGAATAGGTAATACGTTGAAAGTGCTGAGAACTGTTTCTGGCCCATAGAGTCGGCCCTCCGAATCCGTGGTTTCCACATCCGCGGATTCAACTAGCTTAGGATGGAAATTCGAGACCCGCAGTTGGTTGACTCCTCGGAGGCAGAACCCACGGATATGGAGGGCATCCTGCACTAGCCATTTTATATAAGGGACTTGAGCATCCGGGCATTTTGGTATCTGTGCGGGGTGGGAGGGTGGGGAGATGGGGCGGAGTCCTGCAACCGTTCCCTCACAGATACCGAGGGCCCAGTGTAATTAGTGCTTAATCCGCATTAGCTTTCCTCAAGGCAGCTTTCCTTCCTTCCTCCCTCCCCAGGATGTGTTAGAATCTCCTCCTTCAGAGAGAGAGAAAAAAAAAAAAAAAAAAAAGCCTTGTGCATATTTGCATTTTTTCATTGATCCAAAATATCTACTACTGTATCTACCACTATTATCATAAAAGGGGCTGGAACCATAACGGTGAACTTAACAAAACCCTTACTTTCTTGAAATTTATAGGCTAACGAGGGGAGACATAATAAACAGGTAAATATAGAAATAGCTGGTAATGACAGGTGCATTTCTCAAGCTGTGTTAAAAGTACCGGTTTACTTGTCTGCCTTTTATGCCGACTCATCCATATTTGCATCCCCGGAGCTGAGAGGTGGTTCCTGGCACGCTCATTTTTGTTGAGTTACTGCGTGACTGAACGTTTTAGAATGGAGTGGGACCAGTTAGCCAGTCAGCCAACAAGGATTTATCGAGGTCCAGCACTCTGCTTGGCTGTTTGGGGACCGAAGGAGTACATGGTATCCTGTCAAAGAGTTCCTACTCTAGAACAGAGTTTCCTCACCTCAGCACCACTGACATCCTGGGCTGGATAATTCTTTGTTGCGGAGGGTTGTCCTGTACATTGTAGAATATTCAGCAATACCCATGGCCTCTGTCCACTGACCATCCACGGAATGAAACAACCATATATGTCCCCAGATATGTCTCCCGGGGGGCAAAGTGGCTGCTGGTTGAGAATCACTGCTTTAGAGAAACAAAATCAATCCAATTGACAGGATTTAAAACACCTAGAAAATATCATGCAATTAACAGCTGCATTTGGAAACGACAAGCTGTAAATGCTTTGATGACTGGAGGAGGAGTGAATGAATTTACTTTGATAGATGGCCAGGTCTTGGTTAGGGAAGGGTAGGGAGAGGGGATGCATTTGGGGAGATTTATGATAAGTTTCTATTGAAAGCTTGTGTGTGAGCTGATCAGTGCCCCGCCTTAGACCTTGGCAAGAGGAACCCATGCTTCGTGTCCTGTGTTTTAGGGGGGAGCTCACTTCGCTTCTCCTCTGGTCTCACCCCTTCTCAATCAGGCAAGGCTCAATGGGGCCTTTGTAGACCCTGGAATTCCCAGCCCAGATGACTCAAGCCCACTCCGTAGCGTGCCTGCCTTTATGTAGTGTTTCCCCCATTCCTCATCCTGGGGGTGGCTTGTCCCACTGCTGTGTGCACTCCTAGGCCCAAGGGTTGGCCAAGGAACAGCTCTTTGCGAGAATGGGAGGCTGTGAGAGGAAATTGGATATGGGGTTGGGGGGATTTCACGTGTACACATGGGAAGGGGGTGGCTCTTTCTGTGTTGCCATGTTCCAGTACCAAACTTGCTGGCGTTTGAGAAGCCTCAGTTTGAATCTGGCATTCCAGATTGTTATACAGGTATATTTGTCCAGGGAAAAGGATAGGAGGAGAGAACATATATTTTATCTGTTTGTTAATTTTCACTTTTGTCTTCTGCCTTGCAAGTAGGGGTATTTTTTTTTTTTTTTTGCAATGTGGGAGCCTATTTGTCTTCATTTTGTAGAGGAGTGTTTAGGCAGCTAGTTGGATCAACTGAATAATTATAGATGTTACTGTAGAGTATGGCCAGTTTGTCTTTTGACAAAGTTCTGTAAGGAAGCCAGAGCTGTTATATCAAACTAAAAACATGCTGAATCAGGAGACACAAGCTCCCCACTGTGGGGATAGGTTCCTCCCTCAGCGTCCAGCGTCCACCTTGGGGAGGTGAAACCCATGGTCGTATTGACTGAAGACACGGTTTTAATACACTCATACAAAGGAAGTGGAGTCCAGGATTTGTTACTTACAGATCCCAGAAGCAAGGGGGCACAGTGAGCTTGGGGAGGGACAGCCCCCCATCCCAGGCCAGGAGCTCAAGAGTGGGAGACAGAAAGCAAGGTAACAAGCACCTATTACTTATAAGGTGGTTGGGGCAGAGGTCTGGAACATTTTGTCGGCTTAACTCTTCAGTGGTTATTTTAAAAGGTGCCTGGGGAAAAGCAAAGAGGGAACGTATGGCGGGCATCCTAAACGCGAGTCCTCTTCAAAATGTCCAGACTCTGCGTGTGAGCAGGGTCATACTGTAAAATGCCTAGGCAGCAACTCAGTAAAACAAGCTTTTTTCTCAAAGCTTGTTTTTCTCATCATAGTTGTGAATCGTTTCGGAAGTGATGCTGGCTGTGTGTCATTATTGCAGTCCCTTATGATGAAGTTGATAGATTTCTAGTCAAATACTTTCTAGCTTTTCACTGTATTTTGGCTCTTTTGGGATCTCTGTGACCTTGGGCAAGCTGCTTGACCTCTCTGTTCCTTTGTTCTGTCATCTGAAACATGGTGTAATACGCCAACTCACTTCCTAGGTTTATGAGGATAATTAAGGGAGATAATCGTGTGCAGTTGTGTGCAAGCCATAGTCATTCTCAAGCCGGTTTGGTGAGATGATAAGATGATTGTTCCCATCTAGGAAGGGCCTGGACTTCAGGGTCCCACAGAATCAGGTTTTAATACTGGTTCTGTCATTTATTAACTTTGCGACCTTGAAAAATTTACCTGGCTTTTCTGAGCCTTAGCTGTGGGTGGCACTTCTTACCTTGGGAGGATTAGGTGCTGAATAATTGCTAATTATTAAGCCATAATGATGAGAAAGGCTGCTTCCTGGGACACATCCTATGCCTATTATTGCACTTTTAGTAATGGAATGTATGACGATGAAATGTGACCTTATGACACACTTCTTCCTCCATAGTGTTAGTACTAAGGTTGCTGTAAAATGGCCAGCAGAATTTTAAGGAAGAGAGCAGACCCCAGTCATAAATCACCCATTCATTCATTCATTCAATCATTCATTTATCTACATTTAGTAAATGCCTCTTGTGTGCCAGTTAGGTACTGGGATACAGTGATGAAAGTTAGACATGGTTCATGATTTTATAGAATTTATTGTCGAGTCTAGTGTCATTAGTTAAGTCAGTAAGAAACTGAGTGCTGTGTTCCAAGGGTGAGAGTTTGTTTTAGATAATCATGCTGAGTTTTTTTGTTTTTTTTAAAATAAATTTATTTATTTATTTATTTTTGGCTGTGTTGGGTCTTCGTTTCTGTGCGAGGGCTTTCTCTAGTTGTGGCAAGCAGGGGCCACTCTTCATCGCGGTGTGCGGGCCTCTCACTATCAGGGCCTCTCTTGTTGCGGAGCACAGGCTCCAGACACGCAGGCTCAGTAGTTGTGGCTCACGGGCCTAGTTGCTCCGCGGCATGTGGGATCTTCCCAGACCAGGGCTCGAACCCGTGTCCCCTGCATTGGCAGGCAGACTCTCAACCACTGCGCCACCAGGGAAGCCCATAACTGTTTCTTTTTTGTATATTTGTTTGCATGTGTATTATTACTAAATTTTATGTATTTTTAGTTTTATATCCTTTTTATTTATTTATTTATTTATTTATTTATTTATTTATTTATTTATTTATTTTTTAGTGGCCTCTCTTGTTGCGGAGCACAGGCTCCAGACGCGCAGGCTCAGTAATTGTGGCTCATGGGCCTAGTTGCTCCGCGGCATGTGGGATCCTCCCAGACCAGGGCTCGAACCCGTGTCCCCTGCATTGGCAGGCAGACTCTCAACCACTGCGCCACCAGGGAAGCCCTATATCCTTTTTAATCATTCAACATTATAGCTAACATTTTCTCATATAATTTTTAACTTACAAGCTTGTGATAAAATAGATTTATGATTTTCATTTTGGAAAAAAATTATTTACCATGAGTTTCTTCTTAAAAAATATGTTACCACATTGGAACAAATTACTTTCTTCAAAAGGATCCTTAAAAAGGATATTGAAAAGATATGTTGGCCAAAAGGTTCATTCGTTTTTTTCCATAAGATGGCTCTAGTAGCACTTAGTTGTCTTTAACTTCATTCAAAACAATTTTGTTAGATTGTATATGACAGCTGTCATATCAGCGTGCATTTAAAAAAAGACATAAAAATTGGTGAATTTTTGTGTAGCCATTTTAATATTGAAGATGGAAGAAAAAAGCAACATTTTCGGCATATTATGCTTTATTATTTCAAGAAAGGTAAAAATCCAACCGAAACGCAAAAACAGATTTGTGCAGTGTATGGACAAGGTGCTGTGACTGAATGAATGTGTCGAAAGTGGTTTGCGAGGTTTCGTGCTGGAGATTTCTCACTGGACAGTGCTCCACGATCGGGTAGACCAGTTGAAGTTGATAGTGATCAAATCGAGACATTAATTGAGAACAGTCAACGTTATACCACATGGGAGATAGCTGGCATACTCAAAATATCCAGATCAAGCGTTGAAAATCATTTGCACCAGCTTGGTTATGTTCATTGCTTTGATGTTTGGGTTCCACATAAGTTAAGCAAAAGAAACCTTCTTGACCGTATTTCTGCCTGCGATTCTCTACTTAAATGCAATGAATACATTCCGTTTTTAAAACATATTGTGACGGGCAATGAAAAATGGATACCGTACAATAATCTGAAAGGGAAGAGATCGTGGGGCAAGCGATATGAACCACCACCAACCACACCGAAGGCCGGTCTTCATCCAAAGAAGGTGGTGATGTGTATATGGTAGGATTGGAAGGGAGTCCTCTATTATGAGCTCCTTCTGGAAAACCAAACGATTCATTCCAACAAGTACTGCTTCCAATTAGACCAACTGAAAGCAGCACTCAATGAAAAGCGTCCAGAATTAGTCAACAGAAAACGCATAATCTTCCATCAGGATAATGCAAGACTGCATGTTTCTTTGATGACCAGGCAAAAAATGTTACAGCTTGGCTGGGAAGTGCTGATTTACCCACTGTATTCACCAGACATTGCACCTTCGGATTTCCATTTATTTCAGTCTTTACAAAATTCCCTTAATGGAACAAATTTCAATTCCCTGGAAGATTGTAAAAGGCACCTGGGACAGTTCTTTGCTCAAAAAGATAAAAAGTTTTGGGAAGATGGAATTATGAAGTTGCCTAAAAAATGGCAGAAGGTAGTGGAACAAAAGGGTGAATACGTTGTTCAATAAAGTTCTTGGTGAAAATGAAAAATGTGTCTTTTAGTTTTACTTAAAAACCGAAGGCACTTTTTGGCCAACCCAATATTTGGCAAATACTGAATATGAGAAATCAAAGAGCTTCTTTAAAAAGTTCTTCTTTCTCAAAGTTGGCATTTAATATAAGACCAATACTGTTTTCATTTGTAAAAGTGACTGACATTTATTCACCCAGAGAGAAACATTGCTAATATTTTGGTATATATTCTTCCAGACCATTCAATGCCTCTATGTGTATATATAATGAATTTGACAGTATGTCGTGAATATTTTTGTAGTAACAATATATGTAGATCTGCATCATCGCTTTTGTTTTTTAACATCTTTATTGGAATATAATTGCTTTACAATGGTGTGTTAGTTTCTGCTTTAAAACAAAGTGAATCAGCTATACCTATACATATAGCCCCATGTCTCTTCCCTCTTGCATCTCCCTCCCACCCTCCCTATCCCACCCCTCTAGGTGGTCACAAAGCACCGAGATGATCTCCCTGTGCCATGCGGCTGCTTCCCACTAGCTATTTTACATTTGGTAGTATATATAAGTCCAAATATAAGTCCATGCCACTCTCTCACTTCGTCCCAGCTTACCCTTCCCCCTCCCTGTGTCCTCATGTCCATTCTCTGCGTCTGCGTCTTTATTCCTGTCCTGCCCCTAGGTTCTTCATAACTTTTTTTTTTTTTTTTAGATTCCATATATATGTGTTAGCATACGGTATATGTTTTTCTCTTCTCTTACTTCACTCTGTATGACAGACTCTAGGTCCATCCACCTCACTACAAATAACTCAATTTCCTTTCTTTTTATGGCTGAGTAATATTCCATTGTACATATGTGCCACATCTTCTTTATCCATTCATCTGTCGATGGACATTTAGGTTGCTTCCATGTCCTGGCTATTGTAAATAGAGCTGCAATGAACATTGTGGTACATGTCTCTTTTTGAATTATGGTTTTCTCAGGGTATATGCCCAGTAGTGGGATTGCTGGGTCGTATGGTAGTTCTATTTTTAGTTTTTTAAGGAACCTCCATACTGTTTTCCATAGTGGCTATATCAAGTTACATTCCCACCAACAGTGCAAGAGGGTTCCCTTTTCTCCACACCCTCTCCAGCATTTATTGTTTGCAGGTTTTTTGATGATGGCCATTCTGACTGGTGTGAGGTGATACCTCATTGTAGTTTTGATTTGCATTTCTCTAATGATTAGTGATGTTGAGCATCCTTTCATGTGTTTGTTGGCAATCTGTATATCTTCTTTGGAGAAATGTCTATTTAGGTCTTCTGCCCATTTTGGGATTGGGTTGTTTGTTTTTTGATATTGAGCTGCATGAGCTGTTTGTACATTTTGGAGATTAATCCTTTGTCAGTGGCTTCATTTGCAAATATTTTCTCCCATTCTGAGGCTTGTCCTTTCATCTTGTTTATGGTTTCCTTTGCTGTGCAAAAGCTTTTAAGTTTCATTAGGTCCCATTTGTTTATTTTTGTTTTTATTTCCATTTCTCTAGGAGGTGGGTCAAAAAGGATCTTGCTGTACATCATCGCTTTTTAACGGCTATAAGATTTGCCTTTTACAGGATAGTTAATAATTTATTTAAGTAATCCACTGTAATTGGATATTCACGTTGCAGTTTCTTACCTTTAGAAATAATGCTTTTATGAACATACTTGTGTATACATCTTAAGCATTTGTCCGTTTATTTTCTTAGTATAAATTTCCAAAAGTAGTTTCTTGATGGTTTTTTTCCCCCTGCACCATCAGTTCTTTATAACTGGTTTCTTTGGCTGTTCATAGAAAATCTTTGACTTTGGCTGAGGGCAGATTTGAGGTTTCCTCCATTTCAGTGTGGATAGCGATTGCATAAATAGTCAGACATACAATGATTGTTAGCATTAAATGATGAAATTGGTCAAGAAGCCAAAACAACTAAGATTCCCATAAAACTGGATATGTACAGTGGCAGTCTCCCCTCAATTGCAGAGACCTAGCTATGAGGGATTTACTTAGTGCTATGTAACATGTACCTTTATCTGTCACGGTTATCCTCTCCATTAGCTTGGTCTGTCATCTACATTTAAAAGGCAGTGCCTTATTTTGTAAATAAGTTCATTTGTGTTTTTTTTTCAGATTCCCTAGATAAGTGATATAATATAATATTTGTCTTTCTCTGTGTGACTTCACTTAGTATGATAATCTCTGGGTCCATCCATGTTGCTGAAAATGGCAATATTTCATCCTTTTTATGGCTAAGTAATATTCCTGTATATATATGCCACATCTTCTTTATCCGTTCATCTGTCGATGGGCCCTTACTTTGCTTCCACATCTTGGGTAGTGTAAATAGTGCTACTGTGAACATTGGGGTTCATGTATCTTTTTCAATTAGAGTTTTCGTATTTTCAAGCAAATGGACTCACAGACATAGAAAACAAACTTATGGTTACCAAAGTGGGAAGGTGGGAGGAGGGATAAATTAGGAGTATGGGATTAACAGATACATGCTACTGTGTGTAAAATAGATAACCAACAAGAACTTACTGTACAGCACAGGGAACTATATTCAATATCTTGTAATAACCTATAATGGAAAAGAATCTGAAAAAGAATATATCTATATATCTCTATATATCTGAATCACTTTGCTGTACACCTGAAACTAACACAAGATCATAAATCAACTATACTTCAGTTTTTAAAAAAATCAGTGCCTTTATGGAACCATTTGCATCATTTTCCCAAGACTTAAGCAATTAAATAAAACTGTAATTTAAAAGGGAAAATGAACTTTGCTTCACTATAAGGTAGAGATTTCAAGGAAAAATACAACTGTCTTAAATTTAAAAATTGTGTTTTCTGACTCTGTTAAGAGTCTTTTTCCTGTTTACTGAAATTAAAACTCTTGAGCTTGACTCTGGAACAGATCGTACCCACTGAGTGGAGGGTGAAGGTGCAGTAACAAGGCACAAAAATCCCATGATGATATTTTGTTGGGTTGAGTTTTTGGAGGTTGAGTGTTGGTGATTGTGTTGACATTGGCCTATGTCATTTCTGCTCATGTCCTTCTCTCCTTGCACCTGTTTGAAGCAGCTTATACATACTGTTGCTTTGGTGCTTTAGGGTCAAAGATTCAGTCTTGTTTTTGTCTGTTTTAGATCCCTCATCACAGTCTTATTACTAAGTGTCTAAGAAGTATTTGTTGTCTGAATAGACACTGGATTATCTGAAAGGCCTGTCCACAGCTGTTGGAATACCTTTGAGGGGTAGTTTCTTTTGTTGCCTAATATTAGGACTCCATGCCATAAATATTCACTCCCAATTCATTCATTCACTTCTCCACTCATTCCTTCATTCAGCAAATATCTCTTCAGTGCCTTCTATGTGCCAGACACTGTTGCTAGGCCCTGGGAATAAAGCGGGTAGCCAGGAGGACACGGACCTTCCTGCAGAGAACTTAGAAGCACACAGTATTTATAGGAACAGTTATGTTCTCCAAAAAGCCTCTCAGCTCCTTTTTATGGAGGAAAACCAAGCACAGGTTGACCTTCACTTTCAGAACTGAGCTGTGTGTGTCTGTATTTGGCGGAGTCCAGAGAGGGCCCAAGTCCCTCCTTTGGTCCATTGAGGTTTTGGCCTGCCCGGGGACTCCACGCACCTCAGTGGTATATTATCTCTCGACTCCGGGTAACCTGTGCAATATGTGAGATATCAGAGAGAAAAAGCCCTTTGAAGCATTGCTAAAAGATACATGAGTCCTTGGGCGAAAGCAAAACTCAATTACCAGTGGAATAAAAGAGACGGAGAAGCCAGCCCGGTTTGGAGGGGGATCTCTCACTTGGTGAGCTACTGCTCTGCCCTCCCCCAGCCAGGCTGCCATAGTGAGAGGGAGCTCAACAGGAAACAGGGAGGCGGGAAATAGGACGCATCCACCGGGGATTGGGGAGCCTCAATTTTGGGGTAAAAATACAGTCATTTTATTTTTTCCTGGTAACTGCTCCAGCTACACCTTGTCAAATCTACCTCCTGACCCTCACCCCTTACTCCCCTTTATTGACACTAATGGGTCTGTGACCAACTTGGTCAGATTTTTATCGATTTACATCCACCTTGATTATTGGGATAGTCTTATCTTGGTACTTAGCTCAGTTGCGTTGATTTTTTTTTTTAAATTTTATTTATTTATTTATTTATGGCTGTGTTGGGTCTTCGTTTCTGTGCGAGGGCTTTCTCCAGTTGCGGCAAGCGGGGGCCACTCTTCATCGCGGTGCGCGGGCCTCTCACTATCGCGGCCTCTCTTGTTGCGGAGCACAGGCTCCAGACGCGCAGGCTCAGTAATTGTGCCTCACGGGCCCAGTTGCTCCGCGGCATGTGGGATCTTCCCAGACCAGGGCTCGAACCGGTGTGCCCTGCATTGGCAGGCAGATTCTCAACCACTGCGCCACCAGGGAAGCCCTGCATGCAGGTTTTTTATGTGGACATAGTTTTTAAACTTTCAGGGATTAAATACTAAGGAGTTTGATTGCTGGATTGTATGGTAAGAGTATGTTTAGTTTTGTAAGAAACTGCCACATTACCTTACAAGGAGGCTGTACCGTTTTGCATTCCCATCAGCAATGAATGAGAGTTCCTGTTGCTCCACATCCTCGTCAGCATTTGGTGTTGTCAGTGTTCCAGATTTTGGCCATTCTAATAGGTGTGTAATGATATCTCATTGTCGTTTTGATTTGCATTTCCCCTATGACACATGACGTAGAGCATCTTTTCATATGCTTACTTGCCATCTGCTGAGGTGTCTGTTAAGGTCTTTGGCCCATTTTTTTTAATGTGTAATCTAATTGACATATAACATTATATTAGTTTTAGGTATATAAAATAATGATTCAATATTTGTGTTTATTGTGAAATGATCACCACAGTAAGTCTAGTTAACACCCATCACCATACATAGTTACAACGTTTTTTTCTTGTGATGAGAACTTTTAAGCTCTACTCTCTTAGCAACTTTCAGATGTACAATACAGTATTAATAACTGTAGTCACCATGCTGTACCTTACATCCCCAGTCCTTATTTATTTTAAAACTGGGCGTTTGTACCTTTTGACCACATTCACCCATTTTACCCACCTCCACCCCCCAGCCTTTGGCAAACACCAATCAGTTCTCTGTATCTATGAGTTGATTTTTATTTTTTATTTTTTTCATTTAAAAATTGGGTTATTATTTTCTTATTGTTGAGTTTTAAGAGTTCTTGGTATATTTTGGATAATAGTCCTTTATCAACTGTGTCTTTGCAGATATTTTCTCCCAGTCTGTGGCTTATCTTCTCATTCTCTTGACATTGTCTTTCACAGAGCAGAAATTTTTAATTTTAATGGAGTCCAGTCAATTAGTTGATAATATTTATCAGTTATTTCTTTCATGGATTGTGCCTTTGGTGGTGTATGTAAAACATCATTGCCATATCCAGGGTCATCTATGTTTTCTCCTGTGCTATCTTCTAGGAGTTTTATAGTTTCGCGTTTTACATTTAGGTTTGTGATCCATTTTGAGTTATATTTTGTGAAAGGTATAAGGTTTGTGTCTAGATTAATTTTTTTGCAGGTGTATTGTCCAGTTGTTTCAGCACCATTTGTTGAAAAGACTAAGATAGTCCAGTTTTACTGATGGAGAAACTGAAACAAAGAGAGCTTAAGGACCTCGCTCAGGCTTATGCAGTTAGTAAAAAATCTGTCTGGCTCTAGGGTTCATGCGATCTAGGACTCTAAGCCTCCTTATTATGGTGGACTGCTCCCTTTGCTGTAGGACCAACATTGACTTTCAGGGCTTCAAGTTAAAGCCTGCTACCTTTTTTAACACAAAGGAAAGAATCTCAAATGGTAAAATTTCAGTCTGTGAAGGTGAATTAACACTTGTTGTATTTTTAGTTATCCAAGTATCCAAGGTTGTTTTTACCACCCACTCCTCAAGGATCCTGCAAATCAAGCAAAGGTCTTAGGTTCAGGTCAGTGGGAAGGTGTCTCCATCCTTCCTGTCTCTGCCTTACATCTCTTATTCATCCCAGGGGCTTAGCTTTAGGGTTGTTTGTTTTTTTTTTCCTCTCCTATCTAGCTGTCTTAGCACACTTTCTTAATTCTCATTTATACCTGCGAGATGGATGCTAAGAAATGATACCAACTATGGGGTATCAGGGGACTGAAGTCTGTAAAACTGCGAGAAACCAGAGTGGAACAGCTAACTGCGTGGTGACCTTTCCTGTGTCACCTGAAAAGGGAAGTTATTCTCTCTCTTCTCTCCATAGCTGAAATCCCCAGAGGCTTTTCTTTTGGCGTCAGTCTCTGTGCCTGAAATGGAAGCCATGTGATAATATTTTGAGTTATTCCAAACGATAATATAGAGATCTAATGTGTAATTTCTGTTTCTTGAAAATTCTTCATCAAGGTAATGCATTTTTAGTGTAAAAGTTAAAACTTACAAGTGTGTATTAAGCAAACATAGAAGTCTTCTCAATTTCATTCCCTCTAAGAGGTAAACAGTGTTAATGTTTTGATATGTATCCTTTCAGATGTTTCTTCTATTCAGAGTATAATTTAGTATTCAAACTGGGTTACTTGAGGTAAAATACTATCATTACTCCAAGGCAGCAGCAATAAAATAGGACTATTTCAAACAAACTGGGATGTACTGATACAATCCCCCTACTTTATATAAGTGTTTTTATCCATATCTATATAAACATCTAGATATACTCCATATATATATATATATATATATATATATATAGTATAACGATGGCTTCTAAGATGGCTCCCAGTGATCCCCACCTCCTGGTATTCATGTGCCATCCCCTCCATTTGAGTGTAGGCTGGGTTTAGTGACTCACTTCTAGAATAGAAGCGATTACTGCAGGAGTGATGGTATATCATTTCAGAGATTAAGTTATAAAGACCATGGCTTCCATTTTGGGTGTTCTTTTTCTCTCTCCACTGGGTCACTTGCTCTGGGAGAAACCACATGCCATGTTGTAAGGAACTTGGGCAGTTCATGGAACTGAGGTAAGAAAGTGGTAAAGGACACATGGCAAGGAACCGAGGTGACTTGTCAACAGCCAGTGAGGAACTAAGGCCCCTGACAACCATGGAAGTGAGCTGGGAAGTGGATCCTCCAGCTTTAGGTGACAGTAGCCGACAGCTTGACTGCAAGTTCATCCGAGACCCTGAGCCAGACCCATCCAGTTCAGACACTCCTGACCCTCAGAAACTGTGTGAGAAGTATGTCTTTGTCGTTTGAAGCTGCTGAGTTTTGGAGTAATTTGTTAATGTAGTAATAAATAGCTAACATTTATCAAGTAATTATCAAATCACATAAAAAGTATTCTTAACAACATGTCTTTTCCCACTCACAACATATCTGTCAGTAGATACCTCATTTAGTGTGTGTAGCACAAAGCAATACTATCTCATTAAATAAAAAAAGACGGAGAGAATATAAAATTGCATTTTAGAATTGACCATGGTGAGTTTTTTCCTTTGTTTTTTAAACCAAAACTGGCTTAACAAACATCCTGGAAATAGATGTTTCTGCTTCTGCAATTATCTCCACAGGATAGCTTCTTAAACTGAAAATTTCAGGGTCATGAAGCAACACATTTGATTTGAGATAGATTGATATTTACAAATTATCTTCCAATGGAAGTCATCTGTTTTGTGACTAAAAGGAGACTATTGGTCTGTCCAAAACTGAATAGTATTAACTTTAAAACATTTTGCAATATGTAGGTGAAAAATTATAATTTTAATGACTAGTGAGACTGAGCTTCATTTTACTGTTTTTTAAAAAAATTTTAAAATTGATTCCTGAGGATTTCTTTTCCAGGGAAGGGTACTTCATGTATTTTGCCTACTTTATTCTTGAGGTGGCCATTTTTTTCTTTTTTGACTTTGTCATATCTATGGCAAATATTTTTCCCAATTTGTCTTTTGACTTTGCTTATGTTAATGTTTTAAAAAGTTTTTAAAGTCTGCTGTAATAAAAGTCTATTTTTTGCAAAAAAGGAAATAGGAAAAAGTTTTTTTTTTATGTAAAGACTTAAAGAATAATCAGGCAATCAACTTCATCAGTTTTTTCTTTTATGGCTTTTGAACCTTTGTGTCATGATTCCTGCAGCCCAAGATATTTTCATTTGGTATTTTCTTTTTTTTTTTCTTTAGTTATTTCTGAGATATATATTTTAAAGTAATAACTAGAATTATGATTTATAACATTATACCAGAACATATAAGATTTTTAGAAATTTCATGTAATGTCTGAAACATTTATATTAACATATTTCCATATAAATAACCCAAGGAAAGTTTAGTATTAGTTGTTTTTTTTGTTTGTTTGTTTTTTTTTTTATACTGCAAGTTCTTATTAGTCATCAATTTTATACACATCAGTGTATACATGTCAATGCCAATTGCCTAATTCAGCACACCACCATACCCACCCCACCGCGGTTTTCCCCCCTTGGTGTCCCTACGTTTGTTCTCTACATCTGTGTCTCAACTTCTGCCCTGCAAACCAGTTCATCTGTACCATTTTTCTAGGTTCCACATACATGTGTTAATAAACGATATTTGTTTTTCTCTTTCTGACTTACTACACTCTGTATGACAGTCTCTAGATCCATCCACATCTCAACAAATGACTCAGTTTCATTCCTTTTTATGGCTGAGTAATATTCCATTGTATATATGTACCACTACTTCTTTATCCATTTGTCTGTCGATGGGCATTTAGGTTGCTTCCATGACCTGGCTATTGTAAACAGTGCTGCAATGAACATTGTGGTACATGTATGTTTTTGAATTATGGTTTTCTCAGGGTATATGCCCAGTAGTGGGATTGCTGGATCATATGGTAATTCTATTTTTAGTTTTTTAAGGAACCTCCATACTGTTCTCCATAGTGGCTGTATCAATTTACATTCCCACCAACAGTGCAAGAGGGTTCCCTTTTCTCCACACCCTCTCCAGCATTTGTTGTTTGTAGATTTTCTGATGATGCCCATTCTAACTGGTGTGAGGTGATACCTCATTGTAGTTTTGATTTGCATTTCTCTAATAATTAGTGATGTTGAGCAGCTTTTCATGTGCTTCTTGGACATCTGTATGTCTTCTCTGGAGAAATGTCTATTTAGGTCTTCTGCCCATTTTTGGATTGGGTTGTTTGTTTGTTTAATATTGAGCTGCATGAGCTGTTTATATATTTTGGAGATTAATCCTTTGTCCATTGATTCGTTTGCAAATATTTTCTCCCATTCTGAGGGTTGTCTTTTCGTCTTGTTTATGGTTTCCTTTGCTGTGCAAAAGCTTTGAAGTTTCATTAGGTCCCATTTGTTCACTTTTGTTTTTATTTCCATTACTCTAGGAGGTGGATCAAAAAAGATCTTGCTGTGATTTATGTCAAAGAGTGTTCTTCCTATGTTTTCCTCTAAGAGTTTTATAGTGTCCAGTCTTACATTTAGGTCTCGAATACATTTTGAGTTTCTTTTTTTGTATGGTGTTAGGGAGTGTTCTAATTTCATTCTTTTACATGTAGCTGTCCAGTTTTCCCAGCACCACTTATTGAAGAGAATGTCTTTTCTCCATTGTATATCTTTGCCTCCTTTGTCATAGATTAGTTGACCATAGGTGCGTGGGTTTATCTCTGGGCTTTCTATCTTTTTCCATTGATCTATGTGTCTGTTTTTGTGCCAGTACCATATTGTCTTGATTACTGTAGCTTTGTAGTATAGTCTGAAGTCAGGGAGTCTGATTCCTCCAGCTCCGTTTTTTTCCCTCAAGACTGCTTTGGCTATTCGGGGTCTTTTGTGTCTCCATACAAATTTTAAGATGATTTGTTCTAGTTCTGTAAAAAAATGCCATTGGTAGTTTGATAGGGATTGCATTGAATCTGTAGATTGCTTTGGCTAGTATAGTCATTTTCACAATATTGATTCTTCCAATCCAAGAACATGGTGTATCTCTCCACCTGTTGGTATCATCTTTAATTTCTTTCATCAGTGTCTTAAAGTTTTCTGCATACAGGTCTTTTGTCTCCCTAGGTAGGTTTATTCCTAGGTATTTTATTCTTTTTGTTGCAATGGAACATGGGAGTGTTTCCATAATTTCTCTTTCAGATTTTTCATCATTGGTGTATAGGAATGCAAGAGATTTCTGTGCATTAATTTTGTACCCTGCAACTTTACCAAATTCATTCATTAGCTCTAGTAGTTTTCTGGTGGCATTTTTAGGATTCTCTATGTATAGTATCATGTCATCTGCAAACAGTGACAGTTTTACTTCTTCTTTTCCGATTTGGATTCCTTTTATTTCTTTTTCTTCTCTGATTGCCGTGGCTAGGACTTCCAAAACTATGTTGAATAATAGCGGTGAGAGTGGACATCCTTGTCTCGCTCCTGATCTTAGAGGAAATGCTTTCAGTTTTTCACCATTGAGAATGATGTTTGCTGTGGGTTTGTCATACATGGCCTTTATTATGTTGAGGTAGGTTCCCTCTATGCCCACTTTATGGAGAGTTTTTATCATAAATGGGTGTTGAATTTTTCACAAGTTTTTTCTGCATCTATTGAGATGATCATATGGTTTTTATTCTTCAATTTGTTAATATGGTGTATCACATTGATTGATTTGCATATATTGAAGAATCCTTGCATCCCTGGGATAAATCCCACTTGATCATGGTGTATGATCCTTTTAATGTGTTGTTGGATTCTGTTTGCTAGTATTTTGTTGAGGATTTTTGCATGTATATTCATCAGTGATATTGGTCTATAATTTTCTTTTTTTGTAGTATCTTTGTCTGGTTTTGGTATCAGGGTGATGGTGGCCTCATAGAATGAGTTTGGGAGTGTTCCTTCGTCTACAATGTTTTGGAAGAGTTTGAGAGGGATGGGTGTTAGCTCTTCTCTAAGTGTTTGATAGCATTCACCTGTGAAACCATCTGGTCCTGGAGTTTTGTTTGCTGGATAATTTTTAATCACAGTTTCAATTTCATTACTTGTGATTGGTCTGCTCATATTTTCTTTTCTTCCTGGTTCAGTCTTGGAAGGTTATACCTTTGTAAGAATTTGTCCATTTCTTCCAGGTTGTCCATTTTATTGGCATAGAGTTGCTTGTAGTAGTCTCTTAGGATGCTCTGTATTTCTGCGTGTCTGTTATAACTTCTCCTTCTTCATTTCTAATTTTATTGATTCGAGTCCTGTCCCTCTGTCTCTTGATGAGTCTGGCTAATGGTTTATCAATTTTGTTTATCTTCTCAAAGAACCAGCTTTTAGTTTTATTGATCTTTGCTATTGTTTTCTTTGTTTCTATTTCATTTATTTCTCCTCTGATCTTTATGTTTTGTTTCCTTCTGCTAACTTTGGGGTTATTTTGTTCTTCTTTCTCCAGTTCCTTTAGGTGTAAGGTTAGATTGTTTACTTGAGGTTTTTCTTGTTTCTTGAGGTAGGATTGTATAGCTATAAACTTCCCTCTTAGAACTGCTTTTGCTGCATCCCATAGGTTTTGGATCGTCGTGTTTTCATTGTCATTTGTCTCTAGGTATTTTTTGATTTCCTCTTTGATTTCTTCAGTGATCTCTTGGTTATTTAATAACGTATTGTTTAGCCTCCATGTGTTTGTGTTTTTTACGTTTTTTTCCCTGTTATTCATTTCTAATCTCATAGCGTTGTGGTCAGAAAAGATGCTTGAGATGATTTCAATTTTCTTAAATTTACTGAGGCTTGATTTATGATCGAAGCTGTCATCCATCCTGGAGAATGTTCCGTGCGCACTTGAGAAGAAAGTGTAATCTGCTGGTTTTGGATGGAATGTCCTATAAATATCAATTAAATCTATCTGGTCTCTTGTGTCATTTAAAGCTTCTGTTTCCTTATTTATTTTCATTTTGGATGATCTGTCCATTGGCGTAAGTGAGGTGTTAAAGTCCCCCACTATTATTGTGTTACTGTCGATTTCCTCTTTTAGAGCTGTTAGCAGTTGCCTTATGTATTGAGGTGCTCCTATGTTGGGTGCATATATATTTATAATTGGTATGTCTTCTTCTTGGATTGATCCCTTGATCATTATGTAGTGTCCTTCCTTGTCTCTTGTTACATTCTTTATTTTAAAGTCTATTTTATCTGATATGAGTATAGCTACTCCAGCTTTCTTTTGATTTCCATTTGCATGGAATATCTTTTTCCATCCCCTCACTCTCAGTCTGTATGTGTCCCTAGGTCTGAAGTGGGTCTCTTGTAGACAGCATATATATGGGTCTTGTTTTTGTATCCATTTTGCAAGCCTGTGTCTTTTGGTTGGAGCATTTAATCCATTCACCTTTAAGGTAATAATCGATATGTATGTTCCTATTACCATTTTCTTAATTGTTTTGGGTTGGTTTTTGTAGGTGCTTTTCTTCTCTTGTGTTTCCCACTTAGAGAAGTTCCTTTAGCATTTTTTGTAGAGCTGGTTTGGTGGTTCTGAATTCTCTTAGCTTTTGCTTGTCTGTAAAGCTTTTGATTTCTCCATCAAATCTAAATGAGATCCTTGCCGCGTGGAGTAATCTTGGTTGTAGGTTCTTCCCTTTCATCACTTTAAGTATATCATGCCACTCCCTTTTGGCTTGTAGAGTTTCTGCTGAGAAATCAGCTGTTAACCTTATGGGAGTTCCCTTGTATGTTATTTGTCGTCTTTCCCTTGCTGCTTTCAATAATTTTTCTTTGTGTTTAATTTTTACCAATTTGATTACTCTGTGTCTTGGCATGTTTCTCCTTGGGTTTATCCTGTATGGGACTCGCTGTGCTTCCTGGACTTGGGTGGCTATTTCCTTTCCCATGTTAGGGAAGTTTTCGACTATAATCTCTTCAAATATTTTCTCTGGTCCGTTCTCACTCTCTTCTCCTTCTGGGACCCCTATAATGCGAATGTTGTTGCGTTTAATGTTGTCCCAGAGGTCTCTTAGGCTGTCTTCATTTCTTTTCATTCTTTTTTCTTTAGTCTGTTCCACAGCAGTGAATTCCACCATTCTGTCTTCCAGGTCACTTATCCTTTCTTCTGCCTCAGTTATTCTGCTATTGATTCCTTCTAGTGTAGTTTTCATTTCAATTATTGTATTGTTCATCTCTGTTTGTTTGTCCTTTAATTCTTCTAGGTCTTTGTTAAACATTTCTTGCATCTTCTCGATTTTTGCCTCCATTCTTTTTCTGAGGTCCTGGATCATCTTCACTATCATTATTCTGAATTCTTTTTCTGGAAGGTTGCCTATCTCCACTTCATTTAGTTGTTTTTCTGCAGTTTTATCTTGTTCCTTCATCTGGTACATAGCCCTCTGCCATTTCCTATTTTCTATCTTTCTGTGAATGTAGTTTCTGTTCCACAGGCTGCAGGACTGTAGTTCTTCTTGCTTCTGCTGTCTGCCCTCTGGTGGATGAGGCTATCTAAGAGGCTTGTGCAAGTTTCCTGATGGGAGGGACTGGTGGTGGGTAATGCTGGGTGTTGCTCTGGTGGGCAGAGCTCAGTAAAACTTTAATCCGCTTGTCTGCTGATGGGTGGGACTGAGTTCCATCCCTGTTGGTTGTTTGGCCTGAGGCGACCCAACACTGGAGCCTACCCGGGCTCTTTGGTGGGGACTCTTTAATGGCGGACTCTGGGAGGGCTCACGCCAAGGCGTACGTCCCAGAACTTCTGCTGCCAGTGTCCTTGTCTTCATGGTGAGACACAGCCACCCCCCCACCTCTGCAGGAGACCCTCCAACACTAGCAGATAGGTCTGGTTCAGTCTCCTTTGGGGTCACCCCTCCTTCCCCTGGGTCCCGATGCGCACACTACTTTGTGTGTGCCTTCCAAGAGTGGAGTCTCCGTTTCCCCCAGTCCTGTCAAAGTCCTGCAGTCAAATCCCACTAGGCTTCAAAGTCTGATTCTCTAGGAAGAGAGACTCCTCCCGTTGCCGGACCCCCAGGTTGGGAAGCCTGACGTGGGGCTCAGAACCTTCACTCTAGTGGGTGGACTTCTGTGGTATAAGTGTTCGCCAGTCTGTGAGTCACCCACCCACCGGTGATGAGATTTGATTTTACTGTGATTGCGCCCCTCCTACCGTCTCACTGTGGCTTCTCCTTTGTCTTTGGATGTGGGTTATTTTTTGGTGAGTTCCAGTGTCTTCCTGTTGATGTTTGTCCAGCAGCTAGTTGTGATTCTGGTGTTCTCGCAAGAGGGAGTGAGAGCACATCCTTCTACTCCACCATCTTGGTTCCTCCTCCTCATCTGGTATTTTGTGATTTAACTTTTTGCATTTAAATTTTAGATCTGTCTGTGACTTATTTTAGTATAATGAGGTAGAGAGCCTGTATTTTCCCCATATGTTCTAGCATCATTTCTTAAAAACAAAACAAAAAACTTACCTCACTGCACTGATTTGAAATGTCAAGTTTATCCGTGCTAGGTAATTCTGTATGGTCAGGTCTATTTTGGAAGTTCTACTTTCCTTGCATAGCTTTGTCTCAGTAGCTCTGTTCTACAGCCATACTGTCTCAAATACTGTAGCTTTTTAGTAAATTTTAGTATCTCGAAAAGCTAGTCACCATTTCTTTGTCAGAATTTTCTTTGCGGTTCTTTCATATTTTTCTCTTAGGTGCAATTGAGATTGCTTTTCACATTCAAGTGATTCCTGTTGATATTTTCATTTGAATTTCATTAATTGATATATTGTTACAAAACTGACATTTTCTATCCAAGAATAAGATATATTTACTTATATATTCAGTCTTTATTTTATTTCCCAAAACAGAGTATTTAGTTGTTTTCTCTTAGATTCTATACATTTCTTACTGAGATTGCTCCTAGTTATTTTATGTTTTTGATGCTTCTATTTTATACCCAGTAGTATTTTCTTTTCAAAATTATTTCTGTGATTATTGTTCATATATAGGAAAGTTATTAATTTTTATTTATAACAATCCAAGTTTAAGTTTCTTAGTGTGTTTTTTTTTTTTTTTTTTGGTTTATCCTCTTGGGTTTTCCACATATGCTCTTGCATTTTTATATGTTTTATAAATAATGATAATTTTGCTCTCATTTTTAATATTTACTTCTTGTGATTGGTGTTCTTTAATGGGCCTGCTTTCGGTGTTTATTTAATGAGTTCAGGGCTGGACTTCTTTATCGTTCCTCTCTCTCTCTCTGTCTCTCTCTCTCTCTTCATTTCAATCTTACGCCTCATCAGTTTCGAGCTCTGTGACCTTGGGCAAGTTTCTGATGTGTGAAGACAGTGGGGCTCAGAGGGGTAGTGAGTGCCTGAGCCAGGATGCAGACTTAGGAATCTCTGACTTCAGGACTACTATCTAAGACTATCCCTATACATGGCCTCAAAAATGATTTTGGAAGCTTGTTTGCTGCCTGTCTGTCTCTTCTCTTCCCTTTCCTTCCCTCTTCCCTCCCTCCCTCCCTCCTTTCCCCTTCCCTCTCCCCTCCCCCACCGCACCCCTCCCCCTCCTCCTTGTCATCCTCCTTCTTCCTTCTTTTTTCCTCTCCTCCTCCTCCTTCCTTCCTTCCTCCTCATCCTTCTCCTCCTCTCATTCCTCCCTCTCTCTTCCTCTCTCTCTCTCCCTTTCTCCCTCTCTCTCTTCCACTGTCCCTCCCTCCCCCCTGCTTCTTTGCTTATAGATCCTCTAAGTATAGTCACCAAACCTCATCCCAGATTGCATTCTGTTGGAATAATTGTGGTGGAAATCTGCATTTGATATAATAAATCTGCATTTGGTAAACCATTATGGTGACTGGAAACAAGGTAAGATGGACCTCTGACTTGAAGAAACAGAAGATTTCATCATATAACATTGCCTCTCTGTGAAGGTCTTTTTGGAGGGGGGTTCTGAGTTGGTTTGTTTGTTTGCCATAACCACTTTCATCTTTTCCAGATTATTCGAAGTCCTTATTTCTTCACTCCTTCAAGGACTCTTGCTGCATATTCTCCTCTTAGCCTTCACTACAGTAAGGTCCTCAGTTTGAGAGGGAAACACAGCTCACTGTGAGAGGCTTAAATGAATCTGGTTTCTGGAAATGTCATTATTTTAGGAGGGCACATAGGAGGGAGGGCAGGAAAATAGTTTAGATTTTTGTGGGGAAATGGAAAGCAAGAGCC
Organism: Balaenoptera borealis; assembly: GCF_965194805.1. Taxonomy (NCBI): domain Eukaryota; kingdom Metazoa; phylum Chordata; class Mammalia; order Artiodactyla; family Balaenopteridae; genus Balaenoptera; species Balaenoptera borealis. The sequence continues at coordinate 18,987,697 of NC_138870.1, read as the reverse complement.
AAAACAGAAGTTCTGTTCAGGAGAGAGGAAATTGATGATAGGCTTTAAAAATTGGTGTGTGTTAATTTTGCTATATTTTCTCTGCCTGTATCTTACTTCAGAGACAGATTGGCTGCTCTAAACCAAGTTTTTTGTTAATGGAGCACAGGTCTATCATGGGTGGTTAGGATGGGGCTGGAGTAAGAAAAATGGCAAAAATAGATACTTCTTGCTTGCAAGTGAGAGAATTTCAGCTCTGCTTAGTACATCTTCTTTTATCCATCAAATCATTGTTGAGCTCTTACTATAATGATGGCTTTGAGGTGAGATACAGAGAAAGGGAATGGCATAGTCCCAGACCTCCAGGTGCTTGTAGGCAATGGGTCAGACAACTAAGTAATGATATTTAGGAGAAGAGAAGAGTGCTGAACTTATGCCTGAAGGATGAGTGGGATTTGAAGTGGCAGAGAAATAGTAATGGCACATTCTGAGGCTGAGAAATGGTTTCTGGTTGTGAGCTAGTGCTGAATGGTTGGTTTCAGCAGAATTATGTGAGTGTGAGAATGAAAGAAAATCTCAAGCAGTTCGGAGGAGGTTCAGTAGGAGTTTGAGGGCCACTGTAAGCTCCTGGGTGTGGAAGTAACTCGGTAAGTGTGACTAGGAGCCGACGTCTGGTGGAGGGGTGGGGGCGGATTGTCAGAGGTGGGAATGTGAGTTAAGAGACAGCCGTGCCAAGAGCTCAACGTCGAGTGCAGAGGATGGGGCCGGCATAGAAGAGGCAGATCTAAGATACCTAGCAGAAAATCCCCCAGTGAAAAAATGATTTAGTAGAGCTAATGGAAGAGGGGGAAGATACACGATAAATCAAGTTGGAGCCTCAGGTGCTGCTGTTTAAAACTGGACCAATAGGCCAATTTGACATTAGCTACACACTCTCGTCCTGAGTCATGGAGTCTGTGCTGGAATCGAGTTTTCTTCTGCCTGTTGAGCCAGTTATCATTTCATTTTTCTTCTTTAAATCTTCGCCCCATTCATTGTTCGATGGTATTCTCAATGCATTCCCATAGCTCTTTCATGGGTTATGTGTTGACTTGTCCTCAAGTGATCCTCCAGAAGATGCCCCAGGGAGTGAAAAGTCAAAGCTCTCACCATGATGGCATAACAGAGGGGGAGTTAGGAACTTCTATTAGGAGACACACGGGCTGGTTTCCTTTTCTTCTTTTTTTTTTTTTTTTTTCCCTTTTCTTCTTTGATACTATGGGGTAACTGCATTTGAGAGCTCTTTGGTGACTGAAAATCTACAATGAATGCTGATACCTCAGTGATCACGGAGGAGGGAAGGGAAGAGTGTAAGGCTAGACCAGTTCCACATTAGTCACTTGGTCAGTTGCTTGCTTCTGGTCCGTGTGCAGTGGATGTTTGTGCACCAGGTGGGACCGAGCTAGCAGGGGTCTGGATGGATGGCAGAGGCAGACATCCTGACATACTTATTCCCTTCTTTTATCTATCTTCAGATAAACCAACTCAGTGCTTGAAGGATCACAAAGCACTTAATTCCAAATGCACCCCTTGCCTTGCAGCATACCCAAACATAGGCGGTTGTGTACACACTGAAGCAAATACAGCAAAAATATCTTTTCACTAGACAAACATTTGATAAAAATGAAAATCTCTACATTTGCATTGTGAGCAAATACCAAGGCATAAATAGAGCATGTCTGCTGGTGCCAGGTATCTGACCACTAATTGGTCAGCCCATATGGCCTAGGACCTTCCTGCTGGCAACACATGCCCTTGGCTTCATGGACATTCCTAGCATATTCGGGATATAAAAGCACCTGTGTGAGAAGTTTAAAGTATTTTCCATAAAAATTGGGAAATTGAACTTAGATATACATTCATCAATTTTGGTACAATTTAGTGTACATTTCAATAATTCTATTTTGTTTTTGATCATCAGGGGTATCTGGCTTAGTTGTCTATATTCACTGGAATAGGGTGACATTTGTGGACAAGTGTTTACCCAAGCCCTTTGGCACAGGCTGGAATTCTCTTGCTTCTCATTTTCTCCTCCCTTGGATATTATCCCATTTTCTGTTCCTGATGGTTTCTGTGTGGAAATAACTCCTCCATCATTTGTTCTGCATTTTTCCTGTTTTCTTTGTTGGCAAAACTCAAGTGTGTTTATTTGGTGGCTTTAATGCATGAAGTCTTCTTGTCCCTCTTTGTAACTTAGTTTTACTTTATGTTGAAAAATGAATTTAAAAAGTAATAATAATAATGGCTAACTTTGAGCAATGTGATAGGTTCCATGCAAAGGAATTTCCATGATTGATCTTATTTCATTTTCTCTACTAACCTATGAGGTAGATACTGTTTTACTCCTATTTCTAGTTGAGAAAAATGAAGCTGAGAGAGTTTACGGACTATAGCCAAGGTCTCATATGTATTAAGAGGTAGGACCAGAATTCAAATTCAGGTTAGCTTGCTTCCAAAGCTTACTAACCACGAGCTATGCCTATACCAGCACATTTATGGATGATTCATATTTGAACTATAAATAATACAGATATGTCTCAAATTAAAGTTACTCGAAAATTATAACATACAACACTCTCAGTGTAAATACTCTTCTCTTACCTGCCAAAGAGTTAGTCTAATAATGCATAAGAAACTAAGATTGTTTGTGAAATTAGTCAAATGTTCTGCTTAAAACTTTTAGAGGCTGTAACCATTGAAAAGAATATGAGATGCTTGGTTTAGCAAAGTTTTGTGAATTTGCCCATGATGAGTATTTCAATGCTTTATAGGAATTCAAGTATCAAGTTATTTAAAAAATTTCTTTTTCCATTTCTGTGATGCCCTTACTTGGTTGGCACACCGTATACAAACATATCTGCCTTTTGGTGAATCCAGCAATGACTAAAGTAATTTATATTTACAAACAAGAGCAGTAGCGGTTTAAAGTCACAACCAGTTCCCCGTAACACTGATGATGCGCTGATACAACACGTCTTTTCTAACAATTGTGGGAATTTCAAAACTGCATGTGTCAGGCACAAAGGAAGCATTGTCCTGTAGCCAAGTATGACACAGCAGTCAGGCTTCTTTGTAGAATGTTGAGTGGGAATTCTTGGTAAACTCTAAAAATGTTGTAATTCTAGTATTTGAATACTAAATTTTTCATAACTCTTAAAAATTAACTTGGTAGATTGTTAGGAGGTGGTCCTTTGTCACACATAAAAATCAGAGTCTGTGCAGAGACGTGTCATTCATCAATTAGAACTCAAGAAGTGTCTTACTGTTTTTGGCACTTCATGTCCTATCAGTAAGACCTGTTGGTCCAAAATCTTGGCCAAAAGTGATGGGGGTAGGGGTGGGAGTTTAAAACTGGTTAGTTTAAATATTTATTTAGAGAAGAGGGAGGATCTTATTAATATTAACCCTTTACCTTTGGAATATACCCTAGAATTTATGGAGTATTTCATCAACTTGTCTTATTTTGATTTAAGCACCCATGAATCTGGTAGGTGTGGTGTGGTTACCAGCATCAGCATTTTCCAAATAAGCAACAGAGAAAGAGAGTAAGCGACTTGTCCAGCATCACACTTGCTAATTCCTTTCCCTTTTGAATGTCACTCCCCTCCTTTTTGCCTATGGGATAAAGTCTGAACTTATTAACCAGCTGTATAAAGCCCTTCATAATCTGGTCCTCGCCTACTTTTTGAATTCAAATCTCCTCTGTAAACAAATGCATGCTTATTTGCCATGTATGTTTTGCCTCCTCATCATGCCAAGTACTTGTGGCTCTGTTCATCGTGTTCCGGCTTTCCCAAAGTTAGGATTTAACGGGCTAGAAAATTACCAAAGAAATTAAGAAATGGACATTAATAAATGGATAATTTTGTGTTGTGGCAAGAAAGGAAATTATAAGATACCACCATTTCATTAAAGACTTTACACGTTACCATCAAAATGTGGAAAGGACATAATCTCAGGAAAAAAGGCTGCTAATTAAAATAAAATTTGAAAGCCTCACTCATTGCCTGCATTCTCCTCATTTTACCAGAGATGGTTGAAAAAAATTGTTCTGGACTGGCCCTGGCCTGTGGGATTTGGGAACTTGGTGCCTTTGTACACGCTGTTTTCTTGGTCAGGAATTCTTTATTTTTCTCATGCCTCTAGCTTTTGGCCTGTCTGGCTAAACCCTCTTAGTCCTTCCATTCTCAGTTTACATGTTGACTTTAGAAAATCTTTTCCCATCTCCCTCCACCTGTTCTCTCCCACCCGAGCCAGCCCTCCAATTATCTCCCCTCGGTGGCGTTCTGTGCGTCTTCCTCCAGACACTGATAAATGGTGCCGAGGTTGTTTATTTGCTGCTCTCTCTTACCACAAGACCATGAGATTTTAGAAGACAGAGACCCATCTTATTCACCCGCATTCCTAAGGTTTAGCATATAGTCTTTTGCACGGTGTGTAATAAGCATTTAATCGATGAATGAATGTATGAATGAATAAATATCTGGGTACCCCTCATGACCTTGGCTTGTGTCTTGTTCATCTTCTGTGACCTGCAGTTTCAAGCACAGAGGATTTATTCAAACAAACACAAGCGCTCATTGAATTGAATTAATTTATGGATTTTTGACCTCATTGGTTCTTCTATTTTTCTTTGTCAAGGAAAACTAATTATGTTCTCCATTATCAGAGTGTCTGGGAACAGTCTGCAGCTGCTGTCTGAAATACTTCCATGGGTTATAATGCTTCTCTCAGCTTTTCTGGTCAGTTTGTCTTTTTCTTGTAGTCTGTTCACTTTTGGTTTACCAGGTTGATCATCACATTTTTATGTATTTTTATGGCAAAGGAATGTTAAGGCATGCTATAAAGGAGGTGTGGAGAATATTCAGCATTTATTGTAGTCTGATCTTTCTAAATCCGCAGGGGCTTATGACGCTTTTCCTTTTTGTTATTGTTCCTTTAAAAAATACATACCTTTTTTTGCCTTTTAAAAATTTTGTCAAAACGATTTATCCAGAAAGGATAGCCACAGCTTGTCGTAAGATTCATTAGTGATGCAAGCACTCTCTTTTGGGGACATATGATCTCTAGTCAGTAGGAGCTCCTGGGTCGAGCATTTTTCCAGCTCACAAAATGACTTTGACTCGTGTTATTTCACTGACTCTTGCTCAGTCACAGTGGGACCCACTTCTTGGCGCTGCTCACAGAGACGCTCTCTGTTGATGGTGAATTGCTGAGATCTCTTCTCTAAAGCTGTGCAGCCACGAGAAACCTAGAGTTCCGTCGGGGCTTGGGTCTATGCTTTAGAAAAAACATTACCTCCTCTTCTTGAAACTTTCTTCCTTTGCTTCCCATCGCATTCTCTTTTGTTATAAAAAATCCCGTCTTTATAATAGAGTCAGAATAATAGTAACCACAGCTACTTATGAGCACTTCCTATGTACTAAGTACTTTATACATCTTATTCACAATCCTTTCATTAGTCATCAACTAAGTTTGTCCCCATTTTGTAAATGAGAAACCTGAAAGCCAAGAGTGTTAAGTGGTTTGGGTAGAACCACATGGCAGTAAGTGGTGGAGTTAAAGCCGTGTGACCCCAGAGTCTCTGTTCTTTACATTACACTGTGCTTCTTTCCTCATCAGATGACCTGGATCATAGCTATGTGGTTTTTGTGCCCCTGCTTAATTCTTGTAAAGAGAAATAAAGTACCTGACTCACGGGATTTTGTCAAGAACTAAATGGGGTAGCATATATTTGAAAGGACCTGGCATAGTGTCTTGTGCATTGTAAGAATTGAGTGCTTTTCTTAATTCCTTCTTTTTTCTCTGTACCCTCCTTTTTCCATTAACCCAACCCTGCCCACTCAGTTTTAGATATCTCCTGATGGTCTGTTCTAGGTTTTTTCTCTTTTGTATTTCTATACGAGATATTATTAGTTTTTTTGGTTGAGCGTAAGGAATGTGACTGTGACTCAATCTTTCATTATTATTAACATAAGAAAAAAGTACTGGGAACCAAAGTTGAGCCTCGGGACATAACCACATTTAGGTAATGGGAGGAAGAACTGCTATTTTGTCAGGATAGAGAGAAAAAGCAAATAGAGAGGAGGTGGTTAGGTGGGTTGATACACTGCCATGGATATCCAGGGCAGAGAAGCTTATAAGAAGCAAACAGTTGGTCAACAATGCCAAAGGCCAGAGTGGTCATTTGGATGAGTAAGAAATGAGGAAAGGCCATTTGATTTGATTTGGTCATTTGGATGTATTTGAAGCCCTTGGAGAGGGCTGTTTCAGTGAAGGTGATGGACTGGAGGCAAGTGAAAGAGTTAATGAGGAAATAGAAGCAATAAGTGCTTTGAGATGTTTTGTTTGTAAAAGTCCTCAGAGAGATTTTAGCATATCTTAAAGAAGGTGGCATTTTTGAAGAAATTTTTCTTTAGCTTAGGATAAATATAAATATTTTTATGGTCAGAAATTAAGGATTTAGATAAAAAGGAGACTTTCAGGATGCTGGAGAGAAGGGGCGTTTAGTAAGTGTAAATTAATTTTAAAGAAAGCCCGAGAATATGGCATTAAGATCACAGGGAGAAAAAAATATTAATTGCACTTTTCTCAGTGTGGTTGTATTGCTTTTTTTTTTTTTCTCTCTTTTTAAACATCTTTATTGGAGTATAATTGCTTTATATTGTTGTGTTAGTTTCTGCTGTATAACAAAGTGAATCAGTTGTATGTATACACATATCCCCATATCCCCCTCCCTCTTGTGTCTCCCTCCCACCCTCCCTATCCCCACCACCACCAGGTGGTCACAAAGCATGGAGCTGATCTCCCTGTGCTATGCGGCTGCTTCCCACTAGCTATCTATTTTACATTTGGCAGTGTATATATGTCCATGCCACTCTCTCACTTCGTCCCATCTTACCCTTCCCCCTCCCCATGTCCTCAAGTCCATGACTTAGGATTCTTGCTAAAACTGCACTCTGCAAAGATAGGCACAGAAGTCCAAGGTCAAAGTCTAGTTGAGAAGAGGGTTCAGAGGAGTCTGGCTAAAGTTTTGTATTGCTTTTTAACTTTTAATTTCTTCTCTGTCCTTTTAAATATTTACCAGATTTTCTATAACAAGCATTTATTACTTTAAATTTTTAATAGTTCTAAAAAATTAATCAAATTTAATATGATAAAGTAATGGTAAATATAAATACATAATATGAATGAATGAATAAAAATATATATGACAAATAAGTGATAAACTGATAAAATAATAAAAATGATAACTTTCACAGCACTAAAAAGGTTTAGAAACATATAAGATGAATATTTAAATCCCTACATATCCTAATACCCCATTTCCATTTCTTTAAAGCAGCCATCATCAGAATGGTTTTTCCTGGCAGCCTTTTAGTTTTACACACATATGTTTTCAAATCAGAACACATTATTGAAAATCACCACTAAAGAAGTTAAACTGGAAAAGGATAATACCACCCAGCTTCTGGTTTTCTGACCCCTCTTGAAAGACTAATAATAATAGAGGAATATAAATAAGAATGAACTTGTAAGAATGAAGAAAATGGAAGAGGCGACAATAGCAGACAAAAGACATCAACAAAATTTTAGGAGATGAAAAGCAGATGGCTCAGTCACATCTGACAACATGTAGAGTACAGAAGTTGGAAACTTGAGTGTTTGCAACAGGGTAAGCCAGCAAGAAGGAAGCCAGTTTATGTTGCAGAATTCCTGAAAGACTCAGCAATTAGAGGTGAGTGCTGATGACACTAAAAGCAGGAAGATTGGTTGGAAGTGTTCCCCATCTCCCCTTACCCACAGACACAGGAGTTGCCTTTGTCCATGTGTTAAAAGACTGGAGACGACATGGAGTGACTCTGGACTTGGGACATCAGCTGAAAACAGGGAAATTAAGAGAAAGGTTATATTCTGAAGAGTGAGACCTCAGCCTTCTCTTTTCACTTAGCTCCCAGAGCGTTATCAACCAGGCTTATACCTTATCAAGAAATTGGAAGATTCCTCAATGGGAAAACTGACTAGTACAAGAGAAAAAGATGTGGATACTGACATTTGGGGATCCTCGCATGAAATGGCTGTTGGATTACACTCTGATGAGGCCCAGCAGTTGGTAATTACTACCCAAGCATAGAGCTTTTATTCATCTGTTTAGTACCTCATTCTTAAACGTAAACAGAGAGCTATAGATCTTTATTTAGAAATAAAAATATTTCTAAACTATTTTTAGAAAGCCTCAAACATGAAAGACAGAGACCAAAGTAAACCAATAGAAAAAACACACATGAAATGGACAATAAGGAAGCAGAAAAATATATAACAAATTATATGGCTACGATTCTCACAAAAAATTATATTGCATTCACAAAGGTTAGGAAGCTATGAACATAAAACTTTTTGAAAATAAGATCATCAGAAATAGAGACACAGACGTAGAGAACAAACGTATGGACACCAAAGGGGGAAGGGGGGAGTGGGATGAATTGGGAGATTGGGCTCGACATATATACACTATTGATACTATGTATAAAATAGATAACTAATGAGAACCTACTGTATAGCTCAGGGAACTCTACTCAGTGCTCTGTGGTGACCTAAATGGGACTCTTTATTTTCTTTCTCTATATCAAATCAAACCACGAACAAGTCAGATATTCACATAACTAGTAGCTATTTTTAAATGCCCATCCTATAAACTTCCATAGACGAGAATGCAGCTTATTCTCCAGGTCAAATGTGTCAACTCAGTTTACCCCCAACATGTTGTGAAAACAATCAGGCAAATGGGAAGGAAATCCAAAAAAAGAGGGGATATATGTATACGTATAGCTGACTCACTCTGCTGTGCAGTAAAAACTAACACAAAATTGTAAAGCAACTATACTCCAATAAAAATTAATTAAAAAAAATTTTTTTTTGAAGATCAGAAAGAACTTTTTGATATTAAAAATATGGTAGTGGAAATTAAAAGTTCAATAGGTGGATTTGTAAAATAATGTTTAGGAAATCATTCCCCCCAAAGTAGAAAAGAAAAATAAAACAGTGAAAAAATGGAAAAAAAGGTGAGAAGTTTGGATAATAAGAATTTCAGAAAGAGAAATATAGAAGAAAAGGAAGTTATTAAAGAAAAAATAGAAGGTGGTTTCCAGAACCGAAGGACCTGTTTCCTGGTTGCAAGGGACCACCAAGTGTCTAGCACAGTGAATGCAAAAGACCTATTCAAACCATATCATTATGAAATTTCAGAATCCTTAATTTAAGATCTTAAAAACCTTTGAAGATGAAAAATGATTAAAACCAAATGATTAGAAATAAGAGTGATGCCAGATTTCTCAACAAAATACTGACAGCTAGAAAACAATGGATAATGCCTTCAAAATCTGAGAAAATTTATCTTTTTTTGAGAAAAATTATTTTTAAATTAGAATTTTATACCCAGCCAAACTAAGTGAGAGTGTTTTCAACATTCAAAGACTAAAAGCCTATGAACTGCTCTCTTTATTGGTGGTTGTTTTTGAAATATTAATGGTTGTTTTTTAAAATGTACTATATTTTAAAATTCTTATACTGACCCTCAATAAAAGCATAGCTTTGTAATGTAACTTGGTTGAAGGTGTTTCTACAGGATGGTTAGTTTATTCAGAGACCTCTCTACTTTTCACAGGTTACTGTTCCAAAAGTTGTTTTCAAGTCCAAAATGACCAAGAGAATTTTTGACCTTGCATTCCCCAATACATTTCTACCAAGTAGAGTGTGACTCTGTCCTTTGAAAGTATGTTATTCTGCTTTTTGGTTTTATAGCCAATTAAGTTACAGTTTCCCCAAATGGTTAAGTTTTGTCTGCATTGAAGGGTTTGGAGGTAACTAAGCATTTTCCTTGATCTCTTCTGATGTTGTGAGGGATTCCTTAGCAGGTAACCCATAAACACTTGCCTTTGTCCCCTTTAATGGCCAGATTCAGAGTGGCCTTGAACATAAGGAAATGTACATTTTTGTATTTCCCCCAGTTGAATGCAGTCTTGTTTATGTCTAAGCACTGAAGACATCATAGTAGGCTTATCCGGTCTCTAGTTTTCAGCTTTTGTTTATCCTTTATTGACAAACTAAAAACAAAAAAAATCCCTTTCATCTATTATTTTCTTCTCTTTTTTCAATTGTTGTTTCTTTATTCACTCTTTGTCAAATGACTTATTCCATCTACACTTGTAATATCCTTTATTTTCTCAATGCTTTCAGTTTTGAAAATTCATCTCCACTTTTGTTTCCTTTTTAAGCCTACTCTTCTCCTTAACTGTTGCTGTCAACTGTCTCAACACTTTTCTATCTCGATGGGGTCAATGATATTCACAAAACAATTCAAAATTAAGTACAAATGTAGCGAACATAGCAAACAAGATGAGGGATGATAGATGGATGAACTGAAAATACCTGCCTGATTGTTTTCACAACATGTTGGGGGTACACTGAGTTGACACATTTGACCTGGAGAATAAGCTGTGTCCTCATCTATGGAAGTTTATAGGATGGACATTTAAAAATAGCTACTAGTTATGCAAATAGCTGACTTGTTCGTTGTTTGATTTGATGTAGAGAAAGAAAATAAAGAGTCGAACTCCTAGGAGAAAATCTGCTAAGACATCCCTTTTTCTCTCCCAAATACCCGTTCCTTTAACCACACATTTAATGGGAACTAGATGACAGTAAATTAAAGGTTGTTGACAACCTGAATGGCTGATACTCTGTGCTGAGTAAAGAGAGACCCATATGTTTTAGACAAGCAGGTGGCACAGTTAATATTCTGGTAAGAAAATTGAGAATCCCTGGTTTGTTTTGTTGCACAGAATTCTATCCTGTGAAAATGGGTCATAACGAAAAGCCAAAATTTTTCTCAGAAAATAATTTTGAGTATGTTCAAATACTGCAATGGTTACTCACATAAATACCAGAAGTGTGTGCCATACATCATGGAAGAGACAAAAAATTTCAGGACTAATGCTCCAGTCCTGCATTGAGTGGGCAGTAGAGCTGAGTTGAATCCAGCAAACTTGACTCCTGGGTTTGAACCTCTAAAATTTACCACTTAGGTCATCTTATGTTTGTTGGTTCAGTTTCCTAGTTTAGAGAAATCTGTATAGTTTGGAAAACCCATGTGGTTTCTATCACATTTGTCTCCTTTTTGTTTGTTTTGCTTTCCACTAACTTCTCATCTTTCACAGAAATAATCTCAGACCTAGGTGTTATTAGAACAAGAAAAGAAAAAATCCTTCTAAATAGAGTTCTTTTTTCTTAATTTTTTTCAGCATAGTGACTTACATACATCATGAAATGATTATCACAAGAAGTTTAGTGAGCATCCATCATCTCATAGAGACACAACATGAAAGAAACAGAAAAAATATTTTTCCTTGTGATGAGAACTCAGGATTTACTCTCTTAATAGCTTTTATATATAACATACATCAGTGTTAATTATCTTTATCATGTTGTACATTACATCCCTAGTACTTATTTATCTTATAACTGGAGCTTTGTAAATTTTGACAACCTTCATCCAGTTCCCCTTCCCCTTACTCTGTCACCTGTGGAAACTACAAATCTTATCTCTTCTTCTATGAATTTGTTTGTTTGCTTGTTTTTGAAGTATAATTGACCTACAATGCTATGTTAGTTCCTGTTACACAGCATAGTGATGTGATATTTCTATACATTTAAAAATGATCACCATGGTAAGTCTTGCTACCATCTGTCACTATACAAAGATATTACATAATTATTGACTATATTCTCCACACTGTACATTATTTTTTAAATTTTTAAAATTGAAGTATAGTTGATTCACAATGTTTTAGTTTCAGGTGTACAGCAAACTGATTCAGATATATATTTATATTCTTTTTCAAATTCTTTTCCCTCATAGGTTATTATAAAATATTGAGTATAGTTCCCTGTGCTGTACAGTAGGTCCTTGTTGGTTATCTATTTTATGTATAGTAGCCCCACACTGTACATTTCATGCCTGTGACATTTATTTTGTAACTGAAAGTGTGTATATCTTAATCTCCCTCACCTATTTCTCTCTTCTGCTGACCCCCTTTCCCCTCTGGCAACCACCGGTTTGTTCTCCATATCTATGAGTCTGTTTCTGTTTAGTTATGTTTGTTCATTTGTTTTGTTTTTTATATTCCATATATAATTGAAATAATACAGTATTTGTCTTTCTCTGTCTGACTGGTTTCACTTAGCATAATACCCTCTAGGTTCATCCATGTTCTCACTAATGGCAAGATATCATTCTTTTTTATGGCCGAGTAATATTCCATTGTATAAATACAGCATATCTTCTTCATCCATTTATCCATCAATGGGCACTTAGTTGCTTCCATATCTTGGCTACTGTAAATAAGGCTGCAGTGAACATAGGGGTGCATATATCTTTTAGAATTAGTGTTTTCATTTTTTTCAGATAAATGCCCAAGAGTGGAATTGCTGGATCATATGGTAGTTCTATTTTTAATTTTTTGAGGAATCTCCATACTGTTTTCCATAGTGGCTGCACCAATTTATATCCCCATCAACAGTGCACGAGGGTTCCATTTTCTTCATATCCTTGCCAACACTTGTTATTTGTTGTCTCTTTGATGATAGCCATCCTGACGGGTGTGAGGTGATATCTCATTGTGGTTTTGATTTGCATTTCCCTGACAATTAGTGATGTTGAGCATCTTTACATGTGCCTGTTGGCCATCTGTATGTCTTCTTTGTCTTCTTTGGAAAAATGTCTATTTGGGTCCTTTGCCCATTTTTTAATTGTTTTTTTTTTTTTTTGATGTTGAGTTGTATGTGTTCTTTGTGTACTTTGGATATCAACCCCTTATTAAATATATTGTTTGCAAATATATTCTACCATTCAATAGGCTGACTTTTTGTTTCACTGATAGGTTCCTTTGCTGTGCAAAGCTTTTTTTTTTTAGTGTGCTGTAGTTCCATTTGCTTATTTTGGCTTTTGTTTCCCTTGTGTGAGGAAATACTGCTTAAGACTGGTATCAAAGTGTTTACTGCCTGTTTTCTTCTAGTTGTTTTTCGATTTTGGGTCTTACATTTAAGTCTTTAATCCATTTGTACTTTATTTTTATATATGGTGTGAGAAAATAGTCCAGTTTGATTCTTTTGCATGTAACTGTCCAGTTTTCCCAACGCCATTTAATGAAGAGGCTGTCTTTTCCCCATTGTATATTCTTGCCTCCTTTGTCATGACTAATTGATGATATAAGTGTGGGTTAATGTTTGAGCTGTCTGTTCTGTTCCATAGATCTATGTGCCTGTTTTTGTGTCAGTGCAATACAGTTTTGATTACTGCAGCTTTGTAGTATAGTTTGAAATGAGGGCATGTGATGCCTCCAGCTTTGTTCTCTTTTCTCAAGATTGCATTGGCTGTTCAGGATTTTTTGTATTTCCATACAAATTTTAGAGGTATTTGTTCTAGTTCTGTGAAAAATGCCATTGGTGTTTTGATAGGGGTTACATTGAGTCTGTAGATTGCCTTGGGGAGTATGGTCATTTTAACATTATTAATTCTTCCAATCCATGAACATGGTATATCTCTTAATTTGTGTCATCTTCAACTTCTTTCATCAGTGTCTTATAGTTTTCCAAGTACAGGTCTTTTATCTCCTTAGCTAGATTTATTCTCAGGTATTTTATTCTTTTTTGATATGATTATAAATGGGATTTTTTTCTTAAGTTCTCTTTCTGATAATTTATTGTTGGTTTTTAGAAACCCAACAGATTTTTGTATATTACTTTTGTATCCTGCAGCTTTGCCGAATTCTTTGATGAGTTCTATTAGTTTTTTGGTGATGTCTTTAGGATTTTCTATGTATAGTATCATGTCATCTGCAAACAGTGACAGTTTTACTTCTTCCTTTTCAACTTGGATTCCTTTGATTTTCTTTTTTTCTTGTCTGATTGCTGTGGCTAGGACTTCCAATACTGTGTTGAATAAAGGTGGCAAGAGTGGACATTCTTGTCTTGTTCCTGATCTTAGAGGAAATGCTTTCAGCTGTTCACCATTGAGTGTGATGTTAACAGTGGTTTTGTCATATATGGCCTTTATTATTTTGAGATATGTTCCCTCCATACCCACTTTGTGGAGAGTTTTTATTATAAATAATTGTTGAATTTTGTCAAAAGCATCTATTGAGATGATCATATGATTTTTATTCTTCAGTTTGTTAGTGTGGTGTATCACATTGATTGATTTGTAGATATTGAACCATCCTTGCATCCCTGGGATAAATCCCAATTGATACATTAAAAGGGGTATGATCCTTTTAATGTATTGTTGGATTCAGTTTGCTAATATTTTGTTGAAGATTTTTGCACCTACATTCATCAGTGATATTAAAAATCTGCAATTTCTTTATTTGTGATATCTTTGGTTTCAGTATCAGGGTGATGCTCGCCTCATAGGATGAGTTTGAAAGTGTTCTTCTGTAATTTTTTGGGAATAGTTTAAGAAGAATAGGTGTTAACTCTTCTCTAAATGTTTGGTAGAATTCAACAAACCATCTGGTCCTGGACTTTTGTTTGTTGGGGGTTTTAAAATTACTGACTCAGTTTCAGTACTGTTAATTGGTCTGTTCATATTTTCTATTTCTTCCAGGTTTAGTCTTGGGAGATTGTACATTTCTAGGCATTTTTCTATTTCTTCTAGGTTGTCCATTTTACTGGCCTATAATTGTTCATAGTAATCTCTTATGATCCTTTGCGTTTCTGTGGTGTCAGTTGTAACTTCTCCTTTTTCATTTCTAATTTTATTTGTTTGGTCCTTCTTTTTTTCTTGATGAGTCTGGCTAAATATTTATCAATTTTGTTTATCTTTCCAAGAGTCAGCTCTTAGTTTCATTGACCTTTTCTGTTGTTTTTATTTTTTAGTCCCTAGTTCATTTATTTCTGCTGTGATCTTTATGACTTATTTCCTTCTCCTAACTTTGCATTTTGTTTATTCTTCTTTTTCTTGTTCCCTTAGGTGTAAGAGTAAGTTGTTTATTTGAGGTTTATCTCATTTTCTCACGTAGGCTTTATTGCTATAAACTTCCTCTTAAAACTGCTTTTTCTGTGTCCCATAGATTTTGAAAATCATTGTTTTTTTGTTTTCATTTGTCTCCAGGCACTTTGTTATTTCCTCTTTGATTTTTTCAGTGACCAATTGCTTGTTTAATAGTATATTGTTTAGCCTCCAAGTGTTTGTGTTTTTTGCAGTGCTTTTCTTGTAGTTGATTTCTAGTTTCATAGTTGTTGGGAAAGATACATGATATAATCCCAATCTTCTTAAATTTACTAAGACTTGTTTTGTGGCATAGCATGTGATCTATCCTGGAGAATGTTCCATTTGCACTTGAAAACGATGTTTATTCTGCTGCTTTTGGGTGGAATGTTCTATGTATATCTGTTAAGGTCATCTGGCCTAATGTGTGGTTCAGC
Organism: Balaenoptera borealis; assembly: GCF_965194805.1. Taxonomy (NCBI): domain Eukaryota; kingdom Metazoa; phylum Chordata; class Mammalia; order Artiodactyla; family Balaenopteridae; genus Balaenoptera; species Balaenoptera borealis. Next base: position 18,972,196 of record NC_138870.1, on the reverse strand, counting down.
TGAATAGAGTTCCCATATTTAAAACATAATTTCTCCTAGTGCTATTCAGGAACACCATTAACCATGATTACATAAAGAAATTCCTGCTGCATCCCCCTTTACTGTGTAAACTTGTGCATTGGAGAAACAGCTCAATTGTAAATCAGTGTAACTCATGATTTGAAGCATCTGCCACTTGGGCACAAGTTTAAAACTCAGTAGAGTATGGTGGTTTATGTGGATACTGGTGCTTCTGATCTAGACCTCATTTTCAAAACCTCATGTTCTCATGGATGACTGCCCACTTATTTCTCTGAGGGGATGCACTTGCCCCTTCCCTATGCTCCTACCCAAGCCTCCAAAAGTGAATTTGTTGCATTCCTCCAAACCCATGTTTTTAAGTTTCATACCACTAAAAATATATTATCCAAATTTGGTGTATATCCATTTAGCTGCTTTGTCATGATCCTGGTAAGAGACCAAGAGAGAAATATCTTTATTCATAAAATTAAACATATACAACAGGAGAATTTTCTTTGTCTTTCAAATCCTTCCATTCTCCAAAAGAGGGGAAAAAAATCCAAAAAGAGTATGTATAATAGGTCTTTTCATACCTAAGTTTGTTGTTAAATGATTAGAAAGGGAGTCAAAATTAGAGGGCTTAATCAAGTGAAGTGTCTCTGGATAAGAGAGAGAGATGATGGAGAAAAGGCTGGCTTTGGGGATGGTTAGAGGAAATGATAGAATTGTATCCAGGGAAAAGACAGATATTCACTCGGAGACTTTAAGAAGTTTTTGTGGTGTGGTGACCCAACCCCCTCCATTACAATTTCAGGAAAATCCAAATGTCTTTGTGTGATTTTGGAGTTGGATTTATCCTTGAGGGTCTATGGATGATGCCACAAGAAGTTTGATGGTGAGGGCAGATTCTACTCTTTTCACTGGAGTAAAAACCACATGTGCACAGCCCTGCATGATCCTCTCCCTGCGACCTGCCTGCCCCCCACCATGCCACACTCTCCTTACTCTAGCTTCGCTGGTTTCCTCCACGTTCTTTGAACATACCAGGGTCACTCCTGCCTTAAGGCTTTTGTACTTGTTTGTTCTCCCTGAATGCTTTTCTCTGGGATATCCTGGATATCTATATTGCTTACTTCCTTACCTCCTTCTGAGTAAGCTCAAACATCACCTACCCTGTGAGGACTTACCCAGCCTCCTGTTGAAAATTATACTCCCACCCCTTACTCACATACTTCATCTTTTGTCTGTCTTCTCCATTAGAATTTAAGAGGGCAAAGTATTCCAAGCTCTCCTTCTCCTGGCCCCCGTTCTGTCCCTAGTGCCTGGAACAGCACTGGGCACATAGAAAGTTCTCAATAAATGTTTATTGAGTGAATCAAATAATGAGCCCTGTTCAAAGGAGCCTAGTCAGTTTCAGTTACCAAAAAAGCAAACCGGTGATTCTCAAAGGATAACACTAGAGCTTTTCTAGTTGTATAGACAGATAAGCATAAGTAGGAAGACTGCAGGTAAGTGCTTATTGAGATCCTTCCTGGAAAAATTTACGTTCTTCAATTCAAATAATCGTGTGTACTTGTTAAGTACACTACAAAACAAATATGTGTTAGGGAAAACCAGATCATCTTTGAAATACTTGTTTTCCAAAAGTTTCTCCTTTAAGTCTGCTCTGCCTGTGGTAGAGAAATGCAGATTACACAGGGCACAGATCGACCTCTCTTTGGGATACATTTTCCTTATAATACAGTCATTTCAAATGTGAAGAATAAAATGCCGCTAAATAAAAGATTACTTGCTGTCTTAAGTAGTATGCAAGAGTTGTTTTTCTCTGTTTTTGTAGTCCTGGCAAATTATCCAGAGATTAATCTTTGAAAAGCCTTTTTTATTATATCTGTAGAAAACATTATTTTAAGTGATAATCTCATGAAACTAATTTTCCTCCATACCATTCAAGAGAGTTTTACAGAGAAATAAGATGAATACAAATCTCTACCCTGTATCGAGTGTGTATTTTGAATCTCTTAGGTCAGGGATGTAAGCCATTGAGGGGACAATACTGTGGACAGAAGGTGTGGCCTTTGCCACAGAGATGGTATTGTCACCACCTGCTCCCAAGTCTCCTACAGGCAGGGCCCTGCTGTTCATTCACTTCGGAGCAGCTTCTGCTGATGCTTGTTCTAGATCCTGGGCACTCAGTCAACTGTGACTCTTGACTTTTATACTTGCTTCAAAATGGGTAATTTAAGACAAAGATTCCTTTAAGTTAGGGTGAAAACCAACTTCAGGATGGTCCAAACCCTACCTGCCATAATCTCTGTGAAATCTGCCGTTTCCATATTTAGAATAAGAAATTTCTCTGTAGGCCACCAGATTCTTCACTTAAAGAAGAGCCCTCTTTTATTGGATGCTGCTGTTTATATTCTACTCTTAATGGAGTGAACATATAATTTATCATCCAAATAGGGACATGTTTGGGAATGGAAGTGGGGAGGTAACTACTAATAGTTGTATCTGGGAAGCAGTCATAACCTAGGATTGTGGGAAGCAAGCAGAATCGAATGGTGCCTGAATATGAAGGAGAATGAAATGAATACTTATTGAAACCATATAATGTGCTAAGGACTTTATATATATTATCCTCTGATGTGGTATGTGGGCACATTTTTAACAGTGAATCTGGAGTTACATTAACCAAGGAGTTAACATATACTAGTCTAACAGGAATTTTAGGAACTCAACTCAGGACAGTTTACAACAAGAGCTATCGATTGAACTGTCTGGAGGAAATGCATTAGATACACATTTTGGCCAAAAGCCAAATATTAAAATCAGTAGTTGACTGAAGTCAGACATCGCTAGAGTAGAAAGAATTTTTTGGAGGCAAGATTAAATCTGAAAACTTGTCTAAAATTTTAGAAGTCAAATTTTGAAAGTTTGACACTGGTGAAGGAAACAGAATTTATCAGTGCCATCCGCTGATGGGCCACTCCTGTGGTGCCTGTGCTGCAGGCCTGCAATCCAAAAGGGATGCTCGCTTTAATCAGACTAATGTTTAGCGCACAGTGTAAGGAACTTGGGATTCAACACTCAGCAAATCTTAAAAATCCTGGATCTGCTACTACTGAAAATGTTTACCCACCTATAGCAGTTATTTTGACAAGCTTTTGTCTTTTGGTCTCCATAGACTGCAAGTGTAAGGAATTAACTTCTTCAATTTGAATTTTGATGAGTGAGGACAAAATGTGCATTGAGGTTCTGTAACATTTTCTTCCTTTCTTCCAACTTGTAATTTGTTCATCCAGTTGATCAACATTTATTAAGCACCAATTCAGTGTCTTAGCCACCATTTAAGGGGATGGGGACAGAGCAGTGAACAGAAGACAAAAGTCTTTGCCCTCATGGAGTTTAAATTCTGGGACTTGGGGAGGCAGACAATAAACAAAAGTATAGATAAAACATATAGCATATAAATAGCATAAGTGCTGTTAAGAAGAACAAAGCAGTTACAGATATGAGGAAATTTCTATTATGACTGGGCAGGTCATGATGATTTTTCATGGTGTTGTTTATAGGGTTTTTTATTCTCATGAAATTTTTAGGAGCAGATTTGGTATTTAACTATTAATCCCACATATGAAGGGTTCCCAACTAGGACTTTTTTTTCCCCTGAACAACTCATTGTCTAAATGGAATTAAATAACTGAAAATTAAATAAAGTTCTTAAGGGTTATGTGTTTAATATTTGTTTAATATTTTGAATGCTAGTATATCAACTAATTCTACAAAGATTAGAATTTTCATGTAATCTCAACTCTGTTATTCTTCCTTGTATTATTGCTTAAAATTTTATAAATATTTGTTGGTAAAAAAATGATGCAGTATTTTTCCTAAGGTTTTATGCTAAGCACACTTAATATTTCCTTTAACTGACAATTTATTCTCCTCTGTAGTTGATGATCCTTCATAATTTTTATACGTAAAATTAATAGCTTTCACAATAAATTTATTATTGCAGCATTTTCCTTTTGAAGTATTCAAGATACATTTATACTTCACCTGATGGATAGAAATTCAACATAGAAAGCATATAAGGAGATTTTTCACTCCATCTACTTCTAGGCTGCTTATCAGAATTTTAAATTGCACATTCAGTTGTAAACAGCAAACTTTATTCACATTCCCTGTTTATGTTACTAACATCAACACCCTATTTAGATACGATGGTGAAGGAAATGATCACACAAGCGTTTGTCACATACGTGTACAAGGAGGCCAGAAATGGCATTGAATTGGATGTTTAGCTGAGTCTGAAGCTGGAGTGTAACAGCAGAGTTTGGCAAATACTGAGACCAAAGTGAACCTCTCCTTCACCTCTGCTTTCTCAAATTCAGTTCTTCCTCAGAAGGGGCACGATAGTGTCAGTCATTGGAGTGACAGCCTCCCAACCTCCTTCATGTCTGGTGACCAAAGTGATGAACATGACATCCAAGAGAGTTTAAGCAAGGTTCGCGCTGATACTGGGCATTATTAACTGAGTCGTTGGGTTTTCACCCTTATTTGTCTGTTTAGTTTCACCAGAACCTCAGTCTTCCTGGCACAATAAGCCAGTGAGGTCTTCTTGGCTTAGTTGATATGCATGGCTTTCACTGGGAGAGGATGGGAACCTGAGTGAGTTTTTAGCAAGTGGCTCCCAGGCTTCCTAAATACTTACCTTCATGATGCAATTATAGCATCATTTAGCAGGAGCTCTGCTGCAGCTTAAATTCAAATAATAAAAAGCATTTACATTTTAACTCCAATACTCAACTCACACTTAACTGAAATGTAATAATCTGCAGATTTAAACTTGAATATAAAAATGGGTTTACTTTTGCTTTTTTAACTCTGTGATTTTATTGCCTGCCACAAATAATAGGCAGTATTAATGCAAAGCATGAGAAAGGGGGTGGGAACCAAATTTTCTAAACATTCTAAAAGCTGGTATGTGTCTTCTCTCCAGGGTCACCTGCAAGTTGGATGGAGGTGAAATTCAATTTTATATCCCCCAAACCTAGCACAGTGTTAGGCAAGCACTCTATAAAAACCATTACTACTACTACTACCATGATTACCACTCCTACTGCTGTGAGTGCTATTTCCACTACTGCTTTTGCTTCTGTGGTTGTAGCCCGTATAGCTGGTGAGCTCGTGTGGGCCCTTCTCAGGCATGGAGGGTGAACATACTTCTACGTTGTGGTCCCTTTTAGGCCACACTCCAGACATGCGCATGGCAGAAGGAAGATGGGAAGGCACTCTGGATGGAGGGAAAAGTTCAAACGTTTATAAGAAAAGCACTCCCATATTGCAAATGGTGCTATGATTATTTTGAATTTGCTATAACTCTTAGATTTTTAAAAGTATTTGTACACATGTGACACTTTCTATTTTCTGTCGAGTATTTGGTTTTCCCACTCAGGGTATGATTGCCCTGAGCATGATGATGCTGTAGGAAAACATGTGAATTTGAGTCCATCTAACACACATTTAATCAATAATTAAGCAAACATTTATTAACCTCATGAACTTTTTTCTCCACATCTTTATTGCAGTATAATTGCTTTACAATGTTGTATTAGTTTCTGCTGTACAACAAAGTGAGTCAGCTATATGTATACGTATATCCCCATATCCCCTTCCTCTTGAGCCTCCCTCCCACCCTCCCATCCCATCCCTATACGTCATCACAAAGCATCGAGTTGATCTTCCTGTGCTATGGGGCTGCTTCCCACTAGCCATCCATTTCACATTTGGTAGTATATATATGTCAGTGCTACTCTCTCACTTCGTCCCAGCTTCCCCTTCCCCCGCTGTGTCCTCAAGTCTGTTCTCTACGTCTGTGTCTTTATTCCTGCCCCGCCACTAGGTTCATCAGTACTGTTTTTTTTAGATTCCATATATATGCATTAGCATACGATATTTGTTTTTCTCTTTCTGACTTACTTCACTCTGTGTGACAGACTCTAGGTCCATCCACCTCACTACAAGTAACTCAATTTCGTTCCTTTTTATGGCTGAGTAATATTCCATTGTATATATGTGCCACATCTTCTTTATCCATTCATCTGTCGATGGATATTTAGGTTGCTTCCATGTCCTGGCTATTGTAAATAGTGCTGCAATGAACATTGTGGTACATATCTCTTTTTTAATTATTGTTTTCTCAGGGTATATGCCCAGTAGTGGGATTGCTGGATCATATGGTAATTCTATTTTTAGTTTTTTAAGGGACCTCCGTATTGTTCTACATAGAGGCTGTATCAGTTTACATTCCCACCAACAGTGCAGGAACCTCATGAACTTGACTTGAACAAGTCTCTTGCTCTGAGCTTCAGTTTCATTGTCTGTAAGTTTAAGGTAATGTAATCAGCTCTATCTTAGTTTTTTGGGGGATGAATAGAGGAAGCCAGTGTAAAGTGATATGTAAGCTGCTAGCTTAATAAGATTAAATGGGGTGTTATTATATGGCTGGGACAAATTTTTCTTCTGAATTTCCTGTAGCACTTCGTGCTCAATAGCAAGTTTAGTTTGGTTTAGAGGCGAGAGCTGTGGTCTGGCTGGAAGTAAGCACCAGATATGATGTAAAAAGACCTGGGAGCAAAATCATGCCCCACCACTTCACTAGTGATGTGCCCCAAGTTAAATTACTGAAAAAAAGAATCCTAAAGCTATGTAGCTCCAGGGTCACTCACTGTGAGAATTAAGTGGGAAAAAATCTAGGAAGGCACCTGGTGTGTTGCAGGTGTTTGGCTGGTGTTTGGAAAGCATTCCTTCAGGAAAGAGAAAGGTAAGAGTGAGTCACAATGGTCCTGAACAGGCAACATGCAGAGAGGAAAAAGCATGTCCCGTGATGGCCCTGATACATTTCCTCAGATGTGAATTAGGAATAATAATGATAAGAATTCCCTTAATTATCTCTTAGGGTTACTGTAAAGGACTAAAAGTGGTAAGATATCACCAGAAATGGAATAGGGGCTCAAAAATTTACCCCAAAAAGTTGAGAGTCATGCTTAAGATAATTCTCCTCATTTTTAAAGACAGTCTTAAGCCATGTCTAGTTCTATGTTGACTGACTATAGTACCTAGAATGCTTTTTTGAGAAAATGTAGGCAATTCACTATAAAACTTTCCTGCCTCTGTTCAGGCTGCCTTTTGGGTAATGAAACACAATAAAAATTACCAAAGATGGAGGAGGCAAGGAAAGAGCAGCTGATGGAATGATGATGTAGAAGCAAGAGTGACGCACATTCTAGCAACTTTGAAAGATGAAGGCCATTTTCCCGAGCCCCTCTCCCCTGTCCTTTCTGTTGAAACCTTTGTGAAGGGGAAGCCAACCAGAAAGCCCCAGAGAAAGCACCAGGTGTTGGGAAGAGTTCCAGGCACTAACTCGATTTATTCATCTCTGCAATGAGGTCAAACTTGTACTACATGCTTCACCTGTGCATTCTCAGGGAATTCTCAAGAACAGTCTCTGAGGCCGTTTCTGAAGCCCAGTAACATTCCTGGGTTATGGAGTCAGTAAGTGTCAGAGCCAATATTTGAACCCAGGTACAGTTGCCCCCAAATCCTCATCCTCAGATTCTGCCTCTGAGGATTCAACCAATGAGTAGATGGAAAGTACTTGGAAAAATTAAAACTTCCGGAAATTTCTAAAAAGCAAAACTTGAATTTGCCTCACACTGGCCACTATTTACATGGCATTTACATTGTATTTATAGCTATTTACATAACACACTGCATTAGGTAGTGCACTAATAAGTAATCTAGAGGTGATTTAAGGTACACGGGAGAAATTGTGTAGGTTATCTGCAAACACTGTGCCATTTTATATAAGGCACTTGAGCATCCATGGGGTTTGGTATGGGGGGGGTGGGTCCTGAAACCAACTTCGAGGAGACCAAGGATGACTGTACCCTAGTTCCCCATCCCCATCAGCCCTAAGCTTGGGTACCACTCGTGGCCAAAGATATCTGAGCAAGCAGGTCTCTTTAGGGGCACCATTCAGAAGTGGTTTATGTCAGCGATTTGTTTTATTGGTCCTTCTAGAAGTGGGACTGGGGAATGAGTTCTTTTACTCCTGAAGGCTCAGTGAGGAAATGGAATTGGTTTCTGACAGGCTTTGAATTCGAGGAGAATGTGAAGCTTAGCCTGTAGAATAGTAATATGGCCACCATGTGAGGGGCAAGCAGAGGAGCGCCAGCGAGCCAGCCCAGGACAAGGGGAGGAGACCCTGGTGTTTCAGACACAAAGAGAGTGAGGAGACCTTCACCAAGTCCCGGCGCTCAGCTGTGTCTCACACCACTGAGAGTCAGACAAAACGAGAACAGGAAAGGCCCACAATTTACCAGTTGAAAGGCAGGTTGCTTCACCGGTGCCTGAAATCACATCCTTCATCTCATTCTGTTTCTATTTAAAAGGATTTCCCAGGGGTGGTTCTTTGATCATGCCCTCAGTTTGGGGGGATGTGCACCCTCTTTGGGGCTGCTCTGTGTATTCCCTACTCTGTACAGGTCACGTAAAGTCCCTGGTCCCCAAATGTAACCATCTGATTGTTAAATCACCATGAAGATGCATTAGCCATCCAAGCCTTTTCTGCACCTGGATGTTTAAATCCATCAGTCTGTAATTATAATGATTATTTTCGCCTTTGGACGTATTTCAACTGCATGTGAGAGCTGATGTTTTTCTTTCTTTTTGTTTAGTTATATCAATTTCAGGAGTACAGCATTATAATTTAACATCTGCATACACTACAGATTGATCACCACCATGTGTCTACTTACCATCCATCACCAGACAGATGACCCCTTCACCCAATTTCTCCCACACCCCAACCTCCTTCCCTTCTGGTAACCACTAATCTGGTCTCTGCAACTATGAGTTTGTTTTTGTTTTGTTATTTTTATTTTGTTTTTTTGTTTTTTTTCTTAGATTCCACATATGAGTGAAATCAGACAGTCTTTCTCTATCTGATTTATGTCACTTAGCATAATACCTTCAAGGGTCATCCATGTTGTCGAAAATGGCAGGATTTCATTCTTTTTTTATGCCTGAGTAGTATTCCGTGGTGTATATATACCACATCTTCTTTACCATTCATTCATAAATGGACACTTAGGTTGATTTTATATCTTGGCTAGTGTAAATACAGTTGACCTTTGAACAACATGGGCTTGAACTGCACAGGTTCACTTATACATGGACTTTTTCAATAAATACATACAGTACTGCACAATCTGAGGTTGGTTGAATCCATGGAGGCAGAACTTCAGATACAGAGGGTCGACTATGGGACTTGAGCATCTGTGGATTTTGGTATCTGAGGCAGGTCCTGGAACCAATTCCCTGCAGATACCCAGGGACAACTGTAATGCTGCAGTGAACATAGAGGTGCATATACCTTTTCAAATTAGTGTTTTTGCGTTCTTGTGATAAATACCCAGAAGTGGAATAGCTGGGTCACATGGTAGTTCTAGTCTTAATTTTTTGGGGGGTCTCCATACTGTTTTCCATAGTGGCTGCACCAATTTACAGTCCTACCAGCTGATGTATTTTTTTTTAACTTTTTTAAAATTATGAAATGTTCCAGTCATGCATTCTGATGGCTGGAAGAATGAATTAATAGTAGTCTAATCACCCTGGAGACACAGATGCTTTTGTGAGCTGGCGCTGAGGTAAGGCTGCACATCTCTGTGGGAATGACAAGTGAATGAGTCTGCTGCTCACTTAACCTGCTGTTCTTTTCTCTCTCTTGTTTTCTCTCCTAGGAAACAGATGGAAGACTGCTGTGACCCTGCCCATCTCTTTGCTATGACTAAAATGAATTCCCCCATGGGGAAGAGCATGTGGTACGATGGGGAGTTTTTATACTCATTCACTATTGACAATTCAACTTATTCTCTCTTCCCTCAGGTTAGTACAGAGTTTGTTGCCTTTCAATGTCGTCTCTTATATGTCTTGATATCATAGGAAAGGGATAATTGATTTTGCCTAACTAATCAGATCTACTTCTTTTCATCTTCTTACTTTTCTGAATTATAAATGCTTCTCTTTATACTGTCGTTTTTTCGTGAAGAAATCAAATAATGTTGTGATGCAGGGGCAGCAGTAGGATATTATAGAGTAACAGATTTCCTAGCCCTTCTGATTTGAGTCATATGAGACTGAAGAAAGCAAGCAGAGAAGGAAGCAAGGTCAGGGAATTGTGGAGTTCCAGTGTTTTGAGGTTGGCTGTGGCATGATCTTGAAGATTTGCAATTCTGGAATGTTTTCTTAGGGCTGAGACTGCTCTCAGGGAGTGGGGACCATATGGTCAGAAGTTGCTTCTTAGAGCTTGTGAATCTTAACCCTGTGGTTAGATTACTGCTATGAAGTGGAGGAGTGGTGGAGATGGAGAGAAAGTATTTGACCACTTTTGAAGTGGTCTAAATCAAGCTTTGCTTCCTTAATGTTTTTCTTTGTGGTTTCCTAAGCATTGAAATCAAATGTTTTACTAAAATATATCTATGTAGCTAGTGGGGGGGGAAAGGAAGTCTTTGTTTCTAGGGAGCCCTAGTTGGAGATGGGAAGTGGATCTTAGGTGAAATTGCCATTAGGGAGAAATTAAGAAATGAATCTCGCCTTCCCCCAGTCTTCACACTACTCTTGGTTTGGCCAGATGATTGTGCAGAAAGAGAATTCATGGTCAGAGGTGGAAAACATATATCTGTATTAATAGCAAAGATTCTTCAGAGGAGGCATCTTATAAAGTTTGAGGCACATGCAGTACCAGATCCAAAGTCACATGCTCTATGAAATAGCTCCCATTTGCTAGTTCATTCTTAGGTGTTTTCATCCAATTTAACGGTTTTAGAGTATGTATAATGATACAGTTAAAATATTTTATTTTAAAATAGGAAATAGAAGGTTCAATTCATGGCCAGCATCCTTGTGCTTTTTCTCTCTTCTTCATTTGCCCTTGGGAGCCTTCCTTATGTCAAAGGAAATGATTAACAGTCATAAAATGTAGGATTGAATTTTGTCTCCACCTCTTCCTAACTAAATGCCTTGCTAAGTCACCTAACTCTTCTGAGGTTCAGCTTTCTCACTTGTACAGTGGCGAGAGCAGTACCTGTCCAGCCACCTCACAGAGTTGAGTTGACATGGACATGTCATACAATGCATGTCCAGGTGCTCTGTAAACTACAAAGCATTATGTAAATGTGAGGTTTATTAATGTCCTGGTTCATATACCGCATCTTTAGACTGAGGAACGAAGAATATAATTGCATTAGTCAGAAATCTTCCTAGGTGTTTTTAGCAGAAAGATATTTCATGTTGGGCATTAGGCACTAAAAAAATCGTTAGGCGAATAGAGGAGTGGGAGTCAAGAGGTGGCTCCTGGAATTACTTAGTCCAAGAACTTTACTGCCATAACTGTGGTTTAGGGATTAGAAAACCGCAGTGGCCACTGCCATTAGCAGAAACAGGGCCAGGAATTTGGGTTTCAACTCACCTCCTCCCTCCAAATCTCCTTCAAGTGCATCTAGTGGGTAAGATTAATTTGCATCCAGAACACTAGTTGCAAAGAAGTCCAGGAGGGGCAGTTTTTAAAGCAATCAAGCTTTAGCAGGAAGCTAGAAAAAGGGTGGAATTGAGGTTGAGTAAGCCAATTCACAGCATCTTCTTTGTACAAACACTGATATCAACTCGCTATGAAATGAAGAAGAGATAAGGAAGCAATCTCCTTTAATAGCTCATCAAATAGAAAAGATTTTAAAGAAACCCAAAATAGGATTTTATAGATGAGGGCCTTCAGTCATACTAACTGACTTTGTGCTAGAAAATAGATTTGAAGAGAGGAAATGATTAAAGAAATACAAACTAACTTCCCATCTTATCTGTTAAGTTGCAGCAGTAAGATAGCAGGAAACATTTTCTTTTTCAAGTGTGTGCACATGAATTTTGTGTCTCTGTATGCCAGCTGCAAGACCAAGGAACCATCCCTGAATAATAAAGGAAAAATGCTTTTTTCTTAGAAAGTGAAAGTCATCACATCACTGTGTGTGTGCACAGGCATTACAAAGGGCTGAACCAGTTCAATGGGTAGACTTGAAAAAAGGTCACGTGTGTATTCTTCTGCAGAGATTCTGAAATGACTAAATTAATTTATAGAAATCCTGGAGAATCAGTTTGCATCAACACAAAGGGTGTCTATCGCCGGGCCCTCTTATTTCTCAGTGAAAGATTTCTAGTTTGTTATCAGGAAGCTAAGTTGTCAGTTAATTGTTAGGCTTCATTCATGCTCCCTGTGGGAAGAAAGTGGTGTGTGCTGATTAGGCAGAAATGCAGGTGAGTGAGCTGGGCTCCGTGTGGTCAGTTGAACAAAGCATCCCTCCTCTCCCTGTTTCAGCAAGATAATGCTAAATCACTCCTTTGCTAACTCAGATGTATAACTTTATATCACACTTTTTTTTTAATTTCAGCTTTTTAAAAAAATTTATTTTTTATTTAATTTATATCACACTTTTAATTATATATTTTAATGTATTTAGTTTAATTATATATTACACTTCTCCCCTAAATGCTCCATATATGTCAGCTGTCATTATTATTGGTATTACTCCTTTGCCTATTTTAATCACTGCTTTTGTTGTTGTTGCCAAGCTGCAATCCAAGATTCTCTGTGTGATGTGGAAAGTTAACAGGTCCTGAATCAAGGCTGGAGGGTCCACAAGGGCCCTAGTGAGATGCTGTATACTTTGTAATTACAGTTAGTTGCTTCTTATTTGGACCTCCTATGACTTCCCATGGCTTTATTATCAAATTTATTCAATTCTGCCTCCAATGCGGTTATTTGCCTAATCACTTATCACAGTTTTCTAAAAGTCTTTATCTGCTGATCTCAATACCATCTTGTGAGCTTTTGAGGAAACTCATTTTTGTGCCTCGTGCAGTGAAGCTTCGCACTTAATATAGATGCTCATTTCCAGCTGCTCTCCCTGCCTATGTGTGTCCCACCTGGGCTGTACCACTGCTGTGCCCTGGCTTGAACTATAGGAAACCAAGCAGGACAGTTTGATGCAGCTGTTTTCAAATGGCTCTATAAATGTATTTTGGTGAAATATTTGTTGAATATTACTAGGCACGAAGAGCCGAATTTTAATCCTCATGTAGGTTTTCTAGAATATGCAGTGCGTGTGTGTGTGTGTTTGGAGGGGACAGTGTGATGGTAGTGTTCCCACTTTGAGACTACTTGAGGATACCTCCATTCCCTAGGCTGGGATCAGCTCTTTCCTGCTCTGCCTCTCCCTTTGAAGCCTACATGGTCCCACATTTGTAGATAATACCGAATAAATGCTATTTTGGCCTAAGACATATTTTTACCCAGAAAGAGCATAAATTTCCTTGGCAATGAGTGAGGGAGTAGCAGGAATGTTAGAAACCACAACTGTGTTGATATAATTTGATAAATATTTTCTTTGGTGTAATAAATATGTGGTCGGCCCACCATTCTCTTACATTGTGCTGGATAGTCACATGAAATATATCACAAACTAGACGAGTCAATTTTCCTCAAAATATCCACCCAAGGCCATATGTACAGAATCACAAAACATCATTAATGCACCTCAGACAGACATTTCCAGCTCTTCTGATCACCATAAACTCCCTGACATCTTCCACTTGGCCTGGACCCACAATGCCATTGGCCCAGGGGAAACCCAGCAGGATATTTTGAAGTACTTTTGTCAAAATGACTTTGTTAGAATGAAAATACACATTTTTTTTTTTCACAGCAATGTGCTTAATAGAATCCTCTGAGCTCCTGGGTATTCCCGAGTCTCAGAGCAATTTTTTTCTCTAACGAAATTTAGATTCTACTATATAATCTACATCATTTGGTAGCTTGCTTTTTTACTTACCAATATGATTGTAATCATTTTCCAAACATATACCTTTTCAACTAGAAGGAAACTGAGGGGACTGTTTGGTGGGCATAGATCTTTGCCAAGCCTGTGTTGGTTCATGTTGTCAGACTTGTGTTTGGCTGAGACCTGACACAGGAGCTTAACCAAATAGGTATTTATTTATCTCAAGCAATAGTTAGGGATTAGGAGGTGAGTAGGTTAGAGCTAGATGGTGACTACACAGCGCCATCAAGTTCCCAGGCTCCTGCCTGAACATCTTTAGCTGATGGCCAAGGAACCTTCTAGTTTTGATCCAGGATCCCATTAAGACAGAGGGGAAACAGAAGAGGAAATCTGGACAGACTCCTGCTGATGTGTCAGTGGCCAGGACTGAATCTCATGGGTGTGTCTAGCTGCAAGAGAGGCTGGGAAATTTCAGTATTTCAGCTGTAAGGCAAATGCACTCCACTGGACAACTGCCTGCCTTAGTTTCTTCACAGGTTAGCTCACTCTGTCCTTATAGCAACTCTGTGTGGTTGTTACTCTGGTCTTCATTTCATGGGTAAAACTGAGACTGAGGAGGGTTAAATATCTTATTCAAGGTTCTAGAGCTCGCAAGTGGAGGGCTGGCATGTAAAACCTGGCCTGTCTGATTTCCAAAGTATTATTATTATTTTAAATTAATTAATTAATTTATTTTTGGCTGCGTTGGGTCTTTGTTGCTGCGTGCGGGCTTTCTCTAGTTGTGGCGAGCGAGAGCTACTCTTCGTTGCAGTGTGCGGGCTTCTCATTGTGGTAGCTTCTTTTGTTGCGGAGCACGGGCTCTAAGCGTGTGGGCTTCAGTAGTTGTGGCACGTGGGCTCAGTAGTTGTGGTGCACGGGCTTAGTTGCTCCACGACATGTGGGATCTTCCTGGACCAGGGCTCGAACCTGCGTCCCCTGCAATGGCAGGTGGATTCTTAACCACTGCGCCACAAGGGAAGTCCCCCAAAGTGTTATTGTTTATTATCTTGTTTCTATATTTTTCTTAAAAAGTCATGGGTTCTGGTGGATTCATTGTTAATTTTTATCACGCAATCACCTTGAAACCATTTTAAGGTTTTTGCTTCACTTATATAAATACTCTTAGAGGAAATGGAGAAATTCTTTCGTAGCTATCTGAGAGGAAAAAAAATAGAGTACAGATATGCAGGCTCTAGGATCCTGTACAGCACTGTAGTTGCCCTTTGACTTTGAGTGCCCTAGTGGCCCACTTTGGATGGAGAAATAAGACCAGTTCCAACTGGTTTCTATTTTGGCTTCTATTAAATGGGTTCCTGGACCCAAATCCAATGTGTGTGTGTGGAGACTATGTAGAGACTCTCCCATACCACCAAGCAATTCTCAGACACTAGCTGGGAGTCTTACCATTCAACTCAATTCTGACACTACCTACCCGGAGTTAGCATCAGATGCCACAGGTAAAGGACTCAGTCCCACAAGACCACGCTCCACTTCAGACATCCGTCATGAGCCCAGGTTATTACTTGTACTTCTGACCGACCGGCTACAAATGGGAAGTTCCAGTGACTCCCCCCAACTCAGGACGCCAATTGCAAATCCAAGTTGTTACCTGTACTTCTGACCGACTGGCTATAAATCAGAGGTTCCCACGACGTCCTTCTTGGGTTCTATTAATTTGCTAGAATGGCTTATAGAACTCAGGAAACTCGTTTACTCACTAGATGACTGATTTATTACAAAGGATATTAAAGGATACAGATCAACAGCCTGATGAAGAGACACATAGGGCGAGGCCGCCAACAAAGGAGCTTCTGTTCTCCTGGACCTTGGGGCCTTGCTTCATGGCAAGTGGAAGCGCCCTGTTTCCCCAACCTGGAAGCTCTCTGAACCCCATCCTTTGGGTGTTTTATGGAGGCTTCATTATGTCAGCATGATTGATTAACTCCTTGACCATTGGTGCTTGATTCAACCTGTAACCCCTCTCCCCTCCCCGGAGATCAGGGGGGTGGGACTGAAAGGTCCAACCCTCTGTTCATGATTGGTTCCCCTGACAACCAGCCCCCATCCTTAGATGGTTTCCAAAAGTCACTTTCATTAACATCAACCCAGATGTGGTGTGAAGGGGCTTGTTATCCATAACAAGACACCATTTTCACCTTTATGGCTCTGAAGGATTTTCAGGAACTGAGGACAAGAGACCAAATATTATAAAAGATGTTCCCTTTGCTCTTATTGTTCAGGAAATTCCAAGGGTTTTGGGAGCTGTAAGTCAGGAACTGGGCATGAAGACCAAATATATTTGGGAAACATATTTTTGTCATCTGAATGTTCCTTGTAAATCACAGCATCGCATCTGTGATAGAGAAATCCAGGTTCTCAAAGGAAAGCAAATTGTTCTTTGCACACTGCTTCTATATTATAGAAATCCAGAACATGATCCCACTACCATTAAATAATTCAGAGCATTTACTCCTATCATCCTTGGTTAAATGGCAACGTTAGAGAAATATGTAGGGAATGGAGTCTACAGATCTGGGTTTTAGACCTGGCTTTCTATGATGACATTTGTGATCCCAGGCAAGTCATGTAACTATTCTCAGCCTGAATTTATAATTTTCAGTTCGGGACTAATAATACCTGGTGTTTGTATTTCAGTGTTATTATGAGACACCAAGTTAAAATGAGATTAGGGGTGTAAAAGTGCTTTGTAATGAATGCACTGTGCAAACACATAATAATGTTACTTTTATTATCTGCTTAAGCATTTATGGCATGTAAGCATTTCTTAGGCATTTTGGGAACCAATGGGGGGGAAAACTCTAGAAAAGTGGTCAAATCAATTTTCCATTCTGATGAGTGGCGAGAAGAGATAAATCTGTTGAGTCTGGGATTTAGGGAAATATAAATTAATTATGGAGGATGCCTCAGGCTGTGCCAATTGGACATTTGTATCATTATAGTTGGATAATAATTATGATACACTGAAAGTGCAATGTAAGATACATTATTAATTTCTAGTGAATTAAGATTGTGTATCTTAACAATGGATTAGTAGCCTCTGTTCCTCTCATTGTCCTGTAACTGAGCAGATGAGGAGAGTGGGTCATCACAGGACTTCCAAATACCTGTTATCCTCAGAGGAAAGCACACGATTAGAAGTTAGTTGCCCCACGGAGTAGTTGAAAGTAAACTATAAGACGCCTTTGTCTTTCAAACTTAGAAATAATTACAAATTAAGACCTTTCTCTAATGAAAATTATCACAGGTTGTCTATGGTTGAGAACAAAATGAAAATGAGTTGTAAGGAATGGTGTGCCTCGCCACGGTGTGGACCTTTCTAAAGTAGGTGACAGTGTGTAAAATTTAGTACAAAGACTGATTGTGGCTCAGGCTTAAAGCTTCCTGGGAACAACTGAAAAGGTTGCATGACACCAATTACCACTGAGTCAAATCTCATCCCATAGGTCTGATGGGAGTGATAACTCTTTTCAGGAGGTGTTAATGTCCCACAGAACGTTTTCTTCTTAGATTCGGTTGACTTGACGGGGTGTTTTCCTGCAGAAAAAGCTGGTATATCTTTGTTTTTCCTCAGCTGGTTTCTTCATCTTGGT
The DNA here is from genome assembly GCF_965194805.1 of Balaenoptera borealis. NCBI lineage: Eukaryota > Metazoa > Chordata > Mammalia > Artiodactyla > Balaenopteridae > Balaenoptera > Balaenoptera borealis. Next base: position 18,954,660 of record NC_138870.1, on the reverse strand, counting down.
CTTTCTTACTGGCAAATGTCCAAGTGTAGACAGGCATTTCTCTCTGATTTTGACTTCGTTTTGAGCTTTTGTTTTCATACCAGGAGGCCTCTGCTCTTGATATGCTCATTTGCACTCCTCAGGTCTATTAGAGATCGCTTAACTGCATAAAGATACATTTGATGAGCAGTGGTGACCAGGAACTGGGGCGACAGGAATGAGGAATGACTGCTTGTGGGGGGGTGGGATTATCTCTTGTGTTGATGAAAATGTTCTAAAATTGGAAAAAAAATCGCTACACATGAACTGAATTACAAAACAGAACAGAGTCACACATTTAGAAAACACACTATGGCTGCTTAAGGGGAAAAGGTGAGGTGGGGTGATGCATAAAACAAGGGTTTGAAATTAGCACAGATACCGTTCCATAAACCAAATGTGTAATAGACAAGAGCTACTCCTTGCTCAATGAACTGGACTCAACACCCCCTGTTCACCGCAGAAGAATATATCTGACTAGTAAGAATCTTAAAACCTATGTATTGGTATCTCTCTCTAAGTGAATCAAGTGGGTGTAAAGTGGCATAAACACAGCAGTGAAAATCAGCTAAACCTCATTATAAAAATAAATTACAAAAAAAAAGAGATACATTTGATTAACTTAGATCATATCAACACTGAATTTTCTCTGGCTTAATTAATTTGGTCAGGGAATAAAAAGATACAAAATGAGTACAGAGAACATTTTCTTAATGTTTGTATTTGTTCAAATCAATTTACTCTCCTTCTTCTGCTAATTGGCCTGTAATCTTTAGATCCCATGGGAGCTGGCACAATATTCTTGTCATCCCTCATGGCCTGACATATCCTCTTATCTGCAGGGTCAGAACTTCTGGGTGAGGAAGGGTTGGGGTGGGGATAGAATAGGGAAGTTAATTTGGCTGTGGAGAGTAAAAGGCGGTCCAGCTAGTAGCCAGAAAGGGTTATTAAGATTCTCACCCTAGGTAACTGTTTCCAGTAACCAGAAGATAATAGGGAGTAAAAGAAAGATAACTACCATATGGTATCACTTACGTGTGGAATCCAAAATATGACACAAATGAACGTATCTACGAAACAGAAACAGACTCACAGACATAGAGAACAGACTTGTGGTTGTCAAAGGCGGGGGGAGTGGGGGAGGGATGGAGTGGGAGTTTGGGATTAGAAGATGCAAACTATTATTATATATAGGATAGATAAACAACAAGATGCTAATGGATAGCACAGGGAACTATATACAATATCCTGTGATAAACCATAATGGAAAATAATATGAAAAAGAATGTATATATACGTATAACTGAATCACTTTGCTCTACAGTAGAGATTAACACAACGTTGTAAATCAACTATACTTCAATAAAATAAATTAAAAAGAAAAGAAAACAAACTTATGGTTACCAAAGGGGAAAGGGGGGAGGGAGGGATAAGTTAGGAGTTTCGGATTAACGTATACACACTACTATATATAAAATAGATAAACAACAAGGACCTATTCTATAGCATAGGGAAGTATATTTAATATCTTATGATAACCTATAATGAAAAGAATCTGACAAAGAATAGATATATATGTATGTATATAACTGCATCAATTTGCTGTACACCTGAAAGTAACAAAACACTGTAAATCAACTCCTTCAATTAAAAAAAAGAAAAAAAAACCGATGTGCCAATAGTGTGCAAAACTCAGACATGGAGATTGGGGGAGGGTGGAGCTATACCCAGAGAGCCAGATTAAACAGTCATTGATTTCAAGTTCCCAGCCACTAGGCTGGAGGTTTTGGCAACTGGCAGCTTTGGGGAGGTACTGGCCAGAGGAAGGCAGGGTTCCATCCTTCTAGAGGCTTGGAAAGCTGATCATTTAATCCAGGCAGGGACTCAAGGGAACAAGGTGGAAGTTTCCATCCTGGGGGTCAAAATTAGGCACCATTTTTGAGAACAAGGTGGAAGCACCTTTCTGGAACTGAGTCTGAGCTGGGCACCAGGAACCTGGAAGGGCAACCTGGGGCTGTGTTTTGAAAATAAGACAGAAGCCAAGTTACCAGAGCCATACCCGAAGGCCAGGGTCAGAAGACTGCTGGTGTAACTTGATGGTGATTCCCACAGCTTTGGGTGGCCGCTCCCTCAAATCATCCCCCCGAAGCCAGAGCTGATCCACATTTCCCAGGGCTCAGGTCGAATCGGCAGTGGCCCCGATGTGGGTTCAGGCTGAGAATTAGGCCTGATAAAGAAGAATTTTTAAGACAAAAATGTTAGGTTCTTATCCTTTCCTGTGTCACCTCTATGGAGGCTGACAGGACAGAGGGCGCAGAAGCTAAGTGAAGGAGGGAATCTGGGAAAATTGTTAATTAAGGCAATATGTTAGCAGCTTGTCAGAAAAATAGGTGAGGGGATAAGTGTGGTGGATAAATTCAGGATAGGGTGTGGGTGTGCTGTCTGTAATGGAAACAGAAGTGCTTTTTGAGGATAACCAACGTTTTATACTCTGAAAACTATGTTTCATAAAATTTTTCTTGCCGAATTTTATTTTTCCTGTCTACCGAGACTCAGAGTTTTAACTCTTTACTGAGAAAAAAAAAAGGTGCTGAGAAAAAGACAATAGCAAACTAAATTCATTCAGTAGTGTCTTTACTTGAGGTGGTCTGCTGTTAATAAAGCACTGGCTAGCAGCTCCTTATAAGTATATGATTATTTTGCTTAAATTTTTCTCTCCCTAGGGTTTGGTCTACTCTGCTTTTATATACATTTTGGGTCTTATCTATTATTCAGATGATAGCACATTCACAAAGTATTGTTAATTTTGGAGCCATAAAACGTATACATTTCCTAATTGCTTTTTCTTGTTAAAGCCTGACATAGACTTTGACTGTAACGCACAAGGTCATTAAGAACTGAAGTAACTACGGTTGGCAGGCGCTTCCAGATGAGATGGGGATTATTGGAGGACTTCTTCAAACCCGAAGGCCAGTGATATGTATGGACTCAGGAAAAAATATAGTACTTCTTTTTATTTTTATAAAATAAGCTGTAATCTTAATTTTATTTGTATTTACTTGTTTATTTACAAGTATCTATTGGTCCTGTTCAAATGTGATTTTTTAAATTGAGGTATAGTTGACTTACCATATCATGTTAGTTACAGGTATATAGCACAGAGATTCAGTTATACATACATATATATACATACACATATTCTTTTTCAGATTCTTTTCCCTTATTACAAAACATTGAGTATAGTTCCTTTTGCTATACAGTAGGTCCTTGTTGGTTATCTAAAAAATATAGTACTTCTATATGATCCATAAAATTTAGTACAAATCAAGAATCAACAAAATATAGTCAGAGTTGAGTTAAAATTTAAAATAAGGCTCTGATGCACCAGAAATTCCCTTTCACATGTGTTGGACTTGCCGCCAAAATGAATATGCCCTGCAGCCTGCAAAACTATGCTTTCCTAAAATTTTGGTGACTCTGTATAAAATGAGTTCACCCATTCGTTCATCAAGCATTTGTTAAGCACTTTGTGCTGTGTACTAGGGACAGTGCTAGTTCTGGGGAGGTAGTGGTGAGTAAAGACAGACCCATTCTCTTCCCCCACCGGGTACTGTCTTCAGTGCCCCAGACGTTCTTTACCTTCCACATGTTCAGAATTAAATGCCCTCCCTCCCCATCCGCCTTCTCTTCTCTGTTCCCTGCCTCAGGTAATGATACTATAGCCCACGAATCACTAGAGCTGACACCTGGGTCTTATGTTTGAATCTGTCCTCTGTACTAACCACTTTCCCAACGCAGTTTTATTTTGTAAATATCTCTTGACTCCATCCCCTCTTCCCTGACCTCTCTGCCGCTGTGGTAGTTCAGGGTTTATCGTCTGTTATATGGGCTCATTCAAGAACTTTCTGACAGGTTTCACTCTTATGAACTTGCCTCCCTGCAACGCCCTCCACCCTGCTGCCAACGGCTGTCATTATAAAATGTAAATCTGTGTGTGTAACTTCTCTTAGGTCGCTCCTCTCTGCCCGCCGTGCACGCAAGAGCAAGTGGCCAAACGGCACCCTCACCAAGTCTGCTGGAGCAGTGTCAGTGAAGGAATCTCACAGAGAAGGCCAAGTAGCAGCTGGCAGATACTCTGCTGCCTTTTCATAATTACAGATGATGAGATCCTAGACTTTCTGGACTCCAGGAGAGGGACCCTTAAACTAGGCTGACATATTAGTCGTCTAATTAGGTGTGTGTGATTCAAAGACAGTGATATTGAAGTATTAAGATACGGCAGAGCCTTGGCTTTGGTCTGGTTTATCAGCTCAGTGCTTGTGGGTGATGGAAAGCCCTCTGCAGTCATGATTGGCAGCTAGAGGACAAGCCTTACAGACACAGGTGAATGACATAGCTTGCCAGAAAAGGATTTATCAATCAGCTCATGGTTCGGCAAGAGCCAGCCTCTTCCCTGGCATGATGGGAGGGCTGGGATCCCTGTCTTGCTCTTGGTCAGGATTGAGGGCCTTCAGCGCCTGACCATGGCTGGTCTCCATGGAACTTTATCAGAGGCCACTTCCTTTTCTGGACCGTGGGGGATGAGTCTTGGTCAAGTTAACCCTGCCTGATTACCACCTACAGGATAAAGTTCAAACTTCATACGGGGGCACACAGGCCTTCAATATCTGAACTCTCGGAGGATATAAAGTAATATAAGCTTAGTAATAGCCGTCCACCTTCTTTCCCCTGCTTCTCATTACTTTATACAGTTGATCCTTAAACAACACGGGTTTAAGGCTGGGTCCACTTATACGCAGATTTTTTCCAAAGGTAAATACTAAAGTACTGTCCCATCTGCCATGGGTTGAATCACGGGTTCAGAACCATGAATACAGAGGAACGAGTATAAGAAGGGCTGATTATAAGTTAACATGAGAATTTTTGACTGTGCGGAGAGTCGGGGTCCCTCATCCCCCCACTGTTCAAGGGTCAGCGGTACTCTGTAATTACCACATGACTTGCATTTCCCCCAAAAAGTTGTGCTTTTTTATTCCGTCTGCCCAGAATATTCTTCCTTTCCTTGTCTGATGAATTCTTATTTTTCAAGATCCAGCTAAAGCATCTTCATGTCTGTATAACCTTCCCAGTTCCCTCTCCCAAATCTCCATTGCCTGCCATATCAATTAAAAATCTGTCCTCCGCCCCCCCAACCCCACCCAAATTTGTGTATATATCTGTTACTATACTATCGAATAGCAGTGATTTGTTCACGTGCTTTCTGCGCGCCAGACTGTGAGCTCCTTGAAGGCAGCACCTAGACAGGGCCTGGCACGTAGCATAGCAGGTGGTAAATGAAAACGAGCTGAATGAACAATAGAATGGATAGCTATTCTTCCAAAGCCTTTGCAGCCACATGACAGCAGCCTCACTCTTTTGGAAGGAGATGCTGCCTGTGGTAGAAGGACCCAAGATCATTCCCACGAAGGCAACAGCCCTGGGAGAAGGAAAGGGTGTGGGATGGTGTGTCTGAGATCACCTTCTTAGTGTTCAGAATTTCATCCTAGTCTTGAGATGAAATGATCATACAGTTTTTAAAATGAGCCACAGTATTGGTGCCGGACATGTATGTAGTTGTTATTTTGGTTTTGTTTGTTTTGCTATTATTGTTAATCACTTTTCAAACACATTATTCTTGAGAAATTGTTACCGGGTAGTGCTGAAGGACATTTTGATGTTTGTGAAGATCGTTTCTCTCTCTTTATCTCTATTCCTTATTTTCCACCATTGCCTCTACCATCCTATTCCAGATGACAGTGGCCTCTTGCCTAGAATTTTACGGTAGTAGTCTCTTATTGGCCTTCTTGTATCTAATCTGGCCTCCTCACTGGTCTGTTTCCACATTGCAGCCTGAGTTATTGTTTTAGAATGCAGATCAGATTATGCCATCGCATTGCTTAAAATCCTTGATTAGCTTCCCATTGATTTCAGGATAAGACAGCCTTCTTAGGCCCACAAGGCTCTGCCTGGTCTGGTCCCTGCCTGGGGCTCCAGCATCAGTTTCCATAGTGTTCCCTCTCACCCTTTACACTTCACCTTCTTGGCCTGCTTTCAGCTCCTCATAAACACTAAGTTCTGTCTTTCTATAGAGCTTCTTGACCCTCTCTCCCTTTCCCCGGGAGACTCTTGTCTCCTCTTTTCTAGTTCACTTATGTTAATTCCTTGGATCCTGTTTGAGTGTCATTTCCTCAGAGGGACCTTCCTCCAGGTACCTCTCATTTGTCACTTTAAATTCAGTTGTTTAAGTATTTGATTCAAGGTTCTCTTTCTCACTAGAGACAGCTTCCACTGTTCCTGGAAGCTCCCAGAGACAGTATTTAATTTGGGGGGACAGGGAGCCATAGTATTGTTACTGAGTCCAAGCTTGTACTGCTCGCCACACGACAGGCCAGTCAATGGAGAGACGAGTTGTTGGGACAAGGAATAGCGACTTTATTTGGAAAGCCTGCAGACCGAGGCGATGGCAGACTAGTGTGCCAAAGAACCATCTTACCCGAGTTAGAATTCAGGCTTCTTTTATACTAAAAGGGGAAGAGGTGTGGCTGGCTGTTGCAGGCTTCTTGGTGCCGGAATCCTTTGTTCCTGCAGCTGTCTCTGTAGGTCAGGTCATGACTTCCTGTAAACCTCCAAGAAGACAGATGTTATTCTCTGTTCTGCAACTTTTTATCCTCTATATGAATGAAGAGTGTTATAGCTTTAAAGGTCAAGCCTGGGAGGCAGGGCCTTGAGAAAGGGCTATCATGTATATTTCAGGTTTGTTCTTCTGTGTTATAGTGTCTCAGATATTAGCTTAATGCCTGGGACATGGTAGAGGTTCAGTAAATTTTAGTGGAATGAAAGAATGAATGAATGAATGAATGAAGCTGCTTGGTTTTGCTGTATAAAATCACCAGCTGTAATACCAGTAGACTGCACAGCCTAGGTTTGGTGTGTGTATATGTGTATGTATATGTGTGTGTATGTATATATATATGTGTGTATATATATATATATATATATATATACACATATATATATATATAAAGAAACTTGGAGTTCATTATCACAAACCAGAGTGGAAAAGCCCCACATCAGAAGCAGTCACTTGGGAAACCCCAGAATGACTGCCTCAGATGGAAGCCTGTAAGAGAAACCTGTGGTGATGGTCAAATAGGGTGACAGTGAACCCTTTCTGTTACTGTATTTTTGCCCTTTTGTGGTTATTTATCAATACAGGGTCTCAGGTGTTGCAGTGAAATCAATCTTATGAGTCACCACAATGGAGAAATTGCTGCTATTTCTGAAGATTTAAAATCATTGTCAGAGATGTCAGCTTAGCCAGTCTCTGCCCTCTGTCCAAGCAGAACTAAAGGGCAGAAGCAGTGATGCAGCCAGAAGAAGGGTGACTCCTGGGTCTCCTCCTTGCCATGAGCTGGCATCCCCAGGCTCTGGGCTCTTGTGTTGAGGCCATCGTGCTCCCTCTTTTCTTCAATCTTCCAGCCGTCAGATATCCCTGAACCAATTTTCCTACAAAATGAATGTGTGGGATTTGCATTTTGAAAGGACTGCTCTTATAATACCACCATCTTTTCAATTAACATACTGCTTCCCTGCTTGTTTTTAAGTTATCTTGGCTCAGCTGCTGGAGGGAAACATTTTTTAGTCTTTGTAGTACTGCGGAGCCAATATGTTTAGGAAACAAACCAATCAATATAGCTCCCAAACAGCCACTGGCCAGAGACAGTAATAATTTTTTAACCCCTTGGAACTCTAACAAGGAAAAAGATTTCAGCCAAATTATAGACACTACACCAATGTGTAGTCTGGGCAGTTAGAACAATCATCTTTGACTTGAAAACTTGGTGACTTTTCTGGAAATTAGTAAAGGCCATAAATTAAGTAATCCTCTAAGACTTCTTTTTCAGATTATGATCACCTTTCATGGAAAAGGCCTTATAACAGAAGTAGCGGAGTGCTCTGTAATATTCAGAAGGAAGAATATAGAACAGGTCGAAATTTAAAAGTCAATGATCGGCATTAAGTTCTCAGTGCATATTATCATTTCATTGCATTTTATCATTTATCATTCATTTGTTCGTTTCCATAATGAACAGATAGTGGCAAGGAAGGATTTCGAACATGAAGATTTAGGTTCAGGGAAATAAATCGTGGTGAGGATTTATAAGATGTGGGGTGGATGAAGTGAGGGCTAGGAAAACTTGGGGGGAAAAGGCAAACTGTTATCATATTAATAAAAATACTGGCAATAAAATGTTATAGATAATGTCATGGCTTTTAAAAGAGAGTGCCTGGAGGCAACACAGATTTTATGTTTTAGTTTGTAAAAACCACTGGGATCTTGGTGAATCACGTTTTCCAGATAGTTGAGAGAAGTTTTAAGCAGAACAGTGGAGGGATGTGTGGAATGTGGCATATGGGGACAGGCAGGGAAGGTGTGGGAAAGTGGGCATTGGAAAAATGATCGAAAACAGGGAGGAGATCAAAGCAATGTGGTTATTGGTTTCTTAAGTTACTGGTTAATTAAGGTTAGTAATTGCTAATATTTCCTGAGTGATTTCTAAGTGCCAGGCTTGGCACTTTTTATAATAATCACCTTATTTAATTCGCAATATCTCTAGGAAGGTAGTTTCTTTTATGTTCCCCCATTTTATAGAAGAGAAAGCTGAGGCTTAGAGGGGTTCAGTAGTCATCTCAAGGTAACATGGTTAGTAAGTGGCAAGAATCCCTGACTCTGTCATTTGTGTGTTTAACTGTTATAGTCTCCATGACTTTTGAGTCCTTTCCATGACCTGGACACTTAGACGATGACTGACAAATAATTTAGGTATATTATATTACGTGTATAAATATAGAGTCTGTATATGTTATCGTTCTATCTGTCTGCAAAGTTTTCTTCAGTTAAGATGTGTTTGAGAAGTGCTGAGGGTTAAATTGGCCAACCCCGAACTTTCTGTTGCCAGTGCTGCTTTAGGGTTGGCATTAGGTTTAGTACACTTGAAAGGAAATCATTCTAGCCTTGAAAATCACGCTGTCAATGCACATTTTTTCTCACTGAGTCAGCTAAGTGTTATGTGAGCCAAATGGTCCATCAAGGCCGCTGCTGACAAAACAACGAAAGCTTCATTTACTTGAGAATCTTATTGGGAATTGAAAGAAGAAAAAGGAAATCTATGTATCTATGGGAAATGAAAGACATCATGGAACTACCGTACAGCACATGAAAGGCTGTCATATTTCAGGAGAGACACGGTAGCAGTGAAGAGTGGATGCAAGTGAAGATGGCCAAATAAATAGGAAAAAGACATATTTTAATGGAGTTTCAAATATGTTTCAAGTTATTAATTATGACTCTACAACAAGCACCTATGCAAATAAAGCAATGAGTATAAACTGCTTATAACTCCTCTATAAGTTCCTTAATTGAAATATTTCTATTTAGAAGAAAAATTATATTGAACATATTTTTGTTTTAATTCAGTGTTCTTATTTTAAAGCAGAAATAATAGATACATTTATTTAAATAAACTCAATTTCTAAAACTGTTACACTTTAAGTAAAACGTCTAAGAAATATTCATGAAAATCAAATATATTAAATAAAATCTACTAAAGAGTGGGTTAATTATATTTTTGTAATTTGATTAGGTTTTGTGGATATACTCTAGAGCTGTAGTTGGCTGAGAACTTAGTATGTGCTAGACTTTTTGCTAAATGTTTTGCACATATCGTCTGATAATTCCAGCATATACAGCTGGTTTACTGTCTCCATTTTACTTGTAGAAATTGAGGCTGAGAGATGTTACGTGACTTGCCCGGATCTCCCAGCTAGAAACTGGTTCCAAGATGTGAGTCCAAGCTGAGCCCAGATTCGAACTCAGGCCCACTGATGCCAAACTGTGTGAATATAACCAGTTAAACTGAACTGCCTTTCCTCTCAGATTAAGTAATCCGCCACAGAATGATTATAACACAATAAAGTCTCTCCCTTGGTATGTCTGAAATAGCTGTGAGAGTACATAAGGAGATTTCCACTCTGTTTTTCTTATGGAAATGGATGAATACTTACTCAGTTGCGAACTTTTATTGATATGACCCAAGTTGTTAGGGCGCACTGGGGTCAGTGAACCTGGTACAGTTTTTCTGGTGAGAAATTTCGCAGTGCATATCAAAAGCCTTAAATATGTGCTTCTTATCTGACCCAGCGATTCCACATCTAAGGATTTACCTTAAAATAACTGATCAAGTTCTCAAGGTTGTATGTATCAGGTCAGTAACAGCATGAGGAAATCTGCGTGGAATGGATTAGGGATGGCAATCTTGCTGAAAAGCGGTCTTGAAGAGGCTCTTGCATGGAACTTTACATAAAATTAAGCCAACCTGATTGTTTATACCAAAGGAGAAAATAGAGTGAGCTCATCCCTCCCTCCCCATCCACCTTCCTGGATTTGCCACAATCCAAAGATGTTTATAGCAGTGTTGTTTATCATAGTGAAGAATTGCGAACCACCTAAAATATTCACAGTAAGGAATCGGTTAAATTATGAGCCACCTATCCCGTCAAATAGAATGAGGGTATTAAAACAATGGTGGAAAGATGTGCATCATATCTTGTTAAATAAACATGCATGTTGCAACAGCAAGGATAAGATGATCCCATTTTGGTTAGAAAACAAACGACTGTTTAGGATGAGACTATCTGAATATGACTTAATATTATTTTAAACTGATATTAGGGAGACTTTTCAAAAAACCTTTGATCTGTTCTTTGTCTCTTTGAATCCTGAATTTTTCACAAACTGCCTTCTAAAAGGACCTCCTTCTTTGGGTCCTGGAAAGGGGAAGAGAGTCTTCCCCAGTCTTTGGCTAAAACTTCCCTAAAACATGCATTTTCCTATATCTTTCTGAATAATTGAAGATTCACACTCATCTCTTAACTCCTACTCTTTGGGTTTTTTTTAAGATTATATAAATATATTTTTAAAATTTATGTATTTATTAATTTTGGCTGCGATGGGTCTTTGTTACTGCGCACGGGCTTTCTCTAGTTGCGGCAAACGGGGTCTACTCTTCATTGCAGTGCGTGGGCTTCTCATTGTAGTGGCTTCTCTTGTTGCAGAGCACGGGCTCTAGGTGCATGGGCTTCAGTAGTTGCAGCCCGCAGACTCAGTAGTTGCGGCACGCGGGCTCAGTAGTTGTGGCACACGGGCTTACTTGCTCCGCGGCATGTGGGATCCTCCCAGACCAGGGCTCGAACCCGTGTCCCCTGCATTGGCAGGCGGATTCCCAACCACTGCACCACCAAGGAAGTCCCTAACCTCCTACCCTTTGAATTAATATAAGTCTGCTAGGGCCCTGCCTGGGTTCTAGAGGAGAAAATGCTATCAGCAAGCCAAACCTGGCCCTCAAATGTCTTTTGTTTGGCTTTTACTGTTTAAATAAAAAAGTCATCTGTACTATATTGCCAACATTAAAAACTAGATCTCATATAAAAATCTGGATTTTTAGTATTGCTTAGAAAAAAAATCAGTATATCTGGCAGCACTGGGTACCATAACAGGGTAGGGATCGCTTCCTGCTCTTTTTGGTTTGGTCAGGTGTCTTTTGTTTACCATAGTTCTTAGCACTCCCTATTGTCTTCCCTCCACTCTGCTTGTGCTTCCTGCCTGGATTCTGTAGACATTTGATTTTGTAACTCTTGTGTGCTAGACTCTTTTAGCTCAGCTGTGTATCCTTAACCTCTATACCAGTAGTCTGGAAAAGTTAACAGATTTGCTTTATTTGCTTATATTCCTAGCATCTCTGGGTAAGTCAATCAATGAATGAATGAGAACTTTTACATACTTATTGTGGTCAGTATATAATGTCTGAGGACATTAGAAGTTACAAGACATGCTTTATACTCTTGGGCAGCGTATTTTCTATTTGTGGAGGATGGGTATATACACAAAATGGACTAGCAATTGGTGCCAAACGCTAAGTGTCTAGAGTGTTTGGTTAGAAGGAGTGACAGTCGGCACTGTAGCTCTTTGGTGGCAGTGGGCAGGATTGTGGATGACGATCCCAGAAGATGAGATTGGTCAGGGAAAGTTCTAAGGAAGGAAGACCTTAGGTTGTGTTTGAGGGTTGGTAGGATCTGGTGGGTCACAAACTTTATTGTGCACATGAATTGTATAGGAGAACTTTAGCTTTTCATGCTCTACTCAGAGATTGTGATTCAAGAGGGCAGAAGTGGGACCAAGAATACTCATCTTTAATATGCATATCAGGGTGATTCTGATATACGTGGGTCACACTGAAAAAAGGGGAGAAGATGGTAGGGTGAAATAAGTAGAGGTAGGAGTGTGAGTGGGGACTTTAGAGCCTATAAAATTTAGCTGATTGGAGGTTTGTATGGCGGTGCCCTGGGAGATGATTAAGGGAGCAATGCTGGGAAGAAAGGGATGCTCTGGAAACAACTTCTTTTCCTTTTTTTTCTCACAAGAAAGGATGACAGATAATTTTTTATAAAGTTGGGGGGAGGTGGGAAGCCTCAGGAGCCAGTTATTCTTGAAGAGAATATTCTCTGTCTGATTTCTGCATTTTAAAAAAAAATTTTATTAATTTTTTAAATTGGAGTATAGTTGATTTACAATGTTGTGTTAGTTTCTGCTGTACAGCAGAGTGAATCTGTTATACATATACATACATCCACTCTTTTTTAGATTCTGTCCCCATATAGGTCATTACACAGTACTGAGTAGAGTTCCCTGTGCTATACAGTAGGTTCTTTTTAGTTATCTATTTTATATATAGTAGTGTGTATATGTCAATCCCAATCTCCCAATTTATCCCTCCCGCATGATTTCTTCACTTTTTAATGGAATAGTTATATATGGGACAGTACTGGGTTTGCTTTTTTTAAACCTAATAATTAATTTAATAGTTAATTAGCAGGCAATTGATCCGGTTCTGCTAGTTCAGATACTTAGTCAGTTAAATTGGATTAACAGTTTAACAATCTGCTCCATTACTGAGTAATTGCACACTATTTATAATTGAAAACAAAACAGATGCCTTAATTCCCACCACATTTTAGTGGAATAAACATAGAGCCGGGGGGTCAGGTTTTTTGCCCCAATATGTTGTGTAGTGACTGGTATATGATTGGTTGTCACTCAGTAAATACTTGCCAAATGTCCTTAGCTGAAATGTGTTTGATGTTTGTGGTTCTTCATTTCTGGGAAAAAAAAAAAAGGAATTTGATTAGGTTAGCAGTTTTCTGCACCATCAAATTCCTTGGGGTGTCTCAGTGTCACTTTCAGAAATGAGAGAGACCAAGAGGTCGGGGAGGGGAGGGCGCCCACCTTGACCTCAAACAACATCTTCTCTTTTGTTTTTCTATTTTTGTTTCTGTTGACGGGGTTTTTCTGCCTACAGCCTTGTTCAAAAAACAAGAGACTTCCATTTCCAAGCAAACAGAATAATGACATCAACAGTAATAAGTTTAAAAGTCTCTGACGTACTGAAGAAATGATTTGATTCAATTCCACATATACTTACAAGCCACCGTGCACAGCTTTAATACCTAATTCTCATGACTCATTGAGCATAAATGAATCCTAACGTTCCTCTGATCTGCTTCAGTTTTTGAACATTTCCTTGAATTTGTACAGGATCTTATTGGACACAATACCTGCAGACACTTCATAAATCTTAAGGGTGAAAAATAATTTGGTTGGTGGATAATAGAGTAGGGAAGGGGGGAGGGGAAGAGTCACTGTAGCAGCCTCAACAAAAATATAGGGAGACAAGAAATTTGGGCTGTATTGGAGGCCAACTGTCGTAAATAAAATGGTGTGGAGAGAATATTGGCTGTGAGCATAGATGATGTGGTTTGAGAAAAGGATGAGCAGGGAGTTTGGGGTGTTGGTGCGTCCTGAGTGCCTCTGTGAAGATCTCAAACGTTTTTGTCGGCAGACAACATAGTACATTTTGTACTTTTTTGGTAGGGGAGTGATTTGCATTAACCTTTGTTTGTTTATTTAATGATTTATTGAGGGATAATTGATACATGTATTTAATGAGCATTATTTGATGCATTTGGACATACTGCAAACACCTGTGATACCATCACCTTTGTCTTAGAAGAATAACTAGTATATGAGAGTGAAGGGGGGATGGGGGATAAGAACTAGAAGCCAACTAATAGTAACCAGCTGTTGTAAAAATATTTCCAATGAAAGTGGAAAGAGAAAAAGCATAGAAGAGCTTTTGAAGAGGTAGGTGTGAGGGTGATATTGAGGGATGAGCGAACATGACTCCAAGGTTTCTAGGCTTGTTGCTGAGAAAATCTGGGTCCATTAAAAATAAAAATAACAGTTATTGATCACTTACCTTGTGCCAGACAGAACTCATTTAATCCTCACAACAACTGTACAAGGTGGATACCATTATTACGAATGAGAAGAGTAAGGCACTGAGGTTAAGTAACTTGCCAGCGGTTACAGAAGAAACGTTAAGCCAGGACTTGGGTGCAGGCAGGCAGGCTCTAGGGTAAGGCTCATCAGCAGGAAGAGGAACTGAGCATATTTGCAGAAAAAGAATCCTTCAGTGGTGTTTCCACCTTGGGAGCTGAGAAGACAAAGTCTCGCCATGACATGAGGTATAGTTTCTGCTGCTGCGGCTGCCACTTTCTGCTTCACTACTAAGAATCACTGGTCACTACCTTTGCAATGTGCATGCCCTTCATATTTCCTTTCTTTTCCACCATAAAAAGCCTCCCAGTTTTGAGAATTTTTGAAATGTGGCCAACCTCTGGCTTAAAGCACAGGCGCAGCCTTCCTATGGCTTTATTTATTTAATAAAAATATTTTATTTATTATTTATTTATTTAGGCTGTGCCAGGTCTTAGTTGCAGCATGCAGGATCTAGCTCCCCGACCAGGGATCGACCCCAGGCCCCCTGCATTGGGAGCTCGGAGTCTTACCCACTGGACCACCAGGGAAGTCAGTCAGTCCCCCTTACGGCTTTAGCGTCCATGGGTCAGAAACAAGATCAGTAACAAACTTCAGTTAACCAGGAATTGAATATGAAATGTTCAATAAATCTGATGAATGGTCATCTTGTTACTGACAGCAAGTTTGTGTGCCTGACACACAGTGAGGCCAAACAAACTGAAACTGGCGTTTGGAGCAGAAAAATGTTTATTGCAGGGCCATGCAAGGGGTCGGGTGGCTCGTGCCCAAAAAACGTGAACTCCTCAAAGGGTTTCAACAGAGCACTTTTTTTTTGTTTAACATCTCTATTGGAGTATAATTGCTTTACAATGATGTGTTAGTTTCTGCTGTATAACAAAGTGAATCAGCTATACATATACATATATCCCCATATCTCTTCCCTCTTGTGTCTCCCTCCCTCCCACCCTCCCTATCCCACCCCTCTAGGTGTCACAAAGCACCGAGCTGATCTCCCTGTGCTATGCAGCTGCTTCCCACTAGCTATCTATTTTACATTTGATAGTGTATATATGTCCATGCCACTTTCTCACTTTGTCCCAGTTTACCCTTCCCCCTCCCCGTGTCCTCAACTCCATTCTCTAGTAGGTCTGCGTCTTTATTCTCGTCCTAGGTTCTTCATGACCTTTTTTTTTTTTTTTTTAGATTCCATATATATGTGTTAGCATACCGTATTTGTTTTCCTCTTTCTGACTTACTTCACTCTGTATGACAGACTCTAGGTCCATCCACCTCACTACAGATAACTCCATTTCGTTTCTTTTTATGGCTGAGGTGAGTGAGAGGCTTGGTTAGTTGTTGCAGACTTCTTGGGGTCGGAATCCTTTGTTCTTGCAGCTGTCCATGTAGGTCATGATGTTCTTGCCAACTTCCAACAAGACAAAAATTATTTTCTGTTCTGCATCTTTTTTATCTCTATATGAATGGACTCTTAAAGGTCAGAGCCCTGAGAATAGGCCATCCTATATATTTCAGGCTATAGGCAACATTCTTTTACAAAAGGTGCAGAGTCAGCATGACTAGGCAAAGTAAAAGGAACAGATCTAATAAGGAGTCAGATTTGTTCTTACAATCTGAACTGATGTTTTATTTTTGGCTTCCAAAAGTTATGTCCAGAATAATAGATATGTGAAAAATACATAATATTCCTTGGAATACTTAAGTGTTATTTTTTTTTATAATGGATTGAGTCAGAAAGTTTAATAGGGAAACAGTACCCAATATATAAATATTCACATCATTCAATTTCCAGAGATGCCGCCTATGTAGAAAGACTATTAATACTGAGCTAATCTTTTTAAAAATCATAATTTTATTAGTGGAATGGGGAATACAGATCTTAACAACAACTTTCTGGAAATTCATTTTGTATAACTGAAGAACAGTTAACCTTTTTTGAGTGGTAGGGATGTACAAATATTCTGTAATTAGTATTTATAAATATATATCCCCAGGTGAAGTTTTGGGTAATATCTTTTTAAAGGGTTCAATAATTAAATATCTGTAATGAGAAGCATTTGTCTCTGAAATAAATTAATTGCTAGATATTTTCATCATAAAAATGCTTAAACATGTGAAATAAGAAAACATCTGAAATTTTAATTTGGACTTCCAAGGGGGCTGGTTAAATAACCAAAAAAGCAAATATTGGAAAAAGCTTATTTACTGGAAAGGACCAAAGCTGCTTTTGATTCAGCTGCATCTTGTCATTATTTTGCCTGTTTTGTTGGGCGCCATACTTACTAGGAATTTGCTTGTGGGAACTTGCCAGTCTTTAGTTGAAATAATAAAGTGGGATACAGAGGTAAAGAGATGTGCATCTGAAGAATATGGTTGGAGGGCTGGGGGCTTCATTGATGCACTGGTTAGAATGTAATTAGGTCCTTGAGCAGGGCAGTGCAATTAAATAGTCTAGGAGGGCATAATTAGATGGGTGGCTGAATGGTGTAATTACATTCAGAAGAGGGGGGCTGTAATTAGATGTGAGGCGGGGGGGGGTGTATTTAGATGCCTAGGTTGAGGATATAATTAACATATGGGCGAGAAATTAAATTATGTGTGTGGGTGAAGCATAATTATGTGTGGGAGTCCATGTGGATACATGGGTGAGGGTACATAGAAATGAATGGGTTAGATGCAATTAGATGTGTGAGCTCATGTTCTTATGGACAAAAACTTGATATTTTCATCAATAGGGGCAAGCATATGTTTTGACTTAATCACTAATAGCAGCTGGCATATAGTGACAGCCTTTCAGGCCTATCTAAAGGGTTGCAAATCAAAATCCCTGCTTTTCTATTAGGACTTGAGACCCACATCTAACATTGACATTGATTCCTCTTCTTAATCATGGTACTTGGTGGTGTTCTAAGTACTGAAAGGCTTGGTAATTTTTCTAGCTTGAAAACTGCATGACAAGGAAGACTTACTCCTCCTTCCTATAAAAGAGAAATCTGGAGGGAGTAGCAGAGCAAAACAAAGATTTTTCCTTTGGATTGTGAAGCGTGAAAATAGAAGTGCCAACTCTTCCAGCTTAAAGTATCAGCATAAAGTTACATGTGTAACAAAACCAGCAAAATTTAGCTTGACAGCCTCATTTGTTTTTTAGTTTATGAAACCATGTTTATTCAGCAATATTAATGGCATTTATCCCCTTCCTCCCAAGTATAAAATTAGGAAGGCGAGGAATGTAGGTTACGGGTACAATAGAAACAGAATGATAGAAAGAAGCTAGAGGAAGAAGAATCTAGAACAAGTTAGGTCCAAAAATCACCCAGTGCATCTGAGAAACTTATATTGAATTAGTGAAGTATGGTGAGAGTTATAATAATCTGATATATCCTGTATTAAATTTAAAACAGTGGAGTCTTTTGTTACCATCTTCAAAAGCAAGAGAGCATTTTAAAATACAAATTCATTGCTTACAGAAATTCTTGGTATTAAAGTTATTTCACTGGCCACTAGTCTGCTTAATCTGATTCAGTCTGTTACTCAGTTCTCCTAATTCTGGACACCTTAGAGCCTCCTCTCATCTGTTTAGGGCTTAGGTTGTATCTGGTCGAGCTTCACCGTGGATAGAATCCAAGTGGGTCGCTTCCAGGATTTCAAACTTTTTGGCTTCCTGGTGCTCCCAAGAAGCCTAGATTTAAGGTTAGTTATTTTTATGACCTGGATGTAGGGACATTACAGCCTTCTCCCTAATCTCCAGTTTTGTCCTACAGTGATTCTGCAGAACATTTTTTATTCTTTGATTCTGATGCTAATTTTTTACATTGTTAGACATGCCTAAAAGATACCCTCTCTCTCCAAGAATATTGTAACTTTTTTTTTTCAGGCAAGGCTTTATTGGGGCCCCTGCTGCAGCAGGGGTGGGGAGTGAGAACAAACAACAGGTTCCCTTGCTTGCTTGCTTCCCCAAGGGGGGGCGAGCTTGTTCCTTATATGGGGGTGAGGGTAGGGGTGTGTCCAGGGCTAGGGCCGGAGGGGTGGCTTCAGTGGTTTGCCCACCCCTTTGTGGTGTTTTGTTCAGGGCGCATGCACACTACCCTGCTTTTGCTCCAGGTTCTTCAGGAGTGGCAGTTGGGTTTTTTGGTCTCTTTTTTGTCCATAATTTTGCCCCAGCTGGGCATGTACACAGTTATTTTTAGTCCCATACAGTTTCTTTGTATTTTGTTGCTGGAGGAGAGGTGTGTCCAGGTACAAGCTCTGCAGCACTGCAGCAAAGGGTCCCAGGTCCCAGCCTGTCTCATTCCCCCCTGAGAGACTCTACACCCTTATTCTTAAGGGGTAAAGGGCCGAAGGTCTCTTCTTCTGAAACTTCCTCCTGCTGGACAGGGGCCGCAGACCCTGGCCAGAGGTGTAGCAGTCCCTTGCTGACTTCTGCACTTCTAATTTGTGATCAGAGGCGCTGTTACTAAAATGTTGTGTATTCCTGTGAATATAGTTACCACAACTTTGTTTAATCCAGTTCTTTATTTACTAAATGGTTTGCACGTTTCTTTTTTCCCACACCTGTCCTTCCTCCCCTCCCTGCAAATCCAGCCCAAACTCTAAGAATTAGAGATTGATGGTGGTTAACTCAGTCGCTCATAGAGGTAGTGTAATTATCATTGAGGACATCTAGTTATGTCTATGTGATGGAAGATGAGTAGGTGATCAAGGTCACTGGGTCTTACTACTTTGTTGTCTTGTGTGGATTGCCCATGAAGAGGAAGAGGAAGTGACGTGTTTGGCTTTGGAAATGACTTGGTAAATAAGGCTTTATTCACTTAATTATAAAAGTCTTTCTGGGACACTTTGGAGCTATTTACATAAGGCACAAAGAACAGGGTTTAAGTTCTTCAGTTTTTAATAGCTTTCTTCAAGGCATATTCTCAGCCAGGAATATTTTCACAGTTGGCGTTTGTAGTTTGTTTCTGAAAAAGTCTTCCAACCTGTAACAAGTCTTTTCACTTTCATTCATGCCATAAAACATCAAAGACTCTAATTTTTGTCTTTTTTTCCCCAATCTTCCTAAGATGATCTAATAGGCCGAAATCTCAACTACCTTTCTTATGCCTGAAAACTTCAGATCTCAGGTCCCAGTGTCAGTTCCTCAGAGAGATTTTCCCTAACCTTATAGCATTCTGTACTTTCCTATTTGTTAAATTCTGTTTTTCCTGTTTCCAGGAGCAGGGTATGTGTCTATTTTGTTCACCAGTACGTTTCCAGCATCCATAACAGCTCCTGGCGCATCTTAGTGCTCAACAAATAATTGTTGAATGAAAAGGGAAGTCAGGCATCAGGGCTATTTAAGAAGAGGCACAGGCAGTGCAGGCTGTGGACCGTAATAAGGGTAAGGGTGTCTCAGAAGCAAGATTCTGAATGGCTTCATTAATCAGCTTATGTTTAGAGAGTGGTGGGTCTCATGTTTGTTCTTGAAGTTTGGAGATTATATATCCATTATGGCAGAAGACCTAAATAGACATTTCTCCAGAGAAGACATACAGATGGCCAAGAGGCACATGAAAGATGTTTCGCTAATTACAGTAAGTCCCCTACGAACGAGTTCCATTCTGAGAGCTTGTTCGTAAGTCCAATAAAGTTAGCCTAGGTACCCAACTAACACAATCGGCTATGTAGTACTGTACTATAATAGGTTTATAATACTTTTCACACAAATAATACATAAACAAACACGAAAAATAAAGAAAACATTTTTAATCTTACAGTACCATACCTTGAAAAGTACAGTAGTTCAGTACAACAGCTGGCATACAGGGGCTGGCATCGAGTGAACAGGCAAGAAGAGTTACTGACTGGAGGAGGGGGAGGAGGTGGGAGATGGTAGAGCTGAAGGATCGTCAGCAACAAGAGACATAGGGCAAGCTGCAATTTCACTCACGCCTGACGTTGATGACAGAGGTTCTGGTTCCTTGCTTTATTCAATTCTATCTACCCTCTTGAAAAAACGATCTAGTGATGTCTGGGTAGTAGCTGTTTTTTTCTCATCATGGATGACACAGTAGCACTGGATTGCATTCTGAATGGCTGCTGCAACCTTCGTGTACCATTCTACCTTCCAGTCCTGTGCTTCAAATACTAACAGTGCCTCCTCAAATAAAGAAAATCCCCTTGCCATCTCCTGCGTTGTGAATCTCTTCAGTTCTTCAGTTACTTCTTCTTCCTCTTGTCACTCCACTCTCTCAATTATTTTCACTTTTGTTTCCATCGTTATCTTTTGGTGCTTCTTAGCAGCACCAACTACATCACCGCTGCTTTTACGCTTGCTGCCAGCATCCTGGGCTTGAAATAAAGATACTGTACTATTGTACTCTATACAGTACAGTACAGTAAAGTACACAAAAGCACAACCACTTGTAAAGGATGCACATATGTGACAATGTACACCAGACACGTGAACTAACTTATGTGATTGGACGTGCGAATGCATGTTCACATCTTTGAAAGTTCGCAACTTGAAGGTTCGTATGTAGGGGACTTACTGTATTAGAGAAAGGCAAATCACAACTACAGTGAGGTATCACCTCACACCAGTCAGAATGGCCATCATAAAAAAGTCTACAAATAACAAATGCTGGAGAGGGTGTGGAGAAAAGGGAACCCTCCTACACTGTTGGTGGGAATGTAAATTGGTGCAGCCACTATGGAAAACAGTATGGACGTTCCTCAAAAAACTAAAAATAGAGTTGCCATATGATCCAGCAATCCCACTCTTGGGCATATATCTGGACAAAACTTAAAAAAGATACATGCAGCCCTATATTCACAGCAGCACTATTCACAATAGCCAAGATATGGAAACAACCTAAATGTCCATTAACAGATGAATGGGTAAAGAAGATGTGGTGTATATATACAATGGAATACCACTCAGCCATAAAAAAAGAAGGAAATAATGCCATTTGCAGCAACATGGATGGACCTAGAGATTATCATACTGAGTGAAGTAAGTCAGACAAAGACAAATATATGATATCACTTTATGTGGAATCTAAAATATGACACAAATGAACTTATCTACAAAACAGAAACAGACTCATGGGCATCATCAGAAAATCTACAAACAACAAATGCTGGAGAGGGTGTGGAGAAAAGAAAACCTTCTGGCACTACTGGTGGGAATGTAAATTGATACAGCCACTATGGAGAACAGTATGGAGGTTCCTTAAAAAACTAAAAATAGAATTACCATATGACCCAGCAGTCCCACTACTGGGCATATACCCAGAGAAAACCATAATTCAAAAAGACACATGCACCCGAATGTTCATTGCAGCACTGTTGACAACAGCCAGGTGATGGAAGCAACCTAAATGCCCATCGACAGATAAATGGATAAAGAAGATGTGGTACATATATACAATGGAATATTGCTCAGCCATAAGAAGGAATGAATGGGTCATTTGTAGAGACGTGGATGGATCTAGAGACTGTCATACAGAGTGAAGTAAGTCAAAGAGAAAAGCAAATAACATATTAACACATATATGTGGAATCTAGAAAACTGGTACAGATGAACCAGTTTGCAGGGCAGAAATAGAGACACAGATGTAGAGAACAAACGTATGGACACCAAGGGGGGAAAGCGGGGCGGGGGATGGTGGTGTGATGAATTGGGAGATTGGGATTGACATACATACACTAATATGTATAAAATGGATAACTAATAGGAGCCTGCTTATAAAAAAATAAAATTCAAAACAAAAGCAGAAACAGACTCACAGACATAGAGAACAGACTTGTGGTTGCCAAGGGGGAGGGGGGTGGGGAAAAGATGGATTGGGAGTTTGAGAGTAGCAGATGCAAACTATTATATACAGAATGGATAAAGAACAAAGCCCTACTGTATAGCATAGGGAACTATATTCAGTATCCCATGGTAAACCATAATGGAAATGAATATAAAAAAAGAATGTATATATGTGTATAACTGAATCACTTTGCTGTACAGCAGAAATTAACACAACATTGTAAATCAACTATATGTCAATAAATTTTAAAAATAAATAAACGAATAATATATCCATTATGACATTAAGAAAATGCCTTTAGGTCAGACACTGCTTAAAATAGATTGTATGCTCAGTAGAAATCTGCAAATTAAGTAATTCTTGAACAAATTGTTGATCATCTGATCTGTTCTTAGTTTGCATATAGAACAGTGAGCAAAAAAGATATGATACTTGGATTGATTCATACAAAAATGTGCATTTAAAAACTCATTGATTGATCAGAGTAGTAGATATACCCTCCAAGGGCCAATAATTAGAAAATATTTTGTTCAAAATCTATGTAAACCTTTGAAATTGCAAGTATCTCACACAAAGGTAAACTATATGTAATAGTAGTGCTTTAGCAATGTAATGATAATTTTTCCCCAGATAATTTAATTCTTTTAGTATTTAATAATGTACTAGTCTCATATATTTTATATGGGACTTCAGAGTTTTCTGATGATGTTCAACACCTCAGCTGATTTTAATTCTCATAATCATACTGGGAGACAGATGGGATAGTTATTATCATGCCTGACTTCCAGTGAGGCACTGAGAGTTTGCAGGGCCTGGTAAACCATAATCTGAATCCAGATGGTTAATATAATAGAGTCATTAAGAAGATGGCCATTAATAGATGGAACAGTGATAGGTGAAAAAACTTGGCCAAAGATTTATAAGGTGAATCGGTGGTCAAGCAATATTTTGAGACCATTGCTGTAGTCAGTCTGCCTAATCCATCCTTTCATTTAGAGTAGTATTTTTTAAGGTTAGCAGGAAGAGTGTTATAGTATAGTACTATGTTCTCAGACCCAGTAGATATTTTCTTACATGGGTGCAAGGAGATACCTTTGAAAAGAAAGGATGCAGTTAGCGCCTTAATAAAAATAGTCCTTGACAGAATCATAATATTTTTGTGGAAATGGATGACCAAAATTCTTTCTATGTAATATACACCAAAAGGAGGACACCTTGTTCACGGATCATTCTGGTAAACATCGACCATTGCCAAGTTAAAATATTTTGTGTGTAAAATAGAATAATGATAGTATTATCTCAATTAGTTAAAAACAAAATTCCGCAGTATTTTCTCAATTAAGTTTTTTCTCTGTAAAACTTTGGTGAGCTCCTTTGTTCACTGGCATATTACCAATGCCCAGAAGAATGCACCCAGATACCAGAGAAACAGTTATTGAAATGAAATTGCTTGTGTGAGGGCTAGCATTGACCAAATGAAGAGGAAGTAAGCAAATATTACCAGCACAAAGTCAGAATTGGCTTCCTCCTCAACTGGGCTTTTGTTCAAAGGCTTAAAAAAGTGTAATGGTGTGTGTGTGTGTGTGTATAAAACATATATATACATATATGCTGTATATGACATATACGTATATATAATGTAAGAACAGGTAAACACCATATAAAGTAGGTAAATTTTCTGCTAATAAAATTATTCCAGTTGTTAATATAGAGTGTGATAAATCACTATTTTACCATGTTTCTTCCAAACCCATGGAATCTAAGTATTTTGTGGCTTGAACAAGTCAGTGAACTCTGCTAGAAGGAGGAAAGAGATGAAAGAAGAGGGGAAGGATAATGGGAGGACCACCATGCTAGTGGCTCAGTGAGATGCTTTATGTACATCATCTCATATAAGCTCATATAGTCAGTCCTGTGCAGCATTATCCCTCTTTAGAGACCGGAAGTGGAACGCTCACGGGTCCCACAATCTGGAAGTTAGGAGGTAGTATTTGTACCCAGGTTTACGCTGCTACTCCTGCTGCCGCTTCCCAGCTCTGCTTGTTCTGTGCCCCGATTCTTGCTTGGAAAACTGGGATTGTCGGTCGATCTGGTCCAGGGACTTTCCTTTAACAACAATGAGCGGGGGTTAAGTTGGCTTTCACAAAGCAAACTAAATATTAGTAGAGCATGAGTGAGCCCACACTTTTGACATAAACTATATACAGATAGTTGTATAACTCACTGAACTCAGATCAGGCTTCCATCCTCACTCCTGAAACAGGTCTGTCCTGAGGAAGGTTACCAGTGACCTCCATGTTGCAAAATCCCGTGGCAATTTTCCGCACTTATCTTACGCAATCTATCAGTATCATTTGCTGCAATTTTTCCCCATCCTTCTTGAGTATCTTGAGATATTTTTTTTTAAACTTAGCTTGCAAGACACCCTACTTTCCTGTTTTTCTCTCCCATTCCATTGGCCACTCCTTCTGTCTCCTTTACCGATTTCTCCTCAGTCTCCTGACTTCTTGTTGGAGCCTCCCAGGATTCAGTTCTTAGACCTCCTCTCTTTCCTGTCTACACTCATTCACCAGCTTGTCCCCCGATTTTAAATATCCCCTATATGCTGATCACCTCCATCTTTCTATCTCCAGGAGAGACCAGTTCCCCGACTGTATTCTCATATATTCAACTGCCTACTTGACATTGCCACTTAAATGTCTAATGGGGATCTCACACTTGACATATTTAAAATTGAACTCCAAATTATCCCCCCTCCAAAACCTGCTTCTCTATCATCTTCCATGTCTCAGTAAATGGCAAGTCTGTCTTCACAGTTGTCCAAGCCCCAGACTGTGGCATCGTTCTTGATTCCTCTCTTTTTCTCTTATCCTATTTCCATTGCATCAGCAAATCCGGTCAGCTCTTCCTCCAAAACATCTCCAGAATCTGGTTACTTCTGACTACCCCCACTGCTCTCACTCTAGCCCAGGCCACCAAAATCTCTAGTCTGCTGTTTCAGGAGACTGGTCTCTTTCTTTCTGTGCATGACATCTTACAGCCTATTCACACAGCAGCAGAGTGATTGTTCCAAAATATGTTATAGCGTCACTCCTTTGCTCACCCTTACTTTGACTTGATTCTCATCTCATAATAAAGCCCAAAGTCTTTACAGTACCCTCCAAAGCTCTACAGAATTTGTTCCCCAACCTTCCTACCAGATAAGTCTCTAATCTCTCCTCCTTCTCTGTCCCTTGCTTACTCATCTCCAGACACAGTGGGCTCTTTCCTCTTCATTTCACACCCCAGGAGTGTCCCCTCCCAGTGGTTCCCACAGGTACCTGTAAGGTTCACTACCCCCTGTCCTTCAGGGATTTGCTTCCATGTCTCCTGACCACCCTATTTCAATGGCAAGTCCTCTTCAAAAGTATTTCCTCATCTTCTCATGCCAATGATTTTCTTTCTCTCCACAGCCCATGTCACCATCTGATATTCTGTTTATTTACTCATTTGTCTTATTTATCATCCATTTCCCCGCTAGGATGTAAGCTCCTTGTGAACAGGGATTATTATGTCCCTGTCACCCAGGACAGTGCCTGGGACATAGTAGGTGTTTAATAAATACTCGTGGAATAAAAAAACAGTTAATTTGAGCATAAAGACTTAAATCTACGTCTAAAAAATTACAGATCTAGCCCATGTGTTTGTTGATTTCAAACCTTCCTCCCAGGAGTGACTGAGAAAAATACCACGTGCCATCCTGGCTTATCCTGGGCATGTTGGAGTGCTGGCCTTTGCTTGACACTCCTCTCTGTATCCTGATCTGGAGGTCACTGGACAGTCTCTGCTGTAGTGTTATGAAGGGAAGTCTTTACCATCTGCAAATGCTTAGACGCTACAGTTTCAGTACTGTATCTTCATCAGCTATATTGTCATAGCTCTGGCTATTCCTTTTACAAAATAGAAATCAAGGAAGTGAAATCCCCTTCTTGTGCTACAGTCAGTGCCCCTCACCTACCAGTGATCACTCACACCCCTGGAATTTCATTTTTCTGCTTTAATTACTTTATGTGCATATATTCGGGTATTCATTTATTCTTTTGGTGTAATCCATATTATGCCCTTCAGATTCATCAAGGATGGCTGACTTAATATCGGCATGGTTATTTTATGTCCCAATTATGCAGATGTAAGGTGTTCCCCCAGAGAACACCAACTACTGTGCCTGGTTTCAGCAAGCAGGAAATGCTGTGCCTCGTGGTTCTTGCTGACCCAGCTAAAAGAGACCGAATGTCACATTTCACTTCCAGGGGCTAGTGCTGGGCTTTGATATTCCCTGGTACTATAAATAGCACCCCAGGGAACATTCAGGTACACGGAACATTTTCTTTGCAGTCCAGTTCAATGTCTGCAGAAAGTTATATGCTGTCTGGATGGACACAAGTCACTTGTGCCTTAGTGCCTCCTAAGTTCTAGACAGACCCACCCAGAGTGTTCATGTGCTCATAAACACAGCGTTTGCTCTCAGCATACTTCTGTGCCTCTGTTTATGCTGCTGTCTCTGCCTGGCAAAATCTTACTCATCCTTAAAGATTCATCTCGAGTGAGAAAGCATTCCCTGAATCAGCTTGACAGACGTGCCTTCTTGCCCCTCTCTGGATTCTCCACAGCATGTGAAACATACCTCTTCTACAGCAAGTTCAGCATTACAATAGGGTCTGTTACATAAGTTTCTGTGTTCACACTCTCCTCACATCCCAAACTGTGAATTCTGAGACCTGTGATTTCCCTGTCTTCGCGTTTATCCCCAACAGTTAGCATAGGAAACACCAGCAACGTTGATTGAATGACTGATTGTATGAATGAATGGAATTGTCTCCAAATAGGGGAATAGAATTCATCTGAGTTTGTTCCCAGCTTAATGCCTTTAAAAAGAATCCTAAGAATGTTTAGTGGGGATTTTTCCATTTTCTTTAGCAGTCACTCCCTACTATGTGCATGGCCAGTTTGATACCAAAAAATGTTATATTGAAATACACTTCAGGGAGTTAAAAAAAAACCCTTTTATTTCAAAGGAATAGGCTCGTTTGTTCCTTGCAAACTTCCTGGCATCTTTCTTTCTACATGCTCTTTTCCCTCTGCCCAGTCTTCAGCCAAATTCTCTGGCCGGGTCTGCTGTAAACAATGATTTTGTGAGTGGTTGTGTGTTCTCTGCAGTGAAAACCCGCCTTGTTTTCTGTTGCTAGGCAACCCCATTCCAGCTGCCCTTGAAGAAATGCGCGGTGGTGGGAAATGGTGGGATTCTGAAGAAGAGTGACTGTGGCCGTCAAATAGATGAAGCAAATTTTGTCATGCGGTAAGAGAGCTCCCACAGCGCGGCTTCTGCCTCCTCTCTTCTCCCCCACCCCTCCTGCCAGCCCCGGGGCCTTTGGAAACCAGTCGCTGGTGATTAATCAGCGGTAGCTGCTCTTCAGCGTCCCTTCAAGTTCCCATATAAGTGAGTTGAGGAGACAGGCCAGGGGAGCCAGGGAACGGGCCCCAAGAAAGTGCAAAGCTGAGAGAGCTTCAGAGGTCGTGGGGAGACCCCCAGAGTGGAAACACTCATTTAATTTTAGACGATACAGTTGGGTGACTCCAACTTTAAGACTTGTTCTTAAGCCAAACTCTCTATGAATAAACATTTTCATTAATTCATTTCATTCTACACACTCTGCTGCTTTGTTTTTCACAAAAGCATTTGGAAGTAGTGAGTAGGATTCGAAGAGGGGTTGGATCTGGGCAGGACTAAGGAAAACTGGAAGGAAGGAGGGGGATTACATTTCGAGCAAAGAGGAAGCTTGGTAAGGGGACTGAGCAGAGTGGTGACACGATCCTGCAGGGGTGTGTAAAGGAAATGCTAGGACACATCCAGCCAAGAGTAGAGACCATGACACTGAAATGGCACCAACCTGCGCCGTTGGGTAATTTTGACCAGAAGGGAAGGTAGCGAGTGATTGGATGGACACAGGCTTGGGATTGTCTGGTGGAGAGGAGAGAAGGGTGGGAAGGGACAGCATGGAGGGTCTTGGCTAGAGACAGCATGAAGTGACACACTTTGAAGTCTCGGCTGGATGGGAAGTGGGCCCTGAGAGGCATGAAGGAGAAAGGAAGGGGGCCAATGGGACCAAATGATGGGGTTCTTCAGAGCTGGAGGGGGCGGTGGTGGGAAAGATGAGAGAAGGTGGAAAAAAGAGAGCTAATGTCAAAGAATGGCCCACTGGAGAATGTGACTTCACCTTCTCTGGGGGATGTGCAGACGTGTTGTAGAAAAAAAGGACATTTGTTACTGAAGAAGTGTAGGTACCTGGAGGCTATTCTGGGGAGGGTCTTTCAGGTGGACCCCGAAGTCTCAGTGAAGTGGAAATGACTGTGAACCAGGGGCCAAAAAGCTCCGGGGCCAGGAAGGCTGAGGTCTCCAGCAACACGGAGGGCAGAAAGCTGAAGGGGGGTGGCGGTTGTGTTTTGTGTTCATTTTTAAGGATAAATAGATAATGGTCTAGAAGTAACAAAAGTTAGCTGAGAGAACACTGAACCACCCCTGGGCTCTGAGCTAAGTGGAGTAGGGGAGAGTAAAGCCTGTCTGAGAATGTTTCAAGGAAGCTGTGTACTCAGGGGAGGGTAAAGTTCCCTCTCAGACAGCAAGGATTGGGCTCCTTGAAAGACTTTATCTTGCTGGTGAAGCCTGCTGTAGAGTGGGAGTGGGGTCCTCTTCTATCTCTCTCTCCTTTATGGAGGTGCCCTGCCCTAGTTTTTCCAGTGTAAGACTCTGTTTTCCTTTCCATTGCCATTCTTATTTTTTGTGATACATACAAACCATGGAAACATGGAGACAATAAAAATGTAGTTCTCTAAATTCAAGTCGACGTCAGTTTGCTGAGCACCTACTTTGTATTGGGTCTTCACTGGGGTTGGGAATGGTATGTTGAACAATTCCCTCATAGACTTAAAACCTGGAGATGTGCCAGTGCTGTGACTGGGGTGATTCAGAAGCAGATGATGAGTGAGTGGGGACCCTCTGAGGGGAAGTGGCATCTGGGCAGAGCCCTCTCTCCATTCCACTCTGGACACAGGCCACCGTGTCCAAGCTCTAAGGTAGGAAGGACGCCAAGTGCTGCCACAGGGTTGTGAACCATGGGGAGAGTGTGGTGAGATGGGATTTAAGCTGTAGAAGTGGGGACAGTTACCTGAAGAGCAGAGGTACCCCCGCTAATACATTGGTGTTAGGTGGAGGCTGAAGGGCCAGCAAAGAAAACAGAGGGGTTGGAGGACCAGCCCTTGCTGCAAACTCACTCTGTGACCCGCAGTGCACCACTGTACCTTTGCTGCAGCTCAGCTTTCTAATCTACGTGAGGAGGTGGCTGCAGACGATACCCCAAGCCTTTCCATTGTGGAAACTCTGATTCTGTGATGATGTGGCTATCACACCACTGTATCACATTCACGTAGTCTAGTTTCCATTTTCATATTGCTCTCGAGTATAAGTTGATTTGCTTTTTCCAGAAACTGTGTAAGGAAGAAAGAGTGGAAATATTATACTCACAGATTCAGGAAAGTTAAGTGATTTCGAGAGGTCTGAGTGCAATGTGGAAGGAGGCATTAGTACAATAAATGTATTTTTTTAGTATTCCTGAGTGGGCATGTGTTTGTCACTACATTTAGGAAGATGGATTTTTAAACTTAACGTGCACAAGATCAGGCCTAAGCATCTTAGGGGATTACCTATATTATTTATTACAAATAAGCAAGACTACATTTGCGTTGTATACATCAATATTGATATATTCAAGTTCAGAATTAATGAGTGCTTGTGATTAGGGTGCACAGCACAGGATTAAACAGATGTTCATGGAATGATGAGGGAGGTGAGGATTGAAAAAAATTCAAAGAAGGTAGCATCAAAACTAGATGTGCACGTGCCTTTGATTCAGTTTCAAGAATGGCGCCATTATCATAACACCTTTGAATTTTTAAAAAGCCTTATTAATAGTTTACAATGTGGGAGTAATTAAATGTTGATAAATTGTTTATAAAGTATTCTTATTTGACCATTTATGTATCTATTTATGCACGGTTGCTTAATACACATTTTGGTGGCACCCTGAGGAAATTGAGGTAATATCATATGTTCAAAATTAAGCATTTAGTGAGTAAATGTGTGATTAGAAAGCACATAGTACGTTCCTGGACTATAGGGTACATGGACAGTTACATTGAAAGATGAGATCCAAAAACAGCCTTACCTGTACACAGTGGTATACCCAGTGACAGTTCAAGATGTTTTCCAGAATTACGATATAACAATGCCATAATTTCCTTTGCTTGGACATTTTCAAATACGTCTTCTAATGCTAGAAGTCAACTCCCCATTTTTCAAAGTAAACATTTGCTCTGTAACCAAAAGCAATACTTTAAAAAGTAAAATTGTTGAATAAAATGTATCTGGAAGTTGTGCAAGACAGAGATAACAGTGATTGTGTCCTGGAGAGGAATTGGGTGGCTCAGGAATATGAGTGAGGACAACATAATTTTGGTGCCTTTGAATTATGCTCAATTATATGTGTTTGACATATTTAAGTGTACATGCAACTTAAAAAGGAGTTTTAGAATTTATTCTATTTAAAGATTCCTCTCCAGACCCATCACCCACCCATCTCCACTCTCCACTTCAAAGAATATTCATTCCTCATCAACTCTGTGATCATATCTTCTAGGACCACGAGTACAGTTACTAAGACACTTCAGCCATTAATATCCGTTCATTGAGCCAACAAGCAATAATGCAGAGTTTGAAACACTTTTACACAATTATGCCTTATTAGAAACAATTTGACTGTATTAAATGTGCCTTTTATGTAAGTCTATGTAATTATCAATTTAGGAGTTGAGGAGCTAAAATTATAGTGTGCTTTTTTTCTAAGAGAAGAGCTACAGGGAAGTATCATAGAAATTTGTACTTGAAGAGAAAGTTTACCCAGAAGAACAGATATTTACACCAGAACACAATGTCATTATTTTCCAGAAGTGAATGTATAAGATATTATCTTTATTGTGTTCAGCATTTCCCTCTATTGCAGGATTTGGCAGTTAGTGTCTGGAAGTGTTTTTCTGAGCTTTTGCTTTGTGATAGGAGGCGTGAAGTGGACCCAGACATATGAGCCATGGATCAATCTATGAGGAACGCACAGAAAAACAAAGTATTTTTTCAGGAATACCAACTAGTTTCATTTAATGATGACAAAACAGGTTAACCGCACTTTCCAGCAATATTCAGAGTTTACAGGTTTAATATAATGTGGTTGATTCTCAAATGTTATGAAGGGCCATCAAGATCAAAGGGGAAGTGATAAATTAGGAGATTGGGATTAACATATACACACTACTATATATAAAATAGATAACTAACAAGGACCTACTGTATAGCACAGGGAACTCTACTCAATATTCTGTAATAACCTATATGGGAAAAGAATCTGAAAAAGAATGGATATATATATGGATATATATATGTGTGTGTGTGTGTGTGTGTATAACTGATTCACTTTGCTGTACACCTGAAACTAACACAACATTGTAAATCAACTAGACTCCGATAAAAACTAAAAAAAAAAAAAAAAATTACATTCATCAAAAGAAAAGAGAGACAAATGCCCAAATTCTAGGCTGTGTTTTATCCTGGGAGTCCTTTTCATCTTTGCAAAGATCAGTTAAATCACAAGACCACAGTCAGCACCATGGCCGGATGAGCCTGGCGGTGAATAAACTCACTCCCCGACATGGTCTTCAGAAACCTCTTGGGATATGATGCAACCACTAGACTAGAGATGCCTTAAGTAGGCTCTGTGACTTGGCTTCCCCCAGGCTTCCCACCATGCCTGTTGTGTTTGTTCTCAGTGGGCACTCAACTGGCTGACATTAATCTGTGGGGAGCTGCCAGAAGAACCAGGATCTTGTTACCAAAGAGCAGGTGAAAGGAAGATTCCAAATCAACTGAGACAAGTTTCTGCCTGGGATACCCTGATGTGGTAGGAGTCAAATACAGGGTAAATACGAGACAACATCAAGGAACTTGTGCTGATCAGCTGAGTCGGTGCTCAGACAAGTCCATGTCCTGGGGGAAATTTGTAGGGAAATTTTAATAGTTGGGGAATGGCCAAGACCTTAATATTTGTAAGATGTCTACCGGCAAATAAACGATGCTTTGGTTTGCTGAAGTAAGAAAAAGTTAAGAGGTGCCCTGCTGTGGAGTCAACTTAGAGACATGGGTGGAGAGGAGCACTTAGGACTCAGTAATAAAAGAAAATCTAATGGAAGCTATAGACTCATTTGGGATGGTCAGAAGTAATAGATATATATTTAGTTATATTTATATGATATTTCTGATATGTGATATATTTGAGCTTTTACTATGAGGCATCAAGGTAGGGACTTTTTATACATTTCTTACTTTAATCCTTGCAGCCACCTTATTGGAGAGGAAAAGTTGTTATCCTCATTTTGTGTAATGGGGAAACTGAGGCAGTTGACAACTTGGTTAATGTCTCACTGGCAGAAAGCCATGGGATTTGGATTTGCAGTTGCAATATTTTCCGTTGTAAGCATTCATAAGACGTTGCGGTCGAGGAGAGCACCCAGGGCTGTGTTGTGTGTGTGTGTGTGTGTGTGTGTGTGTGTGTGTGTATGAGGGAGGAGGAGCTATTTCTGTCACCTGTGCTCTTCCCTTGCCTAGACTAGGATGGTGGAGAATCATTGCATTTCTTTAAATGACAGATTATTTTGTCTTCACCAGTAGGCAACCATACGTTGGTCATGTATCCCAAAGTCGCACATGCATCGATTTAGGTGGCAGAGTTTGCCTTGAATGTACTATTATAATTTAGAATTTGGGAAAAGAATGAAAAACACAAGCAAATACAATTCTTCCTTTTCTCTTGAAGTTTGTTGGTATCCACAGAGAACACTGTAGGTCCTGTGTCTTCTAGGGGACTACACCCTCCTGAACACTAATTTCAAGTCTAATATACCCTGACTTATCACCTCAAAAATATTTTGAATGGAATAAATTCATTTTAGTTATATCTCTTTCCTTTAGTAAATCCTTTACCTCTCTAGCTGACATTTTCTTTCTTCTAAAACAGAAATAGTTTTTATGACAGCGTTTTGAAGATGCTAAGAGTTAGTCATCTAATGTCTATTAAAAGGGAGAGGTGATAAAAACAGTTATTTGTGAATTGAGCTAGACTTAGTAAAATTCCTATTTGCCATGATAATTGACCTGATTTAAAAGTATGTAAATCATTCTGAAGTGCTTGTTCTTGTTTCTCTAGATGCAATCTTCCTCCTTTGTCAAGTGAATACACTAAGGATGTTGGATCCAAAAGTCATTTAGTGACGGCTAACCCCAGCATAATTCGGCAAAGGTAAGAGTTTATGACTTCTGTTTGTGAGGAATTAAAAGGAAGGCTTTCGAAGTATTTAACATCTTAAAGGCAGTGAACATAATTCAGTTTGGGAAACAAAGAAGAAAACCATCTGGATAGGCAGGAAGGATGAAGGAGGGAATTGTAAATAAACTAGACAGGATTGTGGGAATCCAAACACTATTTCATGCTTCCTCTGGGGTTCCGTTTCTTGCCTTTAGAGATGGTAAAAATAACATGTCAATCCATCGTTTTGCTCAAAGAAGTAATATAATATCGTGCTTACTCATTACTACTACTTTCCAATTTGTTGCCTTCAGTCCCAACTCATTGATTGGCACTGATTGGTGAACTGAAGTCATATCAACTTTATTAAAGAGTAAAAACAGAGTAGTGGCCACTTTACTGCATATGAATGCATGAAAGTAGCAATATTGTGGGAATGTACAGGAATGTGTGATTATATGATGTTACAATATAGTACATCACATGATATTCAGTCAGATTTGGGAAAGCAGATGGAAAATTCTTACTCTAGTATCGATTCCAGAAATCTTGGCAGCTGCTGTGGGAGCTTCTGGGGGTCGTCGGTCTCTAGTTGATGAAGCCCAGCGGTAAGCTGTGAGCTGTTTATCCAAGGACTGTTCATCGTAGAGAATGACTCAATCTCTGTGAAAAGAAGAGTCGAACATCGCCTTTATGCTCTCCCATGTACACTAGCAGTTAATAGTGAAATACCCAGATAGTCTAAGCTCAGGCATTTGCCACCTAAGGAAGTCTTATCCAAGTGAATAGCACTTGTGTGTCACTTGATAAACAATGCTACGCTACTTGTTTTGGTTCATAAGTAAGTATTCCCATAAAATAGATGTTGGGAAACACAACCGATTTTTAATTTGACAGATACTGTGAAATTACACTTCCAAAATGTACCATTTACTTCCTCTTTGGTCATGGATCAGACTGCCTGTTTTCCAGTACTGAAAACATTATGTGCTGTTCATCTTTTAAATTTTTGTCAGTTTGCTGAGTTAAAAATGATACATTATTTTTTTACTTAATATGTGTTTTTTTTTTGAATATGAGAAGGGCTGAGTGGGTATTGACTATTAGTATTTTTTCTTCTGTGAATTGCCTGTTTGCATTTTTTGCCCGTTTCGTACTTTTTTTCTTTTTACAAACTATTTTCCTGTTGATTTATAAGAACTGTATAGATATTAAGTCTTTGTTTGCTATATATGGAGCAAATATTTTCTTCTAATCTGTTTAACTTCTGTCCTATCAGAATTCAACATTTTTTATACAATGAAACTTGTTAGTCTTTTCCTTTTTTTTAAAAAAACTAGACAGTCTTTAGACAGTCTTCCTTACCCACATTCCCTCCAATGAGAAAATATTATCCTGTATTTTTTTAGTGCATTTATAGTTTCATTTTTTATACTTAAGAAATTTAATCCATGTGACTATCTTTATTTTTATAACACTGATCTTAATGTTTTTCCACAAAAATATATGTTCGTTATAAGAAATTAAGAGAGAAAAATACAAAGAAGATGGTAACAAAAAGAATCACCCCAAACCTCACCATTTGTAAATAACTATAACTAACACGAGGTACACTTTTTTCAGATATTTCATATATTCTTCAGAACTTTGAAGATATTGTTTCATTATCTTCTGGCACCCAGAGTTGCCAACCAAAAATCTAATGGAAATTTATTCATTTTTTTGTTTGAGGGAAATCTTTCTTTCCTTCCTCCACTAAAACGTATACATTTCTTTTTACCATTTAAATTCAGAAAGTTTACCAAGATATATCTCAGAGTGGGTCTATTTTTTCATTAATGTTGCTTGGCACATTAATGAGAGGTCTTTTGAGTTGGAAGATGTGGAGGTGTAGTGGTTATGAGTCTGTCCTCTAAAGCAAGATGACTTGGGTTTCGCTTCCTGCTCACCCACTCACAGCTGTGTGAGCTTGACTGAGTTACTTAACACTTCCTCCTTCAGTTTCCTCATCTATAAAAAAGGAATAATAATACTTAGTTTAATTCATACTTACAATGAATTAAACTACATATATATGTAGATGTATATATGTGTAAATATGTGTGTGTATATATGTATATTGTAATTATATATATGCTTAGAACAGTGCCTGGTATATTGTAAGCACTATATAAATGTTAGCTATCATTAGTATTGCTTTTCATCTTTGTGAACATTCTCTCTCTTATATGCATGATTATTTTCTCTTCTTCATTATATTTGCTCTCTCTTTCTAGTCCTCCTATTAAGTGGATATTAGAACTTCTAGATATATTAACCATGATTTCTAACTCTTTCCTTGTACCATGTAGCTTTGTGTGTGTATATGTGTGTGTTGTGTCCCAAGAATAACCCCTTTCAGCTCAGTAAATCGTATTTTAGTTGTGTTCATTCGGCTATGTAGTCTACCATTTCCACTTTTTAATTGTATTTTTATTTTTTGTGAGCTAAATTATTTTTCTCAAAGCAGCATATTTTTTAT
This sequence comes from Balaenoptera borealis, assembly GCF_965194805.1. Lineage (NCBI taxonomy): Eukaryota > Metazoa > Chordata > Mammalia > Artiodactyla > Balaenopteridae > Balaenoptera > Balaenoptera borealis. The sequence goes on along the minus strand of NC_138870.1, from coordinate 18,918,396 downwards.
GGATATAATGTCCTCTTAGGTTTCATCAAGACTGTATAAATGGACTTAGAAGTTTTGTGTTTTTGTTCTTTCTATATTCAGATTATTCTTCCTATTTTTTGGACTTAATGCTACATATATGATTTGACATTTTCCAAAATTTGTACTATAGTTTTCTGTTCAATTTTGTATGGTAAGCCTTTTTGCTGTCAGTGAATATAGCTTTATAGGTATATACTTTCATAATAAACAGTTAGTTTAAAAAATGTCACTGAAAACCAAAAATGCCAGTCAAATTTGTGAGTTAGTGTTGAATAACTTAAATGAATGACCAAAACTCAGTGCTCTATATTTAATTTTTAGTGTGATTTGTTTGCTGACATAAACTAATGTCAAGGAGTTGGGAAGAATAAGAAAACAAGACCTTTCTCTTTTACAGTTTAGTTATTGACTCACACTCAGTCTTGGGTTTTTTGTGGGTTTTTGTGAGAGGGCTTGGGGATCTGATCAGGAAGATGTCAGAAAATCAACAATGATTATGATTTCTCTTTAATTCAATTAAGTGGATTAGTGTTCTGGAAATCATAAATATGTGCAATTTTTAAAATTGGGAAGGGTTCATATCAGATTCAAGAGAATGAGCAAAAGGTCAAGAGAACACTTACAGAAATATTTTTCTTTGATTATTTAAATTTTTTTAGATAATTTCAGATTCACAAGAAGTTGCAAAACAAAAAAAAGTACAGGAAGGTCCTTTGTACTCTTCATCCAGTTTACCCCAATGGTAATGTCTTGCATAACCATAGTATAATACTTTTCCGTGCCTGGAGGGGAATGAAACATTCAGTACATTACACTGAAGGACAAAAGAGTCTATTTTTCTACCTGAATATGTGGAATTGGTGGTAAGATTTTAAAAAGCTCGTGAAAATGAGTATTTATTTAGAACAAGACAGAGCAAGATGAAAGAGAAAGTGAGATTGTGATTTTGAGAAAAATTATAACTACAGAAGGAGAAAGGAAAGGATCAATAATTGTTTGAAGGGAAAAAAAGTTCAATATAAAGAATTAATGCAAGGCAAGCAAGAGTCATTATGATTAATGCTGGGTCAACATTTAGTCAGTGTTTCTATGTGCCAGCTTCTGTGCTCTTTATATGCATTGCCTCATTTAATCTCAAAATAATCCTAATAAGGAAGTATTTTAATGTGTGTTTTTACAGAAAAACAAACGTGACATAAGTTTTGTCATCTGCTCATATTCACAGCTGCTGGTCATCAGTCTGGGACTTCACCCAGACTTGTCTCAATCCAAAACCCGTACTCTTAACCAGTGACCATCGCACACCCCATCTTTCCAGGTGATCCATATGTTGCACAAGGAGACAATTGAGTTTCCACAAGTGATAAGTCATTTTGGAAAAGGGAGTGAAAGTTTTTTCACTTAACAAAGTATATTCAATGATGCAAGGTTTTTTAATACAAAATCAAAATGCATATAGCAGTTCCATTTTGTGAAATATGGAAAAGTATATCCCAGTAACATCAGATACTTTTATATACTTAACAGTTAGACAACGGGAATTCCCTGGTGGTCCAGTGGTTAGGACTCAGCGCTTTCACTGTTCTGGCCTAGGTTCAATCCATGGTCAGGGAACTAAGATCCCGCAAGCCACGTGGCTCGGCCAAAGAAGCAAACAAAAATTAGACAAAAAAGCAAACCCTCTATAGAAAAATTACGGAATTTTATTGAGGGACATTTTGGACAACCTAAATGTCAAATAATATTAATCCTAATGATTCTTGCTTAACCTTGTGTTAATTCTTTATATTGAACTTAATCTTAACCAACAGGTTTACTTTGCCTCGTAAACATTTAATTTTTGACCCTTTCCTTTCTCCTTCTGTAGTTATCAGATTCACATATATATAGACCCTTAATATATGACAGAGGTAATATTGTAGATCAGAGAGAAAAGGACAAATTTTTCAAAATGATGTGAAGACAGTTAGGTGTCTATGAAATTATACCTCTACCTCATACCTTATACCAAATATCATTTCCAGATGGTTAAGACCTAACTTTGAAAAGCAAAACAAGAAAGCTTGTAGAAAATAACATAGGTCTTGTGATTTCTTATATAAGAATCACATAGCACTAAATAGAAGGGAAAAGACTGATAAGTTTGATTTATTAAAATTGGGAACTTTTATTCATAAAAAGACATGGTAGAGGTAGGGCAAATACAACCACATTTTAGAGGAAGACAACTAACAAAGGACTTGGATCCAGAGTATACAAATAACTTTTACGTGTAATTTAGAAATAAATTAATTGAATATGAAAAACAGAAAACCAGTAGGAAAATAAGTCAAAGAGTTGAACCAGACTTCATAGAACAACTCCAAATAGCCAATAAATGAATGAATAGATGCTCTACTGCATTAGTAATCAGAAAAAATGCAAATAAAAATCCCTAGGAGATATCATTACACGTCCATCAGGTTGGCAGAACTTATTCCAACTGTTAGTGAGGATGTGGACCCGAAAGTACCATATATGCTATTTGGAGGGAATATGGTTCCAACCACTCTGGAGTGTGTTTTGACGTTATGTAGTAGGGTTGAAGATACACATGCTCCATGCCCTAGCAGTTCCACTCCTAGGTATATACCATAGAGAAAAACAGTATTTATAAGAGAGAAATGTATAATAATGTTTATAGTAGCTAAAAATTAAAATAATTGATTGTGAATTCATGGTGGAATGAATCAATGAATTCAGGTATGTTCACATAGTGGAATGCTTTACCGCCACGAACTATGACTACCCACAATAAAGTGGGTGAACTTCAAAAACCTGATATTGACAAAAAGAAGGGAGTCATAAAAAATACAGTAGGATGTCCATATAAAGGTAAAAATAAAACTAATTAACAGGATGGTTTAGGGACACGTCCATAACAATTCTGAGGACCGACAAGTGGTTCCTTCTCAGGGGAGGAGAGTGTTGGATTCAGGAAGTTTTTAATTCAGATCTTGTAGTCTCCTTCCAAAGCTTTGCACACCCAAGATGCTGGCGGTGTCTTGCACTTTCATGTGACTAAAAATCAAATTCATTGGGCAAAGATGTGCAGTGGAAATGCCTAAGTACCACTAATTTTCATGGCTGTCCTCCAGATCCTTGATTCTTATAAAAATATTCCACTGAGAGTTACAAGCACTATGAGTTTTCACTACAAAATTCTTGTAGAAAAGATATCGGTATCAAGATAAAACAGGCGTGAGAAAATTCAGTATATACGAGAGGCACCCATGATGATGATTCACACATTATATATGTATAATTAATGTATATATATTTATAATGTACACATTATTCTGCCTGTAGCAAAAATAAGGTTAGAGAAGGTAATATCCGTTGATGTAGTTAGTAGAAATTCTCAGTAAGAAGGGGCTCTGCTATAGCTTTTGTTAGGATATCTTGTCTAGAGTACATTCTCAGTTTTTAAAAACAGCTTTATTGAGGTATAATTGATATACAAAAAAAACTGCACATGTTTAATGTGTACAGTTTGATGAGTCTGGGCATACGCATACACCCATGATACTATCACCATCATCAAGGTAATAAACATAACCATCGCCACCAAAAGTTTCCTTGTGCCCCTGTTTTTTTGAGTGTGTGATAATAAGAACACTTAAGATGAGTTCTATTCTCTTAACAGATTGTTGTTCAATGGGTATACAGTGAACTCTTTTTGACAGCACCTAGAACAAAAGGATTAGTTAGGGTGCCCGGGACACAGATGAGAAAGGGCTTTGCAATCGCATTCAACTTCTGATTGCATTTTTATGGGTTAGAGAAGAGAAGTTATTCTAATGTGACAGCAGAGTCTGTTGGATCTTCAGACCCACTGCTGTTGTCCTCTTCCTTCCTTTGCTGGGTTTTGTAGGTGGATGGCAACAAGGATCCCTTCACAGGGTTGCCCTTCATTAACATACACCAGCTCTAACCCATTGGTCCAAAAACATTTTTGTTCAAATACCCTTTAAAAGAATTTTTAAAATCCGTCATTATTTCCTTGATCTTTTAAAAGTTACCTAATTTTTTTTGGCATGAAGTTAAATTGTTGCCAAGCATGCACTTTCAGAGCTTTCTACATTGTGCATATTTAAATACATATTGTCAAAGTCTCAGAAGTGCAGATTTAGCCTTTTGGATGTTCCATGTCCTCATAGCAAAGCCAGTGCGCTTTGTCAAATTAGTTCATTAAGTTGAGTTGACTTTCTGTCAGAAAAAGGCAGACTACATTTTATTCACTTAAGTGCTAAAATGTAACCCCATATAATCATCTCACTTCTGAGTTCTAATTATTCAACATATAAGTAAGGTATAGGAGTTGCCAAGAGTTTGTCCCCTGGATAAAATAAGGCACAGCCTCCATCTATTTCTTATAAAGATCTTTTTGCCTTTTCTCAGGGGACACGTCTTCAGAAACTATATACCTTACAAATGTTTGTTTGTTTGGTTGCCTGGTGGCTATTACACTCTGGGGCACTGCATCATTATAATATTTGGGATAATAGGAGGTATGCCTTTTGTGAAGTGGAAAAGGGAAAATTATGAAAGTAGAGGTTGGAAAATAGTTGTTTAGGCTATCAGATTAGTCTTGAGTAAATATTTTAGAAAAGTGCATATGTGGAATTTGAGGATTTGGAAATTAATGGGGGAAGAGGGAGATTAAAATGGGAGCTTCACAAGAACAAAGTTGCAGAGGTGCTCATTCAACAAATATATTTTGAAATCTACTCTGAGACAGAGAATACAAAGTTGAAGAAAATACAGCTCGTACCCTGAAGTTGCTCCTAGTCAACAGACATTCTGTGGTCTTGGAATCCATAAAGGGGGTCCGGGGGACCCCTGAATCCCTTCTGAAATTTATTTTTAAAATTTTATGTATGTGTATTATGTATTTTTTAAATCCGATTTTCCAAGGCTTCCATTACTCACAATAGGTTTAAAATTCACTGGCCCAAACTGAGTCATTCTATCAAGTAAAATTAGAGATTACAGTTCTCAAAGCTTGTTTCTTAATTTTTCAATAGAATTGAAAACTCAATTAGCCATTTTGCCCATATCAGGAGTTCAGTACATATTTGGGCAAATGACGGTTAAAAAATAAAAACTGGAACTTAATTGATTGTCCTGTTATGATATTACTTTTGAGCTTTGAGGCTCCAGCTTGGGCAGTGATTATTATTTGCAGCCACAAAAAAAAGCATCAGTGTTCTGAGTGTGTGCTTCCATGTGGGCATATTAGAGGCAGTAGTATCAGTGTGAACAGCTTGGGGTCAAGAATCTTTTATCTGTGCTCTTGAGACCCCAGCATGTTTTTTGGCATACAAGACATGCACAGTAAATGTTTAGGGAGTGAGTGAATAAGTGAATAAATATATTTTAAATATCCTTCAACCTGAATTTCTGGTTTAAACTGTCTTTACAAAGGAAATTTAATGAATTTTTTGGTGTCAGTTAAAATGTTTCTATGCTCTTAAACTAAGGAGATAAATTTTTTAGTAACGGATATTTCAAAGCAGTATTAATGAAATGCTTAGCAGGGAAGACTTGGTTCCTCTTTTTTAAAAAAGTTGACATAAATTAAGGAACAAAAAAGCTATCAGAACAAATAGAGTACAAATCATGGTGGAGTTAACCTTTTAAAATTTGTAAGTGTGTAGCTTTTAGTTGACTGGAAGGACTTGATATAAGACCCAAATATTTATTTTGAGGTTTCTAATATCAGGTAGAAACTGGGTAACCTCTTTTCATACAAGTGAAAGAGACTATCCAATGTTTATCACCTCTAATTTTACTAAAGGCACTTGGGAGTGTAGAGGTATTATCTGGGAGAACAATTGCTTATTTTATTGATGTACTTTTTAAAAAATAATTTGAGCTTTGAGGAGAATGACTTGAATCCAAAGAGGGTTTATAACAACTTCTTTTTAACATTCTACATGACTCATGCCTCAGACTGTGTTCCTAAACATCTCCATCTCTTCTGCCCGCTGACTTCTTTTTTCTTTTCTTTTCTCTCCAAACTTAGAGCAGTTTATCAGTGGTGTTTGCACCAAGGTTTGGCAGTCACTGATAGCCATTCTGTCTAACATCTGCTGTGATATAAGGGAATTAAAAGGCAGATGCTAAAACTGGAACTAGAGAGAGCAAGGAGAAGACAGAGAAGAGATGCCTCTAAAAGGGTGTAGATCTGTATGGAGTTTGTGTCTGGATGAAATAGTTATCCAAGTTTTGGCTTTAAACAGACTTTGTGTTCAAATTCTAGTGCCACTACTAGTAAGTGCTTCATACTTGCTAGCTATGTAAAGTTAGTTACTTAACCTACCCCCGCCTCCCCCGTGAGTTGAGAATAAAATTATTTACCTTTATGACTGTTGAGAGATGGAAATGAAATAATGTAGCTGTGGCCAGTAGAAGCTATTCTGATTAATACCCAGAATAGCTACTCAGGAGGACTGTCCTGTTGGAATACATTTTGTTCTTGGTTAAAACATATTTTTAACGCATTATTGGGCTCATCAAATTTAGGGAATCTCCAAGAGTATCTGCATACTTCTCCCCCAAACAAACAAAAAACCCCAAAACACAAAACAGGAAATCATGAACCTAAAACCAGACCAAGTGTTGTGAACTATAAAATTCTGATACCAAAGCTGAGAACAGGAGACCAAGCCCTGTATTTACCATGTTAATGTATGCCCCATATTAAGCCTTGATAAAGGACAATGTGGTCCCAAGTCATATTAGCAGTCTATGGCTTCTAATAGAAGCAAACACAAATTTCTTCTAGAGGAAAGCTCTCAGAATACCACTTTCAAACAGATATAAGCTCATAAGGAAACACTGAAATTCACAATATTGAAAGTCCTCAGAGATAAAAAGTAAACAAAAATTGTGGATAGACATGCCTGAGAATTTACTGAAATTGTCAGAATCAATATATTACTAAGTATGAAATTCTTATAGAAAAAATAAATATGAATCAAAAGTCAGCAAGAAAATATCAAAATTACCTAGATAGCTTTAAAAAAAGAACCAAATAGGAATTTTATTTTATTTTTTAAAAAATATTTATTTATTTATTTATTTGGCTGCATTGGGTCTTAGTTGCAGCATGCGGAATCTTTCTTTGTGGCATGGGGACTCTCTAGTTGTGGCGTGAGGGCTCTAGAGCATGTGGGCTTAGTTGCCCCGTGGCATGTGGGATCTTAGTTCCCCGACCAGGGATTGAACCTGCCTCCCCTGTATTGGAAGGCAGATTCTTAACCACTGGACCACCAGGGAAGTCCCCCAAATAAGAAATTTAGAAATGAAAATATAATTGTTGAAATGGACAGACATCAGATTAGACATAACTGAAGAGAGAATCAGTGAACTGGAAAATAGAGCAAATAATTTTTTAGATACAAAGATGTAGAAAATATGAAGACAAGACAAAGAAACTTGGAGACTGGAATAAGAATGACTACCAGTCCAGTCTTTCTTTAAATGGAATTGTGGAATTATAAAATAGAGGTAAAAGTTGAGACTTCTTCAGAGTTAAAGACTAATGTAATCCATAAATACAAAAAACAAAGTATCAAACATGAATTAAATTTTTAAAAAATGCAAACCTAGACCATTTTAGTAAAATTGAACTAAAGATAATAAGAAGCTTTTAAAAGCAGCTGGAGAAAAAAGACATTACCTGCAAAAGAATGATCATTACACTAAAAGCAGACTTCTTCCAACAGTAAAAATGGAAGTCAGAAATCATGGGAAAAAACAAATGGAATCTAATTAAACTTAAAAGCTTTTGCACAGCAAAGGAAACCATAAACAAAACGAAAAGACAGCCCTCAGAATGGGAGAAAATATTTGCAAATGAAGCAACTGACAAGGGATTAATCTCCAAAATATACAAACAGCTCATTCAGCTCAATATCAAAAAAACAAACAACCCAATCCCAAAATGGGCAGAAGACCTAAACAGACATTTCTCCAAAGAAGATATACAGATTGCCAAATAGCACATGAAAAGATGCTCAACTTCACTAATTATTAGAGAAATGCAAATCAAAACTACAACTAGGTATCGCCTCACACCAGTCAGAATGGCGATCATCAAAAAATCTACAAACAATAAATGTTGGAGAGGGTGTGGAGAAAAGAGTACCCTCCTACACTTTTGGTGGGAATGTCAATTGGTGCAGCCACCATAGAGAACAGTATGGAAGGTCCTTAAAAAACTAAAAATAGAACCACCATATGACCCAGCAATCCCACGCCTGGGCATATACCTGGAGAAAACCATAATTCAAAAAGATACATGCACCCCAGTGTTCATTGCAGCACTATTTACAATAGCCAGGACGTGGAAGCAACCTAAATGTCCATCAACAGAGGAATGGATAAAGAAGATGTGGTACATATATACAATGGAATATTACTCAGCCATAAAAAAGAACAAAATAATGCCATTTGCAGTAACATGGATGGACCTAGAGATTGTCATAGTGAAGTAAGTCAGACACAGAAAGACAAATATCATATGATATCACTTATATGTGTAATCTAAGAAAAAAGGGTACAAATGAATTTATTTACAAAACAGAAGTAGAGTCACAGATGTTAAAACTTATGGTTAGCAGGGGATTGGGGGGGAGGATAAATTGGGAGATTGGGATTGACATATACATACTACTATATATAAAACATGTAACCAGTAAGAACCTGCTGTATAGCACAGGGAACTCTACTCAATACTCTGTAATGGCCTATATGGGAAAATAATCTAAAAAAAAAAAAAAGAGTGGATATATGTATATGTATAACTGATTGACTTTGCTGTATGCCTGAAGCTAACACAACATTGTAAATCAACTATACTCCAATAAAAATTAAAAAAAAAAAAAAAGAAATCAGTGGGAAAATATCTTCAAAATGCTGAGAGAAGAAACTATTCACATAGGAGTGTGTACAAATTGTCTTTCAAGTAAGAAAAACATTTTCTGTATAAACAGACAGGTTATTTACCATCAGCAGACCTTCACAGAAAGAAATTCTAAAGAATGTATTTCAGGAACAAAGAAATTGGTAAACATATAAACAAATCTAAACGAATGTCACCCATATGAAATAATAATTATACATTATCTTTACGTATGATTTGTAGAAGCCACAGATACGGAGAGCCTGCTTTAAGGGATGTGAGTATCCAGGCACTGGGTCCTGGAACCAATTCCCTGCAGATACCAAGGGATGACTGTACTGGAAAATAACATCACTTAAATTGGGAGGGAGAGATTGAAGTGTTTTAAAGCTCTTGTTTCAGTTATTTATTGCTCAATAGCAAATCATTCGCCATGCCTTAAGCAACAACAGTCATTTTAGTGTCTTTCACAGTTTCTGTGGGTCAGGAATTCAGGAAGGACCAGGCTCAGAAGATCTGGCTTATGATCTCTCATCCAGTGACTGGAGTTGAAATGGTAAAGGATTGGAGCAGCTGGGGTTGGCTGGGCATCTCTCTTTCTCCATCTAGTCTCAGGGATCTCCATGTGGTCTCTCCTTGTGAGCTTGTTTGGGCTCCCTCACAGCATGCCAGCCTCAGTACAGTTGGATTGTTTGTATGGTAGCTGGCTTCCACCAAAGCTAGTGTCCAAAGAGAACATGGCAGAAGTCGTGACATTTGTATAACCTCACAATGGAAATGACATATAGGTCAGTTCCATCACATTCTATAGGTTGAGGCAATCACAAAGGCCCACCCAGCTTCGAGAGGAAAGAGTCCTAGCACAGATCTGCCTGTTGTTAGGAGAAGTGTCAAAGTCACATTGTTAAAAGAATATGTATGATAGATGTTATTGTGGTCATCTTTGGAAAATATAATCTGCCTTGGGTCACAACAATTCATATCCCTTGCCCATTCAAAATAACATTAGTCTTTCCCTGAAGACCCTCAAGACTTACTCCATCACAGCATCAACTTCAAGTCCCAGGATCTCCAAAGAATTGAAAGAAGGAACAGCAACAACAACAGAAACCCAGAAAAGAATAACCTGAAAACAAAAGTACAGCAGAGGGGATCTAAAAAGCTAAAGTTGATTCTTTGAAAAGTTGATAAATAAAAATTACTTAAAATAGACCTTTTATAATTTTCCTACAAATCTATCCTAAAAATAAAGGGAAAAAAACCCTAGTGTGTACAAGCACACATATCACGTTGTAAATAATTTGAAAACATTTGCACTCTTTAGACATACAAAAATATATCAGTGGTTTTGTAACTAGTGTCCATATTGATGGAATATTATGCAATGATATTATGGAATAGTATTCATGAATAATTTTAACAAATGGTAAAATGCCCACATAGTAAGTGAAAAAATAAGTATATAAATGCATATGCCTCAACTATGTAAAACTATATGCATAGAAAATCCCTAAGGAAATAAATCAACATTTTCCAAATTGGCTGCAAAGTTTTATAATAGGAAAAAAATCATTAAAAGCAAGCCTTGTTATTTTACATTTTCTCCTAATATTAACTCCTTTTGATGATACAGTAGCCCTATGAGTTAGAAGAGCAGACAATAGAATGAAGCCATGATTTTGTGTGTGTGTGTTCCTGCCTTTCCAGATCTAAGTAAGATTGGCTTGGAACCCACATTTTATGTACTGAATTCAGAAAGTCAGAACATTCTGTGCATCTTTTCAGGAACATTGTCCTGGGAGCAGTGGAAGTGAGCCTGGCAACAAGGACCCACCTCCTGACATGGAGTAGTTATCACATCAATGTCCATTTGTTTCTTCCCTTTCTCTTTCCCTCTCTGAAGTTCTAATCCTCAGCATGAAGTAGCAGGTCAGATCAAATGTTACTTTAAAAGAATAATTAGTACATAATTAGTAAATAAATATTGGAATAGCCTAATTTCTCATGATACTTTCATGCAGATCCATTGAGAATAGGTTGCACTCCAGGGATAAAACATTAAGCGGTTGACCCAGAAGGAGTACCAGGTTAAGAATTTTTACACAGGATTTATATTGACTTTCAACACGTTGAATTATAAGAACATGTCTCTTTTTCCATTCCCTCACTTTTAGTCTGTATGTGTCCCTAGGTCTGAAGTGGGTCTCTTGTAGACAGCTTATATATGGGTCCTGTTTTTGTATCCATTCAGCTAGTCTATGTCTTTTGGTTGGAGCATTTAATCCATTTATGTTTAAGGTAATTATCAATATGTATGTTCCTATTCCCATTCTCTTAATTGTTTTGGGTTTGTTATTGTAGGTCTGTTCCTTCTCTTGTGTTTCCTGCCTAGAGAAATTCCTTTAGCATTTGCTGTAAAGCTGGTTTTGTGGTGCTGAATTCTCTTAGCTTTTGCTTGTCTGTAAAGGTTTTAATTTCTCCATCAAATCTGAATGAGATCCGTGCTGGGTAGAGTAGTCTCGGTTTTAGGTTTTTCTCCTTCATCACTTTAAATATGTCTTGCCACTCCCTTCTAGCTTGCAGAGTTTCTGCTGAAAGATCAGCTGTTAACCTTATGGGGATTCGCTTCTGTGTTATTTGTTGTTTTTCCCTTGCTGCTTTTAATATTTTTTCTTTGTATCTAATTTTTGATAGTTTGATTAATATGTGTCTTGGTGTGTTTCTCCTTGAATTTATCCTGTATGGGACTCTCTGTGCTTCCTGGACTTGATTAACTATTTCCTTTCCCATATTGGGTAAGTTTTCAACCATAATCTCTTCAAATATTTTCTCAGTCCCTTTCTTTTTCTCTTCTTCTGGGACCCATATAATTTGAATGTTGGTGCATTTCATGTTATCCCAGAGGTCTCTGAGACTGTCCTCAGTTCTTTTTATTCCATGCAAATGGAAATCAAAAGAAAACTGGAGTAGCAATTCTCATAAAAGACAAAACAGACTTCAAAATAAAGACTATTACAAGAGACAAAGAAGGACACTACATAATGATCAAGGGATTGATCCAAGAAGAAGATATAACAATTGTAAATATTAATGCATCCAACATAGGAGCACCTCAATACATAAGGCAAATACTAACAGCCATAAAAGGAGAGATCAACAGTAACACAATCATAGTAGGGGACTTTAACACCCCACTTTCACCAATGGACAGATCATCCAAAATGAAAATAAATAAGGAAACACAATCTTTAAATGATACATTAAACAAGATGGACTTAATTGATATTTATAGGACATTCCATCCAAAAACAACAGAATACACATTCTTCTCACGTGCTCATGGAACATTCTCCAGGATAGATCACATCTTGGGTCACAAATCAAGCCTTGGTAAATTTAAGAAAATTGAAATCATATCAAGTATCTTTTCCAACCACAATGCTATGAGACTAGATATCAATTACAGGAAAAAATCTGTACACCTTACACCTAAAGCAATTAGAAAAAGAAGAACAAAATAACCCCAAAGTTAGCAGAAGGAAAGAAATCATAAAGATCAGATCAGAAATAAATCAAAGAGAAATGAAGGAAATTATAGCAAAGATCAATAAAACTAAAAGCTGGTTCTTTGAGAAAATAAACAAAGTTGATAAACCATTAGCCAGACTCATCAAGAAAAACAGGGGGAAGACTCAAATCAATAGAATTAGAAATGAAAAACGAGAAGTAAAAACTGACACTGCACAAATACAAAGGATCATGAGAGATTACTGCAAGCAACTCTATGCCAATAAAATGGACAACCTGGAAGAAATGGACAAATTCTTAGAAATGCACAACCTTCCGAGACTGAACCAGGAAGAAATAGAAAATATGAACAGACCAATCACAAGCACTGAAATTAAAACTGTGATTAAAAATCTTCCAACAAACAAAAGCCCAGGACCAGAAGGCTTCACAGGCGAATTCTATCAAACATTTAGAGAAGAGCTAACACCTATCCTTCTCAAACTCTTCCAAAATATAGCAGAGGGAGGAACACTCCTAAACTCATTCTACGAGGCCACCATCACCCTGATACCAAAACCAGACACAGATGTCACAAAGAAAGAAAACTACAGGCCAATATCACTGATGAACATAGATGCAAAAATTCTCAACAGAATACTAGCAAACAGACTCCAACAGCACATTAAAAGGATCATACACCATGATCAAGTGGGGTTTATCCCCGGAATGCAAGGATTCTTCAATATACGCAAATCAATCAATATGATACACCATATTAACAAACTGAAGGAGAAAAACCATATGATCATCTCAATAGATGCAGAGAAAGCTTTCAACAAAATTCAACACCCATTTATGATAAAAACCCTGCAGGAAGTAGGCATAGAGGGAACCTATGTCAACATAATAAAGGCCATATATGACAAACCCACAGCTAACATCGTCCTCAATGGTGAAAAACTGAAACCCTTTCCACTAAGATCAGGAACAAGACAAGGTTGCCCACTCTCACCACTATAATTCAACATAGTTTTGGAAGTTTTAGCCACAACAATCAGAGAAGAAAAAGAAATAAAAGGAATCCAAATCGGAAAGGAAGAAGTAAAGCTGTCACTGTTTGCAGATGACATGATACTATACATAGAGAATCCTGAAGATGCTACCATAAAACTACTAGAGCTAATCAATGAATTTGGTAAAGTAGCAGGATACAAAATTAATGCACAGAAATCTCTAGCATTCCTATACACTAATGATGAAAAATCTGAAAGTGAAATTAAGAAAACACTCCCATTTACCACTGCAACAAAAAGAATAAAATATCTAGGAATAAACCTACCGAAGGAGACAAAAGACCTGTATGCAGAAAACTATAAGACACTGATGAAAGAACTTAAAGATGATACAAATAGATGGAGAGATATACCATGTTCTTGGATTGGAAGAATCAACATTGTGAAAATGACTATACTATCCAAAGCAATCTACAGATTCAATGCAATCCCTATCAAACTACCACTGGCATTTTTCACAGAACTAGAACAAAAAATTTCACAATTTGTATGGAAACACAAAAGACCCTGAGCAGCCAAAGCAATCTTGAGAAAGAAAAATGGAGCTGGAGGAATCAGGCTCCCTGACTTCAGATTATACTACAAAGCTACAGTCATCAAGACAGTATGGTACTGGCACAAAAACAGAAATATAGATCAATGGAACAGGATAGAAAGCCCAGAGATAAACCCACGCACATATGGTCACCTTATCTTTGATAAAGGAGGCAAGAATATACAGTGAAGAAAAGACAGCCTCTTCAATATGTGGTGCTGGGAAAACTGGACAGGTACATGTAAAAGTATGAAATTAGAACACTCCCTAACACCATACACAAAAATAAACTCAAAGTGGATTAAAGACCTAAATGTAAGGCCAGACACTGTCAAACTCTTAGAGGAAAACATAGGCAGAACACTCTATGACATAAATCACAGCAAGATCCTTTTGACCCACCTCCTAGAGAAATAGACAACCCTCAGAATGGGAGAAAATGTTTACAAATGAAGCAACTGACAAAGGATTAATCTCCAAAATTTACAAGCAGCTCATGCAGCTCAATATCAAAAAAACAAACAACCCAATCCCAAAATGGGCAGAAGACCTAAATAGACATTTCTCCAAAGAAGATATACAGATTGCCAACAAACACATGAAAGAATGCTCAACGTCATTAATCATTAGAGAAATGCAGATCAAAACTACAATGAGATATCACCTCACACCGGTCAGAACGGCCATCATCAAAAAATCTACAAACAATAAATGCTGGAGAGGGTGTGGAGAAAAGGGAACCCTCTTGCTCTGTTGGTGGGAATGTAAATTGATACAGCCACTATGGAGAACAGTATGGCGGTTCCTTAAAAAACTAAAAATAGAACTACCATATGACCCAGCAATCCCACTATTGGGCATATACCCTGAGAAAACCATAATTCAAAAAGAGTCATGTAGTAAATTGTTCATTGCAGCTGTATGTATAATAGCCAGGACATGAAAGCAACCCATGTGTCCATCAACAGATGAATGGATAAAGAAGATGTGGTACATATATACAATGGAATATTACTCAGCCATAAAAAGAAGCGAAATTGAGTTATTTGTAATGAGGTGGATGGACCTAGAGTCTGTCATACAGAGTGAAGTAAGTCAGAAAGAGAAAAACAAATACCGTATGCTAACACATATATGTGGAACCTAGGAAAAAAAAAAAAAAAGGTCCTGAAGAACCTAGGGACAAGACAGTAATAAAGACACAGACCTACTAGAGAATGGACTTGAGGATAGGGGGAGGGGGAAGGGTAAACTGTGACAAAGTGAGAGAGTGGCATGGACACATATACACTACCAAACGTAAAATAGATAGCTAGTGGGAAGCAGCCACATAGCACAAGGAGATCAGCTTGGGGCTTTGTGACCATCTAGAGGGGTGGGATAGGGAGGGTGGGAGGGAGAGAGACGCAAGAGGGAAGAGATATGGGAACATATGTATATGTATAACTGATTCACTTTGTTATAAAGCAGAAACTAACACACCATTGTAAAGCAATTATACTCCAATAAAGATGTTAAAAAAACAATAAGAACATGTCTCTATTAAGTTTCTATTACTAAATTGCTTTAATTTGTTTACTAGAACTTTTTTTAAAAAAATAAGAGCTCTACTGTTTGATTGGATGTATAAATCGTGATATGCATTTTAACTTAAATGCATATCTGGATATGCTCTCATATCTAGATCTCTATATGACACACACCTGCCCACACAACAACAACCCAGGAGGACAGGCATCTTAATGATCAGGGTCAGGATGTAAATTATTGGCATGGGAAGAATATAAATTGGTGGGTCAGATAACATATTTGATAAATACAATTGCAAGTACTAATGATGGGAAAGGCAGAAGGAAGAGATGCTTACAAGATAAAAATAACATATTCTTTTGATCAAGGGAATAGTTTCATATTATAGCATTTATGAGACTGAGCTGCCTTTTACAGCCTCTGGTGACCAGTTAGAAGCTGAGGCATAGTTGACACTGCCTGAGCAGGGTTTGTGCATTGTGGGTACTGCACATGTTAAATTTGATTGACATTTAAAATATAACCATAATGATGGAATATCTATTGTGTATAAAGAAAGGCACGGAAACAGCAATGGGGTGCCAATTTGATTTATAAACAAATTATATCAGAGAAATGATGGAAGCAACTCTATATTTTCTTGTAAGGCAGCAAAATGAATATGAAGGAAGAAAATACCCACAAGTAGATGAAGCAGTATTATAAATAGTTTCTGAAATGTGTGCAGAATGATCGTCTCCATATCAAAAGTCAAACAGTGCATGTGAAAGTAGGAAAAATTGATCAGTTCCTTGGAATGGATGAAAGAAATGTCAAAGCAAGAAGAGGCTAGTGCAGGACTGTCCATAGCACTACTGTAAAATCATTGAGTCATAGTTTCATTGGCAGTATTCTTTTTTTCTGTATTATTGATAAATTGTATGATAGCATCTTAGATCTGATGGAATATAATTTCTTTTAAATAAATAATACCTGCCAATTACCCAGAAATAAAAATAATTAGGTAGAAAAAATGAGTGAATGTTTGGAGGCAGTGTGACACATAAAAGAAAGAAACACTAAGCATTGTGTAACCATTATGTACACAGGAACGACACATGGAGAGGCTAGTAATGCAGGTATTAGTATTATCCTGATTTTTCTGTGACAGTCTTTGTGACAAGTTAAGTCATTTGCTTCAATCAGATATTGTGTCAGAATTGGCTTGAACCTAGGACTTTAGACTCTCTTTTCTTTTCCTGGGAAGTAGTTGGAGAACTATCAACTAGGGGTTTATAGTTGCTATCACAGCTTATATTTAGTTGTTATCTCTGGGAGAGAAGAGAAGAGAAAACTCCAAGAGGCCAATAATGAGTTTACCATTTAAAAGGGAAAGGGAGAATTTTTGATGAAGAGACAATTGGGTGAAACTCCTGCGGAGACAAAAAAAAGTGATTTATGACTTTGTAATACTATATTACCAAGATTCTGACAGCAGGAGGAAATGGAAGAGAGAAACAAAAACAAAACAAAACCAAAAAACAGAGGAAGCCACAAGATTCTACTGAAACACGAAGAGTCAGCAGGAAAAAGACCCAGGCCACTGCAAGTTAATACAGAAAAGCTTTTTATTAAAGTTGAATTTACCATCGCTCCTATTTCCAGTTGTTTTTTTGGAGCTGTTTAAAAGAGAAGCATCCCATCACTAAATACTTGCTTGTGGTAGTAGCTTTAAACTCACCCCTTAGTATAATATTTCCCATCTGGGTAAAAGGTAATTGATTACTCATTTTCAGGATAAATTGTGATTACCCCTTACCGCGTTCTCTGCTTCTATTATCTTCCACCTTTTTACGATCAATTCTCACAGCCAAATTACCATGTGATATTTTAACTGTGACACCTTCTTTCAGTTCTTCAAATTGCTTTCCTTCAAATGAGGCGGCATCGTCACCTTCTATTTCAAGCCACTTCTGCAGTGTGCGTTTTGGGAATACCCTTACACTGGGCGCCGCCTGCTCTAGACCACTCCTGCCAATTCTCCGCTGGAGTTGACCTCTGCTCTTCTTCATGACCACTCAGGCTTGTGAGCCACCCTCTCTGCTTGGTGTCTTTTTTTCTCCTATTGGAGTAGTTTCTGTTCTTTCTGGCTGCTCTCACCTTCCATTAGCTGAGTTTATCAGTCCAAAGAAACCAGCTCTCTCATGTGCCACTAAGAACTGGTAGACAGTTGCACAGCATTTTTCAAGTCCATTTATTCTCTTCTCCTCTCTCAAACTTCCAGCATCGCCTTCTCATCCCTCTTCTCTGAGGTGATAACCTTGCTTTCCACTTTCCAGAGAAAATAGAAGTGAGGACAAGGAAACATCCCTGCTCTCACTCCACAACCCCAATCCCTCCTGCCTGGAGTTAATTCATGTCTTATTCCTTCTTTTTTTTTTTAATGTACCTGTTTGTAATACAACTTCCCAAATCTTAACCAGTTGTTTAAACGACACTCAGCTGTATAAACAGTCAATTTCAGCTTTTTAAAGAATGAGTCTCGGAATCTTCTCACGCGTTCTAATACCTACTAGGTGCAAGACTGGTGTCCTGGAATCTTCCCTCACCATCATCCTAGAGATTCCCTTCCCCTTTCACCTGTATTGATCTCTGAATTCACATAACCTGTATCATCTTCTTTCTTGGATTTTTTTTTTTTTTTCATTTTACTGGTGCATATCCTCCAATAGCTTCCCAAGAAAAGATACAAGGGAATTAAAAGTTTTGAGATCTTGTGTGTCTGAAATTATCTTTATTCTACCCTCAAACTTGATTGATGTTTTTGGTAGGAGTTTACTTCTTGTTTGGAAATCCTTTTCTTTTAGCATTTTGAAGACATTTCTCCAGTGTTTTCTAGATTCCAAAGTTGCTTTTGAGAAAAGTGATGTCATTCTGATTCCTGATCTTTGTATGTGACCTGGATTTCTGTTTCTCCCAGCATTCCAAACTGGTCTTATCTTTACCTCCTTCTCTTCCTGCACCCACAGTATTTTGAAATTTCACAATGATGTTCCTTATTATTGGCCTACTTTCATTTATCATGTTAGAACTCAGTGGACCTTTTTAATCTGCAAGCGCATGTCCTCCCACTTTGGGAAATTTTCTTGGGTTATTTCTTTAACTCCACATTGTTAATTGTCAGTTCTTATCTTAGTTGACCTATTAGTACCATGTGACACATTTGATCCTTCTCCCTCTTAATGCATTTCTCCATTAGCTTCCAAATTCACACTCTTGATTCTCTTGCTGTTTCAGAAGCCACTACTTCTTAGTAGCTTTTCCTGGCGTCTCAACTCCTAAACCCATGAGCGTTGGAGTGGTCCAGGAATCTACCCTCTATCTTTTCTTTTTCTCTATTTGTTCATTCCCTACAGGATTTCTTGCAGTCTCATGGCTTTAAATACTATGTATACTCTGATGACTCCTAAATTTGTACTGCAGCCAGGACATAATTCTTTATGTCCATGCTCATATACCCAACTCTCAGCTTGGCTAATCTATTAGGATATCAAATATGAATTTCAAACTTAAAATAATCTGTACAGAACTCCTATTTTTTTCCCCTTTAAAACCCATGGGTTCTGCCATCTTCATGTGAAAAAATGGAAACTCTGTTTTTCCAGTTGTTCAGTTCAAAAACCTTGGAGTCCACCTTGGCTTATCTTTTTCTTTCATACCTCATATTTGATTAAATCCACTGCCAATTCTGATGAACCTTCGCTCAAACATTATAACCATTTCTCACCTTCTCCACAGCCACTACCCTGGTCCAAGCTATCATCATCTCTCTCCTGAATTACTGCAATAGTCTTCCAACAAATTTTTATGCTTCCGCTCTTACCACTTGTGCCATTTAGTAGGTTGTTGTCTCTCAGCTACAAACATACTTTCCTTTACAGTGTTTTGTGATGTTGGAACCAGGACTCTACAAATCACATTTTTCCTTTGCCACCTGGTTCCCTGTGAGGCTTTCCAATAGGGGGCATTAGACAGAGACTGGTGGAAGAGGAAGGGAGCCTTTCTGCTTCCTATTGGCATCCTGTGGATTTCCTGTCTACATCCTGTGGGTTTCCTGTCTCTTTATGGTACGGCATCACCCTAGCAGCAGTCCCTTTCCATAGCAGTAGCTCAATCCAACTGGCAGTTTTTTCCAACACATTTAAAACAGTCAACACACAGATGAGAAATTCTTATTCTTGTCTTCTAGTAATTTGGCATTTGTAAAACCACAACAACCCAATCTAAGCAATAAAGCCTGTTGTAAATATTAACATAAAATAGAAGAATTAGTCTGTATTTGGCCATCCCAAATTCTTGTTTCCTTATTCTCTTTTCAGGCATTTTCTTACCACATGGGCTGGCTTTTCTGGTTTAAATTTTTGCTTCAGCCTATAACAATTATTTTCTATGATGCTTTTCAGCTCAGGGAGGAAATATGGCCAATATTAGTTAATTTGACCAATTGCTTGCCTCTTGCCTGTCTTGGAGTGCACGTGTTAGTGACAGGGGTAGTGGTGGTAGCGCAGATGGTACGTTAAGTTAGGATCTCCGGCAGGACATGGGTCTTTGGAAAAACATATGCAATATTATAATATAATTATATATTGAAATATTTATATTTGAAAATTCTAAGAAATTTTCTTATAGTTTTCACAAATTACAGGAAATCATGTTCAGCAACATTTTCTTTTGGTTGTTTGGGATTTACAGATTTGTGATTCTTAGGGGAGGTCACAGCCACCGTGGGAAGTACATCAGAATCTGGAGGAACAGCGACAAGATAAGAGATCTTAACATTTATTAAAGAGAAATTTGGGTTCGGGAGGGACAGCGACATAAGAGATCTTAATATTTATTAAAGAGAAATTTGCGTTAAAAGAAGTCTGAGAAACTCTGCTTTACATTGTCCCTTTCCCTCATTTCAACATCCTGTCTCCCATTCCCAGTGACATGGTATTCCTTCTTTACAAGAGCCCTGTCCTAGAGGCAGGGCCCTATGACTCAAATCTTCTCAATGCCCTGTCGCAACTCTTTTTTTCCTAAGACAGTAACAAGTCATTTGATGAACAGGTTTCTCTGTTGACATATTAATGGCTGATAATGAGTTAATGTTTTACTCCTCTCAGTGTTTTTATGGAACCACCAGAGGAATCTAAGTGTTTTAGCAAATTAGAATAATTCTCTAACTAGAGAAATTGCAGACACCTTGGCTGTCTTAGGGGTAGGGACTGGAGAGGTATTTTCAGTGATTGATTGGAAAGGAATCTTTAGTATTGTTTATGTCACACCATGTATATGGCTAGTTATTCTTAGAGCTGACCCTGCTGCCCACAAGATTAATGATGGCGTTCGGAGAACTAATGGGAAACAGACTGTACTTTCCTGTATCACAAAGCCCCGTAGAGGGCAGGATTCAAACTCTACTGCTGTCTTCTAAGACCAGAGGCTCTTGGAAAGTTGTATCCTTCTTGGGTTACCTCTCAGCTCATCACTGCAACAAATTCTGTGAAACAAAAAGGCTACATTTCTCAAATCTTTGCTAGATAATAACCTGTGTCTGATATAGCTAAGAAACCCAGAAGGCAGAGGCTTCCTAATACAAATTCTCATTAGATGGAAAAGTTTTCTGATTAGAAGCACTTGTGTTATTGTACAAGCGCTTTCAGTTATTATTTGTTTGAACATTTGTTTTTCTGCTTCCTTGAAATTTTTTTCTTTTTTTTAAAGAATTGAAGTATAATTGATTTACAGTGTTGCAATGTGTTACTTTCAGGTGTACAGCACAGTGACTCAGTTATATATGAATATATAAATATATGTGTATATATATATATATATATATATTTCAGATTCTTTTCCCTTATAGGTTATTACAAAATGTTGGGTATAGCTCCTTGTGCTACACAGTAGGTCCTTGTTGGTTATCTATTTTATATATAGTAGTGTGTATATGTTAATCCCAAACTCCTAATTTATCCCTCTCCCCACCCTTGAAATTCTTTGCTCCCTTGAGTCCCAACACATCTCTTCTTCCTGTTTCTTGTTAGCTTCCTTTGCTGGCTTTTCTTTCATCTACCCTCCCCCCTTGATGTTGGTGCTTCCCAGTGTTACCTCTTAGCTCTCTCTCTTTTTTTTTCCTCACTGGATTTGCCTTCTCTTGGGGAAAACATCCACAGCCTTCACCGTCAGCCATAACCACCACTAGTGTAGATCCGTCCCAGACCGTGATTCTCTTCTTGGCTTCAGACAGCTATGTGTCTACTGGCTGCCATCTTCTCCATCTGAAAAAAATGGAAACTCTATTTTTCCAGTTGTTCAGTTCAAAACCTTGCCTCCATTGAGAAGTCCTATAGGTATCTCACATTTAGTATATCCCCAAGGTGAAGTAATGATCTTTCCGTCACATCTTCCTTGTCCCTGTATCCCTATTACAGTTATTAGCCCCATCCAGCCAGTCACTGAGGTGACTAACCTTTAAGTCTTCCTTGCACCTCCTGGCTTCATCATCTACCTGCAAAGCCCTGACAATATTACTTTCACATTATTCATTAACTTTGTACCGTCTCATTATTTCTCATGCCATTGCCCTTGTTCAAAGGATAACATCCCTTGTCAGAGCTCAAATAGTGTCCTAAGATCTTCCTTCAATCTGTTTTCCCCTACAGTACAGATACATCTTCTGAAATCCAAAACGAAAATTCTTGACTGGCTCCCCATCACTTTCTCAAGGAAGTCTCAGCTCATCATCCATCCCTCACCACCTCTCCCATTTGCCTCAAACTCCAGCATCATTCATCACTCTCCAAAGGCTGCGCTCACCAGTACCACTGCACTCATGGAGCGCCCTCTGCCTAGATGGTCCTTCTCCTCATTGTCCCTTACAAGGCTTAGCTCTCCAAAGGTTGGGCACTGTCTCTTTCATCTTTTTATAAACAGAGTGTTTGACACACAGAGAGTGAATCTTCAGCAAGTAACTGGGTTAATATGTGCCATTCTGGTGAAATACTTTATTCCAAATTTTAAATTAAATCACCATAAATAAATAAATGAACCAAAAAATCTACAAGATAACTGAAAAATAAGGATAAGAGGAAATCAAATGCTAACATCTTTATGGAATTTCCACTAACTGTAGCGAGGAGAACGTTGAGTTGAGAGTCATAATCCTAAACTAAGCCTACTGAACCAGAAGAGCACAGAAATCTGGGAAGAAGATGGGAAAACACTATGACTCAACTCCATTCTATCCACTAGCCAAGAAACAGAAAAATTCCAAAACCATGTGAACTCTTTTTAGACTGATATTGTCATGCCCTTCCTTCTCCCTGTCAGTTCTCTTTTTCGTCCACTTGGAAACCATACTTCACAATACATTTGCTGCCATGGGTAGAGACAGTAGCACTTTGCAGGCTGAGATGTGTAAACGCTTCAGGAAAATGTTTACAGAGGGAAGATGAAGAAGAGAGGAAGAGCCTTAAGAATAGTGCAGCTAGAAGTACAATTTTTACTTCTGTCATTGACTGAAGGAGAACTAAAGCTTGCATATGACTTCCTAGCAGTCAGTCAACTGGCCAGTTGGAGTAGAACATCCTCCCTCAGTCCAGTAGAAACAAGAGATGAATGTTTACAAGACAGTGGAAACCAGGCCCAGGGTTCAGCACTCCAGCGTTCTCTCTAGGAATAGATCCAAAAAAGACAATGTACAAACACCTAAATGACCAGTAAGAGGGTAAGAGGACATCATGCACCCATTCTGCAGCCAAATATTGTTCTGGATCAGGTTAGTGGTTGTGTGCATGCGTACGTGCATGTGTGTTTACTGTTTATGGAAAATAATTTTAAAATATTTGGTGTAGATCCCCCCAAATATTCTGCAGCACAAAGAAAAGTGACTTAAAGGCTCAGAAGAAAAAAAACAGAAAAAAATTTTTCCAGAGGAAATAAGAAAAAAACTTTCAAAGGCTTAGCTTGATGTACTTAATAGGAATTGACCCACTGGGTACAAGGGGGTATTTAGGAGAACAGAGAATGAGCTGAAAGTACAGATGAAAATGGAGATGGCTAAGAGCAGGTGGAATTGCAAAGAAAGCAATACATTTCACATTGGATGCAGCAAAGAGCAGAGTTAGAGTGCAGACAGTAAAGTCTGTAATATTTAAACTTGAATGTAGAGGGGAAAAAAAGAGATGTATGTGACAAGTAATAAGACTGAGGACAACCCAATGTTTATAGCAGCACTATTTACAATAGCCAAGACATGGACACAACCTAAATGTCCATTGACAGGTGAATGGATAAAGAAGATGTGGTACAAATATACAGTGGAATACTACTCAGCCATAAAAAAGAGTGAAATAATGTCATTTGCAGCAACATGGTTGGACCTAGAGATTATCATACTAAGTGAAGTAAGTCAGACAAAGACAATTATATGATAACACATATGTGGAATCTAAAAAATGATACAAATGAACTTATTTATAAAACAGAAACAGACTCACAGACATAGAAAACAAACTTATGGTTACCAAAGGGGAAATGGAGGGGGGAAGGGAAAAATCAGGAGTTTGGGATTAGCAGATACAAACTACTATGTATAAAATAGATAAACAACAAGGTCCTACTGTATAGTACAGGGAACTATATTCAATATCTTGTAATAAACTTAATGGAAAGGGATCTGAAAATAATATATATATACTTCAATAAAAAAATTTAAAAATTAAAAGAAATTTTAAAAAAGAAACAAGATGGAGGAAAAAGACAGGAGAGCCATGTAAGTTACAGGTTTTCTGAAGAAGAATCAAGAGAGAACAAAAAATAAGTAATCATTAGACCCAATCAGAAAAAAAATGTTAAAAAATCTTTTCTGAAACAGGACCTGGTCCATGGATTAAAGGCACTTGTCACATTCCAAGGTCACATTAATGGGAAAAGACCCCCACTGACATATTCTGACAACATTTTTACATTTCAAGAATAAAGAGAAAAATTATACAAGCACCGAGTCAGAGAAACATGGTTTACTTACAAAGGAGTAAGAATCAGTGTGGCTTCAGACTTCTCCATATCACTGAATTTCAGAAGCAGTGTCACAGTAGGTACAGAGATTTGAACAGCAGAATTCCTTCTCCAGCCAAGTTGTCTATTCATATAAAATACAAGGGCTCAGAAAATATATTTCTCAAATATCTTTCTTGAATTACGTGATTATATAATATGTTCTGTGTGTGTGTGTGTGTGTGTGTGTGTATATATATATATATATATATATATATATATATATATATACACACACACATACCAGAGCTAAGTGCCAAATACTCAAGGAAATTTGCAGTATAAGATACTAATAGTAAAATCCAAAAGCTGTTAAAAATGTAGGGACTGAACAGTGGTATGCTGGTCAGTGTTTTAAAGCCACCTGTAGGGGTGTGGAAGAACAACCTGATTTGTAGAGTTTGCCAACTTTCATGGTGTAAGAATGGCTACTGTGTCCAATTTCAAGCTACCAGTGTGATGTCAGTGTGGAATTGAGAAGTGCAATTGACTCTCACATGCCTTTAGGAGCTGGCTTCAGCTGGACCAATTATTTGCAATTTGAGAAAAAAATAAACATTTTATCTGAGACCATATACCAAAACCAACTGTATACTCCTCGTATTAGTTTCTTTGGGCTGCAGTAACAAATGACCATAAACTGGGTGGCCTAAACCAACAGAGGTTTACCGTCTCACAGCTCTGGAGGCTGGCAATCTGAAATCCAGGTATTGGCAAGGTCATGCTCTCTTTATGTCTCTAGGGGAGGATCCTTCCATGCCTCTTCCTAGCTTCTGGTGGCGCCAGCAATCTTTGGCTGGTAGACTCGTCATTCCAATCTCTTCCTTCATCATCACATGGCATTCTCCCTGTGTGTTTCTGTGTGGTCATGTCTGTTTTCTCTTCTTACAAGGATATCAGTCATTGGATTAGGGCCCATCCTAATCTGCTATGACCTAATTTCAGAGTAACTAATTGCATCACAAAGACCCTATTTCCAAATAAGGTTGCATTCTGAGTTTCTGGGTGGACAAGGATTTTGGGAGGAACACTATTCAACCCAGTATAAGAATGAACACAAAACATAAGAAACAAACCACACAAAAAATAACATTGATGTGAATACCTATTTGTTCTGAGGATAGAATACTTTGTGCTGGTAGAAATCACAGGAGGATGATTATTTGACTCCAAAAATTTTTAATTTCTTCTTGCCCAAAACATGAATAAAGTTGAAAATCCGACAATAATTTAGGGGAAAATTACATCAGCTATGAAAAGAAAAATGATAAATCTCTTTCATATATAAAGATAGTATGTAAATAGATGTGAAAAATATTACAGCCCAGGAGATAATTGGATATAAAGGTGGAAAAGTCACAAAGAAGTAAATGCAGATGGCTCATGAAATGAGTAAGTATTCAACAATATTAATAATTAAATACAATTACATTAAAATAGCAAGCTATTTTTAGCCATCGAAGTAGCAAAAATAAAGAGAAAAGATAACAATGACTATGTACATTCTCATGGGAGAATAATGGGGGACTAAATTAGTGCAATCTTTTCTTCTAGAAAAACCAAAGAATTGACATGTATCAAGAACCTTAAAAATGTTCCTACCTTTTGAATTAGGAATAACACTTCTGGAAGTCAATCTTACAGTGGTAATCTTGAAATCTGTATAGCATAAAGTAGAAAGGAAAAAAAAAAGGGGGGGTATCAAAGAATTAAGTATTATCTTGAACAATTACAAACACTATTGTTGAAGATTTATTGTAGAGAATGTAATCCATACTAGGTAGTTTAAGCATAAAGGGATTGATTTAAATGGATTTTAAAATCGTTGGGAGGCTGATGAAACATTGAAGAAACGGAGAACGACTCCAAAGGCCGCACTGCAGAACTTACTGTGATCAGTAGAGGGCAGAGCAGGGAGCCACAATGAGAAACTACACATCAGCTGCTAGCTCCAGACTCATGCTACTTGAGTCAGAATCTGACTTTAAAACAAAAACACTTGTTTCCGGTTTCATTCTACACTCTGAAGACTGAAGTTATAGATTTGGCTGCATTTCCACAGGAAATGATCAAGCAAAGACACCCAATTGGAGTCAGTTGAGTTTCTGCAGCCTCAGTGGGGGCCCTTCCAGTCTTTTCTTCCACTTCTGCAGAATTTCCTGCAGCAAATACTTCTTCCTCCTTGCTTGCCTCCACTATGATGTTTGCATAAGAGATGACCAGTGGAGAATATTTGTCTCTTAAAAGAAAAACAAAAACAAAAACTAAACAAGCTAAAAAGAACCTAGAATCTTCAACTGAACAGTCATTATGAAAATTGCTAATGGTGCCAAGGCCAAGGAAAAAGTCACAGAAAATGAGTGTGGGAAGGAGTGATCACCCCCAGAATGCAAAATCAGAGGAGTGTTATCTGGTGCTCGAACAAGGAGCTCCACTTAACAGCAGTTTATTTTTTAAGACCTGTGAGGGATGCAGACACAGGAAATCCATCCACAAAGGATGCAATGCCCCAACTTGTACCGCACCTGGATAGTTATGTGATCATTTACTGAAGAAATCTAGTGTACTTTAAATTTTTTTCATAAAAGTTTACATTGTATTGTAGGTTAATATTAAATGTTTTATAACAAAAATTTCAAAAAAAATTCATTCAACCCAGTTCAGAATTCAAGACACACAGGTGAATTTCACTGGCTGAACCTACATCGCAGCTGGAACCCTAGCTGTAAAGAAGTCTGGGAAATGCAGTTTTTAGTATCCCAGCTTCTGATCAGAAGGCACAGAAAGAGGTTGGAATGGATACTATGTGAGGACGTTGATATAATTGCCACGCCCTAAACATCCAAAATGTAAGAAATGCATTCAGTAGCTTTTTAAAAATAAATTTATTTATTTTATTTATTTATTTTTGGCTGCGTTGGGTCTTCGTTGCTGCGTGCGGGCTTTCTCTAGTTGTGGTGAGCAGGGGCTACTCTTCGTTGCAGTGCACGGGTTTCTCATTGCGGTGGCTTCTCTTGTTGCGGAGCACGGGTTCTAGGCGCACGGGCTTCAGTAGTTGTGGCACTCAGGCTCAGTAGTTGTGGCTCGCAGGCTCTAGAGCGCGGGCTTAGTTGCTCTGCGGCATGTGAGATCTTCCTGGACCAGGGCTCGAACCCGTGTCCCCTGCGTTGGCAGGCGGATTCTTAACCACTGAGCCACCAGGGAAGTCCCCATTCAGTGGCTTTAAGTGATTTTGGAAATACTTTTGCTTTAACATTTTTTTAAAAAACATGGCATAGAAGATATATGTAAGATCTCAACTTGTGAAAAATATATAGGGGACAAAGCACTCTGGAGAAATATGCCAATGCATTCAGCACTTGCATGAGTCTATGAGGGATTTCTTTTTCTTAAGTATACCTTTTACCTTTTCTATAATGACCATAAATTAATTTTATAATCCTCATTCCCCATCACAACAAGTCAACAAACATTTGTTAAATAAATGCTGGAATGAGTGACATGAATGAACAGACTATTTGTTTTGCTCTTCTAGGATTTAAAGAAATAAGAAAGGGCTTGTTAATTTCCCTCAAAACTTGGCTTTTTCAGAGCAGCCGTGAGTTCTGGCTGCTGATACAATAGTGTGGGTAGCACAGTTTAGCCATTTAGATATAAATTTAGGTACGTGTGCATGTCTTTGTCTTAGCGTTATTTATATTAAAGTATATGACTATTGTATTAGTTAAGATTCTACAGAGAAACAGAACCAATAGGATAGATAGATAGATAGATAGATGATAGATAGATAGATAGATAGATAGATAGATAGATAGATAGATAGATAGATAGATGATAGATAGATAGATGAAGAGACTTATTAAAGGGAATTGATTCATGCAACTGTGGAGGCTGAGAAGTCCCATCCTCTGCTGTCTGCAAGCTTGGAGACTGGAAAACTGGTGGTTTAGTTCCAGTGCAAGTTTGAAGGACTGAGAACCAAGAATACATAGTTAGGTTCTAGTCCTGTCCAAAGGCCTCAAAACCAATGGTGTTAAGTCCCAATCCAAAAGCAGAAGACCAATGTCCAGCTAAAGTAATCAGGCAGAGAGAATGAATTCTCCCATCCTCTGACTTTTTGTTCTATTCGTGCCCTCAATGGCTTGGATGATGGTGAAAGCTACCTGCTTTATTCAGATGGATTCAAATCCTTATCTCCTTTGGAAGCACCCTCTCGGACACACCCAGAAATAATATTTAACCAGACATCTGGGCACCCCGTGACCCAATCAGGTTGACACATAAAATGAACCATCACTACTATATAGACTTATTTACTATTAATATATAAAGAAGCTAATTTTATTTCTCAGTCTTAAATAAATCAATGAGCTGTAATAATTGCTTGCAAAGAAAAATAAAACCCAGAAAGACAGTATGTATATAGTCTTTTCCTAGTTAACTAGCAATAATATTACTTACTTTTCTTTCACACAGAGTGCTCTACTTTTAATTAAAATTCCTTTGGTATTTTGAATGAATAATTTTTACCTACTGTGACAAAAACATAAACTCTTCGGTATCATTTCTCTCTTCCTTAAGTATTAGAGATTTTCTTTTTGGAAAATTAAGGATTTTCTCATGTAAATCGATTCCTGAAATAAAACTACTCAAGAAGAGCAAAAAGTTTTGTTTTCTTTTTTCCTACAGTTCCTTCTTGAGAGGCACCTTCTTTTGCTGAACATCTGTCTGGACCATGCTTTTCCAACTTAGCATATGACCTAGCAGAAGGCTTTTCTCAGAGATTCTAAGGAGCAACTTAACTGCCCCACCTAGTTACAGGAAACCCCTACAGGATGATGCTGGAAGACAGACTCTCATGTTAAAAATAAATTAATCCAATAAAAGATATAATAAATCAATGAACTTTTTTCCCAAATTCAGCCTTCCTATAAATTTATTTGGTCTGTTATCCTAACACACTGTGATTATAGAGCATGGTACTAAGAAGATTCCAGGGCTTCCCTGGTGGTGCAGTGGTTGAGAATCTGCCTGCCAATGCAGGGAACACGGGTTCGAGCCCTGGTCTGGGAAGATCCCACATGCCGTGGAGCAACTGGGCCCGTGAGCCACAGCTACTGAGCCTGCGCGTCTGGAGCCTGTGCTCCGCAACGGAAGAGGCCGCGATAGTGAGAGGCCCGTGCACCGCCATGAAGAGTGGCCCCCGCTCGCCGCAACTAGAGAAAGCCCTTGCACAGAAACGAGGACCCAACACAGCCAAAAATAAATAAATAAATTTATAAAAAAGAATTATTATTAAAAAAAAAGATTCCAATATATGTGCTGTTCTGGTTTTTTTAAACTTTCTTTTCCATTTTTGAACAGTGGGAGAAGAAGGTTGGTATTAACCATGTTCTAGAGAGATAGGAGAATGGCTGCTGGGTATATATAACATATAAAATTTGTTATCCAAATACTTTCTAGTGCAGACAGGCAGTGACTGAGGACAGATAGAAGTGGAAGGAGTCGCTATTTGCCCGCACATCTAATATAAGTGTAAGTGGGGAAGACGGTTTACTTTAAAAACTGATGTAATCCACTAACACTTGAATCACAACATGAAATGAAAATAGATGTTCTGTTTTCAACAACTGTAATATAATTAACTCTTAGCCTCTGTTTTTATCTAGCCACAGAATCAACTGTTTTGCAGCCTACCAAGGTTTGTCTGGGGCTGTTTGCAGTTCATGATTTGAAAGAATTGGAGGTGAGAGGAAATGGGTGTATAATTAGTCCTTGAAGTTGAACAGAGCAAGTGAGACACACCTCACCTCCTCTTCTTAGTTACTTTCTTCACTTTGCTATTTCCCTCTGCAACTTGGTTCACTGTGGCAGATGGAGAATGGAGTCAGTGACAGGGAAAGAAGTGAAGTGATTTTTGTTCCTTTTCTCTATTTGTTTCTCTAACTCTGTACCACACAAGTTTTTGATCCCCTGATTTTATCTTTCCATTTGTTTTTGGCAGTATTTTTTATTTACCTCCTCTTCCTCGTGGCCCTTTGTTTCCTATTCTTCTGTTTTCTCTCTCTTTTTCCTTTCTTCCCCATCTGTCCTCACACCTCCTCTTCTTTATTCCAGGTGATGGTATAAATTAGAGAGTTAGGGTATTAATAGTGTGGATGAGCAGGGTGTGTGTCTCAAAGGACTATGTGTCTCTCCAAGGAGACTGGGAGCCCAAGTGGAGTCCATCTTGTTGCTGGGAGGTAAATAAAAAATGGCTAAAAGAGAGTGCCCAGGGGTGGGCTTGAGATGATGTCTCCAGTTCTCCATAGCCTGCATGTGATATTTTCAGAATCACGACATTTCCATATTTCCAGTAGGAAGATACAAAAACATTAAAAGCACCGATGGAGGGGGAATTCCCTGGCAGTCCAGTGGTTAGGACTCCACGCTTCCACTGCAGGGGGGCATGGGTTCGATCCCTGGTTGGGGAACTAAGATCCCGCATGCCGTGTGACCCAGCCAAAAAAGAAAAAAGAAAAGAGTACCAATAGAGAAGAAGAGGCCCAAGGTTGGGGAAGGGCAACAACCATGGATTACCGGGACAGCAGAGGGGACCACAGACTTGAGTACTAGTGGCCAGCTTGGTGTCCAAAAAAACCAGAGATACTGACCACATCTCAGAGACACCAGAGCTAGACCCCAAGGACCAGACAAGATAAACCAAAGAGATGGCCAAAGGATCCACCAATTTTATGAGGATCCAGAGGGGAGAGTAGGAGGAGAGACCTCCTGAAAGAGGAAAAACAGCTCTGAAGGAGTTTTGCATTTTAAATGGATGAAACATTTAGTCCAAAGACTGTTTTACTTCAAAAGACACTGAATGACTTTAAACTGACAAATGGAAGGTTTTCTCCGGCCATTAGTAAGAATGGGAACACCAGAACAAGATGAAGGCAAGTGTAGAGGGAAAAAAAAGGGAGACTTCTGAGCTGTGTGTAAATTTCAATCCTGCTCTTAGGGATGTGTGTGTATGTGTGTGTTGAAAGGTGGAAATCAGTATGTTAATAGAGGTCAACTCTGGTGGAATTGTGTGATTATTATTTTATTTTTCCTTCTCTCTATCATTCAGCGTATATTTACTGAACATTTACTATATGCCAAACACACTTCTTTGTGCTTATCTTCATTTCTTAATTTCTCTACAATTATACAATGACTATGTATTGGTTTTGTAAAGAGGAAACCATAATTCAATGCTATTTAAAAATAAGTCTGTCCGGTTTACTCATTGCGGTATTTGAATGATCCATGTCCCACCATGTGAGTTGTAAATAAGGCCTTGGAGTTGATTCTTCTGTTCCTTAAGTATATGCTTTTGAGGTTGGTTAGTTGTAAATTCCAAGCTTCTCAGGAATCATTTTGTAGAGTTTATATAGAGCTTAATTCTCAAGCAGACCTTTTCATTTACAATTTAAGACCTACCATGTTGCAATTATATACAATCTAGCGTTCTGTCTTGATCTTCAGAAGCAGAGCAAGTTTGCCAAGTAGCATGCTGAAATGATCGTACCCAAAAATGGATTAGAAAGGTTCAGTGAAAGTCAAATCTGATAGTTGATTACATTTTTAAGATAATGACCTCTCTATGTAATGACCACACCAAATGCAATGGGTGTTCTTTGCAGATGAGTCATGGACACCCTGACATGTCTTGTGGCAGCCTGCAAAAGTAGCCTTTGCAAGTTACAGGTGGCACATCTAGTGAGATATTTCCATTTGCTTTCCCATGATTATCAAATACACTCTCTAGTGGCTTTTGGGATTTGTAAATGATTAGTTAATAATGATTTCATTTTTAAAAATTCTCATCAAGAAGTCTCCCCAAATTAGTCATATTTTTGAGGCAATATCAAGCATTCAACCTGCCTAGTCATCCAGCCAAAGGCAGGTGGAACATTTATTCTTCCATTTCCTCAGATCAGTCAGTGGGCTGCACAGTGATAGCAAGTGCCCTTGCCCTCAGCTCTTTCCTGGCTCTTAAGTGCAACTGATCATCCCTCTCACCACCCCCTTCCCAGAACCTACGGGAAAAGGATCCCTTCCTTCACACCCTTCCCAGATTTTCAGTTTGAGTTGAGTTTATGCCACAGAAGAGAAATGCAAGTTATTTTCTAGCTTTTCAATTATGAAGTAATCAAAGAAATAGAGACTCTAATAACATTAAAACATATAATTTAGATGTATGATAATGATTTTATTGGCAAAATTTTAAACTGAATAATAATTGAATAATGGAATATATCATTAAATAAATGTGATACCTAGAATAAATGTGCAGTACATTAAAAATGGTCATGCAAATGCAAATGATTCCATTAATTGTTTTAAATTACATTATGGAGGGCACAGATAAATTCTTTGTGATAAAATAATTTTACAGTATTTTGGAGAGATGTCATTCTCTTATAAAACTTTGATTATATTTAGCTTTTTTCTTTTTGATTATAGAAACGATTCATTGATATTCCCTTTCTGCTCTCAATAAATCTCTGGCAAACTACATGAAATTGACCATTTTCACTGCCCCTTATACTTATTCTTTCCTTGTTATTTCTAAGTGTTCACTGATAGTTTGGAATATCAGTCACATATTTAATTTTTTTTTTCACAAAATAAAGAAAAATGACAAATGTACAGTTATACTCATTTCAGTATTCTAGCAATGCCTGGATAAACACGTGCTAGCCATATCCTGCCTAGGAAATGGCTTTTCTGTTCATTTATAACTTGTTTCCTGGCAGTAATGTTTACTTCTCTAGAGTTCTGTAAGAATCGGGTTCTCATTGCTTGTTCTTGCAGAGAGGAGAGGAAGAACGATGATGATGGTGATGATGATGATGGTGTTGATAGTGATGATGATGATAATGGTGATTATGATGATGATGGTGATGGCGATCATGGCGATGATGGTGGTGATGATGATGATAAAGCAAAAATTATAAGAATTCTTATGTGCCGGGCACTATTCAAAGTGCATCACACGTATGAACTCACCTAGATCTCACAGCAACCATATAACTAGGTGCTCTTGTTATCTCCATTTTTTCCAGAGGAGAAAAATTGAGGCATAAAGAGATGAAGTAACTTGCTTAAGGTTGCGTAGTTTGCCTGTGGAAGAGGCTGAATGTTCAGTCTTCTCCAAGTACCCTCTCTACCATTGGAAGCCACATTTGAGACAACCATCTATATTAAAATTTTTTGTGAGATACAAATATGGCAATATCTATTGACTTCTAAAATGGGATCTGTTTTTTAAAATATAAGATTATTGCTTTGTGCCAACATTGCCATATTTTTTTTACCTAAAAGGTGACATTCCACAGATTAGAATATACCTCACCTAATTTTATACGTCTTAAAATAAATCTATCTATATATATATATATTTTTTTTTTATAAGTATGTCTCAAATACTGCATGGGACATACTTATTTTTTTTTTTTTTTTTAGAAATTCATTTTCTTTTTATTTATTTATTTATTTATTTATGACTGTGTTGAGTCTTCGTTTCTGTGCGAGGGCTTTCTCTAGTTGCGGCAAGTGGGGACCACTCTTCATCACGGTGCGCGGGCCTCTCACCATCGCGGCCTCTCTTGTTGCAGAGCACAGGCTCCAGATGCGCAGGCTCAGTAATTGTGGCTCACGGGCCCAGTTGCTCCGTGGCATGTGGGATCTTCCCAGACCAGGGCTCGAACCCGTGTCCCCTGCATTGGCAGGCAGATTCTCAACCACTGCGCCACCAGGGAAGCCCTCTATATCTGTTTTTAAAGTTTACTGTGGCTTTAATTTCATATGGAATTTTAAAGAAATAAATATAATTGCTATTCTGAGAACTACAAAAGGGATAAACCACAAAAGAAGAACACCTATGGTCAGAAAAACAAGCACAGTTTTATTTGTCTCGGAAAAAAATGAAATTTTTCTAAATGCTTCGTGAGATTGAAAAATGATTATATGATTCTTAGAGGGTTTGATGTTTGTCAAAAATGATCATATTCTGTTTACAAGAAAATGAACTAGCTTCTAATGAGAGATTTGTATTTAAGAGTGCTATTCAGTCTCTAATTACCCATTTTCCGGTTTAAGACGGGGGCGGGGTGGGGGAGGGGGAAGGAATGGTTTGCGTAAAAACCAGTGAAAGACAATGTTGCTTGACAAATGTGAAGGCAATCAAAAGTATCTCTTGTATTTTCTTAGTATTCCTGGGAAAAAAAAATTTTCCTGGGAAAAATTTTGTGTTTTGTCCTGTAGCATATTTTGGAATGAATTAAATGCATTTTGTGACAAAGATGCAAAAATGCTTAAAAATTCACTCATTCCTGTATGCATTTATACACAATGAGTGCCTACACTGTGTCAGGCACAGTATTTGGCTTAGGGAATACAAAGATAAAGGAATTAGCCTTTTTTGAAGAAATCAGTAAAGGAGCCATAAAGAGAAATTTACATGACAAGGTAGTAAGTACCTTGATAAAACTAAAGTACTAAAAGGCACAAAGTTAGCTACCTAATCCAGGCTTGGGGTCATGGAAAACTCTCTAGCAGATGCCATGAGTTGATTCCTGAAAGATTACTAAGAATTAACAGGGCAATGGGGGTGTTCACTTCAGACAGAAGGTATAACATGTACAATGGCTTGGAGGCGTGACTGGGCATGGCCCATTTGAGGAACAGCAGGTAATTGGGCCAGGCCGGGCAAAGGCAGAGAGTGCTGATGAGCGATAGCAAAAAAGAGAGGCTGCAGAGGTAGGCAGGGATTATCCAGAATTGCCTGGACAAGTTGAGGGCAAACCATTGAAGAGCTCCTCCTTGACGGGGGATTGACTTGGTCAAGTTGGGGTTTGGGACAATGACTTGGGGAGCCTTGAGAAGGATGTGTTGGAGACTGAGAGATGAATTTGGATGTTGTTGCTATGATACGGAGGAAGATTGATGGTGATCTGAAATAAAACTGTGGCATTGAGGATATGCATTAGTTAGGGTGGGCTAATTGCTATAAAAACCTACTGCAAATCTTCATGGCTTAATACAATAACGTATCCTTTCTCACTCACATATAATTTGAGGGCACCTGAGGAAGAGGAAAGGTTCTGCTCCATGCTGTCATTTATGAACCTAAACTTCTATCCAGTGGTTCCACCATTCCCCTGGGGCCATAGAATCCTTGACTGTGTCTGCTTTATTCTGTGTTACTGACAGAGGAAGGACTAGGGCAGGCGGATATTGGGGAGAGAGATTTTAGGGTCCAGGCTGAAGTGTCATACAGCAGTTCTGTCCAGAACGCATCACATGGCTTTGCCCAGCCGCAAGGAATTCTGGTAAGTAGTCCTTTTGCATGCTCTGGAGGAAAACAAGATGGGTTTGGTGAGCACATGCCCCTCTGTTCAACTGTTTTTGATCTGTAGAATGTCCGTTTCATGTGGCTCAACCTGTAAGTAATAGAGAGAGACAAGAAAGTACACTCAAAAGATGTTATAAAAAGGAAACTTAGTGACCAGTTGGGTACAGAAGCTGTGAGAAGGGGAAGAATACATGTTTTAAGGCTGGGTTCAGTCACTGGTGGATGGTTGTACCATTTGTTCAGTTAAGGAATATGGTTGTTGCAAAAGATAATGGAGGGAAGATGCTGAGTTTGAGATGCTTCCTGCAGATCTCCACAGGACTTGCTGCCTCATTTTCTTTAGACCTCTGCTAAAATGTCACTCTAAATAAAATAGCAACACCTCACCCTCTCTTTCCTATCATCCTACTTTATTTTCTTCATGGAACTCCCCACATCGTGTTCATTTTTGTTTATTGGGTATCTCTTCTCATCACTCTAATGAAGGCTCCTAGGGAGCAGAGACTTTATGTTGTTCACTGCTCTATCCTATATTACATAGAACAATGCCTGGCACATAACAGGTACTCAATAAATAATTGTTGAGTGTGTAAATGAATCAAAGTGGAAACGACCAGCAGTCTATTGGTTGTAATAATAAATGCTAATATTTATTGAGTGTTGACAAAGGGACAGATACGGTTCTAAATACTTTGCAAGTATTAATTCATGTAATAAAGCATCCCTATAAGCTAGATACAACTAATATCTCTGTTTTACAGATGAAGAAACTGAAGTGCATACAGCTGAAGAAACTTAACCATTCTCACAATGTTAGTTAGAGAGGAGATTCAAATGTAGGTGTTAGGGCTTCAGAGTTTACGCTCTTAACCATTTGCTATTCTGCCACATAATTTTGGAATATTTGAGAACTGGGCTGGAGCCAGAGATCAGGAAATCATCAACATGAATTTAGATGTGAGTAGAGGTCAACCTATCCCTTGAGATTTTTTTCAGACTCACCTGCAACTCCTATCCTGTATCAGCCAGAGAGTTCAATGCTCTCCCCAATATTTTGGGAATTTCCATAAGCTTAAATTTACGTGATCGTTGTTTATTCCAATTACCTGTTTCCTTCAATTACCTTCAGTTTACTTGTCTCCTCATCTCATCTCCTGTGACTGGTCTCTTCCTGCTCCACATCAATGGACACATGGATTAAAGCTTTCTTTCCTTAACTTTTCCAGAATACTGTTCCCAAAGGCATTATGCATATGTAGCAAAATTTATAGAAGGTTTGAGGTAAGAGAGCAGAGACACTGGAAAACTATCAAGCAAAGAATATAAAGATGGAACATCTGACATTTCTGTGCTTAAAAGTATTTGACCACCCTGTCACTGGGAAGGTCTCACTTGGTGTGTTACAGCTACTCTCTGGTCTCCTGGGATGTTGTTACTCCTCATTTCTTTTCTTTCTCCCTTCATCTCACCCTTTGGCTCTCCCCGCCCCCAAATTCCCATTAATTACGTATGCAGAAGAGGTTAGTTATCACTTATTTCCCTTTCTACTCCCGGGACATACTCTTAGAATTTCACCTTCAACACCCAAAGCACCCTCTACACTTAAACAAAGGGAATTCTGTTTCCAAAAAGGACTCTGGCATCAGTTGTTAAAATAGTGTTTTCTACCCATTACCAGTTTGGGTCCTAGTTTGGGAAATGAAAGTGAATGAAATCTCCCAGAGAGTATGGGTGACTTGAGATAAGAAGAAATCAGCTATGGATGGAAAGGAAGAGATCAGGAAGCAGCTAGAGAAAGATGTACTTTTGAGAAAATTTTTGTTTGTTGTTAGTTTGTTTTCAGTGAGGGAGACTTGGCCAAGAGCTCACATGGGGGAAATGGGCCAGTGGAAGGGAATGGATGAAGATAAAGGCAATAAAGAGGGTAACATGGACCGGATCTTTGAGAAGGTGAGAAGGAGTGTATCCCAGATCACAGGTGAATGAATTCATACAGGGCAGGAGGCATACATCTTCCCCTTAAGGAAAAGCTACACAGTGTGATATAAAGAGCGTTGAATCACCAGTCAGATTGAGCTGAGTTGGAATCTGGAGTCTACTATATGCATTCCAGCTATGAAGCTTCTCTAGAATACTTAACTGCTCTGTTCCTCAATTTCCTCCACAGCAGAAAAGAGATAATGCCCTCTTCATAGAGTTACTACAAGGCTTAAGTAAGATAACATGTGTTAAGCAAGAACATTATAATAGAATTTGTTGATTATTTCTGTAATTTGATTATAGGTCTCCCAATTTCTCATCTGAGACTATCACTAATTTCATAAACAAGAGACCAAATCTACTACATTTGTTTTTTCATCTGCTTCAAAGGGATTTTGTGGTTTCATGGTCTCATTGTCATTTGGAATTTTGATTAAGTTTTGAGGGTTGACTTGTTGCCATCGGGCCAGACCTGGTCTGCCTGAGTGTTTTACTTAGCCATTCTTTTTCTTTTTCTTTTCAATTTGAAATCCTTTAGATGGGACACGTACATTCCATTTCTAGATCCACTCCCACTTGTTCTGTCCTTGGCCCCTGCATATATTTTCCTAATCAGCTTAGCTCCTGGACACACTTGAGTTTTCAACCCATGATCTAGATTGATTTCTACTAAAATAGCTGATGCCACTGAAAACAGGTGTGTTACTGAATCTCCAGGTAGCATTTTCTATCTTTGTTTCACTAGATCTCTTCTCAGCATCTAGCACTGTTGACAAACTTCTGAAACTCTTTTCTCTTCTGTTATTGAGCACTCTCCTGGTGTCCCCTCACCTCGCTGCCCTTCTACCTTTTGCTAGAATTCTATCCCCTTTGCCCACCATTTAAGTGCTGTAATTTGTCAGCGTTTTATATGTTGGCCCATTGCTCTTCTGGGTGATCTTACGTCCAGAGCTCAGAAGGTCCAAAATTGAGTAATAATCTTTCCCCTCAAACCACCTTCTCTTGTGTTGTGTATCATGGTGAGAGGAACCACCGGAACTGAAAACACCCTCACACCTAGGAGGGACACAGATCTAACAACTGGTGCAGCATTCATACTAAATCAGCACGGACGCTGTGCCTAGACCTCACCACTGCTTTCTAGTGACGTTAAGCCCTGCCCCTCCCAGTCACCAAAGTCAGCTTCTCTCTCCTCTCCTACAGCCCCTGGGGGGACACCCTCGTCATCTCCCTCACCGAGGAAAAATGCTCTCCATTTTTCCTTATGAGTAAAATCTCAACCTTGATTGGCAGTAGGTCAATCTTTTATACTGCCCTGTGCACCAAGCTAACCTCATCGCTAGCTACTCCCAAGGTGCTAAAGCTCTACCATATTAAATTATTTGCATTTTCCAGAAGTCCCCCTCTCTCCCCTCTGTGCTTTTGCCCACGCCTCTCTCTCAGGCAGGAATGCTCATTCTCCTCAGTTCCATGTACACAGCCAACTTCTGCTCAGTCTTCAAAATTCAGTTCAGATATATCCATCTCTGAAAGGCCTGTCCTAAATCTCTCTCCTCTTAGCCACATCCCCAGTTTAGGTTTGGAAGCTTCACCTTGCAAATATGTTTTAAAGTTTGCATTCTTAAGGCATGTTTTAATATGTACTATGTATGAAGACAATAGCTTGGTATGAAGTGTTGTTTGCAATCTGGTAAAATATTTTCTTGTGGAAGAGGCACCCCCGTAGGATGAGAAGGTCCAGAGGAGGAAAGTATTGTAAATCAACGCAAAAATCAATGTTCATTGACAGAGGAAAAGGAAGCAACAGCTGGGTAAACAAACAGCTGCACAAAGAGACAGAAAAATGACAGCAACCATGAACATGGCAGATAGTCCAAAATATTAAAAAAGCAAGTAAATAACAGGAGGAAATGAGTTAACCTACTGGAAAATTGCTGAAACATTTGAACAGGAAGTAACTAATAAGAAAAGTGTTCAAATAAAAGTTATAGAGAAGAAAATTAGAACAAATATTCTGTGTAAAAGAAGTGAACTTTTAAAATGAAATATGCTTAAAAGATAAATTAACTTGAAAACTTGTGACTCTTTTTGTAAATGTGGTTTATATGGTACAGATAACATTATAATAATATTAAAAACTTAAAAAGAATAAAATAACACACTAGGCCTAATTTATTGGTGTGTTGAAAAGAGTAGTCTAAAAACTCACAATTGTCTTACTTTACATTTATATGAATATTAAGCTGCCTGACCTTTCAAAAGGAAATATCTAATAACACAAGTAACACATAAATATATTCAGCTTCTAAAGAACAGAAGCATTCCAGATAAGGCTGGACCCTCTTTTACTGCCCTATACCCACTGCTCTCCCCAGAGGTAACCATTGTTTTGAGTTTATTGTATATCCTTCCAATGTTTTCCCATGCATTTATATACATATGTGAAAATATATATCTTTATCCTGTATGATAATCCACTATACAAATTGCTGTAGTAATTCTGCAGCTTCATCTTTTTCATGTAACATTTTGTCTTGGAAATATTTCTGCTTCCTTACAAATAGAGTTGTGTTATTAAAGAATTGCCTTGTATTCATAGAATGGACATACCACTGTTTTGCCATTCCCTGAGTGATGGACACTTAGGTTGTTTCTGATTTTCTGCATACTTCAGCAAACATTCATGAATATTAACTTGGTTCCATGTTCCAGGCACCCTTCTTAGTGCTCTAGATTTAGGGGTAAACAAAATAAAGTCCTCTTTATATACATTCAAGAGGATACAAACAATAAACAAAGATATATATAACTTTGTTTACTATATATATGTAGTAAAATGTCATGTAGTGATAGGTATAATGAACAAATGCAACAAATGTGAGAGAGATGGGGGTGGTCAGGAAAGATTTATTTGATGTGCTTTCATTTGAGCCAAGACTTAAAAGAGAAATGAGGGAGGTTCTATAAATATCAGAAGCACCATCAGAGAAACGGAAGTGCTGGGTCAGTAGGTGTACATGTTGAAGATGCCAAATCACCTTTCAAACTGTAACAATTCATACTTCCATTTGAAGCATAAAGTACCCCTTTTTCATACTCTTTCTAATACTTGTTATTATCATGTTCCTTTTACCGATTGGATATATAGAAAACTGTTATTTCACTGTAGTTTTAATTGTTACAATTTTTAAAAATTGATATAAATGTATAATTTGAATGCTAGTGAGGTTGTGCATATGTTAATATGTATGTTGACCCTTTGACTTTCCTCATCTCAGACTCGACAGCTCATTGTCCATTTGTCTATTGTGTTATTTGTATATTATTGATTTTTATTTTTTGTATCCTGGATACTAATCCTTTGGGTTTTTTTTTTTTTTTGCTTTTTTTTTAACATCTTTATTGGAGTATAATTGCTTTACAATGGTGTGTTAGTTTCTGCTGTATAACAAAATGAATCAGCTATACATATACATATATCCCCATATCTCCTCCCTCTTGCGTCTCCCTCCCACCCTCCCTATCCCACCCCTCTAGGTGGTCACAAAGCACCAAGCTGATCTCCCTGTGCTATGTGGCTGCTTCCCACTAGCTATCTATTTTGCATTTGGTAGTGTATATATGTCCATGCCACTCTCTCACTTCGTCCCAGCTTACGCTTCCCCCTCCCCGTGTTCTCAAGTCCATTCTCTACGTCTGCGTCTTTATTCTTGTCCTGCCTCTATGTTCTTCAGAACAATTTTTTTTTTTTAGATTCCATAAATATGTGTTAGCATGTGGTTAATCCTTTGTTATGCATGTTGTAAACATTTTCTCTCAATCTGTTGCTTGTCTTATTAATTACATAACCTTTATCTTATAGAAATATTTAATTTTGAAGCAGTCATGTTTATCCATCTTTTCCTTTATGGATTTTGCTTTTAGTGCCTTATTTAACAAGGCCGTTTGTATCCCAAGGTCTTAAAAGCATTTTCTTATATTTTCTTCTAATTTTAGAATATATTTTTATTCCATCTGGAACTTAATTTTCTGAACACTATGAGGGAGGAATTTATCTTACTTTCTATTATTTGGCTTGCCAGTTGTCCCAGTACAACTTATGGAAGTCAGTTTTTATGAATTGGTTTGAAATGTCACTTTCATCGTGTAGGAAATCCCTAAATATGCCTAGTTCCATTTTTAGACTCTATAGATTGTCTGCTTTTTCATGGATTCTGTTGTGTTTTTATTACTATAGTTTTATAATCATTTTGATATTTGGTAAGTTAAGTCCTTCCTGTATTCTTCTTTTATCTAAAATTGCCTTGAGTATGTATACTTGATTTACCTTTCATGTGAATTTTAGATTCATCATATAAAATTTTATTTTAAAATAATATTGGAATTTTGGTTGAGATTGCATTGAACCTATAAATTTATTTGGGGAGACATCTTTCAGTATTCATTATTGTCTCCATAAAAATGTTATATATTTATTTTTAGGTTTCTTTCAAGGTGTTTGAGGACATGTTGCTATTTTATTACAAATAAAACCTTTGATA
Source organism: Balaenoptera borealis (assembly GCF_965194805.1). NCBI lineage: Eukaryota > Metazoa > Chordata > Mammalia > Artiodactyla > Balaenopteridae > Balaenoptera > Balaenoptera borealis. Next base: position 18,875,792 of record NC_138870.1, on the reverse strand, counting down.
CTATTTTTTTTTAATATGTGCTTGCTCTTGTGTAGGGAAACCATGGATTTTTAAAAGACTTTATTTTTTCAGAGCAGTTTTAGGTTTGCAGCAAAATTGAGAGGAAAGTACAAAGATTTCCCATATGTCCCCAACCCCACACATGCCTAGCCTCCCCCATTATCAACATCTCCCACTAGAGGTACTTTTGTTACCATTGATGAACCTACATTAACACATTATAATCACCCAAAGTCCATAGTTTGCATTGCGGTTCAGTCTTGATATTGTACATTCTATGGGTTTGGACAAATGTATAGTGACATGTATCCATCATCACAGTTTCATACAGAATATTTTCAGTGCCCTAAAAATTCTCTGTGCTCTACCTATTCATCCCTCTCTCCCCCTCCAACCCTTGGCAACCACTGATTTTTAAGTTATACTATATCTGTAGCTTTGCCTTTTCCAAAATGTCATATAGTTGCAATCATACAGTGTGTAGCCTTTTCAGATTGGCTTATTTCACTTAATAATCTGCCTTTAAGTGTTCTCCCTGTCTTTTACTGGCTTCATAGCTCATTTCATTTTAGTGTTGATCATATTCTGTTGGATTGAAATAATACAGTTTCTTTATCCATTCACCTACTGAAGGACATCTTGGTTGCTTCCAAGTTTTGACAATTATGAATAAAGCTGCTATACGTACACGTGTACAAGTTTTTATGTGGACATAAGTTTTCAACATCTTTGAGTTGAAGGAGCATGATTGCTGGATGGTGTGGTAAGAGTATGCTTAATTTTGTAAGAAACCACCAAACTGTCTTCCAAAGTGTCTGTACCATTTTGTATTCCCAACAGCAGTGAATGAGAATCCCTGTTACTTCACATCCTCACAAGTATTTGGTGTTGTCAGTGTTCTGGATTTTGGCCATCCTCATAGATGGGTAGTGGTATCTCATCGTTGCTTTCATTTGAATATCGCTGATAATGTATGATGTGGAACATCTTTTCATATGCTTATTTGCCATCTGGTGAGATGTCAGAGTCTTTGGCCCATTTTTTAATTGAGTTGTTTGTTTTCTTATTGTTGAGTTTTAGCAGTTCTTTGTATATTTTAGATAACAGCTCTTTATCAGCTGCATCTTTTGCATATATTTTCTCCCAGGCTGTGGCTTGTCTTCTCATTCTCCTGACATTGTTTTTCACAGAGCAGAAGTTCTTAATTTTAATGAAGTCCAGCTTATCAATTATTTCTTTCATGGATTGTGCCTTTGGTGTTTTATCTAAAAAGTTATCGCCATACTCAAGGTCGTCTAGATTTTCTCTTGCATTGTCTTCTAGGAGTTTTATAGTTTTGCATTTTACATTTAGGTTTATGTTCCATTTTGAGTTAATTTTTGTGAAGGGTGTAAAGTCTGTGTCTAGATTCATTTTTTGGCATGTGGATGTCCACTTGCTCCAGCACCATTTGTTAAAATGACTGTCTTTGTTCCACTGTATTGCCTTTGCTCCTTTGCCAAAGATCACTTTGCTCCTTTGTCAAAGACCCACTGTATTTATGTGGGTCTATTTCTGGGCTCCCCATTCTGTTACATTGATCTATTTATTCTTTTACCAATTCCATACTGTCTTGATTTCTGTACCTTTATAGTAAGTGTTGAAGTTGGGTAGTGTCAGTCCTCCAACTTCATTCTTCTCCTTCAATATTGTATTGGCTACTCAGTCTTTTGCCTCTCCATATAAATTTTAGAATCAATTTGTTGATATCCACAAAAGAACTTGCTGGGATTTTGATTGGGGTTGTACTGAATCTATAAATCAAGTTGGGAAGAACTGACATCTTGAGAATATTGAGTCTTCTTATTTGTAAACATGTGATGTCTCTCCATTTATTTAGTTCCTCGATTTTTATTTAGTTCATTAGAGTTTTGTAGTTTTCCTCACATAGATCTTGTACATATTTTGTTAGATTTATGCCTAAGTATTTCATTTTGGGGGTTGCTAGTATAAATTGTATTGTGTTTTTAATTTCAAATTCCACTTGTTATTACTGATATATACGAAAGCAACTGACTTTTGTATATTAACCCTGTATCCTGCAACCTTATTAGTTCCAGGAGCATTTTCAATTCTTTCAGATTTTCTACGTGTCATCTGAAAAGACAGTTTTATTTATTCCTTCTCAATCTGTATACCTTTCACTTCCTTTTCATATCTAATTGTATTAACAATGACTTCCAGTATAATGTTGAAAGTAGTGGTGAGATCCTTGACTTGGAGACATCCTTGACTTGTTCCCAGTGTTAGTGGGAGAGCTTCAAGTTTCTCACCATAAAGTATTATGTTAGGTGTAGGTTTTTTATAGATATTTTTATCAAACTGAGGAAGTTCTCTCCTAGTTTAACTATGGATTTTTAGAAGTTGATCTAGACTTTATTGGTTTTAATAAATAATTTTTCAGTTGGTTCTCTTATATATTCAGATAGGTAATTATATCATCTGTAAATATTGATTTCCCCTTGTAAACATACTTGAAATATGTTTTCCAGTGCAGTATGTATATTTTTATGTGGTTGATGATCTGGACTTTATGATAATAATTGTTTTAATATATTTATGTATATATATCATACTATATATTTTCTTTTGTGACATAACATGTGGTCATTTTAGAAACTTTCAATCATGTTTTAAAACAATAGACATTTTAAAATTAAAGACTTAATTATGATTGTGGGTTTGTGAATACCTATCCATCTGAATTTTAATCCGTTTTGCTAAATATATTTTGAAACTATCTTGTTAGGTGCATAAAGTTTCTTGACTGTTACACTTTTGGGTGGTATTGTTCATTGGATCAATATACATTAGTTTATATTTTTAATTTATTTTATTGAAGTATAGTTGATTTACAATGTTTTGTTAATTTTTGCTGTACAGCAAAGTGATTCAGTTATACATATATATTCTTTATTTTCTATTTTTATGATTTAAAAAATTTAATATCTATTTTACCAGAATATTATGTGTATAATACATAGTTTTCAAGATCAAATAATACAACTGCTTTCAAATAGAAAGCAGCAATCTCCTGTCATACACTCCCCCAAGAAATGTTCCAAGGCCTTCAACTTCTCTAGCTGATTTTTCTCTAGTTACATTTTAAAGCAGCATGCTTAATTGCAATTAAAATTTTTTTCCATTTATCTATAGATTTCTTATGGAAAAATTAAGATTTTTCTCTCTTAAAGTGCTCCTCACAGCACCACTCCCCCATACACACTTACACTTTCTTGATCTCTCAATACAGATATATCACAATCAAATCAATAGTCAGTGCTTACCTTAGTGTCTATCTAAGTACTGTTCACATCTGAGACAAAAAGTCTATTACAAGTATTTAATATTCAGTTCAACTTTTAATTTTTCCCCAGAGTAAATAAAGACTTTCCATGCAACAGTCACTAATTCATCTCCAGACTCCCATTAGAGTTTAGAGCTGCAAATCTTCTTTCATTACTCCCAACATGCTAGTCTGTCAGGGTCACTTTTTTGTTATTGAGACATCCTTTTATTTATTCATTTATTTTTTTGTTAGCATGTGGTATTTGTTTTTCTCTTTCTGACTTACTTCACTATGTATGACAGACTCTAGATCCATCCACCTCACTACAAATAACTCAATTTCTTTTTATGGCTGAGTAATATTCCATTGTATACATGTGCCACATCTTCTTTATCCATTCATCTGTCGATGGACACTTAGGTTGCTTCCATGTCCTGGCTATTGTAAATAGAGCTGCACTGAACATTGTGGTACATGACTCTTTTTCAGTTATGGTTTTCTCAGGGTATACGACCAGTAGTGGGATTGCTGGGTCATTTGGTAGTTCTATTTTTAGTTTTTAAAGGAACCCCCATACTGTTCTCCATAGTGGCTGTATCAAGTTACATTCCCACCAACAGTGCAAGAGGGTTCCCTTTTCTCCACACCCTCTCCAGCATTTATTGTTTGTAGATTTTTTGATGATGGCCGTTCTGACTGGTGTGAGGTGATACCTCATTGTAGTTTTTATTTGCATTTCTCTAATGATTAGTGATGTTGAGCATCCTTTCATGTGTTTGCTCGCAATCTGTATATCTTCTTTGGAGAAATGTCTATTTAGGTCTTCTGCCCATTTGGGGATTGGGTTGTTTGTATTTTTAATATTGAGCTGCATGAGCTGTTTGTAAATTTTGGAGATTAATCCTTTGTCAGTTGCTTCAATTGCAAATATTTTCTCCCATTCTGAGGGTTGTCTTTTCATCTTGTTCATGGTTTCCTTTGCTGTGCAAAAGCTTTTAAGTTTCATTAGGTCCCATTTGTTTATTTTTGTTTTTATTTCCATTTCTCTAGGAGGTGGGTCAAAAAGGATCTTGCTGTGATTTATGTCATAGAGTGCTCTGCCTATGTTTTCCTCTAAGAGTTTTATAGTGTCTAGCCTTACATTTAGGTCTTTAATCCATTTTGAGTTTCTTTTTTTGTATGGTGTCAGGGAGTGTTCTAATTTCATTCTTTTACATGTAGCTGTCCAGTTTTCCCAGCACCACTTATTGAAGAGGCTGTCTTTTCTCCATTGTATGTTCTTGCCTCCTTTATCAAAATAAGGTGACCATATGTGCCTGGGTTTATCTCTGGGCTTTCTATCCTGTTCCATTGATCTACATTTCTGTTTTTGTGCCAGTACCATACTGTCTTGATTACTGTAGCTTTGTAGTATAGTCTGAAGTCCAGAAGCCTGATTCCTACAGCTCCATTTTTCTTTCTCAAGATTGCTTTGGCTGTTCAGGGTCTTTTGTGTTTCCATATAAATTGTGAAATTTTTTGTTCTAGTTCTGTGAAAAATGCCAGTGGTAGTTTGATAGGGATTGCATTGAATCTGTAGATTGCTTTGGGTATTAGAGTCATTTTCACAATGTTGATTCTTCCAATCCAAGAACATGGTATATCTCTCCATCTGTTGGTATCATCTTTAATTTCTTTCATCAGTGTCTTATAGTTTTCTGCATACAGGTCTTTTGTCTCCTTGGGTAGGTTTATTCCTAGGTATTTTATTCTTTTTGTTGCAGTGGTAAATGGGAGTGTTTCCTTAATTTCTGTTTCAGATTTTCATTATTAGTGTGTAGGAATGCAAGAGATTTCTGTGCATTAATTTTATATCCTGCTACTTTACCAAATTCATTGATTAGCTCTAGTAGTTTTCTGGTAGCATCTTTAGGATTCTCTATGTATAGACATCCTTTTAGAAACTATCTTTTTCTCTCATAGAATCTGATTGATGGCTTTCTCAGCCTGCTGTGTAAACTGTCTTCCTGGAGATTTCCTTTACCTGAATCCATCTGTTGTTATATGTTCTAATTACTAACAGCTCTTTCTTATTACCTAAATTATTTTTTTTCATTTTATAGCATCTAAGTCTTAGTTCATGGGTGCAAATATTAATTAATAATTAATATTTCTAAACAAACTAATTATAGACTTTTAAGAGTTTTCTTCTGCCTCTTTAATGATCTTGGTTTTTTCCGAGTTCTTTCGTTCTTCCATGCTGTTCTCTGACTTTTGTGTTGGAGGCTTTCCTTCAATGTCTTCTGATCTTGACTATCTGTTCTTGTTTGGAGACTGGAAGCTCTGTGCAGAGACTGGACCTGTTGACAGGTGAGCTTCACTCTCAGTTGAAGAGAAGGTAGCAAGCTGGCTTTCTCTTGGGTGACTCCCAAGTGTCATAATCTACAGGTCTCTCTCTTGGCCCTCCATTGGCCTGGCTGCCAATACTGTATGAGTTGAAAAGAATCCCCAGTTTCCTGTGGGTTGGGCCAGGTATCATCTGGGCACACAACCACTGTTCCTCCCTAGAGGCTGACACTCCCTCTCCACTATACACAGCGATAATTGGCCAGTGCAGGATTTTAGAGTTCAACCCACCTGCATGTTCCTGCTGCCCTATAATCTGAACAATAACCTTGTTGATTGTTCCAAGACACCCACCTTCTCCAGTATCTCCTGCCTTAAGGAATAGGGCACAACTACCTTTTAGAGCAATGCTTGGTAAATTAGTTTATGTTTTGCTTTCCTTCTATAAGCTTTCTGTTTTCAGAAGTATTCCAGATGTGGGGATTGACTGAAGGTTTTCCTTCTTTTCTTTTTTTAGGATAAATGTAGATTTTTTTTTTAAAAAAACATCTTTTCTCTTATTTCTAGAGATTTGCTCTAGGAGGGAGAGCTGGGCCCTTACCTTCCCTGATTCTATTCAGTTTGCATCTTGACTGGCAACCTGAAGCTGAACATTTTAACATTTTATTAATCACAATTGAAAAATTAGAAGATGTAAAGAAAGAGATGGTGAGGGAAAGATGCAGAGAGTTAGATAGCTTACATTGATGGTGTCTATCTTCTAAATAAGTATAGCCCCCGGACACCTGCATCAGAATCAGCAGGGAATGCTGGGTAAAAATTCAACTCCCTGTATCACTCTCATCAGAATCTAGGAATCTGTGATACAGGTTATTCTAACTAAAGTTTGAGAACCATAGTTCAAATGAAGTAGGAAGTTATCTGCAGGGTGTATCTACACGATTAGGAAAGTGTTAGCGAGCAGCAAATATGGGCGGGCAATGGAGAGAATAAAAGAATTATTAAGCAGAGCCTATTGAAGTTGGGAAGCAGGAGTTTGTGTTGGAGAGGCTGGCCCAGCTCCAGAGTATGGATCAGTGTCTTCCATGCCTTCTTTTAGGGTAAAGTTATTGCACCTAAAAACCCTGTTGTCACTTCTCTGTCAGAGCCCAGGGAAAATTGCTAAGACAGGCTGCTGAATCAAGGACATGAAGAAAACTTGAGCAATTTCCCTTCCTTTGGGCTTTAGAAGCACATCTTTCTTGGCAGGCAGAGTTCATAACATTGATTGCGACATAAAATCCTGTGGATTTGTGTATTCAGAATTTCAGTTTCACATATTTCTGATGAGCCCTGCCAACCTGTCAGGCCAGACTTCCCTCTGCTGGTAGTGGCTCAATTCCATTCTCAAATGCTGCTTCTTCACCTGCACGTAACCCAAGATAGGTGACTTCCGTTTGTGAAAGAACAAGAAGTTACAAGGCACTCACTGTCTTTTTGTCTTTTTTCACTTGACCTACATCAGCAACCTCTTAACTGGTCTCCAGGCCACCAGCCTCTTCCTTCCCCAGATCACCAGAGTCACTTTTTTTGACACAGATGATTGACAACTAAACAAATGATGAAATATTTGTAATCCAGATAGTAAGTGCTCTAAGTACTCACTGCTGTGAAGGTTCTCAGTCATCACAGAGTGCAGCCCAAACAAATTAGAGATGCAAGGGTTTTGGCAACACACCTCATCTCCCATCACTGCCTCCACAATCCCTGTCTCGCTCGTTCCAGGGACACAGAATCCTCATCATTGCTTCAGGACACTGCACCCTTGCCTATGACCAAAGTGTCCTTTATAGTTTAGTGGTTGTTCTTCCTGTTGTTCCCCTAAGGAGATGTATTTAAATGTCATCCCCTCTCTGTAGCTTTCTTGGAACCCACTCTATCTCTCCCAAGGCAGAATTATTTTTTCATCTGTATTCCATAGTAATTTAGACAAATATCAACGGTCGCACTTAGAACATTATATTGTGCTCACTTATATTTTTGTTTCACAATTGCACTGGAATTTCCTGAGATTAAAAATCGGGTCATTAAAATTTTACTTCCCCAATGCCTGATGCATAGGATGTGTACCATTAATTTTAGCTGAATACATTTGAATCAGAGATCCTCTTTCTATGTAATCCAAACTGAAAGAACATAGGAAAGTGGAGTTCTTTGGAGCAAGCAATATGGGCAACTCTTAGTGGCATTTTATAATAGAGACAAGTCTTTCTTTTTCCATGTAATATTATAATATAGCATTCACTGATTAAGCTGCATACTTATAGAATTTCAATGGTAAGAAGTATCTTAGAAGTGATTCCTTTGATTTGCAGATGAGAAAACCAGTCCTGTGCTTATGTCTACCACATAAGTAGCTTTTATCAAAAGCCTATCCAACAACCAACAATCTTTGTGAATTCATGAGTATTAAATCATTTTTACATTCCAGGCAAGTAAATTCTAAAAGAGAACAAAATGTACAATGCATTTTAGTTCAGAGGGCATCTCATTAAAGAATCTTAACTGGAGTTTAAGATGTTGCGGTGGGGAAAAGTCAGGCTACTTGATGAGAGATAACTGGTAAGTTCAAAGGTGGATTTTAAATACAAGAGAAGTGTTTTTCTTGTTTTTTGCTGAGATGATATGAGCTATCAGGGCCATCAGAAGAATGGTAGAGTGGGTATTGATGAGTTTCTTTTCTCCAGGTTTAATTGAGCTTCTTCTTTTTGATAGGTTTCAGAACCTGCTGTGGTCCAGAAAGACGTTTGTGGACCACATGAAAGTGTATAACCACAGTTACATCTACATGCCTGCCTTTTCTATGAAGACGGGAACAGAGCCATCCCTCCGGGTTTATTACACACTGTCAGATGTTGGTGCCAATCAAACAGTGCTCTTTGCCAACCCCAACTTTCTGCGTAGCATTGGGAAGTTCTGGAAAAGTAGGGGAATTCATGCCAAGCGCCTGTCCACAGGACTGTTTCTGGTGAGCGCGGCCCTGGGCCTCTGTGAAGAGGTGGCCATCTACGGCTTCTGGCCCTTCTCTGTGAATATGCATGAACAACCCATCAGCCACCACTACTATGACAATGTCCTGCCCTTTTCTGGCTTCCATGCCATGCCGGAGGAATTTCTCCAACTCTGGTATCTTCATAAAATTGGTGCACTGAGAATGCAGTTAGACCCATGTGAGGACACCTCACTCCCACCCACTTCCTAGGGACTGTGGAAAAAGAAAGGACTGAGCCAGGGTATTTTTGTTAGGTTTTCTACGTGATTCCAAAAGGGAATGGTCAGGTCGTTTCATGGATTTGCGTGGGCCACTTGGAAAAAACGACAACAAAAACTCAAGGAGAACTCTACTTTTACTGCTGGCTGGAAGGACAAAAAAAGAAGTGAAATGTCCTATGAAATCTTTTATAGCACATGGTGGATGTGCAACTAGTAACATGCTGATGAAATGATGTTGGTAAACCACATTTTCATGGTTCAAATAGCGATGGTACAGTTCACAAACAAGACAAAACTCTAGTTGTTGAAGCTGAGGAATTAATCAAGGTATAGTAAATGAAATGCCAGGGTAAAAGTGTTAGTGATTATCAACATGAACTGGCTTAATTTAAAAAAAAAAAAAACTATCTTATTAAGACTAACATTAGAACTCTATAGGTTTTTAAAAAATTATTATTTATTTTTGCCTTATTTAAAGGCAGTGAGTAGGTGATGGGGTAGATTTTAAAAATCCCTTACTGAATAATATGGATCCAAAATGCTACAGCTGATTATTGTGATTTGTTGAACCAAGTCTATGTTAACTAGAGTTCCCTTCCCTTCCATTTAAAAAATGTTAAATAAGAATGACCTCCTCCCCTTTTGTCAGGTCTACTTAGACAATGTGAAGCATTGTTGAATTTAGTCTGGGTTGATTCATTGTCAGGATGAAGAGCCACTTTCCCTCCTCAGAATTTAGGGCATAAACTCAATTTTAGGTGTGCATTATGTAACCTGTTTGCATTATTATTATTTTAGTGCAAAAAACTGCAAATGTGAGTGCATTATTTATTTGCAAATTGGCAGAATTGTCTTCATAATTTAATGTTTGGAGATGAAGTAAAGCACAATGACGTAAAGCTTAGTCTCTGGAAGATAGATTGGAAGGCATATCCTTTTCTATCTACCATGGTATGTTCCCTGCAAGATAAAGAATATGCATGCACACATAAAAGAATGCATATATTTGTGTACCCTCTTACATAGACTCTCACACACACACTGTTAAACAAAGCTCATTCCTGTGTGATTATGAAAGCCGAACCCACATGACCTGGGATGGCAAAAATCTGTAACTGGTGTTGGAGAGCTACAAATGCATTATGTACTACCTACTACACCTTGATATGAGAGAAGCCAGCTTAATGCATGCTGCTGTAATGCTCAAACCAGTATGAGATGCAAGCCTTACCCCCAAATCACTCCAAATGAGCAGAATTGGTTTAGTCATGTGACTCTTCCCAACATCTCATGAGTAAGTCCTGTGTTAAGCATGGTCATCAAGCATGGTTCACACCAGTAAAGGGATGTGAATTAGTAGCTGTTTATTTCCTTAGTAACAGGTAGGACTGCTTAGAAGGCTTGTTACCTCAGCTTCGACACAACTGCACACAAACTCCGTTGACAGATTACAAGCCAAATGTGTTTACATATAAGAGAAAGGTAAAAGAAACCTCACATGGTCTTTGTGCTTTGGGATGCCTTAATCTAAAAGGAGACAGTAGAAATCACTAACTTATTTTTAAGTGTCACCAAAATGTAGGTAAACTGTACCCAAAAGTTCTGCTTCATTTTTAATGGTAGAAACTTAGTATACAATATAGACTAAAACAGTTAAACAGGTGGCAGTTTTTGGTGGGTTAATTTAAGAGATACCAAGATAAAAAAAGCCCTTGGAAAAATTCTACATCATTGGAATAGCCAATTTCTAAATATGATTGAATATTGAGGTTATTATAGAGATCAACAGTTAAAATACGGCTGGTTGACATAACACAGATTCTGTTGATATTTAGAAAGTTAAGAATTTGAGAGTATTGATTCTCTGCAGATCTCATTTGCTCTTTTGATCCTATTTGGCAACAAAAATGTAATGAGAATGTACTGTGAGGGAGTTGCATTAAATATTCGCTATGTGTACAACCCTGAATATATTTCCTCTTTTGAGCTATTGTTATTACTTAATAACTACCTTAAAAAGGAATATATTTTTAGCTATATGTTTCATCAAAATATAAAAGGCCTAACAAAAAACATACATAAAAGTTAATAAAATATGTATCACTCAGATTAGTGCTTTAATTATTAAAATTGTTCAGATGTAACTAATGAGCTCCATAGCACCCATGTGTCACAGTTCCACTGGAGATGCCTTCTGGAAATTTTACATCTTATGATTCCTGGGCTAGGTTTATGCAATAGATTTGTACAGTGGTTAGTCTATACATTTGGGGTTTCTGAAAGGCAAAACAGAAATGGCCCAAATCGATAAAGTGTAATTAGATCAGGGCTTCTTAACGGGGTGATTCCCCTCCCCCATCTGGTGACACTTGGCAATGTCTGGAGACATTTTTGATTGTCATGATTTGGAGGGTGCTGCCAGCATCTAGTGGATAGAGGCCCAGGATCCTGCTAAACATCCTACAATGCACAGAGCAGCGCCCCCTGCCCCCCCAACAAAGAATTCCCCACTTGAAAATGCCAGTAGTGCCAAGGTTGAGAAACCCTGGATTAGACCAAAGTGATATTTTGATTGTTCCATATTGTCTTCAGTTAAGGATACACATACATGCTCTCATCATTCAAAGTAGGACTGCAATTTAATGAGAATGTTTTCTTAGAGTAGGTTACAGTTTGGCATTATTTTATAGTGGTAATTCTTAAGTATGCCATACATATTCCCTTTTCTGTGGTTAGATAGATGTGTCTAAACCTAGGAGTTTTGAGTGTCTGTGTGTGTGTACGTGTGTGTAGCATAAAGTTATATATATCCATCCTTATTGAAATATGTGTTTTCCTAAGTGAGGATCTTTCTAGAATTATCTTTCAGAGTACTCTGGCATACTCTATTACTCTTAAGAAGTTGAATTCTTTTTTATTTTTTTCATCTTTATTGGAGTATAATTGCTTTACAATGTTGTGTTAGTTTCTGCTGTACAAAATGAATCAGCTATACGTATACATATATCCCCATATCTCCTCCCTCTTGCGTCTCCCTCCCATCCTCCCTATCCCACCCCTCTAGGTCATCACAAAGCACCGAGCTGATCTCCCTGTGCTATGCAGCTGCTTCCCACTAGCTATCCATTTTACATTTGGTAGTGTATATATGTCAATGCTACTCTCTCACTTCGTCCCAGCTTCCCCTCCCACCCCCCACCTTCGTGTCCTCAGGTCTGTTCTCTATGTCTGCGTCTTTATTCCTGCCCTGCCACTAGGTTCATTAGTACCATTTTTTTAGATTCCATATATATGCATTAGCATACTGTATTTGTTTTTCTCTCTCTGACTTACTTCACTCTGTATGACAGACTCTAACTCCATCCACCTCACTACAAATAACTCAATTTCGTCCCTTTTGATGGCTGAGTAATATTCCATTGTATATATGTGCCACATCAAGAAGTTGAATTCTAAACTCCCATTATTTTATTTTGTTTATTTGAAATTGAGACCTTCAGAATTGGACCTCTTTGTCAAATTTGGTTGATTACATTTTAATATTACTGACCCTTAAGATGCAGCTCAGAAGAGATTCAAGTTATGGCAGACACATTTAATACAAAAGTATTTCATCATTTTTGATGTATCTGCCAAGAGAAGATGTCACCCTCTGACATCAGTGTAATTTTTAAATTGCTTTTTAGTGACAAAAATGTCACTAAATGTCCATGGGGATAAAAGAGGGGTTGAAGAGACTGAAAATGAGTACCTGATGTGAATTTTTATTTTTATTAGCTCCAACTGGAGAATTGCACTGATGTTAAGGATAACCTCTGTTTGATTTTAATTAGACTTTGGTCAAATGAAGATGCCTAAAGGATTAAGTCACTCCATAACAAAGAAAAGTAATTTTTTATATGAAAGATTTCTATATGGAAGAGGACACTGGACACATATGCTTTATATAGAGTATTTGACCAAGTTTATACAACATTGTGCATCTAAACTGTAAGTAACACAGGAAGTTAAGGAGTGTTTCCTGGATTTTGTTTCTGTATAATTCACTTTTAGCTATTTTAACAAGGGCAAATGATCCAAAATGATCCAATGATCCAAAGTGACATGTTCAAACAGTACTCTGTGTTTAGCTTTGTGATGTTTTATGCCCTTTTCTGGGGTAAAAACCTTGTTTAGGTTAAATATAACTTGTACCTGAAGCAATGGGCAACATGGCTTAAAAATCTACCTGGAAAATAACTGGGAAAATCCTAGGACTCTGAATTTTCCAAAAATATTCTGAGATTAGTCAAAAGATTTACAGGAATGTTACAGATAATTTCAAATAGAAATGATATCAATAACATTTCTTCTTGTCGGCAACTACGGTAGGTTGTGATTTTATTATATACCACCTCCTATTTCTCTGTTTTGAAAATCAGCCACCTAGAGTTTTCATTTCTATGTTTAAAAATACTGACTTTGTGAAATTTTTAACTGATAAATCCTTGTTAGGAGGGGCCTAAGAGGAAAAAAATGTCACAGTCCCCTGAAAACTTCAGGAAATGCTTACTGTGTTGTATAAAAACTTTCCCACCAGAACCAGGTAATAACTGCTCTCTGTAGAGTTTCAAAGATCAAGAGCTATAAGGACGTTTGTGGGAACTTGAGGATGAGCATGTGGAGGAATGTCTTGAGAACAATACTGTGCTTTTTATTTCTTCATCTTCCCAGTGTAGAGGTCTCCTCTGAGATGATCTGATTTTAGTGGGCACACAGCAGGGATGGAAGTGTGCAGACAACTCCGAGGCACCTGCAACACAGGTCAAGCCTCTTACAAAGTGAGCAGTAACAACAACTAAATACAAGTAGCAATTTTGGCAACTTCCGTGAATTGAGTGCTGGGACAAGGAAGAGGCAAGTCGAAAGGAGGAAAAATGCAATCCCTGTGCTCTCCGGATACAAAGGGTCAGAGAAGTCTCTGCCCTTGGCCTTGGCTTTCCAGCACTCTCTATCTCTGTCCACTATCAAGGAAGCTGGCCTGGCTCCGGGGTCAAGCTAGTAGCCTTGTGACTAGAGAGTTGGTGTGGAAATTTGCTGAGATGCTTAAACTTGTGCTCTCTAAATTTGGGTGTCTTGTGACAGATTTCTGGTCATCCTGACCTGATTATGGCCTTGCCAGTGTTTATTAAAAACAGAGCTTTTTTTCTCTACTCTGATGCATTTTCTGAGTTCTTGAAGCTGGGAAGATAGCACATATTCTACTAGTTCTCTAGTAGCCTAGAGAAAGTTCTATAGCCTCTTTGAAAACCCTGGAGACTCATCCAAAGGCATCCTGAAGCCTAGACTGTCTGTTTATAAAATCCTAAATATGAAGCCGCAGTGTTTAGGTTGAGCACCATAAAATTCCTATTTTGTAAGTGAAAGGAGATTTGTGTGAGTCTGCAATTGCTATAACCTTTTTTCTTCTTAGCATAAGAAAATGGATACTACTGGCTTTACCCCCAGCCTAGGCTTCTCTGAAGTTTTTACCTACATCCTAGGGGTGAGAGATTGAAATAAATACATAAATGGAAAATTCATTCAAACATAACACAAAAATTCTGCTTGTCATTGCAATAAAGAAAAATATACGCTTCTGTCTCCTTCTGATTTTCTGGTGCCAGCATTTCTGATTTCTTCCATCTCTAACTAATAAGGAGTAAATAACTTACTATAAATTGACTTACAATACCTGTGAGCATTTGTATGATAGCCAAAGCCCATAACTATAACTTTTTAAAGCACAAAAGAGGAATTATATTTTGGTTATGGTCACTAATTTACCTACCTCCTGTGTTTGTATTGATCTCTACATTGTGCTAAAATTCTTTCTGACTTGCTTTCCTATTGAAGCTGTGGGATAGAATCAATGATGCGAAGCTATCTGGGAGTTTTATAGAATAGTATCTAAATATATTGATCATGTCTCTTTCTGCTTCTATGTAATTAGATTTTCTCCAGTTATTTGTCATTTTAAAAGCTTATGTTTCACATGATACCAATAAACATCTAAGAGATGTGATTTTTATCCAGGGCAGAGAAAGTCAGGAGATAGGTATGTCTGTTTTTCTCTACATAGTAAGAGAAATGGAGAATTGTAATCTTAAAAAAGAGGTTTAACCAAAATGAAAAAGATACAGATAAAAATCAGGGCTTTAATGGAGAGGGACCACTGGGAAGGATCTTAGTGTGCAACAAAGAGAGAGCACAGAGGCTGCTGTCCTTGTGTCAGCCTCAAGAACCTTTTCAAAACATTTTAAAGGAAATACATTGTCATGCAGTTGTTATGGCTAATGATGGAAAGACAGTAGAGAAAGCACGTGAGACTGTGAGATGCTTAGGGAGAAAAGCAGAAGTGGCACTTATTTACCTACTTGGACCCTCACGGTCTAAATGCTACCCCCCTTTCTGCCCTCTCCAAGTTGGGCTTTCCTTGGTGTCTGAGCCTGAATATGTAAACACTCCCATTCTCACACCCCTCTTCCATCTCCACTTTGATGCGTACTCCCAAAATAAGATTATTTAGATCTTTTATCATGATGCAGCAGTGATAGTAGGAAGTGTTACCTTGAACTTGACCCTTTGAAACATGATCACCCTATGCTCTGCAGAGTTAGCTTTAGTCCACTGCTCCCAAAATTTTACCTCAGTAAAAGGCTTTTATATTCATGATTATTTAGGCAGACATAGATGTATTTTCTCCCCTGTGTTCTAGTGTAAACACACACACACACACCCCTTGCATTAGTTATGCCCATTGAAAAGAAAAAGATGGCTGACCTTGTGGGGGGTGGCAGAGGGTGCCTTAACTTTTTCTGGCTTGGCTCCCACTTCCTTGTGTATTTCCTTCATGTACCCCATCACTCTAGAGGTGTAACCATGTTTGTTCCAAGTTGTATCTTTATCATCAGCAAGAACTCTTATAAGTGTAGTGAATGTGACTATTTTATATAAATGCACAATAGTATATAGGCCTTGGAGACGTCTGATAATAGTATGTAAATATCCTTTGTTGAAGTAGTAGAACCTTCTCATAGGGAACGCCTTAGGTGATAGCCACAGGAGGACACATAGACTAAAAATGTTTGTTTTTCCAGCAAATTGTAGCATTCGTGGAATCAAGGAAACAATTTTTTTTTCTGTTTCTCATTCATTCTTTAGCACCAATCCTTTGGGCTTTCTTGTTGGTAGGTTGCTAGAGACAACTCTTTCATAATATATAGGATTCACAATTTGTGATGATTGATGGCCTCTGGGGTACATCAAAGTCAGAGACACTAGAAGGAAGGGGGCGAGAACAGACAAGGAGAGCTCCATTAAAAACTTGCCTAAATTTTTAAAAGTCTGGAACATGATTAGAACTCCAGTTAACCATACAACATAGTTAGTCTGAAAAGCTTTGAAAAAGAAAGTTTCTCTTTAACTCAATGGTTGCACATTATATAGTATTCCACATGTATGCAAGCTGTTTTTCAAGAGCAAATTTGCAGAGACTGGGGCTAAGAAAAAAATAGAAAAATTCAAATGTTCTTCCATGTACAGTAGTCTAAAAGTCCATAGATGCAGTAATTCTGGAAAAGATGTTAGATTAGACCATAAAATTGAAATAACTTTTGAAGTGTACCTGGAATTACTTCTTCCTAATAAAACCAAGCTCCACTGGCAGTAGGTGTGGGGAAAATCTGTGCTCTTCATTTCTTCTCTTTTTAGTTTCATAGAATATGTAGCAGGTAAGAAAAAACTTTAATTGGTACTTTTTATAGTATGACTTGAGAAAAACAGTATCTCTGTTGGTTCTGCTGAGTTGTTCTTTCCACAGAATTTAAATGCAATGTCATAGGAGGAGGTTTGCTGTAAAAACATGCCTTTTTCTTTGCTGTGTTCATTGTAATTATGGCTGGTACTGGGAAGGTTCAGTAAGTCTCAATTTCTCTACCTCCCTTACTTGGAGAAATTTTGGAAATGTACCCTGTGAATAAAATGATTTTTTTTATAGCTTGTGAAGTCTTTTTATTTCCCAGAAGCGTGTGGGTAATTCTATTTCCTTTTCTTTTCTTCCTTTATTTTGTATTCATATCAGCTACACTGATTTTTTCTTCTGGGTGAAAACTCATGCTACTTAGAAAATTATTTTAGAAATACAGAATTATAAATGCTATGAATAGGATATAAGGACATTATTTGTACTTTTTATGCAGGTGAAAGGCACTATCTACTGGGCAAAGTAAAGTAGAAAGAATATTGAACATTTATTTAACACGGTATATGGACATGAGCCTACTTTTTCCAGGGATAACATTTTTCCTTCACACAATGAGTCATTATCGGTATGCGTGCCCTAGAGATACTTTAATAAATTTCTAACAGGATTCAAAATATTTAGGTTCAGTGACTTTGACAAGCCTAAGTGTGCCTTCTTGTCTGAATTATTTAGATAATTGCTTCAAACTCCCATTTACCTTGAACTCTCGTGGCCCCATTCTGCCACTTTCTCAAGAGGGAGAGATACCAGAAAAAGTCACCTTGGTCCATCCTTTACCATACATTTCTCCTCAGAAATTGGTCAAGGTGCTTTGTGCAGATCTCCTTATTAATTCTCTGACTTCATTCTCATATAACAGCTTTTTTGGACTAAAGCTATTTTAGGAAAGGACATTCTATTACCTAATGTTAAATCTTCATGAGGTTTAGCTGAATCATTTGGGGGAAAAGGGCAGAGCTCCAGCATAAATGTGGGTTGCTCTAGTCTATTCTCAGATCACATGAGGAAAACAGATCTCACTTGTTTTCACCAACTATCATTAAGTAAAAAAATCTAGATATTACTGAGTCCTGCTGTTCTACTTTATTTTGGTTTAAGCATTCAAAAACAGATATTAAGAATCCAAAGGCATTAATTACTCAAGAATTCCTAAACCTAAAAAGTGTAATTACGAGTCACAGTCTATATTTTTGCTTGAAAACTTATTATTTGGACATACAGTTAGATTCTTGATGGTATGAAGGACTAAAGATGTAGGATGATTGAATTGAATCTTGTGAAGTTTATTGTGAGTGATCAGGAAACCATGGGATGAAACTGGGGCCATATCTGTTTATGCTTGACATGTGTAATTCTGAGACATACTAACTAGTTTCTAGAATTTTGAAAGTACAGGAAAACAAATCCTTTACTTCTTTTATATGGATAGAAAATTATTTCTTTCCTCCACAAGAGTCATGGTTTCCAGGCATGAATTCAAAAATCAACCTCAATATTTGGGAACTTTTTCATCATAAACAATGCAATCAAAAGTTACATTACAAAACAATCAAGAGTTTATTGATCTCAAGATACACTTCGATTAAGAAGATTCTAACCTTTGTGTGTAGAGGAAAAGGGGACAGTAAGAATGGAGCATGAGAGTTCATTTGGTTGGTCAGCTGTAATCAACACGCCACCAGGTGGATTACTGATCTATTCAGAAATGGTTTTATTTATTTATTTGTTTATTTTTAACACAATTCCTCTTATTCTGATTCAAACTCATTATCTTTTATCAAGAACATAACAGTGTAAGTTTACTTGTAGTCTCTCATACAAAATGTATTTCAGAGTAACCCCAAACAGTCTTTTTTTTTTTTTGAACATCTTTATTGGAGTATAATTGCTTTACAATGGTGTGTTAGTTTCTGCTTTATAGCGAAGTGAATCAATATACATATACACACATCCCCATATCCCCTCCCTCTTGCGTCTCCCTCCCACCCTCCCTATCCCACCCCTCTAGGTGGTCACAAAGCACCGAGCTGATCTCTCTGTGCTATGCGGCTGCTTCCCACTAGCTATCTATTTTACATTTGGTAGTGTATATATGTCAGTGCCACTCTCTCACTTCATCCCAGCTTACCCTTCCCCCTCCCTGTGTCCTCAAGTCCATTCTCTACATCTGCTTCTTTATTCCTGTCCTGCCCCTAGGTTCTTCAGGACCTTTTTTTTTTTTTTTTTAAGATTCCATATATATGTGTTAGCATACAGTATTTGTTTTTCTCTTTCTGACTTACTTCACTCTGTATGACAGACTCTAGGTCTATCCATCTCACTACAAATAACTCAGTTTCGTTTCTTTTTATGGCTGAGTAATATTCCATTGTATATATGTGCCACATCTTCTTTATCCATTCATCTGTTGATGGACACTTAGGTTGCTTCCATGTCCTAGCTATAGAGCTGCAATGAACATTGTGGTACATGACTCTTTTTTTTTTTTTTTTTTTAAACATCTTTATTGGAGTATAATTGCTTTACAATGGTGTGTTAGTTTCTGCTTTATAACAAAGTGAATCAGTTATACATATACATATGTTCCCATATCTCTTCCCTCTTGCGTCTCCCTCCCTCCCACCCTCTCTATCCCACCCCTCTAGGTGGTCACAAAGCACCGAGCTGATCTCCCTGTGCTATGCGGCTGCTTCCCACTAGCTATCTATTTTACATTTGGTAGTGTATATATGTCCATGACACTCTCTCACCCTGTCACATCTCACCCCTCCCCCTCCCCATATCCTCAAGTCCATTCTCTAGTAGGTCTGTGTCTTTATTCCCGTCTTGCCACTAGGTTCTTTATGACCTTTTTTTTTTTTTTCCTTAGATTCCATATATATGTGTTAGCATACTGTATTTGCTTTTCTCTTTCTGACTTACTTCACTCTGTATGACAGACTCTAACTCCATCCACCTCATTACAAATACCTCCACTTCATTTCTTTTTATGGCTGAGTAATATTCCATTGTATATATGTGCCACAGCTTCTTTATCCATTCATCCGATGATGGACACTTAGGTTGCTTCCATGTCCTGGCTATTGTAAATAGAGCTGCAATGAACATTTTGGTACATGACTCTTTTTGAATTATGGTTTTCTCAGGGTATATGCCCAGTAGTGGGATTGCTGGGTCATATGGTAGTTCTATTTTTAGTTTTTTAAGGAACCTCCATACTGTTCTCCATAGTGGCTGTATCAATTTACATTCCCACCAACAGTGCAAGAGTGTTCCCTTTCCTCCACACCCTCTCCAGCATTTATTGTTTGTAGATTTTTTGATGATGGCCATTCTGACCGGTGTGAGATGATACCTCATTGTAGTTTTGATTTGCATTTCTCTAATGATTAGTGTTGTTGAGCATCCTTTCATGTTTTTGTTGGCAATCTGTATATCTTTATATTGGTCCATGCTATTACTGCTTGGGCACTCAGCAGTGGTGGAAGCCAGATTATTGATTCCATGCATAACCTCCATACCTGCTAGCAAAACTACTCTGTATAGAAGCCTATAGAGAAAGTAGTGGGGTAACTGAGAAAAGAGATTAACTGGTATCTATTCAACATACTGTTTTGCCTCGATCTCTTATAAAGGTTAAGACTGAGATAGGACGGTTAATGCCTTGAGAGGTCAAGAGTGGTTATCAGTGCTTTCCATCATGGAGATGCAGCAATTTGTTCTCACTGAAATAGACATTTATTCTGGATTTGTCTTTCTTGTCCTCAATGCTTCTGCCATCACCACCATGGCTTATGTACACCACCATCTACAGAAGGACTTATGTACCATATTGGCATATACAACACGCAGCATCCTTTTGACCAAGGACACATTTCACAGCAAAAGAAGTATAGAAAGGAGCTTTTGCCTATGGAATTAACAAGTATTGCTCTTTACCATACCATGGAGAACATTCATTTTCAATGGGAGTGATATTGCCTCCACAAAAGGCAAAAGATTGTTTGTTTGTTTTTTTAAATTAATAGCTACTTTATTTATTTATTTATTTATGGCTGTGTTGGGTCTTCGTTTCTGTGCGAGGGCTTTCTCCAGTTGTGGCAAGCGGGGGCCACTCTTCACCGCGGTGCGCGGGCCTCTCACTATTGCGGCCTCTCTTGTTGCGGAGCACAGGCTCCAGACGCGCAGGCTCAGTAGTTGTGGCTCACGGGCCCAGTTGCTCCGCGGTATGTGGGATCTTCCCAGACCAGGGCTCGAACCCGTGTCCCCTGCATTAGCAGGCAGATTCTCAACCACTGTGTCACCAGGGAAGCCCAAAAGATTGTTTTAAGGGGCAAAAAAATCTTAGATATTCCAATGATTAGGGGCAAAAATTTTTTAAATTTCCTTGGAATAAGGGTGGAGGGGGGGATAATGAAAAACGTTTGAGAAACACTGACCTAAAAGCAGTTGTCTTACAGAAAGCTGGCAGCGCCTAATAGAGATTCACTTTAAGGACCATCTGAGAGACAGTATCTTAGGAAGTTGTGGTACCATCTTACGAGACGTGGTGTATGTTTTGCACAGTAACAAGTTTCTCTTATATTTAGATATTTGGATCGTATTTAGAATATTTGGATCTGGGGAACCAAGGAATGGAAGTAGAAGTGGCCCCTGCAAATTGTGATATGTAGTGCTTGTATTACTGTTTAATTCAAAATATTTTCTAATTCCCTTGTGATTCTTCTTTAACCCATGGGTTTTTAGAAGTGTATATTTTAATTTCCAAATATGTGTAGTGTTTACTAGTATCTTTTTGGTATCTCTTTCTGACTTAATTCTGTCATGATCAGAAAATATACTACATATGATTTAAATGTTTTGAAATTTATTGAGCCTTGTTTTATGGCCCAGCTTCCATGAGCACAGTTGTTGGCAGGAGTGTGCTAAAAATGTTTACTAGGTCAAGTGTATCCTTACTGACAGTTTTTTCCGTTTGCTCTTTCAATTACAGAAAAAAGAAATGTTAAAGTCTCCAAGTGTATGACCATTCCTTTTTCAGTTCTGTGCATTTTAGCTTTACGTACTTTGCAATTCTCTTGTAAACTACATACACTGAGGAGTCTGACTCCAGGTCAAACGACTGTCTGATCCTTCATGCCCTGACCACAGGTCATTCCAAGGCTTTGCCCGGCAGGCCTCGTGGGGAGAAAGCTGTCCCGGCCACACCAGGTTTGTACAGAGCTGATGCATTGATTTTCTGGAGTGAATTGCAGTCAGGGGCTCAGGACCTCCTGGGACAACCATTCTCAGATGCATGTCTGCATTCCTAGCCCAATACATATCCTCCTAATCAGGGGTCTGGGTTAAGGCACTTTTCTCCACTTTAACTCAGTGCCTTTCTACTCCTAGCCCTTCTCTCTCTCCCTCCTCCTGGCCCATAGGTACATAAAGAGGCAGAAGCCTTTTGTTTAGGGCTCCTTGGTAGTGAGATGACTCCCCCATCTGCACTGCGTCCATCTGACTCTCTCAGTGCCATCCCATGAGGAAAAATGAAACCCTTAGGAACTGGCACTTGTTTTTGCGTCTTGTTTGCGATGACACAATAAGTGAATAAAGGCTTGCTTGCTACTTTCAAGTTGGTTCACTGTCCTAATTGATCACCTTGGTGGCTGATTGCTTGAGAAATAGTTTTTAAGACTGTTATATTTTCTTCATGAATTGACCCTTTGTTACAGGTTTCCCCTGCTATCCAAAAGCAGAGCATTCTTACGAAACCTTTTGTAACCAGAAATGGCATGAAGTGAAGAAGCAATTCTCTTAGGACACATCTTGAAAACAGATGCACAAAATAATTTGAGATAAAGCTCAGATGCTCACAGACACAGTTCAAAGCTATGGCAGCTTGATGCTGAGATGTTGAGTGTAGTTCCTGGAGAAGGATCTTGGAGGTGCCACTGTCAGTGCCCGGGGTGTGGGCAGCCTCTATAGCGGTTCACTGCAAAACAAAAGGAAGCAGCTGCATGGCACAAGGAGATCAGCTGGGTGCTTTGCGACCACCTAGAAGGGTGGGATAAGGAGGGTGGGAGGGAGACACAAGAGGCAGGGGATATGGGGATATACGTATGCATGTAGCTGATTCACTTTGTTATACAGCAGAAACTAACACAACACTGTAAAGCAATTATACTCCAATAAAGATGTTAAAAAAAAAAAG
Organism: Balaenoptera borealis; assembly: GCF_965194805.1. Lineage (NCBI taxonomy): Eukaryota > Metazoa > Chordata > Mammalia > Artiodactyla > Balaenopteridae > Balaenoptera > Balaenoptera borealis. The sequence goes on along the minus strand of NC_138870.1, from coordinate 18,852,908 downwards.
ACAAAAGCTGAAAGTTAATTTTTGCCTTTTTTTTTTGTAAAAGCAAAAATTCTCTTCAGAATTCCTTCCATTAGCAAAAACAGGTACTAATGTATGTCTTTCATAGAAGCAAAATGGTGTAAAGCAAATTTTTGAAAAGTGGGGGATACCTGTATTAACATTTATAACAATATAAATATTATGCTCTAAATAAATATCAAGATAAATATATAAATAAAATGTTTTTCTATACTTCTGGTCATAAACCTTGTTTTTTTTTTTTTTTATAAACCTTGTTTTGAAGTCTACTCTGTCTGACATTAATAAAGACTCACAAGATTCCTTATGATTACTATTTTCATGGTCTATCTTTTTCCATTTTTTTTACTTTCCCTATTGTTATATTTATTTTTAAAATGCATCACTTGTAAACAACTTATAGTTGGGTCTTGTTTAGCTTTGTATCTATTTTGACAATTCTATCCTTTAATTGGAATGTTTAACCCCTTTATATTTAACGTAATTGTTGATATGGCTGGGTTTAAGTTTGCCATCTTGCTATTTGTTTTCTATTGGCTTGCTCTGTTCCTTTTTTCCTTCCATGTTGTTTTCTTGTTTTCTTTTAGATTAATCATGTGTTTTCTTAGTGTCTTATTTATCTCCCTTATTGGATTTCAATCTATGCTTTTATTTTAGTTGTTGCTCTAGGAATTATAATACGTACCTTTAATCACAGTATAACTTGAATTAATATACTACCTTATATATAATATTAGAAGTTTGCAATAGTATAAGTCACTTTACTCTGTCTCTCCTGTCCTTTTTTCCCTATTGTTGTGTGTTGTGAAGTAAATGTTTACATTCCCCCAAAAATCATACATTGAAACTCTACCTACAATGTGATGGTATTAGGACGTGGGGCTTTTGATAGTCATTAGGATTCAATGAGGTCATGAGGGTGGAGCCCTCATGAATGGGATTAGTGCACTTATAAGAGCCACCAGAGGGTTTGCTTCCTCTCTCTGCTATCATATGAAGACACAACAAGAAATCAGAAATCTGAAACCTGGAAGAGAGGCCTCACCAGAACTTGACCATGGTGGCACACTGATCTCAGACTTCCAGCCTACAGAAATGTGAGAAGTAATTTTTTTGTTGTTTATAAGCCACCCAGTCTATGGTACTTTGTTATAGCAGCTCAAACTGACATGAAGACAACATGTGTATTATTACCATGTATTTTATAAACCCTGTAATACAGTATTGTTGTTTTGCTTAGTCTTTCAAAGAAATTGGGATATTAAAATATACTTTGCTTATTTACCCCCATGTACTAATTTCATGCTTTATCATCCTTTCTGTAGAACTGGTATCATTTCTCAACAGCTTGATGAAATTCCTTTAGCTTTTCTAGTAGTGCTGGCAGTAAAATCTCTCACAGCTTTTGTTTATCTGAAAATGTCTATAGTTCATTTTCATTTTTGAAAGATGTTTTACTGGGTATAGAAATATAGCTTGACAGTTTTTATTTTAACATTTAAACTATGTCATTCCATTGTCTTGTGGTTTGCCTTGTGTTTGATGAGGATTTTGCTAAAATTATTGTCATATATGTGATTTCAGCTTCTTTTTCACCTTCTAGTTCTTTTAGAATTTTTTTATCTTTGAGTTTCAGCACTTTGACAGAGGTTTTACCTTTGGATTTAGCAGCAGCAGTCTCCAGTTCTAGGCATCACCAGAATGTGCAAAACTATGTAAGTTCTTGTGTTTTTCAGGCCCAGCTTAACTAACCTTTTCACATCAAAATGGTTCTTATGGTGGTTTAGTAAGCAGAGAGATGTCAGGCCAAGTAAATTATTGTTGCACCTGAGGATTTTTCCAGTCCCCTCTGCTCCGCTTGCTAATAGCTTGACAGGTTTATTATTATTGTTGTTATCATTATTATTATTTAATAGACAAGCTACCCAATATCTGTGTGGGACATGAACATTACACTTTAGTTAAAACAAAATTAGGTTGCTAATAAAAACAATTTTATTTTGGGGTATTTTATGTACCACACAATTAACCCATTGTAAATGTACAGTTTGATGATTTTTAGTAAAATTTATAGTTGTGAAACCATTATCAGAGTCCAATTTTATAACCCTTCTATCATCCCCCAAAGTTTCCTAATTCCAGTAGTCAACCCTGGCTCTCAGCCCTAACCCCAGACAACTGTGGATCTGCTTTCAGCCTCTATAGTTTTGCCTTTTCTGGAAACTTTATATAAATGGAATAATACAGTATTCAGTCATTTATGTCTGGCTTCTTTCATTTACTAGAATGTTTTTGAGATTCATCCCTGTCATTGCATGTATCAATAGTTTGTTCCTTTTTATTGCTGAATAGCATTCCATTGCATTCATTTAACACATTTTGCTTATTAATTCAACAGTTGATGTACATTTGGGCCAGTTTAGGCCCTTGGCTATTTTGAATAATGCTGCTATAAACATTTGTGTGCATATTGCTGATCCACATGGTAAGATTTTCCTTTTAAGAAACTACTAAAACTGTTTTGCAAAGTAGCTATACACATTTTACACACCCAACATAAATGTATGATTGTTTCTTCACATACTCAATAACAGTTGGTATTGTTAGTCTTTTTAAAAATATCCCTCTTCTCAATGGGTATAGAGTGAAAAAGTTCTAGAGAACTTCTGTATGACATTGTGCCTATAGTTCATAATATTATACTGCATACTTAAACCTCTGTGAAGAGGGTATATATCATGTTATATGGTTCTTACCATAGTAAAAAATTATAACGATAAAAAATAAAATAAATAAAAATATCCTTCTTAGAGTGTAATGGTATCTCTATGGCGTTTTAATTTTCTTTTCCCTAATGACTAATTGAGTATGTTTTCAGTGCTTATTAGTCACTTATATATCTTCTTTGGTGAACTGTCTATTAAAATCCTTTGCATTGCACATCTGGAGGGGGGAGTGTTTCCTCTTATTATTGAGTTCTTAGATTTAAAAAATGTATTTTGTATGCACATCTTTTTTCAGATATAATATTTGGAAATATTTTTCCTTGTTTGAATTATTTCTTCATTTTATTAATGCTGTCTCTTGAAAATTAAAAATATTTCATTTTTACGAAGTTGATTTTATGTTTTTCCTTAAAGATAGTGCTTTTGATGTCATCTGCAAGTGAAGACACATGTATTTCTTTTTTTCAATAAGTATGTCTTTAATTTTATTCTTGCCTTACTGAACTGGCTAGAACAACAAGCACAATGTTGAATAGAAATGCTGAGAATAGACATCTTTGCCTTATTCCTGATCTTAAATAAAAATATTTCATCTTTCAGCATTAATACAATACTAGCTCTAGTTTTTTTTGTATATGCTACTTATCAGAATGAAAAATTTGAATTCTATTCCTAGTTTTTTGAGAGTTGTTACCATGGATGACTATTGCTACTTACAGATGCATTATTGTGTACCTATTGAGATGAACATCTTTATTTTATTAATGTGGTGTATTAAATTAATCAAGTTTAAGATATTAAACCAACCTTGCATAACTGTGATAAACTCCACTTTCTCATGTCGTTTAAAGTTTTTATGTGTTTCAGGATTTGGTTTGCTAATATTTTAGTAAGAATTTTGTTTCCATGTTCATGAGGAACGCGTTCATTGGGATGTTTTCTTCCTTGTGATATCTTTGTCTGGCTTTGATATTAGGGTAAAACTGACTTCATAAAATAAGTTAGGATGTGTTTCTACCTCTGCTTTCTGAAAGCAGAGTGGTACAGCAACTATGGAAAACAGTACGGAGGTTCTTTAAAAAACTAAAAATAGAGCTACCATATGATCCAGCAATCCCACTCCTGGGCATATATCTGGAGAAAACCATAATTCGAAAAGATACATGCACCCCAATGTTCATTGCAGCACTATTTACAAGAGCCAGGACATGGAAGCAACCTAAATGTCCATTGACAGATGAATGGATATAGAAGATGTGGTACATATATACAATGGAATGTTACTCAGCCATAAAAAAAAAAAAAAAAAGAAAGAAATAATGCCATTTTCAGTGACGTGGATGGACCTAGAGACTGTCAGACTGAGTGATGTATACATCAGACAGAGAATGACAAATATATGATATCACTTATATGTGGAATCTAAAAAAATGGTACAAATGAACTTATTTACAAAAGAGAAATAGAGTCACAAATGTAGAAAACAAACTTATGGTTACCAAGGGGGAAAGGGATGAGGAGGGATAAATTGGGAGATTGGGATTGACATATACACACTGCTATATATAAAATAGATAACTATTAAGAACTTAATAACTAATAAGGAGCCCTACTCCATATTCTGTAATGACCTATATGGAAAAAGAATCTAAAAAACAGTGGATATATATATAACTGATTCACTTTGCTGTACAGCAGAAACTAACACAACATGTAAATCAACTATACTCCAATAAAAATTAGTTTAAAATAAATAAATAGATAAATAAATAAATACAAATAAAATAATTTGAAAGGAAAAACAAAACTCTTCTTTTAAAAAATGACAGGAAACACAAAATTACCAAATTCATCTACCAATATTTGACAAATTTAAAAATTAATGCAGAAATCTAGCAAGGTTACCAGATATAAGATCAACATATGAAAGTCAATTTTATTTTTTTATCACTACTACTTTCTAACAGCTAGAAAATGCAATTTGAAAAATAAAATTACTTTTTCATAACAACAAAAATAATGAAATGTCAATCCATGACAAATACAACAAAAATTTCAGAGGTCTTTTACAAAGTAATTATAAAATTTATTGACAGTAAAGAAAATCTACATTAATTGAGAGATGCACTATATTCATGAACAAAAAGATTCAGTATCTTAAAGATGTCATTGCTCCTAAAATTGATCTAGACCTAGAGAGTTTGTTGTGTAACTTAACTTGTAATTTATATGGAAAAAGAAAGAATCAAGAATAGCCAAGGCAACTCAAGTTAGTTTTCAATGAGCTTCTCCTTTAACCATTAAGATACATGGGCATGAAATGCATCAGAAATCAAACTACTGTGTAGGTAGCTGTTGACACCAATTCCAAGTAACTTTAGATAGCCCACCATTAACTCAACCATTATCCATCCAATTATTTTGCCATTTATACATAATGCACTTTTGGAGAAGATCTCATTGTTAGATTTCACGTTGTGGCTTAAATATATGGAGATAATTGTTCAGTCGTCAGTAATTATGCATATTATCATAGTGACATGTTGATTTTTTCAGTTTATTGAGAAATAATTGATATACATCACTGTGTAAGTGTATAGCATACAGCATGATGGTTTGATTTGCATATATTGTGAGATAATTAAAATAAGTTCAGCTAACATCCATCTTCTTATATAGACACAATAAAAAGAAAAGAAAGGAATATAATTTTTCTCCTTGTGATGAGAACTCTTAGGATTTACTCTCTTAATTTTCCTATATATCATACAATGGTGTTAGCTATAGTCATATGTTGTATGTTACATACTTAGTACTTATTTATCTTATAACTGGAAGTTTGTAGCTTTTGACCACCTTGCTCCAATTCCCCCTCCCCCTCCCCTCCACCTTTGGTAACCACAAATCTGATCTCTTTTTCTAAGAGTTTAGTTTTCTAGGTTTTTATGGGGGTTTTTTAGATTCCACATGTAAGTGAGATCATATAGTATTTGTTTTTCTCTATCTGACTTATTTCACTTAGCATAATGCCTTCAAGGTCCATCCATGTTCTTGCAAATGGTAGGTTTCCTCGTTTTTGTTGTTGTTTTTATGACTGAATAACATTCCATCATATATATATGTATATATATAACATTACATATATATAACATTATATATATAACAGTCAATCATATATATATATATATATATATATATATATATATATATATATATCTCACAACTTCTTTATACATTCATCCATTGATGGACATTTAGGTTGTTTCCATGTCTTGGCTATTGTAAATAATGCTGCTATGAACACAGGGGTGCAAATATCTTTTCCAGTTAGTGCTTTTGTCACCTCTGGGTATATTCCCAGAAGCCGAATTGCTGGATCATATGGTAGTTCTATTTTTAATTCTTTGAGGATCCTCCACACTGTTTTCCATAGTGGCTGTAGATATGCTGATTTTTATTACTTGTGTTCACTGTCTTGATCTCTTTAATACTTCTAACATTGTCAATATGATTTTGAGAAGTGTTTCTACCTTGAGATTCACCAGGATTTTCAATTTACCATTATTACTGTTTCCAGTTTTACCTCAAATGAATCCTGTATCATTACAAGTAAACCACTTCTGTTCCAAAAAATCAGGAAGGTGCTGACAAGTTAACATCTTACTGATAGTCTGTGCAATGCACAAATAGGTCACATCAGTCACTCATTACTTTGAAGTTTCTTTTATCTATTCAGAGGGAGAGTTGCAAATTTTCCCACTTCTGGCTGCATTGCTTGGCACATAATAAGCAATCTTTTTGCATGCATCTCAGTAATAGAATGCAACACAGCTCTATCGATTTCTGGGTCTCTTCCCCTCTTAGGCCTTGTAGGAAACTTGTTGTTTTGCAGCACAATCTGGAATTTTTTCAAAAAATAATCAATTTACACTAATTGATTTATATCCCACTGCATAATTTTCTTGCCTTTTTTGCATACACAATAGCTTTATGTTTTAAAGCCAAGTATGGCTCTGTCTCTCTATGTGTATGTGTATGTGTGTGCATGTATAAATATAGATATAGATATGCAGTTAGTGTATCTTAGTATATATCTTTTAAAATATATTCAAACGACAGTTAAATTTAACAAACTTGATAGAAACAATGCTCGTAACTGATGTGAGAAGTGCCATAACCACGTGTGCACAAATGTAGGCAATGGCAACAATGCCATGATTACTGCTTAGCAAAGAGTGACCTTGAAAGGCATCGATAAGATGCTGTTTGGCAGCTGTTTGTCAGAAATGTTAAAATGTGAAAAGATGTATCTTAGAATCAATGACACACTTTATCTTCCATTAATGGGTTGAATGAAAAGGCCTTTGGGAAGGAGGCTGAAGCATAGTCGGTGCTGCTGTCTTGGAGAATTAATGAGTTTTAATATTCTAAAACTGATCTTTCCCCTCAGAAGAATAAATCAGAGAGATGAGAAAAGAAAAGCATCTTGAATTAAAGAAGTGAGTCCAAGATCATTCCCTTGAAAACTTGCTTAAATTCCTGTTAATCTGGGCTCCTTCACACAGCTCTTTTTGCACACTAGGGGGCTCTCACACACAACAACACATCAAGTGAAATATTGATAGCCTAGTTTTTTTTGTTTTTTGTTTTTGTTTTTTTAATGTCATGTTCCCTCAATAAATATTTATTGAGTATGAGTTGTTAGGCATTATACTGAACTTTTTGAGGAGCATAAAAATTACTATGTTCTGTACTCAGCCTATAGGAGATCTACAATTTGGTAAGGGAGATAAAACATGTATAAAAGTTAAAATAAAGGGAGGCATGAAACAAGTATTGGCAAACTAGAACAAAGAATTATAAAAATTCAAAAGAGTAGGGAGCCCTTGCCCAGTTTAAATTTCTTTGACTTGAAAAAAGTGTCATCTCCCTAATGCAGTGGCCAGCCCCTGTGTTTCAGGCAATCGTCCTCTCTGAGGTTTGTGGGAGGGGTAAGAGCAGAAGCAACCACCTCTTGCTAGTGCCTTTGAGGGGCAGCTGAGGTAGTGCTGGCAGCACATGCTTATTCTTGTCTTTCTCTCCCTTCTTCCCTGTTTTTCACAGAATTCCCTTCTATCTTTGTCTTCTTTCTTGGGATATTCCAAACCATAATGACCTGGCAGTGACTCTAATATACAGTCTTAATCTTAAGGGTTGCATTGTGGACTAAAGAAGTTGTCCACCCCAGTTTCAAGGTAAATTCTGGAACATGTTTTTTTTCCCAGGGAATTATTGTGGCCATCAATTGCCTGGCCTTCCCAGGGAATTATTGTGACCATTATTGTGGTGTTGGCCACAATAATGGTGTTGGCCTCTTACTAATATTACTGTATGGGCATTTTCCAGTGTTGCCAAAATTGCAGTGAAATGTTCAAAGCCCCCTGAATTAGAGAAGCAAACTGGCAGAGCAGGAGCAGAAATAAGCCTGCAGAAATACTGACCTCCTTCCATTACCATCATGCATATGCATTTTTGCCCACTTTCTACCCAGGCTATTTTCTGGCCTTACTTTCTGAGCTCCTAGACACACCCCAAAGCTATAGTCTTTGGGACATTTTGAAGTCTTTCCCGAGAATCCAAGAGGTCTACTCAATTCTAAGAGCCCAAGGCCAAAAAAAATTCTCTCCTTTCTCTTTTGGCTTTCCTTCTCAATTGAGAAACTGCTATTTGAAGATTCATTTTAATTATTTATTTAAAAATCCAAATTTAAAAGAACTATCGAACTTAAAAAGTTGTAAAAATCCTACTCCCATATAACCTTTACTCAGAGACAACAGTCATTAATGTTTCGCCCGTATCTGCTTTATTTATCTCTCTAATCATTGCCACTATTATTATTGATGAAATATTTGAGAGTAAATTGCAGACACAATGATCCTTTAATCCCAAATTCTTCAGTGTATATCTCCTAACAACAAAGACATTTTCCTGCATAACCATAGTATAAAGATAATTTCAGAAATTTAATGTTGATATAACAGTATTATCTTACATAAGTTTCTAGTCGTATTTTATCAATTGTCCCATTTGTGTCCTTTATAACTTTTTTTTTTTTCTGTTTTAAGATCCAGTCTAGGACACATAGTGCATTTAGTTGTCATAACTCTTTAGTCTCCTTCAATCTGGAACTATTCTTCTGTCTTTAACATTGAAAAATTTTAAGAGTTCAGATCAATTGAATGTCTCTGAATTTGGGTTTGTCTGATAGCCTCACATGATTAGATTCTGTTAATGCATTTTTTGGCAGGAATGCTACAAATTCTGTGACTATTGTATCAAGAGGCATATGATTCCCCTCCTTAGGGCTTGAAACGTTTTTTTTCTTCCCTAAGCAATGTGAGAGTGTTCATTACCCCACAAACTCAACAAAAAAGTGTGTTGTCAAACTTTTGAATTTATTGCCAGTGTGATAGGTAAAAAATGGTATCTTAATATAGTTTTAAAAATCTTTATTGAAGTAGAATTTAAAAGCAATAACATGAATACCTTTTAAGTGCACAGTGTGATGAGTTTTTGACACATGATGTAAGGTATAGACTATGTCCATCACTCTAAAAAGTTTCTTGTTCTCCTTCTCAGTAAATTCCCCCAATCCTGGCCCCAGAAAACCACTGTTTGCTTTCTGACACTATAGGTTAGGTTTTTGTACTCTAGAATTTCACACAAATGGAATCATATGGTATGTACACATTTGTGTCTGGAAGGAAGAAAATACTGGTAGTATCCCTATGGTAGATTAGAGATTTCTCATTTTTAATATGATCCAATTTAGGCTAAATGGCCTGAATATATATAGATTATAAGTAAAACTGAATTCCTCTAATTTTAAATAAAATGCAATTTCTAGTCTGACTTTTAAAATTGGTCTTCTTACTATGCCAATGTACTAATTCCCAAAGAATGGCAGAATTATAGCATCTGTAGGAATCTCAAGACATCATTTTTATAAGTTCTATCCTTACTGCCAAATAACTTTTTGTAAACCTTCTGTGACAAGGATTCTGTACCTTCCAAAGAAATTACTCTCCATTTTAGAGTAAGCTTCTTTCTCCCTTGGGAATCTATATTGTGATCAGTGGTTAGTTCTTAAAAAGAAAAGAACTCTGAGTACAACGTTTAACTCTACCTTTCCAAATAAACGTATTCTGAACAAGTGTTGTAAATGTTATATAGGGGAAGGGTATAAATGCTGTCATTTATTAAATTGTCTTTTCTCTCTGGGTTCTTGATTTGTCAGGGGGCACATCGCGCCAATGATTTTATTAAAGAGTTGATCCCATACCGTCTTAACTTTTCACTGTGTCATAGGTGTCTCTTCCAAGGTTTAGGAGAAAAAAAAGTAACTGCATCTTTGATACTTAATTTAGCACTGATTTCACTCTGTGTTAGGGCTGCTTTTAGCAAACTTTGAGACTCTGTGTGTGAGCCCGGTGTACAAACTGAGCTGATGAAATAAAGGAAGATCCACTTGATTGAAACATCTAATAACCCTCGCACAAATCAATCCCTACCATACTTGTATTCAAAGCTAAGCTTCTTGGTTGCTATGAATCAATACATGTGAGAGATTCAAAAGAAGAACAGCAATTAATCGTCAGTACTAGAGAGAAATATTCACTGTTCCGGTATAAAACACTTTCCAAAACTGAACCTCATCTGCATAAAGTGTTATCTCTGATTCAATAGCTAAATGAGGAAATAAAGGCCTGATATTTAAAGTCAGTGATGCTTTGGTTCAGTTTGCTTTTTAGATGGTACTTTTTTTTTTTTTTTGGTTGATAGAAAATGACACACGGAAAGGACACGGGGAGGAGAGGAGAGTGGCAGGCCGGGAAGGTGGGGAAAATAAGGGCATATTTAGCCCCTGAAAAGACAAACATTAAATAATCGATAACTTTAGGGCCCAAGGTGGCGGCGCCCACATGCACTCAAGAACCCGAAGCTGCCGGGAGTCTCGCGAGCCTTAACACCTCTCCTCCCTCTCCCACATCTCGCGAGGTCGGCGCCAAGAACCGGGCGGCCCGAGTCCGACTGGGCAAGGGGGACAGGCTAGTGACCTGCGAGGAGGCGCACGCGCCTCACCACATCACCCACCGCAAGGACTGGCTGTCACTGCACACAGGTAACCTGGATGGGGAGGACCAGGCTACAGAGCGAGCGGTGGAAGATGTTTTCCTTCGCCAGTGTCTGTTGGGCATCTTCCCCGGCTGCCTCCCCGACCAGCTTATTCTTTTTTTTTTTTTTTTTTAAAGATTTATTGATTGATTGCTATGTTGGGTCTTCGTTTCTGTGCGAGGGCTTTCTCTGGTTGCGGCAAGCGGGGGCCACTCTTCATCGCGGTGCGCGGGCCCCTCACTATTGCGGCCTCTCTTGTTGCGGAGCACAGGCTCCAGACGCGCAGGCTCAGTAGTTGTGGCTCACGGGCCCAGCTGCTCCGCGGCATGTGGGATCTTCCCAGACCAGGGCTCGAACCCGTGTCCCCTGCATTGGCAGGCAGATTCTCAATCACTGCGCCACCAGGGAGGCTCCCGACCAGCTTATTCTAAAGCGCCAGGCTAACCAGGTGGGGATCTGTGCCCTGGTCCTGAGGCAGATGCCTGCGCACAGGTTCTCCGTCCTTGTGGGCTACGGTGAGACTCTGCTGTCCCACTTTTACAAGTGTCCTGTACATCTCCAAACTGTGCCCTCAAAGATTGTGTATATCTAGGACAACTGCCTTTTTTTGCATGAGGCTCTAGCCTGCAAAGGACAGAAATTTGTGGAAAAGGACTGAAGTAGAAATAGGGGAAATACATTTGTCTTCAAAGCGGCTGTTGAATAAATAGACTCTCCATGTTGTCTTGCCTCTGCGTCTGTGTAGAGAACTAGAATAGGGTTTCTTTGAAGATGCTCCAGCGTTCCCAGGAAGGCTGCCAGTTACCTGAGGTTTAGGTAATAGCTACAGTTCAATGAGTGTCTTGTGCCAGTCACTGTGTCAGGAACTTTACCTGAAGATCTTTGTTTTCTCTTAAAATGGAAAGATCTGTTTTTGGTGATTATAAAGCATGTTAATTTTTAAAAATCAAAACAGTAGGGTCATGTATTAAATCAGCCATGGAGCTTGTAATTCTACCCCAGAGAGAACCACTGTGAACAATTTGTTGTATTTTATTTTCAGATGCACTTTCATCCCCCATAAATACTGTACTGCATGTTCATCATTTATTTAAAAAGCTTTTAACTGTGCAAATAATAATAATAACTTTAGCAAGAAAGACACCAACATAATTACATGATATTCCAATAGTATGGCCTTATTAATTTTAAAACTGCTAATTAAATTTCTAAATAAAAAAAAACTTTTAAACAATTTATAAAGATAAGTGATTTATCAAATAATTTCAGTAGCATTGGGTCAAGACCCACTTCATATTGAACACACACTCACATTAAATAGGAAAGAGTTTGCAGTAATCTTTGATTGTCAGATTCTGGATATTGAAATATTTTCCTCGATAATTTTAACAGCTTCATTGAGGTACAATTGGTATACAGTAAATTGCACATATTTAAAGCATACAGTTGGCATATGTACACACCTGTGAAAAACATCACCATAATCAACATAACAAGCATATTAATCACACCCAAAAGTTTCCTTGTACCCCTTTCTATCTCTGCTTCCTGCCTCTCCCCACCTCCTTCCCAACCCCAGGCAAACACTGATCTATATTCTGTCATTATAGACAAATTTACATTTTTTAAAATTTTCTATAAATAAAATCACACAGTATATACCCTTTGTTTTCTGACTTTTTATCTAGCAAAACTATTTTGAGATTCATCCATGTAGTTGCATGTATCAATTGTTCCTTTTTATTGGTGAATAATAGTCTGTCATATGGCTATATCATAGTTTATCCATTTGACTCCTGATGCACATGTGTTGTTTTGTTTTGTTTTGTTTTTCAGTTTCGGCTATTACAAATCAAATCGCTATGAGCTTTATGTATATGTCTGTATGGATGTTTGTTTTCATTTCTCATACCTACATGTGGAATGTCTGGGTCATGCAGCAGGAATATGTTCAACTTTTTAAGAAACTACCAAACTGTTTTACATCCCCATTGCTTCTTAGATCTTCTTCTATTTTGTTCTTTTTTTTTTTCATAATGGAAAAGAATATTTATTTGTTTATTTATTTATTTATGGCTGTGTTGGGTCTTCACTGCTGCGTGCGAGCTTTCTCTAGTTGCGGTGCACAGGGGCTACTCTTCGTTGTAGTGCACGGGCTTCTCATTGTGGTGGCTTCTCTTGTTGCAGAACACTGGCCCTAGGGTGCACGGGCTTCAGTAGTTGCAGCACGTGGGCTCAGTAGTTGTGGCACATGGGCTCAGTAGTTGCGGTGCGCAAGCTCTAGTGCAAACGGGCTTCAGTAGTTGTGGCTCACAGGCTCTAGAGTGCAGGCTCAGTAGTTGTGATGCATGGGCTAAGTTGCTCTGCAGCATGTGGGATCTTCCCGGACCAGGGATTGAACCTGTGACCCCTGCATTGGCAGGCAGATTCTTAACCACTGCCAGGGAAGTCATATTTTGTTCTTTTGTTTCAAGTTGGAAAGTAAGCCAGCTCCCATTAACTCCATCTTTGCCAGAAGCCTCCTTCAACTTATATTAAAGGCAAGAAAATTCTCCATGAGAGAAAAATAAAACAATGAAGTAAACAAATAAAAACAAATATTCACGTGCTAATACTGCACTGTAATAATCTGAGATCAGCTGAGAATTTGCCCTACCAGTGAGGACAGTTTAACAGTGTCAGAACTCTCTCAGCAAATTCCTCAGTATCTGTACTCCTCGGCCCAAGGTAATTTTCTTTTCACTTAGACAACAGTATGGGTTTAGACTCTAGATGAGGACCTCCTCTTGAATGTGGAAAATGGAAACTGGCCCCTCATAGAGAAACCTTTCCTGACCACCCAAATTAAAATAACCCCCTAGTTATTCTATATTGCATCACTGTGGTTTTGTTATTTGTATTTTACTTATCATAATTTGATATTTTCTCATTGTCTGTTTTTTAAGAAATTATCTGTCTTCTGAACTAGAATTCTCTCCATGAAAGTATATACTTTACAATCATATTCAGATTCTATTTCCTGTAGCCAGAATAATATCTGGTGCATTAGAAGTGCTTGATAAAATATGTCAGAGGAGTATTTTCTGACTCTGACCTTGGAGCAACTGTTGCTTTAAAAGAAAGTGTTCGAAAAGAAAAGGAAACATTAAAAAAATTAATATCACAGGGCAGCTCTGTATTCATTGACTTCCACCGTTCCTTGTGACTTCATTGTTTGTGTTACCTGTGAACCTTTCCTGAAATCTCCTTCTTATCTGATATCTTTCTGTCTGTTACTCTTCCTGTTGCTTCACATTTCCTGTTCTGGGGTTTGTTTTATCCTGGCACTTAAAGTCACTGTCATACCCTCCCTTGGTATCAACATCATGGGAGAAAGAAAAAGAAATCTTTTTCCTTGAGTTTTTTATTACTGTAAACAACCACTGCACTTCATGTTGTGTTTTTTGTTTTTTGTTTTTTTTACTCCCCCATATCCTGCTACCAAATTCCAGACCTTCTCTCTTTCACAGTCCTATACCTGAAAACACCTTTCCATTTCCTCAGCTTCCTGCTCAGTTCAAGCCAAGCTTTTTGAAAGATGCCTTAATTGGTCTATCTGCTTCCAGTTCTCCTTTTGCTTTAGTTCATTTCATATATGACCCCCAGATAATGTTCCTAAAGTAAATTCTAAATGTGTTATCCTTCTATTCAAAAAACATTATTTCCTAAGCAAGGGTGCAAATTAGGAGCTTACGGTTCTGATTTAGATGGGATGTATGTTTTGTTTGTTTGGCTTACTCAGTTTTTAAAACACATCTTTTAGCCATTGTTAAATAATCAAAGGATTTTATATCAAAATCAGAATTTCTAATTTTTCATGAAAACCTAAAAGATCCGCAAGTACTGGGCCCAGTCTCTCACGAGGCAATAAAGAGCTGAGTGTTGAGTACCTCCAGAGACAAAGCAAATCCACTCCAGTTTGTCTGAGTCCTCAGCTCTCCCTGTCTATTCCTGATGCTGGGACCAAGTGTAGTTTGTTATGTATGGTTGTGTTTGTGCTGTTGTTTTTCTTAGAGTGGAGAAATATTTCTCTTTCCTCATCTCTATTTCAAACATAAGAAAATGAAAGATAATCTGAGAAGCTACATGTTTAAATTATAATTGAAAGGCAACGTATTTGCTTAGGGAAGTGAAGATAATTTCTAAGTGTTTAATATAAATTAAGCATATGTCTGTGTCTTATACTTGGCCCTCTTTGCCCACATACTTTACTTACCTGGCCTCTGTGAGGGTGAGAACTTGTGACCCTTTCCTGTTATATTTCAGATTGAGAACAGACTGCTCACTTGGGCATCCAGGACTGTCCAGGGCAGAGACCTGGACAGTCTGACTTTTAACCTCATCTTCTGCTGCTCCTATTCTATCTCCAGCCCAAGTTGTTGTAGCTGCACTTCTCAGCCGCTGTCCTCTAGGCCTAAATCTCCCTCTTATGGTCCCTGGTACCCCCCACCCCACCTCCTTTCCAAAATCCTGGTCCACCTACCCTTTGTCTATGAAAATCTTCGAGTCCCTGGTCAAAGGCCAACCTCTCCAGGAGCCATTACTGACTGTTCCTCAGATGTGCCCTCCCTTAACTCAGCTGACAGAGCACCGTGTTTCTCCCTCACTTCTGGAGCCTGGATCCGCTCTTGGTTTTAGTTCCCCACTGGGGATTATGTCTAGGCTTCTGGAAGGCCCCAAAGATGCAAATCTTGCTTTTAGAAATGGAGTGAATGAAGAGAATTTACTTCTTAGTACATTAAATAGCAGACCAAAATTCTGATATTTACAGACTAATGAGGACATTTTACTCATACGTGAGCACACACATGCACACACACACACACACACACACTCTCTCTCTCTCTCTTCCATGGATACGACTAGGAGGACTATCACACAATGATTCAGAGCATGTGCTTTCAAGTTAATCATATTTACCACTGACTGTGCTATTCTAACTAAGTGTATTCTTACTTAATCCCATTGAGTCTGTTTCTTTTCACTAAAATAAATGAATTTAATAATAGTTCTTTTATAGTGTTGTTGTAAGGGTGTGCACATAGAACGCAGTACTGTGCCTGGCATGTAATAAGTACACTGTAAATGGTACTTGTTGTGACAGGGGTGACATTTTAAAAAATAATTTCTATACTTTCCTCTTTTGACTTTCCACACACATGAACTTTACCGCAGTACTCTCAGAGGTAGGAAAAGAGAATTATGCTATGTTACAAAAGAAAGCAAATAAAAGATCATTTTCCACATTCGACATTGAAAATAGAATTA
This sequence comes from Balaenoptera borealis, assembly GCF_965194805.1. Classification (NCBI taxonomy): domain Eukaryota; kingdom Metazoa; phylum Chordata; class Mammalia; order Artiodactyla; family Balaenopteridae; genus Balaenoptera; species Balaenoptera borealis. The sequence continues at coordinate 18,836,703 of NC_138870.1, read as the reverse complement.
TGCATTAAGACATAACCTAGGGAACCAGATTATCATTTTGAAAGAAGGCTTAAACGTTTCCTTAATATTCTTCCCTCCCCACTTTTTTTCAGCTGTGCCATGCAGCTTGTGGTGTCTCAGTTCCCCAACCAGGGATCGAACCCCATGCCCTCGGCAGTGAAAGCGCAGAGTCCTAACCACTGGACCGCCAGGGAATTCCCAAGGCTAGCTTCTTTATCTTCCTAACCAAGCCTTCCAGGTTAGGGTCTTCCTTAAGGGGATCTAGACAAGAAGACTAAGGAAGAGGGTCTGCCCCTTTCTGGCCCCAAGGGGTTATGGGAGGAAGGAGAGGGAGTGAGGGAGGAGTTCAGGGTTTGACATGTGTTGCTGTTGGCAGTTGTCATTTCTCAGTCATCACTGTCACACACACTGATACTCTCCCTCCCCTCATTCCAATACTGCTATTGACTCAGCCATCACACCCACAAGGGTTCCCAACCCTCTCTCAGGCAAGAGGAAAGCATTCCTGTAGTACAATGCTGGAAGGGGTTTTCCTTCCCATACAATTAGAGCTATTTTGGCCAACTTCCAGTTCTTGAGCTATCAAGGCTCTCTTGCAGGACCACTCAGTACTGCATCCAAGCACATTTCTTGCTGATGGTCAACCAGGCAACCTTTCAGACCTTTTCTATCTCAAGATGTGTTCATTCAAAATTTAGCCTTCATCTCCTCAATTTTGAGGATATGAGGATGTTGTCTGTAAAAAAAAAGAAAATTCAAGCAATCATTAACATGTATGTAAGTAAGAAACTGATACTTGAAATTCCTCCAGACTGAGATAACTACAATTGAAATTTAATGCTTCTCCTTTCATATATCTCTTTCTGCATATAGACACACATATATTATATGTCTATATAATTTTACATAATTTATATCATGTCATGTTTGCTGTTTTTCTCAGAAACAATCTTCTTGTTTTTTTTTAATTACTTCTTCCTCCCTCTTTCTTCTTATGCAGTCATAACATCCATGTGTCATACATTTTCATATCTGTCTCTGGCTCATATTATCAAATACAGACAAATACATATGTGTACCCATACATACATGTGTAGAAATGTAAAGCTTTGGGGAAACTGCTTGCTTTATAAAAATGGGATCATAATATGTACATTTCTTTTTATGCTGCTTATGCCTTTAATGTATCTTTTTAAGGTAACATCATATTTCACAGTATGACTGTATCCAAATTTATACAACCATTTCCTTTTTGATGGAAGTAAGGCTTCTATTATATATTTACTTTGATTTGGATCTGTAGTTTGTCTCATGCTTTCTGTCAATTTTTCTTTTTTTAAAATCAATTTAAAAATCTTTTTATTATAGATAAAAATGCTATCTGCCATAGTGTTTGGAAATATTTTTCACTATCTTAATTTATCTTGTAATTTATAATGTCTTTTCCCATTAAACAATTTCTATCTAGTCAAATATGTCTACTTTTTCTTTTACATCTTGTAGTAAACTATTAAGCCTCCTGGATCTGCCCTCCATTTTTATTATTAATGTTTTATTTCTTTTAATTTTTGTTCTGCATTTTGTGATTTTTCTGTGAGTGGCTCTTATAGGTCACCTATTGGGTATTCATCAGGAACCAATCTCTCCTTTGATTCACTTGCTGACTTTGTAATTGTAAATCATTTTTAAAGGTCTTTTTTTTTAAAAAAAAATTTATTTATTTATTTATTTATTTATTTATTTATTTTTGGCTGTGTTGGGTCTTCGTTTCTGTGCGAGGGCCCTCTCCAGTTGTGGCGAGCGGGGGCCACTCTTCATCGCGGTGCACGGGCCTCTCACTATCGCGGCCTCTCTTGTTGGGAGCACAGGCTCCAGACGCGCAGGCTCAGTAATTGTGGCTCACGGGCCCAGTCGCTCCGCGGCATGTGGGATCTTCCCAGACCAGGGCTCGAACCCGTGTCCCCTGCATTGGCAGGCAGACTCTCAGCCACTGCGCCACCAGGGAAGCCCCTAAAGGTCTTTTTAAAAAGGTTTTAATAGAATCTTCCTAAATGCTCTTATTATTTATTTTCTAAATTTAAGTTGTCACTTACCTCTACCAGCAATTCTAATCAATGAAATTCTTCCAAGTCTGGGAGTTCTGTTTGTTATTCTTCTTTCTGGCTGCTGGCTGATGGATTGTAACTATCCATCACTTATTCATGGTTTTACAGCCTTAGGGCTCAAACCAAGCTTTAGGGACCCCATGTGGCATAAACCTACCAGTGGTGGGAGATGCAGTATGCTCTGCTCCTGTGGGCCAGAAACACACCTGCTGACAAATTGTCAACATCTGATCAAGACACCAGGATGAGGCTTCTCTCCTCCCAAGTTTCCTCACTGCAAAGACTAAAGTCTCAAAGTATCAAGAAAGAGAAAGAAAGGAAAGAAGGTGGAAGGGAGAAAAGGAAGGAAGGAAGGAAAGAAAGAAAGAAAGAGAAGAAAGAAGGAAAGAAAGAAAGGAAAGGAAGAGAAAGGAAGGAAGGAGGGAGGGAGGGAAGGAGGAAGAAAGAAAGAAATGAAAGGAAGGCAAACCCAGCAATCCCACTACTGAGTATATACCCAGAGAAAACCATAATTCAAAAAGACACATGAACCCCAATGTTCATTGCAGCACTATTTACAATAGCCAGGTCACGGAAGCAACCTAAATGCCCATCAACAGACAAATGGATAAAGAAGATGTGGCACATATATACAATGGAATATTACTCAGCTATAAAAAGGAACGAAATTGGGTCATTTGTAGCGACGTGGATGGACGTAGAGACTGTCATACAGAGTGAAGTAAGTCAGAAAGAGAAAAACAAATATTGTATATTAACACATATATATGGAATCTAGAAAAATGGTACAGATGAACTGGTTTGCAAGGCAGAAATAGAGACACAGATGTAGAGAATAAATATATGGACACCAAGGGGGGAAAGCGGGGGTGAGGGGTGGGGGGTGGTGGTGGGATGAATTGGGAGATTGGGATTGACATGTATACACTGATGTGGATAAAATGGATAACTAATAAGAATCTGCTGTATAAAAAATAAATAAATAAAATTAAATTTAAAAGAAGAAGGAGAGAGAGAAAGAAAAGAGAGGCAGGAGAAGGAAGGAAAGAGAGAAAGAAAGGGAGAGAAGAAAAAAAAAAGAGAGGCAAGAGTAGGCAGGAAGGCAAAGGGGGAGAGGATGAAAATTTATCTGGTAGACAGCCCGAGACTAGTTCCCAGCCAACAGCCAGCATCAATTCTTATCCATGTAAGGGAGCCATCTTGGATGACCAGCTCAGTCTTCACATAACTCTAGTCCCAGCTGCTGTGAAAGACTCCAGATCAAAATTGCCCAGCTGAGCCCAGAAAAATCATAAAACCATGAGAGATAATATACTGTTACTTTAAAATGCTACATTTGGGGAATTGTTTGTTATTCAGCAAATATATAAGGAAACAGAGATTGATACTTGCATATGAGGTGTTTTTGTAACAAAAACCTAAAACATGTAACATTGATTTTGGGACTAGCTAGTGAGAAGAAGCTTGACAGGGCATGAGGAAACTGTTACCAAACTTTTGAAGGACCGTGAGGAAGTTATTATTGGAGTCTGGATGAGAGAGGATTATGGCAGAACAATTAGCAACACTATCCCCTGAGTCTTAACAAACTTGTGACTTTGCTCAGGAGACTTTCAGGCAGAACGTTGAAAGCGATAACTGGGTTCTTCTAGTGCCTGTAATAAAAGCATAAGAAGAGAAAGTTGAATTAAAGAAGAAACAGTCCAGTTTTTTACTAGAATGTATGAAATAAGATCCATGACAATGTTTCTAGCTATCAAAAGGTTCTCGCAGTAAGAAATGACCTCACAACAAGATCACATCCTTGGCACTACGAACAAAACACGGTCTCAGGGTAAAGATGAAGTCAAGGACTTAGTTGTAAGATCTTTTCTTGATACCTCAGGAAGATAAAATGTGTATGTGCCCCATAGACCTCATAGGTAGACAATACGCTTTTAAGAATCTTAAGGGCATGACTCTCTTATCTGCTAGACAAAAAGGCTTCTAAGAATCTCAAAGACATCATCTCAAAGCACCCTGTTCCTCATTCCAAAGAAGAATGGGGCCTATCCCGGAGATATTTGCGGGTGTGGCTTTTTGTCACATAGACGGAGCAACAATAATAATCACAGAAAGCTTACACCATTTTTTAAGAGCATTACGTTGGCAAAAAAAAAAAATCAAAACCAAACAAAAACAACCACCTACTCAGACTTCAGGGACAGAGACAGTTCAAAAGTAAAAGAGCCCTTATAACCCCTGACCTTCTACAGGCACGAGTCAGTCTGAGAAATATGCTCAGCTGTGAAGAGTGCTATTTCTTAGGGAGGAAAGATGACTCAGAGTGCAGAACCGAGAGCCCAGAAGGCAGAGCCTAGAACTTCAGAGAATCACTTATAGGGAGGAGGAAGATTGGACACAACAAAATTTCTCTAGCTCGCTAACACTTATGTGCTTCCTATTCTTCTCCTTTTCACATAGAAATGTCTCCTACAGTTATCTTCTCCCTGTCTTAGCATTGTACACTGGGTGTGTATCAGAAGATAACCTGTCTCTTTAATTCACGGGTCTTCAGATTAAGAGAATCATGCTCTAGGAGCTGCACCCGAGGACCTTCAGTAGAGGGAGCTGTCCCCAAGGAGCTCCATTTATATTTAGACCTGATTTAGGTAATGAGATCACAGACTTCAAGCCTCACCCTGATGACTTAATAGAGTGAGGATTTGGAGGTCTTAGGAAGGTTGTGAGAGCATTTTGTTGCTAGATGGGAAATGAATCATGGAGGTTAGAGGAAGACGGTAAGAACCAGTTTCCCATGACGGCCCCCGTGAACTACACTTCCCAGTATTCAAGTTCTGTGTAGTTCTCTCCCCACTGAATCTGGGCTGGCCCTATGTAGCTCATAGAATGTAGTTGAAGTGATGCCACGTGACCCCCAAGAGTCTGTCATAAGAAGCCTTGTAGTTTCTGCTTTGGTCTCTTGGAACACTCATTCTTGGAATGCTCTCTCTTATAATCCAGCTGCCATGCTGTAAAAAGCCTGAACCACATCGAAAAGCACATATAAGCACTCTGATAGAGAGCCCCAGCTAAACTACAGCAAACAGCCAGAATCAACTGCCAGCCATGCGAGCAAGCTGTCTTCTATGTCAAGCCCCGTTAAGTCTTCAGAAAAATCCAGTGCTTACTACCATCTGACAGCGACTACACCAGAGGCCTGAAGCAAGAACTACCCAGCTGAACATGGTCAACCAACAAAACTAGTAAAGAACAAATTGTTGCTTTTAACTCATTACAATTCATAGTGGTTTGTTACCAGAAATAGGCAAATAGAATACTACCAAACACTTTTCCAATATGTTTGTAGCCAATTTATATACTCCTGCCAATAAAGTGTGACAATATCACATGCTGGCAAGGATATGAATCAACTAGGATTCTTATATTTTGCTGGCAAGAGATTCTAGGGGATGTATAGTCCTAGTTGTTTTTCGTAATATGACAGATTTATTTATATAAAATCACATACCCCAGAATCCACCCATTTAAAGTGCACAATTCAGTGGTTTATAGTACATTCACAGAGTTGTGCAAGCATATCACAGTCAAATTTGGAACATTTTTATCATTTCAAAAAAAGAAATCCCATATGTATTAGTAGTCACGCCCCATTTCCCTCCAGCTTCTCCAGCTGAAGGCAACCACTAACCTACTTTTGTCTTTGTAGATTTGCATGTTCTGGGCATTTCATATAAATGGAATCATAAAATATGTAGTCTTTTGCAAATGCTTTCTTTCAGTTAACATGTTTTCAACATTTACCCACGGTGAAGCATGTGTCAGTATTTAATTCCCTTTCATTGCTGAATAATATTCAATTTTATAGTGTGATAGATGGAATAATGGCCCCCAAAACATGTCCATATCCTAATCCCCAGAACCTATGCATATGTTGCCTTATGTGGCACAAGAGAGTTTGAAGAAATAATTAAGTTATGGATCTTGAGATGAGGAAATTATCCTGAAGTATCCGGGTGCACCCGCTAGAATCACAGGGACATTGTAAGAGGGAGGCTACAGGGTCAAAGTTAGAGAGTAAGTGATGTGACTATAGAAGCAGAGGGCGAAAAGGTTTGAGATGCAAGGCCATGAGCTAAGGAACAAGGGAAGTCTTTAGAAGTTGGAAAGACAAGGAAATGGAATTCCTCCCCACAGCCCCGAAAAGGAGTACAGCCTTGCGAACATCATTTTAGGACCTCTGACCTCCAGAATTAAAATATAATAAACTTGTGTTGCTTTAAGACACTAAGTTTACAGTGTTACAGCAGCAACAGGAAACTAATACATACAGATATACAACATCATACATATATGTGCATGTATACATCTATCTCTATACACACATGTTTATATTCATATATATATATATATTCATTAGTTGATGGACATCTGAGTAGTTTTCACTTTATGGCTACTGTGAATAATGCTGCTGTGAACATTTGTTTACAAATTTTTGTTTGGACATGTTTTCATTTGGGGGTATGTAGTTAGGAGTGGAATTGTTGCATTATATGATAACTCTGTGTTTACCATTTTAAGAAACTGCCAGACTGTTGCCCGAAGCTTTGTAGCATTTTATATTCCCGCCAGCAGTGTCTGAGGGTTTCATGCTCTCCAAAATTGTCAACATTTGTTATTATCTGCCTTGTTTATTATAGCCATCCTGGTGGTGTGTAGTCATCTTACTGTAGTTTTGATTTGTATTTCACTGATGGTTAATGATGTTGAGCAAATTTTCACGTAGTTATTATTCATCTGTATATCTTTGGTGAAATGTCTATTCAGATTTTTTTAATTTATTATGACAAAAAATTAGAAACAAAGTTTCTACAGTGAGAATTGATTAAATACGTTAATTAAATACAACAGAATACTAAGGCTCCACTAAAGATTGTGCTTACCATATTTATAGTGTGTTACTTGTATTTCCATATTTATAGTGATATAATTATATTTATAGTTTTGTCAAACAAGTTGCAAAAAAGAATGGTAACATTTTTGTAAACACACACATATTACAAATATCCATAGGGAAAAAAGTCTCAAAGGTGTATATCAACTTCTAGCTGTTACCTTTGGATGATAAAATTATGAGATAATTTTCTGGGTTTTTTTTTTTAGCATTTTTTAATATCTCTGATAAACACATATTACTTGTATTTAGAAAAGAAAAGGGTTGTTTTTCTTTCAAGCATATTCTGTGTTTTTAAACATGTAGGATGCATTATAAAATTAAAAATAGATTTTTCCTATGTTAGCTTTCTTTAAAAATATTTCTCTAAGTAATTAAAAATTTGCCCTCTGTGTATAACTAGGTTCCCAAATTCTTCATATTTTCAAAGCATAATAGTCCCAACAAATATAAAACTGAAATCTAAACTCAAGTGCACAAAGAAATTCTGGTCTCAGATATATCCCATCAGTCCAGAGAGAAAACAACAAAAAACCATCAGAATTACAAACTGTTCTACCATCTAGATTTTCTTCAATAGTCATTTACCCAGTCTACCGCCAAATGTAAAAGACCACTTGAAAACTCTGCTTTGTTGTCATTACAATAAGGAAAACTTTGCATAGCTCTAATGATATCTAATCACTGTAGTTTTCCCTGGGATTTCATTCTTAGAACCCAATTACCAAAACTCTGAAGAGATCTATTCCCACTCAGCTGATGAACTGCCTCTCTAAGCTGAAACCAGCAGGGCTATTTTAATATTCATCTATATTAAATGTATAAATATGTTCAATATTTATACTTAATCTATAGTCCTTGGACACAGACTCACTAGCAACACTCGAGAATCTTAGGACATGATCAGTATTTCCAGATTGCATTGGCTCTCACATCCTTAGGATTTTCTAGATACAGGATCATGCCATCTCTAAATAGAGATAGTTTTATTTCTTTCCTTTCCATCTGGAAAGTTTTTTTTTTGTTTTTTTGTTTTTTTCAATTTTCTTGCCTAATTGCCCTGGCAAAAACCTCAGTACAATATTGAATAGAAGTGATAAGAGCAGACATCTTTTTCTTGTTTCTGTGGGAAAGCATTAAGTCTTTCACTACTATACATGATGTTAGCTGCTCATTTTCTTGTAGATGACCTTTGCCAGATTAAGTTCCCTTCTATTCCTAGGTTTTTTTTTTTTCTTTTTTTATCATAAAGGGATGTTGGATTTTGTCAAATGTATCTCTGCATCTGTTGAGAGGATCGTGTAGTTTTTGTTTTTATTCTATTTAAATGGGGTATTAAGCTAATTGATTTTCAGTTGTTAAATCAATTTTGCATTCTTGGGATAGCTACCAAGAATTTTGTCACAGTGCACAATTCTTTTGCTGGATTTGATTTGATAATATTCCATTGAGAACTTTTACTAAGGGGCATTGGTATGTAGTTTTCTTGTGATCTTTATCTGATTTTGGTATCAGGGTGATACTGGTCTCATAGAATAGTTGGGAAGTATTCCCTCCTCTTCTATTCTTTGGAAGAGTTTGTGAAGAATTGGTGTTAAGTCTTCTTTAAATGTTTGGTAGAGTTTATTACTGCAGCCATCTGGAATTTTATTGGTAGAAAATTTTTGAAAACAAATTCAATCTATAAACTTATAGTCTACTCAGATTTTCTATTTCTTCTTGAGTCAGTTTTGGTAGTTTATGTCTGTCTAGGAATTGGTCCATTTTATCTAAGTTAACTAATTTGATTGAAAACAATTTCATAGTATTTCCCTAGAATCCTTTGTATTCCTTTAAAGTCAGTTGTAATGTTCTGTTCCTGCCATTGCCCACCCCTCCCCCCATCAGTTCAGCTAAAAGATGCAAGTTTTGTTTTTATTGATTTTCTGCATTTTTTTGTTATTCTCTATTTCATTAATTTTCACTCTAATCTTTACAATTTTTTCCTTCTGCTTCTTTTAGGTTTAGTTTGCCTTCTTTTATTTAGCACCTTAAGGTAGAAGTTTAGACTACTGATTTGAGATCTTATTTCTTTTATCAATATGAATTTATAGCAATAAATTTCCCTGTAAGCACTGCCTTAACTGAGTCCCATAAATTTGGTATTTAAAAAAATTATTTTCTAATGTTCTTTTAATTTCTTTTTTGACCCAACTTTCTTTGCTCCATTGCTTATTTAGGAGTGTGTTGTTTAATTTCCAATATGTGTTAATTTTCCAGCTTTCCTACTATTACTGATTTTTAATTTAATACCACTGTGGTCAGAGAACATACTTTGTATGATTTTAATACTTGAAAATTTATGTATGAATTTAATACTTGAAAATTTAAAAATTTATTTTACAACAATACTTGTTGTATAGCATAGCATATGGTCTATACTGAAGAATGTTCCAGGTGTACTTGAGAAGAATGTGTATTCTGCTGTTATTGGGTAAAGTGTTGTATAGATGTGCATTAAGTCTAGTTGGTATATAGTGTTGTTCAAACCTTCTATGATGTCACTCCTCAGAGGGTGCATCCTTGGGCATGTACACAGTCACTCTGGGATGACAATGGTTTTAGCAGGGCTCTTTTTGACTCTCTCTTTCCTTGATCTTTCTGTTCAGCTGTCTACCTCTGTTGGCATCACACCCAGCTATTTGACTCCAATAACTGCTGGCTGATTGCTCTATTGTTTTCAGCAATGCCTCAGTATATAAATTGATCCACAGTCTAACCCAATTAAATTTGGGCCACTTGTGGAGGTAGTTTTTCTATCCCAGGAGATTTTTTTTTTTTTAACCTCTTTCCACGGTTCTCTATGATAAACAAGTTAGTGTACAATTTATTTTATTGCTTTCGTGGAGCTAATTGCTTACTACAAAAATCTCCATTGTTTTCTAGAGCATTTTTATCCTTGAATTCCCCCTCATTCTTTTCTAAATAAAGTCAGTTTCTTTAGGAAGAGCTTCAGAGCTCTTTGTTCTTATGCTCAGCTTCATGCTCTGGGGAAAAAAAATCTCTGAACCATTTACTGTGGAGTTGGGTGTGAGGACAGTGGTCCATTTCTCTTGGAGTGACACACCTTTTTTTTGTGCAGGGATTTGGTAAATGATGAAAGCCCCTGGTCTTCTTGGCTTTCCTCTCCTGATATGGAACCTCTGACCTATAAGCAAGCTGGGCCAAAGGCAATCAGGTCCCCAGTGTTTTCAGCCTGACACACCAGCAGTAGGGCCTCCACCCTATGAGTGGGAACTGGATGGAGGAAGGAAGCCCTAAACCTCTTGCCTGCAGTCACCTGGAATTTAGACAGAGTGGGAAGGGATGAGAAATGTTGGTGGCTTGCTCCTCCCAGGGAAGTACTGGGGAGGTATTTTTAGGGATTTTATTTTTTTCAGATTATTGCCCGGAAGCCAGGGGAAGAAGAAGCCCCATCTTCTTGACCATAATTTCTTGGAGTGGAGCTTTGATGCTTAGCTGGCAGGGGCAATGGAGGTAGGGAACCAATTGTTGCTCAAGTGCGATAGAGTCTGGCTGTTCTTATAAATATTCAGTGCATTTTTCTTGAATAACTCTTTCTTCATTTGCTGTGTGCTTTTAGGACAATTTCTAGAGATTTTAAATATTTATTTATTTATTTATTTATTTTTTGGCCACATTGCATGGCATGTGGGGTCTTAGTTACCGGACCGGGGATCGAACTGACGCCCCCTGCATTGGAAGCTCGGAGCCTTAACCACTGGACCGCCAGGGAAGTCCCTATTTATTTTATTTTAAAAATAACTGTCACCATTCATGGTTGTTTTTTCAGGGAGTGGATCCACAGAGCTCCTCATGCCAACATTCTGGAAGTGGATCCCCTTACGAGGTTCATTTTTTTAAAAAATGTTTATTTATTTATTTATTTACTTATTTATTTATTTATTTATTTGGCTGCGTTGAGTCTTAGTTTTGGCACACAGGATCTTCACTGCAGCATGCAGCATCTTTTATTGCAGCGTGCGGGCTTCTCTCTAGCTGTGGTGTGCGGGCTCTAGAGTGCACGGGCTCAGTAGTTGCGGTGCCTGGGCTTAGTTTGCCCCACAGCATGTGGGATCTTAGTTCCCCGACTAGGGATTGAACCCATGTCCCCTGCGTTGGAAGGCGGATTCTTAACCATTGGACCACCAGGGAAGTCCCACGAGGTTCATTTTAATTAGCATTTCCTCAACAACTAATGATGTTGAAAATTTTTCAAAGGCTTATTCAGGTCTTTTGCTCTTTGTTTTGTTGTTGAGTTGTTTGATTTTTTAAAAAATTGATTAGTAGGAGTTCTTTAAAGTGTCTAAAACTGAGTACAGTGTTGAATATATGTATCACAACACTTTCTTCCCGTCTGTGGCTTGCCTTTTTTACTCACTTAATGGCGACTTTTAATCAACAAAGGTTCTTAATTTAATGAAGTCACGGTATAATTTTTTTCTTTAATGGATAGTTCTTTTGTGAATCATATTTAAGAAATCTTTGCCTTCCCAAAGATCATGAAGATATTCTCCTACATTTTCTTCTAGAAACTTTTTTTTTAGTTTAATTCTATGATCCATCTTGAATTTTTCTTTGTGTATAATAAGAGCTAAGATTCGTTCTTTTGCCCAATATGGATCCCATTGAATAAGCACCATTCACTAAAAAAGACCATGTTTTTTTTCCCCTTACTGAATTGCACCTTTGTCATGAATCAAGTGAACATTTATGTGTGGATCTTTTTCTTTACTCTTTACTTTGTTCCATTGATCTACATGTGCAGCATTGGGCTCAGACCACAGTATCTTAATTAGTGCTGTTTTATGGTAAATCTTGAAATCCGATCATCTAAGTCTTATAGCTTTGTTCTTCTTTAAGAGACCATTCTGGGACCTTTGCACTTCCATACAAATGCTTGTCAATTTATACACATGCATACACACACAGACATAAACACACATACACACGCCTGTTAGGATTTTGACCTAACTAAATGGACTTCATAGACCAATAAGGAGAATTTTGAAATTTTATTTTTTTGTTTGATTATTTTTTGGTTTTTTGGGGGTTTTTATTTGGCTTCATCCCACGGCATGTGGGATCTTAGTTCCCTGGCCAGGGATTGAACTGTTTGGTGCCCCTTGTATTGGAAGCACAGAGCTTTAACCACTGGGCTGCCATGGAAGTCCCTTGACATTTTAATAATATTGAGTCATCCAGTCCATGGACATGATATTGTTCTTTATTTACTTAGGTCTTCTTTAACCCATCTCATTCATGCTTTGTAGTTTTCAGTGTCTTTCACATATTTTATTAGATTTATTTCTAGAGATTTAATTTTTTCATATTTTTATAAATAGTATTGTTTTTCAAATTTTAATTTTCAATTGGTTGTTGCTAGAATACATAAATACAATTTACTTCCATGTATTGCCCTCATAATCCAGCAACCATGATCAATTTACATATTCATTTTAATTGTAGATTCTTTGAGGGGTTTTTTGGTGTATAATCGTTTAAAATTTTATTTCTGCTACCACCATTTGTATCGTCTTCAATTAGTTCTTCGACAATTGACCTCTACTTTTTTGTGCTCAACTAAAATGCTGATTATTTCCTTGTTGGTGTACATTTCTTTTTAATGTTTAGACGAGCAAACAAAAAAGATTCAAATGTGGTTCATTGAAGTAACTGGGCACTTCATTGCCATATCTAATTCAATCCAGAATATAACAATATTGGTGACAGAAGCTAAGAATGACTCAAACAAGAGTTTATTAGTTCAACCAAAAAACTTCCTGTGTACATCAAAGCTCAAGATTTGTTTTTTTTTTTTTTGCTTGGGTTTCCTGATTCCCATGTTATCTTTTGTACTTTTTATTTAAAGTATTTCCTGTGGGGTTTATGTTTAGTCACAGATTTATCTGCCAATTCCTAGAAAAATTTATATTTTCTTACTCCATTCCTCTTTTCTTCCTGAAATGCAATACTAGCTGCTTCCTCTACTGTGTGTTAATATTAACCAGAAGAAGCTCAGTTTTTCCAGTCACTTCCACAATGATATAATCCATTATAGCCACTAAAAGTCACTCCGTATTTAGGACAAAGGATTTAAGGAACCTTAGTCCCTTAATATAATGATTACACTCTGATAACTTGATAGCTGTGTATGTAAACTATCTGAGTCAAGTTGGAGGGAATATTTTGTAACATGTGCTGTCAGCAAAATTCAGATAACATCATTTTCACAGTAGGCTTTGGCTCAGTTATCATTTAAAAATTACTGTTGTGAAGAATTGCAAAAGGTATATATATGTTCCTCTGATTGGAATGTCAGCTCAGTGATTACATTGCCAGTGAGCTAGGATTAAAATCAAGGACAACACTTGCTCTGTGCCTTGTTTAAAGTTAGTGTTTAGTAAATACTTTTTGATTGATTTGATGAAACATGTCATCCAAGAGCCAATCGAGTGTTCTTCATAAATTCAAGGGAATCCTCTTTTCTACTAAGTCTTCAGAAGAACTTTTAAATTCCCTGGATTCTTCTGAGGCAAGAGAAGATGATGTGTTTCTGGTTTCCTATCTAAAATCTAGTAAAGTTTATTTTAATGTATTTTATAATGTAGAAATACAATAATAATAATACATATAATAGTAAATTTTATCAAACATTTATTTTTCAGAATTTTTCCACAGGAAATTAGAGTACCTTAAATGCTTATTTTAATGAAAAAGCTTGACCTTAGAAAGCCAAAAGATGTGCTTTGAGAAAATTCAACTGGAGAAATTAGAAATTTCGTTTCTATTTTATTCATGAAGGCATACAGATGTTAATATATATAATAAGCATAATATCTATAACATTATGAATTCCCTTCATACTTTGAGCCAGGCATAGTGATAAATGAATAGTTTTTGTTCAATTTGTAGTTAATGATTGATTTATAAATAAAAAATTGTTTTCTTCTGGGCTGATAAGAACAGGTGGCTAATTTATACCATATACAAACAACCATATTTAAGGCTTCCACTGGACGTATTGGTGCCTATAAATTGACATCTTCCACTAGTTGCCAGGAGGTCCCTTTCAGCAACACAAAGCTGTGTATTCTCTCTTCTTCATCAGAATAAATCAGTATGTTTAATTAAAATAATGCAGATATCACTACTATACGAGTCACATTTATATGACTATTATAATTATACATATTTAAGACTTATTAACATTATAATCTAAAATTGTCTTAAATTTAAAACATATAGTGTTAACGAGAGCACTGTTTAAATATTTAGTCAATTGTAAATTTGTTGATATTGTATCTAATTGGAATTACAATGAGATAAATGGAAACTAGACCTCATTTAAACCCTTTATGGGCATTGCTTTCAAATTAGGGAAACACCCTCCGCACCCAAACTTCTACCTCTTTGCTCCAGTTTACTGTAGTCTACAGCACTGGAGCATATCTTCACTTGCTTTAGGTAAACATAAAGTGGTATTTCTTCCAGACTTCACGGTAGTAGGTTTGCATCTCCATGACATTTGAATATGGCATTCGTTCATTGTTCAAATGCTTTGTTTGCACAACTACTCTGTATTTGCATACAAACAAAAATAAGATTCTGTGTCTATATTCAAGGGGGAAATAGGGAGACAGACATGAATGCAAGCAGTGGCAACTCTATTCTGGTGTGTGCTGCTTCCGAGGGACAGAAAGAGAGAGCAATTATGAGAGGGGAGTGGGGACTCAGAAGACAGTTTTTAATACAGCAAGATGCATGAGCTTGCAGGACCAGTAGGAATCGTGAATGAAAAGATCTGTGTGTTTGTGAATTAGAGAAGGTACTAGAAGTGAGTGGTAACATAGAAGAGTATTTCAAGCTGAGGAAACAGCATATACAATTTTCATAACTCTTCACGCTCTTTAAAATGTGATTCCTCCTGTAAAGTGAATTAACATCTCAAAGGTTTCAACAGGTTTCAGTTGGTGTCAAGAGGTGATCCCTATTTATAATAAAATTAATGCATTCATTGCTTTTATAACCTCATACTAATTTTCTATATTCATTTCAAGTATCACTTAATTATAAAATGCATTTCATTTTATTTTCTTATGAAGACACTCACTGGATTGCAAAAATCATTGAGAACATTCCCAATGCTAGAATTTTACCCTAACACCTCTATTGAATTGGGAGACATTTCTAAATTTGAAGAGCTAAAAATGTACTGTGAGAGGAGTTATCCCAACGCATTTGAACTACAACATGCTACCAATGAATATTAAACAAAAACAATGCAAGGTAAGTTCAATGGTTAAGGGCAGGGGCTCGGAGGTACACAAACCTGGACTTGGATTCTTGCTGTGTCGCTTTCAAGCTATGTGACCTTTGAAAATTGCTGATGCTCTCTGAGCTTTGGTTTCCTCATTTAATACAGGGATAATAATATTCATCTCATATAGTGTGATGAAGATGAAACAAGATAATAAGTTTATAGGTGTTACCACAGTATCTGGCTCATAAAAATTATTATCTTTCAGTAATGAAAGAAATCTGAATCAGTATGTCAGCTGTAATTATGCTAGGCAATGTCTTATTCTATTTTGAATCTGGTTTGAGTCTTTTTACTTTAAATATTGATGTCTAGAGAAAGAAAAACTGCCTTAATAATTTTATTTTAATTATTTTATCTATAATTTTTGCAAAAGATTATATAGGAAAATTAAAAATAAACTATGATATAAAACACTGAAGAATATTTACCTCAAGCCATTTTTAAAGTCCCCACATTATTATTTTAAGTTACTTCTGGGACTTCCCTGGTGGTGCAGAGGTTAAGAATCTGCCTGCCATTGCAGGGGACACGGGTTCGATCCCTGGTCCGGGAAGATCCCACATGCCGTGGAGCAGCTAAGCCAGTGCACCACAACTACTGAGCCCACGTGTTACAACTACTGAAGCCCGTGCGCCTAGAGCCTGTGCTCCACAACAAGAGAAGCCACTGCAATGAGAAGCCCAGGCACCACAAGGAAGAGTAGCCCCCGCTCACCGCAACTAGAGAAAGCCTGTGTGCAGCAACGAAGACCCAACAGAGCCAAAAAAAAAAAAAAAAAGAAGTTACTTCTAATTTTAAAGAATATCTTCTATCTTCATATACTTCTTATTCAAATTTGTTTTCATGGAGAAATGCATAATCAGAAAAAAGAATAATATTTGTAAAGCAAAGGCAAGATACATGTGTCCACTGTAAACAACTTCCCAGTAATGAAGCCTCTTTAAACAATGTCAGCCATATTCTTAAAAAACCTACCAAATGTGCATAAATCGAAGCAGATATTCCAATGATTGTAACTCTGCGACCACAGTGTTTCCACGTACATCATCTACTCTTCCACCCAAATAAAAGTAAACACAACGAGAGGCAAATGCCATGAAGTTTTGTTTTTATCCCAAGCAAATCTATCAGAACAGGTGAAAGTATACTAACCTGAGTACATTTTGACTCAACCGAGCATCTTCATTTGAAACAGACTGTCTGTAAGACAGGGAGAGAGAGATTTGGGGAGGAAAGGAGTCTGGTAAGCTCAATAACCCTTACTCAGGGCAATACAGTGAAACTGATAACAAATGCTACCAGAGATTAAGCTGTGCTTTATAAACATTACAACAATGACAAGAGTAGGTATTTTTCCTCTTATAAGTAAAGAAACTGAAACTCGGATAGGTTAGGGTGCGTCTTAAAACCACCACACTAACAGTACAGCCTGAAGGTACAATCATTTCAGTGTGACTCTTAATGGGGACTGAGACTGTCTGGTTGCCCGTGGTCTCCCTGGAGGATGACCTGTCCCCTCTTGCTGATGGCCGAGCCCTGAGAGCTCGGGGGATGGACAAGCCTTAAATGCCCCAGGAGGGCCAGTCAAGAGAGTTAAGTTCCTCTTCTGATCTTTCCCTATCAGCTCTCCACCCTACTTGGCCTCCTATATTTTATTCCTAACCTTTGTCTCTCCTTTTATAATGTTTCCCAACTTTCTTACGTGAAATTTATGTTTTCAGCTCATTTCATGATATTTAGTTAATATTTAATTTTTTAAATAGCATTTTAATTTTTAAAAAATTTAATTTTTTAAATATTTAGTTAATATTTATTTTTTCTCCAAAGTACTATTCTGCCTTCCCTTCATATCCCTCAACCTCCCCCTAATGTTTCTTATAGTTTCTTAGAATACATCCTTAATGTGTGTGTGTGGTGTTTTTTTTAATTTAATTTTATTTATTTTTTTATACAGCAGGTTCTTATTAGTTATCTATTTTATACATATTAGTGTATATATGTCAATCCCAATCTCCCAATTCATCCCATCACCCCCCCCCCACCGCTTTCCCCCCATCCCTTGGTGTCCATACGTTGTTCTCTACATCTGTGTGTGTTTATTGAGTGTAATTGACATATAACAGTATATTAGTTTCAGATGTATGACATAGTGATTCCATATTCGTGTGTATTGCGAAAGTATCACCACACTGTCTACTTAACATTCGTCACCATGCATAGTTACAGAACACATTCTTTTAGCCTCTTTTGGTAAAATATGTGTCAATGGGTTGCACTGCCCTTCCCACTAGATCATACTGACATGCAGCTTTGAGGGAGGGTTCTCCAAAGGCCCTAAAAAATTCTTCTCTCTACCAAAAAAAAAAAAGTCTCCATCTGGATGTCTAAGGTTTAAAATTTGGCCATTTATTCCTTTTTTGTTAAGGCAGTGGATTTTTAAACTGTCATCTCTGGGCCTTGGGGTTTTGTGAATCTGCTCAGGAAGCCTAGGGCCTTTAGAGGAAGCCTGAGGTGCTGGGTTACTCCACAATTATCTCCTGGGATGAAGAGAAGATAATGGTGGGGGCAAAGGTGGCTCTTCATTCCTGCGTGTCATGGTCTTTGTGTATCTTTCAAGTAAAGCGCAGCAGGTGCTGTGCATGAGGGTCACAACCTGGGCCATGAACACAGTAGGGAAAGAGTTCTGTATTAAAAATGACTCAGTAAAAACTTCCTTATCTAAGTAACATGTGTCCACCTTGATTTTCAATTAAAAAGCAAGAAGAGTATCTGGTACTCAAGCAATGCTGACCATGATTGAGGACAGTCCTGTTACATCCAGACTTCTCACACTGGTTTCCAGAGGTTTCTTACACGCTCCTAAAGCTCTCTGTACTTCGCTGTTATAACCTTCGTAACACTGCACTGTCAAGTGTGTGTTTAATTGTCTGCTTCCCTCACTTGACTGCAAGTTTTGAGAGGGCTGGAATCATTTCTGTCTTGCTCATTATTCTATTCCTTGGCTCTGGAACATTGCACACTACCTGGTATACAATAGGTACTAAATTAATATTTATTGAATCAAATTAAATTGCAGTTGCAGTATTTGTATAAAGTGGGAGGGTATCTCAGATTCCCTGCTCTTTGGAGGATCAAATTGTACAAAAAGGAATTCCAAAGCATTCTTCTTCCTATAAGTATGAACAATTTGTAAGAAATCGTCTTGTATGTAAATCATGTTTTATAATACATGGATATTAAAAAATTAATCTTGTCCTTCAAATGAGTAGGGTCTCTCAAGTCTGCCCCTAAAATATTACGAACAAATTTTATCACATAAATTCAAAAAGTGTGGTCAGTGGGCTGGCAGCATCAACATCGCCTGGGAGCTTGTTAGAAATGCACAATGCCAGGCCTCATCCTGGAACTTCTGAATGAGAATCTGCATTTTAACAAGATCCCCTGATGATTTTTATGCACCTTATGCACCTTAAGTTTTGAGAAACGCTGGTCTAAGTCTGTGTTTAATAATCAGCTGAAGCTACCAAAAAGTTGTGACTTGCACAGGTAAGTTTGGCTGCTACTTTCTTTTAGGAAATGTTTTGTGTTGGGGCTACTTCCCTCCAAAAATAAATGGATATTTTTTTTAACAGATTATCTACATCATTAGGAATCCAAAAGATACAGCTGTTTCACTCTTCCACTACTGCAGAGAGAACCCTGATCTCCCTGGCATTGAAACCTGGCATGAATTGTTTGAGCTGTTCCTAAGAGGAGATGCTAAATACAGCAATGATTTTTATTCATAATATACGGGGAATATTTCTGCTCAAAATGAAAGCATCTTCCAAAAGTCCAAATGAATCCTAACTGCCTACTTTCAGAAATACATTTGAATAGATTATTCTTTTGCTTCTTCTAAGCAAATTCTTTCTCACTTTGCTTCCTCACAGTTTTTCTTATCACCAATGGGTAGTACATAAGAGCAATGACTTATTAACTGGTTTTAATGTCTTCAGAACAGATTAATTCTGATCAAGCATTTCTTTTTTTCATATACCATCAGTCTTTTCAGTGAAGTAATTATTCACTGATTAGAGTACAGTGAGATACAGCTAGCTTGAAACATGCCTTATATATACCTGCACAGAAAATAAAACAAGTCAAACAGTACACACACACACACACACACACACACAAACAGACACACAAACCCCCAATTCCCCAATTATAACAAAGAATTTGCCATCTTGACACTTGGCAGAAAGTACTTTATTCTGAAAACACCACAATGACACATCATTTATTGAGCTGCACAGCACATGCTGGGCCTGCCACCATGTGTGACCTTTGGATTTATTCTTTTTTCCCTGACTCAGTGGTGTCTGGAGCACTTAAAGAAAACAAAACAAAACAAAAACTCTTCTGAATTCCCAAGGCTTTCATTAAACAAAAATAATATACCAAGGTGATGCAGAATCTAGAAGAGACATGATTTAGAAATGGTGTGTTCCCTGAGGATCTTCTCTCTCACTGGACTTAATTGCTACTTTCACTATTTTACTTGCAAATTGTTAAGCTTTTACTTGTTAATTTAAGAGAGGCCACAGCAAGCGTAACCTTAACATGAGGACATTGGAAACTCACCAGCAACAGGGTTTTTTGTTATTGTTGTTGTTTGCTTTTATTTTTGGCTGCGTTGGGTCTTTGTTGTTGCGCAGGCTTTCTTTAGTTGTGGTGAGCGGGGGCTACTCTTCATTGCCGTGCGCGGGCTTCTCATTGCAGTGGCTTCTCTTGTTGCGGAGCACAAGCTCCAGGTGCATGGGCATCAGTAGTTGCAGCATGCGGGCTCAGTAGTTGTGGCACACGGGCTTAGTTGCTCCGTGGCAGGTGGGATCTTCCCAGACCAGGGCTCAAACCCGTGTCCCCTACATTGGCAGGCGGATTCTTAACCACTGCGCCACCAGGGCAGTCCCAGCAACAGGGTTTAATATTTTATTTTGCTGTAATCCCTAAGGAAGAATATACTATGCTCACACTGTTTCAACTCCTCTTTGTATTTTGCTCTCTATCTAATGGCACATATTTGGTAGAATCATCAAATTTCAGAAATGACAGGTATATTAAAGATCATCTGGTTAAAACACCCACCTGATGTTTGAATCACCTTTACAACATCCCCAGGAATTGTAGAGGCTAAGCTTGAACTTCTTAACCTTAACAACAAGTTCACACCCCTCCCTCCTGCCCCAAAGCAACACATTCAATATTAGTACTGCTAAGATGTTTTTAAAAATCTTACCATGTGATATAGATTGTGCACGTACCATGTGATACAGCCATTCAGCTAAGAGCTCTGCAAACACGATCTCATTTCATCCTCACTAGAACAAATGAGGTAGATCTTATTATTCTCACTTTACAGGTGAGGGGAATGCAGGCCTTGGGAGGCCAAATATCTTATCCACAGATGCATAACTAATAAGGAGGAGAGCCAAGATTTAATTCAAGTGTGAGCTCCAAAATCTTTGCTCTGACCACTGTGCCTTAACTCATCCAGCAAAAAAAACTGTCCCCTGATCATTAATTCATCTTCCACCTGATCGCCTTCTAAATATTTGAAGTTAGTTAGCATGCCTCACTCTGCCTCAATTCCATTTTTGGAATAAGCAGAGTTTAAATACATAAATTATTTTTTAAAAAACAGATCTTGAGTCTGCTTTTCCTCAAAAAAAGAAAAGCTGTGTTCATCTCCAACTATTACAGACTGTGGTTCACCACCCCTCTCTCAGCACTGCATGAGCTGTCCTTTGGAGATATCTCTATTATTTTGTGGTGCCGGAAGGCAAAGCTTCCTCTGGGTATGGTCTGACTAGGGCCTGCTCCTGTTCTAGAGACTGTTTGTCTATGAGGGCAGCCACAACCCAGGTCACAGGCAGGGAAGCACACTAGCTACCGTGGAGCGTCTACCTTTGCTACCATTGTCAGGAGTCCTGGCAGAATATCTGGGAAGGGCAGAGTGTAGTCAGAAAAAATATTTCAGATGATTCTTTCACACCTTCTTAGCTGAGTTCATAGGGATTTGACTTGTAAGTATTCTACAGTCGAGTAATCCAGCCTAGGCAAACTGTGTCACAAGATGAATAGTCACTGAACTGCTAAAGCTTTAGTTAAATTTATTTGAGTGGCAGCTTCCCTTTTTACTATTTATAAGGTAGGGTATTTGTTTTCCTGTGTGTGCGGGGTAGGGGATGTTTGTATGTATGTGACTGCGTGTCAGGCATGTTCTTCAGTGACTTTTGAGGGGAAGGTTATGTGCAAATGACATGATTTATTAGAAAGAACAGGCTACGGAGACAGAAGAACTGGAATGAAGTCCTGACTCTACTTTATTCCCTGTATGGCTTTGGACAAGAAGCTTAGCTGTTCTGAGGTTCAGATTCCTAATGTAGAATAGGACTAACAAAACTATCTATTTTGTAGAATTATTTAGAGGTTATAATTACGTGATGGCTAAAGTTTCCTGTAGAAATCTACTCACTTATTCTATTAAACATAGACATTTAAACACACACAGACTTACATAGTTTCACATTAGGGTGGAAATGTTACAAGTAGATATTTATCCAGAAAGATTAATTTATGGCTGAGGCATCATGATACCCTATACCCAATTCCAAACCATAAACATAAATACACATGATATGACAAGGCAGGACAGTAAAGATATACATAGCTACACATTTGTCTAATCATTTAATTTTCTCTTTCAGTTTACAAATACGCTTTAGGTTTTCAAATTACATAATAACTATAAATTGTGTTCTGGAAATATCCTGACAGATTAATCTCTCAGTGCAATATTAGCATTTTACTTTTTTCCCTACAGCCCCCTGTCCAGTTTTATATTAGAACTGGAGACAACTTTAGAACTTTATATTTCCTAGGCCACTTCATCCCAGCGAGTTTTGTTTTCTGCACAATTATCTATCATCAGAGTACTTTCTAGAAACTAAAAACTAAGATTCTCATTATAACTGGATATAAGAATAGGGCACAGGGTTTGCAGGAAATGTGAGAGGTTTGAAATAGCTGATGTGAAGAATAAGAGAATGTGTTCATGCAGGACAAATAGGTTTGCCAGGCAGCTCTGGAGCCCTTAAAGTTGGAAAAATGAATTTACAGTGGTATAAATACATAGAGTTGTGTAAATTTCTTCAGCAGAACTCAGCAGCAAGGAGAGAGAGGAAGAGAAGAGGAAATGCTTTAGTTTAACACTGGGTGCTTTTTGGTGATTGAAATAAACAATTAGAGGGCAAAAAAGAAGGTATTGGCAAGTCAGTTGTTGAGGGGATGAATAAAAGGAAGAAAGTGAAAAAAATGGTCAGAATAGGAGATTGTAGAAGCTACCCATTAAGATTTTGGTCGAAAATCAGAATCTTCAGTGACTGTGGGAGAGAGATCCCAAGGTTGATTTCTGACTGAGACAAGGATGGAAAGAGTAGTATATTCAAAAACATGACTCCCAAAGGAGCCTGGACTCTGTAGGAGGGAGGCGTTCTAGAAGTGGGTAGGAAGCAGTGAGATCTCTGACTCACTCTCCAGACCCTAAGACACACGGGTTGGTTGAGAAAGAGCAACTTCTATTTAGGGGCATTTCAGAGGAATGAGTAAT
The DNA here is from genome assembly GCF_965194805.1 of Balaenoptera borealis. Lineage (NCBI taxonomy): Eukaryota > Metazoa > Chordata > Mammalia > Artiodactyla > Balaenopteridae > Balaenoptera > Balaenoptera borealis. Next base: position 18,813,628 of record NC_138870.1, on the reverse strand, counting down.
TTTGGATAGCAGAAGAAGGGCCATCCAGGCATATGTTAAGGCCAGGAGGTGGTGGAATAATTCTATAATTTCGTGAAGAATGTACAGAAAAACATTTTCCATTAAAGGAATATTTCAAATCTGTTTTGGAAACTGTATTTTCTTTAAAGCCATAGGTCTACTCATGACCTAGACAATGAGGATTCTGATTAAAAAATGAACCAAAACTGTAATTTCCTATATTAGTAAGGAAGCCACAGGCAGCGAATTTCTTTAGATTCTTTTGGCTGGCTTAAGTCCTTTTGGAACAAGGTGGAGAATGAATTAATTAGTCAATAATAGAATAGCTGGGTCTCAAATTATGATCAGGCTATTATGCAAAGTTTATTCTTCAATCTATTTCGGGTATGTTGGAATATATTTCCTACTGAAAAACCATAATGGACAAGGTCAATTACATCTAATCACTGGGTATGGCACTGGGTCTCTATCCCTCCTCAGCCTCCTGGCTATAGAAGCATGGGCTCCCCTGACAGTACTGGGAGCTTCCATAGCATCACCAACTCTAGGCAGTGACATTAATCACCAGGGCTGGGCTGTAGCTGCTGAGGGGAGGTGGAGAGGCGGGTTGAGACTATGAGCATAGTCTGGGGTTCTAGAGACTTCCTACATTTGAGAGAAAATCAATCTTCCTCCTACCATGTGTTTTGTGCCTTGGAAAAGGTTGGCCATTCTTAGAAGATAAACTTCTTATCACTGATATGGTAATTTGGGTAATTCTAAGATAAAGTATTATGTAAGTCATTGAAATAGCAGTGAGGTTGCTAGTAACTGAAGATTGTATCAGGGCAGCTCTTCTTGGCACCTATTCTTATTCCATAGTCTTCTGGGCCCATGGAGCAGAAAATTGGGTTAACACTATAATGATACCACTGTAGTCCTGGAAACTCTTGTTTTAAAAATACATTATGGGACTTCCCTGGTGGTCCAGTGGTTAAGACTCTGTGCTCCAAGTGCAAGGGACACATGTTCAATCCCTGGTCAGGGAAGTAAGATCCTGCATACCATATGATACGGCCCAAAAAAATACATTATTTTTTTGCCCTTTGCTTCCTCAGGAGCTGAAGTCATGAAAAACTGCCGTTAGTTTGGAGTTAATTATACTTCAATTTATTCAAAGATTTAATGTCCTAAATGTATAGCACAATGTCTGGCAGACACTAATGGCTTAATAAATGTTTATTAAAATGAATTAGCAGTCAGCAGATCTTCAGGAAATCACTAGTAGAGTAGCTCTTTTATGAGTGAGCATTAGCTAGTATTAAATCTTTGGATGATAAGGAGATGTCTACAAAAAATTAATCAATAGCCTAAGAAAAAATGGAAAATTTTGTTTAAGCCAATCTGAGGATTAAAACCCAGGAGACAGTCTTTCAGAAAGCTCTGAGGACAGTTCCATCCATTAGAGGTCAAAGCACAGTTATATAAGTTTTGAGACAAGGGGTTATATGTCAAATGACGTATTATTTGATAGTTTACACGATCCAGATCTACATGTACAAAGTGAGTCATGAGTCATCATGACTTCTTACAAGATTAAGAAGGAATGTTTTCTCCTAAGGATGTCTGGTTAATGCAGACACTCTAAAGGGGAGGGAGGAGGTCCAAACAGGCAGAGAAAACTTTTATGTTTAAATTTTTCTCATCTTGCCATAAAATATGAATTTTAATTCATCAATTTCCTGCTTTTGATCATTAATCTTTTAATAGAAAGCATTAGGTGATCATATATTTGGTCCCTTGATGCCAGGGTGGTTGCTTACCTAGCCTGAGTCCACCATGTCCCTTGATGTCAGGTCTTAATAGCCCGGTTCTTTCTTTCCTTTTAGGGGGTTGTACTAGTAAGATATATGGCAAAGACTAACAGTCAATTCCAAGTTGTCCAGTAGGACTGATGCCAATTTTACCTTGCATGTGCATTGTGCACATTCATTAATTTATAGAGAACTATAGATATGATAAATAGTTTCAAGTTTAGATATCATTATCTTAGTAGAAGTTGATGCACAGCTTGAGAGGCAAGAAACTATCACTTTATAAATTACACAAACTGTAGTCAAAATTGCCAATAGGAGTAACAATGTCATTAGTAAAGACTGAAGCCAAGATCTTCCTAAACCAAACAATTTTCCTAGTATTTCCCTTAGATTGGGAAGAGGATCTTTCATAGGGGAAATTTGATTCTTCATGTGTCATAATACAGATCACATTAGAAGACCCATCAGGTATAAAAACCCAACATTCAATATGTATTATAGCACAAGTTCCCCCCCAAGAAGCCGTTAGAATATCCAGGGCCATGCAATCCTGTAGGACCACTTTTCTCATCATGGAGACTTCCAAATTGAGCAAGCTAATGGCTTGATTATTATCCTTCAAAGCTTGCTGAGTAAATTTAAAGCCTACATGGGATTAATGATATCTTCTATCCCTAGTGAAGGAAAGAGTGTCACAGCCAAATGGTCATAATGGCCAAATGGCAAATGGTCATACCATTGGAAAACTCATCGAAACCCAGCATGCTCGCATTAAAGGCAGATTGGCAGGGGCTGTTTCCAAGCCTTCCTGTAAGTGACCTTGAGCCCAAAGGAAATCAACTGTGCATCTTCCTAACCAACCTGGGGAAATCCAAGGCCATAAACTTGTTCCATAAGTCCACTGCTACCCAATATTTAACATTTAGTGTAAAGGAGTATTTATTGCCAGGTTCAGAACAAGTTTCATTAGTTGGTCAGGTAAGAGGGTCTCACTTATTGATACTGGTGGTAGCATTAGCTTGCATGATACTAGAATTTCTTTCTTCTAAAATAAAATTTCTAAGAGCCATCCAGTTAGAATGCTGGAGAAGAGAAATCTACCAAGGTAAACTAGCAGTATTGGACATAGGCAGTTGGCCACAAACACAGCAATTGGATTGACTTTTTCAAACTGGAAAAAATTGAGTCCAGGGAAGAAATACATTTGGTTCATAAGTAAAAGTATGAATAGCTATCAAAGTAATTGCTATATGAGCCTTGTCCAGCATCTTGTGTCAGCTGTCTACTTCAGATGTTGTCTTCTCATCCTGGTCTGGTAGTGATGGTCTTAGTCAGGTGTTAGAAACAGGATTTGCAGTTCATTCAGGAGAGGAGGCCTGATAGGGTTCTTTCCAACGTGGCTGTAAAGATTCCTTTAACTGACATCTTTTCCAGTGTGCACAATGTCCTGGTTGCAGGTCATGGGGCATCTATTCTTCTTCCAAAGATAGATTACTGTGATAGTAAGTTTCAGAAAAAAATCTTTCTGGTAATGTAACATAGCAAGAAGGAGCCATCTGAGAAGTGAGTCTTAGGTGGTAAATACAAAAAACCTCAACGACAACAACCGTAGAACTTAATGGTCCACTAAAACATGATTTTTTTTTTTTAATAAATTTATTTTATTTTATTTTATTTTTGGCTGTGTTGTGTCTTGTTTGTTGCAAGCGGTCTTTCTCTAGTTGCAGAGAGTGGGCTTCTCACTGTGGTGGCTTCTCTTGTTGCGGAGCACAGGCCCTAGGCATGCGGGCTTCAGTACTTGTGGCTCACAATCTCTAGAGCGCAGGCTCAGTAGTTGTAGCGCACGGGCTTAGTTGCTCCGCGGCATGTGGGATCTTCCCGGACCAGGCCTCGAAACTGTGTCCCCTGCATTGGCAGGCAGATTCTTAACCACTGTGCCACCAGGGAAACCCAACATGATTTTTTTTTATGTCTACTAAAATTGCCCTCATTTCTACCAAATGTAGCCAAATTAAGACTAATTTATTTGCAAAATAAGTCTGGTTTTAATAAACTCAGCTTGATTATTTACATAAGTGTAATTGATCATACAGGTTCTTTTAAGGTGGCTCTGCTGGAACTTTTTATAAAGAATCTCAAATTGAACTTTCAAAAGGCCTCTCAAGGCCAGGAAAGCCACACCAAGGGCTTGACATCAGATTCCACCTATGATATCTATAGATTTGGATGGACTCCTCTCTTCTCTAAGTCCCCCAAATATCCCAAGATTCCTGCACCTGCCAGGAGGCAGCCTTTCACATTCACCTGATAAAGCTGCTGGGAACCTAAGAGTTTCCAATTTCTGGAGGGGTCATGTAGAGAGAAAAGATAAATACTTCAATTCTACTTACAAAGGTACAACTTACCAAATTGCTGTAAGTCATAATTAGCTTGAAGGGAAGGGTTTCCTTATAGCTCAAAACACAGATTAAAAACCAGTAATATTTCAGACAAAAACTAAAAAATTATAACCGTATTCATCAATTTGTTCAGTCCTATGTGACTAATCCTTGATCTTAATCTTCTGTTAACAGTTTTATTAAGCTATCAGATTTTCCATTAGATTTCTTTAATTTCTCCAGTTCAGCAGTATAATCTGAAAGCTATCAGAGACCTGTACTTGTCAAAAAGTTCCTCCTATGAATCTTGAAGATGAAGCATTTTTGCAAAAGCATCAGAGTACAAACAATAACTGTCTGTAAATGACAAAAGATTTAAGAAGCCATGGTTAAAGATCTGATTACAATGCAATTGACAAAGAAACTTGGTTATTGCTGTGGCATGCAACATTTTTTTTTTTTTTTTTGGCTGTGTTGGGTCTTCGTTGCTGTGAGTGGGCTTTCTCTAGTTGTGGCGAGCTGGGACTACTCTTTGTTGTGACGCGCGGGCTTCTCACTGTGGTGGCTTCTCTTGTGGAGCACGGACTGTAGGCGCTTGGGCTTCACTAGTTGCAGTGCGTGGGGTCAGTGGTTGTGGCTCGTGGGCTCTAGAGTGCAGCCTCAGTAGTTGTGGCACACGGGCTTAGTTGCTCTGCAGCATGTGGGATCTTCCCGGACCAGGTATTGAACCCGTGTCCCCTGCATTGGCAGGTGGATTCCTAACCAATGCACCACCAGGGAAGTCCCGTTTTTAATATTTTACTTTTAAACCCTGGAGATTTTTAAGGCTGTCAATTTAATGAAACAATAAAGGGATAATATCAACTACAGAGAAATCTCTAAGACTGTATTTTTCAGCCTTGAACTAAGATGAGTGAACAGAATTTGTTTTGAGGATGTTTATAAACTTTTTGTACTAAGAACTTATCATTATGAAAAGCATGTCCTTTTACAGGAAGAAAATGATAAATTCTTATTGTTGCCCTATTTCTCCCAAGATCCAAGGTAGATATCAAAACACAATTCTTGGGAAAATATGTATCTTTGTAGTTCTGCCATTTTTTTTTTTTTTTTTTTTTTGGCCTCGTGTCTTGCGGGATCTTTGTTCCCTGACCAGAGATGGAACCCATGCCCCTGCAGTGGAAGCACAGAGTTCTAACCACCGGACCACCAGGGAAGCCCCTCTGCTGTCACTTCTGATGATAAAAGAATATTTACTAAAAATAAGAAAAAACACCTCAGCCTAATTAAAAGAGGGGGCCATCCAGCTTCATTTCACAATATTATATTTACTTGAAATAGTGAAATTGAGCTCTCTGAAGGAAAACTCTTTCCCTCCAGAGTCTAATGCGTGTGTGCCTTACTTTGACTACTTCACTGAAGTAGGAAGAACCCAAGGATGCAAAGCGATAATGTTTAATGAAAGCTTTTTTATAACATTTAATATTAGCACAACAATTCACTTTTCTTCTAGTTGTATATGGATCATGGTTTGATCACGTTTTAAGCTGGGAAGAACACAAAAATGCTAAGAACATTCTAATTATATCCTATGAAGAAATGAAGAAAGTAAGTCCTTTCTACCATTTCAACAATGAAAATTTAAGTAGAATTAAGTTAAAACAGGAAATCAATCAATGAATTCCATTTTCAGGTTTCAGAGAATGACTTTAGTGTTTTGATGAGATATACTTTTTATATATATATATATATATATATATATATATATATATATATATATATTTATTTATATATATTTGCTTTTTGCTCAGGATCCTTCTAAAACCATAAAGAAAATAACCGCTTTCCTTAGTTTAAGCGTGAGTGATGGTGAAATTAATCAGATTTCTTGGAAAACATCATTCACTGAAATGAAAAATAATACAGCCAAAGAAAACTGTGATCCAAATCATACCATCTGTGCCCTCACATCTAATAGGAACCTGGTATTTAGGAAAGGTAAGTGAGAGATGTGATGCTTTGTCTGGGCTTACATCTGGAAGTAGTTGCATTTCACCATTTTTAATCTCTCACTTCACCTTTGTACACCCCATACCTTGCACAGTGGATTGCACATTGGCATCCCTCAGTGAATGTTTATGAAGTTTATTAAGTGAAATTTTTGAATTACATTCTTTCCAGACATTGACATTCCCAGGCCCAGTTAGGAACCAACTGAAAGATAGACACAGGTGTCAAACAGATGGAAATGATAAAGCTACGTGAAGAATGTGCCTCAGGTCTGCAGCCTAGTGTGATTGCTCATAACTAACCCTGAATTTTACAAACATACTCATTTAGTCACAGCCGCTCAAATGCAGTCCTGACCCCCGCTGGGGCAGGACACTTAGAGCATGGCACAGAGTGGTCCATGACTCATGTGTTCTCCAGGAGAGAGAAAAGAGCTGATGAGTGTGACCAGTGCATTTTCCTAACCTCACCAATCAAATAACTCACCCTGCAGAAGTAAGGAAGGGGTGGAGAGAGGACCTGGGATTGTTATCTAAGGATGTTCCTCTGCATGGAAACACAGAGAGAAGAAAATAAATCTTCTCCACTAATTCCTGACGTTTTACTTAGAAGCAGGTTGGGTTCATCTGGATATAGAATTGTTTTGAAATCCATGTGAATTTTAATCCACGTCTAGGGAGAAAATGTTTTAACATTTTTCAAATTTTTTGTAACTTACAAAGACAAAATTCTTTGTACTTATGTACTGAGGTTTCTTACTAAAAACACACATTTATTTCCGTTCTTTGCCTCAACTGAATATAATTACTCCCAAAGCAAATACTGGCCAACTCATGTAAATCAGATATTATCTTAACTTTGCCAATTACTTTTGTCCTATTTTGTGGTTCATTTTTTATTTCCTTATAGTTGGAAACCCAGGGCTAAGAGAGAGGAGAGAATTCAATTTACCAAATGTTTACTAATAAACTATTTTCTAAAAACTAAGTTTCAAAAATTGAATAAAATACAGACCTGTCATTCAGAAGATCATAATCTAGATGGTAATACAAGGTCATAACAACTATACTAATAGGATGAGCAAATGTGAATAGCAGCATGAATAAGGGAGAGAAAATATTTGCGGAGCAAAGTAGGTGAGGAGATCAGATCTGGGACTGGAAACCTGAGCAGCATTTTACTAGGAAAATGACAAGGAAGAAATATGTTACAGCAAGGAGAAAATCTCAGAACCACCATGGAATTAGGAGGTATTTTCTAGAAGGAGCAGGTCATCTCATATGATATGTGAAGCAGAATGAGAGAGAGAAAGACTGTGGACAGAGAGCAAAAGCTTTGATGGACAGCATGAGGTCTGTTTGCTGTTTTAAGACGGGACCTGACATGGTCAGACCTGTGTGCTAGAAAATAATAGGGGCAGAGTGGAAAACTGATTAGAAGAGGGTGAAAACAGAGGCAAAAAGTGCAGTTAAAATGTTGCTGTAATAGTACAAGTAAAGAACACTGAGGGTCATAATTCGGGCAGGGGCAGCAAGCCACTGTTGGGTGCAGCTCGGCTGAGAGGTCAGCTTAGGAGGCATCAGCAGACTGTGGAATTAGGTGAAATTGTTCAGGGTGAGTGGGAAGGGCTAGTGAAGAAAGGGATAGAAGGGAGAGCCCTCGGGACCCTGACATCAACAGCCCAAGACAAGCCAAGAAAAGAAATCAGCCAGAATTAGGAAGAAAACTAGGGTCAAACACGACCATTTATTTACCATTTGTGAATTCTGGGAATGCAGTTTCTATAGTATTGGGGATGGAAGCCACATGCAGGAGGGGGTTAAAGAGATAAGAGGTTAAGGAGAGGAGTAGAAATGAAGGACCACTCTTAAGAAGCATGAGAATGGAGGGCAGTATTGAAACAGTATGGGAGCTAGAGAAAGGCAGGGTGAAGAGAAAGGTTAGAAGGGGTGGGGGAGGGATGATAAAGGGAAGACAGAATGTGGAAAAGGATGCATGAAGAAAAGAAATGAGCAAAGAGGAGAGAAACAGGAAGATATTGGGAGGGACCATGGTAAAAAGGATGCTGAGAAATGAGGAAGTTCTAATCCTTAGTGGAGTCCCATACTTCTGTTGATGTCTTTTACCACCTCTCTTTGAGTTATGATTAGCAATACTCAGTATTCATACAGCTTATTCTACAAACTTGAGAAATTTCACTCTAATGAGAAGAGTTAATCTCTGACCTGCCAACTAGTGGCCCTAGCAAATAGCACCAGGTGAAATCATGTCAACATAATTGTAGCCACCAACCTTAATTCTAATGCATTTAAATTCTACCTAAAAGTGATTTCCTTATATTAGATCTAACAAAACACAGGTTAACAGTGGAAATAGCCTCTCTGATACTAGTTCCCATGAGTGCCAGTTGGTAAATTAGGACTGTATGAGGAATTATACACAAGGAGGGTCAATAGAGACCACTTACTTCATTCCTTCCATTGGCTGGATGGAGTGGGAGTGGGGAATCCATCCTCTGAAAATAATCATTTCAAATAAACGACTGAAGTTGGTGATTCAGACTCCTTGGCACACGGAGCTATTCCTCACTTTTCAGAGAATTTGTGCCTGCAGTTGTCCTTACTTTAAAGTCATAAATGGAGCTGATATTCTAGAAAGTGACTATGGTGGCCATGGAGATAAGGTGACAAGGGAGGATACAGAGTAGTCCACGTACGTGTCAGAAGTCCAAGGGCCCATACAAGCTAAAATTTATGGGGAATATTACAGGAGTATGGAAAGATGTATGGGCAAGATGCATGTTGCAATACTGCTTATAACAATGAAAACCTCAGATGCACTTAAATGGCTACTAATCAGAAATTTAAACATATTAAGTTACATCCATACAGGGGTTTACTATGGAGTCATGAAAACTATAGATGAAGAATAGCTAGCATTTACTGAGTGCTTACTCTGTGCCAGGCACATTACTTGATTTATCTAAAACTTGGCAACAGACTTTTGAGGATGCTATTTATGTGGTTTTACTGAGACACCAAGCAATAACTTGTCTAATATCACACAGCTAGTAGCTGGTACAGTCAAGATTTGAATCCAAACAATCTTACTCAGTGTAATTTTCATTGTAGATGTATAAATAGTAATATGGAAAGATGATCAAAGTATAAAAAGTGAAAAAAGTAGGTTATAATTGTGTGACTTTTAAATGCAGTTTATATGCTTATATATGTTTACAAAGAAGAACGTCTAGAAGAATGCATGCTAACCAGTTTATTAGCCATGTGAGCTGGGTACATTTCCTTGATTTTTATCTTCTTTTGCATCTATGTATGTATTTTCTGTAACCTACATATATAAATACTCTATAATTTTTAAAATATTTTTTTCTTAAAAAAAGTAAAAGAAAGTTAGAGTGAAAGAATAAATCAGAAGCCAAGCAAACAAAAGTCAGGTCAAATGGAAGAAGACAACAGTGGTTCAGGCGAATTGATATAAGAGGCCGGAAGGGAGAACTAAGAAGGATGGAAAAATATTAAGTAAATTAATAACATTAACATTGCCCTTCTAAGGGCCAGGCATTTTGACCTCATGAAATTGACCTTGTGCCCCAGTTGGTGTGTTTTAGAAGCAATGCCATTTCCTGATTCTGGGATCTTCCCTCTGATACTATTTTCTTTCCTTTTTCTTCTCCCCCAAGTGGAAGAATTCCACTTTACTTCTTCTTTTTATTTATTTATTTATTAAACATCTTTATTGGAGGATAATTGCTTTACAATGGTATGTAGGTTTCTGCTTTATAACAAAGTGAATCAGCTATACATATACATATATCCCCATATCTCTTCCCTCTTGCATCTCCCTCCCTCCCACCCCTCTAGGTGGTCACAAAGCACCGAGCTGATCTCCCTGTGCTATGCGGCTGCTTCCCACTAGCTATCCGTTTTACATTTGGTAGTGTAAATATGTCCATGCCACTCTCTCACTTTGTCCCAGCTTACGCTTCCCTAATTGGCAGATGGTTAGACTAACGTGTGCTAATGTTGTTTCTTCCATGCTTGGAGTCAGATGTCAGCTCTTTTATCCTCCACAACTGTGTAGGTTGGAGGAGAGTTAAAGCATTGAAGTAGAAAGCAGGAAATTTACTCTTTGCCCTAATTTTAGAAATTATATCCCTTAAAATTAGCTGAAAACAGGAATGCTGGGTGGGAATGATAAATGAGAGAAATATATTTATTTCAGTCGAGCTTTGCACACGTGAAAATTTTGTTAACTAGGACCTTAAAGATCCTAGGGTTGGTTTTTATTGTGGGGAACAAAAATCTTTTGCTAATAACACTGGCATTTTAAGGTGATAGAAGACAAAGATCGTTTCCTTGGGGTTGAACTAGCAACCAAAACATTCTTTACTTAGGGGCTTGGGATGTGGCTGTTGGCAGTGCATTTCATGGTGGGGTCTTTAATTCAATGGTAAAATTTAAGCTAAAACAAGCCAAAAACTATAGGTTTTTTTATTTTCACTAAACAGGCAATTGAAATGCACGGTACAAAAAAAAGTGGTAAGATTATTGTAAAATGAAATGGACAGAATAAATATTCAATTTAATTTTCTATCTATGAGAATTTCACAATAAAATCACAGTTTACTTTGTAAAAAACAAAAACAAAAAAACTCCCCGTGTCCTCAAGTCCATTCTCTAGTAGGTCTGCATCTTTATTCCCATCCTGCCCCTAGGTTCTTCATGACCTTTTTTTTTTTTTTTTTAGATTCCATATATATGTGTTAGCATATGGTATTAGTTTTTCTCTTTCTGACTCACTTCACTCTGTATGACAGACTCTAGGTCCATCCACCTCACTACAAATAACTCAATTTCATTTCCTTTTATGGCTGGGTAATATTCCACTGTATATATGTGCCACATCTTCTTTATCCATTCATCTGTCGATGGACACTTAGGTTGCTTCCATGTCCTGGCTACTGTAAATAGAGCTGCAATGAACATTGTGGTAAATGACTCTTTTTGAAGTATGGTTTTCTCAGGGTATATGCCCAGTAGTGGGATTGCTGGGTCACATGGTAGTTCTATTTTTAGTTTTTTAAGGAACTTCCATACTGTTCTCCATAGTGGCTGTATCAATTTACATTCCCACCAACAGTGCAAGAAGGTTCCCTTTTCTCCACACCTTTTCCAGCATTTATTGTTTCTAGATTTTTTGATGATGGCCATTCTGACCGGTGTGAGATGATATCTCATTGTAGTTTTGATTTGCATTTCTGTAATGATTAATGATATTGAGCATTCTTTCATGTGTTTGTGGCAATCTGTATATCTTCTTTGGAGAAATGTCTGTTTAGGTCATCTGCCCATTTTTGGATTGGGTTGTTTGTTTTTTTGAAATTGAGCTGCATGGGCTGCTTGTAAATTTTGGAGCTTAATCCATTGTCAGTTGCTTCATTTGCAAATATTTTCTCCCATTCTGAGGGTGGTCTTGCCGTCTTGTTTATGGTTTCCTTTGCTGTGCAAAAGCTTTTAAGTTTCATTAGGTCCCATTTGTTTATTTTTCTTTTTATTTCCATTTCTCTAGGTCATGGGTCAATAGGGATCTTGCTGTGACTTATGTCATAGAGTGCTCTGCCTATGTTTTCCTCTAAGAGTTTGATAGTGTCTGGCCTTACATTTAGGTCTTTAATCCATTTTGAGTTTATTTTTGTGTATGGTGTTAGGGAGTGTTCTAATTTCATTCTTTTACATGTAGCTGTCCAGTTTTCCCAGCACCACTTATTGAACAGGCTGTCTTTTCTCCATTGTATATTCTTGCCTCCTTTATCAAAAATAAGGTGACCGTACATGCATGGGCTTATCTCTGGGCTTTCTATCCTGTTCCATTGATCTATATTTCTGTTTTTGTGCCAGTACCATACTATCTTGATTACTGTAGCTTTGTACCATAGTCTGAAGTCAGGGAGCCTGATTCCTCCAGTTCCGTTTTTCTTTCTCAAGATTGCTTTGGCTATTCGGGGTCTTTTGTGTTTCCATACAAATTGTGAAATTTTTTGTTGTAGTTCTGTGAAAAATGCCAATGGTAATTTGATAGGGATTGCATTGAATCTGTAGATTGCTTTGGGTAGTAGAGTCATTTTCACAATGTTGATTCTTCCAATCCAAGAACATGGTATATCTCTCCATCTGTTTGTATCATTTTTAATTTCTTTCATCAGTGTCTTAGAGTTTTCTGCATACAGGTGTTTTTTCTCCTTAGGTAGGTTTATGCCTATGTATTTTATTCTTTTTGTTGCAGTGGTAAATGGGAGTGTTTCCTTAATTTCTGTTTCAGATTTTTCATCATTAGTGTATAGGGATGCAAGAGATTTCTGTGCATTAGTTTTGTATCCTGCAACTTTACCAAATTCATTGATTAGCCCTAGTAGTTTCCTGGTAGCATCTTTAGGATTCTCTATACATTGTATCATGTCATCTGCAAACAGTGACAGTTTTTACTTCTTCTTTTCTGATTTGGATTCCTTTTATTTCTTTTTCTTCTCTGATTGCTGTGGCTAAAACTTCCAAAACAATGTTGAATAATAGTGGTGAGAGTGGGCAACCTTGTCTTGTTCCTGATCTTAATGGAAATGGTTTCAGTTTTTCACCATTGAGGATGATGTTGGCTGTGGGTTTGTCATATATGGCCTTTATTATGTTGAGGTGAGTTCCCTCTGTGCCTAATTTGGAGGGTTTTTATCATAAATGGGTGTTGAATTTTGTCGAAAGCTTTTTCTGCATCTATTGAGATGATCATATGGATTTCATTTTTCAATTTCTTAATATGGTGTATCACATTGATTGATTTGCGTCTATTGAAGAATCCTTGCTTTCCTGGGATAAACCCCACTTGATCATGATGTATGATCCTTTTAATGTGCTGTTGGATTCTGTTTGCTAGTATTTCGTTGAGGATTTTTGCATCTATGTTCATCAGTGATACTGGCCTGTAGTTTTCTTTCTTTGTGACATCTTTGTCTGGTTTTGGTATCAGGGTGATGGTGGCCTTGTAAAATGAGTTTGGGAGTTTTCCTCCCTCTGCCATATTTTGGAAGAGTTTGAGAAGGATAGATGTCTTCCTTAAATGTTTGATAGAATTAGCCTGTGAAGCCATCTGGTCCTGGGCTTTTGTTTGTTGGAAGGTTTTTAATCACAGTTTAAATTTCAGTGCTTGTGATTGGTCTGTTTATATTGTCTGTTTCTTCCTGGTTCAGTCTCGGAAGGTTGTGCTTTTCTAAGAATTTGTCCATTTCTTCCAGGTTGTCTATTGTATTGGCATATAGTTGCTTGTAGTAATCTCTCATGATCCTTTGTATTTCTGCAGTGCCAGTTGTTACTTCTCCTTTTTCATTTCTAGTTCTATTAATTTGAGTCTTCTCCCTTTCTTTCTTGATAAGTCTGGCTAATGGTTTATCAATTTTGTTTATCTTCTCAGAATACCAGCTTTTACCTTTACTGATCTTTGCTATTGTTTCCTTCATTTCTTTTTCATTTATTTCTGATCGGATGTTTATGATTTCTTTCCTTCTGCTAACTTTGGGGTTTTTTTGTTCTTCTTTCTCTCATTGCTTTAGATGTAAGGTTAGGTTGTTTATTTGAGATGATTCTTGTTTCTTGAGGTAGGATTTTATTGCTATAAACTTTCCTCTTAGAACTGCTTTTGCTGCATCCCATAGGTTTTGGGTCATCGTGTTTTCATTGTCATTTGTTTTTAGGTATTTTTTGATTTCCTCTTTGATCTCTTCAGTGATCTCTTGGTTATTAAGTAGTGTATTGTTTAACTTCCATGTGTTTGTATTTTTTACAGATTTTTCCCTGTAATTGATATCTAGTCTCATAGCGTTGTAGTCAGAAAAGATACTTGATATGATTTCAATTTTCTTAACTTTACCAGGGCTCGATTTGTGACCCAAGATATGGTCTATCCTGGAGAATGTTCCATGAGCACTTGAGAAAAAGTGAATTTTGTTGATTTTGGATGGAATGTCTTATAAATATCAATTAAGTCCATCTTGTTTAATGTATCATTTAAAGCTTGTGTTTCCTTATTTATTTTCATTTTGGATGATCTGTCCTTTGGTGAAAGTGGGGTGTGAAAGTCCCCTACTATGATTGTGTTACTGTCAATTTCCCCTTTTATGGCTGTTAGTATTTGCCTTATGTATTGAGGTGCTTCTATGTTGGGTGCATAAATATTTACAGTCGTTATATCTTCTTCTTGGATTGATCCCTTGATCATTATGTAGTGTCCTTCTTTGTCTCTTGTAATAGTCTTTGTTTTAAAGTCTATTTTGTCTGATATGAGAATTGCTACTCCAGCTTTCTTTTGATTTCCATTTGCATGGAATATCTTTTCTATCCCCTCACTTTCAATCTGTATGTGTCCCTAGGTCTGAAGTGGGTCTCTTGTAGACTGCATATATACAGGTCTTGTTTTTATATCTATTCAGCCAGTCTATGTCTTCTAGTTGGAGCATTTAATCCATTTACATTTATGGTAGTTATCGATACGTATGTTCCTATTCCCATTTTCTTAATTGTTTTGGGTTTGTTATTGTAGGTCTTTTCCTTCTCTTGTGTTTTCTGCCTAGGGAAGTTCCTTTAGCATTTGTTGTAAAGCTGGGTGGTGGTGCTGAATTCTCTTAGCTTTTGCTTGCCTGTAAAGGTTTTAATTTCTCCATCAAATCAGAATGAGATCCTTGCTGGATAAAGAATCTTGGTTGTAGGTTTTTCCTTTTCATCACTTTAAATATGTCCTGGCACTCCCTTCTAGCTTGCAGAGTTTCTGCTGAAAGATCAGCTGTTAACCTTATGGGGATTCCCTTGTGTGTTATTTATTGTTTTTCCCTTGCTGCTTTTAATATGTTTTCTTTGTATTTAATTTTAGATAGTTTGATTAGTATGTGTTTTGGCGTGTTTCTCTTTGGATTTATCCTGTATGGAACTCTCTGCGCTTCCTGGACTTGACTATTTCGTTTCCCATATTAGGGAAATTTTCAACTATAATCTCTTCAAAAATTTTCTCAGTCCCTTTCTTTTTCTCTTCTTCTTCTGGGACCCCTATAATTCGAATGTTGGTGTGTTTAATGTTCTCCCAAAGGTCTCTGAGACTGTCATCAATTCTTTTCATTCTTTTTTCTTTATTCTGCTCTGCAGTAGTTATTTCCAGTATTTTATCTTCCTCATCACTTATCCGTTCTTCTGCCTCAGTTATTCTGCTATTGATTCCTTCTAGAGAATTTTTAATTTCATTTATTGTGTTGTTCATCATTGTTTGTTTGCTCATTAGTTCTAGGTCCTTGTTAAACGTTTCTTGTATTTTCTCCATTCTATTTCCAAGATTTTCGATCATCTTTACTATCATTATTCTGAATTCTTTTTCAGGTAGACTGCCTATTTCCTCTTCATTTGTTTGGTCTAGTGGGTTTTTACCTTGCTCCTTCATCTGCTGTGTGTTTCTCTGTCTTCTCATTTTGCTTAACTTACAGTGTTTGGGGTCTCCTTTTTACAGGCTGCAGGTTCATAGTTCCCGTTGTCTTGGTGTCTGCCCCCAGTGACTTAGGTTGGTTCAGTGGGTTGTGTAGGCTTCCTGGTGGAGTGGACTAGTGCCTGTATTCTGGTGGATGAAGCTGAATCTTGTCTTTCTGGTGGGCAGGTCCGCGTCCAGTGGTATTTTCTGGGGTGTCTGTGACCTTATTATGATTTTAGGCAGCCTCTCTGCTAATGGGTGGGGTTGTGTTCCTGTCTTGCCAGTTGTTTAGCATAGGGTTTCCAGCCCTGTAGCTTGCTGGTCATTGGGTGGAGTTGGGTCTTGGTGTTGAGATGGAGATCTCTGGGAGATTTTCGCCATTTGATATTACGTGGATCTGGGAGATCTCTGGCGGACCAATGTCCTGAACTCGGTTCTCCCACCTCAGAGGCACAGGCCTGACACCCGGCTGGAGCACCAAGACCCTGTCATCCACACAGCTCAGAATAAAAGGGAGAAAAAAAGAAAGAACGAAAGAAAAAATAAAATAAAGTTAAGAGAATAAAAAATAATTATTAAAAATAAAAAAAACTTTTTAAGTTAATAAAAAAAAAAAGAAAGAAAGAAGAGAGCAACCAAACCAAAAAACAAATCCACCAATGATAACAAGCACTAAAAACTATACTAAAAACAAAAAACAAAAAAAAAAACAGAAAAACGGACAGACTGAACCCTAGGGCAAATGGTAAAAGCAAAGCTATACAGACAAAATCACACACAGAAGCATACACATACACACTCACAAAAAGAGAAAAAGGAAAAAATATATATATATCATTGCTCCCAAAGTCCACTGCCTCAATTTGGGATGATTCATTGTCTATTCAGGTATTCCACAGATGCAGGCACATCAAGTTGATTGTGGAGATTTAATCCGCAGCTCCTGAGGCTGCTGGGAGAGATTTCCCTTTCTCTTTTTTGTTCGCACAGCTCCCGGGGTTCAGCTTTGGATTTGGACCTGCCTCTGCATGTAGGTCACCTGAGGGCGTCTGTCTCTGCCCAGACAGGATGGGGTTAAAGGAGCAGCTGATTTGGGGGCTCTGGCTCACTCAGGCCGGGGGAAGGGAGGGGTACGGATGCGGGGCGAGCCTGCGGCGGCAGAGGCCAGCGTGACATTGCACCAGCCTGAGGCGCGCCGTGCGTTCTCCCGGAGAAGTTGTCCCTGGATCACAGGACCCTGGCAGTGGCGGGCTGCACAGGCTACCGGGAGGGGCGGTGTGGCTAGTGACCTGTGCTTGCACGCAGGCTTCTTGGTGGCGGCAGCAGCAGCCTTAGCGTCTCATGCCCGTCTCTGGGGCCCGCTCTGATAGCCGCGGCTTGCGCCCATCTCTGGAGCTCCTTTAAGCGGCGCTCTTAATCCCTTCTCCTCGCGCACCAGGAAACAAAGAGGCAAGAGAAAGTCTCTTGCTTCTTCGGCAGTTCCAGACTTTTTCCAGGACTCCCTCCCGGCTAGCTGTGGTGCGCTAACCCCTTCAGGCTGTGTTCACGCAGCCAACCCCAGTCCTCTCCCTGGGGTCTGACCTCCGAAGCCCGAGCCTCAGCTCCCAGCCCCCGCCCGCCCCAGCGGGTGAGCAGACAAGCCTCTCGGGCTGGTGAGTGCTGGTCGGCACCACTCCTCTGTGTGGGAATCTCTCTGCTTTGCCCTCCACACCCCTGTTACTGCGCTCTCCTCCGTGGCTCCGAAGCTCCCCACCTCTGCCACCCGCAGTCTCCGCCCGCGAAGGGGCTTCCTAGTGTGTGGACACCTTTCCTCCTTTACAGCTCCCTCCCACTGGTGCAGGTCCCCTCCCTATTCTTTTGTCTCTGTTTTTTCTTTTTTCTTTTGCCCTACCCAGGTACGTGGGGAGTTTCTTGCCTTTTGGGAGGTTTGAGATCTTCTGCCAGCATTCAGTAGGTGTTCTGTAGGAGTTGTTCCACATGTAGATGTACTCCTGCTGTATTTGTGGGGAGGAAGGTGATCTCCACTTCTTACTCTTCCTCCATCTTGAAGCTCCTCCACTTTACTTCTTAAACTCAATCTTTTGAATCAGGAATCAACAACACCAAAATTTCTTAGGTTGTAGCCTACTTCTTTGCTGTAGGTGACATTGTCATGGGTTTTGAGCACCCACTATATGGTCAGTACCTGATTCAGTACTACTGGATTACACATGAACAATACATCAGTGTCCTTAACTTGAAAGAGTTTATAGCTAATTGGAAAGAAAAGATAATAGAGAACAAGGTAAGACAGTCTGTATGGAGGGATAAAATGGTGTATTGATATTACAGCCCAATATTATCGACTCCAGTTCCACTAGACTAGACCCCAGGGATGAAGCCTGGGGCCAGAAGTGGTAAAGGACCATGGCGGGCCAGGTCAAGGATTGGGGTTTGACATAGTGTGCATTATGGAGGTGAGAAGGGCAGACCTGCAGGGTTGATGCAGTGGCCAAGGCCGAGAGTGTGACTCTAACAATCAGGAGAAGCCAATGGACCGTGTGAAGTGTACGTCTTATTTCAATTTCCGAACGCCTTATATTGAAGGTGAGGATGTCATACAAGTAACTTGGTGTTTATGTTTTCAACTCTCCGTTATCGATTTTGTAAAAGAAATTTCCTTAAATGAGACCAATGACCCACTCCTATGGTATGTTATCAGCACAGCTATGGCTGCAGAGGTGCAGAGGCAGGAAAATAAATGAAGCATCATTGCATCCACTTTGTCTGTTTTATGTTTATATTACGTTTAGGTGAGGTCCTTCTTTGCCTCCTATGGTAAGACCTAGGATATTTATATATTTTTCATCTTCCTTTCTTTTTAAGAAATAACTTTTTAAACTATACAAATTAATATGCAACTACTGAAGAAATTAGAAGCAACAGATAAGCAAATGAAGAAAAGAATAATTCCCCATCATCTTACCATCAAGAGATAAAATTATTCACATTTTCTTATAAATCTAGCAGATTTCTTTTGTGCATACTGTACATTTAAATTGGTTCTTGTCTGATTTCTTTCCAGTTTTTTTTCAGGTGCAATGGGTGATTGGACAAACTACTTTACTTCAAAGCAGAAGAGAGTATTTGATGAACTATTCACAGAGAAAATGAAACATAGTGAACTAGCAAAACACTTTGGAGATTACTCTTAATATAAATGGCAAATGAAACCAATTTCCATTTTATACAGTGCAGTGCTTGGGGAATACATAAATATTTTTCACAAATGTGGAAAGCAGATATTTCCTGCAGTGAGAAACAGACACCTTATGAAAAAGTGTCATGTGTGAGAGACTATTATTAGCATGTTTGGTGATAGATAATTACTAATAAAAGGAAGTATACAATTTTTGAATGGCTGAGTTATATATCTACTTTCAGAATATTTGTAAGGCAAGGAGATTACTTCTATTCAGAGACAGCATATTACTGGGTGTTCTATAAGCTGCATTAATGTACAACAAAAGAGGTGAGGGATTATCTAAAATAACAAATGTCTGAGAAGAAATTATTTTCTGCCTATTTGGACAATCATGACTTCTAAACAAACATTTTATTTCAACATTCCCCAGTGTCTGTGTAGAAATGTTCTCCAGTGCAGTACAATGACAGATATCATTTTGCTAAGGTGGGAACATGTAATAGATAGATTATATTAAATGATCACAGTCTGGTGTATTAGTGAGAATGAAGAATGAAAAAAATACTCTTTACCTATAAATTGACAGTGGCTTGGCATTCCAGTATTTTCTTTATCATTAATATAGTCAAATTACAATTTTAAAGGTATAAGTGTCCTTGAATTACATATGATTTTTTACAGTATTTTGAATATGTATGCTTTCTCCCAGAAGCATTTCTAACATTAATCCAATCTCTATAATTCTCTCTCTCCTGTAATGAATATGATTCTGTAGCTTTAGCCTAGAGGACATTGTAATGAAATTTCAGTGAACTTATTTTAGGATTATTGCCTAAATGACAATACACAAGTTATGAGCATCTATGTCATATTGTTTACATCTTGGCCATAATATCTTATTCAAGGCTAAATGGAAAATCAAGATTGTATATTGTATATGACTCTGAGCTATAAACCCAAAGCAGTGGGTTGAGTTAGTTAATTCAGCCAAACACTTTGATTCTGTACCTCAAAGTATTAGGAATGTAATTTTTAGTAACAAATCTGTTGGAGCATTTTGTATCAAGTTTATCACAATTCAGGAAGTATTAGATTTTGATCAATCTTCTATATATACATATTTGTTTTGAATAAAACATATTCCTGTGGACTTCATGCAATTCAGGGTTTTGTTTTTTCTTCAGAATTAACACTCACAGAGATCTACTTCGACATCTCCCTTTCCCAAATAAATGAGGTTAGTGAATGAGAGAGGCAATCAGGTGTGATTTTGGTCAAGTCCTTATCTTCATTTTGGAGCTAAAATCATAGTTAACTTCCCCTGATGCTGATGTGCAGAGAATGACTAAGCTGTTGGAATATGGCAAAGGGAGTCTGATGAGACAGGCGAGGGGAGAAGACATTGACCGTGGTGTTCGAGTTACCAAATTCCATGAGGCTATATCATCTTCTCACATTAAGATGATCATTGAGGTGGAATGAACTGACGTAGGACTTTATTTGATGACATGATAGTATTTTAAATCTGTAAGGTACGTTGGGGATCATTGTAATCCAATTTTGATAGGAAATTACTTAAGGTCAATAGTCCAAAGGTATTTACAACTAAGAGCCTTAATTCCCACATCATTATCATCAGGCAAAAAATAATTTTTTGAGCATCTTCTATATGCCAGGCCTTACTGTAGACCATAGGGACACATGATGAACTTGACAAAGTTCTCAAGACGCTTACATCCTAGTAGGGATAAATATATAATTTTTTACGAAGTAAACATTTGAGATACACCAGGTACCAATAGGTGCTCTAAAGGAGATAAAATGAGGTCATGTGGCAGTGATGGCAGAGCTGCCTCAGCTGGGTGTTGGGCTGAGGACCCTGAGGAAGGGACGTAGGAGATCCAATGCGAATGATGAATGGGGCTCCCTGGCTTGGGGGCGTGGCAAGGAGTTTGGATTTCATGCTAGGTGGGGGATTTCCCACGGGGGAGTGAGACATTCTGCTGGACACTTTCACAAGATCACTCTGATGACGAGACGGAGGAGGGACGTAGGGTCAAGGAGAAGAGGCATGGACAAACGGCTAGTACCGTGTAGGTGAGGGAATAATATAGGAGTGGGAACGGTGAGAAATGGCCAGTTTCAGGATATAACATGGATATCGAGCTAGCTCACCTATTATAGGAATGAAAGACAGAAAGGAGTAGAAGATGAAGCCTAGATTTTTAGCTAATCAACTGAGTAGCTGAGGTACCATCTAGTTAGATATGAAGGCTTGTTAGCAGCATGATTTGGTGGTGGAGGGGCGGGGGGGAGGGGCTATGGATCAAGACCTCTGCTTTGAGAAGTAGAGACACAGACATAGAGAACAAACTTACGGTTACCAAGGTGGGGAGGGGGCGTTGGGACGAATTGGGAGATTGGGATTGACATGTATACGCTACTGATACTATGTATAATATAGATAGCTAATGAGAACCTGCTGTATAGCACAGGGAACTCTACTCAGTGCTCTGTGGTGACCTAAATGGGAAGGAAATCCAAAAAAGAGGGGATATATGCATACGTATAGCTGATTCACTTTGCTGTAGATCAGAAACTAACACAACATTGTAAAGCGACTATACTCCAATTTAAAAAAAAAGAAAAGAAAAAAAAGAAGACCTGCTTTGGCCATGCTGTTTGAAACGTCATTTAGACACCAGGTAATTGGTAGGATAGGAGAGTCTCTCTGATGACGGTGGTGCTGTCCCCTGGGGCCAAGGGGGAGGTTGAAGAAGGTGGGGAGACTTGGGAAGCTGGGCCAGTTTAGAAGAGTCATAGAGCACCTCGGAAACGAGAGTCTGCATGATGATGGCTATTGCTGGGGACGGGCTGCAGACTAATTGCCCTGATACCCACGTCCACGAGGGGTTCACCTTTTCAAAGGTAAGTTCTGAATCTCTCCCTATGAACTCTGACCCACCACACTGCTTTTTCACTTCCTTGGATCTGACCAAACAACTTATATCCATTTCCTCATCCAAGTGGCTTCCTACTACTCCCCTATCGATTCCCCTGTCTTGTTTTTAAAATTTTCGCTCTTTTTCCATCATTTCTCTGCCCTACGCCCTCCTCTATTGTAGTTAATACATCACTGCCAGATCCTAATGAGTCTTCTCAGGTTTCATTAGGAGGCACTGTCTCACTTCCACGTATTTGTTTGTGCCTTACAGGCATTTCACCCCATTATTGGTTTAACACCAGCTCTAAGAAAACCTTCTCTGGTACCCCCCTTTCCCTGCCCCATTGTTTTTCATTTCTCCCTCATTGGTTCTTCAGTGACCCTTCGCTTATATTTTATTTCCCACACTTAACCATACGGGCTTTGTATTACTAGGTAAATGTCTGCCTCCTATTCTAGTGTGTAAGGTTCTTACCGGTGAGAGTCCATGGCATGTTCATTTTTGTATCCTCCACCATACCTAGCTGGCGACAGCACTCATCATAGATGTGTAACTAATGTTGGTTGTCAATTGAGTTCATGGACCAGTTTAATTTTACGTCTTCCAGGAGACTCAGTTCCAATACTGTTATCCACTTTGGTTCTATTTTTGTATTCTCCTATTACTTCATGCTTGCATTAGTCAGGTTTTTTTAATTTAATCGTATATTCCCTTCTATTATTACTTAACTATTTCACATGAGGCAAGTCTTTTCTTCCCAATTTTATTGTAGACTTACAAAGAGCTTGTCAGAAGCTTCTTCAGTGACACATGCAGCGTGTTGCCCTCAGAAATTATTCAATAAGGGTGGGTTGACTGGAAGAATGAATTCGTGAATGAATGATTTAAGGAATGAAAACACATTCCCATCTATCTACCTGCTCAGCTGTAGGCATGAATGCTTAGAGTCATATTTAATTCTTTGCTTTTCCTCCACTTTCCAATTCAAACCAGTCATCGAATACTATCGATTCTTGCTTTTCAATCTCTCTTAATCCATTCTGTGTGTAATGAAAGACTTTGTCAATCTTCCTTCAAACATAAAGTAAGCCAAGATCAGTTATAAATGATAAGAACAGCCTACCACCTACAGGGTAACTAAGTCTCGTAGAGAAGTTTGTGGTGATTCGCACAATGTGTGTGTGCTTTTAGCCTTTTCTTGGTTTTTTGCAATTTCTCCTTGTCATGTGTAAGACTATAAAATAGAAATACTTTTTGTCTTTAAGCAGCTCTTTCACGCATTAATAAAATATCAATTAAAGTCAGGTAATTGAAAATCAGTGTCAAAGAGGAATCCTGTAGCCTTTAAATAACATTCACAGTGATTTTGTTAATGTTTACTCTAATAAAAGAATTTTTGATTCTTTTTCTGAATGTACAGCTACAGACCTAAATGGAATTTTCTAAGGACTTAGCAGAGGAGGAAATAGGAATGACCCTGTGGTTACTTTGGATGAAAAGCTACACAAAACATGAGTAACTAAGGTGTCGTCAGTCCACCTAGCCACCCCTCCTCCCACCAGCTGCCAATCAATTACAGGGAAACTAATTAGAGACTGCAGGGTTACATGGGGGTGTGTGTCCCATTTGGATAAGGACAGTTTGGATTATTACCCATCTGAAGTGTGAGGTAATCTCACACTTGTAATCTCAAACTCTAACAGATTTGGGTAAATAAATTAGGGCATTTTTTTTCAGGTTATTTGCAATATAATCATTTAGTAGTTTAAAATCTTCACGACAATTGGTATATAACTGTGAGGGTTTACTAATCTTTAATTGTTAACTGGCTGTGTGATCATTATCCCTGGGATGAAAAGGAAAATCTCAAACTACAGTTAATAATAGGAGTAGAAATCTGAGCCAGTCTATGTCTTTGAATTTATATATATATATTTCTAAAAGTATGACTTTGGTCAATTCAAATTTGCTATTTATTTCAATGGCTTATATTAATTTACATTATCAAATTTGCTTTAATAGAAATGAGAAAATATAGGTCTTTGGATGCTCTCAGTTATTTGGATTATGCCTTCATTTTGTGAAAGTTTCATAGTCTACCAGGATCTGTGCAAAGGACACCTGAGGGAGATACGGGCAGGCACGGAGGGAGAGAGCATCCTTGTGATAAGCAGCCTGCTTAGGGAGAGAGGGTATATTTCTAAGTAATTGACACAAAGGAAATTTTAATTAAAATAAATGTGGCCAACGAAATCCTGCCAGGTAGTAGACAACTGAGTTGGAAAATGACAGAGAAGCTTATTCAATCCTGACAGAAATATTTAAAAGTCATCAGGTAAATATACAAATTAATAATGTTAATATTACATTTGCTCCAAAAGGTAGTTCTAGCCAGTCCAATAAATATCTCATTTCATTCTTCTTTTGCTCGCATAGTAAAGGTCAACTATATCCTGTTTTGTGAGAGTTCGGTTTCTGATTTATAACTAAGGTTATAAGGCTTCTGTAGCCAGGGGTGAAGTAACATTTCCGCCCTGAGGGTCATAAAGCCTAAGTAGGAATTCCTTGAGCCCTCTGTAGAGTGCAAACAGAGCTAAGACCCGAGGGGGATGAGGCTGCAGTGACAGGACTCCTCACGGTACTCTTTCTATGATGCCAATTAAACAAAAGGGCCCTGGGTCGCAGGAAGGACAGCTAATAAGTGCCCTGGCCAGGGCTGGTTTGATACCTAGACTATTGAGGACAGTTATCTGATGGTTCAAGTAAGGTCCTGTCTTCAGTCAGAGCTGTTGGCTCTTAAAGTCTGACCCAGGCCTGGGTCTCTGCTATGAAATGAGAGATCTGAAATTCAAAGAAAGAGAACTTGGGCAGTGATATTTATTTCTGTAAAATGAGGAGACTGTACAAAGAGACCCCTGAGGGCCCATCCAGCTCAGCACCTTTCCCATGCCCTGAATTGCCTCCCTCAGGGACTCTTCTCCCCGAGAAGCGAGAATGATGAAGAATGTAGGTACCAGGTGCGGGTAGAGGATGGAAGGAAGAGGACAGCAACATGTTGTCATTTCCCCAGCCACATCCAGTGGTCCTGTCTTGACTCCTATTTCTGTCTGTGTTGCTCTTTTCCTGCCAGTACTTCAGGCTTTGCTATTTTTACAGGTGATGGAAGAAGGATCTGGAATCCCTTAGAATGGACTCCAGGTGCTGTACTAGACTGTGAAAATACTGGTGATTAAGCCAGAAGATGTTATTTCTTTAGCCCTTACAGCCAGAAGTGGAGGGTGATGACTAAAAAGTCCAGTGACAGAGCTCTGCAGGCCTGAATCACTGTGTGTGGGCTCAGGAATGGGGTCCTTAAAGGAGTCCCATGGACTGCCATTGGCAGGCAGTGGTCCCCCACTCATGATGGACCCCTAAGGTGCAGCTGTGCTGGGGGACCCGGAATGCCCACATGGCCAACCAGGTCTCACATTTTGCAAAACACAACCCCCTAGCCAAGTGGGTCAGGCATGAGGAGAGACTACGGGTGGACTTGCTGGCCCCTTGACAGACTCCTCTTGCTCAGTCTGTGATGTGAGCTTCCAGACAGCCTGGTCTCTGGATCTGGAAAATCAGCCATAGTTTAATACCACATGGAAGAGTCTTAGTCTAACACTTCTCTCCCCTTTGGCATTCTTTTCTCTGACCCGTCTTTTTATTCTTTTTTTTTTTTTTTTTGGTCATGAGACACGTGGGATCTTAGTTCCCCGACCAGGGATCGAACCCGTGCCCCCTGCAGTGGAAGTGGAGTCTTAATCACTGGACCTCCAGGGAAGTCCCTGTCTTTTTGTTCTTTATGACAGTTTCTCAAAGTGTATTTTGCAGAATTTGCATGAGAATCACCTCTAAGGTACTTGTTCAAGATTTCATTTGAGAACTATTGCTCAAAAACATGACATCAACTCTGGCTGCACAAAAGAATCACCTGGAAAAAAACCTTTTTAAAATACCAATTCTCTGGGCCCCATACCCAGAGCTTCTCATTTGATTGGTCTGGGTTAGTTCTGATTCAGTAGTCAGGGATGCAACTGGAATATATATGTTAACAATTATTATACTTATCAATGATTTTTTTAAAATTTATTTTTATTTTATTTATTTTTGGCTGTGTTGGGTCTTTGTTGCTGCACATGGGCTTTCTCTAGGTGCGGCTAGTAGAGGCTACTCTTTGTTGTGGTGCGCGGGCTTCTCATTGCGGTGGATTCTCTTTGTTGTGGAGCACGGGCTCTAGGTGCGCGGGCTTCAGTAGTTGTTGTGCGTGGGCTCAGTAGTTGTGGCTCGCAAGCTCTAGAGTGCAGGCTCAGTAGTTGTGGCACACGGGCTTAGTTGCTCCACGGCATGTGGGATCTTCCCGGACCAGGGCTCAAACCCGTTTCCCCTGCATTGGCAGGCAGATTCTTACCCACTGCGCCACCAGGGAAGCCCTTTACCAATGTTTATATTCAACTTTGATGAGGGTGGTTGAGGTACCATGACATTTTGAAAACACTGTCTAGGCCTTCACCAAGGGTATAATCTGCTACCCTTAGGAATGTTCTCTGTCTTGAATTCTGGTTCCACCAACTTGTGTCTGATCTTGGGTAGTTATTAACCTCTCTGTGCTTCAGTTTCTCCATCTGTAAAATGGAGGAAATAAAAGTACTTACTTTACAGAGGTTGTAAGGATTAAAAGAAGTTAAGACAGAAAGAGGTCATTTTTATTTTGGGAATCTCTCTCTCTCTATTTAGTTGGCTCTGGTTCTCTGATAAGGCAGTAATTCAACTGTTTCCGTGTCCTCCTTCAGCCTCAGCCTTCCCATTCCACTTGCCCACTCACACGAGATACTCCAATCATGGTTAGAAGAAATTTTCTCTCTATGTGATTTGCTGTGAAGAAAAACAAAACATGCTAAAATTGTATTTTACAAAGAATTTCCTCTTGTGGATATTAATGTTCAATGTTTAATGGTTGAACAATGAAAATATGTTATTAAATCTCTAATGAGATTAATAATCATGAGATTTAATAACATTAAGTAATTTCTTATTAATTAATAAATAATTTATTAGTTACTTCCAATCAATTGATTAAAACTTTATTTTTTTTAAAAGCTAGAACTGTGATGATACCCAGTATATCTTTGAAAAGATAAAATTGATAAACCTTTAGCCAGACTCATCAAGGAAAAAAGGGAGAGGGCTCAAATCAGTAAAATTAGAAATGAAAAAGGAGAAGTTACAATGGACACCACAGAAATACAAAGGATCATAAGAGACTACTACAAGCAACTATATGCCAATAAAATGGACAACCTAGAAAAAATGGACAAATTCTTAGAAAGGTACAATCTCCTAAGACTAAACCAGGAAGAAATAGAAAATATGAACAGAACAATCCAAAGTACTGAAATTGAAACTGTGATTAAAAAACTCCCAACAAACAGAAGTCCAGGACCAGAAGACTTCAAAGGCAAATTCTATCAAACATTTAGAGAAGAGTTAGCACCCATCCTTCTGAAACTATTCCAAAGAATTTCATATAAAGGAATACTCCCAAACTCATTCTATGAGGCCACCATCATCCTGCTACCAAAACTCGACAAAGATACCACAGAAATTACAGGCCAATATCACTGATGAACATAGACACAAAAATCCTCAACAAAATACTAGCACTCTGAATCCAACAATACATGAAAAGGGGGGCTTCCCTGGTGGCACAGTGGTTAAGAACCCACCTGCCAATGCAGGGGACACAGGTTCAATCCCTGGTCTGGAAAGATTCCACATGCTACGGAGCAACTAAGCCCATGTGCCACAACTACTGACCCTGTGCTCTAGAGCTTGTGAGCCACAGCTACTGAGCCTGTGTGCCACAACTACTGAAGCCGGTGTGCTCTAGGGCCCACGTGCCGCAACTACTGAACCTATGTGCTGCAACTACTGAAGCCTGCATGCCTAGAGCCCGTGCTCCACAACAAGAGAAGCCACCGCAATTAGAAGCCCGTGCACTGCAACGAAGAGTAGATTCCACTCACCACAACTAGAGAAAGCCCACGCACAGCAATGAAGATGCAACACAGCCAAAAATAAAAATTAAAAAAATTAAAAAAAAACATGAAAAAGATCATACACCATGATCAAGTGAGATTTATCCCAGGGATGCAAGGATTTTTCAGTATCCACAAATCAATCAGTGTGATACACTGCATCAACAAATTGAAGAATAAAAACCATATGATCATCCCAATAGATGCAGAAAAAGCTTTTGACGAAATTCAACATTCATTTGAAAAAATGAAAAACTCTCCAGAAAGTGGGCATAGAGGGAACCTACCTCAACCATACTAAGACCATATATGACAAACCTACAGCTAACATCATACTCAACTGTGAAAAGCTGAAAGCATTTCCTCTAAGATCAGGAATAAGACAGTATGTCTACTCTTGCCACTTTTATTCAACACAGTTTTGGAAGTCCTAGCCACAGCAATCAGAGAAGAAACATAAATAAAAGGAATCCAAATTGGAAAAAAAGAAGTAAAACTGTCACTGTTTGCAGATGACATGATACTATACATAGAAAATCCTAAAGATGCTACCAGAAAACTACTAGAGCTCATCAATGAATCTGATAAAGTTGCAGGTTACATAATTAATACAGGTAAATCTCTTGCATTTCTATATGCTAAAAATGAAACATCAGAAAGAGAAATTAAGGAAACAATTCCATTATCATTGCTTCAAAAAGAATAAAATACCTAGAAATAAACCTACCCAGGCAGCAAAAGACCTGTACATGGAATACTATAAGATACTGATGAAAGAAATCAAAATTGACACAGATGGAAAGATATACCATGTTCTTGGATAGGAAGAATCAATATTGTCAAGATGACTGTACTACCCAAGGCAATCTACAGATTCAATGCCTTCCCTATCAAATTACCAATGGCATTTTTCATGGAACTAGAACAAAAAATCTTAAAATTTGCATGGAAACACAAAAGACCCCAAATAGCCAAAACAATTTTGAGAAAGAAAAACGGAGCTGGAGGAATCAGGCTCCCTGTCTTCAGACTATGCTACAAAGCTACAGTCATTAAATCAGTATGGTACTGGCACAGTAACAGAAATATAGATCAATGGAACAGGATAGAAAGCCCAGAAATAAACCCATGCACCTATGGTCAATTAATCTATGACAAAGGAGGGAAGACTATACAATGGAGAAAAGACACTCTCTTCAATAAATAGTGCTGGGAAAACTGGACAGTTACATTTAAAAAAATAAAATTAGAACATTCTTTAACACTATACACAAAAATAAACTCAAAATAGATTAAAGACCTAAATGTAAGACTGGATACTATAAAACTCTTAGAGGAAAACATAGAACACTCTTTGACATAAATCACAGCAATATCTTTTTTGAGCTGTCTCTTAGAGTAATGGAAATGAAAACAAAAATAAACAAATGAGACCTAATTAAACTCAACAGCTTTTGCACAGCAAAGGAAACTACAGACAAAATGAAAAGACAACCCACAGACTGGGAGAAAATATTTACAAATGAAGAAACCGACAAGGCATTAGTCTCCAAAATTTACAAAGAGCTCATGTGTCTCAATATCAGAAAAACAAACAACCCAATCAAAAAATGGGTAGAAGACTTAAATAGACATTTCTCCAAAGAAGGCGTACAGATGGCCAACAAACACATGAAAAGATGCTCAACATCGCTAATTATTAGAGAAATGCAAATCAAAACTACAATGAGATATCACCTCACACCCATCAGAATGACCATCATCAAAAAATCTACAAACAATTAATGCTGAAGAGGGTGTGGAGAAAAGGGAACCCTGCTACACTGTTGGTGGGAATGTAAATTGTTATAGCCACTATGGGGAACATTATGGAGGGTCCTTAAAAAACTAAAAATAGGGCATATATCCAGAGAAAAACATGGTTCGAAAGGACATATGTGTCCCAATGTTCATTGCAGTGCTGTTTACAATAGCCAAGACATGGAAGCAACCTAAATGTCCATCAACAGATGAATGGATAAAGAAGATGTGGTACATATATATACAATGGAATATTACTCAGCTATTAAAAAGAATGAAATAATGCCATTTACAGCAACATGGATGGACCTGGAGATTATCATACTAAGTGAAGTAAGTCAGACAGAGAAAGACAAATATCATATGGTATCGCTTATATGCAGAATCTAAAAAAAAAAAAAATGATACAAATGAACTTATTTACAAAAGAGAAACCGATTCACAGACTTAGAGAACGAACTTATGGTTACGGGGGGGGGGGGGGAAGGGGGAGGGAGAGAGTGGGAGGTTGGGATTGACATATACACACTACTATATTTAAAACAGATAACCAACAAGGACCTACTGTATAGCACAGGGAATTCTGCTTAGTATTCTGTAATAACCTAAATAGGAAAAGAATTTGAAAAAGAATAGATACATGTATATGTATAACTGAATCACTTTGCTGTACACTTGAAACTAACACAGTGTTTTTAATCAACTATGCTCCAATATAAAACAAAAAAACAAAAAGAAACGCTAGAACTGTGGTGACACCCAGTGGCCAAAATGTTAACCACTGAGATTTTTAAAATACATATATTTTCCTCGGCATACAGATACTTAATATTGCATCTATTTTATCTTTATATTTTGAGACCAATTTAATAATAAAGTATGAAACAGTCCTGCATTAAGAATATCAGCAATGGCATCACTTATATGTGGAATCTAAAAAAATGGTACAAATGAACTTATTTACAAAACAGAAATAGAGTTACAGATGTAGACAATAATCTTATGGTTACCAGGGGGGCAGGGGGTGAGGCGGCATAAATTGGGAGATTGGGACTGACATACACACACTACTATATATAAAATAGATAACTAATAGGGACCTATGGTATAGCACAGGGAACTCTACTTAATACTCTGTAATGGCCTATTTGGGAAAAGAATCTAAAAAAGAGCGGATATATGTATATGTATAACTGATTCACTTTACAGTACACCTGAAACTAACACAACATTGCAAATCAACTCTACTCCAATAAGAATTTTTAAAAAATAAAATTTTACCCAGTATAAAAAAAGAATATCATCAATGAAATGTGGACAAACCAACATTCTTTAGTATATTTTTAGTAGTAAAACTTTCCCAGCCAGTTCAGGCAGACAAGAGCACAAGGTCATCAAAGGTGACATTCATAATAAAAACTTTTCCACTTGGAGACAGCAATTTGTATCAGTATGTAGAAAACAAACAAAAGAGCAGACACAGGAGAATTGTAACAGAGACTTAAGACTTCACATATGGCCCTTTAAATGATGAGGAAATAATTAACAATTCGGGTAACAGTGATTCCTCTATCTAGTTCCCCTCCCAAATTGGTATAGGATCTATCCTTCGGTATATTCATTCTTTTGCTCATTCAGGAAATATTTCCAAATGTCCTATTTGAGAAGCAGACTCTGAGAGGGAGATTAATGTCCAGGAGGTTTATAGGGAAGTGATCTTGGGAGGATTGGGCAGAGGGAGAAGATGGGCTACTATGCAGTCTCAACAACGGCTTCAGCTGACCCCACAGGGAGCTCTGAAGCTAGCATGACCCCTTAGTGTTGCCTCTTATTGGGGAAAGTGGGGAGAACTTTTATCCTCTGGGTCCATCCAGTCATTGGATGTTGGCTACCCCCAGGAAGGGGTGACTTTTGGTGAAGTAGCTCTCTTTTAGCTGAAGCAGCGCTGAAGAGGGCTGACAGCTGAGGCTCATCTGCTGACAATACTCGCAGCAGTTGGAAGAGTAAGTCCTCCAGTATCAAGGGTGATCGGCCTAGCCCATCTCAACATCCTCTGAATCACCACACTGAAGCCATACGATGCCAATAAGACAGACCGGCCTTCTGACCTTTTGGAACTTAAACAAGTGAACACCCATATAAATACTCCAGGCTATGAAGGAACAGTGAACTTTAAGAGAATAATGGGCACGGGTGAGGTAAGGAGAGGAAGGCTAATTTTGTCTCTGCTGATTTCTGCATCAGAGTAGAAGGGCAGGAAGGATACAAAGAACTATAACACTTGGACTTACCTTATTCTGTGGGCAGTTTGGAGTCACTGTAAGGTTTTACAAAGAGAACAGCAAGCACTAAGTAGACAATCTAGCTGGTAGTAAATTTTCTGTCATCTTTAAGGCCACCTCGAATTGCACCTTCACCTGAAAAGCTTTACCTGCTTCAAGATTTTTAAGGGCCTCTCTCTACCCTTGGTCTTAGAATAAAATAAAAATTCCTTAGTATAACTCACAAGACCCTGTATGATTTGGCTTTGTTTGTTTACCACTCCAGACTCATCTCTCATCCCATTCCTCTATATTTGTTGGCCAGCCTAGGTGGTGAACTGGTGTCTTATTTATCTTTTTGTCTTCAGGGACTATTACAATACCTTTAACATGCTAAATGCTTTATTGCTGAATTGAAGAAAAGTAAATAGTCCTCACAAATTATTTTGTTGATAGCTGCTCTCCCTCAAAGAACCACAGAATCTAATCAAGATTATTTCCTTTTCAAGTTTATTTTTGTAATAAGAAATTTAAAAGACTTCTGCACTGTAATTCTGTGGCCAGGCATCTCCAGTGCCCTAAATACCTATATTTACCATAAATTTGGCATATATTTCTTCTATGTGAAATATTTCTTCTCAGTTAAACATTAGTACAGTTGCAACTGTAGAATGAGAAGGGATCGTAGAGGTAGTCTATTATATAAGCCCCTCAGTTCATAGTCAAATAAACTAACTTGAGGGTGTTAAATGATTTGAAAAATGCCCCCTAGCTAATTAGTGACAAAGTTGAAGCTAGAATCTAGAAGTAGTAATTGCTAAATCAATTCATCACTCATCATCATCATCATCATCATCATCACCATCAATGCTTAGAGGACCTACATGAGCCAGGTACTCCTCTAAAGATGCTACTTATATATTATCTCATTTAATCTTCACAATCCTCTGAGGTGATACTGTAATATTATTAGCTTCAATTAGAGTAAGGAAGGTAAGGCACAGAGAAGTTGACTAACTTGCCCAAAGTGCATGATGCATAATAATTCCAATAAAAGCCCTTAAACATATCTCTTTTCCCAGCTTCTTTAATTCCCAAAGCTGAACATATCAACATAGATAGTGGATTAAAAATAAAACTCCTTCCATTAGGAAATAGGCTCTATCTCCTGACTTCTTGATCTGGGCTGGATAGTCAGCAACTTGCCTAACTTTGACCAGTAGAAATGGGACTGAAGTGACATTGGGTGACTTCAAAGGAAGCCCTCAAGAGGTGTTGCAGCTTCCAATCTCACCTCCTAGCTGCTCTGAGATTGCCATGTTAAGAAGCCTAGGCTGCTCTCCTTAAAGTTGAAAGATTACAAGAAGAGAAAGACCCAGACAACAACTAGCATGTGAGTAAAATTCAGATCATTCAGTCATTCTAGCCACTAGGTGACTGCGACCACAAGAGTAAACCCAGGTGAGACCAGAAGGACAACACTACTGTGCTCTACTCAAGTTGCTGACCCAAAGAACTGTGAAAAATTAAATGGTGGTTGTTTTAAGCAAACATATTTTGAAGTAGTTCATTATATAGCAATAGATAACTGGTACAGTGTATAATATTATCATTTGATTAGTGTTAGCATGGTGTTTCTTTTTCCATCTCATTACTTTTAATTTTTTCGGAGTCATTATATTTAAAGTAGGTTTGTGGTAGACAGCATAAAGTTGGGTCTAGTTTTTTTACTCCGATCTGAAGATCTCTGTCTTTTAACTAGTGTGTTTAGACCATTCACATTTAAAGTGATTATTGATATAGTTGGATTAAAATTTACCATCTTTGTAACTGTTTTCTATTCATTACATTTGTTCATTTTTCTCCCACCCCTCTTTTTCTGACTTCCATGTGTTTAATTGAGAATTTTGTATTATTCCATTTTACTTCCTTTCAACATTTAAAAAAAATTTTCAGTTGTTGCCCTAGGGTTTACAATATACATTTTAAAATATTCTAAGTCCACCTTCAAATAACACTATACTGATCCAGTTTATGAGTGTATACCCAAGTCATCCTTCCCATCCCTCGAGACACTGCTGTCAATCATTTCATTTATCCATATGTTATAATCCCCCTGGATAGATCAACCCGACAGAAAATCAATAAGAAAACAGCAGACCTGAATAACACTGTAGACCAAATGCACCTAACAAAATATATAGAATATTCCACCCAATACCACCAAAATAAACATTCTTCTCAAGCACACATGGAACATTCTCCAGGAGAGATCATATATTGGGTCATAAAGCAAGCCTTAACAAAGTTAAGAATATTGAGATTATGTCAAGCATTTGTTCTGTCCACAATGGTATAAAACTAGAAGTCAATAACAGGAGGAAAGTTGGAAAACTCACAAATATGTGGAAATTAACACACTCCTCATCAACCAGTGGGTCAAAAAAGAAGTCAAAAGGGAAATAAAAGAATATGTCAAGACAAATGAAAATGGAAATACAAGATACCAAAACTTATGGAATGCAGCAAAAGCAGTTCTGAGAGAGAAGTTTATAGTGATAAACACATACATTAAGAGAAAGATCTCAAATAAACCACCTAATTTCAAGGAATTAGAAAAAGAACAAACTAAGCCTTAAGTTAACAGAAAGAACGAAATAATAAGGATTAGAAATAAGTGAAATAGAAACTAGAAAGACAATAGGAAAAAAATCAATGAAACTTTAAGAGTTGGTTTTTTTAAAACATAAACAAAACTGACAAACTTTTAGCTAACCAAAAAAAAAAAGAGAGGACTCAAATAAAATTATAAATGGAAGAGGAAACATTACAACTGACATTACAGAAATACAAAGGATTATAAAGGTTACTGTGAAAAATCATATTCCAACAAATTGGATAACCTAGAAGAAGTGGGTAAATTCCTAGAAACATATATCTTACCAAGACTGGACTCTCAGGCAGCAGCTGGTAAAGAATGTAGTTAAGGTGCTTCCAGGGAAAAAGTGTGAGATGGGTGTTTTTGCCTGCTTCCTCTGCACTGAGCCCTGGTGGGATAGCTTTGGCAAGTGCTCATATGCCCATTAACTATTGCTTCTTCTTTTGCGATAGTCTTTTGGGTCTCGTATGCAAGCCTCATTGGCTCTCAGAGTTAGGTGTTTTGGGGTTCCATCTATTGGGTGGGAGTCTTAAAAGTTTGGGTGCTAAACGTAATGTCCAAACTCTTCACTCTTCGAGGAGAAGCTGGTAGTTGGATTTCCCTCCTGATTGTCCCCTACTGTGCTGGGAGTAGGGTTTATAGCAAGAGTGTGTCTCAGCCTTTTTTTACCAGTATCAATGTGTGTATTTTCTCATTTGTCTGATGTTTAGGAATCATTCAGCTAATTTCTGGATTTCTTTTAAAGGAAATTGCTCTGTATGTAGCTGTACATTTGTTGTGTTGGTGTGAGGAGTTCAGGAGTCTCCTGTGTCACCACCTTGGTTGACCACATATCTATGTGATCCACTTATTAAGTGTTAACTTGACAAGTTCATAACGCATGGAAACAACCTAAGTGTCCGTCAATGATGAATGAAGAAAATGTAGTATATAGATATATACAGTGGAATATTATTCAGCCATAAAAAGGAGGAAATCCTGCTATTTGCCCAACATTAATGAAACTTAGGGCACTTATGCTAAGTGAAATAAGCCAGACAGAGAAAGACAAATGCCACGTGATTTCACTTATATGCGGAATCTAAAAAAAAGCAAACAAAAAACCAAACGAATTAATAGAGAGTGTACTGGTGGTTGCCAGGGGCTGGGGAGTAAGGGAAACAGATGATGTTGGTCAAAGGGTCCAAAGTTCCAGTTGTAAGATATGTAAGTTTCTGGGAACTAATGTCCAGCATGGTGATTGTAGTTAACAATACTGTGTTGTACACTTGAAAGCTGCTAAGAGAGTAGATCTTAAATGTTCTCACCACACACACACACACACACACACACACGGAATGGTAGCTGTGTGAGGTAATGGATGTGCTGGCTAACATTATTGTGATAATCATTTGCAATGTATACATATTTCAAATCATCACGTTGTATACCTTAAACTTACAAAATGTTATATGTCAAGTATAGCTCAATAAAGCTGGAAAAAAAGAAATGTAATAAAATAAACATGTAACTCAGATGTATAGAGAAAAACAAAATAAAATCGGCTAATATTTAAGTTCACCCATTCTTTCCTCAGCTGTTTCAAATCTACTCACCCACTCTCAAAGGCATTCTTCATTTCTGTTCCTGTGTCTGATTTCTAGCATTTCCTTCTGATTCTTTCTTATAGTTTCCATCTCTCTACTGATGTTACCTATCTGGTCTTTCATGTTGGGTACTTTTCTCATTACATCCTTTTAGATATTAATCATAGCTATTTAAATTGCCTATTTGATAATACTAACAAGTGTGTCATATCTGAGTCTGGATCTGATGATTGCTT
Organism: Balaenoptera borealis; assembly: GCF_965194805.1. Classification (NCBI taxonomy): domain Eukaryota; kingdom Metazoa; phylum Chordata; class Mammalia; order Artiodactyla; family Balaenopteridae; genus Balaenoptera; species Balaenoptera borealis. The sequence continues at coordinate 18,777,195 of NC_138870.1, read as the reverse complement.
TTTCTCTTCAGATTCTGCTTTTTCTTGCCTTTTGTATACTTTGTAATTTTGTGGTTGAAAGCCATGTATGTTATTGGGTAATGGGTACCAAGACACAAAGTCTCTAGTATGAAGATTTATGTTAATCTTGCTAGGAGTTGGGCTGTATTTACTGTTTCCTGTAGCTATAGGGACCAGAGACCTCAAATTCCTCCAATGTCCTTGTTTTTGATTTTGGGACTTCCTTTTTTATTTCTCCTCAGAGAAAGTCTGTGTCTTGTAGTCTTTTAAGCTGTAATCCACTGTTATCATACTAGCAACATATTGGTGTAGCATAGGGTGTAGAACACGGGGAACATTCTAAAATCTTCTAAGACTTGGTCTCTTAGTGGGCTTGTCTTGGGAATATGCCTTCACAAGTGTTTCTGTCTCTCCTACAACATATCGCTTTCTTCCTCTTGCTGCTACTGTTTTTCCTGCCTGCAGCATTCTCTATTTCCTTGATGTCATCTCCCCTGTTGAATAAGGGGGAATTTCCCCACCTTAGGTGAGACAGAGAGGTTGGAGTGGAGCAGAGTTCCCTTCTCCCTGTTGGGGTAAGTCTTCTGTATTGTCCTCTGGGGAGATGTCCTTCCTACTGGAGTAGTCCTTTCTTAGGGAGATAGGGTTTCTCCTATCAGGACCATAAGGGGATTTTTCTTGAATCCTTAGACCCGTTCTGTGATAACCTGCTGGCATTTCTGGAGGGAAAGTGTGTCCCACTCCCACCTCCCATGACTGCAGTTTCTAGGAGTTTCTCACTCTCACATTAGTTCCACACAACTGCTGGCAATTTGCAAAATTACTAAATGTTCCCGTCAGTTTATGGCATCCAGCAGGTTTTGCTCTAGGCAAACCAATATCAGGTGCTATATCTCTGGATGTGATTGTCATTGATTTTGGCCAGTTTGTCTTGTAAGGAAGGGGTTGGCAACTTCTAAGTTCTTTACATGTCAGAGCTGAACATATATTTTCTTGGCTAAGTTTCCCTACTATGGGGCACACAGGAACTAGGAGTCACAAGGCGGTCTGAACCATCTCTTTGTATTTGGCTTTGGGTGAGGGGAATGAAACAAGGACTCCAGTATAATCTATACTTATGCATGGTAATTACGGGAGGTATTTTGTCAGGACGTTTTTTAGGAATGAGTGACTCATGTGCTGATTAAATATAAGACTTGAGAATAGGCTAATAGAGTCATGGTTGGAGAATTACACAGAATAGCTTGATTGGGGTGGAGAACCGCACAAGAATCAGTAGGAACCGAAGCTGGAAGTATTGTGTCCAGAGTACATTTAGACTGGGAAATGTTTGATTACATTCTGTGGTCAGCATGGAGTCACTACAGATTTTGTAAAGGATAACAGCAAATACATAATTAATCTAGCAATAGTATTAGATAAACTGAAGGGACACTGGGCTAGTAGTGTCAAGCTCAAGATTTAGTGTCTGACTAGAAATGAAAAGGAGAAACTGAGGAAGGCTGTGATGTCCCAATGATAAAATCAGACATTTGAGAGATGAGGTACAGGAGTCTGGCCTATAATACAAAGAACTTGAAATGCAACCAGATCTCACAACAGAGATTAGATTTTGGAGTCATTAGATTTTGGAGTCATCCGCATGGAGGTTAGAGCTGAAATACTGAATAGAGATGTGGTCTTCGGGAAGAACAAGAGCTGCGTTTAGAACCTTTGGGAATGTGTAAATTTAAGGGGATGGGAGAACATAGAGTTAGCAGTGGAAAAGCAAGAAAGATGGGAGTAAAACCAGGACAAGATGTAAAGGAAATTAAGGTAGATGATCCTTTTTTCTTCCAACTTATGTCTGGCCTATAGGGGCAGACTCTGAACTGTACAGATCCACCCAGTCTTGACTGGAAAACAGCTTCCTATATAGCACGGCGTGAATGGCTTGCTTCTTGCTAGAGTTTTACATGAACTCTTTTTATAGTGGAAATAGATGAAAATGTTCCACAAGAAATGGTTAGTGTTTTTATTAGGTAAGCATCCACATTTAGGAGCTAATGTCCCATTCTTGGAATCTAACCAGGTAGGAGAGAGATTTGTGCTGGCTGTAAAATTGTGATAATACCCAAATTTAGTACACAAAATTACCATGATCTCCGAGGTAACTGCAAACGATTTACTACAAACCAATATACAACCTTCACAATACATGAATTTCTTCAGACATCTGTATTTGTATTAATGTGCTGTATGTATCCATATATGGAGTACAAGTGGATGCTCCACAGCTGGTATTTAGTGGCTTGTTTCTCACGCTGACCGCGTGGTCAGTGTTGAAATCAGGCAATGTTCGGTACATCTCTTCTACAGCAACAAGACAGTTTGCATCAAGTTTGTGAAATGTAATTTTATTAATTAATAGAAGGGCATGTCTTACCAGACAAACTGTCCCAAAATAAATAAAGTTTCAGCATCATTAAAAGCACACAAACACACAATTTTACAGGGTAAAATACAAAGTCAATTTTGATGGCGCTCTTACTTGCATTTACTAAAAATCTGAGAGAGACTGTAATCAATCTCTAAATAATGATCCTGCATAAAGAGAAAAATACAGCACAGTTATTTCATAGAAGGTTTTGGAGTGACAGTTTGAGAAGACTCTGCTTTAAAAGATATTAAGATATATCACAAATCCAATCACACTCTCTGTTAACATTACAGCATGGAATTGTACTTAATCAAAAATAAAAGTAAAGTGGCTGAAGAAGGCTGTATACTTTCTTTTCCAACATAACACTAATTTCTATTTTTGGCATGAATTAATAACCTTTTCCATTAGTAGGAAAACGTGCTCTGCAAACTCTCGGAGGGCACCACGGCCACCATTGCTTTTGCAAATATATCCAACAGCCTTCCGGGCAGCGGCACAGGCATCAGCAGGAACGCCACTGAGGCCCACTTTCTTCAAGCATTCCTCATCAGACACTTCATTTCCTATCAAGTTAAAGAAACACTGGTTGAATATTTAAAGAGAGAAGGAATTTTCTTCCTAAATAATGCAAACAGCAATCAGTAAGTAATTCTGGCAACTTCAGACACTGTATATTAGAATACTACAGATTAGATGGAACAAAAATAAAAGTATTTCCAAGTATAATAAATACTTAAGGTCTAGGGTTTCTCCTAAGTAATTAATAATAAACGCTTATCAATTAGAGGAGAATGGAGTGTACTTTCTGCTTGCCATGCATATTACAATTACTAGAAATCTAATATAAACTATAATTATTTAAACTTTTTATTAAGGAAAATTTCAAACATGCAAGAATCCCAAATTTATGTAAAGTAATTATTAATGTTCTGCATTATTTATCAATATTTTTGTCCATTCCCTGCCCTCAAGTTTTTTGGAGGAAAGGGAGAAGAAGGAATTCCCAGACAACATACTTTACCCATAAACTCTTTGCCATCTGTCTATAATACATATATTTTTAAGAAACTGACACAATATCACCCAACCAACAAAATCAACACTAATTCCTTAATATCATCTAATAACCTAGTGCATGCTCAAATATCCTCAGCTGTCTCAAAATTGTCTTTTTATAGTTGATTCATTTGAATCAGAAACCAAAAAAGGTCCACATACTGCATTTTGTTGCTATACATCTTAAGTCTCTAACAGTTCTGATTTGTATGCTGCTTGTTGAAAAATTACCATCACACTGACATAACTACATCCTTTCTCTCCCTGCCTTGCTTATCAGTTTCTCCACCTCCCCCTCTTATTTTTTTCTTTTTTTTGGTAGGATGAATTTCAGAAGCTCCCAGGATCTAACATTCACCATTCTGCATATAACTATTACTATAATATAGACCAAATACTACTAATAAATGTTGGTTAAGAGTGTTTGTTTTAAATCTGTTCTACATTTATCTACTGAAATTTTTCTTTTATTATTAAAGGTATTGAAATTTGAATTGTTTTCAATGAAAGATGATAAAAATTAAAGTATTTCTTTGTATAACCCACCCCTGAAACTAAACTTTATTCAATTTTATTTATAAAAGTGTTTATTAGAATAAATGAATTCAGTAAAGTTGCAGGATACAAAATTAATACATAGAAGTCTATTGCATTTCTATACATATTAATAATGAACTCTCAGAATGAGAAATTAAGAAAACAATCCCATTTACTATTTCATCAAAAAGAATAAAATACCTAGGAATAAATCTAAGGAGGTAAAAGACCTGTACTCAGAAAACTCTTTAAGACACTGACAAAAGAAACTGAAGATGACACAAACAGATGGAAAGATATACTGTGCTCATGGATTAGAAGAATTAATGTTGTTAAAATGATCATAACTACACCAAAGGCAATCTGCAGAGTCAATGCAATCCCTACCAAAATACCAAAGGCATTTTTCACAGAACTAGAATAAATCTAAAATGTGTATGGAAACAAAAGACCCCAAGTAGCCAAAACAATCTTGAGAAAGAAGAACAGAGCTGAAGGAATCATGTTCCCTGTTTTCAAAAGCTATACTCATTAAAGCAGTATGTTAAGAGATTAACCTTAAGAGTTCTCATCGCAGGGAAAACATATTTTTATTATCTCATATGTATCTATATGAGATGATGGATATTCACTAAATTTACTGTGATAATCACTGCATGATGTATGTAAGTTAAATCACTGTGCTGTAGACCTTAAACTTATACAGTTCTGTAAGTCAGTTATATCTCAATAAAATTGGAAGAAAAAAATAGTGTCAACATTTTAAAGGAATGCACTTTTATACATTTATGTGGCTGATACAAAATACTGCTCTGATTTTTAAAATAAAAATTTGGAGTTTATTCTCTATTTTCTTGCTTTTCTAACCTCTACTTTTTATATTTTTTTCCTTATGTGATATAAGTAATGCATACTCTTGGTAGAAACTTTTTAAAAAAATAAACGAAGGCAAAAAAAAATCAAAATTAACCTAATTATCATTATTTATGGATAATCACTACACTCTGGCATATATATTTTACAGTTTTACTTATATAAATGATATACACTTATTACTAAATGCATACACTATTTTAAGGATCTTATATTATCTTCAATTTCTTTCCCAATAGCCTTATGAAGTTTGATTTGTGGTTATACTATAAATAGGAAAACTAAGGCTTAGAGAAGCTGCTTAAGGTTGCACAGGTAATAATAAGTACAGCTGGGATTTGTTATATGTTCCATTAAAATTGTTTTCTTCTTACAAAAATTGGATCATTTTCTATCAAAGGTTCTATAGTATTTTTCTCCACTGAATCTTCACATGTGATTCAAAGGCTATTCCTGAAGTCCCCAGATCACGTGCTCCCAAAGCATCCCTGTGCTTCTTCTTTTGAGGCCCATATTGTCCTTGTAAATATTTATCTCATACACGGTTTATAGTTATTATGTATTTTAATAACTTTTCATTACTGATATTCAAAAATGTTGACATCATTAGACTGTAAACTCTGTAAGCAATAAGTCCCAGCAACCAGTTCCAAGTATGCATAGAGGAGACACCTGATAAATATACTTGCTTAATGCTAAAGTGAAAAACTTATGACATGTGACCATGTCAAGGAATACATATTACAGCATTGTTTTTAATGATTGCATAAATATATTTTTGCAGGATATTTAGGTGGGTTCTTTTTATCCCTCCATTATTGGCATATTTGTTCAATTTCTTTCCTGGAAATGGAATCTGGAGAGTCAAATCTATGTACATTTTAATAATAGCAAAAAATATTCAGAATGTACTTCCTATATATCAGACATCTTTAATCCATTATTATGGCTGAATAGAAGGATACCAACCAAGATATGCCACTTCTTTCCAGCACAGGCCCATTTCTTTTCTCCATTCATCTACAACTGCAAGCTTGTCTGGTACACTGACTTCCATTTTGCAATCCAGTTTTAAGGAAGAGAGAGTCTGCTTTGAACAGGCCCTTTCTGAGATTAACCTCACCTTAAGAAACAAAAAACAAAGGGCAAAATGAGAAAACAGAAATCTCTCATAATAAAATAACACCTTTTAAATAATACAAATCACAAGTGAGTAGTCTGAAGGACTAATTAAGTAAAATCAACTAATTTATTTTAAAATGATGAAGCTTTAACACATTTGATTGCTAGTAGTCCAATAAAGGCGAAAGACTGTTTTCTACAGTGGAAAGGAGTCTATCTACAGGTAAAAAATAAAATATACATTGTCTGATAACAATCTAAGATTCTCCAATAATTCAATTTATTCAGAGGAAAGTCTAACTTGTCTCTCATGCTGCTCAGAAACACGTATTTAAGATTTCTAGTGAATTCTAAGAAATCATCTTAAACTTCATTTTTGAAAATACACATAAGTATTGTTATTTTGAATTAAAATTTTCAATCATAAGAATAAGCTACATTTAAAAAATCCACCTGAGATTTGCTTTTTTCCAAATGCTGACACCTATTTTCTGTGAAATCTTTCGGGTTGCAAGATCCTATCGGAAATACTAGATAGCACCTACTACCATACTCATTAAATAAATAAGAAATATTATTTATTGATAGACAAATTACTAATTCTACTCATCCAGAAGTAAACAGCACAATTTTCTAGGCATGTGAAAGCCAAATTTCAGATATTTTAATTGATAATACTAAAAATGTATATCTCTTATTTCCCTCACATGTTCCTTGACCTTAAATCACAATCTTAAAAAGCATTGCTATGTTCAGGGGGCACATACCTCAATACCACTTTTCTTTAATAAACTTATCCCAATAGCATCTTTTACATCATAAGATATTATTTCTTTTTGGTCTCCTGATACATAAATGTGGCCATTGGTTAGACATCCATCAATATTGCAAACCAAAAGTTTTATCTCCTTCAGCTTCTCTTTGCCAAAATAGCCAAATCTAAAAGAAACCAAAATAGACTTTTGAATCCAAGTGTGATACTAATCACTCCCTCTCATCTAGCTAACACCAGTAAACTTGATAACCCGTTTCCATTTAATTACTCAAACATTACCTTTCCAAGTAACCTCACATATACACTTCAGCTTACAATGCAAGGATTTTAAGTGTGGTCTAACCAGATTATGTGCTTCTCAAGTTATTGAATAAGCCATCTATAGGCATATTTTATGTATATGTCTTCCTCACATAAGCAAAATAATTACAAAAGATCCTAAGATTGGAGGATCAAAAATCAGTTGTCCACAAGTGAATTTAAATGTATCTACTAAAAATCATTCATTATGGTGTAGTGCAAAGGCTATACAATCTTGTTTTTACCTTAATACTCTTTGTTCTGCAATAGGCCAGTCAATGTCCACATCTATGTCCACACTGTGCTCGGCTCGCATCTCGTAGTACGCCATTTTCCCACCCTAAAGATAGCACAGGTGCCATGAGGACTGTTGTCAACATGCATTCACACGTATCAAAAAGTTTATTACAATACAGAACAATGAATCCACTTCTACAGTACTAAGAAAAATGAATAAGCCAGTAATACCAGACATACAACAAATAATTTTTTTTGGAGGGGAGAGCTTATTGTTTTCCATATATTCAAACCACATAAAACAAATAACCTTGACATTTTCCAAATTCTATCTACACAGTGCAAGTTCCCATCTTTCTTTCTTTAAATAGATTTTTAAGATTGAAACAGAGTAGAAATAATACGCATCCTCCAGTATTCTGACCACAAGGAATTTTCTGGGAATCCCTAATTGTATCCCCTTTGTTCTGGTAGTCTCTCCCATCATCATCCAAAAGCAGTAGTATAAATGTTTTTGGAACTTCTGTTCCTATTTGCAATAGGGGTAAGATTGGGGAGGAAAAGGAACTGTAGTATCTACAGTACAGAATTGTCTTAGATCCCTGAGCTACAGATGGGAGTGGACAATAATTGTCTGGGTCATACGTGGGCAAAGGTAGGAACAGTGTCATGATCCTGGGGTATGGCGCAAGAGGAGTGAGGCCTTTCCTGATTGTAATCATTTGAAGGTCAATATCAATCACTAGAAATTTTCATTTTTCAAAATTGTCAGTCTCTTTACAAATCTTGTTACAAGGAGAAAGCTATTTTTCTCCGCACTTTAGGAAAGGGTCAAATCACAGTTCCCCTTAGCAAAGAGCTTATGGAGGGTGGTATCTGTAGATGTCAAATCTAATTTTCCTGAATACTCAAACTTAACTGAACAGCCAGCCTACAGTTTGCCTACTGACCAGAAGATTGGAAAAATTCCTTCCCCTTAGAGAATGAGTCACATTAGAATTTTTACTATAAAGAGTGGAGTTCAGGGGTTCTTAAATGCTATTTTTTGAGTAACATAAGGACTTGAATCCAAATCCTAACAGTGCCATTTACAACTTGTTTTTGCTTTGAGCCAATTGCTTCATTTTTCAGAGCTGCCGTTTCCTCCTCTGAAACAGAACTAGGAACATCCATTTTATTCCGTTATATAAGATAACCTATGTAGTATTTCATATAGTCCTGGGTCCATAGTAAGTGCTGAATAAAGAATAGCTATAACCAAAATGAACAAATAGTATATGATGTAACCACACAGGCTCTAAAGATGAGAGAGACATCCAACTCCCTTATTGTAAAATGAGAGCATTAAGACTCAGAACAGATAAAATGATATATTCAAGGTTAAATAGTTATAGATAGAGATTTTACTACAATATATTCCGGTTTTCCTGATGCCCAGGTTGGTGCTCTTTCACCTCTACTATCCTGTTGTGTTTTTTTGTCTCTCTTCAAAGTAATAAAGGTTATTCAACTGTACAACCACAACTTGACAGTAATAACAACTATGGATTAAAAACAGAGTTTTGAATGAAATAATATGAATACCAGGACACATATAGAACATTCAATACTTGTTTCATTTCTTATCTTAATGTTACAATTGTAGCAGAATCCTTCCCATACTCACTGAATGAACCCCAAAGATCATTTTGGGGTAAGTGTGCAGGATAAATGCCTCAGATGGTAAATCTTGTCAGTTACTGCTTTTCCCCTAGGGGTTAATACTTTCCTTTACGTGCCATACTTCTTTCTTAGAACTCAAAGTATATAGATAAAAGGGTTTGAAAGGTTTTTGCAAAATGAGGGCACAAACCTGTAAGTAACCCATCTCTATCAAATGTCTTTTAGCAAAATAAAACGAGCCATTTTCATATAATTCTCCATCCCAGTCTTGTCGACGAGGTCGTTTAGCTGGATTCAAATTCAGAGGCTCAGTCATTTCACGAACTAAAAGCAAAAAGCTACAGTAAGTCCCAGGTGCTTTCAACACTGAAAATGTTCATTCAGTAATTTTTTTAAAAAGCAAATAAAAATGAACTCAGAAGGTAGAATATTTCTGTATCTAAATAAACAATTTAAAAGATTTTTTAAAGAAACAAAACCTCTAATAATTCTGATGATTTATCTTTGTTTTTCAATAACAATAATAAGAGAAAAATAAAGTATCTTATAGAGAAATTCTGAGTAATTAAAGTTTTAAGCTATTTATACAAATATGATGCTTTGGGAGGACATAAAGGCAACCTTAAAATAGTTTCAAAAAGAACTGAATTTGTTATAAAGTACCCATAATTCAATATTTGAGCCCTTTAAATCTACTGCTCACTATGTGCTTCTATAGAAATACAATGTATGTGTTATTTATCTAATGTGGTTGAGAAATTACTTTCATGGAATTATTACAGAAAAATGAATAGTTCCCCATTAAATTATTGAAACTTTCATATTGATAGAACTGCTTATATAATGTATGATACATTCTTACCAGTAGTTAAAAAAAATACTAATATAAAATATACATAACAATAAATAAATAATGTTTACTTATTATTATTGTTGGTAATAATGAAGGCTGAGCAATACCAACATTAATGATTATAACATGATATAATAAATGAAGCCTTCAGTATTGGTATATAGGAATTCCCTTGGCTTTCCACTAAATTTTTGCCAAATTTGTGTTTGTGGATGTGTATAGATACTTTTTGAACTTTTTTAACTTAATCATATATCATATAAAGCTCAATATTCAGTTTAACACTGGGCTTCCTTGATTTGTTCAAAAATGTGTTTTTCAAGCTTTAATCCTTCCTATATCTTATTTCTGATATTTAGTGAATAAGTTCAAAATATTATATATATAAAACTTAACATAGAACTTGCTACAGAGAAGACAATAAGTGCTTACTGAATGAAATCAATAAATGTAGTCATTGATATACTGCATTGATTTTGATAGCATTCATATTTAGAGGCTGAAAAATCATCATTTTCTGTCTATAACTTTATCTTCTTATCTTAATTGCTCTTTTGTGGACCTTCTCCATTTTCACTGCATCTTCCCCTCTCCTTTAAGTCAAACATAGGTTAGAGACAAATGGGCCAGCTTTCCTACATTCAACAAATGTCAGGGCACTGAAGAGTAATCACACTGCCTTTCTTCACGTATGTTACATTTACCTATTTGTTGGTAATTCTATTCTTTATTACAGATTTTGCTACTTTATCTGGCTAGAAATCAGGCTCTAGCTAAACATTATGGAACTCTTTTTGCACAAGAAGTTACAAATTTTGGGAAGCAATTCCACAAATTCATTCTTGAGGTTCTCCAAAACTTTTTGGTAGAAGATTTCTAGTCCCACAATTCTATGATTTATAGGGAGTTTATCAAACAAGTCTAGAACAACATAAAAGTATTTGCTCTAGAAAAATGACATGTCTTCCTCAAAATACAAATAGAGGGTTAAAATAATCCTTTGTAAAAAGTAATTTGGTAGAGAATTAATTTGGTCTCATTGTTTTGCCTCAATAATCACAAGATTTAGAACACATTATGTTATTACCTACTAGAGTTAAGAATCCCATGTTCTATTTTACTGCTCCCTTTTTACTCTCCCCACTCCTAAAGAATATTTACATATGAAAAATTAATTCTCCATAAAATGAGCTAAAATAAAGATTGATACAACAGATTACCTCCTTTCTGAATTTCACCCCATCGAAACTGATGGCGTCTCACAACAGAGAAAACAGAATCATATCCTTCTTCTCGAATCATTTCTGCAACTTTTTGAAGATCAGTAGGATGTAAACACGGAGAAGTAGCTTGAATATTTCCTACAATGTCAACCTCTTAAAAAGACAAAACAAATGAAAAGAACATCAAAATAAAGTTCTTTGCAAGCAAGTAATACTAAGATCTAAATTCAAATGTTAAAACAAGTCTTGTGAAATGATAGGCAAGTTGGAAATTATGTAAAATTTTGAATAAACTATTAGTCAAACTCATACCATTGTGATAATTAAGAAATTCTATGATGGCATCTAGTGAGGTAGAACTGTCTTTTGAAGCTTCAGAACTTCTTCGATGAACTTGTGCACCAAATTGTTTGGCCACATTCTCAATTTCATCATGGTCTGTTGAAACCCAAACACTGTACAGATATTAAAAAATAAAAAAATAAAAAGCCAAATCACTAAAAAAAAAATCATTAAAGATAAAAAGGAGCTCTGCAACCCCAAAAATACAGCTTACATAATGTTAGAATAGTTTTTGTACCAGCAAAATAATGTTACAGATAGAAAGTAATATGAAATTTAAAGAAAAATAAAGTATTTTCTATGTAAACCACATTTTAAAATGTCTGAATCAAAAATGTGGTCCTAGATGTAATATTTATATTTACATATATATTTATATTATATATAACATATTATTTATATACATATTATTTACATAGCCCTAGATATAGTTTTATAAAATTAGAAAAAAATGATAATTGGTATTTTTAAAGCTACTGGTATGTTAAAGACACTAGTAACACTAGAAGTTCAAATCTAAAGGAAATAAAGAAGATACTGCTTCTCATTCCCCATCAAAATCCAAAATATTGTGTATTTAATATACTTGCTAAGAAAAAAATGGATTTGGCTTAACCAAACCACAACACTGAAAGAGTTTCAAGCTTAGTAGAGATTAAATGCCCAAAACAATCAGACAAGCCAACTCTTTTTTTTTTTTTTTTTTTGCCAACTAACAATGGGTACATAAATATCTGAACACAGAATCAAGTGGGTAAAGCCACCGATAACAATTAAAGATGTGGAGAACATGACTTGATTGGCTCAGGAGAGCTTAGTTGAACAGCTCTATTAACCACAGCTTACAGAGCTGACCATTTGGACTTTATAAGACGACAACTAAGAGTAAAATATAAAACATTATTTTGGGGGTGTGTACTAGTCTGTACTGAATTGTTTCCTTGACCTTTACAAATCCCCACTGCTAGAAACAGAAGATGTGAATATTACTCTAGCCACAATGTTTTTATAGTGACATTACACAAAGAAATCTGAATGACTTCTTTGGTATATGCATATACAGTTGACCCTTGAACAGCACTGGTTTGAACTGTGTGAATGTTTTTCAATAAATGCACTGGAAAAACTTTAGAAGGTCTGCTACAATTTGAAAAAAATTGCCAACTGTGTAGCCTAGTAATATTGGAAAAAATAAGAAAAAGTTAGGTGGGACTTCCCTCGCGGTCCAGTGGTTACGACTCCGTGCTTCCAATGCAGGGGGTGTGGGTTCGATCCCTGGTTGGGGAACTAAGATCACACATGCTGTGAGGCATGGCCAAAAAATAAACAACAACAATGTGATTAAACCAGCCAAGATGACTAAGTATAATACCACAAAAACGCAAAAAAAAAAAAAAGGTATGCCATGAACACATACAACATATGTAGATAATAGTCTATCCTTACACAGACATGAGTGATATTTAATATAAAGTTAATAATGTTTTACACTTTTCTGTTTTTTAACTCTGCCCATCATCACAGGTAAGTGGTTTTTTAAAAAAATGGAACAATGTTTCTGACACTGTATTATGAATATGACTGTAATACTGTATGCCATAAAAATTTTGTAATGATTCATTCATTAGTGTATAGGCTAGGCTATCGTGAAGCAATCATACTGATTACAATAGGCTACCATAAAGCAGTCATACTGTTGCTTCTTTGTTACCAATGCCTGAATCATTATACCTGTAAATAAATATGAATTTCTTTTTCACATTATCTTTTCATTTTTGATGTTCAGTGTTAGTAATATGTGTAACATCTACAGTGTTTTGTATCATATAAGACAATATTGATACTGACAGGTGATTCACCTTGTAAACAAAGTAAACTTATGATATTGATATAGTGCAGTACTGTAAATGTATTTTGTCTTATGATTTTCTTTTCTCTAGCTTACTTTATTGTAATATACTATACAATACATATATATTATCAAATGTGTTAATCAATAATAAAAAATAAATAAAACATAAAATAAAACATAAAACTAAATAAAACATAATGTGTTTCAGATATAGAAAACTCACGGTTACCCGTGGGGAGAGGGAAAGGGGGAGGGCCAATTAGGGGTAGGGGAAAAAAAAGGGTTATTATGGGATTACATAAAATCATGTGTGAAACTTCTGAAAATTGTAAAGCACTACAGAATTTAAAGAATCTTTCCTTCAATTAAAATAATCAATTAAATTTTAAAAACATAATGTGTTTAGGGGCTTCCTTGGTGGCGCAGTGGTTGAGAATCTGCCTGCCAATGCAGGGGACACGGGTTCGAGCCCTGGTCTGGGAGGATCCCACAGGCCGCGGAGCAACTAGACCCGTGAGCCACAACTACTGAGCCTGCGCATCTGGAGCCTGTGCTCCGCAACAAGAGAGGCTGCGATAGTGAGAGGCCCGCGCACCGTGATGAAGAGTGGCCCCCGCTTGCTACAACTAGAGAAAGCCCTCGCACAGAAACGAAGACCCAACACAGCCATAAATAAATAAATAATTAAATAATTAAAAACAAACAAACAACAACATAATGTGTTTATGTTACTGGTAAGGCTTTAGTCAACAGTAGGCTTATTAGTAGTTAAGTTTTGGTGGATCAAAAGCTAATCTGGGATTTTTGACTGCCCAGGGTGGGGAGGGGAGTCAACACCCCTGACCCCACATTGTTCAAGGGTCAACTGTATTTCTTTTACCCCTTTCATTCAATATCTACTGAACGAATGAGAACCTGCATGTTTCAAACGTCTATGCTCAATTGTCAAGAGTGAAAAGAGAGAAACTAAAGAAAAATTTCTAACATCTCTGGCTTTCATTTATGAATTTAATTTCATTTATTGCCTTTACTATTGGCAGATGATTTAATTTAGAGATAAAGTCAATAAACCCCCATAGTGCCCCCAATTTTTTTTTCAGAGAAAACCTAGTAAACAAGATGAGCCATTGGCTAGGAGTCAAGTGTGTCATATCTACTCATGTCATTCTGCGTACGGCAGAACATAGGAGCCCTCATTTTCCTCCATCTCAAAATCTGAAATAATTTTGGGATAAGTTTTTCACGGGAAAATGTCACAAAGTTATACAACAAAGTGAAGTATCAACAAAAATGTAGTGAACTTTTTAAAGAGAGGATAAAAGGAGGGTGGTGATAGTAACACAGTAAAAAGTAAACAGTAAAAGAAAGAGATGAGTCTTTTGACATCTGTTTTCCATCACTAATTGAAATAAATTACTGAAGCCATTTACTTTATTAGCCTGATCTTTACTGTAATAAATATTCAACACCTCAGGATTCAGTGATCTTTTGGAAATGGTAAACAGTAAATAAGAAATAATAGAGGTTGGGAAGAGGTTTGCCTGTGTTTCTTCTTTCCTCCCTTTTATTATTCATTCATTCCTTCATTCATGAAATGATTCCTGACTGCCTATTCTGTTTCAGGCCCTACTCTGGACACCGGGATATATAATCCATTTTCTTGAGAAACTCTCAGCCGATTGGTCGAGAGGTCAGGAAGCAATAACTAACCTTTCTACAATGCTTTACTTTTTACAAGGTATTTTTACAGTGCCTGCTACATAACAGGTGCTCAGTTTGTTGAATGAATGAAACAGTAGATGGTTAAGAGCATGGGCTCTGAAGGAAGGGCTTCAAATCCCGGCTCTACCACAAGCTAGCTATATGACTCTAGGTCAAATCTCCCTAAGCCTCAATTGTCAGTAAAACGGAGGTAATAATAGTAGTAATTACCTAATATGATTGTTATGAGAATTCAACATAAACCACAATACAGAATAAACGTTTAATAAGTGTTAGCTATTGAAAATAATAAAATAGCAATGGTAATAAAGGAACAGCTACACAGTCTCATTTAATCCTCACACAGAGTTTGTTGCAAGGAAAACTGAAGTTTAGACCTTCAAAGGTCCAAATGTCTAATTTGTATGTATTATGTAAGGCAATGGCATCATGAATATGAAAATAGCATCTTATAGGCACACTTAAAATACAATGATCATCATTTATTAGAAGGACTAAGTCAGTCAATCATTCTACCTTGGTTTAGGGGCATCAGATGAGGGAGGGCAAAAGAGAAAGAATGAGCAAATGAACAAACAGGGCTAATAAAATTTTAAATCAAGTATAAAGTAAATGTCCAAGTTCAACGCCAATGGCTTTAGCCTCAGATGAAGTCATACCACATCTAACAGGATGAACAGGAGTATCAACCACGATCCCTACGACAGAAACTTCAAATCATAAACTGCCATTTCAAGGACAACATAGCATGGCCTTTCATTAATCATAAATCCACACCCTAGAAATGAAACCAAAACTTATGTTTATTTTTCACGTTAGGCAACATTTTAAAAAATCAATTTACTCTGAGATTCACTTACACAGCACTCAACCACTGTTGAAACCAAGCTCTTAAAAACTCAGCTCAAACAATAGCTTTTTACTAAATGAAAATATTATCTCAGCATTTTTCTTGACTGTTAACTCTTCAAGTTGGTGTGCGAAGTTAGCAACCTTGAAAGTGTCGTTAGCTTTGATTCTAAGCAGGCCAGAAACTCAATTAAGTCAAAATGATTTTGAACAGAATAATCTCCAGGCCTGAAAAACACACATCAGGCAAGCTACAGTCTTCCCCAGTTCCTTCATAGGGTACATATTTGTTGAAGGAGGCAGAAGGGGAGAAGCAGGAAGGCTGCTCCAAACTGACTGCAGCTTCAGAATAAGTCAATTAAATTCAAATCTACCCCTTTTGGGTGGTAGATTAGAACTCAAAGGGCAGAGAGGGATGTATAATTGCAAGCTTTCTAAATTAACTGTTTTAAGAGGGCATCAGGGGCTATCTGCCAGAACACAGGTAAATTCTCCCGGCAGCATTGAGCACGCATTTTCGGGGGCTGGGATCATCCTAAGAACAAGGCCTTAAGCTGCTAGAAACCATGACAGAGTTTGGTTGAACACAGAGGTTTGGATGGAGTTGTTTGTTATGTGTGGAAAGTTTTGCAGTTCTCAGCAAAACTACCCCCATACCATAAAGGGAGAGCCTATCTAGAGGAACCAAGAAATAGAGGATTATGGTGACCAAGTGCCCTATCCCCTTACTTTCCTTTTCTTAAAAATATGTATTATCACCTGATACAGTATACACTGTTTATATATTAACTGTCTTCTCCCTATTATAATGCAAGCTCCACCAGCCTAGGGATGGACCCTACTGCTATAACCCTTGGTTAAGGACACATAACAGTGCCTGTCACATAGTAGGTAGTCAATAAATGTTTGCTGAATGAATGAATCATTTTTGCCCTTGAATCTGTATCTCAAACAAGCCCTACCTTTTTTTGTTTAGCCAGTTTGAAAGGGGTTTCTTGACATATGCAACTGGAGTTGTAAATGGGTTCTGTTCTCAATCTATTATGAATGTGATTTTCCTCTCTGGTTTATGTTACAAAAATAGGATTTTACTACATCACTACTAACTGGATGCACCTTCTCTCGGTCCTTTTTTTTCCCCAGTGTGTACCCTTTGTAAGGAGGTAAAAATGTCCAAAAGTCTGTGAGCTTAACACGGAAAGAACCATGTCACACACATCTTGCTGTTCCCTTGGATGTGTATGGCAGAAATTAGGGCTCAGTGTTTACTGAACTGAACCAATTCCCCCAGTCTTTCTTTATCACTCCTTTGCACACTTCCTGTTACATTACTGTTATATTCTGTGCGCCAGCTCTTATTTACCTTGCACCACCCAGGACTTCCTTTAGATTAAAACATTAAGAAAATTAGTAAATTTATACTTTTTTGGTACCTCCTTTGTAAACAAGAACAGTTAAATGAAAATCATTTATCCATATATTAGTGTAGGTAATTACTATGCTCCAAAACCAGCCATCTCTTTAAAAACCAAAACCCAAACATCAAAAGGTGAAAATAATTTACTTTCCACGGTAACAAATTCAAGCATAATTAGGTTGAAATTACCATGTGTAAATGCATTCTTGACACAGAATTCTACCTCCCTTCTTTTATGAACGACATAAGCTTGTAACTCCCGACCAATACGGCATATGGCCATGTCTCTAAATGATGCACAATTAAAACTGTCCTTAGGACAAACGAGGTTCCAAAGGTATGATCAAACCATTTATAAGCATTTCATCAAACAGTCCAGCGGTGCGGTTTTCCACTCTCTCGCACCTAGATACAAACGTGGGGAGCTTTCTAGATTGTGCTGACTCACAGGCAGATAGCTTAGAGTATTTTCCAAAGGTCAGGAAAGGATCTCCAAGCTGAACTTGAAATGAGAAAAGCCTTGACAGCCCACTCCATTCATGAACCCGATGCCTCCTTAATCGTTCAGCACCAGGTGGGTGTCAGACGCCGGGCAACAGGGGAAAGCCAACGGCCACTGCCTAAAGGAGTTCACAGATTATCGCAGACGTTTCACAAGGGTGGACTCCTTTCCTTTACCCTGCGACGTCAACCCGGGCAGCGCAGACGGTAGAGAAGAGGAAATCTCCCCCTTTACGGATGTTATTCTCAAGGGCGGAGACAGGAACGGTCCCAAGTTCATGGCTATTAGCAGCTACGGAACAAGGAAGAAGCTGGAGCCCCTCCTCCCCCGGCTGCCAGCCGGGGCCCAGACACCCCGGATCTTGCACACCCCTTCCGGGGGCGATTGCCCCCCGGAGCCCCTGCCCCTCCGGCGGCCCCGCTCCCCCTCAAGACCCCCGCCCAGGCCGCACCGCCCACTCTCGCACATGCGCACCTCTGGAAGACCCCCGAGTCCAGGGCCGCACGCAGGACCCAGCCAATGAGCGGGACCCCCGCCAGGTGCTTAATGTTCTTCAGGGGGATGCCCTTGCTGCCGCCGCGGGCCAGGATTAGGGCCGCCAGGTGCGGGGGCTTCTCCACACCTCGGCCCTGGCCGCCGCGGGAGTTGCGCTGCAGCTTTGGCGGCCGACCCCGGGAGGGCCGCCCCCGCGGGTTGGAGACGGAGGTGGCTGCCCCCTTCTCCACCGAGTCCATCTTCCTCCCACGCCTTCTCCCCAGCTTCTCCACATCCGGGAGCTCTTGTCTCGCCACCTCAGCTCGGCGCCGCCCGATCTCCCCGCCCGACCGCTCGCGGGGGTGGCTGTTCCCGACCCCGCCCACCGCCACGTCCCCGCGCCCTCGCGGGGCACGCCGGGAATTGTAGTCCACGGGTCGCTCGCAGGGTCCCGGAGGCCCAGTAGGTTCTGTCCAGGCGACCCCCAAGTCCAAGCCCGGCACGGAAAGGCCAGAAATGCCTGGAAGGAAGTGTAGCTTCTGGGGGGCTTGATATTGTATGGAGATTAATAAAGTAGGCAACACAGGTTACCGATCTTTGGCTGAAGAACTTCCCCATTTAGGAATTGTGGGTTTTCCACGGCACACCCTGGTGCACCCGAACACTAATCAACTTTATATTTTAAAATTTATATTTTAAACGTCTTTCTGCTATGCTTCTGACTCATTGTTTCCAAGAGATGACCTCATTCGAATGTCCTCCAAGCACCTTAAATTCAACGTTTTAAAAACAACTCTCCCAGAGCAACCCTATATTTTTGGTAACCATGTGAGGAGAAGCTCAAACTGCTTCTACCTCTGCATTTTCTTTTTCTTTCTTTTCTTTTTTTTAATTGCGGTGTAACTGACATATAACATGTTAGTTTCAGGTGTACAATGTAACTATTCGATATTTGTATGTATTGGGAAATGATCACCACAATAGGTTTAGTTAACCTTTCAACATATCTGTCTGCATTTTCTATCAAATATCACCATCCGTCTGGTGGAAAAACTTGGAAGTCAACCTTGTCTACTCCCTTCTAAGTGTAGTAGACACCTGTTAGTTTTCTTGTTTTTTGTTTTTGGACTACTGAAAACCTTTCCCTTTCAGGAATTGTTACCTCTCTTACCTGGTGGGCGTTTCACGCCACCCTCAACAGTGTAGCGGTGGGTGTGTGACCCAAGCTGATCAATCTAAGTACCTCATCTTCCTGAACACAGCTGTGGTCTAGGGACAGGCGTATGACCAAGCAGAGCCTCTTGGCGTCCTTTCCAGAGACTCTGGGAAAGAAAGGATCTTTTTCTTGCTGAATATTTGGGTGCTAAGGACCCTGTAAACCTGAATCCTGAGGGCAGGATGAGGGAAGGGGTGTGGTGGGAGTTTCTGTTCTGACATTGGCTGGGAGGCTGATGTTCACATAGAAGAAAACAGGGCCAAGACATGCAGGGAGAAGAGAGAAAGAGCCCCGATGGTGTCATTTAAACCTCTTGATCCAGCCAAGAGGTTCAAAGGTGCACGCGCGCACACACACACAGGCACACACATGCATACATATATGTCTTTTTTGGGGTGGTTTTTTAGGAAGGAATCTCCTACCTAGCACGCATTTTGTTTTTTACCACTTTTGCAAGCCTGTATCTGGAAGTAGAGAGTGTCCTTGTCTGTCTTGGGTAAAGGCTAGTACATCCAGAACGGATGAAAGATAGTAGTACTGCCTCTTCTTCTCAAGAAGTGACAGAAAGCCTTTGTGCTTCTCAGGTCTTGGCTCTTTCTGAAGGAGACAGAGTAAGCCTTTAGTGTTTTGGGTCCTGGAGAGGCACTGGAAACTTCACGTCTCATCTGTTTGCCTGTGAAGTAGCTCAGCCCTTACTGGGACTGGTTCTGGGAGAAGGTGCTGGATGTGGGGCAGTGTGGCTGTAAACAGACATCAGTGCAGTGCCTGAAGAAGGGGGCCAGGCCCCCAAGAACCATCCAGCACTCCAGACCAAGTGACCACTTTGCCCCCAACGTACTGGCTCTTTGACTGGCACCTTCACAGTTATTTTGCTTGACAGAGAGCAGCACTGATTTTTTGGCAACCATGTGAGGAGGACATCTACTGCTTCTCACACACCAAAACCTCTTTTCTCCTTTCCACCCCAATAACAATCTTAGTTCCCACTAATAAGATAGTTACCATTCTCCACAGTAATTCCCTAGGGACCCACAAACCCTAGTGGGCCACTGACATCTGAGTAGTTTAACTTCTCTGGCATTGGTGTCCTCCAAGCTGGGGACACAGCAAGTGGCACCACTGTTTCTTATCAAAGGAGATTATAGCAATTTGCGTAAAAGCTGTGAGACTATGGACTCCTCCAGGAGAGGGACTGTTCCTTCTTTGTAATCACATTCAGAGCAATATGTGGGTCACAGCATCTGCTTAGTAAACGGCAGTGAACTACGTCTGATGTTACTTTTCCAGTCTCTGCCCACACATACTTTTTTCTTTTTTTT
Organism: Balaenoptera borealis; assembly: GCF_965194805.1. Taxonomy (NCBI): domain Eukaryota; kingdom Metazoa; phylum Chordata; class Mammalia; order Artiodactyla; family Balaenopteridae; genus Balaenoptera; species Balaenoptera borealis. The sequence goes on along the minus strand of NC_138870.1, from coordinate 18,756,442 downwards.
TTTTTCACTCTCCAACATTACCATAAACTCATTTATTTAAAAGAAACTGTACGTCCATATCCTGGCTGAATTGGGCATTCATATGATGTGTTAAATGCCCAGGAATAGCACAAAATTAAACCAACTCCATACAAAGCAACTATAAGAACACAAAAACAAAACAAACAAACCAAGAATCATACTTTTAGCTGATGAAAACTCTCTCCCCCAAACCAACCACAAAGTGGTATACTGCCACACATACTTTTTTATATGGTTGCAGTCTTACAATAATAAAGCGTCTTGTATTCTTTGTATTTTTACAGTACAGTTTTGGTTAGACTTGACAACTGGCTGATTCCAGTCCTGAGAAAGAAAGAGAGAGAGGTGGGGGAAAGGTTAGAAAAAGTGGAAGGTGATTCATCTAATTCAATATATGACACATGGAAGTTTGATAATTTTTTTTTCAGTGAAATTAGAATATAATCATTTAATAGATTATTCTTATGTGTGGTCAATGGGCATAAAGTTTCCAGTAAACAAGATGGATAAACTCTAGAGATTTGCTGTACAACATTGTACCTATCGTCAACAATAATGTATTGCACACTTAAAATTTGAGATGGCAGATCTCATGTTACATGTTCATATCACAGTAAATAAAATTTTGAAAAAAAGAGAGAGACGATAACCGTGCCAGGAAGAGGAAATGTTAGCCTGTCTTTGGGTTACTCTGAAGGAGTTAAAAATAAACTGCTCTCAAAACAAATATTCGGACTCATCCTTTCTTTAAAGATGCGTGTGAAGTATTGCTGCCAAAGAGTAATTCATTTGTATTCATAGTGAGCGAATATATCTTTGTAGGACCTCTTATTTTATGATTCTGTATATGAACACATTCAATACACAGAGGAGTCCTTTCATTCATTGATTTGCTCACATTTATTGCATTCCACAAGCCAGGCCTTGTGTGACACTTCAGGAATGCCAAAGCAAGATGGCCTAGACCCAGAGCTTAGCATCCTGATGAGGAGACAGGTAAACCTCAGTAGAGTGTTGTTTGTGCTTTGATAGAAATGTGTGTTCTGGGGTGGGCAAGAATGGGGGAGAAGTATTTAGGTTAGAGTGAGATTTTTATTGGCTGAGATGACTCTTGCAATACTGTTCAAGTATGAGAATCTTCTCTGCTGAGGGAACAACATTGGGGAAGGCACAGAAGAATGAAATAGCTTTCCAAAGAGAAACTGGGAAACTTGAAGTAGGTCACTATAATCGGAGCATATGATACTTGTGGGTTCGTGGCAAAAGATGAGAATAGAGGGGAACATGTGGGCCAGGTTACAGCACATAAAGGTATTAGGAGCCAAGCCTTGTCAAGGAAGTTATGAAGAGCAGGGATAGGACACAATTCACTTCATTCTTTCAGCAAATCATTATTGCATGACTACTGTGTGTTAGGTACTTTGCTGGCCCCTGGAAATACATTGAAGGTGCTAGAAAGTGCTCAATTTCTGGATGTATCTTAGAAGTATAGCTAATAGGATTTGCTGACAAGCCAGATGAGGGGTGTGAGAGAAAGAGGGAGATAAGAGTGGTGGCAGGATCTTTGGCCTGACCATTATAATTTTTTAATGTTGGTGACTCTCACCAACAAGTGGGTAGGAATGAAGCCACACCAACATCTGAATCTAAGGATCAGTCAGTCTCTGGTGATGCAAGAATCCCAGCTCTGGAGAAAGCCCCCTTTCCTTGAGTATTTCTGCGAGTTCTCAAGGGTGTCTTACATGTGCCCATGAAAATGAACGTCCTGGCTGTGACTTATAGTGGCTGCAGTTGCTAGAGCACCACAGACCTATTTCTCTCTCTGGAGCTAAGCTAAGACTTTCTTATTGGTTTTTTAACACATAGATTTTTACTGAGTTGTAAGTACTACATATATGTGTATATATATGTATGTATTTTTTACTGATTTGTAAGTACTATATATATGTATATACATATTTACTGAGTTGAAGTACTATATATATGTATATACATATGTATATTGTATGTATATATATACATATACACACACACACAATTTTATATTCTTTTTTTTGTTGTTTGTGTCATTATAAAGTCTTTAAACTTACTGGTAAAAGTTGTTTAAAATTACTTTCAATGGACAGACCATACTATATTCAGCAATTCCTTATTGCTGAACATTTTTATGTAAGGTAATAATCCCTAATAACTTTGTGTATAAATTTGTAATGATGTAGGTGATGGTTCCTGAAACAGATTTCTATAAATGAAATTACCCGATTAAAATGTAATGATTATCTTCCTTTGAATCCAAATTAAGATTCAGTGCTATCTGGGTATGTTGGCAACGGTTACTAGTCATGTATAAGTTATCTCTTGCCACATAATAAATTACCCTAAAACTTAGCAACTTAAACCAACAGACATTTCCATCTCACAGTTTCTGAGGGGCAGAGAGGCATTTAGAGGAGTGATTCTGGCTCAGGGTTTCTCATGTGGTTTCAGTCAGGCTCTCAAGTAGGGGCCATGATCACCTCAGGGCCTGACCAAGCTAGAGAATCCACTTCTAAGGTGGCTCATCCACCTGGCTGTTGGCAGGTCTCAGTTCCTTGCTGGCTGTTTGTGTGTCCAGAAGCTTCCCTCAGCTCCTTGCCACATGGGCCTTTCCACGAGGCAGCTCACAGTATAGCAAGCTGCATCCCCCGAGCAAGTGATTCAAGAAAGAGTGAAAGACAGAGCAACCAAGATGGAAGCCACAGTATCTTTTAAAGACCCAGTCTCTAAAAAAAATTTTTTAATTTAAAATTTTTTAAAAATTAAAAATAAGTTTAAAAAAACCCAAATCCCCAAAACACACAAAATATAAAGGCCCAGTCTCCAAAGTCACACACTGTCGCTTTTGTTTCATTCTATTTGTTTCAGGTGAGTCACTAAGTCCAGCCCACTCTCAAGGGAAGGGAAATTGGCTCTACTTTTGAAGGGGAGAGTGTCAAAGAATTTATGGACATATTTTTAAAATCACCCTAACCTAGGAGTTGGGCCTCCTCTTTCCTCCCTTCCCTTCCTTTCTTTTTTTATCAGCTTTAGAAGGAAGGAGGAGGTCTACCCTGACCCCAGATTCCTGGGAAGTATCCCCAGGAGACTAGATTAATAATCCCAAATGGGCATTAGATAGGTAGAATTTTTTTTTTTTTTTACAGCCCATGACAGAGCCCACATGGCTGCCAAATCATAGGTATTCCCAGAAGGTGTGATGACAGCACCTGTGAGGGAGAAATTTCAAATGTGGCCAGACGCTATTACTGGGGCGTAACACAAGATGCACATTCCTCAAGCAGAAGTAATTCCTGATTAAGAGGACTTCCACTGCCACAAAGTTGCTAATGGTTTGGTGTTTGTGACCTTATATTTATTATGATTTGAATTGGCATTTAATATACCTGGGATGAACAGATGAATTTTTCAATCTCTATCAAGATAAATGAGTTTTTTAAAACATGGATATATTAATGCTAGGGAAATTATTCCAAAAAGCACGTTGGAAAGAATCTATAGAAAATAAACTTGAAAACTTGCATGGAGCAAATGAAGGAAGGGTTAACCTGCAGAGAAATGGTACTGTGGAAGCTCAGATTATTTGGAAGACTTGAAGGACTCCCTGGATCCTTATTTAGAAGGAGGAGGAAAGAGACGTGCCTTAGAACCACTGAGCTCAGAGCCAGTCCGGCCTCCAGCTATTTCAGACTTTGAACTCCATGGGAGATGTTGATAAGAGCCAGGCCTGAAGGTGGGGGAGTTGCTCCTGGTATTAAAAACATCTGATAAGGACTGTCTGCAATTAGAGAACTTCTGGGCAAAATATCAGGTCTTTAAGGCAAACACAACCATTGTTCTGTGACAGGTTTGGGAGGCTGAAAGGTGGAGGGAAGCAGGTAAATGGTAAAACAGAGAGCCATCCTCTGTTACTGAGGATGCCAAGGAAGAGTCAGGAAGACACCAAGACTTCGTGTTCCATAAAACTATGGAAGCAACCCCTCAAAGACAAGATTTAAGGCCAACAAAATCAGAGAAGATTCTGCCTAGCCCTCAAAGAAGAATGTTTCTGGAACAATACTCTGCAATGTGGTGAATGAAAAATGCCCACCACTATGTTGATGTTAATGGAGAATGATCACTTTCTAGAAGGATGTATTCATAATTGCAGCTAACCTTTCCTGAGAACTTGGTGCCATGCAGACTGCTGAGTCTTCACATGTATTATCTCATTTCATTTTCATGACAACCCTAACCCTTAACACCATCCCCAATGGTAGATAAGAAGACTGAGTCCCACCTGGCTCTTTAAGGAACTTTAACTCCTGTTCAAAATCCCACAGCTGGCAAGTGATCAAGGTGAGATTCAAATGCAAAGTCTCCAACTCTAGAATCTGGGTTCTGAGCCCTTAGGCTATGAGAACCCGTCTTGAATGATTTAGTAGTTATATTTTGATCTGATGAGGAGAAGAAAGAACAGAGAGAACACCCAGATTCAGAATAAATAGGATCTGGTAACATGTTTCTGTAGTGTGCTCAGTCCTCTGGTACAAATGGAGTTCTTGGCCAAGATGGTGGAAGAGCTATGGAAACCGTGAGACCTTAGGAGCGAGCAGTGCTGATAACATCAGGTGCCCTCATAAACTACTTCCCCAAAAGGGGGCAAATAGAGAATCCCACTGTTCACTTGTACAGAGGCCTTAAAGGCTGTTAAAGGGTAGGAAGGAGGTATCCCAAAAAAGAGCCACTTAGCAAGTAGAGACACAAGGGCGTCACCTTGATCAGAGGATAAGAAGGGTGGACCATCTGATCAGATCTTTGTCCCCAGATATTGTCTTGAGCAGAAGACAGTTCCTAGACCCAGGTCACACAGTGCCAAATAAACAGGGCCCAGCGTGAAGCTCCAGCCCCATTCTTGAAGGAGTCTGTGATGGGGAAAAGGAGGCTGTGGATGGAGGTGAGTAATCTACAGAGGATGTCACAAAGTTGCCCAGTGTCCTGATCACATGCACTGCTCCTTTTAAGCATATGGGAGTCTGTGACCCAGGCAGGAAGCCAGAAGTACCAGAGTACCCCAGTTAACATGCTGCCCACTTATCCAACTGCCACAATGTGATGCAAAGAAGATCTTTGCATGGGGTTGAAAGAGGACAAAGTTTGTCTCCTACGCATGCCTTGTACTCAACTGTCTACGTGTTCAGATTTTCCTTTTATCACATTTTAGTTGATTTACCTTGAAAAATAACTTAGCCTCTATGAGTCTAAATTTTCTCATCTGTCTCATAATGACCACATATTCAGATTTAGTACAGTGAATATCATATGGTATAAGGGTCCAATAAATGGAGTTATTGAAATATTTATATATTAGAGAAAGAAATGTTAGTTTATGAGTGGGCACAATGTTTCATATTTTATCAGAAGATAACTGAGCCTTTTATTTTTTAATGCCTTGAGAGGCTCTTTGGGTAGAAAAGGTAAAATTTGGGGTGGAAGAGTGGAGAGCATGACCTGGATATGCTGGATTTAGAGCATTCTAAAGATGTTGTCTGTGCTATGCTGTGCTGTAAACACATTTTGTGCCTTCCTGTCTTCAGCTGGGGTTGGCTTCCCACACAGCCTCTGTCAAGGCTCAGGGTAAAGGTTAGGGGAGTGCAGTCCTTAAAGCAGGGGAGAATGCCCAAGAGATGAGATGTAGAGTGGGATTGAGAATGCAGCAAAAGCAAGAAATCAGAAGTAGGGATGAGAAGATACAAATGAAATTATTTACAAAACAGAAATAGACCCACAGACATAGAAAACAAACTTATGGTTACCAAAGGGGAAAGGACTGGGGGAGGGATAAATTAGGAGGTTGGGATTAACATATACACACTACTATATATAAAATAGAAAACCAGCAAGGGCCTACTGTATAGCACAGGGAACTATACTCAATATTTTGTAATAACCTATAAGAGAAAAGAATCTGAAAAAGTATATATATATATATATATATATATATATATATATATATATATATATATATATATATATATATATATCTGAATCACTGTGCTGTACACCTGAAACTAACATAACATTGCAAATCAACTATACTTCAAAAAAAAAGAAGACAGAGAAACACAGAGGGATAATTGATATCCAGCTATATGTAGTATGGGAGTATGAGCAAATTTTATTGAACTCTTGAAGTACAAGGAATTTGAGACTTGTAAACAAGTGATACTTCACTTGATCTCAGCCAAAAGGCCAAGAAGCAACAGTGATAGTTGTGTTACAATTATTACTAGTTTGATTCCACACTTAATCATCTAGGTGAATGGTTGGCAAAAATGGTGATGAGTCTTAAAGGGCTCAATTATCTTTTATGTTTTTTGAAGGAGGGTAAAGGTGGCTGCTCTGCAAAGATGTCCAAATCCTAATCCCCAGATCCTGTGAACATGCTACATGGTAAAAGGGGACTTGCAGGTGCAATTAAGTGAAGAATTTTGAAATGAGGAGATTATCTTGGATTATTCAGGTGGTGCCAATGCAACCAGGAGAGTCCTTACAAGAGGAAGACAGGCATGTCAGAGTCAGAGTGAGAAGATGTAAGAACAGAAGCCAAAGTCAGAGAGGAGAAAAGATGCTTCATTGCTGTCTTTGAAGACCAAGGGTCCGTGAGCCAAGGAAAGCAGACAGCCTCTTGAACCTGGAAAAGGCAAGACAAGAGTTCTCCCCTAGAGCCTCCAGAAGGACTGAGGACCTCCAGATGCCTTGACTTTATCCCAGTGAAACTGATTTTGGACTTCTGACCTCTAGAACTGTAAGATAATACATTCAATTGTTTTCAGGCACTAAATTTGAAGTAATTTATTGCAGTACCCAAAGGAAACTAATATAGAGGAGGAAATTTGACTATTTGGGCAAGAGTGGAAAAGTAGAGGACAGTGTAGTGGTCTGTCCTCTGCCAGGCCCTCTGGGTTGGCATCTGGGTCCTACAAAAGGAAGAGTTATAGGTAGAAAATGAAGGAGCTGTCCTCGTGGAGAGTTTGAGGGATGAGGGCAGAAGCAGCAATGCTTAGGGCTCTGGGTGAGACAGTATGACACAGAGCAGGGAAAGTGTGGGCTAGCACCGTTCTTAGGCGGAGAGGCTTCCAGTGGATTTGTTAGGGGCTATTCTGGGCAGAGAAGAGAGAAGCTTCAGAATCCATGATGGGAGGCGGTATAGGGGCTGGGTGAGACGGTGCCAGGAGAACCAGCAGTGTCACTGATGGGTTAGGACTTGTTTGGAGAAATATTAGATATCCCTGATGACTCCTCAAAAGACTTGAGGGAACACTGATGGAAGGATGATCTGTTACATCAGCAGGGAAAGCCAGACAGTTTGAATTACTGTCATTTCTGTTACTTCACCTATACGGCCCGGAGAAACTTGGACGACAGCAGTTTTAGGAACCCTAATACATATAGTCCAGTTGCTTTCCAGGATTTATCTATACTGCTCCCAGGGATGAAAGCAAGGCTTGTGCTTCAGGCGGTGAAATGCTTTCAGACACCACACAATTAAAGGTCGCTGACCACTAGGTGGCCCCATTTCCATGGACTGGAGAATTTGTTTAGTGACCTCTGACCCCAAGGGCTTGAAACACATTAAAATGATTTGCCTGTGCAGTAACTTGGGTACTACAGACTCTGGGTACTATTTTTTTTTTTTTTTTTTTTTTTGGCTTACAGAGTTATATTAATACAGAAGCTTCTTTTTTCGCTCTCCTTTTTTACTTACAAATGTTCTGTCACCTGCACCAACGAACACGGTCTCCTTACCTATGAAGTCAAATACTTCTGTGTTACCCAGTAGACTTGAGATGTGGACAAGAAAAGGGGAATGGCACTGAAATTCATTTTTTTTTGAAGATTTAGCTTCTTTTTCCTTTTGATGGGAGGACAGACTATACAAGGACTTAACTCAGTTATTCACTTTATATGTTGTGGGCAGCACAACATTCATGAGCCATCCATCTCTGCACCCAACAAACATTTGCTGAGGGCGTATTCTGAGCAGAATCAATTTCCTAAGCATCACAGTGGGTTATATAACCTTAAAAAACCCACAAGGCTCCAATTGTAGAAAACCTTAACATTTTATGGAGGAGAACAGAGAGGTAAATTATTAAATATCACATATGGGGAATAAAGTATATAATATAAAGTATCGTCTATCTTCACGCATTCAGTCATCATGTTCGTGCATTTATTTTCACACGTAATACCTTGCCACTTCCTTTCACCAGTATTTATAATATTATTATACTAGGAAAATGTGTTTGAGTTCTAACAGCTGAAGAAAAATGAAATCTTGAAACACAGCCATTTTAAACTCAGCATTCATATTTTCAAACATAAAGAGGAATGACAAGTATCTATAAGATTGATCTGAAATACATTGGAAAGTCCAGGAAATGGGGAAAACAGAAAATTTTACAGTGTTCTCTTAAAGCCCAACAAAAAATATGTGGAAATAAATTAAAATTTCTGGAGCAAGATACTATTTTAAAAATACTGGAAATATTTGAAAAACACTGATGTGTTTTAGTTGATTGTCCTTACCACGTTTGGGCAGAGGATATTTTGTTTCCTAAATTCAGGTGTTGATATTTGAGATGTCTTCTATTCATTATTTTCTATTATGGTTGGTCTATGTGATGCCTCTCTCTCATTTTTTCCCCATTCACTCTCTTCCTCCTTCTCACAGACACTTATTCTAATATGTTTCATACATGTCCTTGGCTATGTATGCAAGTGTAAATGTAGCTTTCCTTTGCGTATGTATTTTATTTTATTTTTCACATCTTTATTGGAGTATAATTGCTTTACAATGTTGTGTTAGTTTCTGCTATACAACAAAGTGAATCAGCTAAATGTATACATGTATCCTCATATCCCCTCCCTCTTGAGCTTCCCTCCCACACTCCCTATAACATCCCTCTAGGTGGTCACAAAGCACAGAGCTGATCTCCCTGTGCTATGCAGCAGCTTCCCACTAGACATCCATTTTACATTTGGCAGTGTATATACGTCAATGCTACCCTCTCACTTCATCCCAGCTTCCCCTTCCCCTTCCGGGCCCTCAAGTCCGTTCTCTACATCTGTGTCTTTATTCCTGCCCTGTCACTAGGTTCATCAGTACCACTTTTTAAAATTCCATATATATGCGTTAGCATATGATATTTGTTTTTCTCTTTCTGACTTATTTCACTCTGTATGACAGACTCTAGTTCCACCCACCTCACTACAAATAACTCAATTTCGGCACTTTTTATGGCTGAGTAATATTCCTTTGTATATATGTGCCACATCTTCTTTATCCATTCATCTGTTGATGGACGTTTAGGTTGCTTCCATGTCCTGGCTATCGTAAATAGTGCTGCAGTGAACATTGTGGTACATGTCTCTTTTTGAATTATGGTTCTCTCAGGGTATATGACCAGTAGTGGGATTGCTGGGTCATATGGTAGCTCTGTTTTTAGTTTTTTAAGGAAGCTCCATACTGTTCTCCATAGTGGCTGTATCAATTTACACTCCCACCAGCAGTGCAAGAGGGTTCCCTTTTCACCACACCCTTGCCAGCATTTATTGTTTGTAGATTTTTTGTTGATGGCCATTCTGACTGGTGGGAGGTGATACCTCACTGTGGTTTTGATTTGCATTTCTCTAATGATTAGTGATGTTGAGCATCTTTTCATGCACTTGTTGGGCATCTGTGTGTCTTCTTTGGAGAAATGTCTATTTAGGTCTTCTGCCCATTTTTGGATTAGGTTGTTTGTTTTTTTGATATTGACCTGCATGAGCTACTTGTATATTTTGGAGATTAATCCTTTGTCAGTTGCTTCATTTGCAAATATTTTCTCCCATTCTGAGGGTTGTCTTTTTATCTTGTTTATGGTTTCCTTTGCTGCGCAAAAGCTTTTAAGTTTCATTAGGTCCCATTTGTTTATTTTTGTTTTTATTTCCATTTCTCTAGGAGGTAGGTCAAAAAGGATCTTGCTGTTTTATGTCATAGAGTGTTCTGCCTATGTTTTCCTCTAAGAGTTTTATAGTATCTGGCCTTATATTTAGGTCTTTAATCCATTTTGAGTTTATTTTTGTGTATGGTGTTAGGGAGTGTTCTAATTTCATTCTTTTACATGTAGCTGTCCAGTTTTCCTAGCACCATTTATTGAAGAGGCTGTCTTTTCTCCATTGTATTCTCTTGCTTCCTTTGTCAAAGATAAGTTGACCATATGTGCATGGGTTTATCTCTGGGCTTTCTATCCTGTTCCATTGATCTATATTTCTGTTTTTGATTACTGTAGCTTTGTAGTATAGTCTGAAGTCAGGGAATCTGATTCCTCCAGCTCTGTTTTTCTTTCTCAAGATTTATTTGTCTATTCGGGGTCTCTTGTGTTTCCATACAAATTGTGAAAATTTTTGCTCTAGTTCTGTGAAAAATGCCATTGGTAGTTTGATAGGGATGCTTTGAACTTGTAGATTGCTTTAGGTAGTATACTCATTTTCACAATATTGATTCTTCCAATCCAGGAGCATGGTATATCTCTCCATCTGTTTATGTTACCTTTGATTTCTTTAATCAGTGTTTTATAGTTTTCTGAGTACAGGTCTTTTGTCTCCTCAGGTAGGTTTATTCCTAGGTATTTTATTCTTTTTGTTGCAGTGGTGAATGGGATTGTTTCCTTAATTTCTCTTCCTGATCTTTCGTTGTTAGTGTATAGGAATGCAAGAGATTTCTGTGCATTAATTTTGTAACCTGCAACCTTACCAAATTCCTTGATTAGTTCTAGTAGTTTTCTGGTGGCATCTTTAGGATTTTCTATGTATAGTAGCATGTCTTCTGCAAACAGTGACAGTTTTACTTCTTCTTTTCCAATTTGTATTCCTTTCATTTCTTTTTTTTCTCTGATTGCCATGGCTAGGACTTCCAATACTATGATGAATAATAGTGGCAAAAGTGGACATCCTTGTCTCGTTCCTGATCTTAGAGGAAATGCTTTCAGTTTTTCACCATTAAGAATGATGTTTGCTGTGGGTTTGTCATATATGACTTTTATTATGTTGAGGTAGGTTCCCTCTATGCCCACTTTCTGGAGAGTTTTACCATAAATGGGTATTGAATTTTGTCAAAAGCTTTTTCTACATCTATTCAGATGATCATATGGTTTTTCTTCTTCAATTTCTTAATATGGTGTATCACATTGATTGTTTTGTGTATATTGTAGAATCCTTGCATCCCTGGGATAAATGCCACTTGATCATGGTGTATGATCCTTTCAATGTGTTGTTGGATTCTGTTTGCTAGTATTTTGTTGAGGACTTTTGCATCTATGTTCATCAGTGATATTGGTCTATAATTTTCTTTTTTGTGATATCTTTGTCTGGTTTTGGTATCAGGGTGATGGTGGCCTTGTAGAACGAGTTTGGGAGTGTTCCTCCCTCTGCAATTTTTTGGAAGAGTTTGAGAAGGATAGGTCTTAACTCTTCTCTAAATGTTTGACAGAATTCACCTGTGAAGCCATCTGGTCCTGGACTTTTGTTTGTTGGCAGATTTTTAATTACAGTTTTAATTTCATTACCTGTGATTGGTCTGTTTATATTTTCTATTTCTTCCTGGTTCACTCTCGGAAGGTTGTGCTTTTCTAATAATTTATCCATTTCTTCCAGGTTGTCCATTTTATTGGCATATAGTTGCTTGTAGTAGTCTCTTATGATCTTTTGTATTTCTGCGGTGTCAGTTGTAATTTCTCCTCTTTCATTTCTAATTTTATTGAATTGAGTCCTCTCCCTCCTTTTCTTGATGAGTCTGGTTAAATGTTTATCAATTTTGTTTGTCTTCTCAAAGAACCATCTTTTAGTTTTATTGATCTTTGCTATTGTTTTATTTGTTTCTATTTCATTTATTTCTGCTCTGGTGTTTATGATATTTTTCCTTCTACTAATTTTGGGTTTTCTCTGTTCTTTTTCTAGTTGCTTTAGTTGTAAGGTTAGATTGTTTATTTGAAATTTTTCTTGTTTCTTGAGGTGAGCTTGAATTGTTATGGACTTCCCTCTTAGAACTGCTTTTGCTGCATCCCATAGGTTTTGGAACGTTGTGTTTTCATTGTCATTTTTTTCTAGGTAGTTTTTGATTTCATCTTTGATTTCTTCACTGATCCCTTGGTATTTAGCAGTGCACTGTTTAGCCTCCATGTATTTGTGTTTTTTACTATTTTTTTCCTGTAATTGATTTCTAATCTCATAGCGTTGTGGTTGGAAAAGATGCTTGAGATGATTTCAATTTTCTTAAATTTTGCAAGGTTTGATTTTTGACCCAAGATGTGATCTATTCTGGAGAACGTTCTGTGTGCACTTGAGAAGAAGGTGTAGTGTATTCTTCCACTTTCGGGTGGAATGTCCTAAAAATATCAATTAAGTCTATCTGGTCTATTGTGTCTTTTAAAGCTTGTGTTTCCTTATTTATTTTCTGTCTGGATGATCTGTCTATTTGTGTAAGTGGGGTGTTAAAGTCCCCTACTATTAATGTGTTACTGTCTATTTCTACTTTTGTGGCTGTTAGCATTTGCCTTATGTATTGAGGTGCTCCTATGTTGGGTGCATAAATAATTATAATTGTTATGTTTTCTTCTTGGATTGATCCCTTGATCATTATATAGTGTCCTTCCTTATCTCTTGTAACAGTCTTTATTTTAAAGTCTACTTTATCTGATATGAGTACTGCTACTCCAGCTTTCTTGTGATTTCCATTTGCATGGAATATCTTTTTCCATCCCCTCACTTTCAGTCTGTATGTGTCCCTAGGTCTGAAGTGGGTTTCTTGTAGACAGCGTATATAAGGGTCTTGTTTTTGTATCCATTCAGCCAGTCTGTGTCTTTTGGTTGGAGCATTTAATCCATTTACATTCAAGGTGATTATCAATATGTATGTTTCTATTACCATTTTCTTAATTGATTTGGGTTTGTTCTTGTGGGTCTTTTTCTTCTCTTGTGCTTCCCGCTTAGAGAAGTTCCTTTAGCATTTGTTGTAAAGCTGGTTTGGTGGTGCTGAATTCTTGTAGCTTTTGGGTGTCTATAAAGCTTTTGATTTCTCCATTGAATCTGAAGGAGATCCTTGCTGGGTAGAGTAATCTTAGTTGTAGGTTTTTCCCTTTCATCACTTTAAGTATATCGTGCCACTCCCTTCTGGCTTGCAAAGTTTCTGCTGAAATATCAGCTGTTAACCATATGGCGATTCCCTTGTATGCTATTTGTTGCTTTTCCCTTGCTGCTTTTAATATTTTTTCTTTGTATTTAATTTTTGACAGTTTGATTAATATGTGTCTCAGCCTGTTTCTCTTTGGGTTTATCCTGTATGGTACTCTCTGCACTTCTGGTATTGACTGACTATTTCCTTTCCCATGTTAGGGAAGTTTTTGGCTATAATCTCTTCAAATATTTTCTCATCCTCTTTCTTTTTCTGCTCTTCTGGGACCCCTATAATTTGCATGTTGGTGTGTTTAATGTTGTCCCAGTAGTCTCTGAGACTGTCCTCAATTCTTTTCATTCTTTTTTCTTTATTCTGCTCCCTGGCAGTTATTTCCAACTTTTTATCTTCCAGCTCACTTATCTGTTTTTCTGCCTCAGTTATTCTGCTATTGATTCCTTCTAGAGTATTTTTAATTTCAGTTATTATGTTGTTCATCACTGTTTGTTTGCTCTTTAGTTCTTCTAGATCCTTGTTAAATGTTTTTTGTCTTTTCTCCATTCTGTTTCCGAGATTTTGGATCATCTTTACTATCATTATTCTGAATTCTTTTTCAGGTAGCTTTCCTATTTCATCTTCATTTATTTGGTGTTGCAGGTTTTTACCTTGCTCCTTTGTCTGCAACATATTTTTTTGTTGTTTCATTTCTTTTTTTTGATGGGTGGGGCTGTATTCCTGTCTTACTGGTTGTTTGGCCTGAGGCAACCAGCACTGGAGTTTTCAGGCAGTTGGATAGTGCCAAGTCTTGGTGCCAAGATGAGAACCTCCAGGAGGCCTCACTCTGATTAATATTCCCTGGGGTCTGATGTTCTCTGTTAGTCCAGCGGTTTGGACTTGGAGCTCCCACCACAGGAGCTTGGGCTCGACCTCTGGCCTCAGAACCAAGATCCCGCAAGTCATGTGGCATGGCAAAAAAAAAAAAAAAAAGAATAAAAGGAGCAGTACAATAACAAAGAATAAAAAACAAAATAAAGTTAGAAAGATAAAAAATATATTAGGAAAAATAAAAATATAATTGAAACAACTGCAACAAGATAAAATAAAACCACAACAGGAAAAAGAAAAGGAGAACAAGCCAAAAGGAACAGAACAATAACAAAGTATAAAGAATAAAATAAAATTAGAAAAATAAAAGATTTATTAGAAAAAAGAAAAATATAAATGAATCAACAACAATGAACCACCAAGGTAAAACAGAGTGCCAATCTAAAACAGGAAAAAAAGAAAAAGCTTTGGCTATGGGGGGGTGGAGTTTATGTGGGGGTGGAACTTAGGCAGGGGTGGAGTTTAGGGTGGGGCAGGACCTTGGCAGGTGGGGGGTGATGTTTGAGTGTGGGACAGGGCCCAGGCTCAGGACCCCCACAGCCAGAAAAGGCCTGGGGGCAGAGCCTAGGCTGGGTGACATTCAAGCATGGGGTGGGGCCTCTGCTTAGGACTTGCACAGACGGGGAGAGGCAGCACGTCCAAAGGGGGGCCTCTGGAGTGTGGAGTTCCAGAGTCTGGAGATAAGGCTCTGGGTGAGGGTGTGTGGGTGGGATTTAGGCCCAGCAAGGTTGGAGCGGATCTCAGAGGGGTCCTCCAAGTGTAGAGGTAGAGCCCTGGCTGGGGGTGTAGGGGTGGGGCTTGGGCTCTGCGTGGCAGGAGGGAGGCTCTGAGGGCAGAGGATTAGGTCCCAGCGACCAACAGGCTCCCTGGTGCCTAAGTGGACAGGGAAAGCACTGGCTTCGATCCCTTCTGTTCTTCCTCACCCACCCTGGTCTCCGCCAGGGTCTCCCTGGTCCCTGCTGGACCCCTAACCGTGGGTGGGTCCTGCTGGGTGTAGGAACTCCTCCCCTCCCCCAGCCACCCCTCAGGGGTGCCAGTCCTGTAGGTCCGGCCTTTACTTTTGCTCCACCTTCCCTCCCTCCCTCTCCCTCAGGACCTGTGTCACTGGACGGGGTCTCAGTGGGCAGAAGATCAGGCCAGGGATCTCAGCAGGCTCCTGGGGGCCCTATTGGGCAGAGGAAACCTGGCCATGCTCCCTTTTAATCCTCAGCCTTCCCAATGGTCCCCCAATTTCCCCCTTCAGGCGTGGGATCCCTTCCCCTCCCCCAGCCACCCCTCAGGGATGCCAGTACCATCCCGCCTCCACTTCTCCTCCCCCTTCACTCCCCCCAACACCCCACATCCTATCCAGTCACTGGGGGTTCCTCCCATCCCCTTCGGTGTCAGTGGTCCCCCACCGGTGCCTGGTATGTGCCTTCGTTGTGCGGAGATGTGAATTCTGCATCCTCCTAGTCTGCCAACTTGACTCCGCCCTGTGTGTATGTATTTTAAATGTGCTATGTGAAAGAGTTTCTTCTTTTTATTAAATTTATTTTTTATTGATGTATAGTTGAATTACAATGTTGCGTTAATCACTGCTGTACAGCAAAGTGACTCAGCTATACATATATATACATTCTTTTTCATATTCTTTTCCATTTTGGTGTATCACAGGATATTGAATATAGTTCCCTGTGCTATACAGTAGGACCTTGTTGTTTATCCATTCTATATATACTAGTTTGCATCTGCTAATCCCAAACTCCCAATCCATCCCTCTCCTACCCCCCATCCCTTGGCAACCACCAGCGTATTCTCTATGTCCCTGATTCTGTTTCTGTTTCTGTTTCATTTGTGTCATATTTTAGATTCCACATATAAGTGATATCATACAGTATTTGTCTTTCTCTTTCTGACTTACTTCACTTAGTATGATAATCTCTAGTTGCATCCAAGAATTTCTTCTTTTTTTCACCTACTTAATTTCATCCAGAATGGCTCTACCAGAACAGAGAGGGAAGCAAAAACACCAGCTAAGCTTGAAGACTCTAAAAGCAGATAGGATTGGGTGGGGGAATTGGGGAGATGCTATGAAACGGTACAAACTTGCAACTAGAAAATGAGTAAGTTCTGGAGATCTAATGCCCAGGACAGTGATTATAATTAATAATACTCTATAATATGCTTAAATTGCTAAGGGACTGGATCTTAAATATTCTAACCATAAAAAAGAAATTATAATCATGCGACATGATAGAGGTGCTGGCTAAGCTATGGTGGTGATCATATTGTGATATATAAATGTATCAAGTCAACATGTTTTATGCCTTAAGCTTACATAATGTTTTACGTCCATTACATCTCAATTAAAAATAATTTAAAAATAAATAAATAAAATAAAACAGAAAGGACCAGTGCCCTCTTCCTAGGCGGAGACTGGTAAAAAGCTGGCCCCTGCCATTGCATGGTATAGGAGGGACAGACAACATCTACAGGATGTATGTTTAGGCAGAGGACCCTGAGAGACCAACATAGAGTTTTACTCCCAGCATAATAGGGGGCACAGCTAAGTGATCTTCTGTGTACTGGACAGTAACCTGGAGAGGAAGGACTTTGAGGTCACCAAGACTTTTGTGTCTCTAGAGAGGAAGAACAGAAGTAGCAAAGAGAGAGTTTGTATGTATCAGACTTAGACAGGCTTCCAGCCCATTGTTCTTATAGTCATGACAAAGAGAATAAAGTGGTGACCTGCATAGATGCACCACCAAAGACCGATTGAAATGCAGATCATGGCAGCAGCTGCTAAAATAGACTGACAATAATGGCCAAGACCAGATGTTTCACTCTTATTTTTTGACATTGCATAAGCACTCCAGAATGTTGACATTTACTGCAGGGGTGGAGTAGGCCATGCAATGGACTGAGATTTTCTTCTTTATACTTTGTAGCTGCAGGAGATGGTTGGTGAGCAGTGATGAAAACATGTGTGATGGAACAAGTAGAAGAAAATGTCCTTGAATTGCATCTGAGCTCTCCCTTTTGAAGAGCAGCACAGGATTATAGCACCTGAAAGAAGAATTACATCGAAACTTCAGAGTAAAGTCATAGTTTTTACCCTCAAGCAAACTTATTGAACTTATTTATTAGCTCTAATAGTTTTTTAGTGGATTCCTTTGGATTTTCTAAATACATGATTCTGTCATCTGCTAATATCTTAGCAGATGTCATCTGCTTTACTACTTCCTTTCCAATCTGGTGACTTTTCTTTTCTTTACTTGACTAATTGTCCTGGCTAGAACTTCCAGAGTGAATAGAAGTGGTGAGAGTGAATATTCTTCTCTGACCTTAGTGGGAAAGATTTCGCTCTTTCTCTCTTTTTTTTTTTCTTTTATAAATTTATTTATTTATTTTATTTATTTTGTTTTTGGCTGTGTTGGGTCTTCGTTGCTGCATGCGGGCCTTCTCTAGTTGTGGCGAGTGGGGGCTACTCTTCATTGTAGTGTGCAGGCTTCTCATTGCAGTGGCTTCTCTTGTTGCAGAGCACAGTCTCTAGGCATGCGGGCTGAGTAGTTGTGGCTCATGGGCTCTAGAGTGCAGGCACAGTAGCTGTGACACATGGGCTTAGTTGCTCTGCGACATGTGGGATCTTCCCAGACCAGGGCTTGAACCCACATCCCCTGCATTGGCAGATGGATTCTTAACCACTGCACCACCAGGGAAGCCCGATTTCACTCTTTCATTATTAAGTATGATGTTAGCTGTGTCTTTTTCATAGATGTCCATTATCAGGTTAAGGAAGACCCCTTCTGTTCCTAGTTTGTTGTGTGTTTTTATCATGAAAGTGTGCTGGATTTTCCTCAAATACCTTTTCTGCATCTATAGAGATGATCATGTGTTTTTTGTCCCTTATACTATAAATATGGCATATTATGTTGATTGATTTTGGGGGGGAATGTCAAACCAACCTTGCATTTCTAAGATAAATCTCACTAGGTTGTGGTGTATAATCCTTTTTACATGTTGCTAGACTTGTGGTCCTAGTTGTGGTAGGCTAAATAATGGCTTTCCAAAAGATACACTTGTCATAATTCCTGGATGGAACCTGTGATTGTTACCTTATATGGCAAAGACTTTGTAGATGAGATTAAGTTAAGGATCTTGAGATGGGGAAATTATCTTGGGTTATCTAAGCGGGCCCTACATGCAATCACAAGTGTCCTTTAAGAGGGTGGCAGAAGGAAATTAAAGACAGAATAAAAGAAAGCAATGTGACCATGGAGAAAGAGATTGGAGTGACAATGACCACATTCCTTGGCTTTCAGAACTCTGAAAGAATAAATTTCTATTGTTTTAAGGCACCAAATTTGGGTCATTTGTTATAGTAGCCAGAGAAAACCAACATACTAGTATTTTGTTGAAGACTGTTGTGACTCTATATTCATAAGGTATATCGGTCTTTAGTTTTCTTTTCTTGTGATATCTTTATCTGGCTTTGGTATAAGAGTAAAACTGGCTACATGGAATGAGTTGGGAAGTGTTCCCTCCTATACTACTTTTTTGAAATATTTTTGCAGGACTGGTATTCATTCTTCTTTTATATATATCTGCATTCCTAAAGATTATTTGAAATCTGCAAACTTTATCTGGCTATTTCATGATGTTGACTGCTGTGGATCAAATTTCCCTGAAAAGATTCATGTCTGTTATTTCAGGACATTTTTCTTGAATAATATAGCTTCAGTTATATATTATGTTCTCAAAGTTCTGTTTTAGATGGGAATTTCAATGGTATGTATGTTGCCTGTCTGACTACTGTCCATTTCCATGATTGTTCTCCCATCATTTTAACTCTTCATTTTATTTCATTTTGTGGGCTCACCTTACTTTTATCTTCTATGCTCCTTACTGTATTTTCATCAGTACCTATTTTCCCTTGCACTTCCTCCAGCTCGCTTTTGTTCTGTGACTGATTTTATGTTTTCCCTTCCGATTTCTCCCTGCTTGTTTTCTCTTTCCATTTCCTCACAAAATCTTTGTTGAGCTGCTAGATCTCTGCTCCTTATTCTTGTTTCATGAGGCCACTGCTTACTTAAGATTTTCTTATTTATATTAAATATCTGGTGATAATTTAAATTTATTCCTGGGTAATATTATTCTAGTGAGTGTCCCTCACTTGTCAGCTGATTTTTTCCCATTTCTTTCTTCTTCTCCTTCCTCTCCCTCTCCTTCTAGTATCTTTATGTGGTTCCTAAACAGATTTCCTTTTTAAAATTTATCAGTGAAACAGGTCATTTCCTCTAGCTATTTACAGAAATTTGGGAGAGTGAGGAAGGACCAAGGTTTTGGGGCAGAATAGTTGGATAGACAAACACAAAGTTTGTTTGTTTAACAAGGGAAAGTCTCTCTTCCACTATTACAGAGACAAACCGCTTCATTAAAAATGGCGCCTTTGTGTGATTCCTTATTTGGCTTTGCCTGCACCAATATTTGGAACCAAACTGAATTCCAACAGTTGAAGCATGCTCCTTCTTCCTACTGTTGTAGACCAGGGATATAAGATTTTGTACCTTAGGATGTGCACCTCTGTTTGTACTTTTTTTCTGGATCTTTCGAGGCTCTACAGCTGCAGCATTTTTTTTTCCCCTCTGGGTTTTTTTTTGGGAGGGGGTGCATTTGCCTGCTTGATTCTCATTGCTTTTGAAAGCCCTTCCACCTATTTTCTGTTTTGGAGTTTCAACTGTCTTCTAGTTTTGCCAAAAACAACTTCAATGTTTGTGTTTCTCTTTTTCCTCATTGTTTTTGGATGATTTCCAGAAAGAAAAGGCAGAAGTGCCAGCTTTGGAAACAAGATATTTCTATCTTAAATTTGGACACTTTTTTATACTTGCCTTTTTTTTCCCCCTTCTTCACTTTACATTATTCTTTTTTTGTAGTTGATCTGTGCTCACAGTTTCATCTGAATGAATTACAATTAAATTTTCATCTTTATCCCTGGCTTCTCTCCCTGCATAGTGGACATTGTTCCTTGATTTGAATTTAAATAAGGTATGCTAATAGACATTTGTAGTATATTCTAATGGATGGAGATCTCTCTTTCTCTCTCTCTTTCTCTGTCTCTGTCTCTCTCTCTCTCACACACACACACACACACACACACACACACACACACACACACACACGAACAGCTTCCATTCAGGCTTCCACTGAGCCAAAGAGCTGCAAAGTCCCTCTCTGAAAGGAGGACAATTGACAACACCAATCAAGGCTTGGTGGCCAAGGTGATGGTTGGAATCATGTGAAACTGGTAAAAATCCAGGGAGAAAATGTTGCACCTTCAGCCCATTCCCAAGTCTCCAGTAAACTGGTTTTAGTTCTAAGAAATCCCCATTTCCACAGGGGTGGACTGTGGCTTCTGGGGCAGCTGGCTTAGGAAAAGGTTTCCATGGCTGAGAAGACAATGGTGGTGGAGGGGAAGCAGGGCAGGGGGAGCAAAGCCTTTGGGAGGGGTTTGGGAAAGGGGATCCCATCTCTTGGGTAATAATGTTAAATAATGTATTAAATATTATATGACACACAATATATTACACATTATTATTTATTTATAAATATTATATTATAATAATATTATATAATACATAGTATACATATTTAAACACATATTTTGAGGTACTAATGTAATATCTTTTAGTATTTCTCCTACTTTCATTTTACAATAATTTTTTTAAGCTCCTAGATCTACCATTCAAGTTTCTTGAAAAATGTGCGTGGTAGGGTATATTTCTACTGGTGATCAGGCTATCAGCAGATTTTAAAATTCTTAACTTGTTGGGGTGGTATCCTGTACTTTCTCTACGACATAGTATTACTTGTTAGGTACTCTCTCCCTTTATTTCCCAAAGCAGCAATAACACAAGGTTGTTGTAGATTTGCTGAGTTTCACTGACTATTTGGCACAGTACAGAGTTGTTAGAGCACTCAGCACAAAATTTCCCAGCCACTGCTGCCATGTGGAAGTCATCACTGGACGTCTTCCTTAGGGTCCTGCTTGCTGATTCCTTTGCTCATCTGTCCTTCCCCAACCCCCAACTATTTCACAAGACCCTTCTCCATAATTCCATCACTCCCAAAATGGTTGTTTATTCTACCTGCCAGGGAAAGATCCCAAATTCTTGTGGCTTTATGTATCAGGATGCTTCTGGTGAGTATGAAAAACCCCATTCAAAGTGGCTTAGATCATAAAGATGTTTATTTTTTTAAATTTATTTTTATTTATTTATTTGTTTGTTGTTTTTTTATTTTGGCTGTGTTGGGTCTTTGTTGCCGCGTGAGGGCTTTCTCTAGTTGCGGTGAGTGGGGGCTACTTGTCGTTGCGGTGCATGGACTTCTCATTGCGGTGGCTTCTCTTGTTGTGGAGTACAGGCTCTAGGTGCGTGGGCTTCAATAGTTGTGGCACATGGGCTCAGTAGTTGTGGCTCACAGGCTCTAGAGCGTAGGCTCAGTAGTTGTGGCACACAGGCTTAGTTGATCTGCGACATGTGGGATCTTCCTAGACCAGGGCTCGAACCCATGTCCCCTGCATTGGCAGGTGGATTCTTAATCACTGTGCCACCAAGGAAGTCCCATAAGGATGTTTATTATCTCACACCTGAAGTCCAGAGGTAGGGAGGCTCCAGACACTGTTAAAGGTTCAATGATGCCATCAGGTACCCTGTTTCTTTCTGGTTTGGTTTTCTTCTCTGCAGTTCTTAGTATGTTGCCTTCTTTCTCAGACGACCTCTCTTCATAAAACATGGCAACAGTTCTAGGCATCATAATTAAATATTTATTTATTTATTTATTTATTTATTTATTTATTTATTTACTTCGGCTGTGCCAGGTCTTAGTTGCAACATGTGGGATCTTTGTTGTGGCATGTGGGATCTTTAGTTGTGGCATGCGGGATCTTTTAGTTGCAGCATGTGGACTCTTAGTTGCGTCATGCATGTGGGATCTAGTTCCCCAACCAGGGATCTACCTAGGCCCCCTGCATTGGGAGCGTGGAGTATTGCCCAGTGGACCACCAGGGAGTCCCCTAGGCATCATAATTAAAACCCAACATCCAGAAGTACAGAGAAATTGCCTCGACCCGTTTCTTCTTTTTAAGAGCAAAGAAACCTCTCCCAGAAGCCTTCAAGCAGAACCCCTCACATATCTCTCGGCCATTACTGGCTTGGATGGTCAAGATTTACCCCTGAGTTAGGAATATGCCCACCCTGGCATGGAGGTAGAGATTTGAATAATCAGGATTTTGTCTGTAGGAAAGAAGTAGGGAATTAACTTTGTATAAGTGACAAATAGTGCTTGAGTACTCTATTATGCATTACAATTTAACATGTTTTCTTTACATTTTTTCCATCTAAAAAGGTTGATGGGGTAAACTCACCTTTATGATCACATCAACATTTTGAGGTATCTTCTCTAAAAAGAAGTCCAGGTTTTTGTTGCTTATTTTGTTTTGTGAGGAATTCTGCCTTCTTCTTAGGCTCGTCAGCTCATATTGCAGCAATTAGCTATTAAATGACATGTTTTGCTCCTATTATAATTTTTAGATTTTTAATTTCTCTAGAATTTTCCAAGATATTAGTGAGAGGCATAATATCTAGGTCTTTTGGCCCTTATTTTTAGCTTCATCACTTTAACATCAATTCAATACTTTGTTATGGCTCTTAACTTACCCAGTGTTGATAACTTGGTTGTCTCTTAATCTATTTGAATACAAGTTGCCTCATGTGTTTGGGTAGATATAAAATAACTGCTTGTTCCAAAGTTTTAAGGCTCTCCAAAGTTGGTGGGGCATAGAAAAGCATTGAATTACTTGAAAAAGTTTATTCTGCCTGATCTATTTAATCTTGACTTACTTAGATCCATGATAATGAAATATCCTCTTTAATTGAATATGCAAATAATGAATAATGCTAATAACTTCAATAATTGCTCATCATTATACCAGTAAGATGCATCAAAATCAATCTTTATTGCCTATTTTTTAATGTTAATATATTTTAGTATCACATTTGTGTTTTCAAAAGGTATTTTGTGTTGTCTTTATAAAATTCCAGGATAAAGGTCAAAACTCCAAAGATTGGGGTTTAATGACCATGTCTGTATATTCTTTTTTTATGACACATAGTCTCAAGATCTTGAATATCATAAAATTCTCATGTGGTTGGCTATAACACTTTTATGGGATACACAATAAAAAGTAAATTGAGCAAAATTGATTCATTCCCTATATTATTCATAGAATAATATAAACTTGGAGGAATATAGAACTTAATCCCATAGCCAGATCATACCTTTCTTACAACCCCTGCCAAAAATATGCGTGAATTATCTGATTATCAAATATAAGAAAGGGTGACAAATTAGGAGTCTTGTTTGCTTAAAGTTTAAATAGAAAACAGTTTAATTCAATGTGTACTTAGGACATATATAAGATATCTAAGCAGTATAAAGATGAGAAAGTTCTTAGAGTCTGATTAACAAGCTGATAGAAAAAGTCATTTTAATTTACATGTTACCTAAATCAAATTACTAAGCTATTTATATTTATAAATTATATGTAAAGGTACTTATATATATAGAAGTTATATTTTATTATGTCATATCCTACCACCACCATGGGAGGTTGTTTACTAGTGACTTACTTTTATTTGCTACTAGAGGGTCAGATTAATACAGAAGAAACTCAAGTGATACAAAGACAACCAAGGATTCTACATTTAAAAACTGTTTAGTAGAATGCCTTGAATTCCTAAGAAACAGCAATAACATTCATTCTTGCATAAAGAAGACAGAATTGAGTGAAATGAGAGAAAAAAGTCAATTAGTTTACCTAAGAATAAAGTCCTGAAAATCTTAACCCAGGATTTTTCCTCCTGCAGTACTCAGAAAATATTACAAATCTCATCTCACATACTCTTGGATGTCTTCATCATTCCTTCTCTCTGAATGAAATAAACTCCTATTTTGCCTTTAGTTTATTACCTAAATCCTAAACCGCAGTTATAAGTTATTTGTTGCAATCTTTTAATGAAAATTTAAAATCCTAACCAGAAGTACTGCTTGACTAGATATTTACTGCTTCACTACAGATGTAAGTCAAGGGAGCACCTATAGGAAGCATTTATTTTGGGTCCTGTTCTACATGGCCAGTATCTGAGTCACTGTGATTGAAATTCTAAATCCATTTTGAACCCATTGGGTTCAAGCACTAAGCACTTTTATGGCAGTTCTAATAGTCTGGACTATTTCTCTGACTACCTACATGGCAACCTGCCACTTTCCTTTGAGTTTTTGCTAACCTTAATCCACAGACATTGTTGGCAAAATATTTGCTAAGAAGCTTTTCTCAGAGATGACTACAAAATGTGACTATTGCATATATTAAACTTCTGGATGGTATGACAGATTTTCTAATATTGTTCAGTTTTCTATCTTTTTTGTCTGCTTTTGATTTGATCTTTCAAATACAGGTACTCTTTTGTATGCCTCACACCATTTGGGAAGGTGGGGGTGTGGTTATCTCCTACTAGGTTTCAGCTAGCCAAAGAATTTTTATCACAATTTTTATTCTTCTCATAAAAGTTTATGAATTGAAGATGAAAGATGGCTTAGCAACCTGGAAAAGGATTTTATTTCATTCAATGGGATCTGTTTGAGAGCACTCAAGAAGTGACTTTTTAAATTTAAAGTGATCCCTTGGGTACTATGATAGAATAGTTTATAGACTACATTTCATCGTATGAAATGTATATAGTTGTATAAAATGTAAATGATTGTATTATGTGTATGTGTGCACACGCACACAGAATTTTGAATTGAGTGCATTTATATTCCAAGCTTTTAAAAGGCAATAGGTGATTGGGCGATTGGGATTGACATGTATACAGTGATGTGTATAAAATTGATGACTGATTAAAAAAAAAAAAAAGAATGTTTGTATAGTAAACAGGCTTGGAATTGGAAGATAGTGTCTCCCTCTGAAACAGAAGCAAATATCCAGTATAATGATAATAATGTCACCCTCTGCATTAAAGGATTGCTTTGCTTGCAGCCTAAAAAAAAAAAAAGGCAATAGGTGGTAAAAAAAAAAAGTCAGTTTGATCTGTGTAACATTTGGTTGTAGGCAGATTCATTACGACTTTTTAAGGTTTAATCTGATCAACATTTATTAAGTTCTTATTATGTAGAAGACACTAGAATGATTAAGAGACAGCTTTTGTCCTTAAGGAATTATTAAAGGGTGCTACACAAGTAGAGTTAACAGAAGGTGGGTGGAGAAATGTGAGTACCGAATGATAAATAATAGAGCTTGGTATTTAAAGGGGAAACAAATTACCTCCAGTTCAGAGCATCAGGAAAGACTTCAAGGAGGACGTGGCCTCTTGGAATGAGCCCTACAGAGGGACGGGATGGGACAGTCCAGCAATCAGATGCAACACGTGTTCTCATTTCACTGTCATCACTACCTTTCTCTTCCCCTGGTCCTCCTCCCAGTCCTCTTTCTCTTTCCCTACTAAGAGGACACAGGTGAGTTGAGAGCTCAAATTTCTTTAACACAATAGAGTATTAATGTGGGCTGAAGAAGAGCTGGCTGAAGTAAAAATGAAATAAAAATGCCAGGACCTTCCCCTTATACTTTTGTCTCTGTTTCCTCCTTGCTGTTCCTGTTCCTATGATTCACCCTCAGCTTCGTGAGGCCAACGTTTGCTTACCACTGTATACCCAGAGCCTGCAGGTAGCAGGAATTCAGTAAATATTTGCTGAGTGACTGAACAAATAGAAAGATAGAGGGAAGGAAGGGAGGAAGCACTGTAATTTCTTCATTTGATTTTACTAACCTTACCTTTAAATTTTACTATTTACCATTCTATAAATTATTCTGTAGAATAATTAAAGTGTTGACAGGTGAAGATGACAACTTGATTTCCTTATAGATGCAGAGTGCTTCAAGCACAGAGAAAAGAAAACAAGACAGTAAACAATGACCTTCCACCATCATAAAAACACAAAGACCTACATCCTAGTGGAGTCTATAAATTAATCTTATCAAACGAATAAAATACTTCTGTGTTGATTCCAAAGGGAGTAAAAATAAGGAGAGAAGATGTTGAGTATAAAATTTTGTTAAGGCCCATGAATATTTGCAATTAAATGATAATACTTGAACTCAGGTCTGTTAAAGATGAGAAGAGTCTGTGTAACACACATTAGCTACAGAAATGTGGTCCTTAGTCTTTTCAGTGTGCCAGAGTGTACAGACAGACCCCTCCCTCCGCCGCAAACTCTCCCCTTTTTAATGTTTTCCCTTTAAAAATGACTTTTGGTTTTTTATATTTCAACTTCATGGAATGTATTTATCCCTCATTAGAATGTTTTTATAAGAATATTTTTTATTCACACTACTAAAACTCAATATAACTTTTCATTCCTTTCACCTTATTTATTGGAATTCCTTTTCATATTTAATAGTGCTTTATAATTATGTGGTTGAATCTACTAAACAAAGTATATTTAAGGAAGCTTTGCTTCTATTCCTGTTCCCTTGATCTAATCTCTTCCTCCTTATACAGGATACTGCTTTTAATTTTTTAATCATTTATCTGCCTGTTTTAAAAATAACACATGTGTTATATACATATATGTTATATATATACGTTTATATATAGATTTTAAGCATTGTTTATAATATATAATAACCTCTCCCCTTTCTTAGATAAATGACAGATTTTACAAAATTTTCTCTACTTTTCCATTTAACAATATACCCTAGAGATAATTCTATGGTAAATATAACATGCTAAACAAATGATTAGAAGAAAAATTGAGTTACATTTCAAAGAAAATTGAAATTACTTGTAGACTTTTGAAAAATATGTCAATGGGCAACTAATTCTACTGGATATAAAACAGTTGTTTATGAAATAACCATATCAATTGTTTGATAATCAGAAAGTAATGTTTTAAGCATTTACATCCCAACATAGTTTGTTTCATACATATGTACGCATTCATATATATATATATATATATATATATACACACACACACACACACACACACACACACACATATTTGCTTTGGTGAGCTTTTGTTACATTTTATAAAATTGGTAAGGATTTTGCCTTGATGTGTAATGTGTTAGTTGTAATTTTTCCTCATGGAAATAATAGGATGTTTTCTTCAGGTTAGAGTTATGGCACAAGATGTCTGATTTCCAGAAAGGAGTTGCTGATAATAAGAAGATACCTGTATTTTATTTCTTTATCCTAATTCACTAGTATGTTATGATCTTACTACCAAACAGTAGATGGCACTATAAGTATGTACTCATTAGAGGCCAAATTGATTTCTACTAAACTGCAACACGTAATTTATATTTTAATATTTGAGGTTGTTGTACCCAGTGTTCAAAAAGGAATGGACCATCGCCCGAGGTCTGGAAATATATTCCTCATATATTCAGAATTTTTATTAAAAATGTATTTGAAATTACCATTAGTTGTAACTACTAAGGGCTTTTGTGTAGATAAAGTTGATATAGATAAGACTGATGTAAAGTTTACACTTCACATTTTAATTCGGTTTGATGAGTAATTTTATTGGGTTAATCATTCCAGTGCTAGATTATGTAAAACACAGACTGAGTATATATATATATTCCTTAGCTACTAAAAAATGGACTACACATTGCCCATTTTTAAAAGACTCTGATACTTTAAAAAAGAAATCAAAGTAATCTTAATATTGAAATCAGAATTTTGTGGGTCTTCCTTAACTTATATTATGATTTTTTTTTTTACTTTGAAATTTTTATGGTGCTTTTGAAAAGTTGCCAATGGTCTCCATGTTGCTAAATCCAGTTCTTATTCTCAGGCCTTGTTTTGTTTGCCCTGTGAACAGCATTTCACACAGCAGATCACTCTTTTCTTTTGAAACCATCTTTTGTGCTTGGCTTTCAGGACACCACATTCTCTTGGTTTTCCTTCCCCCTAGCTGGCTGTTTGCCTCTCTTAGCTCTTCCCACTTCTCCCGAATCTTCTAATCTTTTAATGTTGGAGTGCCCCAACATTGGTCAATCCTTTATCTTATCTACACTCACTTCCTTATTGATATCATCTAGGTTTACAGTTTTAAATACAAGTAAAATGTCCACATTTTAAGTAGAGTCCAAAAGATTCCATTGTGTAAAAAGAATTGCTGCATCATTTTAAGGCTAACCTGATGCGACAGAGTAGTGGTTGCTAATCAAGTTATATTTAAATTCCACAAAATCATGAGATGTGTTGTTGTGGACCATCTGAGTTCAGTGACCATCTCTTTGGTGACAATGCTCAAATTTATATCTCTAGCCTGGACCTCCTCTCTGAATTCCAGACCTGTATTCAACTGCTTATCTGGCAATTCTACTTGGATGTCTAATAAAAATCTCAAAGTTGCCCCAATTTTTTTCCCACCTCCAAATCTCCTCTGCCATAGTCTTATTTATCTGTTGATGGCAGCTCCATACCTTTTCAGTTGACAGGGCTAAAAACATTGAAAGTATTCCTGACTTGTCATTTCCAACCTGTCATGAAATCCTGTTGGCTCCTGTAACTTCAACATATGCCCAGAACCCAACCCTCTCTCATTGCTCTACAGTTCCTGCCCTGGTTCAATCCATTATCATCTCTCATATGAATTACAGCAACAGCTTTCCAACCCATCTCTCAGCCTCCACTTTGACTGCTTTACAGTCTATTTTTAGCACAGCAGCCAGAGTGGTCCTGTTTATGTTACTCTTCTGCTCAAAACTCTGCAATGGCTCCACATTTCACTCACAATAAAATCCAAGTCCTTACAATGAACTACAAGGTCAAATAAGATCTGGTCCTTATCACATCCTTGAGTTCATCTCTTACTGCTCTTTTTCTCTCTCACTCCACTCTAGCCATACTGACCTCCTTTTTTTCCTCAAACACAGCTGGTCCACCCCTACCTCAGGGCCTTTGCATTGGCCATTCCCTTTGCCTGAAAGACTCTCCCCTCAGTGTTTACTTGGCTTACTCTCTCACCTCCTTGCTTTCTGCACCGCTCACATTGACAAGTATATGGAGGGTCCTGTTTACAATTTTGAACCTTTTCCCTTGTCCCAGCATCCCATCTCTATTACTCTACTCTCTATTTTTCTCCAAAGCACACATCACCTTTGATATAATATTTATTATATTATCTCCTGCACTAATATATAAACTTCTTATAAGCAGAGGTTATTATCATTTGGGATCACTTTTCTGTCAGTGCCTGACAATTGTAGGTAATCAATAAGTATGTGTTAAATGACAAATGAACAAATGAATAAATGATAAGGAGGATGGGACACCATAATCTTTGCAATATTTAGGGTCTCTAAATATCACTTAGTTTTCACTTAGAAAGTATCACTCATTTCGAAGGATAACTTCCTGCTGTAATATTGTCGATTTTTTTCTTTTAAGTCTGAGTGAACCAATGGTGGACTCACTAGAATGAAATTCCAAAATATTAGACAGCTGGCCTAATGAAAACTATAATTCACACAATTTAAGGTGTAGAAAGTAGGCGCTAATATTTGAGGAATGTTTAATATCTTGAATATCTAGATGTCCTAGTAAGGAAGGAAATGGACATTAATCAGACTGCTAACATATGTATGTATATACATAATATATAACATATATATATAATATATATGAATATAATATATAACATGATATGTATTTCATATATATATATATATATATATATATATATATATATATATATGACACAATAGGCCTTTCATATATACATTATCATTTACTTTCTGCAACTCCGCGAAGTAGGTATTGCCCTAATTTTGCCGACTCAGAGGTTTTGGCTTGGGGAAAATAAAATTACTTGACTAACGTCATATACTATAGCTGGTAGCACAGCTGGGATTCAAACCCACTTTTGATTCCTAAGCTCATGATCTTTTCATGGCACTCACTACCCTGCCTCCCTTAATTTTTAAAGTGGAAATATACTTACATATGTATTATACCAAGACCAGGCATGTTAACAAACAAATAATCCAATGATATTTGAAATTTTATATCTCAGCGATGCCTCAGCTTCTAGACTCACCTCTAATTCCAACCTGGTCCAGAACGAACTTGATTTTATTCGATTTTAATTTAGATAAGAATCGATAAAAAAAAACCCACTGGTATTAGGTCCCTATTTATATATATATACCCTAGATTTGGACAAGTGGAGGTAGAATATTTCAAATCTTGTTGCACATTGAATGCTTTAGTCTTTTCGTAAAGAAGAAAGCATTTTAATACACACAATAAAGTTATCCTGACAAGGATACAGTTAGTCTGTTTACCTCAACCACTCTAACAACCAATCTAGATTTGTTTTGATTCCCATAGAACATTAACCTAGCTCTTGACCTAAATTTGGATGGGAAAATAATAATAGAACAAAATACTTTTGTCTGAAGTAGATTCTCCTTCCGGTCCCAGACTCTGGCTGATAATGAGTCAAAGGGCAAAACACAGACAAAGTGCATGCAAAGATCACATGCTGTTTAGAAGTGCAATGAAATCACCCAGCTCCCCCATCTGCTCCCCACACCTGGGTCTCTGGAGACTGCTGATGGTCAGGCAGAGCCCGTGTTCTCCCCACACCTGTTTTGTAGCAATACCACCAGGAAAAGTGTTCTTCCCCTGGCACGTAAGCTATAGTTTGGAGTCACAGAGAGTTCTTTCCTCTCTCATGCCCTGGTGTTAGTAGAGTGACTTTTAGGCCTGGGATGTTTCACGTCACTTTTATTTTGGGATCCCATGTCTTGAGACAGCTGGTGAGTGTTAATGACCAGGCCACTGCGCTCAGGTCTGCACGTCCACTCTCTCATTTCAAAACAAGGGAAACATCCTGGGATGTGGTTCTCACAACAAAAAGGAGACACTAAAGCCTCAGATGATCCTCAGAGGGAGAGGAGATATTTTTCAACTTGGCTTGGGACCAAGTGCTGAAAAACGTGAAACCATTGTTATGTATTACTCCTTTTGGCCAAAAAGTAGAAATTATACAAACACATAAGAAAATTTTATTATATTTTTCTTGCATTCTTTCTTTTCCCCAGATATATTGTTTAAATTTGAACAGTCATACAAATATCCCATGGGAGTGATGCTTCCCACATGGACAGCTTCCTTGCTTATAAGAGATACAATCCAATTCTCTGGTGGCTGAGGGGCCAACTTAAGGCTATATCTTAACCATTGAAGTCCTTATATGCCATTAAGTGGGGGGAAAGAAGGGAAGAATGATAAATGCCAAATCTCTGTAAGCTGATTAAAAATTGTCCTCCATAGTATCGGGTTTAGCGTTGTCTTCATGCCATGTTTGACTACACCAACACAAAAGCCTGGTGACACAAGAAAAAAGAAAAGGAGAACTCAGACATGCTATAAGGTTAGATCAACAACCACATACCTAAATCCATATTCTAGGAACTGGTCTACTTGTTGAAGAGTCAAAGGTGAGTTACATTCAGTCCTTGCCATGAGTTTACCATCCAAGCAGAAAGAAAGAGCTAGAATTTATATATAGTACCTACAAACCAAAAGCAGGAACCATAGAGCAGGTAGATATGATTAATTACCTTACAATCCCTTTCAACACAATGATACCACTGTATCACTGATGGACTCCTGTGGGCCACTGTCCATCACAGGGATGAAAATAATTAGCAGTTTCAGCTAATGAACTAGCTAGATGAGTGAACCATCCAAAGCAAATTGAAATAGAGAAGCAGTTTATGTAGTTCCAGGAGATAATTTATATTTTTATGTAACCCTATCATATTCTTATGAAACTCAAATTATGCTCCCTTCTAAACAGAAAAATATTTGAAGTATGGATAAAATTGAAAAGGTTTAGGGAGTTATTCTGTTTCTTTGAAAAACTTTGTTGCTGTTCTTTTAATCATTATACCATCATAGCCCTTTAGGGTCCCACAACCCTCTTATCTCTAAGAATGAGGAAGAGCTGATTCCTCTTATGCTATAAGGACTTACTTTACATAAAATCTTGATAACTTCCTTTTGAGCTACAGACTTCCACCTACAACAAAACCTAAAAACAAAGCAATTTATTGAATATTACTTCATGCCAGGCTCTATGTTAATTGCTTGTCCATATATCATCTATTTCCTCTTTGTAAAAACTCTCTAAAGAAGCTAATATTACTCCTTTTATTCAGAGAAGGAAATTGTTAGAGATTAACTAACTTGCCCAAGGTTACTCACCTATTAAATGGTAGCAGCAGGATTCAGAGCCAAGGTGTCATAAATAGTGACACTGTATTTGTGAATATGACGAAATAAAGAAATTGTGCTCAGATTTTTAAAAAAAATTCACTACAATTATAATTTATTATTAAAAACCACTGTTGCTTTATATGTAATTGCTCCTTGAGAATATCTGTGCATTTTCCAGAGTAGCCTTGAACTTCACAGAGCTTTAATCCAACTTGAAAGAACAAAGTTTTATCAATATAACTAATTAAGGTCACATACTTTTCTCAAACAAACGAATTATTTGGGGAAGAAAACTGCAAATTTAAGAAAAATCTCTGTGTGTGTTTTAATCTTTACTATGAAATCAGCCAGTGCTTTCCTGTTGACATAATTTCTGCCTAGATCATTAAAAGTACCATATATCTGGAATATATATGCTTTATAGAACAGATAGGGAAAGGGAGTAATTTAGTAGTGTTGTTTGAATGGGAAACAGGAAACTAGGCTTAAAAATAGAGTTAGATTATATGATTCAATTGGCCTCAAAGCCTAAAACATGCTTTTTCTTTTGCTGTCTTAATAGCCTTCTTTATTCTTTTTCCAGTGCATAAATTGCTTTTGCCCTATGAAGAAAGTATTTGTTTAGTAAAAGTGTAGGTGAGAATTAATTTTTAATACAGCAATAAAATCCTACAGAGCACAAAATTCATTAAAAAATATACACACATATGCATATATATATATACATTTCTTAGAAAGACAGAGAATATAAAAACAAATCAGCTTTATGCCTGTCCTGGATCATCATTATCTTTTCTGCTTTTAATACCTACCTAAGTTGGGGATTGACGTAACTCAAGATGGTGGAGTAGAAGGACGTGAGCTCACCCCCTTCTTATGAAAACACCAAAATCACAACTAACTGTTGAACAACCATCAACAAAAAAAACCACTGGAACCCACCAAAAAAAAGATACCCTACACCCAAAGACAAAGAAGAAGCCACAATGAGATTGTAGGAGGGGCTCAATCACAATAAAATCAAATCCCATACTCACTGGGTGGGCAACCCACAAACTGGAAAACAATTATACAGGAGTGAAAGTTCTGAGCCCACTTCAGGCTTCTCAGCCTGGAGGTCCAGCAATGGGAGGAGTCCCCAGAGAATCTGACTTTGAAAGCCAGCAGTGTTTGATCACAGGACTTCCACGGGACTGGGGGAAACAGAAACTCCACTCTTGGTGGGCTCACACAAACTCTTGTGTGCACCAGGACCATGGGGAAAAAAAGCAGTGACCCCATGAGAGACTAGGCCAGACCTACCTCGTATTATTTGAGTGTCTCCTGCAGAGGTGGGGGGGGGGGTGGCAGCTGTGGCTCAAAGACACTGACAGCAGTTCTGGGAAGTATTCATTGGCATGAGCCCTCCCAGAGGCCACCATTAGCCCCACCAAACAGCCTGTAGGCTCCAGTGCTGGGTTGCCTCAGGCCAAACAACCAATAGGGTGGGAACACAGCCCCACCCATCAGCAGACAAGTGAATTAAAGTTTTACTGAGTACAGCCCTACCCCCCAGAGGGACAAGACCCAGCTCCACCCACCACAAGTCCCACCCATTAGGAAGCTTGCCCAAGCCTCTTAGATAGCCTCATCCACCAGAGGGCAGAGAGCAGAAGCAAGAAGAATTACAATCCTGCAGCATGTGGAATGGAAACCACAGTCACAGAAAGTTAGATAAAATTAAACAGAGAGGAATATGTCCCAGATGAAGGAACAAGATAAAATCCCAGAAAAAACAACTAAGTGAAGTGAAGATACGCAACTTTCCAGAAAAAGAATTCAGAATAATAATAGCGAAGATGATTCAGGATCTTGGAGAAAGAAGGTAAGGATGGAGATGGAGGTAAGGATCAAGAAGATGCAAGAAATGTTTAACAAAGACCTAGAAAAACTAAAGAACAAACAAACAGAGCTGAACAATACAATAACTGAAATGAAAAATACACTAGAAGGAATCAATAGCAGAATAACTGAGGCAGAAGAATGGATAAGTGACCTGGAAAGACAGAATGGTGGAATTCACTGCTGCGGAACAGACTAAAGAAAAAAGAATGAAAAGAAATGAAGACAGCCTAAGAGACCTCTGGGACAACATTTAATGCACCAACATCCTCATTATAGGGCTCCCAGAAAGAGAATAGAGAGAGAAAGGACCTGAGAAAATATTCAAAGAGATAATTGCTGAAAAATTCCCTAACATGGGAAATGAAACAGTCACCTAAGTCCAGGGAGCACAGAGAATCCCAGGCAAGATAAACCCAGGGAGGAACACACTGAGACACATAGTAATCAAATTGATAAAAATTAAAGACAAAGAAAAAATATTAAAAGCAAAAAGGGAAAAACAACAAATAACATACAAGGGAACTCCCATAAGGTTATCACCTGATGTCTCAGCAGAAACTTCTGCAGGCCAGAAGGAAGTGGCAGGATATATTCAAAGTGATGAAAGGGAAGAACCTACAACCAAAAATACTCTATCCAGCAAGGTTCTCATTTAGATTTGCCAGAGAAATCAAAAGCTTTACAGACAAGCAAAATCTAAGAGAATTCAGCACTACCAGACCAGCTTTGCAACAAATGCTAAAGGAACTTCTCTAGACAAGAAAGAGACCAGAAACCTAAAACCAGAAACCTAAAACAACCTTGTAATATATAGACTGCTATATCAAAACCTCATGGGAATAGCAAACCCAAAAGCTACAATAGATACACACACAAAAAAGAAAAAGCAACCCAAACACAACACTAAAGATGGTCATCAAACCACAAGAGAAGAGAACAAGAGAGGAAGGGAAGAAAAAAGTCCTACAAAAACAAACCCAAAACAATTAAGAAAATGACAATAAGAACATACATATTGATAATTACCTTCAATGTAAATGGATTAAATGCTCCAACCAGAAAATATAGAATGGATGAATGGATACAAAAACAAGACCCATATATATGCTGTCTACAAGAGACCCACTTCAGACCCAGGCACACATACAGACTGAAAGTGAGGTGATGAAGAAACGTATTCCATGCAAATGGAAATCAAAAGAAAGTTGGAGTCACAATACTCCTATCAGACAAAATAGACTTTAAAATAAAGACTGTTATAAGAGACAAAGAAGGACGCTACATAATGATCAAGGGATAAATCCAAGAAGAAGATACAACAACTGTAAATATATATGCACCCAACATAGGAACGCCTCAATATATAAGGCAAATACTAACAGCCATAAAAGGAGAAATCGACAGTAACACAATAATAGTAGGGGACTTTAACACCCCACTTTCATCAATGGACAGATCATCCAGACAGAAAATTAATAAGGAAACACAGGCCTTAAATGACACATTAGACCAGATGGACTTAATTGATATTTATAGAGCAGTCTATCCAAAAGCTGCAGAATACACATTTTTCCCATGTGCACATAGAACATTCTCCAGGATGGACCACATGCTGGGCCACAAAGTGAGCCTCAGTAAATTTAAGAAAATTGAAATCATATCAAGCATCTTTTCTGACCACAATGCTATGAGATTAGAAATAAATTACAAGAAAAAAAAACTATAAAAAACACAAACACAAAGAATATGCTACTAAACAACCAATGGATCACTGAAAAAATCAAAGAGGAAATAAAAAAATAACTAGAGAAAAATGAAAATGAAAACACAATGAACCAAAACCTATGGGATGCAGCAAAAGCAGTTCTAAGATGGAAGTTTATAGCAATAAAATCTTACTTCAGGAAACAAGAAAATCTCAAATAAACAACCTAACCTTACACCTAAAGCAACTAGAGAAAGAAGACCAAACAAAACCCAAAGTTGGTAGAAGGAAAGAAATTATAAAGATCAGAGCAGAAATAAATGAAATAGAGACAAAGAAAACAATAACAAAGATCAATGAAACTAAAAGCTGGTTCTTTGAAAAGATAAACAAAACTGATAAATCCTTAGCCAGACTCCTCAAGACAAAAAAGGAGAAGACTGAAATTAATAAAATTAGAAATGAAAAAGAAGTTACAACTGACACCACAGAAATACACAGGATCACAAGAGACTACTACAAGCAGCTATAAGCCAATAAAATGGATAACCTAGAAGAAATGGACAAATTTTTAGAAAGATTCAATCTCCCAAGACTGAACCAGGAAGAAATAGAAAATATGAACAGACCAATCATCACAAGTACTGAAATTGAAACTGTGATTTAAAACCTTCCAACAAACAAAAGTCCAGGACCAGATGGCTTCACAGGTGAATTCTATCAAACATTTAGAGAAGAGCTATCACATATCCTTCCAAAACTGTTACAAAAAATTGAAGAAGAAGGAAAACTCCCAAACTCATTCTATGAGGCCACCATCACTGTGTTACCAAAATCAAACAAAGACAGCACACACACACACACAAAATTACAGGCCAATATCACTGATGAACATAGACGCAAAAATCCTCAACAAAATACTAGCACTCTGAATCCAACAATATATGAAAAGGGTCATACACCATGATCAAGTGGGATTTATCCCAGGGATGCAAGGATTTTTCAATATCCGCAAATCAATCAGTGTGATACACCACATCAACAAAGTGAAGAATAAAAACCATATGATTACCTCAATAGATGCAGAAAAAGCTTTTGACAAATTTCAACACCCATTTATGATAAAAACTCTCCACAAAGTGGGCATAGAAGGACCGTACCTCAACATAGTAAAGGCCATATATGACAAACTTACAGCTAACATCATACTCAGTGGTGAAACGCTGAAAGCATTTTCTCTAAGATCAGGAACAAGAAGATGTCCACTCTTGCCACTTTTATTCAACATAGTTTTGGAAGTCCTAGCCACAGAAATCACAGAAGAAAAATAAATAAAAGGAATCCAAATTGGAGAAGAAAAAGTTAAACTGTCACTGTTTGCAGATGACATCATATTATACACAAAAATTCTAAAAATGCTACCAGAAAACCACTAGAGCTCATCAGTAAATTTGGTAAAGTTGCAGGTTACAAAATTAATGCATAGAAATCTATCGCATTTCTATACACTAACAATGAAAGATCAGAAAGAGAAATTAAAGAAACAATCCCATTTACCATTGCATCAAAAAGAATAAAATACCTAGGAATAAACCTACCTAAGGAGACAAAAGACCTGTATTTCGAAAACTATAAGACACTGGTGAAAGAAATCAAAGATGACACAAACAAATGGATAAATATACCATGTTCTTGGATTGGAAGAATTAATATTGTCAAAATGACTATACTACCCAAAGCAGTGCACAGATTCAATGCAATCCCTATCAAATTACCAACAGCATTTGTCACAGAACTAGAACAGAAAAAGTTTTAAATTTGTATGAAGACACAAAGTACCCCAAATAGCCAAAGCAATCTTGAGAAAGAATAATGGAGCTTGAGGAATCAGGCTCTCAGACTTCAGACTATACTACAAAGCTATAGTCATGAAATCAGTATGGTACTGGCACAAAAATAGAAATATAGATCAATGGAACAGGAGAGAAAGCCCAGAAATAAACCCATGCACCTATGGTCAATTAATCTATGACAAAGGAGGCAAGACTATACAATGGAGGAAAGACACTCTCTTCAATAAATAGTGCTGGGAAAACTGGACAGCTACATTTAAAAAAATGAAATTAGAACATTCTTTAACACCATACACAAAAATAAACTCAAAATGGATTAAAGACCTAAATGTAAGGCCAGACAGTGTAAAAGTCTTAGAGGAAAGCATAGGCAGAACACCGTCTGACATAAACCGCAGCAATATCATTTTTGAGCAATATCATTTTTGAGTCTCCTAGAGTAATGGAAATAAAAACAAAAATAAAAAAATAGGACCTAACCAAACTTAAAAACTTTTGCATAGCAAAGGAAACCATAAACAAAATGAAAAGACAACCCACAGAATGGGAGAAAATATTTGCAAATGAAGCGACCGACAAGGCATTAGTCTCCAAAATTTACAAACAACACATGTGGCTTAATGTCATCAAAACAAACAACCCAATCAAAAAATGGGCAGAAAACCTAAGCAGACATTTCTCCAGAGAAGACATACAGATGGCCATGAGACAAATGAAAAGATGTTCAACATTGCTAATTATTAGAGAAATACAAATCAAAACTACAATGCGATATCACCTCACACCAATCAGAATGGCTGTCATCAAAAAAATGCCCAAACAATAAATGCTGGAGAGGATGTGGAGAGAAGGGAACCCTCCTACACTGTTGGTGGGAATGTAAATTGGTATAGCCACTGTGGAGAACAGTATGGAGGTTCCTTAAAAAACTAAAAATAGAGCTACCAAATGATCCAGCAATCCCACTCCTGGGCATATATCCAGAGAAAAACATGGTTCGAAAGGATACATGCACCCCAATGTTCATTGCAGCACTGTTTACAATAGCCAAGACGTGGAAGCAACCTAAATTTCCATCGACATAGGAATAGATAAAGAAGATGTGGCACATATATACAATGGAATATTACTCAGCCATTAAAAAGAATGAAATAATGCCATTACCAGCAACATGGATGGACCTAGAGACTGTCATACTGAGTGAAGTAATTCAGAGAAAGAGAAATGTTGTATGATATTGCTTATATGCAGAATCTAAAAAAATGATTCAAATGAACTTATTTACAAAACAGAAACAGACTCACAGACTTAGAGAATGAACTTATAGTTACCAGGACAAAGAGTTGGGGGGACAGTTGGGGAGTTTGAGATTGACATGTACGCACTGCTATATTTGGAATGGATGGCCAACAGGAACTTACTCTGTAGCACAGGGAACTCTGCTCAATATTATATGGCAGCCTAGATGAAAGGGGAGTTGGAGAAAGAATGGATGTATGTATGTGTGTGGCTGAATCACTTTGCTGTATACCTGAGGCTAGCACAGCATTGTTAATCAACTATACTCCAATGTAAAATAAAAAGTTAAAAAAAATACCTACTAAAGTTCAATGAGAATGGCTAGAAACCAGCTCAGTCTCTGAACGCTGGTTCTGGAGATCTGTTTAGTTGTACCTCACTTAGTTTATTATCTCATTTCACTCCTTCCATAACACTTGAAGGAAATTGAATCTCTGAGGTTCTATAATGATGAGCATCTGTGATTTCCAAGATACTGGAACAGTGGATGTTTATTGTCATTTTAGTGATAATGGTAACATTGACTTTTAATATAATGAGGTGTTTTATCTTTAAAGGAGATTTAGTTGTGATATTTAAATTAAGAAGGTTCTTTCCTTTGGTAGTAATGCTGGGAAGATGTCAACCTGCAGCTGTCACAGGCCAGAACCCCAGCCATGTGTAAGGAGCTGGTTCACATTGGGGGAAATGAACCCAACACACAGAAAGATGCAAAAATGGGAAGGTGAGAGAGACACAAACACACACACTCCTGGTGGCACTAGATTCCTGGTTCCAATCCCTGACAGCCCTGAAGCTACTCTGACTCGTGGTTTCCTTATGCTTGGCTTTACAGCTTTATTTCTGCAAACAGCACCAATAGCTTTCCAGTAAATATCATTCATTGTTGTTATTGCTGCTGCTGTTTTTATTGTTATTCTTGCTTAAGCTAGTTTAGCTTGAGTTTCTCTCATCTGCAACCAAAAGTCCTGATACATAGAGGAATATTTTCATCACACGGGCTGAGGTATAATCTGAACTCCCAGAGGTTCTGTGACCAAGAAGCAAAGGATCACACTGGCTATTGCCCCAGCCAATGAAAAAGTCTTCAGGGGCTGAACATCAAAAGGTTTGGAAGAGTCCATGGTAATTGTGCTGAATAAGGTCCATGATAATAGTGCTAAATAGGAGGTAAAGTGGTTTTCCTGGAAAGTCCAAGTTTATACCAATTGTCTTGGTCTCCTGTCTGGTTTAACATTTGTCTCAGAGATTTATTTTCTAAATTCAACATTGTTATTGATTGTTGCATTAAAATCATCCAGCACTGGTTTGGTAGAGTACCACTTTTCATTTTTAGCTTCTGCAGTACCTGGCTTATCAGGTAGTGTGTGAGACTTGTGTGCCGAGAAGATTCTTTTTCACATATGATGAGAATGAAAGACATCCAGCAACAGCCTGTCTCTCTTTTCCTAACCCGACCCACATGCAGTGTGACTCACACTTCTCTTGAAATGGCAGAATGCAGAATGATTAAAGGTGCATCTGAAACAGCAAACTATTTCCAGTCTCTGTGGGTGGTTGAGAAATGTTCAAACTTACTGCCCTCACCAACCACTTAAAGGACCTGACAGTTATGTCCTGGGCCATGCCATTGCCTGTAAGAGGCAGGAAGCTGCCAGACCACAGGTTAGGGTACCAGAGTTAGAGTGAACTGGAAGAAATTGTAGGTTAGATTTACATGAAATACAGGCAGGCAACTATAGGCAGAGCAGTCCTCACATAGGTCACAAAGAGTACAGTCTGAACCCTTCCTCCAGTGGTTTTGTCATTTATTGTATGATGGAAATCTGCAGCTACTTATTTATATTTTATTGTTTGGTAGCCCTTTAGTATTTTGCAATAACTCTCTAGACAATGGTGAGCTCCAAAAGACAAAAGTTCATATTCACTGAAGTGTTAAATACTTAATTTCTAATTATCAAGAAAAATTCATGAAGAATATGTAATTTGCAGAAAATGTTTGTTGGCATTTACCATCACTGACTATATGAAAACCAAAAGACACAATCCCACTGAAGGGGAATCAACAGTTACCTCAAATCTGACTTAATTTAAGAAAAATGTGCCTGAAGACAACCATTTTATAAAGTCAACTGTAATATGTGTATTGTATATCACTCACTTAGGTCAAATAACTTTTCTTCATTAATGTTTTGTCATGTTATCAGTTTCCAAGTTTGGTTGTGCATGTTGGAAAAAAGAGAGTAGGTACTAAAAACTATATTTTTTAGTGAAATGAATTATTTGTTGGACAATTCAGAACAGAACAGAATATTCATATAAGATAAGTAAATGGAGGTATCATTGGAGAGGCCAAATCTTAAGTACCTGTTATGTAATAGGTGTTTAGTAAATACTTGTGGACCAAATAGGGCAGGTTTCCACAGGTCACTAGATAGATGTTCAATATCTTTCAAAGGGCATTGCACTCTACTTACCAATTTCAAAGATTGCCAGTCCTTTCATCAACTTGTGCAGCAAATAATGTTGGAGTCATTAATACCTGCAAGCTAAGAGGTTTCACTACCTAGATCCTAGATATAACTGCAGCAGTTTCTTTTGCTGATACAGATAATTTTGCAATGGCTACTGGCAAGTTAAAAAGAATAACACACAGCAGTTGGCCAAACTCTTGGTTAAATTTAGGAATCGTTTTCTGTATGGGGCTACCATTTCAAGAGATTCCTGGGTGGTATTTTGCCCATAATTATGACTATATTTCACTTTACCAGATTTCTCAAAGAATTAGCTAAAAATCTAACTTTTTAATAGGTCTTTAAAATACAATGCTAATTCTTTGAACTTTCTCTGTCAATTCTCTCCTATTATTGACCTGCAAATAAATTACATGCTGAAAAGATCTTTAGAATTCTTATAGAAATTCAACAAGGCTTTTATCATGCTAATAATTTCCTAATTTAATAGCTTTATGCACTGAGTTATTCATTTTTCTTTATTTTTTTAAATTAAATTTTATTTTTTTTACATCTTTATTGGAGTATAATTCCTTTACAATGTTGTGTTAGTCTCTACTGTACAACAAAGTGAATCAGCTGTATGTATACTTATATCCCCATATCCCCTCCCTCTTGAACCTCCCTCTCACCCTCCCTATCTCACCCCTCTAGGTGGTCACAAAGCACCGCGCTGATATACCCGTGCTATGCAGCAGCTTCCCACTAGCTATTTTACTTTTTGGTAGTGTATGTATGTCAATGCTACTCTCTCACTTCGTCCCACCTTCCACTCCCCTAACCCCTGTATCCTCAAGTCCATTCTCTATATCTGCGTCTTTATTACTGTCCTGCCCCTAGGTTCATGAGAACCTTTTTTTTTTTTTTTTTTTTTTTAGTTTCCATATATATTCGTTAGCATAAGGTATTTGTTTCTCTCCTTCTGATTTACTTCACTCTGTATGACAGACTCTAGGGCCATCCACCTCACTACAAATAACTCAATTTCGTTTCGTTTTATGGCTGAGTAATATTCCATTGTATATATGTGCCATACGTTCTTTATCCATTCATCTTTTGATGGACACTTAGGTTGCTCCCTTGTCCTGGCTATTGTAAATAGTGTTGAAATGAACATTGTGGTACATGTCTCTTTTTGAATTATGGTTTTCTCAGGGTATATGCTCAGTAGTGGGATTGCTGGGTGATATGGTAGTTCTGTTTTTAGTTTTTTAATGAACCTCTATACTGTTCTGCATAGTGACTGTATCAGTTTACTTTCCCACCAACAGTGCAAGAGGGTTCCCTTTTCTCCACACCCTCTCCAGCATTTATTGTTTGTAGATATTTTGATGATTGCCATTCTGACTGGTGTGAGGTGATACCTCATTGTGGTTTTGATTTGCATTTCTCTAATGATTAGTGATGTTGAGCATTCTTTCATGTGTTTGTTGGCAATCTGTATATCTTCTTTGGAGAAATGTCTGTTTAGGTCTCCTGCCCATTTTTGAATTGGGTTGTTTCCTTTTTTTGATGTAGAGCTGCATGAGCTGCTTGTATATTTTGGAGATTAATCTTTTGTCAGTTGCTTCATTGCAAATATTTTCTCAAATTCTGAGTGTTGTCTATTCATCTTGTTTATGGTTTCCTTTGCTATGCAAAAGCTTTTAAATTTCATTAGGTCCCATTTGTTTATTTTTGTTTTTATTTCCATTACTCAAAAAGGATCTTGCTGTGATTTATAGCATAGAGTGTTCTGCCTATGTTTTCCTTTCAGAGTTTTACTGTGTCTGGCCTTACACTTAGGTCTTTAATCCATTTTGAGTTTATTTTTGTGTATGGTGTTAGGGAGCGTTCCAATTTCATTCTTTTACATGTAGCTGTCCAGTTTTCCCAGCACCACTTATTGAAGAGACTGTCTTTTCTCCTTTGTACATTTTTGCCTCCTTTGTCAAAGAAAAGGTGACCATATGTGCGTGGGTTTATCTCCGGGCTTTCTATCCTGTTCCATTGATCTATATTTCTGTTTTTGTTCCAGTACCATACTGTATTGATTACTGTAGCTTTGTAGTATACTCTG
This sequence comes from Balaenoptera borealis, assembly GCF_965194805.1. Taxonomy (NCBI): domain Eukaryota; kingdom Metazoa; phylum Chordata; class Mammalia; order Artiodactyla; family Balaenopteridae; genus Balaenoptera; species Balaenoptera borealis. The sequence goes on along the minus strand of NC_138870.1, from coordinate 18,712,657 downwards.
AAGTCAGGGAGCCTGATTCCTCCAGCTCCTTTTTTCTTTCTCAAGATTGCTTTGGCTATTCAGTGTCTTTTGTGTTTCCATACAAATTGTAAAATTTCTTGTTCTAGTTCTGTGAAAAATGCCATTGGTAATTTGATAGGGATTGCATGGAACCTGTAGATTGGTTTAGGTAGTATAATCATTTTCACAATGTTGATTCTTCCAATCCAAGAACATGTTATATCTCTCCATCTGTTTCTATCATCTTTGATTTCTTTCATCAGTGTCTTATAGTTTTCTGCATACAGGTCTTTTGTCTCCTCAGGTAGGTAAGGTATTTTATTCTTTTCATTGCAATGGTAAACAGGAGTGTTTCCTTAATTTCTATTTCAGCTTTTTTATCATTGGTGTATATAGGAATGCAAGAGATTTCTGTGCATTAGTTTTGTATCCTGCTACTTTACCAAATTCACTGATTAGTTCTAGCAGTTTTCTGGGAGCATCTTTAGGATTTTCTATGTATAATATTATGTCATCTGCAAACAGTGACAGTTTTACTTCTTCGTTTCCAATTTGCAATCCTTTTATTTCGTTTTATTTCATTTTCTTCTCTGATTGCTGTGGCTAAAACTTCCAAAACTATGTTGAATAATAGTGGTGAGAGTGGGCAACCTTGTCGTGTTACTGATCTTAGTGGAAATGGTTTCAGTTTTCACCATTGAGAACAATGTTGGCTGTGGGTTTGTCATATGTGGCCTTTATTATGTTCAGGTAAGTTCCCTCTATGCCTTCTTTCTGGAGGGTTTTTATCATAAATGGGTGTTGAATTTTGTCAAAAGCTTTTTCTACATCTATTGAGATGATCATTTGGTTTTTCTCCTTCAATTTGTTAATATGGTGTATCACAATGATTGCTTTTCATATATTGAAGAATCCTTGCATTCCTGGGATAAACCCCACTTGACCATGGTGCATGATCCTTTTAATGTGCTGTTGGATTCTGTTTGCTAGTATTTTGTTGAGGATTTTTGCATCTATGTTCATCAGTGATATTGGCCTGTAGTTTTCTTTTCTTGTGACATCATTGTCTCGTTTTGGTATCAGGGTGATGGTGGCCTCATAGAATGCGTTTGGGAGTGTTCTTCCCTCTGCTATATTTTGGAAGAGTTTGAGAAGGATAGGTGTTGGCTCTTCTCTAAATGTTTGACAGAATTCGCCTGTGAAGCCATCTGGTCCTGGGCTTTTGTTTGTTGGAAGCTTTTTAATCACAGTTTCAATTTCAGTGCTTGTGATTGGTCTGTTTGTATTTCTATTTCTTCCTGTTTCAGTCTCAAAATGTTGTGCTTTTCTAAGGATTTGTCCATTTCTTCCAGGATGTCTACTTTATTGACATATACTTGCTTGTAGTAATCTCTCATGACCCTGTGTATTTCTTCAGTGTCAATTGTTACTTTTCCTTTTTCATTTCTAATTCTATTGATTTGTCTTCTCCCTTTTTCTCTTGATGAGTCTGGCTAATGGTTTATCAATTTTGTTTGTCTTCTCAAAGAACCAGCTTTTAGTTTTATTGATCTTTGCTATTGTTTCCTTCATTTCTTTTTCATTTATTTCTGATCTGATCTTTATGATTTCTTTCCTTCTGCTAACTGTGGGGTTTTTTTGTTCTTCTTTCTCTAATTGTGTTAGGTGTATGGTTAGGTTGTTCATTTGTTATTATTCTTGTTCCTTGAGGTAGGATTGTATTGTTATAAACTTGCCTCTTAGAACTGCTTTTGCTGTATCCCATAGGTTTTGGATCATTGTGTTTTCATTGTCATTTGTTTCTTGGTATTTTTTGATTTCCACTTTGATTTCTTTAGGGATCTCTTGCTTATTTAGTAGTGTAATATTTAGCCTCCATGTATTTGTACTTTTTACAGTATTTTTCCTATAATTGATATCTAGTCTTATAATGGTGTGGTCAGAAATGATACTTGATATGATTTCAACTTTCTTAAATTTATCAAGGCTTGATTTATGACCCAAGATATGATCTATCCTGGAGAATGTTCCATGAGTACTTGAGAAGAAAGTGTATTCTGTTGTTTTTGGATGGAATGTCCTATAAATATCGATTAAGTCCATCTGTTTAATGTGTCATTTAAAGCTTGTGTTTCCTTGCTTATTTTCATTTTGGATGATCTGTCCATTGGTGAATGTGGGGTGTTAATGTCCCCTACTATGATTGTGTTACTGTCAATTTCCCCTTTTATGGCTGTTAGCATTTGCCTTATGTATTGAGGTGGTCTATGTTGGGTGCATAAGTATTTACAATCGTTATATCTTCTTCTTGGATTGATCCCTTGATCATTATGTAGTGTCCTTCTTTGTCTCTTGTAATAGTCTTTGTTTTAAAGTCTATTTTGTCTGATATGAGAATTGCTACTCCAGCTTTCTTTTGATTTCCATTTGCATGGAATATCTTTTTCCATCCCCTCGCTTTCAGTCTGTATGTGTCCCTAGGTCTGAAGTGGGTTTCTTGTAGACAGCACATATATGGGTCTTGTTTTTGTATCCATTCAGCCAGTCTACGTCTTTTGGTTGGAGCATTTAAACCATTTACATTTAAGGTAATTATCTATATGTATGTTCCTATTACCATTTTTTAATTGTTTTGGGTTTGTTTTTGTAGGTCTTTTCCTTTTCTCATGTTTCCTGCCTAGAGAATTTCCTTTAGCATTTGTTGTAAAGCTGGTTTGGTGGTGCTGAATTCTCTTAGCTTTTGCTTGTCTGTAAAGGTTTTAATTTCTCCATCGAATCTGAATGAGATCCTTGCTGGGTAGAGTAATCTTGGTTGTAGGTTTTTCCCTTTCATCACTTTAAATATGTCCTGCCACTCCCTTCTGGCTTGCAGAGTTTCTGCTGAAAGATCAGCTTAATGTAATGGGGATTCCCTTGTATGTTAGTTGTTGCTTTTCCCTTGCTGCTTTTAATATTTTTTCTTTGTATTTAATTTTTGATAGTTTGATTAATATGTGTCTTGACATGTTTCTCCTTGGATTTATCCTGTATTGGACTCTCTGTGCTTCCTGGACTTGATTGACTCTTTCCTTACCCATATTAAGGAAGTTTTCAACTATAATCTCTTCAAATGTTTTCTCAGTCCCTTTCTTTTTCTCATCTTCTTCTGGAACCCCTATAATTCGAATGTTGGTGTGTTTAATGTTGTCCCAGAGGTCTCTGAGACTGTCCTCAATGCTTTTCAATCTTTTTTCTTTATGCTTCTCTGTGGTAGTTATTTCCACTATTTTATCTTCCAGGCCACTTATCTGTTCTTCTGCCTCAGTTATTCTGCTATTAATTCCTTCTAGAGTATTTTAAATTTCATTAATTTTGTTGTTCATCATTGTTTGTTTGCTCTTTAGTTCTTGTATGTCCTTGTTAAATATTTCTTGTATTATTTCCATTCTATTTCCTAGATTTTGGATCATCTTTACTATCATTACTCTGAATCCTTTTTCACATAGACTGCTTATTTCCTCTTCATTTGTTTGTTCTGGTGTGTTTTTACCTTGCTCCTTCATCTGCTGCATATTTCTTTGTCTTCTCATTTTGTTTAACTTACTGTGTTTGGGGTCTCCTTTTCGTAGGTTTCAGGTTTATATTTCCTCTTATTTCTGGTGTCTGCCCCCAGTCTGTGAGGTTGGTTTAGTGTCTTGTGTAGGCTTCCTGGTGGGGACTGGTGCCTGTGTTCTGGTGGGTGGGGCTGGATCTTGTCTTTCTGGTGGGTAAGGCCACATCCAGTGGTGTGTTTTGGGGTATGTGAACTTAGTATGACTTTAGGCAGCCTCTCTGCTAATGGGTGGGGTTGTGTTCCTGTCTTGCTAATTCTTTGGCATGTGGTGTTCAGCACTGGAGCTTCCTGGCCGTTTGGTGGAGCTGTGTCTTAGTGTTGAGACGGAGATCTCTGGGAGAGCTCTTGCCGATTAATATTACCTGAGGCTGGTAGCTCTCTGGTGGTCCATCGTCCTGGACTTGGCTCTCCCATCTTGGAGGCTCAGGCCCAACACCCGGCCGGAGCACCAAGGCCCTGCCAGCTGCACGGCTCAGAAGAAAAGGAAAAAAAAAAAAAAAAACTAAACAGACAGAACCCCAAAACAAATGGTAAAAGCAAAACTAAACAGACAAAATCACACAAAGAAACATACACATACACACTCACAAAAAGAAAAAACAAAAACAAACAGACAGAACCCCAAACAAGTGGTAAAAGCACAACTAAACAGATGAAATCACACAAAGAAACATACACACACACACACTCACAAAAAGAGAAAAAAAGAAAGGAAGAGAGCAACCAAGCCAATAAACATACCCACAACTAAAAATAATCACTAAAAAGTTAACTAAGATAAATATAAAACCAAAAAGAAATCAAATACAGAAAGCAAACTCCAAGTCCACAGTTGCCCTCAAAAGTCCACCACCTCAATTTTGGGAACACTTGTCTATTCTGCTATTCACATGGACAGGGCTTACTAACCCGATTGCGGGGATTTAGTCCGCTGCTCTTGAGGCTGCATGGGGAAATTTCCCTTCTTCTTCTTTGTTCATACAGCTCCTGGAGTTCAGCTTTGGTTTTGACCCTGCCTCTGTGTGTAGGCCGCCCTCAGGCGTCTGTTCCCTGCCCATACAGGAGGGGGTTAAAGCAGCCACTGATTAGGGCTCTCGTGCTCACTCAGGCCAGAGAGAGTGAGGGGTACGGTAGTCACAACTGGAGTGCAGTGCGTGCCTGCTGCGGCAGAGGCTGGCGTGACATTGCAGCAGCCTGAGACGTGCAGTGTGTTCTCCCAGGGAAGTTGGCTCTGGATCACGGGACCCTGGCAGTAGCATGCTGCACAGGCTCCTGGGAGGGTGTGGGTAGTAACCTGTGCTTGCACACAGGATCCTTGGTGGCAGCAGCAGCAGCGGTAGCAGTTCATGCCTGCCTCTGTGGTCCGATATGATAGCCGTGGCTCACACCCATCTCTGCAGCTCACTTAGGTGGAGCTCTGTCATCTGTGGGCACACGGAGCAGGAAGCCCCTCTCCTCGTGCGCCCTGAGACAATGGTCACTTGCCTCTCCGGCAGGTCCAGACTTTTTCCAGTACTCCCTCCTGGCTAGCTGTGGCACACTAGACCCCTTCAGGCTGTCTTCGTGCAGACAACCCCAGTCCTCTCCCTTGGGTCTGACCTCTGAAGCCCGAGCCTTAACTCCCAGCCCCACCTGCCCTGGTGGGTGAGCAGACAAGCTTCTCAGGCTGGTGAGTGCTGGTCGGCACTGATCCTCTGTGCGGGGATCTCTCCACTTTGCCCTCTGCACCCCTGTTGCTGCGCTCTCCTCTGTGGCTCCAAAGCTCCCCTGCCCCACATCCCCACCAGTGAAGGGGCTTCCTAGTGTGTGGAAACTTTTCCTCCTTCACAGCTCCCTCCCTGATGTGCAGGTCCCATCCTTATTCTTTTGTCTCTGTTTTTTCTTTTCTTTTTTGCCCTCCCCAGGTACTTGGGGATTTTCTTGCCTTTTTGGAAGTCTGTGGTCTTCTGCCAGCGTCCAGTAGGAGTTCTGTAGGAGTTGTTCTACATGTAGATGTATTTTTGATGTATTTGTGGGGAGGAAGGTGATCTCCACATCTCACTCCTCTGCCATCTTGAAGACCATCGGGTTGAGTTATTTCTATATTATATTTTGCATGTCATTAAGCAAGGAATTAGGACAAAATTTATCTTCTAAAGAAGTAAAAGTATTGTATAAAGGTTCACTTTTCTTCCTAGTTCCAGGCTCTGTCTTTCTGTGCATGTGTGTGTGTGTGTGTGTAACCTCAGACTTTTAAGTTATAAATACACTCTGATTCTTTAGAAATCCATGACAAGCTAAGTTGATGACTGTGTTGGGCAATTTCCAATGAATTTAGTCAAAGGAAATAGCTAAGGCTGATATTTAGCCCATAGTTCATTCATTGCCTAAATTCAACTGATAATTGCTCATAACTTAATTTCCCTTTGTTTACATAATGTAGATTTGACCCAAGTGTACAAAAATATGTTGCTGATGGGGAGAATTCTACCCCTTCTAGCATCCGAAGTTGCTTTTACTCTTCCCCTGCTGTGTAAGAAGTAATGATGATAGAGACCGAGGCTGAATTAGATACCTCAATTTATCATCATATTCAAGAAGAACTATGGTCCAGGCAGGGTATCACTGGCTCATGTTTCTCTCCTGTATACTCTACTTAAGCTGTTCCCCCAAAGCCTAAACTCTCCTTTGAGGTTTCCTGCATGCGAAGGGTAAAGTGAGAACATTTGCAGGTTAGCATAGTGTAGTGATGCAGAGACCAATACCCAATTGAAAGTAGGCAAAAATAATAATGATAAGCAAAGCTAAGGCTTCACCAGGAGAAACCAATTATAGAACAAAATTGGGCATACTTTCAAATTTTCAAAAATTTTATTTTTCAATAATAGAATCCAAAGAATCTGAGGTGGTCAAACTTCTTTCCCAGCAGCCTCATCCAAGAAGCAAAAGGGAACAGACAAGATCCTGAGAAAAACAATTAGATTCTTCAACTTGAAAAGAAGCTGGTTAAGGGGCTGAGAAGACAGTGCAAGGCAAGAACCCATGAATAGCTCAAGCAAAATCTCTCAAGAGTAGTGACCCTTGCACCCTATCAGAAGACCTCAGTTGCGGCTCCATGTCACTGAGTTGAGATGGAGGAAATGAGTCACAGACCAAAGGGGTCACCCCCTGAGTGGATAGAAGGGTCTCTGATATAGAATAATTAAGGGGGATCTTAGAAGATTAAGCAAAATCTAGGTCCTTAGCAAGTATTTCATTCAGCCCCATCTGGGTTTTCCCCCTTCCTTTCTCCACACACCAAGACTATAGCCAGTGTACTGTACAGTACTATTGGGTACTTTAAGTGTAAAATATAAGGGGGGAAAGGGAATAGTCTGGAATAACCAGGAAGAATATTTTTACTATTCCCTCCCCAGAAAAATTTCAAAACCAGTCATTTACAAATATGTCTTTCGAGTGCAGAAAGTTCTGGGATTGGCTTACAAGTCTTTTTCACGTGGATAAATAACCAAGGGAAGAATTTTGATATTAGTTCTCCAAGTGTGTCAATACCACATAGTTTTATTTTTCTAATCCCAAAGTGTATTAACACACTTTCCCACAGTCATTTGACTTTTCTGACGTTTCCTTTTAATCAAATTGTCATTAACATCTGTTTCAGGCAACAAGACTTTCCCACGGTAGCAAAACTATGATGATTTTTTCATATGGAGAATGTAATGAAAATATGTGAATTGAGGAAAACAAACCAACAACTTGAAAAATCTTGGGATTAAGGGAAAAAAAACTTTGATCAATGAATATAAACTTTATTCTGTGGGGAGGATTGTGAGAAGGACACACTAGTCACAGCAGATTCTTCTTGGCAAAAAGTTTGCAGAGGACCAACCAGTAGTAGCAGCACTTTGGTTATCCTGAGACAAGCCTCAACTAACTCTTCTGTCTTATTGCCCTTCCTGGAGACTTTCCCAAGATTAAAGGAGCCTTTAAGACTTAGTCTTCATTGCTATTAGTGGGTCTTTATTGTTGTGAGGAATGTGGCAAGACAAAAACCTTTTCCTTAATAGTACAGGGAAAACCTAGGTGTCAAAAACTGTTGGATGAGGGAATTCCCTGGCCGTCCAGTAGTTAGGACTCCGCACTTTCAACCTGCACTGGGTTTGATCTCTGGTCAGTGAACTAAGATCCCACAATAAAAACAAAAACAAAAAACAAAAACAAAAAACTGTTGAATAACTAGGGGGGCACTTGTCTTTGTTATTATAGCCATCCAAGGGCTAAAACTCTATGTATCTCCCATCTCCACTGGTATAAACTTTTACCTTTTTACCCATTCCTATCACCGAGAGAAGTACTGAAAGAGGGCAGGTACCACCAAACTAACTTTGTCAACATGTTCTTTTTAGAACAGGCTCTTGATTACTTTCCACAAACAAGAGTCTCTGCATGCTTATCAAAATTTATTATAAGGATCATGGCTCCTTTTAAACACCATACTTTAGTATTGTACCCAAAACAAACTTGCTTCAAAAAAGACAAAGGGAAGAATTGGTTTAGTAAAAGCATTCTACATAAGTGCCCTGCGAGGTTGACTAACATTCCAGAAAATTCTTTGTGGAATCAAAATTAAAAACATTAGAATCTTAGAGCTGGAAAAAACCTCCAAGGTATCTAGTTTCTCTCTCTCTGTAGTATATTCTTGTTTGATATGTAATTTTTCTTAATAACCTTCCTTCATTTATCTGTTCTACAGGTATTTATTGGGAGCCTATTAATCTCTTCTAGGCACTGGGTGTAGAGGGCTGAGCAAAACACATCGTCTCTGACCTCATGGAGTTTCACATCTACTGGGAAAGACAAAAAAAATTATCATGCAAATAACTCTATAATCCCAATTTGATGTTTCAATTGCTCCAGTTGCATGGAATCTATTATTTTTATAGGTAGCTATCCTACTTATACAGTGCAGGCTATGAGAAAGTTCTTCTAAATCTATTTCTATCTCATGCAGTGCGGGCCATCACTTTTCATATGCTTCGAGGAACCATCCTAACATCTTGTTTGCGTCATCTCCTCCAGTCTTTGCCAGGGTTTTAAATCCTGTATGTCAGGAAGTGCTCTTTCTTAGTCAAGTTTATGTCCCATCCTTCTTGATCCAGCAAGCTCAGAATCCAGCTCCATGGGAATTCTCCCATCTTCTGCTAATATGTGTTGGCTGGATGCTACAGCTCTGTTGGGGTTGAGTCCCTTTTCTTCCTTATCAGGTCCAACACATTTCAACTGGGTTATTGTTGCCCTAGTGGCCAGGAGGAAAAGTGGGGATGGATTCTGACTGTGGTTCAGACTGTGCTTCAAGGGAGGGCTTCTGTATAATCTTCCATTAAGGGGGCAGTTCTATCCCTTAATGGGGAGGAATAGGCCATTTTCTGGGCTCTAACGGCAGGGGAATTTAGAGATTTGAGAATTTTGGATGACTCCATCAATATGTCAGGGTCTCACTTTTTCCCATATAAGGCCTGATCTTGGCACAACAGGCAGAGCAGAACCTTGAGTTCTGCTACTCTTATTAAGTGTTGGGCTTGGTCCTCAGCTTTCACTGCCCACTAGCTATAGAATACTAAAATCTTTTGCACGCTACAAAAGATTCCCTTGGGCTTACAATCTTAACTTTTAATTGCCAATTAATAACGTTCAGCCTTTGATTTTTTCCAACTTGTCAACTGAGCTTAACACTCAATTCTTCTGTCCTTGTAGTTGTTGCTTACCCTCTACTTCTCAAATGCCAAAAACATCACATGTGCTTGTGTACTTTCTTTCACCAGAATTCCATTACAGGTCACCACCAATGAAAGTTTTAACAGTAGCATGGCAACCTTATGCAGGAAATATCTGTGTTTCAGCTTCTACCAGTACTAGAATCCTCATTAGCAGTTGAGTGACACATAATCCAACCCCCAAATCCCATCTTAGTGTCTGCTTTCTTGGACTCCATTTCTGGTACTGATTGTTGTAGAAATTAGAGAGAAGGAAGTTTATTAGGGAGTGCTCTTGAGATCAACATCTATGAAATGGAAGAGAAAGAAAGGAGACAGGACTGTACAAAGGACATGTTGGCCTTTGCCATAGTCTCAACAAAGGCCTCAACTGACCCCAAGGGAAGTTCTGAAAATGGGATGTCCTTTAGGGTTGTCTCAACTTGGGGCAAGGCAGCTAGACTTTTATGCTCCTGAGTCAGTGAATACAGATCACCCTGGGAAGGCAGCATGACCTTGGGAGAGATGGGACTATTTAGCAGAGACATTCACCAAAGAGACAGCTGAGGCTGTCTGGTGAGCGTTCTTCCAGCAGTTGGGGAAATAAATCCTTAATTTATGAAGGATGTATGGGTGGTGTATCATATCGATTACTGAGAACATGAGGAAACTTCCGGTCATGGCCCATTTCAACCAGAATATGGGGAAATGCATGTGCAGTGGTTGGGCCATCTCTTATATTTTCTGTTTAAATATGCTTCATCACCACTCTCCTCTGCACTAACTGCCCATGATACAAAAGTGCATCTGTATCCATGAAATAGTCTCCTTTCACAGTATCAAAGAGGACTTGTTTTATTCCCCTTATTGACCTACCTGGGCTTTCTACCATCTTAAGAACACTTAAAATTTTTTTTTTAGTACTGAGAAAGGAAGTAGGAATCTTTGAATCCAACCTCTTTCTCTTTTCCCCCTCTCTTGGCTTCTTTTCTAGTTTATAGCATTCCTTATGCTGCATTCTCTAATTAATTTTTACTGTGAGTTATAGATATACAGTAAATATTGTTCCGTTGTCTAAGTCCACCAGACTTGTCTTGTGATTTATAAATGGAACTTTGGAATTTAGGAATTCCTTTTCTCTTTAGCAGTTCTGGCTCTCAAAGTAAACTCTCTACAGAGTAAAAAGTTAAAAAAAAAAAATCTAATTTGGCAATCAAAGCTGACTAGGGAATGTATGGTTCTCCTGAAAGTCATTGTTTCAAAGGATGGAGAGTCATAAAGAATCAGAGTTTAATTGAAATGAATATAGTTGTGTTTAAAGTTTTCCAAATACTCTAGTTGTTATATAGCCATGTCCCAAACTTTACATATATATTGGCATAATATATTTAAAATTTAAAAATTATTTGCCTCCCATCCCTGTTTTTGTATCCATTGCTAGACTCTATTCAAGTGGTAGAGACAATTTTTTATATGCACTGTCCTGAAGAGTTGGGCTGATACAGTGTACAGCAAATAAGCCAATTAAAATGCTTAACAGGATTTGGAAATCTATAGCAGAAGCAAATAATCTTGAAAACAAAGTTATAATTTGAAACAGCAAGACTCTATTGAAAGAAAAAAGGATAAGCGAATTCTGACTTACCTGAGCCAGTATAACTTGAAGCAGATTCAAAGGATACAGGATATGACACCAAAGTCTAAATTATACTACCTCCAGGAAAGATATAAGAGCCTGATGAGATGAAAGAAGGAAGTAGAGGTGAGTATTATTGAGAGCTTAGAACAAGTTGGTTTCTAAGAAAAGTTCTTCCCTACCTGCTTTCTGGCTAGGAGAACTGAAATTCTAGATAGGTTTGGAAGTATTGGAGAACATATGGTCCCCATTCTCTGGACTCCTGAGAGTGATATATGAGACCACAAACCTCATAGAGAAGTTCCATGTGTAACTTTACTGTACCTTAGAGGTAGATGAGCAATGACTGAGGGAGGTGACTAGGCTGATGGGCCTGGGTGTGGCCTTAAAGAGCCACAATCAGCTCAAGGGACAGACATTACAATTCCATCCAATACCCTTTCTCCTTTCTCCCCCCACCCCCTGACATATGAAAGAAACTTTTCCCAGTCCTCTTACAGTTAGGTGGGACCACGTTCCTAATTTGGCCGATAAAATGTGATTGGAAGTGAAGTTGTGTTAAGTTGGGGGCTGAAGTAGTGAAAAATCCCAAGTTGATTCTCTAGGTTCTCTCTTCCCCACCACGGTGACAGAGAACCACGCAGTCTGGATAATATGGCTACAACATGGTTAACGAAATCTTCTTCAGCATGGTCCCTGAGTCACTATATGGAGCAGAACCGTCCAGAAAACCTCACTGGACAGGCAGCATGAGTTAGAAACAAACTTTTGCAGGTTCAATCGCTGAGATTTGGGGTTAGTTTTCTTCCTCTCTCTTCCTTCCTTCCTTCCTTCTTTCCTTCTCTATCCTTCCCTCCCCTCTTCCTTCCTCCCTCCTTCCCTCCCTTTCTTTCTTTCTTTCTTTCTTTCTTTCTTTCTTTCTTTCTTTCTTTCTTTCTTTCTTTCTTTTTTTCTTTCTCTTTCTTTCTTTTCTTCTTTCTTTCTTTCCTTCTTTCTTCTGCATAGCCTCTCCTATCCTATCAATGGGTAAGTAGATAAAAGTTCTCGAGGTTCCAAATAGCAGGAATCTGGAGGACCTAAAGAGACCCAAGGTTGGAATGAGGAAGATTAGTGTATGTAGATTTGGGCAGTAATTATTGGTTTCACGATGGCAACAAAAAGTCTAGATGTGATATAGCAAAGGCCAAAGACCCTTTTTTCGTTACTGAGTAATGTGTAAGTATCATGTAAGTAATAATTATGTAAGTAATATATATGTAGTATGTAATGTGTTCTCTAGAAATTTAAGTTTACTCTAAGGAAAGGGAAGAAGACGAAGAAAGGTAAGAAGGAAAATTTTGAGCAATTGGTTTTAAGTAGTGAATTGCTCACTTTAAAAATCAGAAATAATGTCATTACCTTAAATGCAGAATTTATTTTTTCCTGTCATCCACAAAAAGTGAGAGTTCATAATGTAAATCGAGTAGACAAAGCAGAATCAAAGATAGTACCAAAAATCAATAAAAACCAGAATTGGCTTTATAGAAAATTGAGCCAGTGAAGAATTTTTAAAACCCTGAGAATGAATGAGGCACAGTAATTAGAAAGAAGAGACAACTTTAATTTTATTTACAGATGATAAGATGGCTAACTTTAAAAAGTCCTATGATTCAACAGCAAAACTATTAGAACAACAAAAGAATCTCAGTAAATTCTCCAGCTTCAATACAAGTAAACATTAATTCAAAACAAATGAAACCACTAATTTCCCAAATTTAAAAAGCAGAAGTTATAAAATACAACTTTAAGATGTTCTATTCATACCAGTATATCAGTTATGTACTTGTGTTGCATTTTGTTGCTAATCACAGAGTTTGGTAAGATGTCTAGTTTTTAAATAATAAATAAAATAATTTTTCTACATAAAATATCACAAGCTATAATATACAACTTTAAGATATTCCATTTACAATAGTGTATCAGTTATGAAATGCATTTTGCTGCTTGTAACAGGGATCAAAAATAAAAGCTATATAAACAAAATAGAAGTCTCTTTATCTTTCACTAAAAAGAAGTCTAGAGATAGACAGTCCAGGGCTAGTATGGCTCTACAATTATCAAGCTTCTTATCTCTTTCTCCTTTGTCATCCTTGGAAAATGGCTTTTCTATCATTAAGTTTGCCCCATGTTTATAATGGCTGCTGGACCTCCAGCCATCACATTCATAGTCCTAACAGCAGGAAAGTGAAGGTCAAATGGTTCATGTATCCTAGCTGTCTGTTCTCACTTTAATAAACCTTTCTAGGAGTGTCATCTAAAGAACTTTCACTTATGTCCCATTGGCCAGAAATTAGCCACAGGCCACACCTAGCTACAAGGGAGACTGAGAAATGTAGTCTTTTAACTGAGCACTTTGCCACCTTGAATCAAGCCAAGATAATTTTATTAAAGGAGAAAAGGAGAATGGATATTAGTGTTGGCAAGTAGCAATCTCTGCCATAAATAGCATTTAAAAATGCATACTGTTTAGAACTATTGAAGATCTGTTCTTGGGCACATAAAATAAGATTTGAATAAACTTAAGTTTTAGCAAAGTTGAAAAATACCTGAAAGTAATTAGAATGCAATGGTGGCCTTGGGTGGGAGAGACCTGAGGATGGAATGGATTGTTGTCAAGTTTCTAGCTTTTGTTTGGGGTGGCGTTTGCAGGAGCTTATTTCATTACTAAAAATTACTAGCTAACAATAAATAGAAGCAGACCCCATGTGAGCAAACAATAAGAGTGTATCATGAGCCAATATTTTGTTATTCATCCATTTCACAAAAAGGTGCAATTTTTAAATCCTAATTTTTTAAATTCAAAAATAACTCTAAAATGCATATGGAAAAATAAATGGATGGGAAAGCCAAGAAAAAATGGGAAAAGGAGAATAAAGAAAAAAATGTGCACTGTCAAATTTTTAAAACTCCTAACACATTATTTTAACTAAGCACTTGGCCTCTTGGAAGGAAGAACTAGATCCTAAGTTCTAGGATCTAGTCATAAGCCCACACTGTCATAGATTCATGGGTGACATCCTTTTTTTAAAAAATTAATTAATTAATTAATTAATTTTTGGCTGTGTTGGGTCTTCGTTTCTGTGCGAGGGCTTTCTCTAGTTGCGGCAAGCGGGGGCCACTCTTCATCGCGGTGCGTGGGCCTCTCACTACCGTCGCCTCTCTTGTTGCGGAGCACAGGCTCCAGACACGAAGGCTCAGTAGTTGTGGCTCACGGGCCTACTTGCTCCGCGGCATGTGGGATCTTCCCAGACCAGGGCTCGAACCCGTGTCCCCTGCATTAGCAGGCAGATTCTCAACCACTGCGCCACCAGGGAAGCCCTTTACGTATTTTATTGGGAGTAATGGAAAGGGATTCATCGTTCATCTTTCTGCACCAAAGAAAGGTGATCCTTGCTGTGCTCATCCTACTACGTTTTCCCATGACTCATCTAAGGATTTCAAGGTGCCTTTTTATGCTGTGTCATTATCACCTTCTGCAACAACTGTTGGATACTTAGCCCAATATCCATCTTCAATTTCTGCCTTGATCTTATTCAGAGCCACTAGTGGTGTGGAAGTGAAAGTATGTAACTACTAGGACATTTTCTCAAAAGACAGCTGGTGTGCCCCTTTTGGCCCTTCTACCATTTCTTCCGTCCTGCTGCCTAAAATGCTGAAATGATGCATTTGTGAGCATAGTGGATGGGAGAGCTCCGTGGATCTCTGGGGTCCCTGTGAGAGCCCCTATACCAGGCTTGGGCTGCACTCTCCGATCTTCCTCACACACTAGAGCATGAACACATGCTTTTCAGTTTCATTAGTAGGGTCTCTGTTATATGCAACTGAATCCAATCCTAACTGATGTAATTTCCTTCTATTGGTTATATGCCAAGCAATTTTAAGAATCAGAAGCCATGGGAAGCCAGCAGCAGAATGCTAAAGAGAATCTACATTCTGAAGCAGGATCTTGAAGATAGTGACGGAAAAGAGTCTTTTTCCTGTGCATTTGAAAAGACATCCTCTAAGACACACATACATTATATTTTACTGGTATATTCTTACAAATAGAAAAATTATCCCTTCCAAAGCAGTCTCTTCCATCCTGCAAAAGCCTAAGAGCTCCTTATATTAGCAATATGGAGACAAGATTTTGTACTTAAAAATAAACAATGGAATGTTAGTAAACAAAAATTCTCTGGGATTAACTAATATTAATTAATCAAAATTAAACTTGCAGGTCAGAAAGCATGTTTGATGAAGCATAAATTGTCTATATAATGTCCAGGCACAGAGAAGTATGCCATTCCTATATGTTTGCACCTCTGCGATATTTTTGAATTTTTGTTCATTGACACAAGGAATAATCTTATCCAATTCTTTTAGATTGACTACTAACCTGAAAGGTAGAAACCCTTATTGCCTTCCCATCTTGCTTTATCTTTTTGTATACGCTTGTGACTAACCTGATATGATATTCCCTGACTTTACACCAGTAGCCCATGCAAGCCAACTGCTGCCAACGCCGAGACTTGCTCTCAAAGGAGGCTTTGTAAATATTGAAGGGAAAGCTAAGAATTAGCTATTTGCTTCTGTAATTTAAAGAGGCATTAAGAGTGTTTTAAACCTTATGTAAACATTCAGAGAATGACCAGAATAGAAATTACCAGAGATATTTTGTTCCCTCAGGGTTGTAAGAGACTAAAATGCTTTTTTAAATTATTTTTCCTTCTCCAACCATAATAAACACATTTATGAAATGGGTTAAAACCCTTTAATACATGTATGTTCTTAACCTCCCTTTTACTTTTGCCCACTTAAGTGGTACTAACTCTGTCTGCCCCGTGTCCTCTCCTCCTCCAGCCTCGGAGGACAGTTCTACCTTTCCCAGCTGGGTTCTCCTAAGAAATCAGGACGAAAGTGATAGGAGCAGGACAAATACTATGAAAGATTGTAGAATTAAGCAAAAATGGAAAAAAGAGAGGGGCCATGTATAATCTCCATGATGTTTGTGGGAAAAAAAAAAGCAAAAACATTGAGTTATTTTGAGATTACTATTTTTGTATATGGATTGTGTAATTTTGAGCTATTGCTCTGAGACTTTAATAAGTTCATGGACTTAAACCCTCATAACTCTTGAGAGAGGGCTACCCTAAACTAGACCCATATTTCTCAGCTATTGAAAACCACGTTTTTTTAGATACACATAAAACTGTCATGACTACCCTACTTCCAGGGATGCTGACATAGCCCTCTAGGGCATAGTTGAAAGTCACTGGGTCATCGACCAAGGCAATCTTGTCAAGCTTTACTTTCTGTATACTGAATTATGAAAGCAATAGAATGCTTTTTCAAGAATATAGATATCTTATAATATATTGAGTGGTATATGACCTTTCATGCCAAAAATTGGATATGTCCCTTACTATCACTGTTACTTCAATGGAAAGTCCTTGCTCCAGATCTGAAGTGAAAGTTGCATAGATCCAGGCCAACAACCCAAAAGTCAAAAAGCAAAGTATGGTCAACTGGAGGATGGAGCTACATAGATGTAGGGGAGCTGGGAAGGAGAAGTGAAAAGTAAAAAATAAAAGACTTGGAAGCAAATGGCAGACTGTTGAGTACAGAGTGCAGGAGAGCTCTCACAGGGCAGGTCTCACTGGGTTAAGTAAGCTTTGCCAGAAGCTACCACCAACCCTAAAGGATCATGGGATTCCTGGCTGTTCCATGACTCTAGGCTATGACAGGCAAACGGATACCTCAAAAGTCTGTGGGCACAATATCCAATGGTCAGGGTCACTTCTAAGTTAGAAACTGCTGCATTGCTTCTTTGCAAGTGTATTTGAGTCATGTTTCTCATCCTTTGAAAAATGTAAAACAATTTTGGAAGAATTAATTATTCTTTTTTTCATAGCTAGTTAGATAATGCCATTTTATGGTAAGATGTTTCTAAAAATTTGAGTGCCACCATAAAAGACACATCTTACATTAAAAAATTAAAGATCGAAAAAAATAAACATTTAAGATAGAGACAGTCTTCATGTTTTTTCCGTTCCGTGAATATATTCTCTTGGCAGTTTTGTTCAAAGGATATTTGTTAGGAGTCCATGTTACACTCATTGCTGGAGATACGGTGAAGAATAGGACCTTATCCCTGCCTTGCAGAAATGCTTTCAATGTGTCAATGCTATTATTCTTTCTGCAGTTACCTTTTCTACAGTAAATTAGCAACATGCTGACATTGTTTTACGAATATTCAGTCCCTTAACTCAGCACTAGGGGGCGCAACACTGCAGAAGAAAAGCTGTGAACCTTTGAGCTTCCCAGTCACTATAGGACTATTGAAAATTACCAAACTTCAGAAACGAATGGCTGAGAAATAATAGAATGTCTAACAATCTGTATGGTGAGCAACTTCTATAACCAGACAGGAAAGCACCTTCTAAGTGAGGTTAGAAAGTGGAAGTTGAGGAAGCTGCTTTGGATAGCTAAAATCTTTTCCAGGGAATTTTTTTCCAAAGTGGGACTTTTAAAGTCCATACATTAAACAGTATCCAGGAAACGAGGACATATCACTCTTAAGGACACTGCTACCAAGTTTTGCTAATTCACTGGGATAAGGTAAGAATAATTAGGTAGAGAAGAGTTTTTGGCTGAGAGCAATACAGTTATGACCTTATCATAATAAGGAGACCCCTGAAAACAAAGGACTTTGAATGATAATTATATTATGCAGAGAACATACTATGTTGTCCTTGGTTAAAAACATTAAAAAACAATTCAAGAAAATTTGAATCAAGGACAAAGAATTAGGGGAAAAATGTTGCAATACTGAGGATAAAAAAATAACATGTCCTAAGTGTCTGTCCTTGTGCTTTACATAAGTTATTCTTTAAGTTTCTCTATGACCCTAATGAGGTAGGCAGTGCCAACCACATTTTTCAAATTAGAAAATAGGCTTCATCTGAACCAAGCATTATACTAATACTTAATTACTTGATCATCACACTGTAATATATTTACATAATAAATATAATCAGAATCGATACAAAACATGGTTAACTTTATTTTGAAATTTCATGCAAACACTGAAAATGTACATTGTCTAAGAAAAGGTAATTTTTGGCGTTTGACATTTAGTGGAAAAATTAATCCTTCAAAAGTAAATTATACATCTTATTACCAAAAGAGAAAGCTCAGCTCACATTGTTCTTGACTTTTAAAAGTGGTGGTTTTAATTTTAACTCATTTGAGCTGAGCGTGTAATAGGGTGTGTTTAGTATCAGAAGGCACTAATACCCTATAAAGTCCCTGTAATTCCTTATGCAGATTCAGGTGGTGTTGATGCCACTTTCTTTTGGTGGTTTCGTACTATGAATGTGTCAACATGGTATGATGTACCGACTCAGATCCTTTCCAGTAATCCCGTGGCGTTACTGACGGGTATGTCAGATTTGCTAACTCATAGCGGAGATCAAAAGACACTATGAGCTCATATTTTGAGCACAAAGAATGTCCCCTGCTCCCTAAATTATGGGACGCCCTACCATTGGGTTTACAAAGTGGTGGGTTCCCATAGAACCCTGGGAGGAAAGAGAAAAGTGATCACCCCCTGGAGAGTATAGTTCCTGAAGCATTTAACCAGTCCCCAACCCCCAAATTGGAAGAGGCACTAGACTTGCATATTCTGAAATTTGGGGGGTTCTAAAAATTGGGGAATATTGTTAACTTTTCATCTGGAGATTTCTGAAGGAAGGAAACACACTGATGAGGGGGTTCACTGAAGCAGGAGGCCAGCAGAGCAGGAGAGTGTCATAGGATACCCTGAAGGGGAGGCGTGAGGGTCACCATATCCCTGTTCCTGGATGGAATGGAAGCCAGTGCTCAAGGAGAGAGCCCACAGTAGAGCAGAGGGACAGGAGCCACTTATATCGTTGTTCAGCAGAAGGGCTTGTGCATCACTGGTGAGGGTCTTGGAGAGATGCACATTGGCTGAGAAAACGCCCATCTGCCATTTACATGGAGACACCCACATCAGTGGAGACAACTGACATCTGGCTGAATCTGATTGAGCACAGGGACCCTCTCTCCTCCCTCTGAAAGCACCTGGCTGTGACTTTGTCTTTGGCCAGGAGCTCCAATTCCCGGGGCCAAACCAGAGCATGACATCAACAGCAGAAGCCCGCGAGGAGAAACAGGATTGGAGAGAAAATCAGGCAGGTGGAGGAGGACATCATGACAAGATGACATACAGGACACGTTTTCAGATCAGAGGACAAAACTCAATGGGCAGGATTGAATTCATCAGGAAGGACTGAGTCAGGTTGGAGCAGTGGTTCGTGGGCTCCAATCCAAACTACCATGTTTGAAGCCTGACTACTCCATTTACTAGCTACGCGACCTAGAACAATTAATTGTCCCTGCACCAGGGTTTTTTGAGAAACTTAAATGAGTTAGAACAGTGTCTTGAACATAAGAAACACTCAATACATGTCAGATGTAACGACAATGGTGATGACAAGTTCGCCACTCAGACACAAGTGGGCTCAGAAACTTGACCCCAGTCAGGAGAAAATACATTCTAAGTTTTTATATAACTGAGTGCCAATGCTTGATGTACACCTCTTTCAATGTGTATGTTTAAATAAAGCATGATTTAAAGTTGTTGTAAATAAAATGTTCTTTTAGCAATTCTAAAACTTGTTGTTAATGAAAAGTTCTTATAGCTTATGCAGTCATAAAATATTACATGTTAATTAAAGTTGAGATCATAAAAATAAATTATAACCGAAGAGGTTGTTTTATTTAAACAAAATAGAAACATCCTTTACTTTTTAAAATCAAATCTTGAAGCATGGATTTAAAATTACCATCTGGTTTTGAAAACAAATGGCTATCACACACACTACTTTTTGTAAGATGAGATGTTAATTCCTTTGGGTGGCACACAGACTAGTTCTGGTCCCTGCCTGCCCGTCTAAACACTTACTCTTCTGTCATAATATCCATTCTCTTGCCTTTACACGAGTTTTTTTTTTTTTTTTCCTGATCATAGACACACACACAGACATACACACACACACACACACCCTTTTGCTGTAGACAATGTCTTCTATTTTCTTCAAATATAATTGTAACTATCCATGAATTCATTCTTTCATCATTCATTTTTCATTTATATCAACATTCATTTTAACTTTCATTCTTTCAACAACTATTTCCTAAACAAATAATTTTTTCAAGTATCATTCCATGCCTTTGGATTAGAGCGATGAACAAAACAGACAATGTCCCTCATCTCAAAGAAATGGCACACTAGTGGGAAGAGATAGAATAGGAAGACAAAAAAATGAATAACATTGGAATTTAGATCGGTGATCAGAAAAGACTTCCTGAGTGATAAAAGATGCCAGCTGCTAGGACATAAACTCAATAGTAGCAGAGACTTTTTGCCTCTTCTGTCCACTGCTGTATCCCTGGGTGCCTAGGACAGTGCCAGGAATGTAATTGATCTTCCATAAACATCTGTTTTTGATGCAAACATGAATGTAATGGATTCTTTGGAATGCAAGGGCAAAGTGTTCCAGGAGGAATGAGCTTAGCATGTTTGAGGAAGACATACTTTCATCATAAATTATCATAATGCTTTATAATTTCGTGATCCACCCTACTGGGTTTTTTTTCCCTTTGTCATTGTCTTCTGCTCCTATCTTTATTATTTCTTTTATTCTACTTTCTTTGGGTTTACTCTTTTTTTTTTCACTTCTTGATTCTGATGCTTAGTTTACTCATTTTATTTTTACTCATTTTACTAATGTATGAACATAACACTATAAAATTTATCTAAGTATTGCTTTAACTCTATCCCAGTAGTTTTGATATGCAGTGTTTTCATAACACATAAACTGTTTTATCTCAATTTGGATGTTTTCTTTGACAAGTTAATTACTAAAATGAGTATTTTTAAATCCCTAAATATGTGGGCTCTTGGTTATCTTGTTTTAAATTTTGTTATGGTAAGAAAATATGAGTCTGTATGATGTCAATTCTGTGGTATTTGTTGAGACTTGCTTTGTAGCCTAATATGAAGTCAAATTTTGTAAATGTCCCACATGTGCTACAAAATGATTTTTTTTCTAATTATTAGATGCAAGTCTCTGTCTATATATATTATATCAAGTATGTTAACTGTGTTGTTCAAATCACCCATGTCTTTAGGAATTGTTCTTCTGTTTGTTCTAAAGTTTAGGATCACTATTGTAGTCTTGTCGCCTTCTCCTTGTAATCATGTTGGTTTTTGTTTTTCATATTATCATAATTCACATATATTGTTAGGTGCATGAACAAGTTCAGAATTGATGTGTCTTCCTGCCGAATTGCTCCTTTTATTACAATGCTTTTAAAATATAACAGTGCTCCCTTCCATCCAAATGTCTATTTTGTCTGATACTGATATGGCCATATTAGCTGGAACCACCATATCATTCTGGTTTTCTACTTTCTATATTACACTTGTGTCCTTTCTTTTCTTTTCCTATTGGATAAATCACGTTTTTTCAAAATTTTCTTTTATTCTCTTTTTATTATTATGTGGCAAGAATGTATTCACTTTCTATGCTTTAAGTAGATGAATTAGCAATGTTCATATTTAACATAGAAAGTATAGAGATAACCAGTATCTTTCCTCTTAGACAATATCAAATTGGCAGAATGCATTAACTCTGATCTCCTCTGCTGTCTGTTCACACATCATTGTTAAAATTCATCTTGCTTTTAAGCCAGCATCTCCCCAAATAAGCATTTTTGTTGCATGGATGGTAGTCTTTAGAGTCAATGCTAGTTTAGCTGGGTCCATAATGTTTACCTATTTTCTTTCTTTTTTTGTTCCACTATTTCTTGCACCTCAGAACTTCCTCCTGAGGTTAACTTTTTTCTCTAGTGAAAATTTACTACTTATAAAACCTCACAGTCACTGTCTGAAATGTCTTTATTTTCTCCTCCTTCTTTAATGATATTTCAGTTTAGTTTATGTTGACAGTTATTTTTCACTTTGAAGACATTCTGTTGCTGTCTTCTGGCCTCTCTTGCTGCTGTGGATTACACGCTCCTGGTAGTCTAATTATTGTTTATTTATTGATAATCTGTCTTCCCCCTCTGGTTACTTTTAAGATGTTCTCTCTGCTTTTGCATTGTATAATGTCTCTTTAAGGTGCATTTACTTTTTAATTCATCCTACATAGGAACTGCGCTGTTTCCTCTCTTCCATGACTTCTGTAACCCGCTCAGCCCATATTGTTTTATATCTTGCCTTTCCACCACTCTCTCTCCTCCGAGGAACTGCTGCTGCTCTATGGCAAACATTCTCATCCTTCCCCTGTATCTCTTAGACTCTGTCATCTTTTCCACTTTTAGTTCTCGCCATCTGTATCCTGGATAATTTATATATTCTGTCAAGTTGTTTTTTCTGTTATTAGTCCTTAGTAGCACTAATACTTCTGCTATTGCTTTTGCAGACTGTCTCAGATGGATTTTTCCCCATATGTTTTGTCATTTTTTTCTGGAGAGCTTGTCTTTAGAGGTGCTTGTTTAGTATCTCAACAGAATTCCATGGGAGTGGGTTGGGTCATGTTCCTTCAAACCAGACACTTGAGATGAGGATTCAGTGGCCGTGCTTCTTAAGGAAGTGTTCCAGGAAACAGGCAAGGCAGTGGCGGACAAACAGGACAGCGAAGAGGAGGACTCCGAACAAAGGCATGATCTCAGGCAAAGTCCCACAGAAAGTGATCTCAGCCTGATCCTGCAAGGGACTCTGGAGTTGGTCGTGCCACGGACTTGTTCCAGCTGAGGCGAGGAGCTGAGAAAAGCATGGGGCGGTGGTTGTGTCTTGGAGGGCATTCTCTGAAAAAGGAGACCCAGTAGGTGCTGGATGCAAAAGCACACCAAAGAGGGAGTCCCCCGCCCAAGAAACAGTAAAAAATGGGTCCAGGGGATCTGGGTGAAGCATTGTCATTACCCATTACAGTGTCTCCGTGGGTGCTTTTGCATTGGATTCTGCCAGGCACTTAACAGCACGGCTAGCTGAGGACGAATATTTACGTTTGCTTCTAGCTTGGGGATTCTCTGATACCATGTGGGCTTCCATTCTAAAAAGTGAAGGCTCAGGGAGCTGACTTCTCATTTAAGACTTGTTTTCACCCAAAGTACAAGCCAAGCTGAGCTTGCATGTCAGCTCCCTGGGCAGCTGAGCCACTGTTTTCCTTCCTAGATCCTCTTTACATTAAGGGTACATCTCCATGAAGGCTTTTAAGCAAGGTTTCAGTTCCAAACGCTAATCTCCTGCCCTATGCAAGGATTACAATTCAATCCAGGTACTAGCTTGTCTAACCATTCCCTCCCATACCACTCCTTAGGGCTGCTCAGTATAAACTGTAAAGTCCTGCACTTACAGCTCTTTGACTCTGACATTTACATATTTCCTTTTCTTTTGGGAGAGCTTAGCTATGCATCAATCTTTTCTTATTTTAAATCTAGATTCTCTAGGAGACTGTGGTGTAGAAGATTTTTCACATAAGTTTGTCTACCATCTTACAGAAATGGGAGGTCCCACTGTAACTTTTGCCTGTTATCATTATAAAAATATAAATAATATAGGAAACTATACTTGATATTTTGTAAAAACCTATAAGGGAAAAGAATCTGAAAAATTATATATATATAATATATATATATATATAAAATTGAATCACTTTGCTGTACACCAGAAACTAACACAACATCTCACATCAACTATTCTTCAATTTAAATAAACAAACAAATAAATAAAAGAATATAATATACCCTCCCTGAGGATAGATACTGTATTTTTTGATCTCTATAACCTGGGCCAAGTAAATTGTAAGCCTTTGATAAATGTTTTTCCAAAAAATGACTAAGAGGCCCAGAAAATATCTACCTTGAGGAAACAAACTCTATTTTGTTAATAGTCCATATTTGAGACCACAAAAAATGTTTAAATATATACCTGAGAAAGGATAGCCCCAGGTATATATTAGTAGTAATGGCATAGATCCTTTTACAGAAAAAGAACTCAGTACTTTTATTTTTCAGTCACTAGTTTAAAAATGACTTGAAGATAAAAGTGCCTTGGTACTTCCTCTCTACATGTTACTAAATAGCTTCACTTTCTCTTTAACTCCTCTATCAGCAGCATGTCTTCTAAATAGCCACGTGGAGTAATTGGATTCTTCAAGACATACATTGTTCTGTGAATAGCCCCCATCTCAGAAATTTAGGTCTAAAACCTGAGACAGCTTTTGCTTCTTTCTCCTGGTCTTTCATGTCACTTAGCTCCCAAGTATGTCAATTCTACCTCCCTGAGTCCTCCCCCCTCAGCCTCACATCTCTAGTCTTCGTTCTGGTCCAGGAAAATCAGGCCAATCTGACAGCTGGTAGATGTCTCTGCCTCTAGCAGGTCTCTTTCCCATTGTCCAACCTACAGATACTATCAGTTTAATTTACCTAAAACACAGTTTTAATCATATGTTTTTCTCGTTTAAGAATCTCTGTTTCCTATTTCCTAATGAAATAATAAATTTTCTAATCCGCCATTGAAAGTTCCCCTGGATTTGGATCTAACTTATTTCCTTTTCATCTTTTCTACTTCTCCTTTATATCCTCCCCGCCCCCTCCCCTCCCCCACTGGCACTCTGGTCAAACTGAATCTGTTACAGTTTTGATTCTATTATGAACCTTTCCCTTTGCTGATCTTAGTTCTTTTACCTCGACTGTGCTTGGCTTAACTAAAAGTCTCAGTTACACTCAGCTTTTTAATGGTGGGAATTGAATAAATACTTGTGGCATTAACTGTTTTTTGAATTAAGTGCAAGTCCTGAACTGCGTATGATCCTTCAGTCAACTGGCCCTGCATTTAAATGATAGTGGATGTCACTGGAGTTTCAAGGCTTTTTCTACATTCAGCAGGAGTCACTGTAACCAAAGAATGTTAAATGCCATTAGCACCAAAATAATGAACTCCTCTCCTTCACCCTGTCGAGTGCAGGGAATTAGGTGTCAATGGCCTTAGACGTTTGCACTCTAGTCTGGATAGAGATTTTGGCTGTGTCTGTGAAAGGGCTTTTTTTACTTTTCTTTTGGTTTTCAGCTTATTTAATTCTTCAATTTTGGATCGTCTATCTCTTCTCTTTCAAGATGAGTTTTACGTGGAAAGAACTTCAAATTCAAACAGGCAGTAAGATTCTTGCCCTGCTAGTCTCAGTTTGGACCCTAGGCGTCTTGTGTGGACCCTAAATGGGTCCTTACTGTTAAGTTCAGTGATGGAGAAAAGCTAGAGGGAGGATATAGAGATCAAAGAGTTCCAGGAACTGAAATGTTGAGAAGTTGATATCCTCGAGAAGGATAAACAGGAAGAACACGTCACTATTATAACCAGAAGAGGAGATGAATGTAGTTGTGTGCTCTATGCCTACAGATGTATTTTTTTTCTGTAGCATGAAAATAATTGGTTTAAAAAAGTCTCCCTTTTATACTCTTTTTCTTTAAAAAATAATGTTTCTGAGCTAGCTGGAGAAACAACTGAAATGCAACTTTTCTCAGTTTTCATTTTATCCCAAAGAAAATGAAAAATCCCCATTTGCTGACTGTATGACAGGAAATGGGACTGAAGTCTTGAATTCTGATTTTTTTTTTTCTTTAGTACTTTCCTAAAAGTACTGATGCAATATTGCCCCTTCTAGTCTTTCCCCTCCTAACGTTGTCTTATAAAGTAACAGCCCAAATAAAGATATGTGAGAAGCATTTAGGTTTCCAGCAAGAAAATATTTTCACAAATGATTCAAATGCACCTGAACTTTCAGCTTTGGTTCCAAAGTATTAAGCATTATTCTGATTTTCTCAAATGCAAGTAGCTGGGCTGAAAGCATTCCAGGTTGGTATTAGTGTAACACACAGAAAAGTCAAATAGAAGTTCAAGACTATTGATGAGGAGTGTTATACACGATTCTGCCCAGTATGGTCAACAGACTTGCAGCAGTCATGACTTTGTGGAGCCTGCCATTCTGTCTGGAACAGTTTTTTGACTTTTTATAAAGACGGTAAAAGGATTCATTGAGAATAACTCTGTTTACACTGTAGGTGATAGTTGTATTCAGTTTCTTACTGAGATTATGCTATAACCATTATCAGCTATTCAGTTCCTTTCTGATAGCAATTTTCATTCTTCAGGAACTGGAGGAAACTCTTAAGCAAATGTACCGGGTATCTCAGCTTGCATCCTGGCATGTAAGAATATCTTTGTAAGTCTGGAACATTAGGCATGGACAACATAACTGTTTTCCTACCAAGAAAATATTCTTCCTAAGGTAAGAGTGAATATGAGTACAGAGTTTGGTCAAATCCAATGTTATTGTCAGAAGAGAGTGTGTTTGCATTTGTCACTTAATTATCAATCAGCTCAGTCATCCTCAGCCTGAGAGCAGGGAGCTGCAATGAAAAAGGAAGCAAAACCTCAAAAAGCTGTCATTCTACAGCCTCCATGAGACATTGAGTCCTGGTGGCACTGGTGACACAGGGACAGAATGTAAGCAGTGTTGACAACAGCTGCAATGGTGATACGGATGATGGTAAAGGGCTGGTTTCAGTGCATTCTATTCCTGCATATAAGGCATCAGAACCCCTGCCTAGAGATCAGAATCCTTGGTCCTGGGCAACGTGGCATCATCATTAGTACTTCCTGTGGGACAGTGTCTGGACAGTGATACTGTCAATGGGTAACAGTGGCATAGCTGCTCCTCTTAGGTGTAATTCGACACATTTTCTCTGGGATCTGGACCGAGAGTTAAAAAAATTCCAAACAAACAGTAGGTTCCCCCATGGCAGTCAACAGAATGTTATTAGGGTCCATGTAAGACACCCACTGGATATTCTTAAATTTATTTGGGAAGATCTTCCGAGGGATAGATTTCTTGAGGAGTAAGTAGGATCGCAGATAGCTTTAAAAAAAGAAAAGAAAAACGTTGTTTTTGTAATCTTTTTCTTGGATCCAAACTGCTGTGATTCAGGAAACGTAGGTGATGATCAGAAGAATGATCTCTGCTTTCTCTTCCCGAGTCTTCCAAGCTCTGCTGCTCTTCTGAGTATCTGTGTAGACGCTGAGGTGTGCTGCTCAAATCTCCCTTCCAAATGGTCTGCCACCCAGACACGAGGAGTGCAGGACCTGACAGTCTCCAGCATTTGGCTCCCTTGGCATGTGCCTCAGCTTTTGAACAGAGGTCAAGTTCTCGGCATGCCCCCCAGCCAGTGATGGAGCAAAGTGATGCTGCAAGGTGGTACAAGGGCTTAGCTTTGGACAATCGTTGCTCCAGAGATCCCTGATGGGCTGGCACAGCTTTTGTCATGTGTGTGTCATGGTCTGACAGCCCCCCCGCCCAATCCTACCTCCTCCTGTTTCCTTTGAAGGTGTTATACTCATTAATAAACCATCTGCACACACAACTCATCTCAGTATCTGCTTTCTAGAGGGTCCAACAGGAAGGGTAGCTCACACTGTCCTTGCTCTATACAGTTATGTTATGATATTCTGTGCAACAAAATATCCTTCTGCCCTAGGACCTCCATTATTAATTTTTTCTTATGCAAAAAGTCAAGTTGATGCTGTTAAAAGAGACCAAGTTTGGATTCAGATTATTCTGGATTTGAATCTCAACTCTGCCTTATTATACTTAGCAGTGTGAACTTGACCAAGTTGTTAACTTCCATGACCTCTATTTTCTTATCCTTCCAGTCTAGGCCTGAGCTAGAAAGAGATCCCACATTGAATGGAAACATGGATGCGTATAATTGCTGTGCAAAACAATTAAACATCCTCTTAACAGTTCCGAAGACAGAGGTGTCATTTTATGTTCACTGTGGGCTATATGGATGTAGTTATATTTACTCTTAAGTTTTTTCCTTTCCTTTATAAGAAGAATTTACCACTAACGTGTAAAACAAATGAAACATTATTTTTTCTCCTTCTTCCTATTGAAAAGAAATTCCCTTCTCTGTAAAATTTTCTTGCACATTTTTTTCCCTTTCCCTTCAATAAAAATTCCTATTTTTATATCTCATCTCCTGCCTCTCCTTAAGTAAATCTTTTCCTTAAAGTTTTGTATATTTTCCTGTCCGTTGACTAAGTTATCATCATTGTTTTGTTTTCCAATGAGGAGAGGTATTAGCTCTCAGTCTTTATAATTAATAGGTAGGATTTCAGAGGTGAATTATGTCCATTTGGTTATTTACTGCATTTCAAAAGAGAGGTTTCACTCCATTTAGCTTCCTCTCTGTCTTTTAAAATAATTACTTGAGACATTTTCCCTGGAGTTTTTCCATAGAAACAAAAATTGGGAGAGAGATGGAAGGAGGAGAATTATGGAAAATATTTTAAGTGAAATTAGCTTTTTTTTTTTTTTTTTTGCTTTTCACTTTTCCTGCCAAGTTTAAAACCATGAAATCTTGACTAGAGACTAAATACAAAAAAGCCCCAAATAAACTGAACCTGGCTTAAGTATGGTTACATATTCCTATATTATGTTTTGAGAAGGGA
Source organism: Balaenoptera borealis (assembly GCF_965194805.1). Lineage (NCBI taxonomy): Eukaryota > Metazoa > Chordata > Mammalia > Artiodactyla > Balaenopteridae > Balaenoptera > Balaenoptera borealis. The sequence goes on along the minus strand of NC_138870.1, from coordinate 18,684,083 downwards.
TCTTTTCGATGTAATGAGTATTTATAATAAATAAAAACCAAATAAGAGCATCTTATGATTTTATGTGTTTTACAGTTTGCCAAGGATTTTCACTTTATCTTATTTTATTCTTGTGTAAAAAATACCCAAAAGCCTGAACTGTTCCTTCTGGACTTTCCAGAGTCTTCTTTATACAACACTAACTAAGAATACTGAAAGTGTGTAATAGAACGTTAAAATGAAAGTTTTGCTTAAGACCTTAAGACCACAGAGCCCAGAGATTCCAGGCACACACGGGACAGTCCTCCCCCGAAGAAATATGTATATATAAAATATATTAAAATATAATGTAAGAAATGAAGATATTTCTACCACCGAAATCAGAAAGCCTATTCTTCGCAATGTATCCAAAAAATAATTCAACACAGGAAAGTAGGTGAGCACAGAAGATCTCTATATGGGTTTATATAAAATAGAAAAAAAGAAGAAATCACCTAAATGTTCACCTGTTAGCTGATTTCCTATTGATATTAGGATAAAATTCAAGATCTCTCTTATGACCTTCCCAGGCTTTGCCAACCTGTCTCATCCGACCCTTCTTTGCCCTTAAAACACTTCAGCCACCGGCCTTCTATTAATGCCTCAAAGGCCCTTCCACCACAGGGCCTTTGTACATATTCTCTTGACTTACACCATGATTAATTTCCCTGACCTCTCTTACCCTTCACCTGACTTACTTCTCATCTTCCAAGCTACAGCTGAAATGTAATTTCCATGGGGAAACTTCCCTGGCTAGATCTGATCTGGCGATAATATGCTCTCATCATACTTTGTTCTTTCCCTTTATAGCACTTATCACGATTTTATTTTTAACAGTGTTTCTTTTCATTTATTTAACAGCTTTCTTCATTGCTAGACTTAAAGTTCTAGAAAAACAGAAGACATGTCTCTTTTTTAATGCTGTTTTTTCCTACCACATGTGAGACACACAGTAGACCATCAATAAATATTTATTGACAGAATAAATCAATCCAAGTCTTAATTCTCTTTGTTTCAAGAAACAAATGCTCTGTGAGGCTTGTGGAACCAAGAACATCAACCTGTGGATTTTCAGGACTTCATTTTCATCAAGTTCTAATGAACTGGGCTTTCTCTTGCTTAAGACAGATATTGTTTCCCGCCCCCCCCCCCACACCAATGAATCATGAAAAAAGGGAAATGAACTCTTGAAATGGTTCACATTTGCAAAAGAATAAAAAATCATTATTACGTGACTGGGCCAATGTAATCTTAGTGCTTATCTGACTTTGTTAAATGCCCTCAGGATCTGTTTCCCAGATTAGCCTCTGTGATCTGCTATTCCAGGAACAACATCGGGTTCTTTTTTTTTTTTTTTTTTTGACTCTAACCTTATATCCTTTTATAGTATTTCCTAAGGAAGTTCATCCGTATTCACATCCTCAACAGGAACTTGTAAATATTCAGTATTATATTCATGTGTCTGAGTCTGTATTTCCAGATTTATAAGACACATAGTTATGGAGATATAGATCTTACTCATGCTTTTACTTTTGTATAAACATTATGAGTAGCCTTCATTCCTACAAACCATCTTTGGGGAAACTGCACTCTGGTTTCTACTGCTCAACTCATGTAACTATAGCATGATTCAGAACAAAGCTCATTGTTTTATAAACAACACACTGGGTTCAAAATCCTATTGGGCTCATACCTGCAAGTGTCCTCACTGATATTTCTCCAAGAACACAGCTCTCTGCTCTTCACCTCTGCAGTTCTTCCCTCTTGAATCTCTGCTCTCATTTTAAAAAGACTTAAGGACAGGAGAATATCAAGATCTCCATGAAGCTCGCTATGGGCTAGAGGGAGAAAAAATAAATAAATATATAAATAAATAAATATATATATACACACACACAAATGAACTTATTTACAAAACAGAAATAGACCCACAGACATAGAAAACAAATTTATGGTTACCAAACGGGAAAGGAAAGGGGAAGGATAAATTAGGAGGTTGGAATTAACATATACACACTATTATATATAAGATAGATAACCAACAAGGACCTACTGTATAGTGCAGGGAACTCTACTCAATATTTTGTAATAACCTATAAGGGAAAAGAATCTGAGAAAGAATATATCTATATCTATATCTATATCTATATCTATATCTATATCTATATCTATATATCTGAATCACTGTGCTGTACACCTTAAACTAACATGACATTGTAAATCAACTATACTTCAATAAAATTAAAAAGATACTTTATTGCTAAAAAGTGTTAACCATCATCTGACAATGCAGGGTTGCCACAAACCATCAGTTTGTAAAAAAACACATCTGCAAAGCGTGATAAGGCAAAGCACAATAAAACAAGGTTTGCCTGTAAAAAAAGAAAAAAGGAGATGATAGAAGACTACTTGTTTGGCCTTTTCTCATTTGTCTTCTGGGTTATCTATGCTTTGCACCTGAAGGGAGAAGAGACATAGTAGTGGACACGAAGACTGCTGCCTTCTAGGCTAGCTTGATCTGGGGAGGACTGTGTTGGCTGGAACCGGAGTCCATGCTACGGGGGAGAAACACTGTAAAGCCACATTGAAGGGGGTGCCATGACTGCAGTTACAGAAAGAAAGGGCTGTAGCGATCAGTTTCACATCTACTATGTGGTAGACACTGTGCGAGATCCACAGTAGAACGATGCAAAAAATGAGGTATTTGGGAAACAGTCCGGGATTTGGAGAGGGAAAAGCATAAAAGAAATCATTTGGCAGTTGGATGAGCAAAAGCAAGGGTATTGAGGTGGTTAGAGCAGGGGGTGTACTGGAGCTGTGAGTAGTAGAGTTTGGTTGGAATATAAGAGGTCAGGATCAGGCAAGCTTTGTGAGGACCTTAAGTGACAGAGTGAGTCATGAGAGATTTGTGAGTGTGACGAAGATGCACTTTAGGAGGATTAATACAATATGTACGTGTAAAATGCTTTCGGGTGAGAGAGACCATGATTAAATTTTAAGTCTTAAGTGGTTGATATAGTAACCAATGAGACTCTCAGAGACAAGGGAGACAGAAAGAAAGGAAAGAGGTGGAGGGAAGTCATTGCTAAGAATAACATGGATGATTTAATAACTGTATGAGGCTGGAGGGAGGAAGAGTAAGAGAAAGTGAGCATTGAGTTCAAGATCCCTCCAAGACTTTAAATCTGAGTTATCTGAACAATTAAAGAGAGAATTGGGAGCTGAGGCTAGTTCAGGAGTGCAGGAACGAGAAAGAGGGAAAGAGAAGGAATATACTATGGATAGTTTATATTTTGATTATGCCTACAGTGCACTCTAATAATATATGTTTCAGAAAAAAAGTTTAGATTTTTACTGAAGTCCTAAATATATGGAGAAACGTTTCCTGTCCAATAACGATATTCTGGGTTTTCCCTACTACCCTCCAAAATCATGTCTAACCCTTATGTAATTGTGGAGCAAACATATTGCATTTGCTTGTTTACTTATTGCTCCTCTGCAGTGTTCTCCATGCTCGTCAAATCCTGGTTATATTCCCAGTACCAATAGGTTTCTGGTGGGCATGGGGAGAAATACATTTATTAACTTTTCACTAGTTTCTTCACCAATGGGGGCGGGGAGGGAGGTCCAAGAGGGAGGGGATAAATGTATACATGTAGCTGATTCACTTCGTTGAACAGCAGAAACTAACACAGCATTGTAAAGCCACTATACTCCAATTAAAAAAAAAAAAGAGAGATTGTGAAATACTCAGCTGATTCAACAGTGAGGTTGAATAAGATGCTTGGCCTACTGCCTGGCACAGAGCAGTTGCTCAAATTACCTGTCACAGTTGTGACTTTTCATGAAAAAAAGGAGTGAATTTTTGTACCTTCCAGGCAAGCTCATAAAGAAAAGATTTTCTATTCTCCCCTTCAGACTCCTTCTCTGGCCAAATGATCTGCATTATTATTTCCCAACACTTTCTGTTCTTACCTAAGTTATGGAGATGATTGATTGCTTCTGCTTTCTGCTCCGCAGAGACTGGTCAGAGAAAGAGCTGACACAATCTGCAGAAAGAAGAGAGGCACTAACCACCTGGGCAATGGAAAGTTTGGATTTGATTGCTTGAATAGTGATTTCGTTATCTCATGGCTAACTGAATAAGGAAATGAAGATTAAAGTTAACTTGTAATTCCTGTAGCCCAAGAGTTGTATTTGGCACGATGACTCAGCAGCATTAACTGTATTTAGAAGTATTTTCTGGAAGTTATCCTGGTAAACAATCAGTTGTGAGGCCATTATATCACCATGTTTCTCAAGCTGGGATATGTGCATTGGACGCTTGACACCACAGAGTAATCATGGAGCATATTCCTAAGGCATGGATTTTACTCAAAGATATACTTTTTTCCCTATTAACATCAACTTGGATATATTACTTAGTCATTCAACAAATATTTATTGCATTCTGGCAGAATGTCAGATTCTGGGAAAAACTGATTTAGAAAATGGATATGGCTTTTTGGTGGCGGTGCTGGGGTTACAGGGTATAATGTAAAATTTGTTTGCATTTTGAAGTTGAAAATTAAGATGACAAGAAATTTTGGTCTTGAGGGGGACTTTGGATTAAACTGCCAAGTTCATGAAGGTATACGTTCACTCCCCTCAAATACTGAGGGTGACTCTAAGGAAAAGCTTGGGAGGTAAGTAAGGAAAGCTGTAGAAGCATGAGAGAAACAAGCCCTAATGTGTTTTATTGGAACAGACACAGTAGTATAAGGTCCCTACTCTGCCTATAAACTGCCAAAACTGTGAGAGGTTGGCAGCCTTTAGGGAATAGATATTGTCTTCATTGAAACTAGTCATCAGTCCCTGGCCCGAAGAATCCACTTTGCTTGTGGCTTCTGATCACTGTAGAACAAGCATGACTTTCTTTCTCTCTTATTATTCAAGTGAAAATTTGAAAGGGGCTGGAGAAATATATTTTCATCCTCCTATACCCTGAAAAGAGTGCTTCGTTAGACGTACACAGAATAATAATAGCTTTAAAACAGCATGTGTTTAATTTTGTAAACTCCAAGTAACATGTATGATGTAGATAAGCACACACATACAATACACATCTGGAGTTTTATATATACCTACATGAATACAGAAAAGTATAATAATTAGACATATTGAAATATACTCTAAGATTTGGGCAGATCTGACATACTGTATAAAATTGCCTCTAGAATTTTGCCTACTAAATTCTTAAAAATTTAAACATATTAAGAGAAAGTGAGTTTTAATGAAAATAAGTAATTGTAGAATTCACAAAGGGAAAGCAATTACATGACCTTTAACTAATGTTAATTAGTTTAGTATAAGATCTCTGGATGTCTATTTAAAGGATTATATAGGAAATACTTATAACTACCATATTAAGTATTAACAGGTTGCCTTTTAAATATGTCAAGCAGTTTACTTTTTCAAGTCATATAATTAATACCTTTGAAATGTTTGCAATATTAATTTAATGAGCTATTGTCAGAAATACTCCAGATGTAAATAATTTAATCAAATTTATTACAATACCCAAATTAGCAAGATGCAAATTCATTTATTTTTATTATATATTAGAAGTAAAAATAGTTTTACTATTTTCAGCTTGAATAAATAAAAATGTATAGTTTCCTGAAGTAGTTCATTTAACTAATGACAAAAGTATGAATTTTCTCTATTAATTGTGGAGATATTTATATTTGACAACAATCATGTCTTTACTAAATCTGAAGAATGTTGGAGCCATCCCAGTACACTTTTAATTTACAAATCAAGATTTGAGGTCCCTTTCCCATTCTCTGTCTACATTATTTTTAATTCGTCCTTGATATTACTTATATAATTTTTTCTTTTAATTTTCTTCTGTTTCACCAAGCCAATATTAATAAACAGCATATCTAGATTTGCCTGGCACAACTCAAAGAAACCAATAGTCATGAAATTAACATCGCTGAGATTTTCTACCAAACCATTGTAAAGGCAGTGTTTTCGTTATGCTCCAAATATGAATCCTAATGGGCAAGTGGATACTATTGCTTCCTGATAGTTCATAGTCATGCACTGAACTTGGGTGGTCACTACAGCCCACCTAGAATGAGGAACTCTCCAGTTTGGAGGTGCCTTAGGCTCAGAGAGGGCTACTTAGAGCCATGCAAGGTAGTTCCTTGTATCACAGAAGCCTACTTCTACATTCTATTCTTTTCTGCCTCACTTGGCCTGTAGTAACAACAGAAAAATAAAGAGTAAAAAAAGGACAATTATCTGGAAAACTCAGATTCCTTTAACACATTTTCATTGATTGTCTATTGTTTCCCAGATAATGCAATAGATACTGAAGCTACAGAGTTGAAGACACAGTCCTAGCTTTGAACTTTTTGAGTTCAAAACCTCATGGGAAGAGAGACATATAAATAAGTCGAATACAGAATAGTTCAATAAAAGATATAACCACGAGCAAAGAATGTAATTAAGAAGCCATGTTTAATAGCTGCGTGAGGGAGAGAACAGCATTTCAGACAAGTGGAGCAAAATCAAGGGCAAAGACCTAGAAGACATAAAAAAAATGATTTCTTTATGGATAGTGGGTGTGCCATATGCCTAGAGCATAAGGTGTTTGGATGATATTTAAAAATATGACTGGGAAAGTTAGAGTGCAAACTAAAGCATTCGGCTTTTATTGAGTCGATCACTCTTTCCCCAAGTTTCATAGTGTTGAGAATCACCTAGGATGCTTATAAAAGTATATTGGTTTCTTGTTGGAAGACCCCTTCCCCTGATCCAGTAGGTCTTGCCAGAATTAGGCCCAGGAATTAGCATTTTTAACAGCCATTCTGGTGCAGGTCATTGGCAGACCATACTTTGAGGGACTGGGGAGGAGTGACTAGATCCGTGTTTACAAAGATAAGTCTGGAAACTGTGGTAGAAGAGGGGGAGGAGGACAATTCAGCCACGGAAACACCAGTTTGCAGGTAACAAAATAGTCTCAGTGAGAGACAAGAAGAGCATGAATTAAGGCAGCAGCAGGGGGACGGGGAAGAGAGATATGATAGGTAACTTATGAAGTAAATCTGAGAGACATTCATAATCAATTGAATGTGTGTTGGAGAGCTGATTCAGTCAAAATTGTATGGTATAGGGGATGTGGCAGCATGAACAGAGATTGGGAATCAGAGGAGTGTGGGGTTGTGGAACAGTAAGTTCAATTATTGACATAGTGAGTTTGAGGTGCACTATTAGGACTTTTTTCTCCCATCACAGGTAGCGGAGTCCTTCGCTGGTTATCTTAAGCAAAATGAGGAACTCACAGGAATCCTGGGACACCTTAAGGAATCTGAGAAGAAGTAGGCTGTTGGCTTAGATTAAGGGACACAAATACCATCCAGACTCTCTCCTGTCTCTAGTCTTTGCTCTCTGCAGATCCTCATCCCTTCTTTCTCTATTTCTATCAGAGTCAGTCACTGGGGGAGAGACTGAACTCTCTTCTTTTCAGTTCCAATTTCAAAATATTTGGGAAAGGTCTTGATTGGTCTAGCTTTGACCATGTACCCATTAAATGTCAAATGAGACGTGGTTAGGAAACTGGGGTCACAAACTAACATTGCAGCTCCTATAGTAACCAGGTAGATCAAGAGAAGGGAGAATTCCTTGGACAAAGATGCTGGGCAGATAATATTGTAGGATTTACCAAAGATGCCTGTGGGACATCCATTTGGAGAAGTCACACTTGAAATAATAACTAAGGGAATTTGTTGGCGCCTTCTGCATGGCAAAGATTTTGCTCGGTACATATTTCATTAAGTCATTCCCAACAGTCCACTGTAGTAAATACAACATTATCATACCCGTTTTCAACTGAAGAAATTGAGTTTCAGAGAAGTAAGATAACTTTGCCTGAGGTCATACAGCAGGTAGTAACAAAACTTTCAGGAAAGTCTATGCTTTTTGATTATCACAACCATATTAGCTAAAGCCATGAGGATGAATGAGATCTCTCCTAGAGGGAGTCGAAGGTGATAAAGGAAGAGAGTGTACAGTGGAACCCACTTTTAGGGAGTGAGCAGCCAAAGAGGATTCATTGAAGGGGACTGAGGAAAGGCAAGATATTAAAGAGAAGAAGAGTTTGATGTGTTAAAACTAAAGGAAGCAAGTTTTCAAAAAGGAAGACTAAGTCAAGAGTGTCAAAGTGGCAGAGAGAAGCCAAACAGAACTAAGGCTAAAAGAAGCTGCAGCATTTGGCAATTACACCTCATGAGGATCTTCTGTTCCCTGTCCGATTGTGACTGATAGTTTAGGCCCTCACAATCTCTTAGTCCTCCCCAGGACTACTGTAAAAGCTTCCTGTTTTGCATCCCTGTCTCCATTCTCATCCTCACCAATCTAACTTCCACATTGCATTCAGAGAGACCTTTTAAAATCAGGGACCACAGCATCTCATGCTTGCTTAGAAAACCTGGGAAGAAGCTCCACATTGCTTAGTTTGAAATATATCCCATCATAAGCCAGTCTCTAGCAATCTTTTCAGCTCCAGCTCACTGTATTTTTATTTATGCTACTTTAAGGTACTTACAGTTCAAGCATGCAAGGTCTTAGGAGATTCTGAGCATCTGCACATGCTGTTCTTATTGCTTGGGAGACTTTAAGCCTTCTTTTTTCCCAAATTAGGCTGGTAATGGAAAGGTTCTATACCTTGGTTGTAGTGCTAGTCACATCGCAGTATATATTAGTCAAAACTCATAGAACTGTAAACCTAAAAGATTAGATTTGACCATATGTAAATTTTACCTAAATAAACGCTACTTAAAGGAATCTGGAGAGTCCCTAAATATTTGGCAATTAAAACGTTTCTAAATAATCAATGAGTCAAAGAAGAAATTTCAAAAAAATTTTAAAAATATAAAGTCAATAGCACCAAAATTATTTTTAAGCTAAATAAATAAATAAATAAATAAATAGATATCTCTAACTAAACTGATCAATAAAAAACGAGAAAATGAAAACTACCAATACCAGGAATAAAAAGGGATATCAACAAAAATCCTACAGACATCAAAGGGATACTAAGGAAATATTATGAATGACAGTGTGCGAAGACATTCAGAAATTAGATTAAATGTACAAATTCCTTAAAAAGCACAGAGTATATAAACTGATACAAAAAGAAGCAGAAGATCTGATACTACCATATCTAGTAAAGAAATTAAGTTCTTAAATAAATGCTATTGTACAAGGAAAACGCCAGGCCCACATGACTTCAATTTTAAATTCTATAAAAAACTTGAGGAAAAAATAATCTTACAAAATTCTTTCAGAAAACAAAGGCGGAAGGAGCGTTTTCAAATTCATTTTATGAGGCCAGCAAAATCCTGATGTCAAAACTGAATAAAAACATTACCAAAACAAACAAATAACAAAAACTCCCCCCAAACCCAAAACCAAAAGTCAAAACACAAAGAAAGAAAAAGAAAGCTATAGACTAATGTCCCTCATTAAGATAGAGGTAAAATTTCTAAATAAGGTATTAGTAAATTGAATCTAGGAATATATAAAAATAAGATAATATCATCACCAAGGGAAATTTATCCCTGGAAGGTAAGGTTGGTTTAATACTAAAAAAAAAATAATCAAACAATTAATTTTGGCTTATTCATGGAATAAATGAGAAAAGCATATGATCGGCATAATAGATCCAGAAAAAAATTGACAGAATTCAACATCCATTTATGATAAACTCTTTCAGCAAACTATGAAGAGCAGTAAATATCCCCAGCCTGATGAAAGAGATCTATAGATAACCTGAAGATAACATCTTAATAGTGAAAGACTGAATCCTTTTACCACTCATATTAAGAACAAGCCAATGATATCAACTTTCATTATTTCTATTCAACATCATATAGGAGGTGCTAGCTAGGGCAATAGGCAAGAAAAAGGAAACAGGATACAGATAGGGAAGAAAGAAGTAAAACTTTACTTATAGATGACATAATCATGAATGTAGAAAATCTTAAATGATCTGTAAAAATACTAGAACTCATAAATGGATTTAGCAATATTGCAGGATACAAAGTCATTTCTATATTCTAGTAATGAGCACTGGAAAATGATATTTTAAAATACTATTTATAGTAGCATCAAAATCATAAATAGTTTGGGATAGATTCCGTGAATTGTGTGTAAAACCACAGTCAGGAAACTGTCCACACCCCATATGAGGTTTAAAATTAAAAAAAAAAACAAAAACAATAAAAAAGCACCAACAATACTAAATATTGCCAAGACTGAGGAGCAACTGGAACTCTCATGCTTTTCTGGAAGGAATGTTTTAATCACTTTGGAGAACATTTTGGCAATTTCTGTAAAGTTAAATGTACAATTACTATATGAACCTGCAAATCCAGTGCTTGGTATTTTCCTGAAAGAGATGAAAACATATTTACAGAATTTCATTGAAGCTTTATTCATCATTGTCAAAAACTGGAAATAACCCAAATGTATATCTATAGGTGAATGGATAAAAAAATTGTGGTATATTCCTACAATGGAGTTCTCAGAAATAAAAAGGAATAAATTACTGATGCATGCAATAGCATGTATGAATCTCAGAAATATTATGCTTAACCAAAGAAGCCAGACACAAAAGAATTATACTGTATGACTACATTTATATGACATTTCTAAATAGGCAAAACTAATCTCTTGTGATAGACCTTAGATTAGTGGTTACTCTAGGTGGGTGATGGTGAGACTGACTAGTCAGAGGCACAAGAGAACTTTCCAGAGAAATGAAAATATTCTATATCTTTTTGGGATCATGGTTATGCCAAAGCATTTCAGATTTTACATGTATAATGGATGGTTTTTATTTTATGAAAATTATATTTAACAAAGTTGATTTTAAAATATATTGTATATATTTCTAATGAAAACAAAAATGTTTTGTCTTCTTTTATTGTTAACACTGTTCTGGAATTAAGAATCGATAAAATTAGAGACAAAATACCATTAAGCTCTAAGTATTTGAGAGAGGGAAACAAGTTGGCTTAGTCAGTTTGGGCTGCTGTAACAAATTACCATGGATTGGGAGGCTTAAACAACAAACACTTATTTCTTACCGTTGTGGAGGCTAAGAAGTCCAACATCAAGGCACCGGCAGATTTGGTTCTTGGTGAGGGCTCGCTCTCTGGTTTGCAGCTATCTGCCTTTTTGATGTGTCCTCACATGGTGGGGAGCAGAGAAAGCAAGCTCTATCTCTTTCTCTTCTTATAAGGACATGAGTACCATCATGGAGCTCCACCTTCATGACATCGTCTAAATCAAATTACCTCCCAAAGGCCCCACTTCCTAATGCCATTGAGGGTTAGAGTTTCAACATGTAAGATGGGGGTGGGGGGACACAAACATGCAGTGCATAACACAAGTATACCACTATCTGTAGATAAAAATCATATTTTCTGGAAAGTCAAGGTGATATGGCAAAACAATACTGGGATTATTGAGAAAGCTTAATAAAGTGGCTGGATACAAGATAAATATATAATCAGCTTGAAAACATAAAAAATAGTGTATTCTTAGTAACAGTACAAAATATGAAAACAAATATGTAGAATTTGTGTGACCAGTCATTACAAGAAATGTACAGAACTATATAAATTTAATATCAAGATAAAAAGAAGAGTTAAGTGGAAAAGACAGAACACTAAAAACATGACATTTCTTTATAAATTAATTCCTAGATTTAACGAACTCCAATAAAATCTCCAAAAGAGAGTAGCTAAGAAAATTTTGAAAAGAGTAAACAGAGGACTGGCACTACCACAGTTAAAATATACTTTAAAGCTATAATAATCATATCCACCTGATCATAGTAATAGAAAAAACTGAAAAACAGGTTAATTGAACAGAACAAGTAGCTCAGAAACAGATCTTATCATAAAATAATTATATATATATGACAAAGGTGGCATAACATAACAGGGCAAAGGAAAAAGATTATTCAGTAAATGGTGTTGGTGTAACAAATAAAATATGAATTTAGGTTCTTCTCCCATGGCATATGCCAAAAAATATTCTGGAATCAAATTTTAAAAAACCTTGAAAAAATATAAATGAAGGTCAATATTTATTAACTAAATCACTGGAATACAATGCAGTGGTAAAAAGCACCAAATTTGCCAAAGTAAACTTTCCTTTAGGAAGAAGCACCAGGAAGGCAAAGACCCTGCAGGTTGGACTCATCACGGACCTCCGTGTGCACATGATCTAGCACATGGTGTGTGCTCTAATAAATCTGTATAGAGTGTATAAAAAGAATTATTTTTATTTTTTTTAAAGGTAGAACCACCATCATTTTTAAATGACAAATTGGAAAAATATTTGTCCTATATATGAAACAGGATTAATATCCCTCTCTTATTATAAGTTCATGCAAATGATAGGAACTTCGTTAAAGCCCATTAGATGAACAAGTATGTGAACAAGCTGATCCTAATAGAGGGAATACAAAAGTTTATGAACATTTGAAAAACGTTGGATGTTAATAACATGTTATGTGTGAAATTACAAGATTTTTAAAAACGTTAAGAGATTCATTGCTGGTTTGGGTGCAAGTGTAATAAGTCATCTCGTAGAGTTTGGAGAAAGTTTACACAAACTAAAGGTAGTTATGCATTCTGTATCTACAGCCTTAAAAATATTTACTACTTTTGATCCTGTAATTACTTTTCTGAGAATGTATCTTAAAGAAACTATCTGCTACAAAAAAAAAAAAAAAAAAACTTTTATTAATAAGTTCATCATAGGATTAACCATGGTAGTGAAAATCTGGCAAATTTCTGACCAACAATAAGAAAATGGATTTAAAATTATGGTATAGCCACAAAATGAAACATGATGCAGCCATTTAAAAGTATTTCTACAAAGATTTTAAAATGCCATCAGAAAATAATTGTTTTAAAAGATACTGTGAGGAGACAAATTATTTTGCAGCTGCCAACAACATAAAATATGCATAGAAAAAATAATCACAATAGCATGTTTTAGCTTTTATTGAAGGGGCAGGCACTCTCTCAGAGCTTTAAAGGGATTACCTCATTTATCATCACATAAAGCCTATGAAGCATGCATTTTTTTATTCGTCCCATTGAATATGTGAAGAAATTGACAGACAGAGGGATTAAGCAATTTGTCCCAAGTCTCTGAGCTAACTAGTAGGGTAGCAGGATTTGATAGCAGGCTGGCTCCTGGATCCATGCTTTTTAACACTACACTTGTTTTGTTTTTGTTAAAATATAACTAAATGTTTTCAGTAGTTTTATAAGTTTGAGGGCTTATTGGTCACCCTTATACTTTTCCATACTTTCCAAAGTTTGACTTAAAAATATTTTTTTTAAAGCATGACTTTTAATCGTAACAAATGACCTTGTTATATATATATATATCTCTGTTAGATATATATATATCTAACAAATATAAATATATATATATTTGTTAGATATATATATCTTATATATCTATATATATATATATAGATATGAAATCTCAAAGTCAACTTGATTTTGTGTGGTCACACTCAGAGTCTGTATCTGGGGATTATCTGCACCCCTTATTTCCTGTTCTCTCTTCCTAGACGCGCTGGGAGCCTCTGGTCTCCCTTCTGGCTTGTTCACGGGGTCCCCACGGTTCAGGCCACAGTCCCGGGATCCCCATCCTGGAAGCGCGCTTTCTCCCTGCGCCTGCGTCGCGGCAAACAGCTCCAGGGTGCAGTAGCCACGTTTTCAAAGTACGCGGGCCCAGAGTCTCCTGGAGCCTCCCGGTGTCGCCCCACGAGGCCCCGCAGACCCCTAGCGGCCGCGACTCCCGGCTTCAGTCGCTGGCCGAGGAGGCCGGGCCTCACCCGGGAAAGCAGCGTCCTTCCGAGAGGGAGGCGCCCGCGGGGAAAGCCCGGGGCTGGCAGGGCGAGGGGCGGCTCTGACCCAGAGTCGGAGCGGCCGCCGGGGTTTGGGGTTTGGGGTTTGGGGTTGGGGTCTGGGGAGCAGCTCCGGCTGCCCGCGGGCCTGGAGTGGTGCTCCTCGGGGGTCGCGCACAGAGCCTCGGAGGCACCAGCCTTCTGGGCTGACCGTCCTTTCTCAGATCAGGACAGTTGACGAAAACAATGGTCATTTCACGTTGACTGGCCCCTGCTAAAAACGAGTGTTAATTACAGAGGGTTGTCCGGGTTGGGGAGTTCCTGTGGGGTGAGTGTATTTTAAACACTTTATCTCCTTGAGACTTTATGATTTCTCTGGTCGGGACCAAGCGTGAGGGGAACTGATTGTAAACCCATGGGAAGCCAAAGCCCCACTTTCGGGGGGCAAGGGTTAAAGGTCGCCCTTCGGGAGCGCGGCGACTGGTCCAGAGGAGTCACCAGGTTTCCCGGGGCACTGGGGCGATTATTCGACTTGAGCTTGCGTTGCTCAAGCGAGACATTCCCACGCAAGGATACAGCCTGGCAGCCGTTTCCTCCGTGTGGAATGAGCCCTTCCTTTCCCCGGTCCGCTCAGGGGGAAAATGGTGAAACCCCCAAATCCGCTTCTTTATGTGGTTAATACAAGGGCGCATACAGAGCCTGGGGTAAAAAAAAATTACAAGTGCAAGTGACCTTGCGTGTTTTAACGTTGGGAAACTCGACTCTGGGGATAAAGGAATCGTAGATTGTGAAGTTTCGGCGTCTAATGAATTGGGGAGACGCACATTACTTGTAAAATCCTTGTCTCGCGCGCCCCAAGTTTGCCGCTCCGCGGCGGAAAGCTGGGCCGAGCGGGGGTGGGGAGGGTCTCCAGTCCCAGGCGCGGCGTTCGCTCGGGGCTTCTTCCCAGTTTCCTGCCTCGGAGTCGCCGCGTCCGCCTCAGCCCAGAGCAGTTTGTGCAATTGAGAAACTCGATAGGAGGCAGCAGCTGATCTCCCACCACCCTAAAAATAATCCGCTCGGCGCCTGGCGTGCTTCGGCCAGGGGAGGAAAACGCTGCCTTCGGAGTAAGTGAGTCCGTGTCTTCTACATAAATAGCGTTTCAGAATTTTACAGAAAACTCTCAGCTGTCGATTTTGATCTAATCTTTCGGCAACCAGAAGGCTCCCGCGCACTCTCGCGGCGCTTCGCCGTCGCCGTCGCTATTTCTAGGATGAAGGGACCGGGCCCCAGCCGGGGAAGAGAGGGCGTGGAGATCAGGTTTCCAGCTTTACTTAGAAAACTCTGGTCGGCTCCTGCTTAAACCAACTGGATGTAGTGAAAGGAGTTATTACATTTTTTTTTTTTCCCTCTCAGACATTTCCGTCTTGTTCACGAGGTAACTTTCCATCTGCTTGTGTTCCTCTTTGATTTATAGGAGTTCTGCGTCCTGCTTTGAATTTTACACTTAAGACAGTGTAGGAAGCCGGTGTTTCGAAGGTAGTGCAAGTGCACCAGTAGGGGTTTGAAGCAGCGTCAAGCGATTGCCCAAGGTATTTATTTGTTGCTTTATTTGTCCAGTGTGGGATTAAAAAAAAAAAAAAAGGAATCGCTGGAGTGTCTGTGTAAGGAATCTTATCTGCTGAGTTGTTCCAACGTTGCCTTTGGTATGCAGTAGAACTTCGATGGGTGCTTCAGATCAGGCACTAAATCAGAAGTCGGGACTTTTTTGCTTGTGATTTCCTACTTGGATCTGTCATTCATACATAGATAGACAGATGTCTTTTACTTCGTATTTTATGAACCATGGACTGAATAACTTCAAATAGCTTAATTACATTTGTTTTCCTAAGTGATCTGATCCTGTACATACCCTAGATGATGATAAAGGCTTGAGTAAGTTCTTTAAAATGTTGTGTTTGTATCTCACAACATAAGTTAGTTAATCTCTGAATAACTGAAGAATGAGTTATATTGTGTGTGAGAATGCCAGCTTTTTATATTGCATTTAGCATGTTTTCTTCAGGTGTTTCCAGCATGTTAAATTCTCTGGGATTGCTGTTCCATCTGTCTGCTGGGTGACCAGAAAAGAGCACTAGTTTTCACTTATTTACTTTATATTCATCAACTGAATCCAAATGTTATAAGTCCTGAGGGTGTGGAACTTCACCCAATACATTTCAAGGCATAAGAATACTGAGGGTAGTATTCTTGCCATGAAATCATAAGTTTGGTCATCAAGGAGTATTTTTGTTTTACGTTTTCTACTCTACAGACCATCCCTAGAATCGAAGTTTCACTTTTGGTGTCTGTCTTTAAAGTTCATTGGCAAATTCTCCAACCCTATCAGCTATCATAAACAGTTGAACATCTTTCTATGGGTTTATGCTTGTGGGGAGAAAAATGTCATAACTTCCTATCAGGCCTCCTTCCCTCTCCCTCCCCCTGGATGCTGGAGCCTCTGTCAGTGTTGGCTGAACTAGACAGCTCCAGAAGGGGTGGGGCTGTAGGTGTCATGTGACAGCATTTATCCAGCAAGAGCAGCAATTTATACCCTTTCCAAAGCATTCCCAACTTAACCTGGGTTCTGGGAGGGAAACCCTGAATGACAATTGGAGATTTAAGAATTAGTTGAAAAATCCTGATTGAATAAAACGCCTCAGGTGAACACAAACAATGTCAACAGATCTGCAATAAGTTTACTTTTTCCCTCTTTTTGTCCGTGTTGGGTTGTAGTAAGGGCTGGTTATTAGAATGTGCCGCATACAGCCTGGGTGTTGGGGAGGAGAAGGGTAAGGGGAAAAGGATAGAGGAAGAGGCAGAAGAAAAAGCAAAAGGAGGGATGCAGAGAGAGACAGTGAACAGGCTGGGAGCCAAGGGGAAATGTGAAGTTAAGATTAAGGTAGAAAAACATCATTCTAAAGTTTTTACTTCACCAGTATGAAGTATGCACTTTAGTGGCATTATGTCATTGTATATTTCCCTGTCTTTTGGATCATAACCTTTACATTATACCAAGAATGTTTGGGATTAATCTAGTCTGATTTATATAGCCTAAGACCACAGGGACTGTTTCTGTTTTGTGCAGTGCTGAACTCCTAGTGCCCAGTGCATGGTCAGTATCAAGAAGTGTTTTTACACTTAATCGATTAATGGCCTAAAGTCCCAGACATCAAGTGCATGGCTAAAAATATTCTTTGACTTTTTCAGGTTGTTGTACTTTTCTGATATTTTCTTTCCACAGTTACGTATCCAAAGGTTACTTAATTGGTAGGTTTCAGGATTGATTAAATACCTGGCAGGCAGTGCTTATCGTTAATGAAGTATATATATGTTTTGCAAATTCAGATTATATTTTAGCATCTGGCTCAGTGATCATGATGAAATATCAAGGTTTATAAATGTAGCCAATTGGAATACTATAACTTTTGATAAGATTATAAAACTAGCTAAAGTAAAAATTATTTTCCGGTTTGTTCTAGGAAACAGTTTATACATGTCTTTCAATTAAGAGTGAACTTAAAGTTTCCTTGTATCACTTCTATTAAGTAAAGGATGTAGTCTTAAAAATTCCATTACAAGCTATGATTTTTCAGTTTCTGTTTTCTTCATTTTTACCAGAAATACATCTAACATACAATTATAAACTCAGAACTTCCATTTTACTGCTAGTTTAAAAATCTCAAGTCCTTTTAAAAATTCCCTTATCTAGCTTAGAACCTTAACAGTTGGTAAGGATTTGGCAAGTATATAACCTCATCTTGAGTTTTAAAAAAATGTAACATTTTTTTTTTAAAAAGATGAAAAAAGGTCTTGACTAGAGAACATAAGAAAAAAAAGTGTTACCAGAAATAATATGAGAGGAATTCCATATGACCACTTACAGACTGTTAATACACAGACTTTCTAACTAGTTGTTCTATTCATATGTTTTATAAAATTTTTGTTTAAAATTTGATTTCTCCAATAGTTTGCCTACTGTTGCCAGTCTTTTCTGTATAACACATTTTGTTCTTTTCTAGGAAAAAATATGATTCGTGACCATTAGTAAATCAATTATCAATGAAAGGGAAGAGAGAAAAGGTACTATTTTAGTTATCTAAACCTTTGCCAAGCTTGAATAACCTAACTCAGAATCCAAGGTGACATAAGTATGGAAAAGAAACAAAGTCCAGTGAGGTTGAAAGCTTAAACTGCTGCTTATTTTAATATGAATAGATAAGAGATTGCTTTAAAAAAACAGGTTGGAAGCTATGTGATGGAGTGGGATGAAGATAGTTTATAGTCAGACACGTGTATGTGGATTCTGGCTACTCTGCTGGTTGGCAAGTTATTGAACCTCTCTGAACATCAATAGCATCTTCTGTAAAATATGAAGAGCGCCACAAACATTGCTTCATTGTTCTGAGGGCTTAAATAATGTATGCAAAGTTCCCAGAATTTAGTAGGTGCTAAATAAATAGTAGACATTATAAAAGAAGTTTTCCGAATGCTAAAACTCTTGCTGGCATTTCACATTTGATGAAATAGACCCTGGCTCTTAGACCATATTTCAGCACAGCAGTAAGAATTCACTGAAAATGTTGTAAGTCAGAGCTTGTCACTCCTCTGACCTCCACCCTCTCAGGGGCTCCATTTCATTCAGAGTAGAAGCCAGAGTCCCAACAATGGCTAAGAAAACCGTGTGTAATCTTGACCTCTGTTTCTTCTCTAAGCTTGTCCACTTCTCCTCTAATGCAATAGAGCTTTCCAATAAAAAGGCATCCTTTGTTTCAAAACTTGAGTAGGGTGCATTTCATGTAAGAATAGGCTGTGACCCTGGGACCTCAGTAGTTTCATTAACTTGTCACTTGAATTATATTTAATTAGTCTTAAACACTTGATTTTTCTATTGTTCAGAAAAAGGCTGTATGCTGGCTGCCTCCGCGTTGGTCTCGTTGTATTACTATTTCCTGCAATGAATGAAATGTTGCAGTAAATTGTGTCCCGCTGAAGTTGTTTGTGAAAGCATTTTCAATGAATGACCATGGGAAAGGATTTGATATTACACCATTTTTACTCTTCAGTCAGTTTCATTTTCCCCCCTCCTTTTTCTTGATAAACAACCATTTTTGGTTTTTGATTATTTATTTAGACAAACACTCCTTTGAGCTACCACTATTGGTAGATATCAATTATTATGTATTTTCCAAATTAAAATGGAATATTTTAATCTGGAAAAAATACCTATTGAAAAGTGGACCTTATGGAAGGTATAAGGCCTTTAAAGATAAGTAAATCTTGAATAACTTTGGCATAGAGTTTTCTACTTCCTCAACTGCAAAGGTAAAGGGGGTTAATTTTGTGATATAACACCTCTTTAAGGCTATAATTTAATGAAGGAGAATTTCATAATAAGAGGCTTTTCCTCCTCTCTCTCCCTTTTAGAGTAAACTATATAAGAAGAAATGAGCCTTTCATTCTGTGGTAACAATATTTCTTCATATAATATCTATGATGGTGTGTTGCAAAATCCCTGTTTTGTGGATGCCCTCAACCTGGTCCCTCACGTCTTCCTGTTGTTTATCACTTTTCCAATATTGTTTATTGGTAAGTACCCTACTGTCCTACAGTTCATCACCTAGTGTTTATAAGAAGAGTCTTGTTAATGGCTGAGATTTGGTATAATGTTGATGTAATTTCTCCAGCATGGGAACTAGCATGTAAGTCTGTGGGAAAAGAACAAGCAAGTATTTTGTTTTCCAATTACTTATGTTTTTGGCGTCTGATATTCTATAGATAAAGTAGAAGTCACGTGCCTTCTTAGAAATGGACTTCAAGTAGCAGCAGTTTTTTAAAAAGAGGGAAAGAGAATTATATGAGATAGATCAAAAGTATTCGGTGAGTGCTTGCTTTGTGCTAGGTGAAGAGAATGAAAAGTGGGTAAAACACAGTACTTGCCTGGAATATTCACAGGAATTTTCCAGTGAAACAAGTGTGTCAGAAAGTGAAGAGAAATGCCAACACCACCTTGTAAGCGCATTTACAGATACAGGAACAAATTATCCTGGGCGTTTGCCTGCCAGAGCAACTAACTCGCTTTGGGGCTGGTGGGGACAATGCATAGCGTGACATGTTTGGGGACTTGAAAGATACAGAGCGTGCAAGTAAAAACTAGGGTGTGTTTCAGGTAGAAAGAGTACATGTGCAAACTATTTAGGAAGAAGGTAAAAATATAGTTTTCCCTATTATTTTGCAGTTTACATATATATATCCACACAAAATACAGTTATTTAGGGCGCTTATGTATAATTTGTATAACTTTTCCAAAACAACCAAAATAGAGCTTTTAGCATTTTAAAATTATAAAATATTTTTCATATATAAAAATGACAGAGGCTAATGCAATAAACATTTATTGACTTTACCACACTCACTTTAAGGAATCTAAAAGGATGCATGCCATTTCCTGATCCTCTTACTCTTCCTGCATCCTATGTTACTGTCCTTTCAAAAGAGGTAACCACTATTTTGCATTTGGTGCTTAATATTCCCATGCATGATTTTGCTCATAAAAATAAATGAAAAAACAATCAGACTGCTTTCTTAAGCAAGCAAGCATAATTTAAGGATCTGCTTTAAAGAAGTGTTTAAAAATAATCTGTAAGTTTTTATTTCTTCATTGACCAAGTCTTAATTGAGAGATTACTATGTACCTAGCATTCTAACAGTGACCAAAGGAATTCTGTTATATGACATGTATTATGCAGAGGCCAGCATAACTCTTGGTACATAGTTATTCATGTCAAACAAATGCATAGACATTAAATATATTGGGACCAGGACTTCTTGTTGTATGTGTGGTGGCATTTGTAGGACATTAAGAATGCCCTTTGGCCAAAAGTAGAACATTGTTTTTTATTGCAATTGTACAGTTAATAATTCCTTTTTGACATCCAGTTAACTTATTGAGAGCAATTATTATTACAGTCCTGTTTGCATCTCTAGCAGGGAACACAGAGGCTGGCAAAAGGGTATTTGAATCAAGTGGAATTGGAATTAACATTGTCAAAGGGAAGTGGTGGAGAAAGATGCAGCCTACTGATCCATAACATTGGCTACTTGAGTTAGTGAGAGATCATAAATAAATCTCAAAGAAGTGTCAGGTATAAGGAAAATGGCAATGTTGCGAAAAAAGACAGAGCTTGCCTGCAGGAGTTTACAGCATAAATTCTAGTAGAATATGCGAAATGTAACTAATTTTCAAATAATGAACAACTAAGATATGAATCAGTATTCTTTTCAAAGAATGCTTCAGGGGTCCCTTTTGTCCAGAAATACAGAAATTTCTTCCTTCAGTACTTTTAGCACACACCCCCATTCATTCTTGAAGTATGTGGGGTTTCTCTATAGTCAAAAAATTGAGAAAATAACAGTGACAAAAGAGACAAGAGCGGGGTCCTTTCTTAGCACCTCATATATGAGTTGACATTACTCTGTGTTTTTGAGGGGAAACCATCGAAATTTTACTAAAACGTAATCTGGTAGCTAATTCTTTTCTTCAGTGAGGAGCTAAGGGTGAACCTATAATGTTCTTGAGCCTCCTTAAAAGCTTGTCAATCAACAACGCTTTAGCTTTCTTTGAGAAAATACCACTAGCACTGCTGAATAGTGCTGGCCGAGTCATAGGTTATCATTTTTCTTGCATGATATGCATATGATTAAGAGTTGACTCAACCAATGGGTCCTATATTTCATCCCCAAGTATGGGGTTTTTTTTCGGTCAATCCTCCCACAGACCTCATCTTTTGAAAGATTTGAAACTCCAAATTGCTTTTGTTAATATCATCATTGATTTATTTTTCTTTTGAGTGAATCAGAGACCTGTCAGTAAGAGCCTAATGAGCATGAAATAACCAGAGTTTGTGTTATTCCTGAGCAAGGCAACAAATGTTAACGTGTTAACCTAGGCAGTCTTGGAAAAATTAATTGAAGTTGTTCTTTTTTTTTTTTAACATAATGAAAATAGCCCAGGATTTCTATTGCTATCCTAGAAAGGAATAAGGTTTCAGGATCCCCCTGCCACCCAGCATATCACAATGTAAATTATTTCCATGATTCTAATTGATCCTTTGTTTATCTCTTTACCTTTTTCAGGGTGGGGGAGTCAAAGCTCAAAAGTACAAATTCATCACAATACATGGCTTCATTTTCCTGGACACAACCTGAGATGGATTCTTACATTTGCCCTCCTATTTGTGCATGTGTGTGAAATAGCAGAAGGCATCGTTTCAGATTCGTAAGTGACTCCACTTAGTTAATGGGATTACGTAATCCTAGTGGGTACGTTGCTATGGATAGTAGTTGAGAGTGTAACGTACCAAGTCAGCCTTAACTGTTTGGTTATAACTTATTAGGCGCCACAGCTGTCACCCACTTTATACGATAAACATGCATGTTCTCTGTATTTTTGTGGTGCTGCATCCTTTCTCTGATAATACAAGTTCAGATCTCTGGGGCTTCTGTTCATTGCTGTGCTTTGTTTCTTTGCGCCTTTGTCTACAAAGCCCTGGCAGAAAGTTTTCTCTTTTTAAACACTTTGACGTTTACCTTATCTTTCAAAATAGATATAAATAGCAGGAAGGATTGTCTATTTTAACATATAGCGCCAATGGTTATATATTTATGTATAAATATATATACCCAGTTCTCAGATATTTCAATTTACTTTGTAAAATAGCAAAGATAGATGAGGCAGGCATTAAAGGAGTCTGAGAACCAGTGAGGATACGGCTACAAATTGAGGCAAAGCACATAACTATTTCAAAATCAGAATTTGTCATGAAACCCCTATTTTTGAAGGAATTTTGTCATTCTTATAAAAGAAGAAGTTTGTATTAGGCAGTTAGAATGTAATGAATTCTATTGAACTTGAACATAATGTGGGAGAAATATTTTTATCACATAGTAACAGAAAATAAACTCAAGTAATAGGAAAATTTCGATTATGAAATTACACTAAATGGTATATCTTTCACTGAAGAATTGATATGAAAAGGTCTTTAAAGTCTAAAAAAGAAAGTTTCGAAAATCATTTTCCTCTTATCGAATAAGAACCTCTCCTGAGTTTTATGTTTTTCTGTCGCAGTTAACAAGGAATGAAACTTCAAGAGTTTTGTCATGGAACCATCTATTTTGTAATGTTTTATGACAGTTCTTTGCATATATATGCACATCTTAGTTTCTGATTAAAAGGAAAATCAGAGACCCTAAGATATGTCGCCTCTCCAAGCATTTAGAAGCTTGTTGGCTGTTATCTTATTGAGAATTGCTTACAGCTCTTTGGCATTTTTGTATTATATTGTATTAGCATATCCAATTCTAGTCTTCATTTTTTAATTCCCTTAACATATAGGCTAACTCTCCATGTTTTTATGTACTTGTATATAGTGGAAGTCCCATGTGTCCTAAAAGCTTGACATCGTGTGGGCAAGGATGAGTCCTCCTTTCCAGCCTCATGGTTGATGTGTAGATTCAGTCAGACTTAGGACAGAGGCTGAGCTAATAATGAGGACATGTGCTAATGACAGAACCTTTTTTTATAGCCGTAGTGATATAAGAGACCCATGCTAAAAACAAGCAGAAATACACCTTTGATCTTGTGCTACCCTCTCCCATTCTTTTGCTGCAGACTCTTCTCCTTCCCCTTTTCATCCAGGACTCTCCAAAAGACATCTTCCAGTTACTTCTGAACCCAAAGATTTTGTTTGCTTTCTCTCATGCCTTGTCCTATTCTGGAAACTGCTTCTGCAAGTATCCCAGAGAACATTAATGATGGCTTCATGGACATCTTTTCCTCTTTAACATACTTATTATATTTGACACTGCTGATCATGCCTTCTTTCTTTCTTTTTTTTTTTAACAAAATTTTAAGAACTGTTTTTTACCTAAAATATCACAAATGCCCATTATAATTAGTGAAACAATGCACAGACTTTCCTGATTGAATATTTGATTTTCTTTTTTAGTAATACAAATATTAAAGCTATTAATTTTTCTTTTGAAACATCTTGTTTTGCACCGGTTTTCCTAAGAAGTATTCTCTTTTTTATTTCTATCTAAGTAATTTGTGATTCTGGTGGAGATACTCTCCTAGGTCTAGGAATCATTTTCAGTTTGCTCTTTAATCTGATTTGATTGGTTTATTATTAGAGCATGTAATTTATTAAATGAATACCTTCTGGGACATTAACATCTTCATTATAGTCAAATATTTCATCATTTTATAAGTAATTAATGAGTATTAAGAAATAATATGTATTCTTTATAGGAGACAAAATTTTATTGAGTTTACTCATTGGATTGCTACAGTCTTGTATGTTCATTATTTTTATATTATTTAATCCATCAAATTCGAAAAGTGTAAATTAAAATCTTCACTATTATTGTGTTTTCATTTAGGTTTTCATTTCTATCATTTTCTCTTTTTTTGAAATTGTTCTTTTGTTTTCTGTGCTATATAGTTTTTGGTTTTCTCTCTAACTTTCTGACTAAAGATTTTCTGCTATAATGGGATATTTATGCTTCTACCAAAACACTTAAGTCTGCAAATCTTCCTCTAAAAATAATAGAGGTTAAAGGAAAGAATAGGGTTTTGGGACACTCAAAAACTATACTACATTGTAAGTAGAGCAGTTACAATGTGATAGAAATCTTAATGAAAATACTAGTATGGTTAAGAAACATATTAAATTCCTAATAAAGAAATAAAGTAAATATGACCCTTACTGTAGCTTCTGCTATCTTTATTAATCCTTTATTGTTGCCTCCCTTACTGTTTGTTATTCTTTTTCTAACTTCTTGAATTGACTACTTAATTTATTTATTATAATAATTTCTTATTGAATGTGTTTAAGATTATAATTTTCTTCTGGGTATGGTTTTGACCACATTTCATAGGCCTTGATGGGTAGTGTGCTCATTTTTTAATTTTCTAAATATTAAGTGGCCTTTTGATTCTTTCTTTGCTTCAATAATTAAAGAGTATTAGAAGCATTTCTTAATTTCCATAACGATGAACTGTTTATTTCCTACTTTTTCTCTTTGATTATTTGAACTGTTTCTGGGAGGAGGTGGGTGGTTTTTAAGCCAGCTCTTACGCTATCATAGTACTATCACATTTTCATTACCCTCTTTGTATTAATAACTCCAAGTGTCCCTGATTATGTTGCAGATCTCCACATACACTTGCCTTTTAGGCATCTTCTTTTGCATGTTTATTAGACACCTTCACAATCCACACATTCCTCTCTCCAATGGGCTCTTCCTCTTAAACTCTTATGGCCATCTGCCCAAGCACCCTGGGAATTGTTCTCTACATCTCCATCACCGTCACACTCATACCCTAATGCTAAGCCCTGTTCATTTTGACAGTCTTTCCCAAGTGAACATATGACTTTAAACATACAATTAAAGCTATTCATAATTTGCTGTTCTACCAACATTAAATTACAGTTACTTTGGAGCATAAGTTAAATGGTTTAAAGTAAGCCTGTAACATACCTGCAAAACACCTTCCTAACTCATACATGCAAATTACTTCTCCAAGTAAAGGTCTCATCACTCTAACCTCTAAGTTACCCTGCTCCAGAAGTGACTACTCTAAGGCTTACTGTGGTCCAAAGAGGAGGAAGAAAAAGACTGTCCAAAAACTGTATTATCTCCTTCATGTTACTGCTGCCAAAGCTCAACTCAGGCTTTCACCATCTCTCACCTGGCCTCTCCCCATAGTTTACTAACTACTTTCCTTCTTCTGTGTCTCTCCCCTCACCTCAGACACACACAGTACCTACCAACTCCATCATCCACACTACTACCAGATTGATCTGTCTCTAAAACCCTAATCTTATTCTACCACTGTCCTGTTAAAGTATTTCTGTTTTCTGCAAGATTAGATTTTAGCTCCTTACCATGGCATACAATGCCTTTCATAATAAAACTGATCTCAAACTTACTATTTAAAGAACATTAAGCTACTTGGAATTTTGCACATTCTGTTCCCTGTTTTTTAAGTGCTCTTCCACCACTTTCCTGACTAGTGGCTTCCTTTTTATATTTCAGTTCTCATTGTCAACTATACCTTTTCTGAAACGACCTTCCCAAATCTTCCTCTTTCCTTCACTCTTGAACTATTTACTTCCTTCTCTATACCGTTTGTGTACCAATATATTTCAATAATTTGAGAAAATGTAAATGTTTAACTGTATGGCATTATTAATACAAATGGACTTGAGGGCTGTCTACCATGCACATCTGTCCTGGCATATTTCCAATCCACCTGAAGCTCTTTATTGCCCTCAGAATGAAGTCTCGTGTCCTTGCAGTCACACTGAATTGCTTGTAGTGGTACCCTTGGACGTATCTGGACCCTCTGCCTGGAGCAGTCTTCCTCTCCTTCCTCTGAGGAGCAATTCCTCTTCTTAAGGTTTCAGTTTAGAAGTCACTTCTTTCTCAAGGCTTTCTCTGTCTCAGGCACTAGCCTTGCATGCATTCCCAGTCCCTTCACCTGTGTTATAATTCCCTATTTCCTATTGTTCTTCTCAATAGACTCTAGACTTTGTGACCACAGACACTATATCTTGTCTTGTTCACTGTTGCATCCCACAATCTAATAGTGTCTGGACCAGCAAACACATATGTGTTGAATGAATTAATGAAAATGGAGAAGTCACTGAAGGCCATAAAGTTTGGGAAAACTATCAAAAGAATAAATGTACTTTAACCTACAGTAGAGTTCATATTCAGCTGATTGTTTTTCCTTGCTTCAGGTGTTAAATTATTTCAGCAGTTCTGCCCTTCAATATAGGAATTGTTATACATTTGCTTTTGTTGTAAGCATTGTAACATCTTGTTTAGCTGTAGTTACCCAACCCTCCATGTGAGGGTAAGTCTTTTCAGCAGAATTATGTCTCCCAATGTAATCTTCCTTGTATGTTCTTGTAGCATTCTGTATATAAAATACCTCATTTTGTATTTTAAAATTGCTAAGAGAACGTTTTAATGAAAAAGTTGGGAACAAAATGTGATGCTCTCTGGAACCATCAGCTGTAGACACTGATACTGTCCCGCTCTCTGTAGGCGGCGAGAGTCTCGGCATCTCCATCTCTTCATGCCGGCCGTGATGGGATTTGTTGCCACTACAACATCAATAGTATATTATCATAATATTGAAACATCAAATTTTCCTAAATTACTTTTAGGTAAGTATGATCCAAGTGTTGTAATTGTTATTTTTTCCCCAAAGAGCTATTTGTTTTTCTTTTTCCTCATAGTAAATGCTCTCAGCAAGGGTAGGGATTGGAAGGCATGAGAAAACCATAATAATTAATTCTCCTTTAGTCTCCCATTAAATGTGGAGATGAAGTAAGTTGAGTTATTATAGGCTGTGAAAACTCTATCCCCTCAGGACATCTGATGAGCAAGTCACCCCAGCTAGTTCTGCATGTTTCTGCCTCTGGTTTGGAGGCCTGAGGCATTTTCTGAAGATCCAAGTCTTTCATGGATGCCGTGGGCATGTCACACTCTTCCTAGAATTGCTGTTGAGGCATCGGGGGCCTCTCTGCAGAGGAGTGTGGTTCATTGCATGCTGAAAACTATACTCTCCTGAGAAGCAGCTGCCCCCAAACCATAGCCCCTCACATCTACATCCTGCCTAACATTACTTTTTATAAGCCTCTCTTGCCTTCTTGTCCTGTGGAAATCAGAGACTGTCTAAAGTTTTCCTAATTTTATTTTTTGCTTTATGCTGAAATAAAGAACTCATCCCAAATAGTTACATGTAATACTGTGATCCATCCTTGCATTCCTTGGTGTACACTTTCATATAGAAAGCTGAGGTGAAGATACAGAACATGGATTATGCACGGGCTGCAGGGGCCTGTGTGTCCTCTAAAGTGGTAGGCAGAGTTGTATGTTTTTGTGTGAATAAATGTTTACAGTTTTCTAAGGTTCATGGATTTCGTTTGATTGTTATTTGATGAAAATGACATTGACTACTGAATATAGCAGTTAGGAAAAGGAATGATTAAACCACACAAATATTATTTTATTTGTTTATCCAGAGGACATTAAAATTTGAAATGAATAAGTGATAAGTGCTGATTATTTAATTCTGTGTTGCGTCACATTATATGATTCAGCAAAGGTAATCAAATAAAAACAAGTAGTCAGAGTTCAATATTAATTTAAAAGGCTTGTCCAAGTCAGAATTATCTTAATAGAAAGCTGTTTGGTACAAAATTGTAGGCAGATATTATTACGGAAATCTTATGTAGGTGCCCAAAAAAGGCAACAGCAAAAATATATATAACATTGGGAATTCAATACTCTTGACATTAAGTTTCTGAAAAACTGATGCGAATATAAGAGTTATAAGGTGTAATTAGAAAGGAAATGTGCAATTTAATAATATTTTGAAGGAAATGCAGTCAGAATCCGGCTCTAAATTTTTATGTAGATACAAGACAGAGGGCACAATTTGATCATATTTCTGGAAGGACTTATAGAGTTAAAAGCTAGTCTAACTTTCTCCTTATTTTAGGAAAGAAATATTTGGACCTAGAAGAATCACACATTTTAAGAACCCAGAACTAGTAATTTTGTCCCAGCATTATGTTATGAACATCACCAAACATACAGAAAGTTGAAAGCATTAGATGAATACTTATTTTTCTACCACCTAGATTCTTCAGTGTACATTTTCTTCTATTTATTTTATCAAATATCTACATCCTTCCACTCCCCTATTCATCCATCAATTCATCTTAATTTTTTGATGCATTTTTAAGTAAGTCGCAGGCATTGCTATTCGTCACTCCCTGATTATTTCAGCATGCATATTATTAGCTAAAGTTAAATATTTGTTTGCAGTTCTTTTTGTGAGATAAAATTTACATACCAAAGTACAGAAATCTTAATTTGTTAAATGCATACACCTGTATAACCCTATCATGATCTAGAACACCGTAATCATCCGTGAAAATTTTCTTGTGCCCCTTACTAATCAATCCTCATTTTCATCTCTGTAGAGGCACATTTAACCGATTTTTTTCTCACCATGGATTAGAGTTGCCTGTTCTAGAACTTCACATAAATTGAATTATACAGTGTAAACTCTTCTTTGTAAGACTTCTTTCTCTCAGCATGACTTTTGGAGGGTCATCCATCATGTAGTATCAATCAGTATTTTGTTCTTGTGATTGTTGGGTTGTATTCCACTGTGTAAATACACCACAGTTTTTCCATTCTCTTGTCAGTAGACCCCTGGACTGTCTCTGGATTTTGGCTATCATGAAAAAAAGCTGCTATAAACATGCATGTACAAGTTTTTTGTGAATGTATGTTTTTATTTCTCTTGGGTAAATATCTAGGAATGAAATCGCTGGGTCATAGGGTAGGTACATAAATGTTTATATTTGTAAGAAACCACCAGATTTTTTCTCAAAGTGGTTTATTTTACATGCTCACTAACAGTGTGTGGGAATTCCAGTTGTTTCACATCCGTTTGGTGATCTTGATTTTCTAATTTAGCCATGCTGGTGGGTGTGTACTAATAACACATTGTGGTTTTAATTTGCATTTCCCTGATGACTAATGATGTTGAACACTTTTGATGAGTTTATTGGCCATTTGTTATTTTTGTGAAGTGCATATTCATATCTCCTGCCCACTTTTTATTGGACTGCATTTTTATTATTGAGTTGTAGGAGTATTTTGTATATACTAGACACTAGCATGTCATCAGACACATGTTTTGAGAATATTTCCCTCCCAGTCTGTGGCTTGCAAACTCATTTACTTAACAGGGTCTTTTGATGAACAGATTTTAATTTTAATGTAGTATAACTTATTATTTTTTCATGTATATTGCTCTCTTTGTCTTAAATCTTTGCCTTCCCTCAAAATATGTTTCTCTCATATTCTCCTGGGTTTTTTAAGAAGCTTTATACTTTCAGTTTTTATTTTTAGGACTGTGATCCATTTAAAATTAGTTGTGTGTATGGTATATGAGGTTGGTGTCAAGGTTCTCTTTTTTTCCAAATGTATAGCTGTGTTTGAGCACCATTTGTGGAATAGACTTTCCGTTTCTCATTGGATTGCTTTGGGACCTTTGAAAAAATTAAAGCAAATGACTTTAAGTATGATCTATTTCTTGGCTCTATATTTTCCATTCCTTTGATGCATTCATGGATTTTTATGCCATCACTATTCTGTCTTGATTACTGTAGCTTTGGAGGTCTTGAAGTCATGTATTACGATCATACAGCTTGTTTTCTTTGTTTTTCTCCCAAGACTGTTTTGGATATTTTAGTTCTTTTTTATTACCATATACGGGTTAGAATCAGGTCGTCAGTTCCTACTTTAAAAAAAAATTCCTTGGGGGGCTTATGATAGGGATCGCACTGAATGTACAGAACAATTTGGGGGAGAACTGACATCTTAAAAATGTTGAGTCTCACAATCCATTCTTTACTTTTTTTAGGTCTCCTTTCATTTCCTGTAGCAATATTTTATAGAGATGTGGAGATCTTTCATGTCTTGTTAAAATTATTATTAGCTTTTTTGTTTTACCACTGCTGTTATAAATGGAAGTGTATTTAAAATTTTATTTTCCAATTGTTTCTGCCAGTGTGTAACATACAATGGGTTTTTTATATTGACCTTATATCTTGCTACCTTGGAAATTCACTCATCACTTTTAATTATTGCTCTGTAAGTTTTTTGGGATTTTCTATATAAACAAACATACCATCTGAAAGTAGAGACAGTTATACTTGTTTCTTTTCGAACTTTATGCTTTTTTTTTTTTTTTCTTTTTCTTGCTATACTGCACTACGTAGAACCTCCAGTAAGATGCAGAATAGACATGGTGAGAGTGAAATCCTTATCTAGCTCCTGATTTTGGGGGAAAATAATCTTTCATACTTAATTATAAAATTGATTATAGGCTTTTTATATAAGACCTTATCAAGTAAGTTTTTCTTCTATGCAAAGCTTTGCTTTCTCAAGGGTTTCTTTTTTTTAGTCATGATAAATGTTGAATTTTATTGAAAGACTTTTTTTCTGCATCAGTTGTAGCAATTATATTTCTGTTGTTTCTGCTGATGTACACTGATTGGTTTTTCAAATGATAAAGTAACCGAGCATACTGGGCTAAGCCGTACATTGTCATGATTCGTTATCCATGCTACATATTGCTAGAGTTTGTTAGGGTTTTTTACATTTATTGTGAGGGATATTGGTCTGGGTTTTGTTTTTTTTTTTCTCACAATAGCTTTGTCAGGCTTTTATATGCTGGGATACACAGATGAATTGGAAAATGTTCTCTATTTCTCTGTTTTCTGAAGGACATTGTGTGAGATTAATTTCATTTCTTCCTTAAATGTTCAGTAGAATTCACCAGTGAAATCATCTGGGCCTGGAGTTTTAACTAAGGAGGGATTTTAAATGATAAATTTATTTCTTTATTATAGACTCTTCAGAGTATCTGTTTCTTCTTATGGCAGTTTTGGCATTTATAGTTTTTGAGAAAATTTCCTTTGTTTTTTTGAAATTACATAAGCTTATTTTTATTTTACTTTTTTTTTTAGATTCAAGGGAAGTTATCTTTATTTCCTTAACTTTTTATTTTATATTGGAGTATAGTTGATTAACAGTGTTGTGATAGTTGATAGTTCAGGTGTACAGCAAAGTGATTCAGTTATACATATACATGTATCTATTCTTTTTCAAGTTCTTTTCCCATTTAGGTTGTTAGATAATATTGAGCAGAGTTCCCTGTGCTTTACAGTAGGTCCTTGTTGGTTATCCATTTTAAATATAGCACTGTGTACATGTCAATCCCAAACTCCCTAACTATCCCTCCCCCTCATCCTTCCCCCCGGTAACCATAAGTTCATTCTCTAAGTCTATGAGTCTGTTTCTGTTTTGTAAATAAGTTCATTTGTATCTTTTCCTTTTAGATTCCACATATAGAGAAAATTTCTATTTCATCTAAGTTTTTTGATTTATTGTCATAAAAGTTGTTCAAGATATTCCCTGATCATATTTTTTAAGTACATAGGATACGTAGGGATAACTCTTCTTTTATTCCTAAAATTGGTAAATCTGTGTTGTTTTCCTGATCAGTCTAGCTGGGGACTTATCAATTTTCTTGATCTTTTCAAAAAAATCAACCTTGTTGGATTTGTTCATTTTCTCAGTTATTCACTTTCTATTGTATTGCCTTTCACAGTTATCTCTCATCTTTTTATTTTGTTCATTGTTATTTCCTTAGCTTTTAATGTGGAAACTTAGGTCATTGATTTTGGACCTAATTTTTTCTAAAGTAAATATCTAAAGCCACAAATTTTCCTCTAAGTATTTTAGTTGCAATTCTTAATTTTTTAATCTGTAGTATTTTCCTTATAACTTAGTTGAAATATTTTCTAATTTCCCTAGTGATTTCTTTTTTAACGTGGTTAATTAGAAATGTATTTTTTTAACACCTTTATTGGAGTATAATTGCTTTACAATGGTGTGTTAGTTTCTGCTTTATAACAAAGTGAATCAGCTATACATATACATATATCCCCATATCTCCTCCCTCTTGCATATTGTTTAATTTCCAAATATTTGGAGATGTCTAGATATCTTAGTGTGTGGAAAAACCCAAAGGTTACCTCCATTATCTCTGCCTAGTGTTCACACTCTGTATACTTTGAGTGTGAGTGGACCTGTGAGTTGAGTGTGAGTGGACCTTGAGTGACTTGAGTATGAGTGGACCTGTGACTTGCTTCCAGCCAATAAGGTTTGGCAAAGATGAAGATACCAAATCTGTTGAGACTGTAGCCCTAGTCCACACCTGGATTGCAGCTTCATGAGAACCTGAAGCAGAGAACCCAGTTGACCCACACCAGGACCTTTGATTCACAGAAACTGTGAGATAATAAATGTGTGTTGTTTTAAATTTCTGAACCTATCATAATTTGCTTAACAGCAATAGAAAAGTCAATATGCTTACTGTTCTTGATTTTTAATTTAACTTCATCGTGATCAGAGAACATTCTTTATATGATTTCCATTATTTTCAATTTATTGCTTCTTGTTTTCTGAATATATAGTGTGTACTAGTACCATGTGAATTTAACAATAATATAGATTTTGAAGAGGTGGTGTATTTTTATAATATTAAATATCAATCTTATACATATAAAGTAGTTCAAGGTGGTTGATAATGTTCAGACTTTCTAAATCTTCATTAGGCATATGTGTACTTTTCATTGTCTTTATGAAAAATGACACATTTATCATTATTAAAAGTTTAAAAATTTTCTGATAATACTCTGTCTTGAAGTCTATTTTATCTGATACTAATATAACCACTCTGAGTTTCTAATGCTTCTTGTTTTCATTGTATAGCTTTTTCCACCCACTTATTTTCAATCTACTCTTTCTTTATATTAAAGGTGAATCTCTTTAGATAGCACATAATTTGGTCCGCTTATTTGTTCTAAATCCATTCTGACAATCCCTGTATTTTAAGCTAAAAAAAAAGATATAAGTTTCTATGCCAATGTTCAGTTATTTTTCTCTAAGGAAGTTGTGATCACCCTTAAACTTTCTGGTTTTGATAAGTGTTGTCCAAGCGGGATTGTCTTATGTGTATTTTAGATTTCTTCTTCCTCATCTCATATTCATTTGTACTGAGCTTTATTCAAAGTTCAAAGTATACTGGATCCTTGACAACAGATTTCTAGGAAAGTTTGTGCTTTCATCTCATATTTCTGCAAAATGCTGGCTGTGGTTATGAGATGATATAGATCCCTACTTTTCTGACCTACTTGTGGTCTCATTTGCTCTGTAGGATCAGTGTTCTTCTCTGTGTACTGTGGATGCCTGTGGCGTTTTAAACCATTTGAGTGAGAAGAGTCACTTACTACCTGAATTCTGATCAGTAAAGCAGAAACCCTATTACATTGCTACATAGATTCCATAATAATTCCAGGATAACACCCCTGGAAATTGCAACATACTTACTAATGGATAGGTTACACAGATAACAGTTTGTTAACTCTTCATATAATCAGGGCTTCTTAAAAAACAAGACCAAAAGATAAAATCAACTTTAAAGTCTATAGAATTAATTACACGTTAAGTTCTGTAGAGTATAGTCTGTCCTTATTTACATGTCTCCTTATATCTGCACATCTATCCTACATAATCAGAGTGGAAGCACTAATATTTTAAAGTCATTATCATACTTGCAATTCAAAACTCCAAAAGTGCACTAAAGCATATCTGTTGTTTTCTTAACAAATAAAATTATCTGGAAATAGAATATCTTAAATTGTCTTTGTCAACATTGTATTTATATTGAAATTTCAGTGAAGCTTTAAAAAATAGCAGTGAAAGATTGTATCTTTTCTTTTTACTTTTTATTTTTCCAGCCTTATTCCTGTATTGGGTAATGGCCTTTATCACGAAAACCATAAAGTTGGTCAAATACTGGCAGTCTGGTTGGGGAGTATCAGACCTGCGTTTCTGCATCACAGGCATAATGGTCATTTTGAATGGACTCCTGATGGCCGTGGAGATCAATGTCATTCGTGTCAGAGTAGGTATCTAGTGATTTTTGTATAGTTACTGGAGTTCAAGACCCGAATATTAAAGATCATTGTCAGTTAAGAATCAGTATTTAAGAGGATAAACAGTGGAATATCATCTACGTGTATAAATATAAAATTGAACTAATTACTAAGTTTCAGACCATTAATGTTCCCGAAATCTCAATATGACCCTGGAATCTATTTACTGTATTCATTCATAAATATTGGTCGAGTGCCTATGATGTGCCAGACATTATGCTTAGTCTATATTATCGATGAAACTGTTTTCATCAGGTAGTTCCATCATCCATGATTAGTCCAAAGCAAACCTGGCTTAATCAAACTAGTGTATTCGCAGAAATTTTGAATGGAAAAGAAGATAACCTAATCCAGTTTGCTCATTTCATTGATGAAGAAACTTCTGTAGACATAACTCTAGCTTTATAGCCAAAGTAACATGGTCAAGTCTCACACCTGGTCTGTGATTACAAACCTATTGTACTTCCCGCCACATAACGCTGCCCGTTATATAGTGTGACATACTAGTGACTGATTTTTCAATGTTCATTTTCCATCACAGCACTCTGAGTTTGCTGTGAATGACATGATACATGTTGCAATGGATAGTGGAAACAGCGAACATCAGCCAGACCACAAATTAACAGAGAGTGACTCAACAGTGGTGTTGATAACACATTTAATCAATCTGCATGATGTAAAAATATTCATTTAGTTGAATCTACCACTAAGTATCATGAAATATCGTGAAAGGATATCAGGAAAGATTGATTTTTAGCGATAACTCTCTTTTAAAGGGGTAATTGATTTTTAACATTGGCCCCAGTGTATTAAGTGTGAAATTCTGGAATTTAATTAGAATCTAGTCACAATGAAAGGGAATTTTTTTTTCCTCAAAAGAATATTTCAGAAAGGGATGGAAAGAAGTATGAAAATATAAATTTTGGCCTCATGAAATGAAAATGTAGAAAAGGTTAAAATTTTATTATTTATTTATTTATTTATGGCTGCGTTGGGTCTTCGTTTCTGTGCGAGGGCTTTCTCTAGTTGCGGCGAGCGGGGGCCACTCTTCATCGCGGTGCGCGGGCCTCTCACTACCGCGGCCTCTCTTGTTGCGGAGCACAAGCTCCAGACGCGCAGGCTCAGCAATTGTGGCTCACGGGCCTAGTTGCTCCGCGGCATGTGGGATCTTCCCAGACCAGGGCTCGAACCCGTGTCCCCTGCATTGGCAGGCAGATTCTCAACCACTGCGCCACCAGGGAAGCCCAAAATTTTATTTGTAATATGTGGAAAAAGAATTAGGTTGTTATCCTGTGGAATTTTTCTTGCCACAGAGATATGTGTTCTTCATGAATCCCCAGAAAGTGAAGCCTCCTGAAGACCTCCAGGATCTGGGTGTGAGATTTCTTCAGCCTTTCGTGAATTTACTGTCAAAAGCGACCTACTGGTGGATGAACACGCTCATCATATCCGCTCATAAAAAGCCTATTGATCTGAAGGCGATTGGAAAATTACCAATAGCAATGAGGGCGGTAACAAATTATGTTTGTTTGAAAGATGCGTATGAAGAACAAAAGGTAAGTGAGTATCTGTTTTTCATGTCCGTGATTGTAGAGGATGGGCCTATTAATATAAAGGCGCTAAGCTTAAATAATACCTACAGTTAAGGAAGAGCAGATTTTCTCGATCTGTCTTTCCCAGTAGTTTTGAGTCATGTTAACTGGACTGCTGAGAATGTACCAGAAGAGCCTATGAAATATGGTGTGTTAGTTGCCCAGTCACTACATGAGGAGGGACAGAGAGAAGACTGTCTTTTCTCTAGGACCAAATGGAAAGTAAGAATTAAGTTCAGTAATTGTGTATGTCTAATCCTTGTCACCCTATATTAATAATTCATGGAATTTTTATTGTCTTTTTTCAAGTAGCTTGTCAATAATTTTGTTATTTAAAGGGAAAATATCCATGAATAACTTTTGAGAAACTAAAACCCTTAAATTAATTATTAATTAAAATTGGGATTCTGTATTTCAAAATTGGGGAGCTAAATTAAATAAAGGGGCATCATCTACCTACTCCATGTATCATCCTATATGTCTGGCAAAATTGGTTTCTTCTTGTACTTTCTTTGGGTATTTATAATTGCTTTTAAAAATTTAAATATCAGAATCTTTGGATAGTTTCAATTTGTCTTGTTATCATTCTGAGTAGTTCTGTGCGATAGCCACCGTGGTAGATGTATTTTATATTGCTATCACCTACAGATATTATTGTAATTAAAAATAGGAGTATTTACACCAACATTGGAAGGGAATTGGGTATGATGGATCAATTAAAGAGTTTTTGGCTGTTCTAAATCAAGATCAACAAAGCATTTATGGTAAATGATGAAAATGACCTCTGTTTTGTGTCAAAAATGTGTGTTATGAAATTAATATTGCAGGAAATGGTTACTACAAATGAACCTGAGTCATCTCTCTGGTTTCACCTCTGGGAAAAGTATTGCATAATATTTTAAAAACGTCTTTTCTAAAGTAAAGATGAACGCTATAGCCTAAGCATAGTTTAAGTTTTCTGAGTGCTCTTTATAATACAGGGTCATTGAACTTGGTGTGTTAATGTCTTTTATCAATAAACTTTAAAAAATAACTGAATTATTCATCTCACAGGGAGTTGAATATGAAACACGATTGAACTGTAATGCATTGAGTTAGCTTCTTTGCCACGATGAAGAAACTCTATCTACTTCCTCTCCAAGATGTAATTATGATTGTTCAGGTCTTAAAATCTTTTCAACACATGATTGTAGAAGTGTGAAGCCATGAGTTGGCTTAAGCAAATATGCCATTCTTCATTCTGCATTTCTTTAAGGAATAACTAGGAAACACAAGTCTAACATAACTTTTAAAAAATTATTGACCCCCGTTTATGGAGATGGGAAATACCTGGAGAAGAAACAATTTGAAGTTGGATGATCTCTTTTGTTTAGCTTGTAACTTGATAGGTGAATCTCTTGTAATCTGGTGACTTCAGAAATCTTAACTAGACTGTCAATAACCTGGACCTTTGTACTTTACTATTTTCTTTTCCATACAGTGTTATTTGGTAATATTCATGACAGATTTATTCATTTTCTAAATCAAAGGGAATTAAAATTAGTTTGGTCTTAAGAATTTGGGGTCATCTTTTGACAACTAAAAATGATACAAAATGTTTGAAAAACTGGTCTGGTTACTCTTCATTCTCTCTATTTCATTAAAACACATTCAGTAGTTATTGTTTACAAAGGATGCAAGGATACCAGACTATATGTACTGTATTGAAAGGGATTCAGTAACATTTATTTTTAATCTTTTAAAATATCAGAAATATTGGAAGAGATTTCCATAGTTCCTAAGATTAATTGCCGCTCTACTGTTTTATTATGGTTCATCGAGTTTTCTTTTTTTCTTTCAGAAAAAAGTGGCCGATCATCCAAATCGGACTCCATCTATATGGCTAGCGATGTACACAGCTTTTGGGAGACCAATTCTACTTAGTAGCACATTTCGTTATCTTGCTGACTTACTGGGTTTTGCTGGACCTCTCTGTATTTCTGGAATAGTTCAACGTGTGAATGAAACCCAGAATGGGACAAATAACACAACAGGAGTAAGTTTGTGGTGCTCTTGAAAGGAAACATATTATTGGCAAATTTCTTTATAATTGCTACTTTTTAAAAATGCAGTTTTATGAGCAGTTCAAACAGGCTTATTTACAGAGAATTGAATGCTTTTTAAAAGAAAGAAAACAATAGTTTTCCTTGTAGAGAAAAACATGAGTGTATGTATTCAATGAATGGATGTGGCCAACAAAATTATTTCTCAGATTCAGAGGCTATAAACATTTAGTAAGCGTTTACTGTGTACCGGAAATGATGCTCAGAAATTTCATATTGATTATTTTATTAGATCTTTATAGCAATTCTGTAAAGAATTTTCATGCATGAGTACATGAGGGTGGCTGGGTCACTTTTTTAGAGGCCTATGACCAATGATACTGGCAATGTGATTTTTAGTATGTACTTTTATCTTTTCCTATATAGTAAAAGCCATCACCCTGTTTCACAATGATCAGGGCAAGTCACATTATACTTTTATTAGATATTATGTTACTGTTGGGGACTATATAGTATAAATTATTTGCTGTTATAAATTTATATCATATTTCCTGTTCTTAAGAAAGTCTGCATCATGAACTTCCTACCTAGTTTCTTTCTAAAATAAGAGTTGATTTCCCTAGTTTCACATATAGAAACTCTAGTCCAGATGAATCAGTTTTCCTTTTCTATTCTCTCAATCTAATTTCTTGTCCTCTTTTCTTTGCCTTTTAAAATTGTACACATTTTCAAAGCCTGCAGTAAATGCTGCGTCTTCGGTGAAATTTTTTCTGCTTGTCCTCGTTGGAATTTGACTCTCCTTGGTACCATTCTAATACATTGTTCACTTTGCATTGGCACTTACCATAAATACTATTTATAATGAAGCAGGTTATTTATGGATATACTTACCTTTCTAGGTTGTGAGCTCTTTTAAACAGAGCAACTAGGAACAGTTCCCATTTATGCGCACAATGCTTAGCCCAGTTCCTTGCATATATTAGTGCTCAATTGTAATAGAGGTGAACCAGATATTTTACCATTGAATACACGTTTGTGATGTTTTGTCCCTAGTAGCCTGATTTACATACAGATGTCGGAATTCCACATAGAATTCCATCATCCCTCTCCCTTACACGTATTAACCACGTATTTTTCTGAGAAGGAAGACACTTACACATTTGTATGTATCCCCAGGAAAGGAGAGGAAGGGACCAGAAGTAGAATTTAATGGATCTAAACCATAAAAACTGAAGAGTGCCCAAATTGACATGATGTGTTGATTTGAGTGTTGCTTTTCCCTTACTTCTAACAAACAAGTTACCATATGCTAGTTACAAACAAAAAGCAATCAATCTGTATATTCTTATGATGACTTCAGTCATAATCTGACTAAAACAGTTTTTCATAAGTTGTGTTTTGTCACTGAAAATGTCATGTGGGTGAAATAAATAGCCAAATTATGTATTTTATAATTTATAATTTATTTCATTATATGAATTCAGATAGATGAAGATCAGAAAAAGTCAACTCTGTAGAATTATTTTAAATTAATAAGGCTATGGAAATTGTATTTTTGTTTCATTGCTCTTGGAAATTTTATTTTTGTCCCATTGGTCTTGCTGACTATCAGCTTTGTAGCTTCTACTTCTAAATTACAGTCTAAACTAACTTCTATCTTGGTTTACTATTTTCCAGTTAACTAAGGTAGACTATATCTTTGTAGAAAATGTATTCAACTTAAAAATTTTAGATGTACCTTTTTTCCTACAAATGCCTTCAGGCATTTCCAGCCATCTTAATGATCAATTTGGGATTTTTTACATTGAACTGGTTTGTATTTGTATCTGTGGATATTATGAGGAAAAACCAAAATTGCCTTGCTGTGGCTCATTCCATTGCTGTACTATAAAGACATTGAGTTTTTATATTTAACAACCATGTATTGTTTAATACATGCAAACTGTATACCAGTATATGAACAGTTTTAATTTATATCTTTTTTTCTTTTGGGATAAGACTTCAGAAACCCTCTCATCAAAGGAATTTCTTGAAAATGCCTATGTTCTAGCAGTTCTTCTGTTCTTGGCTCTTATTCTGCAAAGGACATTTTTGCAGGCTTCCTACTATGTAACCATAGAGACTGGCATTAATCTCCGTGGAGCCCTGCTGGTACGTACAAGCTTTGAATGATCTTGGCCTCTTGCAAATGCCACATACCATCCAGTGATAGGAATGGTAGAGGCTTCAGTTTAGTTTTTTCCTTTCATTTTCACTGTGATATTATGACATCAACACTTCTAGGATCTACTTAATATAAAAGAACCACAGAGCTAATTAATAAACCCACTGAATTAAAAATAATACTTATAATAATATATTAAAATATTTTGAAATCTTGCATTTATTTATTTCTGTTACTATTTTTTCCAGAGATTATGTTTCAATTTGAATATATGTTTAGATTATATCACCAGAAAAAATGTTTCTATTTAGTTGAGGACTGAAAGTAACAATACTGAAATGAAAATAATGGTTGACTTAAGAAGATGGCATTATAGGGTTTTTCTCCTTTATTTCAAAAATTTTTAAAAAGTTACTTTTTTCAATGAAAATAAATAAGCATAATGTTGATTATTAAGTTTAGAGCTTCAAGTACATTTCTTTTTTTTTTTTTTTTTTCAGGCCATGATATACAATAAAATCCTGCGGCTTTCTACATCTAATTTATCCATGGGTGAGATGACCCTGGGTCAGATCAATAACTTGGTTGCCATTGAAACCAATCAACTCATGTGGTTTTTGTTCCTGTGTCCCAATCTATGGGCTATGCCTGTTCAGGTAGATCAATATAAGTAAGATTCTTATTTGCAGAGGAAATAAGAACAAGAAGATACCAGTTTTAAAATTTATTGTTTGTTTTTTCATTTGTAATGGAAATCCAAATCCATGTGTATGTCATTCACAGTGCTTGGCACAAAGTAAAGATTTAGAATATGCTTTGTTTTATTTTATCAAAATGTGTTTATACACAGATCAACTAGGTAGCTGCCTACATGGTGTAATTTAAAGTGCATCAAAAATTCCAGGCTGCCTCTAAATGACTGCATCAGAGGTGACCTGAAGGAAATTTTCATTTTGATTGGAATTCCCAAAGAGCCAAATTGATTAGTCACTAAACATGTGCCGTTGCCTCCAGAAGGTCACTAATAAGCTGTTATCATTGGCATATAGGCATGGGTTAAAGGCTTTAACTGTATGGATACAATTCATTAGTTGACATCTTGAGCTATGATAAACTGAGCTATTGGGAAATTGAAAAAAAAAAACAGCAAGAGAAGATAACAGGGTTAAAACCTGAGTTTTAAAAAAAGAAGAAAGTGACAAACCAGAGAGGCTAGGCCTAAGTGGTTCAGTCTTCAGTTTGGGAAATAAATTTAAAAAGGGAAGTAAGGTAAGATGGGGCACCAACATTACCTTCTCCACGGTTTTAGTTAGACCTACCCTTTTTGTCATTAAGTGACTTCTGGGGTCATTGAGGAGCTGACGAGCTCAGATCATTTAGTCCACGAACAACTCTCTTGTTCTCTTACATGATGATGCTGGTTCTTACTTTCTATCCCCCTTGCCTTGATAAGCTAATACAATTCCAAGAGAATATGGGATGTTAAATTTATGGCCGGTGACAACATTTTCAAGAAAAATTTTGTGTTCTTTTAAAAATTTGAAGCCTGTTTCAGGTTGAAAGCATCCTTGGGACCACTCTGCAACTTCATGCAGTAAATTGGTTCGGCACCAGTTGTACACATCATGACACTAAAAATAAACTCCAGCTATTTAACCTTCGCCAAATAAATCATAGTAAAACTCAACTGTCACAGTTGAGTTGACTTCCAAATACACTTAATATAATAATTAAGAAACACTGTCATTTCACTAAAAAAATCCTTCCTTTCATGCAGTGGTCCCCACACCCCTATTCTTTTTCCCCTTGCCTTGTGTTTTCCTTGCTAGATCATAATGGGCGTGATTCTGCTCTACAATTTGCTTGGGTCCAGCGCGTTGGTTGGTGCTGCTGTCATTGTGCTCCTTGCGCCAATTCAGTACTTCATTGCTACAAAGTTGGCGGAGGCTCAGAAGAGCACTCTTGTAAGTAACATCTTTTGGAAACTTTATTAGGAAAATCTAGTCGTGCGGTTTTATTTTTAAAATATAGGAAATTAATACATACCACTCAGGATTATTTGGAAATCATTATATTCCATTTCAGTTCTTAGGCAGCAAATGGGAAATTTCTGGGTTGCTCAACAATTTTTAAAAGTGGATTTGACATCTAAGACGGAATGATCTTAGACTCTAAACACAAGAATCCCAATGCCTGATGTTTTCACGAGTCATGATGTGCTGAGGCTTTGAATCTTCTTGTAGATCACTTACCTATACTTACGGGTACTAGAGAACCCACTTATGGGTACTTTTGATTACACGTACATTGGATGTCAATTACTGACGTGGGAGAAATGGATCGAGGAACAAATAAAGGGTCAGATTTGGTGCTTCTGAAATTAAATGTCCCTAGGGTTGAATCAGACCATGTGATGAGCTATGGAGTTACACTGAAATGTTTCAGTGGCAGCTGCTCTGCCTGAGTATGTTCGTGGTCAACTTGGCAAGCAAGAAAAAGTTTGATTATTGACCCTTTCTGGCTTCAATTTGCCATGAAATCATTTTATTTGAGCA
This sequence comes from Balaenoptera borealis, assembly GCF_965194805.1. NCBI lineage: Eukaryota > Metazoa > Chordata > Mammalia > Artiodactyla > Balaenopteridae > Balaenoptera > Balaenoptera borealis. The sequence continues at coordinate 18,641,101 of NC_138870.1, read as the reverse complement.
AGAATTGGCTTCTTTTAAAGAAATATTTGCAAATAATAAAATTGTTGACAGCATGTTTAGAAATAAAGTTTGATTAAATACGAGCAAGGCTGTCTGTAAATCAGGCGTGAAATGTAGGGATGCTGCCACTGGTGGACTGTTTCCCAAGTTGGTATTTCCACCGTGACAAGCAAGTCCCATGTCACACAAGTGGTTTTTTTTTTTTTTCGCACACACACACTGTATTTTATTTTTACAAGAGATAAATAGACTGACACCAAGCATTGTACATGGATGACCACAACAAAAGCAACAATGATTGCAATTACCAAACATGAAACACACTCATACTATGTTATAATATTGACATTCAGTCCAGTAATCCTCCACTGTAACAGCTCCTTTACTTTGCAGTGAAAATTGATTTGTATATTCTTTGCCTCTGAGTCCTACACAAGTGGTTTTTATCACTTGTTTTTCTGCCGCTTCTGACGAGGTTACTCATTATTTCTGTCTGAGCCATCTACCCTCTTTACTCCAGGACACGATACAGAAAGGTGTGGAAGAGGGAACATGACAAACCAACATCTGACTTTCATTTAGCCATTCATACTGATTCGTTCACTCACCAAAGCAGTCATTGATAGGCACTTAAGACCCTCAAGAGACAAAAAGGTGAATAAAATCAGATCATTTGCTAATGCCATTTGCAGCAACATGGATGCAACTAGAGATTATCATACTAAGTGAAGTAAGTCAGAAAGAGAAAGACAGATACCATATGATATCACTTATATGTGGAATCTAAAAGATGACACAAATGAACCTATCTATGAAACAGAATCAGGGACATAGAGAACAGACTGATGGTTGCCAAGGGGGAGGGGTTGGGGGAGGGATGGAGTGGGAGTTTGGGGTTAGCAGATGTAGCATTTATACATAGAATGGATAAACAACAAGGTCCTACTGTATAGTGCAGGGAGGTATATTCAATATCCTATGAGAAACCATAAGGGAAAAGAATATAAAAAAAGAATGTGTATAATATATGTATAACTGAATCACTTTTCTGTACAGCAGTAATTAACACAACATTGTAAATCAACTATACTTCAAAAAAAATCAGATCATTTGCTGCTTTTGCTTCCTCCTATCTGCCTTTTGCCACTCTGCAGATCCTTTTGAGAGTTCACAGGTGATATTGTACTTTCCTAGTAATTCTAATGTAATATTTGGAGGAAACTGAAACAGTTGATGAAAGAGAGGCTTTTGGATCTGCTACACATCTCTTTACAGTTAATCCAAGTGGTTGGCAATCAGTACATCTAATTTAGGCCTTACACAAGAGCTTATGAAGAAGGAGGTGGAGATTTCTTGAAGTTAAAAATAATAGGCTTGGTTTCAGTAAGTGTCTTATGAAGACTCAATGTGAACACACACAATACTGTACCCTCACATTCCCAAATCAGAAGCAAACTGACTTTTCTTATATTCATTGTTTCTCTTTTCCTAAGTATGAGTGATAGTTCTGAGGGGAGAAAGAAATGATTTACATATTAGAAGGAGCCATTGGAAGCCTCTTTATCATTTCCCTACATGTCTGTGTGTGTTGTCTGCAGACATTATTCAAGGAAATCATGTGAAACTTAAGAAACTGCTTTTGTTTAAACCAAAGCAACAGAGGCATAAACAGTTTTTTAGGTGGAAAGAAATTTGAGGCCGTCTCATTCAACTCTTCATTTTCACACTGGAGGCAGCAGTACAGAGAGTTTCACTGCTTCTCCCGGGAATCTCACAGCCATCATTAGACTCAGAGCCGGGCAGAAATCACACTCTCCTCAATCCCTATCTAGTACGTGGTCTTGCCTCTCTGATTCACTTGGATGCAGCTTGCATTGTTTTTTTATTCCTTTCTTTTATAGGATTATTCCACTGAGAGACTGAAGAAAACAAATGAAATACTGAAAGGCATCAAACTTCTAAAGTTGTACGCCTGGGAGCACATCTTTTGCAAGAGTGTGGAAGAAACAAGAATGAAAGAACTATCCAGTCTCAAAACCTTTGCTCTTTATACATCACTCTCCAGTAAGTTGCTGTTGCTCTGAGGACCACCAAAAAACATGTGGTCTGTTCACTTTAACTTGTGATCATTGAGACATTCTAGGCATCAGAGGAAGCCCATTTATTTTCTCCATTTGTGTGGTCCAGTAGCCGCTAGCCACGCGAGGTTATTTAAATTTAAAGAGCAGAGTTAGACAAGCTTAGAGTCAAGTAGACCTGAATTCAGTTCTTTACAAATGTGTGTCTTTGCCATGTTACTTGACATCCGAAATCCTTGGTTTCTTCATCTGTAAAATGGGGATGGTGATGATTAGTAGTACTGATAATTGAAACCCTCTTATCAGTTACAGTTGGGATGCATCATGGGTTTTCAGTAAAAATTTGTTTATTTAAATTGATTTGACTGTAATACTATTGATCTTCTTGTCCCCAGACATCCTTAAAAATTATGTGAGGTTGTCTTCCCTGTCTCTTTGGGAGCTTATTTTATTATATTTCCTCGAAGATTGCATGTGAAATGCCAGTTTTGAAAATTGAGGAGAAAACAGTGTCAGCATTTCCAGATGAAAGAAGCCAGACTGCATTCACATAAAACCCTCTTTTCCAATACACTTTCAAGACTTTTTAAATACAAAGCATTTCCTCCACAACTCTAATTTTTAAAAAGCAATTGCTACAAAAATATTATTGTTTTTTTTCTCAAAGAGTGACACTGAGTACTCTCAAGAATAATGAGTTTGTGTTAGTACAATTCTTCTGAACTTAGCCAAACTACTCTCACTAATATTTGATTTAGTTTGTGTGTCAGTTTTGCTCATTTCTATTGGTCCCCAGACCTTCAACAACTTAAAGTTTTGGAGGTTTATAGATTGTTTCCTTTGAATTCTAAACTACTTGAGTCCTTAGAGATTATAAACACTACTTTTGTGAAATGGATTTAAGGAAAATATTTGGTTTATATAGCTCATTTATTCTAGCCCTAATGCTGGATACATTAGAAATGAAATGGGAAGGAGATTTATCTTCCAGCTCCGCACCACTGCTAATATGGTGTCAAAATGCTAGAAGATGGAATGATCGATATCCACTTGCTTATATGATAGTACTCTAAGCTGCTGGCTCCTACAATATATTTCTCTCTGCAGTGGACTGAAGTTCTCATGGCGAGGATGGATACAGCCAGAAATAATGATGATAATAATAATAATAACAAAAATATATTGAGATACTCAGCCAATTATTGCCATAAGTAGCTTTACATATGTCATCCTATTTAATCCTCACAACAGCCCAATGATTTTGATTCTTTTTTTTTTCTTTTTTTTTTTGGCCATGCCACATGGCTTGCAGGATCTTAGTTCCCTGACCAGGACCAGGATCGAACTCAGGCCCCAGCATTGAAAGTGCAGAGTCCTAACCACTGGACCATCAGGGAATTCCCCAAAGATTTTGATTCTGTTATTACCTTCGTTTTGCAAATTAAAAGATTAAGGTGGAGAGAGCTTAAGTAACTTGAATTTCCCCCAAATCATCCAGCTACTAAATGGCAGAGGTGGGTTGTCAACTCACCTTAACCCAGTTATGTAAGATTTGGGTTGGTTTTTGAAAGTCAGAGACAAAAGAGAAGAGGACAGAGGAGGCCATACTGAAAAGAAAAACAAGAAATCATGATGGTGAAAATGCATAATCATGTTTTTTTTTTTAAACATCTTTATTGAAGTATAATTGCTTTACAATGGTGTGTTAGTTTCTGCTTTATAACAAAGTGAATCAGTTATACATATACATATGTTCCCACATCTCTACCCTCTTGCATCTCCCTCCCTCCCACCCTCCCTATCCCACCCTTCTAGGTGGTCACAAAGCATCGAGCTGATCTCCCTGTGCTATGCGGCTGCTTCCCACTAGCTATCTATTTTACATTTGGTAGTGTATATATGTCCATGACACTCTCTCACCCTGTCACATCTCACCCCTCCCCCTCCCCATATCCTCAAGTCCATTCTCTAGTAGGTCTGTGTCTTTATTCCTGTCTTGCCACTAGGTTCTTCATGACCTTTTTTTTTTTTTTTCCCTTAGATTCCATATATATGTCTTAGCATACTGTATTTGTTTTTCTCTTTCTGACTTACTTCACTCTGTATGACAGACTCTAACTCCATCCACCTCATTACAAATACCTCCATTTCATTTCTTTTTATGGCTGAGTAATATTCCATTGTACATATGTGCCACATCTTCTTTATCCATTCATCCGATATTGGACACCTAGGTTGCTTCCATGTCCTGGCTATTGTAAACAGAGCTGCAATGAATATTTGTTTTTATGATTATAGGCAGCAGGAATTCTTATATCAGTGGTGCAAAGTTCCACTTACACCACTTCCAAGTTTTCCGATTTGGTTACGTATGGTGTTGGTGGTGGTGAAGAGCTTCCATTATCTGAGTTGAATGGACCTGACTCTAAATCTGAATTCTGCCACTTCATAGCAGTATGGCTTTTACCAAATTACTACTTCTATCCTCCAAGCCTCAATTTTTTCATGTGTAACAGTGGAAAATAACAATCTCTACCATGTAGGATTGTAGTAAAGATTAGAATAGATTAAGGAATGCTGCAAATGTTGATTGACTTGTTGATTGACTCTATTCCAGGCACTACATCAAGGGCTTCCTACTCATTGTTTTGTATAACGCACCTGGCAAGTGGGCTAGTGTTCAATAACCTCCCTCAGTTTCCTCCTCTAAAAATTGGTGTAATAAGAATAATACCTTTCTCACAGGTATATTGTGAGAGTCAAATGAGGCAGTGGACGTGGCACTGTCCTGTAACTGTTAAAAATATTTTGTAAATAGTATTTGCAGAGTACCGTAAGTTTAGACCAAAAAAAAAAAAACAAACAGAAGAAAGAAAGAAAAATGTCAACTGTATAACATGGTGGTTACTGTTGGGTCTTAGAGTGCAGGCTGACCTGGAATGAAATCCTGCCTCAGCAACTTGTCTGCTATACATCCTTGGTCAGCATTTGGTGGCGTCTTGGTTTCCTCATCAGGAAGTTGGGCTGTATTCAGCATACCTGGGGTAATTAAAATAAGATAATGTATGTAATGTGTATAGAAAAGCACCTGAAACATAAAAGCGCTCAATCTGTGGTATCGGAAAATGTTGAAAAGCAAAATTAAACAGGATAAATACTAATAAAACTGAAGATCCATCTCTGAATCAGTGTTCTTGCCACTGGAGATCATATCTGGGGGGCAAAAGAGATTCTGTTAAATCATTTCCTAATCTCCACTGCCAAATGGTCATGTGCTGTTTATGGATTTCATTTTTTGGCCAAAGACAAAGGCACGATTTTATTTTTTCTCTCTTCACTTTGATAGAGTTTTATGCGGAGAAGTGGGAAGAACATGAAGCTTTTGACCAGAAAGGTCTGGGTTTTATCCAAGCTCTGTCATCTCCTAGCTTGGAATCTTGCCTGTGACTCATCTTTCCTAAGTGCTTTCCTCATTATTGCGCAGGGTAGTTGTAATCATTAAATAGGAGAAGGCACTCCCGTCATACCTCAGTAATTGTGAGTTGTTGAGTAGTGGCAGAGTGAAGTGGTGGTGAGTACGGTCTGAGGAGCCCAGCTGTGTGACCTCGTGCATCCCATCCTCATCTTTATAATGAGGTAGGAAGGGTCCCCGATAACCTGCACTGGGTGCAGAGTGCCAAATAGTTTTTAGTAAAATAGCAGCTGCTCTCACTCTTCCTCATCAAGAGGAGATTACTTATTTAAAGATATTTAGAATGAGTTATAAATAATGATGTGGAGGAAAAGAATGAAATACACTTAGAAAAAAAAGGTCATAATAGCTAGAGAAAGATGAAGACAGAAACATGATTCTTCATCTGTACTGTTATGAGTCTCAGAGCCGTGTTTGGATTGCTGCTACCGTACAAGAATTCGGATTTGATAGCTAAGCCACCTGTGGACCTTCAGAAGCACAGGCTGAGTCTGTACACGGTGGTAAGGACAGTTCATGAGAGCGGATCATGAGAAAACTAGATTATAGTTCTTGCTCTGCCATTGCCTGGCCCTGTTACCAACTATGCAGTTACTTTTTGGTCCTCCGTTCCTAAAACTCTATGGTTTATGACAAAATAACTACAAATCATCAACTTGGCTTTTTATTTTTCCTATTACTTCCAAATGCTAGTATTCTAGCCTAAATATGAGTTTTTCTTATTTCAGTTCTGCATATTATGCTTATCAAATGATAGTGCAATATATTCCTGGAGAGATATTTAAACAAGCAGAGGGCCCAAGATATGGAGCTATTTTATTAAACAAAAGGTCTATAAGTGAAAATTAATATCACTGCTGGAAGGAGATTTTTCACGTGATGTCAAATTCTTTTTATCTGTATAATATCCCAATTTTTATATTTTTAAGTTAGTTTAGTGGACCAAACAAAATACAGACCGTGAATACTCTGAAGAATGCCTATGTGTTAAATTCTAATAACTTTATCTAAATTTTGCTCTTTGTAACATGTCATAAAAAAAATAATTTTTCACATTTTCTGGTTAAGCCTCACCTATGGGAGTTCACAACTGTGAACCAGGAAATACCAACTGGGAAATGTTTGTGGACTCAAGACAAAAATGTTACTTAATGTACTTGGTCCTTCCTGTACTTAATTCCTTCCTTCCTTAATGTACTTGGTCCTTCAAGGAAAGTTAGAGTAATAATCGATGATTAATTAAAGTTACTGAAATGTCTCACAGTTCACTGAAACTAATGTATTTGGTTTCTTTCCACAGTCTTCATGAACGCGGCAATTCCCATAGCAGCTGTTCTTGCTGTAAGACACTTTTTCTTACCTTAAGAAATGGACTTAAGTCAGTGTTCAGAAATGACTTAGGAACAAGAATGGGTGGGTGGTAACCTATATTACCTCACCTTCAGTTTTCTCTTCGCTGTCTCCATTGTGATAGTTTTAATCCGGGGTTTCTCAACCGTGGCGCTGTGGACCTTTTTGGTCCCGATAATTAATTCTTTGTTGTGAGAACCTGTCCTCTGCATTAGGATGTCTAGCAGCATCCCTGGCTTCTACTTATTAGATGCCATTAGTACCATCAAAAATATCCCCAGACACTGCCAAATGTGTCCTGGGGAGCAAAATTAACGGAGGTTGAGAACTTACTGTCCTAATCTCCATGACCTGGTTCCTGGACATTCTTACAAGATAGTGCTAGATCAACAACTGGAAAATGTTAAATGATTACATTATATTTCAAACAAAAAGGACAAACCCAGGAACTAGTATTATACTTAGAAATATTTGTAAATAAGTCTGCCTTGGATACCCTTGTTGGCGATTTTAGGAAAGATCCACAATAGGGACCCTAAAACAATGGAATGTTTCCTTTCTTCTCTCAGAAAATTTAGTATTGGTTGGAAAGAGCCTGAGTAGGTGTGAAGAACTCTGGATTCTCTCATGGTTATTCCCCCATCTCAGTAATTTGACAGAAGTTAATTTTCTAATCTGTCAATAGAATCTGTTTTGCCCCTTTCACAAGTTTACTGCTAGAATGAATGTAAACCATTAAGTACTCTACCAATAGCAAGTGTTATTTTTCTTAGGGAGGGATTTGGATGAAGCAATTGTATTATATTTTTCAGAGTTGCAATGGACATATTGGCATAGTAGAATTTGTTAGGCTTGTAAAATTGAATGCAAGTATTTGTGAACCTTTCTCCAGCTTTCTCTAAAATCCTTTCTTTGCACAGACATTTGTGACCCATGCGTATGCCAGCGGGAACAATCTCAAACCTGCAGAAGCCTTTGCTTCACTGTCTCTCTTCCACATCCTGGTCACCCCTCTCTTCCTGCTCTCCACTGTGGTCAGATTTGCCGTCAAAGCCATCATCAGGTATGTGCTGGAATGTCTGGAGTTCTTTGCTTGATTATAGAAATACTATCTGCTCATGGTAGTAAGTTAGAAAAAGTATAAAAAGAACATCCAAATCACTGCCCAGAGACAACTTGTTAAAATTTTGGTATGCTACCTTTCAGTCTTTTATCTATTTCATATAAAAATAATTATTCTAAAATAAAAATTTTGAACTTTGGGGGGTTATTTTCCCCCTCATTAAAACCATAATGCATGACGTTTATTGGCTACATGATATTCCATTGTTTGGAAGTATTCTAATTTATTTAATGGTTACCTCTTTCTTAGACATTTAGAATGTTTCTGTTTTCACCCATGTAACATAAATAATGTAAATTACATTTGAGAGAAGCATCTTTTTATCTTTAAACTTTTCTCTGATTATTTTCTAAAGTCAGATTTCTAGAAGTGGTCTTACTTGTTCTAATAGTATGCATCTTCTTAATGCCTTTGATGAGTATGGCCATGTTGTTTTCCATTGAAGGAGACGTAGGTTAAAATGTGTACAGATTTTTAAGTTTTTTTTTAATGAATATGGCCATAATGTTTTCCAGCAAAGCTGGGCCAGTTTATGTTTTTACCAGCAGTGATGGAGAATGTTCATATCAACACATATTTTCTGTTTTAATTTTAGTTTAATTTGGCAAAAAAAAAAAAAAAAAAAAATCCAGGCTCACAGTCTCTGAAAATGGAAAAACTTTGCAAAACTGAGTGCGGTGTTCTGTTAATTTTAAGTAGACTTCTATAGGTTTCTAAGCAGTGTAGACTTTATCTCAGACTCACAATTTCTCATAAAAATAGTTGTGGTCTGATAATGACCATTTCCCCACCATTTTTACTTGTATTATATAATAAATATGTTACCAAACTATATTATACTACCCTGTATGTGCCATAGTGCCATAGCTATGTTTCAGTCTATATTATAAACAAGGTAGTCTTAAAGTAGTATTTTGCTTTTTGCTATAAGGTCTTATAAACCTTATAAAACCTCAGCATGTTTCATAAGCAGTCATTATCATATTTATATCTGGCCTTTGAAAGAAATGCCAAGATGTTTCAATACAGAAGGAAAAATGGAAAATTGAGGCCTTAAATATACTAAGCATAGTGTTGTCATTAACAGCAATGTAGAGCATCTATTGTAAGGTCCTTTAAAATGAAATACTTTCCCAATGTCTATGTATTGTTAAGCAAACTATTTTTTAATATTTAAGATACCAGAACCTCTAGTTTTAGGCAATAGTTTATATTGGCTTACAAAGGCTTAATACCAAATATCATTAAAATTCATATACCTTATCTTACTATAAACCAAGTTCTGATTGTTTACACTAATACCGTAACAAGATTTCCATCCTATTCTGTAAGATATGCTGTTAGTAACAGATTCTGGAGCTGTTAAGAGTTTAAAGCTCAGGCCCTCTGACCTCATCTGCCCTCATTTTCTTATTGTTCTGACTTCTGAAACACTTGTACGGATCACTGACTGATTTCTGTAGCACCACTTCCAAATTAGGCAGTGCTCTGGAAGGGAAGCGACTTCAAACAATAAAACTGATAAATGGCCAGAGTCTGCTATTTTGGTTCTTATTTTCATTTTCTCCACTTAATAGCTATCCCTCTCACGGTTGCCTTTTTAATTGAATTTGACTTTGTGCTACAAGTCAATAAGAAAGCAGTTGATCACTAATAATAGATCAGTCCTCTGAAATCAGGAGGTTACCAAGCACCGAAAGGACTTTAAGAGTTGCTGTGAAAAAAAATTAATAAATCTAGGCGTGTGGGTTTCCCCAAGTCCATAGTATACAATCCTGCTGTAGTGAATCCTAGTAAAGCTGAGGGTGGATCATAATCCCTGTATATTTCTGCATAACACTCTCTCTTCTGTACGTTCCAGGGAAAAGGCATTTGCCAGTTTGATAAAGACCAGTCTGTTTTCAGGGCTCAGCTCCAGATTTCCCAAGCCATAGGCCAAATAGAATCAGCTTATAAAAACTTGCTTCTCTAAAATGAATTTCAGTGGTTGATTTGTGGGTCCTCGGGAGATGACCAGTCAACAGAGGAGGCCAGTCCTTTTTCCCGCTGTGTGCTGGTTCTCGGAACCCAGATGAGCGTCTTTCCCAGTGTGAACTGGGCTTGGCATTTCCTTCTCTGCCTGGGAACCCGTGACCAGGCTTTAATGCCAGTTGGCCCACAGCGAGTTGAGCAGCCTGTTTATAATCGGAGACTTTGGTTAGCTGATTTTGAAACCTCCTTTTCAGGACTGTGGAAGTCATAAGTTCTTTGCTACACTCTGAGATGCATGCAGAAATTTGGTGGGTTAGAAGAGGGTGCAGCATACTCCGCAACTTGTGTTACGGGTGCCTGTAAGAGATGTGTAAACTTCTCTGCTGGAGGAAGATTCCATGCCATGTAAAATTCGTTGCTTCGAGAAAATTCTATGCTTTCTTTTAAAAATGTTTAGCTTGTTAGACAAAATTGTCTTTGTGGTGCTCACCGGGTGGGACCTTATGTATACATAATAAAATGGAAGAAGGAGGCCGTTAAGATTCAGGTTATCTCCCAGTAACCCCAGCACCCCACATCATTTGAGTTTTCTGGACCTTTTATGGTGATGTGTTCCAGTCTACATTTGCAAAACGGAGGGAAGAAATGAAGAGAAGTAGGAAAGTCACTAGTTTCTAAAATGCTAAAATACTTGAATTAGTGATTTTTTTCATGATGCCTGTTGTACTTGTCCTCTTTGCTTTATTTGTAAGAAAATAGTTTATGTGTTTTGCTTTTCTGGAGGAAAAGGTTAAGTTGCTATATTGTATCCTTTATAAATAATTTGAGTTTAGGTTTCTGGTACTTGACGTACAATGCAGTATCTATATCCAGAGATGTTATTTACCAAGGAAAGAAATGTGTAAAACTAATCCCTTGCTTTGGTGGAAGATAACTCTTGTGTCCTTTCTCTCATTTCCCTCCCAAAGGAAAGTACGCTTGGCTAGTCTACTGTGATTACCTTCAACCAAATAAATTGTTACTATATTTATCATAGAACATGCTCACAGGTTGACCTGGTCCACATTTACAAAAATTTCATGGTTTCCACAAGAAAACACATAACTGCCAGCAACAAAATCAGTTATTCCCCCAAAACATAACACCTGTCCAAGGTACTCAAGCTGTATGTAAACACCCAAACTTGAAAAGTGAAAAAAATATCATCGGTAACAAAACCTTAAATACTTTGACGAATTACCTAAACAAATGAGAAATTAGTAAAACGCTGAACTAAAAGGTGATGGAGGCAGGATAGGGAGTTGTTTGGTATCAAGTTTACCTGCTTTCAATACCTGCACAGCCATGGAATACTCACTGTTCAACCACAAGCATATTATTTGGTGCCTCTATGGCTCAGCTTCCTCACTTATCAAATGAGCATCATAATGGTTCCTGCTTATGGTGGTTGGGAGAATTAAATGAGATAATACATGAAAGATGCCCAGCACATTGCCTACATATTTTAGATATTTAACAAATCTCCATTTTACTAATTTAACACCATTTTATTGAACTCTGTTTCGTGCTTCAGAGATATATCTTTCTGTGGATCCACATTCATTTACTAAGCAGTTCAGGTACCTTGCTAGGCACTGGGGATGGCAAAGATGAAAGATGGAGTGAAATCCACAGGAGTCCACAGTCTAGCTGGAGAGACTGGGAAGGGAAGGGAATTACAACACACATGTTATGCTGTGATAGAGCACTACACAGAATACCATGGGCCATATATGAGGCTCATTGAAGCTTATCAAGGGAGAAGGGAGACAGTCCGGTCAGTAAAGGTTTAAAGGCGGTGACAGCTCCTTCATGGGATCTTAAAGAATAGGTAGGACTTGCCCAGTTGAATAAAAAGGGAAAACACATTCTGTGTGAGGGAGCGATGTATGCAAGGGGAAGGGGTGAGCAGAGAGGTGAGAGATCTTGGTACCTTCTGGGGGCTAAAGGTAATTGCATGTAGTTGGAGAAAGGTCCTGATGAGGAAAGCACTGGGAGATGAAGCTGGAGAGTAAAATCCCAATCAGCCTGTAGATGATGCCAAGGATGCTGAAAGCTGCAGGGTGGCCATTTGTTATTTTAAGGAGAGGACTGTTGTATGAGCATATTTGCATTTTAAAAATATAACCCTGGCAGCATGGTGGAAATTACTTCACCCTTGGTCAGGATTCATGCATTTTCCATAGTTGTTTTGCCTCTGTGAGTTCTGAAAGGCCCTCATATGAACAGGAAATGTTTTTTGTATTACCTATTCATTCACCAGACATTTCTTGAGGAATTGCTATGTTATATTTTTGGCACTGGGCTAGATTCTGAAGATGAAAATTTTCGCTTTTAAAGAGTTCAGAGTCTAGTGGGAGAGATAGACAGTAATAAAACAAACAAAATAGTGCAAGGGACCCTAAGTCAGAGAGCCTGGAATAATGGGGATGGGGAGGGGAAATGGAGGGGGAGATTCAGAAAAGTGCTAGTATTGGGTCCTCCGATGTTTATTGTAATTGGAGTTCCAAAGTGGGATCTTATGAAGAGGAAAGAAGTTCTCCCCATGCTCCAGTCATGCTCAGGGACCATTGCTTCCTGATATTCAGCAAGAATCGGTCTCATTAATTTCATAAAAGCTTCAGTAAGATTTGTGTGTGCTAGAAAGTGAAATGGAGAATTGAATCAACTGACCTTACTTAAATGTCTGAATCATTGGTTTATTCCTTCTTTGATTGATTCAGCAAACATTCATTGAGTAATGTGTACCAGGAGCTGCTGGACTTAGAGTTACAAAGGCACACGAGCCTGGCCCCATACTTTCCTTTGTGTGCAGAGACACAGTGTGAGGTTGTCTAAAAGGTATTCCTTTGATTGACAAAGCTGTGCTCCTTAAAATCCAATCTCTTCTAAACATTGGAACAGAATGACAATTAAAGTCTGTAAAAGTGAAGAAAGGATACTGCCATTTAAGATGAATAAAATGCTATTTCTAAGGCATTTCTAACACCATCTTTCAAACCTATGTGATCAGGCTTTGCTGTCAAAGACTCAAAGAGAGTACAAAACCCAAAGCTCTTCTTTCATTTTTTGGTTCTGAAATTCTTTTTAAAATTGCAGTAAAATATACATAACATAAAATTTATCATTTAAATCATTTTAAGTGTACAGTTGAGTGGCATTAAGTACATTCACATTGTTGTGCAAACGTCACCACAATCCATCTGCAGAACTTTTTCAGTTTCTCAAATTAAATTCTATACTCACTAAATGATAACTCCCCTTGTACCTACCTCTCCTCCCAGACCCTGGTGACCACCATTGACTTTCTGTCTGTATGAATTTGACTATCTCTCTACCTCATATAAGTGGAATTATGCAATTTTTGTTTTTTGTGTGCCTGGCTTATCTTTTTTAGCATAATGTTTTCAAGGTTCAGCCATGTTGTCATAACTTGAATATATTTAAATAAGTCAGGAATTCCAGAACCATGAAAAAAAGTATGGCAGATGCTCAAAAAATTAAACATAGAATTACCATATGATTCAGCAATTCTACTTTTGAGTGTATACCCAAAAGAATCGAAAGCAGGGACTTGAATAGATATTTGTACATTCATCTTCATAGCAGCATTATTCACAATAGCCAAAAAGTGAAACAACCCAAATGTCTCTCAATTGATGAAAAAACAAAATGCAGCATACACATAAAATGGAGTATTATTCAGCCAAAGCTTTCCTTAAACAATTATTTTTTTTAGTGGAATCTAAAAAATACAACAAACTCATGAATATAACAAAAAAGAAACAGACTCATAGATATAGAGAACTAGTGGTTCATTTTAGTAGTTACCAGTGGGGAGAGGGAAGGGGGAAGGGGCAACAAAGGGGGTAGGGCATTAAGAGGTACAAATTATTATGTATAAAATAAGCTACAAAGATGTATTGTACAACATAGGGAATATAGCCAGTGTTTTATGACTATTAATATAAATGGGGTATAACCTTTAAAAACTGTGACTCACTATATTGTACACCTGTAACTTATATAATATTGTATCAACTGTACTTCAATTAAAAAATTACTTTTATGGATTAAGATATACACACTGCTATATATAAAATAGATAACCAACAAGGACCTACTGTATAGCACAGGGAACTATACTCAATATTTTTTAATAACCTATAAGGGAAAAGAATCTGTAAAGGAATGTATATATGTAGATATATATATATCTGTAGATATATATATCTGAATCGCTGTGCTGTACACCTGGAACTAACATGATATTGTAAGTCAACTATACTTCAATAAAAAAAAGAATGGAAAAATTATTTCTTTTAGTTTCCTGTAAATGAAATTTAGAAGTTAATAGTTAGACTGCCCTAGTGGATTTTATCTACCTTTATGTTTCCAAAGAAAGGAAGCGGTTTCTATGACATGCAAGGCTAAAGAGCTTAAAGTTCATGGACAACAGACTGAATTGAATTTACTTTTCTTCATTTTATTAGTCTGTCACAAAAACAAACTCTGCAGACTTGTCTGGAGGCACTTAACTTGACTACAAGCTGAAATGAACAATAAAAAAATCTTTTGTTTCAAACGTGTATTTTCTAGTTTCCTACCAACGGCAATCTTTCCCCTGTAAGTGATGCTGCAGGTGCCAGGCCAGTCTGCCCACTGTTAACATCTTAGCGTGCTAGAAGGAGCATTTCTTGTCTTTTCAACTTCACAGACTTTTCTGTAGTGAATCATTTTATTTATAGGAGGATGTTTTCAAATTGTGTTCTTGTTTTCTTCAATTCGTTTTACTCTTGATCCTATGACACTGGTTTGAGAAAATTAGAATGGGTAGGGTAAGGGGGCCAAGGGGTCTTGTGTCCAGCCTCTGGAGACCACAGTAAAGAATGTTTGTAAATTACTCTTCTAGAACAGGGCTTCTCCAACTGTACTGTGCTTATGAAGCATCTCTGGATCTTCTTAAAATGTAGATTTTGACTCAGGAGGTCTTGGGTGGGGCCTGAGATTCTAAGTTTTGAGTAAGCTCCCAGGTGATGATGCCACTGATCTTGGCCAACATTTTGCATAGTAATATTCTAGCGGGCCCTCTCCTTGCCAGGTTGTGATATGTCCAATATATACAGTAGTGCTTAAGCAAAATAGCATAGTGGGCAGGGACGCATGATCTGTGTGTTATATGCTGTATGCTTTTACTTAACTGCCCTGTACCTTATTTCCCTTCATTTGTAAAATGAGAATAATGATACTTCCTTCGTTGGTGTTATTTTTTTTAACCACCTTGTTTCAAGTCCCTCTCCAATTCTATTGTCTTTGACAAGAAATACAATTGCAAAAAAAAAAAAAAAAAAGTGCAAAGGAGAGTTGGTTGAATTTAGGGTGACCAGTTGGTTCTGGTTTTTCTGAGATTTTTCCATTTGAAGCGCTGAAAGCCCCAGGTCCTGGGAGCCCGTCAGTCCCCAGCATCCTAGCTTAATTCCCAGTTGGTCCTGAGAAATGACTCTCAGAGCTGGCTTGCTTACCATGGTAACAGTGGGGGAAAAGTTTGTTTATTTAGGTAGAACTTCCTTGGTGGTGGTTTTATTTTTATCCCTTATTGTGTGCTTGCTTGTTTGCCTTTTGCAGTGTTCAAAAGCTGAATGAGTTTCTCTTGAGTGATGAGATTGGTGAGGACAGCTGGCTGACTGGGGAAGGTTCTCTTCCATTTGAATCCTGTAAGAAACACACTGGAGCCGTAAGTGCTTTTCTTTGTTACGGGAGCTGAAAATAAGGGACAGTCCTGAGGATGGATGATTGAAAATGGGTGCAATTAGAAGAAATCGTATGCTTTACTTTTAACCTATATGAAGAAAAAATTGCCACCTGCTTCTGCAAAAAACCTTACAAGTCTAAAATCAATAAGGAAATGTATAAAGCTTGTCTTTATAAGTCATCAAAGGATTATCCCGAGGGACACCTCATGTTCAATTCAACAGGAAATAGAGAGGTTGTCTACCCCAAGCTTTGTATAAAAATCATACAAAATAAACTTACAACTCTTGTACCATATTCTTATAATACCTTTAACTATGTTATACTTTTTAGTTTAAAAAGTGCTTTTTTGATACATTATGTCTTTTGACTCATTTAATATATTACACTACATTACCTATTTTGTTTTCTAGATGCATATATTTATTTGCATGTTGAATGGTTTGAATAGTCACAAGATTTTAGTGGGAGAGCCAGAATTAAAACCTGAGTCTTGTACCTCCTGAACCAGTTTATTCATCCATTGCACAAATATTTACTCATATCTACATAAAGCCTGGAAACACAGTCAATATTATTTTGTCATGTTTTACCTGGACCATAACGTGTATTATATATTTGCCTGTATTTCCAGACTTATCAGCTATCCTGTGCTTTGTGCCAAGACCTAGCGATGTAGCTCTGAACAAGGCAGGCAAGATCTTTCTTGTCACAGAGTTTGCTTTCTTGAGGCAGGAGTCAGATGATAAACAAGTAAACAAGTGAGATCAATTCCCTGTGGGAAGAAAATAAAAGAAGATATTAGAGAGTGACTGGGGTCCTCTCAGCAGGGTGGTCATTTCTCAGGAGGCCCCTCTGAAGAGCTGGCATTTGATCTGAGACCTGAATGAAGAGTAGGTACCTCTTCTGCAAAGACCTAGAAAAGGGGCCAGATCATTTCAGGCAGAGAACTAGCAGATGCAAAGACCCTGAGGTGGGAATTAATTTGGTGTGTTCAAGGAACAGAGGGGCACTATGGCTGAAGCCTAGTAAAGAAGGGAGGACAAGACGAGGTAAGAACAAGGATTGAGAGTCCTGTAAACCAGGGAAAGAGTTTGGATTTTATTGGCATGCAATAGGAAACCACTGGAGGGTTTTAAAGAAGGGACTCATATAATTTTGTGTATATTTTTAAAGGATCACTCTGGTTGCTGGGTGAAGAGTTGTCATGGGGGACAAGAGTAGAACAGATAGATCAGTAAAGAGGTCATTATAATAACATAGACAAGAAATGATGATGGTTAGAATTTGTTTTTGTTGCAGTTGCACTGGACCTTGAGAAGAAGCTATCAAGTTCAGCGCACACTTTTTAGGCTGAGCTGATAAACACTGGCTGATAGGTTGAATGGAGGGAATGAGGGAGAAAGAAGTCTCAAGGATGAATCCTAGTTTATTGGCTTGACTACTGGGTAGACGGGGGAGCCAATAACTGAAATAGGGAAGCTGAGAAATGAGTAGGTTGCTGTTGAGGTGGAATCAAGAGGTATATTTTGCACATGATAATTTTGAGATATTTATTGACATCTAAGAAGAGAAGTCCCCCTTGGAGATGTAAATTTAAGAGCCACTGGCCATTAGATGATATTTAATGGGACTGGATTAAACCACTTTCTTGAAAGCCATGTCTGAAAAATTCTGAAGAAAGTCTTTAAAATTAATATGTCTATTTCATAACAGTAAAGTAGAAAGAAGTTCTTCTAAAATAAGTTAATAATTAGTTATTCATTTACTATTAGAGAAAAATGTTAATATATTTACCATTTATGTAACCAAACAAAAATGCATGTGCAGTCTCCTGACAGGAATTGACTGAGGCTTGGAAAACCTTCACCAGGAAGTCAGTCTATATTAAATTTTTATTCACATCATGCTAAAAATAGTTAAGACAAGCACTTGGCTGTCTTTAGACTTGCTGATTTCTTCTGCTTTTCTGGAGTTATTTTTTTACTCTCTGTTGAGTTATTTTGTTGAGCAGGTGTGATTTTGTCTGAGTAGGAACCACCACCCATGCTTGTAGACGCTGCAGTAACAAAGCCTGAAAATGCTTGTGTACTCTTGTGTGGACATGGACACCAAGACAGGAATACATCATAGACTGTGTACACTTTGAGGCAGCAGGAAAGTCAAGCATTTGATTAGAACCTGACTTGTCTCACTTTAGATGATAGGAGATTCGCAAAGAACTTATTAGATCGTCTTTCAGAGATGTAGGGATGAGCAGAGGGAGATGACCTCAGGAAAGGGAACAGAGGAGGTCAAGTTTGAGGGAGTGGAGTGAGGGAATTCTGAAGAGTGGTTTGTATGAGATGAGGGATAGAAGAAATATTAAACTGAGCAAAGGTTGGAAGGAAAAAAGAATCCCCTTCAGTTGCCTCCAGTATCTTCAGAGTTATTGAAACCAGACTGGACTTCTGATGTCTTTCGGGGCCATTCATCACTGCTGATGGGCCAAACCACAAATGACAAACTTTTAAAAATGAAGAGAAAAAAGCTGTGTGTTTGAAAAGAACACTAATGGAAACTCCTACTTGAGAGCGCTTAAGATGCTATGTATTCTGTAAAAGCTTAGAGTTAAGTGGTTTTGGCTGCAGAATCTCCACGGAGAATTAGTGACAGTCTAGAGCCAGAGTTTCTTCAAATTACATCTGTGAGACTCCGACTCAAATCTCTGTCAACACGTCTCCTCCTCCCACCCTCTCCTTAGTTTTGTGAAGAACATGAAGTCATTCCTTTTGGAACTCTGGGCGCAATACTACTATAGAAGTTACGACTCTAGAAGACAGAGAATATATGTACAGATATAGACCTGTCTTGTGTGGGAAATATACTCAGCTTAAAGGATAGTGGCTTTCTACATCTCTCATGTAAGGTTATCTGTGAGGACTGTGGGAAGAAAAACAAAACTAAAAATGTCATGAGCACTCTTTCTCTCTCTCTCTTTTTAAAATTTAAAATGCATTCAGTAGTTTCTGTGCAACAGAACACTGGTAGTACTCAGTGACTTTTTAATCTCAGTATTGAATGGCGTGTAGCTTAGCAATGTGCTATTTGGTAGTTTGATATTCTGTTGATACGCTGATGGATATAAATTGGAGGGCAATATCTCGTTCAGATTAAATTACTGATTATTCAAGGACATTCCTGATTCCCATAATAGAACTCAACGGATTTATCAAAAGCTAAACCTGCTGTTCCAAGCCCAAGGAAAAAAAAAGTTTCACAATTCTAGAATCCTTTGCTTTTAAAGGTAATTTAACAGTTTTAAAGTGTTTTACTATTTAGCTTTCATCATCTCTATAAGGTATTTAAGTAAGAGAGATAATCATTTATGTCGAAATACTTGCTTACTAGATCTCTGGGACAAATTTTGAGCTTATATATTTTTCTAAATTAGAGGTTTACAGAACTGAAGTTTCTACCTTCTCTTTAGTCATTTGTCTCTATGTGAAATTAAACTCAAAATTAGAGAATGACAAGTTTCTAGTTATGACCTAATTTGAGCTCATTTTAAGTATGTGAAGATTGCCTAGCTTTAGCTGGCAACCTCCGTTTTATGGAGACTTTCTTTAGTCCTTTGGCTCAGAGCAATGCTATAACATTTGCGAAAAACTAGATCACTCTACAGTGCTTATGGGTCTCCTTATGAAATAATATGCATATTATAGGCAAAAAAGTCCTCGATGCTTTTTCTCATTCCACCAGGGATCTTCAGGTGACATATAGCCCAGACTGATTTATGTGAGTGTATCGGATTCAAAATCCTCATGATTCAGAGGGTGACCAAAAATGCACTGTTGGAACATTTACAAGCCCGACGGCCTAAGAATTAGATTCTAGTTTACCCTGAGTTAGCCTGCTTGCCTTTGGCCATGACACACAGCTTTTTACCGCCTGGGCCTGTTCATCCAGAAAGCTGGAGAAAGAATATCCAAAGCCTAGTTTGGTGCTCAGCACTTTAACTTCTATCATTTGCAAGTATCACATCTTCATATTTTTGTTTTTCTTAAAAAGTTTGTGAATCAGGTTTAAAATTATCGTGTAACACTTTTTCATTATCATTTGCTTTTTTTTGGCGGCAGGGGGACACCATAGAAATAATTAAAATATGACATTCACTTTACTCATTTCTTTTTCTTAGAATTGAAGTGGAGAAGTAGCAATGTGAGTTAATGTTCAGTAAAAACTCAAGTTTTTTCCATAGACCTTCAACTTGTGCTCTTTTCCATGTGGAATGCAGCAGCCAAAAACTATAAACAGGAAGCAGCCTGGAAGGTATCACCTGGACAGCTACGAGCAATCAACACGACGTCTGCGTCCCGTGGAGACGGAGGATATCGCAATAAAGGTTATTTTATTTCCTGAATTCTTACATGAATAGAAACATTGATGTTACTATTTTATGGTGAAGTTCTGCAAAAGGGTCCTACCTCATGTCTTTAAAGTCTCTTTAGCATGGTCACTCATTCTCAAAAATATTCCGATAAGTTTATAATTCTCAGTGCTGCCTTGCCTCCCAACCACAGCTTTGCTCCAGCAGTTGTTTAAATAACTGGAGGATGAATCTTTCTTCTGAATCTGCGTTAGAAGCTAGTATCCAACGTATTTCCGCTCATACTCTTATGTTTATTTACCAAGTAGATTCATTTCTAGAGAACGCCAATATTACAGGTCCAGTTTTTGAGGAAGTAGATTAGATAACAATTATCTACAACCAGGAAAGGCTTAGACCTGGGTTGTGTGCTTCCACCCAGCTTCCCAATACTGCCTTTGACTCGTCTCAAACGGCCTTTTTTTTTTTTCCTTAACATTTTTATTGGAGTATAATTGCTTTACAATGCTGTGTTAGTTTCTGCTGTATAACAATCAGCTATATGTATACATATATCCCCATATCCCCTCCTTTTTGCATCTCCCTCCCCTGCTCCCTATCCCACCCCTCTAGGTGGTCACAAACCACTGAGCTGATCTCCCTGTGTCATGCCGCTGCTTCCCACTGGCTATCTATTTTACATTTGGTAGTGTATATATGTCAATGTTACTTTCTCACTTCGTCCCAGTTTACCCTTCCCCCTCCCCGTGTCTTCAAGTCCATTCTCTACATCTGTGTCTTTATTCCTGTCCTGCCCATAGGTTCATCAGAACCATTTTTTTTTTTTTAGATTCCATATATATGTGATAGCATACGGTTTTTTTTTAAAATACAGCAGGTTCTTAATACTTATCCATTTTATACATATTAGTGTACATTCAATCGCAATCTCCCAATTTATCACACCACCACCACCACCCCCACTTTCCCCCCTTGGTATCCATACGTTTGTTCTCTACATCTGTGTCTCTATTTCTGCCCTGCAAACCGGTTCATGTGTACCATGTTTCTAGGTTCCACATATATGCGTTAATATATGATATTTGTTTTTCTGACTTACTTCACTCCATATGACAGTCTCTAGATCCATCCACGTATCTACAAATGACCCAATTTCGTTCCTTTTTATGGCTGAGTAATATTCCATTGTATATATGTACCACATCTTCTTTATCAATTTGTCTGTCGATGGGCATTTAGGTTGCTTCCATGACCTGGCTATTGGAAATAGTGCTGCAATGAACATTGGGGTGCATGTGTCTTTTTGAATTATGGTTTTCTCTGGGTATATGCCCAGTAGTATGATTGCTGGGTCATATGGTAATTCTATTTTAGGTTTTTAAGGAACCTCCATACTGTTCTCCATAGGGGCTGTATCAATTTACATTCCCACCAACAGTGCAAGAGGGTTCCCTTCTCTCCACACCCTCTCCAGCATTTATTGTTTGTAGATTTTTTGATGATGACCATTCTGACTGGTGTGAGGTGATACCTTATTGTAGTTTTGATTTGCATTTCCCTAATGATTAGTGATGTTGAGCATCCTTTCATGTGTCTGTTGGCATTCTGTATATCTTCTTTGGAGAAATTTGTATTTAGGTCTTCTGCCCATTTTTGGATTGCATTGTCAAACAGCCTTTTTTCAAAAAAATGTTTTATTATTGAAGTATAGTTGATTTATAATGCTGTGTTAATTTCTGCTGTATAGCAAAGTGACTCAGTTATACATATATATACATTCTTTTTCATATTCTTTTTCATTATGGTTTATCAGCAGATATTGAATATAGTTCCCTCTTCTATACAGTAGGATCTTGTTTATCCATTCTATATATAATAGTTTGCATCGGCTAATCCGAAACTCCCAATCGATCCCTCCCCCACCCCTCTCCCCCTTGGCAATTACAAGTCTGTTCTCTATGTGTGTGAGTCTGTTTCTGTCTCATAGATAAGTTCATTTGTGTCGTATCGTAGATTCCACATATAAGTGATATCATATGATATTTGTCTTTCTCTTTCTGACTTACTTTACTTAGTATGATAATCTCTAGGTCCAGCCATGTTCCTGCAAATGGTATTATTTCATTCTTTTTTACGGCTGAGTAGTATTTCATTGTATATATGTACCACATCTTCTTTATCCATTCATCTGTCGATGGACATTTAGGTTGTTTCCATGCCTTGGCTATTGTGAATCGTGCCACAGTGAACATTGGGTGAAGGTATCTTTTCGAATTATAGTTTTGTCTGGATATATGCTGAGGAATGGGATTGCAGGATCATATGGCAACTCTATTTTTAGTTTTTAGAGGAACCTCCATACTGTTTTCCACAGTGGCTGCACCAATTTACATTCCCACCAATAGTGTAGGAGGGTTCACTTTTCTCCACACCCTCTCCAACATTTGTTATTTGTAGACTTTTTAATGATGGCCAGTCTGACTGGTGTGCAGTGATACCTCATAGTTTTGATTTGTATTTCTCTAATAATTAGTGATGTTGAGCATTGTTTCGTGTGCCTGTCAGCCATCTCTATGTCTTTGGAGAAATGTCTATTTAGGTCTTCCTGAGGAAATTAACAAAAAATACCTAGAAACAAATGACAATGAAAACACTATGACACCAAACCTATGGGATGCAGCAAAAGCAGTTCTAAGATGGAAGTTTATAGCAATACAATCCTATCTCAAGAAACAAGAAAAACTCAAATAAACAACCTAACCTTACACCTAAAGCAATTAGGGAAAGAAGAACAAAAAGACCCCAAAGTTAGCAGAAGGAAAGAAATCATAAAGATCAGAGCAGAAATAAATGAAAAAGAAATGAAAGAAACAATAGCAAAGGTCAATAAAACTAAAAGCTGGTTCTTTGAGAAGATAAACAAAATTGATAAACCATTAGCCAGACTCATCAAGAAAAAAAGGGAGAGGACTCAAATCAACAGAATTAGAAATGAAAAAGGAGAAGTAACAACTGACACTGCAGAAATACAAAGGATCGTGAGAGATTACTACAAGCAACTATATGCCAATAAAATGGACAACCTGGAAGAAATGGACAAATTCTTAGAAAAGCACAACCTTCTGAGACTGAACCAGGAAGAAATAGAAAATATAAACAGACCAATCACAAGCACTGAAATTGAAACTGTGATTAAAAATCTTCCAACAAACAAAAGCCCAGGACCAGATGGCTTCACAGGTGAATTCTATCAAACATTTAGAGAAGAGCTAACACCTGTCCTTCTCAAACTCTTCCAAAATGTAGCAGAGGGAGGAACACTCCCAAACTCATTCTACGAGGACACCATCACCCTGATACCAAAACCAGACAAAGATGTCACAAAAAAAGAAAACTACAGAGCAATATCACTGATGAACACAGATGCAAAAATCCTCAACAAAATACTAGCAAACAGAATCCAACAGCACAATAAAAGGATCATGTGCCATGATCAAGTGGGGTTTATTCCAGGAATGCAAAGATTCTTCAATATACGCAGATCAACCAATGTGATACACCACATTAACAAACTGAAGGATAAAAACCATATGATAATCTCAATAGATGCAGAAAAAGCTTTTGACAAAATTCAACAGCGATTTATGATAAAAACTCTCCAGAAAGTAGGCATAGAGGGAACCTATGTCAACATAATAAAGGCCATATATGACAAACCCATAGCCAACATCATTCTCAGTGGTGAAAAACTGAAACCATTTCCACTAAGATCAGGAAAAAGACTATGTTGCCCACTCTCACCATTATTATTCAACATAGTTTTGGAAGCTTTAGCCAAAAAAAAAGAAATAAAAGAATCCAAATCAGAAAAGAAGTAAAACTGTCACTTTTTGCCGATGACATGATACTATGTATAGAGAATCCTAAAGATACTACCAGAAAACTACTAGAGCTAATCAACGAATTTGTTAGAGTAGCAGGATACAAAATTAATGCACAGAAATCTCTTGCATTCCTATACACTAATGATGAAAAATCTGAAAAAGAAATTAAGGAAACACTCCCATTTACTATTGCAACAAAAAGAATAAAATACCTAGGAATAAACCTACCTAAGGAGACAAAAGACCTGTATGCAGAAAACTATATGACACTGATGAAAGAAATTAAAGATGATACAAACAGATGGATAGATATACCATGTTCTTGGATTGGAAGAATCAACATTGTGAAAATGACTATACTACCCAAAGCAATCTACAGATTCAATGCAATCCCTATCAAACTACCAATGGCATTTTTCACAGAACTAGAACAAAAAATTTCACAATTTGTATGGAAACACAAAAGACCCCGAATAGCCCAAGCAATGTTGAGAAAGAAAAACAAAGCTGGAGGACTCAGGCTCCCTGACTTCAGACTATACTACAAAGCTACAGTAATCAAGACAGTATGGTACTGGCACAAAAACAGAAATAATAGATCAATGGAACAGGATAGAAAGCCCAGAGATAAACCCACGCACATTTGGTCACCTTATCTTTGACAAAGGAAGCAAGAGAATACGATGGAGAAAAGGCAGGCTCTTCAGTAAGCGGTGCTGGGAAAACTGGACAGCTACATGCAAAAGGGTTGTTTGTTTTTTGTCATTGACACTCAGCCATTTGTACTCTTCCCAAGCATGAGTGCTTCATAGGACAGGCCACCACAGGAACACAGGCTGAGGACTGAGTGTTGGGATCAGCCCCTGGAAGGGGTCAGGGTTATGCAGGAACCAGAACAGATGCCTGCAGCAGTCAAGGGCCTCTGGACATCAGAGCCAACGGAGTCTGGAAACTAGCTGTTTAGAAGACTAGCCACATTGGCTGCTGGGGCTGTCCCACTCCCTGCCCTGCCCAGTCAGAGTGAGGGATGCTCAGTGAGTGGTACAGTAAAACCAAGAACCACATTTAATTCTCCTCTCTCTCTCCTTATTGCCCGACACCATACCTGTCCCACGACAGGCTTTTAGCAACTGGAACAAATGCGTTACTGGATGGAATAAGCTAATGCTAGCCTTCCCTTTGCCATTAATTTGATGTGTGATTTGGGCAAATTGCTTCTCTAAGCCATGGTCTGCCCCTCTTGAGGTGGGGATGCCATTTTAGTATGGTTGTTTTGAGGATAAGGTATATCACCTGTGAATTTCAAAGAGCTGTAGTGACTCATTTTTTAATAATTTATTTATTTATTTATTTATTTTTGGCTGCATTGGGCCTTCGTTGTTGCGTGCGGGCTTTTCTCTAGTTGCGGCGAGCGGGGGCTACTCTTTGTTGCGGTGCACGGGCTTCTCATTGTGGTGGCTTTTCTTGTGGCAGAGCACAGGCTGTAGGCACACAGGCTTCAGTAGTTGCAGCGTGTGGGCTCAGTAATTGTGACTCTCGGGCTCTAGAGTGCAGGCTCAGAAGTTGTGGCTCGTGTGCTTATTAGTTGTTCCGTGGCATGTGGGATCTTCCCGGACCAGAGATCAAACCCATGTCCCCTGCGTTGGCAGGTGGATTCTTAACCACTGTGCCTCCAGGCAAGTCCTGTAGTGATTCTTAGTCTTGGCTGTACATTAGAATCACATATATATATATATATATATATATGTATATGCATATGTATGTGTGTGTGTGTGTGTATATATATATATAAACCTGGGCATCATTTTTGAAAACATCTCTAGTAGTTCCCTAGACAATTATAATGTACAAGTAGGGTGTGAACTAAGCTATGATAAAGTAAGTAATGAGAGACTAGAAAGGGTCCTCTATGCTGCCAATTCTCAAATATGCCCAGAAAATAACAATGTATTAGTGACTAAAAAAAGAGTGTTTTTTAATCGACATTTTCTCTTCAGTGTAGTGGGAACCTAAAAATACATCTTTTCCGTGTGCCTTATTCAATTTATTTTCATTTTTCATGGAAAAAAGGAAGGTTATCATGATTTTTTTCCCAGAATTGACCCTTCATGCACCAAAAAACCCACAAAAAAACAACAAACCCCTGCTCATCAATGTCCTGGAGTCTGCTATTCCACTGAATGGCCACTGCAGTTTTAGATACCCCTTCAAGCTCGAATTCACCATTTATTCATAGTGGAAATTCCCAAATTGGTTATTACTCATTTGTATTTTTGAAATCTTTTTTATTGTGAAATACAACATACCTACAGAAAAGTACATACAACATGTATGCACTGTTAAATGAAAAAGTAAATATCTGTGCAACCACTACCAAATGAAGAACATCATGAGCTTCCTCTGAAGGTCCCCCCAGCACACACTTTAGCTGCACTCTCTCTATCTCTCCCCCAAGATATAATCGCCACCCTGACTTTTGTGGTCATCATTTCCTTGATCATCCTTGCTATGTATGCCTCCCTAAAAATGTGCTTTAGTTTTTTTAAGTTTGAATATGTGCATGTACGTGTATGTGTGTTGCTTCTTCTGCTCGACATTATGTGGATATAATTCATCCATGTTGCTATGTGAAGCTGTAATTCATTCATTCTCATCACTGTGTATCGTTTCATTGTATAAATATACCAGAACTTATTGATCTGTTATACTTTTGATGGACTTTTGGTTATTTTTTTTGAGGCTGTTGTGAACAATTGCTGAGTCATAGGGCTGTACATCCTCAACTTTTCTTCACAATGGCCAACTTTTCTCTAAAGTGGTTGTGCCATTTTACACTTCCATTAATAGTGAGTGAGGGACTTCCCTAGTGGCACAGTGGTTGAGAATCCACCTGCCAATGCAGGGGACACAGTGTTCGATCCCTGGTCCTGGAAGATCCCACATGCCATGGAGCAGCTAAACCTGCAAGCCACAGCTACTGAGCCTGCATGCCACAACTACTGAAGCCTGCTCGCCTAGAACCTGTGCTCCGCAACAAGAGAAGCCACCGCAATGAGAAGCCCACGCACCACAGTGAATAGTAGCCCCCGCCCACCGCAACTAGAGAAAGCCCGCGTGCAGCAACAAAGATCCAATGCAGCCAAAAATTAAAAAATAAATAAAATACATAAATTTATAAAGAAGAAAAACAGTGATCGAGAATTCCAGTTGGTCTCCCTCTTCATCAGTGCTTCCAATATTTTGCCAAAATGTGTGTTGTTTGTTGGGAGGAGGTGCAGTTGTATCTTGCTGTGGTTTTTATTTGTAATTTTCTGATTTCTAATGAGGTTGAGCACCTTTTCCTATATATATTGACCATTTGGGTTTGGAGCTCCTCTTGTGAATTGCCAGGTTATTTGTTCCCCCTGTTTAAAAAAATTCTGGGTACTACTTTGGCACTTATATATGTTACAGAATTCTTTTCCCACTCCATAGCTTGGCTTTTTACTTTCTTTATGGTATCAGAAATTCTTAATTTTAATGTAATCTAGTTTATAGAACTTTTCCTTTATGGCTAATGCTTTGCTTTTTGCCTCCTTTATGAAAACATTTTTGGGGACTTTCCTGGTGGTCCATTGGTTAAGACATCACTTCCAATGTTGGGGGCATGTGTTTGATCCCTGGTTGGGGGACTAAGACCCCACTTGCCACATGGCGTGGCCAAAAATTTAAAAAAAAAAAAAAAAAAAGAAATCTTCTTCTACCAAAAGGTATAAAGATATTCTGTATTGGTTCTTAAAATTCCTGGAGCTACACCTTTTGCTTTTAGTACTTTAATTGACCTAAAATCTATTTTTGTGGTTGGTATGAAGTAAGGTTGTGATTTAGTAGGGAAATCAGTAATAAATAATTTTAGCTGTAAGTTTAGCAGTAGTAAATTTAGTGGTAGTCATTTTACTGCATTTAGTAGTAAGTCAGTAAGGTCGGATTTAATTTTTTATATGATGTCGGGTTGTCCAGGCACTGTGTATCAGTCACCGTACCCACTGACTTTTAGTGCCGTCTTGTCACACAGATTTCTTTCTTTATTTTTCTCTGATTTGTCTGTCCAGTATTCCACTGTTGTGATTATTATAGCTTTCTAATAAACCCTGACATTTTTTAGGACAAGTTCTTACACCTTATTTTTTTTCTTCTAAAATATCTTAGCTATTCTTGGCCCTTTTGGAAGGAAAGAAGCTTAGGTGCTCCGGAGTGTATATATCTTTTTGTACTTTTCCTTATACTTTCACTAGACATTTCCTTATTCCTTGCTTTAATGAGGTGTTTTACAAACTGTATTTTACTCAGCATTTTTATTTATTTTTGGCAGGAGAGAATGGACAAAGGTGTGTGGAAGGTCCTGCCTTTAGATTTTCAAAAAATTATTTCAATTGAGGTGAAATTCACATAGCATAAAATTAACCATTTTCAAGTGAACAATTCAGTGGCATTTAGATTCCCAAAGTTGTACAACCATCCCATCTACTAGTCGCAAAATATTTTTATCACCCCAAAAGGAAACCCCGTACCCATTAAGCTGTCACTCCCCATTTCCCCCTTTCTCTTGCCCCTGCCAACACCAATCTGCTTTCTGTCTCTACGGATTTACCTATGCTGGATATTTCATATAAATGGAATCATACAGTAGGTGGCTTTTTGCATTGTCTCGTTCCTGCCTTTACATTTTAATTCATCCTTTCCCTTTATCCCTGATCCTTATGCCTATATCCCCTCATCCTCCCAACATTACGGTGTCAGCAATAATATGCTCAATATATGCACTTCAACACACTCATATCCCTGTGAAATATGTAGTATTGTCATGAGCATTTATATTTTCAATTTCCTGAAATTGTTTGCTCCTTCTAGCTGCACCACTGCATTCTGTAACATCCCTGCCTTTTACTTGTCCCCTAGTGATGGCTGCTGGGTTGGCCTCCATCCTTCCTCCATCACAAACCATGCTGTGATAACCATCTTTGTACCTATCCTTTTATGAACCTTTGTGGAGATTTATATATTAGCTGATTTTCCAAGGTCAAACAGCTAGTTTGGGAAGCCAGGATTTTAATGCTTATGGTGGAGAAGTGAGACAATTTTGTAAAAGGGAGGAGGGAATGGAAGGGCAAATCACAGCGGGAGGAATTCACTTTGACTCTCCTCCATCCCTCTCAAGTGAGCTCTGTTCCCTCTTATACTTCTGTGTAGGACCAAATCAGGAGGTGACACTGTATTCTTCTGGTTCTTCCCTGCTGCTTTCCAACCACATCTTTCCTCTCTCACACTCTTGTGAAGCTATAGCGTGTTGTACCTTTCTCATGTCTATGATCAGAGGACCTCATAATCACTCACCCACCTTCACTGAAGATTTAGGTGCCTGTTTCCGAGTCCAGCTTTCTACCTTAGTAAGTGCCACACCTGGATGTGATTTAAACTTCCAGGTTCACAGCCCATCTAGTATCCCAGCCCCCAAGCCCCTTAATCGACCACCCCTCCATTTCCACAAACTCACCTGCATTCACACTCGGCCACCACTTAGACGCACAACCCCTCTGAGATCTTAGCCTCTGTTATACCAGCCAGCCACCGACATCACAGCCCTACCCTCCAGCTCCCTTAGGGCTTCACCTTCACTGGCATTGGCTTTTTTTTTCCCCGCATTATTTTTTATTTATTTTTTTATACAGCAGGTTCTTATTAGTTATCCATTTTATACATATTAGTGTATATATGTCAATCCCAATCTCCCAATTCATCACACCACCATTGGCTTTTAACCTCATTGCAACCTGCGGTAACTTGAGCCCCTTCTTTTCTCCCAGCCCTTTCACATCCTTCTGTAGCCGTTCAACCCCATGCCTTCTGGGCTGCTGTCCCCAGGGTGCTAAGTTCTGTGGAGAAAACGACTTAATGGTACAAGTTGGCATGGCCAGAGCTTCATTACCTCCACCCTCGGCTGACTCTCCATGGTCCTTGGCAATCCTTTCCCATGCCTCCCTTCAGCATGATTCTCCATCACCTACAGTAGCTCTTCATCTGTCACTAATCTCCTCCCACCTCGTTCTCTCTCTCCTTTGGCCACCTCCTGTTTCTACAGATAACCTTCCCTCTCAATTCATTGAAAACGTAAAGGTTGTTATGGAGGGCCTCTCAGTTCCATGCTGACCCTCTCCCCAGCCCATCTGTATGTGCACCTCGTTTAGCCTGCTCTCCACTTTCTCCGAGAAAGAGGGATTCTCAGCCTTGAAGACTGTAGATTTTCTTTGAGCATCCTTTGTCACTTAGCCACTGTATCTTAAACCTCTGCCCCAGCCAGCTTTATTCATTATTTCTCATAGCATGTTTCATGGTTTTCTGATCCTGAACCTGTTCTCACTGTAGTTCTTTACTCAGAAATACCTTTGCTGAAATTCAGCATATTTTCCAAAACCAGCTAAAAGGCCCTCCTTTTTCAAAATATTTTCTTTTTTTGACTCATCTCAGATGTAAATGATTTTCCTTATGAACTGCTGTTGCACTTTCGTCTGTCTGCCCCTCTATTTGTTACTTAGCCCATACTCTCTTGCCTTGGTTTACTACTCAATTGACTGTAAGCTCAATTGAGCAGGGAAGCAGGGAGGATGCATTATACCTTCTTTGTAGCCCACATCAGTCCTAACGCAGGACTTCACATAGACTGGGTGCTCAGCAGGTATCTGTAAAGTGATCACTTATTGAGCCCTTCCAGGCCACCCTCCTTCCAGGACTAATTTCATGCATATCTATGTGATGGATATTATTAAATGCCAAGCTAGAGAAAACTTACATGGAAAAACATAATCTAGCCTTTTCAGGTAACTTTTGCACTCTAGTTGTTCATTTTAAGAGCTTTTTAAGGATATTTTTAGTTATAATTTAGATATTACCAATCTATTCTGCAAAATTCCTGAACAAAAATGTGCTTAGAAATTTCATCACTTGGGGTTTGGAAACAAAATATTAATTTATGAGCAAAGTGTAGCCTTACTTTAGTTTCCTCTAATTTTTCAGGCACTTTCTCTCCCCTCATCTGTCTCTGTTCACCCTTCCAACCCTTGGGTTCTGTTATACCTCTTTCGTTTCCCATTTTTGTAACTGTTAAAACTATCAAGTTTTCTTGACACATATTAAAACAATAGATTGCTTTGGATGACTCTAAGGTCTTTTTGTTTGTTTGTTTGCTGGTTGTTGAGGTTTATACCACCAAGCAATGTTGCCTCATTTATGTGCTGTTTCTTCCTCCCCTTTACTTTTTCTTTTAAGATCAAGGGAGAGTGATAAATCCACATAGTTCAGGAAACTTATTCATTACAAAACCTTCCTTCTTAGCTAGTGGAATCATTTTGTTGGAATAATTTGTAGTTATTTCTGTTCTTTACTTTGCATCACAGGATTCTGGGAATTGCAGCAGTGAGAAAATAATCAGTGTAGCAGTTACACTGGCAAATATTTGGGTGATTGATTTTTAAGAATGTTCACATATAAATGATCCCAAATTTTCAGGGAAAATTGTTGCAATTTTTAGCATTCTTCATAATATCATTAATTCAAAGACCCTCCTCTCACGTCCATTCTTTTTGTGTTTCATTTATACCTCTAAGCAGTTATAACTCTAAATTAGAATTTCAGCACTGTGTTTTCTACTGTGTTGAAAGTCTTACAGTGCTTTAAAAAGAAATCTATTTTAATTGGAATAATTCTCTAACACCACATATTTACATAATTTTATAATTTAATTTCTGTATTCTTATTTTCTAGGTCACAAATGGGTACTTTTCATGGGGCAGTGGTTTAGCTACCTTATCTAATATAAATATTCGAATTCCAACAGGTAAGAATCATTTGTTACTCGGGTTTGTAATTGTTAACTATCATGACCATGGTTTTCCGACATAACCGAGCCTAACAAAAGGAGAGAAAGACTTTTTCAAGACAAACATTACTAATATTTATTTGTACCATGAAGCTCATGAACCCCTGTATCACTGTGAGGTGACTGGGAATTATAAGACCTGCCTTACACCGCAGAGTGTGGACCTTTGGACAAGTTATTTACCATCCAAATGAATTGCTTTCAGTTTATTTGCTGATTTGTGGCATTTAAATAATGGAGTAGTTCATTTCTCAGTTTTTTGAAGGAAGAATTTAAAGAAAGGATGTATGAGAAAGTAGTTTTCTATCCCTGAGGAAACCTGATGAAGTTTTCAAGATATTTAAGACATAAATACCCAATATTTTTATTTAAAATGTCTAGATAATTGAATAGAATTATTTTTTTGACTTGACCTCATGGTCAGTAGTTGGGATTTTTCTATTATACATGCAAATCAAAGTATTTTAAGAACAGCCCCCAAATCATTTTAAGCCCAATTATCTATTTTAGTTAAAATTGCCTTTTTCTCCTGAATGAATTGAACAATAAAGGTAACACTAATCTAGATGATTTAGGCAAGTATTTCACTGTTTTCTTTACTAGTGTCAGTTATTCTCATAGTTTTAAAAATAATACATCAAGATCTATAGATTTTAATTTTTCTTCTATTTTCCAAAAAACTTATGTATCAGGGAAGGGAGCTGTTTAGAATACTTTATTGCTGGAGACCAAAACTAGCCCATTGATTGTGAAACATCAGCCTTTTCTAAATGTGTTTTGATTTTATTTTACCAAGTGAATTCCATGTTATCCTGTTATTATCCTTTGTTTCTTTTCTGTAGGTCAGTTAACCATGATTGTGGGCCAGGTGGGATGTGGGAAGTCCTCTCTTCTCCTTGCCATCCTCGGTGAGATGCAGACATTGGAAGGAAAAGTTCACTGGAGCAAGTATGTGTATTTTTAATTGGTTTCTGTTGCTCTGTCATACATCTGATGATCTCTCAAGGGAAGAAATTAGAGCAATAGATTTCCATGTTAGGAGTCTGAGGACCCCTCAGAAATAAGCATAGCTTTAAAAAAAATCAAATTAGTGGAAACTTTAAATGTTGTAAATTAAAAATTATAAAACAATTTATTACAGAGGTTTATCAGAGAGAAACCTGTATGTTGCTTTTAAGTAAGATTGGTATTGTAAAGATAGATTTTGAAAGTTATATGGGTAACACTCAAAGAAACACAACTTAAAAATTCATCCCATAGTCAAAGAAGTTATGGAAAACTTGCATTATTTATAAAGCATATGTGCACAGAGAGCTTTAGTGGTCCAATGTTCAGAGAAGAAATATCGAATAATATTTTCCAAACTCTTCATAAGGGGCTGAGAAATCAGCCTTTTCTCTTCACATCCAACTTAAACTAGACACTAGAAGTGTTAGTTAGGGACATGACTGGGTCAGACTAGCGTGTTGTGCAAACCCAAAGACGTGGTACTTCTCCTGTATATTTGAATGGTTGTTTTGGGTTCTTCAGAGCACATTGTAGTAATAAAGTGACTCAGAACCATAATATTATATAATTGTGTAATAAAGAATGAATCATATTTCTTTACTTTGATCTACCTGGTAGACCCCCCTCCCCCATTAGCAGTTTATGGAGAAATTGTTTACAGTTTATCTAAGATATTGGATTGTAGACCAGTGGTTCCCAACCAGGTGTGATTTTGTCCCTAGTGGACATTGGGCAATGTCTGGAGACAATTTTGGTTGTCGTTCTAGGGGAATTGGGCTGCTACTGATCTAGTTAGTGGAGGCCAGAAATGCTACTACACATCCTACAACGCACAGGACCGCCTCCCCACAACAAAGAATTATCTGGCTCCAAATGTCAGTTGTGCTGAGGAAACCTTGCCCTAGACCTACACATGTCCTTTAATATCATTTAGTTCTTATCATTGTAAGTTCCATTGTGGCTTAATCTACTGTTTACATACACAGGCATCTCTTACGAATGTGTAAAAACT
The DNA here is from genome assembly GCF_965194805.1 of Balaenoptera borealis. NCBI lineage: Eukaryota > Metazoa > Chordata > Mammalia > Artiodactyla > Balaenopteridae > Balaenoptera > Balaenoptera borealis. The sequence goes on along the minus strand of NC_138870.1, from coordinate 18,607,132 downwards.
ATTTACAGGAATTTTTAGAATAGACTCTATTTTAAACTCCAATTAAGAGATGGAGATGCTTGGATGTGAAATTTGAGCTGGAAACAGCAGAACTATAAATCCTATTTTTGGTATCCTTGGTGAAAGAAGGAGGCTGAGAAATGTTGAGGGTACAGTTTATTCCTGTTGGAGTAGTAGACATGAAACTGTTTAGTGCTTATCCAGTAGAGAGCTTGGTAATAACTGCTCCCTGCAGTTTGCTTCATGATGGGTCCCTGTTGATCCCTAAGGTCAGATGCTAGGTGGTGTGTACACTGCCACCATCACCTGCCAGCTTGGATGGACACAGGTTTTGAGAAGCAGGTTTTACTGGATTAAATTATATTGTATGACATGTACGGCCATAATGAAGTTATTTGGCTTTTGTTTTTACCTTGTTTCACTAGCATTAAAACAGAGAGAAAGAATGAGAGACTGGGACAGAAAAAGCATGAGATTTTATTTTCATATCTCTAGAATGTTCTTAAAATCTAGTCTTCTCTAGTATTACTTAAGATTAGCTCCACTTGGGCCAAACTGACTCCCAATATTATCACTAATAATCATTATCATTTTGTTAGTGGATAAATAAATGATATGGCAATTAGGAAAGTATTTTACACAGTCTACTTATTTATTGAGTTTCTAAGCAAGATACATATATATATATATATCTTAAGCAAATTTATATCCTATCTCATTTCATAAAAGTTGTGAATTATTTTGTATAACATACTATAATAAAGCTTGAAAAATAAAGATATCAAGAAGGAAAATAAGGTTTAGATAATAATCTGAGCAATTAATAGGGTAGAAATGCATGCATTGGAGTCTTGCATGTTTATAACGCATGGGTCCCAAATTCCACTCTGAGCTTCATGAAAGCTAGTCAAAGAGGGAAACAAGAGATAAAAAACACACATATACTTAATAAAGTTTAAGGTTTTTTTTTAAAGAAATAAGAAAGAAATATCTCCCATGGATCCTAATTTTTAAAAAGCTAAGAAAAGGTTATATCTTAAAGTCAGAGCCAATAGAATGAAGATGTGAGAAAGGATTTAAGAAAATTCTAAGTATTTATAGAATCACTATAATTTAAAAATCATCTCTTTATGAATACTTGCCTTAATAGACAATAATCCCATCTCTTCATGGCAGAAAGGACTGAAATTTTCTTCAAAAAATATTTGGGTTTGTCTGACACACACACAAATTAAAAACTAACCCCCTAAGAGATTAGATAAGCTAACACAAGTTTTATTTTTCTTTATTTATGAGAACTACTTAATTTTTTTCCATGGTATCCTTAATATCTGATAAAACGTATTTTCAAATCAGGAATGTTCAGAGAATACTGACCTTTTTAAAAGAATTATTTGCAATGACTTTTCATCCTGGAAAAAAACAAAAAACAAAAAACTTGTGCCTAGTCCAATAAGGATAGGCATATAAATGTTATTAGAATAAAGCTAATTTAGAAATTATCAATATTGGTAGGTTGATGGTGTGTAAATGGGAAGTACTTTACCGCAGCAGACTGAATTGTTTGCCGAATTTTTAAAGCTCAAAACAAAATAAAGCAAAACAATAAACTAAATGTTATGGTAAAGCACCAAGTGCCTTGCTGTCATTCTTTCATCATTGCACGTATCTCTGGTTGCGTGAATTTTATTTTTAAATGTGTCCTCATAGATGGCAGGACCAAAGTCCTATAAAGTACTCTGCCCTGTTGCAGCAAGAAATATTTACTTTGGGCGGGAGAGAAGGCACTGTTGCTCATCCAGGATAGACCTACATGGGTAGAACTTGGTACACAAAGACATTTATACATAGGATGCCTCCTTGGCAATTGCTACCTTTGACCTAGTCTGACATGCAGTAGCCCCAGAAGAGAAAGGAGAGAGAGATGAGGGAGGGACTGAAAAATTCTCCAAACTTGTCAGAATGCCAGGGTTCTTGCCCCTGCATCTGGGTGTGCTCTGTATTTGTTGAAAAGCAAATGTTCTGCCTGACTGAAGTTGTCCTTTCCTAGTTGTCATGATAAATAATAATTCCTACTGACATCTTAGGAACTAAGACTAAATAAAACTCTTTACCTGATGGACGGTTCCAATGAGGGAGTCCAGAATGTGTAATAATTGTGGTAATCATGTGAGACATAGCCATCATTTATCTTTGGTTTCCCTTTCTTTTTCTTCCACCTTGCCCATGCCATCAGCCATCCTGTCAGACCCCATCTGTCATGATGTTCTATTTGCTAATGTCTTGGTGCTAATTTGCTAATTGGCTTTATAACAGTGGCTGAGTTACTCTAGGACTGGCGAATTGAGGAGTTACTCCTTTTCATGTGATGTTGCCTGGCATGAAGGGGTGATAACATGAGTCAGCTTTCCTGGATCAGACATGATATAGCATATTTGCGCACACATCTAGCTCCCCTTCTTCCAAATATTGTTCCTGATTTAAGGTTGCAAAAGTCACTCTTTCCCATTCCATAAGGTACCAACCATGAACTTGGAAGTTGCTAGAATACCAAGTTTAACTTTTACTCTTGAAGGAAGATACACACAAAATCCTGCATGTGGAAGTGAAATTGGATGCCATTTTCCAGAAGGGGATTTTCCATTTGACCTCCTCACTTTCTCGCTTGCCTTCATCACTGTTCACTGCCACATCGAATAGTGGACGATGAGTCTATAGACATGGAACTGGTGATTTTCATGTAATCAGATAAGATCTGATGTTGGAATTCGGAGCTAACTCTATTTATTTATTTATTTAGGAAGAGAAGAAAATAACCTTCCTCAATTGAATTTGATTAAACATATTGTTAAGTGAAAAGTTTGGAGAGGTGGTCTCTAGAAGTTAAGGGCTACATTACTCATGGAAAATGAAAGAGAATAATTTTTTAATTTGTTCATGGGAAATGACTACCTACAAATGGATCTATATCTACCTTTTCTTTCTTCCTCTGAAACTAGTATATGTGATTTAACTTTCACTCTTAAAGGAAAATATATCTAAATTCTGTAAGGGGAGGACTTCAGAAGTGAAGATCCTCCATACGCTGTTTTGCCTTTTGCATGACATTACTACATGAATGAACCCTTCTTTCTGATAGAAGTCTTTAATTTCTTGCCCTCCTCATTTCATGATCCTCTATTTTATTTTATTTTATTTTTAAAGATTTTTTTGATGTGGACCATTTTTAAAGTCTTTATTGAATTTGTTACAGTATTGCTTCTGTTTTATGTTTTGGTGTTTTGGCCACAAGGCATGTGGGATCTTAGCTCCCCGACCAGGGATCGAACCCTCACCCACTGCATTGGAAGGTGAAGTTTTAACTACTGGACCACCAGGGAATTCCCATGATCCTCCATTTTAAAAAAAGGTCTTTCCTATCTCATAAACAACGGGAGCATTTCTCCTTTTAAAAGAAGAATCTACCCACACTTAACCTCCTTGTTCTCCTTCCTCTCAGCGCAATGCAGTCTGGATGAAGAGTTCTCGTCATGACTGCCTAGATGCTCAATTGTCATAATTTGTTCTCAATCGTGCTTAACTTCTCCATAGCTTTTGAAACTGTTCACCACGGATGACTCCTTGAAACCAACTCCTTTCTTGGTTTCCATGATACTTTTACTTATTCATTTGTTTAAAATGTGTATTGGACACCTGTAACATGCATATCATTGTACTCATTGTTGGGGGTAAATAACTGAATAAGGGAAACCAGCCCCCTATTCTCATGAAGCGTAGTGTTCAGCAGGAAAGGCCACGAGGAAGTAAGAAAGTATTTTCATAATTATTTGGTTAAATTTTTTAAATATCAGGAAGAAAAAGTACAGGGTTTTATAAGAACAAATCATAGGTGACCTGAGTTGAGTTTGTGAGATCAACAAGGTTTTTTTAGGGGGGGAGGCATACATGAATGATCCTTGAACTTACATTTTAAGAATAAGCCAAAATTAATGAGTTAAACAGTAAGGAGCTGCAATACAAGTGGAAGAATATACAGTCTACTGTAGGATCCCCTTCCTTTATTTATATCTTTGACTTCAGTTTTCTCTCTAAGTACTAATGACACACCAGTGTACATTTCTGGCCAAGAACCTTCTTCTGAAAACCTAATAGCTCCTCCAAAAAGTCTTATACAAGCTGCAAATTGAACACATCCAAACTGAGCTCATGTTTCCAAAACCTCCTTCTCTGCCTGTATCCTCGAAGGGTTGTGTTCTCACCCTCTGAAATCAATTGGTAGGAGCCCAAGTCAGAGCTCAAGGATTCAACCTAGATTCTTCTTTCTCTATCGCCTGCAAAATCCAACCAATCACTTTTCTTATGTCTGTTCTTCCATTTTTGTATCTATTTTAATTTTCCTGGTTCAGGTACTTAATCGCATTTGTGAACTACTCACTGTGAACTACTTACTCCCTCACCTTTCTTTACACTGTTGTGAGATTTACCTTTTGACATGAAAATCTAATTACTTTCTTCTTGCTTATAATTCTTTTCTTGACTGGCCAAAATGTAGAAGAAATATTCTAGACACCTTTGCATAAAAGGGCCTTTCCCGATGTGGTCCCTATCTAACTTCTTAAATTCATATCCTGTCATTCCACCCACCCTTTCCATTGTGTTCCAGTAACACTGGGCTGCAGGTCGTTTTCAAATACACATACCTCCTCTGTAATGCCCTCTCCCAGGTTGGTGGCCTCACTGTTTTTTCTGGTGTCAACTCTGATGTTGTATCTTTGACAAAATCTCTAATTTTCCCAGGTGGACTGAAATGTACCTTCTCTTCTGGTCCCTCTGCACTTTGTTCAAATAAGTAAATGTGGGCTGGTCTCCTTCCTAGACTGAGACACCCTCAAGCCAAGCATGTTGTTTTTTGCTTTTCATCTACTTCACATCTAACCCAGACCTGGGCTCTTTCCATTTCTCTTTGTAGACACACAGGACTCTCCTCTCCCTCTCTCTTTCTCTCTCTCTTTCTCTCTCTCTCTCTCTCTTTCCATCTCCATCCCTATTATCTTTCTAATCTCAGCCCACAGCCCCTTTCAACTACCACTGTCTCACCTTCTTTTTGTAGATAAAAAGGGCTTTCCTGGGACTTCCCTGCTGGTCCAGTGGATAAGACTCCGCCCTCCCAATGCAGGGGGCCCGGGTTCGATCCCTGGTTGGGGAACTAGATCCCGCACACATGCCGCAACTTAGAATCTGCATGCCCCAACTAGGACCTGGTGCAGCCAAAATAAGTAAATATTTTAAATAAATTAATAAAGGTCTTTCCTCTTTCCCTCCAGTTCCTTTTATTCTCCTTTCGCCTCAGTCTACTGCAGTCTCATGTCTACCTCTGCCACTCCACTGAAACTATTCTTATCCAGTCCATCAGTGCCATCCTAGTTATTAAATTCACTGTGCACTTTTTTAAAAAATTTATTTTTTTTTATTGGAGTATAATTGCTTTACAAGGTTGTGTTAGTTTCTGCTGTACAACAAAGTGAATCAGCTACATGTACACCTATATCCCCTCCCTCTTGGACCTCCCTCCCAGCCCCCCATCCCACCCATCTAGGTCGTCACAGAGCACCAATTTCCCACTAGCTCTCTGTTTTATGCACGGTAGTGTATGCATGTCATTCCTAATCTCCCAGTTCGTCCCACCCTCCCCTTCGCCCTTTGACCTCCTGCCCACTTGACGTTGTTGCCCATACCTTTCTTCTTCAAAAGGTTTCCTTGCTTAGTTTCCAGTGAAACTCACAGTCAAGTTTTCCTCTTAGAACTTTTGCCTGCTCCTCTCAATCCCTTCTGCAGATGTCTCTTCCTTGGCCATTTGTTAAATAGTGATGTCTTTCAAGGTTCCGTCTTTGTCCCCTTCTTTTCTGCCTCTATATATACTTGCTGGGCAATCACACAGCTTCCCATGATTTTAGTTTCCTCTATCTGCTCCTGCTCCTTTGTTCACTTCGTTGTGATAAGCTAGCATTGTTGAAGTCATTTATTGGCTTTTCACTAGCAAAGGAAGGAATCCAAAGTCCTTGGGATCTAAGGCATATATTATGAGGGAAAATCATCCCAAAGGCTTCATTTGTTTACCAGATCTGTCTCCTGAGCTTCAAATTCTGCTTTCTGGCCATGGTCATTCTGACATCCCTTAGGTATCTCAAACTGAATGTGTCTGATTCTGAATTTATATCTTCCCCCACCATATGCATTTCCTCATCTGTGTCCCCTGTCTGTCACTCCTTCCTCCCTTCCATCCCTTCCCATCTTGTCAATCACACAATCCTAGGTATCTTTGAACATGTCCACTTCTCTTCATTCATTCACCATCACCCAAAGTCAGGGCACTGCCTTCTCATCTCCAGTATCTGACAGCCTTCAAGGCTCTCTGTATTACCTCCCATCTTGCTCCCTCCAATTTATTTGTTACTTTCTGCAACCAGAGTGATATTTCTAAACTGAACCTGTTATCTCTTTCTTGTTTAAATCCTTTTAGTGTTTTCTGTGGCTCTGTGGAAAAGTTCAAACTCTGTAGAACGGTTTATGAGCTCCTTCACTATGGCTGTTCACCACTTGTTCTTAAAATTCATACTTTTCTTCTCTCACCATTGACACCCACATTTCAGAAATGGTAAATTTTTTTTTTTTTTAGAAATGGTAAATTTATATCAGCTCCTTGTATGACCAGGATACTTTAAGGTCATCCAATATGTATTTTATTTGGTCTGAAATATTCTTCACCTTTTCTCCATCTAACCCACTCTTATCCCTCTGGCATCAATTCCTCTATTTACCCTGGTTTGCCAAAGGTGGATTGGGTGTCCTTCATCTGTGCTCTAATATCACCTTTTCCTTCACCTATCATGGTGTTTATTCCCTTGTCACATTCCCACCAAACAGAAAACAACATGAAAGAAGGAATGACTTTTCTTTGTTTACTGTACCTCTGGTATTTTGGCACTAGGGGGTGATCAATAAATATTTTTCAATTGATATTAAATACATATAGTTGGAGTTAATCAATAGTAATTGAAAAATATTGGTGACTTCCAAATTCATATCTCCATTTCGGGCTGACATTTTCAAGTATCTGATGGGCATTTCCACCTGGATGGCCAATAGGAAAATTAATTCATTAATTTCTGCCATACACCTGCTCTTCCTCATCTGTTTTCTCTCTTCCTCAGATTAAATAAAACCATTGAGTTCATTTATTGGTTTTTTTACCACTAAAAAAATAAAATAAAATCCAAATTTTTTGGCATCTAAAGAATATTGTGTGGAAAATATCACTTGGGAAATTGTGCATTTCATTATTTTTATGAGCAACTTAAATCAGAGAATAATCATTATTGAGAGGGGAGGTTTAGTCTGAGATTGTTTTTCCATACCTCTATTAACCACCCCATGATGTCATCAGAAATGTGCAGTTGTGAAAATCCTATCATTAGAAACACTAAGCCAAACATCACCAAGTACTGTACTTAGGTACATTTTCTCCACAAAAGCATATGATGCTTTCCAAAGTGAAATAGGATCTGTTCTTGGAGTTCTTGTAGACTTTAATTATGTGTGTGGTTTTTGAATTCAGAATGATGGAGTTCAACTAAAATATTAAAATTTAGAATAATAAAAAAATAGGTCCTCGGGTGTTTTTTCCCCAATGAAATAGATATAACTAAATTTAATTAGCCAAACACCTTGTTTTACGTAAATAATATCAATCAGTAATTAATTATACCCAAATGTTGCAGTGTGACCATGCATTGTGCATGTCCGTCTTTCTTACCAGTTCCTTAAGGGCCAGGCTGTGTCTAAACCCTTCAAGTTTAGAGAGCAAAAAGTATTTCTTGTTATGCCTTAGGGTAACTAATTAGGAATTTAGATAGATTAAATTCAAATATTAAAGGTAGGGAGCGCTTGGAAACATCAAATTCTTGTATAAACTAAGAAACTGTTCTGCAAAGTTTACCTAAATCTACACAGGTAGTTGGAGCAGAGTTGGGGCTAGAACATGTCCATTGTATGAACCCAAATTATATATGAAGGAGAACAGTGCTGTCCTTCTTTTGGAAGCTTACTAAGTAATTATTTCCTCACTGATGAAGATGTAAAAGAAGACGGTCATTTATCTGGTTTGCCTTTGGGACTAATATCAAAAACTATTTGGGAAATGTAGCTATTTTATATGTTCAATGTTTATCTTTTACCTGATATGTACACTCATTCATTCTATATTTATATTTCATAATTAATGAACATTGTTTGCCACACTTGCAGTGTAAATGAATCTGAACCTTCTTTTGAAGCAACCAGAAGGTATTATTTCTATTTTAATTGCGTTTAATAAGAGTAACTTCCTTCCTCAGACTTTACCTGATAACTCCATCTCTTACTCCTAGTCATTTTATTCATTCTGATAATGTACAAAGTCATTTATTAAAATGCGCTAGCAATATTTCCAGTAGCAGTAGTTCCCAACATTTGGAGGCTGCTAAAAGAATTAATTTGCCAAACAAAATGGCCCATTGTGTCAACTGTTATCTTCTCCATGAGTCACATGGGTCTCAACTTTGGCTGAAACTCAAATGTTCTTAGCGAATTGGATTTGGGATTTCATAAAATAAAATTGCATAAGAATTAATATGTATATTGTTTATGAATTAAACTGTGATGGGATCTGCTTCTAAGCTGGAGCTGGAGAGCCAAGTGCTTCATCCATTAAAAACAAAAAACAAAAAACAAAAAAAAAAACCTTAAAGGACCTGGGGCGGGGAGAGGGAAACAGACATGCCAGAGGTTGGGAACCACTGTTTTACCACACAGATGGTTTTCTAAGAGACTACTAGCATACTGTATATTATCATGCCTTCTAAACTCCTAAGACATAATGTTTCAGGATGATCACTGATCATTTCTAAGTACTTTTTTTCTTAACTTTATTCTCTTTTAACCTTAATTCCTTAATTAGTACTTACAGACCATAAACTAACTGTGGAAGTGTGAATTTTAAGCTGACCCCTTCCCTACCCCAATCTCATCATCTTCTGTATCTTCAGCTCACATGCATTTTCCTAATTATTGCAAATTAAAATCTGATGTATAGACATCTGGTAGAATTTGCAAGCCAAAAAAATGGGGGACAGGGAGGAGGCTATCATTTTTTAAAAATAAACTATTTCAATATGTATTGAAATATGTGGTTTTTAAATGCGTAGTTTCATTATTGAAATGGACTCCTCAAGATCACTCTTTGTTTTGAAATATTTATATTATCTATTAATATTATCTATTACTTTAAAATATGTTCATTCAATTAAGCCACAAACACATACTATAATTACAGTATTAATTCACATCTTTTTAAAGATATTCATATAAAATTCAGAGTTATGTAAAATGCTTTTAATATAAAGTAAAATATCCGTGGCTATTAGAGAGTTAATTGCTATTTATCTTCAAATTATTTTTAAAATTATAGTCATTTTAAAAAACAACATTTTAATTAATAGTTCATATCGTAAAATACTTCTTTAGCATAGCAAAATAAAATTTGCACCTTGTGTGTTGTTTTAATTAAGTTTTCATCCCTTTAATTTAGTGGAATATTTAACCATTAATTAATAAGGTTGATGGTTGTTAAAATGTTCTCTTTTAGAAGTTCCCCATTTCTGTCTTTGAGATATTTTATCAACTTTCATTTTTCTTTGTTATACTAAAATACAGATTCAGCACAGCACCCTTGCTGTGTTTTGTTTTTCTTTTCCATTTTCTAGTAGGAACAGGTATTCTGTGGCTTACGCAGCTCAAAAGCCTTGGCTATTAAATGCTACAGTGGAAGAAAATATTACCTTTGGAAGTCCTTTCAACAAACAGAGGTAATTTTGAATGTATAAAATTTAGAACTCAAATGAGCAACTATTTCTAATCCCTATGTTTGGTTCACGGTTTCTGGAGTCTTTTTGTTTTAAATTTTTATTGGATTATAGTTGATTTACAATGTTGTGTTAGTTTCAGGTGTACAGCAAAGTGAACCAGTTATACATATACATATATCCACTCTTTTTTAGATTCTTTTCCCACATAGGCCATTACAGAGTATTGAGTAGAGTTCCCTGTGCTATAGAGCAAGTTCTTATTAGTTATCTATTTTACATATAGTAGAGTGTATATGTCAGTCCCAGTTTCCCAATTTATCCCCCCCCCCCCACCTTATCCGCTGGTTCTGGAGTCTTTGTATTGGGACTTCCTTTCTTCTCTGTTTGCCCTGCGTCCATCCTCATCACCTGGTCTATTAAGTCAACTCTTGTAAGAGAAGCCTCGTTGGAAGTTTCAGCCCATCCTATACAACTATTGAGAAGAATTTGTACACCAAAAATAAACAGCCGTAACCGAAGTGTGTGTGTATGTGTGGGGAGAGGGTGGACATGGTGCTGAGGTTGTTGGTAAACAGAAGAAAAATCCCAGTAAGGAGCAGAAAGAGGGTTAACCGTGGACAGAAGAAAAGGAATATGGGATCTGAGGGGTCTGGTTACTCGGAGCAGCCAGAATATGTCCTCTTTCAATCATCTTTTAAACACCCGCTGGAGTGTACAAAGGCAAGACCCTTTCCTTAAGCCACGTGCATGAGGGGTAGGGAGTGTCCTAAGACTCTGAGCTGGGTTCTGAAAGTTAAGGAAAATTAGGTCTGGGGAGAGGCATGAGGAAGGGGGAAGGGAGAGGAAAGTGTGGGAGGAAAAACTCAAATTATGTGGGATTGTTTGGGGCCTGGGAACAAACCAGACAGAAAGGGACCTGTGTGTACTGATGGCAGCAAACTAGATTGTAAAGGAAGGCTGAGATGAGACAGTCAGGTGCCTTAAAAGCCAGCCAGATATAAATCTGACATTCTCGGGAGGCACAGCAAGTGTTAAAAGGGGACTAACAAAGTAAATGTGATCTGGCAGTGTCATAAGAGATTTATGTGGGATGAATCTGTATTAGGAACAAAAAGACATTTAGAAGTTTGTTGGGATAATGATCCAGGCATGCTGTGTTTGTTGCCTGCACTTGGCAGTGACTGTAGAAATGGAAGAAGAAGAGATGGTTGACAGAAAAGCATTCTAGAATAAGAATGGACAAAATAAGAGCAGGGGGAAGAAAAGGGAAGAATCAAGAATGACTTGAATATTTTAAGACCAGGTGATTGAGAAAATGAAACCATTGATATTTTCCCTAGCACTCCCAGTGCCCGTGCTTCCCGGTATTTCCAGTCTGTCCAATTTCCAGATCCAGCCTTAGGTCAGCTTGAGTACATCAGTCCTCATCGTCTTCCGTTTTCTCCTCCCTTCAGCATCATGATTGTGGACACAGATTCCCCACCTGTAACCCATGCTTTAGCCCCAGTGAGCCTCCTCTTATCCCTCACATGCACCGTGAACTTGTTCACCTTCCTGCAGTTCCTTAAGCCTCCCTTCCCTCATTTTCATTCCTGGCAAATTACAGCTCATCTTTCTGGATACACCTTACAACTCGCCCGCTCTCAAAGACGTCACTAATTTCTCAGAGCAGTCGGTCATTTCTTCCTGTGTATTCTAGGAGCACTTTATACCTACCCATCTATAATATTCAGTACCTAACAAGGTACATTTTTATTATATGTTTCTATGTCAATCTTCTGCTTCATTTAATAGTTTCTTAAAAAAAATTTTAACCACTTTTTTCACTGAAGTATAATTTACAATGTTGTGTTAGTTTCAGGTGTACAGCAAAGTGATTTAGTTGTACTTATTTATATCTATTCTTTTTCAGATTCTTTTCCATTATAGGTTATTACAAGACATTGAATATAGTTCCCTCTGCTATACAGTAGATCCTTGTTAATAGTTTTATAAAAGTGGGAACCAATATCTATTTATCTTTGTATCTACAAGCCTAGTGTAGAGGCTAGTATATACTAAATAGTTCAATAAATGTTTTATTTCAGCTTCCAAGACATTGGACCTGGGACTTAGTTTATGGGCAGTATATTAATAGTGATCTAAAAACTCAAAATACTTTCTCCCAAAGGTACAAAGCTGTCACAGATGCCTGTTCTCTTCAGCCGGATATTGACTTACTACCATTCGGAGACCAAACTGAAATTGGAGAGAGGGTGAGCTATGTGTAGTTTAATTAAACAATGAACACAAATCTAGAAAAGTTTTCTGGTTGTCTTTAACCTTTCATGGAGCATAAGAAAATCTGAGAGCTCTGAATTATGTGCTTTCCTAGTGACAAGTTCTAGAAACAGGAGTTCTTGATGCCACGTCTCTTAAGTATTTGTTGAGTAACCAGCATGCACTTCACATTTCGCTAGCTGCTTGAGAGTTCTCAAGGGAAGGGAAGCAGTCCCTGACTTTGATCAAATGTATTTTTACTTACTTGGAGTTTACTGTAAATTGGTTTGGAAACTGAGATTACTTCCGACAACTTCTTCCACTCTTGTCAACATCCATTTATTCCTGTTAAAGGGTTCTTTTTTCTTTGTGTAAACAGGTTTTACATTGGCATCATACTGTTCTATGACTAGCTGAAAAATATTTATACCTGTATGTAATCATTTATAACAATATTGGCTGAAATTTTTGACTCTTATAGGTGGCAAGTACTGGGCAAAAGGCTTTACGTGCATTATTTACTTTTACAACAAAGCTGTTATATGGGTGTTTTGTTATCAGTGTATTGCAGCCAAGAAGACCAAGGCTGAGAAAGGTTAAGGAACTTGCCCAGTCAGAGTCATTGGTGCAGGTGGGATTGGTCCAACTCTGTAGTCTGCGTTATTCATGGCTGTTCTTTATTGCAACCTAGTAGAGTGCTTAAGACATGACCTGGACTTCTCTGAGTCTTCATTTCCACGTGGGGAAAAATGCCTACATGTTGAAATTGCTCTGACGAATAATAGAAATAAGGAATGGAAAGCCATTCACACCAGCCTGGTGCATACTAAGTGCTCAATAAATACTAGTTTTTCAAATTTTTATAATCAGTACTTGATTATAAAAGCATATTGCTGTGTAGTTCTGTTGAACAAAACTTGTAATATCGAATTTAAGAGGCATGTGTTCAGTATACTACAGACACAATTCATGAAACTGGAAACAATTTGGGGATTACTTGCATCTTCAGCACTCACCTTGGTTTATGGTTATTAATGCTTTGGTACAGCAGAGTTCTCTATCAGAGTGAAAAGAGGATTAATGTTATCAGTCAGAAATTACCTTAATATAATTCAAGTATTGACCACTAAACAACTTGCATTTTATCTTACTAATGTTATCACAATTTAATTAATAAATTACCATTAATTTAAGATTCTTTTAGAGAAGTTTGTATTTTAAAGGGAATTTTTTTATCATCAGATCATCTACTAATATAAAAGGTGGATGTTTATGGATATTTCTTCTCTAGGGCATCAACTTGAGTGGGGGTCAGAGGCAAAGAATCTGTGTGGCCCGAGCTCTCTATCAAAATACCAACATTGTCTTCTTGGTAAGAATACGGCCTTTTTGTTTCTTTCTATTTCATTTTTCCCTCTGGACAAATGAGTCCTTAAAGAGACAAGTCAAGTAACTCAAGGAAAGATGGTTTAACTTGTGAAATTACAGAGAATTAAGGGGAGACAAATCCTCAGAGTACAAATCAAATCAACATCAAGATGAGAGCTGGGAGATCCAGAGGGACTGAGGTGCCCAAATGTTTACTTATATGAGTTTTTAAATCATGAGGATCATTAATGAAAGAGTATGGATGGTGCTGGATGAACTGGACAGGATCATAGGTCTTCTCATTTATATTTGCTGGCAAAAAAGGAGGGGCTGGAAAATATACTCTTGGTGGACACAGGGGTTGGTAAGTATGCAACTCAGGCTGTGGATAAGATTTATCTGTGAAGCTTCCTGAAATTCTTCTTAGAAATCTTGATACTAGCCTAGACCTACTGAATCATAATCTATAAAGGCAGAGTTTAGAATCTGTATCTTAAAAAGCTCCATAGATGATTGTCTTGTATTTATATATCCTGGATGGATAACTCGCTTCTACCTATGGATCCGCAAATAAAATTCGATGATTATGTTGATTATGAATTTGCTCTAGTTTGGTTTCTCCAGAAGGATGTAGCCAAAATAACTTAGCTTACAGATAGACAGTGTATATTAGAGACCAGCAGGCTATGTAAATATATCCTTCCCCTGCTTTCTCCTTCTGTGCAGTTATTAACCATTTATAAATCTGGTTCTCCAACCTCCTTTAGAGTTTTCACTCCATCTAAAATCGAACATCTTCAAATTTAGTGGAGTTTTCCACTAAATTTGGATCCATTACTGGGGATGGGAGTAGAATTTGGACATAGTGGTGGAAGTGCACTTCAGGTTAATGTCCCTAAGAATACCTGTCCCTAAAATGTTCCAGAAAACACCACCATAAAAGCTATACCAGTATCTAGCAGTAACCTACGTAATTATAAATCCTTTTCATAATGGGTGAACCCACAACTAGAAATGACTTCTTGAACTTTGGGATCAAGTAATGATTGAAGCACCTGAGGACTAAGTGACTTGGAAATCTGAGAGACAGAGGTTCTTTGAATGTAGTATTCTACTCCATTTCATTCCACTGCCTTCAATTTAATGACCCTTACTTCAGTTGTAGAATCATGAGATTCAAAGGAGTCATAGTGCTAGCACTGTGGATTCCCAGCCATTCATTATAGAATTGCTTATCGTATCATCTCTAACAGCTTCTTGATGACTCTCTCTGAAGACAGATTGCTTATCTTTGAGGCAGTCTTTCCTTGTTGGTCCGTGTATGGGCTGCTATAACAAATTGCCATAATTGGTGGTTTACACAATACAAATTTATTATCCTATAGTTCTGTAGGTTAGATATCCGACATGGGTCTCACACAGCTGAGATCAGAATGTCTGCAGGGCTATGTTCCCTTCTGGAGGCTACCGGGTAGAAAAGGCTTCCTTGCCTTTGCCAGCTTCTAGAGGCTGCCCACATTCCTTGGCTCACAGCTGCCTTCCTTCATCTTCAAAGCCAGCAACATCTGCAAAGCCAGCATCTCTGACCATTTTTACTACTCACTTCTCCCTCTCCACATCCGGGGAAGTTCTCTGCTTTCAAGGATTCATGTAATTAGTTTAGACCCATCAGGATAATCTTCCCATCTCAAGGTCTTTAATCTAAATCATATAGACATACCTTGGAGATATTGCAGGTTTGATTCCAGATCATCATAATAAAGCGAGCATCACAGTAAAGTGTGAGTCACGTGAATTTTTGGGTTTCCCAGTGCATACAAAAGTTATGTTTACTACACTGTAATCTCTTAAGTGTGCAATAGCATTATGTCTAAAAAAACAATATACATACATTAATTAAAAAATACATCATTGATAAAACATGCTACCCATTATCTGAGCCTTCAGTAAGTGATAATCTTCTTGCAATAGTAACATCAAAGATCCTTGATCATAGATCACTGTAATATAATAATAATGAAAAAGTTTGAAAGTATTGTGAGAATTACCAAAATGTGACACAAAGACATGAAGTGAGCAAATGCTGTAGGAGAAATAGCGCCGATAGACTTGCTGGACACAGGGTTGCCACAAATCTTCAATTTGTAAAAATATGCAACTCTGTGAAGCACAATAAAGTGAAGTGCAATAAAACGAGGTATGCGTGTATCTGCAAAGTCCCATTTGCTATTAAGGTAACATAGTCACAAGTTCTGGGAATTAGAACATGGACATCTTTGGGGACCATTATTCTGCCTGCTGCGGATAACTTTCATTATTGGAAAGTTATTATGTGATTGAAATCTGCTTCTGTGTATTTTCCGTTTATTGGTTCCCATTCTGCTTCTGCAGCAGCAAATGTATTTCTTTTATATAGCCATAGTTCAATATTTTAATATTATTGTCATAACTTGCCTTAATTTACTTTTTTCTAGACTAAGCAAGCTTAATATTTTTAATTCTTTGACAATAATATAATTTTTATAACTTTTTTTTACCTTTTCTTAATTCTGGATGTAATAGAGTTTGTCAGGGTCCCTTTGAAAAAGCATGTTCCAGATGCACTCTGCTCAACTCAGATAATCTTAAAACTAATAGATCTTATGATCTAAATATTATAGTTTCTTCATTGTAGCCTAAAACTGAATAACGTTTTAGCAGCAACAGAATACTGTTGATGTGTTTTAACAATTTGCCCCAAATGAAAATATCTTACACTTCCCATTGTTCAAAAATTCACAGAGCACTTTGAATCGCAGTATTATCTCATTTGATTCTTATGACTGTGCTGCTAGGGTAGATGGTATCCTCATGTGAAGTGAGGAAACTTATAGATAGAAAGGTGAAGTGCCTTACTCAAGGACTAATGACTAGTGAGTGATACAGTCTGGGCTAGAACTCCATGTCTTTTGAGTACTGTTTTTCTGATCAGCTAAGATGCTCTGGTATTTTTTAAGTTACTACCTGTGTTGTCTTTTTCTTTCCTTTCCCTACCTCCCTCCCTCCCTCTCTCCTTCCTTCCTTCCTTCCTTCCTTTCTTCCTTCCTTCCTTCCATCCTTCTTCCTTTCCATCCATCAATGTTTAGTGAATGTCATCAGTGCCATCTTATGTGCTGGGTAAAGGAAACAGTTTTCTCCTTTGTTATTCCTATCTTTAAGGATCTCACTTGTACAAATAATTAGTTAAGGTTTTACATTTTGCTCTGATCTCTAGTTAACCTTTATCAAATTAGCCTTTACACTGTATCAAAGCCATGTGAAACGTCTTAATTATATATCAAACATATTAGTTATTTTTAAAGCTTTGTAGCATCTATAAATGTGCTGTATCAGTGAACATATTTTTAAGAGGTTACTTCCAAAAATGTGTCCATAAAGACTATACTACTAAAACATATTCATTGAATACAGGAAAGACTATATTAGTGAGAACTGTATATATGTATATAAAAATAAATAATATATTACTGAAAATGAAGAATTGACCATTCATTGATTTGGCTATTTGTCAAATTGTCTTGCACTCTTTAAAGAAAGTATCTCCACAGAATGTTAATACACAAACTGAATCTTGAGAAATGATTAGCAATCCATCAAATCTAGATTATTATTAGGTTATATAAAAGGTTACATTTTACTGCAACACCAAGATGCCACATAATGAAGCCATGGCATATACATGATAGCAATCATTATTAAGGGCTTTTTATGACCTAGTCATGATTCTAAATACTTTATGTACACGAACTCACTTCATCCTCACAGTAACCCTATTAGGTTTGACATTGTTATTATTAATGTTACCTTTATTTACACAATGATAATGTTGAGGCTTTGGGGGATAATTTATCCAAGGTCACACAGATAGTAATAGTGAAGCAAGGATACAAACCCAGGTGATCTAATTCCATAGCCTGTGTCCTTAACCACTGCACTCTTCCTCGTTAAGAGATTCCTGGAAGTCACTAAATTCTCACTGTGGTGCTTTAAAGGGTTTAGCACAGTGTTAATCACCACAGCTTTATTTATAAGAAAATAATAATAAAATAACGCTTTTTAAATATTTTACAGAGACTTTTACAACATTATTTGATCTTTGCAGCAAACCTATGTGCTCTCTAACAGGTCTCTTTATTATCCCCATTTTACAGATGAAGTGACTGAGTTTGAAAAATTGCCCAGTGTCAGAGATCTACTCTGTTAACTACTTTCAAATATGCAACACAGTATTATTAACTATAGTCGTAGTGCTGTACATTCTATCCCGAGGACATGTTTATCTTACAACTGGAAGTTTGTACCTTTTGACCACTTTCACCCATTTTCCCTAACCTCACACCCCCACCTCTGGCAAACACCAATTTGTTTTCTGAATTTATGAGTTCACTTTTTTTTTTTTTTTTTGGATTCCACGTATAAGTGAGAGCATATAGTATCTGTTTTTCTCTGTTTGATTTATTTTACTTGGCATAATGCCATCACAAATGGCAGAATTTCCTACCTTTTTATGGATGAATAATATTTCACATTTTCTTTACCCATTCATCCATTGATGGACATTTAGGTTGTTTCCATATCTTGGCTATTGTACATAATGCTATAATGAACATGGAAGTTCTTAATGAATATTGAGATAATGATTTCATTTCCTTTAAATAAATACCCAGAAGTGGAATTGCTGGATCATATGGTAGTTCTATTTTTAAAAATTTGAGGAACCTCCATACTTTTTTTCCATGGTGGCTGCACCAATTTACATTTCCAACAACAATGCACAAGAGTTCCCTTTTCTCCACATTCTCACCAACATTGGTTATTTCTTGTCTTTTTGATAACAGCCTATCTAACAGATGAGAGGTGATATCTCATAGTTTGATTTGTATTTCCCAGATAATTAATGATATTGAGCATCTTTTCATGTACTTGTTGGCCATTTGTATGTCTTCTTTGGAAAAATATCTATTCAGATGCTCTGACCATTTTTAAATTGGATTGTTGGGGTCTTTTTGCTATTGAGTTGTATGAGTTCTGTATATATTTTGGATATTAACCACTTATCATATATATGATTTGCAAATATTTTACCCCATTTCATAAGTTGCCTTTTCATTTCGTTGATGGTTTCCTTTACTGTACAAAAACTTTTTAGTTTGATGTAGTCTCACTTGTTTATTTTTGCATTTGTTCCTTTTGTTTTTGGTATCAGAATCTTAAAAAAGCATTACCAAGACCAATGTCAGGGAGCTTATCCACTATGTTTTCTTCTAGGAGTTTTATGGTTTCAGGTCTTATGTTCATGTCTTTGATTCATTTTGAGCTGATTTTTATGTGTGATGTAAGACAGTAGTCCAGGTTCATTTATTTTACATGTGGCTGTCCAGTTTTCCCAGCACCATTTATCAAAGAGACTATCCTTCCCCCATTGTATATTCTTGGCCCCTTTGTTACAAATTAATTGACCATATGTGCATGAGTTTATTTCTGGGCTCTCTGTGCTGTTCCATTGATCTATGTGTCTGTTTTTATGCCAATAAGATACTGTTTTGTTTATGATAGCTTTGTAATACAGCTTGAAATCAGGAAGTATGATACCTCCAGCTTTGTTATTCTTTCTCAAGATTTCTTTGGATATTAGGGGTCTTTTGTGGTTCTATACAAAGTTTGGAATTGTTTGATTCATTTCTGTGAAAAATGTCATTGGAATTTTGATAGGGATTGCATTGAACCTCTAGAACATTTTCGATAGTATGGACATTTTAACAATATTAATTTTTCTAATCCATGAGCACAAGATATCTTTCCATTTATTTGTATTTTCTTCAGTTTCTTTCATCAGTGTCTTAGAGTTTTCAGTGCACAGGTCTTTTACCTCCTTGGTTAAGTTTATTCCTTAGACATTTTATTCTTTTTGATGCAATTACAAATGGGGTTGTTTTCCTAATTTCTCTTTCTGATAGCTTGTTATTAGTGTATAGAAATGCAACTGATTTTTGTATATTGATTTTGTATCCTGCAACTTTATTGACTTCGTTCATTAGTTCTGTTAGTTTTTTGGTGAAATCTTTAGGGTCTTCTATAGAAAAATGTCATCTGCAAATAGAGATAGTTTTACTTCTTCCTTTCCCGTTTGGATGTCTTTTATTTCTTTTTTCTTGACTAATTGCTCTGGCTAGGACTTCCAGTACTATGTTGAATAAAAGTAGTGAGAGTTGGCATTGTTCTTGATCTTAGAGGGACAGTTTTCAGCTTTTTACCATTAAGTATGATGTTAGCTGTGGGCTTGTCATATATGACCTTTATTATGTTGAGGTATGTTCCCTCAATACCTACTTCATTCAGAATTTTTATCCTGATTGAATGTTGAACTTTGTCAAATGCTTCTTCTGCATCTATTGAGTTTATCATATGATTTTTATCCTTCATTTTGTTATTGCGGTGTATCACATTGATTTGCAAATGTTGAACCATCCTTGCATCCCTGGAATAAATCCAACTTGATCATGGTGTTTGAATATTTTATTGACTGTTGAATTCAGTTTGTTAATATTTTGTTGAGAATTTTTGCATCTATGTTCATCAGAGACATTGATCTGTAATTTTCTTTTCTTGTGGTGTCTTTATGCTAGCTTTGTAAAATAAGTTTGGAAGTGTTCTTTCCTCTTCTGTTTTTTGGAAAAGTTTGAGAAGGATTGGTATTAGTTCTTCTTTAAATGTTTTGTTGAATTCACCACTGAAGCCATCTGTTCCTGGACTTTTGTTTGTTGGGTGGTGTTTTTTGGTTACTGATTCAATTCCCTTACCAGTAATTGGTCTGTTCAGATTTTCTAATTCTTCACGATTCAGCTTCTGTAGGTGTTTGTTTCTAGGAATTTATCCATGTCATTTAGGTGTCCAGTCTGTAGGTATATAATTTTTCATAGGAGTCTTATGATACCTTGTATTTGTGTGGTATGAATTGTAACGTTGCCTTTTTCATTTGTAATTTTATTTGAATCCTCTCATTTTTTCTTGGTGAACCTAGCTAAAGGTTTATCCATTTTGTTTATCTTTGCAAAAAATCAGCTCCTAGTTTCATTGATCTTTTCTGTTGTCTTGTTAGTCTGGATTTTATATATTTCCACTCTGATCTTTGTTATTTCCTTCCTTCTACTAACTTTGGGCTTAGTTTGTTCTTTTTTTCTAGTTTTTTGAGGTGTAAAGTTAAGTTGTTTATTTGAGGTATTTCTTTTTTTCTTAATATAGGCATTTATTGCTATAAAATTCTTTTAGAACTGCTTTTGCTGCATCCCATAAGTTTTGATATGTTGTGTTTCATTTTCATTTGTCTCAAGATAGTTTTTGATTTCCTCTTTTGATTTCTTCTTTGACCCATTAGTTGTTCAGGAGCATGTTGTTTCATCTCCACATATTTGTGAAATTTCCAGGGGTGGGGTTTATGGTGAGAGTGTGTCTCAGCCTTTCCTACTTATTTTGATGTATTTTCTCAGTTGCTTAATGTGTCAGAATCACTCAACTAATTTCTGGATTTCTTTCAGAGGGAATTGCTCCATGTGTAGCTGTATATTTGGTGTGTCCATGGTAGGAGAGAAATTCAGGAGCCTCCTATGTTGCCCTCTTGGTCTAGAGTCTACACCTATTTTTATTATTTAAACTCTATTGATAAACTCCAATTATCATTTCATTCAATTGATAAACTCCAATTATCATTTCATTCTTTGTTTTGGTTTTTTGTTATAGGTTGTTGAGTAATGTTGGTTTTTGAACTGGGGTATTCTATACATAAGAATTCAAACTACTTCGAATACTGTTATTTACTTTTTAAATTAGTTTTTAAGTGAAAGAGAAAATAAAAGCTTCATTTTTAATTTAGTACCGTTTTTGTAATTTAAAGTTATCCAGAGTCTGTTTATTATAAATAGGATTTGTGAGATAATTTGCCTTTAGTTATTTGTATTTCTGCTTTCTGGAAGATTTAGTTACAAAGAGAATATAAAAATGTTTCATCATCTCTCCATTTTACTTGTTGTAGGATGATCCATTTTCTGCCTTGGACATTCACTTGAGTGATCACTTAATGCAGGAAGGGATCTTGAAATTTCTCCAAGATGACAAGAGGACACTCGTTCTTGTGACTCACAAATTACAATATCTAACACATGCTGACTGGGTAAGAGTTTAAAAGAAATTTCATTAATTTTTATATTACAGTTATATAAATGCTTTCTGAGATAAAGATAATTCTCTTGGCCAATTAAGGATTTTTGTCACAATTCTTCTAATATGTGCTTTCCTTAGATCATAGCCATGAAAGATGGAAGTGTTCTAAGAGAAGGAACTTTGAAGGACATTCAAACCAAAGATGTTGAGCTTTATGAACACTGGAAAACACTTATGAATCGGCAAGATCAAGAACTAGAAAAGGTAATTGCTCAGAGTTCAGAAGCATTCAGAGTTGAGTTCAGAAGAGTCAGAAATATAGTGCATAATTACTAAAAAAACTTTTAGAGAAATATTACCATTTAATGTTTGATAATATAATAGTCCTCACCTGAAATCTGAAATAATTGTATATTTCTATATCATTAATTGATAGACTACTTTGAAACTAAAAAATTCTAGTGATATCTTTCGGATGATGTATTGTCAGCCTTTTAGAGGAATTTTATTTGAATTGGAGGCATATTACAATCATATGTGTTTAAAACTTAAACTACTTGCTCAAGCATGCTATTTCCTCATTTTATCTTATTTTTCCTTATGTATGTCTTATTTTCCTCACCTGTAATATGAGAGTATTTTCATTCACCATTTACAAATGGAGGGTTGTGGGCAAAACAAAATCTTAGATGATTTTGAAAGAAGGAAGAGCTATGAGCTGTGGGTATAGTGGTAAAGCATGTCTGGGATAGAGTTGGGGGGTGAAGGAAGGTAATCAGAAGGAAATAACAATAAAACTTTATATTTGCATAGTTTTTAAAGTCCACAAAGCCTTTTTACATGATCTCTGTTAATTCTCACAAAATAAGCAAAAAATATGAGAAATAAGTAAAGAAAATATGATCTCATTCTTACAAATGAGAACACTGAGGCTAAGAGAGGCTAAGTAATTTGCCTAAAGTTGTACAGTACATATAATAAGTGGTACCAATTGAATTTGAACCCAGGTCTATACCCAATGTAATTCCAGTATAATGTAAATATAACATTGAATGAAATGATAACAGAGTTGGAAACCAGATTGAGTATGATAAAAGAAGAACAACTCATGGTTGATAGGTGAATTATAAATTGAATTGGTAAATTTTCAAAATGTTTTCTCTTGAGTTGGGACTAGGAAGTGTCTAGAATTCAGTAGTCCTGGCTAGGAATGAGCATTATAAAATGAAAATGCTTATATCAGCAAATTTCTGAAAATATCAAGAAATTAAAATGTATTATTTCATAAAGGAAAAAATGATCTATGTTTCAATAGCAAAAGGAAGATAAAAAGTCAGACAAACCATGGGATTGCTCTGTCTTCTGCAGCTTTGCCAAAGATCTCAAAAGTAAACTACAAACTTCTCAAAATATGTAAGAAAAGATATATGTGAAAGTCTTTAAGTAGACTAGGACAAATCACAGAACCTTTGAAATGAGGATATTCATCAAAATATGACAATGTACAATTGGCAAGAGCCCACTTAAGAATTATGCGGTGGAGTGCTTGATTGTAAACTTACTGGGATGGCTCCAAATGACATTTTTTCAGTGGTCTAGATGCCAGGGACAAAAGAAAATGATGTAAGCTTAAGGAGTGGACCATTTATGGTTTACTTTGGAAAGAAGATCTGGAAAAAGACAGAGAGAGAGAGAGAGGACGCTCTTGGTTTGATTTTATAGTAATACTGATTATTGAGCAAGCCAGGAAGAAAGTCCATTACATTGTGTTTAGAAATGAAGTGATCACTCAAGATAGCCTAACTCTGTAATTAAAGACAGATCACAGGGTTATAAATCAGCTGAGAGAGATATGGAGCAAGTTAAGGTGCGGAAAGGGCAAATCCAGTTGCGGGGTGAACCAGTGGCCAGTAGAAGCCAGCATGAGCCATGCACCTGCCCAGAATCCTCACCTGGGGCTGGAGGGAGGTTACTGCCACCCAGAGAAGGGCAGGCGCCTGAAATTCATCTGAAGCCAGGGAGAGTCACACTGTGGGGAGTAAGACCGCAACACCTTGGGGAAGTTTTCATAGAAACAGCTTCTGAATATGTTCTGTGGCAGGATGGGGTGTTTGCCTAGAACACTGGTTCTCAACCAGGGTCACTTTTGTCTTCTTGGGGACATTTGGCAACATCTAGAGACATGTTTAGTTGTCACAGTTGGGGAGCAGGTGCTACTGGCATCTAGTGGGTAGAGGACAGGGGTGCTGTTAAACATTCTACAGTGCACAGGGCAGCCCCCATGACAAAGAATTTTCTGACCCAAAACGTCAGTAGGTTGAGAAAGGCTGGCTTAGAGCCAGAGCAGATCAACCAAGTGGACAAGGGAGTGAAACTAAAGAACTCACAAAACATCCCATCTCAGGGCTTTAGACAGATCTGTCAGTTTAAGGGTTAAGGGCTAAGGGGGAAAGAATATGTTAAAAGGATAGAAATGGCAGCTATGAAAAGGAGAAGTTTATAACACTTTTAGCTGATTTAAATGTTATTAAAAATTCTATCTTGGATGGCATCACCCATTGTCTTCATAATGTTATTAAGCAAAATAAAGTAGCATCTTTGGACATTTCTTCCCCCAGCCTCCAACCCTCACCTTGACCTGACCCTTCACAGGCATTCAGTAAATATTAATTGGATGAATGAAACTAAATTTGTATTTACTTAATCCAGATATCAACACAATTTAAAATATTTAACCTCAAATGAGCTTAATATGAGTATTTACTCATAAGAAAAATGACTAAAGATTAAAGTCCCCAAGACGTTAAATCTTTTGTTCACACAGATTGGTGAGTTGAACAAGAACCAGATCTTCTGTTTTTCCATGTACAGGTTTATTTCATTTTGTTACGCTATGCACAAAGGATCAGGTCCTTTTTAATTTGGGGTTTTATTTACTCTCATGTACAAGTGTTGGTTTTCATATCATTAGGCACAATTAAAAGCTAATGTAAATGTGATGAATTGGGAGATTGGGATTGACATATATACACTAATATGTATAAAATAGATAACTAATAAGAACCTGATGTATAAAAAAATAAATAAAATATAATTCAGAAATTCAAAAAAAAAAGCTAATGTAAAATTGTCTCTGAAAAAATACTATTCAAGAGACACTTTCGCTTTTACTTTTTTTTTAATTCAAGAACTTGGAAGCGACAGAGCCTTCTAGAATAGCAAGTCTCCTAAATCACACATGTTGTATGAGGCCAAACAAACAAAAACAAAACAGGACCACTATCTAGAGACTGATCACCAAAGATTATTGGTTTATCAGTGTCACAACTGTGATTTTTTTTTTTTTTATGTCAGCATGTACAGGAAGCTCTCAAATTACCATAGATTTGAAAAGTCTGTGGGTCAGTTATTTGGAACTCAGAATGCGTTTCCCCACAGAAACAGGGACATGGTTAGTTTCCCAGACTGTCCTGCAGAAGCTGATTTAACCCACAGCATAACTGAACTGATGCTACTCGTCCAGTTACGAAGCCAAGGGGGCGGAGTGTTGGAAGCAGAGAACTGGAGAAAACAAAATGCTTTTCCCTTTCTCAGCACAGGACAAGTCAGGAGCAACCCTTAAAAATTTGCAAAGTTTGTTTTTGCCATTTTTCTCTTCTTTCTGCTTATCTTCCCTTCCCAGGGCTTTCTCCTAAACTGCTAGGCAGCTGAATACCCTCCTTTCCCATTTGCTTCAAAATTACCCACCTTTCTTCAATTTCTATTGAAGTCCCTTTGTTTTGTGCCGTTCCCTTAGTGAGATAATCAGTCAGAAATTCATCTCGATTTAATAATTCGTAATATTAGTGGATGACTGATAGTGCTTTAACCGATCCAGAAACACATGCATTTTTCAAGGAAGATATTTGTTAACATAGATGACTTTAGTTAGAAAAATTACAGGAGTACGTGAAAGTGACATAAAAGAGCAATGGTGGATCCAGGCTTTAAGGCTAGGGGAGGCGTCCCCCTGCCCCTGGGGTCAGCTCCATCACTTTTTTTACTACTTTTCCTGGCTTCTTACTGCCCTACACCTCTGAGCTCTGAGACATTTTCCACAAACCTCAGGCATTACTCCTGTGACAGGAGTTGCCCATCCATCTCTAGCGTGAACAAAGAGCCCAAGATCCGGAAAGGTAACTAAGAATTGGTTCTTGGCACGTGTGGGTCACTGATTGATAAGTAGAACTTGACTGTGGCTGTGAACTCCTTGAATGATAGCACAGTGTTTTCTGTAGGATATGGAAGCTGACCAAACAACTTTAGAGAGGAAAACACTTCGAAGAGCCATGTATTCAAGAGAGGCAAAAGCCCAACTGGAGGATGAAGATGAAGGTAGACCTTTTCATATATCTGACACATTCAAACGGGTAATAGGATGTGAGGGTCTTTCTTTGGCAAATGATGTGTGAATATGTCAGTGAGGAACGACTAGCCACTTTGCAGCAGGGGGAAAGGCCAAATCAAATACATAAAACTGAAATGGAAAGAATACGAGTGAAGGAAAGGTGTATGCAATCAACCAACAAGCATCTTCAGGGACTTCCCACAGTGTGTCTTAGTATTTTTGTGTTGTGCGTGAGAGAGAGCTGACAGGACAACAGGTCTAGACCGTTGTTCAGATAAATTGGAAAGGTGTAGTATAATAAAATGTCTGTCCTTTGGAAATAAACAATAAATGGGGAATATGGAGAAAATACTGCTTTGAAAGACTTATACTTGAGTCAGTAAGTTCTTATGGGGTTTTCATGATAACACAGCAATGAAGACTAAGGGAATGAGAAAGCTGTTTGTTATGTTTCAGTTTTCTGGATCTAGTAAGGTATAGCAGGGAAAAAAGGTTTATGGGAAATTTGAGGAATAAGATGAAATAGTTACATGACTTTGACATTTGTTACTGAGAAGTTTGTAAGATAAACCACACTTAAGTCCGTACAGTAAATGCACTATACTTCATTTTTCCTACATGGTTTTTGCTTAAGAACACATTTCTACAAGCCAATTAAGAAAGAGAAAATTATAATTTCAAACTGAAGGACACCAAAATATGTTATCTTTACTCATCATATGATAAATATTGTGTTTCAAAAAATACTCATTAAGTAAATAAATAAATGAATGAAGAAATGAATTTTGTACTCCAGTTTCCTAGATTTAAGAATTTTTTTTAACATTTTTATTGGAGTATAATTGCTTTACAATGTTGTGTTAGTTTCTGCTGTATAACAAAGTGAATCAGCTATATGTGTACATATATCCCCATATCCCCTCCCTCTTGCATCTCCCTCCTACCCTCCCTATCCCACCCATCTAGGTGGTCACAAAGCACGGAGCTGATCTCCCCATGTGATTCAGCTGCTTCCCACTAGCTATCTATTTTATATTTGGTAGTGTATATATTTCAATGATACTCTCTCAATTCATCCCAGCTTACCCTTCCCCCTCCCCGTGTCCTCAAGTCCATTCTCTAAGTCTGCATAGAGAATGGTTCATCAGAACCATTTTTTCCTTTTCTTTTTTTTAGATTCCATATATATGTGTTAGCATATGGTATTTGTTTTTTTCTTTCTGACTTACTTCACTCTGTATGACAGACTCTAGGTCCATCCACCTCACTACAAATAACTCAATTTCGTTTCTTTTTATGGCTGAGTAATATTCCATTGTATATTTGTGCCACATCTTCTTAATCTATTCATCTATTGATGGACACTTAGGTTGCTTCCATGTCCTGGCTATTGCAAATAGTGCTGCAATGAATATAGTGGTACATGACTCTTTTTGAATTATGGTTTTCTCAGGGTATATGCCCAGTAGTGGGATTGCTGGGTCATATGGTAGTTCTATTTTTAGTTTTTTAAGCCCCCTCCATACTGTTCTCCATAGTGGCTGTATCAATTTACATTCCCACCAACAGTGCAAGAGGGTTTCCTTTTCTCCACACCCTCTCCAGCATTTATTGTTTGTAGATTTTTTGATGATGGCCATTCTGACCGGTGTGAGGTGATACCTCATTGTAGTTTTGATTTGCATTTCTCTAATGATTAGTGATGTTGAGCATCCTTTCATGTGTTTGTTGGCAAACTGTATATCTTCTTTGGAGAAATGTCTATTTAGGTCTTCTGCCCATTTTTAGATTGGGTTGTTTGTTTTTTTGATATTGAACTGCATGAGGTGCTTGTATATTTTGGAGATTAATCCTTTGTCAGTTGCTTCATTTACAAATACTTTCTCCCATTCTGAGGGTTGTCTTTTCATCTTGTTTATGGTTTCCTTTGCTGTGCAAAAGGTTTTAAGTTTCATTAGGTCCCATTTGTTTATTTTTGTTTTTATTTCCATTTCTCTAGGAGGTGGGTCAAAAAGGATCTTGCTGTTTTATGTCAGAGTGTTCTGCCTATGTTTTCCTCTAAGAGTCTGATAGTGTCTGGCCTTTCATTTAGGTCTTTAATCCATTTTGAGTTTATTTTTGTGTATGGTGTTAGGGAGTGTTCTAATTTCATTCTTTTACATGTAACTGTCCAGTTTTCCCAGCACCACTCATTGAAGAGGCTGTCTTTTCTCCATTGTATATTCTTGCCTCCTTTATCAAAGATAAGGTGACCATATGTGTGTGGGTTTATCTCTGGGCTTTCTATCCTGTTCCATTGATCTATATTTCTGGTTTTTTGCCAGTACCATACTGTCTTGATTACTGTAGCTTTGTAGTATAGTCTGAAGTCCGGGAGCCTGATTCCTCCAGCTCCATTTTTCTTTCTCAAGTTTGCTTTGACTGCTCGGGATCTTTTGTGTTTCCATACAAATTGTGAAGTTTTTTGTTCTAGTTCTGTGAGAAATTACATTGGTAGTTTGATAGGGGTTGCATTGAATCTGTAGATTGCTTTAGGAAGTATAGTCGTTTTCACAATGTTCATTCTTCCAATCCAAGAACATGGTATATCTCTCTATCTGTTTGTATCAACTTTGATTTCTTTCATCAGTGTCTTATAGTTTTCTGCATACAGGTCTTTTGTCTCCCTTGGTAGGTTTATTCCTAGGTATTTTATTCTTTTTGTTGCAATGGTAAATGGGAGTGTTTCCTTAATTTCTCTTTCAGATTTTTCATCATTAGTGTATAGAAAAGCAAGAGATTTCTGTGCATTAATTTTGTATCCTGCCACTTTACCAAATTCATTGATTAGCTCTAGTAGTTTTATGGTAGCATCTTTAGGATTCTGTATGTATAGTATCATGTCATCTGCAAACAATGACAATTTTACTTCTTCTTTTCCGATTTGGATTCCTTTTATTTCTTTTTCTTCTGTGATTGCTGTAGCTAAAACTTCCAACACTATGTTAAATAATAGTGCTGAGAGTGGTCAACCTTGTCTTGTTCCTGATCTTAGTGGAAATGGTTTCAGTTTTTCACCATTGAAAATGATGTTGGCTGTGGGTTTGTCATATATGGCCTTTATTATGTTGATGTAAGTTTCCTCGATGCATACTTTCTGGAGAGTTTCTACTATAGTTGGGTGTTGAATTTTGTCAAAAGCTTTTTCTGCATCTATTGAGATTATCATATGGTTTTTATCCTTCAGGTTGTTAATATGGTGTATCACATTGATTGATTTGCGTATATTGAAGAATCCTTGCATTCCTGGGATGAACCTCAATTGATCATGGTGTATGATCCTTTTAATGTGCTGTTGGACTCTGTTTGCTAGCATTTTGTTGAGGATTTTTGCATCTATGTTCATCAGTGATATTGGTCTGTAGTTTTCTTTTTTGTGACATCTTTGCCTGGTTTTGGTATCAGGGTGATGGTGACCAGGTGAATGAGTTTGGGAGTGTTCCTCTTTCTGCTGTATTTTGGAAGAGTTTGAGAAGGATAGGTGTTAGCTCTTCTCTAAATGTTTGATAGAATTCACCTGCGAAGGCATCTGGTCCTGGGCTTTTGTTTCTTGGAAGATTTTTAATCATAGTTTCAATTTCAGTGCTTGTGATTGGTCTGTTTATATTTTCTATTTCTTCCTGGTTCAGTCTCAGAAGGTTGTGCTTTCCTAAGAATTTGTCCATTTCTTCCAGGTTGTCCATTTTATTGGCCTATAGTTGCTTGTAGTAATCCCACATGATTCTTTGTATTTCTGCAGTGTCAGTTGTTACTTCTCCTTTTTCATTTCTAATTCTGTTGATTTGAGTCTTCTCCCTTTTTTTCCTGATGAGTCTGGCTAGTGGTTTATCAAGTTTGTTCATCTTCTCAAAGAACCAGCTTTTAGTTTTATTGATCTTTGCTATTGTTTCCTTCATTTCTTTTTCATTTTTTCTGCTCTGATCTTTATGATTTCTTTCCTTCTGCTAACTTCGGGGGTTTTTTGTTCTTCTTTCTCTAATTGCTTTAGATATAAGGTTAGGTTGTTTATTTGAGATTTTTCTTGTTTCTTAAGGTAGGATGGTATTGCTATAAACTTCCCTTTTAGAACTGCTTTTGCTGCATCCCGAATGTTTGGGGTTGTAGTGTTTTCATTTTCATTTGTTTCTAGGTATTTTTTTATTTCCTCTTTGATTTCTTCAGTGATCTCTTGGTTATTTAGTAGTGTATTGTTTAACCTCCATTTGTTTGTATTTTTTACAGTGTTTTTCCTGTAATTGATATCTAGTCTCATAGCAGTGTGGTCAGAAAAGATACTTGATACGATTTCAATTTTCTTAAGTTTACCAAGGCTTGATTTGTGACCCAAGGTATGATCAATCCTGGAGAATGTTCCATGAGCACTTGAGAAGAAAGTGTATTCTGTTGTTTTTGGATGGAATATCCTATAAATATGTTAAGTCCATCTTGTTTAAAATCATTTAAAGCTTGTGTTTCCTTATTTACTTTCATTTTGGATGATCTGTCCATTGGTGAAAGTGGGGTGTTAAAGTCCCCTACTATCATAGTGTTACTGTCGATTTCCCCTTTTATGGCTGTTAGCATTTGCTTTATGTATTGAGGTGCTCCTATGTTGGGTGCATAAATATTTACAATTGTTATATCTTCTTCTTGGATTGATCCCTTGATCATTATGTAGTGTCCTTCTTTGTCTCTTGTAATAGTCTTTATTTTAAAGTCTATTTTGTATTTTATCAGAATTGCTACTCCAGCTTTCTTTTGATTTCCATTTGCAGGGAATATCTTTTTCCATCCCCTCACTTTCAGTCTGTTGTGTCCCTAGGTCTGAAGTGGGTCTCTTGTAGACAGCATATATATGGGTCTTGTTTTTGTATCCACTCAGCCAGTCTATGTCTTTTGGTTGGAGCATTTAATCCATTTACATTTAAGGTAATTATCGATATGTATGTTCCTATTACTATTTTCCTAATTGTTTTGGGTTGGTTTTTGTAGGTCCTTTCCTTCTCTTGTGTTTCCTGCCTAGAGAAGTTCCTTTAGCATTTGTTGTAAAGCTGGTTTGGTGGTGCTGAATTCTCTTAACTTTTGCTAGTCTGTAAAGGTTTTAATTTCTCTGTTGAATCTGAATGAGATCCTTGCTGGGTAGAGTAATCTTGGTTGTAGTTTTTTCCCTTTCATCACTTTAAATATGTCTTGCCACTCCCTTCTGGCTTGCAGAGTTTCTGCTGAAAGATCAACTGTTAACCTTATGGGGATTCCCTTGTATGTTATTTGTTGTTTTTCCCTTGCTGCTTTTAATGTTTTTTCTTTGTATTTAATTTTTGATAGTTTGATTAATAATTGTTGGTGTGTTTCTCCTTAGATTTATCCTGTATGGGACTCTGCGCTTCCTGGACTTGATTGACTATTTCCTTTCCCATATTAGGGAAGTTTTCAACTATAATCTCTTCAAATATTTTCTCAGACCCTTTCTTTTTCTCTTCTTCTTCTGGGACCCCTATAATTCGAATGTTGGTTTATTTACTGTTGCCCCAGAGGTCTTTGAGACTGTCCTCAATTCTTTTCATTCTTTTTTCTTTATTCTGCTCTGTGATAGTTATTTCCACTGTTTTATCTTCCATGTCATTTATCCATTCTTCTGCCTCAGTTATTCTGCTATTGATTCCTTCTAGAGAATTTCTAATTTCATTTATTGTGTTGTTCATCATTGTTTGTTTGCTCTTTAGTTCTTCTAGGTCCTTGTTAAATGTTTCTTGTATTTTCTTTGTTCTTTTTCCAAGATTTTGGATCATCTTTACTGTCATTACTCTGAATTCTTTTTCGGGTAGACTGCCTATTTCCTCTTCATTTGTTTGGTCTGGTGGGTTTTTACCTTGTTCCTTCATCTGCTGCATATTTCTCTGTCTTCCCATTTTGCTTAACTTACTGTGTTTAGGGTTAACACAGGCTGCAGGTTTGTAGTTCCTGTTGTTTTTGGTGTCTGCCCCCAGTGGGTAAGGTTGATTCAGTGGTTTGTGTAGGCTTCCTGGTGGAGGGGACTGGTGCCTGTGTTCTGGTGGGTGGGGCTGGATCTTGTCTTTCTGGTGGGCAGGGCTATGTCCAGTGTTGTGTTTTGGGGTGTCTGTCTACTTAGTATGATTTTAGGGAGCTTCTCTACTAATGGGTGGGGTTGTGTTCCTGTCTTGCTAGTTGTTTGGCATGGGACGTCCAGCACTGGAGCTTGCTGGCCGTTGGGTGGAGCTGGGTCTCAGCGTTGAGACAGAGACCTCTTGGAGAGCTCTCACTGATTGATATTACGTGGGGCCTAGAGGTCTCTGGTGGTCCAATGTTCTGATTTCGGCTCTCCCACCTCAGAGACTCAGGCCTGACATCAGGCCAGAGCATGAAGACCCTGTCAGCCACACAGCTCAGAAGAAAAGGGAGAAAAAGAGAAAGAAAAATTATAATATAAAACAATTAAAATTTTTAAAAATTAAAAAAAATATTAAAATTAAAAAGTAATTAAAAAAAAGAAGAGGGCAACCAAACCAATAAACAAATCCACCAATGATAATAAGTGCTAAAAACGATACTAAGATAAACATAAAGATCAGTAACTAGTCAGCCGCAGACAGCAAACCCCAAGTCTACAGTTGTTCCAATGTCCACTGCCTCAATTTTGGGATGCTTTGTTGTCTATTCAGGTATTCCACAGACACAGGGTACATCAAGTTGATTGTGGAGATTTAATCCGCTGTTCCTGAGGCTGCTGGGAGAGATTTCCCTTTCTCTTCTTTGTTTGCACAGCTCCCAGGGTTCAGCTTTGGTTTTGGCCCCACCTCTGCATGTAGATCAAGCTCAGGCATCTGTTCCCCACCCAGACAGGACGGGGTTAAACCGGTGGCTGATTAGGGAGCTCTGGCTCACTCAGGCCGGGGGAAGGGAAGGGTACAGTAGTTATAATTGGAATGCGGGGCTGAGCCAGCGGCAGCAGAGGCCAGCGTGACTTTGCAGCAGCCTGAGGCTTGCCGTGTGTTCTCCCAGGGAAGTTGTCCCTGGATCATGGGACCCTGGCAGTGGCGGGCTGTGCAGGCTTCCGGTGGGAGGGGCGGTGTGGAGAGTGACCTGTGCTCGCACACAGGATTCTTGGTGGCTGCAGCAGCAGCGTTAGCATTTCATGCCAATCTCTGGGGTCCAAGCTGATAGCCGTGGCTCACGCCCATCTCTGGAGCTCATTTAGGCGGTGCTCTGAATCCCCTCTCCTCGTGCACCCCGAAACAATGGTCTCTTGCCTCTTAGGCAGGTCCAGGCTTTTTCCCGGACTTCCTCCCAGCTAGCTGTGGTGCACTAGCCCCCTTCATGCTCTGTTCATGCAGCCAACCCCAGTCCTCTCCCTGGGATCCGACCTCCAAAGCCCGAGCCTCAGCTCCCAGCCCCCACCCGCCCTGGTGGGTGAGCAGAGAATCCTCTCAGGCTGGTGAGCGCTGGTTGGCGCCAATCCTCTGTGTGGGAATCTCTGTTTGCCCTCTGCACCCCTGTTGCTGCGCTCTCCTCCATGGCTCCGAAGCTTCTCCTCTGCACACCCCGTCTCCGCCAGTGAAGGGGCTTCCTAGTGTGTGGAAACGTTTCCTCCTTCACAGCGTCCTCCCAGAGGTGCAGGTCCCGTCCCTATACTTTTGTCTCTGTTTTTTCTTTTTTCTTTTGCCCTACCCAGGTACGTGGGGATTTTCTTGCCTTTTGGGAAGTCTGAGGTCTTCTGCCAGCGTTCAGTAGGTGTTCTGTAGGAGTTGTTCCACATGTAGATGTATTTCTGATGTATTTGTGAGGAGGAAGGTGATCTCCACGTCTTAGTCCTCCACCATCTTGAAGGTCTCCCCTAAGAAAGTTTTAAAAGAATGTTTGGGGACTTCTCTGGCGGTCCGGTGGTTAGGACTCAGCGCTTTCACTGCCATGGCCCTGGAATTCAATCCCTGGTCAGGGAGCTAAGATCCAGCAAGCCACATGCCATGGCCACAAAAGCAAAAGCAAAAACAAACAAACAAACAAAAAGAATGTCTGGTGCTGTAAACAGACAGCCTCTAGAATTGCAGTTACTCTCTCCAGTATTTCAGTAGTGAATATAGCATTTGAGAGGCTGACTCTGCCCTGGGCTTGCTGTGTTAATCCATTTTCTCAGGTATAAAGTAAGATAATAATACTTTTCTTACAGAGTTGAAGGAAATAATTTATATCAAAGAGTCCAGTATGGTACGTATTACCTAGTAGATTGCTCCTCCTGGTGCTGTCAGTATGTCTGTTCAAGCCGCCAGGAAGGGAAAAAAGAAAGTAGTTGCCCATATTTTTTTCTACTGCTAACCATTGGCCAGTTCATCATCTGGACAGATTAGGTTCTGGGTAAGTGAAGAAATGCTGTCTTAACTGGGCAGCCATAGGCAAGCTGAAATTTCATTTAATATGGAAACAGAGAATAGATATTGAGGAAACACAGTCTGCAAGTTTCTACCCCTTTGATCATGCAAATTTCGAATCCTGTTCTCACACATTGGACCCACCCTTACCAAAGGGTAGATTATCTGAGACCTGTTCATTTTTTGTATCCAGCTTAAATATTAGGATCCTTGGTGATGCTCAGTCTTCCCATCATATCCACACTTAGATCTCTGTTGTCTGATAACCTGTAAACCAAATTATCTATCTTTCCTACCCACAACCTGCTCACTATACAGTAGTGGAGTGCATACAGGATGACTGCAATGAAAACTGCCTTTGGGAAAAGAAAGAATGGGAAATCCACAACAGTCACTAGACCATACGATTGATCAAATTTTGCTGCTCAGGAAATACCAAAATTCCCTGTCCTTGTAATGGAGTATGTTCTTAAGATAACCATCTAGAAGTTTCTAGGTGGCTTAAAGAGCTGAGAGGACATCCCTGCACATTGTCCTCTGTTCCCTGGCTTTGCCTTCTGGAAGGTTTCTTTTAGCCCATGCTCCTCCATGACCACATTTAAAACTAGCCGTAGAGATTATGGATTATTCCCTCTTGAGCTATGCACAAATTTCAGAGACTGTCTCCTCCTGGTGCAGTTTTACAAATTCAGAAATGTAGAGTTCAAAAAATTATAAATGTTTGCAGGCCTGTCATGTAGTGTTATTGGCAACACCATTCCTTCAATAACTTAGTGAACTTCTAGTCTATATTTCTAGTTAGTTTGATGTGTAATACATCAGCAAATTAAGTCATCCAGACATAGATTTTATGTTTATTTTTTCATTCACTCATTCTTTCTTTTATTTATTCATTTTCACATATTTTTTAACTTATTTTTTATTGAGGTAACATTGGTTTATAACATTATGTAAGTTTCATGTGTACATTATATTTCTACTTCTGTAGACCCTACAGCATGCTCACCACCAAAACAGTTGATCCCCTTTACCCATTTCATCCCCCTCCCCCACCCCTTTCTCTTCTGGTAACCACTACTCTGTTCTCTGTATCCATGGGTGTTTTTGTGTGGTTTGAGTTGTTCATTTATTTTGGTTTTTTTGGTTGTTTTTTAAATTATACATATGAGTGAAATTGTACAGTATTTGTCTTTATCTGTCTGACTTGTTTCACTTAGCATAATACCCTCATCAAGATCCATCCATGTTGTCACATATGGCGACATTTCATCTTTTTCATGGCTGAGAATTATTCCATTGTATATATACCACATCTTCTTTATCCATTCATCAGTTGATGGGCACTCATCTATTTTTTAAATGAAGTTTTTCCCTGCTAAAAGCATTTTAAATTTCTAAGACTAATATTTGTATTCCTATAAATTTGATGGAGGTTTGTGTGTAGAGGGTGGATAATACAAATTCTATCATCCCGTTGCCTGTCAGAAGATTTAAAAAGTGTTTTGTATGCAGAGGAAGAGGAAGAGGAAGATGAGGATGATAACATGTCCACTGTAATGAGGCTGAGGACTAAAATGCCATGGAAGACCTGTTGGCGGTACCTCACTTCTGGAGGATTCTTCTTGCTCTTCCTGATGATTTTCTCTAAGCTTTTGAAGCATTCCGTCATTGTAGCTATAGACTACTGGCTGGCCACATGGACCTCAGAGTACAGTATAAACAATACTGGAAAAGCTGATCAGGTACAGTGAAATGTTGAGATTAACAGCGATACCCTTTTATCTAGTTAGATACAAATACTCTATATGTCACAGGAATTTTGTGGTGTTTTTTTCTTTTGTTTTTAACTTATTTTATTGAAGTATAGTTGAGTTACAATGTGTTCATTTCTGCTGTACATCAAAGTGATTCAGTTGTATATATATATATATGTATATTCTTTTTCATATTCTTTTCCATTATGGTTTATCACAGGATAATAAATATAGTTCCCTGTGCTATACAGTAGGACCTTGTTGTTTATCCATTCTAAATATAATAGTTTGCAGCTGCTAATCCCCAAATCCCAATCCATACCTACCCCACCCTCCTCCCCCTTGGCAACCAGAGGTCTGTTCTCTATGTCTGTCACAGGACTTTTGTAATGATTCAATAAGTTAATTAGAGCAGGACCTGAAATATAGCATAAGAAGCATTTAAAGATAATGCTTGGATTTGGATTCAAGGGAGTTATACACATGATATATTTGTTTATGTGTAATATACACACCGGACTTTTGTTGTTGTTCTGATGGTATTTGATTTTAACCAGTGAATTAGCTGGTCATTCTGAGATTAGGGATAGCAAGAATGAGCTTTGTGATGTAAAAAGTCAAGAATATTTCAAACCAGAAAACAGACTCTAAGGCTTCATCTGCCCTTAGGCAAACCTTAAAGGAAGGTGAAGGAGTCTCCAAGAACTACACTCCTTCCACTGTCTAAATTGATGCAAGATAATGAAGTTGATATTGCCAGACTTTGATGTTGGGTGTTCTAGTAAGAAAAAACTCAGTTGATAATTTCTTATGAGCTTTCTTGTGTTGGCTGCTTTTTAGACCTACTATGTGGCTGGATTTAGCATACTCTGTGGAGCAGGTATTTTCCTCTGCCTTGTTACATCTCTCACTGTGGAATGGATGGGTGTCACAGCTGCCAAAAATCTTCACCACAATCTCCTCAATAAGATCATTCTTGGACCAATAAGGTAAAAAAAGTAGTTATTTACTTTACTCCCACACAGAAAAATCATAAAAACATACATTTTTAAACAGAAGTGAAATGTGAAATTTTAAAGAATTTATTCAGTCTTTCAGCAGATCAATAGGGATCTTCTCACCTTTTTGACCCCAAAATGACTGTTAGCAGTGTTTAGGTTCCAGATAATTTAGTATTATCATACATTCCAATCTGTTCATTCCCTAGATTCTTTGATACCACACCACTGGGACTGATTCTCAATCGCTTTTCAGCTGATACAAATATCATTGATCAGGTGAGTGCCCAAGTTACTTCCAAGTTCAAAAATAAATTTCTCAGTGTAAGCTAAATAACATTTTAAGATAAATCATGATTCCTGTTAACAATAGAGGATTTCTAAAACTTAAATGAAAGCCTGTTTGCATTCAAATCAATATTACATATATGCATAAATTATTTCTGGAATAAAATCTTAAAGGAAAACCTTAATTCAAAAACATTTATGCATGTGGAAGAGGATACTTAGAGAATCAGCATGAAATAAAGAGAAATCGCAAAGAATGAACGTTAAAATTTTTTATGTAAAAAGAAGTGATTTTGATCAATGTTGTATTTCCATTCACAGTGGAGGTGTTGTAAAGTTCTTAAAGCTTAGTATTAATGCAGAGTGTCTCCCAGAAGTAAAGAATGGAATACCAAGCTATCTTAGATGTCCTTTACTTTTGTTAGATTGGCTCTTTAATGAGAGAAACTTTAGATGGTGTGATATCTTAGGGAATATTTCAAGGATGCCCAGTTTAGTCTTAGGTCCTTAGGCCTCTAGAAGTTTGTCCTGAAGTTAAAGACCTCAAACTCTGAAATTGGATCACTCCATGAACTGACTCCTTAGGGTGATTGAGCAAAGACTTGGCAAATCCAGCCCTTTCCTTTTCTGATTTTCCAGAGTGACCTTAAGAACACCTAAATTACCATCAATTTAGTAAAAGAATGGTGCATGCAGCTGTCTAAAATGTATGCTGAAAAATTTTGATGTTTTCACAAAATTGGTGTCAGGTCATGCTACACCTAAAACACTTCCTAAGAAATACATATTGGAAAAGAAGAGACAGAACACTCCTTATTTGGAAGATGATACTATTGCTACCTAGAGAGTCCAAAACAGTCAGTACAATAAAGAACCAACTAGAAAGTTAAGCAGAATATCTACATAAGACGTACGATATAAAAGTCAGTAACTTTCTCTACACCAATTAAAAATTATGTGAAAAATAAATTTCACTTATAATAACAACAAAAACTATGAAAAGAAAAATAAACATAATATGAAGAAAAGTGATCCAACAATCCTGGAAATCATAAAAATCATATATATATATATATATATATATATAAAATTTCCCTATCAGATACTTAAAAAATACTATAAAATTAAAACACTCTGATGATCACAGAAAGCAAGCAGATCAAAAGAACAAAGTGGAGAACTCAGAAACACCAGCATATCTTGAATCAGTAAGAAAAGGAATATTTTTTCAGTAAAGGGTGTTGGGACAGTTAACTACCTATAAAATACAAAGCAAATTCACATGTAGTAAAGAGAGCCATCTAAAAACATAAAACTATAAAATAAAATGTAGGAGAGTAGTTTTAGAATTTTGGGTGGGAAAGGTCTTTATAAGTAAGACACAAAACTCAGAAACAATAAGAGAAAAGGCCAACAGAAATGACTCTAAAATTTTAAACTTCTATTGAGCCAAAAGCATCAGAGACATATTTAAAATGTAATAGATTCATTGGGAGAAAAACTGGCAACATATGTAAAGAAAGAGGATAAACATCCATGATACATAAAGGGCATCTAAAAATCAATAAGGAAGATAAACAATCCAATGAAAAATGTGCAAATAATATGAGCAAGCAATTAAATTAAATTAATAGAGGAATAGCTAAATACGTTTTTTAATGCTATGCAGCTGTTAAAAAGAAATAGATTTGTATATAGTGGCATGGGAAGGTTTACAATCCATCTTGTTCAGTAAAACAAAACAAGCAAATGGACAAATAAGGTTTAGAGTATAGTGCTATTTGTTTAAAATCCCACAAGATAAATAGGTAGATAGGTAAATAACTGACCAAAGATAAGTAGATAGGTAGATGGATAAACAATGGGAA
This sequence comes from Balaenoptera borealis, assembly GCF_965194805.1. Lineage (NCBI taxonomy): Eukaryota > Metazoa > Chordata > Mammalia > Artiodactyla > Balaenopteridae > Balaenoptera > Balaenoptera borealis. The sequence continues at coordinate 18,567,710 of NC_138870.1, read as the reverse complement.
GTGAGTGAAGTTGAAGGAGTGATGAATTGCTTATAATGAAAATGTTTGTATACTACTTTTGGAACTAATTATATAACTATGTTAATATAAAATTAATGATTTGGGGGCTTCCCTGGTGGCACAGTGGTTAGGAATCCACCTGCCAATGCAGGGGACACGAGTTTGAACCCTGGTCCGGGAGGATCCCACATGCTGCAGAGCAACTAGGCCCGTGTGCCACAACTACTGAACCCGCGTGCCTGGAGCCCATGCTCCTCAGCAAGAGAAGCCACTGCAAACCCACGCACCGCAACAAAGAGTGGCCCCCGCTTGCCGCAACAAGAGAGGGCCCGAGTGCGGCAGCAAAGACCCAACGCAGCCAAAAATAAATAAATAACATAAATAAATTTATAAAAACTAAAAGTAAATTAAATTAATGATTTGTTGCCTTATAACCGATGTTTTATCTGAGCTAAAACATTTTCCTTTCAAACCACCTTTTTAACAGCATATCCCTCCAACTTTGGAATCTCTAACTCGCTCAACACTGCTCTGCGTGTCTGCCATTGGCATGATTTCTTATGCTACCCCTGTGTTCCTGGTTGCACTTGTGCCTCTTGGGGTCGCCTTTTATTTTATCCAGAAATACTTCCGAGTGGCCTCTAAGTAAGTAAAACAATGCACTATTCATCTTCAAAAGCCCATGTATTTGATTGTGATCCAGATTGGCTGTAACATTTTTCAAGATAAGGTATGGAATTTGGAAATGAAATCTAATTTAACTTGTTGAAACATATCCTGATATTATGTTTCATTTGAAGAGATATTTTCTTTCTGTAATTGGTTATCTGAGCCTTACATTGTTCTGGACTTATATTAACAAGTGGATTGAGCCCAATTTTTCATTCCATTGTCCTTTTTCTGAACATGGCATTGACAGAAAATTTATGAAATCAAATATAGTCCCAAAGGATAAGTGATTTAATATTGTTATATTCCACAAGTGGGGGGAAAAAAAGTGAAATATTTTCAAATGAGTAAAATGCACTCCATAAAAGATTAGTAGAAGTAAAAAGAGGTTAAAGAGATAAATCAGAGTGATAACTATAAAAGTAGAGAATCTTGAATGTCTGGTAGGAGTGCTGTAACTTTAAGAGGTTGGAAATTTTTAGATTGCATCATTTAACACGCCCTTGAATATCCAGCCAAATAAATAAAAGATAGCCATGGATTGTAAATTCTTCTGTTAATATAAGATTTGTCATTTGCTGAGATGTTGAATAATTAAGTGAAATATAGTACCAGTTGTTTTGAAATTTCCAATTTAACTTTGAAGTCCATGCTTTAAATAATACAGTAAATTTTATATTATCGCAGTAATCACTTTATTTCAGCAAACACTTATCAAGCGTTGTGTGTTGTAAATAACTGTGTAAGCCATGTGGCAGAGGAAGAGATCAACATGGCAAGGAACGATTCTCAAGAAACTTACAGTCTCTTGGGAAGATAAAAAATAAGTAAGGTAACCCTTATATGTGGATCAAGTGCTGGAATAGGAAAGCAGATATTGAGTTTATTCAGTAAAATGAAAAGATTTAATAGGACTTGAGTGCAGGGAAAATGAAAAAAATCAGGTAACAAGAAAAGGCAAGATTATAGTTGGGAACCTCTGGATATATCTGCAACATTTCTTAATTAAAAAATATATATATAGTTGTTTCTCCCTCAGGGCTATGAATTAGGATCCTTCAAATGTTATGTTAAATCAAATGCTATGTTAAATCTAGGTATGCGTTTTCATCCCTAGTCTCTTCCCTTTGCTTGTAGCAAATTCAGACCAAAAGGAAGAGGCTAGCCATTAAATTCGCTCTTTCATTTCTTCTGGTATTATTGTTTTGTTTTGTTTTCTGGTATTATTGTTGATGCTGCTTGCTGGAGGGGCAGAAAAGTTCAGATACTTCATTTCTGCTGGCTGTTTCCAAATCTCACTTTGCCTTCTCACCACTGATATTCAACAGTCATGTTTTACTTCAATCTCATACTAATTTGGGCCTGTTTTCACTCCTGGGCATTACAAATTGAGTGCAAAAGCCAGGCAAATATTCTTAGTTCATTACAAATTTGAATTGTGAATTCTGTTCATTATAAGTAAGAATAATCCGTTAACATTGATAGTTAAAATATGCAGGGGATGAATTATTTTTAAAGGATGAACATTGATAATGGATCATAAGCCATTCTTATTTGAAATTCTCTGAAAGTTTGCAAATAGGACCACATGATACTAAATCTCACAGACAAAAAGACCCTTCTAGGTGTTGAGGTTCTGCAGGACTCAGCCATGCTGGAAAGCTCAGGCAGTTTAACAGACTATTTTGTAAACACCAAAGGGAATGAAGGTGGGGCACTAGCTACAGGAAATGCCATGAAATTTTGAATATCTAAAGTCAAAGACCTCATGTGTGGTTAGCTCTGTAAGTAAGCATTTCCTGCTTACAAGAATACAAGATCAAGCGGTACCCTCACCTTTTTGGATCCATAAAGTACAGTCCTATAAGCAGAGTTTCCTCCTTCCTCATTTTTTCCCCTTCATGACAAACCTCAATGTAGTGACCAACTGTTACTTGCGTCAAATTTATAAATAGCAACTTTTCTGTTTAAAAATAGCAGACTCTTTACATTCCTTCATATTCATCCTCCTCCTCCCCTCTCTCTTTCCCTCCCCTCACTGCAGTTTCTGAAGTGAGTAAATCCATTTTAGAAACTTAAAAAAAGAAGACTTTGCGTTTGGTTGTGGGATGACCCAGGCAACCCAGGATGGCCTAAGATTATGTAACAGTTGAAGATTACGTTAACAATGTACTCAGTTCCCTTGACTCTGGCAGGTGAATGTTAGCACTGCTACTCTCATTCCCTCGACCCCAAAGACCCCGAGAAAGACAGAAAAAAGACTGAAAAGAAAAAAGAGGCATGTTTTGAAATGTGTGTATAAATCTTAGCCTATTTTCTAGAAAGTCTAGCTTATGTGATTTAAAAAGTTGTCATGAGTGTGCATCTTTATGGAAAGGGTCCTATTCAGGCATTTGTCCACCAGACATTCATTGAGTGCTTTATATACCTGTAAATATATATTTACACTCAGAGGACCAGTGAATACAAGTTCCATTTAGGCAGGGATTCAATTTCATTGTGGCAGAAGCCAAACTCGTTACCTGTTTCTTCAAATATCTTTATTCTCTGTCCCCCATCCTGGTAAATAATACTGTCATTTTCCAAGGCTGCTGAGTAATTACCAAGTCATATTTGACTCTCCTCTTTTTTCATTTTAGTTTATTTTTTAATTGAAGGATAGTTAATTTACAATGTTGTATTAGTTTCAGGTGTACAGCAAAGTGATTCAGTTATACACACACACACATATATTTATATTCTTTTTCAGATTCTTTTCCATTATAGGTTATTACCAGATATTAAGTATAGTTCCCTGTGCTATACAGTAGGTTCTTGTTCTTTACCTACGTTATATATGGTAGTGGGCATATGTTAATCCCAAACTCCTAATTTATCTCTCCCCCTATCCCCTTTGGAAACCGTAAGTTTGTTTTCTATATCTGTGCGGCTCTCTTCTCTTATTCACTCTGCTACGAGTTGATTGTAGCAGTTTAGAAGGCTACTTCTAGTAGGCTATCTCACAATCTCCCCTTATTTTAAATTTCACCCACATCACAATAATTAAGAACTTTTAAAAATTTTTCTTACATAGACTACCTTTACTCACTGATTCTCTTCCATCCTTTACACTGTCTCCCAAGTTATTTTGCTTTAACCCAGCTCTGATCATTTTATTTCTAGTCCTCAGTGTTTTTTCCCAGACCATCCAGGATCTTCTACATTCTAGCCCTGCGCATTGTTTTTCCAGCCTTTTCCCACTACAACACAAAGGATTCTGGCACCAGCCAGATTGAACTTGCCAGTTATTTAGTCTTCTGTGCTTGCTCTTGTTTGTTCCCTCAGCTGGAATGCACTTCTTCTTGTCTGTTTGGTTGAAGCCCTCCGCATGCTTAAGATTTGGCCTAAATCTCCACCTGCTCAAAGAAAATATTTCCCATTTCCTACATATAAATTAATTGCTCATTCCTCTGTGTCCCCATAACAGTTTACTTTAGCTGCGATACAAAGCTGATATTTTTGTACAACACATAATATTCAGCCTGGACCCGTATTTATTATACGTACTTATCTTTCTCTTCCTCTTTAGATTGTAAGCTGTTGAAGTTCTTGTTAATTGAGTGCTAGAGGAAAATCGTTGCGATGACAAATAATAACCTTAATTTAGAATGAATGCAGTAGTCTTTGAGTCTGAAGAAGTGCGAGGTTTATTTTTGCACTTGTCTCTGTCCTAGGGATCTCCAGGAACTTGATGATACTACCCAGCTCCCTCTGCTTTGCCACTTCTCAGAAACCGCTGAAGGACTCACCACTATTCGGGCATTTAGGTGAGTAAACATGTTTTCCTTTTGTTGATTAGGCAGTTACATCATCAACAAATATTTACCTACATATAACTGATCATTGCTCCCGTTTTTGGATGCCTGCTGTGTGCGTGGCCGTGTTCTAAACTAGTAGTAAGAAAAACGTGGCAGTAAATGATCACAGAGTTTAATCTTTTGAAATTTTAGTAAGAATAAAGAAAGAATTAAGCGCCATGTTGGAACGATACTAGCTGTGGGATTTAGACCAGGCTTTTAAATTCCTTAGCCCCATCTCTGAAATGGGGAAATCAGTTTCGCTTCTTAGGCTTGTTGGACTAATTGATATAATGCGTGTAAACATTAACCACAGTGGTTAGCAGAAAAGCACCCAACATAGAAGTTAAAATAAATGTATTAATAATAATACTAAAAGAAATATTATTACACCAAAGTTATTTTAGGATTTAATCAGTTTTCTTGAATGTTGGTAAACAGAGTAATATCCCAAGCTTTTCATCAAGAGTGTTTGCTTAATACACAAAGAATTACCTGACCCTGTTTTCCCTGTTCAGGTAAAATCAGAAGAGAAGGTGGCATCATTGAATGTTTCATTTACTCTAGAAAATCAGCATCTTAAAGTATTATATCTTTCTGCAGTGCTAAATGCAAACATGTATTGATTTCTTTTTTAAAAATAATTAACTTTTTTATACAGCAGGTTCTTATTAGTTATCCATTTTATACATATTAGTGTATGTATGTCAATCCCAATCTCCCAGTTCATCCCACCACCACCCCCCACCCCGCTTTCCCCCCTTGGTGTCCATACATTTGTTCTCTACATCTGTGTCTCTATTTCTGCCTTGCAAACCAGTTCATCTGTATCATTTTTCTAGATTCCACATATATGCGTTAGTATACGATATTTGTTTTTCTCTTTCTGACTTACTTCACTCTGTATGACAGTCTCTAGATCCATCCACGTATCTACAAATGACCCAATTGCATTCTTTTTTATGTCTGAGTAGTATTCCATTGTATATATGTACCTCATCTCCTTTATCCATTTGTCTGTTGATGGGCATTTAGGTTACTTCCATGACCTGGCTATTGTAAATAGTGCTGCAGTGAACATTGGGGTGCATGTGTCTTTTTGAATTATGGTTTCCTCTGAGTATATGCCCAGTAGTGGGATTGCTGGGTCGTATGGTAGTTCTATTTTTAGTTTTTTAAGGAAGCTCCGTACTGTTCTCCATAGTGGCTGTATCAATTTACATTCCCACCAACAATGCAAGAGGGTTCCCTTTTCTTCACACCCTCTCCAGCATTTGTTGTTTGTAGATTTTCTGATGATGCCCATTCTAACCAATGTGAGGGGATACCTCATTGTAGTTTTGATTTGCATTTCTCTAATGATAAGTGATGTTGAGCATCTCTTCATGTGCCTCTTGGCCATCTGTATGTCTTCTTTAGAGAAATGTCTATATAGGTCTTCTGCCTGTTTTTTGATTGGGTTGTTTGTTTTTTTCATGTTGAGCTACATGAGTTGTTCATATATTTGCAGATTAATCCTTTGTCCATTGATTCATTTGCAAATATTTTCTCCTATTCTGAGGGTTGTCTTTTCGTCTTGTTTATGGTTTCCTTTCCTGTGCAAAAGCTTTTAAGTTCCATTAGGTCCCATTTGTTTATTTTTGTTTTTATTTCCATTACTCTAGGAGGTGAGTCAAAAAAGATATTACTGTGATTTATGTCAGAGTGTTCTTCCTATGTTTTCCTCTAACGGTTTTATAGTGTCTGGTCTTACATTTAGGTCTTTAATCCATTTTGAGTTTATTTCTGTGTATAGTGTTAGGGAGAGTTCTAATTTCATTCTTCTACATGTAGCTGTCCAGTTTTCTCAGCACCACTTATTGAAGAGACTGTCTTTTCTCTATTGTATATCCTTGCCTCCTTCGTCATAGATTAGTTGACCATAGGTGCATAGGTTTATCTCTGGGTTTTCTATCCTGTTCCATTGATCCATGTTTCTGTTTTAGTGCCAGCACCATATTGTCTTGATTACTATAGCTTTGTAGTATAGTCTGAAGTCAGGCAGTCTGATTCCTCCAACACTGTTGTTTTCCCTCAAGATAGCTTTGGCTCTTCAGGGTCTCTTATGTCTCCATACAAATTTTAAGATTTTTTGTTCTAGTTCTGTAAAAAATGCCATTGGTAATTTGATAGGGATTGCATTGAATCTGTAGATTGCTTTGGGTAGTATAGTCATTTTCATCAAGAACATGGTGTAGCTCTCCATCTGTTTGTGTCATCTTTGATTTCTTTCATCAGTGACTTATAGTTTTCGGAGTACAGGTCTTTTACCTCCTTGGGTAGGTTTATTCCTAGGTATTTTATTCTTTTTGTTGCAGTGGTGAATGGGAATGCTTCCTTAATTTCTCTTTCTAATCTTTCATTGTTGGTGTATAAGAATGAAAGAGATTTCTGTGCATTAATATTGTATCCTGCAACTTTACCAATTTCATTGATTAGCTCTAGTAGTTTTCTCGTGGCATCTTTAGCATTCTCTATGTATAGTATCATGTCATATGCAAACAGTTACAGTTTTACTTCTTCTTTTCCAATTTGTATTCCTTTTATTTCTTTTTCTTCTCTGAATGCCATGGCTAGGACTTCCAAAACTATGTTGAATAATAGTGGCAAGAGTGGACATCCTTGTCTTGTTCCTGATCTTAGAGGAAATGCTTTCAGTTTTTCACCATTGAGGGTGATGTTTGCTGTGTGTTTGTGGTATATGGCCTTTATATGTTGAGATAGGTTCCCTCTCTGCCCACTTTCTGGAGAGTTTTTATCATAGATGAGTGTCGAATTTTGTCGAAAGCTTTTTCTGCATCTACTGAGATGATCATATGGTTTTTCTTCTTCAGTTGTTAATATGGTGTATCACATTGACTGATTTGCATATATTGAAGAATCCTTGCATCCCTGGAATAAATCCCACTTGATCGTGGTGTATGATCCTTTTAATGTGTTGTTGGACTCTGTTTGCTAATATTTTGTTGAGGATTTTTGCATCTATATTCATCAGTGATATTGGTCTGTAATTTTCTTTTTTGGAAGAGCTTGAGAAGGATGGGTGTTACCTCTTCTCTAAATGTTTGATTGAATTCACCTGTGAAGCCATCTGGTCCTGGACGTTTGTTTGTTGGCAAATTTAATCGCAGTTTCAATTTCATTACTTGTGATCTGTCTGTTCATATTTTCCATTTCTTCCTGGTTCAGTCTTAGAAGGTTATACCTTTCTACGAATTTGTCCATTTCTTCCAGGTTGTTCATTTTATTGGCATAGATAGAGTTACTTGTAGTAGTCTCTTATGATGCTTTGTATTTCTGCAGTGTCCATTATAACTTCTCCTTTTTCTTTTGTAATTTTTTTGATTTGAGTCCTCTCACTCTTTTTCTTGATGAGTCTGGCTAAATAAAGGTTTATCAGTTTTGTTTATCTTCTCAAAGAACCAGCTTTTTGTTTTATTGATCTTTGCTATTGTTTCCTTCATTTGTTTTTCATTTATTTCTGGTCTGATCTTTATGATTTCTTTCCTTCTGCTAACTTTGGGTTTTGTTTGTTCTTCTTTCTTTAATTCCTTTAGGTTTAAGGTTAGATTGTTCATTTGAGTTGTTTCTTAAGGTAGGATTGTATTGCTATAAACTTCCTGCTTAGAACTGCTTTTGCTGCATCCCATAGGTTTCACATCATCGTGTTTTCATTGTCATTTGTCTCTAGGTATTTTTTGATTTCCTCTTTGATTTCTTCAATGATTTCTTGGTCATTGAGTAGCGCATTGTTTAGCCTCCATGTGTTTGTGTTTTTTACTTTTGGTCATTGAGTAGCGCATTGTTTAGCCTCCATGTGTTTGTGTTTTTTACTTTTTTTCCCCTGTAATTTATTTCTAATCTCATAGCGCTGTGGTTGGAAAAGATGCTTGATATGTTTTCAATTTTCTTAAATTTACCGAGGCTTAATTTGTGACCCAAGATGTGATCTACCCTGGAGAATGTTCCATGTGCACTTGAGAAGGAAGTGTAATCTGCTGTTTTCCAATGGAATGTCCTCTAAATATCAGTTAAATCTATCTGGTCTGTTGTATCATTTAAAGCTTCTGTTTCCTTATTAATTTTCTGTTTGGATGATCTGTCCATTGGTGTAAGTGAGGTGTTAAAGTCCCCCACTATTATTGTGTTACTCTAGATTTCCTCTTTTATAGCAGTTAGCATTTGCCTTATGTATTGAGGTGCTCCTCTGTTAGGTGCATATATATTTACAATTGTTATATCTTCTTCTTGGATTTATCCCTTGATCATTATGTAGTGTCCTTTCTTGTCTCTTGTAACATTCTTTATTTTAAAGTCAATTTTATCTGATATGATTAATGCTATTCCAGCTTTCTTTTGATTTCCATTTGCATGGAATATGTTTTTCCATCCCCTCACTTTCAGTCTGTATGTGTCCCTAGGTCTGAAGTGGGTCTCTTGTAGACAGCATATAGATGGATCTTGTTTTTGTATGCATTCAGCGAGCCTGTGTCTTTTGGTTGGAACATTTAATCCATTCACATTTAAGGTAATTATCAATATGTATGTTCCTAGTACCATTTTCTTAATTGTTTTGGGTTTGTTTTTGTAGGTCCTTTTCTTCTCTTGTGTTTCCCACTTAGAGAAGTTCCTTTAGCATTTGTTGTAGAGCTGGTTTGGTGGTGCTGAATTCTGTTAGCTTTTGCCTGTCTGTAAAGCTTTTGATTTCTCTGTTGAATCTGAATGAGATCCTTGCCAGATAGAGTAATCTTGGTTGTGGGTACTTCCCTTTCATCACTTTAAAAATCTTGTGCCACTCCCTTCTGGCTTGTAGAATTTCTTCAGAAAAATCAGCTGTTAACCTTATGGGAGTTCCCTTGTATGTTATTTGTCATTTTTCCTTTGTTGCTTTTAATAATTTTTCTTTGTCTTTAATTTTTGTCAGTTTGATTACTGTGTGTCTCGGCGTGTTTCTCCTTGGGTTTATTCTGCCTGGGACTCTCTGTGCTTCCTGAGCTTGAGTGGCTATTTCCTTTCCCATGTTAGAGTAGTTTTCAACTATAATCTCTTCAAATATTTTCTCGGGTCCTTTCTCTCTCTCTTCTCCTTCTGGGACCTCTATAATGCAAATGTTGGTGCATTTAATATTGTCCCAGAGGTCTCCTAGGCTGTCTTCATTTCTTTTCATTCTTTGTTCCACAGCAGTGAATTCCACCAGTCTGTCTTTCAGGTCACTTATCCGTTCTTCTGCCTCAGTTATTCTGCTATTGATTCCTTCTAGTGTATTTTTCATTTCAGTTATTGTATTGTTCATCTCTGTTTGTTTGTTCTTTAATTCTTCTAGGTGTTTGTTAAACATTTCTTGCATCTTCTCGATCTTTGCCTCCATTCTTTTCCGAGGTCCTGGATCACCTTCACTATCATTATTCTGAATTCTTTTTCTGGAAGGTTGCCTACCTCCACTTCATTTAGTTGTTTCTCTGGGTTTTTATCTTGTTCCTTCATCTGGTACATAGTCCTCTGCCTTTTCATTTTGTCTATCTTTCTGTGAATGTGATTTTCATTCCACAGGCTGCAGGATTGTAGTTCTTCTTGCTTCTATTGTCTGCCCTCTGGTGGATGAGGCTATCTGAGAGGCTTGTGCAAGCTTCCTGATGGAAGGGACTGGTGGTGGGTAGAGCTGGGTGTTGCTCTGGTGGGCAGAGCTCAGTAAAACTTTAATCTGCTTGTCTGCTGATGGGTGGGGCTGAGTTCCCTCCCTGTTCGTTGTTTGGCCTGAGGCAACCCAGCAATGGAGGCTACAGGCTCTTTGGTGGGGCTAATGGCGGACTCTGGGAGGGCTCATGCCAAGGAGTACTTCCCAGAACTTATGCTGCCAGTGTCCCTGTCCCCATGGTGAGCCACAGCCACCCCCCGCCTCTGCAGGAGACCCTCCAACACTAACTGGTAGGTCTGGTTCAGTCTTCTATGGGATCACTGCTCCTTCCCCCCGGGTCCTGATGCGCACCCTACTTTGTGTGTGCCCTCCAAGATTGGAGTCGCTGTTTCCCCCAGTCCTGTCAAAGTCCTGCAGTCAAATCCTGCTAGCCTTCAAAGTCTGATTCTCTGGGAATTCTTCCTCCCGTTGCTGGACCCCCAGGTTGGGAGGCCTGATGTGGGGCTCAGAACCTTCACTCCAGTGGGTGGACTTCTGTGGTATAAGTGTTCTCCAGTTTGTGAGTCACCCACCCAGCGGTTATGGCACTTGATTTTATTGTGATTGCACCCCTCCTACCATCTCATTGCAGCTTCTCCTTTGTCTTTGGATATGAGGTATCTCTTTCGGTGAGTTCCAGTGTCTTCCTTTAGATGATTGTTCAGCAGTTAGTTGTGATCTGTATTGATTTCAATTAGAGATTTTTCTAACCTAAGAAATATTTGTATTACACATATGTATATATATACATATAACTGAGGCAAAAAGTAGAATATAAAGATACAGCCACCATCTACAACATGCATCACAGAATTTCTACATAAATCTACCTAGGTTTCATTGTGAAGCATTTATACTTTCCACAGTGGTGTGTTTTCCCATCAGAATGTGCAGTGCCTCTTATTGGAGATAGTAAAACCATTTATTGACTTTGAATGTAGATATTAAGATAAGATTTATGTTCTAATAGTAGCCAGCAATGCCCAGTGGTACTCATAAGTACACCATATTAAAAATTACATTTTTCACCAAACAAGTCCTTTCAAGTTAATTTATTTGAGTTTTGAACACATGCTAGGTGCTACTCTTGCTGCGGATATAGAAAGACTCCAAAGACATGGCCTTTTGTTTCTAACCAAGATAAATACCACAGAGAAAATGGATGGGATAACATGGCAGGTGGGGGACAATCAGTGACCGGATTCAGGCAAGCTGGTTGGTGGAAGAGTTGATGGGTTCAACAGAAAACAACCTCTATTTTCTTCGTGAAGAACAAGGTCAGGTCATTTTCCGAGAGTGCTGAGGACTGGAATCACGTAAAGCATCTTGAAGGAAATGATGATTTAGCATGAAAGAGAAACTTGATCAAAAGTCAAGGTTTAGTTTTTTCACTTACCTTCTTCACCAGACACATGAGCAGAATTTGGCTTGACTATTTCTAATTTTACATCAGGAAAATTCTAGAGAGCTATAAGAAAGACAAACTATTACATGACACCTAAGACGTGAATGATGATTGGAAGACACGAAAGACAACCCAACTTTTATGTAGCAGTACATGCATCAGACTCATCCAGATTTAGATCTTCCAGGGTTCATTTTTAAAGTAAATATAACGTACCACCAATATCAGCACTTTTAAACCAAAGGAAGTTTTACAATGTGGGGAAGATTTTGCTACCATGAAAAAAATTATAGAATCTTTACATTTGGTAACTTGTGGTTAAGAATCAAATACATTCTTTTCCATTATTTCTTCCTTACTTTCAGGCTAGTAAGAGTCCCCAGAGTCCTCAGTGCTTTGGAAAGTTCGTATTTACTGATTAGGCTGCTTTCCTCCCCTGCGTTCAGGGTTCGTGGTGTACTCACAGGCAGCCGTGAACTCCCTCAAGTAGTTTACCACCAAAGGATCACAGTTAAATTAGACTGAGATTTCAGTGACCTTTCCTGATTTTTTTTTTTGGTCTGACAGAATAAAGGTCTAAGAATGTTCAAAAGATGAGCTGGATGTGGATGAAAAGATACAGACTGAGTGTGTCAAAGTTTCCATTAGGAAAACAGAAGGGTTCTTGCCAAATAGAAACACACAGAAAGAATGTTCGCTGCATTTCCACCCCTCCCCTTTCACTGCTGCTTCAGATTGTTGCCAACTCCATTTACAAACTCTTTAAGAGTATATCTGCAGCAATATCCCCAAACTAAAGGAAGAGTGAGAAGAGCCCCAGACAAAGCACTTTGTCACAGTGAAGTGTTTGATGTTCATCTCAAATGGAGTCCACAGGCTTTGGTCCAAACGCCCCCCCACCCCCCACCCCCAATCTCTCCATCACCACAGCCCTCTAGGGAGAAGACCCTGTCTCCTACAGCCCCTGAACATGTTGAGTTTTCTCATTTCTGTTCCTTTGCTCGTGTTGTTCCTGGTACCTCCAGTGCTTTGTCCCCCCTTGTTCACCTGAAAAATTCAGCCCATTTCTTAAAACCTCACTCAGACCATCTTCCTAGTCCTTTGTGAAACTTACTTAATCCATCTTTCCCCACCCTCCACCCCATTCCCCTGCCATTCTGATCCTCTGATCAGTCCAAATCATCGCCTTCCTTTATGTTCATGTAGCATTTTGCGCATAGGGCCGTTATGATTGGCTTCTGTGTTGTGCCTTCCTTACTTGTTCATACCATGCTTCCCTCCTTCACTAAACAATGGGCTCCTCTAGGGCAGAGGTCGTGTCTTATTCGGACATATATATTCTAATGTCTCTCTCACTTAGTGCTCGTGCTTGATGAATGTTTCTGAATGAGTGGGTGAAAATCCACCTAACAATGCAAATACAGAATTGGATATATCTGTTTACAGTTGAAATCCACTATCTCAGTAAATCCTATAACCCTATGAGTCATCCTACCTTAATTATTCACTCTGTCCATCTCTAAAAGGGTCATCACCAGGGTAGTCCTGTTTCTCTGTCTGCTTAGTCCCGCCTCAGTGCGTTGCTATTCAGCGCAGGTCCTCCTGTGCATGGCATTTGGGTCAAGGCTACATAACTCAAAGTGAGGTAATTATTTGGCTCTGATTGCTGTATCCTTTGATTAGTGTAGCTCAGATGTTGCTGTCTGACTCAATTATCTGATTTTTCTGCTTTGGCATATTGGAATGATCAGATTGATTGGATAAACATCAAGTATCTGCTTTATATTGGCCTGTATGGACGGCTTCACGGGCCAAGTGAACACCCCACCCTGGACTTCTTCATTTTTGACATAGTGATTGTTTATTATAAACTTTTGCAAATTGATTTGAAGATGTGGGGGGACTTGGAGCAGTCTCTTATCAAATAGGAATTACCACCGGGCTGTCAGATGAAATTTGGCTGCTCCTTGCAAACATAATACATAGACAGGAGGTCTGTGTAAGATAAGCCATGACCACAGAAAATTGAACAAACCTTTGGCATTTCCTCCAGCCTTCAAACTAGTTATTTTGGTTATCTGATCCAGCTTTCCATTGTTTCTGTTACTGAGGGAAAATAATTGAAAAATAAAAAGAGGCTATTTTTGCGACGTAGAAAAGATTTATCACCATGTAACATGAGTTTCTTGGAGAAGTAGCTCACATGTTCGAATGGATGAAGTTTTTATTAGAAGTTTCCTTTATAACACAGGTTACACAGAATTTGGTCTGATTACGTTAATCCCCTAGAATGAACTTAATTTGGCCAAGAATCAGTATCTAAACTGTATGTGTCATAGACCCTTGTAAGCACCACACACCAAGAGTTTCTTTCATGTAATGACCATTCTTACAAATAGTTTGGAACTTTGAGAGTATGTGATATCTTGCTTAACAAGGACATCTGTCATTTCCAAGGACCCCCATCCTCCACTTCTTGCCGCTTCATTTTCCTTCTTTGAGTCCCAGAAACACTGAGCAAAAAGAAAAATTTTAAAGTATATATTTGCCTGTTACAAATGCATATTTTCCTGTCTTCCCTGAGTCCCTTCTAGTACCTTCCACCCAACTCCAACCATGCCATGTTGAAAAGTAAAATACATGCAATAAAAAGTAGGTGGAGTATATTGCATATCTGTACAACTTCTTCTGGTTTTTGTAGGGCACTTGCGACATAGACCATGCCTTGTTTTCATGGCTACCATCATTATGTGGAAATTTATGAAACAATCTTTAATAGGACTTTGTCATTGGAAAGATTCCTTTCCATAGCAGGGGTTGAGAAAGGAAGGAAACACTGCACCACACCGTCTCTCAGTAAGGGTGCAGGAGAGCAGTAGCAGCTGGCCTTTATTTGCAAGTAGGAGTCCATTTACGAGTCATTCCATCCCATCAGTTTGTCACCGTGTTGAGTAAATAGTGTAGTAGGAAGTGTGACTGTTTTTTATTATTTCTCCTGTTGTGTAGCTAACATCATAATATTTTTGTTTTCTGCAGGCATGAAACCAGATTTAAGCAACGAATGCTGGAACTGACAGACACGAACAACATTGCCTACTTATTTCTCTCAGCTGCCAACAGATGGCTAGAGGTCAGAACGGTACGTTCATTTCATGATTTTGAAATGGAAACCACACAGAAAAGAGGCCTGATGCAAAGAGGAAGACAGTTGTAAAAATTAGGCTTCCACTGAGATTCAGCACGCGCTTTGCATTTTCTGAACTTTAAAATAGCTCAGGTTTGTTTATGTTACGGATGAAATTTGTCATAATGTTTTTAGCTAATGGCAAGACAAACAGCCCCAAATGCAAAAATTCATTTTGTGTTCATTAGTCGCTAGATTATATAAGTTAATGGAATAGCAAATATTTGTATAACTTCAGTTTTTTTTTTTCAAAAGAGCACATTTGACAAGTGAACAGATGTACTCATTTACTCCACTGAGCTGGACCAACCTGGAAGAGATGGCGACTTTCTCTCTTTTAAGCCCCTGGAAGATCTTGTTAGCCCAAAATGTAAAAAATTGCGATTAATCATCTGTTGCCTTCTTCTGCCCTATATAAAGTAGAAGAATGGGCACAAGCTTTGGCATCGTACAGACTTGGTCTAGCAAGTTAATGAATTTATCCAAGTCCCAGTTTGTCATTTGTAAAATAGGAGTAAGAATGTTACCTCATGGGAGTGTTAGGATTAAAAATAATAATATAAATCCCCTAGCTCACTGATTGGCAAGTGCTCTCAACAAATGTCTTTTGAATGGGTGGATGGATGGATGAATAAATGAATTGAAACAGTACCTGCCCTGGTAAGTGGTTAATAAGCCAACAGTTGGGGTATGAATGAAGTAGGACACAGGTGAGACCCAAGTTCCAGAGGGAAGGGGATGTTGTTTGCAGACTGGTCTGCATAATCTGCAGTATGAATAGGACACTTCGGCAGTAATGATGAGTTGACCATCATCTTTTTTACAAAAATAATTATCCATCAGTTTGTGAAAAGGAAAAGGAGGTTTACCCATGCTATTGTAACAACCTCACTTCCACTGATTAATCACCCCTACCATATGCACGCTTTCTTTCAAAACTCAATGGACCAGAGAGGGCAGATGGTAATGGGAATTTGATAAAGTTGAAATGAAGGAGCCCATATTAAAATCTGAGTTGTTGACGGATGGATACAGATTGGTAGGGAATCTTGGATCCCCCTGTGAGCTGTAGTTGCCATGATTTCTCACTAGTTTACAGAGATTCTCTACCACTGTATTAGTTATTGTGTAAAAATTATCCAGCAACATAACACAATTATATTTCGCAAATTTTAGGTAGGAAATTTCTTATGGGTTGCTGTGGGGATTGGGAGGGGGCAGGGCAGATTCTCCTGAATTATCTATAACTAGCATAAAGGCAGGTGAAGTGTTTAGGACTTAGAACCAAAATATTATTCCTAGATCTTACCCAGACCCTAATTCCTTGCTTTAAGCTTCTGTTTGTTTGTTTAAATCTGTTTTCTCCAAGGAAAAGAAATCATATCTGATAACAGAACTAATGATGAAATAGCTTCATCAAAGAATGTCCTAAAATCACAGGGAGAAAATATCAGTAGTTACCTTTGTATTTGATTTTCCTGAAGTTGAAGATCAAGTATGTCTTTTAGGGGCAAGTGTGTTTGCTTTGGACTTGAGGTGAGTGTCTGACCTGACTCCAGCTTCTACTCTTTAGCACTTCCTACTGTCAGGTTAATGGACAAATGTTTAACAAGAATCTTCAAGCAAACCATATGTTCTGCTCTCATAGCCAGAAGACAAGATATTAGAGCCTTCAGACTGCCAAGAAAGGGAAGGTCAGGAAAAATTCAGTGAGGAACAGCAGCCAGATTCAGAATGCGTTAGTTTAGCTTGACTCACACCCAGCTACTTAAACGCCCCCCCCCCCATTAAAGGCAGCTGGACTTACTTGAATATAAAAGAATTCTAGTTCCACCTGCAGAAGTCTAAAAAAAATACTGATATGTGAAAAAGGAAGGGTGGAATCTGCCATTCATTCTGTTACCTTATAACACATTTGTTTTTTGTCTTTCCTTTGTTTTCTGTGTATTATACTCTTTCCACGATTTGCTATCTAGCCTTACCAGATCGCTCCCTTAAAAACCAACACAAAAAAATTAAAGAATCCTTTGCTTCTATTTCTGATTAGTAAATATGAAATTTGGTAAGAAACTTGTTGATTTACTGCAACATTCCAGGCATATCTGCTGATAGAAGTCAAGGTCCAAAGTCCTTTGTGGATGATTTGTCTCTTTCATCTATTGTATTTATGTATCGGTAAGTTTATGTGGGTATACACACAACACACACACACACACACACACACACACACACACACACACACACATACACACATGCTTCTAGACAATCCCAGAGATCCAACTTAAAACCAGTCAGATTTATTCTCTTTCTGTTCTTTGGGTATACCGAAAGTTTTTATTAGAATCAGAATATTTAGAATATTAGAATATTTACTTGAATATAAATGCTATAATCCAAGAACATATTCCACAGTAGGGGTGCTGAATGAATAAAGTAAAATAAAATGAATAAAAATAATGAATAAAAAATTTTAAAAATGAGTAAACTCCAATAAGGAAATAACCTTTCTCCCAATCATATACATGTAAATGACCTCATTACTACTATGCTTCTGTGGATGTGTCTGCATCACTGGAGATAAAATTTCCATTTGAATGAAATGGATCTTGTGTCAAAAATATGAGACATATGAACATTGAGAAACAGGACCTTGGAGACTGGGGTGTGAAATGTTCTCCGAACCCCACAGCTGGACATACTCTGCCTTGTAAGTCATTTACAAAAAATAAGTAATGAAAACTTCTATTTGGCCCAGTGACTCTGTGTGCATGGACCTTATCTACAGTATCAACACAGCCCCCTCCATTCCCTATTCTCTGATATATTACTCAGCAAATTAACAAAAATATCTGCTGTAGCAAATATTCTTGGAGCTCCCATAGCAGAAGCACAGTTAAACCGTACCAGGAGGGGGGCAGCATTGGGCATAACTCAGAAGACGCCAGCAGATTTCCTGATGCAGATCTGGGGAGTTCACCAACTCTAATTCATGGACTCATGACCCAAGTGGAGAGAAAGAGGAGAAAACTTATCATAGTTTTCTGTGGCTGTTTTTCTCTTCCCTTTCTCTTCATTCTCAATTTTAGCTTTCCGGAGCAATGTCACTGAATTCTGTGGACAATCTCCAGGAGAAGGAAGGGAAACTAGAGTAAAAGCACCTTTTTTAAATTCAGGAAAATCCCTGAGCCCCATCCAATTTTTTTTATTACCTATTAAAAAAAAAAAAAAAAAATATATATATATATATATATATATTTACATATGGCTCTTGTTTCTTTTCCTGGTCATGTTAGGCAAGTGTTAAGACAATTACAAGTTATTCCCTTTCTCTGGCTGAACAGTGTTCCCTATGGATGATGTAGCCCTGCCCACCATGTTCATTTCATACTTATTCTGAATTGGGAAAAAAATAAAGTTCACAACACACTCCAATTAAAAAGGACAAGAATCTAAAAGAATAAAATAGTTTGGCTGGTAGAAAGTAGACAGACTGTGACCACCCAGGTTACTTTGGCAGTGCAGGGCAGTGTTTCTCCTCTGGGTGCCAAGTGAAGTGGGCCACAGTCACGTGCAGTGTGTCACGACAGCCTAACCTTTGAATGCTGCTTATGTTCTTTTGTTCAGCACAGCGTTTTCTCTTCATCCCTCTGAACTAAACAATTCCAGTTCTTTGGCATCGGTGTTTCCATTTGCGAAAATTGTGTAACTCTATCTAAAGGGTGTCTTTCCAAGGCTTTGTCTTGCTGTGTATGGTGAAAGGATAAAAGAAAACTCACATCAAGAAGCCAAAAAAAAGTCTTTAGAATCAACAGGCTAAAGTGAAAGTAGTCTTCAGGGTGAGCTTGCATGAGAGTCTCTTTTGTGAAACAGCACAGAGCTTTTTTGTATGTTCATAACTCCATTATAGACAGGTGTGCGTTGATCTTGTTATGTGAAGACCCAGACACTCAGTGGAACCATAGACGTGGACTTCTGAGGGCTATGTGAAGGAGAAAGATAGTGTTGCTGATAACTATTTACAAGGGTGTCGTATGGAAAATTACAGTTTTTACTATAATCCCACATATAGACAGAGAAATTATTGAATCACTAAAAATCTGACAAGAGGCTTCTCTTTTGACATAGGAATCAAAGGCTTCCCTTCTGGAGGGGAGTGTTGAACTCACAAACTCAATGGAAATTATAATTTATCACTATACTTATAAAAATATCCTGCTGTTGGGCCCTCTCTGAGAATGGTCATTCACATATGTAGTAGCTTCTATTTCCTAAGTAGAATCTCTCATTCCATTGTAGCATTTTGACTGAAGGTGTTTTTCATTGAATTGATTGGGTAGGATGTAGAAGGCCTTAGCAGAAGAATTTGTGCTTCTAGTGATCCCTAAGTGTTTACTCTCCTGTGTGTGAGTTATTCAGACCATCTGCTTCTCCTTTCTTAACTTATTGCCTTTAAGCCATTTTGTTGTTCACATGTTTGCAATGGAAAGGAAAGAAGGTGTGGAAAGGTAGAGTCACTTTATAATTCATTAAACTTGTTGTTTAATGGTAAAGGAAGTGGAAAACTGGGAGCTAACATAAGCTCTATCAATTTCACACGTCTGTTACTCTTGTTGTATTTGAAAGGAAGTGATTGGAATTTAGTGGTTTTGCTATGAGATTTCTTGATAAACGTTATGCGCAAAGGAGCTTCCTCTCTTATGCAGATTGAGGTAAAATTCTGATGGGCTAAAGAGTAAATGCGCTATGAACATGAGAACAAATAAGCAAATAAGATCATTTCAGATAGCTCGAAGTGTGAGGAGGAAAACAAAGCAGGACAGTGGGATAGAGAACACTCCAGGGCTGGGGGTGGGATCAGGAAGGGAAGGTCTCTCCAAAGAGGTGTATTTAAGAATTGACTCCTAAATGATGAGCAGTAGCCTGGTGTCTGGGACCTCTGGGAAGCATTTCAGGCAGAGTCAGTGGCAGAAACAAAGTTGGTATGTTCCCAATGTTACTGACCCAGGTCCTTGGAATCTTTAATTAATAGAAATTGATAAGAAGCCAGAGGAGAAATTTAGTCAAGGTTTTACTGGGACTCGTCCTACAGCACAAGGGAGTGAAAATAAGTAACAGCTGTGCTTGCTCACTTCCCGAGGAAGTGACAAGCTGATTCCTTAAATGGGATGAGGGTGAGGGAGGATCGGTGGGCTGGGGAGGAGGCGTGGCTTACGTGGTCTGCCCACCCCTTTGGGAGATTCATTTGTTCAGGTGCAAGCACTGCAGTAAAGGGTCCTAGGTCCCAGGTCCCAGCTTATCTCACCAAGGACAGGAAGACCAACATAGTTGGAGCAGGGTGAAGGAGCAGGAAAGGAATCTCAAATAAGGTCAGAGGAGGCAGGGTCTAGAATCCAGACTTTACATCATATAAGGCTTTGTAATTCATCAGAGTCTGAATTTATTATAAGTGCGATAGGAAGGCATTGATAATTCTAAATAGGGAAGTTATATATACTTTTAAAAGAATATATGAATGAATGGATAGATGGATGAGTGAATGAGGCTCTTCTTTCCAATGAGGTCAGCTGAGAGGAAGCGGAGAACAGAAATTAGTAAAAACATACCCTGCTTCAAACCCTTAAAGTGTATGTTGCCTACAGAAATTTCTCAGACGCCGACTGGCGTATTTCTTTATATCAAGCTGGGAGCATCTTGCTGGAAATATCTCCTGGTGCTAACTTACTTTCTGAAACTTATCACACAAACACTTTATGAGTCTTTTTAGAAAAGATAATATGGAAATAACAAATTTATAACATAACATTAAAAGTATTACCTTTCACAAGAGAGTGGGAAGGAAAAATTCATATTGCTGTAAATATTTTGGAAGTATTTTGGGAACACGTCGGCATTTATGAAATATAAAAGAGCAGCCCAGGCTGGTTAGATTCTGCATTCATGTAGTTGTTGCTTCAAATAAAGGGGGAAAAGGAAGAACTGTCTGATTGGGATGTGACAAGTTGTTAACAAATGGATACATCGGAAGAAGCGATCAAAGTAGTATTTACTACCTCTATGGAATTTACTCCCTCAAGGGATTAACTCTCATGATTTCTTTCTTTATTTTTTGTAAAGATAATGGGAGTCATTACAGAATTAAATTTTAGTGCCTGTTTTAACCTTTGATGTTTTATGATGCACACAAACTTTTAAGCTTGCTTCAAACCTTTGAAAATCATCCAGGGGGAGAAAAAGACATCCTGTTACATGGAGGAGGGTAAATCTAACTGATATTTAATCTTTTTTATTCCTTTCAAAATCCCCGTAAATTAAGTATCATTTCTATTTTCCGAAGGAGAAGCTGAGTCTCAAAGGGGTTTAAATGACTCATCTAAGCTTACTAGCTGGTAATTGACAAAGGCATCATCTGAACCCAGATCTCTGATTCCAAGGCTGGGATCATTGATTGCTCCCCAACAGTTTGATCTTTGGTGCTATTTAAAAAGAGGCAAGGATGCGCACATGCGAGCTGATTTGAGAAACTGCATTCTTTATATATATATATATATATAAAAGAAGTTTTATAGTTTTATTTTGTTTTATTTATTTATTTTTGGCTGCGTTGGGTCTTAGTTGCTGTGCGCTGGCTCTCTTGCGTCGAGCGGGGCTACTCTTCGTTGCCATGCGTGGGCTTCTCATTGCGGTGGCTTCTCCCGTTGCAGAGCATGGGCTCTAGGCACGTGGACTTCAGTAGCTGTGGCACACGGGCTCAGTAGTTGTGGCTCACGGGCTCTAGGGCGCAGGCTCCGCAGCTGTGGCCCATGGGCTTAGTTGCTCAGCAGCATGTGAGATCTTCCCGGACCAGGGCTCAAACCCATGTCCCCTGCCTTGGCAGGTGGATTCTCAACCACTGTGCCACCAGAGAAGCCCCGAGAAACCGCATTCTTGACTTAAGCATGTTAAACACTCTATTACTGTCATTAAGGTCTTATCACCTAGTTACTAGTTATTTTTTTGAGGTAGCAGAGGTTATCTTTCTAGAGAAGGTCATCACCAGTGAGATGAGACTTGAGATAATTCTAGAAAGTGTTCATGCCTGAACTTCTCTCTGCTTCTGGCATGTGTGACACATCAGCATGACAAGTTTTAAAGATTTCTTTTTCAAAAGATAAGACATAACAGTGCCTAAGAATGCTGGGAAATGGGGAAGAAAGAGTGTGTTAGAAAATGGACAGATGTCCCTTATCTCTCCTTTGAGTTTAAGGCTGGCCTTAATGAATTTTTTAAATTTCTCAGAAGAGTTTATCATTGAGTCATAGACAATTCAGATACTCTAAGACATGCCCATATTTCTAATTTAGGAAGAAAAATTACACTTATTCCTATTTCCATGAAATCTGTAGATTTAATATCCCAGACTCTGAGACCAGATAGTCGACAATAGTTCAGATACAAATCCCAATAAGCTAAATAGAGGCAAACTTCTGCAAAGGCCTTGACTTAGCATACAAGAGAGCTAATCCCAACCCTGGTATAAGCACACATAAATTTAAGGTAGAAAGTTAAGTTCAAAAATAATTGCTTGTCTGGCAACACAATGCAGTAGATAAGAAAAAGAAAGAAAGAAAGAAAGAAAGAAAGAAAGAAAGAAAACCCTGTGTCTGATCCTGGTCATGCCAAAAATCGCAGCTTAATTTCTGACCAGGTGTTTAACGTCTCTGAAAGCATATCTGCATGAATATAATCAGAGCCTTGCATCATTTCCCTTCCAGTCCTAATAATGTGAGTTGTTATTCTTCCCTACCTTCTGTAACATTCTTCTGAAACTTAACAGGATACACAAGGAGTAGCGTTTATTCTCTTAGTGATCACCTGGGTTGACTGAGATCTTTGGTTTAAGAACTTGGGGAAAATCTTTTAATATTTATTTCTCACTCCTTTTTAGGATTATCTGGGAGCTTGCATTGTTCTCACTGCATCAATTGCATCCATTAGTGGGTCTTCCAATTCTGGATTGGTGGGCTTAGGTCTTCTGTATGCACTTACGGTACGTATGGATGAAAATCTCTCTCTTTTTGCGCAGTGCTGGAGGTACTTTCTGTATGTGGTTATTATCAACTCTTATTCGTGGATGTTAGAGAGGAGTTAGAAGTTCATAACAAGATGACAGCCTGCAAAGAGTAGTAGATTTGGGCCCAAACCCAGCATTTTAGGATGGCATGAATTCATTTCTGATATTGCAAACCAATGTTTAGAAAGTCCTCAAACACTATGGTCAGAGTTCTCCCAAGGCTGTTTGGAATTCTTATCCTGAGTTGCTCACCACACGTTTAGGGACACTAACTTGAATATGACTATAAATGAGGTAAATGGAAACAGAGGTCCATACAACTATCCGCTGTGCAGGGAAGTCAGGACAGTTCACAGAACAGTGACATCTGAGGACCCTTGAAGAAGAGCAGACACTTTCTTTGCCAACTTTATCCCATGACATCCTCTCTGGTCTCTGATATCCTGCAGCACTTATGAATTGACCTATATGAACTGTCCAAGTCATCCTATCCCCTAATATCCAGTGCTTACAAAAATCGTGACTTCATTTTATATGTGTTCGTTGTTTTTGTCGCCTGACACAGATAACCAATTATTTGAATTGGGTTGTGAGGAACTTGGCCGATGTGGAGGTCCAGATGGGGGCAGTGAAGAAAGTGAACAGTTTCTTGACTATGGAGTCTGAGAACTATGAAGGCACCATGGGTATTGTGCTGAATATCATTTTGTTTCACTTAAATAGTTATTTTAAAAAAAAGATTCGTTGTGTGTCAGGCACACTGTCATTTTTGCTTTTGTTTTCCACTTCAGTAGCCAGAGAATCCCCTCTCATCTTGACTTTGCTTGATAAGGTACACCTGAACCTGGAAAAGATGTGATTATTTAGGCCTGAAAAGCCTTGGATACAACCAGAGTCCAAATTGATATTATTTAGTAATACTTAAAGAGAATGATATGTTTGGACTTTATTGTATTAATTACCAACCTAAATTATGAACTATTCTATTCTCTTTCTCCAGACCATATTAACTTAGATGGCAAGAAACTTGGATCTTAAAATACTAACTGAGATTCTTAGCCTTGCTAGAATAAAACCGGCAGAAAATTCAATACTGAGGACAGACTAATCTTCCTTAAATGTAAATCTCATGCTTCAGATGCACTCTTTTGCCTAAATCCTTCAATAGCTCTCCAGGTCTTCAAGGACAAAATCCAGCTAACTTAGCTCAGTCTGCTAGACCCTTTGTTAGTCAACCCTTACCCACCTATCTACTCTCATTTCTCATCATCCACCTATACACCTTTTACTCGGGCCATACCAACATGCTATGCTTTCTTTATATCTTTGTTCTTCTCCCTCTATATATTTGAAACAAACTTCCCTACCTCTTATCCTTTAAGATTCATCTCAGGCACCGTCTCCACTTGAAACCCTCCTGGAACTCTTGGGTTACCACCATCTCTGCTCTCAGAACACCTCGGATTGGCCTCCATCACGTGACTCTCCATGCAGTCCTGTAGGGGCTAACTCACTTGCATGCGTCCCCCGGGCACAATGAGCACCTTGAGGCATGTCTTCCATCTCCATACTCCCAGCATCCTGCACAACACCTTTCACATTTGAAGCACTCACATATTTGATGACCAACTGAGTGAACAAATGAATCCATTCACAGATGAACCACCATGAATAGAATTGAGTGATGGAATGCTGGGAGACATGATGCCCATTAATGCTCCAAAACAGACACACAAAAGCTATTCTTGAAGTTCTTAATCAAGAGGGTTTTACTCTAAATGAAATTTTAATTAAAAAAACTCAGAACTTGTTTCAGTACTACTTTCAGTTTAGAAAAAAATTATGTGTGTATGTATAAATGTATATAAGTATGTGTGTGTTTCTTTCTACCTCTCTGTCTCTGTCTCTGTCTCTGTCTCTCTCTCTCTTCCCTTACCCCATCTCCACCCCCCAGATCCTTCTCAAGTTCCAGAACACTGGCCTCAGGAAGGGGAGATCAAGATTCATGATCTGTGTGTCAGATATGAAAATAATCTGAAGCCTGTTCTTAAACACGTCAAGGCTTACATCAAACCTGGGCAAAAGGTATGGAATTCACTGCCATTTGATTTATTTCATACAAACCCTCAGATGGAACCACTCCATTGCCACCTGAGCTCTTTAGACATCCCAGCCAACCACAGCCTCACTGGGCTCCCATTATATTCCCTACACTTTATAGGTCAGGTCATTTGCACAAAAGAGAAAAGGGAGAGAGTGGATCCAGATAAAATACACATTCTCTAAGTTGTATTGCCATTCATTCTTCTCCCATGAAGATCAAGAAAGTGAACAATAGGCATGTTTTTCAAAATTTCTAGCTTTTGGCTCATGACCATTCCAGATATCCCCTTGAGAACTTTTGTGTTTATACTAGCTCTAGTCCCAAAATGATTTATTTTAGTTATTGTAAAAAGAGCAAGTGTGCAGAAAAATGGACTCATTTTACATTTTGTTATAAAATCATCACTTCTAAGATAAAGTGGAACACTTGTTTGCTAGGTCAACAATATACTAAATGCAAAAATGAAGTCACAAAGGTTAAACAACACACCCACATAGAAATCAAAAGAGTTAGAGTGGAATCATTGAAGATTTGTTGAAGACCCCATGTTTTTAGCTTAATAATGATAATTCCTAAGGGAGATCTGAGAAGAAAATGATTATTTTAATGTAACTGTTTACATAGAGTTGCAGTTTCATCATGGTGTCTTACCTAAGGTAAAAATACTTCTGCCTATTTTCTATCTTTTGTCTGAGTCCTCTTCTCTCTGAGTGACAGTTGATTTCTTAGGTGGGCATATGTGGTCGCACTGGCAGTGGAAAGTCATCGTTATCTCTGGCTTTCTTCAGAATGGTTGATATATTTGATGGTGAGTTACTAACTAAACTTTTTCATTAGCTGTGTGATGCTCTTCCTTAAAAAAAAAAATGCAACATCGACTTACCTAATCCTGCAGAAATAAAAAGTAAATATTTATAAGTACTCTGTGTCCTGAAACCCATGATTTGAGACAGGTATCCCAGATAAACAGTATAGGAGTAAAGAAAAAACATAGAATTGGGGAAATAAAGTTATTAGCCCTAAACTCAGCTCTAGATATTATTATTAGACCATTCTATTAAATTGGTAAAATGAAAACAAGACCATCCATTTTGAATAGCAACAGATGGAGGTGGCATTTCAAGAGGAAGGAAGAGAGAAAAAGACTGTCTCGCTTCCTGAAAACTAAATATATATATATATATATCTTTCCATCAAAGGAATAAAAAGAAGATAAGTAATCTGCATTTTAATTTTGGTGCATGACTTTTACCATCATCTTCTTAATAACATGGTTTAATTATGTTGAACATTTTGTTAGGAGGCAACCATTGCTGTAAAGTGCCAAGCACATGTTGACAATATACAAAAATATTTAGTCATCCACAAAATTATTAATAATATTGAACATGGAAGTAATCTAATCTTTGCTTTAGAAAAAATATGTCATTATTTAGTCTATCAAGTGACCTATAAATAGGCCAACACATATGCCATCTTGAATGAAAGGAGATCCATCAGCTCAAGAAGTACTTAACTATTATTATCTGTAATGACTGTGATAATGGTGATAGTACCTCACATTTTTATCATCTTTGACAGTTTATATTATTTAATTTAATCTACACAACGGCTCTGTGAGATAAAGAGGTCAGTTTATGAACAACAAAGTTGAACTGTGGTCATTGCAGGTTCTTTGGGGTTTAGATTCAGTGACAGGGTAAGTATCTGCCTCTAGGTGAGCAGCTTGCTCTTTCCATGGCTGATAATAAGACATAGATACTTTAAGGATTTTCTGTGGGATTTGCATTATAAGCCAATTACATGATCCAAAGACAATTGATTGAAACTTTTCATTAAAAAACTGTGGTTATGATGAAACATATTAGATTAGCCATATTCTCATGAGTCCAGAAACATCATTTCAGGCCCCATGAGGACTATGATGACTGTCTTTTTAATACTGTTAGGTGAGTGAGATTTTAATAGATAATATATTATTCTTGAAAGAAAGTTTAAGCTAACATCTTGCCTGCTTTTGGGTCTAAATCCAGCTGGAAAAGGGACTCCAGTTGCCATTCTTCTCTGGGCACTCTCATCTCATAGAGCAATATTGTCTTTGCACAAAGCGATATGATAAAATAAATCTATCAGGGAAAGGCAAGGACATCAAGATTGTGCAAGTCTATGTACAGTGTGGAAAAATTCACTAAAATGTGATACCTATGTCATAGAATTTACTTGTAATGCACTGTACTGTTCAATCAATAAACAAGTGAATAAGACAGACAAAAATGCCCATCTTCAATGATCTTGTATTCTAGTTGGGGGAGAGAGACAATAAAAAAGATCAGTAAATGTATATAGAATGTCCTATGAAGGAAAATAAAGCCAAGAACAGGATAAAGGAATATTGGAAGGAAGAGGAGCACTGAGGGAAAAAAGTACTTTTGGTTTGTATGAACCACATAAACTGCATAAAAAGTGGAAATCCCTTTAGGAGAAAATACATAAGAGCAAGTATCACCGAAATGTATATTTTTCATAGAGACATATCATGATGTTTTTAATACCTAAATGGAAAGCTTCCTCTTCTGAATTTCAGTTCTGAACTAGGAAAGTACTTCCAATTTGTAAACAAATATCACTTTACTCGTGATTTTACTACATGCCGCCATTTTTGTTTTTCTTTAACAGGAAAGATTGTCATTGATGGGATAGACATTTCAAAACTGCCGCTGCACACACTACGTTCTAGACTTTCAATCATTCTGCAGGATCCAATACTATTCAGCGGTTCTATTCGGTAGGTGACGTATTCAGCAGAAACTCATGTGCCTCAGGACTTACCCTTTGGTTCATAGGAGGGTTTTACTCAGAATTGCTTTTCAGGTAGGTGTGAAAGTTTGTCACCAAGATGATGAGGTCAAATGTTCTGTCCCACAGTTTGGATTGGGGCACCTACAGTGGCTAAATTAACCTATAGAAGCCCATCCTTTGTGCCTCCAGCAGTTCATCTCTTCTATCCGACCCTACAAACATCACTTTTTCCTCTGTACTTGGGGACAGTGATTCTTGGCAGACATTTCTGAGGTGTCCACCCTACAGGCACCCTGCCTATCTCTTGTGTGTCTGGTCTGGCCTCAGCAGATATTGAGTTTGGTTTATACCTTGATTCCCTCCCATCACCCACAACTTCTCCTTCTGCCGAAATTGCTCTGAAGAAGCTGCTACAGCCTTCTCCATGCCTGGTTTGTGGTTTCTCATGAAAAAAAAAAAAAAAGAATGGAGGTATCTACTCTTTGCTAGGTCCTTTAAATATTGATATATCATCTCATCAAATCCTCAGGGCACTGCTCTAGTGTTCATATTATTGTCCCCATTTTACAGATGAGGATTTTGAACCTCAGAGAAGCTGTAGCTTGGCCAAGTTCATATACCTAGTAAGTGGTAACACTGCCGTTCCAAATAAAGTTTGTCCAGTGCCAAAGTCCACTGTGTCATCGTCCACCAGATCATGGCTCTTATTCCATCCACCCTCTGTTCTCTCTTGTGCCCCTCCTCTATCTACTTAACTGCAAAGTATTTGCCACCTTTTACTAAATATTCCTTGTCTTGAAGAGAAGATGTATGTAAGATTGCTCCATATTCAATTGTAAAATTACTTTAATTAAAAGTTCTGGGCGTATCAGATTATTTAGCAATATCATAGTAAATCTATATCTCTGAATATATTTATTATGAATATTGTTATTGTGATTGGTGCAGCATAGCTCATCTGAAATAGCATTGCATGTTCCCATATAGATTTCTGTATTTAATGTCAGTTCTGTAGGAATAATTTGCTAGACACTATTCAAGTTATATTAAATATAATATGAAAGTAGATGTATCCAATTTAATGAATTTTATCAAATCTTATCATGCATTTAAACTTACTAATTATATCATCGAAAACCATTGCCCATACCATTCAGGTCATTCATTCACCCATCAAGCATGAATTGAATGCCTGTTCTATCCTAAGCACTGTTGTAGATCCTGGGCATACAGCAGTAACCAAAACAAATAGGATTTACACTTTAAGGAAAGAACAGCAGTAAGCAAATGTACATTAAAAATCATTTTTAAAATTTATTCACTAATTAACTGATTTTTTTCCTACAGATTTAATTTAGATCCGGAGTGCAAATGCACGGATGACAGACTTTGGGAAGCTCTAGAAATTGCTCAGTTGAAGAATATGGTCAAATCCCTACCAGGAGGTCTAGGTATATTTTCTAAATGATACATTTATTTTTTTACATATGCAATGAATTCTACATATCTACATTTTTTGCTGGAATCACATAATTCTAGTGTTAAATATCCTTATATTTAAAATAATCTCCTAAAGGTCATTAGGACACTTGAAAATCTAGCGTTTTTGCAGGGGGTGCAAGAGGATGAAATCTTACAACCTTCTGTTCTATGCAAGTAGGCCAAAATATTCCAATTAATACATTTATCTCTTCGGTCTTTCCACCATTGATGGATATAGATCACTTTAATTAGAATGTTTCCTTGTGGTCATTCTACTCACATGATTTACGTGATCGCTTAACCCTCAGTAGGTAGATAAGAGGACTGAAAAGGCTGTTAGGTCCAAAGAGTACTTGGTGCCATTTAGAAGCAGGTATTTTCTCCACAGTAGCAACCATTTTCTTTGCTGCCAGGAGGGCATATTCCTTTTACTTACATAACATAATTTTTTGGAAGACATTATTTTCTATTACCTAGCTGCAGGATCAGTTTGGGTACTTGTGTAAGATATGAAACATGTACTCAAACGATCCCTGAGTTAAATTCAGTCCCAGATGTAGTATAATTTCTGGCAAATAACCGATGATAAAAACAAAAGAGCAATGTGAATAATGAAAGAACAACATGATTAATGAAACAAGAGAGAGTTCACGATATAGTCTTTATTCATAAAAGCGAACATCTGTAGTTTGGGACTTCTGTTTCCTTAAAACCTGAACACATTTAAGAAAGCATCGGAAAGATTAATAGTTGGTTGATATTCTAATTTTAATACATAATATGTAGTTGCCAAATTGATTGTGTTGTTTGACATCTAGTTTTTGTGTTTTTTTTTTAATTAACCCACAAAATAAAATGATGTTTATTTGTTAGTTTATTTGGGAAAGGGGACTCAAAAACAATACCTTTTATGATTATAATTTAGTCCCAAGGTAAAGGCATCCCACAAACGAAATTGGGGCAGCGTGTCTTTAAGGATAGTTTTACTGACTTTGCCTGTGTCACTGTGGGAGTAATTTCAGAGGTCTGGGTGAAATTTCCCATAATAATTTTTGATGTCTGCTCTAGAAAGCCCAGCTAATGTACTTGAAATTGAAAAGTCTACTTGCGATAATGCTTACAGACCTTTTTTCCTTGGTATTTAGAGACTCTGCCCTCCCCCCATTAATAACTGGAAAGGCAGACAATTACATCTTTATAGTTCTCTTCACTAACATGAGACCTGCATGTACGTGTTTTGAATCATGGGCATAGTGTTTGGGGGTTATGGTACAGTGTAAGCAACAGGGAATTGCATTTACACTATGTAATTGAATATTGTTTATGCTCATTGTCTTAATAAAGATTACATCAGTGGTTTGATAATGATCTGGTTCATGTCAACTCTAGTGAAGAACATTCATCATGCCCCGCTTCCTTTTTATTTATTATATACATTAAAATTTGGAGAATAGATGCATAGCCTCCAAGCATGAGAAATTATAAGAATTTGATGCAGTGAGGCAATAATCAATAGAAATTTCCTCTCAGAGCCCTACTAAAAAGTGTTTGAATCCTAATAATATAGATTATTTTGGAAATAGAACTTAAGCTAAACTCACAGTAGTACTTTATAAAATGTGGTTGAAACCAAAAAAAAAAAAAAAGAAACTATAATGAGGACATAACTCATTTATCCATGCAATAAAGTTTCATTCAGCTACCATGTCAGATGCCAAGTGGTAAGTACTGGGGATACATTGATAAACAAAAACAAACCCAGTCCTTACCCACTAGGAGCTTAAAGTCCAGGGGGATGATATAATGGAAGGAGAACAGGTACTGGAGTTGAGAATATTCTGTTTCTTATCAAGCTCTACTACCAGTTAACTAGGTGATCTTGGGCAAGCCACATCATCTCTCTGGGCCTTGGATGATTATATTAAATAATTAAATAATCTCCAAGGTCTTCCAGTCTTTAAAATATTTAACAGTATTTTATATCCAACTATAAGGGGGAATTTACCACCTGTTTTCAAACACAGGGTGACCCAGGATCATCTTCATTTTCCCCAATTGAAGTTCCTCTTTGCTTTTCCAATATGAAATCCTTGCACCAGTACAAAGTGATATGCAGCATGTTCCTGTAGGACATAATGTGTTTTCTACTACTTTGCCCAAGGAAAATGTTAGTATCATTTCTTTAATGAAGTCCTTGCTTCTTTTTTTGATTTAGATGCAGTTGTCACTGAAGGTGGGGAGAATTTTAGCGTTGGACAGAGACAGCTGTTCTGCCTTGCCAGGGCCTTTGTCCGCAAGAGCAGTATTCTCATCATGGACGAAGCGACAGCTTCCATCGACATGGCCACAGTGAGTGCATTATCTAAGCTTCTTTAAATTAATGAGTTGAAGAAATGCATGTGAAAATTACAATTTATTTTTCCTGATTGGATTCTGAATCCTCTGTACTATTGTTCTGAGTATCTTCTCAACCACCTCCTTGATCAACCAATGATACAGCACAATAGAATTTCAATAAAGGAGACTTGACTCTTCTTGTAAAGGACCTCCTGTTGTCAATAAACATCATATAAATTTGTCATCACTTTTTTTTCTAGTTTTATTTTATTTTACTTTATTTTTCTCCATTCTACCTCTTTTTATTGAAGTATAGTTGATTTACAATGTGTGTTAGTTTCAGGTGTACATTAAAGTGATTCAGTTATACATACACATATATCTGTTTTTTTCAGTGCCATCACTTTTTGATAAATCCTCAGAACAGTAAAATTCCAGGGCTCAGTTGATGAGAGTACTGTACTGTATTCAAGTATTCAAGTGTTGTGTCATGGAAGTTCTAAGATGAAGTATGCAAATCTCTATTTAATAGAATCTATTGATAATCGAAACCAATCATTTTCTAATGCAATTTGAAGATGGAGTCATTATAATTAATGTTGGCTAGAATTAATAATGGCCTTCTCAATGTATTCATGGTAACGAGGCAGAAACTTTGCCTTTTGAAAGAAATCATTTAAAAGTGTCAAATAGGGGGAGGGATAAATTAGGAGTTTGGGATTAACATATACACACTACTGTATATAAAATAGATAATCAACAAGGACCTACTGTATAGCACAGGGAACTCTATTCAATATTCTGTAATAACCTATATGGGAAAAGAATCTGAAAAAGAATGGATATATGTATATGTATAACTGAATCACTTAGCTGTACACCTGAAACTAACACAACATTATAAGTCAACTATACTCCAATATAAAATAAAAATTAAATTTAAAAAAAGTGTCAAATATGTCCAAGAAGGATCTGTCTGGAAGGCTGTGATTGAGTGGGGAAAATATCACATTGAACTGCTATCAATTAATGTTGTTCTTATAAAAGTTAACTTGATATTAAAAATTTGGTATCAGAAAGGACAAAAATAAAAATCTTATTTCTTTTCTTACTGTACACTTTAGATTGAATAAAACTACCCAAAAAGGTGAAACAGTTTCAAGATTATTAAGAGCCATATATATGGAGATGCTAATTTGACATCATTTATTTGTATTAAGTAAGACTAATCAGTTAAAGTACCTATTCAAAGTTTATATATCCTTCTCGGAGTTAAGATAATTTAAAGCAATGAAGTAGTTTCTAATGAAGCCATTTCACTAAGTAAACATAACTACATCAAAATTAGTATTAATTACTAAGTTCTGACAATATTGTGGCTTATTGTAAGGATAGTACTGCCTCAGTAAAGATGAGAGAGAGAGAAAGAGGGAGAATAAGAATGAATTCATTGGCAATAAACCATGTGATTGGAAGAAATAGCTCCTTCACTTTAAGACTTAGGTAATCGAGCTTTTTTTCTAAGAGAGAGGTAGAATCTTTACCCAGGACATCTTTTAAAATATAATGATAACAATGGTTTGTGGTGGGAATAAAAATAGTTCCTGCCTGGAATGTACTTTTATGGGTCAAAATCCAAATTTTTAGCATGTACTTGATTTTTTTCCTTTCCTGACACAAAACTTAACACTATTTTAGGGTTTTATTAGTTTTGAATACATCCTTTTTAGTGGCATAACTCAAGTGAGCATTTCCACACCCATTTGGTTTCATTTTCCTCATTCAGTTTCCTGGCAATAAATCTATCAGTCATTCCTAGTTGATAAACTGAGTTTTATTTGCATTTTGAAGACACTGCAGAAGCCAGCTGGAGCTTACTGCTGGGCACTGCTCGCTGTTAGGCCTTCTGCAGAAGACTTAGCAGTGAGAGTTCTCAGAAGAGAGTGGGCATGTTGAAGCATTGTTCTTGGGGACACAATATCAATATTATGGCAAGAGAAAGTAGTCCAGAGAAAATTCAGACTCTATTTATTTTTTGGCAGGAAAACATTTTGCAGAAAGTGGTAATGACAGCTTTTGCAGACCGCACCGTTGTTACAATAGCTGTAAGTATGGGCGACAGAGTTGATTTACTGCTCTTTGGTTTTTCTTCCAAGATTCAATATTCTTTATTTTTGAGCAATTAAAATATGTTGAATCATGTATTTCTCTGCTAATATTTCTGTATCCGTACAAAAAAAAGAAAAAACAAAAACAAAAAACAGCTATGCTTTGAAAGTCTTTACACTGTTTTTTCCCAAGCTGTCTGCTCTACCTTCCTCTGCTAGGTTACAATGAAAGAACATTCTCAGTCTCGGGATTCCAGCAGGTCATGGCCTGTACTTTTTCACCAGATACAGATGGCAGTTCATATGGGATTATTCTTTTTTTTAATAATCGAATTGTCTGATGATCAGTTTCAGAAGCAAAATTCATTGGTTTGACTCCCTAGTCTGCTACTATTTGCACTTAATTTCTATGTTCCTATTTACTTAGCTGCTTGCAAAAAGACAATGAGACAGCTGTTCTGCCTTGCCAGGGCCTTTGTCCGCAAGAGCAGACAATCAAATTGAAAAACTGCTTAAATCTTTGTAATGCCCATTATAGCTTACTTCAAAGAGGCCATGGTTTTGTCTCTTCCTCTTTGCAGATGGATGGATTCTTACTGACATTCAGGCTTAAATTTAACAGAACTACTTTTTAAATGAATTGCTTAGACATTTTCCCTCTTGCTGATTCTTTTCTCTTCTTTCCATTTTTCTTTTCTCTCCAGCACCGTGTCTCTTCAATCTTGGATGCAGGCATTGTTTTAGTCTTATCTGAGGGTATATTAGTGGAGTGCGATACAGCTCCAAACTTGCTCGCTCTCAAGAATGGCCTCTTTTCCACTTTGGTGATGACCAACAAGTAGACATCCTGAGCTACTCTGCCAAGTAGCCCATTCTCTGGTAGTTATCTTAGCGACCTCCCCCCAGTAAGGCCGAGCAAAGGCAGAGATTAGAGGGGAGGGAGGTGTTGAGGGAACCAACTCCAGGGTATTATTATACAAATCGGTTCAACCAGGGTGCTTCCGTCGTGCTCAATACAAACAAGGCACTTGAATATGTTTTCAAATGTATACATGCACGAGAGAGAGTCGGAAAACCTGGACCCAGATTTACCTCTATCTTAAGGAACAATTTCTCTCTTCCTTGAGGATGTTCTGTAAGCGTCCTTAAAGTACCGTACACGTGATGTTCCTTACCTGTCCTGAAGAATGCATTGTTTAACTTAATAATTACTTAAGTTTAACAGTTGAGTCATAGGCGTTATGTATGGAGTGCTTGCTTGCGCTTCCAGTTTTGTGAATGATGCATGGGAGAAAGGGTACCCTTTGAAGTGCAGCTTTTTCAAGGGGGCTGGAAATGATTCCCCATCCGGGCCCACCTTCTGTAAACTGGGCCTAAGTAAAAAGAAATCCACTTTCTCTCACTTTCCCAGCGAACTCTGTGATTCTTTCTGCCCTGGAGTCACTTGATTAACTCATTCACACTAAAGTGTGAATGACTTAAGGAGTGAGAGAATTGGCTAACTTGAAAAATGTTCCTATAATATTTTCCAGAATTTTCTCACTGAAGAGATGGGGAGGATCCTGCTCCCCTGAAAAAGGCAGGTTAAAAGAGGAAAAACAGACCTTTGTTTACTCAAAGAACTAGTTTTCTTTACTCTGCATGAAGCATGGTATTGTTGGGTGGTCCCATTTAGTCAATACCTGAAGGATACTTGAGCATAATTTGTATTTTTTCATCAAAAAATTATGTTCTCTTACCCGATTTCTGTTCTCCTACATTCACTGATACTTTTCTGTGTACTTGTATATCTTTCACCCATTCTTCATTTCAAGACCACCAGTGTGGAGGTGGCCACCAGGATACCTAGAGTTCTTTCCCCTGGACACACAGAAAGCTGTGGAGGAGAACAGATTACTGTGGGATCAACTCCTTTTCCCAGGCTTATAGGAAGGAGAGCTCCACCAATTTGTGGTAGACCCCTTGTACAACAATCCTCAGCTCTATTAAGAGTAACTATTTTTCCTTCCCTGATAAAAGTTGTTCTGTTACTTTTGGTAACTGCCACTGAAAATTGTGGAATAACTTTAAAGATAACTTTCTCAGGCTTCTAAAAAGCAGCGCTCATACCCCAAAATAGTGCATGGCATTTTTTTAAGGAAGATGATCTATTCTTCACTCTTGATGAAATTAATTTCTCTGGAGCATTTTGAAAATTTCATCATTGCTATGACAATTGATACCACACTTCGTCAAGTGAAAAATACTTTGGAGTAATAGAATAAACACTTGATATATTTATTTCTATAGGCCAAGTTTTTCAATATTTTTAAAAGTAAACATTATTTTAGAATATCAAGGCAATGTTTATAATACACTGTTTATGGATTTAGAAGCCAGGTTTTTAAAATATCTATGATATGGTTATTGAAGAACTAATTTTTTTGAAGGAAATGCATAGCAGCTATTAAATAGCTCATTATGTTTATTTTTTTTCTAAATGCATGGGGATGCAAGTGGCTCTGGTCCATTCTCAAAGATAGATAAACATTATCCTTCAAAGTGTGATAATTCCTAAATATATACCATTCATTACCTGTATTTAGTGAATGATGTAGGTTTGTCTATAGATGTTGAAAATAGTGGTGAATGTTCTAAGCTGTCATCTTTATCACATTCCATAGTCATGTTGCTTTCCCCCTCTAGTTGTGAGTGCCAGCCAGGATTGCTTGTTTTTCTGAAAGCATGAGCATTGAGACTACCCCATCTGCATGGCCCAGGGCAAGTGATAAGCCTTTGCTTCTGGGGATGGCTTTAGGTTGGACTTGGGGTTGTTAGGAGAAGACACTTTGGAAGACTATGCATCAGCTAAACAAATGATATTTCTAGGTTCGGCAGTCCCATCTTCATGCTGATGTTTTGACCTGTTCAGTCCAGGTCCTATATGGTGGGCCCTGGCCACATGTGGCTACTGAGCACTTGAAATGTGGCTGGTCCTATTGAGGGGTGTTGTAAGTGTGAAATACATACTGGATTTCAAAGACTTAATACTAATAAAAGAAAGTAAAAGACCTCATTAATAATTTTTATATTGGTTACATGTTGAAATAACATTTGGGGTATATTGGTAAAATACATTACTAAAATAAATTCCACCTGTTTATTTGTGCTTATAAAATGTGGCTTCTAAGAGATTTAAAATTACATGTGCCTCACATTTATGACTCACATTATATTTCTATTGGACAGCACTTATCTTAGCAAGAGTAGTGAAAAGGTCCACTGCAAAGACTTTTCCCTTGTAAATCCTAACGATAAAAAAATTATAGTAGCTGACATTTATTATTTGCTCATATGTATCAGACAAAGTCCTGAATTTTTTTTTACATGGATTATCTCATTTGATCCTCACCACCGTTCTCCAAGGCAGGTACTATGACGACCATCATTTCACTGATGTGAAAGGTGAAGCATACAAAAGCTGTTTGTTGCTCGAGATTGCACAACCAAAACATGAGTCCATTCTAACTTCAGAGCCTGCATTCTTAGCCATGATGCTAAGAATGA
The DNA here is from genome assembly GCF_965194805.1 of Balaenoptera borealis. Taxonomy (NCBI): domain Eukaryota; kingdom Metazoa; phylum Chordata; class Mammalia; order Artiodactyla; family Balaenopteridae; genus Balaenoptera; species Balaenoptera borealis. The sequence continues at coordinate 18,530,477 of NC_138870.1, read as the reverse complement.
CAAGTGAACAATCCTCTAAGTACCAGATCCTCCCAACAAAATGGTCTGATGGCAGAGTGGAAATAGCTCACACTTTGAAGTTAATAAGTCTGGTGTGGTTGCTGGTTCTGCTACTTATTATCTGTGTGATACGCTTTTGCTTTATCTCTATGAACCCCAACGGTCTCCCCTATAAAGTGGAGAGAGATAACACCCACATTCGAGGAATGTTCTGATGATTAACAAGTATGTGTGTGGAGTACCTAATGTATAATATATGCTCAGTAGGTGGTAGCTTTTATAATGATGAATTACTAACACCAAAGCTTCTCTCCAGAGGGTACCATGTGGGAAGAGAGGATGAATGAGTGGCAGTGATCTCTAAAGGCAAAGAGACAGCATGCCTACCTAAAGTCCTGGATAATTCATTTTAACACTGCATGCCAGAATGGACTTCCCCACATGGTCTTCCTAGAATTGAACCACCTTCCAGAGTTCTTCAAATTGTGTGTTAGCCCACGGAATTATTGACTCTACTCAAGAGATAATTTTAGTCTAGATTAAACTATAACCCAACTGGTTCACGATGACTCTTCTTATCATTTAATTACTTGACAAACATTTGTTAGCCTACTCGCATTTCCATGAAAATGATGAAACTACTATACTAGCTACACCCAATTTAATACAGCCTATATAAGACCATACTGGCCGGTGTTTAAAAGTATGTAAATCAATCATACTTTAAATAAGAAAGAAAAAGAGGGGCTGTGCTTCTTGCACCTCCTGGCTTCCCAAGATAAAGAAATGTCCTTGAATAATCAGTGAAATATGCATTTTCCATTGCTTTGGCTGGTGTCCTGAAATTTATAACGAATACATTTATTCTTTTTTCACTCACAGCATCGGGTTCACACTATTCTGACGGCAGACCTAGTTATTGTGATGAAGCGAGGAAATATTTTAGAGTATGACACTCCAGAAAGCCTCTTGGCCCAGGAAGATGGAGTATTTGCTTCTTTTGTTCGCGCAGACATGTGAAGGAATGTCTTAAAACCATACGTGTATTTAAAATAATGCTGTCATAACCTACTTAAAGGATCATCAGCTTGGCCTTTGGAAAGTGGCATCTTAAACTTTTATATGCTTTGGTGAAGCTTACTTGTTATGTTGTGGAATTTTGTAGTTAGTAACAATATCACTTTACCAGTGAATATTGTGTTTTCTATGTTGACATTTATTCTTCCTGGTTTTTTGTTTTGTTTTGCTTTCCAAGCTATTACTGCTTAATATGTTTATTACTGATGCTTTTTTCTAAAGATTAAGCCACATCACCTTTAAGAATAACAGGTTGTATTAAAACATGTAAGCTACTTTAAGTGGTAAATCAACGGCTATGTTTAAGTCTGGTAAATATCTCTCAGGCGTAGAAGTTACAATGAGTGTTCAGTATTATTGTACTCTGATTTATAAGAATATATTTTCCTTTTTGTCTCCAGATGTTACTGGAAGAAAATAAAAGGTAGACAGCTTTTCTAGTCAGTTAGAAAGTGAAACACTCAAATTCATTATCTGGGGTCTGAGAATATTTTCTGTATTCATTAACATTAGTAATACTGATGTTTCTTTTAGCAGTCTCTTTTTTTCATCTAAATTGTTTCCTGTCACCAAGAAGTCATCACATTTATAATAATGCTGTAAAGCCAAAACCTTCACTAGAAAGATCATGAAAAGAGTTTGAAAATTTGACAAATTATACCCAAGGTTCCATTTTTCCCTGTCTAGTAAGAGGAGAGTTCTTAAGATATCAGGCATATTGTGCCCTTTCCAGACTGAAGTTCAAAGAGTAATTAGGCTCAACCTTTCAGCGGCAGGTCAGCTACAGCTTTTTATGGTTTATTTAATCATTAGATGTGGTTAATCATCAAGCCCTAAATTTCCTCAAGCCCTAAAATTCCACATTATTCAAAATTAGGGAGCACAGGCAAGTGGCCTTATTTTCACAGGATATATGTATACATACATACATACGTATACATCTGTAGGTGTACATATATATGTAAAGCAAGTATCTATTTCTAGGTGGAAGAGTGTACTTCTTTTAGACATTTATGCCCAATGGTGTCACACATGTATACATTTCCTCCTGCTCTAATTTTAATGTACATGTAAAAAGTGTATCAAAAATGTTATTCTAATTTTAATGTGCATGTTCACAGTGCATTAAAATTTATGACATATTAGTGTTATGCTTGCTTAAATGTAAATTAATAGATTCAAAAAATATTAAAAGTTACCTTCACTGTCATGCTAGCAGCCAAAGCTTTCTACTGCAATTCTGTACCTGTTTGTATAAATATCATTGATTTTCATGTGAGGATCCATGGGCATTGTAAGATTGTGAAGAATTATGATTGATGAAAAAAGAGAATATATGCTCCCTCCCTATAGTTCTTGTGTTCAATTTATTGTATTGTGTATTCACGCTTGCCTGATGTTTACCTAAAATAAGTTTCACGAGGATGGACAAAAATGTTCTATGATATTTAGCTCAAATTGTCACCTTTCATTGTATATATAAAACTTCATTGGGAGAAAAATCCTCTTATTGTTTCCTAAAAGCTAAACAGAACAGAATCAGTAACTATTGATTTGATCTTGAAAATATTTTCTAAACATTCCACCAATCTCCTCACAGTATTTCTGGCATTCAAATACTTTGTAAGGCTGAATTTACATGATGCTTGTTACCAAGTTATACCTCAATCTCACAGAGAAACTGGGATTTATCCACTGATGTAATCCCTCACAATATTTGTAAATTCTACTGCTATCCAAGCAACATCAGCAGAAGCATATCTAATTACACTAAACAGAAAGTCATGTTTACTGTTTTTACACCTAAGTGGTCACTGGTTTCCTCATAACTTTTAGTCACTTGAGTGTTTAATTGTTTACAAAACTAAATTGACTGAAAAGTCAAGGATGATTTTTTAAATTGTTTAATCATTTATTGTGTTATATGTATGATCTATTGAATATAGAAATGACTCATCTTGAAATAATATTTTACTAAATAAGTACATATCTATAGAAGAAGACCAGCCTTTACCTAATCAAATTTCACATTCACAAATTTCACGTTTAATTAACCAAATCGATTTTACCAATTTTAATTCCTTAATATTTGTTAAAAGCAGTAAATACATAAATCTTTATATGAAAATAGATTATTGATATTGTTGAGAGAGAAAAAATACTGCTCTTAAAGGATTGTGCATCCTCTACTTTTATGCAACTCCACACGATCAATATAAAAGTCAACTTCGCTCTAGACTAGATAAGAGAAGACCCTTCTAAGTAACTGATACTTGAGGTCTGGGACCAAGTCTTGTTTGTCTTTGTACCCTTGGCATATAATACAAGTGCCTGGACCACAGCAGGCCCTAATAAGTATAGTTGATTGATCCACTGATTAATTTCACCATGTGCCTATAACTCTTCACTTTCTGTGTTGTGTTTACTGTGAAAATATATCGCTTTGGTATTATATAATAAATTACTCTTTTTGTTTGCTTAATTAAAAAGGATGATTATTCTTTCACTTACAATACCATTGGGGATCAACCACGACTGATCAATAGATATAAATTAACACAAGTTGACAAGACAGTACCTGATCATGCTTTGACAATTTTGTTTCACATCTGCCACAGTCATGCACTTTATTAGTTTTATATATAGGCTCTAGGGAAGTTTCCATCAAGTGGAACAACTATATCAATAAGTTTTATTACATCTCTAATTAAATAGCTGGATGTCTGGACTTTTCCCCAAGGTTTATTGATTAGTTCTTATGATTGCCTTCCAATATATCTTTTATGACATTTTGTACTACATTCTTTGGAGTTCTGTGACTTATACTACTATAATAATTCCCTTATTAATCCATTATCCAAAGTTAAATGCAATCTTCTAATCTTAGCCTTTTAGAACAAGAAACAGTAGCCAAGAGGCTGTATCCTGTCACTTGTTTAATTTTTTCTTTAGTAACTATACATCATTTACAAGATTTGCTCAAGCATAAGTAAGATTCACCTAGCCCAAACTCTCCAGTGAAAGGGCTTATATCTGTATTTCTAGCAAATGCTCTCAGATGAGATTCATAATTAGCCAAGTTTGGGAATCGCTGATCTACCTCAGTCACCGCTCTCATTTCTTTTTCTTGTGCATAACATGGAGACATAACATGCTGGAGGTGATTTCCACACGCTTCCTATCTTTGCTGACATTAACCTATCCTGGATTGCCAAAACGAGCGTCTCGGTGTCATTGAATGAACTGCCTTAGTTCCGTCATAAAGGAAACATAGTGAAATGAACTGAATCTGAGCTGAGAATATATAAACAAGGACGCTGAACGTGATTTTCTTTTGTGGTTTAATCAGCAATATGTGATCTAAGGGCTTTTAAAAAGATGTAAAGCTTTTTTTACCCACATCTGAATTCTCTGTTGAATCATTTGCACGTTATTCTGCTGAGTTTGAATTCATATTTCCAAAATGTTTATAGTGTGTAAATGTGATCATTGTGGGTAGGTTTCACTAACGGTATTTCACAATATGGAAGGAAGACAAATTACCTGTGATGATTACTCCCCTTGCCACCTTCACATTTTTCCTGTAGGTATCATCATCGCTGACATATGAAAGTTGATGTATTCATTCTACATATCTACTACATGGTATTTAAATTATTTCTTTTTCTAGGGACTATAGCTAATTTCCCTTGTCATTCACACCATGGTCACCAATGCCCTATTTCTAAATTGACAAAGATCAAGGGAGCCATACCTGGCTAAATAAGTTAATAGGCTCAAAGAAGAAAGCCTTCTGTGATTTTAGTGCCACCAACCATCAGAGACCATCTCCAAATATATACTGCATATTAATTGCAAAGAGCGTTGTTTTCAGACAATTATTTTTTTATCACTTAATCTGCCCTTCGCATAAGTAACTTGTTCATATAACAGCAACAGTGCAACACTGGCTAATGCTGCTTCATTTCCATTTTTCTCTTAGGGCTACAGTATGTGCTATTTATACACGTTATCAGTTTTTATTAAGTGAAAGACTGTTGACCTTTAATATTATCAGGGCTAAGTGGATTTAGGCCAACTCTTCCATATCTAAGTATTTGCACTTTGACTCATAGTAGTTGGAGCTTTGTTCCAACACTAGTTAAGTAAAGAGCAATTTTAAAAATTCCTAATCTCTTTCTTTCAGAGACCCGAAATGTTCATCAATCCTTTGGAAGTAGGCATAAACAGAATCCTCCAGTGAAGTTTACTCTTAACCCTCTTTCACAGGTTACAATCTATCTCCCAACCTCTCAGCATGCATGGGCCCCCCCCACATACATATCATAGATAGATTCACTTCTATCTTAACTTGCTGCCCTAAAGAAGTGTATAGTTGCTATGAATTTTTACAACACACATTAACACAATGCATAGATAAGTCAAATACAAGTGCTTAGAATGGATGGCAGAAAGAGATGCTTACAATCATAATATTCTTTAAGTGTTTCTTCCAGACAGAAAAAAATCACCTTAGGAAGAAATTTCACTTCTTGATAAATCATAAAATGTATTTCCACACTTGGTCTTAGCCAGAAGGCTGAGAAGCGCTAATAAACTGTATTTCCAGTGATAGGAAGTTCAACCCACCTTTTCTACCAGTTTTTAAGATAACAGTAGCAACACATTGCTGGGTTATGGTGGGCAGGTTCTTTTTAGTTCAACAAACGGATGATAATAATTGTTATGGGGACTTCCCTGGTGGTCCAGTGGTTAAGACTCTGGGCTTCCACTGCAGGGGGCATGAGTTCGATCCCTGGTCAGGGAACTAAGATCCTGCATGCCACATGGCACAGTGAAAAAATTTTTTTAAATAAATAAATTAATTAACAATACTAATAATAATTGTCATGAAAGCTAGTAAACCAGGCATTTTTGAAAGATGGTTGTCTCCCTACTAAGGAAGGTTGCATGAAAATAAACTTTGGTTACTTCGTCTTGATTGATAATTTGTTGAGTATCTGCTAAGTGTCACCTTTGAGTAACAGAGTGTGATTCACGGAGATTATTTGCCAGGGTAGTACAAAGCTTTCTAGTATATTAAAATTAGTATAAAATCTTCTGAAATAACTATCTTTATTGTATTTATTTTACAGATGAGAAAACAGAGGTTAGGATTTAAATGAATTACCCCCAAATCACTGATTTAATCATTGATCTCTGTCCGACTCCAGAGATGGCACTTTTAAACACCAGAGAATGGAAGTAGAAAGATGGGGGTGGTATTGAAGGGAGATTTGTGTATTGGAATCTAGGAAATGCAGAATTATTGGGTGTCAGAAAGAGTGAGGACTGGGCCAGTTCTCAAGACCGTCCACTCTCTGATACTCTCTGTCTTCTCAGCTTCCTCTTCCCTTCTGAGCTGCCATTTCCATCCCTCTGTCCACCCCTTCCTCATCTTGTATGTAGCCTTTCTGACCATTCCTATCTCAGATGAAATCTTGGAGCCCCTGAGCACACAACTCACTATCTTCACTTCTCAGATTGTCTATTTCCAAGTACCAAGCAAGGAATCTACTTTGTCCAGCTAATCTTTTGATCTTATGTGTGACTGGACAAATTTGCATCACTTCACTTTGGGTCAAGAATCAATCTCTGGCCTAAATAGCTGTGACCAGAAGGTCTGAGCCAATTGGAAGTAATGTCTTCTGCTGAGGTGAATTTCACACAGTCTGGAGAGTGCCATGAAAGCAAGAATACAAACCCCAATCACAACCAGTAGTTCCAGGAAAAGAGCGATGAAACTGGGCTGGCTACTGATTATTTTCAGAAGAAAAAGGAAAATTGGAAGGAGGGAGAACCATTCTTCAATCACATGAGCACTCAAATGAGGTAGTTGACTAAACTCTTGGGCATTCTTCACATGTTCGCATACCCTACCTTTGCTCCAGAGAGAAGGAAAGTCCAAAGAAGGATATAGTTTTCTTTTAAAATAAGAAAGCAAGACAAAATCTCCTGCCATAAGTAACTTCCAAATATTGACTTTTTAAGCCCAAGTTTTATTTCCCTGTGGCAATGACTGCATAACACACAGCCTGTGAGACATTTCCTCACAGACACCCATTCAAAATGAGCAGTAACACTCACCTAGAACTTCACCATCCTGCTCATTTCAGGATCCCCAACACATATGACAATCACAAGCATACTTTAGATAGAGGGACCCATTTCTCCCAGTGATCTATCACTTCCATTTCTAAGTGCCAAGCACTTGGCCCAGGCACTGAATTTGCTGTGTCCTTGGCAAACAGGAAAGAGAAAGTGGCAGAAGGCAGATTTGGGGGTGACACAATTTCACCTGAAAATAGGAGCTTCTTTTCTTTGTTCCCACTTGACAACTTCCAGCATATATTAAATGCAGTAAAATATTATATTGGAAACGCAAGGCATCTAGGCTTTTGGCCAAAAATGTAGGGGAAAAATTAGCAAGCCTAGTATTTCATGGGAAATTCTTGGCTTAAATAATATTTTAATAAAGCTTAGCTACATGTGCCAATAAAACATAGAGATGACAGAATGATTTATGATTTAAGTATCATATAATCGCTGAAGTGTCTAGTACCATCTTATATCAAACAACATAAGAGAAGCAAATTCCCGGGGGCAAAGAAGAAAGGAGCAATGTGAAATCAATGCAGATATCAGTAGAGTGCATATTGCATAAACCATCTCATTAAAAATTTGATGAAAGGATAATAATAGCTAACATATCTTGAGAAGATATGATATGAGCCTTATAAGTATACTCTCATTTAATCTTGACAGAAGCTCTATAAGGTAAGCATTATTATCCCCATTTTAGAATTGAGGTACAGATTGGCTAATTTGCCAAAGGTTTAGTGGAAATGAGATGCAAACTCAGGCGATCTGATTTCCAGGCTCATACTCATAGCCATGTGCTATACTAGACTAATGATTAAATTAATCATTTAACTTTTCTTGGGAATAAATTATTTATATGATATATGATCTATAATAACACAGAATTATTTCAGTCTATGTAGAATATATTGAAAAAGGAACTGGACCAGGAATTAGAAGACCTGAATTCTAGTTTCAATTCTATCACATATTGAATGTATGGCCTTGGACTTATCATTGAAAGCCTGAGTTTCCATCTCCTCATTTGCAAAAAGGAAAACAAGAAGGCATGATAACAACCACCTGCTGGCCTCATTGAGTTTTTGTGAATCTTAAATTAAATGATGGTGAAAGAATTTTATGATTTGAAAAGCACATTCTGGTATGAAATATCAGCATTGAGAACCCATTACATATACCACATCTTAATAGTATTATAGGGATTTTTAAGTCAGAAAATAAGCTTTTCCCTTTTTAAAAAACTTGATATGATTCTAACTTTACAATGGTGAGATGATATATTCAAGCTGAAATATTATATAAAAATGGCTCCAGAATATCGATATCCTTGGGGTTCTGGAAAGGGCAAATGCAAAACCAGTCTTCTGGGGTACAACCTAGATGTCCTGGGGAGGACATAAAAAATTAAGTGAACTCACACTCAAAATTAAAACCACCAGGATGGGAATCAAGAGACACAACAGATAGGGATATTAGCACAAGAATGAGAAATAATAAAACAAGCTATAAGAGATTTTAAAATATGTATGTTTGCCAAAAAGGATGTGAAAACATGCTCAATATCATTCTTCATCAGGAATGCAAATAAAAAATTAAAATTAAAAAAAAAAAAAACAGCTACCTACCCACTGAAATGACTAAAACCACAAAGACTAACAATACCAAGTGTTGGTGAAGGTGGGACTCTCACACATTGTTGGAGAGAGTGTAAATGGCACAACCAGGGTCGAAAACTGGCTGTTTCTACTAAGGCTAAATATGTGCCTTTACCAGGACTCAACATTTCCACTCCTGGGCACCTATCCAAGAGAAATGAGTGCTTATGTCCACAAAAAGACTTGTACAGAAATGTTCAGAGCAGCTTAATTCATAAGAATGAAAAAACCAAAAAAAACAAAAACAGCCCAAATGCCCAACAATGGGAAGATGGATAAATAATGGTGGCTTATCCCCACAAGGAAATACTATTCCTGGTATATGAAACAACATAGCCAAAGCTCACAAATATTATATTGAGTGAAAGAAGGCAGATACCAAAGAATATCTTTATACATGATTCCATGTATACCAAGCTAAGCAACAAGCAAAACATGCCAATGATTAAAATAAGTCATAACAGACTGAGCTCTGGTGGGGAGCAATTACAGTCTGGAAAGAGGCAGAAGGAAATTTTCTAGGGTGATAGACATGCTTTATTTCTTGATCTGTAATCTGTATGGCAGTTACATAGTTGTTTACATGGGTTTTTTAAAAGGTAGGAAAAAGAACAAACTAATTTAAAATAACCAAATAGAATGTCTAGAAAAGAAAAAAGCCATTAAAATTAAAAATTCAATGAACAGATTAAACAGCAATTAAGCTTAAATGATGAGAGACTTCTTCCATTGGAAACAGATCTAGAACGCACCTGGAATGCAACACAGAACAAGCTGATAGAAAATAAGAAGAACACTGAAATGTAGAAAACAAACTAGTTACCAGTGGGAAGAGGGAAGGGGGGAGGGGCAACATAAGGGTAGGGGATGAAGAGGTACAAACTATTATGTATAAAATAAGCTACAAGTATATATCGTACAACACAAGGAATATTGCAAATATTTTATAACTATAAATGAAGTATAATCTTTAAAAATTGTGAATCACTATATTATACACCTGTAACATATAATATTGTACAGTGAGTATGCTTCAAAAAAAAAAAAAGGACACTGAAAAGATATGGAGGATAGGGACTTCCTTGGTGGCACAGTGATTAAGAATCCGTCTGCCCAACCCTCAGAATATTTGCAAACGAATATTTGCAAATGAATCAACAGACAAAGGATTAATCTCCAAAATATATAAACAGCTCATGCAGCTCAATATTAAAAAAAAACCCAATCCAAAAATGGGCAGAAGACCTAAATAGACATTTCTCCAAAGAAGACATACAGATGGCCAAGAAGTACATGAAAAGCTGCTCAACATCACTAATGATTAGAGAAATGCAAATCAAAACTACAATGAGGTATCACCTCACACCAGTTAGAATGGGCACCATCAGAAAATCTACAAACAACGAATGCTGGAGAGGGTGTGGAGAAAAGGGAACCCTCTTGCACTGTTGGTGGGAATGTAAATTGATACAGCCACTATGGAGAACAGTATGGAGGTTCCTTAAAAAACTAAAAATAGAATTACCATATGATCCAGCAATCCCACTACTGGGCATATACCCAGAGAAAACCATAATTCAAGAAGATACATGCACTCCAATGTTCATTGCAGCACTATTTACAATAGCCAGGTCATGGAAGCAACCTAAATGCCCATTGACAGACGAATGGATAGATAAAGAAGATGTGGTACATATATACAATGGAATATTACTCAGCCATAAAAAAGAACGAAACTGAGTCATTTGTTGAGATGTGGATGGATCTAGAGACTGCCATACAGAGTGAAATAAATCAGAAAGAGAAAAACAAATATCATATATTAATGCATATATGTGGAACCTAGAAAAATGGTACAGGTGAACCGGTTTGCAGGGCAGAACTTGAGACACAGATGTAGAGAACAAACGTATGGACCCCAAGTGGGGAAAGCGGGGAATGGGGGTGGTGGTGTGATGAACTGGGAGATTGGGATTGACATGTATACACTGATGTGTATAAAATTGATGACTAATAAGAACCTGCTGTATAAAAAAATAAATAAAATTTAAAAATTAAAAAAAAAAAGAAAGCATGGATCAAAATCTAAAATCATAAATGCATGAAGAAACCCTCAAAGGATACACAGACACTCGCAGTAGCGGTTGCCAGAAATAGGTGATAGTGGGAACTGGACAGATCAGCATCATGGAAGGGAGGTAGACTTCTCACTGAATAATTTTTTATATGTTCTAATATTTGATCAGTGTGAATATATGCTGTTTTTCATATAAGAAAGTATATGAAAAACAGCATATTTTGTTTTTTAAAAAGACAAAAATGCAACCTGGAAAAAAAAAAAAAGAATCCATCTGCCAATGCAGGGAACATGAGTTCGAGCCCTGGTCCGGGAAGATCCCACATGTTGCAGAGCAAATAAGCCCGTGCACCACAACTACTGAGCCTGCACTCTACAGCCTGCGAGCCACAACTACTGGGCCTGCGTGCAACAAGTACTGAAGCCCACGCGTCTAGAACCCGTGCTCTGCAACAAGAAAAGCCACCACAATGAGAAGCCCATGCACCGCAACGAAGAGTAGCCCCCACTCACCGCAACTAGAGAAAGCCTGCGTGCAGCAACGAAGACCTAATGCAGCCAAAAATAAATAAATAAATTGATTTTTTTTAAAAAGTTATGGAGGATAGATTTAGAAGGTCTGAAGGAGGAATCCCAGAGGGAAAAAAAGAGAATGAAGAGGATTCAAAGAGCCAGGAACTATTCCTAAAAAATTTGGACTCAGATGATTTCAAAAAGCGGCTAATCCTTATTCTGTTTAAACTATTCCAGTCCATAGAGAAGGAATATGCATCAATTTTTTTACGAAGACTCATAACATTTACCCAAAATCAGGCAGAAATAAGACAGAAAGAATAATACAGACTAACTCACTTATAAATATCTATGCAAAACTCCTAAATAAATAGTAGGAAAGACAATCCAGCATTATATTAAAATAATCATTTATCATGACCAAGTGGAGTTTATCACAGGAATGTAAAAACAATTTGACTTTTTTTTAACCTAGTAACATAATTCACCCTATTAACTGGCCAAGGAAGGAAAAAAAAGTCACTTTGGTATATGCTAAAAAGGTCTTTTATGTAATTCATCAACCATTATTGATTTTGAAAAGTAGAAAAAGCACACTACCTCAAAATGATAACCATGTAAACTATATATTCTGGAAGCATTTTCTCAAAATCACTAAGAAGAAAAGCATGTCTGATATCACCATTATTATTTACTATTGATCTGAAAATACCAACAAATGCAGGTTAAGAAAAATATACACAAATTATAAATTGATTAAATACTAATTAAAGAAGTTACATTAAAGTTATAATTATTTTAGAAAATATTATGTTTTAAGTTTCATTGGCCTATGCTAAATCCTTTACACACTTACCTCATTTAATCTATACAACTCGAAGAGGTAGATGTTAGAGTCTCCATTGTACAGAAAAGGCAATGGAGGCTCAGAGCGATTTAGTGTGTTGCTCAAAGCCACCAACCAAAGAAATGGCAGAACTGGTAATTGATCCCACATCCTTCTGACTCTAAAACTATGTGAACTTAAACAAAAGGTATACTTCATGCATCTTCCACAATTCCTCAATTTCAAAAAAAAAACTCAATTGCATAATAAATTTCTGTAGATTTACAGAGAGGAGATCATTTTATTACCCTATTTATTCTAACAATAAATGAGGTAATTTGACATTTTAGATTAGTAACAAATATCAAATATTTAATTCTAATTTGAACCTGTTTAGAAAAATGGTCTTGTAAAAACTTTTCTGGCACAGGTAATTTTTTTTTTTTTTTATTGGAGTATAATTGCTTTACAATGGTGTGTCAGTTTCTGCTTCAAAACAAAGTGAATCAGTTATACATATACGTATGTTCCCATATCTCTTCCCTCTTGCATCTCCTAAAGGAAAATTCAGGTCATTTAACAGCAGAAAAAAAATCCTGGCAAATGATCATTGGGGCCAATGAGTCTAAATATCACTTTAAAATTTTCAACCTCTATAATCCCTCTGCAGGAGGCATTTTTGAAAGGTGGCAATAAGGAGTTACCTTACCGAGAAAGTTCTGGAAAATGTCAGGTTTCTCTTTCCAAGCACTGCATGAGTCACAGATTTTTCAAAACATAGTGATATGAAAGCTTAGCAATGGATCAAGACATGGTTGGGAATTGCTGTTTCCCCAAGAGCTTCAGAAAAGCCTATAGCAAGATAGATCCGAGGATCCTGCAAACTTGCCTTTCTTTTGCACAAGAATATCAAGGCATAATTTCAAGGCCTGGAAAAACCAATAGTGACAGCCACTATTCTTCATCTTCTCTTGGAGGAGACCCTACCAGCTTTATTTAGTACTAGCATTTTGTACACTAACAGCAGAAAATAATTACCATGGGTACTCTCTACTTGATTGAAGGAACCACTTTTCTCTTGGAGACACTATTACAGTAAACCAGACATGTTGATTTCCTGGGTCTCTATTTTATTACCAGTATCTTAGCTGGCTCCCTTTCAGTCCCCTGTCTTGATTAAACTCAGGAGTTGAGGAGATGCCAGTACAAGTACTGGATAGTTAGGATTCTGAAGGTTGGTGAGGTCTCAAAAAGAATACTCAAGTCTATAAAATGATATTATCATGTATCTTCTTTTCTTAGTCTTAGATTAGGAAAGATAGTTAAATAATAGTTAAAGGAACCTGGGGGTCTATCCTTCCCCCCTTCCCACTGCCATACAGCTCTGAGGTCTTTTTGACCATCACTAAACCAAAACAAGCCTAATTTATTAATAAGAACTGACATTTTTAAGTACTTAGACCAGTCACATCCACATCACCTTATATGGATTGTGTCCATTATTATTGTTCTCATAATAATTCTATGAGTTTCTTAAACCTAAGTGAACAAGAGAATCTCCAGGGGAACTCTTAAATGTGCTTTGTTAGAGGTGTTTATACCGTCTCATGAAGATATTTTAATTTGGGGGCCCAAGATATTATATCTTATTCTGTTCTTCCTCCATAAAAGCCTGGAGGAGCATAAAATAATGTAACCAGGTGTTTCCCACGTAGCTGGATCATGGATTAACAATCATCCCGTTGAGATATTATTCAGTGAAAAGAGTTTAGGATTAGGGGTCAGATGTTTTGAGTTTGTTGTAGCTTTCCACCCGCTAGGTATTTGATTTTACACATCATTGTGCTATATTCAATTCGACTGTTGTGTAAGATAAGGAAAATAACCTAATTCTCACACAGCTGCCCTCAGATTAGTTCAATATTTTTCATCACCTAGAATGTGCAGACTCTGAATCTTTATTCATTGGGTGAATGGAGAGATGGATAAATCAGTGAATGCACTTCCCAGTTTTCCCATCTCATCTCCTGCTTTTCCTCACTTCCATCTGATATATGGATCTTGTTACTATTCTTCAAACACACCAAGCTTCTTCCCGCCTCAAAGCCTTTATACTTGCTCTCAGGCTGCCTGAGCCCCTGGCTGATTCTTTTTTCAAATCTCACCTTCTTAAAGAGGCCTTTTCTGAACTCTATGTAAAATTGCCAATCGCTGGCCCCAGTTACTCTCAATCCTTATCCTGCTTTACTCTCTTTATAAGTTTCAAAACCATTGATAATTATAGACTATATTATTTGTCTACTTGTTCACTAACATCTTCCTCCCTAAGAATGCATTGGAGCAGGGACTTTGTTTTGTTCACCTGGTTGTATATTAAAAGGTAGTGATTGTTATGAATGCCCCCTTCATGATTTGCAGATTCACACCTGTGAGCTGGCAAAAGTTTGAGGCCTTGAGCATGCAAACTGGATGGAGATCTTTTTCATTGAATGTTCTAATGGATATCCTTAAAGAAAGGGGGTACCTAATTTAAAGGAGAGGGAGTCTCTTTTGCACATAAATAGATACGTATCTCAAAAAGAAATGTTCTCTCAACTCACTGGAACAGATAAGTACGAAGAGTTATATTGTCATTCCCATTTCATGATAACTCCAAAAAAGTGAGTTTATAACATGCTGTTTTGATTACTAGTTTATGTAACAGTTTTATTAAGATGATTCCAAAGCAATATGTTCCAAAGTGGTTTATATGAGGACACTAATAAAGCAGCATACCAAGCAAATAGACCAACTGTTATTTGGGCTGCTAACATGAATCGTTTCCATTGTCATTTTGAAGACTTTCCAAATTCTCAAGTCTAATACAGCTCAGGAAAACCAAGAGTTCTAAATTCACAAGTCACGTCAAAGGCAAGGTCATCAAATGCTAGGACTTCACCCTTTAGTCTCAAGAGTACTTTCAAGGATTTCACTGATTTGTATTTGGTAATCAAAGCAGCAGACAAACAGGAAAATCATCAACCTTTCTCCACTTGTTTGAAGGCACCTGACAAACTTTTTTCTTAGGAAAGTGAGAAATGCAGAAACTTCTTTATCTGCAAATGAAATGCACATAGGGTCTAAAGGAATCTAACAGATATTTACTTATAAGTGAATAGATATCCTTGAATTGCTTCCCAATTACTGCATAAATTTCTCCAGGATGTAACATGAGCAGACAGATTCTTACAGGATTCCTGAAGAGTCAAGAAAATCATAAAATTTAAGGTTAGCTCTGTTCTAAACTCATTATAGGTCTTCTCTAGGAGTAATGCACAAATTAGTCCTCACTCTTGAAAGAGCAATTAGGAAATTATAGAACAGTTAAGAAAACCTTAAGTGGATGACAGCAAAATAGTGATTAAATAAGTAGACCAATAAAATAAGCCTGAAGCAGTAAACGTGTTCTTGAAAAATTGATTTCCTTCACAAATTTCTCAGAGGTAAATTTAAATGTTCATTATCTGGCCCATAATATGAAAAGAGGACGATCAAAGGGGGAAGAACTAGAGATCAATTAATAATATATATTGAGCAGCTACTGTGTGTCCAGAAAGAGGTCTGGGGATACAGATGTGTCTCCATTAGGCTCAAAAGTTGTCAAGAGAAACATAACTAGCAAATGCCAAGTTTAGACAAGTTTAATATTTAAACAAGTTTAAGCAATGGGGACCT
Organism: Balaenoptera borealis; assembly: GCF_965194805.1. NCBI lineage: Eukaryota > Metazoa > Chordata > Mammalia > Artiodactyla > Balaenopteridae > Balaenoptera > Balaenoptera borealis. Next base: position 18,514,474 of record NC_138870.1, on the reverse strand, counting down.
GGAGTGGTTAGGAGAGTTGCTGAGGAAGGAAGGAGTGGATAGTTTGAAGGGAGGAGAAAGAAAATGTCAAGAGAGAAGGGAGAGGTGATGAGTGATGAAATCTTTGCAGACAGATATGGCCCTAGACTTCAAGGAGATCTCCAAGCTTCAGATTACCTGCGTGGGCTGTGAGAAATGGCTGTAAACACATAAAGGGAGGAAAGACAAGAGGTAGAGTAAGTGCAAGAAAGAGAGAAACACCATGTTGAGAGCACTATTCCTTCTTTCCTTCATTTGACAAGTATTTGTTGAGTACCCACTTCTAGGAGCTAGGAACAATTCCAGACACTGGGTCTGTAGTATTAACCACAAGCTGTGTGCCCTCATGCAGCTTCCATTCAGTGCAGAAAAACTAGTTAAAGGAAAAAGACATAAAGAGTTGGTTTTTAAAAATGTCAGGAAGGGAATGGAAAGAGAAAAGAAAAAGAAAGTCTGTAATATTTCTATAGGACACATTCTCCATCTTTTTTCCAAATGGCTGCTATTTGTTTTCTAGGCATATTATTGCCAAAAATTTACTTATTAACTTCTTAAAATTAACTTTCGTTATGTGCATCCTTAGTGCCCTTATTTTGAATTAATCAGTTTAAAGCATTAACTACTAAAAAGTAGGGTATAGAGTTCGTCACTTCAAAACAATTCAAAACTTGACTTGAAACTGCATATGTGGAAGAATATATCTCACTAGAAAAAAACTGAATCCTAAATATGTGTTATAGCAAAAGACCAGAATTTTCAAAGGATTCCGACATGGATTTATTTGTTGCCAATCTTCTCATAATTCTCCTCAACACTTCACCTCTTCTTATTCAATTTTCCTCCTATTTCTCTGTCATCACAGTAAATGTCACAGTCGCCTGTGACTTTACCCTCTCCCAATACTGACTTTGTAGCATTCCTTTTGCGTACATTTGTATACTGTCCACTGACATTGCTTATTAGCCCCAGACCTCATTCCTTCTCTGATTAACACAACAGTTTCCAGGGTCCCCTTCTGCCAATCATAGAATTTTGGAGCCTGAAGGGACTCAACTTAGCAGTGCACCTTCAAAGCCATCTTGGCCTCTTTTTCCTGGTCAATCCTCTTAAAGCAGGCACTTGCGGTGTTCTCTAATCAAAATCCTTCCATGGCTTACGACTACCTCCTAAAGACAGTCCTGACTCCCTTTTCTGAGCATTTAAGGCTGTCTATGTATTTTTTTTTTTTTTCCGAGGCACCAACGTGATTGTCAACCTTACCCTTCCCATTCATTGACTCAAAAGTATTCTTCGAGCCCCTCTGTAATTGAAGCTATGCTAGAGGCTTAAGATACAGTCACAGTTCTGCCCTCTAGAGCCCTCAGTTTCATGGGTTGTGGGGAAGGAGGAAGGGGATGGGACAAGTACGTGAATAACCCATTATGTGTTCAGAGAGGTGGTGACAGAGGCTCTGCTCAGGGAGCACCGGACTCAAGAATCCGATCCTGCTCTTTTGTTGACCTTGCTTCATCAGTGCTGATTAAATTAGTTTGTTACTAAAACATGGTCCCCTCTTGTCAATCCTCCCTCATGATCTTCCTTCTCAGTAGGAAGAAGGTCTTTTCTCTGCTTTTCTCTAGACCCAAATACATCTGGTCTTTCAAAGACTAGATCAGATGCCAAATAATCCACGTAGATTTCTTTCCTTAGTCTTCTAGTCTTAATATGTCTTGTTTAGTTCTATTTCCATTCTCATTCTAATCACATACTTGCTTCTATTAGAGTTTATTATCAAATCCATGTCTCTTACTACAACTGTCTACCTCTTAAGAACAGCAACTGTGATATATATATATATATATATCCCTTCCCCAAATAGGTGTCGATGAATGTTTCCCCAGCTAAAATAATAGGGAATAAATTGTACACCAAACAATTCTAAAATGGAATGATGAGGGGATTAACTGTACAATGTGATCCCCACACACTTGTAGTAAAACTGTCACATAAATTACTGTAAAAATTCACAACAGTAGAGGAGAGAGCTACCACTAACAGACGAGGATCCCCAGGCTCAAATTGAAGGGGTTAAGCAACTCTATCTGCAAGGGGGAAAAATGATTCTTCATTTGCCTTCATTAAAGACTAATTTTAGGTCTCTTGGTAATTAAATGAACATATTGTTTATGCTCCATACACTTTCTGCCCTGAGTCTTGGAAAATACATGAAATTTCCAAGAATTAAAGTTTCCATTAACACAAGTGCCAAATCAAGAGGTCTGACCTGTGGGAGAAAGCACATTTGTCTTTGCTGGCTCCTTTTCAAAAAGCTACAGAAAGATATTTACTGTATAACTTTCTTGTGCGCAATTGCTCTGTTTTATCATTGAGGCCATCTAGACAAGACCGAGAAGCTGCCACATTTCAGAAAGCCACCAATTACTGAAGAACGACGGTTTGAGTTCTGAAGTGTTGACTGCAGTCCCTGTTCGGGGTAAAAAATTTTTTATTGGAAGAGACTTCGAGCGGTTTTCTTCTTCCACTTTTTTTTTTTTTTTTTGTCGTAGTTGTGTGTCTGTGTGTGTATTTAATTCCCTGAGAAGCAGCTTTGGCTGGTGAAGAAATACGTCAATACGAAGTGGGTTTCAGAACACTTCTTCCACTTATCCCTACTAGACGGAAATTTAATGTAAATCAGTATGTGTGCACACAGCCTAGACGCGTCAGAAGACTATTTTCTGATCTCTATATCTGGTTTTATGTAACCTGAAGTAGCACAGATATCTACCCAGGTTAAAAAAAAAAAAAAAAATCTCTTTACGTCAGTGAACTCGAATTCAGAAAGTTCTCTCCCCGGAGCTGGGAGCCTTTTAAAGACATGCGTGTCACGCTGGCTGCAGGGGGTCGCAGCTACTGGGAAAAGGGCTGGTTCTCCAGGCCCCGCCCTCCACCCCCCGTCGCCCCTCCCTCCTCCCCGGGACTCGCCTCTCCCCCACCCCCTCCCTCCCTCATCTCTGCAATTTCGGCCTCAGAGGTCTGGCGCGCGTCAAAGCCCGAAGTGGGAGGCTGATTTGTGGAGCATCACCGCCCCCCCCCAGTTCCTCTCCCCAAGCCTCTCCTCCGCCGTCGGCAGCGGCCAAGGGATAGAGCCGAGCAGGGGGAGGGGAAGAGCGACACCCATCCCCCTTCCTCCAGCCCTCCCCGCGTTCAGATTCAGCTGCACCTTTTATTATTTTAACTCTTCTCCCTAGGACGCGCGGCCCCCGGATCTGTCCCTCCGGCGGTCGCGGTCCCCGCTCCCGCGCCCGGAGATGGGACAGCGAGGGACCTGCTCGCGGTCGGCCGGCGTGTGCGGGGAGGTGCGGCCGCGGCGCCCGCTGCCCAGCGTCTGTAAGTTTCAACGCTCCTCTAAGCGGAGGGGAGGGGGAGGCTGAACGCGTCCCCGCAAATGATTGAAAATGCAGACCACGGGCGAGGTTGACAGCGTCGGATGGAATTTCGGGGCACACTCTTTTTTAATTGACTCTCTCCGCAGCCCGCAGGCTATTGTCCAGGGTTTTTCCTGCAGCTTGTATGTTTGATCCCTTCGTCGTCAAGAGGTTTTCAAGCTATTACATTATGAGTTCCACTGGGATTTTTTTTTTTAAAAGAATGCAACTCACACTTCTTTCAAATTTAAAATACCTCTACGTGATTTTCAGGTTACATAGCACATTGCTTATTATTATTTTGTCGAATTACAAGAAACATTCATACTGCGCAGGAGCTCACGGCCTTTGCCTATTTCTAAAAATAACAGAAAAAGAATTTCCCCTCTTTACTTTTAATATTGCTACATCATGTGAATAGTTTAGTAAACAGATCCTTATTTTTCCTCACAGACGTCGCGTGCTGGTATCCTTGCACTAATCTACAGACGCGGGTAATTTCAGAATTATCACTGAGCCCGCTGTTTACAGGAAGGCTGCTGGTTTTGCTGAACTAAGGCTGTGCTCTTATGTGTTCAAAACGATAAGGAATATTAAAACAGTTCTGGTTCAGACCAAGTGATTTTCCCGGGATCCAAGAACTCAAGCACTAACTAGGCTCGTGTTTAGATTAATAAGATCATACCTTTAGCTTTGCACGTCACCTGGAATGTATAGACACACCCCTACGTGCAAGGACTGAAGAGGTGAGGAAATAGGGGGGGAAAGTTTTTAATCTTCGTTTCCCTGCTGCAGGACGGGTCCCGAGGGAAGGAGAGGCAGGTCGGAGACAGGTGTACAGGCTGGCTATGGTGACGGCACGATGTTGGCCAGAAAGAGTATCATCCCCGAGGAATATGTGCTGGCGCGCATCGCCGCGGAGAACTTGCGCAAACCGCGCATCAGGGACCGCCTGCCCAAGGCCCGCTTCATCGCCAAGAGCGGGGCCTGCAACCTGGCGCACAAGAACATCCGGGAGCAAGGACGGTTCCTCCAGGACATCTTCACTACCTTGGTGGACCTGAAATGGCGCCACACCCTGGTCATCTTTACCATGTCGTTCCTCTGCAGCTGGCTGCTCTTCGCCATCATGTGGTGGCTGGTGGCCTTTGCCCACGGGGACATCTATGCTTACATGGAGAAAAGTGGGATGGAGAAAAGTGGCTTGGAGTCCACCGTGTGTGTGACTAATGTCAGGTAAGAAGGCAGCGGGATGAGGCAGGGGTGGAAAACAGTACAGAAAAAAAGATGAAACTGTCCTTTCTCTCTTTACTCTGTTATTTTGTTGCAAGTGAACTAAAGAGTTTGTTTCAGTACCTTCGGAAGCAAAAAAGTAAAAACATAACAACAACAACAAAACCAATCCAACGTATTAAAATTCTTTTCAGATGCAGCTTTATGGATGACGAGTCTTTGGAAATGTAGCGCTTCAATCCTTTGAGCTGGCCTTGAAAATATTATACCAGTTATTTTAAAATGGTTGTGGTTCAAAGGATTCCAAAGAGTGCCTTCCTCAAAAAAAACACATACTGAGTTTTCAGTCTGAAAAAGCTGCTGTCCATAGTTCCAGCATCCACAAGGCAATATCTCTGATCAACAAAAAATATTGTGCAAATGCTAGTAATGTTTTTCCACAACTTCTCTTACCAGTGACATTTTCAGAAATAATGAGAAAAATGGGAAAACACTGGTGGAGAGGTGTTCTAGATAAAAAAATAAAAAATAAAAATCCACCAGAAATGAAATAAACATAAGCCCTTCTTTATCAAGATTATCTTAAATAGCTGATTGCTTGCATTGAATTCCAAAATTAAAAGTTATGCTAAGATTCAGAACTAGAAAAAAATTATTTTTTAATGGAGATTGGTCCAAATTTTTAATGGAAGAGATTATGTAGAAGTGACTTAATGTTGTGGTTTTCTCTAAAAGTTTTAGTAGGATAGGAAGACAGTTCTCAGATTGCCCTGATTTTGCTTTTTTCTCTTATATCGTAAATATTTCAAAGATAAGTAAAGTGAATTTGATTTCAGTGATTTGCCGCTCATAGTTTCACACGGCCTAAGAACATTTACTTGGAGTGATTTGTCTCTTGTTTTGTTGGAAGATGGAAAAAGATAATATCAATTGCAAAAATATGCACTCTGCAGCGAAACATTAGTAGTAATACTAGCAACTTTTCCAGGACATTTTCTCAATAATATTCCAAATTCACATAATTCATAAAGCAAAGAAACTGAGCAAGCACCATTCTTCCAGGAAACTGTAAAGAATAAGACCTTTGCTGACCCTGAAATCTTATGAAATTAACATACCACTGCAAGAAGCGGAAACTCAGACTGTAAACTTGTCCATCCTTCCATTCCCTGAATAGTTGCAAGGCCAGCTTATCAAGGGAGGTTGCAGTATTTGTCGTAGAGATCACATGCCACAAATTTCAGCTCAGATTTTGAGGAGAAAAAACTAAATTGAATCGATCCATTGCCTTTACCATCGAGTTAGATATTATTTTCTTGTCTTAAACTTGTCACAAACTTTTGGCTCAAAGAAAATATAGGTGAAGAATGTAGGTGATCATCAGTACACCAAATATAAAGGAACAAAATACTGTGTTTAACAGGTATATGTAGGTCAGATATCATTATCTATAATATTTCTCTTTAAGAAATTTATTGGCACTGATGGTGAATCATTTTCGTATCAAGGTACATTTTTAATAAACATGAAGTAGATACACATAAAAAGAGATAAAAGAAACAGAAATGATAAACCTTAGAAAAGTAAAGGACAGATTTTATTCACAAGACAGATATACTGGCTTTTCCTGTGGGAAAAAAGTCATTAAGCAATTTATTAAAGATATGTCATCAAAAGTGAGATATCTTCAATGAGTTTGTAAAAGAACTTGACAGAGTGCACTGGTTATTAAAAGCTATTTTACTGCTAGCTTTTATTGTTCAACAGGAGGTGTTCTGAGGCATGTTTATCCCCCTGATGGATTCCTGCTGGTTTGAACATTCAATTCACTATGAGAAATGGCATCGCAGATACAAGGAGACACACTTGATTTTATCAGTATGACAGTTTTAGCATTTTATTTATTTATTTTTCATTAGGTGATTCTCTAAAGCATATTTCCTTTTTTAAAATTTTTATTAAAATATAGTTGATTTAATCTTAGCATTTTAAATTGCACTTCTTACCTAAAAAAATATTATTGGACATCTTGCAAGGTTAAAATCTTACTGGTTTTATTTTAACATTGTGGTACTATTTATCCTTCAATGCAACATACAATTTAATCTTAACCAACCGTACATAATACTTTTTCACCAAAAAAAAAAAAAAAAAAAAAAATAGAAACAGAAAAATCTCTGTTCTCTCCCAAAGGGAATTTAAAAGATGACTAATAATGTGTCTAATTCTTTGCATTTCCTTTCCTTTCCTTTCATAAGTTCAGTGTCTCACCTTGTCATCAGAACCAAAACCAACTGATTGTAATGAATATTCTCCAGTGTATCCAAATAACATTTAACATTCTCCTTCCAGGCTGGCTCACTTTCCCTTTCATGTGGATGACTTTCTAACATGAGTCAGAAAATAAACCAACATATTTCCTCTTCTAATTCAGCCTCACTCCCTCTGTAGCAGAACTAATGAGCAGTTAAACACTTTCATCTCTTGAGGTTGTTTAGCATGACAGGTGTTCATAAAAGGCTGGGTCTTGCACAGTATAGTGTTTGGAAGTAAGTTCTTTCATAAAATAAACAACATACACAATATGGCACATGAATGACCTCTTAAGCCGTGAAAATGAAACATCTGGGCATATTCATCATTACGCTGCTCCCTGAAGCATGTATAATTAGAAATCAATGTTGTATCCGTGCCCCTTCTCTGGGGTCTCTTCTTATTCTTTGCCATGTTTTTGGATCATTCAGTATTAGCTCATGTGTAGCTAGTGCAAAAAGCAATCATTGCTTTTCATGAATCTTTTTAGCAACAAAAGAGGTAAGAAAGGCAATTTTCACACTCCATTTAAAAGTTAATTAGAAGAATCAACTATGTTTCAATTAAAAAAATAAAAAATAAAAATCCCTGATTATGAACCTGAATAGAAAAAAAGCACCTGCATGTGCTTGCCTACCATTCACAGTGTCCCGCCAAAGTGCAGTACTTGACTTAGTATTCAAATATTTAAATATTTGGTCTCTCATTGTGTGTGGCATCAATACACAGCTAATACTTTGACAGATGGTCTCTCGTCTATAAAATTAGAAAAGTTTGAAATTGGGGTGTAGGGCAAACACAAGACTAAGACTCTTTCTATTAAGAAGCCACAGCAGTGTAGGATATGTAGTTAAATGAATAAATTAGTGATAAGAATAACCAAATGTGGTGCTTCTCAACCAGGGGAGATAAATCAGAATTATCTGCAAGCTTTTCAAAAGTTTTATCCAGGTCCACCCTAAACTACCAAATCAGGGTTTACACTGAGGTAAGGAAGAGAAATGCAGTTTGAAAAAGCTTCCCAAGAAAACCCTGACACTTGTTGGCCCCTTCCCTGTGCTTCTTTCGAAGACTAGGCCAGAATTAAGAGAATTCATGTTCTTATTAATTATGTAATCTTGACACAGTCACTTATCTATCTCTACCTCACATCCTTCCTTTAATAACTTCGGTATTCTCTAGATCACTTAGAGAACAAAATGAGACAATCAGTAAGAAAACATGTTTCATTCCAAATGACACAACATGTTTTTTTAAAATTAAAAATACTAGTATTTTTGAATGATGTGCTTTGTACCACTCTTTAGCACTGTGCTTTCTCTATATAAGGTACACAATCAGTGTTTGTTAGGGAGTATGACTTTAAAGGTTGTAAACAATAAAAAGTTCACTTATTACTCAGTACTTCCCATATGACTCAAGTCACTTAAACACAGATAGGCAATAAATAATAGACATCAACCTGGAAGAAAATTTCACAAAGTAAAATAAGCCCATAGATATAAATATGTCCAGGTATTATTTTAATGCTTTCACATAAACAGGCCCATCATTACATGATTTGAAAACATTAATAGAAGTGTATCCCAGAAGCCTGGAGGTAGATGCATGCAGAGAGAGAGAGAGAGGGAGAGAATGAACAAGTGCTTGTGTTTAGAACTGGACATTTGATACATTAAGTTGGATAGTCTTTCTAAAAGCCTTTTATAGCCTTTGGACATGGGACTTCCCTGGTGGCGCAGTGGTTAAGAATCTGCCTGCCAATGCAGGGGACATGGGTTTGACGCCTGGTCCAGGAAGATGCCACATGCCATGGAGCAACAGAGCCTGTGTGCCACAACTACTGAGTCTGCGCTCTAGAGCCCGTGCCCTGCAACAAGAGAAGCCACCGCAATGAGAAGCCCTCGCACCACAACAAAGAGTAGCCCCCGCTCGCCGCAATTAGAGAAAGCCCACGTGCAGAAACGAAGACCCAAATGCAGCCAAAGATAATAAATAAATAAATAAATTTTAAAAAATAGCCTTTGGACATTGACAGATGAATGGATAAAGAAGATGTGGTGTGTATATATCTATATCTATATATACATAGATATATACATACAATGGAATATTACTCGGCCATAAAAAGAATGAAATAATGCCATTTTCAGCAACATGGATGGACCTAGAGATTATCATACTAAATGAAGTAAATCAGACAGAGGAAGACAAATATATGATATCGCTTATATGTGGAATCTTTAAAAATGATAGAAATCAACTTATTTACAAAACAGAAATAGAGTCACAGACATAGAAAACAAACTTATGGTTACCAAAGGGGAAAGGGTGAGGGAGGGATAAATAAGGAGTTTGGGATTAACATATACACACTACTATATACAAAATGGATAACCAACAAGGACCTACTGTATAGCACAGGGAACTATACTCAATATCTTATAATAACCTGTAATGGAAAGAATCTGAAAAAGAATATGTATGTGTGTGCGTGTGTGTGTGTGTGTGTGTGTGTGTGTGTGTGTATATATATATACATATATATATATATTTTTTACTTTGCTGCACACCTGAAACAACTAACACAACACTGTAAAGCAACTATACTTTAATAAAATTTTTTTTAAAAAATAGCCTTCGGAGGAAGAAACCGCAAAATTTAACTTAGCCTGTTATTTCGTGTTTCAAAATCTGATCCAATGGCATTGTTTTCTGGTCTCATGTCTTACAGGTCTTTCACCTCTGCTTTCCTCTTCTCCATTGAAGTTCAAGTGACAATTGGGTTTGGCGGGAGAATGATGACAGAGGAATGTCCTCTGGCCATCACAGTCCTGATCCTCCAGAACATTGTGGGTTTGATCATCAATGCAGTCATGTTGGGCTGCATATTCATGAAAACAGCCCAGGCTCACAGAAGGGCGGAAACCTTGATTTTCAGCCGGCATGCGGTGATCGCAGTCCGAAACGGCAAACTGTGTTTCATGTTCCGCGTGGGCGACCTAAGGAAAAGCATGATCATTAGTGCCTCGGTGCGCATCCAGGTGGTCAAGAAAACCACGACACCCGAAGGGGAGGTGGTGCCTATTCACCAACTAGACATTCCCGTTGATAACCCCCTTGAAAGTAATAACATTTTTCTGGTGGCCCCTTTGATCATCTGCCACGTGATTGACAAGCGCAGCCCCTTGTATGATATCTCCGCCACCGACCTCGCCAACCAAGACCTGGAGGTCATCGTGATTCTGGAAGGAGTGGTCGAAACTACTGGCATTACCACCCAAGCGAGAACCTCTTACATTGCTGAGGAGATCCAATGGGGCCATCGCTTCGTGTCCATCGTAACCGAGGAGGAAGGCGTGTATTCCGTGGATTACTCCAAATTTGGCAACACCGTGAAAGTAGCGGCTCCGAGGTGCAGCGCCCGAGAGCTGGACGAAAAGCCTTCCATTCTCATCCAAACCCTCCAGAAGAGTGAACTGTCCCACCAGAATTCTCTGAGGAAGCGCAATTCCATGAGAAGAAACAATTCCATGAGGAGGAATAATTCCATCCGCCGGAACAATTCATCCCTCATGGTGCCCAAGGTGCAATTTATGACTCCAGAAGGAAATCAGAACACGTCGGAATCCTGACAACAGCACAACCCCCAGAAAGTCTTTGATAAGATGTTGAAGAGTTTCTACAGGGCACAGACTGAAACAGAGATGGAACACAATAATTTGTCCTTCTTTATCTTAATGCACTAAATGATATGCATATTCCAACAGCAGCACTTTCTGTGTCAATAAACAGTAACACACAAGGTGGAGGGTTCTTGGCTCACTTGTTTCATCCATGCAGTATTCGCAGAGATAGGCTTAAGTTATGGAGGGGAAATGCTCTCATTTCTCTCAATTTGAAACCCAAGAATTACATTAATAGTAATAGACCTTGAATATGAAAGTGGACCAAGGAATGACGCTGTATGAAATACTTAGCGGGTGACACCACAGTTGTCTCTGTTTCTATTGTTCACTCTGGAAATGTGATAGAATGGGCAGGGGGCCCCAAAATTGTGTTTTTCCTTTCTCTCTTTCTCTCTCTCTCTCTCTCTCTTTTTTTTTTTTTGTAACTGCACCGGGTAAGAAACCTGAGACAAAAACTGCTTAGTTTTGTTTTGTTCTGTTTTGTTCTGTTGTTTATTTTTTGTTTATTTTTTAAATATTGAATTTTATTTTTTCTCAAATTGGATATTATAAGCATAACTAGTATTAGGAAAATTACACTAAAATTTTAAGCAGGGACATCTGTGAAATTGGAAAACAACAACAACTGAGATCAATTCTAGCATGTTTCTACATGAATGTAATTGAATCCAACTAGAAATCAAAATTCCTATTCCATTAAATCAACTATTGTAGTATAAGGCTCAAAGTTTCAAAGCTAGAAATCACCCCACAATATGATTGATGAAGCAAAGTTCCTGTTAACTTCTCATTCAGAGCCTTGAAAACATGAATAGAAACTTGCAAATCTATTTTTGGATTTCCCACAGAAAAACTGCTTAGTTCTGCATTTTCCCCGATGCCCAGCCAGGTGTCTGCAGTCCTGCTGGGGCTCCCAGTTGCTTAAAGACAAGCCATAGGTGGTACCAACTGACTAAGAACAACTCACAGAAGAAACATTTAACCTGAAAAGTTTTACCCATTTCCCTGTGAGTTGGAAAAATATTTTTATTAAAAAAAAATGTTAAAAGCTGCTTAGTTCTCATCTACTTCTAAGTGGATTCTCTTAATTCACTTGGTTCTTCACAGTGACCTCCAGAGGTTTCTTTGTCCCCCTCATGGTCACCTGTTGGCAGAACTAGGCAAGGAGCTTTTGGAGAAAAGCTAAGAACATTCCTGTGTCATTTAGGACTGGATTCCCCAAAGGGACAGCTACTTCTTTTGCCTTCTCAGTTCTTGTTGAGAGCCTCCACTATAGTGAATATTTTATTAAAATATTTTCTTTGTATTCACTGTAGTTTTGCAATTTCTCTTTCACAAAATTATCCCTAGTGAAAGCTCAAGGAAAAACAACACATTTTTAGAGGCATGTGACACAGCGATCACACAATGATGACATTCACCTCTGAGGGTCCCTCTCTTTGAGATCTGTTGTTCCAAGGGAACTACATTTTAAAAATTTCATGTTGATTTCATTTCATTCAAAGTTTTAGAATGTTCTCTTGGTTTTTCTATTTGAGCTTGATGTATCATGGAAATCCCGTAACCTTTTTTCTTTGCGTCTCCCACCTCGCATCTTAAAACTACACCTCCTTCTTAGTAATATCTGAACGCAGGCCTGGCATATAAAGATTTAGCATTATCTCAATTGCTAAAGTGAGATTTTCTATCAACCCTTGATTTAATCATCCTTAGCTCTTGCCTCTTCAAGGAAGGGATGAGGGCACAGGGAGAGAAGTACAAAGCTAGTAAGCTATAGGCTTATTCTCATATTTCACATAGCTAAACATCAGAAAGCTGAGCTCTTGTGTAGCCTTTTACACAGATTTTTGAGGTCTCTATTTTACTACATCTATGGACATTGGTATATTGAAACATTTCTGTACAGTTTTCAGTTTGCTAAAGAAAAATCTACCTTGATCAGATTTAGCCCACCAGTGATTACAGAGTTGGATATCAGACGTCCTCGCAGTTCTGGCATAGACGTGGGTCCCCCTCTCCCATCCCAGGGAAACCGGACAGATGCAGAAGGCAACTGCCACACCAGCAAGAGAACATGCACAGTGCTTACCTGTTGTTCCGTGCAGTGGCAGCTCAACATCTGTGAAGGTGACACAGGATGTGGGGCAGGTAATGTCTGGACACAGTGGGGCTGAGATGCAGGATTTCTGAGTCCAGGTGATACAGAGATGCTTGGCAGCCAGGGGCAAATCTAGCAATGGAGTTAGAGCTGTTCCACCAGCCACCTTCCAGCTGCAACCAAAGGCTGGGTGCCAAGGACCTGATGGCCATGGATTTCATGGGGAAGTCAGTGGACGAGCTTGATGGGGCCCCTATGTCAAGTCATGGCTCAGAAAAGGACATCATTTAGCTGGTGACAGCCACACCAAAGAAAAGGTCACATCAATTTCTAAAAATCTACAGGTGTTTTAGAACATTACAATGTTTTCAGGACCTATTTTTGCCAAAATATATTTAACTGGCTAAGCAGTTTTGGAACTATTGAGTTTAGTTTTAGAAAATAAGATTCTTTATATGTGTGTGTGTATATAATTTTGACTTATGTATTGAATTTAAATATTATTTTATATTAAATACTTAGATTCTTCACTTCCGTCCTAGTCATCATACAGCAGCCACAATATTCTTTTAGGTCACATTACATCACGCCTCTGCTTAATACCCTCCTATGGCTTTCCATTTTTCTAAAAATGAAAATCAAAACCTTTTCCAGGGCCCACAAGCCACTACATCTTATTACTATCTTTTCCCCTAAATCATTTCCACTCTACCACTCTGGCCTTGCTGTTCTCTGAAACAGAGCCATACATACTTTCATATCATCAGTTTGCTTCTACCAGGAACATTTCCCCAGAAGGCCTCCTGGTTCTCCTCCTGTGATTATTTAGGATTTCTGCTCCAGTGCCATCTCATGAGACAGTGCAGTAGAGTGGTTAAGAAAATAGACTCCGCAGTCAGACTCTCTTGGTTTAAATTTCAGTTTTAACACTTAGCATCTGTGAGGTCTTGACAAAATTAATATTTGTGCCTCATTTTCCTCATACATAAAATCAAAATGATTATAGTACTTACCTCATAAGTTACTGTAAGAACTAAGGTAGCTAATGTATATAAAGGGCTTAAAATAGTTTGATTCATTCACAAAGGACAAAAGCTAGAAATGAAGGACTGCCTTGAAATTAATTGGATTCTTAATAAATGACATTCAGTGCATTATATTTGTTCTCTAGAACAGAGAAAAAAGATCTTTGCAACATGAATCTGATCTCTTAAAAATTCTGCAGCAGAGACCTTATACCCATACCCAGTTGCTTTTCCTGATTCTTTGATACCTGCCACCTGCCTGTTGTCAAATAGTATAATGTGTAGAATACTACAAAGTGTAAAGGGAAACATTTTACCTACAGAGGATATTTCTGGTTTCATGTATCTGTCATTAATTTATTTATCCAGTAATATATATTGAACTTCTACCATGTCTGACATTCACCATCTGGCAAAAAAAACTAGGTGTGTTTCTTCTCTTTATGGAGGAGCAGAAATTTATAAGCAGGTTAGGTGCTGATTCTGCACCCAAATACTTTGAGAGGGAAAGTATCAGGAGAGGAAAACTGGCTTAGGTGCCAGAATTGCATGATCAAAATCGAGACCTGCCCTTGGTTACTGGGCAGGCGTGGGAAGGCAACGGAAGATCCAGAGCTGTGCCACAAGATAGTTTTGCGGAGAGCTGGGTGAGAAAATCGAACACTGCTCATCTTTAGAACTATCATTTTTTTCCTGCTTTACATTATCCCAATCCCACGGTTTTATTCTACAATTCCTCATCATTTGCCACTTGGCTCAAGACTTTCTCTGAGTAAAAATGCTGGTCCCCTGGCCTCAGACATTTCTAACTATCTGGTCAAGTGTTTTAACACTCAGGTGTCTCAGAACCAGCAGAGACTTAAAGAGATGACCTCAGTTCCCAAAGAAAGTCTAACTCCCAGAGAAGTTATTAGCCGCTTAGTAAACATGGGGCAGCACTTTTTCCCCTCCATTGGTTGGAATCATTTATTTTTTACTCTTGTTTACAAATTTGGCATTTTCGGAAAAGAAATTTCCTCACAGATAATAAAATAATTATAGATAAAGAAGAAAGAATGAAAAGATATCTGCATCTCTTGGGGTTCCCACCCACAACTTTTGTCATTTTCACCATGTCCAAAGTAGAGGCAGAACTGAAATCAGTGTCTCCAAGGACCAGTGCATTAAAATAACCATAACAAATCCTACAGGCTGTTTAAGAGGAAACCCAAGGGCCATGCTCTTCCCATGATCTTTAGGCACAATTCTCATCAATGGTGATGGGAATTCCCCAGAGATCTAGGAAGGAAGTGACCCTAATTACACCCCCCTTGATAATTTACTGCACAGATTCAAGTTTAAGTTCACGAAAAGCTTAATCAGCCTTTAACTTCAGATCAAAATACCACATCAGAGCCCAGTTTCATTTTAGAGTATTTCTATCTTCATTAGTACTCATTTTCAATCGTTGTTCCGGTTCTCATGGAGATTTTCTTGGCTGTACTGTATGACACCTCTCCCCCAGCTCCAACACTCTCTGGCATAATTTAAATGAAACTCTTATTTTTCACAGTGTTTATTTTAATCACTTGAGAAAACAAAAATATTAAGGCTGGATTTCCACATATTATTGGACTACTTCAGCTTGTATTGAATAAATAGTGAAAAAGTGGAGGATAAAATAGTTACCTGTAAAACTGAAGTTAAAATATACTTTTCACTTATTAACAGATATATTAACAGATTTTTCAGGAGTCTTCACTTACTCGCCATTGACCGGTGAAAAAAGTCTACACTCTTTTAAGCATGCTAGTCAAGGCTCTTTGCAGTTTGATTCCAACGCACCTTTTACAGCTTTGCTTCCTAACCCCTTCGAATAGTGCCATGTGTAAAATACTACAATGTATAACATAGTGCTTCAAGTTCACTGACTGCTTCACTCATATTCAGTCTCCCATACAAGTCTGCAAGTCTCTGAGCTTGAAACTCTGTGCTTTCTCTACCTACCAAAATTACTGCTTTTACAAAGCCTTCTCAAATCCTCCATCTAAATTACTTCTTTCACTCCACAGTGTGGATCCTGTTTACTGGTTATTTCATAATAACTGGCACTCTGTAACTTTCGGATATCATATGCATCTCTCCTCAGACTGTAAGTCTTTCCCCCAGGTGGCTTATCATAGTATTTGCCTAAAATAGATGGTGAAGCAGCCTGACAGCTATCTCCCCCAAGTGCATTCTTCCTTTCTTTCATAGCAACAGAGTTGTTCAGCTAGAGCTAACACATTCCCCTGTCTCTGTTAGCTGTGGCCATGTGCCTGATTTGGGGCCAGTGGCCCATGAACAGAAGTCAATGGACCACTTCCCATTCTTGATTTTAAAAACTCTGAGCTTATGTTTCTATACCTTCTTTCCCCTCCCATGGACCGGACACATATGTGGTGGAGACCAGCTTTGACCAGGCTGATGCTGTAAGAAGATGTGGTATGTGTGTGTGTGTGTGTGTGTGTGTGTGTGTATAAAATGGAATTTTACTCAGCCATAAAAGGAATGAAAAGAATGAGCAAAGTGGATGGACCTAGAGAATATTACGCTGCTTAGTGAAATAAATTAGATAGAGAAAGACAAATACTGTATGATATCACTTATATGTGGATCTAAAAAAACAATACAAATGAATGTATATGCAAAACAGAAAAAGGCTCACAGATATAGAAAATAAACTAGTGATTACCAGTGTAGAGAGGAAGGGAGGAGGGTAAGTTAGGGGTATGGGATTAAGAAATACAGACTACACTGGAATTCCCTGGTGGTCCAGTGGTTAGAATTTGGTGCTTTCACTGCCAGGGCCTGGGTTCAATCCGTGGTCAGGGAACTAAGATGCCGCATGCCATGCATCTTGGCCAAAAAGAAAAGAAATACAAACTACTAAGTATAACATAGATAAGCAACAAGGATATATTGTATAGCACAGGGAATTATAGCCATTATCTTGTAATAACTTTTAATGGAGTATAATCTATAAAAATACCGAATCACTATGCTGTACACATGAAACTAATATAACACTGTAAGTCAAATTATTAGAATCATTAGAAAACTGAATGAGTGTGAGCAGGATTTTTAACTCAAAATGATAAGCTATGCCTTTGGCTCATCCCCTTATCACTAAAATAACAAAACACAAAGACTTTAAATCAAAATTAATCTAGTGCAGTCCCATTAATAAGATAGCTTTTCATCAATGGGAAAGAAACCCTGAGGAATTTCTGGAAAATATAAAGAAGATGGAATGGATTTGCTGGGAAAACTACCCAGAGCTGAGACATATGACCCAGATTCACTCAAAAGAAGGAACAGAGTGGCTTAACAAGAGGTTCTGCAGCAGAGGTCAGAAAATACCCAAAGTTCAGAGACAGTACGATCTGGAAACAGAAGCAGGAGCAGACAGCGATATGGGGGTCGTGCAGGGCTATAGAGACATGGGCTGCTCTGCGGACAATGCTTGGCATTGTGAGGACCTGGGGATCTACTACCTCAGGTGTCTCGCGAGGCCAAGGGGGCTCTGGGCCTGCAGATGACTTGGGCCACCAAAGTGATAGAAAAAGAAGAGGATCTCAGTTGAGGGTAGCATTTGAATTAAAGTTTTATTCAATGCCCTTTGAAATTTCCTAACATTGGGTCACAATTTATGTTTAAAGATTATGCATGTTGACACACTTTTTAACAGATCACAATTTTGGCATTCTCTAAAGGGCCTAAATTTGACAGTGACATTAAATCTTACAAAAAAAAAAAAAAAAGTCACCCAGGAACATAATTCAACTTATGATATTCCCATTTTAGGTGGAACTACCATTAGGCAGAAAGGATTCCTGGCATGCATTTAGTCTTTGCACTTGAATGGTATTATCCTGGATTTGGGAGAAAGAGCGAGCTGGTTGTCCAGGATGTGCAGTGGCTGTGGAAATGTGCGTCATCGTGGAGGCCACGTACAGAAGAAGACGTACAGAGAGCTTAATCTGGAATGCTCGGAGTGGCAACTATGGCAAATATAACAAAGAACAAGTGTTCAGCAAACATGCAGAATTTATCAAATTTAAATAACATTTCTGGCCTTTGAATAAAAGATTTTCTCTGTGTTTATTCAAAATAAAATGATTCTGTCCCTGACTTCCATTTGCAAACCACCATCAAAACCAATTGTGGGCTTCCCTGGTGGTGCAGTGGTTAAGAATCTGCCTGCCACTGCAGGGGACACGGGTTTGATCCCTGGTCCGGGAAGATACCACATGCTGTGGAGCAACTAAGCCTGTGTGCTGCAACTACTGAGCCTGCACTCTAGAGCCTGCGAGCCACAACTACAGAGCCTGCGTGCCACAACTACCGAAGCCCGTACGCCTAGAGCCCGTGCTCCGCAACAAGAGAAGCCACCGCAATGAGAAGCCCGCACACCACAACGAAGAGTAGCCCCCGCTTGCCGCAACTAGAGAAAGCCCGCACCCAGCAACAAAGACCCAACTCCGCCATAAATAAATAAATTAATTAAAATTAAAATTAAAAAAAAAAACCAATTGTATTTTATTGGGGGAAAATGTGACTCGTATCTCTTTTTAATCTTTTATTAGAGAAAATTTCAAACATGCAGAAGTGGAGAGAATAATATAATAAACTCCATATATTTATCACACACCTCAACAATGACCAACTCATGACCAATCGTTTTTCCTCCTTTGCCCCCCTATAATTCCCTTTCTCTTTCTCTATTTGTTTTGAATTACTCCCAGCATTATATGCTTTTATCTGCAAATATTTTATTACATATCTAAAAGGTAAGGAAGCTTTAAAATAAATTATCACACCTAGAACAAAACTACCAACAACCTCTTAATGTTATCAGTATGCTCCAAAAATTATTATTGCCACAGCCATTGTAATGCTCATCCTTAGTGGTAATTAGAAATACTTATAGAATAGAAAATTTTATATATATTTGTTAAAATTATAATGTAACAACAAGGAGATTAGAATAAAAACAGGGTGTAGAATGTCCAGACCACCAAGAGGTAAAGACTAGTCAGTGAATCCAGTTAAAGGCAAGAGTACAAAAAATAAAAGAGAGAGTGAAAAATGGCAGAAATAAAATGAATTATATCAGCGTAAGAGAGGCACTTCTAGAAACAGGCACTAATGGAATTGTAACAAATTATACTTGAATATAGTTCTGATATTTTAATTTTTGGTAGGGTAGTCAAATCCTATTTACTCACTCCTACTTTTTAAATTCAAGTCAACTTCCCATTACAGTTCCTTTAGACCCATTAGATGTCCATATCCATGGAAGCAATTATTTTACTATAAAAACAAAAAGGGAAAAAATGTTATAGTTGATTTTTCCTTAAAATGATGTGGCTTACATTATCTGCCTTTACAACTATTAATTGGTACCACTGATCAGTATAAAAAAAATTCCTCTATCAATAGTTAGCTCCAGAGACACAGACGTCCTCTAAGCCCTAAAACCAACAGAATTAGGAAATCATTTGTGAAACTTTAGCATTATTTCTTGCAGTATTTCTTGCCTTTTAATTCAACATATCAACTATGTATATAACTACAGTTGTTTTGGCACAGTAATTAGATGTAAGCATGAACATAACAAAACCTCATTGCTAAAGAAAACTGTAGTCCAATGAAGAGATGGTAGAAGGTTTAAAATAACAAGGCAGAACCTGGCAGGGCCATAAGAGGTGTGCAAGCAAAAGACTATGTAAAAACTTGAGGGTGGGAATAACATTCAGATATCAAGACAAAAGAGAGGGAAGACTTCGAGATGGGCTTAAATGATGGGCACCATTTCAACAGGCAGAGATAGCAAGGAGTACAACCAATGCAGAATAAGTGGCATTAACTCATTCAACATATATTTACTAAGCAAGGTGGTATGACACTGTTAAATGCTGGGAACACAGCTGTGAGCAAGATAGACAAGGTCCCTGGCTTCGTGGCGTTTACAGTGTTGTGAAGGAGAACAAGCAACAAAAAAGTAACCAAAAAAGTTTTTTTTAACCACAAGATAATTTCAGCTAGAGGTAAAAAGTAATGAAGAAAATAAACAAAGTGATGTGAATGACTGGGTAGGCCATGGGCAATTCTTTAGGTGGGATGAGGTAGGAAACCCTCTCTGAAAAGGTGAAATCTTTATTTTTATTTATTTATTTTATTTTTAAAAATTTTATTGGAGTATAGTTGATTTACAGTGTTGTGTTAGGAGATTCTTTACCCATATAGGTTATTACTCAGTCTTACAGAACATTGAGTATAGTTCCCTGTGCTATATAGTAGGTCCTTGTTGGTTATCTATTTTATATATAGTAGTGTGTATATGTCAATCCCAAGCTCCAATTTCAATTGAGACCTGCAGGACAAGAAGTTGCCAGAGGAAAGGCAATGAGAAGGGCAAAAGCTTGAGACGGCATGTTACGAGTAATAAGACAAAGGCCCTGTGCCTGGAGGGAAGAGGGATTGAAGAGTCAGAGCACAAAAGGCCTCCACTTTTACTCTAGAAGGAATGGGCAGACACTGAAAGGACTTAGGCAGGGATCGTCACCATCTAATTTATATATATTTAGAGTTTATTCTGGTAGCTGTGAGCAAAGTGGAAAACGATGGGGCTTGTGGACTTCCCTGGTGGCGCAATGGTTAAGAATCCGCCTGCCAAAGCAGGGGACACGGGTTCGAGCCCTGGTCCGGGAAGATCCCACATGCCGCGGAGCAGCTAAGCCCGTGCGCCACAACTACTGAGCCTGTGCTCTAGAGCCCGAGCGCCGCAACTACTGAGCCCACGTGCCACAACCACTGAAGCCCGCGCGCCTAGAGCCCATGCTCCACAACAAGAGAAGCCTCCACAATGAGAAGCCCACGCACTGCAATGAAAAGTAGCCCCCGCTTGCCACAACTAGAGAAAGCCTGCGTGCAGCAAAGACCCAATGCAGCCAAAAATAAAATTTAAAAAAAAAAAAGAAAGTGGCTTGCTAGAGAACAGCAAGAAGGGATAAGTTGAAGTCTCTATGGAGGAAATAAATGAGAAAGAGGAGAGAGATGAATTCAGAAAGTAGATTAGGGTCCTATTATGACCCTAATATGACCCTATTGGGTCATATTAGGCTTTGGGTTTTGGGGTGAGGAGTATGGATTTAATTTAGAAGGAAAGAGAACGTTTAAACAAGGGATGTGATCATGGTTTCACTTTATGAAAACAGTTTTATTAACAATATATTGGACTGCTCTGAGAACAGAGAGGCATAAAGGTCAGATTGGGGGTAATTGTACCAGCCTAGGCAACAGGTAATGAGGGCTTCTAATAGGATTAGAGTTAAAAGAATGTAAAAAAAGACAGACGCAGAAGACATTGTGAGAGAGAAAAATCTCTGAAATTTTGAAATTTACTAAGAAGAAAGCAAGGGGCAGTAGAGGATCAAAGAAAGTATCATTTGTGTTGGGTTTTTTCATCATTCAAAAAATGGAAGATGAGGAATAAATGTGTGTGTGTATGTTTGGGTGGCATCTGCATATACAACTCAAGTTTGACCAGTCTTGCCAGAGGAGAGAAGAGAGAATACTAAGTAGAGCCAGGAAGAAAATTTGCTAAACTTTAGAGAGACAGGAAGAGGGAAAAGTCTGTTTAAAAAAAAAGAAAAGAAGTGTAAGAAAGGCAAGGGAAAAACCTGGAAAATTTATCACAGAAACCCTAAAATAGGAGAACTCTCCAAAGGATAAGAATGATCAATAGTATTGAAGTGACAGAGAAAGAAAAACAAGTCTCTTTGAGTCATTATGGTCCTTTTCAAATCATATTTTAAGACGAGTTAATATCCTAACTTGATTCAGGTATATATGACTCAAGAAATATCCTGGTCAGGTTTCACCAGCGGTTACATACAGGTATTGACAAACTGCTGTGAAACATTTAGGATTTTCCATGTTATACCAATTGGTTGCGTATCAGTGGACAAAGATAGTTCTTGGTGCTTCTCAGGTATTGATGCATTTTGTTACAGTTCAGAGACTAAAACTCCTTTCCCAAGGCATCCTCCAATTTCCAGAGCCTCAGACTCCTTGGCTGTGGTCATGCATTACCCATTTAATGAAGAGTCTAAACTTGGTGAAGGTATATAGTATATACATGAAACAGATTAATTATCTTCCAAGCACTGTCCTATGTAGATTCTGTCAAATTTCCCTTTCTGGTTGGGTAGAAAATCTCTTAATGAATTTTTGAGCAACTTCCAAAAACTTTGTTCATTTAAAATTTTAATTACGTATTAGAAGATAAACTTCTACTCTCCTACCACTGGCAAGGCTGTGGCCCAGGGGACTTGAAATGAATGGGGGGATGTGGCCCCTTCTTTTCATTCTCCTCCCCCTCCCTCACCTTCAAGGAATGGCCTATCTTTGGGACATTTCCTCCCTCTTCCTTTTTGACATCATGAGTATCAGGGAGACAAGTGGGAATAAGAGAGATGGTAGAAAATACCTTATGTAACTGGTACCCAGTATGTTTCTGTGTATTGCTAGTAACCTCTCCCAATGTTATGGTCTCCATGAATATGTGTATGTATTTTTCTTGGGGTGATTTTAGCTTCCCTCAGTGAGGGTCTTCCCGCCCTCCATTCACCCTTTGCCAGTGGCCATGCCTTCACTGTCTCTGTATTGGATATCTATTGCTGTGTAACAATTACCACAAACTTAATGGCTTAAAACACAACATACATTTATTATCTCACAGTGCCTAAGCTAGGTCCTCCGCTTCAAGGTCTCTCATGAGGCTCAAAGAAATCTCATCTA
This sequence comes from Balaenoptera borealis, assembly GCF_965194805.1. NCBI lineage: Eukaryota > Metazoa > Chordata > Mammalia > Artiodactyla > Balaenopteridae > Balaenoptera > Balaenoptera borealis. Next base: position 18,491,865 of record NC_138870.1, on the reverse strand, counting down.
AACACTTAACTGGGAAAGAATCTGCTTCCGAGCTCACGTGGCTGTGGGCAGTATTCAGATCCTTGTGACCTGTTGGATTGAGGGCCTCAGTTCCTAGCTGATGGTCAGCCCATGGCCGCCCTCAGTTCCTTGCCACATAGGCCTCCCAACATGGCTGCATGCTTCATCAAAGCATGCAGGCCAAGAAGGCAATAAAGAGAGTCAGCTAGCAAGATGTAAATTACAATCTTAGTAACAAAATCCTGGAAGTGACATTCCATCACCTTTGCCTTATTCTGTTGCTTAAAAGAGAGTCAAGGTTGTGAATGCTAGGATGCTGAGATCATTGGATGCCATCTTAAAGTCGACCTGCCCTAGTTCCCTTTGGGTAAGACTGGAACACCCCCTTCTTCCTGCCCTACCCTTTATCCCTGCTCCTTCGCTTGGAGGTTCAGAAAGAACTGAGATCCTCTTCTGTATCTTGTCTGGGGTGAGGTGTTTCCCTCATTTTCCCAGGGATATTATACCACAATCTCTTCACTCTGTTGTCACCATCAATTCTAGCAAGGCTCATACTTTCAGAATTGTCCAAATGACAAGCAGACACTAGCCTTCATATTCATATAGGGCTTGCAAACTCCAGGGGACACAAGTAAAGCTTTATCAAAAAGTTGGCTACCCTCTCTATACTGAGAGGACCTGTAAGAACTACAATTTAGTAAACATCCATCCAGAGAGTGAAAGAGCCATCCTTATATTTTTTCAGGCATCTGTTAACTTTATGAGTGAATCTCTTGGAGCCTTGTCTCATAGGGAATGAGAGGAAAAGCCACAGAACTCCCCATTAAAATGATGACACCTGGCTTCCCTGGTGGCGCAGTGGTTGAGAGTCTGCCTGCCAGTGCGGGAGACACGGGTTCGAGCCCTGGTCTGGGAGGATCCCACATGCCGCGGAGCGGCTGGGCCCGTGAGCCACAACTACTGAGCCTGCGCGTCTGGAGCCTGTGCTCCACAAGAAGAGAGGCCGCGACAGTGAGAGGCCCGCGCACTGCGATGAGGAGTGGCCCCCGCTTGCCGCAACTGGAGAAAGCCCTCGCACAGAAACGAAGATCCAACACAGCCAAAAATGAATAAATAAATAAATAAATAAATGTACTATTCAATTAAAAAAAAAAAAATGATGACACCTGACTTTGACCATTACCCTTCTTCCCAGAGTCTTCTTATACAGGCACAGAAAATGCAGGAAGATTTGAGGCTGTAGCTAACTGTGGGAGGCAAGTTCTGTCATCCCTTATAAATGCTAGGGACAGGATGGGTGAAGAGGCTATAGGTTTCCCATCAATCAACAGGATACATGGGGTAAGTAGCACTCTTTGACCCCAGGGTTAGCCCCAGTTGCCAATTCTGGGCGAGGAGAAAGTCCCTCTATGCATCCTCTTACACATCTAAGACTGAGAAGAGTGTTAGATGGGTGTTTTTCTAAAGCCTTCCCCTCACCATCAACTTAGGTTGATAATTCAGGACTCCTGTAGTTGATCCAAGTACCGGTTCCACTTCATCTGCATCCTACCGTATTCCATCTTTAGCTCACATTTTTTTAAAAAGTGGTCACTTTGCCATGGTCCTAGTGAGATTCAGGCTTGCACTCTTGGTCATTCCCTCTCTATTCTGTGTCTGTTCATTTCTCTAAAACAAGGCAATCTTTATCCACTTCCAAATCCTCAATTATTTTATGACTGGAATTTGAGCCTGGATCATATCATTTTCACATCCTTATATTTAAATGCTTTCTAGCAGGGCAGGCATAAGAGAGCTGAGCCTCCTTAAAAATACTGAGCTATTTGTCATCTGCCATAGAAGAATGAAGAGTTATAGATTCTTAGAACGTTAACATTAAAAGGAAACTCTGAGGTTATGTAAAGCAACCCTCTTCATTTTGTGGGTGAGCATCCTAAAGGTGAAGTTGTTTAAAAGAGGGTCAAATTAATTCACTTGGCTCCCAGTATCCTTCCACTGTACAATATAGTTGTTGGGGGGGAAAATGGGCAGAAATATTAAAATCACACCATATTTATCACAATTACATACATCATATATATTACACAATTTAAATCATGTCATATATATGAAGTGATTTTAACTGTGAGTTGCTATATTTTTAAACTGGCTTGAAAGGCTGTCCCAATTTTGCACATTATAAATGAATTGTGCTACTTTGTTTTATGAGCTTTGAAATCAGACCACTTATACAACGCTTACAGAAAGTACTTGCTTCTCCTGTTACGATGCTTAGTGACCCATCTTGGGGGTGAGAGGGCAATTGAATCTCCCAGAATCTGGGAAAAGGAACTTTTCTATTGCATCTGCCAAAAGGGAGACTCCATTTTAGTTAATAAGAAGTCTGTCTTAATTCAACATTTGTATGAGGTCCAAAGTCAGTTGCAGTAAATCTCAATAACTACTGCTCATTTCAAGTCAGAATCAGGCAGTTTGTTTATTTAAAACGCTTGCTCCATGGGTTACTCCCCTGGGAAAATGACCTTATTTTCATCTCAGGCCCAAGGGAAACGTCTTACACTGTGGAATCTTATTCTAGAACGTGTCTGGAAAGATGAAAATTACAGCTTATACTCAGCTAGCATCAAATGATTCACATCATTAACAAAGATATTTTATTTTTAAAAATAAAAGTAGGAAGACTGATACATTGTAACCCTTCTTACCTCCTGCCCCCCACCCCCACTAGTCGAAATCAGAGTTGAGAACTGCTCAATGCCACCTACACTACTGCATTCTCTTTACTTTCAGTGCCCCAGAGGGACTTGGATCAGCTCTAAGAGTCCTCTTATGGGTAAAGTCAAAGGAAACCTTTACTTTCAGTACCCCAGAGGTGACAGAGGTAACAACACCCATAAAGTGAAAAGAAACTCAGGTGGTTCTATGGACTGTGGGTGGGTGTGAAGCAGTGTGATAGGTAAACTTACTGCAAACAACAAGGCATCTGGAATGGGCAAGAAAACGAGTTTGGAGTTATCGTATGTAAATGTGGGCCCTGTTGTCACTCTAGAACTCCTCCTCCTCCTCTCCCTCTCCCTCCCCCCTCCCCCTCTTCTCCTTCTCCTTCTTCTCCTTCTCCTTCTTCTTCGTCTTCATCTCCTTCTTCAAAACACTAACAGCTCAGCAGGAATTTGCAGTGCTTGCCTTTGTTAGGAACCAGGTCTCTCTTGCACACACAACTAAGTTGTAAATACCCCTTGAGTGATAACGCCTTATGTTATCTCAGTCACTAACACAATTCTCTGCATTAGTTAGTTTTTTGACTTTTCTTAGACACCCAGCTAAGGAAATAAAACTGCAGAAAAGGAGCTTTGTAGCTGGAAGGGAAAGACCATAAGCACAACTTTGGAGCATCCGGCTTCACCTTCTTAAAAGGCCGAAGAGGAAGGCGATAAAAACATGGATGTAAGCCATGATCTCACCATCCTCAGAAATCCTTGCATCTGGAGAGTGGGGGAGGGGAAGGGAAAGACAAGGTGAGAAAAGAAAAAAGGAACAGAGTAAATAAGAAAATAGTGGAGAAAATTAGACTAGGTCACTATCTCACTTAGGACACACTCACCAGACCATTGAGTTTACACCTCGTAAATAATCACTCCATTTCTGGAGCCAGCCTTCCACTAGTCTCTGCAAATACAGTCTTGTTCTCCATCTGAGGTCATGAAAAAATCATTTTGACCAGGATGCTTACCAAAGATATTTACACTGAGACTGGACACCTTGTCTGGAAACATGGTGAGAACAGGCTCCCTAGTGACAATTTCAAGGTGACTCAGTGTGTCAGGTGAAGCAGCCTAGGCTGGAGAATGGCAACCTGTGCAAGATGGAATCTGTCGGGAATGCCAGGCCAGCCTTGCTGCTTCTGCTGGTGTCAGTTACAGGGCGGAAGCAGAAGAGGAGAATGAGAGGGGACCCCATAAAGCTCTGTGTCCAGATTCATAGACTAACCTTTTTTTTTTTTTTAATTAATTTATTTATTTATTTATTTTTGGCTGTGTTGGGTCTTCGTTTCCGTGCGAGGGCTTTCTCTAGTTGCGGCGAGTGGGGGCCACTCTTCATCGCGGTGCGCGGGCCTCTCACTATCGCGGCCTCTCTTGTTGCGGAGCACAGGCTCCAGACGCGCAGGCTCAGTAATTGTGGTTCACGGGCCCAGTTGCTCCGCGGCATGTGGGATCTTCCCAGACCAGGGCTCGAACCCATGTCCCCTGCATTGGCAGGCAGATTCTCAACCACTGCGCCACCAGGGAAGCCCTAGACTAACCTTCTTAATCACTCTCCAGACACCCTAGACACAAACTCTAAACAAATAAACAGACCCCCAGATCTATATAGGAAAAAATCCTCTAGTGCTCCATTCTCTTGGAAAATTTACTCAAGGCATCTTGGTTGGAATAATAATCAAAGGGAAAAACAAGTATAAGTCCGTTCTTCTCATGATCAAAAAGAAAAATAAAGTAGTTCCCATATAAAAATTGCAGCACCGCTTCAACTACACTGGGACGGGCTGAAAGGGAGGTGGTGTTTTCTTGACAGAAAAGATTTTCAAAAGCAAGGGTTGTCTTACTTTATGCTCTATATTCACAGAATTCAGGGTTTATTAATTTCAAGGCATTAAGAAAAAACAGTATGTTGTAAAAATAGCTTCTTCTGTAAGCTACCCACATTTTTTTCAGGGTCTGGGCAAAACACTTAATGACCTATGATTTGCCAACTGGTAGCTGAGATACCAAATAAGTTTTGGCAAGGACTTAACCAGGAATCTATCACCTTGCCCATGACTGTATCTATTTATAGAGTAATGAGACAGACTGTAATAATGCTTGAAAAATAGCTCAATAAAAAAGTTTGCATTTAAGCAATCATTTAAAAACATATTTTGCAGTTGTAAATTTAATGCAAGAGAGGTTTTCCCAAATGGGTGGAAAGTATAGCTTGACATAGAAGTTACTGGCTAGCTACTTCCCTTGTAGCTTCCAATATGTAAAGCGAACAGATAAATGTGCTGGGAAGGCACTATGCTAAGACACTAATATTAATACAGGTTTAGGTTCCTCAGAGAGACACAAAGAGCAGGAGGCAATGCAACTTCCATGAAAACGTATTCAGTGTTAAGAAAAATAAACTTATAACAACAGGGATTTAAAAAAAATCAATTTGGGGTGGTCATTCACTATACAAAAGACAATCCCATACAATGACATAAGCAAGATGGGAAACAAAGAAGCTCCAGGCCCTCCTTCCTTCACAGAGACACTGAGTTAACAATGATATACAGACCAGAATACTTCTGTGAGAACTCTAGAGACCAGCTGAGAAGCTACATCATCCAGGCCAATGTAAAGCCAAGAAGGGATTCAGGAAAACGGGTCGGTAGGAAATCTTCTGAGTTTTGCATGCCAGTCCACGCCCCTCCCCCAATGTAGCATAATGCTGGTGTGGTGCAACAGAGAGGAAGTCTCCCATAATGGTACTTCTCTCTCTGGACAGAAACAAAAGAGTGGACCATGCAGCCAAGGTTCTAGCTTGTCTGGGGGCTGCCTGAGAGACTGGTTTCTGTCTCTCCTGACTCCAAGTACTGACTGGACTGATGGCATAATTTGGAAGCTGCTGAAAATAGGCTAGCAACCAGGCACATTAGAGCTACAGTTCCACATGCAAACGCCAAGGAGAGTAAGATCAGAAAATATTTGAAAGGTCCTGGAACCTCTAGCCAGCCTGATTGCTGAAGGTCTTCTCCTGTAGGAAGCCAGTATGCAAAAACTAGGAGAAGTAGTTGTTTTCTTCAAATGCCCAAATCTCAGCAAAAGATTGAGGAGCACAAAGGAAACAGGGAAACATGGCTCCATCAATGGAACAAAATAAAACTCCAGAAACCAACTCTAAAAAAATGCAGATCTTTGAGCTGACAGTGAATTTAAAATAATTGTCAAAATGATGTTCAATGAGCTAAAAGAGAATATAGATAGACAATGAAAAGAAATCAGGAAAATTATATATGAACAAAATGAGAATATCAACAGAGACAGAAACTATTAAAAAGTATCCAATGGAAATATTAAAAACAAACAAACAAAACATCTCCAATGAGGATAAACCCAAAGAGAACTACAACGAGGCACATAATCAAACTGCCTAACATCAAAAACAAAGAAAGGATCTTGAAAGCAGCAGACATAAGCAACTTGTCACAGAAAAGGGAATGTCCGTATAATTATCAGTGGATTTGTTAGAAGAAACTTTGCAGGCCAGAGATAGTAGGATAATATATTCAAAATGTTGAATAACAACAACAAAAATCTGTCAACCAAGAATACTGTAACCAGAAAAACTATACTTCAAAAATAAAGGAGAAGCTAAGAGTTTCCCAGGTAAACAAAAGCTGAAGGAGTTCCTTACTACTAGACCTGCTCTACAATAAAAGCTAAAGGGAGTCCTTCAAGTTGAAACAAAAGATTGGTAGAGAGCAACTTAAAGCCACATGAAAATATAAAGTTCTCTAGTAAAAGCAAACACATGAATCTGTATTTCAGCAATTTTGGTGCATAGAATTTAAATGACAAAAGCACAAAAAGTAACTATAACTACAAAAAATTAACTATGTTAATTGGTATACAATATATAAAGATGTTATTTGTGACACCAATAACATCAAGTCAGGGGGTGGAGCTGTAAAGGAGAAGAGTTTTTGTATGCAATGGAAGTTAATTTGTTATTAATTTAAAATAGAATTCTAAAACTTTAAGACATTTTATGTAATTGCAATGGTAACAGAGAAAATATCTATAGAATATACAAAACAGAATATGACAGGAAACCAAGGCATGTTACTACAAAAGAATAATAAAACACAAAGGAAGACAGTAAGAGAAGAAAGGAAGGACAAAAAAGCTACAAGGCATACAGACAACAAAATGGTAATAGTAAGTTCTTCCCTATCCATAATTAATTTAAATATAAATTATTTTAAATATAAAATAAATATATTTTAATGTTATAAAGTAATATATTTAAATATAAATCAGAAGACATAAATTGGCTGAATGGATAAAAAAACATGATCCAATTACATGCTATCTACAACAGACCCACTTTAGATCTAAGGACACACATAGGCTGAAAGTAAAAAGATGAAAAAAGATATTGCATACAAATGGTAAACAAGAAAGAAAAAGGGTGGCCATATTAATACCAGACAAAATAGACTTCATGTAAAACTGTTACCAGAGACAAAAAAGGACATTATATAATAACAAAGAGTCAATTCACCAAAAAGATATAATAATTATAAATATTTATGCTCAAACCTCAGAGCTCCTAAGTATGTGAAGCAAACTATGACAGAACTAAAGGGAGAAATAGACAACAACATGAGAATTGCAGGAGATGTAATTGTCCCACTTTCAATAATGGATTAAAAAACCAGGCAGAAGATCAATAAGAAAATGAAGAACTTGAACAACACTATAGATCAATTGGACCTAACAGATATATACAAAAGACTCCCTCCAACAACAGCAGAATATATATTTTTCTCAAGTGAACATGGAACATTCTCCAGGATAGACATGCGAGACCAAAAAATAAGTCTTAACAAATTTAAGATTGAAATCATACAAAGTATTTTTTTCTGGTCACAGTGGAATGAAACCCAACAGCAGAAGGAAAACTGGAAAACTCATAGATAGATAGGTGGAAATTGAACAACACAATCTTAAACAACAAGTAGGTCAAAAAAGAAGAGAAATTAGAAATACCTTGAGACAAATAAAAATTTTTTTAAAAAGTATACCAAAACTTATGATATGCAGGAAAAGAAGTACTAAGAGGGAAGTCTATAGCTATAAATGGGTACATTAAAAAACAAGGAAGATCTAAAATCAAAACCTAACTTTATACCTCAAGAAGCAAGAGAAATAAAAACATACTATATCCCAAACTAGAAGATGGATAGAAATAATAAAGATTAGAGCAGAGATAAATGAAGTAGAGAATAGAAAAACAATAGAAAAAAATCAATGAAGCTAATTAAATTTTCTGTCTATTAGATTGACAAACCCTCAGATTAATGCAAGAGAGAAAGAGAGAGAGAGAGAGAGAGAAAAGACTAAACAATTAAAAAAAAAGACTAAACAATTAAAATCAGGAACAAAAGAGGGGACATTACAACCAATGCCATAGAAATAAAAAGGATTATAAGAGAATACTATGAGCAATTCTATGCCAATTAATTGGATTGCCTAGAAGAAATGGATAGATTCCTAGAAGGACACATCTTACCAAGACTGAATCATGAAGAAATAGAAAATCTAAACAGACCAACAACTGCTAAGATTGAATCAGTAATCAAAAACCTTCCAACAGAGAAAAATCTCTGGACAAGATGGCTTCACTGGAAAATTCTACCAAATATTTAAAGAATTAACACCAATCCTTTTCAAACTCTTTCCAAAAACTGAAGAAGCAGGAACACTTTCAAATTCATCTATGAGGCCAGCATTACCTTGATAAAAAAGACAGAAAAGAGAAAACTACAGACTAATATCCCTGATGAATATTGATGTAAAAATCCTCAACAAAATACTAGAAAACTGAATTTGACAGAACATTAAAAGGATTATAAACCATGTTTAAATGGAATTTATTTTTGGAATCCAAGGATGGTTCAACTAATGAAAATCAGTCAATGGAATACACAATATTAACAGAACGGAGGACAAAACCAAGTGATCATCTCAATTGAAGCTGAAAATGCACTTGGCAGGATTCAACACCCTATCAGGGTAAAAACACTCAACAACTAGGAATGGAAAAAGAAACTACCCCAACATAAAGGCTGTGTATGAAAATCCTACAGTTAACATTATACTCAATAGTGAAAGACTGAAATCTTTTCCTCTAAGATCAGGAGCAAGGTAAGGATGCTGGCTCTCACTACTTCTATTAAATAGAGTATTGAAAGTCCCAGACAGAGGAATTAGGCAATACAAAGAAAAAAAAAAGCATTCAAACTGGAAGGAAGAAGCAAAATTACCTCTGTTCTCAGATGACATATTCTTGTATGTAGAAAATCCTAAAGATTCTACAAAAACAAACTGTTAGAACTAATAAATTCAGCAAAGTTGCAGAATACAAAATCAACAACACAAAACTCAGTTACATTTCCATACATGAACAATCCAAAAAGGAAATTAATAAAATAATTTCATTTACAATAACATCAAAAGAATAAAATACTTAGTAATAAACCTAACTAACCAAGGAGTTGAAAAACTTGTACACTGAAAACTATAAAACATTGCTGAAAGAAATTAAAGAAAACAAAAATAAAAATACATCTTGTATTCATGGGCTGGAAGAATTAATATTGCTAAAATGCGCATACTACCCACAGTAATAATTCAATGCAACCCCTATTAAAATCCCAATGGCATATTTTTTTACTGAAATAGAAAAAAAAATCCTAAAATTCATATGAAACTACAAAAGACCCTGAGTAGCCAAAGCAATCTTGAGCAAGGAGAACAAAGCTGGAGGCATTACACTTCCTGAAACTATATTATAAAGTTTCCATAACCAAAATAGTATGGTACTGGCATAAAGAAAAACATATAGACCAATAGAATAGAATAGAAAATCATGTAGTAATACTACAATGTTTGAATTGTAGTGGCTTTGTAGTTAAGTTATATAGCTGCCTGCTAATTAACAGATACTCAACTTCTAATAAAATTTATGACTTGTACTTGAAAAAAAAAAAAAAGAATAGAATAGCAAGCCCAGAAATAAACCTTCATGTATATAGACAAATGATCTTCAACAAGGGTGCCAAGTCCACTCAATGGAGGAAAAGACAGTCTTTTCAACAAATGGTGCTGAGAAACTGGATATCCACATGCAAAAAAAAAAAAAAAAAAAATGAAGCTAGAAACTTATCTTGCACCATATACACAAATTAACTCAAAATGGTTGAAAAATCTAGATGGAAGACCCAAGACTATAAAGCTCCTAGAAGAAAACATAGGGGAAAATCTTCATGATCTTGGATTTTGTAATGTTTTCTTGGGTATGATACCAAAAGCACAGCAACAAAAGCAAAAACAGACTAATGAGATTACATCAAACCTGAAACATTTGTATACCAAAGGACACAATCAACAGAGTGAAAAGGCAACCTAAGGAACAGTAGAAAATATTTGCAAATCATGTATCTGGATATGGGGAGACTATCCAGAATATATAAGGAACTGTTACAAGTCATCAACAATAAAATAAAATAACCTGATTAAAAAATGGGCAAAGGACTTGAATAGAAATTTCTCCAAAGATGATATACAAATGGCCAATAAATACATTAAAAGTTGCTCAATGTCTCTAATCACTAAAGAAATGCAAATCCAAACCATAATTAGATGTCACCTCACACCCATTAGGATGGCTACTATATAAAAAAATAAATTAACAAAGTAAAAAGTGTTGGTGAGAATATGGAGGAATTGGAACCATTGTGCACTGTTGCTGCAATTGTAAAATTGTGCAACTGCTATGGAAAACAGTATGGAAGTTCCTAAGAAAATTAAAAATAAAACTACCATATGATCCAGCAATCCCACTCTGGCTATATATCTAAAAGAACTGAAAAAACTGAAGAGATATTTCCACATGCATGTTTATAGCAGCATGGTTCACAATAGCCAAGAGGTGGAAGTAATACAAATGTCCATCGACAGATAGGTAGATAAAGAAAATGTGGTATATACATACAATGGAATATTATTCAGCCTTAAAAAGAAAGGAAATATTGTCACATGCTACAACATGGATGAACACTGAGGACATTATGCTAAGTGAAATAAACCAGTCACAAAAAGACAAATACCATATGATTCCTTTTATACGAGGTAGCTAAAGTAGTCAGATTCATAAGAAACAGAAAGTACAATGGTGGTTACCAGCATTAGGGGGAGGGGAAAAAAAGAGTTGTTGTTCAACGGGTACAGACTTTCAGTTTTGCAGGAAAAAGTTCTAGGGATCTGTTTCACAAAAATATCTATATACATAACTCTACTGAACTGTACAATGAAAAATGGTTAAGATGGTAAATTTTATGTTATGTGTTTTTTACCATAGTAAAAGACAAAACCATAAAATTAACTAAGTGGGATTAAAAAAAAATTTGATTTGTATATTTCTCTTTGTAGCCCCTCCCAGAACTTTATCCCTGTATCTATATACTGTAATAATAATAGTTCTAATCATTATTTGTGATACAATTAACAATTAATACAGCCAAGATAGATTAGAACCTAGATTTGCATAACTTCAAATTTTTGTACACTTTACTATGTGAAAATAATTTTTTATTTGCTTTTAGTTTGTTTTGATTTCTTAATACACAGTCCAAATGAAAAAAAGGAGCTTGGTTAGGAGAATGTAAGTCTGAGAGAATCCTCAAAAGGTTTGTATTTTTACTTAAGGAAAAGGAAAAGGAAGAAAGAATGTCACTCTTCTGGTCCATAGAAAACCAGGGAGAAGTCCTGTGAGGAAGCAACAGATGGTTAGAAAAGCAGGAAAGACAAGCAAGGAGGGGAAAAATAACAGAAGGTAACCAGGGAATTAGAAAGTCATTCTCTAGCGTCTCACTAGCACCCAAAAGTCACTATTATCTGGCTCCCCAAAGATTTTCACCTTTCTGTTATCTTCCTTCTCAGACATTCTGTGCCAAGATACTGGAGCTACCATCATGACCTGTAGCTTAAAGAGTCCCTATTTCTCTCTCTAGCAGTTGGGAAGTGTGGAGAAAGTTGCTCCAGCCTCAGGAGAGAGATAACTGTGGCGGGTATTCAAAGTATGAAGTCTGAATGCATATTCTTGAATAAACACTATTATTCTTAGAAATTAAATTTCATAGTATTGAAAATACCCCTTGCACTTCAGGGAGCTTATGGGATGTAGAAAATTCCTGCTGATGCCCTGCCCAGATCCATGTGAGAGGGCACCCATCCCGCAAGTACTGTGAACTGACCGGCAAGAGCCCACAACTACACCTTTCTCTCAGAATTGCCAAACAGGAACTACCTTGTATGGAAGTGCCTGGAAAGTTATAACCTCCCTCTTTAGGGGTAGCCTGTGGCCACTGGTTGACTAATCCATGGGTAGAAAAGCCTAGTCCCCTTATCTAAATTTAGGACAATAGTATGACACATTTTTAACTCTCGAGTTCTCCAAAGGATAGGTGAATCCAGACTTTAGCTGAAGCCCATTTTCGCTTGGCTTTTTCTCTTGTCCTCTCCTGCTTCCCTCAGTTTTTCCCAGGTTTTTCTTCTGAGAGCACACCCTTAATAAACAACCTTCAAAAGAATCCCAAGATCTGGCTCTGCTTCTAGGGAACAAAACCCAAGACATGGGGAAAATAGACTTTTTATAAATAGACCTGAGAACCTAATTAGAATATAGGTTTTTATAGAAAATGTATTTCAAATTCAAATAAAGTCACACACGCATATTTTTTGAAATAAGCCCGTTATGCACCTAAGACTAAATATGTATTAAAATACAGGGTTTTTTTTTTCAGATTGTCTTATAAACAAAACCAGATAAACATATATGCAGAGAAATAACTACTCTTCTGCTTCTGGGTAATCACAGAGTAAATAGTTCAGAACTACCTTCTTGCTGAGAAGAAAAGAAAATTTGGAAAGTATTTTTAAAATTTTGTTTGAAAGCAACATAGAGTTAATAAGGTAGTAAAGAATGATGAGAAAAAAATCCATAGAAAGATAAAGGCTTAAGAAGGTGATCTAGAATTTAGGACCACTTTTCCCCTGCAGGAATTTGCAAATTCTATGCAGGTGAAGATAAAGTGATGACACACCAGGAGACAAGATAACATGAATAAACCAGCAGAAACAACATACAGTAGAAATAGACCCACAAAAACTCCAGATATTGGAGTTATCTCAGAGGTGTTTTAAACCAACAATACTCATTAGGTTCAAGGAAATGATGAGGTTAAAAATTTTATCAGTGAATTGGAAATGAATATATATATATATATATATATATATATATATAAATAGAGCAGAACTCTAAGAGTATAGGAGCAGGTGAAAAAGAGTGAGGAGATAATTACTGAACTGAAAGATAAAAATCCATAAATCCATAATGAAGCATGAAGAGACAAATGGGTGGAAAACCTAAAAGAGAAAGTAAAACAATTAATAACACTTGTGTTTGGAGTCCCAGAGAGAGAGGAAGAGAGAAAAGAAAATGGTCAAAAGCAATGTTTGAAGAGATAATGGCTGAGAGCATCTCAAAATTAATAAAACCACAGATTCTAGAATCCCTTACCTATTCAACAAGAGAAGTAATATATCAACTTTCCAAGGATAAATTTGTGAAATTTAAACATATTTTTGGAAATATTATCTGTAGAACTGAAGTAATATCACTTCACAGGATTATTGTAGGATCAAATGTGGTAACATATATAGTTATTTCAACTATTTTATCTTAATGATAATTCTAAATTCTTTCATTTACTGAGCTAAAATCCTCTAAAAACTTTTATTTTATACAAGTCATGAAAACATTAGGTTAAAAACCCACATACTTTATAGATTTGACTCATGTAACAACACTTGTTACAATATGTGAGTTATAACATTAACTACAGTAAGTCCCCTACATACGAACCTTCAAGTTGAGAACTTTCAAAGGTGCAAACGTGCGTTCCATCAACATCAGGCGTGAGTGAAATTGCAGCTTGCCCTCTGTCTCCTATTGCTGACGATCCTTCCGTTCTACCATCTCCCACCTCCTCTCCCTCCTCCAGTCAGTAACGCTTCTTGCCTGTTCACTCGATGCCAACCCCTGTATGCCAGCTGTTGTACTGTACTACTGTACTTTTCAAGGTACCGTACTGTAAGATTAAAAATGTTTTATTTTTTGTATTTGTTTGTTTTTTATGTATTATTCGGGTGAAAAGTATTATGAACCTGTTACAGTACGGTACTATATAGCCGATTGTGTTAGTTGGGTACCTAGGCTAACTTTGTTGGACTTACGAACAAATTGGACTTACGAAAGCACTCTCAGACAGGAACTCGTTCGTATCTAGGGGACTTACTGTATTCTCCCTCTTAGCCTTTATAATTTTTAAATGTAATATTTATCAGTCTTAAAAAGTTGCTGGAATGATTTGGAAGTACTAGAGCCAAGTGGGGTTTTTCTGGCATTAAGGAAGGAACGTGGAAGAAAACCAGCAAAGTAAACCAACAACTGAAATTAAATAGTCCTCCAATGACTGTGGTATGGGATCAATATTTATTTATATGCTTGTGAAGATAAAGATCATGAAAATTCCAGGGTTTATGTGATGCCCAAGTACGTTTTTTTTAAAACTCCATATCCAATTCTTAAAAGCCACTATTAGATAATTACTGAACATTGATAATGCCAGGAAGTTGGGAAAGCAGAAAACTTGAAACTAGCTAATAAACATTTTAATGACCTAATAAGAGTTATTTTCACCTACAGATATTGATCAAACTCCAGAAGAAGAGAGATCATTCAGCCAAGTTTACTATCCTCACATGACCTATCTTGGCTGTTTATCTTTTTTGTCCTCTCTTGAGGTTCAAATCAAGACTTTCATGTTATAACAGAAGGATAATTTATGGAGTGAATTAAAGGAACTGACTTCCAGAGCCAAATGAACAAGGAAGCTTCACAAACATTTGTTTTTTTCTGGGATGTTTACTTTCAAAATCATAAATGCATGTACTTTAATAAGAAATTATTTAACCAGTAGAAAATAGTCTGCCCAGAGTTTCACTGTCATAACAGCTTCTATTCAATACAGTAAGATACACTTTTCTTTCCACATCAGATTTCATGACAATGTTTTCAGTTGGGGCCAGATTTTCAAAGATGAAGTACAACAACCAGGAAAGCATACAACTATAACTACAGAAAATTAATAAACTTTAATTGGAGTCAAATAAATTTTGAATTAATTTGTGCACTAAATATGTATTCAGTGATCAACGATAGAGAGACAAGGACCATAGGCAGAAAGATGAGAAGATATAGAGCTAATTTGAAGGAGGTTGTACTCTAGAGGTGGGCAGCCACGCGATCCGCAATTGCAGAGTTGTTCAATAACTTAGATGCAAAAAATGTTCGTGTGAGATATTATGGAACCATAGATACAGGGGTTTCTAAGTATTCTTGGGGAAATCCAAAGAGGCTTCAGAGAGGTCTGCCAAAAAGTTGAGAGAGAGGAAAAGGGGGCAGCATTCTAGTCTGTAAGAATAGTCTGTGCAAGTGAATTACCTTAAATGCTGAAGCATAAAACAACAACAACAAGGGAGAAGTAGGGAATGAGATAATTTAGATAGACGGGGACTAGGTAATGAAGGAGTTGAGACTTCCACCATCAGGCCAGTTGCTTTTAAAAGAAACCAGTGGATCCCCAAACTCCCCTGATGGGGTCCAAGGGGAGACCGAGTAGATGGGGCTGCAGGCCAGACCTCTCGGAGTAAAATGGTGCCATTTGATATGCAGTGGATTCAAGCAACATTTTGATTGAAAATCACTGCTGAAAGTAATGGGCTCTACAAAGGAATGTTATTCAGGTTTTCTCAAGAGCTGAATTAATCAGAATATATTTCACAAAATTAGTTTTAATATATTCCTATTTTGAAAGCCACATCATCCATTTTAAAAAGACGAGGAAAAATGACAAGAAACAGAGACAGGGACCCAGAAGATGACTGAGGGCAGCAGCTGAAGTCTAATAAACTGTATTTTGCTGTGTTAGATCATCTTTAAGTGGTTGGCAGCATACTTGATATGGCACGCATCATCTGTTCTGTTGAAAGTTGCCATGTCTTGTTTGACAATCACAGATATAAATGATAGTTCTGTTTAATGCTGATATCTTTACATCTCACAGTTCTTCAATATCCTTCAACATATAGGAAGAATAAAGAAGTTATTAGCAGCAGAGTGTCCTACCTTTGGGAATAGGATACAATAATTCTGAATTCCAAAGATCGTGTAAAACTGATCGGCATGACCTTTAACGACACTGGATTCTCATTTGAACAACAGAAGCTCCATTACTTCGGGGTATCCCAGGCATTAATCATTAAACAGAATCAATAGGGAGAGATAACAAATGCTTATCCCCAGATAAGCAGTAGTTGGTAAAATGTAGCTGGTATGAAATTGACTCTTGAAACCCTTCAAACCAAATAGAGTATTTCCAAAATGTTCTCTGTTATAAAATACGGTTCCCAGAATGGTTCTCACTTGGTTAGTTTGAGAAGCTGTGATTTGTTTAAAAATCTGCATATAAATCTCAGAATTCATTCTGTTATTATTGATGAAAATATGGAAACAAGAACAGCTACACCACATGGAAGACTGTCTAGACAAGAATGTTGGGGGTTATGACTGAAATAAATTATTATTTGCTGAGAGTCAACAGTATGCTTGGCATTAAACAAGACAGCCAGAGGGCAGGACCCCAGCCTTTGGACTCACAATTTAAGCCAGACACACAAACAACCAAATCATAAATCACAACAGCTAAAAAAAATATGGTGTAAATTTCACAGGCGTGAATTTTGGTGTTGATTTACTTTCTTGGCAATAATAAATTAAGAGATACCAGAAATAATCATCATAAATATTGTCAATAATGTTATTAATCCAGTCCCCTAATTAGCTACCTGACTAAATTTTAAAAGCAGATTTTTGACATTTAGCAAACATGGAAATGCATATTTTTAGCAGCAGCACTTGTGAAACATTTTATTGCATGATGTTATGAAAAGCAAGTTATACATCATGTCCTTAACTTCTTCTTGTGTGTACATTCGCTAATTTCCACTTTGCAGTCTTTCT
Organism: Balaenoptera borealis; assembly: GCF_965194805.1. Classification (NCBI taxonomy): domain Eukaryota; kingdom Metazoa; phylum Chordata; class Mammalia; order Artiodactyla; family Balaenopteridae; genus Balaenoptera; species Balaenoptera borealis. The sequence continues at coordinate 18,474,915 of NC_138870.1, read as the reverse complement.
TGCCTTTGTGATCACTGGTCTTATTGGATAATGAATAGGAATAGTAAGCCAGTAAGAGTAATTTTTCCCTGCTTTTTTTCCTCTTAAGGTATATTTGTATATGCAATCATATGTATATAAATGTCACTCTGGCTCAGGACATCAGAAAAGCAAGAACCTCAAATATTTTTCCTGTTGTCACCTTTCCAAAGAGTGCCAAAGGTCTTGATAAACAGTCAGCTTTGAGGTTAGAAACCTATACTCGGTACAATTCACAAATTTTCTGTCTTTACCCTGCTGTAGAAATTAGGTGGTATTTAGGTTTTGACTAACATAGAATATCTGTGGACCTCTGTTTCCTCACCTGTACAATGGGGGTAACATGCAAAAAACAGAAGCCCTTAGTAACACTCAGTAACAGTGAGTATTATTATTATTTAACACCATATTTATTTAAATAATTATTGTTTCTACATCGTCCAAGTTTATCATGGTAGAAAAATATAATAAAAAAAAGAGCTAACAGATGACATATTTTAGAATTATCTACACTGAAACCCCAAGGAAAGGAACGTATTTGCCTTTTTTATGTTTTTGGAGAGATAAAGCATGAGAATTGGGGGAACTCCATGACAGGTAATTCTTCCATTTAGGAGCCATTCAAAAAGAAGGGCCTAGCTGTTGTGTAGGGGTGGATGCAGGTTTTGTGAGTCTTGAAGTTTACACAATTTGAGATCCTTTTTAAGGTCATATACATATTTAATACAAAATCAAGTATTGTGGTTTTGATGGGATCCATGTACATAAGGATCACAGAAACTTAAATTTTATTAGCTTCCTGGTGGATCTGCCCCTCAGGGTGAGATAAGGTGAACTTCAGATCCTTCCAATACCAGAGGGTAGAAATGAGAAATAGGATTAAGTTTAGTGCTTTGAAATCTGTAGAAACCAATGACCATGAAATCTTATTTACCTAGGTCAGTGCAGGAACCAAGAAGGCCCATCTTTGTATCCAGAGAGTGTAACATGGATACACTCACATGGTTAGAATAAGGTCTTGCTAAGCTCGTATTCTGTAAAAAGTGCTATTCACCTGGTTCCACCCACCAAAGGACCTAGTGTCAGAACTACGGTCAAACTAGGAGGTACATAGTCCAGATACACAGAATAATCCCTACGCAGGCTGTTAAACATTGACGTTTGTGTGGATGACCAAGGGATTTGTTTGGAGTATATTCTTTCATTCAGCAAATCCTTTTGGGAGATTTACTATGTGCCAGGCACTCTCCTAGGCGGCAGGGATGCAACAGTAAGAAAACCGACTTTTAAAAAATAGGGCAAAAAAATCCATTTCCATGCCTACCTTCTATTCAGAGTGTACAGAAGATAAACAACACAAAAAAGTAAATCTCATAGGGTATTTGAAGGCGGTGTGTGCTGTGGAATATGAAGTAGGGAAGGACGAGGAGGGCTGGGGAGGGAAGAGGTATGATTGGAAAGATCTAGGCCAGGAAAGGCTCCCTGTGAAAGTGATATTTGAGTAAAAGACTTGAAGGAGGAAAGTCTAAAAGCAGCAAGCCGTGTGGTGATCTGAGGAACAGGCCTTCCAGGACAAGGGAACAGCAAGTCCACATTGCCTGGAACAGCAAGTCCACATTTCCTAGAACAGTGCCTGGCGCACAGCAGGGGTTCAGCAACATGTATTCCATAAAAAGGAAAAGTGGGTTAGGCTCATCAAGATGAGTTTGGGGCGGTGATGCAGGAAGGAGAGCCATTTTTTTTTCCTTTTGGCAACAGGGACCCTCAACAAAGGACAAAAGAGCAGAGGCCTCTGCTGTGGAGGTTCCGTGGTTCCGTGGCACCTGGTGTCACCATGGCCACTCAAGACCATTGTGACATTTACTTGGGATGGCTTCCCCCTTAGTCCTGTCCTGCCCACTTAGCATGGCTTCGATTTTGTCCTTGTCTTTGGTACCAAACCCTGGGCCTCAGCAATGAACTCCATTACTTCCCTGACTCTTAGCATCTCTCCTGCCAGCCACTTAGTTTCGATCTGTTGCAGGTGCCTCAGCTCACGTCACTTCACATGACTAGCTGGAGAGTCCACAGTAATGGCACTGCTATCTTACTGTGATTATTGGCACAGATCAATCTACATTACCAGTCTACTACCAGGACAAACACAGCATTTAGTTTTTCATAATGCCAAGCAAAATCATAATGTAGACTCTACTGTCAGTTATGTGAATTGAATCAGGAGGAGAAAGTTGTTTATAATCATCTAAAAATCACCTTCTGTATCTCACAAGGAATAGAACAGAATTCAGAGAAAAATCCAATGCACATTACAATAATGCACTAAATCTCTTCTACTTACATTTCCTGACTTATACAGTTCATTTTCATTAGCTCATATAAACACTCAAGTCTGTAAAAGTTAGCAGTGTGACCAGTGCCAGGCTAAAAGTAGACTGGAAAGAATTTGCTTATATACCCAACTATAATAATTTGAGAAACTGTAATGAGCTATGTCTTAGCCTCTCATTTATTCCTGCATCCCACCATAACCCTTTCCTGCATCCCACCATAACCCTTTCCTGCAGCCATTCTGGAGAGATTCATTCTTTTGCTTCCCTGGGACAGATCTCAGCAACTAAAACTCCAAGTATCTGATTTATTGAGCATTCACTCTGGGCCAGGCCCTGACAGAAGGGGGCCACATACAGCGCCTCTTTTAAAATCACCAGTACCCTGGGGAAGAAGGTATAAAAAATTTAAGCTCAGATCAGGCAAGTAACTTGATCAAGGTCACACAGTTTATGAGAGCCTAAACCTGGATTAAATCAGAGAGCTGGAGGATGTTAGAGCTTGATATTTTAACTGTATTCTCCACACTCCCAAGTGTTAATCCTGATAGGAGAGCAGGATCAGGCAGAGAGAAGACAGTATCCTCCTGACGGTAATAAATGTCTTCCCAAGATACTTCCCTGAGGCCGACATTGTTAGTTGTCTCTTTTTCCCCTTGGTCATGGAAGCCTGATTTTGTCTGGGGTGGGAAATAGTAAGCAAAAAAGTAGCTAAATACTTTTTCATCTTTCCTTGCAACTAGAGCTGGCCGCATGACACATGGCCAATAATATGTAAATTAAATTCTGCTAGGCAGTTCTGGAAAAGGTTGTGCTTCCAACCTTTCCCAGAAGGAAACAAAGAACAAGCTTTACCAGAATCTTCCCTCCTCCTTTCTTCTGGCCCCAAATGTGAACAGAAGGCTGGTAGAGCTTGCAGTTGCCATCTCAAAACTATAAGGGAAAATCTAAAACAAAACAAAACAAAGACAAAAAACTCATGGAGATCTTAGCAATGAAATTGGAAGATTGGAACCTACATCAGACTACCTCCTCCCAGACAACTTGTTATAAAAGGAAAAGATATTCTTCATTTCCTCTATCATTGGCTGGGTGTTCTGTTACTTGTAGGTAGACACTGGTAGCCGACACAGGCCGTTAGAGACCAGAGTTACCCTGGGTCAGTGCTTCTTCGTGTTACCTTTCCATCCCAAACACATACCACCAACCAAAGATTTAAATGTTGTACAAGCTATAGAATCAAGGTTGAGCTATGTACTTTGAGGTCAGCTATTTCCTTATTCCACATAGATGTAATGTTTTTCCTTTCTATCATCTTTTTTTGTTCACTCTCTTTTGTTCTCTGTGCAAAAAAAGTACACATAAGAGTTATGTGAAATACTAGTCACTGTTATCAAGTGGCAGACTAATATTAAAAAGCATGTAATGATCTCTAGTCTCTGTCTTCCTTTGATTTTTGTGTAATGAACTGAACTGAAGAATATGTTGTGATTTGGCTTTATTTGAATTTATTTGGTTTAACTCAAAGAAGGACCATGCCCTGATGCAATATTTTCAGGATGGCCAGGGTAGAGGACAAATCCAATCTAGTGAAAGAGACATTCTTTCCCAAAGTTACTAGAGCTGTCTTTCTGAAATTCATCTACATCTGCTCTGTGACATCAACAGAGAAATAAAATCTCCTGAAAGTGAAAATGGTCTTCAGAGGTGAGTTGTGTTCTAACTTAAAACCGTGGTACTCAAAGTGGGGTCCCCAGACCAGCAACATCAACATGATCTAGGAACTTGTTAGAAATTAAAATTCTCAAACTCCAGAAATCTGTCTTTTAACAAGCCCTCTAGGTGATTGTGGTAATGCTACAGTTTGAAAACCACTACTTTTTTTTTTTTCTAGATTCATAATAAGAGAAGGAAATAATTGAAGTGCCTGGGAAGAATTTGGAAGGAGAAAAAGAAGTGAGGAAGAACAAAAGAGAAAAAAGTTAGCATGATGGCTGACTGCTGTGGGACACGTTTTCATAATTATCCCCCATACTACCTTAACAAATTTTTTTGGTAAAATCTATAAAACATATGACGGTGGCTTTCTTGGGAAACTGATGTGATTGAATTTGTTCGTACATGTAGAAACTGGTTAGGGTGGAGGCTGAGTTCCGGTTATAGGTTGACATGGGGGGAAGAAGAGAAATTGCACAATCAAACAGAAGGGACAGGGAAGGCCCCACTGGCATCTGAATTACACATGGAATTTCCCTAAAGAAGTTCTCCTGATGACATTTGACACAGAATCTACATTTTTTGCAAATACTTCCCTTCCCGTCCTTCTTCCATCCTGACACCCCTGCATACGTGCTCCACCACCCTACACACATAAACACACAGACCTTCCTAGAGCTAGGAAAATATCATATTGCTTCAGCATTTTTTTAATTGGACACTTTTATCAACTCCTTGCTATCAGATCTTGATGTAACATCCTGATATTGTTTTTCCTCCCTGCTCACTCATTGGATTCAAGGTTCTTCCTGGAAGTGGATTTCCTGTTATCTTTAGGGAATCTTTGGAGGAAAATATCCCCTTAAAAACAGTTACAGAAATCTTTCTTTGAAAGTTTTGTCATTTATTTGGAATTTTAACCTTCCACTTATACGTAATTTTCACTCTTGCATTGATTTGTGACCCCCTGCATCTAGCCTGTGAACTCCTTTATTTCTGGGACTTGGTGTTATTCATCTTTGTGTTCGCAATGACTAGTAACAGTGCCTGACACATAGTGAGCACTCAGTAAATGTTTGATGAATAAACGAATGATGTTATCAATAGATGCTAAACTTTCCTAGGCCTCAGCTTTTCCCACTGGACTCCTGTGCTGGATACCTGCCTTCTACCCCCTCCACTCTCTTGTACTCTGATGCCTTGATGGTTTTGGCCAGTGGAGAGCCATGACAGGAGATTGGAGGGAGAGAGGAGAGTGAGGTCAGAGTATATACTCCCCTGCTGTCTCCTTCCCTGTGGAGCCACCTTGAATTGGTTCTGTCCCTTGACCTAAGGTCACTGCTCCTTTCAAGGTAGCCTTCTCCATGCTCTTCTTCCCCATTCTAGTAACTTCTTCCTGTCACTCCTTTGGGATAAAGGATGGTAATAGCTCTCCTGACCCTAACCAGGTTGACTAGCTTTTGTGGTTCCTCTATACCCTGCCCACATCCCTGTAAATAGACTCATTATTAAACCATCCGCAAATTATCCTGTTCTGAATGAGCCATCTGTTTACTGTTGGAACACTGACTCATATAACTGTCAAATATAAAAATATTGGAAAACCTTCCATATCTTTAAATATTCACCAACAACTGGGTTGTTCTCAATACATGTTGTTTCTGCATAAATATGCTATTTTAGATATTTCATAAGTATAGTATTTTACACTGAGGGAGTTAGAAAACTTACGCCCCCTCTAGTCTCCTGTAGAGGCAGGCAGAGGGGCCCTGAGCCAAGCTGGATCTGTCTGTAAAATGCTCTAGCAGAGCCAGGATTCCTGCAAATAACTTCGCGCAAGCAAAGGATTTCAGAGAATGCATAAATATACATGTAAAAGATATTCCATTTGGTTTTCACATGCATAATACAAGTTTTCCTGTGGGTATAATATCTTTGATTTATTACTTTTGCTTTTTGATTTGTTAGGATATTTACATCTTAAACCTTCTTTGCAGCAACAAAATCACTTATGAAACCTGAAAAAATGTACTTTGAAATCTATATTTCAAAATTTTTTAAACTTCTAAAAGCCCATCAGCTGGTTCTGATTGGAACCCAAGGTGGAACCCCAGTATATATTATAGTGGTACAGGGTTGGTATTAAATATTTTTACCTCTTTGATTTTTTTAATATCCTTTTGTAAATGTAGTGCCACGGTACAGGATTGTAGATGACCCACATCCTTGTGTTTGCATCCAAGAGAAATGAAGGAGGAAATATCTGGGGAATCAGAGGTCCTCGCTTGTACTACTATATGGCTGCCATGAGCACGTCATTAATTTCTCTGCACTTTGCTCCTCTCACTTATAAAATAGACGAGTTGCAGTAAATGATCTCTAGCGTCATTTCCAAATCTGTAGATTTTTATCCTGATGTCTTTAGAAAAAAAGAGAATACGTTTCTTTTCAAAACTCAGTCTTCATAGCTGTGCCCTAGCTGGATAGAACCCCAAATGACTTGAAGCCCTATATCCATTATTTTCCAATTAAGAAAAATTCAACTATGCTGCTCAACAAATTCTTGAAATTCTTCCTGCCCATAACTTCTGCTTCATTCACTGTTATTACCACAGCTAATTTAATCGTTTCATATAATTATTGAAACAACACCTTCCCCAAATCTCACCCTCCAGAACTCCCGACCTCATACCGTCTTTTTGGAGAATGAACACAATGGCCCATACCACCTCTGTGTGCCTTACTTGGTCTATGATACCCAGATATGTTCCTTAAAATCTTGTGATCAAAGTACTCCACCAGGTCTCTCCCCACGGCTTCCCTTCTTTTGTGATTTAAATTTACAGAAGACCTTCCTTGATCTATTCAATCTAGTCCTCTTGAAAACCTTTATGTTTCTTATTTTGAACTTCTGTATCCGAAAACATACCCAAGGTTAGCGCATGTTCCTGTGATCGCTGCTTCCTCCATAAAGCCTCCCTGGGCTGGAAGACCAATTAACTCCTCAGTGTCACCTTCAACGACAGCAGGACCTCAGCAACTCCACCCTCTTCCTCATCCAACAACCGCGTCGAGCACCTATTCAGTGGGAGTACTCCGTACATTACCCACAAATGCTTGATGTCCTTTCACACATGAATATGAAATCTTGTCTATGTCACCGCCATTCATTGCTCAAATGGATAAGTATCTGCCTGTGCTAGCTTGCATCAGCATAAGGCTGTGTGAATAAGGAACCACATCTGCTCACTGGAGTATAGTCATGGCACCAGGGGTCAGGGTCACATTGCTGAAGGCATTCCAGGCTTTGGGAATCCTCCGGGCCCAGGCACTAGTGAACACCGAGGTATGCTGCTCAGATCCTCTAGCTGCAATGAAGAACTTACTACCCCAGGAATGCTGCCTGCAGACAGCCCCTAGGGGTCAGCCCCCTTCCAATATTGCCTCAACTGTCCAATTTTTGTCCAAGTCAGTTTCTCTTTGAAGATGGCCTATATCTAACAACTGTTTGGCCTGGGACTAGAAAAGTCCATCTCTCTCCTCTCAACTCAGGGTTGCTGTGAAGCGTCCTTTAGAACTTCCCATAGGGCTGGCTGAGGCTTCTGCTGAAACTGCCTTGAAGTTTGACTTTGTCCTCCACCCCGTTCTGCTTCCTTACCTTCTCTTTCACAAGCATTGATCCTAAGAGCCCTCTGTAAAATCCCTCCTGCATCCTGATCTCCATGTTAGAGTTTATTTCTCAGGGACCTCAATCTGCAACACACATAATAGATGAGAAAAATTTCCCACCCCTAGAGGAGTAGGAATTTAGAGGGAGAGCCCACCTACAGCAGATAAGGTCTCAGTTTCCCACCTTCATTTTAGCTTTTTTAAAAAAGAATGAGATGTGGAGACCATATGTTAAATAAACTGATTCAGCAAACTGCCTGTACTTTTCAAGTCATGATAAGTCCTAAATTTAGTGAATAGAAATAAACGTTTAGTGAGTAGAAGTAAATGTTTAGTGAGAAACTATTTTTTTCCTCATAAAGTATTTTATATGCATTTAAGTAGTAAGACTTAAAAATATAAAACCACCTGAAAATTGTTATACCCCCAAAATAACAATAATATCTTAAATATTCTAATACCAATCTATATTCAAATGTCCCCAGTTGTCTGAAATTTTCCTTTTGCAGTTGATCTTTTCAGATAATAAGAATCAATAAAGTTCATTAATTGCATGGTTGCAATATCTCTTTACTTTATTTATTTATTGCTTTTTTTTATTAAACATCTTTATTGGAGTATAACTGCTTTACAATGGTGTGTTAGTTTCTGCTGTATAACAAAGTGAATCAGCTATACGTATACATATATACCCATATCTCCTCCCTCTTGCGTCTCCCTCCCACCCTCCCTATCCCACCCCTCTAGCTGGTCACAAAGCACTGAGCTGATCTCCCTGTGCTATGCGGCTGCTTCCCACTGCTATCTATTTTACATTCAGTAGTGTATATATGTCCATGCCACTCTCTCATGTTGTCCCAGCTCACCCGTCCCCCTCCCCATTATCCTCAAGTCCATTCTCTAATAGGTCTGCGTCTTTATTCCCGTCTTGCCCCTAGGTTCTTCAGAACTTTTTTTTTTTTTTATTCCATATATGTGTGTTAGCATATGATATTTGTTTTTCTCTTTCTGACTTACTTCACTCTGTATGACAGACTCTAGGTCCATTCACCGCACTACAGATAACTCAATTTTGTTTCCTTTTATGGCTGAGTAATATTCCATTGTATAAATGTGCCACATCTTCTTTATCCATTCATCTGTTGATGGACACTTAGGTTGCTTCCATGTCCTGGCTATTGTAAATAGAGCTGAAATGAACATTGTGGTACATGACTCTTTTTGAATTATGGTTTTCTCAGGGTATATGCCCAGTAGTGGGATTGCTGGGTCATATGGTAGTTCTAATTTTAGTTTTTTAAGGAACCTCCATACTGTTCCCCATAGTGGCCGTATCAATTTACATTCCACCAACAGGGCAAGAGGGTTCCCTTTTCTCTGCACCCTCTCCAGCATTTATTGTTTGTAGATTTTTTGATGATGACCATTCTAACCGGTGTGAGATGATATCTCATTCTGATTTGCATTTCTCTAATGATTAATGATGTTGAGCATTCTTTCATGTGTTTGTTGACAATCTGTGTATCTTCTTTGGAGAAATGTCTACTAGAGCTAATCAATGAATTTGGTAAAGTAGCAGGATACAAAATTAATGCACAGAAATCTCTTGCATTCCTATACACTAATGATGAAAAATCTGAAAGTGAAATTAAGAAAACACTCCCATTTACCATTGCAACAAAAAGAATAAAATATCTAGGAATAAACCTACCTAAGGAGACAAAAGACCTGTATGAAGAAAATTATAAGACACTGATGAAAGAAATTAAAGATGATACAAATAGATGGAGAGATATACCATGCTCTTGGATTGGAAGAATCAACATTGTGAAAATGACTTTACTACCCAAAGCAATCTACAGATTCAATGCAATCCCTATCAAACTACCACTGGCATTTTTCACAGAACTAGAACAAAAAATTTCACAATTTGTATGGAAACACAAGAGACTCTGAATAGCCAAAGGAATCTTGAGAAAGAAAAACAGAGCTGGAGGAATCAGGCTCCCTGACTTCAGACTATATTACAAAGCTACAGTAATCAAGACAGTTTGGTACTGGCACAAAAACAGAAACATAGATCAATGGAACAGGATAGAGAGCCCAGAGATAAACCCACGCACATATGGTCACCTTATCTTTGATAAAGGAGGCAAGAATATACAGTGGAGAAAAGACAGCCTCTTCAATAAGTGGTGATGGGAAAACTGGACAGCTACATGTAAAAGAATGAAATTAGAAAACTCCCTAACACCATACACAAAAAATAAACTCAGAATGGATTAAAGACCTAAATATAAGGCCAGACACTATAAAACTCTTAGAGGAAAACATAGGCAGAACACTCTATGACATAAATCATAGCAAGATCCTTTTTGACCCACCTCCCAGAGAAATGGAAATAAAAACAAAAATAAGCAAATGGGGCCTAATGAAACTTAAAAGCTTTTGCACAGCAAAAGAAACCATAAACAAGGTGAAAAGACAACCTTCAGAATGGGAGAAAATATTTGCAAATGAAACAACTGACAAAGGATTAATCTCCAGAATTTACAAGCAGTTCATGCAGCTCAATATCAAGAAAACAAACAACCCAATCCAAAAATGGGCAGAAGATCTCTTAAGTACTTTAGTCTATTTAGTTCCCCCTCCCTTCTCATGCTATTGAATTTGCTGGAGAAATCAGATTATTCATCCTTTATAGAATTGTGCCCATATTCTAGAATTGTATGATTGTTTCTCTGTGATGTTTTTAATCAATATTTTTAATTGAAGTTTAGTTGATTTACAATGTGTTAATTTCTGCTGTACAACAAAGTGACAGTTATACATACAATTTTTTATATTCTATTCCATTATGGTTTATCATAGGATATTGAATATAGTTTTTTGTGCTATACAGTAGGACCTTGTTGTTTATCCATTCTATATATAAAAGCTACATCTGCTAACCCCAACCTCCCACTCCATCCGTCCCCTAACACCCTCCCCCTTGGCAACCACAAGTTTGTTCTCTATGTCCGTGATCCTGTTTCTGTTTCATACATAGGTTCATTTGTGTCATATTTCAGATTCCACATGTAAGTGATATCATATGGTATTTGTCTTTCTCTTTCTGACTTACTTCACTTAGTATGATAATCTCTAGTTGCATCCATGTTGCTGCAAGTGGCATTATTTCATTCTTTATTATGGCTGAGTAATATTCCATTGTGTATATACACCACATCTTCTTTATCCATTCATCTGTCAACGGACATTTAGGTTGTTTCCATGTCTTGGCTATTGTAAATAGTGCTACTATGAACACAGGGGTGCATGTATCTTTTTGAATTATAGTTTTGTCTGGATATAGGCCCATGATATATGATTGCTGGATCATACGGTAATTCTATTTTTAGTTTTCTGAGGAACCTCCACACTGTTTTCCACAGTGGCTGTACCAATTTACATTCCCACAAACAGTGTAAGAAGGTTCCCTTTTCTCCACACCCTCTCCAGCATTTGTTATTTGTAGACTTTTTAATGATGGCCATTCTGACCAATGTGAAATGGTACCTCACTGTAGTTGTGATTTGCATTTCAGTAAGAAACTATTGAGTTCTAGGCATTTTACCCACATTAGTTCATTCAGTCTTTCTGGTTACTCCAAAAAGACTAACATGCTCAAAGAGTTAAGGTAATTTGCCAGATATCACACCATTAATAAGTTAGTTAAAAACAATAGGACTTTGAACACTGCAAAAGATAAATGGACATAAGTTTTCAGCTCTTAAAAAAAGAGTCACCGGGGCTTCCCTGGTGGCGCAGTGGTTGAGAATCTGCCTGCCAATGCAGGGAACACCGGTTCGAGCCCTGGTCTGGGAGGATCCCACATGCCGCGGAGCAACTGGGCCCGTGAGCCACAATTACTGAGCCTGCGCGTCTGGAGCCTGTGCTCCACAACAAGAGAGGCCGCAATAATGATAGGCCCACGCACCGCGATGAAGAGTGGCCCCCGCTCGCAGCAACTAGAGAAAGCCCTCGCACAGAAACGAAGACCCAACACAGCCATAAATAATTAAATATAAATAAATAAATAAACCCAAAGTTTAAAAAAAAAAAGAAAAGAAAACTGCAGGTTGGGGACTAAGTCTTACTGTCTTAAAAAAAAAAAAAAAGAGGCACTAACTTAGATGTCTCCTTTCTGCCTGGCTCTTTAATACATGGTTTTAAAAAGATTTATACTCTGATTAAAGTGGATACCACGTTGCTGAGTTTGCCTTTCAAAGCCACGTTGGAAACTTCCGCCAACTCTTGGTTAGATGTAGAGGAAAAGGAACCCTTCTTGTTCTTTGTCATCTATATACTCAACAGAACAAGAGCTTTACAATCAAGCATTATCACTTTCTGATGATGGCAATACATTAATCTACCAAGAATACGCTAACGTTGGTACATATCAAGTACTTTTGTGAAATACAAGGTTTGGGGAATTTAAGAAGAAAATAAAAGGCATTAAATTATACTTTCTCCCAGATCAACATCTCCCTTCTCTGGTTTTTTTGTCAAAGACCATCCCCCAAATGAGCTATTTAAACTCCTGGGAGGGCCTGTTTATTTTACGGCCCAGAGAAACGTGTTAAGTATTAGAGAATTGTGCCGAGAGACTGCTTAACGGGGGTTTTTGTTAACTGACCTGAAATTTTCTGGGCCTTTTGCAAGACTTGAAAATTTCAAACTGGATTTATGCATGTTTAGAATGGCCAGAAAAATCAAAGTGAAAGGGACCAAAGAGACCTCTGGAGTGAAGGTCTCTTTCTCATGTAGACAGTTTAATAGCTGCGTGTGAAATAACAGCATGCTGTTAAAGATACTTTGGGAGGGCCGGTTTCACCCATAAAGCAGTGGATTTCCTGCGAGCATTGCAGAATGTTGCCATTGGCTCCTCACTGCTGGAAAGCTGCTCTTGGAATCCTCCAAAACTGGCTCTCTGTGATTCTTCTTGAGCGAAGATCACATTCAGCAAATCGTAAGAAGGGACAATAGGTCACTGGCTCTTGAAAAGAAAAAAAACACTACCATTTCCCTAGATAGGTCTCTAACCTAGTGGTGTTCATGTCTTAAATAACTTTGAGCCCTTAAGGGAAAATCCATCTTGTCAGTTTTCTTCAACTTCCTGCCAGGCTCTTTATCAGAAGAAATTAAATACCTGTCCTTGCAATCTTTATGTCCTGAGTAAACACTGTCAGGAAAATTGTCTGAAATACCAATTTTTCTAATATTAGGAATTTTTATATTTTTTCACACATGACTATTTTTGCATTTCAGGGTTTTTTTTAATTAATGTATTGTTGTTTTACAACGTTGTGTTAATTTCTGCTGTACAGCAAAGTGACTCAGTTATATATATATATATATATATATATATATATATATATATATATACTCTTATTTATTTATTTATTTATTTAATTTATTTTATTTTTGGCTGTGTTGGGTCTTCGTTGTTGCGCTCAGGCTTTCTCTAGTTATCGCAAGCGGGGGCTACTCTTCGTTGCGGTGCGTGGGCTTCTCATTGCGATGGCTTCTCTTGTTGTGGAGCACGGGCTCTAGGCCCGTGGGCTTCAGTAGTTGCAACACGTGGGCTCAGTAGTTGTGGCTCACGGGCTCTAGAGAGCAGGCTCAGTAGCTGTGGTGCACAGGCTTAGTTGTTCTGCAGAATGTGGGATCTTCCCGGACCAAGGCTTGAACCCGTGTCTCCTGCACTGGCAGGCAGATTCTTAACCACTGCACCACCAGGGAAGCCCTATACCCTTTTTCATATTCTTTTCCATTATGGTTTGTCACAGGATATTGAATATAGTTCCCTGTGCTATACAATAGGACCTTGTTGTTTATTCAGTTTATATGTAATAGTTTGCCTCTGCTAACCCCAAACTCCCACTCCATCCCTCTCCCATCCTCCCTCCCCCTTGGCAACCACAAATCTATTCTCTATGTCACACATTACTTTTAATTCTTCTAATAGTAATATTGACTTGTAAAACAGTAAAGGGTCCTGGTTAAAGTGGCTATAAATGATGAATATTGATAGTGACCGTTTATTAAACACATACTAATCCTCACTATGGGCCAGGTACTAATTATGCAATTGTCACACGCATAATCTCAACAGCCCTCAAAGAAGAGTTAAAGAGGTTAGATAAAAAGCAATACAATAAAACTCAGTCCCATATATGACTCACTCCAGATTGTGATTCTAAACCATTGAACTGTGCAGCGTCTCCAAAGTGAAGCTAGAAAACAAAGTATTTCCCTTCTCCAGAAATACTATTTACAATCCTCTCACAAGGCAAGAGAAGATAGGAGCTTGATACAGTCATATTTTATCATACAGTGACTTTGAGTGAAGAGTAATGAAACTTACTTCAGCCCCTGGCAAAATTCTTGCACATATCAAGCATATTGCTTGTTGTCTTTTGATCTTATTTGATAGATAGTTAGACGGATAGATAAATAAATACACACATATATTACAAATTATGTATAACATATAAAGTATATATGAAAAAGTATACCAAAAAATTCTATAATGAACGAACATTACATAAACATTTATGGAGAAGATACAAAAATGTCTTCAATGGAGGAAATTATATTTATTAAGGGAACCCTGCCAAGGACATTCATATTCTATCAATAGTTGAAAGGTATATATTTTGATTCCATTTTATAAATGAGTCGCCTGAGGATAAAGTTTGTGGCACAAGGTCACATGGATATTAAAGTTAATCATCTAAAGTAAAGCACCCTCTCAAATTCTCAAATTGTCAACTTTCTTATCGTAATAACCTCACCATTTCCGGCTGATTTCCAACAGCTGTTTTTGTTATTGTTCTCGATGTTGTTTTCATTTCCTGCTCCCCATTTTCGTAGAGATATTTTCAGAATAAATCCGCCTTTCAGCCAAGATCAATTTGTCCTACTTTACTTCTCACCAAATGATGTAATATAAGGTTGACTCTATTGTAGCAGTTGCCAAACTTTGCTGACATTGAAATCATCTAGGAATCTGGAAAGACACACTCATATTGTATGCCTATCTGCAGACATTCTGATTTAACTAGTATGGTTTGTCATTGGGGAATCTGGGTGTTTTAAAGCAGTGGTTCCCAACCTTTTTGTCAGCAGGGACTGGTTTTGTGGAAGACAATTTTTCCAATGGGGGGTGGGGGAATGGTTCAGGCGGTAATGCGAGTGATGGGGAGCGATGGGGAGCGGCAGATGAAGCTTCGTTTGCTTGCCCACTGCTCACCTCCTGCTGTGCGGCCCGATTCCTAACAGGCTGTGGACTGGTACCTGTCCATGGCCCGGGGGTTGGGGACCCCTGTTTTAAAGCTCCCCAATGTAATTGGTACAGCCACTATGGAAAACAGTATGGAGCTTCCTCAAATAACTAAAAATAGAGTTGCCATATGATCCAGCAATCCCACTCTTGGGCATATATTCGGACAAAACTATAATTCGAAAAGATACATGCACCCCAATGCTCATAGCAGCGCTATTTACGATAGTTTAAGACATGGAAGCAACCTAAATCTCTATCAAAAGATGAATGGATAAAGAAGATGTGTTACATATATACAATGGGATATTACTCAGCCATAAAAAAGAATGAAATGAAATAATGCCTTTTGCAACAACATGAATGGACCTAGAGATTACCATACTAAGTGAAGTAAGTCAGAAAGAGAAAGACAAATATCATACAATATCACTTATACGTGGAATCTAAAATACGACACAAATGAACATATCTACGAAACAGAAACAGACTCAAGACATAGAGAACAGATTCGTGGTTGCCAAGAGGGAGGAGGGTGGAGGAGGGATGGATTGGGAGTTTGGGATTAGCAGATGCAAACTATTATATTTAGAACGGGTAAACAACAAGGTCCTACTGTATAGCACAGGGAATTACATTCAATATCCTGTAGTAAACCGTAACGGAAAAGAAAAAAAAAATGGCATAGGGAATTTTCACCATTTATTGTAAAGCAAACAAAGTTTACAAACTAATATGTTAAAAATATTCAGCTTAATCATAAAAAATAAAGCTCCCCAGGTGATTATAATGTGCAGCAAAATTTGAGAACCTTGCTCTTTGAGTTATTTTAGTCTTCTCGGGCTGGATCGCCAAAACTACCAGCTAATGCCATTGAGCTATATTACTCGCTCTCCCTCTGTATTCCAGTCATCTGTGCACCTCCAGGACCCTCCCTTTATTCCTTAAAGATATTAGCAGTGGTCACTCCAAAACAATTACTGCCATAATTTTTGGTGGTTTCCATACCCAGGTAGACCATCCTTCCACTATCTTGCCCTTTCAGATTCTTGCCTCCTTCCTTGAATTGTGGTTGTCCTTAACACTGCCTAAGTCACCTCTGGCACAATCATACTCTCCTTATGCTTTACTGATGATTGCATCATTCCCCAAGCTCAATTTCAAACCACCACACTCTACCTTTCAGTGTTTGAGACAATACATCACTCCTTCCACCTTCAACCAGCTTCTCCACTCGGCTTCCAGAACTCCTCTTTCTTTTGGTTCCCTTCCTACCTTTCCAGTCGCACCTTCTCAGTATCATTATTGCTTCCTCATCACCATCTTACACATGGAATTTTGGAATCCTTGGATTTTGACACTATTTTTCTTTCTCTTCATACCCTTCTTCCCAGGTCATTTCAATCAGTCTCGTGGTTTATAATCTCTGTGGCAAAATGATTTGCAAAATTTTTGTCACCAGCTTGGGCTACTTCCCTGAACTCATCTCAGATATCTCACTGCTGATTCAATGCAATCACTTGGATGCTCACAGTTGGATGCTAATAGTCATCTCAGAATTGGTGTGTTCAAAAACAAACTCTTGGCAGCTGTGGGTGTATGTCCATGAGGCCCACATTGCTGCACCTGGGCTCAGAAGGGGAAGGGACAGAAGAAGTGGATGCATTAGGCTAAAATGAAAGAGAAAAAGGATGAGCTAGAGATGCAAGTAAAGTGTCTCAAAACTGACTAGAAACCATGGAGTGAGATATGAGTTAATTGTCAGCCTCTGCTCTAGGAATTGCTTCTGATGTCTTCACCTATTCAAAGGGTTTTTTCCCTCTTTCTTTTTTTCTTTTTTTTTTTGGTAAATCTCTATTCTTGATTTATTAAACTAAAAATAAAAGCTATGAAAAGATAATCAATCAATCAATCAATCAATCTTGATTCCTTCCAACACCACCTACTCTTCCTCTAGTCCCATCTCAGTAACTTGCATCTTATTTCTTTCGGTTGCTTGGAACCAAAACCTTAGAGTCATTCTTGGCTATCTTTTTCTCCCACACATCACATACAGTCCATCAGCATGTTCCGTTGGCTACTCTTTTAACATGTATTTTAAATCCAACTACTTATTACTTCCTCTATCACCCCCAGCCTGGTCTACGCTGCCATGGAGTGCTGCCATTAGCCTCCTAACTGAGCTTACTGCTCCCACCACTTTTCCCTTCCAGTTTAGTCTCCTCCTGTGTATGGAGGTCTCCTTTAAATATAGAAGACACATCATGTCACTCCTCAGCGCTGCATCACCTAGTGATTCAGTCTCACTTAGAATCATGCTGGGTGAGCTAAGATATGGCACAATGAACTTATCTATGAAGCAGAGGCAGACTTGCAGATATGGAGAGTGGACTTGTGGTTACCAGGGGGGAGTAGGGGTTGGGGGATGGATGGATTGGGAGTTTGGGATTAGCAGATGCAAATGTGATATATAGGATGGATAGACAACAATGTCCTGCTGTATAGCACAGGGAACTATATTCACTATCCTGTGATGGGCCATGGTGGAAAAGAATATGAAGAAGAACATATATATATATATATATATATATATATGTGTATGGCTGACTCACTTTGCTGTACAGCAGAAATTGATACAACATTGTGAATCAACTATACTTCAATAAAATTTTTAAAAATGAAAAAATAAAAAACAAGGTCACTATAGGGATGGACAGGCCCTCTATTATCTGCCCCTTTGTGATCTCTGACACCCCTCTTACTACTCTCCCCCTCCCCCAATACACTCCAGCCTCCCTGGCCTCCTTGCTGTTCCTCAGATGTGACAAGTACTCTCCCACTTCGTTTCACTTCCTCTCCTCCTTGTCTGGATTCTTTTCTCTCAAATCTGCAGGGCTTTCTTCCTCACTGTCTTCAGGTCTACTCAGATGTTACCTCCTCAGAAAACACTTCTCTGATTATTCTACATTAAAATTTACCCTGTCTTTTTAAAATCACTTATGGCCACCAACACATTACACCAGAAATCAACCAATTTTTCTGTAAGAGCCAGCTTGTAAATATTTTAGACTTTGGGAACCAAAGTTCTCATGTCTGCCATAACTACTTTGCTATTGTAGTGCAAAAGCAGCCATAGATAATATGCAAAGGAAGGGCATTGCTGTATTCTAATGAAATGATAATTACACAAATAAGTGGTGGGCCAAATTTGGTCTATGAGCCATAATTTGTCCACACCTGCCTTATATAGTACCTGTTTCTTACCTACACTCACCTTTTAGAATGTAAACTCTTTGTTGGCAAAGACTTCTCCATTTAATAGTAGATGGTCAATTAATATTTTTAAATAAATATCGAATGTTGCATAAATCTACTTTTTTTTTGTAATTGTTGCATCTCTTTCTGTGATATTCTGCCATGGGTTGATCAGTATCAAAGGACAATATTTTCATCATTCAAGAAGTAACTGTGTATGTTTGGGCAGAAATTTTGACAGTTTCTACCATGGAAATGTACTGTTAAAAAAAGAAAAATCCAGTTAGTGGTCATTGGTAGATTTTTCTTTTTAACATCTTCATTGGAGTAAAATTGCTTTACAATGTTGTATTAGTTTCTGCTGTGTAACAAGGTGAATCAGCTATATGTATACATATATCCCCATATCCCCTCCTTCTTGCACCTCCCTCCCACCCTCCCTATCCCACTCCTCTAGGTGGTCGCAAAGCAATTGGTAGATTTTTTAATGAAAATATAAAATCAATTCTTTGCATGTTCTGTGGTTAAGCACACTATTATTGTTTGGCATCTTTGAACTGCATTTTCTTAAAAAACAAAAATTGCATTGAATCTGAATCAAATTGGATAAAGACCAAATCTATGTTTAATGTTTTAAAATAATGTAAAATTATAATTAAATATTTGCAATAGAATCTTTTTTTCTGAGAAAAGTTTTCCCTCTAAGGAAAATGGTCATTATTTTCAGTTTCACAAACCGCAGAAGACATACAAGCTCAGACTGTCAAATATACATTGTGCCTGGAAATCCACATCAATCCTTATATAGATGTTTCCAATGGAAGATTGCTCCAAATACCATCAGAATCCCACTGCCATGAAATACCAAGTTGTTAATTCAAAAACAGAGTAAAAGCTTATGATTCTCAGCAATCCATCCTACTGGCTTGTTTCTGTGATAACTGTTTGATGGTCAGGATTGCTTCCAAAGATATGTTCAGACTAAAGTATCAGTGTCTATAATTTACTCAAGTTGAATTTTTCACTAACATAAAAATTTTCAATTTTGCACCTTGGCCTGAAACTAAAGCAAAATGTTCTCTTCCTGAAGTTATTTAATCTTATCTCCTATGTGTTCCTAAATTATGTCTTAAAAGCATCCTCCTGGTGTTCCTGACAGAAGCTGTTATGAGAAAATGTCAAGATTTCTTATCTTCCTAATTGTCATAGAAAATGCGAGAAATTTGCAAAGACTATGAGTTCCCGAAACACAAAATGCTTCTGCACTTAATACTTTCCAAGTATCCGCAGCTATCAGTTAGATATTTTTGATTTGCTACTAGATCATTATTCTGATAAGAACATAAAATAAGAATTAAGAAAAAGTATCCTTTTTTGATAATAAGCTATCTTTGCTTCAAAATTGTTGCTCAAAAGTGAAATAAATAAATACATAGACGTATCCAAACTAATTGAATTGCTTTCTCATCTCAAGATGCTGTTCCCTACAGTCAGTTTTGGAAGATAAGGCTACTCCTCTTGCACTGACTCTGAACATTAAAATTTTCTGTCTATCTAGGCCTTGAATTATCACCTTATACTTTTCTAAAAACAGAAGTCCACTCACTCGGTTTAAAATACATATTTCTAAAGGAAAATAAACACATTTCACTCAGATGTTTGTGAAACCAAACACAGACACTGTCATCCAAAGAGCAGAATTTATGGGAAAAGAAAAGAGAAAAGATGGTCCTGGGATCATTCAAATCCCAAAGGAAGAGAAAGACACATATCACTTAGCAAAAATTCCCACCAGAAACAAGTACACATGTATTTGAGACAACGAAAAGCTGAATGGAACCCAAAAACAATAGACAGATAAGGAGGTTTAGATGAGTGAAAACTATTTTTTGTTGTTTATATTACAGTGTTACAACTAGATCCTGGGGTAATTTTCCAGTGATAAATTTTTAAACCTTATTCAAATATGAAAGCTGTTTAAGATATTTACTTTAATATTTTAGTAAATGTTGGCTTAATGGGGGTCACCAATGTGTTAAAAAGTCTCAGGATTAAAATATTTGCTTGAGGTTTTTTTGTTTGTTTGTTTGTTTTGCTTGAGATTTATTGATGAGAAAAAACTCATGTAAGTATTCTAAGGAAAGATAGCAGATGAATAAAATAGGGGCTGGGAGAGCTACTTTGGAAAGTCTCTTGTTAAAGTATTCTTTGTAAATGTAAGTCACCACCAGTTGGACACCCAACTTCTTGCACCCTTGGACTAAGGTGCAGTCTGGCAGTCCAGCAGGGGAGGAGTGTTAGTCTAGCTTGAAAGAAAGAACATACCGAATGCTATAAACATTTTGTTGGTGCATCTCAAATAAAGTTAAAGCTTGGTGCAATTCTATGCAAAATTCTAAACAAATATTTTTAACTTGGCAAATAATTCTAAACTTCTGTAAAGCTGAAATGGGCAAAAAAAAAAAAAAAAAAACAATGAATTTTTGTGAAGAACAAAATAGTAACATGAGGAATTTATCTTAGCAAGTGTTAAAATTTACTATAAAGCTATACAATCAAAACTGTGGAGCTAGAACAAGGATGGACAGATCAGTGAAATACAATAGAGAGCCTAAGAATACACATAATTATATAAAAAATTGGTGTATGATATATGTGTGATGAGTAAGAAAATATGTGATCAGTAAAAAACAATGCAATAAATAAGAAAACGTAGGACAAGTAGGGAAAAAGATTATTCAATAAATGATTCTGGAAAATTGGTCAATGATTTGAGAGAAAAAAACAAAAAAATTCTAAGTGCATTATAAAGTTAAATAATAAAAATCCAAAGCATAAAAATCAAAGTTAGGAGAAAATGTGAATAAATATTTTTAATGCTTTATATGGAAAAGCTCACAAAGAAAAAATTATTAAATTCAGTTATTTACAAGTATCAATACTATCAAAAATTTGCAAGTATGGATTCAGGCAATGACCTTAATATATAATGAGTTCGTATGAACCTGACAGCAACACATCACACACCAAATTAAATTGGGGAAGAATCACAAATGGGCAGTTTACAAAAGAAAGAATTTAAATGTCTATTAAACATAGGAAATCGATATTCTCTCTAATAAGCAAAGAATGTAATTAAAAATACTAAGAAGACCTTTGCCTATAAAAATGTTTAAATATGTATGTATACTCCGTGACAATACCCAGAGCTGCAAAAATGTAGTGAAAGAGCACTGGTAAGTTGTTGGAATTATAAGTTGGTAAATATTTTCTGAAAGAAGGATACACAGATAAAATTTTTTTTTTAATTTTTATTTATTTATTTATTTTTGGCTGTGTTGGGTCTTCGCTTCTGTGCGAGGGCTTTCTCCAGTTGCGGCGAGTGGGGGCCACTCTTCATTGCGGTGCGCGGGCCTCTCACTATCGTGGCCTCTCTTGTTGCGGAGCACAGGCTCCAGACGCGCAGGCTCAGTAGTTGTGGCTCACGGGCCCAGTTGCTCCGCGGCATGTGGGATCTTCCCAGACCAGGGCTCGAACCCTTGTCCCCTGCATTGGCAGGCAGATTCTCAACCACTGCGCCACCAGGGAAGCCCCAGATAAAATATTTTTTAAAATAAAAACAAAACTGAAATAAATGTCCAGCAAGAGGTAAATGGTTAAATAAACAATGGTTAGCAAGATTGTGCATTTGAATAATATTTCATAACAGAATATTCATGATGGGTTATTAAAAAAACAAGTATCAAAATCATATATAATATGATCCCAATTTGTTAACACAAATTTTCACAGAAAAAAACCCAGAAAAATAGATAAATATATTACTTACAATTTTTTGATCATTTCAGATTTGCCTTATTATCTTGATATTTCCCAGAATACCCCAAAGGGGTATGTATTGTTATTTTTAGAAATTATTATGTAAAGTAACATGTGTTTGCAGCCACCGGGTATCTGTCTGAAATTTAGTTGAATTATATGAGATGGTCCCTGTCTTCAAGGTGCTTACAGTTTCACTCGACACAAGCTCATTCATAAAAGAAAATTCAAGTATATATGACAGGGTATGTTCAAATATCAAAATAGGAGAAATTCAGAGGCTTTGTGGATTACAGTGGGCATGGAAGGGTGTCAGGGCTGGGTCTTGAAGGAAGATAATAATTTGTCGAATGAGAAAAGATAGGTGATAAAGACTTGAGAAGGGACTTCAGTCAGGACAGGATGTGACTTTTCTAAGGGACGATGTTAGGACATGCCTGAAAATATACTGTACTTCATATTCTCTATCTTTTCCACAGTCATTTAAAAGTTGTAAGGTATCTGGATAACTAATGTAAATATACTACTAACATATCAAATACAACATTTGAAAACTTTCATTTTTTAACAGAGATTCTAGAGTAGCCTGTCTTTTCTGCGAAAGAGGAAAAACTCACGTTAAAAATTGACAATGACACAAAGAGGAAGACAAATACCGTATGATATCACTTATATGTGGAATGCAAAATATGGCACAAATGAACTTATCTACAGAGACAGAAGACAGACTCACAGACATAGAGAACAGACTGTGGTTACCAAGGGGGTGTTGGAAGGGATGGATTGGGAGTTTGGGGTTAGCAGATGCAAACTGGTGTATATAGAATGGATAAACAGCAAGGTCCTACTGTATAGAACAGAGAACTATATTCAATATCCTGTGATAAACCATAATGGAAAAGAATATTAAAAAGAATAAAAAAAACAGCAAATGAAATATTTAAATGTACGAGCATTCTAAAATTTTTTCACAATTACAGATAGGCAACAAGTTAGGCATTGTGACTCCATCTAAATTCCTTAGAGACACATGCAACTACCCATTACTGACAAGTGGCTGTGGTGAGCAAGACTCGTATATGTGCTGTGTAGGAAAGAGAGAACTCTCCCACGACCTAAAGAGACTCTGCAAAGTGACCACAGATGGTTTATACCAGAAAAGTTGGAAAAATTATACGAAGTCCTGTGAAAAATCTTAGCTTGGAAAAAAATAAGAGGGAACAAATAAATAAGAGGTCACCAGCAACCTCCAAATTAAAGGAGGTCTCTCTGAATCCGCCTCGCTGAGATTTTAACATATGGACTTTCTAAATCACAAAGGTCTGGAGAGATGAGAACCAAAGTGAGTTCCAAATCCCTGAGTTTTATTATCCCATTGTTACACACTAGGGAGATTTATGGGAGCCTCTTCCATAAATGTTTTGACTGTAGTAAAGAAATGACTCGTTCTCACTAGACCTTTTTAAAAAGAAGCGATGCATTATGCCAGGAAGAGTGCTGAGTAAATGGTGGGTGACCAGAACTCTAGCTGGCCTGATATTTATCATAGGGAAATGATGTCGAATACTTGACCTCACAGGGTTTTCACTTTCAGAACCTGCAGTTTGAAGACAGTGTTTGAAATTAGAATAACACAACCCGACCTAAGCAGGCTGTGAAGATCTTGTTCAGTAGTATAAGTCAGAATGTTCAAAACTAGGAGATTCCAGTTGAATTCATAAAAATCTGGAGAGTGGGAAATACCCTAAAGACCACCAGGAAAAGCCTAATGGTCTCTGGGGTCATAGAAACCTCCTGGCATGCTCCCTTTATTTTATAATAACAATAGCAGCCTTGGATTGAATGCAATCTAAGATCAGGCTTGAGGTAAAGAGTAGTTTATTTATAAGGTAAATAATAATTTGAGGTAAATGATATCTCTATGAGATACATAATATTTTACAGATGAAAAAACTTGAGGCATAAGAGAAACTAAAAGTCGCTTGTCAGAGATGAGACATCTACGTGTCAGACCTGGGAGGCTTGTCCCATGCTGAAGCCTTGCTCTTAGGAGGCCGTGCCCCACCTCCTCCTATCAGAAAGAGCTGGGACCCAGTTGGGACAAAGAACAGGTAAGCACCTTCCAAATAAGTGCTGGAAAGATCTATCCAATGTCATAAAAATAAAGAATAAGTACATTGAATTGCCTCTCAGAAAGTATGGAAACTGAGACATAACCAAGTAACAATTTATTAGAAAAATCCGCATTTTGAAATTACTTTAGAATTCCATGGAGATGTTTTGTGTAATTGAAGATACAACCTCGAGATATCAATGTTTGTTCGTTTTATGCTAAATGTTGGTGTGGAAACAATGCCACAATTTTCTTCGCTCCCTGTTAATGAAAAAACGATTAAAAAAATGTTTTGCATACAGGAAGATTTTAAGCGGTTGTGATTGAGAGCATACTCTGCAGTTACCTGGGCTGAGTTGAATCTTGATCCCAAGACTTACTGTCTATTACAAGTTATCTTAGTCATTGCTGTATCCTGAATGCCTAGAAAACAGGCTGACACCTAATAAACTGGTAATAAAGATTTTTGAATTTTTAGCATTTAATTCATTTTTTCCAGAAAATGGGAATTAGGTCTCTCTCTCTCTCTCTCTGTCTCTCTCTCTCTGTCTCTCTCTCTCTCACACAGACACACACGCACACACACACACACACATAATCAAGACTTTCTTTTAAGTATAGTGCAGCATACCATTACTGTTCTTTTCTTTCTTTTTCTTGGTCATTTTTGAGAATAACCGCTTCTCCTGGAACAGTGGTATTTGTAGAACAGCATTAAAGCTATGTTGTGAATATTTTAACCATAGATTCAATGGGTACAAATGAGAAATTCATATTTTGAAGTCTAAAGTCGCTGTTTTGTCTACTTTGATCACATTAAATGAAACACATATTTGACTCCTGTCTGATTAAAAGGTCTTTAACTAACATTTATTTTTCTGAAAAAAAGCAAAAGAAGTTGAGGGACTCCTTGGATGGCATCTCAGACGACCCAAGAAACCCACATTCCCTTAGCCAAGTTCTGATATTGCTCCTCTGAGAACTTGCAGCAATCAATAAAAATTTTAAAATCGTACAAAGAAACTAAATATTTCAAAGCATCCATAACCACCAAAATGAATAACTAATATAATGCCCTAGTGGTATAGAAGACAGGAAATGGAGAACAAAGTGGAAAGTTCGATTTAGTGGAACATACATTACCCTTAAGTCTTTTGACTGCTTATTTAAATTTGCATCTTCATTTGATTGTCATTCCAATTGTAATTAGACTCGTCAATTCCCCTTAGACAATAAGACTAGGAAACTTTGCTTCTATCCTCACTTTATTACTAACGAGCTGAACAATTTACCACAAATAATTTGACCTTTCTCAATCTTACTTTCTTCATATTTAACTAAGACAGTTGGAAAAGAAAATTCCTAAAGGTCTTTTTAGTTCTAAAACACTGAGCTTTCAAGCTAATGACAAAAATGAGATCTAGAAGATGAACTGTGTTATAAATACTCATTCAACGTTTTAATTTGTTTATTCACTAATGACGGTCAATATGTATTGAGCCAAGCACTTTTCTAACACTTCATGTGTATAAACACTTTTAATCCTTCCAGCATCCCCATGAGATAAGCCTGTTATTATCCCAACTTTATAAACGAAAAAAGAAAAGCACAGTGATTACAATGCTAGTGGTCAGGCAATGTAGCTGGGATTCAAACCCAGGCCATCTGGCTCAGACCCCATGTGTTGAAGCACTCTGCAATTCTGCTAGAGCAAATTTCAAAACACTCATCCTGATCCGGGGGGGAAAGACCCCACCCCTGGCCATCCCAGCAGTTGGTAAGGATTCCATTAATGCAGAATATCATGTCTTCTGAGAAACGCTGTTCTTGGTAGAGAAAAGTAGTTTGAAGGCTAAAGTTGATTTTTCCCCCAGAGAGTTATGTACATATCCCTAGCCCCTCCTACCTTTTAAATATTTTTCTCTAGTTTTTAAATTACATAGTCTGATTGCTGGGATTGAAAAGTAATGCTGAGAGAACAACAATTTGTTGTGTCAAGACGTGTAGAAATGAGCATCGCATAATTAGCTCAATACTATAAAGACAACTTTAGGAGATGCATTTGAAAATATGAGTATTGGTTTCTCAGAATGTAATTGCTATTTGTTCTGGCCAAGGCTATTATAAAATATGGAATAGATGAGGGAGAAAAATTGTGCAAACAGTAACTTGGGTATGCCTGTAAGTGTTGTATGATTGTGTACATGTGCATGTTTATAAATATGAATTACTAAAGATAGCAGAAGTCAGTTAAAGTTACAGCCTATTATTAACAAGTCCTAAAGAAAAAATAGATAAGTAAGATTTTAGGTATGTATGTATGTTGGCAAACTTGTATGTACTTACTAAGGCAGGTTCATAAGGTCTAATTAAGACTAAGTCAAAAATATATGTTGAACTTACAAGGTTGATAAACTCATTCTATTTGGGAATAAAACTTAATGTAAAGCTATGGTAACTCATACTGAATATTGGTGCAGTCCTAAATAAATAGGCCAGTAGAACAGTACAGTAAGATCTCACATATACAAATGAATTATGAGAGAATGGGACTGCATATCAGAGGAGAAAGTGTAGACTTTCAATAAATGATGTAAGGACAATAAATTTGTATCATTACTAGTCAGATAACCAAAGGATAGACAAAATTACTTTGTAAAAGAAGAACAAAGTTAGAGGACTAAACCACCTGACTTCAAGACTTACTTAAAGCTGCAGTAATCAAGAGCGTGTTGTATTGGTGTCGAGATAGACAAATAAATCAATGGAACAAAATGGAGTCCAGAAATAGATGCACACACATCTATGGTCAATTGATTTATAACAAAGCTGCAAAGGCATTTAATGGAGAAAGGACAAAGGGTCTTTTCAACAAAGGGTGCAGGAACAATAGGATTTCTATATGTAAAAAAAGGATGAACTTCCATCCATAATTTTGCATCATAAACAAAAATTAACTCAAAATGGATAATAGACCTACATTTAAAACCTACTTAAAACTATAAATCTTCTAGAAAAAAAATTGTAGCAGAGAACATTTGTGACCTTGGGTTAGGCTATAATTTATTAGCTATGACACCAAATGCACAGTACATAGGACAAAATGACACATTGGACTTCATCAAAATTAAAAATGCCTATTCTTTGAAAGAGTCTCCTAACAGAATGAAAAGACAAGCCATGGACTAAGAGAAAATATTTGCAAATCACATAAAATACTTGTATCCAGACATTTACAATTCTCAAAACTCGATAATAAGAATATAAATATCCCAATTAAAAATGTGAACAGAAATTTGAACAGACATTTTATGAAATAAGATATACAGATGACACATTAAAGGATGATCAACATTACTGTCCATTAGGGACGTGGAGATTAGAGACATGTAGCGATACCAATACATATCTATTAAAATATTTTAAAAATCTTAAAACTGACTGTGTCAAGTGTTGGCAAAGTTGTGGAGCAACTGGAGCTCTCATATACTACTGCTGTGAATGTAAAGTGACACAACCACTTAGGAAAAGAGTTTAGCATTTTTTTAAAAAAAAGTTAAACACATATCTATCATATGATCAAGGCATTCCACTCCTAGGTATTTATCCAAGAGAATAAAAGCATATATCCAAACAAAAATGTATACACAAATGTTCATAGCATCTTTATATGTAATAGCTAAAAACTAGAAACAACTCAAAAGTGCATCAATCTTTGAATGAATGAATAAATTGTAGTAAATACATACAATTGAATATTACTCTGCCAAAGAAAGGAATGAACTTGTTATACACCATAACATAGATAAATCTCAAAATAATTATGCTAAATGAAACAAGCTAAACATAAAAGAGTATATGGTGTATGGTTCCATCTTTATAAAAGCCTAGAAAATACAAATTAATCTACACTGACAGAAAGCAGTTCAGTGCTTGCCTAGGAATAGGGGAGGTTGGGATGGGATGGGAGGGGTAGAATAAAAAAAGGGCATAAGGGAATTTAAGGGGGTTCTAAGTATGTTTATTATCTTGATTTTGTTTATGATTTCCCACTTGTGCATATGTTAAAACTTATCAAATTGTACTCTGTGTTAGTTTTCTATTGTTGCATAACAAATTATCACAAACTTAGTGGCTTAAAAAAAAATCATAAATTTATTATACCACTATTTCCGTGGGTCAGGAGTCCTAGTCAAATTATGGGTTACCTGGGTCAGGATCTCATCAGGCTGAAATCAAGTTGTCAGCCATAGCTGTTATCTCACTGGAAAATCGAGGTCTCAGAATTCAGTGCCTTGTGGTTGTAGGATTAAGATCCCTGTTTTCTTACTAGATGCCAACCAGGGATTCTCTTAGCTCCCAGAAGCTGAGAGTTCTAGTCATATGGCCCTTTCACAACATAGAAGCTCACTTCTTCAAAGCAATCAGGAGAATCTCCCTCCAGTCTGTCCTGATGTTTTCTTCCATAACATAACCTAATCACAGAGTTATGATCTCATGGTTTTCACAGGTCCCACCCAAACTCAAGGGAGGGTATCCTAGTCAGCTGGGCTGCCATAACTAAATGCCATGGATGGGATGGCTTAAACCACAGAAATTTATCTTCTCACAGTTCCAGAGGCTGGGGAGTCCAAGATCAAGGCTGATTTGGTTCCTGGTAAGCTTTCTTCCTGGCTTGCTGATAGCTTTTTCACTATGCCCTCACTTAGCCTTCCTTCTCTCTCTCTCTCTCTCTCTCTCTCTCTCTCTGTCTCTCTGTCTCTCTTCCTTTTCTTATAAGGCCACTAATCCCATCATGAGTGCCCCATCCTTATGACTTAATTGAATCTTAATTACTCCCAAAGCCCCATCTCTAATTTAGGGGTTAGAACTTCAACATATAAATTTTGTGGGGACATGTTCAGGCCATAATGGAGGGGATTATATAGGGTGTGTACAACAAGAGGTGGAAACCTTGAAGCCATCAGAGAGGGCTGCCTACTACCTATACTTTAAACATGTGCAGTTTATTTTATGTTAACAGAAAACATCAACATAAAAAAACAGGAAATGATAAAAGGGAAAGAAATTAGATTATTGTCAGACTTTTTGTAGTAATTTTTTATGTAAAAAAAAGAGAGTAACATTTTAGATACTGAAAGAAAGATTATGTGAGCCATTGATTTTATATGCAATAAAACTCATTTTTAAATGTAAAGGGCACGGGCAAATTCAGGAAATGTTGTTTCTATTTTCTTCATTAGGAATCTACTACAGAATGTACTTTAGACAACCAAAATGAGTAGAGAATTATCAGTATGAGAACAGATGAATATTAAACATATAGTTACTTGTAGAACTGACACTAAATGAGGAATAAAGGAAGACAGTAAAATATATAATGTCTTTATTTTTAAGCAAAGTAGTGAAGTTATAAAAGTTGGGTTTAATGTATAGAACATATTCAAAAAATAGTTTTAAAGTCCTCAAAAATTTTTAATTGTGGTGGTTTTAGTATGATTATTTTAAGACTATCTTGTTTGTAACATGGGATAAAGTAATAGAGCGATTATGGGAAATTCTAATTATACTCTCTCCTGTATTCATGAGAACTGGGATTCTTGATGTGGAAGAAAGTGATTACAGTTAAGAAGAAACAAACATAACCCGCACTTATACGGTCAATCAATGTATGACAAAGGGGCCAAGAATATGCAATGGAGAAAAATAGTCTCTTCAATAAATGGTGTTGGGAAAACTGGACATCCACATGCAAAACAATGAAAGTAGATCACTATCTTACACCATACACAAAAATCAACTCAAAATGGATTAAAGACTTGAACATAAGACCCGTAATCATAAGACTCCTAGAAGAAAACGTAGTGGGTAAGCTCTTTGACATGGGTCTTGGCAATAATTTTTTCAATCTGATTTTGATACCAAAAACAAAGGTAACAAAAGAACAAATAGACAAATGGGACTACATCAAGCTAAAAAGCTTCTGCACAGCAAAAAAACCATCAACATGAAAGGGAACTTACAGAACGGGAGAAAATATTTGCAAATCACATATCTGACAAGGGGTTAATATCTAAAACATCAAAAGAACTCATACAACTCTATAGAAAAAATTAAAAAACTAATTCAAAAATGAGCAGAGGATCTGAATAGACATTTTCCCAAAGAAGACATACAGATGGACAAAAGTACATGAAAGTATGCTCAAAATCACTACTTTTCAGAGAAATGCAAAAAGCAATGATAAATCACCTCACACCTGTTATCAGAAAAGACAAGAAATAACCAGTGCTGGCGAAGATGTGGAGAAAAGGGAGAAAATCCTTGCACACTGTTGGTGGGAATGTAAGGTACAGCCACTATGGAAAACAGTATGGAGTTTCCTCAAAAAATTAAAAATAAAAACTACATGTGATCCAGCAATTACACTTTTGGGTATGTATTGGAAGGAAATGAAAACACTAACTTGAAAAGATATCTGCATTCCCATGTTCACTGCAGCATAATTTACAATAGCCAAGACATGGAGACAAGGATAGACAAGTGTCTATCATTGAATGAATGGATTTTTTTTTTAAGTGTGGTGTATGCATACAATGGAATGTTACTCAGCCATATAAAAAGAAGGAAATCCTGCCATTTGCAACAATATGATTTGAACCTGAGGACATTATGCTAAGGGAAATAAATCAGAGAAAGACAAACACTGTATGATGTCACTTACATTGGAATTTAAAAAACAAAACCAAATAAACAAACAAAAAAAACTCAACTCAGATACTGAAAACAGATTGGTGGTTGCCAGAGAAAGGGTGTGGTGGGCGTGTGAAATGGGTGAAGATGGTCAAAAGGTACAAACTTCCAGTTATAAAATAAATAGGTCCTGGGGATGTAATATACAGCATGGTGACTATAGTTAATAATATTGTAGTGTATATTTGAAAGTTGATAAGAGAGTAAATCTTAAAAGTCTTCATCACAGGAAAAAAAATTTTTGGTAACTATTTACGAAAAAAGACGCTCCCTAGACTTATTACAGTGATCATTTCACGATATATACAAATATTGAATCATTACATTTTATACCTGAAACTAATATAATATTATGTCAATTATATCTCAATAAAAATACATTTAAAAGGTAAATATAAATAAATCCATTGTGTCAGTTAGTGTATGGGCTAAGCTGCTATAACAAAAAGACCCCCAAATGCAAAGTCCTAAACAAGAGAGAAGGTTATTTCTTTTTCATGGTAATAGTGGAGGTAGGGAGTCCAGGGCTGTTGCAGTGGTTCTGCCATCCCCAAGCATCTGGTTTCTGTTTCTAGGTCTAAGGACATTGCTCCAGTTTTCCTTAACTCTTAGCCTGGAGGAAAGGAAAGGACCAGAGGAGGGCATGTACATTTTTTTAAAGGCATGGTCTAGAATAGAATTTCTCAACCTTGACACTGTTGACATTTGGGACCAGATAATTCTTTGTTGGGGGCAAGGGGCTGTTTCATGCATTGTAGGATATTTAGCAGCATCCCTGGCCTCTACCCACTAGATGCCAGTAGTACCCCCAAGTTCTGACAACCAGAAATTTCTAAAGGGAGGGGATAGGCAAAAATCACTTCCATTGAAGAGTCCCTGATCTAGAAAAAGCACACATTACTTCTGATGTTTTCCTATTGCCTAGAACGTAGCTATACGGTCATAACGAGCTGGGCAGCCATACCCATCTAAAACTTGGGAGTTCTATTATTTAAAAAAGAGAGAGAGAGAGAGAAAATGAATGTTTGGGGATGACTAGTAGTCTTTGCATCCATTTCAGGCATGTGGACTGCCAAATTTCTGAAGTTCCACCTCAAGTCTGAGATACCTGCCCAGAATACACAATGAGGCTGGCTGTGGAGGGGAGGGAACAAAGGTGGTCACCAGGAGGAACTTCTAGGGTCCTTGACAAGAACTCAAAAAATATATATAATGTATGGTTTAAAACAGAGGAAAGAAAAAAGAGAAAGCTGGTTACAGATCTGGGGGAATCTAAGAAGAGGGGAAAATCCCAGTTTCCCACCAATAGGCCAACCCTTGGAGTGAAGAATTAGATCAGTTTCGTACAAGAATTTGTAAAAAATCAAACTGCAGCAAAGCTGGTCTCGCTTCTCTTTGAGCCTCCAGGAACAAAAACAAAAACAGCACACCCTCACACCCCCCCACACTAGAATTTTAATTGGAAATATATTGATATGATCTTACAAACTATTATATGTGTGTGTGCATGCACACATGTGTATATGCATATATGTGTGTATATGCATATGTGTATATACACTCATATAAAAAGATTTCCTCCCTTTTCCACTCCTTTCCACAAGAGGTCTTCTGGCTACATGGTCCTGTCAAGACAATCACAAGAGTCAATTGTACATAATTCCTTGTGAAGGACAGATATTCAGGTCCCTTTCCACTAAGCTCAGTTATCTCCTCATATGAAGTGACAATTAGGCTCTACATCCCTCAGTGATCACACAGTCTTGGCTTCACATCTCCTGTAAGGAAATTCTTGGAGGCAAAAGCATCTATACATCTCCTTAAAACAGTATTTCTCAAGCTTGAGGCAGTCTAAATCTAAATTTAGACAGAATAGAATTCTAACTTTGCAAAGACAGAATTCAGCCAATACATACAATTTCTATTACTAAAGAAAACACTTAATGACTCAATCTGAAGGTACTGCATTTTGGCTCCCTCACTGGATTTCAGTGCTTCTCTAAGAGTAAAGGTAGGTGATCGATCATCCTTTATCTGCATGGAGAAGAGCTGCCACAAAGGCAAATTCCTGCATCACCACTGGGAGATGAACAAGAATCACTACTCCCCAAATGGAAAGTTTTCCCACCACCGCGTTGAGGTCCAGAAGCTATCGAGCACTCAACATTTTAGAATAAGGCAACAAAGTCTTTTATCGAACAAATACAGTTTGGTCACATAGGTTTGCCAAAATGCCATGTGGTTTTTTATTTCCTAATACCTCAAATGTCCCCAAGCAAATTTTTAAACACACAAGTTATTCCTTCAAAATGCCAAGATTCCATGGGAACATTATACTCTGTTTTAAAAATAAAGTTTAAGGCTATTTGAAAATAAAGTATTAATCAGTCAATGCTGAGTAGCCAGATTCACAGCACACAGAAATATGTGATACAGTTTGAAGCTCTTCAGTGGAGACAGATATTAGAGACCCCTTGAAGACATAGGCTTTTAGAAAACCTTCTATATTAAAGCATGCTCTTAAGTCTCTTTGTCCTTTTAACAGAACAGAACATTTCAAAGCACTGAATTACCTTATTTAATCATCAGTAAATTGTTCCAATTGTAACCAAGCAGGATACTGTGGGGCATTCATGGACAGACCCCTTCCCCCATGTCCTCTGTCTGCCTCTTGTTTGTAGAAAAGCTGTAGTCTCTCAGCCCTCCCCCGAGTCACAAAAGCCTGGCTCAAGAATTAATGATTAAAAGGAGGTGAACATGTAATGACAGAGAAAGGAGTTGGGCCAGGAGAACTAGTAACAATATAAACAGTAAATCAGCCATATGGCAGTCACAGAATCTTTAGTTCCTCCCTGAAATACATAGATAACAGTATCTGGTGCACATTCCTGAGTTGTTTTACAGATACTAAAGCTTCCACCAAATAGAAGAAGTTGACTACATGATGACCATGGACACGTAGCCCCCAGACCTACTGGAGTCTGAGAATTAATAATGTTAACCCTTGTGACACTGTCCAGTTACCTCACCATCAACCAATCAAAGAATTGTGCACGAGCTGATCACATACCCTGCAACTCCCCTCCCTCACCTTGCCTTTAAAAATGCTACCCTGAAACCTGTCAGAGAGAGTTTGGGCTTTATGAGCATTAGCTGCCCCTTACTCCTTGTATGGCACCTGCAATAAACGCTGCACTTTCTTTCACCACAACCTGGTGTCAGTAGATTGGCTTTACTGCTTCCAGCCCGCGGACCCAAGTTTGGTTGGGTAATGACTAAATTATTCCATTGAGTAGCATTGATTTTTGTTCAAAGGAAAAAAATATAATTTCTTTAGTCCTGTCTGCTTCTCCTTTTCCCTCCTCCTGCTTCACAAATTCAGGCCATTTCTGGTGCTCATGGAGGTATTTCAAAATGCTGCGATAGGCATAAGAATTACATGCAGCTGTCCAGTTTTCCCAGCACCACTTATTAAAGAGGCTGTTTTTTCTCCATTCTATATTCTTGCCTCCTTTCTCAAAGATAAGGAGGCCATATGTGCGTGGGTTTATTTCTGGGCTTTCTATCCTGTTCCATTGATCTATATTTCTGTTTTTGTGCCAGTACCATACTGTCTTGATTACTTTAGCTTTGTAGTATAGTCTGAAGTCAGGGCGCTTGATTCCTCCAGCTACATGTAAAAGAATGAAATTAAAACACTTCCTAGTATGATACACAAAAATAAACTCAAAATGGATTAAAGACCTAAATGTAAGGCCAGACACTGTAAAACTCTTAGAGGAAAACATAGGCAGAACACTCTATGACATAAATCACAGCAAGATCCTTTATGACCAACCTCCTAGAGTAATGAAAAAAACCAAAAATGAACAAATGAGACCTAATGAAACTTAAAATCTTTTGCACAGCAAATGAAACCATAAACAAGACGAAAAGACAACCTTCAGAATGAGAGAAAACATTTGCAAATGAAGCAACTGACAAAGGATTAATCTCCAAAATATACAAGCAGCTCATGAGCTTAATATCAAAAAAAAAAAAAACCCCAATCCAAAAATGCGTAGAAGACTTAAATAGACATTTCTCCAAAGAAAACATACAGATGGCCAACAAACACATGAAAAGATGCTCAACATTGCTAATCATTAGAGAACTGCAAATCAAAACCACAATAAGGTATCACCTCACACTGGTCAGAATGGCCATCATTAAAAAATCTAGAAACAATTAATGCTGGAGAGGGTGTGGAGAAAAGGGAACCTTCCTGCACTGTTGGTGGGAATGTAAATTGATAGAGCTGCTATGGAGAACAGTATGGAGAGTCCTTAAAAAACTAAAAATAAAACTACCATATGACCCAGCAATCTCACTACTGGGCATATACCCAGAAAAAAACATAATTCAAAAAGAGTCACGGGGGCTGAGTTCTGAGGAGAGCTGCTGTTTCACTTCCACTCTGAAGCCATGTGGCTGACAGTGTCTTGGTGCTCCACCCGGGTGTCAGGCCTGTTCCTCTGAGGTGGGAGCTGAGTTCAGGACACTGGTCCACCAGAGACCTCCTGTCTCCATGTAATATCAAACGGCGAAATCTCTCCCAGAGATCTCCATCTCAATGCTGAGACCCAGCTCCACTAAATGACCAGCAAGCTACAGTGCTGGACACCCTATGCCAAACAACTAGCAAGACAGGAACACAAACCTACCCATTAGCAGAGAGGCTGCCTAAAATCATAATAAGGTCACAGACAACCCAAAACACACCACCAGACACAGTACTGCCCCCCCAGAAAGACAGGATCCAGGCTCATCCACCAGAACACAGGCACTAGTCCCATCCACCAGGAAGCCTACACAGCCCACTGAACCTACCTTAGCCACTGGGGGCAGACACCAAAAAAAACGGGAACTGCAAACCTGCAGGCTACAAAAAGGAGACCCCAAACACAGTAAGTTAAGCAAAATAAGAAGACAGAAAAACACACAGCAGATGAAGGAGCAAAGTAAAAACCCACCAGACCAAACAAATGAAGAGAAATAGGCAGTCTACCTGAAAAAGAATTCAGAGTAATGATAGTAAAGATGATCCAAAATCTTGGAAATAGAAGGGAGAAAATACAAGAAACGTTTAACAAGGACCTAGAACTAAAGAGCAAACAAACAACGATGAACAACACAATAAATGAAATTTAAAATTCCCTAGAAGGAATCAATAGCAGAATAACTGAGGCAGAAGAATGGATAAGTGACCTGGAAGATAAAATAGTGGAAATAACTACCACAGAGCAGAATAAAGAAAAAAGAATGAAAAGAATTGAGGGCAGTCTTAGAGACATCTGGGACAACATTAAATGCACCAACATTCGAATTATAAGGGTCCCAGAAGAAAAAGAGAAAAAGAAAGGGACTGAGAATATATTTGAAGAGACTATAGATGAAAAATTCCCTAACATGGGAAAGGAAATAGTCAATCAAGTCCAGGAAGCGCAGAGAGTCCCATACAGGATAAATCCAAGGAGAAACGTGCCAAGACACATATTAATCAAACTATCAAAAATTAAATACAGGGCTTCCCTGGTAGCGCAGTGGTTAAGAATCTGCCTGCCAGTGCAAGGGACACTTACCTGGCCTGGGAAGATCCCACATGCCGAGGAGCAACTAAGCCCGTGTGCCACAACTACAGAGCCTGCGCTCTAGAGCCCACAAGCCACAACTACTGAGCCTGTGTGCCACAACAACTGAAGCCTGTGCACCCAGAGCTCATGGTCCACAACAAGAGAAGCCTCAACAATGAGAAGCCCATGCACCAATACAAAGAGTAGCCCCCACTCACCACAACTGGAGAAAGCTCATGCACAGCAACAAAGACCCAATACAGCCAAAAATAAATAAATAAATAAATTAATTATTTAAAAAATAATTAAATACAAAGAAAAAATATTCAAAGCAGCAAGGGAAAAACAACAAATAACATACAAGGGAATCCCCATAAGTTTAACAGCTGATCTTTCAGCAGGAACTCTGCAAGCCAGAAGGGAGTGGCAGGACATATTTAAAGTGATGAAAGGGAAAAACCTACAACCAAAATTACTCTACCCAACAAGGGTCTCATTCAGATTAGACGGAGAAATTAAAAACCTTACAGACAAGCAAAAACTAAGAGAATTCAGCTCCACCAAACCAGCTTTACAACAAATGCTAAAGGAATTTCTCTAGGCAGGAAACACAAGAGGAGGAAAAGACCTACAATAACAAACCCAGAACAATTAAGAAAATGGTAATAGGAACATACATATCGATAATTACCTTAAATGTAAATGGATTAAATGCTCCAACCAAAAGACATAGATTGGCTGAATGGATGCAAAAATAAGACCCACATATATGCTGTCTACAAGAGACCCACTTCAGACCTAGGGACACATACAGACTGAAAGTGAGGGGAAGAAAAAAGATATTCCATGCAAATGGAAATCAAAAGAAAGCTGTAGTAGCAATTCTCATATCAGACAAAATAGACTTTAAAATAAAGACTGTTACAAGAGACAAAGAAGGACACTACATAATGATCAAGGGATCAATCCAAGAAGAAGATATAACAATTGTAATTATTTATGCACCCAACATAGGAGCACCTCAATACATAAGGCAAGTACTAACAGCCATAAAGGGGGAAATCGACAGTAACACAATCATAGTAGGGGACTTTAACACCCCACTTTCACCAATGGACAGATCATCCAAAATGAAAATAAATAAGGAAACACAAGCTTTAAATGATACATTAAACAAGATGGGCTTAATTGATATTTATAGGACATTCCATCCAAAAACAACAGAATACACATTCTTCTCAAGTGCTCATGGAACATTCTCCAGGATAGATCATATCTTGGGTCACAAATCAAGCTTTAGTAAATTTAAGAAAACTGAAATCATATCAAGTATCTTTTCCGACCACAACGTTATGAGACTAAATATCAATTACAGGAAAAAATCTGTAAAAAGTACAAACACATGGAGGCTAAACAATACACTACTTAATAACCAAGAGATCACTGACGAAATCAAAGCGGAAATCAAAAAATACCTAGAAACAAATGACGATGAAAACACGATGACCCAAACCCTATGGGATGCAGCAAAAGCAGTTCTAAGAGGGAAGTTTATAGCATACAATCCTACCTCAAGAAACAAGAAATATCTCAAGTAAACAACCTAACCTTACACCTAAAGCAATTAGAGAAAGAAGAACAAAAAATCCCCAAAGTTAGCGGAAGGAAAGAAATCATAAACATCGGATCAGAAATAAATGAAAAAGAAACAAAGGAAACAGTAGCAAAGATTAATAAAATTAAAAGCTGGTTCTTTGAGAAGATAAACAAAACTGATAAACCATTAGCCAGACTCATCAAGAAAAAAAGAGAGAAGACTCAAATTAATAGAATTAGAAATGAAAAAGGAGAGGTAACAACTGACACTGCAGAAATGCAAAGGATCATGAGAGATTACTACAAGCAACTATATGCCAATAAAATGGACAACCTGGAAGAAATGGACAAATGCTTAGAAAAGCATAACGTTCTGAGATTAAACCAGGAAGATATAGAAAATATAAACAGACCAATCACAAGCACTGAAATTGAGACTATGATTAAAAATCTTCCAACAAACAAAAGCCCAGGACCAGATGGCTTCACAGGCGAATTCTATCAAACATTTAGAGAAGAGCTAACACCCATCCTTCTCAAACTCTTCCAAAACATAGCAGAGAGAGGAACACTCCCAAACTCATTCTACGAGGCCACCATCACCCTGATACCAAAACCAGGCAAAGATGTCACAAGGAAAGAAAACTACAGGCCAATATCACTGATGAACATAGATGCAAAAATCCTCAACAAAATACCAGCAAACAGAATCCAACAGCACATTAAAAGGATCATACACCATGATCAAGTGGGTTTTATCCCAGGGATGCAAGGATTCTTCAATATACTCAAATCAATCAATGTGATACACCATATTAACAAACTGAAGGATAAAAACCATATGATAATCTCAATAGATGCAGAAAAAGCTTTTGACAAAATTCAACACCCATTTATGATAAAAACGTTCCAGAAAGTAGGCATAGAGGGAACTTACCTCAACATAATACAAGCCATATATGACAAACCCACAGCAAACATCGTTCTCAATGGTGAAAAACTGAAACCATTTCCAGTAAGATCAGGAACAAGACAAGGTTGTCCACTCTCACCACTATTATTCAACATAGTTTTGGAAGTTTTAACCACAGCAATCAGAGAAGAAAAAGAAATAAAAGGAATCCAAATCAGAAAAGAAGAAGTAAAGCTGTCACTGTTTGCAAATGACATTATACTATACATAGAGAATCCTAAAGATGCTACCAGAAAACTACGAGAGCTAATCAATGAATTTGGTAAAGTAACTAGATACAAACCTAATACACAGAAATCTCTTGGATTCCTATACACTAATGATGAAAAATCTGAAAGAGAAATTAAGGAAACATTCCCATTCACCATTGCAACAAAAAGAATAAAAT
Organism: Balaenoptera borealis; assembly: GCF_965194805.1. Taxonomy (NCBI): domain Eukaryota; kingdom Metazoa; phylum Chordata; class Mammalia; order Artiodactyla; family Balaenopteridae; genus Balaenoptera; species Balaenoptera borealis. Next base: position 18,435,349 of record NC_138870.1, on the reverse strand, counting down.
ACCTGGGAATAAACCTACCTAAGGAGACAAAAGACCTGTATGCAGAAAATTATAAGACACTGATGAAAGAAATTAAAGATGATACCAACAGATGGAGAGATATACCATGTTCTTGGATTGGAAGAATCAACATTGTGAAAATGAGTATACTACACAAAGCAATCTACATATTCAATGCAATCCCTATCAAACTACCACTGTCATTCTTCACAGAACTAGAACAAAAAAATTCACAATTTGTATGGAATCACAAAAGACCCCTAATAGCCAAAGCAATCTTAAGAAAGAAAAGTGGAGCTGGAGGAATCAGGCTCCCAGACTTCAGACTATACTGCGAAGCTACAGTAATCAAGACACTATGGTATTGGCACAAAAACAGCAATATAGATCAATGGAACAGGATAGAAAGCCCAGAGATAAACCCACGCACATATGGTCACCTTATTTTTGACGAAGGAGGCAAAAATATACAATGGAGAAAAGATAGCCGCTTCAATAAGTGGTGCTGGGAAAACTGGACAGCTACATGTAAAAGAATGAAAGTAGAACACTCTCTAACACCATACACAAAAATAAACTCAAAATAGATTAAAGACCTAAATATAATGCCAGACACTGTAAAACTCTTAGGAAAACATAGGCAGAACACACTATGACATAAATCACAGCAAGATCCTTTTTGACCCACCTCTTAGAGAAATGGAAATAAAAACAAAAATAAACAAATGGGCCCTAATGAAACTTAAAAGCTTTTTCACAGCAAAGGAAACCATAAACAAGATGAAAAGACAACCCTCAGGATGGGAGAAAATATTTGCAAGTGAAACAACTGACAAAGAATTAATCTCCAAAATTTACAAGCAGCTCATGCAGCTCAATATCAAAAAAACAAACAACCCAATCCAAAAATGGGCAGAAGAACTAAATAGACATTTCTCCAAAGAAGATATACAGATTGCGAACAAACACATGAAAGGACGCTCAACATCACTAATCATTAAAGAAATGCAAATCAAAACTACAATGAGGTACCACCTCACACCAGTCAGAATGGCCATCGTCAAAAAATCTACAAACAATAAATGCTGGGGAGGGTGTGGAGAAAGGGGAACCCTCTTGCACTGTTGGTGGGAATGTAAATTGATACAGCCACTATGGAGAACAGTATGGAGGTTCCTTAAAAAACTAAAAATAGAACTACCATACGACCCAGCAATCCCACTACTGGGCATATACCCTGAGAAAACCATAATTCAAAAAGAGTCATGTACCACAGTACTCACTGCATCTCTATTTACAATAGCCAGGACATGGAAGCAACCTAAGTGTCCATCGACAGATGAATGGATAAAGAAGATGTGGCACATATATACAATGGAATATTACTCAGCCATAAAAAGAAACGAAATTGAGTTATTTGTAGTGAGGTGGATGGACCTAGAGTCTGTCATACGGAGTGAAGTAAGTCAAAAAGAGAAAAATACTGTATGCTAACACATGTATATGGAATCTAGAAAATTGGTACTGATGAACCTAGTGGTAGGGCAGGAAAAAAGAGGCAGACGTAGAGAACGGACTTGAGGACATGCGGTGGGGTGGGGGGTGGGGGAGAGGGGAAGCTGGGACGAAGTGAGAGAGTGACATGGACATATATACACTACCAAATGTAAAATAGATAGCTAGTGGGAAGCTGCTGCATGGCACAGGGAGATCAGCTCGGTGCTTTGTGACCACCTAGAGGGGTGGGATAGGGAGGGTGGGAGGGAGATGCAAGAGGGAGGGGATATGGGGATGTGTGTATACATATAGCTGATTCACTTTGTTGTACAGCAGAAACTAAAGTAAAGCAATTATACTCAAATAAAGATGTATATATTAAAAAAATAACTAAAAATTCTTTTCCCCAGTAGATGCCTTTAGGAAAATTCCAAACCAAAGGGAGACAAGGAAGTGAATGTTTATAGAGTGCAACCAGTGTGGAAGATAGAGCTTTGCTCCTTTGTAAATTAAGTTAGAATCGGCCTACTTTTCTCCTGGGCGTAGGTTGAGAAAGAGAGAAAGTGAACTCCCCTTTGTTTGAATATCGCCTGCCCGGCTGCACTTCCTAGGCTGTGTCTCAGTGAATCCCCATGTGGGCATCGTTATCCCGATTTTATATACGAGGGTAGAAACATGCTCACATCTGTGTATCTGGCATGCAAAAGTGCACAAATCACACCCAGACCTATGGATTGTAATTGTAGAGATAATTGTATCTGACTGATAAAACTTGTGTTCCCTGGTCTGTAGCCACATCCTCGGTAGCAGAAGAAGCCCTGAAAATTACCCTTCTCTGCTGCAGCTAAAATCAGATCAACTCATCACCCCAAGCTATTGAAAATGGTCCAGGTAAACCTCACAACATAAAAATACAACGGACAAAAAATCCCATCGATTTCTAGCTCTTTTTCCATGTCTCTTGAATTTTGAGTGTGAACGTTTGTTTTAAAAACACCTCATCAAGCCAAGTTTAAAGAAAAATGTCCAAGCAGCCTTTCAGTTCAGCACAATTATAGGGTGTTTTTGTTCAATCTTTAGAAGGTTTTCATAGATATTTTTAAGAAATGGGAAAAAAACCAAGTTACACACAAAAAGTTTGCTTCCCAAGCTGAAACATGGACTTGTGAATCCAGGATAGTTGAACAAGAAAATTATTCTTGGAGAAAATATCTGAGAAAGAAAATATGCCATATTAAGGCAAACTGAGTAAGGAAAGTGATGATTAACTGTAATAGAGACCAGGGTCATGTCAGGTCCCACTTCACCTTTGGATAACTTCACTCTCTCAACCTTAAGGGAGTCGCGCCTAGGATTGCTTATGACAGGTAATTCTTTTTTTTTTTTTCACATCTTTATTGGAGTATAATTGCTTTACAATGTTGTGTTAGTTTCTGCTGTATAACAAAGTGAATCAGTTATACATATACATATATCCCCATATCCCCTCCCTCTTGTGTCTCCCTCCCACCCTCCCTATCCCAGCCCTCTAGGTCATCACAAAGCACCGAGCTGATCTCCCTGTGCTAAGTAGCAGCTTCCCACTAGCTATCTATTTTACATTTGGTAGTGTATATATGTCCATGCTACTCTCTCACTACATCCCAGCTTCCCCTTCTCCCACTGTGTCCTCAAGTCCGTTCTTTACGTCTGCATCTTTATTTCTGCCCTGCCACTGGGTTCATCAGTACCGTTTTTTTATATTCCATATATATGACTTAGCATGCAGTATTTGTTTTTCTCTTTCTGACTTACTTCACTTGACAGGTGATTCTTGAGTCACATATATGCAACCACAAACGCAAAAGAGACTTCCCCCACGCCCAATACGTGGTTTTACATACACTTTTATGCATAGAATCCAAGATAATCTTTTATTGTTTATTAAAGGCATTTCTTACTTAAGGGCATTCCAACTCCCACATAAGGTCACCTTATTTCCTGCGCTTGCCTCAATGCACATTTTTCCACACTTCTTTTTTTGCACCGGAAAACTGACTCTAGCATGCTGACTTGTCATAGGAAACCCAGTGGGAATATTTAGCCATCAGTTTTAACTGAGAGCCATTGATTCCTTTGTAGAATAATATCAAGCACGAGAACAGTAACAATGTTCCCCGGGGTGGGGTGGGGGGGAGCGGCGAGGGAGGAGGTGGGTCGAAATGGATGGATGGGTTATTACTGCCATCTGGTGGCAAGGATGCAAAACTACAGGCAATACATTGGCGAGTTCAGAATGACTCATTCATTTGGGAAACGCATTGTTTTACAAACTGTTAAGAAAATGTTTAATTCCAAGATGATTACCAGATGTTTTGTTTCACTTACTTGATCCAGACCAGTTGGAATTTCAACTGTTCTGACTCACTTTTTTCCTCAGTATCTAAGAACATAAAGGTGTTGTGAGTTTTCGGGCCTAAAGACCACAGAAGAGATTTAATGATCGTTGCATCCATTTCACCTTCCTGTGGAACTCAGCCTCCAAAGCTTTTAATCTAAATCCGAAAGTTGATAGACATTCTACTAAGGGGGTGCAGCTTTCAAAGGGGGACACCTCATCATTTGTTTGCATCTATCAGGTTCTTATGGTATGTTTCCTAGGCAGTTGTCAACATGATAAAATCAGGTAAAATTCAGGATACCATTGCTTCAACAGGGCAGACTTGTAAAGTGTCTGATTATGACTGCGCAGGGGAATTCCACTCCTATGATATCTAGACGTCCTTTTATGCCAAAGCCTCTATCATATGCTAAGCAATACCATCATCCCCCACTACACATCATGTAATTTCTGTACAGGAAGCCAAGCCTTCTTTCACTGCACACTTGCACAACTTGTTTGTTTCTGCCTTCAAGTCTTCACACTTTCTTTTCTTTCCACCTCTATTTCCTTCCACGCTCTCCTAGACAACTACCTGGGTCTTGGCCAAACTTCAAAATGGACCAAAGATCAAAAATGCTTCAAGGATTATCTGCACCTAGTTCTGATTACTACAATTATCATTGGGGAGGTTGCTTGCTATGGGTTAGGCACTCTTTTAAACACTTTATACATATATTATTTACAAATTGTCAGAAAAACTTGAGGAATTATTATCCCTATTTAAGAGTTGACAAATCTTGGCTCAGAGCAGTCAAGAACTGACCCACACCTACATAGGGAGTGGGTTAGAGAAAGAGTAGAGAAACCATGTTTGGAAGCAAAGCTCAGTCTAGGTTAGAGATTAAACTCATTCCTTCCTTCATAATCACACTATCAGCTCTTTAGCACGCATACATGTGCACACACACACGCACACAAATGGGCATACGCACACAGAGTTTGGTATAACTGCTACAATATATATTTGCATATAATACTAACAGTACATATATATTCTCATTATCACTTGCCTGTGCAATTGCATCCATTTACCTCAACAGAGTCTGAATGATTTGAAATTAGAAATAATACCTGACATTTCCTTTTAGCAGCTCCAGAGAGACCACATTAGCAAGTCGTATGGTCTTTTGATTCAGAGCGTGGATTCTGAAGTCAGACTACATTCTACCACCATCTGTACCATCTGGATGGGATTGAAAAACGTGCTTTCAGGGAACTCTACTCAATACTCTGTAATGGCCTATATGGGGAAAGAATCTAAAAAAGAGCAGATATATGTATATGTGTAACTGATTCACTTCACTGTACAGCAGAAACTAACACAACATTGTAAATCAACTATACTCCAATAAAATTTTTTTTAAAAAAAGAAAAGCGTGCTTGACATCAAACACTCAGTTTGGTAACTTTGAAATATTCATAAGGCTTTTTGAAAATTAGATGACATAATCCAGGAAAAGAGTTTAACTAACATCACGCTTGTTACATATCTCTCATGTATGAAGGGTGTTTTTATTTCTGCCCCTTCTACACACTGGCTATTCCATTCATATGGTTGATTAACTGTTTTCAGTGAGACAGCCAGGCTTTCACAGCAGAAAAAGAAAAGAGCTCTTATACAGTATTGGGTGACTTGAATGGTAACGCTAAAATAACAAGACAAGACTCCTTGTACGGGTTGTAAATACAGTAAGGTCTGGATAGAGCATCTTTAGATATTGGAAAAGGCAGAGGGTACCAGACTCCTGAATTATCTAGCCTGGCAATGGCCGTATGGAAAGTTCTAAATGTGAAAATGGTAGCTTTGTCAGTTTTCTCCTACAGGCATTCCAAAGACTGCCATCCTCCCTGTTCATCTCCAGTAAAACATAGTACCTAATACAGCTCCTATAAATTTTGCCTTTTTCTAGGACTTTTCCCTAACATACAAACACAAAAAGGAATTGCAGCACAAAAACTGTTAAACTACGTAAATCCCAATTATATTTGGAATAAACTTTATACTTTCTGCTTCCTAGTTTTGTAAGGGAAGTAAAATAGCAATCACTGGGAGAGAATTTTTATATTCCTGGGAAAATAATTTAAAGTGTTATTTTTAAGGAGACGAGCAATCATCTCTCATCCTAGAAAATGAGAAGAATTTTTTCAAATTACTGTTTAAAGGGTGGTAGTTCTATAAAAGTTGTATGTAGTGGCGTGTGTGTGTGTGTGTGTGTGTGTGTGTGTGTGTGTGTGAACATGTATATATCATGTATTTATATTCTAAGTTGATATCATTTCTTAAACCACTGTCCCACTGCCATGGGCACTGATGCCTTAAGAATCCCCATTTCTGCCATGATCATGGCAAGTGTTACACACGTCAGGGACTATCCATTAAGATTAGAAAAATAGTACAAAATCCTTTAGCCTTTATCCAGCAAACCTACTTCTAAGAATCAATCCCAACCATACACTAGCAAGATCAAAAAATACATTTGCTCAAGATTATTCATTGCAAAAACAAAAAAGAGAACAAACAAAAAATGAAAGAAAGGGACTTCCTTGGTGGCCCAGTGGTTAAGAATCTGCCTTCCAACGCAGGGAACTCGAGTTCGATCCCTGGTGGGGGGACTAAGATCCCACGTGCTGTGGGTCAACTAAGCCCTCACGCCACAACTACTGAGCTCGCCAGCCACAACTAGAGAGAGAAGCCGGTGCGCCGCAAGGAAGAGCCCTCGTGCTGCAACTAAGACCCAACACAGCCAAAAATATAAATATAAAAATAAATAAATAGAAAGAAAGAAAGAAAAAAGATTATTCATTGCAGCATTATTTACCATATCAAAAGACTAAAAACAACTCAGATGCCCATTGAAATGGGACTAGTTAGTTAAATAATACATCTTTATGCAATCAAGTACTCTGCAGAGTTTAAAAACAGATGGGAACTATCTCCATGCTCCATGCATTTCTGTGGATTATGAGGGATATTTTATTAAGTAAGAACAATCAAAGTAGAGAAAAACTTTTATAGTATGCTGTTATTTATCAAAAAACAGGAGCTATTGTGTTTATTTACACACATATATACTTTTTAATTTTTTTTATTGACGTATAGTTGATTTACAATGTTGTGTTAATTTCAGGTGTACAGTAAAATGATTCAGTTATACATATATATATGTATTCTTCTTCAGATTCTTTTCCTTATAGGTTATTACAAAATACTGAGTATAGTCCCCTGTGCTGTACAGTAGGCCCTTGTTGGTTAGCTATTTTATATATAGTAGTGCATATATATTACACACATCTATATATACACATATAAAATATCAATAGGACAAATCACAGAAATTTTTAAATACTTACCGATAGGCTAAGAGGGAATATAGAGTGGAAGAAAAGAGATAGAAGCTAGTCTTCTTTAAATATAGCTTGTTTTATAAATTTGAGTTGGAAACCGTGTGAATTTTTAAATTTGAATATGTTATCATACATAAAATGTTTCTATATTAGTTATATACAAGTAACTCTCAAACAGTCATCTTTCTGCACATCCTTAATGGCATATAGTCTAAGGACAAAAAAAAAACCTTTAAAAAAACACTTTGTTTCAGTAATTTGTATTTTTGGTGATAGTTGATGCTATTGTCATTCTGATATTGTTGAGTGAGTCACGTAGGTTAAAGTAAATGAATAAGTATGTCTGTATCACTGACAAACAGGAATTTTAGCGTGAAAGAGGGAAAATACAATGGTAAGGTTAAAGAAATGAAATTGAAGTCTGTCTTCTTGAGTATTAATTGAAAATATCAGTGTGAACTCATGAGGAATTTTATCTTTAAAAAAAAAAAAAAAGGATTTGAAGGATTGCCTAACTCTGCCCTCTGAAAAGATCTAGAAATAATGACTAGTCCAGTAGTAAGAGTACCCTGAGTGCCTAGATTGTGGTCTCTAAATATTTTTTATTTTCCACTTAGATGGAACCTGGACTTTTTGAAGAAATGGCTGATTCCAGATCTGGAGCAAGAAATTTACAGGATAAACTTGAACTTTCTTGTTGGGTCAAAAAGCAAGAAACACTGCCCAGATCATTTCCAAAGGACTCATGGTTCAAACCCAAAAGATTCCCACCATCCCAAAGTTAGACAATTAGACCAATAAGAGTAATAAATGCGATCACATAAAATATGTATAGCCCATGGTTTGTAATAATTTCAAGCAAGCAAACAAGCAAACTCATTGGCCATCCTTGGAAAATGATAGGGAACATAGTCATTTTGAAAACTAGTAAATAAAAGGAAAGAATCAAACTTTATCCTGCTTTTTCTATATAAATTATACTTCAGAGTAATTCAGTGGTTAATGAGGCTAGAGTTCTCTATGTAGAAATATTCCAGCTAATAAAAAAGGGAATTGTAGAATAGTGATATTCTAATGCATATTGCTCTTTTGCAAACTCTAATGAGTTAATAGATTTAGACAATGATCATTAACAACTTCTAAAATCACAAAAAGAGAATCAGCTAGGCAATAGGTGTCTCTTGATATGAGTTCGCTATCAACTATTCTTGCCCAAAAAATTAAACCTAAATTTCACCAAGACTAAATCTAACTACCATTTTACTGAAATTACAGAAACATATAAAATGATACCACAGATGCAATCGACAGAATCCAGTTTCTTCAACAAATAAATGACAAGTGGGAAAAATAAAATGATGGAGAGAGGCCCTCTGGACTAAAAAAGATTTGAGAGACAGATTAGCCAATTGCAGTTCATGAGTCTTATTTAGAACCTGATTTAAACAAAAACGAACTTGGAATAAATTGAGACAATGGGGAAAATTTGAAGACTGACAGAATACTTGATGATATTAAGGAATAATTGTTAATATTTTTGTTGTGACAATGGTACTGTGGTTATGCTCAAAAGAGTTCCTATCTTTCAATGATACAGAAATATTTATAAATAAAACTGTGTCTCGATGTTGCTATAAAATGATCTGGTGTGTCAGGGGAGGTAAGTAGGGGCATAAAGAAAAAGCATTTGAGCTTGAATTGGTAATTGTTTGAAACTAGCAATGAGCATATGGGAGATAGTTACACAATTCTCTCTAGTTTTGTATATACTTGAAATTGTCCGTAATAGAAAGTAAAAATAAAAGCTGGATTCTTACCATTAACCAACAAGGACTTGCATAACCTGTTCCATGCCCACCTCTCCAATCCCCTCTCGCTCATTTTGTGTCAGCGACTCCGACCTTATTTCTTTTCTGTGACTACATCCAGCTCTTTGTCTACAGAGAATGGAGAAGTATTTGAAGAGATAACAACAGCAAATTTCCCCCAAATTACGAAAGACATTAAACATACACACAAGAAGCTAAAGGAAGCAATAAGTTTATATCTACTTGTCCTTTTTCTACTAACTCTAGTATTCTTAGCCAGTTAGCAGACTTTCTATTCTATGGATATCTTGCACCCCAAGGCCATATCTTGCACCCCAAATCCACCATTGACCACCTTGGTGGGTTTCAACTGAGAAAATCTCCTAGGTTCCATCCTTATTGATATCTGCATCCTCTGAATGACCCAGATACCAATATTAACAAGCCTCGGGGTTGAGGTTTACAGCGATTATAGATTCCATGCGATGCCTTTAAAGCCAAGGTGTACCAGGAGGGAGGAAGAATAATAGCTCTTTCTCATTTAATTTGATGCAGAAATGAAAAGGGAATAGAATGCTATCAACGTAATTTTTGGGGTCTTCTGAAAGCACTGTCTTCCCTGACAGTTTTTAGGGGAAGGAAACTGATCTAAGGTAGATTGAAGGAGGAGGCTGGCTTCAGAAACAGGGACTAAACGGTGAGAGATCTGAGATAAATCAGGGAAAGCAACTGCAAATGTGGCATGTTGTTTGTCCCCGAGGATGTCTTTAGAATGACACAAAACAAATTCTGCTTTCGTGTTTAGGGCCAGTTGTAGAAATCTGGTCATAAAATAAACAGGAGAAGACAAAGGGCATATTGCAGCAGGAAGATGGATGAATGCAGATGGTTATGTAATTTCGCAGCAGCTCCACACCCCTTGGCAAGAGCGGATTGTTCCAAAACCCAAGAATAGCTCCCCATGTGATCTCAGACTAACTGGGAACGAGGATGTACCTGGCATGGCAAGGGGAGAGCTCGCCCAGAAAAGTGATGAGTGAGGAAATCATTTTCCCTGATAGACTTAGGTCAGCAACCTCAGAGAGAAGAGATTCGACGATTCAGAAGCCAACGATGGCCACCACTGTGCTGTTTTTAAAGAGGTAGGAGGCTGTTAACACCATATGCCATTCATCTCTTTTATCCCCCAGATGGCATTCTTTGAACATACGCTGTTTGCCAAGCCCTGAGCTAGACCTGGGGAATGCAACGCTGAGCAAAGCAGGCCTGGTGTCTGAAGATAGATTGAGTATCACGTCTTTGTGTATCAGGAAGTTGGTTGTCCGGAGACATTCAGTGAGAAGCCAGGCAAAGGGCTTTCCTAGGCTCACCTCTCTTGGTTTCTTTTGCCAATAATCCTTCCCTTCAAACCCCCGTGAGCCCCATTTTAAAGTTGACAGAGTCCATAAGAGATTAGTACATGGAACAAAGGATAGGAGACAAAGACCTGCAGAGGCCAGAACTCTTTGCAGAATTTTTGATGTACAGCAATGAAAAAAACAAAATCCTCAAAAATGTAGTTGTCTAAAAAGGACAAAATAGCTCAATAAAACTACACCCACTTCACCATCACTACTGTAGGCACTTTGTATAGACAAGTCAAGGTTGGCCTTGTCTGTTTCTATTTTGTCTGGTGTAGAAGATAATTCATATTATGACAAATGGCAGCATCGAAGAAGAATTGGATGAAGTCTGCTTTATTACATACATAGAAATTAATGCATCTAAAGTAAGTTGGCTTATAGAAACAGAAAAGCTTTGGTCTGTGCAAAACTGGCATCAAAATTAAAGGAACTTAGGGACTTCCCTGGTGGTGCAGTGGATAAGAATCCCTGCTCGCACTGCAGGGGGCCCGGGTTCGATCCCTGGTCAGGGAACTGGATCCCACATGTATGCTGCAACTACGAGTTCACATGCCACAACTAAGGAGCCCACATGCCACAACTAAGGAGCCTGCGAGCTGCAACTAAGGAGTCCACAAGCCGCACCTAAGGAGCCCACCTGCTGCAACTAAGACCTGGTGTAACCAAATGAATAAATAAATATTTTAAAAGATGAAAGGAACTTAGACAAAATGGCCCCACTTAACAGAAAAGGAACATATACAGGTGCCATAAAATGATCAGATTAGGAATATTATATCAGAACACTTATAAAACTCATCTTTTTTAAAATTCATGAGTAATTAAAATACTAAAATAAACAGAAAAGAGACTTAAAATATCATTTTCATTATTCTGTTATAAAACCACTTTCTTGTATAAGATAACAATTTTAATTCCTTCTTGAATAGGTAACAAATGTGTTTGGTTAAAAAACAGTAAACAGTAAGAAAGTGGGTCTCCTTTCCACTCCTTGTCACCTAGGTCTCACTCCCAGAGGAAACCACTGGAACCAGCTGCTTGAGCGTCGTTGGGAAATAAGCAGTGCACGGACAGGTACTGGACCGGTAGCTCTGATATCAGCGTATGTATTCATATTCCTGCTCTATTGGCTGTTCAAGGCCAACCCCTGTTCTGATTGGTCAGTCAGCATCCCCCTGAGTAGAAACATGTGCAGTACGTGTATAACCTTGTTTTACAAATGTAGCACACTGTTGTATCAATTGCTCTGTTTATTTTACTTATGTGTGATTTTCCACATGCATTCATATAGAGAGCTATTGATACCTTGTCCTTTCAATGTATTAGCTCTAACCTTCAGAATGTTCTAATTTATAGATGAGTAAACCGAAGTTTAGAAAGATTAAGCAATTTACCTAAAACCACAAAATTGGCAAGTGGTAGAGTCCTGGTTGAACCACAACTCTCTCAGTCCAAGAACTCTTATCAACTCTTCCAATTTTAAATTCACTAAGAACAATAATAAAGAAAACATAAGTTAACAGAAAAATACAAATTGTCAGCAGTACTGCTGCATTTTCCTGTTCCCTTAGCTTCTAGTCATGATTGACTTGATGAGAATGACAGAAAGAGATGACTGAGGTCAGACTGCAATATACAAAATGTTGGGCATTCACACAGCAGTTCTAGCAATCTTCCACTAGGTGGCAGTATTTAAGAATATTACTGAAAGCCACAATGACTGCAGGTAATTGCAGCAATGAGATTGGATGTCAAACAAGAGTCTCTAAACTTTGCCCCACACTTGCATTTCCAGTTTTGTTTCGTTTTGTTTTGTTTTGGTTTTCGTTGTCCTTGGAAAAGTTCAGGAGCTAAAGCTTTACCATCTCCAGTAAAACTGTCTAATTTGGGGTCACCCTTCAACTTGCTAATACAGAACTTCAGCTTTAATAAATGACAGTAAATTTGTTTAACCTTATTTTGGGAATTCTGTGTATGGTCCTTGAAATTGTTCCAAATACCGTTTCCACCTCTGGAATTTTGTGGGCTATGCTACAGAGTGGTATTTAAATGGCTGTTAATCTTTATCGTGTCTCAGATGTCTGGGCCATGTGTGAAGTACAAGGTCAGGAGCTGCTGACATGGCATAGGAATCGGTAAGAATTCTGCCTGGAAATAAGAGTAATATTTCCCTAACAGTTAACGTCTTTTACAAACCACTCTACATTTGCCATTTCTCATCACTTTGCAACACTGGACCTTCAGTCCAGTCTAACAAACCATTTGCCTTCCTGTGTACATCTCTCTTGTTCCCACCTCCATACTTTACACACACTCTCCCTGTTAAAAAAAATTCCTTGCTGGGACTTCCCTGGCAGTCCAGTGGTTAAGACTCCATGCTTCCATTGCCGGGGGCACAGGTTTGATCCCTGGTGAGGGAACTAAGATCCTGCAAGCCGGGTGGCATGGCCAAAAAAAAACAAAGATTTCTTGCTTCTTTCTTTCTCAATCCAGGTACCCACCGAGGGGAAAAAAAATGTTGCCTGCCATATCAGTAAACAAAGAACGTTGCCTGCCATCAAGCCATCAGCCACTGCAGCCACCGGACTCTGTGCACCCTGAGGGGAATTCAGTTTGGAGAAAAGAAGGATACTGGCCCTAGGTAGTTAAGATGCATATCTAAGGAATCATTTCAATGAGCCCAGACTATTGTCTCTTCCCATACATAGTAAAGCACTACGATCATTAATTTGAGATTTCTGGGTTTTGCAATTAGCAGTAATCTTTTGAGGTTCAACTACATGTTTTTGTTTTGTTTTGTTTTTTCAGCAAAAACTCCTATGCATCGTGGCTCTTCTGTTACCTCTTCAGAACAGTTCCTCAGAGCTATCTGAGAGGCTGTCAGCCAGGTTATAGCCCTCAGGAAGGTCCCCAAATAAAGCATAACTCACAACTTTTAAGTTGTGCATTTTTCTTCAGTCAAAACTACCTTGCTTCAAAAAGTCTCTTCAGGGCTTCCCTGGTGGCGCAGTGGTTGAGAATCTGCCTGCTAATGCAGGGGACACGGGTTCGAGCCCTGGTCTGGGAAGATCCCACATGCCGCGGAGCAAGTAGGCCTGTGAGCCACAACTACTGAGCCTGCGCGTCTGGAGCCTGTGCTCCGCAACAAGAGAGGCCACGATAGTGAGAGGCCCGCGCACCGCGATGAAGAGTGGCCCCCGCTTGCCACAACTAGAGAAAGCCCTCGCACAGAAACGAAGACCCAACACAGCCAAAAATAAATAAATTAATTAATTTTTAAAAAAAAACGCAAATGAGTTTTAAAAAAAAATAAAATTAAAAAAAAAAAGTCTCTTCAAAAAACATACTCTAGGCGTTTTCTTGACTAATTTTATGTTCCTCTTTTGTATCTTTGCTCAGAACTTATGAAACCAATTTTCCATAATAACTTACATTTTCATATATGTTTATCCTACAATTTTTCAAGTCAACATTTATTCCATATATGTTAAAAACTGTTCTGAGGTTTTTGTACTTCCAAAGAGTCATCTGTGGCCAATTTGATTTCTCATATTAAATATTTTTAGAATACACATTCCTTCGGAGTTGAGGTTTCTTCCAAAGAGAGGAATTTATGTTTGCAAGGCACTTTGAATCAAATGTGCATAATATTCACATTTTCCTTTTTTCTTCCTTTGCTATTTTTTGTGCAAGTTATTACTGCAGTATAATATACATACAGAAACGTGTGTAAATCACAGGCATACAGATGATAAGTTCTCAAAGTAAACATACCTACAGAGCAAAATTTAAATCTAGAGACTGAACATTCTCAGAACCAGAAGTTCCATCAAGGTCTAGTGGACAAAAAATGTCACCTGCCGCATCAGTAAACAGAGAATGTTGCAGCCATCAAGCCATCAGCCACTGCAGACATTTCGACTGTGTGCCCTGAGGGGACTCAGGAAGGAGAAAAGCAGGATACTGGCCCTAGATAGTTAAGGTGCACGTCAAACGAATGATTTCAAGGAGTCCAGGCTCTTGCACCTTCCTATACATAGAAAAGGGCTAAATTCATTAACTTGAGATGTCTGATTTTCTTTAATTAACAGTAATTTTTTGATGTTTGAGTACCTGGGCTTTTTTGCAAAAACACCTGTATGTCCTGGCTCCGCTCTTACCTCTTTGAAACAGTCCCTCAGAGCTGTCTGAGTGGCTGTCTCCTGGGTTTAAGTCCTCAGTATGTCCGCCAAATAAAGCATAATTTTCAACTTTTAAGTTGTGCATTTTTTTTTCAGTCGACAGCATCTTGCAGTCACAACTCTCTCTAACCATTATCCTGACTTCTAACACCATAAATTCACATCCAACTTTAAGAAGCACAAATAATCTGGCACACTTGTAATAGGTGGAAACATAAATATATGTAGAATAAATATAACTAACTAGTGGTTGTACTTCATCTCCATTTATTTATGTCATCCTCACAATAACCCTATGAGTTATGTCCTCCCTTTTTTGTAATTTTCAGATAAAGAAACTAAATATTAGAACAAAAACAGCATTTTCTTAAGGTTACCCAGCCAGTTAATGGCAAAATTGTGATTCAAAATGTGCTTTTTCCTACTCCAGAGATCCCATTCTTAATCACTGTGCTCTACTTTCCACGTATAAGAAAATACATTTCAAAAACAAATATAATCAATGAAATGATCATTTACTCTTGGAGTGTTTCAGAAGAGGAAAGAAAAATAAATTGATAATAAGGTACATGTCATAAATACAGGCAAGCAGGGAGGGAAAGAAGTTTCTACCAAAGAGAAAGTGTTGATTCATTAAGATAAAGTCCATTATATTCTCCCTTATTTATGGTATCTTTTAAAATTAAACCCATCCGTTGTATTATTTTCTTTCTGTCAATTTCATTGCAGGATAAGTAGAGTCATGGTAAACCTGAAGTGCTCAGACATGATTAATTAGCTGAGTAAAGGGAAAAAAAAGTAAGAATTAATTAATTTAGGAAGTGACCATGCTTACTATTTCTCTCCCATAATGCATTTGTATCTCATACACATTCTTCTTTGTCCTTCCCTCTAGGTGCACCATCACCATGTCAGGCAGAAAAATCCAATCTTCTGTTAGAAAGGGTCAGTAAGTATTTTCAAACAAACAAAAAGACCTTTTAAAAAAATATCATTGAAAGAAACTGAGTGTGGTCTAGGCAGGAAAAAATACATTTCTAACCTAATTCACGTAGTACAGTTTTCCCCAAGATCATCTATTTACTCTTAAATACATGCTAACAGGCTGAGTGTGTACAGCGCACATATAACGAGGCATGAAATAGTTGCATAGGAAACTCCCAGGCAGCTGGGAAGACTTGTGAGCCAGTAAAAATGAAAGAGGTGTTCCATGGAACGGTATAGCTCTACACCCTAAACACCTTTAGATTTAAGAGTTTACATGGATTTGTGTAGTGGCTGCTAGGTACAAAAATGGTATAATCTGTGCACCCTGGAAGTCCTAATCACCCAATATGGAGCCGCCAGAAATTTACTTGGCTGGAGACTTCAGATGGGTGAAGTGGTTTTCACTCATTGACAGTGGGTTTCCCAATGTTTGGGAATTGCTGGAATAAATGTCCGAGAGATCCTTTAACCCTTTCAGAGTTATCTAAATTTTAAAAGTTTATAACTAAAGAAGTATCCATCCACATTTTAAGTACTGAGAGAGAGAGAGAGAGACCTTTTTGGAAACTGCTGATAAGATATCTGATTGTCTCCCTTAGAAATACGCACATGTGCTTATACAGACAATTTTATATAAAAATTCAAAGCCCTGATGCTTTTACTGAAAGGTTAGGAAGAATTCCATCTATAGATATGATTTTAGGCAGTGTAAAAAGGTGAACTAAAACTTTTCAGGAAATATGGAACTTTAGGAACAGAGGGCATTCCCTGGTTTAAACACACACGCAGCCTGGGTTTCTGGGTTAAAGAAGATGTGTCTCGAGTTTTCATCGGCTCCCATGCTCCGGCAACTCAAAATCTCCGGTCACCCCCCAGCTTACAGTCTACCCCGTGTCTCAGTGCCTCTGCGCTTGCTTGCCCCTCCTCCTCTCCTCTCTCTTCTTCTCCTCTCCTAAGGTTGAGCTGAAGTTTACTCAGCTCAATCTTAGGAGTGAGTACGAACCTCCATTTTCCAGGAAGTCTTCCCTGACTTGCCTAAGCCCTCTGTGCTCACAGGCTAAGCCAGATGCCCCAAGGATCCCCTGCTCGTGAACGCATCATTTCATACCATCTCTAGAATCTAAGCAATTTGAGTGCCGGAACTGTGAGTGATTTAAATTTGTGTCCTCAGGTCTTAACACAGTGCCTGGAACTTAGAAATGTTTCTGAATGAACGAATAAGTGCATATATACAGATGGTACATACACTCAGTGTTCGAATCCAGGTGGCTGAAAGTTCAGACTCCTTTGAACCTATTTTCAGGAGAACTTGAAACAATATCACTACCTTTGAATGGGCTTGCTTAAAAGGAGCATGTACTCATTAATAAATAATCCCATCTTCTCTCTCAAGGTCAGCAAAGCAGCTCCTTCTGACGAGTTCCTGAGTGATCAGTGTTTGATAAATAAATTTTTACAGCAAACATTTCCCATTTCCTTTTCTTACACTTTTCATTATTATTGTTTAAATCGATATACATGTGTACGGTATAAAATGTAAAAAGCTACCAAAAGATATACAGTGAAATGTAAATTTCTTCCCAACACACTCCCGGTTCCTCAGTTCCCTCCCCCAAAGCAACCACCATTAGCAGTATTCATAGTCTAGGCATATAACAATATTTTTCATTACATTTTTGGATGTACATTCAAGAGAAAGAATTTGCTTATGGCCCAAATATTCTCAATCTTGGACAGCTGTTCAAAGGACCAGCATGCTCTAGAGGTGCTTCCTCATGGACAGGCTGTAAGGGTTCCAGACAAATCTATCCAGGAAATAGCTAGAAATAGAGGTCTGAGGCTTAGAGAGAGTTCTCAGCAGGAGGTAGAAATCATTAGTAAGAAATTGTTGATACCATTGGGATGATGCAATATCCCAAGAAGCATAGAGGAAGGTAAGAGCCTGGCATCACACCAGAATCAAGGACAGGTCCAATACTGAGGACAGATACAAGAAGAGCTAACAGTCAAACCCAGGCAGGATCAGATAAGGATTGTCTTAGTTTGCGCTGCTACAACAGAATGCCATAGACCGGGTGGCTAAAGTTGATTTCTCACAGTTCTGGAGTCTGGGAAGTACAAGATCAGAGTGCCAGCCGATCCAATGCCTGGCGAGAGCCCACTTCCTGGTTAATACATGGCTGCCATCTTCTCTCTGAGTCCTCACACAGCAGAAGGGGCAGGGAGCTCTCCGGGGTGTCTTTTATAAGACACAAATCCCATTCATGAGGGGCTCCACACTCGGGCTCATCATCTTTCAATAGCCCTCCTTCCAAATACCAACACACTGGGGATTAAGTTTCAACACGAATTTTGGAGGGACTCAAACATTCAGTCTATGACAGGGATGAATTAATAATGATAGTTTTTGAAACATTAAAGTAAGAGCAAATTTTGTACTCTGGACACTTTAAATTACACTGAGAGGCACTATCAGATACTGAAAGGTCAGTGCTGTACGATACTGAAAACAGGGAGTCAAGAAAGTGGTAATAGCACAGGGAGAGATGTGAACAAATTTTATCCATCAAATATTTATTGAATGGTTACCATGCACCACGAATGTGGGAATGCAACAGCGAACAATACAGGTTTTTGTTCTGTCCTCTTACAGGTTCATATCTTGGTGCAACTGTAACTCTAAGAGAATGCCCTAAGATAACCTTCCCTCCTCACGCTGGTGGAATATTCAAAGTAGAGACACTAGTCTCATGTTGCCCTGATACACATAAATCATCCACTTGAGTTTAAGAGGATTTTGAAAGTCTTGTAAACATTCATCATCCAACCTGCTCAAAACCTGTGCCTAGAAAGAGAAGTTAGGACTATAATAGGGGAGGAATGTTAAAGCACATGAAAGAAAAAGACAAAGATGAAAATGAAGGAGGACAAGGTAGAGGAGAAAAAAAGTAGTACCAAGAACAGCAAAAGGGTCTGAGGCTTCCATGTTTTCATATAATCTTCATTCATCCAACCATTTAAAAGTAAAAATAAATCATTAAATGATTTTTTACCATATGCCTTACATTGTTTTAGCACTGAAAATGCAGAGATGGAAGATAGGCTTCTAGAAGTTTGCGTTCACAGATAAATTAACAGACTCTGAATGTTGGTGAGTCACTATAGAGCATCACACCTTTTCGGAAAGCCTTTCCACAGGCTCAGGTACACCAGTGTTGCGGCCATATGGATATATGTACAAGGTGCAAAGGAAGCAGTAAGAGAGATGCTTCCCCCCTGTTGGGGTTAAGAAAAGATTCCAGGAATTTCAGACCAGGAATTATTAGTTCTCTCTTGGTTGCAGTTTTAGGGCATATCCTGCACATATTTTATCTAATTTGAGCTTTACCAACAAGCCAATGCCATTCTTGTGCCCATTTTACAGATAAGTGTTCAGAAAGGTTACATTGCCGACTCACTTTGACATAGCTAACAGTGGGAAAGCCTGGATTCAAGCCCAGAGTGTCTAGCTGAGAATGTACATTTGTGATCACCACCCTCAGTGCCTCCTTTATTTGCGTATCACCTTGATCCAGGCATTTGGCATTGAACTATATATGCCTTCTTTCAGGAGTGGGGTACAGGAGATGAGATTAGGGAGTCAAAGGTAAATGTTTAGACTCTTTAGAGGTTTAGAACAGTTTTCCACAAAGTGTGTGTTTTGGAAACTTGTATTAGAGTCACATGGATATTTACGAAATACACAGACTCTTGAACTCTACCCCTAACCCACTGAAATGGAATTTTTTCTGTATGGGATGTTTGAAAAACATTGGCTTCACGTGTGACCCTGGAATGCTTTAAAAAATCCCACTACTATAATTCCAAAATTATGAATGTGGTACAGTTTTAAAGGAAAATTCAAAATCCTCCAAAATCCTTCTAAATGTATGATGCCAGGAATGTCAGCCTTGATCTTAAGCATTTAAAGCACCTATTTTATTCTGACATAGTAGAAAATTGAGAATTTTCCTCAATGCTTGCTTATGAAGAGAGGATCTCAAGCCACAGTAGAGTAAATGATACTGGCAGGACTTGCAAATGTAAACAACTGGAAACTAACCAAAATAGGAGAAACAACAGTTTTTAGACATTGGAAGGCAGGCATGACAAGACCATGATCCCTGAAAAAAAAAGAAAAGAAGATGAGCCTTATAGTTGACCTGACTTTCTTCCTGGAAGCATTTTTTGGGTCACAGTGTTAGTAGAAGGAGTCCAAGCAGGGCACTAACATCTCACTGGGTTGAAGAGACAGGGACTGGTATTCCAGAAAGTCAAGGCAGCTGGAATAGGTGGGACACACATAAGATATGAAGTCAGCAAAGAACAGCTGCCAAGAAATGTAACTGGGTGACTCCCAGAACCCAAATGAGATTTGGTGATATTCAAATTCTGATTGGCCATTGTGTAGAAATCTTGTTGAAGACCCAGGGTCTCAATACATACCCTAGAAGTCTAACACCTTGTTAAGACATGTAAACCAGCCATAGAGTAAAACTACTCTAGAACTGCTCTAACAGAGCTTAAAACAAGCCTCAGTAGGATCAAGCTGATCCACAAGTAACTTAAATGCCCTCTAAACAGACTTCAACGCCCTTTGTAGAATGCAGCAAAATCTAGAGACTTTAACATGGTAGCATTCACAATTACAACATCCAGCATCCAACAAAAAATTGCTTGATATGGGAAGAAACAGGGAGAAACTCAGTCAGTACAAACAGAAAACATAAACGACAAAATGGTTGAAATTTACACACACATACACACACATGCACATACTCAAAGACATAGAGGAAAATATGAATATAAATAAAAGAGCAATTGAAACTATGAAAAGAACCAAATGAAATTTCCAAAGATGAATATATAATTTCTAAAATTTAAAATATACTGGATGGACTTGAAGCAGATTAGAAACTACAGAAGAAAATTTCAGTGAACTGGAAAAAGTAACTATACAACTATACAAACTGAGGCATAAAGAGAACAAAAAAGCTGACTTGTGGGACTGTATCAAGCTGACTAACACAGATGATTTCATGACCTCCTGGGCTTAATTCTTACCATCACCACTTAGTACATTTGAGGCCAATTGATTTGACCTCTCTGTGCCCCAAATTCCCCAACTTTCAAATAGGGAGAGTAATAGCACCTGGATTAAAGGCTTTTCATGAGGATTAAACATGCTTGTATATGTTAATATAGGTAAGGTAATCACACAGTGATCAATGAATTTTAACAATTTTTATTAAATTCCAAAATAAGAAGAGAAAAAAATTGATCATGGGACGTTATTCCTAAATGGTGATCTAAGATTTTCAAAATTTGAAACTAGAAGATATAATTTGCCAAAAATAAAACAATTATTATGAAAGAAAAATAATTTACTTCTGAAAAGGAATAGGATTTATTGGAATCTTATTGTATATTAACAAAGTTTTAACTATTGTTTAATTTTAAGATGTGGAGACAGAAAGGATGCACAATAAATGGTTAGCAGTGATTACTTCTAAGGAGAAGAATTGGGAGATGGGGAAACTGAGGACTTTTGCTTTCTACTTTGTATATTTTTACAAATTTTCAATTCTTTTTAAAATCATGGAGTATTTATAGAATAAAGTTAGGAGAATTGAAATGAGATGACCTGATAGTATGTTATCAATTAGCCAGAAATTGGCTGATGTTTTCTTCTGCCTCTGGCTTTACTATGATTCCGTTGCCTCCTAAGATTGTCACCCTTCTTCATTAAATACTATTAGACAATTGTCTCAAGTTCAATAGCATCAGTACACTATTGACTATATTGCCAAGATTATATTGGGCCATTCAAAGCACTCAGTATTGCCTCTAACACATAGCAAGTCTCAATAAATACTAGTTCCCTTATGTTGCACTCCCAAATCACACCCATTTTTTTCATTTAATGAGCAACATCAAGATTCTGGATTTTAGAGATTGCTTTTGGTGCACCTGTTCTTCTGTAATCTTTTTTTTTTTCAGTTGAGTTTTGTTTGTTGTTGTTTTTCTTCTTTTCTTTCTTTTTTTCCCTATCCGCTAAGATCAGAGAAAACAAAATGAAACAATTTTTTAAAAGACTTTTTAATTTAAAAGCAGATGAGAAAAGTATTTCTTATCCTATTTTTGCTTAAGAAGTACCAATGAGCATTTGGAGTGGAGGGTAAACACAGCTGCAGGGAAATTGCTTTCAGAAACCCATTAAGTGAACCGATTTCAGCCACTAGGGATGGATGAGTGGTAGAAATAAATTCCTTTGTGGTGCACAAGAGCACTGCAGAAAGTTGCATTTTAACCTGCCTTAAATAATCAGCAAGACATAATACCTAACTTAAATACACAGTCTACAGCCAAAATGCCTGGGGCATATGTTCTTTGCAACATTTCTACTCTAAAAGTGAAAGAATATTCCTTGAGTCTATCTACGCTGCCTAAAAACCTGGGTAATACTTGATATATTTTAAAGTATTTATGTTTATTTTCTAGTTAAAGAAATTATCTGTGGACATTGCACAAATTGTTCAATATAAATAAATGTATATTTTAAAAAAGCACTCAGATGCATATAAAAACCGGAGAAACCTGAATGAGGTCCATAGTTTAATTTATAGTAGTGTACCAATCTCAACGTCTCGGTTTAAATAATATACAAAGGTTAAATAAGATGTTACATTGGAGGAAGCTGAGTGATGGATACATGGGAACTTTCCAAATGATTTTGCAACTTTCTGTGAGTCTAAAATAATTTCAAAATAAGAAGGTTTTAAAAATCACCTATACTTTTAATATTTTGGTGTTGAAACAAATAAGGTCAGAGTGATTTTAAAATGGACAAAAGACTGTGTCAGTGAGAACCCTGCCTTTGGTCAGTGATTTGTTTACCTGAAAAATTCCAGGGAAGGGGTTCAGATGCCATCACCTGGTTTTTCTCTTGTCTGCTGTCCCCCAATTCTTATTTCTCTTAGTTGGTTCCAGTTTCAGACACGCTCTTCTCTTAAGAAGCTCCAGTGCATTGTAGGGGAGGAAGAGATGAGAACAGGATGGAAAACTCTGGGCTGGTTTCACAAGGTGAATAGTTGCTAAGTGGAAAAAAACAAAACAAATTTCCACTGCAGCAGATGAGCAGAGATATGGAAAGTTTAAAAACAAAATAAAACAAAAAACAAACAAAACCTTAAAGAAACCATGTGTTCCGTAAATATTCAAAAGATATATATCTTTACCAATAATCAAAATTACATAAATTTAGAACAAAGTTCCGTTTTCATCTGACAAACTGGAAAAACTAAAACATTAAGTAAGACATACAGAGGCTGGGAAGCGTAAAAGGGTACAAGCCTTCTAGAAAACAATTTGTTCATATCCTTTGGCCCAGTAATTTCACTTTCAGTGATTCTAAGGAAAGAATTAAAAATACAGATAATGACTATGTACAGGGATATTTATGCAATTTTTTTTATCATAGTGAAAAGCATAATGTCTCAAAATTTGGGGATAATTGAATAAACACAGTGTTTCTGAATGACTGAATATTTGTAAACTTCCAGATTTCTTGTAATATTTAAAGTAATATTTTAAAAAAGGAAACAAATATGTATAAATCTATATTTTAAGAATTATCCTCAATTTTTAAAACAGTTTTCTTACTAGCTGTGTGACCTTGGGCAGAATTTTAACCTTCTGTGTCTCAGTTTCCTCATCTGTAGAATGAGGATAATAAGAGTGACTTATAGGCTTGAAATGAGGATTAAATGAGTTACTACAAGTAAAATAAATATTGCATGTTGTTAATTCATGTAATTGCATATATTACATGCTCTTTGATGTATTATATGCCTGGTACATAGTATTAGTTTTCACAATAAATGAAAGCTTTTTTATTATATAAAACAAATTCTTTGGTGTGTATTGCTTTATAGAACTCTTAGAAAACTTTAGTGAAGTAGACCCCAGGATTTTCCAGTTAAAAATCTCAGTGATAACACTTTCCACATTACAAATAGACATGCTTTAAAGGACTACATACTCATTCATAGTTTAAATGAGTACAAGGAAAGAAGGGAAAGAGCAGGTAGGCTTCAGAAGAATTCAAGAATTGAGGAAGAAGACGCAATTGCATCCAGACAGGGTGTGAGAGGGAAGGGGCAGGGGGCCATTTATTTTATTACAAGCATTTTCATTCCATTTAATTCTTTATTTTCATTTGCTAAAAATAAAAAAATATATATTTTGAAATGTGTAGGGCCAGAACACAGAAAAGCTACTCATCTTCTTCAGGGTCTCTAAAATAAGAAAAGAAGTATTAAAATAAGAAAAGAAGCTGTAGAAGAAAACCCTTGGCAGCACAAAGAGTAAGAGGCCATGATTCCAGGAATGGGAAATGTTGATGGAGGACTTCACACAATGAAGACCTTGGCAATGCCCTGAGGGGGAGTAGGATGAACTCTTCCCAGAAAGCATCACCCAGGGAACTCAAGGGCACCTCCTTGTAAGCAGTAGGAAAGTTCTGCTTTCTGATTGGCTCTGCTGTAGCTGACCAGCCTGAAAGGTCACCTTCAGGCAAAAATTGTGAGCTCTTATCTGGTGTATAATTCACTCTGTGTGAATATTTTCTTCTCAATATCACCTTAACTGGAGCAAACTCTTACCAAGGCAAGAGTTACCAGAGGTGCTTTCCAAAGATTTATCCCCTCTCCCAGCAGAGGAGCATTTTTCCGTGAGTGGGACATGGTTAGTCAAAGAGTTATCCACTGATGTTTTTCAGACACCCAGAGAAAACAACCTCCAAGGACAAGAGAAGTAAAAATGCATGCATGCTCTTTGGTTGGAACCCAGGAGTCTGTTACCAACAACATCACTTCTAAACATCTGTCATTCCGGGACTTCCCTGGTGGCACAGTGGTTAACAATCCGCCTGCCAATGCAGGGGACACAGGTTCGATCCCTGTTCCCGGAAGATCCCACATGCTGCAGAGCCACTAAGCCCGTGCACCACAACCCCCGAAGCCTGCGCACCCTAGAGCCTGCACTCCACAACTACTGAGCCCATGCGCCGCAACTACTGAAGCCCCTGTGCTCTAGGGCCCGTGTATCACAGTTACTGAGCCTGCATGCCACAATTACTGAAGCCCGCACACCTAGAGCCCGTGCTCCACAACAAGAGAAGCCACCGCAATGAGAAGCCCGCGCACCACAATGAAAAGTAACCCCTGCTCACCGCAACTAGAGAAAGCCTGCACGCAACAATGAAGACCCAACGCAGGCAAAAATAAGTAATAAAAATAAAATTAAACATCTATCATTCAGGTACACTAAGGGGCCCCATGCTTCTTAGGACAAACTAGTCCATACCCAACTAGATTCCAACATAGGTCATTTCAAAACTACTTGTATAACTCAGAATATCATTACCTCCCTTTGAAAAGGACCAGCTGATATGTACACAGAAAAGGCACTCCAAGTTACAACTATCCAGTG
Source organism: Balaenoptera borealis (assembly GCF_965194805.1). Lineage (NCBI taxonomy): Eukaryota > Metazoa > Chordata > Mammalia > Artiodactyla > Balaenopteridae > Balaenoptera > Balaenoptera borealis. The sequence goes on along the minus strand of NC_138870.1, from coordinate 18,410,175 downwards.
AATGGCTGGACAATTAAACCTTCAATTTTCTTCTTTCCCCACTGTCACGATGTCTCTCCCTGGCTACATTTGTTTCTTGTAGTTAGAGATACCCACCAACATCGGTTCTTCATTTTATAAGCAAATATTGCTATTATAGTATCAACTTGAGTGACAACCCACCAAGCAGAAACTCAGCTTCAAGGAGCCTATCTGAAACATGCCTAAGAATTGGGAAATAAAGAAAAACGGCAAAAATCATGTAAATACATACATATATATATATATATATATATATATATATATATATATATATATATATGCCTGTGTGTGTGTGTTTGTGTGTGTGTGTAAAAGAGTCTGAATCCAGGGATGCTTCTTAAATCCTTGCTCATATAGTGCCCCAAGGTTAATAAATATCTAGCTGGGAGAAACACAAGTATCTTGTCAGATACTATGTTACTTGGAGATAAAAAGATGAATAAAATACTCTAAAGGAATTTATAGTTCTAATAAGATTAACAAGTATCTTGTCAGATACTATGTTACTTGGAGATAAAAAGATGAATAAAATACTCTAAAGGAATTTATAGTTCTAATAAGATTAATCTGGTTTCATGAACACAGAAGAACAAAAGCAGAAAAACAGAATTAAAAGAATTCCCACAGGCAGACGCACAGATAGCAGCAAGACCAAAGCTGTTTCTGGTCCTATTCTTAACTCACAGAGTAACTTGAGGCCAGTCACTCAAACTCTGGGTATTCATTTGAGTTAGATTATGTCAAAACTCCTATTCCATTCTAAAATTCTATGAATTTGGTTTTTAAAATAGTTGATAGTCTGACAACAGGAGTGTTTTTTTTTTTTTTTTTAAGGCACAAGATGTGAACAAAACAAAACAAAACAGCAGTTTGGGGTGATTTACTATAGAAGCAAAGCACTCTACCCTCAGAAGTAGGCTTTCTCATGGCACATAAATCATTCACAAAGACCCACAGGCAGGAAAAGTCCAGATAAAGCAATTGTATATTAATGGGCTTATATTCTTTATCCTATTATTTTTTATTAACTTGTTTATTATCTATGATCTTGTCCATGCCTGTCATATATTTATGTTTCAATAAACATTTTTGGAAAGAAAGAATCATATTTTTTGAATTATATATGTTTCAATAATTATTTTTTGAAAGAGATAATCTCTTTTGATGATTTTTGACTCACTTTCAGTTTTGTATCCAGATTTCTGGCAATTTTTAAGCTGTATCTCTAAATGGACTGGTTTAGCATTCACTGCCTGTAAGGCTTTTTCCATGACACCAAGCAGTTCTTCAATTTTCAGGCCGCAGTGACTGGGCATCCCACAAATTTAACACAGTTCTCAGACTGTCTACCTGGAGATGGCATCAGATCCCATGGGTTAAGGGCTCAGTCCCACAAGACTACCACACTTCAGACACCAGCCCACAAGCCCAGGTTTCTACTGTGCTTCTGACTGACTGGCTATAGATCAGAGGTTTCTACAACCCCCTCCTTGGGTTGGATTAATTTGCTAGAGCAGTTCACAGAACTCAGAGAAAACACTTACACATTTGCCAGTTTATTATAAAGGATATTATGAACAATACAGATGAATGGGGGAGGTTTGGAGGGGTCCTGAGCACACGAGCTTCTGTTCTAGTGGAACTGGGGTGTCCCACCCTCCAAGGCATATTTACCAACCCAGAATGATTTCTTAAAGAATGGAATGCTATAGGGTGTAAGGGAGAAAAAACTTTTTCTCCATCCTTTAAGGGTCCCTGGCTGGGTCTGAAAAGCAAACTGACAAAGACAGATTAACAAGAGAAAAGCGTACAAATTTTATTAAACTTTTATATGTACATGGGAGCCCTCACAAAAGAATGAAGCCCTAAAGAAGTGACCAGAGGAGGGAACTTTTATATCTTTTAGACAAAGAAACAATAAATTTGTGAAGAATTTGACAAGACAGGGGGGTTTGGGTTAGGGGTAGTAAATGGTAAAGAAGTAGCTGGAAAGATAAAGGTTAGTTTTAACAAAGTTTGTTTATACAGACTTCCCTTCCTCCTGGTACAGGGAGGGTACATTTCACATGGGAAATTTATCTCCTGCTCTCAGGGAAGAAGGGTGAAGTAGGGGGAGGGGAGATCAGAATAAGCTTCCTGCTCCTGCTGTTTCCTCAAACCCCTTCAGCTTAAGATATTCAAAATGCCAAGGTACCATATTTTGGGGTAGCATGTCATGAACACCATCAGGGGAGTATATTGTATGAATCGTATATAAAATTGTCTTTCACACTTCATACTGAAAAAAATAACTCCCCTGGTTATACAATTCTCAAAAATCTCTGAGGCAGGTAGTACGTGCTGTCCTGGCATTCAGAGCTGCAGATGGAGAACTCAGTTCGATCAATCAGATTAGTAACTGATTGTGGAGGGGATGGAAATGAGGGTGGAGGAAAGAAATATTTTTTCTTCTTTTTTTTTCCTGTCCCCTTTCCCTCCCAAAGATACACAGTAGCAGGGGTGGCAAGAAGGAAAAACTGCAGAGATATTTAGAAGTCTACAGGAGATGTAGAGTGACTGTTTTGGAAAGCAGGTGAGAATGATCTAGGGTGGCTTCTACATTTCTTGCTAGAGTGACTTGCTCATCTTGCTTCAAACTTGGATTCAAGACGAATGTAATAATACATTTGAGGTTATCCATCAAGCCCTTCCTCCCCCTGATCATCATGCTTCAATTTGTAACTAGACTGTGCCTTTAGGGTCATTGAAGTCCCCACTAACTGGCCTCTGTAATTCTGGAGTTTGAGGTTTACCAATTCCTCTAGACACCCTTTTTCTCAGTGGCTGCCCCCTCCCCCTTTTTTTTGGCTGTGTTGGGTCTTCTTTGCTCCACGTGGGCTTTCTCTTGCTGTGGTGAGCTGGGGCTACTCTTTGTTGCAGTGTGCGGGCTTCTCATTGCAGTGGCTTCTCTTGTTGCAGAGTACAGGCTGTAGGCGTGCGGGCTTCAGTAGTTGTGGCGCACGGGCTTAGTTTCTTCGGCATGTGGGATCTTCCTGGACCAGGGATCGAACCATGTCCCCTGCATTGGCAGGCGGATTCTTAACCACTGCACCACCAGGGAAGTCCGGTGGCTGTTCTCTTTGAATTTTTATTGTATTTTAGCCAAATCTCTGTTACCACATCACATTGTGTTGTAATTGAAAGAGTCTGCCTGCTTGTCTATCTCCTAGGAACTGGGAGCATCTCAATAGGCATAGTGATATATCCATTTTTGTACCTTCCATGCTTGACACTGAGATGAAATTAAGGCACAGGATTGACGGCCATTTACCAAAAATAAATAAATAAATACACTAGCAAAAAAATCCCTTTCAAATACAGGGGGTTTGTGAGATTGCTGTACCTGAAAGCATTTTCATAAAGACACACACAACTGAAGCCGAATCTTTAAGATACCTTCACCTGCTTAGTCATTCATTCATCATTCATTTATTCATTCACTCATTCACTGACACCGTATTGAGGTACAAGGCACTGGGCTGGGTGCTGGAGACACAGAGATGAATGGCAACATGCAGCTTTGGAGTCGCTCAGGGACTAAAAGAGAAACTGCATTTTACTGGTGGCCCCATTATCTGCCCCTGAGACCGTACAGATTGGTAGAGAACTTCAGAAGGCAGGCCCTAGGCCTCACTGGTTTCGCGGGCAACTAGTAGGTAGTTGTATATTTGCTGAGTTAAGGTGGGAAAAACCCTTGCATCAAATAAACTTTATATCGAAGATGACGAGAAATGAAAATCTAATTTTATTAAAAAAAAAATTCAGAAGCAGCAGTTTTATTCCAGGGGAACGAATACACCACCAGCATCTCAGCTCAGAACAGTGGTCCCCTGAAGTTGACGCGGAATGCAAAACAGAAATTTACTTCTATTGGGACTAAACTTATCCAAACAAGAGCGTGAGAGTCCAAAAGGGTCAAAGGTGGTCAGGGTTTAGAAATAACGCAGCCTCTGTGTGGAAAAGTCTGTGAGCCGCCGTGAGACTGGCTGAGAGCGAGGCCGCCTTAGCCGCCAGAAGGTGACCCCCTCGACTGGGCCGAGGGAGGGCGTGGGCACATTTGAGCCCTTGTCCTTGAAGGGCATTGAGCGAGCCGAGGGGAGGGGTGGGCGGGGCTCGGGTTTCCAATCACAATAGAGGAAGCTCAGAGGCGGCCGAGGGGCGGGCCCCGCCTCCTCCTCCCTCCTTGCGGATCCTGCGGTGAAGGGGACGCACGCTGCCGACTTTGTCTTCTCCGTGCGACCCTTACCGCCGTCTCGAGAACTTTCTCTTCCCCGGTAGGTTTCTGCTCGGGACCCTGAATCCTCCCTCTCGAGCAGACCGGGTGGGATGTGGAAGGGAATCCTTGTGTAGCAAGACTCGGGGAAGGACCAGGAAGGACATCTGCGCTCCCGGGCCTGTAGCCCTGAGCATCCGGACTCGGGTTGGGGCGGGTTGGGGGCAGGGGCCGTGCCCTGGGCTGGGGAGCAGGGCGGCGCGGAGGGGCTGCGAGCGAGCCCCCGGGCTTTGTCCGCCACGCTTCGGGGCTCGCCGCCAGCCCGTGCTTCCCCGGGGGACAGACTTGTTGCATTTGCAGGTGATCCCGGGCCCTGCGTGTCCTTGATGGGTTCATGGCGGCCGCATCACCGTCGGTGCCTGCTGGCGGGAGCCCGGACACGTGCTTGAGGAGCTGGGGGAGGGAGAAGGGGCCAGGTGACCCGTGAGGCTGGCGGATCGTGAGCCTGGGGATTGGCGTCCATTACCACGGGAATGGAGAAATGCCCGGCTTTTCGGGGTTAAGGGTGAAGGATGATCTTGGCCCTGCCCTCCAGCCTCTCCCAGGCTGCGGCACACGCAGCCCTTCCCGGAGCGATGGGTCGGCTCGTTTCTGGCCTCTTTTCTTGGTGCTTCGGGTGCTTTGTTTATTTGACAGCTTTGGGTGTTGAGCGTGAGGAAAGCCTAGACTTTTCGCCCTAGAGACCTTGTCCGAGGAGATCCGTGGTTGCTGCCTCCCCTTGTGACCTGCGCTCTGCGCTGCGGGTGACAAGAGGAAGAGCTGGCCCGTGGGCGGCCTGCACAGCCGCTGCAGCTGGGGCCTGCAGGGGTAGGAGGAGGGGAAGAACCGCCACTTACTAGGGAAGGTATTGCACGGCAAAACTGGGCTCTTTAAAAGGTTAGTCTGCAAAGTGGAGCTTTGTTCCTGAACTTAAGGCCCGGGTTCATTTCTAACGATTTATATCCACAGAAGGGGCAGGAGTGTGGGGATGTAAAGGACCAAACATCGGAGGTAATTTTTACCCTGTTTATCATTCTTTTCCCTTACAAGCCACCGCTCTGATCTTGAGGCAGGCCTGTGTATAATATAAAACATTTTCTTCTAATTTCTTACAACACCTGTTAGAGAACCCCTGTTAAGGGGGGAAAAAAGAAAATTAAATCACTTTTTCTCTAGAAAGACCTGAGAGAAAATCTGTACTTCCTCAAGCTTCTACAGTGTCATTTCTGAAATTCCCCAAATAGTTTAAAAGGTCTTATCTGGACAACTAATCTGTATTTCTATAGCAGTCTTTCTGGATTTTTGTTTTCCACTGCTTTACTGGATCCTCTGTGTACCTAAAGGATCTTAAACAAACCAACTAGTGAAAATAACATAATAAAGAAAATCTGTGCGTTTGTATCTGTTCACCAAGAGAGGCGGCATTCTTCTGATTCTGCGCAATATGCAGGACATGTGTGAATTTCATTGTTACGGTCATCTATTTGTGGAGACAGTTGTACACCATTGTGTATTTCTTTTTTCTCTAGCATCCAGGAGAAAACTGCAAATAGGCTTTGTAAAGGCAAAATAATCTTTGAGTTTAGTCCCTCATGTTTGGGGGAAAATAGTTTTTGGGGAAAAAAAATAGCTATAGAATGAAATAGTTGTTAAACAGTTATCTCCAAATCAAGTACTTTATTCCAACTTGGAGCCTTACCAACTCTTACTTAACATATACAATTACTAAACTAGGTTTTGTTACTTAGTCCTTTGCAGATGAGAAACAAAAAACGAGAGGGAAGCAGGGGTACAGTTTGAAACAGGGGGCATTGTCCTCTAAGTTAACAGTTTAGCATTAAAAGTAAAAGGCAAACACAAATACTAGACATTATAACGGGTTACAATTATAAACGATACTTAATTCCGAAGAAAGGGCTTTTTTTATGATCTGTACCCTCTTTGTTTAAGAAAGCAGGTTGATACAATAAATTTTGCCTTTTGTTTTAGTTATCCAGAACACTCAGCTGATAATCTGATGGCGCAGATAAAATTGGTGTTACTGTATAAATGTTTTCTAACAGTTTCCATTTTTTAAACTTATTAATTTTTTCTTTTTTGGCTTTTTCTTTAATGGCTGGAAAGAAACTCACTCAAAGGCTGATATTCTCCTAATGTGACCCCCTGAAAAAAAATTTAATAAGTACCCGCCTTCCAATAAGCTTCCAAGGTGCACTAGAAGGAATTCAGAGTGATATTTTCTGCAGATTTTGCATAAACATTATTCATCACTATTGTCAGTGTACTTAAGCACACATAGTATGTCCAGTACACTGTGACAAATTTTAGGTGAGACTTCAATAGAAGAAGAAAATAGAAGAACCAATTGGTCCCTATCTTCTAAGAGTGATAATAACCATTGGTAGTAGAAATTATATTAATAACTGGCCGTTCTTTTAGCCCAAGCTTAAATATGGGCTAATACTGGGCTCTAACTTAAATAGTTACACATAAATACTTTATAGTGGGCATAGAAACAAATCCGCTAATCTAAATATAAATATTCATGTTGTTTAACCAGTAAATGAATGGCCACAAGACAAAATTGTTACAACTTTGTTAAATACTATTAGAAAAGCAAGCACAGGCTGAAGAGACGAACCCAAATTCTAACAGGCTTCGTGGAAGTTTTTGTCTTGTTTTTTGTTAATGGGTTAACATGGTTTTTTTTTTTTAAAAAAAACATCTTTATTGGAGTATAATTGCTTTACAATGTTGTGTCAGTTTCTGCTGTATAACAAAGTGAATCGGCTATACGTATACATATATCCCCATATCTCCTCCCTCTTGTGTCTCCCTCCCACCCTCCCTATCCCACCCCTCTAGGTGGTCACAAAGCACGAAGCTGATCTCCCTGTGCTATGCGGCTGCTTCCCACTAGCTATTTTACATTTGGTAGTGTATATATGTCCATGCCAGTCTCTCATTTCGTCCCAGCTTACCCTTCCCTCTCCCTGTGTCCTCAAGTCCATTCTCTACGTCTGCGTCTTTTTTTTTTTTTAATTATTTATTTATTTATTTATTTATGGCTGTGTTGGGTCTTCGTTTCTGTGCAAGGGCTTTCTCTAGTTGAGGCGAGCGGGGACCACTCGTCATCGTGGTGTGCGGGCCTCTCACTATCGCGGCCTCTCTTGTTTCCGAGTACAGGCTCCAGACGCGCAGGCTCAGTAGTTGTGGCTCACGGGCCCAGTTGCTCCGCGGCATGTGGGATCTTCCCAGACCAGGGCTCGAACCCGTGTCCCCTGCGTTGGCAGGCAGATTCTCAACCACTGCACCACCAGGGAAGCCCCTATGTCTGCGTCTTTATTCCTGTCCTGCCCCTAGGTTCTTCAGAGTCTTTTTTTTTTTTTTAATTTCCATATATATATGTTAGCATACGGTATTTGTTTTTCTCTTTCTGACTTACTTCACTCTGTATGACAGTCTCTATGTCCATCCACCTCACTACAAATAACTCAATTTCATTTCTTTTAATGGCTGAGTAATATTCCATTATATATATATATGTGCCACATCTTTATCCATTCATCTGCCGATGGACACTTAGGTTGCTTCCATGTCCTGGCTATTGTAAATAGAGCTGCAATGAACATTGTGGTACATGACTCTTTTTGAATTATGGTTTTCTCAGGGTATATGCCCAGTAGTGGGATTGCTGGGTCATATGGTAGTTCTATTTTTAGTTTTTTAAGGAACCTCCGTACTGTTCCCCATAGTGGCTGTATGAATTTACATTCCCACCAACAGTGTAAGAGGGTTCCCTTTTCTCCACACCCTCTCCAGCATTTATTGTTTGTAGATTTTTGGATGATGGCCATTCTGACTGGTGTGAGGTGATACCTCATTGTAGTTTTGATTTGCATTTCTCTAATGATTAGTGATGTTGAGCATCCTTTCATGTGTTTGTTGGCAATCTGTATATCTTCTTTGGAGAGATGTCTATTAAGGTCTTCTGCCCATTTTGGGATTGGGTTGTTTGATTTTTGATATTGAGCTGCTTGTAAATTTTGGAGATTAATCCTTTGTCAGTTGCTTCATTTGCAAATACTTTCTCCCATTCTGAGGGTTGTCTTTTCGTCTTGTTTGTGGTGTCCTTTGCTGTGCAAAAGCTTTTAAGGTTCATTAGGTCCCATTTGTTTATTTTTGTTTTTATTTCCATTTCTCTAGGAGGTGGGTCAAAAAGGATCTTGCTGTGATTTATGTCATAGAGTGTTCTGCCTATGTTTTCCTCTAAGAGTTTTATAGTGTCTGGCCTTACATTTAGGTCTTTAATCCATTTTGAGTTTATTTTTGTGTATGTTGTTACAGAGTGTTCTAATTTCATTCTTTTACATGTGGCTGTCCAGTTTTCCCAGAACCACTTATTGAAGAGGCTGTCTTTTCTCCATTGTATATTCTTGCCTCCTTTATCAAAGATAAGGTGACCATATGTGCGTGGGTTTATCTCTGAGCTTTCTATCCTGTTCCATTGATCTATATTTCTGTTTTTGTGCCAGTACCATACTGTGTTGATTACTGTAGCTTTGTAGTATAGTCTGAAGTGAGGGAGTCTGATTCCTCCAGCTCCGTTTTTCTTTCTCAAGATTGCTTTGGCTATTTGGGGTCTTTTGTGTTTCCATGCAAATTGTGAATTTTTTTGTTCTAGTTCTGTGAAAAATGCCATTGGTAGTTTGATAGGGATTGCATTGAATCTGTAGATTGCTGTGGGTAGTATAGTCATTTTCACAATGTTGATTCTTCCAATCCACGAACATGGTATATCTCTCCATCTGTTTGTATCATCTTTAATTTCTTTCATCAGTGTCTTGTAGTTTTCTGCATACAGGTCTTTTGTCTCCCTAGGTAGGTTTATTCCTAGGTATTTTATTCTTTTTGTTGCAATGGTAAATGGGAGTGTTTCCTTAATTTCTCTTTCAGATTTTTCATCATCAGTGTATAGGTATGCAAGAAATTTCTGTGCATTAATTTTGTATCTTGCTACTTTTCCAAATTCATTGATTAGCTCTAGTAGTTTTCTGGTAGCATCTTTAGGATTCCCGATATATATTGTGTCATGTCATCTGCAAACAGTGACAGCTTTACTTCTTCTTTTCTGTTTTGGATTCCTTTTATTTTGTTTTCTTCTCTGATTGCTGTGGCTAAAACTTCCAAAACTATGTTGAATAATAGTGGTGAGAGTGGACAACCTTGTCTTGTTCCTGATCTTAGAGGAAGTGGTTTCAGTTTTTCACCATTGAGAATGATGTTGGCTGTGGGTTTGTCTTATATGGCCTTTATTATGTTGAGGTAAGTTCTCTCCATGCCTACTTTCTAAGGGTTTTTATCATAAATGGGTGTTGAATTTTGTTGAAACCTTTTTCTGCATCTATTGAGATGATCATATGGTATTTCTCCTTCAATTTGTTAATATGGTTTATCACACTGTTTTTTTAAAATATATTCTGTGCTCTAGAATACCATTATGCTCCTTTTAAAATGTATTTTAGTTCAAACTTGCAACAGTAACATTACAGATTCCCATGCAGGTTTCTCATATGGACACATGTATAATATTTTGATTATTTTCTTTCAGGGCACAATGGCAACTCTTAAGGAAAAACTGATCGCACCAGTTGCAGAAGAAGAGACAATGGTCCCAAACAATAAGATCACTATAGTGGGTGTTGGACAAGTTGGTATGGCATGTGCCATCAGCATTCTGGGAAAGGTACGTACTTTCAAGAACACCATACATACTAATGAGAACCTACTGTATAGCATAGGGAACTCTACTCAGTGCTCTGTGGTGACCTAAATGGGAAGGAAATCCTAAAAAGAGGGGATATATGTATACGTATAGCTGATTCACTTTGCTGTACAGCAGAAAGTAACACAACATTGTAAAGCAACTATACTCCAATAAAAATTAATTGAAAAACAAAAACAAAAAAACACCATACATGATAGATAATTTCAGCATGTGTATACAGTCTCTTTAGGTATCTGAGAATTTGATTGTATCTTTAAAAGATTTTTTTTTCCTGAATAATTTGAAGTAAGTTGTAGGCATCATGATACTTCACCTTTAAACACATTAGCATGTATTTCCTGAGAGAATGACATTCTTCCTATCTGACACAATAGAGTTACTGCACTCAGGAAATTTAATACTGATAAAATGCTATTATCTAATACACAGTACCCAGATTAAAAGTTCTCCAACTATTAAAATCCTGCCTTTTCTCCCCTAATCCAAGATCATGTTTTTATATACTTGTCATGTCTCTTTCTTCTTCTTTAATGTGGAACTGAGCCTTTCTTTGTCTCTCATGTCATTGATATGTTTGTAGAGTCCCCATCGGTTCTGTAGGATGCCCCTCAATTTATGTTGGTCTGATGTTTCCTTGTAATTGGGTTCAGGTTAGATTTGGGGGGTGGGGTGGTGGCACGTCCTTCACAATGCATCACAATTTTGTCTCATGACTGGTGGTGCCCAAGAGTCCTCTGGTTGAAGTGGTAACTGTCAGATTTCTCCACTGCAAAGGTCCCTTAACCCTCTGTAGTTAATAAATAATCTGCACAGTCGCTTTTTGAGGTCATGGAAATATCCTATTATTCCCCTCAAACCCCCACCCAGTCCTTTTATTTTGAAATAATTTCAAATTTACAGAAAAATTTGCAAGAATATAAAAAAAAATAAAACTTCCATATTCACTTCACCTATGTTTACTAATTCTTAACATATTTGTGTGTGTGTGGGTGTGTGGGTGCACGCACGTGTATGGACTTTTTTCTGAACCATTAGAGAATAAATGCAAACATGCCCTTCCTTTCCTTCTGTCTGTCAGAGTACATTTCCTCAAAATAGGACATATTCTCACATAGTTCAGTTATCAACATCAGATTTAACACTGACAACATGCTACTAGCACCCTCTACTCCTCCAGATTATATTTTCCCCAGATACCTCCATAAACTTTTAGTTTGCTTCCTATATTCTTACTTACCTCATTGAATTGATCCTTGTTCTTTCGGAAGGCTGTCTTAAATGTTTTTTAGGGGAACCCCTCCCCTCAATGCTGCCTGGCCTTCAGTAGAGCACACTGTCCATTTGTATTGTATGTGAAGGCTGCTTGAATAACTCCTAGCCAAGCATATTTCTATTTACAAAATTTAAATTCTAAAGCAACAAATTCTGAATCTTCACTGAGGAAAAAGTCATCAAAGAAATCAACTAAAATATGTAGTGTGCACCAATGAAAGTTTTATTCTTTTGCATTTTTTCTTGCTAGTTTTCATTGGCCAGGTTCCCCTGCTTTAGGAGAGCTGCTTCCCAAATTACAGGGAATTTAAATAATCACAATTTAGTGTTCATCCTTCATACCAGTAAAAATGAAAAGTATTCCAGCTTACCTTTCTTTTAAAATATGTACTGTGTTTGAAGTGGTTTGACTAAAATGCTTCCTTTTAAACAACAATCTCAAGAAATGGGAACTGTTCATATCCTGTTTCCAGATGAGGTAGCTGAGGCTTCATTAGATTAAGTGGCCTGCCTATTGTCACACAGCTGGTAATGGTAGAGCTGTATTTTGAGCCCAGGACTCTGAACTCTTAACTATAGTGACTCTGCAGTTTCTATTCATTCTATGCTAGTACTGGGGCAATTAAAGACATAAGTATATATTTTTTTAAATTGAAGTATAGTTGATTTACAGTGTTGTGTTAGTTTCAAGTGTACAGCAAAGTGATTCAGTTATATCTTTTTCAGATTCTTTTCCATTATAGGTTATTACAAAATATTGAGTATAGTTCCCTGTACAATACAGTAGGTCCTTGTTTACCTATTTTATATGTAGTTGTGTGTATATGTTAATCCCAAGCTCCTACTTTATCTCTCCCATCCCCCCAGACATAAATATATTACTAAAACACTAGCTAAAGATTTTTCATTCCTCCTGCTAATCTCAAAATTTGGATTTTCAGGAAACTATATCTGAGCTGTCATGATTCTATAAGGAGTACCTCGCTGATTGTTTTAACTGTAAATTTAAAATCCTCTTGGGTAAATAATTTAGTTGAGACTCCTCTCTGCAGTTATATAATACTTTGGCCCAATTCTAGTGCTCGAGAGAACAGACTGGGCCCCTAACAGTAGGAATCTTCCAATTGAGCTGCTGTGAAGGAAGGACTGCCTTCCTGAAAGACCATTTTATTAATCAAAAGTGTTTAAATCTTCTTTTAATGGGGAAGAATTAGAGTCAAAGTTGTTATTACTCTTTGGTAAGGATTATAAACCCCACTGGTTTAATAAGAAAGGGAACTAACAGTGCTCTTTTGTCAGGTGTCTGCATGTTACCTTATTCCTCTAGAAAAGTTCTAGGGGATATTGTCATCTCTATATTACTGTTGGAAAAGGACAAACTCAGAAAGATTAAGCCCCTTGATTAAGATCTCAGAGATCCTAAGTGCCAGATCCAGTCTCTGAGTCCATCACCAGTGTGCTTTTCAGAGGACACACACTGCTTTGGCCCAGAAAGTGAACAAAGCTGGGGCACCAGAGACAGAGGTTGAGAAGGCCCACGTCTTAACTGGGCCCGTGGAGGCAGCTGAGCCTCCCGAGTACAACGTCCGCCATTGCAAAGACACCGGTGTTTTCTGCTTCTCTTGCCCACTCTACCCAGCCTCGTTGCCAACATGGAAACCGTAGTGAGCTTTTATAAAAATAGCTTCCCTACTTAGAACTTTCTGATAGGTAACAGTGCACGTCAACTACACGCATACATAATATGCAATGAGGCGTCAAGGATTTTTCCCTGCCTGTCTCTCAGAGCAAGGCGGGGTGCACACCTCCAGGGGGCACCATTCAGAGGGTCAGGAGCGCCTTTCCAGTGCAATGTGGTGGTGCTGTCTCTGACTTCATCTCTTACCTTCTGCCCCCTTTCTTCAAAACACCAAGCTCATGGCTGCTTAAACCGTTTTAGTACTTGATTTCCCTTCCCCTGGAATGACTGCTCTAGACCATCAGAGCTGACTCCCTCCCATCATTCATGTCACGCTTTTTTGGGCAGGCCTTCCCTGACTGTCCAATACCAAGTAAGCGTCCTTCCCTTCCCTTTAACTTCACCCTGCCTTGCACTGTTTATAGCACTTCCATTATCAGAGTCATCTTAAACTGTTTGCTTCACTCCTGTTCCCTTCCTGGTACATTCCACGAGGGCAGGAACTTTGCCAGATTTGTTCATTACTGTATTCCTCATTAGTAGAATAATGCCTGGCACTTTCAGTAGTAAATATGTATTAAATAAATGGATATTCCCGCTATTACGAAGAAACTGCACTTACATCTGGTCAAATTTTGATCACAGCTTTTCCTTTTTCATGGCTTCTCCTGCCACCCCTACCAATCACAAGCTCTGTGTTTTGGCTGCCAAGATCCCATCATGTTGTCAAGGTCATACACAGGTTCCATGCAGTTATTCCACCCTTAGCCTCTGTGCAGCTGTTTTTAGTTTGAGTGTCTGTTCTTGATTGAGTCAACTGTAGCCACATTCTTGTGGTACAAACCCAGCATAAGGAGTCTCTTAAAAGGAGCAATGTAATTACATACTGCAGAGCAGTTTTTGCAGTGCAAGACTTGGCCTAAAAGTGAGACTTAATTAGAATTTGGTGTCTGCACAAGAATAGACAGGTTAATGGAACAGACTCAAAGCCCAGAAACAGGACCAAAGAGTATTTAATGAAAAGTGGCATTCCAGAGGAGAAGAAAAACAAATTATTGAATAAATGGTGCTTGTCCATTTAGCTAATTATTTGGAAAAAGTTATACCTTTTCCTCCCACAAAATGTCATGCAAACTAAACACTTGAATGTAAAAATGCAGCCATCAAATATTAAGCCACTGGCAGCAGTAATTTACTAGCTAAGAGGGCCAAGAGGTAGATTATGGCTGTGTCTTATCCACATGGAACTTTAGATTAAGAGACAATTTTTATAGTATGTTCAACAAGGTTTCAGCAGCGATGTTCTTGGCTTCTAACTGATCTTGTTCCTTAATAAGTTACTGCTTTTGTGATGAATCTAACCCTTGATGTATCAAACATTTTAAAATATATTTACAGCGTTAACTGGAATATACATATGGCTAATATACACTCTGTGAATGCAGAAGGAGATTTCTTTAAGCCAAAGTGTCAGTACTTAGTCACACATCTTCTATTTGCCTGCCTCCCACTGGGAGGATATTTAGTCCCACAGATGCAGCTAAATTCAGCGCTGCAATTATTTTCTCAAAGTGTTGGATCTCTTCCTTCCTTGCCAGCTGACTATGCACTTCGCAGACAATTCTCTACCCACTGAAACAAAACACAGGATCTGAGATCCTGTGACATCCTTTTCCACTTAAGCCCCAAACTGTTGTGCCCCGTTGACTTTGACAGCACCCATGTGATGTTCCCAAAATAAGAGTGACGTTCCCGGCGCTCAGGACCTTGACGGAACGGTTATTAACGTTCTCTTGTATGGTTTTAGGGCTTCAGAAACACAAATGCGGGTTTTGTGTGATCTTGTCAGAGGCTGCAGAGGAACGAAACCATTTTTAAAGTGTTGAAACATGAGTCTAAGTGAAAACGGGTGAACATTAATGCCAGTATTTGACATACATGGAAATGAGAAAATATTTACCAAGTAACCCCCAGCTCATAAAAGGGTCATTTCAGAAGCTTGCAAGTGAATCAATTGCTTGGAACTAAGAACATTTTCAGTCACAGGGAGGCCTGAGTCTCAGGGAAACCCTCACAAGCAGGCCTATTGCGGCTCACTGCTTGAGGCCAGCCGCCCCTGGGCTTCTAGAAACGGGACAGTGTTCATTCCTTGGCTCCTACGGGGAGCGGGACCTGCTTTGTTGGCAGCTTAACTGGGTCACGTTTTCTTATTGGCTGCCTCGCCTCTCTTTGTTTCTCCCTCTGCCGCTCAGTACCTTCCTGACCCCTCCAGTTCCACCCTGGATTATTCTATCGTAGCCTCCAAAGTGCTTCCTGAACCCCAGTTACTTAACGCTTTTTTCCCATCAACACCCTTTACCCTTTACCTAGCTGATCTCACTATCCTTCAAAGAGGTATTTGCATTGTTAAGTGTGATATATCATATTAAGCTAATTATTTTGCTAACAGCCCGGTTTTTTTGCTAAAACCAGTAAAGGCCAGGATTCGGGTGATATTTCAATGGGAAGGATAACTACTTTTTAAAGAGTTTGTAAATTATGAGTTTTCACAAGACAACCAACTTTAAAAGCTGAAAAGTTATTTAGATGCAATTAGATTGACACCCTCCCCCCTTCATTTTTCTGAGAAGAAAAAGTTGACTTGCTGAAGAATGGACATGATTATTGATTTACGGTTTTTCTTGGGATGGATGGCACAGGTGACAGTTGGAATAGAAAACAAGAGAACTCTGGGCAAGTTTGGGTTGATCATGCATAGAGAATTCACTAGCCCTGGACCCCTGTGTCCATGACTCCTTCCTTTCCCCACCAGGATATTCGAGCTGGTCAGAGCCAACCTGAGGCTTCCTGGCTTCAACCAGGGCTTCAAAGCCAGCTCTAAAGTGAACTCAACCTGTTGATGGTTTTAAACTGAATCTGCCCTCTCAAAAACCCCTCCAAACTGGAGGATGACCTTCGGGATGGACACACTCCCCAAGGTTGTTTCTAGGTCTTCGTCTCTTTTTCACCGCCATCCCCCATGAATATGAAGACTTGCACACCCTGAGGCCACTGTTGAGCCACGTTGGTTTCATGTCTGCAGATTCTTAAAGCAACTTGTATCATGCTCACTGAATGCCAGTTGGGTACCAGAAGGTGAAATTCTGAAAAATTGGTATCTTAAATATGAATAGTTTGTTATTTAAGACATTTTATCATGAAATTGTTTAAAGAGCACACCTAACTCCATGGTAAAATTCTCCTCTAGGTTTTTAGACATTGAGTACTTTGCCGTTTCAACAGTCTCTGGCTTGTACTGACAGCGGAGGTATCCTAGAGTGGCTTCGGGTCCTAACAGCTGTTTTCGTGTTTGTAGTCTCTGACCGATGAACTCGCTCTTGTGGATGTTTTGGAAGATAAACTCAAAGGAGAGATGATGGACCTGCAGCATGGGAGCTTATTCCTTCAGACACCAAAAATTGTGGCAGACAAAGGTAGTCTCATTTCACGCCCAAAGTGATCAAATAGTAAATTGATGTCCTCACTCCTTTATAGCAGATCGGTTTTCCCATCCTGGTGAATCTAGTGCTGGTAGTTTCTCCTTTCCTTCTGGGTCCAGTTCATCCTCAAAAACAAACATAATTGTTACCTCTGTAGTCCCTCTCCCACTGCCTTCCACACATGTGGTACATAACATTTTAGGAAATTGGATCCTAATGCTTGTTTACACCTACCTGAGAACGGGGATGTTTTAGATCTGAAAAAAATATTGCACAAAGTAATTTGAGTGCCTTGAAGAAACTAACTAAATTCATATTCTAGCCATCTTTGTCCTGGATTAATGGATTTATGCTGTGACACTGTCACCACAGCACGGCTGTGCCCTACAGATGTAGAAATGTGGGCCCAAAATAATTCCTAACAATACTATTGATAATAGCTGTTATACATTGAATTATTAGCATTCTGGGTATGCTAATGTGAAACTTTGCATATCTCATCTTCACAGCAACCCTATGAGAGATGGATACTATTACCTCCATTTTATGGAAGAAGCTGATAAAGTATTAGTAACTGAAAAGTCACATAGGGACATGGTTTAATTATATGAACCATCCATAGCTATTGAGTCTAATGACCACATCAAATCAAAATGTCTGTAATTTGGGAAAGGGTGCACTTCCTTGAGGAAAAAATAAAATATTTTCTAGAGAAACTCACTGCTAAAAATTAATAAGGTTCTTTAAAATATTGAGTGTTAGAAATTAAATTCTAGCCAAGAACACTGGAGTGCCTTGCTTCCCTTCATAGATTGAATTAACATTACAAGTCTGCAGTTACCTTTAAATTGCTTTTTTGTTGGAGGGCTGCCTGTTGAACTTTGCACTCACTGTGTTTATGCTTTGTATTATTCCTGACAATCCAATCTTCTCTAAAGCCAATAGCATTTTGCATTTGTTAGCCGGAAACATAATTTAGGGCCATGTTTACTTCCTGGGTCCATTTTCTGAGCCAGTGTTATGGTTGGAATGTTTCCACATCACTCAAGGAGGAAGAAGCCACAGAACATTGGTGTTGCAGCTCAACACCTTATACAGAAAATGTAATTCTCACGTACGTTCTGGGAGCTTCTGTATAGATTTCTAGAGCATATTATACAACATGTTTTGATGAAGAGTTGTATGTAAAGTACTTTTTTCCCCTCTCCTTCAAGATTACTCTGTGACCGCCAATTCCAAGATCGTGGTGGTAACTGCAGGAGTTCGCCAACAAGAGGGAGAAAGTCGTCTGAATCTGGTGCAGAGGAATGTTAGTGTCTTCAGGTTCAGCATTCCTCAGATCGTCAAGTACAGTCCTGACTGCATCATAATTGTGGTTTCTAACCCAGGTATTACTATAATGCCTTAAGGTTCAGTTCTGTTAAATTCAATATTTTGGATTTTTTTTTTTTAACTTAAAAAAAGTCTGTTCTGGTGTCTGCTGGCAGGAGCAATTCATGTCTTCTGTTTTTGGCCACAAAAGAGTGGTGTTTGCAAAACCAATGACACCATCCCAGGCCACATGCTTAAGAATCTGAGAAGAGTTTTATATAAAGCAATTTCATCTGCTTGTTTTATCTGGCTTTGTTGTAAAGTCTAAAAGCTTTTAAACTTTTCTATCAAGATTATCCTGGGATGCATAATGAAGCGTTTGAATGTGATTCCAATTTGGATGAAATATTTTTGCATATTTGACCTTCTGTTTTCCAGAAAATGCTTTCTAGTCTTCTTATCTATTTCTAAAATTCTTGAAAATTGAGTTGATTGAATTTGAAGTTTAAGAAAGCCATTAATTAGTCTAGGTTTAAAGATAGAAATAGACTGTATTGATGGACAAATACATGCTTAACATCAAATGTTGGAACTTGAAAACTTCTGGTTAGAAAGAATTGCATTTTTTTCAACCCAAACAGTCAAAATTCACTCTCTATTTCACACTTCTTTTGCCTATAATTTGCCACCAAGCTTACTATTTACTGGTGAGCACCGTAGATACAGTGATAAAATGGTAAAGCTAATTATCTCTGACACTTCACATTGAGAAAGATTGTGAATAAGAGCCAAGAAAATCCTTATAATTTATGGGGGTTTTGTTGTTGTTTGTTTGTTTGCTTGTTTTAGCCGCACCGTGTGGCTTGTGGGATCTTAGTCCCAGACGAGGGATTGAACCCCGGCCCTCAGCAATGAAAGCACAGAGTCCTAACCATTGGACCGCCAGGGAATTCCTTAATTTATGGGATATTGAGAGTTGGAAGCCAGCAAGACCAGATATTATTTTAGTAGTGTTCTCTGTAATCCTGGATTAAGAGTTTCCTAAATAGTTCAACCTTGCATCTAAAACTTCTCATAAATAGAGGGTGGCAGATAGATGTAGAACATGAATGACAAACAGGAGGCACATATGAAGTTGTGCCGCATCCTGTGCTTAAAGCAGACAGTATTAACTGGTTATACAGCTTTTCCAGGTATACCTTCAAAATCTTAACCCTCCAGGGAGTCACTCCTACTGAGTCAAAGTTGCCAAGGAAGCTTTTATAATATCCAGGCCAAAATGACCTTAAAATATCTCAGCCAGTGTCTATATATGAGAGTGGAGGTGGAAACTTGCCTTCCCTGTGTGCACGTTTTCCTGCTTTTTACAGCTTAGCCTGTAAGTACTTTGATCTTCTCTAGCGCAGCAGGTTTTAGCTTTGCAGTCTCTGTGCCACACAAGAATAAAGGCTGTGTCATAGAATTCCTTTCATTAAGTAGTAGAAAATGTTAATACCCTGTATTATCACAGTTGTTTACTGAATAGTGTCTTGTTCCCAGGGAAATTTATAGCAGCATGCCTTGGTAGTTTAGTAACTGATAGCTTTTGGTTTCTGATGACAGTTGTTCAAATCATGGAATGTTAGCATTGGAAGAAACTTAAGTGATGAACTAACTCAACCCCTTTTCTCTTTCTTTCCATATAGAGTAAATTAATCTGCAAGACTCATGTATTCTTGTTTCAAGTAATAATGTAAATAAAAACCTCAATATTGCATTTCCCATGTTTTACAATCTCTCTTCCTATAAAACTTAAGTTTTTTTCCTGTCTTTCTAACTCCCATTATCTCTCATTATGAAAAGTCAAGTATTTACATCTTTCTGGCCACATCTTATTTGGAGGATGGGGCAATGTGAGAAGAGTAAACCAGGGAACCCATTAATTGACATAGCAGTTGAAATCAGTTTTGATGTACTTACATATATTATTTTTTAAATTTTTAGTGGACATTCTCACATATGTTACCTGGAAACTAAGTGGATTACCCAAGCACCGTGTGATTGGAAGTGGATGTAATCTGGATTCTGCTAGATTTCGCTATCTTATGGCTGAAAAGCTTGGCATTCATCCCAGCAGCTGCCACGGATGGATTTTGGGAGAACATGGCGACTCAAGTGGTAAGAAGAAAAAAAAAAAAAAGGACAGTATTTACTGTGTACTTATGTGGTGTTCTTGCCATTCTGACTGTTTTCTTTGTTTTTACATTATATTTTCTATATTTTCACGTACTTCACATTACTAGTAAGTATTGTGGGAGGTTACTTTGATACTGACTAGGTAAATATCTGATTCCTCCTCAACTTTTTTTTTTTTTTTTTCCCTCCTCAACTTTTTGCCTGCTAAGTTTAGTATCCACTTACGATTCTTGCCTAAATAAATTATGATGGTTGTCAAACATGATATTCTAGTTCCATTATTTCGTCTTAAACATTGAATTTTATACATTGAATAGGCTTATGGTGTAAAGCTGTCATAATCCAAAACATAATGATAATCTTTGTTTTACTAAATTCACTTTTGCCCAATATGCAAGGGGCTATTTTCTCCCTAAAAGGTTAAGACGTAAATTTTCCTTTGAATTTAGTGAGAGTTAGTAATGTGATTTTGGTAGAGTTTACTTTGGTACTGTAAGAATTTGGTCTTAAAATTATTGCATTGGTGCTTTCTTGTATGATGATGCTGGCTTTTTTTTTTTTCTGACACATTGTACCACTTCATTCAAGAGTTTCTCGTGTCCAAGGATTTTCCTGAATTTCTATGCTATATAAAGTAGTACAATGTCTGGTGTACAGTAAAAACTCAGTGCTAGTTATCACAGTTGCTAGAACCACAGATCTGGAAGTGACCTTACATGTTGAAGATCCTTTAGCTGGCTAGTGGCATAACTGCAGCTAGAATCATGTCTTCTGATTCCTATCCAATGTTTTATTTACTCATTACTGTGTCATTTTTTCCAAAACATCTCCCCCCCACCCCGTTTCCGTATTGATCTATACTGTGTACATAAAATGAAAGAGAATTAAACTATGCTCACTTAGGCATGATTATGTAGATTTCATAGTCTTCAACAAAAACCAGGAAAATGCTTTAGTTTTCTCAACAGTTACCCTGAATTAGCAAAAGTTGTGGACTGAAACATGGTCTTGTTTGGCCATGGGCAGCTTTGCCCTTCATAGTTGGTTCTAGCTTTTACCCCAGGGCTCTGCTCTTATTTTCTGAATCTAAGTGTTTTCCTTCAAAGGTCCCCAAGGAACACAAACTTATTTTTCAAGGTCCAGTTCAAACGCATATTTTTTGTAGCGCTTTCTGACATTTGATTTTCCCCTACATTAAGTAGACCCTTATTTATGTTTTATTACACTTTTTTCATCCCTCCGTAAGAGCATATCCCATTGCTTTAGTGTCCTTTACTAACTGTTTTCTCCTAGTAAATTCTAAATTTGTCCATGGTACAGAGCATATTTTAATCCATCTTTATATGCCTAGATCTTCAAAATATAGTTTTGGCTGGGCAAGAGGTGTTCAGAATAGGTAAGGGGGTGTTTTGGTGCATCAAAGCCTCCAAAAGATATAGTCAGTGATAACACCTTTGTCTGCTATGCCTTTGGGGGCATTCTTGGAAGGAAATATTTGATGCAGTTAAGACCAGAGCAATTCATTGTGGTTACATGGAGTTTCTTTCCAGAAATGGACTGAACTTAGAGCATGATAAGAGAAAATTAGACGGTACTCGGGTTTTTTCCAAGAATTCTTTTGTTTTTTACTTCACTCTAGGAATAAAGGGGGCTTATATTTGAAAAATAAGCAGGCAAAAAGTTAAGAATTCCTCAAACCCAAAGTTTCGAATAGTCCCAAACTAGAATCCCTTAGGATTTCACAAACCTAGGGAAAGGCAAGAATTTCATAATGTCTGTAAGCTTTACCCAGCAATTCTGTTTGCACCAAAATGGTTGAAAGTTAAAAGGTCAGATTTGAAGGCAAATGTCAGCCTTTGCAGGGAAGTATATTGGAGTCAGTTGTCATTGGAGCAGTAAGTGGGTAACTTGCAACAGGGGTGAAATCTGAACTAAGAGAAGAAAAGATTTTTTAAAAATAAGGTCAGAGATAGCTAAAATGTTTGTGTATTTATTTTTTCCCCTGCAGTGGCTGTGTGGAGTGGGGTGAATGTGGCAGGTGTTTCTCTCCAGGAACTGAATCCAGAAATGGGAACGGACAATGATAGTGAAAATTGGAAGGAAGTGCACAAGATAGTGGTTGAAAGGTACGTAGGAGGGAGCTTGATTTAAGACAATTAGTATCATGTTAGACAAAATTGTGAACACTTCCCATGGCTGCCTGTTCAGATAAACTTAAAAGTTTTTTTTTTTGTTTTTTGTTCTTGCTTTTTTTCCCATTTTTTCTTTTTTTAAATTACTCTTTGTTTTGGGGGGGTTGTTTTTTTCTTTTTATTATTTTTTCTTTTTATTTTTTCTATTATATTTTTCTTTCTATTTTTTCTTATCTTTTAGATAAACTCAATATATAATAGTAAATATGCGGCTGTTATCTTCTGAAACAGGCAAGACTAATTTATACTGGTCAAATTTGCTATGCTGGTCCCCCTAGGGAAAGCAAATATTTTTCTAGAGAAATTCTATTGCAGGAGTAACAGGAGTGGGACATGGAATTAACAAGTGAGAAAGGCTTTCAAAATACCTACTGTTGACACATAAGGTTGGCTTATTTAGAAAAGTAAACCTAGACACTATTAGTGTCATAATTGCATTAAATAATACTTACTGATTGATTGCTGATACTGTTTAAGCTGTGCTGTATTTATCTTTCCACACCCAACCAAGGATGTCCTCCTCTCCCTCTTTGAAACTGCCTTTTGTTACTGTTTTCTCTTTCTATGACCTTCATGTTTATCCTAAAATAAGGTGTCATTTTGGACCAGAGTAAAGAATGTGGGCTTAGATTGAAATTATAGCACTGACACTAACTAACTGTATAGTCTTGGGAAGCCATTTAGCCCTTAAGCTGAATCTCAGTTTTCTCCTCTGTAAAGTCATAAGGTATTTAAATTATTGTAAAAATTGAGTTAAATCACACATACTTATCACTGATAAGCATTCAAGAAATGTTAGCTTCTATTTTCAGAGAATTGTTGTTATAAGACTAACTGATGTCTCAAATATGGAATCATTTTGTTTAGTTCAACTTTATTTATTTATTTTCGGCTGTGTTGGGTCTTCGTTGCTGCGCGCGGGCTTTCTCTGGTTGCGGCTAGCGGGGGCTACTCTTCGTTGTGGTGCGCGGGCTTCTCATTGTGGTGGCTTCTCTTGTTGTGAAGCTCGAGCTCTAGGCTCGTGGGCTTCAGTAGTTGTAGCTCATGGGCTCTAAAGCACAGGCTCAGTAGTTGTGGCACATGGGCTTAGTTGCTCCGCAGCATATGGGATCTTCCCGGACCAGGGCTCGAACCCATGTCCCCTGCATTGGCAGGCGGATTCTTAACCACTGAGCCACCAGGGAAGTCCAACCCTTTATTTTATAAATGAGAAAACTAGGGCTCACCCAGGTAATATAACTTGCCCTAGGTCTTTTAATCGGTGATAGATTGCATTAAATCCCAATTTTCTAATACCCAGTTACTCCTGCTACCTAATTCTCAAGTACAAGTGCCTTTGTGGGTTTCAAAGGGTATAATTTGTGCTCAGAAAGTTGCCGGGCAAGGTATTGCCATCACTTTTCTCTTAAGTTAGTTGGTCATAGTATTTTAGGTGACAATGGTTAGTGGCCTCAAATGGACCTGAAAATCAAAGTATATTTTGTCCTTTGAATGTGAAGGTTCTTTTACTTTCACTGTTCCCTGATTTCATTAATATCTTTGGATATATTGATGTTTATGAATAAGAAGATTGGTTGGAAAATGTACATTTTACCTCTGTGACTTTATAAATAGTCATTTATACAATAAACTACTTAAATTTGTCAAAGCATTTACATAGCACCTACCATGTAGTTTTAAAATTTTAAACATTTTACATATATATTAACTCATTTAACAAACTTATGAAGTAGATACCACTGTTATCCTTATTTTACAGAAGTGGACACTGAGACAGGTAGATTAAATAATTTGCTCAAGATTACAGAGTTAAGAGACAGCAGGAGTCAAACCCAAAGTGTCTGGTGTCAATTATCTCTTTTATGAATTTTTTTTTTTCCTTAGTGCCTATGAAGTCATCAAGCTAAAAGGATACACCAACTGGGCTATTGGATTAAGTGTGGCTGATCTTATTGAATCTGTGTTGAAAAATCTATCCAGGATTCACCCAGTGTCAACAATGGTGAAGGTAAACTGTTATAAAATATTATGATTTCTGGTCGAGTATTCAATATGTAGATTCATTTTAAGAAGGATGAGATAATGTCTCAGTCCACAGTTATTTTTTCATCTCAAAGTTTTATGGAAACCTTTCTCCTTTCCAATAGAAGTTTAGGACAATAAGAGCAAAAATTTGTAGAGACATTGAAGCATTTTTACATTTCTCCCTTGTATGATGTGGCAAATTAAATATTAACTCTGAATCTTATTCGACATATTCTCAGATGATCATTTGAATAAGTTTAATAGTTTCATTTCAAGTTGGTGTATTAAATTATAGATTGGCTTTGATGTATGTAGCATTTGATACTTAAACAAATTTAGTTTAACTCAAAAGCTATGGAACAGTTAAGTAGAAATTGATTATTTTTAAATAAAACTAAAATTGTATTAAAACATTGTCTAAGATAATGGACTCATTTTCTACAAGTCAACAGCAGGGGTGAAAAAGTAAGGGGGGGACTGCAGTAGATTCAAAGAAACTAAGAGATAAATATAGAAGTGTTGGGGGGGTAGAACACGGTGTCAGATGTTTTGGGGGTTTTCTGTTGTTTTGGGGGGTTTTTTGATACTATAGCAAAAAAATTAAAAGCAAGTATGGCAAAAATTGGATAATTGCTGAGTCTTAGAGTGCATATATGTAGGAGTTTGTTTATTCCCTACACTTTGGTGTATATACAAAAACTTTCGAAGTTAATTTAAAAAAATATTAAACTGACTTGATTAATATACTAAAATAATTTAATTAATTATGTAGTTAAATTGACCATCTGAGTAATTTACTTCATACAAACCGGTAAAGTGTTTTGGGAATTGTATGATTTTTTTTCAGCAACTCTTGGGTGTTGCAAGAATCTTGCCTTTGAGTGGCATCCAACTACTTCCCTGGACCTTGTAGGTCGGCTACTACCTGAAATTCTCTCCTTAACTAAAGAATTTTAAGAAACTTAAAATTTCATGAAAAGAAGCCCAGTGAGAACCACATTTGAATGTGATTTGAATTTGAAGACATAATCAAAGTTTATTAAAGTGTATTGAAGCAGAGAGGTATCAATAAGTTCAATAAAGTACCTAAAATTCTAGTTTTATCATAGTGTGTATTTGTATATTCTATGTATAAAATCTAATTAGAAACACAAGTATTAGGGTATATAGGCCTGTAAGTGATAAAAACTAAAGAATGAGTTTATGCTTATCAAATTTCCTGCAATTCTTCCTGTTCAAACTCGGGACCTGTGATCATTCTTACCTGTGGTTTCATTTCCTCATCTCAGTGCTTTTCTTGTTCTGGCAGGGGATGTATGGCATTGAGAATGAAGTCTTCTTGAGCCTTCCATGTATCCTGAACGCTCGGGGGTTAACCAGTGTTATCAGCCAGAAGCTGAAGGATGATGAGGTTGCACAACTCAAGAAAAGTGCAGACACCCTCTGGGACATCCAGAAGGAACTAAAGGACCTGTGACTTCTGGCTGCTAGGCTGTAGAAACTTAAAACTACAGTGTGATTAACCACGAGCCTTTAGTTTTCATCCCTGTACGTGGAGCACAGTCTGCTCTTATCTTCCTAAGTATGTGAATCTGGGCTCCCAGAATCAAAGCCCAACCTTGGTTTAATGCTTGCAAGATGAGTCCTTGAACAAATAAAATTAACTATCGTAGTGTGCTTCTGTCTCTGGAATTCTTTCTTTAATGGTTTCTGAAAGATTTCAGTCTGTTTTTCAAATAATTCTTCCCCCCCCCTACATCATAAGTTTCCCTAAATTCTATCATCTACATCCCATCTTCTACTTCTTTTGCGAAACAGCACTACAATTCTTTGTCACAACATGTACTATGATTTTGTTGTTGTTGTCCTGAGAATATGGTAACCATTTTTTTTAAGGACTTATTTTTTTGGGAGCAGGTTTAGTTCCACAGCCAAATTGAGAGAAAGATACAGAGATTTCCCATAAACGCTTGCTTCCATACATGCATAGCCTCCCGTTATCGACATCGCTCACTGGAGTGGTATGTTTGTTACAGTCAATGAACCAACATTGACACGACATCATCCAAAGCCCGTCGTTTACTTTACAGTTCACTCTTGGTGTTGTGCATTCTATGGGCTTGGACAAATGTTTTATGACATGTATCCATCGTTAAAATATCACGGTATTTTCACTGCCCTAAAAATCCTGAGGTTACCATTTTAAGGTTATCACTGAAGAAAGAACTAGAACCAGTGGATGACATTTACAAGGAAGTCCATTTTATTTCTCTAAAAGGAAGAACCTCTAAAACAGCTTTCTAAAATAGGGATTAACTTTGTTAGAGTTGGTTCTATTTGATAATGAAGAAAAATGAAAGTTTGGACTGAATTATCCAGATCCAGGCTACTGGGAGACAGCATAAAGGGGGGTTAAGAGGGGGACTTATAGCAGACTTCCTTTAACAACGAGTTTCTACTTTCCATGTAATATCTAAGGGTCAAGTGTTTTAGGTAGTGTTAAAAACATGGACTTTGTTATCACATAAACCTAGATTTCATTGATTAACTGCAATTTGGAGCAAGTTATGTACTTAACCACTCCTAAACTTCAATTTTCTTAACCTATGAAGTAGTGGTAATAATGGTACCTCTTCAGTATGGTGTATGAATTAAATGAGAAAATGTAAAACAGCACAATGCTTGGTTCTAACAATAAGCAAGTAGTGCTTACTGTTCTAAGTGATTTACGTATATATTAACTCATCTAAGTCAGCCTAACTATAAGGTAGTGTTTCTCCACCTAGGCACTATTATTTGGGGCTGGAATATTCTGTACTGTGGGGACTGCGTGGTGCATTATGGGATGTTTGGCAGCATCCCTAGCAT
Source organism: Balaenoptera borealis (assembly GCF_965194805.1). Lineage (NCBI taxonomy): Eukaryota > Metazoa > Chordata > Mammalia > Artiodactyla > Balaenopteridae > Balaenoptera > Balaenoptera borealis. Next base: position 18,383,075 of record NC_138870.1, on the reverse strand, counting down.
CTACCCACTAGATGCCAGTTACACACCTCTCTCCCCAGTTGTGTCAACCCCAAAATGCATCCTGGGGAGCAAAATCACCCCTGGTTGAGGATTACTGCTCTAAAGTATTTGAATCCTCACTTTACAGATGAAACTGAAACACACAGAGGTCACACAGCTACTAAGTAGCAGATTTGGGGTTCAACCCAAGCATTGTAGCTCCTTAACCTGTGCTCTGAAGCACAGTGTGCTACTATTGCTGTAAATATTAGTCATCGTTATGTTTCTGTATCTTTAGCATTTATAAAATAATATCAAAATCATTCTCTAATGCTCCAGCATATTATGAGGATATTATTATTATCGTATTACAGAAAGGGAGACTAAACCAGAGGTACTAAATACGTTTCTCAGGTGACATTTCCAAAATGACTCAATCTTACCTACTGGCATAGCACAGAGAGCTATATGCAATATTTTGTAATATCCTATAAGGAAAAGAATCTGAAAAAGAATATATATCTGAATCACTGTGCTATATATTGGGTTGGCCAAAAAGTTTGTTTGGGTTTTTCCATAAGATCTTATGGAAAACCCAAACGAAGTTTTTGGCCAACCCAATACATGAAACTAACAATATTGTAAATCAACTATACTTCAATTTAAAAAAATGACAATCTTTTGGGATGATAATCATACATCTAGCCAGAAGTAAGGAGAAAGGTTATTTTAATTTATGTAATTCATTGTTCTAATTTATTTGTGAATACTGAATTTACAACAAGCCAGTGATTTCCAAGCTTGAATTTCATGGACCAGTTTAAAATTCTTTAAACTTTGTCAGGGATAGGGAATGAGTCCTTGTGTGGAAAGAGGTAGGGGGCCTCAACATAGCCTTGCCATCTTTTAATTTTGCCAAATAAAGACATGGAGTGAAAAAAGAACACATATTCTTACCATTATATGGAAGAACAGATATTTTAATGCCAAAAGAAGGAGAACACCATAATCTCAAATTTATCAGCTGTCCTGGACCAAGAGCAGAAAAGCAAAACCCTTGTTCTGGAAGAAGTCTGGGTCCTTGGTTTTCATGGAGCCGCTCTACCAGCTACAGACTGCCTACGTCCAAGCTGCTTTTGCATTAGGAGGAAATAAACGCCTATTGCTGTTATTATGGGTATGTGTCTCAGCAGCCAAATTTAGTAACATATTCTGTAAGACTTTATTTGGAAAATCAACCATAAGGCAAAACACCTGTTAGCAAATAACTTTTCATCTAATCAAGGAGACAGACATGAACGATAAATCGCAAAATAAAGTGCTGTAAAATCAAGAAAAAAAACCCCTGAGTCTTCACATATTCAGTTGGAGCACTTCGGTTGTCTTCTTGTTCTCTGGGGAAACATGAAAAATGGAACTGCTAAGATTCCCTAGGAATAGAGGAGATGACCAGTAACACCTAACTAGTTAATACATGGATTCAGATATTCCATAGATCAGTATCCAAAATACAACACTCATGGACTGTTTGGGACTGACATAGATAGTTTATCCATAAAGCTAATTTTGTCTCATATAATTTTAACATTGGAAATGACCTTGGCTCAAGCTATTCTACAGAAGAGCCACTAAGACCTAAGCGCTAAGCTGATTTACCTAAACGCAACCAAGCTAGTTTATGGAGCTGATCTATTGGTTAGTAGTCCTTCAAACTAGCTAAAACAAAACAAAAAGGAGGGAGGATTTACTGGTGCACCTAACTGAAAAGCCTAGAAGTGGAACTGACATTAAGCAAGATTGTATTCAGGAAGAAAAAAATGTTACCAGAATTATCAAGATTTTCTCCAACTCTCCTCTGAACTCTCCTTTTCTCTCCTTAGTATATTTATTTGATTTTCAGGTTCTGTGTGGTGGTAAAACTCCAGTCTCACATCCTCTCATACTCAGGTCTAGTAGAAAACTACCTACTGCTTTCCTAGAAACTCCAGAAAATATCTCATTGCATCCTATGGGCTCTCACTGAGTCAAAGGCATATCCATGGACCTCTCTCCATGGCCTGGGAGATGCTGTGCTCACATTGGCTAACGACTTGGTTTTTCTGGAGCCAAAACCCGTGAACTGAGAGTGGTAGAGGGATGTGTCTCAGAAGAAATCTAAGGTATTCTTACCAGATGTTGGGGAAAGATAGACAAAAGATAGATAAAAACAATAGATGTCCTCAAATCTCAACACCCAATCTGTGACCCTTTCCATCACCCCATTTTACTGCCTGGTATTACTGTCCCCCAATAGCTAATGTAATAAATGCTTTCAGTTATATCTAGATTCTGCCTTAGTGAAGGTTTTGTTTTTTTGTTTTTGTTTCTGTTTAGGTCAAATGCAGACCTTATAAAGGGAAACCATGACATTTTCCACTGCAATGTCTGACTCACCTTGGTTCCTGTTATTATTGGAGCTCCCACATAGAAACACTAGTCATTACTTTAGAAAACTGAGAGATCAAACAAAAGTAGGAATCCTGTATCCAGTTGTTTTTTTTTTTTTTAATAGATCTTTATTGGAGTATAATTGCTTCACAATACTGTGTTAGTTTCTGTTGTACAACAAAGTGAATCAACCATATGCATACATATATCCCCATATCGCCTACCTCTTGAGCGTCCCTCCCACCCTCCCTATCCCACCCCTCTAGGTGGTCACAGAGCACCAAGCTGGTCTCCCTGTGCTATGCAGCGGCTTCCCGCTAGGTATCTATTTTACATTCGGTAGTGTATATATGTCCATGCCACTCTCTCATTTCGTCCCAGCTTACCCTTCCCACTCCCTGTGTCCTCAGGTCCATTCTCTACGTCTGCGTCTTTATTCCTGTCCTGCCCCTAGGTTCTTCAGAATCTTTTTTTTTTTTTTAGATTTCCATATATATATGTTAGCATATGATATTTGTTTTTCTCTTTCTGACTTACTTCACTCTGTATGACAGACTCTAGGTCCATCCACCTCACTACAAATAACTCAATTTCGTTTCTTTTAATGGCTGAGTAATATTCCATTGTGTATATGTGCCACATCTTCTTTATCCATTCATCTGTCGATGGACACTTAGGTTGCTTCCACGTCCTGGCTATTGTAAATAGAGCTGCAGTGAACATTGTGGTACATGACTCTTTTTGAATTATGGTTTTCTCAGGGTATATGCCCAGTAGTGGGATTGCTGGGTCATATGGTAGTTCTATTTTTAGTTTTTTAAGGAACCTCCATACTGTTCTGCATAGTGGCTGTATCAATTTATATTCCCACCAACAGTACAGGAGGGTTCCCTTTTCACCACACCCTTTCCAGCATTTCTTGTTTCTAGATTTCTGATAATGGCCATTCTGACCTGTGTGAGGTGATACCTCATTGTAGTTTTGATTTGAATTTCTCTAATAATTAGTGACGTTGAGCATCTTTTCATGTGCCTCTTGGCCATCTGTATGTCTTCTTTGGTGAAATGTCTATTTAGGTCTTCTGCCCATTTTTTAATTGGATTGTTTGGTTTTTTGATATTGAGCTCCATGAGCTGTTTGTATATTTTGGAGATTAATCCTTTGTCCATTGTTTCATTTGCAAATATTTTCTCCCATTCCGAGGGTTGTCTTTTCATCTTGTTTATGGTTTCCTTTGCTGTGCAAAAGCTTTTAAGTTTAATTACATCCCGTTTGTTTATTTTTGTTTTTATTTTCATTACTCTAGGAGGTGGGTCAAAAAAGATCTTGCTGTGGTTTAAGTCAAAGTGTGTTTTTCCTATATTTTCCTCTAAGAGTTTTGTAAGTGTCTGGTCTTACATTTAGGTCTTTAATCCATTTGGAGTTTATTTTTGTGTATAGTGTAAGGGAGTGTTCTAATTTCATTCTTTTACATGTAGCAGTCCAGTTTTCCCAGCACCACTTATTGAAGAGGCTGTCTTTTCTCCATTGTATGTTCTGCCTCCTTTGTCATAAATTAGGTGACCATATGTATGTGGGTCTATCTCTGGGCTTTCTATCCTGTACCATTGATCTATATTTCTGTTTCTGTGCCAGTACCATACTGTCTTGATTACTGTAGCTTTGTAGTATAGTTTTTAGTCCAGGCCCCGATTCCTCCAGCTGCGTTTTTCTTTCACAAGATTGCTTTGGCTATTCGGGGTCTTTTGTGTTTCCATACGAATTGTAAAATTTTTTGTTTTGATTCTGTGAGGAATGCCATTGGTAGTTTGATAGGGATTGCATTGAATCTGTAGATTGCTTTGGGTAGTATAGTCATTTTCACAATGTTGATGCTTCTAATCCAAGAATATGCTATATTTCTCCATCTGTTTATGTCATCTTTGATTTCTTTCATCAGTGTTTTATAGTTTTCTGAGTACAAGTCTTTCACCTCCTTAGGTAGGTTTATTCCTAGGTATTTTATTCTTTTTGTTGCAATGGTAAATGGGAGTTCCTTAATTTCTTTTTCTGATTTTTCATTGTTAGTGTATAAGAATGCCAGAGATTTCTGTGCATTAATTTTGTATCCTGCAACCTTATCAAATTCATTGATTAATTCTAGTAGTTTTCTGGTGGCATCTTCAGGATTATCTATGTATAGTATTATGTCGTCTGCAAACGGTGACAGTTTTACTTCTTCTTTTCCAATTTGTATTACTTTTATTTCTTTTTCTTCTCTGATTGCCGTGGTTAGGACTTCCAAAAGTATGTTGAATGAGAGTGGTGAGAGTGGACATCCTTGTCTTGTTCCTGATCTTAGAGGAAATGCTTTCAGTTTTTTGCCATTGAGAATGATGTTTGCTGTGGGTTTGTCATATATGGCCTTTATTATGTGGAGGTAGGTTTCCTCTATGCACATTTTCTGGAGAGTTTTTATCATAAATGGGTGTTGAATTTTGTCAAAAGCTTTTTCTGCATCTATTGAGATGATCATATGGTCTTTATTCTTCAATTTGTTAATATGGTGTATCACATTGATTGATTTGCGTATATTGAAGAATCCTTGCATCCCTGGGATAAATTCCACTTGATCATGGTGTATGATCCTTTAAATGTGTTGTTGGATTCTGTTTGCTAGTATTTTGTTGAGGATTTTTGCATGTATATTCATCAGTGATATTGGTCTATAATTTTCTTTTTTTGTAGTATCTTTGTCTGGTTTTGGTATCAGGGTGATGGTGGCCTCATAGAATGAGATTGGGAGTGTTCCTTCCTCTGTAATTATTTGGAAGAGTTTGAGAAGGATGGGTGTTAGCTCTTCTCTAAATGTTTGATGGAATTCACCTGTGAAGCCATCTGGTCCTGGACGTTTGTTTGTTGGAAAATTTTTAATTGCAGTTTCAATTTCATTACTTGGATTGGTCTGTTCATATTTTCTATTTATTCCTGGTTCAGGCTTGGAAGGTTATACTTTTCTAAGAATTTGTCCATTTCTGGGCTTCCCTGGTGGTGCAGTGGTTGAGAGTCCGCCTGCCAATGCAGGGGACACGGGTTCGAGCCCTGGTCTGGGAAGATCCCACATGCCGCGGAGCAACTAGGCCCATGAGCCACAGCTACTGAGCCTGCGCGTCTGGAGCTTGTGCTCCGCCACAAGAGAGGCCACGACAGTGAGAGGCCCATGCACCGCGATGAAGAGTGGCCCCTGCTCGCCGCAACTAGAGGAAGCCCTTGCATAGAAAACAAAGACCCAACACAGCCAAAAATGAATAAATAAATAAATTAAAAAAAAAAAAAGAATTTGTCCATTTCTTCCAGGGTGTCCATTTTATTGGCATAGAGTTGCTTGCAGTAGTTTCTTATGATGCTTCGTATTTCTGCGGTGTCAGTTGTGATTTCTCCTTTTTCATTTCTAATTTTATTAATTTGAGTCCTCTCCCTCTTTTTCTTGATGACTCTGGCTAAAGGTTGATCAATTTTGTTTATCTTCTCAAAGAACCAGCTTTTAGTTTTATTGATCTTTGCTATTGTTTCCTTCATTTCTATTTCATTTATTTCTGCTCTGATGTTTATGATATCTTTCCTTCTGCTAACTTTGGGTTTTGTTTGTTCTTCTTTCTCTAGTTCCTTTAGGTGTAACGTTAGATTGTTCATTTGAGATTTTTCTTGTTTCTTGAGGTAGGCTTGTATAGCTATAGACTTCCCTCTTAGAACTGCTTTTGCTGCATCCCATAGGTTCTGGATGGTTGTGTTTTCATTGTCATTTGTCTCTAGGTATTTTTTGATTTCCTCTTTGATTTCTTCAGTGATCTCTTGGTTATTTAATAACGTATTGTTTAGCCTTCATGTGTTCCTTTTTTTTACATTTTTTCCCCTGTAATTGATTTCTAATCTCATAGGGTTGTGGTCAGAAAAGATGCTTGATATGATTTCAATTTTCTTAAATTTACTGAGGCTTGATTTGTGACCCAGGATGTGACCTATCCTGGAGAATGTTCCATGAGCACTTGAGAAGAAAGTTTAATCTGCTGTTTTTGGATGGAATGTCCAATAAATATCAATTAAATCTATCTGGTCTATTGTTTCATTTAAAGCTTGTGTTTCCTTATTAATTTTCTTTTTTCTTTTTTTTTAAAGTTTATTTATTTATTTATTTTTAATTGATTGATTGATTGCTATGTTAGGTCTTCATTTCTGTGCTAGGGCTTTCTTTAGTTGCAGCAAGCGGGGGCCACTCTTCATCGCGGTGCACGGGCCTCTCACTATCGTGGCCTCTCTTGTTGTGGAGCACAGGCTCCAGACGCGCAGGCTCAGTAGTTGTGGCTCACGGGCCTAGTTGCTCCACGACATGTGGGATCTTCCCAGACCCGGGTGCGAACCCGCGTCCCCTGCATTAGCAGGTGGACTTTCAACCACTGCGCCACCAGGGAAGCCCTCCTTATTAATTTTCTGTTTGGAAGGTCTGTCCATTGGTGTAAGTGAGGTGTTAAGTCCCCCACTATTATTGTGTTACTGTCGATTTCCTCTTTTAGAACTGTTAGCGGTTGCCTCATGTATGGAGGTGCTCCTATGTTGTTTGCATATATATTTATAATTGTTATATCTTCTTCTCGGATTGATCCCTTGATCATTATGTAGTGTCCTTCCTTGTCTCTTGTAACATTCTTTATTTTAAAGTCTATTTTATCTGATATGAGTATTGCTACTCCGGCTTTCTTTAGATTTCCATTTGCATGGAATATCTTTTTCCATCCCCTCACTCTCATTTTGAATGTGTCCCTAGGTCTGAAGTGGGTCTCTTGTAGACAGCATATATATGGGTCTTGTTTTTGTTTCCATTCAACAATCCTGAGTCTTTGGGTTGGAGCATTTAATCCATTCACGTTTAAGGTAATTATCGATATGTAAGTTCCTATTACCATTTTCTTAATTGTTTGGGGTTTGTTTTTGTAGGTCCTTTTGTAGGTCCTTTTCTTCTCTTGTGTTTCTTATAACACAAGAAGTTAGAGAAGTTCCTTTAGCATTTGTTGTAAAGCTGGTTTGGTGGTGCTGAATTCTCTTAGCTTTTGCTTGTCTGTAAAGCTTTTGATTTCTCCATCAAATCTGAATGAGATCCTTGCCGGGTAGAGTAATCTTGGTTGTAGGTTCTTCTCTTTCATCACTTTAAGTATATCATGCCACTCCCTTCTGGCTTGCAGAGTTTCTGCTGAGAAATCAGCTGTTAACCTTATGGAAGTTCCCTTGTATGTTATTTGTCCTTTTTCCCTTGTTGCTTTCAATAATTTTTCTTTGTCTTTAATTTTTGCCAATTTGATTACTATGTGTCTTGGCGTGTTTCTCCTTGGGTTTATCCTGCGTGGGACTCTCTGCGCTTCCTGGACTTGGGTGGCTATTTCCTTTCCCACATTAGGGAAGTTTTTGACTATAATCTCTTCAAATATTTTCTCGAGTCCTTTCTCTCTCTCTTCTCCTTCTGGTACCCCTATAATGTGAATGTTGTTGTGTTTAATGTTGTCCCAGAGGTCTCTTAGGCTGTCTTCATTTCTTTTCATTCTTTTTTTAAATTCTGTTCCGCATCAGTGAATTCCACCATTCTGTCTTCCAGGTCCCCTATCTGTTCTTCTGCCTCATTTATTCTGCTACTCATTCCTTCTAGTGTATTTTTCATTTCATTTATGGTGTTGTTCATCTCTGGCTTTTGTTCTTTAATTCTTCTAGATCTTTGTTAAACATTTCTTGCAACTTCTTGATCTTTGCCTCCATTCTTTTTCCGAGGTCCTGGATCATCTTCACTATCATTATTCTGAATTCTTTTTCTGGAAGGTTGCCTATCTTCACTTCATTTAGTTGTTTTTCTGGGGTTTTATCTTGTTCCTTCATCTGCTACATAGCCCTCTGCCTTTTCATCTTGTCTATCTTTCTGTGATTGTGGTTTTTGTTCCACAGGCTGCAGGATTGTAGTTTTTCTTGCTTCTGCTGTCTGCCCTCTGGTGGATGAGGCTATCTAAGAGGCTTGTGCAAGTTTCCTGATGGGAGGGACTTGAGATCTGCATTTTCTTATTTCTAAATTATTAGCTTGAACCCCACAGAAGCAAATGGTTGAAGAAACACCATTCTCTTTAAATATTCTGTATTACTTTACCTGTGCTCAGATAATAGAGAACAAACTTTACCATGTTAAGCCAATAGATTTAACTGGGTGATATGGAGGGAAAATGAATTCTAACATCCTTAGAAGAGAGATTTAACTTAATTTAAAACAACCAAGACATTTTACTACTAGGAATCAGAGAAATAAAACATATATATGTGTAGTCATATGACATTTATACGTTTAGTCCAGTAGACACAGCACTACACATGTGTCCAAATATTACACTTCCAAAGCCGTGGCTCTTCTACTTCAAATCCATGTGATGAGATTATTCTGAGTTAAATCTGGTTTGGAGTGAAAACAGCTTTCTAAGAAATATAGAAAACCCTGAGGTTTAAAAGGGTTAAATACACAGGGAGTTTTTCTCCCAAGGGAAAAAATGCAATCAGAAGGTGATGACAGCTCAATTCCCAGGTTATCTCTTGTTTGTTCTACTGGCATGGTATTTGGCCGCCTGCATTACGAAACACTCAACCCTGCCGGGCACGTCCTCTTAGCCGTGCAGAACTAGATTATGTTCCATGAGGCTGGAAATTATGATTCCCACCTGATACCAGGCAGCTGGTGCTTTCAATTCATGTCGAAGATGTAAATGGTCATTTCTAATCAACTACACAATTCTAGAACAATGCACAGGATATTTTTAACAGTAGACAAAAGTAACATATGTATTAGCCAAGGGCTTTACAAGGAAATAACATAAGCTTACTTAACATTTAAAGATTTATTACATTTGGTTTCTATCCCTAATAATAATGTGCGTGTGTTTGTGTGTGGGGGGGATGTGAGAGAGGAAAAGTGTGCTAAAAAGGCTTGTGCTAAAATCTTGACACAAGCAGGCTTTTAATGAAGGTTAGTTTACTTGTATATTAACAGGACAGCTTTTTAGGTTAAAAGGCCTATTTTATACATAGATATTATATCTATGTAAGTTCCATATAGATACATAAAAAGGCATGTAAGTTTTTTCTGTATGTTAATTTCGAACACCTTGTAAACTCTATAATATATTTACATCTCATTTTTAAATTAGGTGCCTTTTAAACACTTTCCTCTATGCCTCAACCCATACACTAAATAGTAAGATCATTTGAATTTTAATAATAAAAGTGTGGACTTCTCTGGCAGTCCAGTGGTTAAGACTCCACGCTTCCAATACAGGGGGTACGAGTTTGATACCTGGTTAGGAACTAAGATCCCACATGCTGCGCGGTGTGGCCAAAAAAAATTTTAAAAAAAATAATGATAATAAAAATATATTCGGTTTCCTAAGCCCATTTAAAGATTAAAAACGAAATCTCCTGAGAAATTGATTTTGCTTTTTATTTTGTGAGCATCAAGAATGGAATAAGAGAGATGGTGTTTTGTGTGGACATATTTGAGGCTAATTTATACTATAAGGAATTTTGCCTATGATGATGTCAAGTTTTAACTTTATCCCTGAATATCTTTTATCCCCGTTCTTGCTTTTTTTTTTTTTTAATCCTACTTCAAGATTGTGCTACCTTCACACTATTACATGGATCATTGTAAGCCATGTGAAATATTGTCTAAAAAATGTATACTTTAAGTAACTGAAACTATACAAAGAAGAGTAACAAGCTAAATCGTCAGACTTTTATTGACTGTCATGTTCCAGACATTGTGGTAGGGGCTGAGATTCAAAGGTGAAGACAACATAATTCCACCTTCAACAGTCTTATAGAGAAGAAATAGAGGCAAGAAGAGAATTACTCTGAAATACAATATGACAAAAGTAGCCAGGGATACACAGAGGGCATTAAAGAAACCTTCCTTAAGAAGGAATATCGAAGGTAACCTTGGGAGTGTGGAGCTTAAGAACACCCTGGTCCAGGTGTCACTTAGAGGAGCTGGCCCGGGGTCCAGAATGAGCAGCCTGCAGACTGTTCCTGGCAAAGGGGACAATGGCTGCCCAGGAAGAGAATCGGGTCACAGCACTGGGTGGGAGATTTGAAATGCAGCCTGATGGCCCTGGAGCATCAAATTCCCGGTTCTGCGTGTTAGATGGTGAGGCTGGGGCAGGTGGGGGGCCTATTCCACAGCGATTCCACTAGAGAAAGTGGCCACAAAACGCAGGGTATCACAGAATCAACAGTGGTGCCGACACTATTTAGACTCTTCGAATAATTGTTGACTTTCGGGGTTATCGGGTTTATGAATAATGTACTCGTTAAACACTAAACAAAGATATTCATTGATTTGCAGGTATTTTATAGAAGAAAAATGATCTCTTTCCTCCTCTTCCTCCATTCCTTAATCTGAGCATGCATTGCTAGTATGCATGGAGACTCCAGACTCAAGCAAGAAACACACCATTTCCAAAGAAGGATTTTCCCTGGGAAGGCAGAGCTCCTGGTCCTCACCAAGTACTTCCAATTCCCTTGCCTGCTAGCTGTGGCTAGAAAGGCTGGGCTGTATCTCTGCATTGTCCTGTTTTCCCCCTCTTTTTCTTGTTCCCTTAATCCATTCCACATCTTCTATCTTTTCCCTATTACTTTTTTAACAGTGCTATTTCAACATTTTACTCATACTTGATAACTGAAACTTTCCTGATTTTGCTTTTAGAAAGTGCCTAAATATGAGGAAATCTGCTTGTGCCTCCAGAAACAGATTTATACATTCATGAATCTAGCCATGAATTTTGACTGAGTACCAGCCAATGTGACAGGCCTGGAAGAAAGAGTGGAAAGCCACAGATGTGAGCCTAGTGGGGAAAAAGACACCCATCAAATAATTACACAACTAGATATATATAATTACAAACTGTAATAAGTATTATGAGAAAAATGTGCCTATTTCAGCGAACCATAGAGGGCTTCCCTCTGGGACACTTACACTTGATCTGAAGGGGAAAGATTTGAGGAGAATTTTAGGCAGAGAGCACAGCATGTACAAAGGCTCTGGGGCAGAAAGAACCATGGCCTATTTAAGAAACTGAAAGAAAGCCAGTGGGGTCAGGGCTCAGAGGAAAAAAAAAAAAAAGAGAGCATTAGGAACTGGATTCTGCAAGATCTTGTAAGCCAGGTTTCGAATTTGAATCTTTAGCCTAAGAATTTGAAGGCAATTGAGTGTTCTGAATTTCAGTATGACTTGATCCAATTTGCATTTTTCATAAAAAAAAACACACACTTTAGTTTTCAAGTGGCAAGAGTGAATCTTAGAAACCATTACAAGAGATGAATGTAACTTAGACTAGGGTGATAATGGCAGAGAAATAGAGAAGCTGGGGAATTCTGGAAATATCTATGAGGCTGCATTGACAAGGGCTTAAAAGAAACAAGCAGAGGCAATGCCACAGTCATTAGCAGAGCAGATTCTAGAGCCAGACCTCCTGGTGTAATCATGGCTCTGACACGTGTTAGCTGTGTGACATCGAACCAATCCTTTAACCTTAGCCTCATTTTCCATATCTGTAAAATGGGCAAACTATTGGTCCTTCCCACCCAGGGTTGTTGTGAGAACTAAATACTTAATAGACATAAAGCACCTAGTCCATTGCCTGGCATGAGTGCTCTAGAAGTGTGTGATGCTCTCAGCCTGGTTACGGAGAATGTCGATGGAGAAGAAGGAGGTGCTGAGGAGGATGGTCAGAAATGCATTCATTGCACTCAAACATGACTTCAATTGGTTAAGAGGAATCACATAGGACCATGAAATTATTAAGCTCTGAACTGGTAACAATCTGTAAGAAATGATTGTACTTTTGCTCAACGAGAGAATCTTTTTTTCAGGTCAGATCCCAAAGAGGAAATTACTCTCCCTTCTAAAAGTGATTTAAAACAAAAGAACACGATTTTTGCCGAGGAATGCTGAACACCAAAGAGAAAAATCACAAGTGGGTGCCCAGATATCACAGAACACTAGTATTAAACTGAAATAGAAGTTGTTCCTCAGGAAATAAGGAATTAGAAGCAACTTCCTTAGGAAGCTATTGACACACTCAATCATCCACCCTTTCAGCAAATACTTCCAGAGTGTGTATAACATGTCAGGCAATTTGCTAGGTGCAGGTTACAAAGGTGACCACAACAGACAGTGTTCCTATCTGCCTAAAGATTAGTGTGGAAGCATTAAGCAAACCCAAGAAATTATTTTAAATAAAACTCTATATCTGAAATTAACAAATTAAAAAAGGAAATAAAATTGATAAAGGAAAAATGAGGAAAAATAAGAAAAGTTACTAAACATGATAAGGGCTATATTTCAGAGTTCAAGAGCAAACATTCTATTAAAATATTAACACTAAAAGCAGTCTCATAAGTGTCACTCATAGACACATTATTATTTGGCAATGTTTAGTATATTCTAGCTCTTCCAATCAAATAAAAATGAGACGTGCTATAAATATTAGGAAATAACTACTATCTTTAGATGATTGCCTACCTAAAAAAAATTCAAGAAACACCATTAAAAACCTATCAGTGCTAATAAGACAATGTAATACGGCAGATACAAGAGAACTGTAAACATTAACCCCTTTCCTTTATACTAGAAGAAATTTAAACTTGAAATGGAAAACCTATCTCATTTCACATATCACACTAATGATAAAGGATTTAAAATACCTTGAATAAATTAAAGTAAAATGAAGTAAAATCTTACATGAAGAAAATTACAAAACTACTAATGATAAATCATAATAAAATAATTTTATATATTATGAAATTTACTAACAAAAGCATTTATATACAGAGATATTTTAATTTCTGGGTGGGAAAACAATATCATAAAGATACATCCTTCCCAATATAAAATTACTTGAATTCCAAGCAGAATCTGAATGAATTGATGCTTTTGTTTTTGACTGTTTTGGTGGTGGTGGATTTATCCAAGTGCAATGGAATCAGATGAGATATTTAAAGCATGATAGTAATATGGTCATAGTTTTATATTTAAATGCTCACTCTAACTGCTGCATGGAAAATGGACTATTTGTGTCTGTGGCAGGAAGGAGAGCTAAGGAAATGTGGGGAGCCTAGTTAGGAGGAGTAAGGAGGCTGTGGCACTTAAAGGGTTACAGCTGAGGGCGACCTGGACCATGGTGGTGGCAGAGGCAGAGGAGAGAAATGGACTCCTTTGAGGTATAGTTAAGAGAAAAAAAAGTGATAGGACTCAGGGCTTAAACTATGAACATTTCCAGATGCAGAATGAAAAATTTGGAAGTATTAATAAGGACCCTGACACGAGATAGTGATTTCTAGTAGGGAGTGACATGAAACAGACAGGTTGCTAGGAAGTATTAGGGAAAGTTTCAAGAAACCCCAGGCATCTCAAAAAGAAGATTCAGAAATGATGAGAAGAAAGACTTTGCTCTCATGCACATCTAGCTAAAAGCTTTCAGCAGCTCCCTGCAAAGAAGAAACTAGAAGTTAGTATCGGAATTTTCATTTGTATTTTGCTGCATAGATTACACTTAAGTGTTTAAACATTGTTCCTGTTACACATGGCATAATGTGAATTCAGTCATGCTTACCTAATCCTATGTCTTCATAAAATCCTAAATAGTGAAATCCTCCAGAAACTGATATGCATTAAATATCTCAACCAGGTGAATGCTACCTGAATTGAACTTAAGCTTCTGCTATCCAGAGTAAGGAAACTAGGTGAGCAGTATTTCTCATAGAGCTTTATTTTACCAGGTCCAATTTCTGTACGCTGTATTGACCCCAGAGAAGGAATTATTTGCCCCAGAGGAGGATCAATCCCTTTCTCCTGACTTCTCAGGCAGGTTTAAGGAGGTCAATTCTCCATGAGGATGTTTTTCAAAAGTATCATTTTGGCAAATAATTACCATCACTAACAAGAGTAAAATCCCCATAACGATCTTCTGAATCTCTCAAAAAAAAAAAAAAAATCAAAGGAGAAAGAAACTGATGCTTAGAACAGATAATAACTTTCTCTTCCTGTTATTCCACAAACGGCTCTGCTCCTCACTGAAAGAGACAAAATTTTCATTTTAAATGATGTATTTCGGTAGAGGTGAATTTCTAAAATTCTGCACAATTAAGATAAAATTCTTAATTTCATATATATACTCACAGACTGGTACACATGTCCCAGCCTGCCCCAAAAGCTCCTGTGAGGTGATGAACTATGCCAGGTATGAACCAATAGTTCACACAAACTTAAAAAGCCATTCTTTGTTATTTGTAGAATTCACTCAGTTTCAAACATAGATTTTGTTCTCTTCTAGAAGTATTTGGATATCTTACAGTTCCTAATTAAGATTTGTATGATTTGAGACAAAACAAACTTTAATAACAGCTTTCAAGATCTTCTTCTATTTTTCCACAAGTGACCTTGTGAAAGTTGTATGCTGTATTCCTGAGTCAAGGCCTAAATTTAAGGAGGTGCAAAGGTGAGATAATAAATGCTTTCTGAGCAAACAGTATCTTTGAACTTCCATCCAGAAGTTGATTTGGTCTAAGATTGAAGGACTCAACATCAGTTTTTAATAGCAAACCTCTAACCTAGTGTCCCCATGTATTTACCCATCTCTCCCCTGAAGGTAAGAACTGCTAGGCTAATTGCCAAAGAGATAATAAATTGCTTTTAATTTTAACTCTTCCTTGGTTATTTTAGAAGACATTGCATGCTTATATTCTGATTATTCATTTTCTGAACCTACCTGAGCAGTATCTGCTTGTACTGCAGTTAGTTTATCTTCTCTGACTGGTTCACCCTCAGAAGTATGCTGTCCCTTACAAAAGAAGTACTATTTAGCTAATTATGATGTTTGATATATTTCCAAGAATAAATATTTTCATGAATTATGGGATTTTCTGAAGTCAGGGACATAAATCAATTCTGTTCACATTCCTTTGGTGGAAAGTTAGTTCCATGTCTACACCTGGTCTCCAGAAAACTGGGAAATGTGTTTCAACCAGGTGGCCATATACCCAAGATGAATGGGAAAACCTGTTTGGTACACAATCTAAAAAGTAAGCATTCTTAAAGTTTTCTTTTATCCAAGAAATAAACATTTGGTTTTGCAAACCAAGCTAAAGTTTCTAGGTATTGTCTCAAAAAAAAAAAGAAAGAAAAAGAAAGAAAGAAAGATAGGAAGAAGAAAGAAAGAAAGAAAGAAAGAAAGAAAGAAAGAAAGAAAGAAAGAAAGAGAGGGAAAGACTTTTTAAAAAAAATCATAATAATGTTAACATGTCCTATGGATGGTACAGAGAGCAGCATTATCTTTATCATTCACTTTCTTATTCACCTTTGATTTATTTATTCATATGTGGTTTTAACTAGGCAGCTATACACATGTTTGGTGAAACACTGACTTCATTTAAAACACTTGCCTGGGATGACACATCCAAGAAAAGAAAAACACCAAGAGTCAAGCCCATGCTCTTAATCACTTAATCTTAAGATTTAGAGCTTAATCTTAAGCCCATGCTCATATCAATATACTGAAGTATATATTATATTTGCTTCCTACAATACTTACCTTCATTGCACTGTGTTAGAAAGACCTCTGAAAACAAATAACAGGACATATTTGCCTTGCATTGGCCAGCACATGGACTTAGAAAAAAAATCTCTTGGCATTTTCTAATACTGCTTTCCTCTTAACCTTCCAATCTAAATCAACACTAAAGAGTATTATAATCATATCAAGAGAGTGATTCCGCAGTATTCCTTGGGAGCCATTTCCATGTTACAAGAACAACTTGTTTTGTAGTCAAAGTGCACATGGAATTGCCAGTCACATAAAGTAATATGACTTCTCCTCCAAGTGCAGTGATTGAGAAATAGCCTGGTACTGATCTTGTGAGAAATATGATGAAAAAATTACCTTTCAATATGAATATAATCTAACATTAAATTTTAAAATCCTATTTTCCTACAAAATTGTGTTTATAATAGGGCTGAGTGATGTCTATGACCGTGACGACTTTTCCTTATGATCTGAGACCATGGCATCCAGGATTTGTGTTTAATGAGAACTTGTTTTTATGCCTGCTGCACACAAAAATGGAGATTTAGTAAGCTGATAAAAATAGGTAAACCCAAAAATATGTGTTCTCAAGGGGACATTTGGTGAAACTTATTGGTGTTAGAGTTAATTGGGGTCCCATATGTGGCTGCTCTCACCAAGGTTGGGTAGGACTGATTCCCTGGTTCACCTAACTACCCTGAACATTGACTTAGAAGGTAAAATAGGCAATTACCGACAGCCACTCCCCTGGCAGAAATCACTTTAATACAACGGCCGTACTAATGTCATTATATTCAACAAAGAAATAAATATTACTACATCGACTATTTTCATAACACTGTTTTGGAAGAAAATTAGTTTAACATCACATATGTAACTTGTTCTCCTTGTCATATTTGTCATATATATGTATTTTATAAGTGTCTGCATATATATATAAATATACATATATATATTTAGTATAAAATCACTGTGTAAAAAAGATTTGGCCACATTTTACATCCTGATTTTGGTGGAGAATGCCAGAAAAGTCAGCCTGTAACTTGATATTTCTAACCTCCACACCAGTGTCCTTTCATCCAAGTAGAGCTCAGAGAAAAGGGAGTCTCAGTGGCAACGAACCAATGGTTTCCTGAGTGAAGACCAGGGCAGAGGCAGATTCGTAGCTCGAGCTGGCCTGCCATGAGTCAAGTTCATGCACCCTGATTGCAATCCCTGGGGTCTGAGCCAAAGCAGGATTTGGCAGACACTGTACCAGGGACATGCATGCATTCTCTTAACTAATCCTCGCAACAACCTCAAGAGGTCAGTGTTATCACCCCCATGTCACAGGCTAGTGAGTAGTTCAGTTCTAACTGAGACTAGCCTGTCTCCAAAGCCCTTTTCTGAAACAATTTCACTATGCGACCTCTCCAGCAGTCTGGTAAACACACAGTATCATCAGGCTTTGGCTTCTGCTCTTGGCAGATTTTGTTCTCAACTCCACACACCTTTGCTCTGGATTCTGATGATTTTTTTTAACTGATACGTTTTTAAAATGTGGTCATATTGATTCTCTTTAAGTTTTAATGGGAAAAAGGAGGAGGGGTATACATTGACAAAAGCATCATAAAATTTGATGGAACTTCTCAGAGTGACTTACTCTCTCCCCAGAGAGATATCATCTCTCTGCCTTCTCCCTTCCCCCAAATCCCATTCTTTCAGCTCTTCATCCACAAGGGCTAAAGCTACTCTTTTTAAAATAAAGCCAGGGAAGAGAGCACAGCAAAACAAAATCTCTATTCCAAAAACAAGTTCTGGGTGTCTGAGCAAGACTCCATTTATGCTGCCACTAAAATAATCTCAATGGTCAAAGTCAAAAATCTTTCTCATTATCATCAATGCAATGGGTGGGAATTGTCAACTTAGATTACAAGGTTAATTTTAGAATAACTACTTCTTTCTTTGGTCATTTCCTGATCAGCAACTCCAAATGTGCACAGTAAAAAATTAAATCAGAAGCTTAAGATTCCTGTGTTTTTAGGGAGTCATTTACAGTTAACCTAAATGAGTAAAATAGCCCTGCAGAGACTAAGGGAACTATGGTGACTGTTAAGAAGACAGATTTCTCCAGCTCCGGCTGATTGCTATTGTGAAGGTATGCAAATAGGATCTAGATTTTTCAGGAGAAAATAAGAGCCCAAAGTTTTATATGAAATCTCCCTTTTTTGAGAAATCATTGCACCTTTTGTAAATATGAAGCACTATACGTACCAAGTAAAATTCAGGTGACCATACTGTGACCTCTGCTATAAAAGCTGAATTTTCTGGAGCTCTGTTTCTGCACCCTGCACTCCCTCTTTCTGGGATCTTACTACTCCTGTGGCCTCAGTTACCAGCTATGTCCCAGATCTCTCCTCTGAGGTTCTGAGTAGGGAGAATATCTAACTTTCTACTGGACATCTGGCTGGTATCTCAAACTCACCATGTCTAAAATTGAAGTTATTACCTAATCTCTCAAGTAAATCGATTCTGCCACCCAGTGTTTCTGATTTTAGAACACTGCATGACCATCTGCCTAGGTGCCCAAACTAGGTACCAAACTACTCTTCTCCACACCCAATCAACTCCAAGTTCTCCACACCCAATCAACTCCAGGTCCTGTGAAGTCTTTTTTTTTTTGCGAATTGTATTTATTTATTTATTTTTATTGAAGTATAGTTGATTTGAAATGTTGTGTTAGTTTTTGGTATACAACACAGTGACTCAGTTATATATATATGTATATATTCTTTCCCAGATTCTTTTCCCCTATATATTATTACAAAATATTAAGTATACAATACAACAGGTCCTTGTTGGTTATCTATTTTATATATAGTAGTATGTATATGTTAATCCCAAACTCCCAATTTATCCCTCCCCCCACTTTTCCCTTTGGTAACGGTAAATTTGTTTTCTATGTCTGTGGGTCTGTTTCTGTTTTGTAAATAAGTTCATTTGTATATATATATATGTATTTTTTAGATTCCATATATAAGCCATAACATATGATATTTGTCTTTCTCTCTCTGGCTTACTTCATTTAGTATGATAATCTCCAGGTTTATCCATGTTGCTGTAAATGGCATTATTTCATTCTTTTTTATGGCTGAGTAATACTCCATTGTATATATGTACCACATCTTCTTTGTCAACTCTTAAACACATCTCACTACCCACTTCTCTCTAATCCCATTGCTATCACTCTAATGCAAATTGCCACCAGCTCTTCCATAGATTACATGAGTCGCTTTTTTTTTTTAAACTGAGGTTGGGTTTTATAGCCAGCATATAAGTGGAAAATCTTGGTCAAAATGTATGTGTCAACCCTCAGGCACATTCACAGAGAGATACTCAGACTATGGAAAGACCAAATGTAGGAAATGCAGTCCTCTAGTTCCTTCTCATTCTAAGGCATCCTCTCTTCTCACTGAGTGGATCCTCTCAAACTATTTAAATTTTTCTCTCTTGTTCTAGCTTCTCTTTGTCTAGCAGATATAATTTAATTTTCAGAACTTAAATGCTCATATGACGCATATCCAAAAACTGTAAACACATCATCTTTAGTCTCATCCCTTCTTTCTCATGGTTGAGTAATATTCCATTGGGCATATGTATACCACATTTTCTTTATCTATTCATCCATCAGTGGATACTAAGGTTGTTTCCACAACTTGGCTATTGTAAATAATGCTCCAATGAACACGGAGGTACAGTTATCTTTTCCAGTTAGCATTTCTATTTCCTTCAGATAAATACCCAGAAGTGCAATTGCTGAATCATATGGTAGTTTTATTTTTAATTTTTTGGATTGTTTTCCATAGTGACTACATCAATTTAGTGTACAAAGATTCTCTTTTCTCCACATCCTCACTAACACTGGTTATTTTTTGTCTTTTTGATAATAGCCATTCTAACAGGTGTGATGTGATATCTCATGGTGGTTTTGATTTGCATTTCCCTGATGATTAGTGATGTTAAACACCTTTTCATGTACCTGTTGGCCACCTGTATGTCTTCTTTGGAAAAATGTCTATTCCGATCCTCTGCCAATTTTTAAATCAGATTGGTTTTTTTTTTTTTTTTGCTATTGAGTTATATGTTTCTTATATATTATCACATATATGATTTGCAAATATTTTCTCCCATTCATAGGCTGCCTTTTTATTTTGTTGATGGTTTCCTTTTCTGTGCAGGAGCTTTTTAGTTTGAAGTAGTCCCACTTGTTTATTTTTGCTTTTGCTGCTTTTGCTTTTGTTGTTAAATCCAAAAAAGACGTTGCCAAGACTGATGTCAAGAAGTTTGTTTCCTATGTTTTCTTCTAGGAGTTTTATGGTTTCAGGTCTTATGTTTAATCTTTAATCCATTTTGAGTTAATTTTTGTGTATGATATGAGAGAGTGGCTTCGTTTCATTCTTTTGCATGTGGCTGTCCAGTTTTCTCAACACAATTCATTAACAAGACTGTCCTATCCCCATTGTATATTCTTGGCTCCTTTGTCATACATTAATTGACCATATCAGTGTGCATTTATTTCTGGGCTCTGTATTCTGTTCCATTGATCTATGTGTCTGTTTTTATGCCAATAACACACGTTTTGATTACTATAGCTTTGTAACATAGTTTGAAATCAAAACGTGTGAGCCTCCTGCTTTGCTCTTTCTCAAGATTTCTTTGGCTGTTTGGTGTCTTTTGTGGTTCCATTCAAATTTTAGGATTGTTTGTTCTATTTCTGTGAAAATGCCATTAGAGTTTTGATAGGGATTACATTGAATCTGTAGATTGCTTTGGATAGTATGGACATTTTAACAATATTAATTCTTCCAATCCATGAACACAGACTATCTTTCTATTTCTTTGTGTCTTCTTCAATTTCTTTCATTAATATCTTACAGTTTTCAGTGTATATGTCTCTTACCTCCTTGGTTAAATTGATTCCTAGTATTTTATTCTTTATATTGATTTTTTTATCCTTTAGCTTTACTGAATTCATTTATTAGTTCTAACAGTTTTTTGGTGGAGTTTTTAGGATTTTCTATATATAATGTCATGTCATCTGCAAAGAGTGACAGTTTTACTTCTTCCTTTCTGATTTCCTCTTATCTCTTTTTCCTGGGAGATCATTCTCTATATCTAGTTGTATTAATTCTATCATTACATGTATTTAATTCATCACTCTCAAAGTCCTTTAATTACTTGTTTCATAGTGACTTTCCCTGCTAGAATGTAAACTTCACGAAGTCAAGAATTCTGATCACAGTACCTGACATACAGCATTTAATTCTCCATTTTAATCTTGTTTCTATAGTCACAACAACAACCCATGCATAATACACTACAGACAATGGACAAGTGAGAGCATAGAAATGAACTATATAGGGAAAGGCATTCTCTTTACCTTAAGAAGAAAAAGATCAAATGTTAATAACATGTTCATTGCTGCTCTTATAGCATTGAGAAGAAAACCAGAGATTATCTATGGAAGGGATAAAGTCTTACATTCTAGAATTTTTGACTGATAGGCAGGCTTCAAAAGCTCAGATTCCATTCCTCCTCTCTTGCCCTTCTCAATATTCCATTTTTCATAGAGCAAACTGAGAAATCTTTGAAGAGCATAAATAAGATCACATTACTACCCTGCATAAAACCATTCAATGACTTTCCAATGTAACCAGGATAAAATACAAGTTCTCAACCAGCTTTTCTATGATTTGTTCTCTGCTTTTGTCTCTGACTTTCTCCCCTCCAGACTTCTTACTCATTTTGCTCTGGGCCCTAAGCACATTGGTCTTTCTGTTCCTGTGTGAGTTAAAGGCATTTCTCTCTCTTCTCCCAGATCTTCAAGTGTTGCCTCTTTTTCATTATTTCTGTCTCAATTCAAACAATACTTCCTCAGAGTCATCTTTCTTGCCCTCCCCAGCTAAAGCATCCATTTCTATCAAGTAGCATTCTCTACCACTGTGGTTTTTCTTCTTCAGAAAGTTAGCTGCCCCGGAAATAATATAATTTGTTTATTGGCTTACATGGTTAATGTCTATCTGTTCGCACAAGGGCAGCAACTTGTCTACTGATTATTGAAAATAACTTCAGCTCCTGTAATAGTAGTACACAGTAGGTGCTCCATATATATGTTAACAGCATCTTTCTGGATATGCAGGTGCAGGCTAATCAAGCCTTTGAAATCCTAAAGACCTCCAAGAAGATTGCCAAATAGCAAAGCAAATATGTGGTTTTCTAAATGTATCTGGTGACCTCTGCTGGAATATTTACCAAGGAAGCCAAATATGAATTCTAAGTTTTTTCTTAATTGCCCTCTCACTATTTTTTTGTTATACTCACAGTTATGGTTTATTACAGGGAAAAGATAGAGATTAAAATCAGCCAAAAAAAGAAGAGCATAAGGCAGAGTCCAGGAAAAGTACTAAGTACAGAGCTCCCATTGTCCTCTCCCCACGGAGTCTTGTATGTGTTGTTTTCCCGGGATCCGTGTACAATACAGGGAGTATTGCCACTAGGGAAGCCCACCTGAACTTTGTGGTTCAGAGTTCTTATTTTTTTTTAAAACATTTTTTAAATCAAAGTATAGTTAATTTACAATGTTGTGTTAGTTTCAGGTGAATGGCAAAGTGATTCAGTTTTATATATATACATATATATATATGAATATATATATTCTTCTTCAGATTCTTTTCCATTATAGGTTACTACAAGATACAGAATATAGTTCCCTGTGCTATACAATAGATCCTTGTTGTTTATCTATTTTATAGATAGCAGTGTGTATATGTTAATCCTAAACTCCTAATTTATCTCCCCTCCCTTCCACCCTGCTATCTCCTCCAGTAACCATAAGTTTGTTTTCCATGTCTGTGAGTCTATTTTTTTTTTTGTAAATAAGTTCATTTATATCATTTTTTAGATCCCACATATAAGTGATATCATATGATATTTGTCTTTGTCTGACTTACTTCACTTAATATTATATTCTTTAGGTCCATCCATGTTGCTGCAAATGGCATTATTTCATTCTTTTTTAGGGCTGAGTAATATTCCACTGTGTGTATATCCTACATCTTCTTTATCCATTCATCTATCAATGGACACTTAGGTTGCTTCCATGTCTTGGCTATTGTAAATAGTGTTGCTATGAACATGGGAGTGCATGTATCTTTTTTGAATTAGAGTTTTCTCAGGATATATGCCCAGGAGAGGGATTACAGAATCTTATGGTAACTCTATTTTTAGTTTTTTAAGGAACCTCCATACTGTTCTCCACAGTGGCTGCACCAATTTACATTCCCACCAACAGTGTAGGAGGGTTCCTTTTTCTCCACACCCACTCCAGCATTTGTTCTTTGTAGACTTTTTAATGATGGCCATTCTGACTGGTGTGAGGTGATACTTCATTGTAGTTTTGATTTACATTTCTCTAATAATTAGTGGCAGAACATTCTTTTCATGTGCCTGTTGGCCATCTGTACATCTTCTTTGGAGAAATGTCTATTTAGATCTTCTGCTCATTTTCTGATTGGGTTGTTTGTTTTTTAGATATTAAGGTATATGTTACTTCTTTTTACTGAATGATAAAATGTTGGTGTGAGTGTAAAATTAGAGCTCAGGACCTTCTGAGAGTCTTTCTTCCATCTTGGAGAAACCCCACATCCCATTCTGTCTAGATAACTGTTCTCTTTCCTCTCCCAGCTAATCAATTTGTGCTTTTAGCATAAATCTTAAAGGACAGTATTCAGGGATATAGGAAATAGAGAACTTTCTCTGATTTCCCTCCAAATCTTATTGCATAAATGACTGTCCTTCTTTGCACATATATCTGAAGGAAGCAGATTCATCCAGATAACATGGATCGATAAACATATATCCCATGGATATATGGTTCCATTATTTCACTTCTGCTGACTCAGGGAGCAGTTTTGAAAAAGGGATTCACTGCTAAAAAGCAAAGAATTGGCAAAATGTGTTCTCATGTCAGGAATAATAGGTTCAAGAGTTATATTAGTCTACTTTGAGGGGTCATTAGGAGATGATGTGTTGTTGAGAGTGCTTGTCCTTGAGGCAAAACCCCAGGTGAGAGCCAAGAATTTCAGAAATTCAAAGTAATGAGAGTGGGAATGAGTGAAACAATCAGGAGGTGATCTGATGACACTTTAAAAAACTGTTTACTTGTCCTGTGTATGGTATGACTATATGTACACATTTATAGCAGAAAATTTGTAGAACACAAATAAACAGAAAGATCACATAAATATTAATCATAATCACTACGACCTAAAGAAAACCATTGTAAGAAATTTGTTTATATCTATTCCAGTCTTCTGTTTATATACACTTCATGAGTAGAAGTGTATGTATACTTTTTTTTTACAAATTGAATCAGTCATACTATTTTATTTATGACTAGTCATACTGTTTACATACAGTTTATTTTTATTTAGTATGTCATGAAATATTTTCATTGATCTAAGTTCATCCCCCCCAAATTTTTATGTAATTAATTATTTGAACAGATAATATATGCATGTGGCACAATATTTTAAAAATTCAAGAAAAGTAAGCTTCCTTTTCACTCCTCTTCTCTCCAGTAGTAACCATTGCTATTAGGGGAAGCTTTTAGTTGACCAATATATGTCTGATAAATAAGGCTGGAAGTTATTAAAGAGGTCAGTATAGTGCCAGGCACTATACTAAGTCCCTTACACAGATGATCTCATCCTCGCTTTAGTAAGAAAATCAAAACTTAGTTAAGCAATTGGCTTGAGGTTACATAGCTGATAAGTGGCAGATTGGACTTGCCCTCACAAGTGATGAACTTACAACCAAGCACGTGATACCTGGCACATACTGTGAATGAATAAAGTCTCACAGTGTAATTTGGATAATGTGGATCAGCTATCCTTGGGCTTGTTCAATCCTGGAAGAACCAATCTCAGGGTTGCTGAGACTAGACACTGCAAACTTCAAGCTCTATCACAACCCTGTCACCCTGTTCTCACTTCTTGTCAACATGTCCTTCTGTTTGGTTTTATTGGAATTTTTATTTGCAGGACTCACAGGGGTTATGTCAACACAAGCAAGTCATTTTGTGAAGCAGAAAGTCATTTTCGATAATTTGGGCTCCTCTTTTTGTTATTTTAGTACTTGAATTTTTTGATTAGCCGTTTAACTTTTTTCCCACCACTTGAATGAATGGATAATAAACTATATACTTAAATTTACAGACAAAGATAAGAATCAAATACGTCACTGAATCATGGAAAAGATTTTTAATCTACTTGATCCACATTGATTTATTAATATCAGATAATGAAATATGGTTTTCTCTATCTTGAGTCATTAAAATATTCTTAAGTAGGTAAGGCCACCTGTACAGTAAATGGCTAAAGACCTAATTAAAGATTTTAACCTTTCTAACTCTAAAAAGTTAGAATCTTTCACTAGGTTTTAATACTAAGAAGTAACAAATAAGATTAGTTATAATAAATAGTAAAAAATTAAAATAGTAAAAGTACTAACAAGTAACACACTATTCTATGAGAATTCTGCTCATAATTCTAACGTGAAGGATATTTTGTGTGAATTTCAATTCTGCTGCTATATGGAATAGTAATGTAAACATAATGATTGTAGGCTAAAACTGTAAAGTAAGAGGTTTCAAAACATTCATTTTGTGAATGTCTTTACTCCCTTTAGGAACAATATAGAGTGTAGCTGTGTGTGCAAATAAATTAGCACATACATGTTTATATACATACAAACACATGGGGAAAGATATATATTTATAGCATTTATTGACAGGCTGATCCTGATCATATTTCAGAACCTAATGTCTTTTGCAATTTTCTTCCCATATTTGAACACTTTTACATCCATGGAATTATTTTTTTATCAATTTGATAATATTTGAGGTAATTGTACACATACGACTAAAATTAATTTCTACAGCCTCATTAAAATGATGGTCTGATGATCATGGGTCAGTCAAAATTACATTCTTTGTATGTTATACTCAAAGACATCCTGGCATTTTCATAGGGAAATTTTTAAGAAAAGTAATTAAGGAAAGGGGAACCAAGATCGATGCCTATCATCAAAATTAGATTTGTCAATGTAGAATGAAATAAGTAGAAATAATTTTTCTTAGTGATCCAGAAATGGGAATCAAGAGAAAAAATAATACCTACTTAGGAAATCTAAAGGGATTTAGAGCTTAGAAATACACCCCAGTCAATTCTACGTGTAACGTACAACGGTCTGCAAAATTTATAAGGGGAACTGCTACTCCTGGATCACTTTGGAGGTAATGAAATAAGTACTGGTGACTGTGTGAGTCTAGGAGTTTGGTCAAGAGGACAAGGGCTAAATGTCCAGACTCACGTCATGATCAGCCTGTGAAGATTCCATTATCCCGGGGGGTGCTTACCTAAGCCCCAAACTGGAGGGTTTTACTTGTGATTGTTCTGGGTTGTTTGGGTAGATATTGATCGGAGATAGTGTCCTCACTGGACCTTCCCAGAAAGACTGTAAAAGGAGCCAAGAATTCTGCCTTCCATTGGAAATTCTCTGGGAAGGCCATGAGATTTCTTTCTGCTGGTTTATTCCTGTGAGAAGCTACCAAAGCCTGTGATCTACCAGCTCTGAACCTCTGAGTCCCTAACGTGCACCACTCCTAGGATTACAGTTCATTGAAAGAGGGATTCAAAAGTGCCAGAGAACTGAAGGAAGAATGCTCCGAGGCCGATCGCTATCTGTGACATCCCTGGGTGGGCTTCCTCGGTGGGAAGCCAGACTCCCTGTGGAGGATTTACTTCTGTTTGAAGTCGCTTGGGAAGTGACCAATAAAGGTTTGTACTGCCCCTGAGGTGGTTATTTGCCAGATTGCTGAAGAATGTAGATTAGGATTTCACAGAATGCTCTCTAGTAAGAATGACTTGCCAGTGAGTGAGGAAAGTATTCAAACCGAATATGTTTAGATTACGTTTAACCTTGTCTATTTCGACAAGGTTGAAATGAAAGGCAATGAAAACTTAAACTGGTGTATGTGTTGAAGGAAGAGAAAATTGAAAATATTAGTCATGGCCAGACAATGTGCATTTAAATTAAAATTTGAAATCCGTGTTATGACAAAACAGGAATATAGAGTTAATATTTACCTTTCTGGTCTTATGATTTTTCTCAGCAAAGAAAAGCACAATTTTGTACTTTATTTTAGGGAGAACTGTGCCTGATCAGGACCAATTAGAAACTTTAACTCCACACTCCGTTAGCGAGTATATGAAATATTTAACAACATTTCTAATAATTCAAGATTAGCTTGGAATTAAAGTTTTAACTTAGAACCAGTTCAGAAGGCATAATATTGAGCTCCTATTAAGAAGAATGCATGTAATTTTTTCTTCAATACTATGTAAACATAGACATTATAAAATAAGAAAGGAAATCAAATTGCCAAAACTAAAACAATTTCCTAATAAGGTATAGTATCACTTATGCTGGATTGGAGATGGCAAGGCAGAGAACTGTGACCTAAATGATTTTTATGATAAAGTTATCTGTAAAATTATTAAAAAACAATTCCTCATGGATTGATATTGTCTACTTTAAAAGTGTCAAGACTATTACCACTAATACTGAAGGAATATTGGTAAAGAAAAAGGAACCGTTCTGAAGGTTGAGTTCTTCAAGGTCATGAAAAACCAGACCAGAAGATTGATGGGTAAGGCAGTGATAACTTGTGGAATTTAAAGGATCTGAAATGATAACATGTGATGTGATCTATTACATGTTCATTTTTTTGAAATTTATTTTTCTGTTTTTATTTTTTATGACATGTTTATTGCAGTAGTCTAAAGGATCTGAAATAAACATGAATGTGATACATTACTTCTTCCTTTTAGCTAATCAGAGCCAGCAAAACCTCAAAATCAGAGAAATTGTATTTAGAATCTGATTTTTACCTTATGCTCAGTGTTCAAAGCTCTCATGTGTATGCATTCATAAAATTCATAAAATCATAAAATAAAAATTAAAAACAAATTCTTCCTATTTAGGAATGCATGGAATGAATGTCAGAAAACAAATCACAGTCTTCCTCTTTGTAGTTTAGTGAGGAAGAAGGAAAGGCGACAGAAATCTTAATATGGAAGCGTGAAGTATTATACCTATAGCTGTTCCTAATGTTCTTTTTCCAGTCCAAGGTTTTTAAATATGCCCAAAGCTCCTGGGAACAGAGCCATCTCTACTACATATAAATCCCAGACTGTGACTTGAAATAGAGGTTGTTTTCTACAGAGTAGGCAGGAACTCCAGGATATAGCTCATTGGTGGAAAAAACTGGGGGACACTCTTTTGCACCAAGAATCAGTTCAGAAGACCTCTGTGTGGGTTCTCCTGAGCAGAGCCCCTCTCTTTCCTTCTAGCAAACATTGCTGGGGCATTGTCTCCCGGTGCTGGGCACACCCCAGTGAAACTGTTTATCCCACAGATCTTATATCCTGACTACATGCATGCAGCTCTCAGGGCCTAGAACAGTGCCTGGTGTATAGAAAATGCTCAATGGGTTTTTTTTCTTTTGCATGAAGGAATGCATACATTTATTTTTCAACCTCTAAGTTGCCTTCGATACTTATTTTCTTTCATTTCCCATGCAAGAGGAAGGGAATTTTCTTGTCAAGATGGGACCCACAGAGTGATTTACCCAAATTGGTATCATTTCCAACATACCTTTAATATTTATCATGGTCATATTTTTAAGAAATTTTTATATAAATGGACAATGATTGTGTCCATCCCTGATAAGACATTGACACTACAGTTTCTTTGAAAAAATTTACTTTGAACTTTTACTTCCCTGCAGTTCATAGCAGTGATAGGAGGCAGCTCTGAGATCATGACTCCAAGTCCTCCACTTCATAGATGAAAAGGATGTCTACAAGGCATTAAATGACAAAGCAAATGGCAGGGTTGGGACTAGCGTTTAGGTCTCCTCCGAGTCCACTTCTCTTTTTTATTACCACACAAGCATTACAAATTAAAATGTCCAGTTTCTAAGGAAGTGCCCTGTAGGCGAATGGACACAGGACTTTAGTCAAAACGGTCAAGGTTTTCTAAGACTTAGAAAAAAATCTCTTAAACTGTCTGAATATCAGTTTCTTCATGATAAAATGAATGTAGTATGCTCCAGCCATCTTACAATGTTTTGTGGAAACAAGAAAATGTATTCATATCCAAGAAGACAAAAGATTTCTTAGGGGAAAAAAAACTCCTTACTGCCAGAATTTTGCCCATGAACAATGGAACTGTGTAAAATATAACAAACAAGAGAGTCATAGTTAAATTATTGGGTGTTCATTCTCAGATGTCAAAATAACCTTTTCTACTTGTTCACATTAACCTTGAAATTTATTGCTCTTATTCAATAAAGATTCATCAAGTGTCTATTGGGTATCAGACACTGGAAAACAAGGGGCTTAGAACTTAACAATACAGAATTGATTCCTAATCTTCCAGAATTTACGAACTTGTAGGAAGATGGACATTGAACATGCAATTGTAGTCAAATGTAATGAGTGTAAGAATGAGAACAAGGTGCTCTAGGACTATAAAGGCAGACCTCATTTTATTGTTTCGCTTTATTGTACTTAGCCAACGTTGCATTTTTTTTTTTACAAATTGAAGGTTTGTGGCACCCCTGCATCAAACTTCGTGTCTCTGTGTCACAGTCTAATAATCCTCACAATATATCAAACTTTTTCATTATTAATGTATTTGTTATGGTGATCTGTGATCAGTGATCTTTGATGTTACTACTGCAAAAAGATTATGACTCGCTGAAGGCTCAGATGATGGGGAGCCTTTTTTAGCAATAATGTATTTTTAAATTAAGGTATGTACATTATTTTTTTAGGCAAATGCTATTGCACGCTTAATAGATTGTGGTATAGTGTAAACATAACTTTTATAGGCACTGGGAAACCAAAAAATTCATGATTCGCTTTATTGCAATACTCGCTTTATTGGGATGGTCTGAAGCACAGCCTACAATTATCTCTGAGGTCTGCCTGTAATTTGGTGAGGGTGGGGGAGGTTTTTACCTAGTTGGAGGCTTGGGAAGAACCTTTGACGAAAAGACATTTGAGCTGACACCTGAAGGATGAATAGCTGTTGGGTAGAGATGAGGAGGCGGTGATAAAGAGGGGACATGTTCTATGCGTGGGAACTGTACATGCCAAGGTACAGAGGTGAGGAAGTATACTCTGTTCAATGATCTGAGGGAAGTTCAGAGGCAGAAAAGGAGTGGAGCATGAGAGGAGACAAGAGAGACCAGCAAGGGCTGGACTGTGGAGTGTATGGTGAGTTAATAGCCTTAAGGAGTTACATTTCCAATCCACAAAGGATGGGAAGCCACTGAAGTTCTAGATAATGGAAAGTGTTAAGGAGTCAGATGTGGTTTCTTTTATTTTTTTATTTTTTAGTTTTTTTACTGAATGAAAAATTCTTTAAATCCTATAGTGCTTTAGTGTTTGCAACTTTCGCACACATGATTTCATATAATCCCATAATAACTTTTTCCCCCTACCCTATATTGCTCCTCCTCCCTTCCGTCTCCCCACTGGTAACCACTAATTTGTTCTCTATGTCTGCGAGTCTGCTTCTTTTTGGTTTTATTCACTAGTTTGTTGTATTTTTTAGATTCCACACATAAGTGATATCATACAGTATTTGTCTTTCTCTCTCTGATGAATTTCACTTAACGTAATGCCTTCCAAGTCCATCCATGTTGCTGCAAATGGCAAAATTTCATTCTTTTTTCATGGTTGAGTAGCATTCCATTGTATATACACACCACAAAAAGCACTATTACTAGTTGAGGGACAGGCTAGCAGGAAAGTAACTGTGCCATGGTCTAGGATGGAGAGTTTTGCCCCAATATTGGAAATAAGCTTTACTTTCAACTTCTTTGCTACAATCATTTCTTCTATACAAACTTGCCCAGATCATTGTAGACTGTGGACCAATGACCATGTTGAGGATATTTAGGGTCATTAAAAAGAGTTTAATGAATGTTGTCAAAAATAATGTATGCTACTCTAATAAACGTGAACACTTCTGAAATTTAGTCACTAAATGGATGCTTCCCTCTAAAAGTTGACTAAAAACAATTTGTTTTAGCACCAAGCCAGTGTCAACTGAAAAAAAGATTGCACAACCTAAAAGTTGAGAACTGCGTTTTATTCAGCAGACTTTCTGAGGACCATAGCCTCTCAGTTCACTCTGAGGGACTGTTCCAAAGAGGTAAGGCAAGAGCCAGGATATATAGCAATTTTTGCTGAAAAAAACAAAACAAAACATGAACATGTAGTCAGACATCAAAAGGTTACTGCTAATTACAAAGACAGACATCTCAAGCTAATGACTTTAAGTATTTTCTATGTTTGGAAAGATGCAAGAGTCTGGGCTCATTGAAATCATTCCTTTGATACGCTTCTTAACTATCTAGGGCCAGTATCCTGTTTTTCTCCATCCTGAATTCCCCTCAGGGTGTACCATCGGGGCAGCTGCAGTGGCTGATGCCTTTATGCACAAAACATCCTTTGTTTACTGAAATGGCAGGTGACATTCTTTGTCCACACCAGCTTATTGCCTGACAGAATATTTCTCCCTGCTCCCTTCTCAAACTGGACACCATAGTTCTGGGTTACATGGTACAAAAGGCACACGGAATAATTCAGAAAACTACAGTCGAAAAGATGTGGTAGAAACTGATTGCGATCAAGTCCACTACTGCAATCTGAGGCAGGAGTTCTAAAGGTGGGGACCTTGATGAAAGTGAACTTCCAGGAGTTTGCAAACCTTCTAAAATTGTATGTGAAAATTGTGTGCTCATACGTGTACGTGCTTTGTCAGAGAAAAGGACTGAATGATTTCATCAGATTTCCAAAGGCCCCTATGATTTTTTTTTTTTAATTTAAAGTTACGTTTGTGACTCACATTTTTTTATTTTATTTTATTTATTTATTTATTTATTTCTGGCTGTGTTGGGTCTTCGTTTCTGTGCGAGGGCTTTCTCTAGTTGCTGCAAGCGGGGCCCACTCTTCATCGCGGTGCGCGGGCCTCTCACTATCGTGGCCTCTCATGTTGCGGAGCACAGGCTCCAGACGCGCAGGCTCAGTAGTTGTGGCTCACGGGCCTAGTTGCTCCGCGGCATGTGGGATCTTCCCAGACCAGGGCTCGAACCCGTGTCCCCTGCATTGGCAGGCAGATTCTCAACCACTGCGCCACCAGGGAAGCCCCAAACTCCTATGATTGATGTGAGAACCACTGCTCTAAAGTTCCCTTAACCTTGGGTTCCTTTTTATTAACCCAGAATGTTTAGAGCCAAAAAAAAAAAAGCGATTTCCCCT
Organism: Balaenoptera borealis; assembly: GCF_965194805.1. Taxonomy (NCBI): domain Eukaryota; kingdom Metazoa; phylum Chordata; class Mammalia; order Artiodactyla; family Balaenopteridae; genus Balaenoptera; species Balaenoptera borealis. The sequence goes on along the minus strand of NC_138870.1, from coordinate 18,350,599 downwards.
AAGTGCTGTTTTCCAAATGGCCTTTCTCTAGAGCAGAGTAGAAAGGATTCCACCCTCCCCAAGACTTAAACATGCTTATCTTTGCGTGATACAGCTCGCTTTCTCCCTCCGCCCCTCCCACCACCATTTTCAAAGACTCATCAGTATGTTGTTCCATAGAGTTACAATCGGCCGTCCGTATCCACGGTTCCACACCTGCGGATTCAACCAACTCTGGATCAAAAATAGTCAAAATAAAATTCCAGAAAGCTCCAAAAAAGCAAACCTTGAATTTACCACATACCAGCAAATTATTTACACCCCCATTTACATTGTGTTAGGTGTTATAAGTAACCTAGAGATGATTTAAAGTATATAGGAGGCTATGCATAGGTTATATGCAAATACTATGCCATTTTATATAAGGGACTTGAGCATCCTTGGGTTTTGGTATCCACAGTGGTGGTTGGGCAGTGGCGTCCCAAAACCAACCTGCTGTGGGTACCAAGGGACAACTATACTTACGATCCTGCTATCTAAAGCTTGTGGGCTCTGGAGTCAGACTGCCTGGATTGTAATCCCAACTCCATCATTAGCTTTGTAATATTGGATCCATCTCATAGCCTCTCTGTGTCTCAGTTTCCCTGTCTAAAAATAAAGATAATAATAGCATCTTCCTTAATAGTGTTGTGAAAACTAAAAGAAATACCAACTGTAAATCACTTAGAACTGTACTTAGCATCTATTAACACTCTGTTACCTTATTATTATTTCTTACAAAGTTTATTCATACAGTGGGGGCATTAAATCATTCATTTTCACACTAGCTCTCACTTTGAGCAATTGCATGTTTCTATTTTTAAATGCAAAAGAAGAAAGAGAAAGAAAATACATGGATCAAAGTTACTACAATCATGGGCAACGCTGTAGTTAGAGGTTGGGGTTTCTTTGCCTGGTGTGGATATGCAGTGGCCATGTCATGTCAAAAGCATCCTGAACCACACCACATGAAACACACAGTCTCTGTAAGAACCATGCTTGTCACACACATACCTTCAAGATGAGCACCGGTCTCTCCACTTCCCTTTCATCCAGATTGCCATGACTAAGCCCTTCCTGTATAAAATATTCAGAGCCGCCGTTGTGGATGTAATCAGGGTGGGGCGTGCTTGTGGGCATGCTCTTAGTGTATCATCTCCCACTGCCCTGGACTGCGGCTGCTTTGATTTGAACCACACACCCAGCTGACTGCTAGGCACACAAACATTTGGTGGCCATCGTCACCAGTAGCATTTAATCTCTTTCCTACCAAGACCTGCTGCCTCAGAGAAAGATGTCCAACTGTGTAATGACTATCCCTGCTTCTTTAACTATGTCTTGGGACAGGAGGGTCGGATTAGTAGCTATGCACACTGAAATCATAGACTTCTAAATTCTCTGACTTTCAACCATTGAAAAATAGTGAAGAGTCTCTCTCTATATATACTTATATTTATATATTATAACATATATCTCCTTTTCCTGGCTGGTGCCCACCTTCCATACTGCCTTGGAATTCTGCTTTTAACAATATCAGCAGTGTTTCTAGATAAAAACTTGAGGTTTTAGCTACTTCATTGACATATATGCTATGATAGCTCATCTTTTCTTTCTGATGAAAGGCTTGATACTTTGCCCTCACACTAAAGACAGCTTCCATGTTGTTTCAGGAAAGTATAGATCAATAAAAGACAAAGTACATGTTTGAAAGTGAAGGGTAAGTCCAAATTCAATGACCTACACTGTGGTAAAACAATAATTCATTAAAAAATATGTGTTGGTGAACCTTTGGTTTGTACTCCAGATTTGAAAATAGGAATGACCCTATTTCTCAGCTATCATACTCATCTTTAATGAGTGTGCCGAGAGAGGAGTTTGAGGTATAAGGTGGTAAATAGAGTGAAAATTAAGGAAAGTCTTTGGCATATAAATCTGGGAAGGACAGAGAGGGCCTGAAATGGAGCTTGAACATGTGAAATAGCAGTAAGAGGACCTCCCCACAGAAAGACTGTACGGGGAGAAGCCTGGGGGTGGGTGGGGAAAGATTTATTTACAATCAAGCCTCAACCAATATGGGATGAAATTTTTAAAAATTTTATGTTTTTATTCCTGATAGACTAAAAAAACATAGCCATAGTATTTGTAAACACTCTAAGGCTATTTGGGGACTATTTATCTCAAGGTTGAAGGCCTCAAATGGGAAAAAGAAGCAGCAAATTAATTGTGTTTATCTTTGCATTTCAATTCTCAAATCTAACCATTTATTTTTTTTTGAAATAAAAAATTTCTCTTCTCCCTGACATCCTTTAGCAAATAAAAATGTGTTTGCATTAACCCGAGTGTATTTCAATTTGCAACACATAATCTAACAAACAAGGATGTTCGAAGGTCTCTGGGCAAGGTACACAGCTGCAAATAAAAGAGAGTTTTCAAGACTAGAAATGTGAATTAGACATTTAATAAGTGTATGCCATCAGAACCTGATAACATAGTCCCCTGGATAATATAAAGATGAAGGAAAATAGTCTACAAAGAGGAGGAATTATTTGGAGATTTTCCATTTTTATTGACAGTGGGGTTGAATAAAGCTTATATAAATATATATACTTTTAAATATGTTGCTAAGATGTGACTCCAAGACTTTAGAGAAAAGTTCTTCTTTTTAGTTGCTCTTGCAAACTATTTCCCTAATGTTTTTTCCTCAACAAGTGGTTTTGACAGTTCCTAAATTTTTCTGGAATTTGGGGAAATATTTAGGCATCCTTGATGTTGGCATCAGTTTATGTAGACTCAGATTCGTGGTTGAATGGTTAAGTGAATCCTGTCTGCTCTGGTCCAGTCTGAAAGGCTCTGCTTGCAGGTTTGCAGAGCCTCTTCCTGGTCCCACGCTGTCCTCATCAGCCACCTGAGCTGAGACTGATAGTGTCCTTATTATCAGAGGCTGCTCAAGTGACAGTTTAAATTTCTTTTAGGTGTGGTCAAAAAGTTTTTTCTTAAAGATCAAGTTTCTAAGGACAATAAATTTATGTAGGCTTATATGAAAATTACATGTAATATTTACATTTTGGTAGTTACATTAGCTCTTTTCTTTTATAAATTAATGAACCCCGTTGTATCATGTAATAGTACTAACATTTGCCTTTTGTGTCTCACCTCTCAAAAGGCAATTTACCAAAATGTGTATTTTGAGTGATTCAGACTTTTAAAAAAATTTGCAAATGGCAATTCTACCTTTTGGCTCTCAGTTATGACTATCGGTAAGATTTATTATTTAAGGTCTAATTTACTGAAATAAGAAATTTAAGAGATGCAGTAGGTATCAGACTTTACATCCTGAAGAATTGAAATACCTTATGAAAAACCATGGTGAAAAATAAGACTTTTTCTTCTTAATATACAAGTAACAAAATTTTTCTTGGAAGTGGGGTTGATGATTGGTGCCAGAATCTGTACTGGCTTGGGAATTTTATACAGGATTTCTTGAGTCGTTCCTTTGCCTGTGGTTCATGGACAAAGTATCGCTCAAGACATTGATTCAGATTGTTTTCATATTCTCATACGAGGTGATTGCTTTGAGCTGGCACGGGAAGTATCCTGTCCAGTTTACTGAAGGTCTTTTTCCCTTTGGTCCTCTCTATTCCTCCTACCTGTTTACTGAACCCCTCCTTTTGAATGCCTAGGACTCTCTACTTGCACCCTCTGCTCCCAAAATAGAGCCTTGGCTCTGACTGTTCTCTCTGCCTAAAACATTCTTCCCCATGATATCCACTTGCCTGATTTCCTTACCCTTTTAAGTACTTACTCCAAATATCACCTTTTCAATGAGGTCTAATTTTTAATACTCCTGCTCCAACCTGCCCTTCCTCCCCAAGTGATGTACTGTTTTAGCCCCCTTGAACAGGTGAGCTAATGGAGCCTTAGACAGGTTACGTGAGTTAACTAGTTCAACTTAAGTTGGTTACAATTTTTCACCACCATAATTCTTTAATAAATATCCTTATACACACATCTTCTTATTTTTCCCCCAGGACAGTTTTCCAGATGTAAACATGCTGGGTATAACAGTATGTATATTTTCCAGGAGTATACATATTTTTTGGCTTTGTGTTTTAATAGTGGTGGCAGCAATGCCAGAGAGGCAAAATGCAATACCATATGAAAACTTGTATTTGTGTCACTGGGTTTGACATGAGGATTGGGCCAAGCATCCCCCCTCAAAATCCATCAGCTGCTTATCCTTGTCAAAAGGTACTTGCTTGGGGGCTCCCTTGGTGGTGCAGTGGTTGAGAATCTGCCTGCCAATGCAGGGGACATGGGTTCGAGCCCTGGTCTGGGAAGATCCCACATGCCGCGGAGCAACTGGGCCCGTGAGCCACAACTACTGAGCCTGCGTGTCTGGAGCCCGTGAGTCACAACTACTGAGCCTGCATGTCTGCAGCCCGTGAGCCACAACTACTGAGCCTGCACGTCTGGAGCCTGTGCTCCGCAACAAGAGAGGCCACGATAGTGAGAGGCCCGCACACCACGATGAAGAGTGGCCCCCGCTCACCGCAACTAGAGAAAGCCCTCGCACAGAAATGAAGACCCAACACAGCCAAAAATAAATAAATAAATAAATATATTTTTAAAAAAGGTACTTGCTTGGTCCCTAGAAGGGAAGAGGCTTTTTATCCTGGGAGACTTATAATTTGAGCAGTGGCTGTTACTTGGTCATATTTTATCCCCTTGGACCACTGTTGGACAAGGGGTAAAAGGTGATTACTGCTGCTGAGGGCATGTGTCGTGACAATAGCCGTTTGTCTCACCTTTGACACTTCCATGTGGATAGAGGTTTAAGCCAAGTACTGCTTTATTCCGATTGTCTCTTCAGGTTTCCTTGAAATATTTGTACTTCTCTGCTGCTGCCAACCTGCTGCTTTCTGACAAGCACCCAGCATGAAATTGAACAAAATAGTAACTCTTTGATAGTGTCCCTTAAAATTTTTCTTTTAGAAAGTTAAATAAACCCTTGCGCTTGATGGATCCCAAATGCTAACTTAAAAATGAGTACCAACCCAATATTGTATATCAACTATACTTCAGTTAAAAAAATGTTGGCTTAAGTAACATAGAAAAAAATGAAGACTCATGTCCACCCCTTCATCACTTAAAATGAACTACTAACCTGAATGATAATGGGACGTTTTCTTTTTAACAGTTGGTGGCATCTACACTGTGATTCAGACAAAGGCCAGAGCAACAGCAGATGAGTGGGGAGACAATTACTTTCTGCTTGGTCCATATTTTGAGCATAATATGAAGACTCAGGTGGAACAATGTGAACCTGTAAATGATGCTGTAAGAAGAGCAGTGGACGCGATGAACAAACATGGCTGCCGGGTAAAGGATACCTGGTTTGAAGTGATTTATGGAATTGCCTCGCATGTAATAGGAGAGTAAACATAAAATAAAGAACATGAGTAAATTACTATAGAAAAATAGAGACCAAAGGGGAAGTTAAAACTTGGATATACAAGTGACTAAATAATTACAATCGGAAAAAATTTGAAATAGCTACTGCATTCAAACTTGCACAAGGTAAAACATTCAGGAATAAAAGAATCAGTTTGATGAATGTAATAGAATTAGACCGTGAGCTGCTAGATTAAAGAGAAAATGCATCTTGGGCAATACATTTAGTTACAACCTCTGGCAGCAACCATATTGGGAAACACTTGGTGTCACATTTTCTTTGATAGGAGGAATAAGGGAAATTATACACATTTGTCTAGAGAAACAACTTTTTTTCTGGCAGGAAATATTGTAAGTCCTGTTGCATAAAGGAAAATAAGTGACATGGTAGACATATCCAACTCCAGGCTGTTAAAGATACAGATCACTTCACCTTATGACTCTATCATAAAAACATAGACCATAAGATTAAATCCTAAAACCATGGGCTTAAGGTCACAGGAGGATAATGAGGGACAGAAGAACAGAGATTACATGATCTAAATACTTCATTTTAAAATAAGCAAATTTAATGAAGAGCAGGAACTTGGAGATTCTAGATGAATGGGTGCCAACCCATTCCCTCTTTGGGCGCACATATCAGATGCTCCGTGTTATCACTATGGTTCCCTATATGGCTTGTGTAATCTGCTTTTGAGTTCTAAATACAGTTTATAGCTTCTAAACCCAAATACATTGTTCTCCCTTGCGTTGCCTAGTATTACTCCATGGCTGTGTGTTCTTTATATGGCAGGTGTACTTTGGAAGATGGCTGATAGAAGGGAGTCCTTACGTGGTGCTCTTTGACATAGGCTATTCGGCTTGGAACCTGGACACGTGGAAAGGTGACCTCTGGGAAGCATGCAATGTTGGTATCCCTTATCACGACCAGGAAGCCAATGAAATGCTGATATTTGGATCGTTAACTGCCTGGTTCTTGAAAGAGGTACTGTTTACTGTAGAGTCGTACAACAGAGGAGAAGCACAGTTGCTCTCTGTGCCCAGCAACAATCCTCTAAACTTTAAGCCAATTTTGAGATGATGCCATTATTAATTGTCCTAGAACATTTCAAAGGGATCTGAGAAACATTCAACCTTCCCGTAACTAAATACCAGCTTTTGGAACAGGGTGATAATAATGCTTTTTTTTTTTGGCTGCATTGGGTCTTCGTTGCTGCACACGGGCTTTCTCTAGTTGCGGCGAGTGGAGGCCACTCTTCGCTGCAGTGCGCAGGCCTCTCATTGCGGTGGCTTCTCTTAATGCAGCGCACGGGCTCCAGGTGCGCAGGCCTCAATAGGTGTGGCATGCGGGCTCAGCAGTTGTGGCTCACGGGCTCCAGAGTGCAGGCTCAGTAGTTGTGGGGCACAGGCTTAGTTGCTCCACGGCACGTGGGATCCTCCCAGACCAGGGCTTGAACCAGTACCCCCTGCATTGGCAGGCGGACTCCCAACCACTGTGCCACCAGGGAAGTCCCAATAATGCTTATTAATATTTACATCATGTCAGGTTCACCTAGAATGATGTGGATAAAACATCCAATTATATTCACTGTTACATAGATAATATTCAACATATATGCAAGAAAAAACAGTATACATCATGCACTATGTACTTGAGTTCTAGCATCATGGGAGCAGAAAATGGCCTGAAATATTTGATTTTGTTTATGTGTGAGTGCTTGTGTGACTTCAGTGGCTCTCAGATCTTTTAATCATTTGCTAAAGGCTTAAGTGATCTCAGCAGTTGCTAAGGAGTCCACAGCAGTGAAATAGTCCATAGATGTAAAAATAAACCAAGGGCATTGGAAAGCAGTCCTTGTTAAATGAGCCAAGACTGTACTCAATTCCTGAAAGCATGGCAGTAGGATTTCTTCATATTCCTTTCATTACCTCAAGATGATTATGCCTCACTTAAAAATCGGAGAATGAAGAGCATCCCTAACAAAGTGGGACTGTGGTCTAAGGATAAATCACAGAACTGTATGTTGGGAGTGTGTCCCCTTGACCAGTATAACTTCTTTCTGATGAAGTCAGTCCAACAGCCATAAAGGGCTGCTTTGAGGTGAAAGGGAAGTGAAGGGGTGGTCCTATTGCTTTGTCTTGGTGACACCATAGGAGAAGAAGAGCGAGGGTGCTGACAGGATCTGGCCTAATGACAGATAGATGCAGGCTTGTTTAGCATCAGTTGCTGAAACCAACTCTTCCTCTGCAAGCTGCCCCAGGGCTGAGGCCAGCCTCCACGAGCACCCACACATGCGTGCATGTCAAGCCTTCCAGGTGATTCTGATGTACCCTAGGTATGAGAACAGCTGTCTTAGGTTAACTCTCTAGACTTCCCAATTCTCTGGGCAGGCTTCTTGAGCACAGGCGTTTTTCATTATCAATGCTACTCCCCCACTAGGGAAACAGTCATTAAGGGGAGTGGAATGTAAATATTAATTTTTTGAAAGGGTGAAACAAAGTAACTTTTTAAATTGAAATGCAGTTGATTTAAATATTGTGTTAGTTTCAGGTGTACAGCAAAGTGATTCAGTTATTTATATATATATTTTTTTTCCATTATAGGTTATTATAAGATCCTAATATAGTTCCCTGTGCTATACAGTAAATCCTTATTGTTTATCTATTTTATATATGGTAGTGTGTATCTGTTAATTCCATATTCCTAATTTATCCCTCCTTCCAACCCTTTGGTAACCATAAATTTGTTTTCTATGTCTGTGAGTCTGTTTCTGCTTTGTAAATAAATTCACTTGTATTATTTTTCAGATTCCACATGTAAGTGATATCATATAATATTTGTCTTTCTCTCTTTGACTTACTTACTTAGTATGATATTCTCTAGGTCCATCCATGTTGCTGCAAATGGAAATATTTCATTCTTTTTTATAGCTGAGTAACATTCCATTGTATACGTATACCACATCTTCTTTATCCATTCCTCTGCTGATGGACGTTTAGGTTGCTTCCATGTCTTGGTTACTGTAAATAGTGCTGCAATGAACATTGGGGTGCGTGTATCTTTTTGAATTATGGTTTTCTCTGGATATATGCCCAGGAGTGGGATTGCTGGATCATATGGTAGCTATATTTTTAGTGAAACAAAGTAACTTTAAGGTTAAGAAACTGGTGTCCTGCCTAGTGTTAGAATTAGACCTGGAATTAGACCTGGGTCCTCAGTGTGTTATTAAATTTCTATTTGATTCTAAGCAAGTTATTAATCTCTTTCCCTAATTCCAAATTCTTAAAATAATAATATATCATTTAAAATGTTTTTGGCTTCAAGGAACAGAAAGTCCAAATGAGACTGACTTAAAACATGAAGTCATTTATTGTTTATTAAAAAGAAGCTTGTAAGTGGGTGGTCCCACCTGATTCAGCAGCTCAGTGAATCTTCAAGGATAATATTGCTATTATTCATTCATCCATTTAATGAATATTTATTGAGTGCCTACTGTGCATTTATTCAGGAGTCCCCTCTGTGGATACAAAAATAAATTTGATCCATATTGAAAGAGAGGATTATGCCATAAACATATATGGGCTTTATGAACATGCAGCTAAATTCTATAAAACCGTTATATTTGCTAAATCTGCCTGCTTTATCTTTAGATCCCTTTAAATTGTGCCAAAATTTACAGGCATGATAACTTTCCTTACGCTGTGGGCCATGAGCAAGATCAAACTACACCACTAACTTTTCTAAAAACTTCTTTTCTGGTGTAGGTGACAGATCATGCCGATGGGAAACACGTCATTGTCCAATTCCATGAATGGCAGGCTGGGACTGGACTGATTCTTTCTCGAGCTCGGAAACTTCCGATCGCTACAGTCTTTACCACTCACGCCACACTGCTTGGGAGGTATCTCTGTGCAGCAAACATCGATTTCTACAACCATCTTGATAAGGTAATTAGTCCTTCCACCTTCCCCCCTCACCACCTTTCTTTCCGGTCCTTGAAGCTGAAGGATGGGAAGTATTGACCTTCGTCTTTCATCTGTCATCCAGATGGCAGAAATGCCCTTTTAACCAATCAATATTCATGACAAAGCCTCCCCTGAGCTGACTGAGAGCTCATATAGTTTAACTTTGTTCAGAGTGCAGTAGAGTGTAGCAGGGAGAGGCCAGATGGCTGTCCACTTTGGAGCAATAGACCCAAGATCCAAAGGGATCTGGTGGGAGTCAGACACTGCGGATGTGAGGTCGGGCTGCTGTCTACTCTGAAGCTTGGCAAATGCTGTGAGGACCCTGGATCTGCATGCAGATCTGAGTGGCAGGTGCATGGCAGGGAATCTAGCCATCAACTTGTACTATGAGCCTTACTTCCTCCACCCTTCAAGTGAGCAAAGGTCAGATTTCTGCTGTGACTCTGCAGTGAGTTATAGGTGGAGCTTTATGGGGGTCTAGTAAAACAGAGTTATCAAAGACAGGGATGTGGGGCTTTCTTGGTGGCGCCGTGGTTAAGAATCCACCTGCCAATGCAGGGGACATGGGTTTGAGCCCTGGTCCGGGAAGATCCCACATGCCGCGGAGCAGCTAAGCCCGTGCACCACAACAACTGAGCCTGCGCTCTAGAGCCCGTGAGCCACAACTACTGAGCCTGTGTGCTACAACTTCTGAAGCCCACTGGCCTAGAGCCCGTGCTCCGCAACAAGAGAAACCACCTCAATGAGAAGCCCGCACACCACAACGAAGAGTAGCCCCTGCTTGCCGCAACTAGAGAAAGCCTGCGCGCAGCAACTAAGACCCAACACAGCCAAAAATAAATAAACAAATTAATTTTTAAAAAATTAAAAAAAAAGAAAATAAAATGAAACAAAATGAATTCGGAGAGTATTAAGATGAAATTAGTACAAGATAATGAAAAAAAGATGAATGAAAGGATGTACGAGTAAGAAATATATCTCTGAAAAAAAGAAAAAACAGGGATTTGGATCTTTGGTGACTAAACAGTTGGTTTTGCTTATCTTAGAAGACTGCCTTATTCTATGACCCAGAGTCATTCAGTTTTGACTTCTTTCTTCTATTTTCCATCTGTTCAATCAGATTAATAAAAGTATGTTTCTCATATCATCCTGTCAGTAATAGTGATCAAGCATTTGAGTACCATAAAGTCAGGAGTTTTGCAGATTTGGTATCTATGCTGCCAATTAAATCAATTTAGCATTTCAGGGTTCTGTTTCACTATCAGGAACATTAGGAAGTTGGAAAGTTGATTTCTAAAGACTCCCCCAGTTTAAAAAAGTTCTAGAATTCTATGAAACAGAATGCATGCTTGTGTGAGTGTGTGTATGTTTGTGTGTGTTTGTAACATATGAATAATACTACTCAGATAACGAGAGCAGAAAATTATACTACCATCTCGGAGACATTTTGAGCACAGGAAAGTTCTTTCAGACAAACTTTAACATTTGCAAAGCAATGAATGGTCCTAAAGAGAGCTTGCCTATAAAAAGATCAGCTGAACCTGAAGGTCAAATTGTAAACATTAGATGTATATTTAAAATAAAGTCACCAAGGAATTCAAAAAGTCAGGAGATCAGGGAGATTTCCTAATGGTAGACTAATAAAGGCAAACCAGTGATCTGTGATAAACTCAACCACTGTGTTTCCTGGAGAAGAGCAGACTTTGATTTTTGTGAAAGAGAAAATATTACAGAGGTGTATCAAATATTTCAGGCATATCAAATATTTCACAGCAGAATACTTAGGAGCAATGTATGAAACAATTAATAAAAACAATTCAGAATATTCATCAGATTTTATTCATCGTTTTTAAGGAACAAAACCATTATAATATATAGTTATATATTATAACTTTATCTGCTCAATAAAAGGTCAGTGTTTATATCACACTATCTTCAAATATGATTATATATCTCCCTAGCTTAAATCCCTCAGTTGTTGAAATATGGAAGCTTAGTCAGACCCCAGCCCATCTCTCTAGTAAAAAGTCCTGCTCAGCAGAGTGACTAGTAAATGAATAACAAGTAATTAAGAACTAGGTTTTAAGTTAAAAACTCATAATCATTATTCACAGGAAAGGCCCCCATATCAATTTCTACAGCAGACCTTCCAACGCTCACAGTAGGTTTAGAAATTCAGTGAAACAGCAAAACACCAAATTATATATATGAAAAGTTTTCAAAAGTTCAACATAAGAAATGAGTCATAAATTAGTCTTTGGTACAGGATCCACAGTCAGTGTCAGAGAGCTCTGACTCAGGCAAGTAGACATCGGGGGGAAATGAGAACAAGGATAAAAGCATTTAACTTTTATAAAAGCAGAAAGATTAGAACTATTTTACTCAAAGACATGAACTGAAAACATTTTTGGTTAATAGCCGATTCATAGGGACCTTGATGTTTGTTTATGTTTTGACTTAAATGTATTAGTTAAAATAGCATTGCAACTATTTTCAGCCAGCATATGAATTTTCTGAGACTCTCCATGAAGATGTTTCAAAATTCATTCTTATTGGTCCTGCCATTGGTCAATCGTCTCCTCAATGATAGTGATTGAATACCTAATGCTTTAGATAAAAGGGGGTTTGGCTTTTTTTTTTTAAAGTTAAGATACCCAGAATAATGGATGATTACACTATCTAACACACCATCTAATTAAAGTAACTGTACACTCCTTGAAGTTTCACGGTGTTGGGAGTTATATAGCATGGAAAAGCATTTGTCTTTTCTCTTTGTCAGGTTTTCTTTAGTGAATAGGAAGGATAATACTTATCCTTACTTTCAGTATCAAGTTTAATGTCAGCTTTGTTTCATTGCTTATGGAAAAAAATATGATAAAGACCTTGGGGAATGGAATTAGCTCAACATTTATAAAATAAGTAAAAGGATAATTAAAATGCCAAAAAAATCAAGAGTTCTCTATGATTATAGCAAAGGGGAAATATCATTTACATAGGGGGTTAAATGGCAGTTTAGAAGCACAGATGAAGTAAACAGCACTTTTTGTAAGCATAAGTAGCTATGTGCTTTAGTAATGGGTTTAATAGAAATTTATCATTATTTCTTTTGTGGTCATAAAATTTCACACAGCCTTGAGGAAAAACAATATGAGAAATATGTGATTTTGTTTTGCTCGTGTAGAAGGATCGGTGTAAGCAAATGTGTATGTGCGTGTGTTTTGTTTTGTGTTCACAGTTTAACCTAGACAAAGAGGCTGGGGAAAGGCAGATTTATCACCGGTATTGCATGGAGCGTGCCTCAGTCCATTGTGCTCATGTATTCACCACTGTTTCTGAAATAACAGCAATAGAGGCAGAACACATGCTGAAGAGAAAGCCTGGTAATTATTATCCCTGAGTTTGTCACCGATCTATGAGAATTTTGTTTGAAACAAAAATGCGTAAAATAATAATAAGAGGAAAAATTGCATTCACTATTACCACTCAAATCTTTACACATATTTTAATTCTCATTTTCAGTAGCTTTGTTGAACACTAAGCTATATCTGGAACATACTAGTGTACAATCTGTGCTTGTCGAATAGTCTATGCTTAAAATGCCCTAGTTCTGAACTGGATTGTCATAATGACTTCCTGTGTGTAAGCAAGCTGAGTTGATTTTTCTATTTTAAGAAAATGAAAGTCCAGAAAATATCAGAAATGTGAGTGATACTACCCTAGTCCTACATCTTAGAACATCGCCTCATTGGTCCTATTTGGTAGAAACCTGTTGTTTTACTTCTCCCAAGATTTTCTTGTTTTTCTGAGAACTATCCCCAGACCCATCCAGAGGTTGCAATGCCAAGAGGCATGTTCATAAAACATGACACTGTCACCTGACCACAGCTGATTGGTCCAGAGGTAGACATCTGACATAAGCTGGACCAATCAGAATGCTCTCATAAGAAGGAGTCTAAACAGATGAGTCTGTTTGAATGCAGTCTTGTATGACAGAAATGTCACCTTGGAAGCTGTTAGCAGTGTCCATTTTCCCATTATGCTGCATGAGATGCAAAGAAAGTTAAACTACAGTGAAGTACAATAAGAAGCAGAAACAGTTTGAGAGAGAGAGAACTCTATACTTTCCACAGTGATTTAGACCATGGTTTAAACTAATTCCTGAGGCCCAGCTAAGTCTTTGCTATGAGACACTCCAGCATCTTATTAATAAATCCCTCCTTATTATACTAAGTGTTAGTAGGTTTCTGTTACTTGCAACCAAACAGTCCTAATTAATACATCCTCCTTGCTTGATTGCTGTGGTCTTGTCTCTAGTTGTCTTTCTTTCAGATACCGGTTGAATATCAGAGAAAGCATTTCAAAGTTTTAGATAATGAAAAAAGAAGAATCCAAGTAATTTGAATAGTGGCAGCCTCAAGATCCTATGCTATTCTTTTTTCTTTCCAAGGGTTCTCTTGGATTCACTTGGGTTCTCACTCTTATGTCTCTTACAGGAGTTTTCTACATCAATATGCTCACTTGTTTCTTGGATCTTCCTTTTTTCCCCTATCTTCAGTATCCTTTTCTGTGCTTACAAAAATGCTTTGTTTTTTCCTATTCTAAAATAAAAATTTCTCTTGATGGCACTACTCTGTCAGATGTCTACACAATCTCATCCTCCCTCCTTTTGTTAAATATTTTAGAAAAATAATCCATAGTTCTTCCACCTAGTCACAGCCCCTTCAACTCTAATTTCCAACCTCCAACACTTGGTCTAAAATTGCTTTTTCAAAAGTCACCAAGTTCAGAATTCTGTAATTTTCTTTATGTTCCTTGACATTCTTTAGCAGTTAAAGGTGGCAGATACCTCTGTCATTCCTTACTTTTCATGACATTACATATTCTAAGTTTTCTCAAATATGATTCTTTTCTGGTGTCTCTAATAGTTTCTCTACTATCTTCCATCTTTTAAAAGCAGACATTCTCCATGATCAGATTCTGGATCCTGCTTTCTCTATATACTATTTTCTTAACTTCCTGTTTTCTTAAGGAGATTGCCGTAGGATAGGGGTGAAAACTGTGGACTTGTTGCCAAACTGCCTGAATTCAGTATCAAAAATGACTTTGTGTTGAATATATGTCACTAGCTGTATGACACTGTGAAAGTTGCTTAAGCTCTCTTTGCCCTAATTGCATAATGGAGATGATAATACTATCTCTTATCTAGAATTGTTGCAATGATTAAATAAGTTACTACATGGGAAGAACTCAGATCAGTGCCTGGTTCACTGTAAAGGTTCAGAAAATGACAACGATTATTATTTTGTATGGATCAGAATTTTCCCAAGCTCTCATCTCTGTTTCTGCTAACTTCACTTGGAGGTTCTATTAGAACTATAAACCCCATAAGCTACTCCATTTCTGACTAGTAAAAGAATCACGCGGTGGCTCTGATTGAAATTGTGAGATCCCTGATGCTTTGTGGTTCAAGAAGGTCCACAGACTTTTAATGGATTATTAAACACAAAATTTTTCCCAAGAGCATTCTGAGAAAAAGCATCATATAGCACATCATGACTTTGTATTTTTTAGTTTTCCTTGAAGTCTTCTCCAGTTAAAAGTATAACCACAGCTAAAAGGTGTGGGCATAGCTCCAGAGCAAGAGGGAAATGTTGGCTGGATCAAAAGCTTATATAGGGCCAGATATTTTTAATAATATTAACATATGCTAATTGGCAAAGCCTTATTTATTACTGCATTATTATACTTTGACCATAAATTCCACTCAAAATCATTTCTGATGTTGAAAAGATGATTTTTTTTAAAATATTGGAGAGAGGGCAACATTATAAATTTACTAATTACAAATATACAATTAAATACATCTGCTTTGAAACTTGAAAATAATGTACATTAAAATGATTGCCCTCATGGATTATATACTGAAAAGTTTTTATTCTTTGTTGAAGCGAAAAACTCCCAAATGAATTATCTCCAGTTGAAGAATGCCAATACATCCGGCAGCGCATGCATTCCCACATTTACTATAAAATCACTTATTGTCCTCCTTTCACCTAACGTTTGGTAGTTTGGATTTGTGAAAAACTCGAAGGCACAGTTCTATTCAAAACCATCTGATTTTGTTCAGAGATGTAAATTTTACAAAGAGAATCAACGTCCCTGTAAGAATTTTTTGATTTTGTTGTAGAACTGTACCATCTGTCCGAACTTCACAATTTGGATAATTCTTAGAAGATGTAGGGTTTGTGATGTCATCTTAAAGAGGTGTCATATAAATGAACTAAATTTGACATTGTAATGTCAACAAAACAAAATACTCTAGCCAGTGAGTGATTTCATGACATTTTTCCAGAAAGGTCACTGGGGTCCAAAGCTCCTGTAGACTTTTTTCAAACACACTAAGCACAGCTCTATACCCCAACCCAGTGTATAGATGCCAGGCTGCAGAGAGGGTGTTTTGCAAGAATATTCATCTTGAACCGATATGACTCTCAAAATCTATTATATGGAGTTTAGGGAATTTCTAGCAGTCCCCTTATGTGATGTGTGATGATGTGAATTATTCACAAGACAATGGATCCCAGGAGTGTCTACTGCATTCAGAACATTCAGTAAAATGGTTCAAAATTCTGTAGAATATTTTGACAGTGCATCTGTATAATACCATATGGACAAGACAGGTATGGAGTGTTCAGTTTTGATATAATAAGCACATTTTTCAGGTGGCCCTTGGCCAAGGTTGTTAGAATCATATTCCTTCTTCATGATTATAGTGAGTCATCGCATACGTGATATCACTGAAAGCTATATTCTGAATTGCTTCTCTCAAAGTCACTTCCACTTATCAAAGCAAAGAATGATCCAAAATCCCCTTGGTAAGGAGTCCCAGTAGCCCTCAAACCAGTAGAATAAACTTGCAACAAGAAACAGACTTCCCATGGTGATCCCTCAGAAATTAAAAAAGTACAAAGAAGCATCAGTGTCAGCTCTTTTGGATTTAATCATTGCTGCAGTATACTTCCAGCTTAGAACTAAGACCTGAGCCCTTCCTAAGGAAAAAAATTGGAAGAAAAATATGAGCAAATACTCCTTAAACTAGTTACACATCTGTAGTGAGGTGTACATGTTGTGCCACTACTAAAACCTGATGATAAAACAGGATACGGTACTGTGATGACAACATACGCACTCTAAATAAGACACCGAGGCAGCATTCAATTCCTTTTT
Source organism: Balaenoptera borealis (assembly GCF_965194805.1). NCBI lineage: Eukaryota > Metazoa > Chordata > Mammalia > Artiodactyla > Balaenopteridae > Balaenoptera > Balaenoptera borealis. Next base: position 18,333,937 of record NC_138870.1, on the reverse strand, counting down.
GGTGGCAAGCTCTTAGGGTTTTTTTTGTTGTTGTTTTTTGTTTGTTTGTTTGTTTTGTTTTTGTGCTGTCAACAACTGGTAGCCAATAATACTATTTTATTTTTTATATTTATTTTTTCATGATAAATAATATTTATTGAATGCTTGTTACGTGTCAGGCCCCATTCTAGTATTTTGTTCACATGAATAATCTCATTTCATCATCACAGTAGCCTAATGAGATAAGAACTATTATTATCCCTCCTTGCTATGAATGAGGAACCCAAGGCACAGAGAGGTCAAGTGACTATTCCAAAGCCAAACAGCTTGTAAGTGCTGCCATCTGGATGCAGCCCAGCCAGACCTGTTATTTTTTTAATTTAGTTTATTGAAGTATAGTTGATTTACAATGTTGTGTTAATTTCTGCTATACAGCCAAGTGATTCAGTTATACATATATATATATATATATACACACATATATATATACTTTCTTTTTTCATATTCTTTTCCATTTGTTTTATCACAGAATATTGAATATAGTTCCCTGTGTCATGCAGTAGGACCTTGTTGTTTCAATAGTACTATTTTAGATGCCCAAGGAATCATAACTCACTCTTGGTTCAGAATTCCTGAGCAATTAAACTTTCAAACTGTATGGAGATTCTATTTCCCAAAATTCTAAGTACGGAGTAACATTTCAATAAAGTAATATGGAAATTATTCATTCATCCAACAATTAGTTATTAAACACTGCTTCAAGCAATAGGAAAGGGTAAGTGGATAAACGCAAGTACCTACCTTCATAGAGCTTACATTCTGAAGGGAGGAGACAGGCAATAGACCAGATTATCAAATAAATGCACAATATGTTTGGGATAATGAGCGCCGTGGAGAAAAGTAAATCAGATAAGGGAATAGGGAGTGGAGGTGGAGGTGGTGGACATGTTTTGTTTTTGTTTTTTTCTTTATGTAGCGTTTCAGAGAAGTCCTCTTTGATTAGGTAAAATTTAAGGGAACAACAGATAAGACTCTAGTCTTCATCTATACAGGAGATACCTATATACCCAAGAGGGCAAAAAAGGAATGAAATAAGAAGTTACTTTCTTGGACTGTTACAACAATTCTGTGAGCTCTGTGCACAGCCAAGATAAGTTTCTTGCAATCTAATATTTTGCCTGCTCCAAAAACCAAGCAAGATATTTTATTTATTTTTATTCTTTTAATATTTAAAAAAAATTTTATACAATTTTTAAAGGTTACTTTCCACTTACAGTTATTAGAAAATATTAGCTATATTCCTCATATTGTACAACACATCCTTGAGCCTCTCTTACACCCAAGAGTTTGTACCTCCCAATCCCCCACCCCTATATTGCCCTCCCACCTCCCCACTGGTAACCACTAATTTGTTCTCTACATCTGTGAGTCCAAGCAAGAGATTTCAGACTAGAGTAGTTCTGGTTTCCACAATGCAGTTGTTCTTCAGTTTCTACAATGTTTTTCATTTACAAAATCTTTTGTTTACGCAGTTGCTTTACTACCTAGAGAAAAAAGAGACGATCCAGGGAGCTGGATTAGCTATATGTAATTAAGAATATCAAATTTCTTTTCTTTTTCCTTATTTCAAAGGCATCCATGTGGTAAGAAATTTTTTGCCCACCCAAATTCTGAATTTATTCTGTTTTTTTTTTTAAAATATTGTATGGTCTTAGTGGGAGGTAAGACCCTACTTTCCACCACAAAAGTCAAAGGAGGACAAAATGTGATTTTTTCCCCCCTGTTTCTGAGCAGATAGGAAGCAAACGAGAGATTCAGGATCAGTCAGTCAGATGCTTCTGCCAGGATTTTGAATAATGAGAAAATAGTGCAAAGAGGCCAGGGCAGTTGGAGAATATACATTTTCTTCAGTGGCAGGGAGAAACCCAACACAAAAATAAGAAAGTGTCTGTTTCCACACATTCTTACCAACAATGACTTTCTTACTTTTTTAGTCTTCGCCAATTAGATATGTAAAAAATGGTATGGCATATCCATTTGTCTTTGAATACTGAGTTTTAACATTTTTTACCAGTTTGTTTGACAATGGTATCTAATCTTCTATTTATCTATGAGGTTTTTTTTTTCTATCAGGATGTCTCTTTTTTCTTACTGATTTTTAAGAATTGTACACATGCATACACACACACATCTATGCTTTAAATGTCGCATGTTTCAATTTGTCACCTGCGATTCAGTATCGTTATTAATAGTGTTGCAGTTATTGACTTTTGAGTCCATGCTAATGCCTTAACATGAACTCTAACTGCCATCTTTTGGTCAATATTTTCCCTGTGTGTTGGCATTACCTACCCTCAGAAAGATGGATGACACTGACGTTATCTTCTACTTGGGGACACTAGTGAGAAATTAGGAATCAATGTTGCTTCCTGAGGGAGAGAGAAAAATTGGGGGACAGAAGTACAAGGGAGATTTTTCAAAGTATATATTTTGAATTCTTGAAACTTGAATGATGCGAGTTTATTGCTTATATAAACAAATTAATCATGTTTTTATAACTAATTTAATTAATGAAAACACTGAGTTCAGAGCAATACCAACTCTAGAGTGGAACTGCTCACAAACTGAAGAGAGCCTTACTAATATAGTAAACATTGAAAGGATCATTTTAAACATTATTTGTAATAATTAGATTCCAGATAAATATTTTTACTCTAGAAACAAAGCTACAATTTTAATTATGTCATTACGTGTGTCCATATGATTCCATATCTATCAATGAAACATAAAAACATTTTTTTTTTTTTTTTTGAAACTTACGTCTTAAGCCACGTAGGCAGTGGGGTGCTGGAACCAGCTCATCCTGGCTCACAAGAACCAATTATTAAATTTCAGGAAATTTGTGAGCTGATTGCTAAACACAGACATTATTAAAAATTAAATTATGTAGACCAGAGCAACAGCCAGCTCTACCCACCACCAGTCCCTCCCATCAGGAAACTTGCAAAAGCCTCTTAGATAGCCTCATCCACCAGAGGGCAGACAGCAGAACAAAAACCACATTCACAAAATGTGGAACAAAAACCGCATTCACAAAAAGATAGACAAGATGAAAAGGCAGAGGGCTATGTACCAGATGAAGGAACAAGATAAAACCCCAGAAAAATAACTAAATGAAGTGGAGATAGGCAACCTTCCAGAAAAAAAATTCAGAATAATGATAGTGAGGATGATCCAGGACCTTGGAAAAAGAATAGAGGCAAAGACTGAGAAGATGCAAGAAATGTTTAACAAAGATCTAGTAGAATTAAAGAACAAACAAACAGAGATGAAAAATACAATAACTGAAAGGAAAACTACACTAGAAGGAATCAATAGCAGAATAACTGAGGCAGAGGAATGGATAAGTGACCTGGAAGACAGAATGGTGGAATTCACTGCTGCAGAACAGAATAAAGAAAAAAGAATGAAAAGAAATGAAGACAGCCTAAGAGACCTCTGGGACAACATTAAACACAACAACATTCACATTATAGGGGTCCCAGAAGGAGAAGAGAGAGAGAAAGGACCCGAGAAAATATTTGAAGAGATTATAGTCGAAAAACTCCCTAACATGAGAAAGGAAATAGCCACCCAAGTCCAGGAAGCAGAGAGAGTCCCATACAGGATAAACCAAAGGAGAAACATGCTGAGACACATAGTAATCAAATTGGCAAAAATTAAAGACAAAGAAAAATTATTGAAAGCAACAAGGGAAAAATGACAAATAACATACAAGGGAACTCCCATAAGGTTAACAGCTGATTTCTCAGCAGAAACTCTACAAGCCAGAAGGGAGTGGCATGATATACTTAAAATGAGGAAAGGGAAGAACCTACAACCAAGATTATTCTACTCATCAAGGATCTCATTCAGATTCGATGGAGAAATCAAAAGCTTTACAGACAAGCAAAAGCTAAGGGAAGTCAGCACCACCAAACCAGCTCTACAACAAATGCTAAAGGAACTTCTCTATGTGGGAAACACAAGAGAAGAAAAGGACCTACAAAAACAAACCCAAAACAATTAAGAAAATGGTAAGAGGAACAATACATATCGATAATTACCTTAAACATGAATGGATTAAATGCTCCAGCCAAAAGACACAGGCTTGCTGAATGGCTACAAAAACAAGACCTGTATATATGCTGTCTACAAGAGACCACTTCAGACCTAGGGACACATACAGGCTGAAAGTGAGGGGATGGAAAAAGATATTACATGCAAATGGAAATCAAAAGAAAGTTGGAGTAGCAATACTCATATCAGATAAAATAGACTTTAAAATAAAGAATGTTACAAGAGACAAGGAAGGACACTACATAATGATCAAGGGATCAATCCAAGAAGAAGATATAACAATTATAAATATATATGCACCCAACAGAGGGGCACCACAATACATAAGGCAGCTGCTAACAGGTCTAAAAGAGGAAATCGATAGTAACACAATAATAGTGGGGGACTTTAACACCTCACTTTCACCAATGGACCGATCATCCAAACAGAAAATTAATAAGGAAACACAAGCTTTAAATGAAATAATAGACCAGATAGATTTAATTGATATTTATAGGACATTCCATCCAAAAACAGCAGATTACACTTTCTTCTCAAGTGCGCACAGAACATTCTCCAGGATAGAGCACATCTTGGGTCACAAATCAAACCTCAGTAAATTTAAGAAAATTGAAATCATATCAAGCATCTTTTCTGACCAAAACACTATGAGATTAGAAATCAATTACAGGGAAAAAACCGTAAAAAACAGAAACACATGGAGGCTAAACAGTACCTTACTAAATAACCAAGAGATCACTGAAGAAATCAAAGAGGAAATCAAAAAATACCTAGAGACAAATGACAATGAAAACACAACCATCCAAAACCTGTGGGATGCAGCAAAAGCCATTCTAAGAGGGAAGTTTATAACTATACAAGCCTACCTCAAGAAACAAGAAAAATCTCAAATAAACAATCTAACCTTACACCTAAAGGAACTAGAAAAAGAAGAAAAAACAAAACCCAAAGTTAGCAGAAGGAAAGAAATCATAAAGATCAGAGCAGAAATAAATGAAATAGAAACAAAGAAAACAAGAGCAAAGATCAATAAAACAAAAAGCTGGTTCTTTGAGAAGATAAACAAAATTGATAAACCATTAGCCAGACTCATCAAGAAAAAGAGGGAGAGAACTCAAATCAATAAAATTAGAAATGAAAACGGAGAAGTTACAACAGACACCGCAGAAATACACAGCACCCTAAGAGACTACTACAAGGAACACTATGCCAATAAATTGGACAACCTGGAAGAAATGGACAAATTCTTAGAAAGGTATAACCTTCCAAGACTGAACCAGGAAGAAATAGAAAATATGAACAGACCAATCACAAGTAATGAAATTGAAACTGTGATTAAAAATCTTCCAACAAACAAAAGTCCAGGACCAGATGGCTTCACAGGTGAATTCTATCAAACATTTAGAGAAGAGCTAACACCCATCCTTCTCAAACTCTTCCAAATAATTACAGAGGAAGGAACACTCCCAATCTCATTCTATGAGGCCACCATCACCCTGATACCAAAACCAGACAACGATACTACAAAAAAAGAAAATTATAGACCAGTATCACTGATGAATATGATGCAAAAATCCTCAACAAAATACTAGCAAACAGAATCCAACAACACCTTTAAAGGGTCATACACCAGGGTCATATGACCCTGGTCATATCCCAGGGATGCAAGGATTCTTCACTATACAGAAATCAATCAATGTGAGACCCCATATTAACAAATTGAAGAATAAAAACCATATGTTCATCTCAGTAGATGCAGAAAAAACTTTTGACAAAATTCAACACTCATTTATGATAAAAACTCTCTAGAAAGTGGGCATAGAGGGAACCTACCTCAACATAATAAAGGCCGTATACGACAAACCCACAACAAACGTCATTCTCAATGGTGAAAAACTGAAAGCATTTCTTCTAAGATCAGGAACAAGACAAGGATGTCCACTCTCACCACTCTCATTCAACATAGTTTTGGAAGTCCTAGCCACAGCAATCAGAGAAGAAAAAGAAATAAAAGGAATACAAATTGGAAAAGAAGTAGTAAAACTGTTGCTCTTTGCAGATGACGTGATACTATACATAGAGAATCCTAAAGATGCCACCAGAAAACTACTAGAGCTAATCAATGAATTTGGTAAAGTACCAGGACACAAAATTAATGCACAGAAATCTCTTGCATTCCTATACACTAATGATGAAAAATCTGAAAGAGAAATTAAGGAAACACTCTCATTTACCATTGCAACAAAAAGAATAAAATACCTAGGAATAAACCTACCTAGGGAGACAAAAGACCTGTATGCAGAAAACTATAAGACACTGATGAAAGAAATTAAAGATGATACCAACAGATGGAGAGATATACTATGATCTTGGATTGGAATAATCAGTATTGTGAAAATGACTATACTACCCAAAGCAATCTACAGATTCAATGCAATCCTATCAAATTACCAAAGGCATTTTTTACAGAACTAGAACAAAAAAATCTTAAAATTTGTATGGAGACACAAAAGACCCCAAATAGCCAAAGCAGTCTTGAGGGAAAAAAACGGAGCTGGAGGAATCAGACTCCCTGACTCCCTGACTATACTACAGTAATCAAGACAATATGGTACTGGCACAAAAACAGAAATATAGATCAGTGGAACAAGATAGAAAGCCCAGCGATAACTCACGCACCTATGGTCAACTAATCTATGACAAAGGATGCAAGGATATACAATGGAGAAAAGACAGTCTCTTCAATAAGTGGTTCTGGGAAAACTGGACAGCTACATGTAAAAGAATGAAATTAGAACACTCCCTAACACCATACACAAAAATAAACTCAAAATGGATTAGAGACCTAAATGTAAGACTGGACACTATAAAACTCTTAGAGGAAAACATAGGAAGAACACTCTTTGACATAAATCACAGCAAGATCTTTTTTGATCCAACTCCTAGAGTAATGGAAATAAAAACTAAAATAAACAAATGGCACCTAATGAAACTTAAAAGCTTTTGCAAAGCAAAGGAAACTACAAACAAGATGAAAAGACAATCCTCAGAATGGGAGAAAATATTTGCAAACAAATCAACGGACAAAAGATTAATCTCCAAAATATATAAACAGTCCATGCAGCTCAATATTAAAAAAACAAACAACCTAATCCAAAAATGGGCAGAAGACGTAAATAGACTTTTCTCCAAAGAAGACATGCAGATGGCCAAGAAGCACATGAAAAGCTGCTCAACATCACTAATTATTAGAGAAATACAAATCAAAACTACAATGAGGTATCACCTCACACCAGTCCGAATGGGCATCATCAGAAAATCTACAAACAACAAATGCTGGAGAGGGTGTGGAGAAAAGGGAACTTTCTTATACTGTTGGTGGGAATGTAAATTGATACAGCCACTGTGGAGAACAGTATGGAGGTTCCTTAAGAAAACGAAAAATAGAATTACCATATGACCTAGCAATCCCACTACTGGGCATATACCCAGAGAAAACCATAATTCAAAAAGACACATGCACCCCAATGTTCATTGCAGCACTATTTACAATAGCCAGGTCATAGAAGCAACCTAAATGCCCATCGACAGACGAATGGATAAAGGAGATGTGGTACATATATACAATGGAATATTACTCAGCCATAAAAAGGAACGAAATTGGGTCATTTGTATATACGTGGGTGGATCTAGAGAGTGTCATGCAGAGTGAAGTAAGTCAGAAAGAGAAAAACAAGTATCGTATATTAACACATATATGTGGAACCTAGAAAAATGGTACAGATGAACCGGTTTGCAGGGCAGAAATAGAGGCACAGATGTAGAGAACAAACGTATGGACACCTAGGGGGGAAAGTGGCAGGGGGTGGTGGTGGTGGTGGGATGAATTGGGAGATTGGGATTGACATGTATCGGCTGATGTGGATAAAATGGATGACTAACAAGAACCTGCTGTATAAAAAAATAAATAAAAGAAAAAAATTAAATTATGTAAACTTACAATTAAATATTATACTAAAAACTAAATTAATACTCAAAAGACATCAATTCCTAATTATTTTACTACATTTTACCGTGATCAATACTCTCGTTTATGTCTATTGCATTTGTACGGTGGAAATAGTATGTAACGGTGTTACTTTGTATCTCTTTCCAATTCTGTATTCACATTAGTAGCTTGAAATCAGTCATGGTGGGAGTATTTACGCCATGGAGATGGGCAAATACTTCTAATAAAACATCTTTCTCTCTCTCTCTCTCTCTTTTTTCCTGGAGTGCTGGTTACCACTGCATGTAGGCCTCTATGTGGGAGGTTATTCTGCACTAGAAATACAGATGTTAAAAGACCTCATTGACCTAATTCTTTAGGCTAATAAACTGAGACAATTAATTTCAAGACATCTTTTTTTTAACTTATTTTCTTGACGTATAGTTGTTAGTTTCTGCTGTATGGCAAAGTTATTCAGATATGTATATATATATATCTTCTTTTTCACAGTCTTTTCCATTGTGGTGTATTATAGGATATTGAATATAGTTCCCTGTGCTGTACAGTAGGACCTTGTTGTTTATCCATTCTACATATAATAGTTTGCGTCTGCTTATCCCAAACTCCCAATCCAATTCTGTTCTCTATGTCTGTGAGTCTGTTTCTGTTTCGTGGATGAGTTCATTTATGTCATATTTTACATTCCACATATAAGTGATATCACACAATATTTGTCAAGACACATCTTTTATTTTTAATTGTTTGTGAAGCAGTGAGAAAATTCCAGAGGAATTAAAGTCATAATAATGTGGTATTCATAAACAGTCTTGCCTTCTCCCTCTTTGTGGACAGTACAGCTGCCTGACATAGAGGATAAGGATGTAGACTCCTGAGCTAGGCCGCCTTGGCTTTAAACTCCCAATCCATCCTTCCCCCACCCTTCACTCCCTTGGCAACCACAATTATGGTTATCTGACCTTAGCAGATAACCTCTCCGCAGGCCAGTTTCTTCATCTGCAAAATGGGGACAGTGAAAAGAACTTACTTCATATGGTTTAATGAAAATTAAATTAATAGAGTCTACAATAAAGTCTGGCTCAAAGTAAGCCTGAGAGAAATGTTATAGAAAGAGATACATTGTAAGAGGGGTCTGTCCGCTATCCTGATCAGTAGCAAATGCCCAATTACTTAGTAAAAAATCATAAGAACAGCAGTTCTTTTTAAAATTTTTTTTCACAACAAATGACCAAGAAGCCTGGGTTGATTTTGTGGAAGCATTTCAAGGGAATAGCCTGTTAACTGTAAAATATCCTTCAAAATGATAGCATACTTATACTTCTAGCTCAAATCTCCACTGCAAAAATCTTCATTGCCATGTGCTAATTTTTTTATTCCTTTTGTTTTTACTGCTACTATATACAATAACCCATGAATTCAACTCAGTAGGTGATTTCCACCATATACTCTGAGCAGTGCCTCTCTTTCTTATCACAGACAATATTCTGGAAAACCAAAAATGTCTCCCTGCCCAAGCAACAAAATCTTCTAGGTAGAAAGACTCAGCTACGTATTAGACCTAAAGGGCTACTTTTCCAATGTTCCGTATGGACAGAACACTTCCCACACATTTAACCAAAATAAAATGACAAGAGGTAGTTTAGTGCACAGCACAGTTAAAGCTACAACAGGTGGAAGCAGACCGCACAGACACTGCTGGTCCTCCTGACACGTGTGCTCTGGAACAGATTCTATTGACAACTCTGTGCCTCAGTTTCTGCCTCTGAAAATGCAGATAGACACCCCGGCTTTATTGGCTGTTGCAGGGATTAAATGAGTTACTTGCAAGGTGTTTAGAGCAGTGCCTGGTGCACAGCAAGTGATCAATAAATGAAAACTCTAACAATGACTATTTTTGCTATTCGTGTATTTCATAATACCCATCACTCAATGTTATTTCAGTCAGATAGTCTTGATTTTCTATGTCAGCAATTTATTATAAACTTTTATGAATTTTCAATTCTATGATAGTCAGAGACTAGAAATGTTAATAGACACCTAACTTGATAGATTTAACAATACTGTTTCGTTTTTCTTTTTTACAATGCTACCCTCTCTCAAAAGAGCTTTTTCGTGATGATTTTACTTTGCTTTTCCAGATGTAATTACTCCAAATGGCTTGAATGTTAAGAAATTTTCAGCAGTACATGAGTTTCAAAATCTCCATGCCATGTACAAGGCCAGGATCCAAGATTTTGTTCGAGGTCATTTCTATGGGTATGCTTTCCTTCACTGAAAAAAAATTAGTGTGTGATGTTAGGGATCTGGGGTATAGAGAAAACAGGGTTACTAAAGTAAATGTTTATCTTTCCTAGTCCCCTTTGTACTTTAACAGAACTCATGTGTACATTTTGTTGCTGTTGCTTTATTTCATTGGAACCTGTTTTGTTTTGTTTTAGTCATCTGGACTTTGATCTTGAAAAGACGTTGTTCCTCTTCATTGCTGGGAGGTATGAGTTTTCAAACAAAGGAGCTGACATCTTCCTAGAATCCTTATCCAGGCTAAATTTCCTGCTGAGGGTAAGAATGATCTAGAATGCCATACAGTATTTTTTTATAAGAGGACTTTCTTCTGTGGGAAGTAAAGAAACTTCTGGCTTCATAAATAGATTTCAAAAGAATATACGATTTTGAAGACTTAAAATGACAGCCTTATTCTAAAAGTGACTTTGGTCTTTCAATTAACATATTAGGATTGCCACACTGTTCGCGTGTGTATTTGTCTATGATGTCAGGTATTTTTTAAAGAGAGCCACAAGCTTACCACATATGTGCTATTTTTTTTTCAAGAATCATAGGAGCAACATTTTATTGGAAATGCTTCTAAAAGAATATTTTTATGTTAATTTTAACTTTTTCAATTTTTATTGAAATATAGTTGATTTACAATGTTTCAGGTATACAGCAAAGTGATTCAGTTATACACATATATAAATATATATACTCTTTTTTTTTACATTCTCTTCCATTATAGGTTATATATTTGCTATTTTTAAGATGACCATATAGCACCCCTTTTCCCACCTGTCCCCAAAGAGTTTGTAAACAATTGAAAGATAAATATAGAGAAATCAAGCAAACAGAGAACAAAGAGTATAAAACCTCACTTTTTTTAAAACCAATAAAAACTATAATGGAAGATATGGCTTGGGTGTATGGCATCAATAGGTTTCCTAATATTGGACCTTGGTATTAAACTTCTTGGTATTAGACATCCAATCACAGGCAGCTCTGGCCATTGCCATCCTCCCCAACCAGAGCATGTCTTCAGAAGAACATGTGCAACACGTCTGACAGCCAAGCAGTTTTCCTCTGTAGAACGGGGAAGACACTCACAAAATCTATTCCTATCCCAGCTCACTTGCCATGCCTCTTCCTTGAGATTGAAAGCCTTGAACTGTGAAACTAGGAGAGGTCCCACCACAAAGAAACAAGAAGGAGGGAAAGGAGATTCCCATCCCAACAAGGTGGAATCATTTTTTGCTCAGGAGGGTGGGGCTTTATAGGTTCCAAACTAATACAGCAATAAAACCTGTGCGAATAGAAGTGCCATGTCATAGCTACTGATGAAAGTTATTGGCTTATATTCGAATCCCATCACATAAAAATATAGAATAAGTAACAGGAAAATAGGGGAGACTAGTGTAGAAGTCCAATCTTATTGAGATACTGAGACAATCTAAACTTTCCTGAGCTCCGTACTGCTCTCCAGTTCAGTTTTTATTTCTTAGACATAGATTTAGCCTTGCCTTAGAGCAGACATTGTACCAAGTATGCTAAAAGATTTACTAAAACCACATTAATAAAAACCCAAGCCTGTAAAATAGGGTTGAAGGTCAGAAAGATTATTCAAGAATAAACTACAATAACCTTATTTCACAGTATTTCCTGATACGTATCTATTCAACAAGCTTTACAGATGGACTCACAACTATATCAAATATGTATTGTGTTTAGAGACATTATTAATCAATTTATCCATACCTTTATTAATTATGCACTTTATTCTTAGATGTCAAGTAAAAGCCAGTTTCTATTTTTCTAGACATCAAAGACAATTACAGTCTTTGGAGAAATTAAAAGAAGGCATTCTCTTTCCATATAGTACATTTATTCTTTAATGGCACATTGGCTACTTGTGGGGTGAGTTTCCTATTCTATGGCTCCTGTAAATGTTCAAATAGAATTTCAGGTCCTAGAGGGCAGAGACCACAGATTAGATGGTAAAGTGTCCCACATTCAGGAGTAAGTCATTTCAGAATACAAAAGCATTCATCTGTTCACAGTTTTAAGTTTATGCTTTCATTCCCACAGCTGTTTGGCATGTCATTTCCTTCTGAGAAATTCCAGGTCAATGGTATTTATTGGAATAGGAAAAGTAAGCAGATTGTAGAGTCAAAAAAACACCGGTTGACTCCCAGTTTTGCCAATAACCTCTGATAGGAGCTCAGACAAAATTTTGAAACTCTTGTGCCTCTCTTTTGAAATTAATGAGGAGAGTGATAGCGATTGTGCAGTTACTACCAGGCTTGGGTTAAGTTATGCGTTTAAAGCACCCAGCACGGTGCCTGCCACACCAAAAGTTCTGGGCACATGCTCGTTCCCTTACTTTAGGGCTAAAAAAACCAAAACGCAACATCATGAGAATCAAGACATTTAACAGAAAAATGTAAATAATCTATTTGTGCAAATCCATGTAAATTAGCTATAAGAAATAGAATAAACCCAAACGAAATCCTCATTAACTTTCCAACCTGAAATTTTAAAGAATATTAGCTCACATTTATGTTATTTTTTTAACCACAGAAAAGCACAGTGATATCAATAGCAATTGCTCTATATTTTAGATGATCGATGTCATGAAAATATTCTATGTGTGGATTTTTAAATTGTTAATTGACAAATCTTGATTGAATGCCATATTTAAATTAAAATTTCTGAAAAAGCCTCAAGACAGTGGGTGTAATTTTTTTGTCAATCATGAATAAGTATTCTTTTTATCTCAAGATATTCAAAGCACTCTTTTTCACAGTTTAAGGTCCATCTGTCACATGGTTTATTTTATCTTTGATAGTTGACTCTGTTGTGTTTTCTAATCCTTCATTAGATGCATAAAAGTGACGTCACCGTGGTGGTGTTTTTCATTATGCCTGCCAAGACAAATAATTTCAACGTGGAAACCCTGAAAGGCCAGGCAGTGCGAAAACAGCTATGGTAACCTCACATCTTGTACATGTTCTCAAGCAATAGACCTAAAGGGATTTTTTTAAGTGCATGATTTCTGATCTATTTCCTTAACCTGTTTTTTTTCATTAAGATTATTATAGCACACATACTACTTGGTTCTCTTCTCATTGGGCTACTAAATGTTAGATTATGTCATGCCTATAAAACTGTGTTAATATAGAAACATTGGAGTGAGCCACCATGGAAGGATAAGGCCTCTATAGCTATTTTTAAAGATGGGTTGAATTTAAAACAAAATTTTATTATGGAAATGTTAAAACATATGCCAAAGTAATGAGATTAGTATAATGCTCCCCTACCTGCCCACAGCCCAGATTCAACAATTATCAGCGTATTCCCGATATTACATCGATACCTCCATCCACTCCCCTTCCCTTCCCCTCACCCTCTCCTGATTATCATCAAGCAAAAAATTGTTACATTCTCTGCACTGGTCAGGGTGTTCAGCTGCCTCAGCTCTGGAGGTTTTAACTCAGGCTAAACTGGCAAATAGGAAAAGAACAGAAGAGGTGATACAGAAGAGACCTGTAATTTCAAAGCCTGCACTGACAAAACAACAGCACTGTCGTGGCAAAGAAAGACTTAAAACGGTGACATTGTTTAAGTTGTGAATCTTTCTGCTCATACAGGGACACTGCACATTCTGTGAAGGAAAAGTTTGGGAAGAAACTGTATGATGCATTATTAAGGTAGGTGCTTGGAACACTGAACACTTCAAACATTTAGGGCTTCACTATTCAGACTTAACCATTTAGACATTGTATTTATTTTGTTCCAACTATAAAGGAATCAGTAGCCTTTGAAGATGTTTTACATCGTGTGAGCAGATTTTGTTTAATCCTTCATCTGACAAATATTTGTAAACAGTTTGCACAAATGAGAACATATTTATATATACAGATAGGTTCTAGTTCAATGGAAATCTGATTAAGTGTTAATATGTCAGTCTGAAGCTGAGGGAGATTTCATGAGGTTTTTTTTTTATAATTTATTTATTTATGTTTGGCTGCATTGGGTCTTCGTTGCTGAGCCAGGCCTTTCTCTAGTTGCAGCGAGCGGGGGCTACTCTTTGTTGTGGTGCGCGGGCTTCTCATTGCGGTGGCTTCTCTTGTTGCGGAGCTCGGGCTCTAGGCGCCTGGGCTTCAGTAATTGTGGCTCGCGGGCTCTAGAGCGCAGGCTCAGTAGTTGTGGTGCACGGGCTTAGTTGCTCCGCGGCATGTGGGATCTTCCCAGACCTGGGCTCGAACCCGTGTCCCCTGCATTTGCAGGCAGATTCTTAAACACAAAGCCACCAGGGAAGTCCTTCATGAGATTTTAAGTCAAAATATATATTGACTTCATGTATATTAAATCTATATTTACTTATATATTAGATTAACATGTATTTATTAATTAACATTAATTAATGTTAGCTAACACATTTACTTAATAAGTAATATATAGTATTTAAATAAATAATAAATAAAATATATAAAATGTATAAGTAAAATAAAATCTAAATAAAAAATCAAATTAAAATGTATTATAAAATAATAATATGTACAAATTATATGGATTTTGTTACCATATGAAGAGAAAGCTGTGTTGTCTCCTGATGCATGGTGGCATCATTTCTTGTTACCGGTAAAAATATCAACTTATAGGTGGACAAGTTATGGCCACTGTAGAACACAGTACTTAGGGGTGGGCAAAACACAGTGAGAATGTCCTCCTGATCATCAACATGAATGCTTTAAAAATTAATTTCAATTTTCTTTTATGCCAGCAAAGGTGTTCTTTTATCAAACTTCCTCAAACTTTAGGAATTTGTGAGCTTCATCAGGAACCTTTGTTTGCTTTACATTTATTTTTAAATTGCTTGAAACGGTATCTAACACATAGGAAGCACTCAATTAGTGCCAGCTGTTTTTATTTTTATTATTAAAACTGTTTTCCCCACAGAGGAGAAATTCCTGACATGAACAATATTTTGGATCGAGACGATCTGACAGTTATGAAAAGAGCCATCTTTTCAACTCAGGTAATAAAGGAAAAAGTGCCCATCACTTCCCATAGTTGTTAAAGTCCATTTAGATCAATATCTTAATGTATTGGAGTGGGCTGATTTGGGAAATTTTTAAACCTGAGAGCTAGAAAAGTCATTCTTAGGTATTTACCTAAATGACGCCTTTGTAAGTTCTCTTTCTTCAGTGTATTTTCAGGACTCCTTTAAAAAAATCTCATGGAACTTGTCTTTGTATCTATTTAAAAAATTCATTTGGAACCAATATGTCCAATTGAAAAACGATGTATATTGCAATGACACTAAAAATACCTCCTAAAGTTTTCAAAAAGCATAGAATTCGGAGTCACTATAGAGAAAAGGTGACTGTTTCTCAGTCGAGTGGAATTATTATAAAAAAGGAAAGATAAGTGTGTTAGGCTTGTACGGGAATCTTGTCAATAACAGCGAGGCATCAGAGGACTGCCCCCTAGTGGGAACCGGCAGAGTAGCTCATCTGGAGTCAAGCTTCCAGGACATTTATTCCAAATAAGTCCCAGGAGCGCTCAAGAAGTCTAGGCTTTTCATAGAGTGGCTGCAGGTGAAAAACACAAGTACCGTATGTTCACAGTATGGGAAGGAAGTTCTTTATCCTGTTATCCTCCTCTTAGTGGCATGAAAGACCTTAGTAGTATTTCAGACCAGAAGGCATAAAGGTTGGATATCATGTCGCCAATGACGTATTGTTGAAATTAGTCACACTTGTTAATTCTTTTCACAAACTGACATTTTCTTCTCTCTGTTCCTTCAGCGGCGATCTTTGCCCCCGGTGACGACTCACAACATGATTGATGACTCCACAGATCCCATCCTCAGCACCATTAGAAGGATCGGGCTTTTCAACAGCCGTACAGACAGAGTCAAGGTACAACTAATTGTTTGCGTGGGGCACTTCAAAATCATACAGAATAGATTTTTTGAGAATTTATTAGAAGCATCCCTTTTTGGTTGTAACGTCTATCAGAAATATTGTAAATAATATTTTGTTTCCTGTCTTGAGCAATTAAAGAATGACTATTTTGGTATCATTCTTAAAAACTGAAGCCTATTTATGGCTTTGAGTTGTAATTTAGCTTTCATTTTCATTGTACAATACTGTCAGTAAGCATCAGGAAATGGTCTCATTTTTAATGAAACACATATAGTCTAAGAATTGCTTTATTAATGAATCTCTGAGATTAACATGAACTGTCTTTGTTTCTTCTTGATAAAGTTCAACTTAAAAGCAGAGTATGAGGAGCTTCCAGTTTCAGAGAATGTGGCTAATGATGGTTTTATGTAATTTTCTACTGACCAATTCATTCTTTTGACTCTTGGGTTTCTATGATGACAAGGGACAGGGTTAGGTACATGAATAAGACTTGGTTTCTGCCACCGTGGAGCTTAATCTCTGTGATGTTTACTGAGGGCATGTAATGTTCTAGGCATGGGAGACAAGGGTGAACGTGTCAACAGATAATTGCTTATCCTTACTCACTTCCATTCACCAGCATTCAAGATCAAGTTGTCACAAGCTTTTACCAATCTTTTTGAAGGGAAAGGTCTCACCGTCCCTTCTTTCTTTCACCTTTAGCAGATCTTATGAGTCCCTTCATACTGGCCTCGAATATAGATTTTGACCCATTCTTACTTCTTTTCCTTCAGATTCTAAGGGTTTTTCTGGGATCTTATTTCCTCCCACACTCTTAGGAAATGTGCCCTGTTTACCCTTCTTCATATTGTAGGCTTACTAGCTCCTTCCCTTGCTGTCTACAAATATTTCTTAAATTTTTCCACATGAAAAAACAAACTTTGCCTTAAGCCTGTCGCCTCTTGATGATTCTAAATGTTTTTCTACTCTTCTCTGCAAAGTTTCTTGGGAAAATATAGTCTATTCTTAAATGTATTTCTCATCCTGCACTCACTCGTTAATGTAGGTATGAGTGGATATAATGGAGACAAATTAAGGACCAACTGCAACAGTACAGGTGAGGGATGCTGAGGGCCTCTTCCAGAGACCTTATCAGAAGTGCTGGAGAGAATGGAATAATGGGAGAAATGGTTGCCTGCAGAACGGACCATACTTCAGTGACCAGTGGATGCTGAGAGTGAGAAAGAGGGAGAAGGCAAGGCTTCAGTATGTAACCCGTACTTTCTAAAAACTAAGGAAAGGCTTCAAAAGAAGTTGGTTTGAGGGTCATGTCATGAATGGAGTTCAGTTTTTGATAGATTGAGTTACATGTGAGATATTCAAGTTGAGATGCTTAATACGTACTTGGAAATCATGGGTCTGGGGTTTATAAGGACAGTTGTGAGGGGAGCTATTGGCGTGTGGGCAGTAGTGGAGACCAAGGAATGACGACCCTGCCATGCTGGAAGACCAGGTGGAATGAATGAAGGAAAGTGTTGAGCCAAGGAAACCTCAAGAGTTAAGAGGGGGGACTTCCCTGGTAGTGCAGTGGTTAAGAATCCACCTGCCAATGCAGGGGACACGAGTTCGATCCTACATGCTGCGGGGCAACTAAGCCACAACTACTGAGCCTGCTCTCTAGAGCCCGCGAGCCACAACTACTGAGCCCGCGTGCCACAACTACTGAAGCCCGTGCGCCTAGGGCCCATGCTCCACAACAAGAGAAGCTACCACAAGGAGGAGCCTGTGCACCGCAACGAAGAGTAGCTCCCGCTCGCTGCAACTAGAGAAAGTCCGCGTGCAGCAACGAAGACCCAACACAGCCAAAAATAAATAAAATAAAAAATAAATAAATTTTTAAAAAAAGAGTTAAGAGGGGATTAAAAAATGAAAGTTCAGGAAAAGAAAGAAAGGGAAAAATATCTCAGAAATCAAGGCAGGAGAAATTTTCATAATAGTAGGAAGAGCTCATAATACAGCATTAAGTGATACAAGCTGTTTGTAAAATGTTCCATATTGTGTTAACCCTTTATTTCAAACATATTCTACACACCCACCTACCCACATATTGTATATACTGCCCTGTGCCATAGAATTATGGGTGATTTTTGTTTCTCATTTGTGTTTGTGAATTTCCAAATTTTCAACACCTAGTGCACCTATAATAGTCAGGCTGCACATTTTCCCCTGGAAATGCAGGACTGTATCTGCCAAGGATGCACCACCCTTTATGTTTTTCAGCAGGATTGGATCCACAGAGTGTGTCAACACTTACTTGGCTTCATTCTCATGTAGTTTACCCCAGACTGGTCCTTCTCAATTTTTTGTCTCTTGGAAAGAAAATAGTGGGAGCAAGAAAGCCTCTTATTTCCCTGTCGATTTCTGTTTTTCTCAGAACCTTTCATGTCACATCCATATCTAAATTTGTGAACCTTCCTCTGTCGATCTATCTGTGCCTGGGAACTTATAATGTACAATAAATACAGATTGATGTTTAAAAAAGTGTGATAACAGTGAGGCAATTTCCCAGGAATGGATGAGTAACTTATTTCCTAAACATATTAAACACTTTCATACCTCTGTGTACTTGCTGATATTATTTTCTCCTTCTGAAATAACCTTATCTCTGTTATTTTAACAATTCTTTTGGGATCCAACCTAAAAGTCCTCTCTTCCTTACACTTTTCCTCAATATACATTTGTCACTTTTCCTCAATATACATTTGTCTACTCCAGACAGAACAATCGTTGCCTTACCTGTATTCTCAAGACACTTTCTATCTTCTGCAATTATAGGAATTTTCACATTGAATTCTATATATTTTAATGTATGTGTCCATTTCGCCAGAGACTGTGGGTTCTTTGAGGCAGTGATCATGTCTCACCTATTTTCTAAGTTTTTTTCCTCTGAGAAGCAGACACCGAGACAGGAGTAGATATGAAAACACTTATTGGCAGAAATGCCTGTGAAGGGTAAAGAGGTTCAAAGCAAGAGCAAGCAGGGAGGTGCAGCCAGACACAAGGAAGAGAGAGCAAAAAGGAAGGATGAGCTAGGAAGAGCCTTAGATGGCAGCCCAGTTTTTAAAAAGTCTCAGCCTTATTATCCTTTTTTTTTTTGCAGAAAGAAAAGTCAACTGTAATTAACAAACACTAGAATTCATAAAAATTAGCAACTACACAAAAAATGTACACACATAACCACACTATATATAGTGACTCATAAAGGGGAAAAGCAATGGTCCAAAACCACCCAATACGGCTTGTCAGTTAATGGAAGGAAACACACACACACATACACCCCACACATGCATGCTTATGCACCCACAAAAACAAACAAAAACAGTTTTCAACAGTACACTCAAACTACAGCTAACACAATTTCAGAATTATTATACAGTACTTCCTTTCTTTTTTTTTTAAGATTTTTTTTTTGCTGTGGGTCATTTTTAAAGTCTTTATTGAATTTGTTACAATATTGCTTCTGTTTTTTATGTTTTGGTTTTTTGGCCATGAGGCATGTGGGATCGTAGCTCCCCCTGACCAGGGATTGAACCTGCACCGCCTGCATTGGAAGGCGAAGTCTTAACCACTGGACCGCCAGGGAAGTCGCTACAGTGCTTCCTTTCTTAATACTAAAGATTCTTACTTGGGTGTGTGTGTGTTTTGGTTTACTGTTGACTTACTTTAAGTATCTTAGTGTTCTTACATACGTTTTCCTTTATTGAACAATCTTTTCTTCGTGTTTCATCTTCATGTGTCCTTTCCACCTACCAGAAGTTTCAGGTTGGCAGGCAGATGGGTGCCTTAGTCTATGAACAATTCAATGCGATGGTTTTAATAGGGATTTCCATTAATAGGGATGAGGATTCCCCAAGCAAAAGTTGCCCATTACAGGAATCACCCAGTGGGCAGAAATGGGTTGGCGCTAGTACCCATCCCTGCTGGTCTTACAGGCTAGGAGTAGCCACTGTGATAGATGCACAGGTGAGGCACTTAGGGCCATCAGTCAAGATCCCCAGGCCAGGATCTCTTGAAGGAAATCCCAGTGGCAAGTTCAGGGCTGCCACACACATCTATAAAGGTATGTGAAGTCCTTCACGACTGTACTCACACTGCCTGGCTTTAAATCTCGGACACTTATTCAACGTGTAAGTTTACTTAATCTACCTGTACCTCAGCCTTCTCATTTGTAAAGCGGTGATCATATAGCCCCACTCATAGAATTGTTGGGAGGATTAAATAAACCATAGGTACCATGTTTAACACAGTCCTTGGCACAGAGTAAATGCATAATAAATGTTAGCTTTTTTTTTATTAGTACTAGGCCAGTCCCTGGCACATCATACTCCATATATTTTTAGAAGTGTGAATGGAGTTTGATTAGCGTAGAAGACAGAGAATTGATCTGTACCTGCAGGATTTGATAAAATGTTTTATAAAAGAGATGATATGTTAGCTACATCTTGATAGATGAGCACAAGTTCATCAGCAAATAACAGAGGGGTGGGCTCACCAGGCCAAAGAAGTAGATGAAAAGGCACAGAAATATAAAAAAGTCCATGACTTATGTAGAGTGAATGGAGAAGAAAGTTGGTCTCATACAAATTGTGTTTATGCAGTTAAACTCAGGAGCATTTTCAGATATTCACTGATTAATATCATAAAGCAAACACACACACAAGAAATAAAAGAATAGCCCCTTTCATCCAAATTGTGTTTATGCAGTTAAACTCAGGAACATTTTCAGATATTCACTGATTAATATCATAAAGCAAACACACACAAAAGAAATAAAAGAATAGCCCCTTTCTAACAATATACACTCAAAAGCACTGAGATAGACTTTGGTAGATTCAGAATTAGGTATTTCATTTTATTAATAGCATCCTTTAAAAGCTTGACAGTAATTCAGGGCTTGTGCTAATATAAGTACCTATTTGATCATCTGCATATTTATAGATGGCTATAGAGTGGTTCTTAACTCTCCGACTGGATTGACAAGTTTTTTATATGAATGTGACCATTTGATTCAGGAAGCATTGCAGATTATTTTAAACTTGAATTTATCATCCATCCTGCCTTGGTGGCAAGGTATAGTGAGAAAAGTCTAGACGGCAGATTTCAGGTCTGGACCCTGTGCTGCCATGCTGTGAAGGTAAACTAACTTCCTGGGACCTTACTTCCCTCCCAGGATAAATACAGTCCGACAAGTTTTTGTTTATCTGTTTTATCCCCACTGATCCAGGGACTGCTGGGAACCAGGTGCTCTGCTGGGGGGCTTTGCATACAGGATCTCATTTAATCCTCCCTGTAACCTTGGGCTGACCTCTGATATCCTTTCCTCTGCCCTGAGCTTCTGCCATTGGCTGTTCTAGGACCCAGGGCAGCTGTTTTCTTATTTTAGTCGTGCTGTCGTCTCTCTGGCTGGGAACAAAACGAATGAGCCATGATGTTTTCATGTTCCAAAATGGGCTTTGGAGAGTACAGATTTTCCTAAGTTTGGAAATGCCAAAGTAGGCACAATGTCTTTTAAATCCCCCTTTGCTGATATTTACCAACAGAGTACAATGGGCTTCTGACTTGATGGTTGCCCAGACTCAGTCAACTGTCTATGTCTTTGGTCTCTTTTCCTAGTGCAATATTTTATATGTAATAGGAATTAAAATTATGTTTTGTGGAGGAAAATATTTTATCCATTTTTGCTTTGCCAATTTGTGATTCTTGTGATTGAATAAACCATCATTTGTAGGTACTGGTTTTGGACATTTTTACCATTTTGTTCCTTCTTGAGTTTAACATGTCTGCTATTTATGGATCTGCTGAGATATAACCAATGCTTCTAAAGTCTTAGCTTCCTTATTTCTAAAATTAGGACAATGAGAATGTCTACAGTCCTCATCACACAATGTTGCTAAGATTAAATCAGGTAATATGCGTGAACGTGACTTATATAAAGTATTAGGCAACTGTTGTTGTCTAATACTTTTTTTGTTGCTGTTAAAAAAAAAGTTTCTTTTTCCTCTTCCTTTTCCTCTCCCTCTTTCTCTTTCTCCTTCCCAAACAGTTCAGTTCTAAAGCCATTAGGCGGGGCAGCACAGGTAAGCATCTACACTGGAAGGGGGGGGCATGCTGGGGTAGTCCATAGGAAGGAGTCAGAGCCCAGGCAAGGTGGGGAAGGTCCACGCAGTGGGGAGAGACACTCACAGCAGGTGTCAGAGCCAGAGTGGAGTGAGGGAGAGGCCGTGGAGAGACTAGTTAAGTGGAGGGGGATTGTCTGAGTCTGTTCAGGCTGCTGTAGCAAAATACCACAGACTGGGTGTCTTCTAAACAACAGACATTTATTTCTCACAGTTCTAGGGGCTGGGAAGTCCAAGATCAAGTTGCCAGCCTGGTCATGCTCTGGTCAGGGCCCTCTTCCTGGTTCATAGATGGCAGCTTCTCACTATGTCCTCACATGGTTGAAGGGGCCAGGGAATTTCCTGGAGCCTCTTTTATAAGAGCACTAATCCCATTCATGAGGGCTCCATCCTCATGACCTAAGTACCTCTTGAAGGCCCCACCTCCAAATACCATCTGTCTTTGGGGGTTTAGGATTTCAGTATATGAATTTTGGAGGGAACACAACATTCAGATCATAGCAGGGATTGACCCAATAAGTATTAAATTAAAGATAATGAAACTAAGTATAGATGTGCATGTGTGTTGTATATTGTGTCTCTCTGACTGCTGAGAGGGCCTGTGACACCCCAATAACAATGAGCACATCTAACACCCAGGTCTTTATATCATTCTACACTAAAAGGAACCAGGACTCACTGAAGAAATTGTTACTTCTAGGGCTGTGGCAGGAAAAGTAAAAGATGAGCCTAGAATTTCTTCTTGTGTCAAAAAATCAAAGAAATGCTCAAAGAATGATGGAGATCTGTCAAAAGTTTACAGAAACCAGTTTGAAGGGGCTCCCACTGGCCAAATCAGGCACAATTTAAGTATCAAAATAAATATAGATAGCAATGAATTAGAATACATTGAACAAGGAACCATGAATCCAATACAAGTATAAGTTTATTGAGGAATGGAATATTTATATAGTTTCAAAATAACTCCCCCCAAATACTTACTAATAACAAAGGAGAAACAGAGGAAGATTTTACAGTGGAGAAGCCAAAAAGACATGACTTTAATCAAGAGATCAAAGTAAACATCAGAAGTAATGAATAAAGTGTAAATCCCTTGCCACCTGATGAAATGCAGTGAGAAGAACGGAGTATCACCTCTGTGCTATATCTACCAAAGATGCATAACTTACTCTAACCATGAGGAAGCATAGGACAAGCCCAAACTGAAGATCAAATTTCAAAATAACTAGACTGTAGTCTTCAAAAGTGTTAAGGTCATGAAAGCGAAAGCCCAAGAAAGTCCTCGAACTCTTCCAAACTAAAGGAGACTAGAGAGAAGTGACAACTAAATGTGACATATGACTGTGAACTGGGTCCTTTGGTTTAAAGGACAGTATTTAAACCACTGGAGAAAGTTGAATGGGATTTAAGGATTAGATGGTAGTGATGTATCAATGTTAATTTTCTGATTTTGATGCTTATAGTGTGGTTATGTAAGAGAATGTTCTTTTTTTAATTGAAGTATAGTTAATTTACAATGTTGTGTTAGTTTCATCTATATAACAAAGTGATTCAGTTATATATATATATATACATATATTATATATATATATTCTTTTTGGATTCTTTTCCATTATAGGTTATTATAAGATATTGAGTCTAGTTCCCTGTGCTATACAGTAGGTCCTTGTTGTTTATCTGTTTTCTATATAGTAGTGTGTATATGTTAATCCCAAACTCCTAATTTATCATTCTTCCCCACACCACTATCCCCTTTGGTACCCATAAGTTTGCTTTCTATGTCTATGAGTCTATTTCTATTTTGTAAATAAGGTCATTTGTATCATTTTTTTAGATTCTACACATAAGTGATATCATGTTTGTCTTTATCGGATTTACTTCACTTAATATGATAATCTCTAGGTCCATTCATGTTGCTGCAAATGGCATTATTTCATTCTTTTTCTTATGGCTGAGTAATATTCCATTATATGTGAGTGTGTATGTACATATATATATTAATATATATATGGTATGTATATATATATATCTTCTTTATCCATTCATCTGTTGATGGACATTTAGGTTGCTTCCATGTCTTGTCTATTGTAAATAGTGCTGCAATGAACATTGGGGTGCTTTTCAAATTATCTTTTCAAATTAGAGTTTTCTCCAGATATATGCCCAGGAGTGGAATTGCATGATCATATAGTAAACTCTATTTTTAGTTTTTTAAGGGGAAATGTTCTTGTTTGTAGAAAATACATGTTAAGTATTTGTGGATGATGGGCATCCAGTAAGCAATTTACACACAAATGGTTCTTGAAAAAATATTAATTCTCCTCACATTGTACTTGCAACTTTTCTGTAAATTTGGGATTTTTTCAAATTATATATATATATATATATATATATATGTATTTATATATAATTATATATATAATTCATACAAAATTAAATTTTAATATAATTTTTAAAATATATAATTTATACATAAACATATATATAATTCTCCTATTTCCCCATTTTATGAAAGTTCTCACCAAACCAGTTATATGTTATCTGTCAGCCTCCCCCCATAGCTAAGTAAGTTATTAAAAATAATTTCTAATAAATTTTTAAAATCAGATTTTAAAGTACTGGGATAATAATATAATTTATACATTATAATTATATTATAATTTATAATTCATCATTTTAATAAATAGGAGAAATAGAACTCATTCATCTAGGTGACCAGTTAAGTAGCTATTCTATTCACAACTTTCCAAGTATAGCTGGCTGTCTCTGGTCTCCACCTTTGCAGAAAATTATAGGCTCTGCAGTCCAAGAAAGGACTCATACCGGTGCACGAGAGCCAATTACTGAATTTTCAGAAATGCTGTAAGCCAGTTTTAAACACAATCATTGTGTAAAATTAAATTACATAAACTTAAAAAAAATCAATTATGCTAAAAAGAAAGGTAATGCTAAAAACTCATTGCATCCTAGTTGTTTACTGCATTTTCCTATTACCTATGCTCTCGAGGTTATTTATGACTATTGTACTCACATGGTGGAAATATTCTATAAGGAGGTACTGCTGCTCTTCCCATCTCCAGTTCAGTGACATCACATTGGTAGCTTGCAATTGGCCCTTAGTTCCATTTCACTTGGCTAACTCATGCCTGGGGCATATAAGGGTAGCTCCCCTTTTTCCTCCTCAAGGTGGGAATAAATTGAGAAACAAGACAAGGGCTAGCAGTCAGAGAACCAAGTAAAATCTTTATTGTCAGTAAAGTCTGGGTTGGAGGAGTTTAGCATGAGAACAAAAATGGATACAATAACTCCCTATCCTCTAATCTAGGCCTGGGAACCTGAGGGAAAGTTAGTACTCAGAATAGATATTTACAGAGAAGGGAGAGAGGAGAAAAAAACACCCGGACATTTTCCTTTCTCTTTTTTCTTATCTCTCTCTTTCTTTCCCCAGAATCTAGAACACAAGGATTCTATAGTATTGAAATATTGAAATAACAAAACTGTAGGAGATTTTTTGCTTTAATTTCTTTTTCTTTTCTCTTTTTTCTCATTAGAATTTTTCTTTTTCAGGTGATTTTGCACCCAGAGTTCCTATCCTCTACCAGCCCCTTGTTACCCATGGATTATGAAGAGTTTGTCCGAGGTTGTCATCTTGGAGTATTTCCATCATACTATGAACCCTGGGGTTATACTCCAGGTATGTGACATGTATAGATTGGGAAGTGTTTTAGATTTTATTAGTAGATTATTTTATGCACATGTATGTAATATTCTAAATTGATATGTCATTTCTAAATGATATGTCATTTAAAACTACAAAACCAAAACCTTAGTAGAAATGGTTGGATCTATCCCAGGGATCCATTTTATGTTTTGTAGCTCCTGACCTAAGAATAAGGACATAATACATAATCTTTTTTTTTTAATTAATTAATTTATTAATTTATTTTTAGCTGTGTTGGGTCTTCGTTTCTGTGCGAGGGCTTTCTCTAGTTGCGGCGAGTGGGGGCCACTCTTCATCGCGGTGCGCGGGCCTCTCACTGTCGCGGCCTCTCTTGTTGCGGAGCACAAGCTCCAGATGCGCAGGCTCAGTAGTTGTGGCTCACGGGCCTAGTTGCTCCGCGGCATGTGGGATCCTCCCAGACCAGGGCTCGAACCCGTGTCCCCTGCATTGGCAGGCAGATTCTCAACCACTGTGCCACCAGGGAAGCCCAATACATAATCTTTTATGTAAGTATAGGAGATTGTGGTTGGGCATATTTTAGGGGTATCTGAATTGTTGCCTCATTGCATTCCAAAGAAAAAGAATGTTTTATAAAGATTATATCTTCACCAGTCCTATCCATTAATATGAAGGAGAAATTAACTGCAAAGAGTTTAATATGAGAAACAATTTTTGTTTCTAAAATTGTTCTAAAATTTATTTCAGAATTCTTTTTTTAAATGAAAGGATATATGTATCTTTTAATTAGATAACACATTCATGTGGTTGAAGACACAAATAGTATAAAGAGAGGTACAGTGAGGAGTCATCTTCACACCCTTGTCTTTCAAAAACGAGGTACTTTTAACATAGAATGCTGGTTCAGTGGTAGGTATTATGCCCAATGACATAGTTCAATTCAGACCCTCCACCTGCCTCCCTTTCTGTTTGGATGGTGGATTCTCAGATCCACTATCTATTTTTCTTTTCTGGCCCCTACTGGCATGGTTGCCATTAGTATTAAGAGACATCAATTTGTACTTGTACTGAAATGCCTAATTAAAAAAGAAACAAGTACTTTAAATATATGCCAATGCAAAGAAGACAATGATGGCTTTTCCATCTTCTTGGTAAACAGCGATTTTCCTCCTAGTATAGATATAATTCCATTTATAATTGTAAAAGAAAAGGCTCAGAAAACATTTTTATTTATAATGAATACATTTTGCCTTCTGCATCTCAATGTCATTATAGGCCAAGTAAAGGGCAGCAGCAGTCAGGGTTAGAGAGGTCATAGACTGAATTATGAAGAAGATTTTTTTCTAATCTTTACATTTTGATCCCAGAATTTTAGTATAGAATTTAAAATTCTGTATAAATAGGATACTATAATCTTTACAATAGGAGTGACATGAAGGCTCTTCATCTTTTGACATAGGTCCTATTCTATTGTTCTAGGCTCCACCAAGAATAATTTGCCAGCAGCTGTAAAACCATTAGAACTTTTGGGGGAAGATTGAAAAACAATTATCCATTCTTGAAACATGACAGAGAAAAGTTATTGATCTAACTCCTCCAGCTACGTCTCTTGTAGTTCTAAAAATTGTTCTCGGCACAAATTCCACTTTTGTGAAGGCAGTGTCTTCTTACCTATGAAATGCCCACATAGTTATCTTAAATTGCTTATAATAGAGTGTCTGTCTTTTGAGATACATTAAAACAATTCACTTGATGAACTTAAAGCTTTGTTATAGGCTCTTATTCCTATTATTTCTAGGAAGTAACATAATTTACGATTGGAAATATTGAGAGCAAAGAAGTACAAAACCAAAGCATGAGTGACCAAGGGAATGTGGGAAGTCATTTATATTGGGTAAAGAGAATGTTATCTAACTTACAGCAGCCTTTCTGCCAGAATATCATTTTACAGGACAAAGTTAAACTTAACATGAAATGATAGAGGAAATATATTTAGTGTGTTAAGATAAAGGCCAGCAAATGTGTTGTAAAAAATAAGTAGATGGAAAAAGGGGTGTGAGAAATATGTACCCTATAGTGAATGAGTCATTCTCTGTTTTAAATTAACCCAAGGGGAATTCCCTGGTGGTCCAGTGGTTAAGGCTCCACGCTCTCACTGCCGAGGGCCCAGGTTTGATCCCTGGTTGGGGAACTAAAATCCCACAAGCCACATGGTGTGGCCAAAATAAATAAATAATAAATTAACCAAAAGAAGTTGGCTCCTCCTTTTTTATAGAAACAGCAAAACCTCTGGTGGAATACATTTGGCATTAGCATATTAGATACCTCTCTAACTTTTTTTACATAGTTGTTTTATGTTGTACTAACTCTCCAGAAAGTGTTAAAATCTGTGTTTTGTGTTTTGAGAAAACCCAGTGAAGATAAACGCTGACTTCATTAAATTCACTCAATGAACATATACTGAGCTTACATGGGTCCCTGGCATTTTATTATATGGGTGTCAATGAGTATTTAATAAAAATAAGGACCTGTGAAGTTCCACAGAATTGTAGGCAAAATTTTTCTGGGGAGGAGTTCCAGAGTTTTCATCTAATTCTCAAATGGGTCAGTAATCCCCGTCCCACCTTCCTCTCCTCTACCATCTTCACCCAAATTCGGAAACCACTGTTCTCTAGAGCTAAACCAAGAGGAAATACTTGCAGAACAGGAGAACATGGGTCACGAGGAAATCTCTTTTTATCCACCCATCCCCACTAGCCAACCAAGAGAAATTCCGTAATAAAATATAAATTTCATGTTAACAATTCAAACATCCTTGAGTGTGTTAACATGTCTTAAGACACATCTGATATTGTCTAAAAAAAAAGGTTTTGACTAAAAGGTGGTAGAGGATTGAAAGAAACCATGGGTTCGCTGAGCACCCAAGAAAGTGGAAGGGGTTGGTGGCAAGAGAGGTGAATATGATTGGAGGAGATGGTTCTTTCCAAAACATATTTACTTACCCCATAAACTTGCCAAATACTTAGTGACACAAGCTTAGAACAGAGCAAAAAACAAAGCCAGCTGGAATGAGAGAGGCAGTGTAGGGTAGCAGTTCTGAGCAAGGGCTCTGGAGCTGGGCACCTGGCTTCAAATCCCAGCTCTACCACGTTGCCTGGCTTGGTGAAGTTGGGGAAGCTATTTAACCTCTCTGTGCCTCAGTGTCTTCGTCTGTAAGATGGGGATAATGGTAGCCTCACTTCATAGGGTGGTTGAGAAGATTAAATTAGTTCATGCATGTAAGGAGCTTAGTACCGTGCCTGGCATAAAATAAATGTTGCTATTACTAGGTGGACTGGGGCTTTTCCTTCTCTGCATGTGTAAGAGGATATTGTTGCTGGTTTGAAGCCAAGCCTTTGTCTCTTTCCCCTGGCAGCCGAATGCACCGTGATGGGTATCCCCAGCGTGACCACCAACCTCTCCGGCTTTGGCTGTTTCATGCAGGAGCATGTGGCTGATCCCACTGCATACGGTGAGGCTTTTCGTCATGAACCCAACTGCGGGAGAAGCACCAAACAAAGCACGGGGTCTTTACAGAGCCCGACTCTAACGCTATCCTGATGATTAAACTTTCTATACTTCTTGTTTAATTAAAAGTAGATTTCATTATATGGTCCATAGAAAAGATTAGAATGATATTAATATTGAACATATTGCTCAAAAGACAAACTACAAAAGGAGTGTTAAACTTGGACAAACATTGCCTTTTCACCTTTTTATGTTTCTGAACTGATTTGGTCCTCTATTACCTAGAAGTGATAATCACAATAACCATGGCTTTAGAGTACATGTATTGATCAGCATAATTATTTTATAAGTTCCATGCCAAGTTATCAAAATTCACATTTAAGACGGCAGATGGTATCACCATCTCTATGCCCATGCTGTCTAGCAGCAAGAAAAGTTAGAATGGGCTGATGCTCTGCCTGGACATTGCCCATTCTCTGGTCTTTTAGAATTGCATTGTTACTGTTGTCTTTCCTTGGCTGACAGCTCTGGTCCTCACCCGTGGCTGCACGGTGGGGACACTGGGGAACCTAAAAAGCACTGAGACCCAGGTCTCACCCCGGAGATTCTGGTTAGTGAGCAGCCCCGAGGACGATCACTGACCCGAGGTATCCCTGTACTGCCAGATTTTCTTTAGCAAGATCTGCTTTGTTGGCTGTGTGTTGGTGACAGTTGTGAGCCATTAGAAGGAAATTACAGGAGAAATACAGTCTCAGAAGGGAAAAGATAAAGCAGAGGCAGGAGGGGAGTCAGGGAGTGGATAATCACGCAGTTCGTGATAGACCCTAAGGAACAGGAGTAGAAGTGCTTTAAGGTTAGCCTTATCTTGACTTGTGCTCTGGCTTTTGTGCCCCTCAGGTATTTACATCGTTGACAGGCGATTTCGCTCACTGGATGATTCTTGCAATCAGCTGACTCAGTTTCTCTATGGATTTTGCAAACAGTCACGCCGCCAGAGGATTATTCAGAGGAACCGAACCGAGAGGCTTTCAGACCTTCTGGATTGGAGATACTTAGGCAGAGTAAGCAAGTTTATGATACACACAGAGGACTCCTTTAAAAATCCCACTGGACTATAAAAGAATTGATTCGAGTTGTAATCTGCAAGGTCAAGTCTGTATCATCATTGTTAAGATCTCAGTGATGTTTTCACATACTTAATATGAGTACCTTTGAGCTTGATATGAATTCGCAAAGTCCCAACCCCAATTTTTCATATTTAGTTTGAGACCAGAACAGCCACTCCAGCAGCATCTAGCCATGATCTTACTAATTATTCTATCACCAGGGCTTAACTTGATGCTTCACAGGTTCTATGAAGATGAGGAAATCAAGAGAAAAGTCCCTATTTTGTTTCACTCTAAGAGATAATATGATCACATTCCTCAACTACAGTGGGGAGTGGAAATAATCTTTTTTCTCAAAATGACAGGTACAGGAAATACCTCCTTTCAATCCTGCCATTAGTTTATAAATACTCAGACGTTCATATATCTCAGCAGTGGATGATTTAATAAAAACTAATTTGACTTTGCCTTCACATAATGTATCTGCTTAGATACTGCTCAACTCTGGCTGACAAATGACAGATACGGCCACCAGCTGAGTATCTACACACACCAATGCCAGTAGTCATGCTCATTTCCACCCAGGAAGATTAATTTTGCTGTCTTCATTTTCTAATGAAAGCAGGATGATATGCCCCTTAGAAGCTATGTTTCTTACGTAAGGTCGGAAGCAGGATTTAAAGCCAGTGTGTCTGATTATTCAGGCCCCATCTTTTTCTCCATGCCACACTGCTTCTCTATGGAGTAAAACCAGTGTTTTCAGTTGCCTTAGTGCTCAATTCAGAGTTCAGTAAAGCCAGTATGTCCTTCCCCTCCAATTTTTGATAGTATTTCTTTACTTATTCCTTGAAAAATGATAAAACTATAAACTGTCATATTTTTTCTGATTCTTAAATTTAGGGTGAATAAAATCTGCCACTTTAAAAAATATATATAAATATATTTATAAGTAGGAGAATAAGATTTTATATAACAACTTGGTTATTGAGATATAAATATATAGATATACATCTTTTGTAACCCATGGATTGGTTTTCTATCATAGTATTACCAGCATGCCAGGCACCTGACATTAAGCAGAGCTTTTCCAGATAAATTCCACACGGAAACCACATCGCCACCAATGGTAAATATTTTATGTATTGTTTATTTGTTTTGAAAGCTAAATGTCTTACGTATGGTAAGTCCTAACAATACCTTTTATTTGGAAGTAGCTAAATTCACAAACTATTGTACTTTTTCATAGTGTTGCTACAAACCAAATAGAGAAACTGACAAATCAGACCAACTCTAAGCCCTCAGTTCAGAGTTAGCTTATACACAGGCTGAGCAGTCAGCTAATTCATGTCACTGGAGAAGCACTTTCATATGAAAACTCTCCTTGCCTTAGTGCCTGAAACCTCTCTTAGACATCCATTCTTTTGAGGGTTGTCAAAAAAGAAACTGGCCTGCTCTCATTGGAAGTGAATTTGCTATCCAAGGAGACGTTTAAATGTAGGGTGACGACTTGGCAAGAGTAATAGTGAATTCGAGCACCGCAGGAGAAATTGGACTAGATGAGCATTTATGCATGGAAATTCAGCAGTGCCCACCAGGGCGTCTTCCTCTAATATTCCCTTAGACATTTATATTCTTGAGGCTAGAGCAGATTACTTGTCATCACATTCGCTTAGAAGGAAACACAGCTTGAAGTAGGGCAGTATCAGGCATTTCTCTTCAGTGGAATTAGTCCTTACAGCAGTCTACACAGCGGTCCAAGAGTTAAGCTTCTCTGTTCCCTACCCACCTGGTGAAAACTTAGGTGCAAAAGATGAAACCCATATCATTGACTATGAGATCCATTTTAGCTTAGTAGTTCCACACCCCACAGGACCCAACATCTCATGTAAATCCTCACAGATAAGCTTCTATGGTCTCCACAAAGAATGTGAGCAATTACAAGAGTCATCAAATTCAAGGATTTCCAAATACTAGAGACCTTCATCAAGTATTTATAGATTCTCCAAAAGCAGATGTCATTTTCCAATCAGGAGTCACTTTCACTATAAACAATTTTACCTAATACCTTATATTCCACCTCTCTTTGGTGTCTGGGGACCAGATCTAGAAAGTTAACCCAAGGGAAAATTTGCTCATAGAGAAAGTGAAAGAGTTTTGTAAATCCCTCAGTATACAAATTCCACTTCCCATGTCCATGATTCTAACAGAGTGACTTGCTTAGCTTATTTAGAGGTGGTCACTGCCCTTGATGATAATTCAGCTATATTCATTCATTTATTCAACTAATTCAAATAATAAGTATTGAGCTCCTATGCTCCCTAAGTGTAGGACTCAGCTCTTTTTTTTTTTTTTTTTTTTCTGGTATTGCTTTCAGGTAAAGTATCTGAGCCTTGAAATGACTGTACATGTATGACATAATAATGTCTAAAAATGGTTGAAATTCAGAGTGATAAGTGCTGTAACAATTTTATACATTTGTCTTCCTGATTGATGAAGCATCTGCACTCCTAGAGAGCAGGGATCATGTTTTTCATCTTTGTTTCCTCCTGCCCCATAGGTGGTGCTTAGTATGTGTTTATCAAATGAATTATCTCAGAGCATCTTAGGTAGAAGGGCAATTGATTAAAACCTAGTGATGTTTGCTCATTAACTGAAAATAAAAGGAACTGGTGGAATTTTATGGTCAGTGAAGTGGCCTGACTTCCAGGAATCTTTCTAGTGGGTGTTGTCCATGGAATATCCAGGCTGCTCATGTTCTGGAATTTGATTGAGCACATCTGAAGGATGACATAGAGACTGATAATCTCAACAGTGTGTCATGGCAGTTGATATTAAAGGCTCTGGGATGATCACAGCCCTGGAACCACTCTTTGCTCTACCACTTACATGCAGTATGACCTTGGGCAAATCATTGGCCTCTTGGACCCTCAATTTTCTTCTGTCAGTGGAAAGAACAAATTGGTCAGAGATTAAATAAGATCACAGGTATATAGCCCCTGGCACATTTCAGTGCTTGATAAAAGAAAGCTATTTATTTAAGGAGTCTCTCTTGATCTTGGTTGGACCAGAATCAAAATAAATCAAAGTTAATAGCCCCTGAACAGACTAAAAAATCCAACTGTGTTTTTTATTAAATGCACATGCCAAGTGTGTACCTCATTGAAAAATCAAAAAGTCATTCTAATGTTTTGTGTCTTTTTTTTGTCTTTGGCAGACAGAAGGGTTTAAATATCCCAGGCCTTCCTCAGTACCACCTTCTCCTTCGGGATCTCAGGTCTCTAGTCCTCAGAGCAGCGATGTGGAGGATGAGAATGAGGAAGAAAGATACGATGAAGAAGAGGAGGCTGAAAGGGATCGGTTAAATATCAAGTCACCATTGTCTCTGAATCATGTTCCTCGCGGGAAGAAGAAGCTGCACGGCGAATACAAGAACTGAATTCCACTCTGGTCGAACAGGCTAATTTAGTGAGAACATAGAAAGAATGATTACTGAAAGAAATGAAAATGCCACAGGTTTCATTATCTTCTTCTCAGTATAACAATGGGATTTATTCTCTGCCTAAAAAGTGGAGGAGATTAAGTGAATGGCAATTTTGTAATTTATAATAAAATCCAACTCCTTTTGCCCCAGTCAGTTCAGGCTCTAGGAAGAGTGTTAATTAAAGGAGGAAGACCGGAAGTGTTTTTAAAGTGGTTATTTTAAGCAATAAGAATTTTCATTTCCTAATGCTGATTTTTTACTTAGCATCACCATAATCCTTGGCTTAGTGTTTATACAGCTTCTATACCTGCTAAACCAATCTGCCATTTCCCCCACAAAGGATCCTGATCTTAGCTATGAATGTGTTCTACCTTTATATTTCAAGTAATTTGGTCTTTAGTGATTATTTTTATTTTTCACATGAGGCAGAACCATGAATTTATACCTAGCTTTGCAGACAATCAAAATCCATAGGACAGTAGCTATCCTAAATCCACATGTTGATACATATTAATGTATATGTACAAGGTCACTTCTCAAATTAATGATCGGGAGATGTTACCATCTGTACTGTACCATCTGACTGTAACAGTTTTTTCTATTGTTTAAAAGGAAAGCCTTTTTGAAAACTTGGTCAATCTTCCATAGGTGATAAATTGTTAAATCCATATGAATAAATATATCAATATTTAAAGATTTAACTGCATTGATAATGTTTAAAATTCTTTTAGACATTTAAATAAGATAATATGTGCAAAAACACCTACTATAAAATAGTGCCTTATGAAGGATAACATTTAAAACTGTCTTTTAAAAAAATTAGCAAAAAGAAAATAGAGTCTACTTATAATAAGGACAATGTCTCTGAGACATTGTTGAATGATTGTAGTTAAACATATTAATGTTTTAAATGTAGTTAAACCTAAATCAGCAAAAAAACAAAAAAAACAAAACCCAAACCCCACATTCACTCATGTATTGTTTTTTCCACAACTGAATGTTGTTACATTTAGATCA
The DNA here is from genome assembly GCF_965194805.1 of Balaenoptera borealis. Lineage (NCBI taxonomy): Eukaryota > Metazoa > Chordata > Mammalia > Artiodactyla > Balaenopteridae > Balaenoptera > Balaenoptera borealis. The sequence goes on along the minus strand of NC_138870.1, from coordinate 18,298,690 downwards.
CAGTGAACACCTTGGTTGGCATATTGGTTGGCCCAGGTTTGTAGGGGCTCTAAAAAAGTTTAGGTCTTCTCAGTGTTGGGTTGTTGATGGCAATAACGGAAGAGTAACAATGACAGTGTGTCAGATGGTGCAAGACCAGTGGAAAACTGCACTCCAGCTCTATCACCCCGTTGTTAGGGGAGAGTAGGAGAATGGCGGATACAAGCAACAACTAAGGTCAAAATGGAAGATTGTTGCAAACTCCCCTAATTTAGAGGTTTGTAAGGAAGGAAAATAAATTACCTAAAGCCTAATCCTTAAAAAATGCCCAATGGATACCAATTAACCCAACTCTCCAAGCTCTGCAGAGGAGATCAGAAAAAAATATGAAATAGATTTGTATTACAATCCAAATACTCATTTGCTGAAGTGCCAGAAAGATCTCATGATAAAATGGGTTTCACTTTTGCAATAACCATGAAAATATATCCCTAATAAAGTGGTGCAATGTGTGTATTCAAGTGATACTCTTGATTGGTAATTGGTTGATCCACGGCTACTGAAAGCATGAGCTATACAGAAGCTATAACTTGTTAATACAAAACTTTAAAATTCAAGTTTTTTTTTTTAAATGAAAGAATAGTTCTCTGATTAGAAATGAGTACAGGGCTTCCCTGGTGGCACACTGGATGAGAGTCTGCCTGCCAGTGCGGGGGGCGCGAGTTCGAGCCCTGGTCTGGGAAGATCCCACATGCCGCGGAGCAACTGGGCCCGTGAGCCACAACTACTGAGCCTGCGCGTCTGGAGCCTGTGCTCCGCAACGGGAGGGGCCGCGATAGTGAGAGGCCCGCGCACCGCGATGAAGAGGGGCCCCCACTTGCCACAACTAGAGAGAGCCCTCGCACAGAAACGAAGACCCAACACAGCCATAAAATAAATAAATAAATAAATAAATAAATAAATAAATAAATAAACTCAAAGTTAAAAAAAAAAAACAGAAATGAGTACAAATGGTATAGGACACATGGAAATGACTGATTTGTAAACACCTGGCTTCGAGTGGCATGTGTAAGAATCAGTTTCTACCCTGCACTTGGTCCTCTATTCAGACAGCTGCTGCCACCTGACTCCAACCCCTTGCTCCAGTCACTTAGTTGTCCTTTCCTCAAGACTGACAAACCCTGGTGTTCTAGTTGTTCTTTCCCCAATATTGACAAAGCTCGGTGAGGAACAACCAATAGGATTGTTAGGTGACTGTGTGTCTAGCACAGCACCTTATACACAGTAGTTGCATAAATGAATGGTTTTATTGGGAGAAACATAGATACAAAAAACTGATGCTCTTAAAGTATGTATAAAAAAAGAAAAAATAATAAATAATAAATAAAGAATGTATGTATCCATAAATTGGAGGACAGGAACTACAGAAAATTGTGTGTGCTTGACCAGCTGACAGCAAGACTTTTTTTATGCATTGTACCCCCCTTCCTTCCATGGTAAGGGCTAGAGTGAACAGAGCCGGCTTTACATATACAGATGGGAATATAAAATATTACAAGTGCTATACTAGAAGCTTTCCAGGACACAAGGAGTTCTCAGAAGAGGGATTGGTTAAGTGTACTTGAGGAGATTCAAAGCGACTTCCTAGGACGATCCTAAATTTCTATGAAGTAATGTGGGAGATACAACTGCCCACTTCACATTGTGGTTGTAAGGATAAAATCAAATTAGACGTGAACATTTCCTTAAGGGATTTATAGTCCAGTAGGAGGAGACCAACAGGTTACATTCCCAACTCCTCTTTCTCCTGAGGCCAGGGTAAAATAATGTAACTCAGGGTTGGTAGGATATAGACCTTTATTTCTCATCAGCAGGTAAAGAAGAAATGCTAGTTGGAGGCTGATTTTAACCTCTCACCTTCTCTCCTTGCTTAGGATCACTATGGTGGGGGAGAGGAGTCATCCTCTGGGGAAAACCAGGGAAACAGAGTAATTGAGAGCCCACCCTGGAGGCCACGTAGCCACAGAGGAAGAAGGCTATAGAGGCAAAGAGGAGAAGAGCAATTGGAACGGGGTGAAAGTGGCTGCAAGTCCTATCTGGAGGTGGGGTATTCTAGTACATGGACATGCACAGGAGGCAGATATTTTCCAATTTTAAAAGACAAGCCATACAATGTGAAAAGTGTTGACCACTGATCACTTATTCATTTCAGTTTTGAACAAGATAGAAATAAAGAGAATTGCAAAGACACCCCTGGAGAGATAGAAAGTTATAGCAAACCGGGCATATGCAACTACTGGGTTAATGTGCACATCTGTACGGCAGAACAATGTTCAGGAAATTCAAGTACTTGTAATATTGTAGCTGATATTGTAACAGCTGTTGGTCATTTAGACAGCTTTTTACAAACTCTGTTTTAGTGGGAAATACTTGAGATTGTTCTAGTTGTGGAAGAATTACTTTGTAAGATAGACTTTAAATGTATTCTGGGACTAGACATAGTATTTAAGCAGTCCATATGTACAAGTCTATGTCAGATGAGTAAATAATTCTCAATAAACTGGATATATACACTGTCTAGAAAATCCACTTTAAAATCAAACAATAATTAATGACAGGCACCTATTATAATGCCACATAGATTATTTTATTGCTAGCATATTATTTTTTTGGCAGACATCAATGTTACATTAACTTGAATACAGTTTCATTATTCAGTTATGAAATGAGATACAGACAAATCTTATAAGCAGGGTTTTGATTACTTAACACAGTAAAATTGTAATTCCAAGTTACAGAGACATTCACATAATGATATTCTTTAGCTACTGACTAATAGCTATATACTGATGACAATAAGAATGGACAATACTTTCCACTTGTGACATTTATCAATAACAACTCTCAAGTAATTAAGTCAAAAATAATGAACATGATGGTCATATTGTAATTTCAAATAAATATACTATATGCTTGCTGTAGGTATGTGTGTATTTTATTTTTCAGATAGTACTGAACCCTAGTTGAGTTTAAAAAATGAATAAATTAGGCATATTACCATGCATTTTGTATCAGGGTGCCTTTATGTTATGTTTTTATGTCAAATAAAGCCTAGAGTTCTAGTCAATTAGAGTAAGCAGTGTTTGAGTCTGTTTAGCCATGGAAAATGGGTTACCTCTAAAAAACTGGTTTGTTTCTTTTGTACAAGAGCAGCGTGTGTTTCCATCTGCTTATTTCCCAGTAACTTTTAGATCCTTGTTTCTAAACTGAATTCGGGGAGATCCCCAGGGAGCACAAGGGGGAGCTTCCAGCTGTAGAACCTCCCAATGGCTCCAGTCTCACCAAGGGTCTCCTCTCTCAGCAACCACACTGCAGTGTCTGATCACAGGGCTTCTTCCCAGTCACCCCTTCCCACTTCCCTTCCTGACAACTTACCTCTCCTGGATACTAAAAGAATCACACTCTACTCTTTCCCATCTTGCCATGCTTCCCTGCCTCACCCTCCTTGGAGGTGAGAAAAGGGGGAAAAGGAGAGGAGATTCTCTGCTGAGTGATAAGACAGTGCAAGTGGGTAACAGAATGAAAAAAAGCAATTAAGAATGATTAGATCAAGATGGGTATCTGTTGTCACAAAACGAAAGAACACTCTAAAGAGTCTTCAACCTAATAATTATAAATGGGCTAAAAAATTCGAGAGTAAGACACAAGGTGATCTAAACAGGACCTGAAGCAATGGAAGAAAGCAACGATGTTCTCACTAAGAACTCAACATCACTTTAGCTTCTGGAAGAATAAAACTGGCTGCACATGTTCCTAAGATTACAAATGAACATAAAAAGGGTCCGCAGGCTTTATTCACATGGGTCATGTTTTCAACAAGAATAGAAATAAAATTGAATGGAATCTGGTATATTTTCACCAGTTTAGCAGACTGTCTTCTAGGAATCTGGTTTGATCAAAGTTTTCTTCTCCAGCTGTTAGGAAAAAAAAATACATAACATAAACATGTATCCTGTGTTTTATAAGAAGAAAATATAAGATGAAGAGAACCTCAGGAGATAAACATTTGCCCCTCTACATTATGTTAACTCAGGCACTCTGCTATGGAAACCACCCCCAAATTGGATTTTGATTGATTTTGTTTCAAAAATTTCCCCGTCAGCTTGGGATGCATTGAAGAATTCACATCTGACATGTGAATCTCTACAGTGAATTTAACTATTACATGGTGTGTTTGGTAGAAATATGAAAAGGCCACATGTCTTGCTCTAAATATGCCTCGTGTCTAAAATACCCACCAGTAGAACCATTCACTTGCATCAAGGTACTGTTTCTGTATTTCCTGTTAAAATGCATTTTAGCTGGGAAAGATGACAGAGGAACACATTTGCACATATTCTCTTACAAGTTGAACTAGACATCTGGGGTGGATGGAAGTAAGACAAAAAGAAAGGACACTTGTTAGTTGGGCAGGATTGCAAAACTTCAGAGCAGGAGGAATCACCTCTGGGGTGGGGATAGCGGACTGAGATGACAGCAGATTCCTGGGACTAAAAATGGGTTGAAGGGCTGAAACTGATGATGGGGAAGGGAGAGGAAGCTGCCAGAGGCAAAATTCCATTCCTCATTTTATGTAAGGTCATCTCTAGAGAAAACCACTTTCCCCTAGTTAGTTACAATATGGTTGGAATATCTGAGGTACAGTTTAACCTGAATTGGTAGCAAACTTCAAAATATTGCAGATACTCAGCTACTCTATTTTTAAAATTTTTTTAATTTTTCTATTTTTAAAAATTTTTATTGGAGTACAGTTGATTTACAATGTTGTGTTAGTTTCTACTGTACAGCAAAGTGAATCAGTTATACATATACAAATATCCACTCTTTCTTAGATTCTTTTCACATATAGGTCATTTCAGAGTACTGAGTAGAGTTCCCTGTGCTATACAGTAGCTCCTTATTAGTTATCTATTTTAAATATACTAGTATTTAAAGGAAAGGAAAAAAAAAAAAAAGAAAGGAATCATCCCTGTATATCCTCCATTAAGATAACAATCCACTACTTAAAATAATAATCCACTACATAAAATAAGTCCAAATAATACCTAGGGACTTCAGAATAAAAATATTAAAGGTGACTAATGATTAATCTATCATATGGGAATCCAAAACTTTCCCATCCATTTAGACTAATAAAATTTTGTTTCCTCATTTCATCATCAGAGACAAGCCACTTCGGAAACTTCAATAATTAAAAACTTGAATTTATTTTCCAACAAAGACTTGAAATGGATATCTATAGTCACATTCTTCTGTAAAGCTTCTAATGAAGAGCCCTCCCCTCCTCTTTAAAATTAGCTCTACCTTCTCCATTCCAGCTCACATCTTCCCAGCAATTAAATCTCAGACTTCACTAACAATCCATTTCCACCCTCACTGTCCTCCTACTGACTTCAAAAATCAGTAAGAGGGACTTCCTTGGCATTCCAGTGGTTAAGACTCTACCCTTCCACTGCAGGGGGCACGGGTTCCATCCCTGGTCAGGGAGCTAAGATACCGCATGCCTCGCTGCGCAGCCGGAAAAAAAAAAAAAACAGTAAGAGTGCCAAATGCCGAATTTAGAAAAGATCACCTTGGATGCAGCATCTTCTACCCATGATTCAACTCTTTCTCACCTTTTCATCACAAGAATTCTGAAAGCCGTGCCAGCAAGCATCCACCTTCTCTTAACTCTGCAGTTTACCTTCTTTTCCTAAATTCCCTTGAAACAAGGTTTCAGAACGGGCAAGGCAGCAGCAAATCACACCACTGGGCAGGGGCCGAGGAGAAGACTTGTGAACCGTGATTTAATGACCCTTCTTACCCAACACAATCTTCCTTCTCCTTTGATTTCTGTACTCTTACTAAGCATTCTGCTATATTTGATGCTTCTCATCACTTCTTTCTTGAAACTTTCCATCCTCGACTTCTTGGATTCTCTGTTATTCTGGCTCTCCTCTTACCTTCCTGCCTGCTCCTTTTGAAGTCCCTTCACTGATATGATTTCCACCCTATCCCTTGATCTCTGGGTATTCTCCAGGGCAAATCCTTTATTATCTGCCCTTTTCCCACTACATCTGAGGCCTAGGAGAGAGTTCCATTTTCATGCTTCCAACCTTTATTAACTGGCTCTGAATTTCCAGTTGTTCCCAAACCTGACATCATCAGAATAATGTGAGTGAACTTCTTGAGGATACAGATTCTGGGGCCTCACTCAAGTAGTATGGAATCAGACTCTCTGGACCTAAGGCCAAGAAATCTGTATTTTCAGCAGGTTCTCCAGAGAACTCTGATGGAACCAGTCCACATATGGAGAGCAGAGAACCAGTGACCTATACACGTTTATCCACTGGAATGGCTCCGTCACCTCAAACTGAACCTTAATTATATCCACAGGAATTTTCATTTGTCAGTATCACCATTTTAAACTCACACAAACACTTTAAAAATGTGCTTGACTCTGGATTCTCTCTTTCGTTTTAAAATTTTATTGAAGTATAGTTGATTTACAATGTTGTGTAAATTTCCTCTGTACAGCAAAGTGACTCAGTTATACATATATTTTTTTCATATCCTTTTCCATTATGATTTATTACACGGTATTAAATATAGTTCCCTGTGCTATACACTAGGACCTTGATTTTTATCTGCTCTTCCTTCCGGTATGCCTCAGGGTTGAGGCTCCAGTCCCACTGACCTCATCACTCCACTCCTGAATGACTGCCTTAGTTTCTCACTGACCTCATCACTCTGGCCTTTCCTCTTCAACACCATACATCTGAGAGGTGGCAGGGCATAGCTGAAAGAGCTACAGCATCCCACAGCCCTGAGTTCAACTCCCCGTATCACTTCTTGCTGTGTAAACTCCCCATATCACTTCCACTCTATGTGGACCTTAGGAGAGTATATACAGCTCAGAAGGGTCAGTTTTCTGAGCTATAAAGATTAGCTTTAATATCTGACACACAGTAGATGGCCTCATATTGTAGCTATGGTAACTGCTCTTATGGTTACCCTATAAGCAATAACCAGTTTCATCTTCCTTCACCATGTCCTCTTTCTGGTAAAAATCCATGGACCATCTGATTGATTCTCAGATAAAGAATAAGTTACCCCCTGTTCTTCATCCCAGTACTAGTATGTACCTGCTATGTGATAGTGGGCAAGCTACTCAATCTTTCTGTGCTTCTGTTTCCTCATCTGTAAAGTATAGATAATGACAGTGGGTAATCCTAGGAGGTAATTCATTTGTTATGGATTAATGAATTATTAATAAATGTATTAATCCGTATCAAGTGCTTGGAACAGTGCCTGACCCACTGCATTATAGTAAAACCCTCAATAATTATTAGCTAGAGGGAGTAGTAACAGTAGTTGTAGTCATAGCTATAGTATGGCCATGATTCTCACAGTTTACTGTCCTACTGACTGTTCACCCTGCCTTTTCACTGCAAAGGCCATTCTCATTCTTGCTTTTGTTTAATCCATTTTCTTCTCTACCTGCCACAGTGCCTGGCACCTAGCAGGCATAAATGCAGATTTACTGAATTCAGTATTATAATCCCCTCCACTCAACCAAGTCAGCCGCGGACTTTCTCTGATTTCAAAAGACCTCTTTATCCCACTCTCTTCCATTTGCTTCTCATAGGTTTTTGTTTTGTTTTGTTTTTGTTTTTTCACAACAAAACCATAAGCTAGAAGCCAGAAAGAGCCCCCTGCTCTCTTCCCCTCCCTATTGGACGGGGCCCGTCCAATAACAGGCAGGGAGCACACAGGCTTTCTCCGCTAGCACAAGTGTCAGAGCCCAAGGCCAGCAGCTATGCTTTGACCAGCAGACTACTCACTGTATTTTGTTAAATACATTTTAACACTTAAATTATGTCATAAATATGGCATCATTACAATTTTTGAGAGGGAAAAATCTAGATCTGTTGAATATGCTTTGATGACCTCTATTGTTAATGCTAATAGAAAGTACGTACTTTGTTTCATTTGGCTCTTAGAGCAACCTGCCCATGGATGTCATTATTCCATTTTACCTGTAATGACACTAAGGCTCAGGGTCACCCAGCTAGTAAAGCAACAAGGCCAAGATTTGAACCCAGTCCTGTTATACTCCAAAGCCCTGGCTAATGTACAAGATGCCTTAATGCAATTAGTGGTTTTAATGCTACATGGATAGAGAGCCTCTATTTGAAGAACACACCTAATCCTGGCATGGAAGAAGATATATAGTATAGTGCAAATCACACAGGCTTAGAATCAGAACTAGCCCAATCTCTTAGGGTGAACCATAAGAAACTGCTGTGTTTGTAAGTAAAAAATGGTGATTTTCAGCTATTCCATTTGGTTCAAACTTTTATAGTGAGTAACTGGATTTGCGATTATTTAAACCTCTTTTGGCCTAAGTTTTTTCAAATATAAAATAATGAAGTTGGACTTTCTGGAGTTCTAACAGAAATAAAAGCTCCAATAGGCTATGGATTATGGAATTAACATGAAATCCCCCAGTCTCATCAAGGAAATGTTTTTACATTCTTGGGAAACACTTTAATGAGCAACATGGGAGTCTTAAAATAATAAACGTCTCTGTGAATTTCTGGTGGTGTGGACAACCGTTAATTATTTTTTTAAATCTGAATAAATAAAAGCAACTTTGTTGTACTCAACACAGAATGCCCAAAGCACTCAAAGCTTCCCTGTCCTGCAGTTAAAAGAGGTTACTATAATTATACCTTCTTGCGGTTTCTGCAAGGAAGCCAATAGCACAGCTACTGCCTCTGGAAGAGTTAGTAGTTGGGGATTTGGGCTTCGTCTTTCTGGAGAAACGAAAAAATAAATACAGATTCTATTAGCATTTAAATATTCATAGAGATAAATCCTATTCCAGTATGCTATAATACTAGAAAATCTCTGTGAAATACCTCTGTTATCCCTCAGCAAAGAGCCCCTTACACAGAATGATTTTTACAAGTTGAAACATTTCACACTTCCCTTAGACATTGCTTACAACTGGTTATGTGGTGTATTACAGGGAATGGAAGAAAATTTAAACTATATACTACAGAGAATTTCATGAAAGCAAGGAGGATTAAGATAAAGAACCCATGAGAAATTTCCCCCTCAGAGCTTAAAATGGGATGTCTGGGCGGAAAGGTTTAGATGGGACCCTGCCTGGAGCCTGGACTATCTTCTCTCTTGTTCCTTCCAAAGCAGTTTGAGAAAATAATCTACATTCTTGGCCACATGTAAGTCAATTATTTGACTGAAGGAGAATCTGCAAAATATTCAGAACTATTTCAAATCTAAGTTGACAGAAGACAAACCATCCTGATTCAACACAAACCATGATTTTTAATTTGGGAGCTGCTGAAGTGGGAAAACAAAACTTACCCTCCCACGGTAAAAAAAAGGTTAATTACACTGCAGGCTTGAAGAAGGTAAACAAAAATTTGATAAGCACCTATGTGCTCAACACAGTGTTTGATATTTTTCAAAATGAGTCTACTTGGTATTTTTAACAGTCTTGAACGTTTATCAAAATGAATGGTATTGTTATTTTTTAATCCAATGAATGGCATGGAAAGGTTTATCACTTAACATAGTCTCTGGCTCCGTCCTTAAAGGCCCCCACTTCTTCACTATTTCTGGTTTTGAACCTTTTGATAGTTGTTTTTAGTAATATAATAGAGCTGTTTGAAGTTTTTAGGCAAATCACTATTTTAATAATGATGATGATGATGAAAACAACATTGGCAACAACAACAGCGTTTAAGAGAAATCTTGTAAAGATCATGCCCTAAACGGGAGGCCCATTTCTCGGGCGGGGCAGGCGCACGGCTCTCGTATCCACCCTGACGCCCGGGAGCGGAACCCCGCCCCCGCCGCCCATCGCCATCCCGGCGGGGCGTTGCGATCCCCCGCTCCGCCGCTGCCAGCGGGGCCGGGCGGGGCCGGCTCTCCCCCGGGAAGGCCCACGGGCCAGCCTTTCCGGAGGCGGAGCGCGCCCCTCCGGTCCTGCGCGGCCTTCTGTAGCCCGCGGCCCCCTCACCCCCGCGCACTCACCGGGCGGCGGCCGGTCGGCGAGGTCCTTCCTCCGGCTCTGGTCGGAGATGAAGCGGCGCCCCTCTGCCAAGGCGAGACACGGGCTCAGCGCCCTCCCGGCCCGATTGATCGGGGTTCCGGGGCCGGGAGCGGGCGGGGCCGGGTGCTCCCGGTCCGGGGCGCGCGGAACTGCCGGGGTCGGGGCGCCGGCGCGGATGAGGAAGGAAACCACGGGTGAAGCCCGCACGCCCCCCGCCCCCGGGCCGCCGAGTGCGCTTCGGAGGGAGCGGCGATCTCGCCCACCAGCCAGGGCGGGGCGGTGTGTCCCCGGAAATCCCAGTCTCCCTTTGGGCAGGAGCCAGCAACCCTCCGGTTTAGGGTGGAGGATTTCTGATAATCCTCCCCCCGCGCCCCCGACCTTTCTCCTTGATTAACTGAGACCAGGATGACCTCGATTATTTATGGGAACAAACTCGATAGGATTCTCTCCCCACAGCTCTTCATCTATCCCACGGATTCATGCACCCCTACGGATCTCCCTCTATTGCTGTCGGAAGAGCAAAGTATTTGGAACGTACGTGCACCCTTCAGGTAGAGCATAGCTTGAGGAGTCCAGTTCCTTCTCTCAAAGAGTCTCTATAACCCGGCGAGAAGAAGAAAGCAGTTAGTAAGGCGTTGCTGCCCAGCCCACTATTAGGAAAAAAAAGAAGGGAGGGGAGGGAAAGAAAGAAAGGGAAGGGAAGGAAGGAGGGAGAAGATAGAAGGAAAGAAAGAAGGAAAAGAAGGGAAGAAATAGAAAGAGAGAGGGAGGGAGGAAGGAAGGAAGGAAGGAAGGCAGGCAGGCAGGCACACAGCGCACGAAGGAGTCCCAATTTTTGCGTTTGATTACCTGCGGAGCACTGTTGGAATTTCCCATGAAAGAAAACACCAGGAAAAGAGCCAAGGTTGTTACCACCAGACTTCTGAATCCCTGTATGAAAAGATCATAGAAAGTCTTTTCTGTGCCTATAGGATCTTCTGCTTCCTTCCCTGGCGCCTGGACAATTACACATCCCTTACTCTTTGCTATGTTCTGTTTTAGCGCTCAGAGGGTGGGGCAGAAGGGGATTCCCCAGTTTATCGTCTAGTTAATCCACAAAGAGTTCTTTTCTTAAAAAATTAATTAGAAATATATTATTTTTATTATTTAACCCAAATGAGGATTTGGGTGAATTAGTGAAACTTTTTCTTTGTAAAATCAAATGATTCTGATATTTTAAAGGCGTAACGTTTAACTATCCTTTAGCCTCTAAAACACTTATTAAACATAAAAGAGGTAAAAAGCTATACAGCTTTTTTATAAAATAGCTAAGAAATCTCAAGTATATAAAACCTTTACTTACCTTCATGCTCTACACCTTTCCAGAAGCTGCAATAACTATAACTTAACCTCTGAGTTTTCTAATTTTGTTCTGAAGGTGGGGCTTTTAAATCTTAGTGTTAAGGATCCCTCCTGATTTTGCATAGAGCTAGTGTCCACAGGGACTTCCTGTCAGTCTTCAAGATTGAGAGGATCTGATGACTCCTCCAGGGAGATTCAGTTGCAGGAAGTAGAGGAATGATTGATGGGTGAATATCATTTACTGTCCACATCAGCCAGGAGATATTCTGAAAATATCAGCATCATGACCTTTGATTTTCCTATTAGCTTCCCAAGGCAGTATTATTATTATTATTATTGAAAATGATTAATAACCCCAGGCAGAATCAAAAGTAAATGAACAAAGTAAGAAAACTTGTCTTGGGTAACTAACGAGCTATCAAGCTAACACCGGTGAGTAAAGATGAATCATTTGGGTAGGAATGAAAAGGTTAGGGAATCTCAATGGAATTTGACTCATTCACTTAATTATCCACTCAATTATTTAACAAATATTTATGGAATGCCTACTATGTAACAGACATCCTTCCTTTTAGTTCAAGGGACACAGCCATGTATTAAAAAGAGAAGTCTCTGCTTTGATCATGTTTATCTTCTAGTCAGGGGGAAAACACTCCAAACCGGTAAATAAGGTAATTACAGAATTTTTAAATGCTTTATAAAGCAAAAGTAAGCAAAATGATGTGATAAGGTAAGTGGTGGGCTACTTTAGGGAAGGTAAAAATAAGAGGGGGTCTGGAAAGATAAGGTGGAGTCAGACATGGGATAAACTGGGGTGGGAATCAATATTGCTGACATTCTCAGGCAGAAGAAAAATACAAAATCTTGGGATGGCAAGGAGCTTGGCTTGTTTGAAGAACAGGAAGGAGACCAATGGAGCCAAAGTTGTGTGGGTGTCAGGGGAGGACACTGTAAATTGAGGTTGGAGAGTAAGAAATGGCAACTTGGTTATAAGCAAAAGATGATGATGGCTTAGACTAGGGGAGTCCTTGCAAGGAATGGAGAGCTGTAATGAATTTGGGAGGCAGAAAACATGGACTTGTGGATAAACCGTATATGAGAGTTTAAGAAAAATAAGTCAAGGATGACTCTTAGATTTTTGGTTTAATCACTGGGTGAATGATGAAACTCTTTATTGAAATTGGAGAGACTTCATAAAGAAGCAGTTAAGAGAGGGAAATAAAGAGTTGTCTTTGGACATATTAAAATTAAAATGTATACTAGACATCCCAAGGAGAAATGTGAAGTAGGCAGTTGCAGATGCAAAACTCTAGAGCTCAGCAAACAGGTCACCAGCCTATAGATTATTTTCTAAAGGCAGGAATTATCAGATTTAAGAATCTTGAGAATTTTAAGGATGGAAAAAATTGGGATTGAAAAAATACTTAGGGAGTGAATGGAGTTAAGAAGAGGAAGAGGGGCTTCCCTGGTGGTGCAGTGGTTGAGAATCTGCCTGCCAATGCAGGGGACACAGGTTCGAGCCCTGGTCTGGGAAGATCCCACATGCCACGGAGCAACTAGGCCCGTGAGCCACAACTACTGAGCCTGCGCGTCTGGAGCATGTGCTCCGCAACAAGAGAGGCCGCGACAGTGAGCGGCCCACGCACCGCGATGAAGAGTGGCCCCCACTCACCACAACTAGAGAAAGCCCTCGCACAGAAACGAAGACCCAACACAGCCAAAAATAAATAAATAAATTTATAAAAAAAAAAAAAGAAGAAGAGGAAGAGATAGAGCTCTGAGAACAAACCTACAGAGATTGAGCAGAGGGAAAGTCAGCAAAGGAAGCTGAACTGAAGCAGTCGGAAAGAAAGAAATTCCAGGAGAATGAGGCCATGGGAGCTGGGAGACTATCCAATAACATTGAAAGGTTAAACTGATGTGAGCTAAGAAGTGTCTGCTGGATTTGAGAATACGATGGCTTTTGAGGATAGAAGCTAGACTGGGGTGGGTTGAATAGGATATGAGGAAATAAGGACAAGTGTGGACAACCTTTTTAGAAATTTCACCAAAAGGGGGAAAGGAAAATGAATTTTTAGAAAAGATATGTGAGTGTGGTGGAAGTGGGCTATTTTTTTCTTTTTAGCCTTTCAGCAAATCTGAATCCTTTTAATTTTAGGGAACTTCGGAAATTCCCTAAACTATAAATTATGATTCTTGGTGGGAGGCAGCATCTTCCTTGTATCGTAGAAGCTGAAAATGCTAGACGCTCTTTCCCAGCCTCCCTATCGGGTAGAGTGTGGGCATGAGGCAGGTTTCACCAATCAGATGTACCCACTCTTCTGGAGCTGGGGAGGGAAGAAAGTGGGGAGCAGGAGAAATACTTTCTGGTGCAGCACTGGTTGTAGGATGCCTGAGTTTGTGGGGGCAGTACTGGCTACAATGCTAGTGACAGACACCAGCATCCAGTGCTAGCGGAATAGTGATACTAACTGCACTGTCCTTTTAATAAAGTCCTCTTTTGCTTAAATCAACCAGGTGTGTTGGTTTCTTTTGATGACCATTTGCAGAACATGTATGCTGATGGGGATGATCAGCAGAGAAGGAGAAATTGATGATGTGGAAGAGAACTGCAAAAAAGGGAGTTTGTGGAAGGCAAGAAGAATAGGACCCAAATTTGTCAATAACCAGTTGAAACAGTTCTATACACAGGCAGACAGTGAACAAGGACCAGAGTGGCCACCATATGCTAAAGTACCATGGATGACAGAGGTGGTCACTTTCTTCGGAATGTTAGAGCAGTGCTCCGCAGGTATTAATGTGCTTTTGAATCACCTGGGAATCTTGTTAAAATGCACATTCTGATTCATTATAGCTGGGGTGGGACCTGAGAGTCTGCATTTGTAGTAAACTCCCAAGTGATGCTAATGGATGCTAGTCTACTAATCCTTGGACATTATGAGTAGTAAAGCTTACAGGATATAAAAAGTGATAAGAAAAACTAACACTTAGAGTCTACATGGCTGGGAGAATGGCTAACAATAGAAACATCACGGATAATGGAGAGGGACTAGATGAGTTTAGTTTGGGACTGAAGTTTGAGGGGTGATGCTATCTACCAGTAAATACTTGTCTAAGAGAGATGGGGGTTTGGGCATTTGATGTTTGGAATTGACGATCATGTGCAGCCAAGAAAGCTGAGATCTGGTTAGTAAATGAGAATGAAATATAGAAAGTAGTTTGTAAGTAGAAACTTGAGGAATATTTACTCCCTTTAAAGAATAAGTAGAGCAAGAAGGAGCCAGAACCATGAATGTAGTGTTTTCCACTGTTTTAGGAGAGGAGGAAGATAAAAACTAAGGACTAAAAGGTTATCACCATATCTAAAGAAAATCAATATTCCTTTAAATATTAGGTTTTAGGATTTTAGAATTTAATTTCAAAAGATTGTAACAACTTCCAAAAAAAAAAGCAACAGAAGAAAGATTATGCATGTGTTTATATTTTAAAAGAATTTATAAGTGAAACCCAGTTATTAGGTTACCCTAACAAACAACTAAAATGTCTTTTCCCCCTCTCCATACCAAAAACACACAAAGGTTTTAGAAAGAGGGACAGGAAAATAAATTGCCAATCAAACTGTGATTTGCATTTACAATCTTAAGGAAAAAATAATTAATGTGGTTTGTCTATAACAGTTCCGCTAATGAATTCACAAACAGATGTTTTACGTCAAAGCTGCCATTTTCAGCATAATATGCACAAGTGAGCAGAATGGCTTTGACATATTATCAATATTGTAGTCTTATCAAAAGCAACATGCCAGAATGTGTTTGTTCTAAAAGGGCATTGACTCCCAATCAAATGTTTTTGTTAAATTCACAATATTTTAAGATTTTTACAGGTCTAAACCTAGAGATGGGCTAAGAAAAGTTACTTATTTGAGAAAAAAACAGTTGTTGCATAAAACCAGTAAATTTTATTCTGCTGATATGATTACCCGGCAGTGGGTACTGGACAAATTGGATCCAAAACCTTTTTTTAAAGGCATATTTAATGGAGATCATTTTGCCTGCATCACTGATGTTATCTGAATTCTTCTAGTTGACTGGAGCGTGCCCAGGCCCCATTTAAAAAATACTGTCACAGTTTAAACTGCATTCTTACAAGGTCAGTGATTATTGTGTTCACACAGAAAACAGCTATCTTTTTAAAAAATTATTTTTAAACTTTATTTATACATTATTAAATCGAAGTATAGTTGATTTACAATGTTGTGTTAGTTCCAGGTACACAGCAAAGTATTTCAGTTATATATATATATACAACTTTTTTTCAGATTCTTTTCCATTATATGTTATTTCAAGATATTGACTATAGTTCCATGCTATACAGTAGGTCTTTGTTGTTTATCTATTTTATACATAGTAGTGTGTATTTGTTAATCCAAAATTCCTAATTTACCTACCCACCCCCCTTCCGCTTTGGTAACCGTAAGTTTGTTTTCAACGTCTGTGAGTCTATTTCTGTTCTAAGTTTGTTTGTATCAGTTTTTTAGAAATCACACATAAGTGCTATCACGTGATATTTGTCTTTCTCAAACAGCTACTATCTTGGGTAAGATTACCTGGACAATATGGCTATTGAGATACTCAAGTATCCAAATTACTCTCTGATAACAGAATAGAGGGTTTTGGTACAGGATGATGAGGTCATTGGGTTCAAGTCCTACTTTGGCTTTATTCTCTGAAGGCCAGTCAGCCCCATAGGCCAGCTGTCTCACAAAGGGGTAGAAGAAGTAATTTCCCCAAAGGGCTACCGGTTTTAGGAGGAGATTTAGGGACACTGAGAAGGCCTGCTATCTAAAATAAAACTCCCCACTCATTGGCCAGTGTCTTTACCGTCCTTTACTTAAGGCTTTGAACTTCAAGAATGTCTTTTTGCAAACCATGTAAATACCACAAAACAATTGGCAGGTTCTAGGAGAGGACAAGGAAGGGCCAGCTGTTTTGGCTTAGTCAGTCAAACAGAGGTGACCTTTTAATAGGTCTTAGACCTGGTAAAGGTAAGACCATGAAAAAGTGTCAGTCGATGAAGGATTTGGGGATGCCATTTCTATGTCTAACCTCCTATATGGATACAAGTAGCAGAAGAGCAGAAGTTGGAACCTTTCAGCCCAGAGGACAAGGTTAGAAAGATGTGCTGGATACTGTATTTAATAACAGATTCACCAGACAATAGTCAAGACTTGCAGTTTAATAATTGGATTCAACAAATACTTATTGGGTACCTTAACTGGTAGATTTGGCCAGTGGTTTTCAGCCTTACTAAAGTATAAGATCAAAACATTGCAGACGTTAAATGATTTTATTTAAGTCACAAATACTTAAGTATTATATATTCCTTCCATGTAGAGAAAAAAAAATTAAGCATTTCTCCACTAATTTCTAAATTCACTGCTCACTTTTTTACCTGAAGTCTATTTCTATTTATGATTACATTTAAACAGTTTGGACGTGGAAGATGTGACCATTATATAAAAAAGAAAACTGGGGCTTCCCTGGTGGCGCAGTGGTTGAGAATCTGCCTGCCAATGCAGGGGACAAGGGTTCGAGCCCTGGTCTGGGAAGATCCCACATGCCGCGAAGCGACTAGGCCTGTGAGCCACAACTACTGAGCCTGCGCGTCTGGAGCCTGTGCTCCGCAACAAGAGAGGCCGCTATAGTGAGAGGCCCGTGCACCGCGATGAAGAGTGGCCCCCACTTGCCGCAACTAGAGAAAGCCCTCGCACAGAAACGAAGACCCAACACAGCCATAAATAAATAAATAAATAAAATTTTAAAAAAAGAAAACTGCATATAAGGCTAATTTAAAAGACACGAGGTTATGACCCAGCAATCCCACTACTGGGCATATACCCTGAGAAAACCATAATTCAAAGAGTCATGTACCACAATGTTCATTGCAGCTCTATTTACAATAGCCAGGTCATGGAAGCAACCTAAGTGTCCATCGACAGATGAATGGATAAAGATGTGGCACATATATACAATGGAGTATTACTCAGCCATACAAAGAAACGAAATTGAGTTATCTGTAGTGAGATGGATGGACTTAGAGACTGTCAAACAGAGTGAACTAAGTCAGAAAGAGAAAAACAAATACCATATGCTGACACATATATATGGAATCTAAAAAAAAAAATGGTTCTGAAGAACCTAGGGGCAGGACAGGAATAAAGATGCAGACGTAGCGAATGGACTTGAGGACACGGGGAGGGGGAAGGGTAAGCTGGGACGAAGTGAGAGAGTGGCATGGACATATACACACTACCAAACGTAAAATAGATAGCTAGTGGGAAGCAGTTGCATAGCACAGGGAGACGAGCTCGGTGCTTTGTGATCACCTAGAGGGGTGGGATAGGGAGGATGGGAGGGAGACGCAAGAGGGAGGCGATATGGGGATATATGTATATGTATAGTTAATTCACTTTGTTATAAAGCAGAAACAAACACACCATTGTAAAGCAATTATACTCCAATAAAGATGTTAGAAAAACCCACAAAACACGAGGTGGGTTATTGTGCAATGCTAAAGTTTTAGAATTTCTTAATAAAAATACATCTGACCATTGTTATGGATTGAATGTGTTCCCTCCAAATTCATATGTTGAAACCCTAACCCCCAACGTCATGGTATTTGGGGGTGGGCCTTTGGGAGGTAATTAGGTTTAGATGAGGTTATCAAGATGGGGCTCCTCATTAAGGGATTAGTGTCCTTATGAGGAGAGAGATGAGAACTTGTTCCTTCTCTTTTTCTCTGCCACGTGAGGACACAGTGAGAAGGCAGCTGTCGGCAAGCCAGGAAGAGGGCCCGCTCCAGGAACTGAATCTGCCAGCACCTTCATTTTGGACTTCCCAGGATGCAGAACCATGAGAAATAAACATCTGTTGTGTAAGCCAGTCTATGGAATTTTGTTATAGCAGCCCAAGTTGAGACAACCACCAGTTAATAGAAAAGTACCCTTTTATTGAGAAGACAAGTGTATTTACAATATTCAATTGTTAGATCATATAATCTGTGAGACTTTTAAAAGCAGCAGTATTCCAGGAATTACAATTTATAAGGGGAAAAAGAAAACATTCCAAATAGGTTTCTGTTACAGAAAATACATTTGAACAATGCCAGAGACACTTAAGGCTAAGTAGTATTAGACCTTCTCCTCCATCTTTATAGCAATAATCAGAGTATGTTTTTTGTCACAAAGACAGAAGACTAATATTGGAAAGGAAGAAACAATATGATGTACAGTCCTTTCTGTCAGAAGACAAGTATGTTTAAAAATAGAGCCTCATCAATGGTTCTGAATAAGAAACATACAGTGCTGCCAAGCAGTCCCAAACTCACATTTGAGATAAACTGTGGACTCATTTAAAACTGAAAACTGCTCCAAGCCTCTCACTCTTACTAAGGACTGGGAGATTATCACATCCTTTACACATTTCTAATAATGCTTTCTGAAATAAGATTGCTGAAAAAGAGATCTCTGTTACAGTGCAAAGAACATTTTGATAGAAATTCATGTCTACAAAGGAGCTAAATAATACAGATGTTCCATACATTAACAGATACTGTTCTTGCTTTAAAAAGGTAGAATTATCTAACCACTGTAAATAATATGGGTCAGTCAAAAATATGTATAACAGAGTCCTACAGGGCAACTTGTATAAGTCAATCCCCAAAATATGTATATATTTGACACTCTCCAAGTGAGGATATTACTTTTTTGAAGAACATTAGACACAACACTAGGTTTCTTATTATTCCATGAACTATTGAGGTAGGAGTCTCATTTTGTCAATATCATCTGTTTTCACAGATTATAAGTCAAATGCCAGTACCAGAAAGACAGTAATCCACAAGGCTGAACCATTAGACTATCTACCAAGTCCTTCCTTCTTTAGATGAGCAAGGTTGGGACTTCTCTGTGCATCAAGAGATTTAACTAAAAATAACATAGGCTGTAATATATTTTGTAGACACATTTGTCAATAAAAATCACAAATTTCAATTATGATTTTATACATTAAAAAGCTTTGCAACTGTTAAAAAAAAAAAAGAGTAAATAGTATAATCATTAGTGGTAAAACAAATAGTACTATGACTCTTGAAATGTCTTCCTACATCTACCAAAAGGGTGCCACCTTGGAAAACTACTAATGAAGAAACAACTACTGTTTCCTACTGCCTGTCAAGCAGCAACAGTAGAGAAGACAACACATCATTTTTGTAGTGTCATGTTTTTCAGAACTATAGCCAGTTTAATTACAGTAAAATAATTTAGTATGTGAACTCAGATATTCTCTCCATGAACTCAAATGAAGAGTGATCATATGAAACACACATTATGCATATTGATTTTTATGTTATGAAAAAGCTGAAAATAAGGGAAAACTTGGCTTATGTAAATAGCCCTTAAAAAATAGCTGTTAAGTTTAACCTTTTAACACGGTACATCCTAAAGTAAATATTACCAGTAGTTATTTTATGAAAAGCAAAATAATAAATCACTGCTAAAATTTAAAAAAGAAAAGAAAAAGAAAAACTGGATCACAACATGGGACTATCCATTTGGGTTGCATCACGTAGTATCTTAAATAACAAACTATTCAATGCAATGAGCTATGTAACGGACTCCTTCATCACCAAGAATGCTTTTTTTGTTAAATGCTTACATGTCATGAAAGATAAAGATGCTCACGTGAGAGTCCCAAGAAGTATGAGGACTTCCAGAATGTGTTCCTGAAAGAAAAAGTGCTGAGTCAGCTATAGCTTAGAAGCTACAAGCTAGTAAAGAATGACCTTTGCATATTCCAACAAAGAATATCTAGTTCAGATTTCCATCTGGCTTTAAAATATTAAGATTCAGAAGAACCACAAAAGTTTTATTTTAACCGTACGTTTACCAAAATAAAAAAAAGAAAAAAAGTGATTCATACATCGACACTGGGTTTTCCTGGTTTTAATATATTACGATGACATAATCCAATCTAACTCATGCATCACTTTCAGAGACACAGTGCAACTGGAAATATTTTCGCTGTTGCAGAGGACATTACAGTTCTAAAAAGCAAATGCCTATGGGTGTGCTTGCATCTTCAAAAAAAAAAAGAAAAGAAACAGGCACTATAGTTCTCTAAGGATGGCTGTGTTTCACACATTGTGGAAAAACAGTAAGAATCCCCTTCAAGAGTTTCAATATGCATTGTAACATAGATTTCATCTCCTTCGGTTTGCTTGCTGACTTCTTAGATGACTTGGTTAGAAGTCTGTTTTCACTGCTTCTTTGTTAACTGCTGTTGCTACTCTGTAGGCTATACGTTTTAAACTTCTGTAAGGAACATTACAAGCTATTTCATGTAATTTAATTTTGTGCTGAATATTCTTCAAAGGATTTATAAATAATACAATATTTTAAATGAGTCTTCAATTCACTTGTTGTTATACCATATTGTTGCTTTCTCCGACTTTATCTACAAACTGCAAGAAGAAAAACAGATAATTAAATGAAAGCCTAGAGCACTATAAAATATTACATCAACACTTCAAATGTGGATTAAAAAACCCAGCTTTATAAGATTTGTGGAAATTTAAGGTATGACTGACAACGATTAATCCAGTACTACTCACCACCATCTTCTGACACAAAAGTGTATATAAAAAAATTTTTTTTTCTATAAGTTGTTTCTGCATGACATGTTACACATATGACTTTAAGGGTGCAATACAAGAAACACAACGCAATGAATAAAAAAATTGGATAAGATGAAGTTAACGCTGCTAGCTCAACAAAAAAAGTAAAAAAATAAAAAGCTGAAATGTCAGCCATCCATGCATTAATGAACCCAATAAGATATTTCAACTGACCATTATTGTGGATCTCTTCTGGGCCTATGTAGTCTTTGAACAAACAGATTTAGCTCCATTAAGTTCAATAATTAACAACAGCTACTGACTAAAAATACTTTAAATGTGTATTCTGGACTTCAGACTGAAAGTGGCAATGACATTAAAAAGAGACTTAATGATGCAAGCATAAATCGATAATTATGGAACATAAGTTTTAACACACATTAATGTAAGTGGTTATTTACTTTGGTTACTCCACCCCAAATATAAAGCAATTGGGCTTTCTTCAGCATTCCAGATGGTGATGCAAACAGATGTTGAAACAAAGTAATTAGTGAAGATATTAAAAGTTACATAACCCAAGTGATTATATAACACTATCAAAATCTAGCAATCATCTAACCCTTTCTTTCATTTCATTATTCACATTTTTACTTAAGCATTTATTACAATGAAGTAATAATAATAGGAAACATCATTTATAGTATTGGATGTCCATTTATGCAAATACTGAAGAATCCTTAAATTAAGGACATGATTAATGATTACAGCTCTATAACTAGAAGTTGTAGTACATTCAAAAGACATTCTAAGTATAAACAACATTGACTACTGTATGAGTTTTGGGGATTAATGCAAATGAAATCAGGATATACCCCTATAAGCCTAGGTTCTAGCATCTTATATTATCGCAAATAGGTGATTGGCACACTGAAACTAAAAGTTGCTCTCAAAGCACTCATGGATTCATTAGAATTTTATGGTAAATTTAGGTGGAGAGAAAGCACAACATTGTATCTCCAAAGGTAACTTCAAAAAATGTCTAGGTTATCTGGGCTGCAAGGTTCTGATTTGAGGATGGAAATGACATTAGGCTTATAGTGGTACCTATTTTTAGTGGGTAAGCCATCCTTCAGCTCTTTGAGAATTCAATAAATGCTATGAACTACCTCTCTAGAAGCATCTACAAAAGTCTGCAAACAACTTTAAGAAGCTGATTGCCCACCCTGGAGAAAAAGATTTGACAAGACTGTTCTAACTGTGGACAGAGCTAGGAATGGAATTTTATCATTTGACTCCCAGTATCACAGTGCTTTATTTGTCTTAAAGCACTCCATTTGGTGATACAGTCTAAGAGAGAAAATATTTGTAAGAAATAATGATGTCCTTTTATATTATCGCTTCTAAAATTAGAGATCATATAAAAGTTAATTGAAAAGTGCCTTGAACTCTCAAAGAGAAAGGCAGCATAGCATATCAATCCAAGTTACATGAAAAAAGAGAGAACATTAAAAATGGATACAGTGAAACCAAATTTCAGGTTCTATAGGTTTAGCAATGATTATTTTCTCTGGTATTCATGGTAACCACGATCTATGCGATGCAACCATTTATATCATAATAAAAAACTTATCAATCATGTATCAATTCCTCAAATTTCTAAAAAGAGCATCAGAGAGCATTTATCTTTAAAATTTTTATTTTATTTAAAAAACTTTTAAAAATTATTGAAGTATAGTTGATTTACAATGTTGTATTAATTTCTGCTATACAGCAAAGTGATTCAGTTATACATATATATATGTGTGTGTGTGTGTATGTGTGTGTATATATATATACATATATATATACACACACACACATTCTTTTTTATATTCTTTTCCATTATGGTTTATCACAGGATATTGAATATAATTCCCTGTGCTATACAGTAGGACATTGTTGTTTACTCATTCTATATATAATAGTTTGCATCTGCTAACCCCAAACTCCCAAGCTGTCCCTCCCCCCAGAGAGCATTTATTTTAATGGTTTAGAAAAACATATTGTTAAATATATGATTACTTACTGATCTAATTCCAGGTAAATTCAAGAGTGATCCAAGGACTGGCACTCTTCTAATAAATCCAACAACCACAGGAAAGAAGCCCCTGGGAGAGGTGAAAAAAGTTCTTAGGATGAACACGTTCTCTATTACCAAAATGAACCGTTAGCCATGTAAAAAGAAAGGATCCTGTTAAAGTTTTGAATGTTTTAAGAGACTTCAAAATTCAGTTATCTCTTACCTCTCCCTGGATTTGATCCCTTCCTTAGTTGTGCTCATAACATTCTGCATAAACATCTATAATGGCATTACTATTACATCCTACTGGTATCTTTACAGTCTATTTCCCATTTTAGAAATGAGAGATTCTCTAAAGCAGATTTGGCACTTAATAATGTTTGTTTCCTGTGGGCAATATGGTGCTTGGCAGATAGAAGACAAATGATATACTTTTCTTGAATAAATAATTAAACCAACTTACTTGAAAGTATTTTCTCACATTGCATACTATTCTTTACTGGGTAAGTGGCATTTGTAAAATATTAACTGATCAAAACCTCCCATAATGTATTTGGTCCAAAATTTTCTAATATCTACATGCACTAAAGAAAGTGTCATCAAGTGACAGTAACTGTACAGCATCAAGTCTACATATTAAAATGCTGGATCGATCGATCTATCTACCTACCTATCTGTCTATCTATCTATCTATCAATCACTGTCTGGTTGATGAAAATACCAAACATAAAGAGAGTGCCGTAAAATGCCAACAAAATAAATTTTATTGCATTGAAAATACTTTATAAAATAATTTATACCCTGACATAAGCAATCATCTGCATCTGATAAACACATCTGGGTTTCTGTAATAATTATTTAACATAAAGGTTTACTGAAAGAGAAACAATAAAATAAAATGGTTGCCTTACCTGAACAAGAGAAAGAATCCATAAATTTCGAAGATCATGCCTATCAAAGGCCAACCAATCAGGACTACAAATACACCACCCAGGAAAAATCCTGTAGCTTTCATTTTATGTTTTTGGAAGAAGAATCTGAATGTTCTTTCTAAACCAATTACAAAAGCCAAGCCAGCCACAAATAAAACCTAGAAGAGGAGGAAAACGTAACACAGAAAAAGCAGTTAAATGCACTGCATATGTTTGAAGGGGTAAGGTCAAAGCTGAATATGATAAAAAAGACATGTGGCTTTTAATGTGAGCAACTGGCCAGAGAAAACTACAATGCACACCAAGAGGCAGAACCACGTTAAACCCGTAGTTGTATCCCACTCTGTTCAGTCCTCTTCTATCTTGATTATATGAAGAAAAGAGAAACAAAGAAAGATTAGGTGTCACCCAGCGGCATCTGCATCTGCAGTGGTTTCCCCAGCTTTAGCTAGATGGCGATGGCTTAGTCAAGCAGATGAGCGGCAAGGCAAGAGAGGGAAGGTGCCCGAAAATATGTCAACCGAAGGTACTCCTGGTTCTGAAAACTTGATCAGGGGTGATAGGAGTTCCTATGGACGGGAGAAAACCTGACATGGCCCAGTTGGTAGTAGAAGAAACCACGCAAAGCCAGCAAGAAGATCCTAGTTTTATTAATTCCGGAAATCTGGGAGCAGCAGAAATGAAATACAGCCATGCATTCTCAAATATACTTATAGTTTGTAGGTTTTCAGACAATGGACAAGAGATGGTGATTGACTAAAAGCCTGCGTTTTCCCAGGTTTTATTCCCAAACACTTGCCTTTCTTCATAACCATTCTTCAGTGAAAAATATTTCACAAAAATGTTTATTAAGCCTATTGGTTAAGCTTCACATTCTGAGATACCAATGCTGTTTATATTATTGTTTAAAACATTAATTTTGAACAATTGTTACCCTTTATATTTTCCAATGTCCAATTAAAAGCCCAATGTTAACATACACTTCAAAAATATTTTATCGCTATTCAGTGACTTTATTGCCCTCTTAGAAGGGTTATTATTTATTTCTAGAACTCTTGCACAGCCTTCACACATGCACAACAGAGTACACATTCCAAATAAACAATATACACACCTTTTTTAGCAGGTCAACTATTAATATATTTTTTAAAGGTTTAAGTAGTTTTTAAAATTCTGTTCATTTTATGCTATTTAAGCAAATGTTAAATCTCAGATGTGTAAAGTCAAAACATTAACAAACTTACCAAGACACGGGGCTATCAAGTCATCTATTTTGAACTATTTGAGGCAGTCTTGATTTAATCTATTGTAAATCACATATCAAACACTTAACAGAGCAGTTATGGAATTAGAAAACTTCATTAAGCATTTATCTTTTATTTAAACAGAAAGCTGACAGGTTTCACCCCTGATGAAATCAGAGAATGTAACAGGAGTCTTCACATGAGTAACAGTGAATTATTTCCCCCCAATTTCATAGCAGGCAATAATTCATTAGTAGTTAAAATTTCCTTATGAATTTAGTTAAAATATATATTGAAAAACTCACATTTCCAATAGCCAGTAGTGCTTTGTCAAAAAAGAGAATCATTCCAAAGAACAGGAAAAACACTCCAAATCCTGTTAATCCCATTCCAATTTCTGCAATATAAGTTATATGGTTAAGGGTAAAGCAAAAGTAAAGTTACATTAAGATCCTCGTAAACTAAGCAAGAAAAAATTTTCAGTTTTTCTTTTGACTGATATAAGGAAATAGGACCCCAACATTGCAGGTTGACTTATAATGACATTCATTAAGATCCAGAACAAATTAAATTAACAACAGAAAATTACTCCCAAAATTTAAAATATGAATGGGAATTTCTAATCCTTATATGAGAGAGAGCATTTCTCACAAACATACCCATAATAGAGAAAGACAAATCAGGACTCTAAACCTTTGGTTATATTATTTTTTCTCTCCCAAGAGCCCTTCTGGCATCAGACATAAGTATGTGGGTTCACTTTTGTCTCCTTTTCTCCTTTCATATTCCATGACTAGTATTTGTATGCACAATATCTGCAGTTCCTTCTTTCCCTTCTGAAAACGAATTCCTTCCTTAACCCACTGGAAATGCTATGGGAGGTCAGCACAGACTGCTTCTCACAATGACAACAGGAGAGATTTTGAGAGTCAAGAAGCCGTCTCCTCCAATGTTAAGTTTCAGACTTTTAACTTCTTGACGGCTTATTATGGATTCATCTTCTACAAGTCTCTCTTAACTATGCATCCATTCACATATTTAGTCTAAGAGTCCAAAAATCACCTCTCCAACATTTCAAAGAAGACTGTTTTACCTAATATTAATATTCTGGGTTTTTACTTTTTCATTCAAAAACAAAGAATTGTTGATCAACTCCTAAATGCCAGCAACTGTTCTAGGTACTGAGTATAGAGTGATGGACAAAGTATAAGCTTTTAAGTCTATGGTTACTCTTTATACAAAACTAATATTTTATTACCTTTACACTCCCTAGACTTATCTTTATGTCTGAAGAGTCTTAACTTTCTAAGGTTACAGTTGTACTCCTCTGTTAATGTCACAAAGCACAATCCACGAAATTAGTTCCTTGATTATTTCAGTTTTGTTTTCAGGAAACAGTCACCAATCCTTATTTTACCTAGCAGCACTATCTGCATAAAATAATAAATCAGACCGAAACTGCCATATTTTGGGAAACACAATTTTAAATACACAGTAGTGATTTCTGATCTGTTACTTTTTTGCCTCGGCTCCAGAGAGCTAAAATCTAAGTCACAGCTACTTAAAAATTTAAGCATGTAAAATGTTATGATGAGTTGAAAATTTATATCCTATGCCTTTTTTGACATCCTTCACATCAATTTACAGTTAACTCCTGCCTCCCATTCCAGCTGCCTTGTTCTCCGCAAGTTAGTCTAAAAGAATTCAGGTACCTGTCCATAAATACACTGGTAAGTGTATTCCACGGACACAAATTCTCATGAAAATTGGAGGCTCATACCTTCATGCTTAAATGCTTTAGGAGAATTTAACCAAATAACTGTTTAGGTGTCAGACATAATTTCCTACAGGAAAATATGGACAAAAGAGCAAGGAAAATTCCATTAAAGAACTATTTAGTAGTTAGGATTTAGTCACTGGCAGCTGAATTATTTAAATACAACTCATTTCTATCTTTTCACAAATTGTCCTAATGATTACGTACACATTTTGAGATGTTTGTTCATCAGAAAGGAAACTATATGGCAATATGCCTACTATGTATTGAGAATTTACCATGAATTGCCCATTACGAGGTGCTTTTCGTATCTTATAGAACTTAATCCTCCCTATACTACTGCAAGGTAGGCATCATTACATTATTCTAGGGATGTTTTTTTCGCCAGGTTAAATATGTTTGATTAAATGAAATTCAAGGGCACTGGAGTAGGCTGAACTTCTGGGAGAAGCATCTTTAGGTTTAATATAATTAGCTTGTTACTAACATAACTAAGGAGATGTCAGTACAAAATTGACTGCAGTGAAAAAGGACAATGTCTGTACATGGTTTTACACTTAATGAGATGTTTATACAAATATGTCATAATTCCTTTAGCAAAACTGGGGGGTTAAAAAGTAGCACCAGCCCCATGTTTCATGTGGGCAACTGAAGGCTCAGATTAATAATTCACCCTTGATCATAGAATCAGCAAATGTGCGTGTGGAGGGGGACAGGTGCAGGGAGGGACGGGGGTGTGGTGTGGAGTCCGGCTAGAATTCAAATCCAGTCTTCAGGCTCCACATCTTACAACTATCACAGGGGAAACCCAAACATTCCCACTACTTTATCCAGTGTCGTACAGAAAGAGAGGGTTGCCTGTAACATTTTTGTCAAAACGGACACTAGCATGTTATTGCCCAATAGTCCCTGATCTGAATGGGTCAAAAGTCTCAAACTGACCTCGCTGTGTTATTTTCTCCCCTCCAGAATTCCATTCTTGCCTATGCCTATGTATTCACAAGCCCTCTGGTTATTAAAGCCCTACTTGGAGCTGCTCGTTCACCACCAGAATCATACCCAGTAAAATAAACTTATCTTCCTCTGTGCACTATCAAACCTTCATTCCCGCTCGAGCGCACACACACACACACACACGTGCGTGTTTTTAAAGCATAATCTGATAAAAGCAGTCTAATAAGACAAATGTATCTAAAATCAAAAGCTTATTGTAGAAATGTGATAAGGAGAGATATTCTTAATCCAATGACCATCACTGTTAGCATTTTGATATCTTATTTAAGACATTTTAAGGCAGCATTGTCTTTCTTACTATGCCCATTCCTTTCAAAAAGTAAAAATGTCACAATAAAGAACTCAACTGAACACCATGGTAGAATTTCAGGCAATGTGACATAATGAAGTAAAGATTTAGAGGCACAACAGGAACTGCCCCACTCCAGCCCCCTCAATAAATCTTGTGGGTTTTTTCTGGGGTGGGGTGAGGTAGGGTGTGCTACTATAGAATTCCCTAAAACAATTATGAATTGCTATTTACTATGATCAGTACTTGGTCTGGTACTTCTCTTCCAGAATCAGGATCCCAGAATAATTTTGGCAAGTCACTTGAATGATGGCTGATCCCTACAGTTAAACACACACACAAACACCATTTGAAATCCAAACAGCTTTTGGTTCACTAATCATTTTGTGTTCTGATCCATTGTCTTATCTAAAACACTTGACAAATGAGCAGTAAAGAGTATAATTTCATCCTCCTCATCAATTTAATGAAGTGAGGAGACTGCTTCCTATTCTGCCCACATTCTAACCCAACCCCCTTGTTCCGGTTTTTGGAAGGATGTAAATCAGGCACTTGTCCCTATAAGACTTCAGTAGAAGAGAATCTCTACACACAGGATAAATAGTTCATATATTTACCTATGTAATAATCACAGACTAAGATAGGAAAGTTAGATAGGAAAACTATGTAGAGATTAAGTACTTCCTCTGAGTAATTAGTAGTATTAGAAACAAATCCTAGCAATTTATGTATACAATTCTGCTAAATTCTGGGTTTCAATTGAGAGGAACAGAGTACTGCATCATAAAGAAAATAGGCTCTGAATATTCTACACAGTCTCTCTCAAAAAAAAAAAAAATCAATGCACAATTCTAAAGGATAAATATCTACTGTTGAAACTATTTTTGCTATGGAACAATTTCTCCATTCTAAGACAGATTTCACATAAGCTTTATAGCAAGTCTTCTTAGATGCTAGTAGGGTACCGTGAAAAGAACAAAGGTTTTTGAGCCAGCAGACTTGGGATCAAGTCTTGTTTCTGTCACTTCCCTCATGATTATACATTGAATTTCTTTTGAGCCTCCTTTAATTTATAAAAGAGACATATTCCTCTTTGCTCTACAGGGCTCTTAAAAGAATTCAGGATAACGATTTATATAAAAGCACATGGTAAACTGAAATAAGATGCTTTTATACAATTATATAAAATGGCTAATTTTATTATAACAGTAAACCAAAACATCCCACAAAAAACAAACAAAAAAGGACTATACTTATATTTTCTCTGATCAGAACAGGCAGACCAAAATGGGCATCCAAGGTGCAGACCCAGTCCAATTTGAGGAAGGGAAGGAGCTCGAGTCGGGTGGCAGTGTGGGCAGGAGTTATTAGCAGCTCGGTGAAGTTCAAGTTAGCCATGATTTGAATCCAAACCTTACGACTCCACTTTAAAACAGGGCATTTTTAAAGGAAGTTCTATTTTTATTTCAACAGACTGTTTAGTTCTTAAAATCTTTAAAATTCAAGTAAGTTATTCAGAATAAGAAAAACAAAGGCGTGGCAGATAAAACAAAGTGAGATAAAAAGTCTATCACGACCATCAAAAGATAGGAAGCATAGGGTTGGCAGAAATGTAAATACAAAATTATTAAGATTGACAAAAAGGGATAGAAAAGTGTAAATTTTACATTGATAGAAAATGAAAACAGACAGCAATGTTAATCTTAGAGATAAGATAGGCCTGGAGAACTCCGTGGCAGGCAGAAAGATGCTAAAATAATAAAACATGCCACCAAAGCACAATATACAATATTAACGAAAGAAATCGTTTAACTGAACACAGAGTTTACTATTGGGGAGACAGTAGCCGGTAGAAAAGTGAAGTTGTTTCAAGGGACTTTTAAAAGGTTGCTTCCAGTAGTGGCAAAAGGCAAATAAAGTATTTAAGCGTAAGCACATTTTCAAAAACAGCCTATCATAGGTGACATTTAAAACTCGGCCTCCCAAACAACCAGCAGTAACTTGTAGAGGACCCCAAGCATGTCACGTGCAGAAATGTCCCCAAGAGTGGGCCGCGGGCACAGCGCATCAAACTTTCTCTCGTGGCCACCCGCGGGAACAAAGCGCCCATCTCCCTGGGAGTGAGAGCTGCGCTACCACGGTGCGAGACAGACGCTCGGCGAAAGCTCCCCCTCCCCAGCTAGGGCGTCTCCCCAGACCCCACCGACTCTCCCCCCAGGCCAGGTCCGCCACCGCGAGTCCAGCCCTCGGTCCCTCCAGGCAGCCCTCCAGACGCCCGCAGCCCTAGCTATGTCTCGCAGGCCGCCGCCCCCATTTCGGAGCTTCATTCATTGACCCGGGCGGGCGGAGGGGCGGGCGGGCGAGACCCAGCCCAAGGAACGGGTGTCCGGGGCTCGCGGCGGGGCCTCGGAGCAGGTACTTACTCTGGGTGTCCGTTAAGGAGATCATGGCTGCAGGGGTGAGGGCGGCGTCGACAGCACCTCGGAGCGGCCAGGGTGTGAAGCAAAGTCGAGAGAACGAAGCCGGGAAACAGCCCAGGCGAAAGCCGCCACGTCTTCCGGAAACACGCAGCCGCCCCCACCCCATTTCAAAGCCGTTTCCCATTGGCTAAGCCTGCTCCCAACATCAACCAATCACCTATGGCTTTGTTCAGTGGCGCAAATGGTGGCCACACCCCTTGACCAATAAGAGAAGGATATTACTTGCAATTGGTTGAAAGGACCGACCCGGAAGGGTGGATGCTCCTGGCTGGAAAGAAAGGAAAGCCTGGTGGCGGGAAGTTTTCGTTGGAGCGCGTCTGAAAGCGGTGCGTAGCGGACCTGAGGCCGGGGCGTTTTGGGGTCGGAGACCGAGGAGAGGAGGATGTTCCTTAACCCCCTGGGGAGACGTTCTGGGGTAACTCCCGTTACCGCTTTGAAAGAGCTAATATTCCTTTTCCTGGCTGATGGGGAGGCCGGCTCACTTCCTTCCACCAATACATTGGCGGGGGAGAAACAGGGGCCCTCGCCCTTCTAATGGAACTCTCTATCATCGCTCAGCTCTAATGGAACTCGGTCCTTTAGGGGCACGTTCCACTGCCGACCGGTCTTTTTTTATCACCAGCCTTTTCCATGCAGGAGGCTTGGGTACCACAGCCTGTTTATTTGCAACCACTGTTTATTGGGAAACGCCCCTGGGAACGCCTAAGCGTAAGGGAGGGTATTATCAATTGCTGTTGCGTCTAAACACAGGGGGCGAGGAGTTGGGGGATGTGTGTGTGTGATTTAGCCTCTGGTACTTGGTGTCAAGAATGCATGACTGCCTGAGACCCTGTAAAATATTTCCTGAGGATGCTTGCAAAAGTTCAGGTACAGCAAGTAAAACCACTGAATCATGGAAGTAGTAATTAGTAAAAGTTCATTGTGTACACACCAAAAAGACAGTTTGCCAACTGGGAGCACTCAAATCGAAACATGGAATTAGGCTCAGGGCTATATTGTTATAAAGCAGCTTGTTTAGTAAGGACTGTTTATTCTTCACACTGATTGGTTATAATAGTAACATTTTCTTAAAGGATAGGGAATTGATTAGTGGTTACCTCATAGCAACCTTGGGAAACAGTTGGAGTTTTGCTTCTGATTTCCAGAGGCAGAAACAAAAAATGCCCCAGGTCAAGTTAGTCTTTCAAAATAAGCTAAATTCAGCTTTGTTTGTATGTCTGTGCTGGTTTTGTCTGCCCAGGAAATTTTCAAGACTGGTGTCCGTTTGTTTTGGATTTTAACAGTGCCTAGGTATACTTCTGACACACATGCTATAGATAGCTCATTAATTTTTGAACCTATTTTATGTTCAGATAGCTTTTGCTATTAAATCACATCCTTTGGGGAAGGAGTTTATGAGCAGTTTTTTAACAGTATAATCAAAGGAGTCGTTTAAAATAGTGGGGCAAAATGGTTGTAGATTACATCCTTTCATAAGTATAGAAAAAGCCTCTGCTTTCAATCTCAGCAAACCTGAGCCTGCACTATATGCAAGGCACTGTGCTAGGCTATGTGGATACAGATGTGAAGGGACTCAATCCCTGCCCCCCTGGAGAACCTTACAGTCTAGAGAAGGAGAATTGTATTTCCACAAAATGGTGAAGACATATTCGTATCGATAAAGAATTAGAAGTTCTTGGTTTACTCCCCTCCTTCAGTATCTTTTAGTGGTGTGGCCCTTCCAAACTTCTTAGCAAGGTAAAGAAGACCCTACTTATTTTTCCAGCCTAGTGGTGACTACAGAATTCTACATGAGGAAGGGCATAAGGTCAGCAGTTTGAGTAAGAGTAGGGTGATGCTGAAGCTTTGGAGAACATTCTAAGTTAGTTTTGGAAAATATTGGTTTTCCATATCAGAGTTGGGGGAGGTGTTCCTGGAGATTATGGACAATCTAAACAAAGTTCCTACCCTCCAACCTCACCTCCTTCCACTTGCTCGTGTGTACTCTTAAGTTTTAGTCTTTCAGAAATATTTTGAGTTCCTTAATACAAACCAGGCTTTTTCCCCACTTCTGACCTTTTCATGTTCTCTCCCTCTGAAATCTCACACCTGTGTAGAATACCAATTCCTCTTTTAAGATTGAGTCTAAATTGTAACCCTTTAAAGCAAATATTCAGTAAAATGTTAAATGATCAATTTGAATATTATGTTGATGGGCTTTGCTTCATCTGGGGTATTTGAATCTATCCAACTTGTTATTTGTAAAATAGCTTCCACCATCCCAATTTTAGAGACAGGGAAAGGGGCTGAGACGAACAAGTTGTTTAGCTTTGCTAAGATCACACAGTAATTTAGGGGTAAAGCTGTTTAACCTCAAAGCTTTGCTCTTTTTTTGTGACATCGTTTTGTGTCTGGTGGATATTTGTTCAGTGTTCTTGACGTCATACTTGTTATTATATGTTTATGTGACTTTGGACACTTCTCTGAAATCTAGAGAATTTTCCATAAAAAAGTAGAGTGGGAAGAAGCATGTAGTCCTTATTGAAAGGTCACTGCAGTATATAGTTTACTTTCTAACATTTTTTGTGCTTAGTAATGACAGATTATCATTGAGCGTTATCAACAGTACTGTTTTTAAAAAGTTGTTGCTCTGATTTTTCTTTCACTTTTAGAAAGAAATTTGGCTCTCCAACTCAACTTTAGAATGGCATCCGTTTCAGGTTAGTGGAGATGATTACATTTTGTAGTTCATTCTGTTCTCTTTCTAATTGCATGTTTTTCTCTGTACCTTCCCCTCAATTTTGCTGTGAACCTTAAACTGCGCTAAAAAAGTCTTAATAGAAATTAATAAAAATAAATTTTAAAAATACTTGTTTTAAAAATTCTGATCATAGAAGTGATGTCTTTTCAGATTTTGTTTTCATTGTGGGAAAATGTACTTAATGAAATTTACCATTTTAACTGCTTGTAAGCATACAGTTCAGTGGCATTACGTGCATTTGCACTTGATGTGCAGTCATCACCATTATCCATCTCCAGAACTTTTTCATCACTCCAAACTGAAACTCGGTACCAATTAAACCCATTCCTCCCTTCCCTGCAGGTAACACTATTCTGCTTTCTGTCTCTGTGAATTTGACCATTCTAGGTACCTCATTTAAGTGGAATCATACAATATTTGTCCTTTTGTGTCTGGCTTATTTCACTTAAGCGTGTCTTTGAGGTTCATCTGTTTTGTAACATGTATCTTTTTAAGGCTGAATAATAGTCCATTGTATGTATATACACCTTCTCTTTATCCATTTGTCTGTCAGTGGACATTGGGTTATTTCACTTTTTGGCTTTTGTGAATAATGCTGCTACAAACATTGTGTACAAATATCCATTTGAGCCCCTGCTGCCAGTTTTTGGGGGTGTATACCTACAAGTGGAATTGCTGGTTAACATGGTATTTCTGTGTTTAATTTTTTGAGGAACGACCGTACTGTTTTCCATCGTTGCTATATCATTTTACGTTCCCAAAAAGCAATACATAAGAGTTCCAAGGAATGATATGTTTTTTGATAGCATTCTGGGAACTTAAGAAATTATCAGGTAGACAATATAAATCATTTATAATGTCACTAGTCAGGTTAATACTGTAACATTTAGATGTATTGTTTTTCAACAAAATTTTTAACATTTTGTACATAATGTTTGGTAATGTGATTTTTAAAAATATAACGTAGATATAGAATATAGACATATTGTTAAGTAAATTCTATATTGTAAATATTCTATTTTTAATACTGTTCTGTATTTTATTGTTTTGAAGTATCATTAAATAATTAACACTTTTAGTGTTGGTGTTGAACTTTTAGTCTGTCTCCATTTTTAAAATGTAAAAAAGGTTGCGTTGAACATCTTTGAGTCAAAAACTTTGTGTGCATCTCCGATTATTTCCTTAAGATAAGTTCCTATAAGTGGAGCTATTTGAAACGTTTTTAAAGTATAAAAGAAAAACTTCCATTTCACCTTTTCTAGGCAGCTACTCTTGGTATTTTGGTATATTTCCATCCATTGCTTGTTTTTATAAACTTGGCTAGATTCTATTGTGCTTATTAGTGAGGTCTTGCTGACTATTCAGTAAAGAAGTGGATGGCAGGAGTGAGGAACTTATTCTATGGTTATTTTCCTGTGCTTTGTAGGATATAGTGAATATGACCTTTGCTACGTACTAGCACTAACAGTGGGGTAACAAGATTAGGTTCTTTTCAAACTTTAAAGAAATGGTTTTCCTAAGTATGGCATCCTCCCATCCACCCCTAAAAACTTTACAATTTATTTAAATATAAATATGAAAAAAATAGTGACATAGATTTTGGCTTTGTCTCATGACTCATTCTCACAGCTTAAGGGTTAATAATAAATGGTAACAATTTAAGTTATATTAAATGCTAATCCAAATGTTCTTTACTAAGAGACAAAGGTGAGGGTTTCAGAGATGTTACGGAACCTTGCCTCAGTTCGGTATAGGTATTTTTGGAATGCATAAATGAGTTATTCAACTTAACAAGACTTTAAGCTTTCTCAGTAGGCTATGATTTTAAAATAACTGAGTAATGACATAGATAAATTTTATTTAAGAGGAGATGCTTATTTTGAATCATTGCCTTTACAATATTGTGCCCCTTTCAAATAACCCACCCCTTCTATTGTTCTACCCACTTGTCGAACTATATTTGAAATGCCTCTGAAGTTGCCTTCAGACAGTTTGTTGATTTGGATTTGATGGCTTCCCTTGTGGCAAATCACTTTCCTTTCGTTGTTCATTTCAGTATGGGATATTGCTAGAAAATGTGCTGTTTCTGAAGACTGGTACTTCCCTTGCATCAGCTGTAAGCTTAGGAACTCTGGAGTGTGATCCCTGCTCAATACTATGTGCTCTTGAGATATAGTATAGTAATAAGCCCTCTTTGTTATGGATTATTGAAATCTTTCACTTTTCAATCTCATCTCCAATAATACAAGTCATGTGTTGTCCGTGCTGGCAATAGAGGTGATATAATTTTGAACAAAAACATTAAAGGACCCTGATTTATTACAACTAGCTCTATTTTCTAATACTCTTAGTCAGTCAGGACTTTATCTAAGGTACGATGATACTGACTTTGTAGCATAGTTTGACATTAACATCTCCATTACGTAGGATTTGATCAGGAAGCAGAGCCACTATGAGCGATATAAGGGACTGACTGTAGGGATTCTACTTGGTGTGAATATGGGAAGTGGTTAAGCTCTTTCTTTCTGTCTGTTGCCTGTGTGTCTGGAGCTGGGCCCAAAGTTGGCGGAGCCAACAGTTAGGAAGAGAAGACGCATATGCAGTGGGGAATGCCAACAGAACCTGCTCCCCACGAAGATGAATCTTACCGAAACCTATATCAGTCTCTTATTGCCTCAAAGCCTCCAGTGTAGGTGATGCAGGACCTGTCAAAATGCTCGTGTCCTTCCCCATGGAGTTGCATATGACCTGGCTGGGTGTTCAGAGAAGCCAAGGGAGGAGAACCACAGGATCTAGAGGAGCTGCAGGCCCTGCTGTTTCCCTACGGATATCTAGCAGCAGCTGGAATCATGGACCCAGCTGCTGCCCCTTGCCAGTGAGGTCACCAGGCCTGACCTTGCACTGACCTTCTTAAATATGGAAAATATGGCGACGGCTTCACTTCCACCTCCTACATCTCTGGCTCCCCAACATGATACAGCTGTCCCTGGTCCAACCAAATATACACTGATCATCTCCTCTGAAGAGGACAGGCTTTCTTTTTATTCATCTTTGGGTGATGCTCATTCCTCTTCTTGCTGAATCACATCCTTCTTGATAATCTTCTAACTTAAATCCTGAGATATGAGGTTAGCGACTATTAACACTTTTTATTTTAGAGTTTAGGGGAATGGGAGCAGGAACATCAATCAACCCATCCATCCATCCATCCATCAACCAACCAACCAACCAACCACCAACAAGAAAAACCCAAATTTGGCTTATATAGGAATATCAAAGTAAGGGAGAAATGCTTATAGCTACTACAGTTCTTGGTTCTCACCTGATCGTGGAGTCATAGCTATTATTTTATAACTGCCTTTTCAACTTCTCATTCCATAGCTTTTTTTTTTTAAATTTTATTTATTTATTCATGGCTGTGTTGGGTCTTCGTTTCTGTGCGAGGGCTTTCTCTAGTTGCGGCAAGTGGGGGCCACTCTTCATCGCGGTGCACGGGCCTCTCACTATCGCGGCCTCTCTTGTTGCGGAGCACAGGCTCCAGACGCGCAGGCTCAGTAATTGTGGCTCACGGGCCTAGTCGCTCCGCGGCATGTGGGATCTTCCCAAACCCGGCCTCGAACCCGTGTCCCCCGCATTGGCAGGCAGACTCTCAACCACTGCGCCACCAGGGAAACCCCTCCATAGCCTTTTGTTCTCAGCAAGCAGCTCACCTGGTCATGGGGCCTTGCCTGGTGGGATTTGCCTTAGCAGTTTGCTTGTAATGAGTTTTGGTAGTTTTCCATTAACTCTAATCAGAGGAGATGGGAATACCAAAAGACAGCCTAGAGGATCCCCTCCGTTCCAGACACACTTCTCCTCACCTCTGCAGTGTCACAGCAATCCAATTCCCTTTAATAGTCAGGATCACTCACCCCAGCCAGTCCAGTAACCCCCTTCTTGGCCTGTTGATTTCCTGTCATGAGGAACGCAAACTGGCCAAGTGGTAGTCAACTTCCAGTTAAATGGAACCGTTGCTTTATCTCCTGGTAGTAGAGTTCTTCCTTGCTAACTAAGACCTCTAGACCAGCAGAGTCCAAAGTTTCAGGGATGGGAAGCAAACATTTCGCTAGTGGATCCTGGCAGTGGGAAGAGCACTGTTCACTGTTGTGATAGGTAAACACACTTATCTGCCTTCCACTTGGTCTTTCCTACCATAATCGTCCTTACTCTTGGGTCAGGAGACCAATGTGTGAACTCAGCCCGTTGCTGAATGTATCTGTTCTAATTATGCCTGCTGGAACTGGGGAAGTAACCACAGAGTATTTTGGAGGACCTCCTAGCCCACTGTATGATGCACCCAAGCAAAACTGCATTGATCATCGGCTTTGCTTAAGTCCAGTCCCTACTCTGACTGGTGGATCACCATGGCATTTTAGTTCTCCAGGAATTATCAGTTTAGAGTTGATGTCTGGTAGTTTCTGAGAAGTTATTTTCCTTTTCCCAATACACAATTACCTTGATAAGTTTCTCTGGAGAAGGATAGTGGAAAGATTTACCACATACATTTTTAGCTGTGTGGGAGAGCCCTTTTTCAAAGGGCCCCACTTCCACTTTATACAAGGGACTCTAGGTCTATAAACTGGCCATTTCCGGGAACTGGTTGAAGAACTAGGACTCCGTTGCGGTGATTCAGATCAGGCGTGTGTTTACCAGAGTCAGGCCTTTGTATTCTGCCTGGACAGATCAAGTCCTCTATTTCCATTTCAGACATCACGATCAGCTAGCTACTGCCAGAGATCTCTGTGGGTCAGACTGTTCTACTCTATTGCCCGGTATGGCAGCCACATCCACCTTTCCTCTGGTCGTGAACTGAATTGCCAGCCTTTAGCCCCCATGTCTTAGAATCCATCATTCTCGTTGATTCAGGTAGTCTAGTTCAAAGGCAGTACTTCCCATGGTCATTCCTGGCTTACAGAGAACAGCCACTCCAGCCCTCTTCCCGGATGCTGGGGCTCCCCTCATGAATGCATTTCTTTCAGGCTTGGTGAAGGGAGGATCCTCTGGGTCCTGTTGGGGGACGGGACCACAGGAGAGTGGACGATCTACCCACCTGATAATCCACTCTAGCACTCCCATCTCCCTAAGCCTCAGGTTTCCCTCCTTTAGAGCATACCCAGGAGGTCCTAGCCTTTCCACTTCATTGGCACCTCCACCTGTGTCATTCCACCCCAACTTTCTGATATTCATCTTTGGGACCAGCTAAGTAAATTATTAGAGCCACTCCTGGCCACTATATTTAGCACACTAAATCTAGAATTTCTTTCTTTCTTTCTTTTTTTTTTAAATTTTGTTGTTGGACTATGTCCTGTCTTTTTTTTTTTTTAAATAAATTTATTTATTTATTTTTGGCTGCGTTGGGTCTTCGTTGCTGCCCGGGTTTTCTCTAGTTGCGGCGAGCGGGGTCTACTCTTCATTGCGGTGCGCGGGCTTCTCGTTGCGGTGGCTTCTAGCTCTAGGCGTGCAGGCTTCAGTAATTGTCGCACGCGGGCTCAGTAGTTGTGGCTCACAGGCTCTAGAGCGCACGCTCAGTAGTTGTGTCGCACGGGCTTAGTTGCTCTGTGGCCTGTGGGATCGTCCCGGACCGGGGCTCGAACCCGTGTCCCCTGCATTGGCAGGCGGATTCTTTACCACTGCGCCACCAGGCAAGTCCCTAAATCCAGAATTTCTTATTGAGTCCACACCAGTAAATTTGGCTTCGTTCAATATTGTATGCTGTCCACCTTGATTTAGTAGCCTTAGGACCTATTCCCACGTATACGCTATAGTTTCTGGTGATAGATATTGGCAAATGCAACTCTTTTGGTGTGTTTCATATTTTCTCACGGTTCACATTTGTATACCTCATCCTCTGGGGCCTCGTGGGTCTTGTAGCGCTGGGAGATGGCGGGGGCAGATCCTGCGGGTGATTAGCATGCTCTTGCAGAGCACCTACCCCAGGAAAGACCGTAACGGGCAGGAGGAGGCTGTTTCAGAAAGGGGAGGGGGGGTAAAAAAGACTTGGCAGAATTAGTGGCTCAAGGTCCCCTGCTTCGTTGGAATGTTCCATATGTTCCCATCCCGATTTCAGGGTCTCACTCCTTCCAAATCAATGTCCTGACTTTAACAGAAGAGTCCCTGTGGGGTTGGGGATTCAGTTTGTATCATAATTCAGCCACCTGCAGAATTTAAACTTGTTAGTATTCAGTAATCTCAGCCCTGTAGCTCCAGCATACTCGGAAGCAACCAACCAACCCCATTATTCTTACAAAAATCTTCTGTGACAGCAAACACTGGGTCACCCAGAGCATTGCCTTCTCTAGATACTTAATTACTGGTGTCTATAGATGATAATTTAACTCCGTCTACTGCATGCTGTGGAATACCATTATCGCTTCTGCCACTGCAAAGAGGGGTCGTTAATGCCCTTAAATCTAATCAGATCAGAGACTCAATTCCAGGTGACCCAGAAACGATTCAGAGAACCCATCTTTAAGGTTCTGTTCCTCTGGGACAACATTTGGCATTGGTTAGGGTTCCATCATAGAAGCTGAATCATTATGAGTGATATAAGGGATTTATGCCAGGGATTAGTCTCTACGTGATCATGGGACCTGGTGAAGAAGTCCATTGCTAGTCTGGAAGTCACAAGAGCCAGCAGTAGGGACAGGAAGATGGATGTGGCATGTGGGAGGATAAGGAAGAGCTGAAACTCACTAGGACCAAGTGGAACCTGTGTGTCACTGGGACTCATGTGGTGTGTCACTGTCCCCAAGGCTCTGACCTCCAGGCTGCTGGTGCCCTGCGGAAGAGCTGGTGCACTTGCCGCAGAAAGTTGCATGTGAACCCGGCCAAGGATTCAAAGAAGCTGAAGAAGCTGTGAGTAAACCTGCCCCTGTTTCTGCCCCCTGTCAACAAGGTGAGCCAGCAGATCACCGACAATGGGAGTGAGCTGCAGCAACACCTGACCTTATGCCAGCCTCCTGACTGTAAACCTGGCTGCTGTTTCATTTCCACAGACTTCCCTGGTGGCCAGCCCTAACCAAGAATCACGCAGGCGGTTGGTACAATACAAAGCCACTGGAGCATCCTATTTTAAATCACAACTGTAAGATTTCATCTCATGAAAGGCATTAAGACTGGACACTGATTGGGAATTCCCTGGCAGTCTGGTGGTTAGGACTCTGCGCTTTCACTGCCGAGGGCCAGGGTTCAGTCCCTAGTCGGGGAACTGAGATCCCATGAGCCATGCAGCATGGCCAAGAAAAAAAACAAACAAAAACAAAACAAAAACTGGACACTGGGGGCTTCCCTGGTGGCGCAGTGGTTGAGAATCTGCCTGCCAATGCAGGGAACACGGGTTCGAGCCCTGGTCTGGGAAGATCCCACATGCCGCGGAGCAACTAGGCCCGTGCGCCACAACTACTGAGCCTGCGCGTCTGGAGCCTGTGCTCCGCAACAAGAGAGGCCGCGATAGTGAGAGGCCCGCGCACCGCGATGAAGAGTGGCCCCCGCTTGCCGCAACTAGAGAAAGCCCTCGCACAGAAACGAAGACCCAACACAGCCATAAATAAATAAAATTAAAAAAAAACAAAAAAAACCCCAAAAAACTGGACACTGATTAATGCAGGCAGATGTTTTAGAAAACACCAATCTATAAAATTTTTCTAGCTTCCACTGATGTGATGTCAAAAGAAATCTCACTTTGACTTTAACATTTGGACTGATTAGAGTCATACGTTAAGGCTTCTTTATAAGTTAGCATGCTGGCCTTGTAATGCCAATTCCAGTAGCACGCTTGATTTCTCTCTTTACTGTTACATCATTGTGTTTATAATCACCGACTCCTTACCATGTCACAGTATGAACCCAAATATGAATGTTTTTGTAAAATGATAGCTAGGTAGTTAGGGTATGACTTTTAAATAATTTCTTCTTGCTTCAAAGTCTGGTCACTTTACTGAAATGATTTAGGAGATGGTTGGACCACTGTCCTAGAACATAATAAAAAAAACATTATTATTGATTAAATGCTTAACTGTGTGCCAGGTACTGTGTTAAGAACTTTCAATATGCTATCTCATTTAATTTGTTATAGCAGTTCTATGAAAGCTAGGTATTAATATTATCCCCCATTTTACAGATAGGGAAATTGAGGCTCAGTTAAGTATAAGGTACTTCGTCTGAGGTCACTCAGCCAGTAAGAGGAAGACCTAAGATTTAACTCGGGTCTGTGTGGCTCCAAAACACATGCTTTTAACCACTCTGCTATACTACGATAAGTTTATAATTTTGATGGTGAGGAATACCCAAAAATCAATAATATGGAAACCTAAAGTTGTGATTAACTCTGTCTGGTCATTATATCTTTTTTCCTCCCTCGTAGCTCTAAGTGAGGAACTGGATTCTATAACCACTGAGCTACACGCAGTGGACATTCAAATTCAAGAACTTCTGGAAAGGCAACAGGAGCTTATTCAGAAAAAAAATGTCCTAACAAAGAGGATAAAGCAGTGTTTAGAGAATTCTGATGCTGGGGAGAGCAGCGAATGTGATTCTTCACCTGCCTCTTGGAATAAAGAAGGTTTGCTCTTTTTTTGTTGTTTTTCTTTTTATCTTTGCCAGTTTTGTTTCTTCTCAGTTCTATGAACTGGAATTAAATCATTGTGCCTGGGCCAGTGCTTTCTAGTAGCTTAAGAGTTGAAACTGGCCATTCCTTAAGTGGCAGGGGAACTTGGAGGCAGACCATTCTTTACCCATGTTCTTTTTAAGTGAAGCCTTTATTATTCAGAATGTATTATTTTGTCCAAATATGGTTTCAGCAACATTAATCGGTGCTTGGAAAAATAAGATATTTATTTAACTCAATTTTCTAGGTTTTAACTAGAAAAAAATTAAACAATTGAGAAAAAAATTCAAACTCCTCGTTAAAGTGTAGTTCATTCTCCTGCCCTAGTGAACAAACCTTTCTTGATTCAGGATCTTGCCAAGCATCTTGTTTATCATTAATTGTGGAATACTATGACTCTCGAAAGAATTGAATTGCTTTTGTGGGCCTTTTTTTCCAGTGTTCATTTTTAAACAAGATATTTACACCAAAAATTTCAGGTAATCGTTAACTTTGTTCTTGATAGTTGAGTTTTCTATGATGCTATGAATTTCCTGGTGGACATGCAGACTGTTTTTCAAATACCTGACCAAGCACCTTTCTCCTCTGTAAGTTATTTATCACTGGCAAAGGTTGTCATTTTTTTCTGATGTACTTTTTTTTTTTTAAGAAATCTACTTTAAATTTATATATTTATTTATTTATGGCTGTGTTGGGTCTTCGTTTCTGTGCGAGGGCTTTCTCTAGTTGTGGCAAGCGGGGGCCACTCTTCATCGCGGTGCGCGGGCCTCTCACTATTGCGGCCTCTCTTGTTGCGGAGCACATGCTCCAGACGCGCAGGCTCAGTAATTGTGGCTCACGGGCCCAGTTGCTCCGCGGCATGTGGGATCTTCCCAGACCAGGGCTCGAACCCGTGTCCCCTGCATTGGCAGGCAGATTCTCAACCACTGCGCCACCAGGGAAGCCCTGATGTACTTTTTCTTAGGATATATCATTAAATTTGATTTTGCTTAGCATCCTGAATTAAACAGATCTCAAAATTATTATTATAAAAGTTAAATTGTCCATAGTATTAAAAGTCTTATATATTGATCTGATTCTTCTCTATTATAAAAACAGCCATTCACATTTGTGTCTCATTCATAATCCTGAATAGTTCTAATCTATCTGGTTTGTTTTTCTCTTTCTAGATTTCCCATGGTCTGATAAAGTTAAAGATGTTCTGCAAAATGTCTTTAAACTGCAGAAGTTCAGGTCACTTCAGCTGGAAACGATTAATGTAACAATGTCTGGAAAGGAGGTATTTCTCGTTATGCCTACAGGTGGGGGAAAGAGCTTATGCTACCAGTTACCAGCGTTATGTTCAGATGGTGGGTATTAATCAACATTAATTTAACGTGAAGAAACATCGTTTCTCTGAATATATCTTTAAGTCTTTAAAAAAAATGTCTAGCCCTATATTTGCCAAAATCAAGTGCATTTTTGTTTGATTTATCTCTCCACTAATAGACATTTAAAGGATTCACCTAGAGAGGGAATGTTAAAGACTCTGAGAGTAATTCATTCTTTTATCTGGTTCCTGAAACATCATTAAAAAACATGTTGTAGGAGAAAAAGCACTAGAAAAGGAGTCGGTAGGCCTGGAGTCGAGCCCCAGGTCTTTGTGGAGTGTCTGCTGTGGAGTTAGGCCCTGGAGATACTGGAGTCAGCAAATGTACGTGGTCCTCGTTTTCACAGAGCTCAGTGGCCAGCAGTGCTTTCTCAAACTGTAATGTGCATAAGAATCAGCTGGTAATCTGATCAACATGCAGATTCTAATTTAGAGTGAGACCCAAGAGCTTGCATTTCTGACAGGCCCTCCGATGACACTGACGCTGCTGTTTGGGGACTAGCAGGGGTATAGAGCAGGGTCAGCGGACTTCTCCTCGAAGAGCCAGTCAGTAAATGGGACAGGCTCTGCGGTCCGTGAGGTCTCTGCCGACTGCTCAGCTGCCAGTGTAGCAGGAAAGCAGCCACAGACGATAGGTAAAGGGCTGGCTGTGGCTGTGTTCCAGGAAAACCTTATTTACAAAAACAAGCAACCGGCCCTTAGTTTGTTGACCCCTGGTCTAGAGAATACAGCTTAATTGCAAGCAATTGCATTAAAGGTTTTGTGATAAAGGTTTTAATAGGGAATTAAGTCAGTGCAAAGATCTGGTCTAGGGGCTGTTAGGGAAGGCCTGAGAAAGTGGCATTTTTTTTTTTTTTAATTGTTTTTTCATTGAAGTATAG
This sequence comes from Balaenoptera borealis, assembly GCF_965194805.1. Taxonomy (NCBI): domain Eukaryota; kingdom Metazoa; phylum Chordata; class Mammalia; order Artiodactyla; family Balaenopteridae; genus Balaenoptera; species Balaenoptera borealis. The sequence goes on along the minus strand of NC_138870.1, from coordinate 18,254,146 downwards.
TTGATTTACAGTGTTGTGTTTCAGGTGTACAGCAAAGTGATTCAGTTATACATATATATGTATATATATTTTTTCAGATTCTTTTCCCTTATAGGTTATTACAAAATATTGAGTAGAGTTTCCTGTGCTCTACAGCAGGTCCTTGTTGGTTATCTATTTTATATGTACTAGTGTGTATATGTTAATCCCAAACTCCTAATTTATCCCTCCCTTACCCTTTCCCCTTTGGTAACTGTAAGTTTGTTTTCTGTGTCTGTGGGTCTGTTTCTGTTTTGTAAATAAGTTCATTTGTATCTTTTTTTTTTTTTTTTAAGATTCCACATATAAGTGGTATATGATATTCGTCTTTCTCTGTCTGGCTTACTTCACTTAGTATGATAATCTCTAGGTCCATCCATGTTGCTGCAAATGGCATTATTTCATTCTTTTTATGGCCGAGTAATATTCCATTGTGTGTGTGTGTGTGTGTGTGTGTGTGTGTGTGTGTGTGTGTGTGTGCCTAAAAGTGAGAGAACATGCATGGTGTGGGGTATTCAGTAACCTGGAAGCATTTTAATGTGGCAGGCAGTGAGGGGCAAGACATGTGGAAAGAGTCTTTAAAGATATTTTTAAAACTTTTCCTTAGATGAGTGGAAAGCTATTGAAGGGTCTTAAACAGGTAAGAGACTTGTCAGATTTGTGGTTTAGAAGGATAATTCCAGCAGATGGAGGAATTCCAGAAATATTTAGGAGGTAGGTTCAGTAGGACTTGGTTTTCACTGGATACAAGACTAGGAGAAGAGATAGTCTAGCTGCCCAGATTTGAGGCTGGGACAGATGGTGAAGTTGTTCACTGAAACAGGGTACATTGGAGAAAGAACTTATTTGGGAATGGAGAGGGAAGGTGATGAATTTAATTTGGGGCCTGTTGAATTTATGATGCCTGCAAGATATCCAGGTAGAATTGTCCTCTGAGTAGGAGGATGTTTGAGTGGAAAGCTTGGGTCCGAGAGATCTGTGGTTGCTGGGTTGGAGGCTGTTAGTATGCAGATGGCTATTGAAGCGAATTATATCATCCAGAGCAATGTGAGAAGAGAAGAGCGCCCAGAACAGAAACCAGAACACCAAGAGTTTAGGGATAAACAGAGAAAGAGGGCCTTACAGAGAAAGCTAAGACAGAGTAACAAAGTGTAGGAGGGTAGTCAGGAGAGTATGGTATTATCAGAAGCCTGGAGAAGGGAGTATTTCAAGCAGGGAGTAGTTAATAGTGATGACTGTTGGGAAAAGGTCAAATAAAATAAGGACATGGAAGTTTCAGTGGCCTTGGTGACAAGGGACTCAAATATGACCTTGGCTAGAGCAGCTTCAGTAAAATGGTTGGGTGGCAACCAAAGAGCAATTGTTTGGGAGTGAGTAGGAGTGAGGAAGTGGGACCAGTGAAAGGGACACTCCTGGGAAAGAATTGCTATGTAGGGAAAAAGACAGGGGGCCCTGAATTAGGTGTTCAGGGTTTCTTCAAATTTGAGAGACTTGACCGTGTTTAAACGTAATGAGGGACTTCCCTGGTGGTCCAGTGGTTAAGACTCTGCACTTCCACTGCAGGGGGCAAGGGTTTGATCCCTGGTTGGGGAACTAAGATCCTACATGCCATATAGGGTGGCCAAAAAATAAGATAAAATAAGATAAGATGATAAGATAAAATAAAATAGTAATGATAAAGTGCCAGTAATGAGGGAGAAAGTGAAAATACAGGAGAGAGGACTAATTGAGAGGGTAAAATCCTTGATAAGGTCTTAATCTTGAGTATATTGTTTAAACTGGTCTGCTTTCTGCCCTAGGTTCTTTTAAGGAACAAACTACAGAAACATAAGAACGTAGGATTTTAACAATGTAGAATAGCTTTTGTAGCTGCTGCAAACAATTTCAGTTCTCAGAGAAAGGGGATATATTATGAGAACTTGAGTCAGTCAATAAACCATTCACTGATTTCTGCTCGACTAAATTAATCTGGTGCAGTAAGTGAATGGATACTCATGTAACTATCATTCTAGATGATACAAGTTGCTATGTTTTCTTTGGAAAGCTAACTAGATAGTATTTGACTTGATTTATATCATTTTACTGAGATTACCAATACTGAATGTTAAAAATGATAGTAAATTCAAAATGATAACATCTATCTATATTTTTATAAGACTGATAGGGTGAGAGATTTCTGTTTATCTTATATCTGCTTATTTGGCTATTGCTTATTCGTATCTACCTCCTTTATTAATGAGGGTAAAAAATAACATGGTCTATTGCTGAGGCTGCATTGAAAATCAGTCCGAATTGATGGGCAGGGCCACAAGTTACAGTAAAGAAGGTAAACTCATTCTGGTGGTGATGTAAAATTTAAAGTGGATTTCTTTCTCTTTTAGGTTTTACACTCGTGATTTGCCCATTGATCTCCCTTATGGAAGACCAATTAATGGTTTTGAAACAATTAGGAATTTCAGCTACCATGTTAAATGCTTCTAGTTCTAAGGTATGCGTTTGTGGCTTTTATTGTATCTTATTTTTAATTTACACTCTTCATTGAAGTAGGAACCTTAGCTACAATTGATTTGCTTATAAAATTAAAAAACTGATAACTGTTTACATTGGAGTCGAAAATTACTGCTCATAGGTCAGTTCTAGCCCACTGCCTATTGTGTGTGGTCCATGAAGTAAGATTAGTTTTTATATTTTTAAATGGTTAAAAAAAAAATCAAAAGAAGAATAGTATTTTGTGAAGTGTGAAAGTTACATGAAATTCAAATTTCAGTGGCCATAAATAAAGTTCTATTGGAACAGAATCATGCTGGTTCTTTTATGTGTCGTCTGTGACTGCTTTCATGCTGTAACAGCAGAGTTGAGTAGCTGTGATATGGACCACAACACCAATATTTTCTATCTGGCACTTTACAGGAAATATTTGCTGACTGTTTTATAGTATCCATTCTAAAATAGTGAGCAAGAATTTCTTTTTATGCATTTTAATTAAATACAAAATTGAATTAGTAACAAGATACCCAACCCTTGTGGAATTTCTTCTGTTTGGGAATGGACTCTCTTACCTTTATCTGTAGAATAAAGCATTTCCAAGGTGTTTGTTTTTTAAAAAGCATATTACTGAAAATTTTAAAAATATACAAAAGTAGAGAGAATAGTATAAAAACTGTCATTTATCTGTTAAGTACCTTTAACAGTTATCAGCATATGACCAATTTTTTTCGTCTATATACCCCCATTTTCCCTTCCTGCCCACCCTTGGTTTATTTATTTGAGACAAGTCCTAGACATCATATCATTTCAGTTGTAGCTTCTTCTTCAGTGTGTATCTCTAACATTTTAAAAAGGTAACTACAATGCCATTATCACATCTAAAAAATTTAGTATTAGTTCCTTAAAACCATCAAATAAAAAGATTCAGATTTCTGTCTCATCAAATGTTATTTTTTTTAATCATGGTCCAGATAAGGTTCATGCATTATGTTGTACTGGTTGATATATCCATAGGTTTCCCTTATTTCTTGTTTGTTTCCCATGCAAATTATTGTTTAGGTTGGTTTTTTTGTTTGTTTTTTTGTCCTATACTTTCCTATATTTTGTCTCTTCCTGACTGTATTCTTGTGATGTTGTTTCACTTGTTCCTTTTAGTTAGATCTAAAAGCTTGACTGTATTTGGGCTTTCTTTTCTTTTCTTTTCTTTTTTTGGCAAGAGTATACTTTCCCCTGGTATCACTCAGGAGGTATATAATACCCAGTTATATTTTTGTGACATCAGCTTGATCAGTGGGTTCAGCTTATGTCTGCCTGCTCTATAATTATCAAGTTCTCTATCACCTTTTCATCTAATGGTTTTAGCAGCCACCGATGATTATTGCCTACCTTAGAGCATTATTTAATTAGGAGGTTACAAGATGGTGATTTCTAATTCTCACTTTTTCTTATATTAGCGAGACTTTTTCTGTAAAAAAGAACTTTTTCCTTATTAACTCGTTGCAGATTGAAAGTTCTTTCCCTTTCTTTACCAATTTTCAGAAAGAGTTGGTTTTCCAGCATTCTCCAAAGGTGGTCAATAAGTTCTTTTTTTTCTTTTTTTTTCCAAGTATCATTGTAAACTTATGGATTTTTAACATGTTTGCTGTCTTTTGATCCATAGTTATTATTCTTTTTTTATGGTGAAATAGTCCCATCTTTGAGTAGTGAGAGTCTATCTAAGGTGTCTCCTAAATCTGACTCATAGCTTTTGAGTCTTTGCTTTCTTTTATAAGATACTCTGTGCTCATTTTGTATATTTGCTCCCAGACCTAAAGTCAGCTATGTCTTCAAGAAGCCCTGGTTCTCCTAGTCTTTCCCATATAATTTTGTTTTATTTAAACTCTTGTGTCATTATAACTGCTTTCTCATTCACCAAAATGAATCTGTGGAGAACACTGCCTTCTCATATTGCACTTCTTTAAAACTGAAAAAGAGAGTAATAATAATGGAAAGTACAGTTGACCTTTAAACAGCGTGAGGGTTGGGAGCCCCTAACCGTACACACAGTCAGAAATCTGCAGGTGACTTGTAGTCAGCTCTCCTCATTTCAGGGATTCAACCAACTGCAGATCGTGTAGTACTGTAGTATTTACTACTGAAAAAAATCTGCATATAAATGGACCCATGCAATTCAAATTTGAGTTGTTCCAGGGTCGACTGTAGTTAGAAAGGTGCGATGATTACAAGTTCAGGCCATGTCACTACTGCTTGAAGAGTTGGAGAAAGAGAAAGGTATAAGTCCAGTTTTCTGGTTGCTTTCACTGATCGTTCATAGGATGTGAGGACAACCTTTTTTCCCCTTGCTTCTCCACTTATTCTGTCAGAAGTTCTAGTATTTTTTGGTACCTGCCCTTTTCTGAGGAAATAGCCTTATGTTTGCTCCTCTAAGATTTCTGGGACATTTAGGACCAGCTGAAATATTTAATACACTTTGGCCATTTCTTAACAAAACTAGGAATATCTTGAGGAGTTAACAAACTGCTTTGCTGGGATGATTGAAAGTATTTTGACTTTCTATCACATTCACCACTTCTTTTGGTCCTAATTAGGTTAGAAGGAAAAAATACAACATCCAGTGTTCTAAATATTATAGAAAATAACAACAACACTAAGAACCTAATAGCTGTTAGTTCTTAAGATTTATTCTTGTTACATATGTCAGCGGTCCCCAACCTTTTTGGCACCAGGGACCAGTTTTGTGGAAGACAGTTTTTCCACGGATGGGGGTTAGGGGGGTTGGTGGTTTCAGGATGATTCAAGTGCATTACATTTACTGTGCACTTTATTACATTGTAATATATAGTGAACTAATTATACAGCTCACCATAGTGCTGACAGGAGGCGGAGCTCAGGCAGTGATGCGAGCGATGGAGAACAGCTGTAAATACAGATGAAGCTTTGCTCGCTCGCCGCTCATCTCCTGCTGTGTGGCCCGGTTCCTAACAGGCCACGGACAGGTAGTGTTCTGTGGCCCGGGGGTTGGGGACCCCTGATATATATAATATATAAATATATGTATTTCATATTATAAAAATTTAATGAATAAGGTACTTCATAAAACCTAAATAGATTATGAGTAGATTTGATAACATCATTAAAGTAGCTAGTTCACACATGCATGAAATGATTTCAAATATAATGTTAAAAATTAATAAAACCCACCTTTATCACCATAGCTATTACATTGAGCTTACATTTTGGCATTTATTGTGAAAAATTTAGAATTATGCCTTTATGGAGTAAATGCTTATTGGAGTGTCTTCACATTCATTTTTTTGTTGTCTTTTTTGTCAAATGAGATTATTCTTTTATCAGCAGTCTGGATGTAAGTAAATAACTGAAATGCTGTTTGCACAGCTGCCATGAAGTTTAGTACTGGTACATCATTTTGATTTTAATGCAGTAAACATCTGTTGCTAAAACAGCCCCAAGGCTGTTGCTTCTGAGTAATGAATGTCTTCATTTACCACTGAGTATTGCAGTCTGCTAGCTTAGCTCTACTATCATTGTGTCTGTCTTTCCTTTCAATAGGAGCATGTGAAATGGGTTCATGCTGAAATGGTAAATAAAAACTCCAAGTTAAAGCTAATTTATGTGACTCCAGAGAAAATTGCAAAAAGCAAAATGTTTATGTCAAGACTAGAAAAAGCCTATGAAGCAAGGAGATTTACCCGAATTGCTGTAGACGAAGTTCATTGCTGTAGTCAATGGGGACATGATTTCAGACCTGGTATGTATGTTGTATCTAGAAAACCCACTGATGCTAGGGACTCTTTTCTTACTCAGCTTTGCATGATGGAAATCCCTGCTTCCATTAAAATTATCTTCTTAGGTAGTTATTACTCATTTTTTCTTGCCTTAACATAAGGGAAGTCAAGAGGCAGAATCTTTGATCTCTTTACCCCTCACCCCCATGGTAGTGTTTATTAGTCTAATTGCCTTTATCTTTTGAAATGTGTGCTTATTAGCAAATATTATACCTTGCCATCTTTAGCCATAAAGGTTTACTGACCTCCAGATTCTCCTTCACATCTGTTGAGGAATTTGCATCTGCTTCAAATTTGTCTCTTTTAGTCATCCTTCTGGGTGTCTTTAGCACCCACTTCAGGATCTACACCCAGCTAACTCCTCGGTGTTATAGTTCTGTGGTATATTTTAGTAACCTTATTCTTTGCTTCTCCAACAGAATCCTACAGTCGTAGCCTGAATCAGATTACTCAGACGTGTTCTATGCAAAAATATCTGAAAATTAATTAAACTGTTTGGGTTTTTTTGCTGTTGAGCTGTATGAGCTCTTTATATATTTTGTATATTAACCAACCTCTTACCAGGTATATGATTTGCAAATATTTTCTCCCATTCCATAGGTTGCCTTTCATTATGTTAATGGTTTCCTTTGCTATACAGAAGCTTTTTAATTTGAGGCAACCCCACTTGTTTTTTTGTGTGTGAGTTTTTTTGCTTTTGTGCTATTGCTTTTGGCCTCAGATTCAAAAAATCATTGCCAAGACTGATGTCAAGGAGCTTATCTCATATGTTTTCATCTTGGAGTTTTATGGTTCCAGATATTACGTTCGAGTTTTTAATTCATCTTGAGTTGATTTTTGTATGTGGTGTAAGATAAGGGTCCAGTTTTATTCTTTTGCATGTGGCTGTCCAGTGTTCCCAACACCATTTATTGAAGAAACTATCATTTCCCCATTATATGTTCTTGGCTCCTTTGTAGTAACTTTATTGACTGTATATGCATGAGTTTATTTCTGGGCTCTCTATTCTGTCCCGTCACTTTAGCTATAGCTTTTATTTGTATGTTCTTAAATTTTTATTACTGTAGCTTTGTAATATAGTTTGAAATCAGAAAGTGTAATACCTCCGGCTTTGTTCTTTCTCAGGATTGCTTTGGCTATTTGGGGTCTTTGTGGTCCATACAAACTTTAGGGTGGTTTTTCCTATTTCTGTGAAAAATGCCATTGGACTTTTGATAGGAATTGCACTGAATCTGTGGATTGCGCTGGGTAGTTTGGACATTTTAACAATATTAATTTTTCCAGTTCATGAGCACAGAATATCTTTCCATTTGTTTGTGTCTTCTTCAGTTTCATTCATCAGTGTCTTTTAGTTTTCAGTATAGAGGCATTTCACCTTCTTGGTTAAATTTATTCCTAGGGATTTTATTCTTTTTTGGTCTAGTTTAATTTCTCTTTCTGATAGTTGTTATTAGTGTATAGAAACACAACTGATTTTTGTATTTTGATTTTGTATCCTGCAACTTCGCTGAATTTGTTTATAAGTTCTACAGGTTTTTGGTGGAGTCTTCAGGGTTTTCTATGTATAATATTATGTCATTTGCAAATAGTGAGTTTTATTTCTTTCATTCTGATTTGGATGCCTTTTATTTTGTTTTCTTACCTAATTATTGACTAGGACTTCCAATCTATGTTGAATAAAAGTGGTGAGAGGGGACATCCTTGTCTTGTTCCTGATCTTAGAGGAATAGTTTTCAGCTGTTCACCATTGAGTATGATGTTAGCTGTGGGCTTGTCACATGTGGCCTTTATTATGGTGAGAGTTGTCCCCTCTAAACCTACTTTGTTGAGAGTTTTTATCATGAATGCATGTTGAATTTTGCTTTTTCTGCATCTACTGGGATGATCATGTGATTTTTAGCTTTCATTTTGTTACTGTGGTATATATCACATTGATTGATTTGCAGATGTTGAACCATCCTTGCAATCCTGGAGTAAATCTCACTTCATCATGGTGTATGATCCTTTTAATGTATTGCTGAATTCAGTTTGTTAATATTTTGTTGAGGATTTTTGTATCTATGTTTGTCGTGGATATTGGCCCATAACTTTTCTTGTAGTATTCTTTCCTGGTTTTGGTATCAGGATAATGCTAGCCTCGTAGAATGAGTTTGGAAGTATTCCCTTCTCTTCTGTGTTTTGTAAGAGTTTGAAAAAGACTAGTGTTAATTCTTCTTTAAATTTTTGGTAGAATTCACCAGTGTAGCCATCTGGTCCTGGACTTTAGTTGGGAGGTTTTTGATTACTGATTCAATCTCCTTACTAGTGGTTTGTCTGTTCAGATTTTCTATTTCTTAATGATTTAGTTTTGATAGGTTTTAGGTTTCTAGGAGTTTATCTGTTTCTTCTGAGTTTTCGAATTTGTTGGTATATAATTGTTTACAATACTGTCTGATAATTGTATTTTCATAGTATCAGTTGTTATGTCTCCTTTTTCATTTCTGATTTTATTTATATGAGTCTTCTCTCTTTTTTCTTGTTGAGTATGGCTAACAAGTTGGTCTATTTTGTTTATCTTTTCAAAAAACCAGCTCTTAGTTTCATTGATCTTTTCTATTGTCTTTTTAGTCTCTATTTCTTTTATTTCCACTCTGATCTTTGTTATTTTCTTCCTTCTGCTAACTTTGGGCCTAGTTTGTTCTCCCTATTTTAGTTCCTTGAGATGTAAAGCTAGGTTGTTTATTTGAGATCTTTCTTGTTTCTTAATGTAGATGTTTTTTGCTATGAACTTCCCTCTTAGAACTGCTCTTGCTGCTTCTTGTAAGTTTTGGTATGTTGTATTTCCACTTTCACTTGTCTCAAGACATTGTAAAATTTCTCTTTCTTCATGTGTATCTCAATTAGCATGACTACAACTAAATGCCTCCCAAAAGGCCTGTTCTTTTTCCTTCTGTCTTGTAACTGGGAATCACTATTTGCCCTGTTGCTGTGCTAGATCAAAAACTTTTTTTTTTTTTCTTGATCAAAATCTTTTGATTTGCTTCCCTTCTCCGTGTCTTTCCCTCTTCCTCCCTGTTCTCGTAAGCAATTTCCCCTTCAGTCTTCCCTATCTTAGAAAATCACTTAACCACTCACACGTTTACTCAAGCCAAAGTTTTAGCAGATCTGTTTAGTCAGGGTCTAGTCAGGAGGCAAAAGCTATACCAGTTATTTGAACACAGAGAATTTACATTACATTATGTAAAGAATTGTTAACTAAGTAAAAAGTGATTATAGGCAGCTAACTGAAAAAAGGAAAAGAAAACTCCAAGGTATCATGGAGGTAAAAGCTAGAAGAAGCAACTACCATCCCTAGGGCTGGGGGAACAGGAAGAAAAGGTTGGGATTGATGAGATTTAGAAACCTAGAGGAGGGGCCTTGTGGAGCTGACACTCAGACCCATGGGAGGCCCAGCTCCCTGGTGCTGGTGTCTGTGGAGGCAGAGATAGGGTGGACCTGTGATGAAGTCGGTTCTCCAAAGCTTAGAAAACTGCCAACTGTATTCAGCTGCTGCTAAGTGGTGGCTAAACCTTGCTGGGGCGACATTCTCGAGAACACCAGCAAACGCACAGGAAGCAGACTGGAGGAGCAGCAGTCTTCTTCCTCCCCCAGCCTTGTACTTTGTACTTGTAGGGCCAGCCGGCAAAGCAGAGATTCCCCACGCCAGCACCACAAAGCAGAGTCTAGAAGGGTGGAGTTGGAGCTGAGAACAAATGACTTCATGGTGGTACATTGTCCTTGACTTATCCTACCTCTGCAGATCCGGCCCACCACCAAGTCCTGTCACCTCCACCTCTCAGTTGAATCTCAAGCTTGTCCACTTCTCTGTGTATGTACTGCTATTTCTCAAGTCCAGCTGGGCTCCTTTCCATCAGTCTACTACAGTAGCTCCCTGGCTGGTCTGTGTTCCGGTCTTACCCTTTTACAGTTCATCCTCCACCCAGCAACCAAATCAAATCATGTTACTTCCCTCCCTAAACTACCCAGCAGATTCTCTTTGTACTTAGAATAAAATCTATATTCTTAACTGGGGTCCCTAAGACCGTATGTGATCTGTCCCCTGTTTGTCTCTGCCCAATTTCCCCTCACATGTTATACTCCAGCTACAATAAGGTTATCATGATGACCACTTACCATGCCCTGATAATCAGATACTTATTGGTTTACTCCTTGCATTGTCAGATTTCTTTGCTTGAATTGTAGTTCTGTTTGCATAGCATCTTTGTCTTGTTCTCACTTTATCTCTGGTGCCTAGGTCTCTAGGTGCTTGGCACATAATTAAAAGTGTTCAACATATGCCAGTTGATGAATAGATGAATCTTGGACTCTCTCCCCCACCCACCACCATATCCCAATAGTCACTAGGACCTATGGGGTTCCAGTTCATGTATTTCAGTCTTTTCTTTCTGATTTATTCTCAGTGTCATGCCTTATTTCATATTCACTGTTTTTTGTTTTCCAGTCTGTCATTGCCACCTTTTAACTCATCTCCCTTTCTTCAGCCTTTTGCTTTACTCCAGCCCATCCTTCACACTTCCACCAAAAGACAATTCCTGAAACATAGACTGTGTCCTTTATCTGCTTGAAAAATCACACGACTCCTCATTTCCTATAGGACAAAGTTCTGGCTCCTTAGAATCAACCAACTGTTCAGTTCATAGTCTTACTTAAACCTGCCTTTTTATACTCTTTGGAGTAACAGTATCGGTCAGGGTTTGGGCAGGGAAGCTGAGCTATTATGAATGTTAAGGGATAAGGGATTTATTCTAGGAAGCAGACCTTGCACAGTTGTGGGAGGAGCTGGGGAAGGGAAGGTCTGGAGGGGGAGTTGGAGGATCAGAGGAAAGTCACTGACTAGCCCTGGAGCACTGGTGTGGGAGCACCAACCGGAGCTTGTAGGGGAATCTGCAACTGGCGTGGCCACTGCCAAAGGGGCCGCACAGGGGGAGCTCAGGCAGGTCTCTGGTTAGTTTCCTCCCAGTAGCCGTCACCTCCGTGGGTCTGCTGCCAGGCCTCTAGGGGGACAGTGTTGATCAGCGAAGCCTACAGTTGGGAAGAAGAGCTGAAGGAGGAGTGGGGAAGAACTGGAACAGGCTGGCACTGGCTGGGCACTTGTCCACCATCCTATCTGCCGGGAAGGCCCTTCAGAGAGTGTAGCAGCTGCTTCCCTCCTGCCTCCCAGGCCTTACACAGGTTCCTCTTCTGGTCCAGCTGTAACTTGGAACCATCCAGGGAATAGAATAGAGTTCCCAGCCGACTGGGGTTGACAGTAGGTCCATCTAGCACAGCACCCTGTGATCTAGCCCCTCTGAACTGCTCGCTGATACCTGAACCTACCGAGTGATTTCATGCCAGTGTGTTTGCCGTGTGTGTGTATGCTGCTTCCTCTGCCTGATGTTTTCTTCTTCTTCCCTTCCTCCCGAACTTCTGCTGGATTCTTCCAGACCCAACTCAGATGTTATGTCCCTTGAAGCTTTCACAACTTCCCAAGCAGTTACTTTCTGTTCCCTGTTTTCATAGGAGTCCTCTACCTTAGCACTGAGCCATTTCTCCCACATTTCTTTTTCACTTTTCTCCAAATAGTTTAAGTACTTAAGGGTGTACTCATAGACAACTTATCTAGTGACTTAGATGTGTCTGATAAATATGAGCCCAGAATGGCTTTCCTGAAGTGGGTTATATAAAAACCAATGCCCTCACCAAGCGTTTTCTGTTCTGAGTTTGCCACTCTTGGATGATACCTGTGGTAGAAGGGTTTTGACTGATGGTCTTTTTATCTCTCGTCAGTTGCCATAGATTCAAACACTATGGCTCCTCCCACTCTGCCTCTCGAATCCACTGTTCAGCAGATATAGACCAGTGCTCAGCTGATTGGAAATGTTGTGGTATTCCCTACTGAAGACACCTATGGCCAAGAACAGTGTTTCTGAAGAACCAGTTAAAAGTAGAGTAAAGCCTGTCTATCACCAAGGCTAGGGAGCAACCACAGCTTAGATACAGATGGCTGTGGAAGTAAAATTGCAGTCATCTTGATGATCTGCAGAATGTTAGCAGGTGTAATTTACTCCTTAAAGGATAGGAAGAGGCTACTTTGTATTTTTTTTTTTTTTCCCCAGATTATAAGGCCCTTGGTATTTTGAAGCGGCAGTTCCCCAGTGCATCGCTAATTGGGCTGACTGCAACTGCGACCAGTCATGTATTGAAGGATGCTCAGAAAATACTGTGTGTTGAAAAGTGTTTTACTTTTACAGCTTCTTTTAATCGGCCAAATCTCTATTATGAGGTATGTAACTTTTATGTCAGTTTATTTTGTGAAGGATTTCGGAAGAAAGGTTACTTTTTCATTATGTCTATTTACATGAGTCACAGTTAATTATGTTTAAAAGTTTAAAAAAATCAAGTGAGTATAAGCAGACTTACTAAAGAATGCTTTCTTTGCATAGCTCCTGTGCAATTTAATTCTTTGCTCGGTTAAGTAGAAAACACTGCCTCATTAAGTTTGCATACATGCTTTCTTATGCAAGGATGGAGAGAAAGCGTGTATCGATACTGAGGACCCTAATGACATCTCTATAGAAATTAATTATGAAATAATGCAAAAATTAATATACCACTAAAGATTTGCTATTACTCCCTATTTAGATTTTATCTGATATACAACCTTGAAAGGTAAATAACCTCACAGCTGTTTTTACTTTCCAATCCGTTTAAGGACAGACTTAATATTTTTCTGAGCTCTTACTGACTAGTTGTTTCTGCCATGGTTTATGTTTTTACAAAAGTAGCATCAGAAAATTTAAAAAGTCTCTGTCTTTACAAGTTATTTACTGCTTTTGTGCCTCCTCTCTCTGGTAAATTCAAAAATAAGGATCAAGAAGAGTCTGGGAGGTGATAGGGTCAGATGGGCGAGTGAAAGAGTAATAGAAAAAAACACCATGCCCAAGAAAGAGTGGCGCCTTGAAAGTTGTAAGTAAACGACCGCATGAATGGTATTCATTAATTTACTTTTTAGTAAGTTGACTTTTTTTTTAGGTTCGGCAGAAGCCCTCAAGCACTGAAGATTTTATTGAGGATATTGTAAAGCTCATTAATGGAAGATACAAGGGGCAATCAGGTAATATAGAAACAAACCAAGTTTGAAGACTGAGAGAGAACTTTCCAAAAGTAGCAAATATTATTTACACTAATACACTGAGAAAAAGATTAGCACCAGAAATATTAATGCATGGCAGAAGATACTTGAAAATATCATGATAAAATTAATTTGCTTGGTGATCTTAGAAATCAGGTGTGGCATTTGCTAATTACACAGATTATGAGTCATAAAACTGATTTATTTTTGCTTATTTACACTTAATTGCATTAAAGAGTGGACATATTGACATAATGTTAATTATCAACAGCACATATTTAGTAAGTATCCACTGTATATGATTGAAGGTTAAGCAGTGATTTTCTAAAGGGATATAAAATATAGTTCCTTATAGTAAAGGACACATTAAAGAAATAAACAGTACATACTGAATGAGCTAAGTATAGAGTTGAGAGTGCGTATAACATGTGTTCCAGGATTAATGTAGAGACAAGTGTTACTAAAGCAAAGAGTTGGTGTAAAAGTAACATTTCAAAACTATTCTGTAGATTTTCAGGAGATATTAATAGGGGCCATGGGTAAAAGGAGTTCCAGGGTCAAATAAGTTTGAGAAAGGCTGCAGCTGTTTATTCCTCCTGAAGAGTCACAGGGTGTATCAGCACCTTAGAAGTTCTGACCAGCCCTGCAAACAAGGAGACACACGTGTTTGTCTTTGTTAACCTTCCCAAACTTATTTGCACACGAAACTCTTTTCTCATAGCATGCTTGTTAATATCTTGTGGAGCTGTGGGGCATCAGTTTGAGAAAGACTATGTAGTGGGAGATAAAGTTGGAGAGAGAACTGAGATAATGGGAACCCAAGCTGGTGGCTCCAGGCTTGTTACTGCTCTGGAGCAAGTTGGTGATCAGACCTTGAATTACACTGAAAAATCAGTATGTGTTCAGGGCCTTGGAATTTTTCATAATTCTTATTTTCCCCCATGCATTGTAATTATCAGCCTCTTCAGTGTGTGAGTTAAAACTTTTCTAGGAATGTACTATATATATCTAACCATTTCTTTTACTACAGGAATAATATATTGCTTTTCTCAGAAAGACTCTGAGCAAGTTACAGTGAGTTTACAGAAACTGGGGATTCCTGCAGGGGCATACCATGCCAATATGGAACCAGAAGACAAGACCAAGGTTCACAGAAGATGGTCAGCTAGTGAAATTCAGGTTAAGTAATAGATCTTCAATAGAAGCCCAATTCACCTTTGAATATATTTTAACTTGACTTCATTAATATATAAAATGTTAACACATTTTAGGTAGTAGTGGCAACAGTTGCATTTGGTATGGGAATTGATAAACCAGATGTGAGGTTTGTTATTCATCATTCAATGAGTAAATCCATGGAAAACTATTACCAAGAGAGTGGACGTGCAGGTATGTGTAATTCACATCCAGAAATAATTTTTTTTTAATGTTTATTTATTTATTTGGCTGCGTCAGGTCTTAGTTGCAGTGTGTGGGCTCTTTCGTGGCGCGCAGGCTTCTCTCTAGTTGTGGCACATGGGCTCCAGAGTGCGCGGGCTCAGTAGTTGCAGCTTGTGGGCTTAGTTGCTCCACAGCATGTGGGATCTTAGTTACCTGACCAGGGATTGAACCCGTGCCCCCTGCATTGGAAGGCGGGTTCTTAACCACTGGACCACCAGGGAAGTCCCCTAGAAATAATTTTTAAAGAGCTTTAAAAACACTATAAATGATGTTTAATAATACTGTATTTTTAATCTTCTTTATTGGCTAGTATTTTTATAACAAACAATGAAATCTTTTTTGTAGTTTTATATTTGCCTATGGAGAAATTTTATTTATGTTCTATTGGAGTGTCATGAATTATTTCTTCTCATCTTTGCTAAAATAATTTGATGTCCATCTTTGCCTCCTGAATTTTTAATTAGTGGTTTCAAGTCTATAATTTAAATAACTGGATTACTTATGGACACATCTTTAAGCTAGTAAGGCTGATTATTGATAGATCTCTTTAGTCATTTTTTTAAAAATTTGAGGGCAGCTGTTACAAATTAACCTTCACAGCTCCGTCTGAAATTTCTAGATATATATTTAGACTACGAAATATTGCCAGCAAATTTTATATATTATTTTTGCATGTTTGACTTTTTAAAGTAATTATGCAATCTCAAGATTCTTCCCACTGCAGGTCGAGATGACATGAAAGCAGACTGTGTTTTGTATTATGGCTTTGGAGATATATTCAGGATAAGTTCAATGGTGGTGATGGAAAATGTGGGACAACAGAAGCTCTATGAGATGGTGTCATACTGCCAAAACATAAGCAAGTAAGCACACACCTTTTTGTCACTTTTGTCAATTAAAGACAAGCACAGTATGAAAGCATATGACATTACTTTGAGTCCTTACTCAAGTGAGTAAATACATTAGTGAAACATCAAGTGCAAACCAGTAAAAGCAGATGTCTGAAGGGTGGGAACCAGTACATGAACCTGCAGGATGCCTGAATCTAAGAAAATATATTCTCAGATACAGAGAACAAAGTAGTGGTTACCAGTGGGGAGGGTCAGGGAGGAGCAGTATAGGGGTGGGGGTGTGGGAGGTACTGCAACACAGGGAATATAGCTAATATTTTGTAATAACTGTTAATGGAAAGGAACCTTTAAAAACTGTATAAAAGTTAAAAAAATAAATAAATAGTATCTTAAGTCTAAAAAAAAGAAAAAAGTCATTCTCTGTTTGGGAAGGATAGCGGTTAACTTTTTTCTAAATGTTTGGTAGAATTCACCTGTGAAGCCATCTAGTGCTGGTCTTTTGTTTCTTGGGAGTTTTTAAATTACTGATTCAATTTCATTACTGGTAATTGGTCTGTTCATATTTTTTATTACTTCCTCGTTCAGTCTTGGGCGATTGTACATTTCTAGGAATTTGTCCATTTCATCTAGGTTGTCCATTTTATTGGCAAATGGTTGTTCATAGTAGTCTCTTTGATCTTTTGTATTTCTGTAGTATTGGTTGTAACTTCTTTTTCATTTCTGATTTTACTGATTTCAGCTCTCTCTTTTTTTCTTGATGAGTCTGGCTAAAAGTTTATCAATTCTGTTTATCTTTTCAAAGAACCAGCTCTTAGTTTCATTGATCTTTTCCATTGTTTTTTTAGTCTCTAGTTCATTTATTTCTGCTCTGAACTTTATGATTTCTTTCCTTTTAACTATCTTTGGGTTTTGTTTGTCTTTCTTTTTCTAGTTCCTTTAAGTGTAAGGTTAGGGTGTTTATCTGAGATTTTTCTTGTTTCCTGAGGTGAGATTATATCACTATAAATTTCCCTCTTAGAAAGCTTTTGCTCCATTCCATAGATTATAAATCATTGTGTTTGTTTTCATTTGTTTCCAGGTATTTTTGCATTTCTTCTTTGATTCTTCAGTGATTCACTGGTTGTTTAGTAGCATATTGTTTAGCCCCTGCATGTTTTGTGTTTTTTGCATTTTTTTCTTGTAGTTGATTTCTAGTCTCATAGTGTTGTGGTTGGAAAAGATGATTGATATTATTTACTTTTCTTAAATTTACCAAGGCTTGTTTTGTGGCCTAGCATGTGATGTCCTGGAGAATGTTCCATGTGCACTTGAAAAGAATATGTATTCTGCTGCTTTTGGATAGAATGTTCTATATGTATCTATTGAATCAGTCTGATCTAATGTGTCATTTAAGGCCAGTGTTTCCTTATTGATTTTCTGTCTGGATCATCTGTCCATTGATGTAAGTGGGGTATTACAGTCCCTTACTATTACTGTGTTACTGTCAGTTTCTCCCTTTTTGTCTGTTAATATTTGCTTTATGTATTTAGGTGGTCCTACGTTGGGTGTATATATATTAACAATTGTTATATCTTCTTGGATTGACTCCTTGATCATTATGTAATGTCCTTCTTGAGTCTTGTAACAGTCTTCCTTTTAAAGTCTGTTTTGTCTTATATGAGTATTGTCACCCCCACTTTCTTTTGATTTCCATTTGCATGGAATAACTTTTTCCATCCCCTCACTTTCATTCTGTGGGTACCTTTAGAGCTGAGGTGAATCTCTTGTGGGTAGCATATATATGCAGGTCTTGATTTTGTATCCATTCAGCCACTCTGTGTCTTTTGATTGGAACATTTAGTCCATTTACAGTTAATGGAATTATTGATAGGTATGTACTTATTGCCATTTGGCTAATTGTTTTGGGGTGGTTTTGTAGGTCTTTTTTGTTCCTTCTTTTGCTCTCTTGTGATTTGATGACTCTCTTTAGTGTTATGTTTGAATTCCTTTTTCTTTATTGTGTGTTTATCTATAATAGATTTTTGGTTTGTGGGTACCATGAGGTTTATATATGGCAGTTTCTCTCTATATATACATGATTGTTTTAAGTTGCTGGTCTCTTAATTTCAAATGCATTTTAACAATCCTGCATTTGTACTCCTCTCCCCAACAATTACTATTTTTAGTCTCAGTCATCTTTGTAGTCTTATTGCCTATCATATAAAAATGACTCAAAATTTTTGAAATAAGCAGCAATTAGATCGTGATAGAAAATGGCATTTCTTTCCTATGGATGCCACAATAATCTAGTTTAAAAAATGAGAAAACGAAAATTTCCTTAAAATATCCAATATCCAGTAGCCCCCATGAAGCATATTTTGGGGTTTAGACTCAAACTGATACTGTAAAATACAAGAAACTGCTATCAGGAAGAGTCTCTTAATACAGGCATACCTTGGAGATATTGCAGTTTCAGTTTGAGACCACTGCAATAAACTGAATATTGCAGTAAAGCAAGTCACATGAATCTTTTGGTTTCCCAGTGCACATATGTTATTTTTACACTATACTGTAATCTGCTAAGTGTGCGATAGGATTATGTCTATAAAAATAAGGGACATACCTTAATTTAAAAATTCTTTATTACTAATAAATGGCAGCCATCATCTGTGCCTTCAGCAAATTGTAGTAGTAATTCAGACTACTGATCACAGCTCACCATAACAATATAATAATATTGGAAATGTTTGAAACATTGCGAGTATTATGAAATTGTGACACAGAGACATGAAGCGAGCAAATGCTGTTAGAAAAATGGTGCCAATGGACTTGCTCAGTGCAGGATTGCCACAAACCTTCAGTTTGTAAAAAACACAGTATCTGCAGAGCACAGTAAAGCAAACTGCAGTAAAACAAGGTATGCCTGTAGTTGTGAAATACTGAATCTCAGACAATTTTTTAAAAGCAATGTCTATTAACAACATATGGAAAAAATTATTGTACATGGTGGACAGAATAATGGTCACCCAAAGATGTCCACATCTGAATCCCTGGAACCTGTGAGTGTGCTACTTTACATGGCAAAAGGGAATTAAGGTTGCAGTCAGCTGATCTTAAAAGAGGGAGGTAATCCTGAATTATTTAGGTGGACCCACTGTAATCACAAGGGTTCTTAAATGTGGAAGGAGGCATAAGATGTCAGAGTGATGTGAAGACTTAACCCATTGTTGTTGGCTTTGAAGATAGAGGAAAGGGGGCCATGAGCCCAGGAATGCAGGCAGTCTTTAGTCTGGAAAGGGCAAGGAAACAGATTCTCCCCAGGAGCCTCCAGGAGAAATCCAGCCCTGCTGACACCTTGATGTTAATCCAGTGAGACCCATGTCAGCGTTCTAACCTACAAAAATGTAAGATAATAAATTTGTGTTGTTTTAAGCCACCAAGTTTGTGGTAATGTTATGGCAGCAATAGGAAATTAATACAGTATATAACTCTGTATTTTAAAATAGGGATTCTTAAAACTCTATTAATTATTTGATGATTTGTATCTCTGATGTGTTTGCAGCTGTCGCCGTGTGTTGATAGCTCAACATTTTGATGAAGTATGGAGCCCAGAAACATGCAACAAAATGTGTGATAATTGCTGTAAAGAGATTTGTGAGTTGTTTTTTAAATCCTTATAGGCTAATATTTATATGTAGGAATACATGAGGGCAATATTAGACACCCAAAATGGATTTAAAAGAATAAGCAAGGTGTGAATAGAATTTCCCAGATTCAAGAGTGACAACATGAAGTTTTGAAACAGAGGCAAAATTAAAAGCCATATGTGTATGCATTTATTTTATGTTGCTACACTGAGGACATGTTAAATTTTTAAGAAATGAAGGGAAAAGTTTAAAAACCTTCTGAATAGAAATACTATTTTAAGTAAGAGAACGCTAACCTCTTGTGATAATCTCTAATGCTTTATAGTTACTGATTGGGAAGAGAAATTTAGTGCAAAATAAGAGACTACAGCGTATCATTTTTGATCCAGATAATGGCTAACCACTCATAAGACACTAATTTAGCAGTGCGTTGGTGCTGTCTTTTCACTTTTTAAAATCCTGTGTGTATGTGTATTATTGGAAGAGCTGGACTAACCCATTCCTCACTGAGTTCTGATGCCTTGGTTGGTGAAGGTCACAATTTTAACTTTGCAGCTAGAGAAAATTATTTATGATTATTTGATTATTTTATACTGACCAAATTAACAAGAGCCTGATACATACATCGGAGTGCTAGTATCAGTAATTGGGAATAACTGTCCACGACATTCTTGTCATGAAATTAGAGTCCCTAGGAAGCCATACCGGTTGTCAGAATATTGCTTAATGAGCACGCATCAGGTAACATGAAGAACAGACTGACTCGCCTACGAACACCAAGTATTTGTCATAATCATGTTTGGCTGACACTCTTTGGTTCCTAGAGCATACCCAAAGGCCTTCTGATAACCAGATTATTTTCTTTACATCACTTAAATCTCAGTGTCTTACAGAGACTATAGCTTAATCTAGTGATAAGAGACTTGAGCAGTAGTCTTAGTTCAGAACATAGAAACAAATCAGTGTTTAGGGTGGCTCACACTGGGTGAAGACATTTTTTAAACCAGTCTAACCACTTAGGACAGCCTATCCTTGCCCTAATTTTGAAATCCCATTCACCTGTAACCATGCCTCTTTCATTACAGCATTTGAAAGAAAGAATATAACAGCGTACTGCAGGGATCTAATCAAGATCCTGAAGCAGGCAGAGGAACTGAAAGAAAAGCTCACGCCGCTGAAACTGATCGACTCTTGGATGGGAAAGGGTGCAGCGAAATTGAGAGTAGCAGGTGTTGCTCCTCCCGCACTCCCTCGTGAAGACCTGGAGAAAATTATCGCGCACTTTCTTATACGGCAGTATCTCAAGTATATACAAACCCGTATCTTGCCCTTTCATGTTGTCTTTATGATTCTCATTTTTATAACTGCAGCAGAACAAATGGTTTTGTGGTTGTTTCATAAGAACTTTTAAACCCTATGCAAAATTTACCTAGTAAACAAATTCAAACTTTGATTACTGTATGTCAAAAAAGCACAAAAAATACTTTCTATAAACTGCATTTTTATACTAAAAGTTTTATATTTCATATCAACGTTACTTAAAATTATTGCACTTTATTTTTTTTTTTATAAACTTCAGTTTGTTGTCTGCAACTTGTCAAAACCTGATTGTTGGCCTTTATCTTCTACAGAGAAGACTACAGTTTTACAGCTTATGCTACCATCTCATATCTGAAAATAGGACCTAAAGCTAATCTTCTGAACAATGAGGAACATGTTATTACCATGCAAGTAAAGAAGCCCATGCAGAGCTGTTTCAGGGTAGTTATTAATTTTTAATTTTTATATATTTGAAAAAGACATTAAAGCCTATGGGATGCTTTTCTTTAACTAGTACTCTCCTGCGTCCAGTGGAGCATAGTAAGAGATTAAGTCAGTTTTCTTCCTGGAATCTGGGTATAGAAGAGAGAAAACCTACTTTTGTGTTCTGTAGAGGTATTAAGTAGAATTTAGACTAGCTTTTTAATAGACTAGGGGTTTCCAACCTTCTGGGATGTGAAGACTCCATTTAATGTCTGATGTTATGAGGCACCCTGCCCTTGCTTGTGGTCACTATTGGCTGAGAAGTCTGCCTGCGCAGCAGAGGTTGAAAAGCACTGTCACAGACTAACTGCTCTCAAGCCTGCAAAAGCACACCAGGCACCAGTGTGTCTAAGGACTTGACAGCACAGCCCCTTCTATTTAAGATGGGGCGCATACTGGAAGAAATTTGAAGATAAAAAACAAGACCACTGGACACTTAATTAAAGAGGTGATAATAGGACTATTGAGATTATTAATCTCCTGAGAAAATGGAATAGCTGAATTTTTACTAGTGTTTGTCTTGCTGTTGTTTTGTAGGCTGAATCACCTCAAAGTTGTCATTCTGAAGGAGCTGATAAAAAGAGGGAAGAAAAAACTCCAAGTAACTTCCAGAAGAAGTCGGTGAACATGCTTCAGCAACCTGACTGTAAGATTACAGGGGCTAAGAAAAGAAAAATTGATAATGCGTGAGATGAGTGCTTCTGAAGTTTCTAATAGTTTATGCATGTATACACCATTAGTTTTGTAGTTAATCAGAAGTTTAATTTTAAGACAATTTCATTAATATTTTATTCATATGGAGCTATATTTTCAGAATTTATTTCTTAAGTATTGAAGACTTGAGAATTTGAGACCTTTTGAAATTTTGAGATCATGAATTGTATAAACTTACAGTATAAAACAAGGGAAAAATAAGTCATTTTAATGTAAAACCCTTTAAATGTAAAATACTTAAGAAAATAAGTTCATATAACTATCTTAAGCTCTTTATGCCTTGCCATAACTAGTTGTATTTTCTTCTTTTGACACAACTGTCTTTTGATAACAATGTTATTATACTGAATATTTTACTAAATAAAAAGGAATAAGGTATCCATACAAATAATATTAGCAAGTATGCTACACCTCTATTGAAGTAAAATAAAACTGTAAGCTTCTGGAAACCACAGCCCTGCTTTGACATTTCACAGAGAATGGCTCTGGTATATTAACCAGACCACACTGTTGACTAAGTAGATAACAACATAGTTAAATTTGCTCCAAATCTAAATCACAAATGAATGTGTCTACGTTTAAAACACAGAAATGAATACTTAAGACTTAAGTGGTCAGTTTTGTGTTTGTTAGGAAAAAAATATATCTATAAATAAATGATTTGAACTGATTTCATCTTTAGAATTTTATTTATTTTTAAAATCTTCGTATTTCTGTATTTTTAACTTCAGATGGTCATCATTAAATCAGTGCAGTCAATTTACTTTATTGGCATGTGACTTTTTTGTCTTATTTGGAACTCGATGTAGCCCTTGAAATGCCCTTTTTAGTCAAAATAATCTTCTATATCAATATTTGGATCTAGTAGATCTTCTCCATATGCTGAAAGATTCATCTGGTTTAAAATTAAGTTTTCAAATGTTTCTTCTAAATCAGTTTCACCAATTAAGACCGCTCCCATCATTCGCCCATTCTGCAGGACGGCTTTGATGTACTCTTGTCCTTTGGTACACCTCAGTAGTAATTCATGATCTAAACCTAAGCCCTGTGCATTGTATTTCCCCAGCAATACAACCTATATAGAGAAAGACAAAACAGTTATTTTAGTGAGTATGAAAAGGAAACATAATATGCAGTTATTTTGTGTTTTCCTAGAATGGCAAATCTAGTCACGAAAATTTACAGCTAAAAGTGCCATTCGGAGGAGCCCAAAGAAAACACTTGCATGGCATGCATTTACTCTACAGATGACACTACCATACAATCTGTATGAACTTTAAAAATACCAAGCGAACATACAAATATGTAGGATGTAGACTACATTAGCCTTGAGTCACAATTTAAAGATTTAGTAAGAAGCTGAATTTAATCTTTCATGGGCAAATTGTTTAGTCTCCCTGAACCGTATGTATATATTTGTATGTGTTTCTCCTTGTCGGTAAATTAGGAGGAAAAATCCTGCCTCAGAGTGATGTAAAGAGGATTAAGTAAGATAATACGTAGGGGGAAGTACCTGCTCATTCTTGAGTATGAACAGCTGTTAGTTCCCTTCACAAAGGAGGAGTGAATTGCAACTAAAACTCAGAAATGCACCAACAGGGAACAAATCTGGAAGAGATTCCCCGCCCCAACCCCTCGAACTATAAAATACTACAGTGAGATGGTAGGTAATGATTATCAGATGATTAGTGATTAAAGCCCAGCAATAATAACCAGATATAGATTTGCAAGAAATGAGGAAATTTGTCATTTTTTGTAAAGTGATTAAAGCCATATAAGTTCTTATTCATGTGAGAAAATCAGATGACCATAATTAGTTATAAAACTAACAAGCAGAAAAGGCACTAATTTGCTTATCTATCTTACCTTATAGTTAAAAAATTTTGTTACATGAGCGAAAAGTTCAAAGCTGAAATCCATGTCAGTAGACTCGCCTACACTAGCTGCGGCCATGCACTTGGCTGCATACCATCCCATCTGTCTAGCCTGGGTCCACAGCCTCATCTGAAATTAAAAAAGGTTACGCAATTTAACTTTTTATTATCATTATTTGAAAAATGTTATCACCTTAACCTAGTAAAATTCCTTAAAGGGGTTCAGTGCTTGACAGTCCTTGAGAACAGATCTAGCTAGTTAGGTAATTGATTGAATCATCTTTGCCACAGAAGCAATCAGCCATCCACACTAAGCAACTGATTCTGGTGTTTGATCATTCTTATACCTCATGTGTGGTAACTAATGTCTTTTTGTGTGCAAAAAATAATAACCATAATCATGGATATGAGCTTTAAGCATTTCTGGTAGAAGTGATAGATTTTTTTAAAAAAATTCAGTCTCCTCTCTAAACAAGGAAGGGTCTGATGAAGTAAGAGGCAGCCTACGGTAAGGGAGCAGCGTAAACTGAGCACGGTAACAACCAGAGAACGGCCAACAGAAGTGGCCTGCGGTATTACACTGCTGCACTGCTACCTAATGTATTCTAGCCTCCGAGTCCCTTTAGTTTGTGTCTCGGACTATATAGAACAAACTAATTAGTGTACTTACTGCTTCTGCAAATTAAGAGATGAAATTTATTAGATTCACTCAAAGTAAGAAACCCCTGTTTATTTTTGGACTTTCCTGTATCAGAGTATGAGGCACATGAAGGATATAATAATATACATATTCCCTAGATTCAACCCTTAGAGGGCTGAGATGTTAAAAAAAAAAAAAAAAAAAAAAAAATCCCACGAACTCCAATTCCGAATTGAGCTTGGGACAGATATGCCATAAAAACAACATTGGATGTCACTGTAGAGAAAACTAAAAAACAAGCTAGTTTGAAGCATTTTAGAATTATGGCTGAAATCGCTCTCTTGTTGATGCTCTCTCTGATGTATGTTAAAACATACTAAATAGTAAAGCTGCTTCTTAGAATACATCTGGTTCTTCCACTACTTCACACTCCACAGTTAATCTGAATAAATATCCCTACCTGTGGAGCTGGTCTTTCACCAAGATAAGCGTTGACTGGTTCTTTCATCTGTTAACATCTACCTCTGTCTCTACTCCTACTAAAACCACCCCACCTCTGGCCGCTGAGTACCTTCCTCCAGTACTCCTGCTCCACCATTACAAGGCAGGCAACACTATCGGGGCAGGAGGAAGTCTAGATCCACTCAGAAGGGGTTGTTAGGCTGAGGAATTCTGCTTACTATGGGAACATTCTTTCAGTAATGATTCCCACGGGGATAGGATCATCAGAAGCAGAATGTATGGTTTATAATCTCAGTTTGCTACTTTTTAATCCAAAGCTGTGCTGTCCCAAATCATAGTCACTAGCCACATGGCTATTTAATTAAAAGTAAAATTAAAATTCAGTTCCTCAGTCACATTAGCCACATTTCCAATGCTTAGTACACACATCGCTAGTGGCTACCTGACTGGACACTGCAGAAACATAGAGCATTTCTGTCATCACAGAAAGTTCCACTGGACACCGCTGATAAGCATCTGAGCATGAAAAACAAAGTAACAATCATAATTCTTTTAAAATTAAAAGACATCCCAGTCTATTCCATCACTATATAATAACTTACCAAAGGGAAAAATTCTAGAGTTCTTTTTGTTTGTTGTTTTTGTGACAAAAAAACTCTATGATAGCTTCCCACTTAAAGTAGAAAAGTTGGAAAACCAGAAGGCTGGATATGCTGGTAGCAGTTCCTTTATTTTCAGATGGAATCTCTGATAAAAACCTGTGACCACCTATGCCAGCTTACCTGCTGCCAGACTGGGCTGGGCTGCCAGGAGACCGTGCAGATGTCACCTGCAGCATAGATGTCAGGAAGGGACGTGCGCATGTGATCATCCACCTTCAGGCCACCGTCTTTCCCTACATCAAACTAAACAATGTTCCTCATAAGCATATGGGGTAAGAAAAAGGAAACGTGACTTTTTCATTCTAAAGTAAAAGAACAAGTCAAATTCTACACGTTGATAAGCTGATCTTTAATGAGAAAAGCTGGCTAAACTGCAAAGTTTAGACAACTAAGCTGAATATCCAGGCACTCAAATTCCTACTAAGACGAACCCATAAAATTCTTAGAACTTCAAATTCTTAAAATTCTTAGAACATCAAAAATTGCCAATAACCATATGATGACCCCACCCATAGTTAGAAAAATATTCCTTAGTTTTTGTAAACTTCAAATGCTAAAAAGCAAAAAGTACAAGCTGGCTTCTCTAAAAGAATCACTTTTAAGAATTCATAGGAGGTATCAGTTTCTTACCAACATTTAGATAAATTGTGCATTATGTCCCCTTAATAATGACACTTAGGCTGGGATGTTAACTGCTTAAAGACTTGAAGCAGTAAAACAATATTGCAAATCAAGACATGAATATAAACTAAACTGTTTTCAGTCATCTTAAATTACAGTTCTGTGCCAAAACAATGAACAATTATTCATGCTTGAGAATCAGAGATCTTCATAAATAATACTTTAAAAATGTTCACAGTGGGACAAAATTTTCACCTTACATTGTTGCCACAAAGAAAAGGTTCTGTATTTGGTGTAACTCCTGTAGCACTGACAATGAAATCACAGCCATATATCTTTTCATTGGTCAATTCCACATATACAGGCCATACCTCTTAAAATAAAATAAAAAAATTATTCTCAAGTGTAATCACCACCATCTATAACATTATGTGAGTATAATGACTAGAAGAAAGAAAGAAAGAAAAAGGCAGGAGATGACTTTAAAACAACGCCTCTTAATATTTATAGGTACATTTGCTAAAACAATTTTTAATGTCATGAGTGCCATCTTCTTATTTTGGGTATAATCGCAAAACCATGGCAGGCATTCTAAATATTTTTCCTTCAGATTTAGACACAGAAATTCTAACAAAGTAAATTTAAATTGATAATACTTAATAAAGATTTTTAAAGAAATAATTTATAAATAGATTATACTCCATTGAGAGTTTAGTCCAAGTAGGTTACTCACTTTTCAGTGTTTTCCCTTATTATTCACATTCAAACTCTAACACTCTCTTTTCCTATGAAAAAATTCAAAGAATTCAGAGCAGTGGGATATCCCATACAGTAGGTTTGGGTGAGTGTATTTCTGAGTAGTTCTCATAGGAGTGTAGAATAGGAATTTTAAGAGATCTGTGCCTTAGTTTCAAATTTATAGATTTCATTCTGTTTGATTTTGAGGATGTCACTTCACCTTTCAGAGTATCAGATTTTTTTAGTTTTTATGTTTTGCCTTGATTCACAAGATATTCTGATTAACTCACAGCGTTATAATGGTCAAAACATAATGAGCCCTACATAAGATGTTAAGCTTTCTACAATTTAATTTATTAGAAAATGTAAAGAGTAGGTAGTGAAAACAAAATGATTTATGTTATTAAATTATGGTTTTATTTTTACTTTTCACATTTAAGTTTTATATGGAAATATGAAGCTGTTTTCTAAATATAATAATAAAGCAAGATTAAGTCTTCTTTTAAAATAAGTGTTTATTTTTTTATTTCATCACTTACCTGTGTCAGCTGTAACTAACTGATTATGATGGTCTCTTGGAAAAGTCAAGGACTTTTTCTTAGAAATTCTAAATTCTTCCTGAAGATAGATTTTCTTTACTTCACACATAGTTTCAATGTGAATTTTATGAGAAAACTAAAATAAAAGAAATACTGGTCACCATAATACTTCTAGAAAGAATGATCTGGGTTACTGATGATGAAGAAAAAATTTATAATACACTTATAAAAACATATAGAAAAAATAATTCTTATAAAAGAAAACACACTGAATGCCCACAAGCATGCCTCTCAATTTCTGTTTGAAAGAAATAAGCAGAAACTCAGTCAGTACTTAAAGAGATCTAGTAGCTGAATTGGCAGGTAGCACCAAGGGCATACTTTTTACTATGAGCCTCCCTGATAACTACACGTATATTTCTTTTAAATTACAACTGTTACAGACTAAAGAAAGTTGATATATCCCAGATTGTTATATTCCAGAATCTTAGTAAAATGCCAGTTAGGTAGGAGATACTCAATAAATGTTCACTGAACTAAACTGAAGTTCCCTGGTTAAGAATACCATTAATCTTAGGACCTGAAGGTGCAGGAATAAATTACTTTGTGTAATTCCCATCACAAAAATTAGATACACTGTGAAGCCAGCCCCCTTCCAACCTACTGAAGGCTGAAAAGGTATCATACACAGTAATAAGGCCTGCATGTTTCTTACAATATTTAAATATCATAGCCTTTTAACACCTACTAAAAAACTAAAATATCTAGTAAATAAAATGAGTAAAAGCAAGTCATCTGCTTATGCAATTAGGATATTAAATGTGTATTTTATTTAGAATCTATCTAATAACCTTTAAAATATTATACCACATCTAAAGTGACCTTTGAGAAAAGATTAATTTAAAATGACAGGTGTATTCACTAAAGTCTCTGTATGGAGATCTCTGTCTCTGGAGAGTTCAAATGGGCCAAGTGGCACTGAAGCCCTTTCCTAGCACCATGGATTTTAAGGAAAGCAACCTAGCAATTCTTTGACTATATACTTATAACCAGTCTTTAACAAACAGTTCAAGAATTTAAAATTGCATTTAGATATGTTTAAACAGTATATGAAAACATACCTCTTTTGTTCCTTTAAGATCCAACCCTTCATGCCAATCAGGTCCCAAGGCACTGCCTATATTACCAGCATTAGCTTTGGTTTCTGCTTCCTTTTTCCTTCCTGAAGGGATAAACTCAATTCAAAATCCAAATGATATAAAAACTGCCAGGCAGAGAATTACATTTGTGTTCAGAAGTTTTTAGGCAATGTAATAATTTTCACACATACATTCATACAGCAGGACTAAACTTATCTATATTAATCATTTTAATCATAATTTTAATATTTTGTGATATAGAGCTATAAAATGGGTAATCTTTCAATCGAGTGTTGTGTATAAACACTCAAAAGTGTTTTATGGATGTTATATACACTGGTTAATATGAAAGGTAAGAAAATTAGACATCAAATATTGAAAATTTTGTCAATTTTTAGTACCCCCAAAACTTACAAAATTCTTGCTCAATTTTATAAGCCAAAAGTTTAAAAAAATAAAAAAGCTCTTTTAAACTAAAAAACTGTATTTGTTTTTAAACTCACTGCATTTTTAATAAAATTACCTTAGGTATTGTCTAACTGGAGCATCTGTCCGCAAAGATGCAGATGGGCTGGTTTATTTAATTTACTTTAAATTGCCAGTTTTAGTTATACATATTTTTCATATAAAATACATCATACATATATATACACATATATAAATATATTTATCTTATAAATATTTCATACATATATATAAATAAAACCTTAAACATCACATAAGGAAATAGAAATATCTATATTCCTATCCCCAAATAAAATCTTTTTGCTAAATTTTCTTATAGCCTTTTTCTATATGGTTAAAAAAATAAAGTTTCATCCGTGAATGAATGAGCTAGATGCTATATTTACCTTCAGTTGTATATCTGGTTCTTTTTTGTGCAATTTTAGCCTCTGGTTTTTCAGCAATGAGCTTTGAAATCAAGAATTCAGCTGCTCCTGCATCGAAGAAAGTATTCCCAATAGCTTTATCTTTAATGGCCCAAATTACTTCACAGCCTTCAATTTCATACCTAAAAGAAATATGAAAGTTACTTGGAAGAAAAAAATCTTTGTATCTACAAATAACAGTTATCTCTTAAGGCAAATGTAAAGAAAATATTTTAAGGCAAACTGAGAAAGAATGATTATAAAGAGGAATGCAACACTTTTTCAGGATAATAAGTGCTAAGTAGAATAAATAATACAAGAAATTTAACCAGTTTACTGAAAAAACATATGTGACAAATATATGTACTGAATATCAGGTAAAATTTCATTACAATGAATCTCACTTCAAAGTGTTCAATTTCTACAAGATAGTTATATGAATGTCCCCCAGGGTTCCCAGGAGTGAGCAGTGTCTTGTTTATTACCTAGTTATACAGTAATCAGTAATGAACGGATAGATGTTATATATGTTATATAGCTACAATATTGAGAACAGTTGACTTCTTTGCTAACATACTTTATGTATTCAAAGCACATTATGGAAGGACACAGAAAAAGGAGCAAATGAGAGATACAAACTAAAATCTTAACTTTGTTATAACAGAATAATTACCCTGCAATGAATTCCCTTCACCTCAGAAATTTCGAAGCCATCTAGCCAAAGAAAGATCCAGTTCACAGAAAAATGAAGGATCTTAGAGGAAGAAAGGAATGGCCAAGGAAGCCACCTTCCATTACCGTTCAGGAGGTAGCCAGAGCTCCTGAGCACTTGCAGTTTTATCTCTAGGTTTGGACACGGAGAATGTAATTTTCTTAATATTCATTCCACAAAGTCCCTGAAGTTCATTATAATTTATCTGCTACTACTACTTGTTTTGGTACAAATGAATTGGGACAATCCTGGACACACAGTATATATGGTCATCCTAACTACACTAGGATTTTATTTGAAATTGCAATGGTAATAAGAGTGTATTGATGTTATTAATTTTTAACATTTATTTATGGTAAAAAGTACTGCCATCTTTATATCTCAGACTGATATAAGTTAGGTTACATGACTTTTCAAGGCTGATCAGTAAGCAGGTGATAAAAGAAAGAAGGTTTAGTACATCTGACTCCAGATCACCTGATTCATGCTTTCTGGCATATGGTAAAGGAGTCCCTTGCTTTCTCCAGTGGGCCTTTATTTTTCCTCCTCTCCTATGCCAGCAAAGAGGATTTATAGTTACTAGATGTCAGATTATCTGGAGAACGTTTTATCTTAACACTGCTCAGGTCATACAGCATTGCTGATGAGCAGAGAGCAGAATACGCACACATTTGGTGATAAATTTTATATGTCAATTTACATACAGGCACACAGTTACCATGAAATGATTTCCTTAATTTTTATAAATTAGAAATTTCTGTAATTACCATTTTCTTTTTGTATTTTAAAGTAGTACAGCAACGTAACACATATCAGAATAGCTTAAAATACTGATGCTAGACCAGCAAGCCATATTTACTATAAGTAGTCACCATAAGGAACTCTTGGATGTGCTGTACCTCACAAGACACCCTCTAATCCTCTTACCCTATGAACTTGTCCTCAGAAAGATGCATAAGCATGAAGGTATCATCACCCATAGGGGAAATACTGCTTTCATTTTTAAAACCACTCTTAAAAAACAGACAACAGTGAAGTATTAAATTTTGTGAAATTATGAAAAACTATGTCTGTTTGAAAAAGAAAGGATTAACCTACATTTGGAAAGAAGAAAAGAGATAATAACTGAAATAAAAGTATACTGAAGAAAATCAACATTAGCCTCAGTGGGACACGGGGGCTATTAAAAAGCAGAAAGAGTTTGGATATGTCATTTTTCATCAAGAGAAGACAAAGGCCTAATCATTCAGTAAACCTAAACCGAGAGAATAGCACTATATGGGAGCTTTCTTAAACTACCAGAGTTTACTGAATATAAAATTACGTGTTTTATATCCAAGTATATGGTCTTTAATCTTCAACCTAAAGAAAGTGAGGAATAGGATTAAATGTTGAGACTCTGAACATTTTTGAATGAGAAAGCTTTTCAATGTGAATAATAGTAATAATAATAATAATAGTATTAAGTTATACTTTTGGTGATAACTGATGGAGAAAATCTGTCATGTGTACATAAGGATTTGAAGCCCCTCTTACAATAAATCTATGCCTCCCTCCTCTTGGCCCAGTTTGGTCTTGACTCCCTAGTTTTTTCTCTGCATTTTTCCATACAATGCCACAAACTTCATAATTAAAATAATGATTGCCACACCTAGTACTCAGGCAATCCAACAACTCTTACAGGTTTCCACTGGGATTCACCATCCTCTAAAAAGGAGGGGCAAAAACCTAGTCTCAGTTGGAATGAATGGAAGTGAGAAAAGACAGGGCTTTGGCAGATTCCTTATTTTGATATAAATTTGTCCTCTTTGCAGACAGACCCAACTTTCTGGCCTGAAAAATATCTATACTATTCCATGTCAGCCATCTGCTGAAAGATACAAATCACAAAGAAAGTGCATCAATACTCTGTAGACCACAGCAGGTCCTCAATGTTTTCCAAACTTGAAATATCATCTTAAGATGATAGTATTTCACATTAAGGTGTTCATGATCCCCAACTTCCAAAACCCAAGAGCTAGGAGTACCACATACCCTGAAATAGAACTCAGACACTTTGCGTTTCATCAGCCAGACAGGTACCATACATGAGTGAAGCAGGATGGGTATAAGCAATAAAAAGCAGTGGGGACTATCTCCAGAACTCTCTAAAGGTGCACACATTTAAACTGTTCTCCAGTACAGTACATGCTTCTAAGAACACATGTATGGGCCAAATCTAGACAGTCATCAGTGTCTGCCCCTTTGAGACCTAAAGCATTCCCGAAACTCCTGTGTTTTATAAGGTCAATTTTGCAACTATGAATTCCATGAAAGCTAAAAAAATAAAGTGGATTTTTCCCCTTGAAAATGTATGAAAAACAATTATATTTATCTTTGATTTTAGGATAACAAGATGTCTTCTAGTCTGTCAATAATCACATGAATCACAGAGCAATTCTTACATAATATTCAAATATATGTACTTACACTAATTCAAGTGCAATACCACCGTTCCCTATGATCATTATTCTCTTAGCTTTTGTAAGCTGTTTCTGAAATTCCTGTATCAAAAAGAAAATGAAAAGAGTGTTTTGTAATAGTGGGCAATGCCTGAAGCAAGAGGCTTCACTGATAATAAACCTCACTTTCCCATTCTGCCAGGACGCACCATCCCAATTAATATAATAAATGCTCCCTCCATGTTTCACCCCAAACTGCCTTTATAGCAAGGCCTCTTCCTGACTTTCCTTGCCTTTTATGTCACTACATTCAGAATTGCAGCAAGAGCCTCTGTCTTTAGTTTGCCACATTCCCAACTATTTGACCAAATCAATTACCAACATGACACTGATCTTGACCCTGGAAACAGGATTCTTCCTTTCCTTCTAGTCCCTCAATTGACACTTTCCCTGCAGTTACTCAGCACCTGGGACTTGCAGGAACGAGAAGCACAGCAGCACAGTGGTTCAGAGCACAGATCTAGAGTCCCTGGCTCTAGCAGTTACTAACCAGGTGACCTTGGGCAAACTGCTTAACCTCTCTGCACCTCAGGTTCCCCAACTATAAATGGAAATAAGAGGTGAGTATATCTCAAGGTTTCTGTAAGTATTAAGATGATAGAGATAAAGCTGTTGGGAGTAGGAGGCACATAATGTCTAATATTTATTTTAAAATGTTATTACGTTATAAGACAGCTAATTGATGCCTCCACCTCCCATCCCTCCCTCCCCCCCCACCAAAAAAAAGATCACAATGAACTTGGAGAGAAAAAAAAATAGCAGGAGTCATTCTTATGGTACTTTCTAAAGTAGAGAATTGTCCCATTGCTTCCAGATGACATTTGAATAGCTAAATTCCACCTCCCACTATGTCAGGTCACCATTTCTATTAATGGACCCCAAAACTTATTGTAATGTACAATACATAACCACTGAATTGACTTCTTAAATTCTACAAGAAAAAACCTGAAGTTAATTCTAGTTATCCTTCACTGAACACAGCAGGTAATTAAAGACCTGTAAAGAGCAGTGGGCAGGGAGATGAATGTCATGAGTTTAGATTATACTTCTGATAAACTTAATAACTACTTTAGTATAGCTAAATTTCTTAGTCTCTCCATCTCAGCTGCCTTTTTGCAGAGTGGGAGTAATGACTGTCACACAGGATTATCATGAGGATTCAGTGAGTTCATATATGTAGAGGACCTCGCTGTAACACAGTTATGAACTCAATCTTTGATACTACGAACCTAAAATGTTTACAAGAACATAATCCAGTTCTTCTAGTATTGTCTAAATTCCTAATTATTTAAGAATAAACTGAAGAAAATACTATCAATTTTCAAGACTATAAAATCTTATCATGTAAATGTACAATTACCACTTCATGGGACATGAAGTTGGGAAAAATCAACAACGAGCTTGAGGTAAGACAATAGTATTGTGACTAGAAAACAAGAAGGTTTTTGGCAATAAGGGTCAATGAACCCTGAAATAAATTACCAAAAGAAGTTGTATAAGATTCTGAAGATAGAATTTCATCTTATTGGGATAGTTTATCACTGTTCTTGAGCAGAACAACAAACCAAGTGTCTTTTTCAGTTCTAGGATTCTGTCATGATTCTGTATGACAAAGATCTTCTGAATACTAATGTCTTTGCTGAGAAGTAAATTTTGGACATGCTTTATCTTTTGAGAAAAAGATCATTACGTCCTTTAGGATGCAAGTCACATACTCCCGATCAGAGTAAAATAATGAATGTGTGTGCAATGTAAGTTGTAACCTTCAGCATAGACATTATTTCTGGGATATCACATAATGGAAAGAACATGAAATAAAAAACAAGATAAATTATCCACTAAAACTACACTCAAATTGGCAGTAATAAAACATTGTAACTACTTTCTGGTTTATGAGTCATGAAACCTATCTTCTGCTGCTACAGTTTAGGAATTGACATTATAAGTGGAACACTTTGATTCAAATGTAGAAAAAGTCTTAAGAAATCTTCATGTTTCTTTCCCATGACCAATGTCAAAATGTTACCTGAGCACTGTCTGTATCACGGATTCCTAACACGTAAGGATTTGCTTCACATATCAACTTTGGTTTAGCTCCAGCACACAAACAGAGCTTCTTATAAATATGCTGATTGCCATCTTCAGTTAAAATGCACTGTAAAACCATAGAGCAACGAAGAGGAGAGGGGAAACATTTATAAATAGGTACAACTGCACTTTAAACATTCAATAAGACAAAAGCAAAAAATATATTAAGGTTGCCTCTTGGTGGCACTCAATACTTTGTTGCAGCAATGACAAAGCTAACTGAGC
This sequence comes from Balaenoptera borealis, assembly GCF_965194805.1. Classification (NCBI taxonomy): domain Eukaryota; kingdom Metazoa; phylum Chordata; class Mammalia; order Artiodactyla; family Balaenopteridae; genus Balaenoptera; species Balaenoptera borealis. Next base: position 18,219,181 of record NC_138870.1, on the reverse strand, counting down.
ATAGGAATGCATTCTCTAATCCAGTGATTCCTAATCACTTTAGAACCATGAACCATTTAAAAACTCTGATGAAAATTAGTCCTTCTCCCATGGAAAAAAAGGTACATTCCCACAAAGTTTTGGATAAGACCAAGGGAATCTCATGTTTGGAAAGGTATGTTGACCTTAGATTAGAAAGGAAACATTTAGAAAATTTCAAATTGAGCATTCTGATGAACATTTCCTTGATGAACATTCTGATCTCAGTGAGAAGATACTGTAAGAAGATCTAGTGATTCTAATCATATCAGACCTTAATGTCTGTTATGGGTACCGGGGAGTAGTGAATGGTAGAAGAGGTCACAATACATCTTAATCTGAAAAATCAGAAGTGCTAAAAACAGTATTTTATATTCCTAAGTACAAATAACAATCACTTTACCAGCAAACTTCATGCTGTTTGGGGATTATATTTTTATGTAAGTGAAAAACATGTTAACCTTAAATCCTAGCATGTACTGGCTTTAAAGTTAATTTATATTCATTTTGAATTAATGAATTTAGATGAATCTAAAAATACATATCAGAGATCCATTGTTTTTGTTCCTTAATATTGAATGAATATCTACACAAAAGTAGAAGCATTTAGAAAGCAGGTATACATAAGCATGTGCTACTATGAGAGATGTCAGACTTTGCTGGAATGGTTTCGGGGAGTTAACCTTTGTGCCATATGTCTGATTTATAAAACTTGCCAAATAGCATTTACATACCCACTGAAATATTTGTTACCCATTTTAACTCTTCAGCTACATAACAAATACATAAAACCAATAAACCAACACAGTATAATCATACAGAAATGTTACACAAGTCTTCCTTTAGATAATCTGGTTAGAATTTTAACTAATAGAAGTTAGTTATAGGCACTGACCAAATTTAAAAAATTATTTGCATTTAGCTACTATAAAAGAAACACAAAAACTTTTCATTGGCTACTGTTAAATTTTTGGAAGTAGAGACGAAGGTAAAACACATTGTTTCTAATTCACTAAAGAATACGAAGGATGGATGACAAAATGCAGACATGTATGTTATGTAGGACACTTTTCAAATGAAATGTGTGGCACTCTGATTCATTCAAATGCCCTAATATATAAGTTCCCTCATAATTCATTAGTATACTTTTGAGCCTACCTCAATGAGCACATTCACTGACATGGGTGTCTTATGGAACAAGTACTACCATTACAAGTATTAGGAACTAACTGCGGTGTTTGGATTCAGATTTGTAATATTTTTCTCATAAAACTCAGTACTTTTTCTTACTTTTTTTTTCCCTGTCAAGTTATTTGTTTCAAATGTGACATGTATGCTTTCTCCCTAAGGGAGAACTCAAATGTGAGCTGCTTTAGAGAAACAACTACAAACCCTACTTCCTATCTTGCCTAAAGCTCATCTGAAGATACTGTTAATCATGTGACACTGAGACTTCCTGACATCTGAGACTGAGGTACTGCCTTTCCTGAGACTGTCTTAGTTTGAGCCTTATATCATTTTGGACTATTACAACCACCTCCTAATTTGGTTGTTGGCTACTGGCCACTTGCTCTATCCCAGTTCATCCTTGACACTGCTGTCAGATACATCTTCCTAAAAGAGTATTTTAGCATCCCTGGCTCCACTTAGAATCTCTTTACTATTTTTTCCATTGATTATAAAATAAACTCAATTTATTAGCATGACATAAAAAGCTCTTTACAATCTTATTATTTCTCTGGGCTAGTCGGCCAATCTCCTTTACTTATCCACACCCCAACCCCTTTGACAGTCTCACTCTTCCACATGCCCCTTTCCTTTCTCTGGGTCTCTGAACCCGTAACGTAATCTCTTCTTCCTGGAATGTCCTTTTCCACCTGGAGAACTCAATTCACCTATCTTTAAAACATAGCTCAAACATTACTCAATCTGGGAGGTCTTCCTCAATACCTACGATCAGAGCTTTGATAATATTTCAACAACTGTTTTCTTCTACGGGCATACATTACACGTATGCACGGCTATACTCCCTATGACACTGAGAGCTACCGGGAGTAGGTTCCTGCTATTACTGCTATTGTATCTTGGTACTTAATGCAGTGCCCAAAACACAGTGAACACTATATAAATGTTAATGCTAATTTAAAATGTAAAACCTAAAATGCCAGGTTAAACTAATTATATGACCCCAATAAACTCACAAAAAGTGTAAGTTTTTCTAATACCAATGGAAATCAATGTCACTGAAATTTACATGCTAGAGACTTGGGCGGTGGTGGAGCAGGTGGGGGTCAAAGGAAGGCAGGCAAAACCTCACCAAGATTTAACAATGGCAAATGTCATTAAGAAAAAAACCCTCTTACATGTTCTTTGCTGTTCAGTTGCTTTACTCCAGATTCTATAACCTTAATGTTGGGAAAGCGATTTTCTAACATGGTACTTGGTTGTTCTTCAACATCAAATTCTTCCAACACTTTAGAAACCTGCATTAGATAAAAGAAATAAAAATGTATACTTAAAAAATTTTTTCCTTTCAAGAATTTTAAATAATAAAAAAATACTTTCATTTCTTTTTATACACTATTTATTTTATATTGATAAAACAAAGCTGCCAACTGCACTATATACAGTGGAAAGAGGGCCAGACTCCACATTTTAAGACCTAAATTCAAATACTAGTCCTACCACTCTTGGGCAACTCAGAAAGTCACTGAGCCTCAGTTTCCTGGCCTGGAAAATTAGGGCTAACACTACTTACTTCTGTATAGTGTAATCAAACAGCTTATCTATTTCTTTATCCTTGTAGCTCTCTCTTTCCATTGACTAGCTAACCTTATTGTGATCTAGTCTTTGGACTCTTCTTTCCTCTTCTCCAAAATCACTGGCATCCTCTTGGACTCACTTTCCGTCCTATCCCACTAAGACTCCATTGTGGATCATTTACTTCCCCCTTTCCCCAAATCCTTTACTTCCTTGCTCTCTTATCCTTAACCATTAATTACCCTGAAAACGCCCAAGCACAGACCAAATTACTTGCTTTCTTGCTTTCTCTAGTCCTATACCCAGTCTGCTATAGAAGTACCACACACCTTTCAGACCAGTATTTGGCCTTAAACACTGCATTGAAATGCTACTGCATGGCTATAGCAGTTCTCAAACCTTTTAGTCTCAAGACCCCTTCACACCCTTACCAATGATTGAGGACCCCGATGAGCTTTTGTTTTTTTGAGTTACACCTAGCAATATTTGCTGCATTAGGAACTAAAACTGAGAAAAATTTTTAAGTATTTCTTAATTCACTTAAAAGTATCAACAATAAAAACATGTTACACTGATACAACATACCTTTAATGAAAAATATTTTTTTCTAAAACAAAACAAATTAAGTGAGGAGAACAGCCCTGTTTTACATTTTTGCACATTTCTTTAATATCTGTCTTAAGAGAAGATAGCTGCATATCTGCTTCTGCATTCAAACTGCTTCTACCTTTAAACCACTGCAACGCTGTTCTGGTTGAAGTATCAATACACGAAGAGAGTTCAGCCTCACACAGATATGCAGCCCTTTCAGATAATTGTACATTCTTCTTGATGCCACACTAAAACTCAACAAGTGATGGTTTCTTAAAGATTACATGAAATGTAGAATTTGAAACCATATCAAGAACTTTTCATACTGTGACTGTGAAATCCGTTAGTTTATCCTGCACTTCGAGCGGATCTTGGAACATCACACATCAGTCGTTTGGACAATACTGGTTCATTAAGTTAACAGAGATCTTCCAAGTACTGACACATTTCATATCAATAAATATAAAAAAACACATTCATTATTATCAACAATTTCATGAGAAAAGTCTAAGTACTATAAGGCTGACAGTGAAGAATGAGTTTTCCAAAAATCTAATTTTTGCTTGAAAGTTCTAATTTAGTCATATTGGCAACAAGTACCAGCTGTTGTTTTCTTAAAGTGACAGGCTCACGTCATTCATTTTCCAAACATGAATAGCCAGTTTGTCAGCTGTTCTTTCAAGTAAAATTGATGTTCCATGAAAACAGTAGCTAGTTCATCTTCAACTCAGCAATTGCACAACTGCTTTTCCTTGAGACAACGTTGTACTCGTATGCAGAAGAGCTTTATGCATACATCGCATGGCATCATATAGAATATTAAAAAGATGTGTACTCAGGAGTCAAGATTTAATAAAGCTAACATGTTTTTTACTGGCTTTTATTTTTTTCACTAACTGTGTGGCAGTGAAGAACAAAATGGCTACCGATGTAAGCAGCCAGCACTGCTTTTATACCATCAGTGCAAACGTCAATACAGTGAGAAGAGCAGTAACATCTTGGTAACATATTCCATTCCGTCAGTGACTTTTTCAAACTCTCACCATTCTAATATTCCCTGAACTTACTCTATCCTCTTTATTCTCAGTAAATCACCTAACTTCTAGGCACAAAGAGACCACTAAGAACTCTGACTACTTCTTTCCCACTATCTAGACATTTCTTTGCTAGTGTCCACCTTCCCTGACCCATTCCCACGGTTTCAGAGTCAATCCATTGCTCTGTGCTCCATATCCCATCGCCTCTCATCTCCTCAGGACTCCTTCCTTGTTACATATTCCTTGCTTTCCTTCATCTTCAGGCTTCCCCACTGGTTTCTTAATCTCAACAGGTGAACAGGCTCAAGTGTTTCCCACCATAAAAGAATAAAACTCAACTTAACGCTAGACCTTATGTCCTCTTTTTGCTGCCACTCTATCTTTTCTACCTTTGCAGCCAAATTTTTCAAGAGAGAAGTTTATGCTAACCGTCACTTTAGAATTTCCTCCCATTCATTTCTCAAAACAGCATAAACTGTCTCAAAGTCACCAATGATTTATACTAGAAATAGCTACTTTCGAGCCATCATCTTACCTGACCGTTCCACAGGATCTGACACAACTGACCACTCCTCTTAGTTGAAACTTTTGTCTTCCTTGGCTTTAGGGTTACTGCTCTTTCACAGTTTTCCTCTTAGATCTAAGACTAAGAAGAAGGACGGCCATTTTTAAGTTCTCCTTTCTCTCTGACCTCCGCTTAGTGTTCCAAGGACACCACCACTGGGCCCATCTTCTTCTCCCGGCATGTGTCCTTCCTGGGAAAGTGCAAGCCAGGCCTGTAGCTGCAGCTGACACTGAGACAACGGTGAATACTAAATTCCCGTCTCCAGCTCAGTCTTTCCACTCGCTCTAAATGCCCCAGCAGCTTGGCATCATCTAAATTTAGATAAAGTGCAATTTCGTATCATGGCCCACAAGCCCGTCACGACCTGGCCCCTGCCTACCGGCTCAGCCTCGCACTCCACACGCCAGCGGTGAACTGGTCCCTGTTGGGGCATGTTTCATAGTTACACATTGTCATGCACCTTGGCACATGCCTACCTCCACTCCCTCTCTTACAAACACTGTAAAACCTTCTTCAAGTCTCAGTTTCAATGCAACTTCCAATGTAAAGCCTTCCTTGATTCGCAAAAGGCAGGCTTTGGCACTCCTTCACAATGTTTTCTATGAATAAAAATAAATATGCATGTATTGGAATATGACCTCAATTTTTTTGCCTCTATCAGGATAATGATCATATTGTATGACAACTATTTCTTGCATATCTGTTGTCCCAACAGAAAGTAATCATTCTGAGAAACTGGCCATGAGGGCCCTACAACCAAAGTGCCTAGTTTCAAAACCTGACTTTATGCACCTCAGAAATTTACCTAACCTCACTGTGACCCATTTACCTCACCTGTAACATGGGGATAATATAACAACCTACTTCACAGGGTTAAGAATTAAATACATTAATATATTTAAAACATTTAGAAGTACAGCATAATAAGTACTCCGTAAATGTGAATTATTATTATTATTAATCCTTTTTCTCCTTTAAAAATTACGCAAGTCACGAATATGTGCTCTTTTTAACACTAAACAAATAAACAATACATAATAAAGATTAAGTATTAAAATCCTTCTTTACCGCTCTTTAAATCTCACTTTCCCCTTACCCCAGGGATAACCACCAGTGACTTTTTGACGTATGTTCTATACTTTTAATCTCTATACCCTGGGTGCCTAGCACACTGGTTGGTGAAGAATCTCGATGCTCAATAAATGATAACAAGAATGCAATTTCTGACTTCTAAACACTAAGAATAACTGACACTTGCAATATTTATTTTAATTCACTTTCACATAGATTAGTACATCTTAAGCTCACAACCTTGTTAAGTAAGCAAGGAAGATATTATCCTAATGATGCAACTCAGGTACAGACATTTGCCAAGGTTACACAGCCAGTAAATAATAGTTAGGCCTAGAACCCAAGTTCTTTTTCTTCTATTGTACAACACTTAAAAAAAAAAAGATTGGCAAAAACTAAACTCAGAGGTCTTACAACTCTGGGATCATTACACCAAATTAAGTCTTCTGTAAAGACATTAGAAGACGCAGCTATACATCTCTCTATTATGTATGTACTCTTAGCCGTAATTGAATATATACTTTTTTCTTTTAGAAATTAAGAGCCATAATTTGTTCTCTGGTTCTCCCAATCCCATAGTTCTTTTGGCTGTACCAAAGGTTCTAAGATATCTTATCTCTAGGCAGGTTATAAAGAGCAACATATGGCACTAAATTACCCTTGGTCTTAGGGGCTTATGTAAATCTTAGGGGTTTATATATGAGAATGGGGTAGGTTAAATGTATTTTGATCTCTTCCCTGGGAGACAATATATACAGAACTTTTATAAAACATACTTCAAGATTGGAAAGGTGTGTTTGTGGGAGATGGGTAGGGAGAAGGTTGCTTTTCCTCTTTAGCATCAAGTCTTTAACCTTTATATGAATAAATAATAAATCTTAGACAAAATGCTGAAAGAAATAAAAGATACAATCTATTATCAGAGTATTATAAGGGAAAACTTCTAATGAATCAAAGACTATGTCAATAGTCTTCACTGCAGTGTGGGAAGAAAAGATTTATGTTTTTCATCTTTTTATTCATTTATTTTTTGCATAGGCATTATAATATTCACAACTGTAGCACTGTAGTACATGTATATAATTTATAAATATAATATTAAAATATGAGCTCAAAAGTTTTTAACAGGTGAGGTACAGGATCAGAAATGTTTGGAGACCACTTTTCTTTGATACTATGACCCAAATGTTCTCAGACTCCTATTATAATGTTATAACATGTGTAAAATAAACTCACGAACTACAAACTGTTCTGAGATGCTTATGACACATCTGAAACATTAATTATCTGCAAGTGTAAACCTGGCTCAAAAGCACTTTTCTTCTGACTCGTAAACACACACACACATTTATAATAAAGATACACATGTATATTTGCATAAAGATACACATGTATATGTGTGTAACACCTTTCCTCAAGAGATAAATTTTCTGAAAAGTAATTCTGAGTGGGGAAGAAAAGATGGGAGAGAAAAAGAGAAAACTAGAAATTCAGTACCATTCCAGGTGCTTTTGGTATTCAATCTGAACAATTTTAAACTTTGAGCTATGATTTTAAAATGAGTATCAAAAGAACATTTGTCATTTTAAACAATTAAAATACTACAATTACACTAACTGCTATTTGAGTGATTGTAGTTTTTAAAGAGTAATACTAAGAAAGTTATATAAAGGTTCTTACCAGCTTGAAATTTGTAACTGCTTTAATAACAGGAGAAGCTGTGATCAGGAGAATATCTTCTGATGGAAAGTGAATCGCCAACTAATTAAAAAAACAAGTAGGAAAAATATGATAAATAACTAAGCATTAGTACATATGGCATGGTGGGGTGAGACAGGGATAACACAATTTTAATAATGTTGTTAACTTAAGGAACTAAAAACTCACTGTTCTTACTCTAAAGGTCTTGGTCATATTTATGGGGTAGTGGTGAGTAATGTTCCACTCTCATATTGATTAAAATGAAAAATACATTTACACTAAACTCAACAATTATCATGCAGAGGATGAGAAGAAACTATCTTCTTAATTAACAGTTAAACCAACTTCTATTTATTATAAAATAATAATTTCAATTACCTTTAGTAGAATGAAATTAAGCAAAGCTTCAATAAAACATTTAAAAGCTTAGCACCTTTCCCAAGTACTTCTATAATATTTGACAATATTATCACTCTCTCCATCTTGCTTTCCTCTGTATATTCTGTAATTTATTTCCCCACTTTCTGTTTCCACTATTATGCTACTAAAATCACCTTGAAGTTAGCCTTCCAGTCTCATGTTAACCAGCTTCCCCTGCCCCAAACACATTGTAACTAATCACCTTTAAAAATTTTTCATTTGATCATATTACTACACTGCTCAAAATCATGTGACTACTTATGTAAGTCTTTGTTAAATTCTTAGCACGATTTATAAGATCCTTTATGATCAGGTCTCCCAGCTTTCTGGCTTCATCTCTGGTCATCTTCCCCAAGCAGCAAAGCTTAAACCATATGCTTTAAGCTTTGCTGCTTCCAGATGGTGCCACGCTTTTCCACCTGAGATTACACTGTTGCCTCCCTTTGGAAAGTCTGTCTTTTCTTGTCTACTTGGTAAACTTTTTACTGATTCCTCTATATAGGCATAACTCAGAGATATTGTGGGTTCTGTTCCAGACCACTGCAATAAAATGAATATCTCGATGAAGCAAGTTGCATGAAACTTCTGGTTTCCAAGTGCATATAAAAGTTATGTTTAGGGACTTCCCTGGTGGTGCAGTGGTTAAGAATCCGCCTGCCAATGCAGTGGACACGGGTTGGCCTGGTCCGGGAAGATCCCACATGCCACAGAGCAACTAAGCACGTGCAACACAACTACTGAGTCTGCGCTCTAGAGCCCGCGAGCCACAACTACTGAGCCCGCGTGCCTAGAGCCCGTGCTCCGCAACAAAGACAAGCCACTGCAATGAGAAGACCACGCACTGCAACAAAGAGTAGCCCCCGCTCGCCACAACTAGGGAAAGCCTGCGCGCAGCAACGAAGACCCAACGCAGCCAAAAATAAATAAATAAAAGTTATGTTTACACTATAGTTGCCAATATTAAGTGTGCAAAAAAATGTGTTCTTAAAAAATGTAATGCCTTAATTAAAAAATACTTTAATGCTAACCATCCTCTGAGCCTTCAGCGAGTGGTAATCTTTTTGCAATAGTAACATCAAAGATCACTGATCACAGATCACCATAACACATAGAATAATAATTTAAAAGTTTGAAATATTGCGAGAATTATCAAAATAGGACACAGAGACACGAAGTGAACACATGCTGTTGGAAAAATGGTGCCAATAAGGCTTGCTAGAGAGGGTTGCCGCAAACCTTCAATTTGTAAACAATGCAATATATTCAAAGTACAATAAATCGAAGGGCAATAAAATGAGGTATGCCTGTACTAAGACAAAAGGACACTTCCCTTAAGAAAGGATACTTCTTCCCTAACCCACTCCTTACCAACTCCACAGGTACCCCTAAGGTACTGAACACATTGATGAAATGACTTATTTACTTACTTACTTTTACTTATTTATTTATTTACATGACTCACTAGGCTGTGAGTCTCTAAAAAGGAGGTACCATACTCTGTTTGTATTAGTCTGATCAGCCCTTAGTACAGTGCCTGGATTATAGGTGTTTACTCAGAAAATAAATGAAAACTACACATCCAAAGATTAAAAGTTAAGGGGAAAAAAACCTCTTCAATTTCTTATGACATCAGTGATGTCATAAGAATAAGACATCTGTTTACCGTTTACCAACAGAATAATCCAGTCCCTCTTGGAATACATGTACATGTATATATGTGGTCTGATTATTCACTATAAATCAGAAGAGCATACCCTCACTGCATTTAATCCCTTGCCAGTTGTTTTAAAAAACATTACTAGAGATGATATATCTTCTATCTTGGGAGTCCAAAGTATAGGAAACTTACGTAAGCGTTTCTTTATCATTCAGTTATGATGCACTCAGGACTTGGGTAGCGTGCGGAAGCGGGATTCAATCAGCTAATTAAGAAAGGGGGCTGAGTTTTCCGACCAAGAACTTACTAGTCGTAACCCCCCCTCTCCTCCCCATCGGCTTTGACATTACTAGGACCAGAGCCGGGTTTAGTCCGCTTTGCGTTTCCCCTAACAACTTGCTCGCCATCGCTCCTCCCTGCGCCGGAAGCGAAGCCTGCGAGGTACTAAGGACATCATCTGGGGCCACGACACAGTCTCTAATATCTGGGAGCAAGGAGTGAAAGGGGAAAAAAGGAAGCGGCTAAAGAGCGGCCTGGAAAAAAACCAGGAAAGGCGGGCGGGGAAGGAGCCTCAAGCGCCACCGCCTCCGGGACGGACGAGAGGCGGAGCCGCCTGCGCGCCCCCTTACCTGCTCCGCACAGGTGACACCCGCGATGCCACCCCCGACCACCACGAACTTCCCCGCCGTCTGGGGCGAGCACGCCGCCTCCATGCTCTCGGACTTCCAGCGGTTTTAGGACTCCAGTGCGGAAGCCGGGAAAGTTTACAGGCCGGGAGAGGGAGTGGCGCGGAGAAACCCCTTTCGGCGCCTGCTCCTGAGAATCCGAGCTACGGGTGCCCGGGAACTCACACTTAGTCTCTTCGCGCTTCTCCGAGCTACGGGTACCCGGGAGCTCATAATTAGTCTCTTCGCGTATCGGCCGGGGCTGCGTTGCCTAAAGCGCAGAGGCGGCTTGGCAATTGCGGAGTTTTGCGTTACTATCGCCACAGCTGAATGTAGTTTTTCCACGAAAATTTGGTAAAGATAAGACAAAAACCAAAGTAAAGTAGATGGGTTGTCAAAAGAGGCTTGGCAGGTTTTCTAAAGACAGACCAGTGTTCTCACGGGGCAGAGCGTTCTTAGAATAAATGAAGTTCTCACTGTTCGTTCCTGCGGGAAATTAAACACAGCCTCAGCTCTTAAACTCTTCCTGGTAGAAGGAACATAATCCTTCCCTACCCTTAACCTAGCAAGCTAAGATTTTATGTTTTGGAAGCACATTCTTCATTGACACATTAATCAAGACGAAAGCAATACTACTATTGTTTTCTAAGAAGTTATTTCCATTTACAATTTTGACCTCAGCGAAAATTTCCCATAGTAGATAGACTTGCTCGCCATTTTGTCAAAATAAAAGAACTTTCTTCCCAAGTTTTCAGTAAATAGCAGCACGTGTAAAGGCTGAATTAAATATTACCAATCTAATTTTTAAAAACTATTTTTACCATATTCATATTATTACAGTATTCACCATTTAATTGTTTTACTATTTACTATTACCTTTGCTGTCTCATATAATATTTCCCCTGGGGGGTTGTACTATAAAATTAAGAAGGTACTATTTCTCTAAATGGCTCACTCAAAAACTGGCAATTATCAATCCCCCTTTAATTCTTTAAAACTCTGGAAATAACCAGCCTATATAAATGAGAAAACCTAACACATCTAATTACAGATATTTACTGATAGCTTTAAAAATTATTGTGTTTTGATTTACTAAGTTAAATAGTAGGCACTTTAATAAGTGACTCTAAGTCCAATTACTCTCTCAGGCAAGCAAACAAAGCATTTCTAGCAAGAGGAAATTGGACTTTAAACCCATATAGATCTAGTCTTGTTTACTTCTCTTGCTTCTTTATTTTCACACGATCTCCCTCATCTCACTGTGCTCTAGCTAGATTGAACCACACTTGCAGCTTCCAGGACATGGCATATTCTTTCGTTTCTGAGCATTTGCACATAACTCTTTCTGTAATGCTCTTTCCCAGTAATTTTCCCTAGCTAAATCCTCACTGACCTTTGGTTTAACTAGCCATCACCTCCCCTAAGAAGCTTTATCTAATGTCCTCCAGACTGAGCTGGGTACCTCTTGACTTAAAACACTTTATTTTACCTATTGCAGGTCTGATTCCCCCTCGCCACACCCCAATCACAAACTCCTTCATCTCAGGGATTGTCTCTCTTTGAATCTTCAATTATTCGTGAGTGTCCATGTAAATGTGCTGAATGAATTAGTAAGTGGTTGGAGCATCAGACTGCCCTGAAGTCCCTTAAAAATGTATTAGATCCTCTGGTATATTATGACAGCTATTTCCTCTTTGTGGAGGGCAAAGCGAAGAACAGACTGGAACTCAAGTTCCCAGAGGAAATGGAAAGAGACCAGATGTAGATGAGAGGGAGGGTGGCCCTGGGAAAGGAAGCAAAGCAGGGGGGTGCTTCTCTCTCGAAGGAGAAGGAATGGTGACCCTACATTTCTCCTTTTGAAAGCTGGCCTATGTCAGGGAAGGATAGTGTTAAGACCTAGCTGCCTCCTTCACTGGCTTGCATATTTAACTTTTAGCGATTCTAATGGTTAAGGAAGAGCACTAAGAAAGAGCTAGCAATGCATCCCACTTTATAGTGTTGATTGATTTAGATAAAAATGCACTCTGGGTGTGGAATGGGTTAAATGTAAGATATAGGTACCTTTGGAACGTGGATTCCTCAGGGAGGGCAGGGATGGGTAGGGGCTGGAGAAGAGGGGACTGCAGAGAACTCCGGTCTAGAAATGAGGGAGGCTTCATGCCAAGGGGCAGGAGAGCAGCAGAGAAGCCAGAGCGTCTGCTCCCTTTTAACTCTTTTTGGGATGCTTAGGAGTGAGCAGCACACCAACTTAGTGGTTGTTTTGGAGGAGTGAAAGAAAGACCAGTTTCTTCCTAGATATTCTGGTGTACACTTAGAGGTAGAAAAGAATAGTGGGCCCTGGAGTAGACCAGGACAACTTCACAGAGGAGGTAGGGTTTATACCGAACCTCAAAGGCCCAGAAGCATTTGGATAGGTTGAAAGGAACGATCTGGCAACCCAAGTCGGAAATATCTCAAGTACCAAAAGGTTCATGGCTGAAGTGAGCGTGGGAAATATAGGAGATGGTAAAAAGAAAGGGAAAAACAGTGGTTGGGGAGTGCAGGATTCATCTGGAAAAACTGGAGGAGATAAAACCCTCTTTATCTCACATCTACTTCCTTAACTTTTTTAAAAAATTATTTATTCATTTATTTATCTATTTATTTATGGCTGTGTTGGGTCTTCGTTTCTGTGCGAGGGCTTTCTCCAGCTGCGGCAAGTGGGGGCCACTCTTCATCGCGGTGCGTGGGCCTCTCACCATCACGGCCTCTCTTTGCGGAGCACAGGCTCCAGACGCGCAGGCTCAGCCTCGCGGGCCCAGCTGCTCCTCGGCATGCGGGATCCTCCCAGACCAGGGCTCGAACCCGCGTCCCCTGCACCGGCAGGTAGACTCTCAACCACTGCGCCACCAGGGAAGCCCTCCTTAACTTTTCTTAAAGGTCATCTATAACTTATAAAGTATTAAGTGAAAACCTAGCTTCCCATTCTTCACCATGCTGATTCCGAAAAAATGTCTTAAATAAGAGGGTTTAGATTAATTTATTGAGCTGACTGATTGAAAACTGGGAAAGAACAATGAAATTTCATGCAACAGTTAATGATTAACGGCTTTTGAATCAGATGACCTAGGATCAAATATGGCTCTAGCATTTTCTTAATCATGGGATCTTTAGTGAGTTACTTCTCCACCTGAGCCTTAGTTTCCTTGTTGGCAAAGTGGGTGTAAGATCTACTTTGTAGCAGGTGTGGAGAAAAGGGAACCCTCCTACACTGTTGGTGGGAATGTAAGTTGGTGCAGCCACTATGGAGAACAGTATGGAGGTTCCTCAGAAAACTAAAAATAGAATTATCATATGATCCAGCAATCCCACTCCTAGGCATATACCTGGACAAAACTAAATTCAAAAGATACATGCACCCCTATGTTCATAGCAGCACTATTCACAGTAGCCAAGACATGGAAACAACCTAAATGTCCATCGATAGATGAATGGATAAAGAAGATGTGGCACATATATACAAAGGACTATTACTCAGCCATAAGAAAGAACAAAATAATGCCATTTGCAGCAACATGGATGGACCTAGAGATTATCACACTAAGTGAAGTAAGTCAGAAAGAGAAAGACAGATACCATATGATATCACTTATATGTGGAATCTAAAATATGGCACAAATGAACCTGTGTACAAAATAGAAACAGACTCACAGCCATAGAGAATAGACTTGTGGTTGCCAAGGGGGAGGGGAGGATGGAGAGGGATGGACTTGGAATTTGGGGTTGGTAGATGCAAACTATTACATTTAGAATGGATAAACAACAAGGTCCTACTGTATAGCACAGGGAACTATATCCAGTCTTCTGGGGTAAACCATAATGGAAAAGAATATTAAAAAAAGAATGTACATATGTATAAAATTGAGTCACTTTGCTGTACAGCAGAGATTGGAGCAATATTGTAAATCAACTATACTTTACTTAAAAAAATAGATAAAAGATCTACTTTGTAGAGTTGTTTTGAGGTACGGATGAGATAACATATTTAAACTTTCTAGCACAGTAGGTGCCGCAGTAGGATCAATGGTTAAGTTGTCTGCCCTTGGGAGGTTGAACAGTCTATATCTCTGCTCAAAAGATTTTATTGACATTCTTAACTTCAATGAGATTAAGATGCTTTTAACTTTCAAATGTCTATCTCTCATATCATTACTCTGAATCTTCAAACCTGAAATTTCTAAAGCCTCCTGGATATCTGCTCAAGGTTACCCCAGTGTCCTCAAATTCAGCATGAATCTAAACTGGGTTCATCTTCTTCTCAGGATCTCTTCTTTGTTTTTGTTTTATAGAAAAAGCTGAACTTTCTAGGGAACAAGCGAAGTCTTCTTTCCCACCACTTTTCCTGTGAACATATTTTGCTTATCCTCTAAATTAAATCCTTGTCTGGCCTCAGAGCTTTTCTAATCATTCTTGGGTGATTAAAAAGTCCAGTGCTGCTTAGTATCAAAACTCCAGACTCATCCAGTTAAAGTTTTACCTAACTGCAGGCAGTCAAGGTTGCTTTCTTTTTGCTTTCTTGTCCCAGCTCTTCTCCCATCTAGTAGCTGATGTTTTAAGCTGCTTTAAAATTGGAAGGTGGGCAAAGAGTAATGGGAAGAAAGATCTTACCTCACTGTACGGCTATGAGTCAGTGCTGTGCTAGAGCCACTGTCCTGTGAGAGCTGATTGTTAAAATTTCAGGAATTGTATAAACTGATTGTTAACACAACCATTGTTAAATATTAAATTATATAAACATATAATTAACTAAACTATATTAAAATAAAGGTAATAAATACTCAAAACTCATCATTTCCTAATTATTTTACCATTATCTACTCTTGAGGTTATTCACATCTATTTTATCCATATGGTGAAAATATCATACAATGTTGTACTACTGCACATTTCTTCCCAATGCCTCATTCAGTGATGTCACGCTGATTGCTTGAAATTGGTCATGATGGGTGTATTTACACCACGGAAAACGGCAAATGATGCAAATCAGGGATTGTTTTGTTGTATTGCCTAGACTTAAGAAAGTGATGGAGAAAGTATTAATAATGCAATTAAATGAAAATTGTGTTGTGTGTGTTGTTTTTGTGGCACATTGTGAATAGCACAAAAAATCGAGGAAATATTATTTCAGCGTTCAAAAGCTACTATCCAGTTCAGCAAAGACATTACAGTTGTCATAGATAAACAAGTGAAGTTTGACCTATGTCTTTGTTGTTCATTTTCATCTTACCAGTTACCTTAGATGGAAATATCAACCAACATTCAAATTATACTCATTAGTCAATTGGTATTATAATTTGACTTGGGAACAAGAATTCTGCAAAATCTATGAAAGTGTTCTGAGAGAATCAATTGGTTATATGGAATTTACAATAGAGAGTATTGCATATTTATTATTATTATTAAAATTTAAAATAAGTGCTATACACCTTTATATCAGTAAAATTTGCTTTATATATATGTACTTTTTCAGATATGTATTTATATGTGTGTGTGTATTTTTTTTTTCAGAGAGCCAGTTGTTAAACATTTACCAGCACACTACTGGCCATTGATGCCTTGCTGGTGTGACTGATAAATGCTGATTCTTGGACACTGAGAACAGACTGGTGGTTGCCAAGGGGGAGGGGGTTGGGGGAAGGATGGATTGGGAGTTTGGGGTTAGCAGAGGCAAACTGTTACATATAGCATGGATAAACAACAAGGTCCTACTGTATAGCACAGGGAACTATATTCAATATCCTATGATAAACCATAATGGAAAAGAATATTAAAAAAAGAATGTATACATATGTATAAATGAATCACTGTACAGCAGTAATTAACACAACATTGTAAATCAACTATACTTCAATAAAACAAAATGAAACAAAATGCTGATTCTTTCACTTTCCGAATGGGCATGCAGAGTTCCCCCATCACTGGGGATCTTTCACCTGCAGTTTCTGGGTCAGCCCTTCTCCAGACTCAGTCCCTCTTGAGATGACATAGGGTTCACAATGGGCCCTTGGGAAACTCACTTATCCTTTTTTTCCCAGCAAACTCTGAAATTGCACACTAACCCACCATAGCATCTCTCTTCTCTCTGCGGTCAGACCACCTAGGTAGTCACACCTGCATGCCTTCAGCTGAATGAAGTGCCATCTCCTGTGTCCTCCAGACTCCAGGGGATACCTGTAGAGCTCTCCAAAGAGAAGTCTTCCTCACTTATGCTAGGCACAGGGACTGGAAAGTGAGGTGGATCCCCTTCCCTTCTCCTTAACTGTGTGCACTGTGAATGCGCTGGGGCTAGTGGGGCTAAGGGCAGAGGCTGTTTCCTACAGCATACTTACCGCCCTCTTCAAAAGGATTCTTATTATAGCCTTCTTCTAATCATCAAAGAATTCTTTACATTCTCGTATACAGCCTCAAGGAATATGATGGGCTAATGCCGGCAAATTTTTCTTTGTAGCAGGTCCCTACTTTATAATCGTTAACATGGTCTAGTACCTTAAAGGCATTGGGATGTTTGGTACCTATTATATTGTCCTTAGCTTTGGGAGCTGAATTAACACCACCCCCCCAATCACATTTAACTCCATGAGACACTGTTTTTGTTTTATAAATATCAGAGTCATGCCATTTAGAAAACTGGAGGCATTTCTTACACTCTACCCCCTGGCCCCCAAATTCAATATTCCAAGTCCTACCAACTCGGAAGTGTCTCTGCTTCTTCATTTCAGTTTTGATTGTGACTGCTCTGTCTTAGGCCTTTCTTCCTCCATTGTCTGCTTCTAATTGATCTTCCACGCTGCCATAAGCGTTACCTTACTAAAAGGGAAACGTGGTTGCTCTCCCTTCCTACCTCTTTTTCTTCTGGAACTTTTCCAGTTCCCTGAACACATAAAGATTTTCTTTTCTCTATTCCAGGTTTGCCTTGTCCCACCTATAGAATCTGTGAATCTGTGAATGGCAGGCTCAGATGCCGCCTTCCCCACTATTCTCAGGCAGAAATAATGTCTATAGTAGTTTATTACTTTTAACAGTGTTTATCATGTTAGAGTTGAGTGTGCCCCTATTGGGCTCCTCTTTGAGGAAAGCGTATCTTTTTCTTTATTTCTTTTCTTTTCTTTTTTGGCTGCACAGCATGTGGCATCTTTGTTCCCCAACTCCCAACCAGGGATCGAACCCATGCCCCCTGCAGTGGAAGCACGGAGTCCTAACCACTGGACCATCAGGGAAGTCCTGAAAGTGTATGATTTTTCTTGCCTGTGCCTCTAATCCCAGCACTTAGCATAGTGACTTAAGCAGCATATATTCAATAACCATTTCTGGAGGTGTCAGAATTAACACTATAGGCCTGATCTTACAAAGACTGAGTTCTCATAGTATGGTTAGATCCACCACTGTGAGGTATGAATTTGCCTTATGAAATATTCCTGTTCTTTCTTAGTTTGCTGTGATATTTCTAGATCGAGTGTTCTGGGTAGTTAGGTGTTAGGGTCACCCCATGGTATCAGGATGGAACCTCTGCTCAAAATTTGGTTTGGATGTCAAGATTTGATGATCACACACACATATATATACAAACCATGAGTAAATGGAAAGGTTTATTACTCACATAATGAGGTTTCCTGAACCTTCTGGAGAGAGCTGGGCAGGCTCTCAAGCTGATCTTTCCTTGAGAGGCAAGGAAAGGAGACCAACTTTGCTTTTATTACAGTTAGGGGATTGGATCTGGGTGAAGGTTCGGCACAAGTGGGCCAGGTTTTGTTGTGGTTTATATTTCTTGCCAGTGCCAAAGGTGGGCACACCCAATTCCCTCAGCTTGCCCCTCTGTGGAGCAGAAGGGGAAAGGGTGAGGCTTGAAAGCAGCCAAACATTGCAAGTGGAGTCAGGCTCTTTATTACAATAGCTAGCCTTCCTCTTTTGGTTTCCAACTCTGTGCGATAGGTTTATAAAATTTCCAAACTCTTCTCAAGCTGTACAACGGAGCTTCATACTTCAATTTCAATTTCAATCCTTATCACCAGAAGACACTCTTATTAAATTATAAGCACACAAGGCAATTCCAGAGTCAAATATAAATTCTTTTTTATCATCCGCATCTCTTTTGTACTATAGAAAATTGGGAATTCTCTTTAGCCTTTCAAACTTTTTGAGTCACAATTAAAACTTCTAAAAGATGCCCTTCATAGTGTGAAAGGTTATTATAACACAACTTGCATGTCCTTTTCCATATACTCTAAATAACAAATATTAGGTTTCAGCCTTACAGGTTTCATGCTATTTTTGAATAAAATGTTTCTGCTTAAGTTCCACAGCATTTGTTAATTGCTATGCTTTTCACATATAAAATTACTGTGACAGCACTTGAAGGAATTATTATTTAATTATTTTTATGATTAATTACTTTCCATTTTAGTATGTAAGGCAACATTTTAATATCAGCCACATTGAAGATAGGGAAATTCTGATTGTTTTCTCAAAAATAGATAAAATACTTTCCACAGCCAATTATTATATTAAGGGAATAGAAACAAACAACACTGTATTTATACTTGTTTATTGAAATCACTAATATTTCTCATAAAATAAATGAAGGTATAAAGAAGGTAAAGCATATTTTTCCCTCCAAATGAGAAAAAATGTTAAATTCTGCTATCAAATGAATATGGTTAATTTACTTCAGTTGATATTAAATACTGAAATTAGAAATTAGGTTGTATCTCAGTGAATTTTATCTGTTTTGAAAAGAAATAAACCTCTGTTGTTTAAATAATACTGCAAATACTGCATTATCCATTCACTACATTAACCCAAGACAGATTTATATGACGTTAAAGTAAATTTCTCCAGTCTTGAACTTATTTTTAGGTTTATATGAAACTTTAGAATTTTAGCTGTCAAAATGATCTTTAATACAATTCATACGTCGTTAACAACAATGATTCACATTGAACGTGCTTGCCCAAACACATCAAGCTAAAAGTGGAAAGAAATTCTCATCAGTAGACTTGGGAGATACAAGTTAACCAATGTTTGATTTGATTCAGGCCAGATCGCTTATTGTATGAATGACCTTTTGAAGAACAGTTGTATAAAAAAATTTTTGTATAACACCAAAAAATCTTGTTCTTATTGTGGCTGTGAAAGGTAGTCATGGAGGGAAAAAATTTGTCTCAGGAAGATGCAGCATTTGTTTAAAGAGACGTATCAGTTGGCTGTGCTATGATTCATTTTTGTCATCTTTGAAGTAATCTAAAGTTTTATCAGTTATAGAATAGTTACAGCATCTGGTGTTTGTAGAGAATTGGACACCCATTTGTTCCCTCTTTTCTTTGACTCTAGCCATCTGCCCCAGGAACCTACACTATCTTTTTCTGTATTTATCAATGCTTCCATTGAAAAGGAATGTTAAAGTCAATTATCAGATGGCCATGACTCATGGAATCATAATGTAACTACTTTCCTCACATGCAAAGATAGTTTAGAAATGTGTCAAAACATTTTACAAACCTAACAGTTTTGCAAAACACCAATAACTCTTTTAACAATATTCCTATTTTCCTTTTACATCTCTCAGTCCTTTTCCTCTCTTTCCTGCGATGATACATTTTCTTTCGCCTGACCCTAAATGCACTGTTTCTGAAAGCTCCATCCTCCATGAAGTTCTCTTCCCTTTCTATACTGCCTTTATCAGCACATCTCTTCCTGGTTGCCTTTGGAATATACATTCTTCCCTTCTTCCTTACTAATAGAAACCCAATTTTGTTTGAATTGCCAATATGCTACCTAAAAATATTTGTCCTTCCAGACTCTTTAGCAGCTGAGGTGGCCACATGATACTGTTCTGGACCATGAGTAAGTGGGAGTCATCCAAAGATTTGGGGAAAGCCTTTGTTCTCCTGATACAGGTACTGCTAGTTTCTCCTTTTCCCTTCCTCCTTCTTCCTGTCTGGAAGGTGGATGTGAGATTAGGGGTAGAGCAGCCATCTTGTAACCACAAGATCAGAAGTATGAAGATGAAGATATATTTGCTAATGATATGGAAGGAAGAGATGGAAATATCCTTCTCTAAATGCTTTATTGAGCCACTTTTTAAACTCTGGCTTGCCTACCTCCAGGCCTCTTGTTACTTGAGACAAATAAATCTCTATATGTTTAAGCCACTACTGGTTTTCTGTGCTTATCGCTGAATATAATCCTCACCTAGCCCCCTTTTATTTAATTACTTTAGGACAGAAACATTTGATTCACTCCAATTAAATCCTATCTTTAAAGCCATATTTATTCCTATTACTCATCTCTGATTTCCCTTCAATGTGCTACTTGAAAGTATACAAAACTGAAGGCACCATTCTGGATCATTTGCAAAGCCAAATAAATGGCTTTTAGTTCAAAGGAGTTCACTGATTTATTGTGACATTTCTCACTGTGATTTATCTCCAACATTTTGCTGTAAGCATGGTGTAATTTATAATTTGGGGACCTCGCTGACAGTTTGATTTCCATACTCCATTCCTGACCACACTGGTGTCAATTTGTGTTAATCACTCCTGCAGAGGGCATGACATATTTTATCAGACATAGATTTTGATTTGTTACCCTTTCTACACTGAGGCTGATTAGCAGTGAGCAGGAAGTAGGCCACTGTGCATGGCCACCTGATAATATATATTACCTGTGTGTCTACTCTTAGATCTATACCTGCATATTTCTATTTATGCCTAGATCTGATTGGGATATCAAATAGCTATATAAATATAACTGTTTCCAAGACAGTGGCTTTGTTTTCTTCCCAATTATCATGGATTCAATTTAATGATTTAACATGATCAATTCCTAAATCTGAATATATTTCTTCAGTTTCATAAATTTGTATTAACCAAAATTAGTCAAATATGCATGATAAGCATGTTTTACTTTTATAATGAAAACTATAATCAAATGACTTAAGAGAAGTACATTTAGGTTATGCAAATGCAAATCAGTATGACCATTCTAGTGCCATTCACAAGTTTTTAATTGTTACATTTATTCATTCAGCAAATATTTGCTGAGCACCTGCTACATGTCAGACATTGTTCCAGGCACTTGGGATATATCAGTGAATAAAACAGACAAAAATTTCTGCCCCACCAGGAAAAGACAGATAATAAAATACATTTTAAAAATGAATAAATAAATAATGGGGCTGTATGTTAAAAAGCACTAACTGTATAGAAAACAATTAGAACAAGAAAAGTGAGATCAATAATATGTGCTGTTTACAACGTTAATTAAGGTCCATAGGTAGGTCTCATTGAAAAGATGATATCTGAGCTAAGACACAAAGGAGGTGAGAGAGTTACGAGGATGTCTGAGAGAAGAGCATCTAGACGATGGGGCAGGGACAAGGTGGCAGGCAATAAATGCGAAGGCCCTAAAATAAGAACATATAGGGTCAAACCTAGTTCTTTCCTTCTGTGTTTCTCTCCTGTGTGTCCCCTTTACTTTCACACTTCTGCCACACTCACACAGGGTACTTCACTTCTAACACTTCTGGTCACCAAGTATGTGGCGTTCTTTTCCCCACACTCAGCAATTCTCTGTGACATCAGCTGGGAGCCCTACATTTTACTGAAATCTAACACTATTTGCCTGGAGAGCAAATAGTATGTGGCGTTCCTTTCCCTACGCTCAGCAATTCTCTGTGACATCAGCTGGGAGCCCTACATTTTACTGAAATCTAACACTATTTGCCTGGAGAGAGCATCAGATCTCACAGGCTCAGGGCTCAGTCCCACAAGACTCTCCCTCCCTACTTCAGCTGCCAATCACAAATAGTAGATCCCCAGGTCACCCACAACTTCTGTCCATTTGGCTACAAATCAGAGGTTCCCACGACCTCTCCTGAGGACTGAGTAATTTTCTAGAATGGCTCATAGAACTCAGGGACTTACTTACTCTTACTGGTACATTAAAGGATATGATAAAAGCCACAGATGAACAGCCAGAGCAAGAGATGCATAGGGTGAGGTCTGGGAGGGTCACCAAGTATAGGGGCTTCTGTCCCCATGAAGCTGGGTATCACTCTTCTGGTGTGGTGTGTTCCCCAACCTGGAAGCTCTTGGGACCACTGCTTTTGGGATTTTATGGAGGGTTCCTCAGGTAGGCATGATCAATTATTAAGTCCATTTCCAGCCCATCTCCCCACTCTGGAGGATGAGAGGTAGGACTGAAAATTCTGAGCTTCTCAACATGGCTTGGTATTTCCCATGATCAGTCCCTGTCCAGGAGCCATCCAAGAACCCTCCCAGAGTCGTCTCAATAGAACAAAAGAGGCTCCTGGTGTTCTTAACACTTAGGACTTTACAAGGGTTTCGGGAGCTCTGTGCCATGAACCAGGGGCAGGACCAATGTATATTTCTTATTGTCTCACAAACCCACATGCTCATCAAAGGGAAAGTAGATGACTACTTGACTGTGGTACATGCACCCAATGGAGTTTTATGTAGCAATAAAAACAAATTAACTTTGATGATACTGTATGCAACAAAATGGAAGAATCATAGCAATAAGTGAAAGCATTGAGTCCTCTCAAATTACATACAGCCTGAAGCTCTCTTTACAAAATTTAAAATAATTAAACACCTACATGCATGTATGAATGCACACACACACTCTCTTTAGAATTATACATAAATGCAAAACTATATAAAAATGAAAGACGATAACGATCAGCAAAAGATTCACAATGAGCACAAGACTCAAGTGGACGGTTATCTTGGACTTGATGAGACAGGAAGTGGGTTGGTGGGGGAAACCACATGGTTAGATGTAGTTTATTTCAAGGTTCTAGGTTTTACAAATAAGAGCTTACCATGCACGGACAATGTTGAGACCAAGTTGTGAAGCAGGGAGTATATGATTAATCTAATTCTGTGTTTCAGAGGTCCACAAAATCAAATTTTTTTCCAAATGAAGGATTTCCTAAAAGTGTTGTTTTCCACATTTTAAAAATAGAGCGCAGAAAACAATTATGGCGGACCATGCCTGACTTATCAGTGTTCATGGCCTGGAAAGAACTTGTGCAACGGTGTGAAAAGAACACACACAATGTGTTTGATGTTCAGAGAGACATAAACTGAATGTACAGAATCTGAGGGGTGCTTCTGTACCGTACAACTCAGAGACATAACTGTGATCTCGAAGGTTGTTTTCAGAGGCAAGGATGGTGGTGGGTGACCGGCCACACATGAATCCATTCCAGTACTTCACACTGCTCTCTGTTTAGCTGCAGGTCCTAATTCTCACCAGAATGTCTGCTGACGCTAACCCAAACTGGCATTACTACTACCAGAAGCATTGTCCTATAACAGGGGTCAGAAAACTTTCTTCTGCAAAGGGTTAAATAGTAAATATTTTAGCCTCTGCTGGCTATAACTATTCAGGCTCGTGGTTGTAGTTATGAAAGCAGCCATAGATAATATTTAAGTGATTGAGTATGGCTATGTTCCAATAAAATAAATTACAAAAACAGGTGGCAGGCCACATTTGGCCGGCATGCATAGTTTGTTGAACCCCTGTTCTATACTATCCATCCAATGACGAGTCTCTTCATCTTATAGTAGAGGGATAGCCATACAAAATGCTTACCAGCATGGTAAGATGGTATTTAGGCCAGACCTTAGGGTTTAATGAGTTATCTCCCAACAGTTGCCACATCTTCCAATGTGAGAAGAAACAGAACTCTCTGGTCCACACTACAGAAATCTTTACAGTGGACTTATTAACAAATAACACTATCTCCATTGTTGCAAATTTGGGATGAGGATTTGAGGGAAAGCAAACTCTACTTTTCAGAGTTGAAAGGAGGTTTCTCAGTTTTCTCTGGGGAGTGGGACTTATCAATGCTATCAGAATCCAAGGTGACTTTCTGGGGGTGATCTACAAACTCTGTATACACATTCTTTGCCAGTGTATTTATACATTTGAAGCTGTTTGAAAACAAAAGTAAGCTGTCTTCTACCAGCCATTCAGACACTGTTTTAGGATAGCTTTGTGGAGCTTTGAGGCTCTTTGGACGTTTTTTTTTTTTTCATCCTATTTTTTAGAGTGCATAACAAGATCACTTTTTGCAGTGAGGCAGCTCTGTCTTATCTGTAAAAAAGAAAACAAATCCCACAATAAAAGGGTAGCCAAAATATCTTCATTGCCTGCTTTGCTAATTCGTCTGCCCACCTAGAGATTTTATTTGGCAACTTACGGGACCAATGTCTTCAACATGATACCGACCACACTGGATTTTCATCCGCAGAGAAAGGACCGGGTGACTTGCTTCGTGAACAATGTAGTGAATTGGTCTAGTGTTCTTCTCTAGTGGATTCCCCAGCAAAGTGCTGAGGAGGCCGGGGAGGCCGCGCGCCCCCCGGAAGTGTGGGTACAACATGTCATGTGGAAAGATTGTACTGAAAGTTAAGAAATCACATTCAGTATTGGGAGCGGAGCCAGGGTGATGGCAACGGCATCAAGGACTCTGTTTCACCAGTGCTGAGGAGGGGTAATGACCTTGGGTAGATACTTACTCAAAAAAGAGATATTGTTTCTTAATTTAAAAAAAGGTGGCTGATAGAGACAAGCAAAAGAAGACTATGTTTATGACCAAGGGGCAATTATTAGTGTTTTGAAAACCCTTTCTCTATGGTTATTTAAGTCCATTTGTTGTACAATCACAGTTATTTTTGAGTATGTTGGGCAAGACCATCTAAGTTAGGGGAAAATTACTTTGCTTAAAAACTTACCAGGGGGGGCTTCCCTGGTGGCGCAGTGGTTGAGAATCTGCCTGCCAATGCAGGGGACACGGGTTCGAGCCCTGGTCTGGGAGGATCCCACATGCCGCGGAGCAGCTGGGTCCGTGAGCCACAACTACTGAGTCTGTGCGTCTGGAGCCTGTGCTCTGCAACAAGAGAGGCCGTGATAGTGAGAGGCCCGCGCACCGCGATGAAGAGTGGCCCCCGCTCGCCGCAACTAGAGAAAGCCCTCGCACAGAAACGAAGACCCAACACAGCCATAAATTAATTAATTAATTAATTAATTAAAAAAAAACTTACCAGAATAGTTAAGGTCCTGGAGAAAATAATCCTGATAAATAAATAAAGCCCTAGCTACTGGGGGTCCTTGACAGGGAGTTGTCACAGAATTTTCTAAACATTTCCCTACAACACCTCCATCAGGGAATCCTTCCGGTTGTCTCCCAAACATTCTGAAGATGTGTAGACCCCTGCATGGCTGCTACCACCGCCCTTATCCAAGACACTGAAGGTCTCGGGCCTGGAGTGCCACAACAGCCGTCTGGCCCCACTCTTGCTTCCTGTGCGTAGCCCTTTCTCTAGGCTGTGGACAAATCGACCTTTTAGAGGCACAAATTTGATCGAGTCATTTCTCACATCCTCCGATGGTTTCCCATTTCCGACAGGAGGCAGTCCTATCTCCTGGCCGCGCAGACAGCACTGGGCGAGGCCTGTCTCTGCTCAGTGCCCTGGCCTCCTCCCACCCACTCCTTTCCCCCGTGGTCAGAGCTCACCCTGCTCCCACTACCTCAGTCTCCTTGCCAGCCTTCAAATGCACCCTGCTCGCTGCCTTCCACCCTAGGGCTTTTGTGCTTGCTGTTCTGGCGTGCCTGGAGGGCTCTGTCTTACATCTTTACCCAGTTGCTCATCTGGATCTCTGAATTTAAGCTCAGGCATTACTTCTTCAAGGGCTCTCCCAGACAATTCCCCCAAACAGAGGCCTCGGGACACTCTCAACCCCATCCCTCTGTTTGCTTCTCTTCATGGCTTTTATACCCTCCAAAAATTACCTTGGGAAACCGTTCCATAAAACCTTTGGATGATCCTGCCAGGAGATGGAGGAGTAGAGATGGGAGGTAGGCCGGGGGTGAGGATAAGGGGTTGGTTCAGGCAGGGGAAAGGGGTGTCTTGGGACATTGGCAATGGGATTATGTTTTCTTTTGAGAAAAGTTAAGATACATAAACTCTTCTTATTTTTTCATAAGTGTAGTTCTCCAAGGCTTTGAACACTCTAGGAGATAATTTATACAGATTGCAACAAAAGAAGGAAAAAGAACACGCAATTCTCTGCAACGTTATTTTAATGCTCTTTCCCACCTGTTTGCTAACTTAATGTCAGCTCTTGAGAGGCAGTGGAGTGCTGGGTTCTGAGGCCTGGCTGCTGGGTTTAAACCCCTGCTCTTCTGTCTCCCAGCCATCTGATCTGGAGGACATTAAAGCCTGCCTGTGCCCCAGCGACCTGACGAATTTGTTGAGAGGATTAAATGAGTTAATACACTTCGGAGAATGGCCTGTAGCACATAATGGACAGTCAGTAAATGTTAACTATCATTATTACCAGACAATAGAAAACAACCCTGCCTCTTGGGGCTTCTTAAGAGAAATGAAACACTGGAATTTCCATTTCCACTGTGGATGAGGTCACCGGAGGGATCAGAGCACTTCCTGCCCCACTGCCTCCCACTTTTGAAGCAGCTCCCAGATTTTGTCCACAGAGCTGCAGGATGGGCAAATATTTTTGTGTCCATCCTTTCCCCAGGCTACTTACACACCTGAAAACAATGACTGAAATCTCACCTTCGGAGGCTGAGGAGCAGTACAAGTAATATCTGAGAATTACTAAATATTATTTGGGTAGGAAAAAATGTTCTAACTGATTTGGTTGCTAAATATTCACATACACACACACTATACACAATTTACACTTTTAAAAATATACTTATTAAATAGGCCTAGTAAAGGGAAAAGAGCTCCTCTTAATATTATTATGTTGACTTGCTTATTTTCTTCTTTCCTTTAAGCAGAGCTAACAAAGTAGAAATTTAAACTACTTTGCTTATTTTTATATCCTTAGTACCTAGAATAGCATTCAACCTAGAATAGGCACTCAACAAATATTTGTTGCAAGAAAGAACTAAAATCTCAGCAATTCTTTGTGGTCAGTGCTATAATTATCCCATAGCATAGATGAAAAGACTGAGGCTAATGAACTTGTCCAAGATCGCAACTCATCAGTGCTGGAGCTGGGTCCAGCTGGTGCTTTTAAGCATCCCAAAGCGTTTGTATTATGTCTCCCCGTTTAACATATCAATCCAAACTATGTTCTGCCCTTCATCTCAAATTCCACCTGAATATGACCACCTCAGCACCCGACACAGTCCCTAATATTTCACTCATCCAATTCAGCTAGCAAGTTACTGATAGAATAATTGGCAAATGTTGGTTTTCTCACATCAGTCTACTGTTGAAAAATGTTGGTGGCACCCTGTAGAAATGAATGTTCCTGTCTACAGCAATTCTGTGCTTCCAAGTTTATTCCTGTTTGGATATCATCTTTTCTTACGTTTTCCAGCCACACAGGAAACTGAACTCATGCTCAATGGATTAGCCTCTTACTTTACTGAATGAGTAAACCAGTAAGTAATTCTTTGATTTACAAAAGACTTGTTAAAGCACAAAAGTAAAAACTGAGGGTCAGCTAGCTAAGTAAACATGAACTCATTAACTGAGTTCTCCTGTAGTCTCTGAACATGATGTCATAGTCAGAGCCCTGGCCACATAAGGGTTAACTGTTAAGAAAAAAGAAAACAAGAGAGTAAGGAGGAGCCTCTGGTTCCAACTGACTAATCTTTTCTCTAACCTGTTTTATGCAACCCTCAGAACCGCAGAAACTTTACCGAAGGATTAAAACTTATGTAAAACAGAGATCCTTTTATTTCCAACTCTGATTCTCTGGAGAGCAAGAAGCTCCAGCTCAAATGTGTGCAGAGCTTTATTCATATTGGTTACTCAATACGTAATTTTTAAAAATCTGATGATCTTACAGTATAGAGGCAGCAATGAATGAAGATGATGGTGAATGCTAAGGTAAAAGGAGTTCATTTATTTGGGTTGTTGTAGGTTGCAATTCAGTCACTTCTGCTTGGAAAAAATATAAGGTAGGCTTAATATTGGGAAATATAAGGCTCCTTGGGTTTTCTAATTACCTTATTTATAATTTCCTGATAGTGACAATTCTATTTAATGCAGGATCGTGTAATAGTAACACTATTACTTGTTCACAGGTAAGCATGTGGAAATATACTTAGATTTTTTTCTAATATGTAGTTACCAGTGGTTTGGAATATTTGAAGTGAGTCTAAATGATCCAAACAATGTTTCCTTCCTGCTTTTTCCAAGGTCTGAAAATTCCACCTTTGTTTATCCAGTTCCTCCAAGTCCATCCTTCAAGTTTTGATCAAGCCCCATGTTCTCTATATACCTCTCTCCCTCCCCTGAAATCCTAGAGCTTTAGCGGTCTATACCACACACACACACACACACACACACACACACACACACACACACTTCACTGGCATTTTCTTTCAAAATTCAAAAATGAGAAAGTTATTTTTTTTAAAGCCAAATAACAGAAAAGTGTAAAAAGACAAAATCAACTTGGTGCATATCCTTTTACATTTCTTCCTATGCTCATGTAAAAAATATACAGAATGTGTATAATTGTATGTATTTATATACATATGCTCCCCATTACTCTTATTCACATGAATAGGATCATCATTATATACATGACTTGACTTTTTACTGTATTCATTTAAACTGTGTACTCTGGATATTCCTGTGGGTCAGCACATGTATCTCAATCATTCTTGGCCTATTTTTTCTTAGAAATATGTCTATTTCTATAGAATAGATTTCCAAAAGTGAAATTGCAGAAACAATATGTGTTGCAATTCACAACCCTACCATTTCTCTACCCCATTCCATTGAATGTTAAAATCTTTTAGATTTTGTTAATTTATTATATGAAAAAAATGAAGGTATTGTGTTGTTCTGAATTGCATTTGCTTGTCTACTAGTGAGACTTAGTATCTTTTACAAAAGCTTTTTATAAAATTTTTTACCCATGTTTATCTTTTCTTATCAATCTGTAGAAGTTCTTTTTTTACATTAAAGATATAACCCCCTGCTTCTTATATATATTTCAAACATTTCCTCCATCTTTCTCTCTCTCTCTCCCTCTTTTAAACCTTATTTATGGTATTAGTCGCCTTTGTGCCTTTGTATAATTTGTATTTTGATGAAGTCAGCTTTGCAATTTTTTTCCATTATAGTTTCTTAGGTTTTTTTTTTTTTTTGTATTTTTGAAGAAGTTTTTCCCAATCCTAACATCTTTCTACTTTTTAAAAAAAATTTTTTTTACATTAAAATCTTTAATCTATTGCTTTTTAAATTTTAAACATGATATTTAGACAGGGTTAGCACTCTATTTTCTTTTCCAGTAGAGAGTAAATTATGGTATCAATATCATTTGGTAAATAAACGCTATTTTTCTTGAAATACTATTATTAAAGTATATATCGAATATTACCTTTTCATTTTTACTGGCTCTAGGAATGGACTCAGTTTTGTACCAGTGACCTGTTTGCCTGTTTTTTTGGCTTATGATGTGCTGTTTTAATCAGACTAGTGTTACAGAAGGTTTTAGCATCTCCTGTAGCAGGTGCCTACCATCCTTTTCAATTTCAGGGCAGGGCGGGGGCCGTCTTTCTCTCAACCTCAAGCCTAGAGAGCATGGCTTTAAGAAGTTTGCTCCGAGTGTTTTATATTTGTCCTCTGCAGTTTGGAGGACACAGGGGACTGGTGTCGGGCTCCTGCTTAAGAAGTGTAAAAGGCAAAAGGCTGTGAGCGGATCCGCCTGCCAGGAGGTGGAAAGAAGAGAGGGCTACATTTAAAAAGGCCCCAGTCAAAGGCGGGTCAACCAGAGCTTGTTTGGGGCTGGCTTAGATCTGGACTGATTGGATTATATGGAACGTTGATGAGACCTCAGTAGAAAGAGACTAAACTTGTAGGCTGCACATCAAAATTTGAAGGAGAAATTGTGCCTGACTAGTCAGGGAAGGTGCATTTACCCTGCCAAGGACACTGCAGGTGAGAGATGGTGAATGGAGGGTGGGATCGATCGCCCAACACCCGCGATAGTGACCCGCAGAGTGTCAGTTTTAAATATCCGTCCTGGCCAAAGGAGGCAAGGATGACATTTCCGGTCTCATTAACTCCTCCCATACACGTTTCAACTCTGCAGGAGACAGAAGCAGCCTTGTTCTACTGTGGGGGAAGAGATGGGTGTGTGGGCGTGGGGAGAAGACGGCAGAAGGCGATAGAAAACAGAAACAACCTGGACCTTTCTCCCAACGGCAGCATTTGAACAGGTTGTAGTGGAAGGAAAGAAGCCTGAATTTAAGTGAAGTTCCAAGTGAACAAGATAGTAATACGGAACTGAGCCTTTTTATGGGACTGAACATGCCCAGAGGGCTTTAAATTTTTTTTCCTTTGAAAGTTAACAGAAAGTAGCATGACCTGTCTCAGATTTCACTTAGTGTCAGGAAGAGAACTGGCCCAGTGAAATGAAATTTGATAGGCAGTGGAGGGGAGAAGACTAAGGTTATTTTCTGCTATCACCATGTAAATCCCATTTGTTCAAGGCACTTGCAGTTGCAATCTGTTTCTAATACAAATATTGTTTGGGAGCACAACAGTGGCTTATTTCAATTTTCAACTCTTTTTTCGATAACACCTCCTTTTCAGGAAACGATGGCCTTCTCCTTAGAAAGACTCCCGGATACTGTTGCTAGCTTTTCTACTTAAATATTTTCTACAGATACTTAGTATTTGCCTTTTAACCCAACAGATTTAGCTTTAGAGGCATGTCATCAATTCCATAGGATGAAAATTGGTAAGGACGGTCAAAGCACAGGAGTCAAATTTGGGCCACTCTGTAACAGGAGATTTTTTCAGTAGAATTTATTATTGACAGTAAGGATGATCATAATTTCAGACATGTGTATAGCATTTTAAATCTTCAAAATAGCCATTTTTTTCCTTATAAATCAGGAAATAAATAGGATTACATGTCCCGTATTTGAAATGAAGAGAGTAGAAATTGTCTTAGGAATTACTGAATACAGATACTTAGAGGCAGGATGAGGACAAAATGAAACTCAGGCTTGACAACTTGAGTTGTTCGGTTACTTTGTAAGCAATAGAGGCAGCAGGAGCTACCAATTACTGCAACTTACAATATGTCAGGCTCTCCGACTGGCACTTTACATCAATTATCTCATTTTTTATTATATGCCAGGTGGAAGTCTAATCTTTTTAGGGCCCAGCGAGAGATTTACATATCTCCTATTTAGTTGGTTCTAGGAAGCCTAAGGAGATTTACCTAGATGGTCCCTTGGCAGTTTCTGAAGCTTCAGAGATATTTAGGTCACTTGGATTTCAATGTTAGAATTAATTCAGATGTGGCAGTAGCAGCTTGGGTGTTTCAATTGTCATCCAAATATACAATGTAAGTGACAGTGCAGGAATAGTATGGGAGAATGTAGACTGGATTCTACATTGGCTTGGTTCATAAGTTCCTGTTCTTTATGCTGTAAATCTTGTTGTTAAAACCCATGCTAGGTGAGGCCAGTTGGTAGGACTACCTATATGAATTCCGATATTTATTCAGAATAAGTAAATTCAGAAATGTCAGAAATATACACTTGAGTATATCTTTGAACCTGCTCTTCTATCTTTTGTCATATTTACATGGCAGAATAAGTTGTTTATATATGTAAGGAAGAGGGCAGAGGGTAAACTCGATTTGAAGTGTCTGTTTTCCAGTTGGGACACTGATCATTTGCTAGATTGGATCTTAGCCTGGTAATGTCTCACTGTATCCGGAAATTATGGTCACATTTGTGGATTTTCTAAGGTTAAATTAAGTTTTAAATATATATTCCTAGAAAAGGCTAGAAAGAAATGTGTGTAGGTGGCAATAATACCTAAGCTTTTCTGGGGCAAATTTCCAGATGAAAACGTATAGTAAAATGTAACTATTGATTATAACTATTTTTTATACAGGGAAACATTATCTCCGAATGCCTTCCTGTATTATAGATGGGAAAACAATTTACCTCAGATGACTGGTCACAGAGACCAAGCTCATTTTTGGTGGTAAAGCAGTGCATTATCCATTTCAGGTGATTTAGCTCCTAAATTCAAAAATACCAAAAGGACAACATATACTAGAGATATATGAGATTTAAAAGATTTTAAGGAGCCTCAGCACGTCATGTCTTAAGATAACCACATTTAAGCATACGTTAGATTGTTGTATTATGGTGTTTACAATGATAAAGTGCAAAAGGGTCTTTTCTACGTGTGAATACACTCTAGAAGACCAATCCTACACTTGCAGATTTTAACAGTTGTAGCTATTAGACTTTCCTAACGTCTTGACCTGGGTTTACTTTTATCTTATTTTTTACTCAGAAGTCTTAGAATCAAGGTGAGGCCAAATGTGAAGTAGTGAAGTAGTATAATTTTTTTTTAATGCCTCATGCTTTGGTCATGCCATATCCTAGAATTTAATTAATAATAATCACAGCTAATATTTGCTGAATGTGGTAGAGACAGGTATAATTATATTCTAAGTGCTTTTCATGAACTATATCTATCCTCATATCTCTGCCAAGAATGAGGGAATTGAGGCTAAAAGAAGTTAAGAGATGTATACAGTGTTTTGAAAAAGAGCTGTGATCCTAACAAAGGTCGGTCAGCCTGATTCCAAAAACCCTGCCCTTCCTACTATACCAGTGGCCTTACATAGTAGTTTTCAGCGTCCTGTTGACTTTTTGCTCTTCAACATCACAATAGGGAATTTTTTAAAAGCTTAATTTTACTTTAATATTATGACATTTGAACACATTTAAACAATCTCTCCTGGTACAGACAGATACTAATCCTAAACTCAAATTCAAATAAAGCTCCAGAAACTGAGTTTGAATTTCTAGGAACTCAAAGGGTTTGGTTCTGTTTCATAGCTTCTTTTATTTTCCGTGTCCTTTCTGCAGCAGGGGTTCTGGAACAGGAG
The DNA here is from genome assembly GCF_965194805.1 of Balaenoptera borealis. Taxonomy (NCBI): domain Eukaryota; kingdom Metazoa; phylum Chordata; class Mammalia; order Artiodactyla; family Balaenopteridae; genus Balaenoptera; species Balaenoptera borealis. The sequence continues at coordinate 18,185,707 of NC_138870.1, read as the reverse complement.
AGTTCCTAAGGATCCAATACTGTCTGAGGAAGCCTGAGGACATTTCAGAGAAACAAATGGTTTCCATTGTCTTGTTCTTTTCTCTGTTTTGTCCTGCTAGCATTCTCTACCTTGTCGACCCAGGTTAACATTTAAGATTTTTATAACCAAAGTAGAATTGGTGCTTTAAATCCTGCTCAGGCCTAGCTAGCTGTTTGCAGGCAAATGGTTGCAGACGTATGTAGATCCCAAAGCCCAAACACAGAAATTGTAAGCTAATCAAGACTCCTTTATGCCTTTTCCCTCCCTGCTCCTTCTCCTTTTTCTTTTCCTTACAGCTCACCTTGCCTCTTCCCTTATCATTTTTCATGTCTGCAGCTGCCTATCCCATTCTCCTAGGCCTTTGTTCTCAGCTGGCTGTTAAGTAACTTCTTCTAGGGAAATAGCGATAGTGATTAAGGATTTCCCTGTCAAGAGGGATTTATTTGTCTTTTAATGAGGGACTCTTGAAGTAAAAAGTTTTCAAAATGCAAAAGAATGAATTTCAAATTGTAGAAAGTTTGGGAGGTTAATTTGGGATAGGAGTTCTGCTCCAGACTGGTAGCTTGTTTAAATAATTCACATTTTGAAAGTAGAAGTATGTATTCAATAAAGGAAGTGAATTATTGTAAACCAGAATACACTTTTATTACAGTTGTAGTTGGGACCACAGCCTCCTAGCCTTCATGTAAGCTCACACTAATTATTTCATCATTTCAGTTACATAGACCCCCTGTTCACATGTTTATAGGATAATCAGCGCATTATGCCTATGAAGATGAAGAAGAGTTTTTTTCATCTAAAAATCTCCAAATTTTAATTAAGTTAAAACAGTCGTGATAGTTTTTTCTTTGTTAATTCAAATATGGTTGATTTACAATATTGTGTTAGTTTCAGGTGTATGGCAAAGTGATTCAGTTTTATATATATATTTATTATATAGTTACATATATATATTTTTTTCAGATTATCTTCCATTATAGGTGATTACAACATATGGAATATATTTCCCTGTACTCTACCATAAATCCTTGGTGCTTAAGAAGAGATTTTTAAAAGTTTAAGTCTACAATTTTTTAAAAATTTGTTTATTTTATTTATTTTTATTTTTGGCTGCGTTGTGTCTTCATTGCTGTGCGCGGGCTTTCTCTAGTTGCGGCAAGTGGGGGCTACTCTTCGTTGTGGTGCACGGGCTTCTCATTGCAGTGGCTTCTCTTGTTGCAGAGCACGGGCTCTAGGCGCACGAGCTTCAATAGTTGTGGCGCGCAGGCTCAGTAGTTGTGGCTTGCGGGCTTAGTTGCTCCGCGGCATGTGGGATCTTCCCGGACCAGGGCTCAAACCGTGTCCCCTGCATTGGCAGGCGGATTCTTAACCACTGCGCCACCAGGGAAGCCCTACAATTTTTTGACAAACTTAATTTTCCTTTTTATAATGCCTGTCCATGATTTCAATTTAAAAAATACTGAATTTATTAATATAGAGTTTGTTATATAGGTGGTAACATTTCCAGCTACTTAAATTCTATCCTTTTAGAAATTTTAGAATTTGCTCTCACTTGTAATCTACTTGCAGCACACGTAAACTCTACCAGATGTGCTGTTTCTATATTGTCTGCTATTTCCTTTTTAGGATTTGTGTGCCACTTCTTACTGATCATAACTGTTGTTCCAAATAGCAAGGAATGTTCCCACAGGGAAGAAAGAGGATGGATTTCTAGAACCTGCATCTTGTATGGTTCTGTCAAATTTTCGTAATTCTAGATGCAATTGTGCAGAACAAGTGTCTTGCGTCATTGGTCATTGGAGCAGGAAAGGTAACCGGTGATACAAATCCTATTTAGGATTTAGGTAGATTATTCTCATTATCCTATTTCTGTTTTTGTTTCTTTGAACCTTTCCCTACATCGTTTTGTGCCCACTTTTATTACCCACCTTTATCTCCCACCCCACTCCCCCGCTTTTTAAATCCTTCTGGTTTGCTATTAATAACAAAAGTACCCACTGTGATACCATATCATTCTTTTGTTTGTGTGCAGTTATCATGGCTATAATAGTTACCACTGACTGAACCCCAAAATTGTGCCACATACTTTGCGTATTTCATTCCTAGTCTTTAATAAAACCTTACAATTATTATCTTTGTTTTACAAAGGGAGTGTAAGAAGTCACACTCTATCAACTTCATCACTGTGTGGTATCAGAACTTTATATTAAAGTTTACTCATTCATTTGCTTGTTCATTATTCATGGAACACACTCATTCAGCCAGTATTTATTGAGTACCTGTTATGTGCAAGGACTGGATTTAAATATTGTGGGGATTACAGAAGTAACTCACATACGCTTGTCCTAGATTTCAGGCTAGATGAGGAAATAATACCTGTGCATACATAACCAAAATACAAGGTAAACCTGTAAACTTCTTCAAGGTATGCTCTAAACCCCAGCCACTAAAATAGTATCATATACCAACGTGAGCTCAATGGACATTTGTTGAGTGACTGAGTGAATGTTTCAATGAACTGATACCGGCAGAGTAATACAGATAAAAGTCTATGTAAATTCAGAGGAGAGGCTCCTTGGAGCCTGTGGCATTTGAACAGAACCCGGGTGTAGACTCCCAGAGGGTGAGGGGAGAATATCGAAAGGTGAGCAAATTCTGTGAGCAAGGGTGTGGAGGTGGGCGAGTGTGAGGTGTGAATTGTAATCTGAAGTTCCGTGGGAAGGACCTTCATGGACTGGCTACTAGATTTGGGCTTATTCACTTGGCAGAATTTTCATTCAACCATAAAAGAAAATTTTCTTAGTTGTATACAGAACAAAGAAATGAGTCTCAATAGAAAAGTCAATATGTTAAGAGGTTGGAATTAACAGATACACACTACCATATACAAAATAGATAACCAACAAGGACCTACTGTATAGCACAGGGAACTCTACTCAATATTTTATAATAACCTGTAAGAGAAAAAAATCTGAAAAAGAATATATATATATACAAAATTGAATGCCCGTGCACCACAACTACTGAGCCTGTGCTCTAGAGCCCGCGTGCCATAACTACTGAACCCCGCGTGCCTAGAGCCCGTGCTCCGCAACAAGAGAAGCCGCAGAAATGAGAAGCCCGCGCACCACAAGGAAGAGCAGCCCCCGCTCGCCGCAACTAGAGAAAGCCTGCACGCAGCAACGAAGACCCAACGCAGCCAAAAAAAAAAAAAAAAAAAAATTGAATCACTGTGCTGTACACCTGAAACTAGCGCGACATTGCAAATCAACTATACTTCAATTAAAAAAAAAAAAGAAAAGTCATTATGAAAATCTCAGCTGGATTAGGGAGAGGGGATAAAGATAAGCTACAAGTAATCTTTCAGTATTGGAAATTTTTAATAAGCGTATTAGATTTTTCAAACTTTCTTTCAGTTGAAACCTTAAAATACAAAATAAAGTAAGACAAAGCTATCTGATACTGGGTAAAGATTGTTATCCTCAAAAGCAAACAAGTTCTTTGTATTCTGAACACATATTTCTTGCCCCATTATTCTTTTGCCTGACCTGTTTGTCCAGTTCTCAGGCAAACTGCTTTGGCAGAGTCCTACACAAAATAAGCCACAGTGGAAGTAGGAAAAAAAGATTTTTTGTTGGACATGAAGTAGAGAAATTGCCTGGGCTTTGGAGTCTGATAAACCTTGGTTCCAGTCTTGGAATGACCCTTATTAACTGTGTGATCTTGGACAAGTCAGCTCATTTTCTTTTCCAGATACTATCGTTTATTTTGACAGATGTGGCTTGTTAGGAGAAGGCAAAGAAATTCCTGTCATTCTTTTTTTAAAAATATTTATTTATAATATTTATTTATTTATTTGGCCGTGCTGGGTCCTAACTGCGGCATGCAGGATCTTCGTTGCAGCATGCGGGATCTTCGTTTTGGCATGTGGGCTCTAGTTCCCTGACCAGGGATCGAACCCAGGCCCCCTGCATTGGGAGCATGGCGTCTTAGCCACTGGACCACCACAGGTGGTCCACCACCTGTCATTCTTATCTATTCTTACAGAATGAAAGTTTTGTATCAGCTCATTTTTTTATTCCTTAGTTTCTATCAGTAACTTGTATAACGATACCTGCCTGATGGAGTTTTGTGATGATTAGCAATACAATATATATAAAGCGCATGTAGATGGTACTTAGAAAATAATGACTTTTCCCCCATCCTAATTCTGTCCTGATTTCTTGTTTTCCTCACAATGTTGTGAAAGGAAGATAAGAGATTTTACAGATGCCTTGGATTGGGGGAAGTGGTATAACATAGTGGCTAAAAGCACAGTTCTGGTACCCACACCCCCAAAATTAGTGTGTAAACTCCATGAGGACAGGGGATTTTGTCTGTCTGATTTACTGAGGCACTTTACAGAGTGTCTGCCATATATTAGGTGCTAAGCAAACATATGGAATGGTGAATAATTGGGTTAATATCTTGGCTCCACCATGGGACTTGGTTTGTATTTGGTACAAACTGAGGCAGAAGAAGGTGAAGTGATTTGCCCAAGGTCAAACAACCTCAGTTTCTTCATCTGTAAGATAGAGAATAATAATAGTATTTTTACTGAGCTATAATTGGCATACAACATTAAACTGGTTTCAAGTTTCACAACATAATGATTCGATACATGTGTATATTAGGAAAGATGACCACCATAAGTCTAGCTGACATCCATCACCATACATGGTTACAAATTATTTACTTGTGATGAGAAATTTTAAAGTCTACTCTCTTATCAACTTTCAAATATACAATACATTATTATTAACTATAGTTAATTACATCCCCAAGGCTTTATAGTTGGAAATAACAGTATTCATTTCACAGGGTTTTATGAGGAGTAAATACATGTGAATGAGTTTAAAATAGCATCTGGCACATAGTGAGCCTGCCATAAATGAAGCTGTAAGTGGGGAGGCAGTGGGGCTTAGCAATTAATGGGTACCAATTACATCATACCAAGTACAAGCTGAGATAGATAAACAGATAGGGACATTCAGAGGTAGGGTAGAGTCTCTGTTATTAAAAAAACATATTAACTGCTCCCTCAAGCACCTTTCTGACCTCTACAGTGGGCAGGTACCGCCCCCTTACAAAGTGTGATCCAATGCCACGTCAGAGGGAGAAAGTGGAAGCTTCCTCTACAAGGAAAAAAGGAAGGAAACAGCATTTATTGCAGGGCAGATTTGCAGCCAAAGTCTTAGCTATTTTCATCCCTGACACGATCTCATTTCATCCTCACTGCCTACCTCTGAGTTATTATTCTTTTCATGTCACACATGAAGAGACAGAGGTTCAGAGTAGTCACCCAAGTCTATGTGACTCCGGGCTACACGGTCCTCCTACCACATGGCACTAATGAGGATATACCTTCATTAGCTGTCCCGTACTTCCCCTGAGGGGCTTTGCTGTGGAACAAATGCAAATCTCCCATCTTCGGCTGCATGGTGAACAGCAGTAAAATGGTGGTTCCCTCGTCTGAGAAAGAGAAGGATTTTCTACCCATGTCCCAGGAGAAATGTATATATCTTATCTTTTCTAAGGCATAAAAAAGACTTTGGATCAATAATAATACATCAAAACTCAAATCTCTGGTCCATACTGTTGTTCATTTCTTTTCACTTCATAAGCATTTCTACACTGTCATCACGAAGAAATAGGAGGTTTGAAATTATCAGAGATGCTATTGACACCACCTATACAATGAAGAAGAGGTGAAGAATTTGATTGCAATTTCTAAAGAAGCTACCGTTGTTTACTTCAACCCAGCACAGGTGTATTTCATGTCATTAGTAGATGCCCAGAAGTAGAATGGGCCTTGGAAGCACAATGAAATTTTCCACCAGATCTTGTTACTCAGTGATTTCTTTAGCAGCCAAAAAAAAAAAAAAAAAAAAAAGTCACTCTATTATAAAGGATTCCTCCCTAGGTATAATAAGAAAAACATTAGCTGCTATATGCTATATGACTAGCTGTCACAGCATAATTTAATTTTCTAAGAAATTACTGAGAGTTGTCCTAATTCCAGACAATATAAAGTGTGACAATTTTTATAACCTTAAGGATACTAATTGCAAGGCAAATGATATAGCTATTTTAACTTATTCACATGTAGCCTTACAGAAAAACATCTGGCTGTTAATATGTAAACTCTAAGCTCCTATTTGGCTCCTAAATTGATAAACCTACTCAGCACGAATACTTAATCCATTTCTCTCCTGACTGCCCAGAACTCTCAAGTTTGATTGTCATGTCTGAGCATCATAGATAAATCTCTAATGTGTTCTGTGTCTTTATTTCTTCTGTTGGAAATTCCACAGAACTCTGACTCACTGTGTTCTTCGATATCTCAATGTGCACTGTTAATAAATGTTTCAAAGCAGAGACTTTTCAGTCAGTGGAAATATTGTCCAAATAATGTAGGTTAAAGAGCAGCATGGAGATGAATGGCCAATGCATATTACTATGTTTTCACAAAAATGATCAAAAATTTAAAATTTCCAAAGTTTTAGCAATAGGCAGAGATTTGAATTTTGTTTATGATATTTGGTCATGAATGAAATGTATGTTATAAATCAATAATAAGGGGGAAGGAACATATGCTAGCATATGTAATTTTTCAAATGAAAGAGCACTTTTCTTTCAATAAATTGAGAAAAATAATAAATTTTTATTTATTAATAAATAATAAATAATAAATTGCTCCTGTCCCACTTCACCAGAAAAACTATTTTTAATGGAATTTACTCAATCTTACTTGTTATGAAAATTTAGAATTTTTATTTTAATAATTATTTTATGGAATTTAATATTTCATTGTGTAATACTATGTTTAGTTTATTTGGAGGCGGAATTCATTTCCCAAAGGGTTTAGTAACTCAAATCAAGAAAACCATAATTAATATGTTCTGGTATGATGAAGATACATTCCATAGCAATTTATCAATTATTTTTAGTTACGTGGTAAAACTCCCCTGGGATAAAATGATAGTACTTGCTTCTTCCATAAGTTGTATGATATGCTTAGAAAGCACAATTGTGTAATCCAGGGGTCCCCAAACCCCCCAACCCGGGCCGCACAGCAGGAAGTGAGCGGCAGGCAAGTGAGCAAAGCTTTATCTGCCGCTCCCCATTGCTCCCCATCACTCACATTACCGCCTGAACCGTTCCACCCACCGAATCCATGGAAAAATTGTCTTCCACGAAACCAGTCCCTGGTGGCAAAAAGGTTGGGGATGGCTGGCTTAATCCATTGTCAACCAAAAGATGCTGGTGGTAAATAAATATCAAGTTATTTTCAGAAGATAAGAGCAGTTAAGCTCTATGCCAGCACAATATCAAGGACAGAAGATGGAAAATGCCCAAGTAGCCTAACTTTCTCCAGAATGTGTAGATAGGCTTAATCTTCTTGATTGTGAAGTAGGAAATTTGTGAAATGGAGAATGACTAAGTTTCAGTCTCTGCCCTTAGTTAGGAATCTAGCAATGCTGAAGAGAAATGTGTCAGTCACACAAATAATACAGCAATAATATAACATTATAATAGAGTATTTTAATATGAATAAAATAGTAATAATATGATACTATAATATCAGATTTCTTTTGAATCTAAAAGATACCTTCAAAGTGTGGTTAGAGCTCAGTGAGTGGAGAAATCATATTCACTAGGGCAATGATGAAAGATTCTTGACTTTGTCATTGAAAGATTTCAAAAGGCTGCACTGGGGGACATTCGTTCAATTTGGAGGGAATGGAGGGAAGAGTCAGAGCCTGGAAAATAAGAGAAAATGTGATGATATCAGTTAAACAGAAACAACTAAAAAAAGACTTTGGCAGAGTGTATGTATAAGAAATGAAATGATGTGGGGTAAAGCTGGAAAAGAGGATAGGGGTTACTTAATGGAGGGACTTGAATGATAGGCTAAAAAAACTGATGTATTTTTGTAGATAATAACAAGCCTTTGAAAATTTTTGCATAGAACAACTGATATAATAAGAAATGTGTATTTGGAAACTTATTCTGGTATCGATGTATAGAATGGCAGTAAATATTGGAGGTGGAAAACTATTTCAGCAGCCTGTTGCAGGGATCCTGGCTTGCACAAAGAAGGCTGGAGCTACTTTACTGGCAATGGGAGAAGGAAGAAGAGACATATCCTAGTAGCAAGGACATAGAGTACACATGTCCTGGTAACTAATTAGAATGTGGGGAGCAAGGAATTTGAGCGATCGGTGATAATTTCAAGATATCAAGGCTGAATTACTGTGGAAGAATGGTTATGCTGCTATTAGATATAGTAGAGTCAGGAGGAGAAGTAGGTTCATTAGGGAGGATGAAAATTTGACTTTGGTTATTTTGTTTTGGTAGGCTGTAGATAAAAAGTCACAAAAGTTTACTTCTTGGTGACACTCCATGTCCAAGACAGATCAGTAGGAGGATTCTTCTCCATGAAGTCACTCAGGGCCCCAGCCAGAGGGAAGCCTCACCAGCAACGGCTGCAGCAGAGTAGAGAAAGATTGAAATTTTTCACATAGGTTTTTTATCCTATTGTGTCAACCTAGATGTGACACACATCATTTCTGCTAATATTTCGTTGGCCAGAATGAGCCACATAGCACCACCTGAATGCAAGGGTCTGAGAACTACACTCCCTTGTATGCTCGGGAAGGAGAGGATGTCGATGGGCACTAATAATGTCTACTACAGATGCACTGAGTGTAAGGAAGATGGATTTTTCCATAGTTTTGGGTAGTGTGTATGTGAAAGGGAAAATAATGGGTAGAAAAAGAATACTTTCTCCTACATTATATGAAAAGCTCTCCCTGCACTCAGCCAAAGGAGCTTTAGACTCACAGGCTTTTCTACTGTTAACCAGAAGGTGTTATTTCATCTCAGCATAATATTACCAGGTAATGATATTCAGGCTTCAGAAAAGTAAGAGGCTTATTGCAGAATGTCCTCTCACAATGCTTAAAGAGAATTTCTAGAAGTGCTAAATGCAGTATTAATAAATAAATTCTTTGTTCTGATTCTGTATTGCAACATGATTGATATAAGAAGCACTTTTATTTCTAAATCTTCAATAAAATATAATTTGTAGCATGGACATAAATATTTGGAAGGTTACTCGAGAGTACTTATGATTTCAAGCACCACAGGCACAATGAGAAGAGTTGGGATAAACTTAGTCACCAAAACTTACTGTTGATATTTCCAGTTACATCAATAAAGAAAAACAAATCATTATTTTCACAAGGTATTTAATTATGAGGAGCCAGGGGAAGTATTTGGTACATAGGCAACCCTACCTTTGTATATTTAGATTCCTACTGGCCTACGAATACCAACTAAGGAAATAATGCTGAATTTGTTCAAATGTTTCACCTTGATAATAAATGTAATGAGTAAACTTTAGAATAACATCTACTCTTAATGTCTATTGTATCAATGTAATAGCCTCTTTCCTTCTCAAAAGTCTCCTGGTTGGAATAAGTGACATAGTAACCCTAACTCTATCCAACTCCTTAGCACCAGAGGTCATTAGGTTACTATACATTAATTCTTCTTGTTTTATATCTAGGAATTGTGTACTGCTGTATGCAATGTCCTTGAATATCATATGCGCTCATTAAAATCTCATTAACACTTGAAAGATAGATTGGGGAGTTGATACAGATGTGAGATGCAATAAAGTGTTAGTGTAGACTACTGTGAGAAAATTTTTAAATAAGTAAGTTTAAGAGATTGTAATTTAATTGTACCTTACTTTAAAATGTGCTCACATCCACTTTGAAAGAGGCTAACAATTGAACACCACAAATAGGAATTTATGTACTCATTTATTTCAGTATGCAATTCATGACATAAAATCACTCTAAATAACATCTTCTGTCTCTATACACTCCAAAAAACCCCAACAAACAAACAAACAAACAAAACAACAACAAAGTCTATAATTTGGTGATCTAAGGCATACTTCATAAAGGGAAATTTTAATGTAGCAATCAAGTCAATGAGTCGGATTCTCACTAAGATTGAGATGCTTCCTTTTTCTGTTTTCTTTTTTAAATAAAAGCTGAGTGCCTTTAGAAATGCATAATGCAGCATGATAGCAGTTTATATGAGTTAATGCTACTTCCGAAAATATGAAACTCAGAGTTAGGGAAAAGCAGATACCACATAAGAATCTGACTTAAAGCAAAACATTTCACTTCATGTTCAGTACTTCAGCTTCCTTCCAAGAAAAGGGTATCAAATACGGAACCTCTGCCAGAAATGTCCAGTTAATTAAATTATGAAAATAAGTTGCCATGGAGTACATAATTTCCAGAAGTCTATAGTCTTTTAAATGAAGACATAGTTAATAGGAACACAAATTGCTTTTTCAGTACCCTGTATAAGAATATGACTAAGATTTGCTGAAAGCCACTTAGAATAAAGGGCATATACATTTAATAAAAGCTCACTGAGGATAACTCCTAATGAAACCCTCAGGGACATTGTTTTTTAAATTTTTAAGTTACCTCTTAGTACCAGCAAGTACAACAAAAAACAGAATTAAACAAAAATATTTTGACTGAATCAGGAGAAGGCTTTAATTTATTGTTTTAAGCAGCATTTTATTTCATTTCAGAAATCTAATGCAAAAAGGGATTGCTTAACAAGTGTACTTAACAATTGCTGGTTTTCTAATGTTTATAATTAGAACTTTACTATTACTAGTTTACAATTTATCAAGTTTCCAGTAACCATTTTCTCCTTTGTTCTCAAACTCAGGTCATAAAGATACAGGCCAAAGTAATGACTTTTAAAAATGTTTTAAAAGTAAAAATCTACAGCCAAAATATTTCATTTTTAAAGACTGTCTTTTTATTATGGGATCTTAATTTGTATTAAATTTAAAACAATTCTTAACATGGCAATTTATACGTCCTGGCGACAAACATGGGACACAGACATTCATATATTCACTCCAGAAATGAAGAAGCCCTGTTAAAGTCTACAGCAAATCACTAGAGTATTTATACAATAAGAACTGTGAGGTGCACTGACCTCTAAAGGGAGTAAGTAATTCAGTGGTTCTCTCTTTAAAATCTCAACTGTATTCCTCTTGCCGTATGTATTGGATCCCACCTTGGTAGGTGAGAAAATGGTGCCAAGGTTGTTGCTGGACCAAACTAAAAAATTTTCCAGGCGTTGAGTTGCACAAGTGGCGGTGTTGCATTTCCGCTTTTCCATTTGACTACTGGTGACATCGAACAAATATGAAAGGTTAGAGACCTGGAGTCAGGATTGGGTACAGCTACTATGTATGTGACACCAAATATCTCATATTGATGAAACGTAGAGGAGACCTCTTCACATTAATAATTCAATGTTTTGATTTGCAAATATCTGGATGATTGACAGAGCTTTTGGACACCTTGAAGACGCAGCTTGGAAATCATATAGCAAACCCTCCATTATAGTCAGTGTTGAATTTCCCAGTGTGATCCTTTCTTTGGAAATTCAGAATATATTCAAGATAATATTAATAATGTCTTTGTCTTATATGCTTTTAAATACTGATTAATCTATTGCCCAATTTAAAAAAGGACTTAGAAAGTAAAATATATATGTAATCTGGAATATGTAGACTTAAAATAGATATACATTCACTTCCTGCATCTTTCCAATAATAATTAAGTAGTGTTAGTTAATTTTTGTTGCGTTTCCTGGGATCATTGAATTAGTAGTGTTAAGAGAAATGTCAGATATTATGAAGTCTCAAGGGAATCAATTTTATCACCTGTTCAGGCACTTTGACTATTGTAGTGTGGGAATTCTATTACTATTAGCATAAATAAGTGGAGATTACCATGTTCCTGCCACCTACTAGGTTCCTATGCATTCAACAATTTTAATGATAGAATTGGTTTAAATGTTAAAACAGAAAGTCTTTTTATGTCAATGGTATTAATATTCATCATATTCTTTCAGCAACCTGGAACAACTGCATAATAATATTATGGATAAGTCAGAAATGATAATTGTATATAATTTGTTTGAATTTTAACTTCTGTTTCTATTTACAGAATTTACATCAACTCTATATTTTTATACCATCTTTTGTTTTAATGTGCTCTCATAACAGTACTGGAAATAGACACAATTTTAACATTGCTTTTTGCTGGTTGTTAGGAGCACTAGGGAAATATTTTAGTTTTCAGCTCCACAGAAATCAAAATATTGGTTAACCTTACGTTAAGTGTAGAGTGGGAGAGAGATACAGGTATGAGGCTAAAATCTCAATATCCAGAAGCCAGTGGATATACATAATTTGAGGCAAAATTGCAATGGTTTTGATCTCAATGTGTTTATTTTGTATGGGGAGTACTTCATTAATAGTTTGTATAGAGATAGCCTAAGAGTAAATATTTTAAAAACGCAAGTGAAACTTTATGTTTTTACTCTCAGATCTTCTCCCACACAGAAAATTTTTCTTTCAGCATTAAATGACCTGGTGTCTGTTGCATGTGAGTGTATGTTGACAAACCAATTATTCAGGCAAAGGAAACCCACTTTGGGGCTGAATTACCTGGTTTGTATATCAGTTTTATTCATATTATCTATTTAATTATTTCTTTTGCATGTATAGTACACATGGCCAATGTGCATGTCCAAAGAATGATTTAATGCTTTAAAGGATTGAACCAGTAACTCATACACTGAGCATTCAATTCTAAAAGATGATAAACTTTTCCTGAAAAACAGCAGTAATTGGAATTTGACCCAAACACTTCAAACTGATAAATTTAAAGCAATAAAGGAAATATGGATCAAATTGAGACGGTTCAAAGGGATTTCTGGAGACTTCCCTGGTGGTGCAGTGGTTAAGAATCTGCCTGCCAATTCAGGGGACACGGGTTCAAGCCCTGGTCGGGGAAGATCCCACATGCCGCGGAGCGACTAAGCCCATGCACCACAACTACTGAGCCCGCGCACTGCAACTACTGAAGCCCACGTGCCTAGAGCCTGTGCTCCGCAACAAGAGAGGTCACTGCAATGAGAAGCCCGTGCACCGCAACGAAGAGTAGCCCCCACTTGCCGCAACTAGAGAAAGCCCGCGCGCAGCAATGAAGAACCAACGCAGCCAAAAATAAATAAATAAACAAACAAACAAATAAATAAATAAATAGATATATATATATAGTGAATCTATTTTTTAAAAAAGAAGGGATTTCTGTTCCAGGATATGTTTGGCAAATGCCTGGAGCAGAATGTGAAATACTCTATGTGTTAAATGTCTGATAATTGATAATTGATACGTCTGATAATTGGTCTCAAAGTCTGTAATAGGATTTAAAATTATTCTAACTAAAATATTACCTTCTTTGAGTTAGCTAAGAGGGCCATCATTCTACCGTAAAGAAAAACTAAGAGCTTTTATGTTTGTTGGTTTCATAGTTGCGGACCTGCTTTCCCAAACAGGACTTTTCATGTAAATATGGTAGTCAGGAATATGCAAGATTCCACCCATTAAGATGGAAAAAGTTGGCTGAAATGGTTAGTGAAAAGCACCATACTCCTACTTTCATGTGTTTTTTCCTCATTGACTACCAGGCAGACATGGCCTGCCAGCCTACCCACCAGCTAGTTAACAAATACTAGTTTAAAACTACTGACCACTTACACACATGCACACACACACGGAAATTCTTGGCTTTAAGAGAGTTTAAACAGTGATGTTGACTATAGGCCAAACGTTAACTCTTAAATTGTCTCTCTTTAAAAACATCTCAGTTTCAAGGGTTTTCAGTTTTTAATTTTTTGACCGCACTGCGTGGCTTGCAGGATCTCAGTTTCCCCACCAGGGATTGAGCCCTGGCCATGGCAGTGAAAGCTTGGAATCCTAACCAGTAAGCCACCAGGGAAGTCCCTCAAGAGTTTTTAAATGGATTCCTTATCCCAGGTCTTAATAGTTATCTGTGGAGGTGTGTGAGTTCCTATACGGGGCTCCTAGGAACTCCAGAATGAAACCCATGTAATTATACTTTTGGTTACCCTCTGATTATCTGCCAGGCAGATAGTTACTACTGAGTCTTAAAAAGTTGGTAGGCAAATGTGGGATCCTTTTGTCTCACTCATGAGTGTAAAGTAACATAACTATGTTTTGATATGGTTTGTAAAGTTTGTTACCTCTCAATTGAAAAAGATCTCGAGTGAGAGGATTGACTTTGTGAAAAAAATGACATTGAATAATAAATCTTCATCAGCTTTATTTTTTTAAAGGTGTTTAAAATTTGAGATGTTTCCTACATAGGCTTTCTCAGCTTTTTATGAGCTTTATAGAATATTACATGGTTGAACAGCTCAAGATATAAAATTCTTCCTCCCCCTTAAAAAAAAAATGACCAAACCATACTGATTCCAGGAAATTCAATTTCCTGAAAAAAATTTATGAATGTTTTATAAGTACGTCTAATAATAATTGAAAATAAGAGATTGTACGACTAGCATGAATATATAATTTGTTAATAAATAATGTTACATACTATTCTATTTCTGAGCAAAGTTCACCTCATAATAAACGAATATCCTTAAAAACATACTGGGTAAAAATACTTAGCAAATGAGTATATCTAATGAAAGAGAAGATCAAGATATAGACAGAAATACTAGGTAATATTGCTAATTTTCCTGTCATCATTCAATTGTTCTGCTAGTATACCAGAAACTTCATGGCAGTTTTAAAGTTATTTTTATCCAGGAGAAAACCAATTGAAAATTACAGTCAATTCTGAGAAGAACATCCTGTAAGCTAGATAAGCCCTGAAATGAAAAGAAAAAAATCTTTTGGTGATTCTTATTATTTATTATACATAGGTGCTTTAGAAATCTTTCCATATCACCAAAGACCTCCATCTCAACAAAAAACACTCGGAAGGAAAATAGAAAAGATGCTGATAATTCTATGAGAAGAGTTCTAATACGACTTAAAGCAAAGTCTCTTCAAAAATAACCTTATTCTCCTTGGTCTTTAAGAGAGTATAAATTCAGTTCTACAAAACTATATGGAATCAAAACCAATTTAGGCACAAATGAATCTCATTATATTATTTATGACATATGCATGAATTTGGACTTAAGGATCTTTTAAATGAATGGAGAATCACAGTTTTAAAGGCTTTTCATTTGAAAGTTGTAAATACTGCAAACGTTTTCACCCTACATAGGTTTTAGACTTCCTTAACATTACCATTCGAATGAAATGACACCTTTCAAAATAAGCTTTTTAAAAAAAAATCCTGATGCACATGCTACCTATTGAAAACATTTTCGGAGGTATTAATTTACATTTAGAGCATCTTGGAAGTAGTCTCATGAAAAATAATATTTTAATTATAATTCTCTTTCATTAACAGAACAGTTAACAATATAGAAAGAATCCCCCTAAGAACAAATGGCTTTTTAACTAGAGCTTCTAAATTTAACTTCTTAGCAAATTTAATTTGCCTCTTTATTATTTCTATATATTTAAATTTCCAGAAAAAGATGTAAAAGTTTTGGATATTGCCAGAGCTGAGAAAAAAAATCTATATAAACATACAGTAAAATTCCACCTCATATAACATATATGCTTTAAATTTCTCTAGTTTGTTTGCGAATCAGGTTAGTATAGCAGAAGTTACCACCTTTTGGGTTCTCTTGCTTCATGTTTTGGCTTTGCTCCTCTAAGTTTCAACAGCATATTTCTGACAAAACTGAAACTATCCATTCCTGTCTGTCAGAAGTTTCATCAGAGAGATTTATCAGACTGATGTTAGTCTTTAAAGAACACAGAATTTAAGGAACAGTTGAACAGCTTAATGTACTATTCTTTTTTTTCTCTATTTTGTATTTACTTTTTAAAATAATTAATTTGTTTTTTAACATCTTTATTGGAGTATAATCGCTTTACAATGGTGTGTTAGTTTCTGCTGTATAACAAAGTGAATCAGCTATACATATACATATATCCGCATATCCTCTCCCTCTTGTGTCTCCCTCCCACCCTCCCTATCCCACCCTCTTGGTGGTCACAAAGCACCAAGCTGATCTCCCTGTGCTATGTGGCTGCTTTCCACTAGTTATCTATTTTTAATGTACTATTCTTGAATATGATTTAGTCAGAAATCACATGGCACAAGGGTTGTTAATTACATAGCTGTATTTAATTCTAATTTTCTCATACTTTGCAAAGAAACCAGGATTTTAAAGTTACTAACCTTTCAATGGGTGTACCTTCCAGATGGTTTAATGCAACAAAGAGCTCAGCGAGAACTACTGGCAGCTTCCAGATGCCCATTGCTTCTCAAATTTTCTGAAAAGAATAATTCAGAATTGAAATCAAGAAATTTATTATAGTTCTGATTAATGGAATATTAAACTAGAGCTTACTTTAAAAAAATCTTTTTTAGAACATAATTTCCAAGGATCATACTTTTGATGTAGTCCCTTAACAATTTTCAAATATTTTCAAAATTTTCCCTTACCCAATTTCCTTCTTGAAACAATCTGGAAAATTAATATTATAGAACATTATCCCTTTAGCCTTTCTTTGAAATAAACCATATATTTAATCCCAAATTTGTTCTAATGCTAAATAAATAATACTATCCCAGCAACAGAAAATTCCTTACCTTTTAACGTCTCAGTGTCAGCAATATCAGAAAATACCTTTGTTAGCAAGGAAGCTTCATGAAAAACACCAAGCTTGCATCCACTGGAGCATTTACCCCCCCACTTGCTAACCAGTAATCCAGCTCTTATATACCCTTCACATCTTTCCCAGCTCTGACATCAGGCAGTTCAGAGAGACTCTGTCATTAATTTCCATCCCTATAGATAGAAAGTACCTCATAGACAGCAGAAGCAGATGGGTCATTATTACATTAACACATCAGTGAATGTTAACGTAGTAGATACAGAGTATCTTGGTGGAATTAATGGTGTGTCACACACAGCAGAAACTTGAATTTGCCATCTTTGTAAAGTACCAGAGTGGATTTTCAAGGATTAAAGAGAAGTTTCCAGTAAGGAATTGGTAAAAAGAAGTGATTAAGAATATCAACAATATGTTTATATGCAAAGAATGAAGCCAGGGACATTGAAGTGTCTACCTAAATTCAAATAATGCTAGAGGCTTAATTCCATGAACATTCAGTAGCAGATTGAGATATAAGGGCAAGGTACATAAAGAAAAGACACAGAAGAGAACTGGAGCCATTTATAATGAAGTGGGAAGAGGAGGGTTAAAGGCATAAAAACAATTTTCAACCCGTAAATTCATTTGTCATCATTTAAATAGAGACACAACTGTAGCCAAGCAGTTTTTTCACTGACTTTTTCTATTATCACATAGAAACATCACAATTATTTTGAAGGAAAAATTTATTTTTTATTTTTTCCAAATTGTTCTTTTTTCCCTGAATTTCTAAGTCATATTTAAGTTAATATTCTAAGTTATGACAGCTTAAGATCATATATAGCAGCTAAAACAAATTCCAACTGTCAGTGAAAATGTGCATGTCTGTATAATCTAGAAAAGGAGGAAGTTCTCCAAGTAAAATTTTAAGTTCTCTGACTTCATATATTTCTTTAAAGCTGAGTAATATAGTTTGAGGGTGTTTAGTAGAGATTTTAGGAGGAAAGAAACAAACTGTTTTCCAATCCTAGTTTTAATTAACAATGATTCCGAAATTTTAGTATTTCTTTGGAAATTACTGATATTCCAAAGGGAAATATAAACTCTCATGTTTTCGAAGAATAATGATTTCCTGTAAGAAGATAATTAATGTATTTAACAAAGTGTATATAATGATATAGAAATAATACAGAGACCCAGAGATGTTAAATAATATGTCCTATGTCACACGTTTAGTTTGAGTTGGATCCTGGACCAGAACTCAGTTTTTCTGATCCATGGTCTAGTGTTCATTTAGACCAAAATGCCTGCTTTTAACCTACATATTTATTTATTTTCCTAATTTTTTTCCCTCTGAGATGTTAAAAATGACAAACATACATTCAAATATTAATTCTTTCACTACCTGGGAAATAAATGTTATAAGGAATATAATGTTCTACCTAAGAAAGGAACAGGTGGACCTGATATTTTTAAGGACTACCAAATGCCAGGCACAGTTATTTAACTGATGTGTGAGACCTCATTTCATCTGCACACCTCTAAGGTGGGTATCATTTGCCCCAATTGATAAATGATGAAATTGAGATTCAGAGAATATAAATTACTTGCTTAAGGTTGCACAGCTACCCAAGGACAAAGTGAAATTCAGATTCTCATCTGTCTGTCCCATGACATTTATTGCTTTGTTATAAAGGATCTCTATTCCCATAGACTGAATTACCAATTGCTTCTTGTAAATTTTGTATTTTATTATAACTCTTTGAATGAGCTTCTTGTAGCTAGACATGGCCTTATGTTGGTCTTGTATAACGTTTGGGTAAGGTCAACATAGACCCCAATCTCAAACAATTTTAGGTCTTACATGCTTCCTATAGCAATGAAAGTCACGCTGGTAGTGATGATTTAGATCATCTTTATGAGGCAACTCCATTATCAGATCCTAAGCTCCTCCCTACAGTACAAACATCACTATCACTCATTTTTATATTCCCTCTAGCCTTGCTAGTCAAAAATGCAAATAAGGTGCTGGTAGCTTTGACATCACACAGGAGCGTTTCAGAAACACCTAATCTCAGACCCCATCCCACGTCTTCTGAATCAGAATGTGCATGTAAAAACAGATCTCCTCAGTGGTTATATGCACACTTTTGAGAAAAAACTGTCCTATTGTACATTCCATTCACTGATCGATTCAGTCAGGAGTGATTAAGGACCTACTCTGTGACAGGGGATATTCTAGGTACTAGAGATACAACAGTGAACAAAGCAAAGTTCCTGGTCTCATGCAGCTTAGAGCCTGTGGCGGAAACAAAGATAAGCAAGTGAATAAGTAAATACGCAATTACAAATGGCACATACTGTGGAGAGAATTGACATGGTGGTGAGAGAAAGAAAAAATGGTG
Organism: Balaenoptera borealis; assembly: GCF_965194805.1. NCBI lineage: Eukaryota > Metazoa > Chordata > Mammalia > Artiodactyla > Balaenopteridae > Balaenoptera > Balaenoptera borealis. The sequence goes on along the minus strand of NC_138870.1, from coordinate 18,166,582 downwards.
GCACTTAACTTGAATCCTAAAGCATGAGAGAAAACCAAGGAAAGAGTGCTGGGGAAATGTTCAAGGCCAGAGAAGCAGCATGTGCAAATGTGAGTGGAGGAACAAGAAAGTGGTAGAAAGATGATGCTGGAGACAGAAGCAGGAGCCCGAAGATGCAGGGCTCAGAGGCTGAGCTGACTTTGGATTTATTCAGAGGCCAATCCGAAGCTATTGAAGGGGGCCGAGCAGGGGTGTGACTTGTTGTACTCAGCACCTTTAAAACATCAGCCTGACTGTGGTGTGTGGAACGGATCAGAGGGTGGCAAGAGTGAAAACAGGACATCTGTTGGGAGACTAGGCAGTATTCCAGGTGAGAGATGATGAAGGCATGGACTTCAGAAGACTTAGAGAAGTAAACGGATTCAAATCATATCTGGGGTCATGACATGATGTGGAAAGGATTAGGTATGGGGAACAAATGAGAGGGAATTGAGGATACAGGTGAGTGCCCGGTGAGGATATAATACATAATATGAATGAATGGTCTTCGTATAAAAGTTTTAAAAAGTAAAAGATTTTTTAAATGTCTTTTAAAAAATAATTTCTAGTTTGACCGAATGTGTGTGTGTTCACAGTTTAAAACACCCAAACGGTATTACAATCAAAACAGCAGTCCTCTGCCTTCCTTCTGCCTACCTCTGAATTTTGAGCAGGGGGGAAGCCCAATTGGTGGGCCCATGGGTGGTCTCATACCAGGTGGAGGAGCCATAAGGCCTGGAGCTGGGGTTGCTGGGCCAACAGGTGTGGGTGGAGTCCCATGCCTTGGTGAGTCCTGAGTTGGGGCTCCAGCAGTGCTGGCAGGAGCAGCTACTGCGGCAGCGGCTACAGTGCCTCTTCCCTGGACTCATTACCTGTTGGGATGGCCTCCCAACTCCTCGGACAGGACCTGCTCATCCAGCAGGAGCCTGGGGAATTGGAACACTAGCTGGTACACTTCAGTCAGCTGCCTTGCCAACCCCAGGGCCTCTTGTAGTTCCAGCAAGTGGTACCCAAACAATGTCAGTGTATTTGGGGGTTTACCCTCCACAGTCACAGAAACCAAGTTCTCTATGTGGCAACCCCAGACTCCAAACCTGCTTTTCTTCATGCTCTGGCTGCTTTGCATTCTTTAACCTGATCTCCTTGATCTCATCCCTGTCACAGAGGATCAAGTTCACATGTTTGTCGAAAGCCTTAAAGATGCCAATGACGATTTGGCCGTCTTGCAAGATACATCTCAACCTACAGTTAACGCACTGCAGCACCTTGCTGCTCTTTCCATAGTCATGGTTGATGTTCCCCCAAAGATAATGTCCCCTGGAAGGTTTCAGGATCCTTGAGACCTCAGGGAAGGCTACAGTTAGAGCTATGACGCAGGATCTCCTACAAACAAGGCAAGCTGGGGCAGAAGCTTCAAAGAGTAGATAGAGCATGGGGTTTTTTTTTTGCTCCAGTCAGCTACCTGGCTATTCCAGTAGAGCTTTACCCACCTCTTGGTGTCTCAGCCAAGAATGTCCATGTCAATTTTGCCTTAAAATCTACCACGGGTACTTGCTGCTGCTGAGATCTCTGCGGGCACAGTGGACACTCTTGATCGCCTGGTGAGGTTGTCCTTCTACGTGTGACTTGAACTGCCACCTCCGGTACGTGCCTGTTCTGTGGTCCGTTTCAGGTGTGAGCAGTCCCTGGCCTGCTCCATCGCTCCGCTGGCTGTTCTTCAAAACAGAGCATTAGGCATCACTGGCTGCTTCACTCGGCTCCTCCAAAAGTCTTTTGAGGATTAGATTTATTAGTTTAATCTTATGTATTTTTTTCTCACTGGTTTTCCATATCTTTAATTTTTTGAACGTCTTAGAAATATCCTAAACTTGATAGACTAACTTTTCCATTTAAAAATCAACTTTGGCAATCATATATTTTCTTAATTTTCAGGATCTCTTGCCTTTTGAATAGCACCTCGGTTTTGTTTCATTGATGTAAACTCCATTCTTATCTACGAGGATACTATTTACAGCTTTCTCTCTCTCTCTCTCTCTTTTTTTTTTTTTTAATTCTTGTCCCTTTGTGGTCTCTATTTCCTTCAGTTCCTTTTTGTTTACCTTTGAATGTTTGTTTTGGTCTTTGTATTTCTTACTGGAGCTTTCTTTAAGTATCTGATGATCCTTAGCTATCCCTTTATTTATTTTTATATTGTTGTTTTACATCTTTATTTAGGTACTATAGAAATAAAATAAACTGCACATATGTAAAGTGGACAATTTGATTGGTTTTCACAAATTTATACACCCCTGAAACCATCACTGCAAACCATCACCACAACCAGATGTACAGATGTTTCCATCTTCCAAAAAGTTGTCTTGTGCACTTTTGTAGTTTATCCCTCGTTCCACTCCTTCATTCTCCTCTATTCCTTTACCCCCTCGCTGGGCAACCACTGATGTGCTTTTTGTTCTTGTATACTTGTTTGCATTTTCTAGAACTTTCTATAAATGGAATAGTACAGAATGTACTCTTTGCCTGGTTTTTTTTTTTTTTTTTCACTCAGCATAATGAATTTGAGATTTCTCTGCCTTCTATATCAATAATTTTCCTTTTTATTGCTGAGGAGTATTGCTTCTTGTTAACATTGCTCTCTTAGCCTTATGGAGACTGAAACATAAGTCATTATATCTCCTCAGGTTTTTTTCCATCTTGCATAGATGTGTAGCTATCTTCTGCCTATAACTTTTCTCTCTCATTCTCTTTGTCTTTGTGGATTCATATTCTTTTTATCTCTTTGCTGGCATTTTAAGATTGGCGTGATTAAATGAAGTCTAACATTGCATGTTGATTCCTTCAAGAAGTATTCCGCGGCTTGGGAAGATATTTAGAATTCTTTCCTAACAAGCTTTACTTTTTATTTTTATTTTTTTACATTAAAAAAATATTGTTCATTCCCTGTTTATAGGCTTCAAACTTAACAATTAATTATAAAAATTTAAAAAGGAATAAAAAATTGAAAGATATGAACTAGTGATAAATAAAACAAAATTGTTAATATATACAGCATTTACATATGAAAATAGAACACAGTAACAGTTTTTGTGTTAGAGTTCCAGATTATGACTGATATTTCTCTAAGCATTTTTTATGTTGCTACATAGTTTTAAAACTATCTCGTTAATGGATTGCCAAACATAGTGTGAAGATGGTATCAGTGTTCTAAACATTCTCAGAAATGTGTTTTAAATCTGTGTTACATGGTGTCAAATAATTCTTCTATTATTCCACTCCACCATGAAGATATAAGTAAGATTATTTTCTATGCAAAAAGCTACAAATTAGCAAGCTGGGTGATTTTCTGACACACACTCTCTCACCTCTTTGTACCACAGAATCACTTTGCTGGAAAGTAATTTAGAATTGCCATTGTTTTCACACCACACGTAGTCATTCTTTCCTGCCATCCTTTAAAATGCAGCATAGGAATTTTTAAGTCCCTAAAGTGAAAAATGCCTTTTCCAACATTCCCTTCACATGTCCTACCAGATTCAAAAGGCATGAATAGTATATTTGTTTGTTTGTTAATTTATTTAATTTTTATTTTTATCAAAGTATAGTTGACTTACAATTTTATAGTTTCAGGTTTACAACATAGTGATTCGATATTTTTATAGACTATATTAGGGTATGTTCCATGTGCACCTGAACAGAATGCAAATTCTGCTGTTTTTGGATGGAAAGTTGTATGAATATCTATTAAATCCGTTTGGCCTAATGTGTCATTTAAGGGTACTGTCTCCTTATTGATTTTCTGTTTGGATGACCTATCCATTGACGTAAGTGGGGTATTAAAGTCCCTTACTATTATAGTATTACTGTCAATTTCTCTGTTAATATTTACGTTATATATTTAGGTGCTCCTATATTAGGTGCATATATGTTTATGACTGTTATATCCTCTTTTGGATTGACCCCTTTATCATTATATAATGTCTTTCTCTGCTTTTTTTTTTAATAGACTTTGTTTTAAACTCTAAGTAGTCTGATATAAGTATTGCTACCCCAGCTTTCTTTTGATTTCCATCTGCCTGTAATATATCTTTCCATCCCCTCACTTTCACTCTGTGTGTGTCTTTAGATCTGAAATAAGTCTCTTGTAGACAGAATATAGATGGGTCGTGTTTTCTTAATCCGATCAGCCACCCTATGACTTTTGATTGGAGCATTTAATCCATTGACATTTAAAGTGATTATTGATAGGTATGTACTTATTGCATTTTTGTAAGTTGTTTTCTGGTTGTTTTTGTAGTTCTTCTCTCTTCTCTTCTTTTTTTAGTTGCTTCCCTTGTGGTTTGATGATTTTCTTAAGCGTTATGTTTGGATTCCTTTTTCTCTCCCTTTTTATTTCTATTGTAGGTTTTTGATTTGCAGTTACCATGAATTTCATATATGTCAACATTTAACTATATCTACTTGTTTTAAGTTGATAGTCATTTAAATTCAAACACATTCTAAAAGATATATTTTTTGCTTCCAGTTCCCCCCACATTTTGTGTTTTTGATGCCATATTTTGCATCTTCTATGTCTGTCTCTTAACTGTTTATTGTAGTGATAGTTGAGTTTACAATTTTTGTCTTTTAACCTCTGTTCTAGCTCATTTAAGTGGTTGATCCACTGCCCTTACTATACCTTTGCTGTTACCAGTGAGATTTTTCTCTTCCTATATTTTCTTATTTGCTATAACATTTTCTTTTTCACTTAAAGAAAACCCTTTAACATTTCTTATAAGAACCATTTAGTGGTCATAAACTCTTTTAGCAGAAAGTTTGTCTGGAGAACTATCTCTTTTTCAATTTCAATTCTGAATGGTAACCTTGCTGGGTAGAGTATTTTAGGTTGTAGGTTTTTTCTTTTCAGCACTTTAAATACACCATGCCACTCCCTTCTGGCCTTCAAAGTTTCTGCTGAAAAATCAGCTGACATCCTTCTGGGGATTCCCTTGTATGTGGCTCTTTGTTTTTCTCTTACTGCGTTTAAAATTCTTGTTACCTTTGACTTTTGCCATTTTAATTATGATACATGTTTGTGTGGGTCTCTTTGGGTTCATCTTGTTTGGGACTCTCTGCTTCCCAGACATGGGTATCTGTTTTCCTCTTCAGGTTCAGGATGTTTTCAGCCATAATTTCATCAAACCCATTTTCTGCCCTCTTTTCTCTCTCTTCTACTTCCAAGACCCCTCTAGTGCAAATGTTAGTATGCTTGATGTTCCAGAGGTCTCCTGAACTATTCTCATTTTTAAAAAATTTTGTTTTTCTTTTTACTGTTCTGATTGGATTTCCACTATTGTATCTGCCAGGTCACTTACGCATTCTTTTGTATCACCTAGTCTGCTGTTAATTTCTTCTAGTGTATTTTTCATTTCAGTTATTGTATTCTTCAACTCTAACTGGTTCTTTTTTTATATCTTCCAGTTCTTTGTTGAAGTTCTCATTGTGTTCTTCTATTCTTTTCCCAAGTTCAATTAGCATTATTATTATTGCTTTGAACTCTTTATCAGGTAAATTATTTATATCCATGTCATATGGGTTTTTTTTTCCGTTTTTTTTTTTTCTTGTTCATTCATTGGAAACATATTCCTCTGTCTTCTCATATTTCTCTGTCTCTATGAAATTAGGTGAAACTGTTACCTATCCTGGACTTGAAGGTGTGTCCTTGTGTGGGAGAGTCCCTATGCAGTCTATCTGTGCCCAGTGGCTTTGGTGGGAGAGATGGGTCTGAAGTGAGCACAGGCTGTGACTTCTCCTGGGTTGTGCTGGCAGCCACGACATTGGTGGGAAGTAAGGTTGGAGTCGGAGGGGCTAGAGCTGGAGGCAGGTGCAAGCCAGGGCTTCACCTAGGTTCAGTGGTGGTCACTGCCCTATTGTGGGTGGGTCCGGCGCCCTGAGGCACTGAGGCTGCACTTCTTAGCTGTCTCTGGGTCTCTGCCTTGCTCAGAGGCAGGGTCAGGGCCCAAGGAATTTGAGCCACGCTTGGCTATATGCAGCGCTGGCCCTGAGCTGGCTCTGCTCTTCCCTGGTGTGTGCACACGCATTTGCAATGGTGATCTTTGCCCTAGTGGGAGAAGTGCTGGAGCAGACCAGGGCGGAGCAGGAGGTCAGTGCAGGCTGGAGTGCACACTGGGGCAGTTCTGGCAGGCTGGCCAAAGCTCCTGGCAGTTTTCAATCTGATGTCCCTGTGCTGGGCCTGAGAGCAAGCAAGTTTGTTATGCACTCTTCAAGAGTGGAGATTTCATTTCCTATAGCCCTCCAGTATGCCCCAAAGGTTTTCAAACCAGCGAAGGGGCTCGTCTTCCCAGTGTCAGTCCCCAGGACTGGGTGCCTAACATGTGGTGCAAACCCTCTGCTCCCCAGAGAGGATCCCTGAGCCTATGATGTTCCCCTCCTCTTCTGTGTCCCCCGCTAGGGGTACAGGTCCTGACCAAATCTCTTCTCTTCCTTTCCTACCAAACTCCATGTGGTTTATTCTTTACAGCCTTCGTTGTAAAAGAGCTGTTCTTCAGGTTGTTCTCAGCAAGAGTTGCTCTGTATGTAGTTGTAGCTTTAATATGTTCATGGGGGGATGGGCGCTCAGGGTCTTCCTACTCTGTCATCTTGATCCTGCCCCCTCATGAGCAGTATTTTGAAAAGAGACAGGAGCCAACCCCATTCCTGCGGAAGTTTAGGGGAGTATGAACAATGCCTTCTCACTCAGAGCTTTGTTTTATTTTTATGCTTTTGTGGTGAGTTCAGTGTTTAATGGCTTTCAACTTTATATTTTAAAAGTGTCTCAAGAAACTATCTTAATGAATGCTTGGACCAAATTTTGGTAATATTAAGCAGTATAGAATAAATGTTATTATTAATATAACAGAACTAATCCCAAACATATCTATTATATTAAGCAATACATGGGCTTACCTTACTTACTAAAAGAAGGATATTTCAGATAACCCACAAAAGAAATCCCAACTGTATGCTCTGTATAAAAGACATACTTTCCGTTCTGTTTTAATAGTTTGAAAAATGATGCATTTTTAAGGATTTCTAAGATCCTGTTAATTCAGACATATGGATTAGGAGCTTTTGAAAGGCCTGATGTTCCCCCCAAATCAAAATAAAATAAGCACACAAACAAATGAACAACAATCTCTGAGTTAGAAGAGACTGTCAGGAGAATTTAATTTACTCTCCTTTAATGCTTGAATTATTCATTCAATAATATTTGGAGCATCTATTGGGTAATAAACTCTTAAGTATAGTCTAGTTTGGAATTTGGGCAACTAAATAAAAACTAGCAATGATGTTTTCAACATGCTGGAAAAAATACCACAAACTGACTTAAACAACAGAAATTTATTGTCTCATTGTTCTGGAGGCTGGAAGTCTGAGATCAAGATGTTGACAGGATTGGTTCCTTCTGAGGGCTGTGCTGTATCTTTCCCCACCTTCTCGCAGTTTGCTGGCAAATCTTTGGTGTTCCTTGGCTTGTAGAAGTGTCACTCTTATCACAGTCTTCATTTCCTTTGAATTCTCTGTGTGTATATGTCTGTGTTTCCAAATTTCCTTTTTTTTTTTTTTTTTATTAAGACACCAGTTATATTGGATTAGGGAACCAAACTACTCCAGTATGACTTTGTCTTAACAAACTACAACTCCAGTGACCCCATTTCCAAATATGGTTACATTCTGAGGTACTATTAGAACTTCAACTTATAAATTTGGAGGGTGGGGAAATAATTCAACCCATAGCAGTTGTTTTCTAGAAATTCTGCAAAAATTTTTGTTTGTGTGTTTTAAATTCTCTCCTCTAACTCAAAGATTTTCTTTCATTTTTTTTTTTTCAGTCTTTCTCAGTGGAGGAGTTTCTTTTATTGTTTTGTGGTCAAGCAATATTTTCTGTGTTATTTATATTTTAGACTTTATTAAATTTTTTTGTGATCAGATACATGGTTAGTTTTAGTAAAGCTTGCATAAGCACTTGGAAAAAGCTGTATTTTCTAATTCAGGTACAAAATTCAATATATATCCATATCACCTCCTTTATTGAAAACATTATTTAAGTCTTCTGAATCCTTTCTTATGCTTTTCATTTTTCTATGCCTTGGACTCGGGGGGAGAAATAAGTTGCTATTGTTTATTTCTCTCCCTGAATGTCTCTGCCTATCTATCTTTGCACCTCCTGAATTTCCTGCTTTATGAAATTGCCGTACTCCCACTGGGTGCATAGAAATACATAACACATCTTCACTGTGAATTGTTCTTTTTAGTACCTTTAACATGCCTTTTGCTCTGAATTTTAATGCCTTTTGCTCTGAATTTTACCTTGTCAGATATTATGATCATGACTTCTGCTATTTCTTCTTTTTTTTCTCTTTTCTTTTTTGGATATCATTGCCAATTCTTTTAGTCTTTCTGAATAACTTTGTATTTAGTGTGTCTTTTATACACAGCATAAAGTGGGGATTTGTTTTGTGAGTTATCTGAAAAAATATCTTTCTTTTAATAAGTAAGTTAAGTTCATGTATTTCTTGATATAATAGATATGTTTGGTCTTAGTTTTGTCATATTAATAATGACATTTATTCTATAGTGCTTAATTTATCAGACTTTGATCCAAGCATTTTATATATATTATTTAATCCTTACACAAATCCTCATTTTTAAATATATGATGAAACTGAGGTACAGAGAGGATAGTAACACACCCAAGGCTACAGAGGGAGTTAGTGGTAGAGCTGGGATTCAAATTTAGTCTAGTTCCTGAATCTTGTCTTTTATTGACTGCATTATATAGCCTCTTTATTTTGTACTTTTTATGCTAACTCTGGGTAATTAATTTCCTAAGATTGATTTTTCAATTCACAAATTATCTCTTTCATCTGTATCTGATATGCTGATACCCATTCCGTGTGTTTTTAATATCAAAGATTAAGTTGTTTTAGTTTTAAATACTTCTTGGTCATTTTTAATAGTCGTTTTAGGTTGATTTAAAAACAGTGCATTTATTTTGTTTTTAATCATTTCATAGATGGTCAGTCAATATTGTTTATCTGATTATCTCAACATATTTTCCTTGGAAGTTTGGTCTGTATTTTGTTTCTGATGACTCTCAGTGGCAGTGGCTTGATTTGTGTTTATAAGAGCATATGTTTTTTTTTTTAATTCTTTTTTTTAGATTAATTTATTTATTTTTGGCTGCATTGGTTCTTCGTTGCTGCGCACAGGCTTTTTCTAGCTGTGGTGAGCGGGGGCTACTCTTGTTGCGGTACGTGGGCTTCTCATTGCAGTGGCTTCTCATTGTTGTGGAGCATGGGCTCTAGGTGCACAGGCTTCAGTAGTTGCAGCATGTGGGCTCAGTAGTTGTGGTGCATGGGCTTAGTTGCTCCACGGCTTGTGGGATCTTCCTGGATCAGGGCTCAAACCTGTGTCCCCTGCATTGGCAGGTGGATTCTTAACCACTGTGCCACCAGGGAAGTCCAAGATCATATGTTCTTCAACGAAATCTGTGGGAATCCTAAGGGCCCATATTGGGGATATTCCCTTAGATAGGATATGGTTTATTTGCCACCGTCCAGAATTTGCTGACATCTGAGATCACTTAAGCTCCAAGGAGGGTCAAGGTGGTAAAGGAGACTCACATTAGCTTTCAACGTTGAGACAGACCCAAAGCTTAGGACTTCAAGATCTCAGGACTCCTATTATTACTTGTTCCCAGAGAGACTTTCTTTCACTTACTGTTTACTCATGGCTCTCTTCTCAGATTTCATTTCATCGCCTCCCCCATCACACTCAGATTTCCTTTCCTTCTTGTGAGCTTAGCCATGCCTTAAAAATGTTTGTCTTAATTTGTCCAGGTTCTAGTTGTCTTTTAGTGGGAGGGCCCTTCAGTATAACTTCATACTACAAAAACAGAAGTGTGTATGCATATTTTAAGGACTTCCAATCTATATAGTCAAATTGCCCTCTAGAAAGCTTATAATAATGTACACTCCATTAGCAGTGTACTAGGATACACTTTATTCTTAAGTTTGCTAACACAGGAAATTGTTTAGAAAAAAAATACCCATAAATCACAAGAAAAAAGGAAAGTAGTATCTTTATATTAACTTAAAAATTTTTTTAATTTTATATTGGAGTATAGTTGATTTACAATGTTGTGTTAGTTTTAGGTGTACAGCAAAGTGATTTAATTATACATATACATATATCTATTCTTTTTCAGGTTATATTAACTTAATTTAAAAAAAATTAATAGTGCAGTTTAAAAAAATTTAAGTGTTTCTTAGGGTCATTTATGCAATTTATTTTTTAATCACTTAGACATATGGATTTGGATATCAAGATAGGTCTGATCTGGATATAGAAAGTCTTAGACATGGATTATATAATCCAAGGAGAGCATGTACAACAAGAATAAATTAAGACAAAGTATATCTTAGGAAACATCAATATTTATGAGACATTTTGAGGAGTAGGGGCCAGAGGAAGAGATGGGAGTGCTCAAATATGACTTATTGGGAGAAAAAAGTGATGTCAGAAATCAATGAAAGAGAAAGTCCAAGAAGGAAAATCTTGGTATGAATGTCACATTATGCAGATAAATAACATAGGATGAAGACTAAAAAATAGAAATTTGAGGTCAGCCAGTAAAAGTTCACTGCTGACTATAACTTGGGTGCGTTCAATGCTTGGTATGGACAGACACAGTATAATGGCATAGCGTGACAGTCCTGAAATGTTACTGATATAGATCACTGGATCTTAACATATTGAGAATCAAGCATCCTTTTAAGACTCTGATGGGGAAAATGAGTTCCGTTTTTCTGGAAAATGTGGATTTGAACATGCAATTTAAAATTTGAGCACAATATCTAGAAATTCATATTCCCTCTGACAACCTCCTTTATATAGATTCCTCTACTGTAGCCTCATGGCAGACTTTTAATCATAAAGGCAAGAAGAAAGACAGACCAATAGCTTCAGGAGAGGTTAGCGTTAGGTTAAGATAACAGGTCAAAAAAGGCCTGGCACTTACTAACTACATATTCAATAAATGTTTTTTGACTTTTCAGTAGGATAGGAGAGTTTGGTAAGATGGGAGAGGGAAAAGATAATTGTTGGTATAGTGTCCCCAGAGAACTGGGAGGCAATGGGATTGTGAATATAGTGGAGAGGATAGTCTTATGGGGATGAGGGAAGCAGACATTAGAAATGTGTGTTTTTCAGAAACTGCTTTGTGTCAGGCATTGTGTTAGAACATGTTTGTACAATACCTCACTTAATCTTTAAACAACCCTGTGAAGTAGGAAATGTTAGCTTTTACAGATGAGCATTTGAATGTTTAGAGAGATTACATAACTTTTTCAAATTCATGTTAGAAAGTGGCAAGGAGAAGAGTCTAACCTCCATGTGTCACACAACAAAACTGCCACACTTGGTACAGTAAGACAGAAATTAAGGAATTAATTACTATCGCTAAGATTGGACTTGGAGGGGAGGGAAATTTGGGAAATGTGAGTCTCTATTTTCATTGTCAAACTGTTACCAAACTCAGGTTCAGCTGTTCGCAGCTTGAAAGCCAATAAATGAGAGACAAGTGTTGGTGGGAAAAGGAAAGCTTGCTTTATTCAGAAGGCCAGCAACCTGGGGAGAAGGTGGACTTGTGTCCCAGAACCAGCTTCGAAGATTCTGCTTGGCCATGAAAGTTTTTAAAGAGAAAAAAATCTCAGTTAATCACTGAAGTAGGGGGTCAGATTCTTTACCATCTTCCATAGTGTGCAGGCTTGTTAACTTCTTGTGATCTTTCTTTAGATGCTATCTTGTTCATGCAGTCAGCTCACAGGGTTACTGAAGGGGAAGCTGGAGAAAAGATCTAGTCCTCCATTAATTACTTATTCTTCATTCCTACTTCTTCAATCTAAGAAAAAAATCAACAGGTTAGACAAGGCATGGTGTGATCAAAAGATTTGAGAGGTGTGCTTGGGTGGGAGATTGGTGAAGTGTGGAGGCACCTGGTATAAAGGTTAAGTTAAAATACAGCTTTTGCTAAAGTGACAACAAAAAGGGCCTCCTGCAAAGAGCTGCTTCCTGCAAAGGGCTGCTTACAAAACGGCAGAATGATCCACTGAGAATGACCATTAGCCTGGCCTACTCCTCTCTACTGACTTGTCAGCACTGTCCCTTATGCCTGGATGGCTGTCACACAGTCCTGCAGCCCCTGGGCCCTGCATCCTGCCCCCCTCCAGGTCTGACAGCATTGGAAGCTGGGATTGACGCAAACCTCTGGGAAAGAGCCAAGTTGTTCACAGGAGATTTTCAAATATGAGCTAAATGAAAAGGGAGAACAAAAAGAACATAAAAGAACCATCAGAGGGATCATGTATTATTTCTTACCAAAGCCACCCAGCTTTGATTTTATTTTTGTTGTTAGTTTATTTTTTCCTAAGACCACCCAGTGAGTACAGAAAGAAGCTGTGGAATTGTCCATGGTGTAGAAGCCTTAGGACTAACTTTTTTCCCCCTCTGTACAATATTACCGTCTATCTTGGTTCAGCAGATTATTAGCTCTTTGAAATCTTATTTACATTTTTTGTTTTGTTTTATATTCAGGACACTTCACAAATAACATTACTTTTGTTGTTTGTATTTGAGTTTTATTATAATTTGATCTAAAGCTAAGTAACTTCCAAACTAAGTTGATATGTGATAGTAATTAACTGGTTCCAAATAGTCATTTTTTGTTGCTGTTGTGAATACTGTGGTTGGATATAATTATAGAGATGAGTTTTAAGGGGTAATGTGTATAGTCAAAAGAACTCTGGTTTAGATTTGATTATTTAAGCAGATCTGATAATAATTTGAGTGATACCCTGTGATTAAGTTGTAACACTGCTCAGAGAAGTGGCATATGATTAAGGTTGAAATCTAGCTATTTTATATTCACTGTTAAAAACGTTGAATAACCTATGCCAAAAATTCCTTTAAAGATTAGTGGTTTCCCTCTAAGTGTAAATTGATTGGTTGACAAAATTGCCAAGTTCACTGAGATATTTTTACCTACATCCACTCATACTCCTCCCATCCCCACTCCCACGGAAACAGTCAAACAACCAATGAACCAACCAAATAGTAGAGGAACAGGGAAAGAGTATTTTTATTTTAATGTGTTTCAGCATAAATGGATTGAAGCTATTTGTTGCACTAGACTTTTGGCTGTGGGTGGAAAAGCCAACATCTATGTATTCTGAAAATATACGGTGAGTTTCAGAGTCCCACCACAACAAAGTGTTATGTGTAAACAGCAGATGACAAACAAAAAGGAGTGTTTACCTGTGGGCAGCCATGAAGGGCTCATTGAGAGTGAGTGATGTTTTTGGACACACACTCAGCCATAAGATCACCCTTAATAGGAAGACTCAAAATGTTCAATTTAGAGATGCCCTCAGTCAGATGACCTAATTGAAATCAGATGAAGGGAGAGATGTAGGGTAATGATCCAGTTACTGGGAAAATAGGATAGGATTAGTTGGGATTTTACTGACACTACAGAAATGGAGCCACCAGACTAAAGCCCCTTAGGGCTTAGAATTTCATCTAATTGCTACCATGCACCCCTCCTAATCCTTCCTCTCTTTGCATTTCCAGAGATAAATTCAGTTTTGGCGATGTAGGTCTAGACTGAAGTGCTTGGTGAAGTACAATTCTAAGCTGTCAATCTTTGAAATAAAACAGCAAACCTTCCTTTTAAAGACTATCCTGAAATGCAAAGGGAGGAAAGGACAGGAGGGCTGGATGATACCAATTAGACAAAATTCTAAGGGGTTTGTCATTAAAGCCCTAAGGAGCTTTAGTCTGGTAGCTCCGCATGCAATGGAGGACGTTATGCTACAGGAAATAATCAACCAGTCACGGAAGGACAAATAAGGTGTGATTCTACTTATATGGGGTACCTAAGATAGTTTAACTCCTAGAAACAGAGCAGAATGGTGGTTTCCTGGGGCTGGGAGCAGGGGGAAATGGAGAGCTACTATTCAACAAGTATAAAGTTCCAGTTACACAAGGTGAATAAGTTCTAGAGATCTGTTGTGTAACATTGTGCTTATATTAACAATACTGTATTGCGTCCTTAGACATTTAAGAGGGTAGATCTCATGTCAATTGTTCTTACCACAATAAAAACAAAACAAAGCAAAACAGAAATAAAATAAAACAAAAATGAAATGTGGACTGTTAAAACCAAGATAAAACCAAATCAAACAAAAACCCCAGCAAGCGATTAAGAGGCCGATGGCAATTGGAGACCTGCCATTTTCCGTAACAATATACGGATCTGAGGGCATCTTGAATCCCTCTCAATCTGTCCTACAGATTTTGTCCCAAGATTTTAAGTCACAGACTGTCAAGACTTCTTTGAAACCCAGGAGAAAAGCTCCTAAGGCCAAGTTCAAATCAGTACAAACTAAGACCCAAAGGCCAAGGGCATGTTGGTGGGCTTCCAGGGCATTTGTCTGATCTCAGTTATTTGGGGACATAAGAAAGCCTGGTGTTGGTGCATTTCAAATAGTCCCTTGATTCACGGTTCCTTCCAAAGCTTTTAACATTTTCCAGTAATGTTTATAAGTATTGTAAGGCATTTTAGAAGGTGCAAGACACCAAATGTGTGTTGTTTGTGGAGACACTTTGAACTCTCCTGAGCTGGGTGAGAGTTTTCTTTAGGTCTGAGGCCCAGGAATATGTTGTAAGTGAACTAGAGACCACACTTTGAGAAACTGCACAAATGAAACAAGACAACTTGCTTTTCATCGTCACCACACCCTGAACTCTGTGACCTCCGGGCTTGTACCTCTCATGTTATGGATGGAGCACGGTTCACTGTGTCATGTAATTGTCTACATCTCTTATCTACTGGCTTCTAAGGTGCTTCAAAGTGAGGGGTACTGATTGCTAACTTCTCATTACCCAATGCCTCTTAGCAGAGTGCCTCGGACACATTTAGTCACCTTGTTATTTTAGTGTGATGTCATATGTGTTTCAGTTTTTCCCAGATTCTTGTTTGCTATTAATAGCCTTTATTTTTTTTTGTTTGTGGTTGTTGCTCTAAACTTTAATTTTTTAAATATAGGTATTTTGCCTCGAGTTTTATGTTTAGAAATAACTTTTTCTCCATCATAGCCTATAAATGGTCATAAAAAATTCCTGCTAGAGGTTCTTTGTGCATTTCATTTGGGATATGGAATGAAGGGAGAATTTAATTTTTTTCTTATAGTAATCAACTATCTCAAATAAAAGTAATAACACTAATAAATAATTGAGTTGAATGGATAATAAAAATAAAGAGATAAAGAGTCATATGGCTTGATCATTTGTGGCTTGATACAAGACTCAGTGAATATTGGGCCTGAGGACAAGGAATGATATATGTAAATTCCTACTTATTCTGGCAGTCTGAAGACATGTTACACTAACGCGAGACCAACCATTCATTTAGTCATCTTTGATTTGGTTGAGATTTCTTGAATCCATATTTTTGAACTGCCTAGTAGTAGGTAGGTAGTACACGTTCCAAACTCAGCACCAACTGGGAATTGTGGGTATAAAAATATGGTAAAACCATAGGCTGGGCAACAGCTGAGACATGAAACAAGAAACGTTTCTGATCAGTAAGAATGGTACTTACATTCTTATGGTGAAGTACAGACAATTATTGCAAATGCAGGTAGAAAAGCTCATGAAATGGTCTGAGGTTACTGATTCACTTCAATACCCAACCCACTGCTTTGCACCCTTTGTACCAAATAAATTGCACTTGAGGAAACAGATCAATTTGGGCTAACTTATGTACCAACAATGAAGTTTTAAGCAAGTTTTCTTCAAAGTTGTTTCCTTTTTAACAATCAACTTTTTTCCAATTCAAATTACCAAAAGAATGACAATTCCTCTGTACCTTAAAACACTCTTCACCTTTCAAAATGATACAGTCTTAACAGATGGGCTATAAATAGTGGCTTTTCCCCCTGTAGTTCAAAATAAGTCTGAACTTGGAATCAGTCATATTACTAAGAGCTTCCCACAAGGAGTGAAGGAAATGCTCTACCTTACGTAGGTGGATTTACATTGCAATTACCATAAAATACAATGAACCTACTATTAATGTCACAATGGCATGTGTATGGCTTGCTAGCTCATCTTGTTTCCAAATGAAGTGTATTGGAAAATGTGGGTGTTTCTTTTCCAGTGGAGTGGAGCAGACAGCCTTGGTTATATCTTTGCAGATTCAGAATATACAGTATCTGATGATACTGGAGTTTGGGTCACACAACAGGCCAAATTCCAGGCAAAGGGAAACTGCTTTGGAATCTATAACTAGTTTTTTGCTTTGTTTTTTAAAATAACTAGGTATTTATCACTGCTGGGAAGATGTCAATACCAAAGGTTTTGCTGAAACTGGGTTAAAAAATAGTCATATATGCAAATACCATATGATATCACTTATATGTGGAATCTAAAATATGACACAAATGAACTTATCTACGAAAAAGGAACAGACTCACAGACATAGAGAACACACTTGTGGTTGCCAAGAAGAAGGGGTGCGGTGGAGGAGGGATGGATTGAGAGTTTGGGGTTAGCAGATGCAAACTATTATATAGAATGGATAAACAACAAGGTCCTACCGTATAGCACAGGGAACTATATTCAATATCTTATAATAAACCATAAAGGAAAAGAATATGAAGAAGAATATAGATATATACAAGTTTTCTTCAAAGTCGTTTCCCTTTTAGCAGTCAACTTCTTTCCAATTCAAATTACCAAATTTGAATCACTTTTCTGTACAGCAGAAATTAATACAACATTTTAAATCAACTATACTTCAATAAAATAAATTAAATAAATTGTCACATATGTTCCACATATGTTTTCTTTGGGGGTCATATCTTCTCAATACAAAGTCACATAGTTGGCAGTTACAATTTGATTTGACCGTACGGACTATCAATGCAAATTCTCTTAAACATAATAATTCATCCTTGATCTACATCCTGTGCTCAGCAAAAATGTGTCCGTGTTTGATGGCCCTTCAATACATACTCCCCTCTCGCCATCATTTCACGGAAGTAGGTGAATTCTTCAAAGATCAAGGCACTGAAGTTCATTTGTGGAATAGCTTATTTCTAAATTTACTAGTTTACCAGATATATTGTTTTAAAGATTAATCAGCATAAGCATATTAAATGGTTCTGTATATGCTTTCCTATAAACATAATTTATTGACTAGATTAAGTGAATATGAATATTTTCTTTTTGAATACATTCAAGTACCCAATGAAAAACATTTTACATAAATATATTCTTCATAAATGCATTCTCCCTAATTATATTCTTCATGAATATATTTTTCACAACTAAGAATATTTTCAGTGAATTTATTCATCTTTATTATGCTTTTAATACTAACTTAGGGTGGGAGGGAGACACAAGAGTGAGGGCATATGGGGATATATGTATACATACAGCTGATTCGCTTTGTTATACAGCAGAAACTAACACACCATTGTAAAGCAATTATACGCCAATAAAGATGTTAAAAAAATACTACCTTATTAGAACTTATTCTTAATATATTTATATTAATATTTATTAGAAAATTTATTCGAAAATAGTCATAAAATCACCAAATAAGCCTAGGACTCAGCTTTTGACAAATTGAACATTCCTTAAAATGTATTTAATGAAAGTATATGCATATTTAAAAACAATATTCCTTATAAAAAGTTTTAGTAAATTTGACAAGTTTGGTGTTTGGTAAATTGACATTGTGACTGACCTCAGGTTTAATTCTCTTATCAGTTCATTTACTTAAGAAAGCATAATTTGTGATTATCTTTCATGACTTGGAATAGAAAAATACATCTTAGCTTTATATTGTTCATTCAGTCTTGCTTACTTGGCTTCTAGGATGATATAGTGAAAACTAATTTAAAATCAATTATAATTTTTAACAGGATACTATGAACCCATTCTCACAAGTGATAATGATCCTGAATTGTTCAGGATTAGCTGTTTACCTAAAATGAATGAGCAGAGTTCTTTATTGTCTGTGCTCAACGGAAAAAAAGATGTTGTGGTCCTGCTTGCAAAGATGTTACTGCTTCTCTGGTTCTAAAATTTTAGAAAAGGCTGGACTGTTCTCAGTCTGTAGACCAATATGTTTACGTCATAAGCATTGGTCCACCAAATTGTAATAATTTAGTTTTCCTACTGCAAGGAGGAGGTAGATTCCATACAAATATGCTACTTTCAACAGACATTTAGCCTGGATTTTCTGAGATTTAGGTGAAGAATGAATTGAATTTGAACCATGAAAAGTCACGTTCCTAGAAAATTCTATGGTTGTACTTAACAAGACCAAACACAAAACCAAAACAGATCAAAACCAAAACAGCTTCAAATAACTGAAGGTTAAAAATTAACCTGCTTCTTTGAATGTGCCGTTAATGTTTTTACAATAACTTTTTGGGGTAATGAGAAGTACCATTTAGCTCATTTACTCACTGTCTCCTATGGAGTGATTACTCTGTGTTTATATGAATATGGATTAGGAAAATTGTTCTGCACATATGAGCTAGGGATTTTGAAGAAAGAATCTTTATTGTCAACACTGATTTTACCAAGAAAAGGGGGAAGTCATATTGCAGTTAGTTGTTAAAGAAATAAGGAATAGCGTTTACTAACGTCTGAATTCAGTATACAAGAAGACTCACTCTAAATCTAAAAGCTCAAACTGTTACCTTTCCTTTAAAAAAGAAAATCCTTATTTGTATATAGCTTGAGTCAAATGCATTGTTAATTTTGCATTGAGTAGGACTTTAATTAATCTGTTCATTTTCTCTTGTCTTTCTCTTAGGCATATAATTTTCTGCAACATTCATTCAGATAAGTTACTATATAGTAGGAAGGATCTTAAAACATTTTCCACACCAAATGTATTTGCCTCTTCGGTTTCTTGTGTACTAAAATTCCTAACATGTGAGCTAGTCCTTTTAATTAAAAAACTTAACAAAGGGCCCCTATTAAAATATGAATCTGCCTGGGAGGAGCATATTAAATTCAAAATTAAAAGGTGGTAATATATCAGTATGAATGTATTAACTAGATTAGTTTCATAGCAACTAGAAAATAGTAGAACCAAGACATAAAACACTGTGGAAAGTGAGTCAGGTGAAGCACTATAATTCATACTTCTGTGAGGCCAAGTATGGGGTACACTGTGGGTTTATGGTATGGTGGGTAAGGGGAGGGAGGTATTCCTTGGATTACATCTTCTCTCAGGCTTCCTATAATGCTAAAACTGTGCAGCTCTCTCATTCTAGGAGTTCTGAAAGGCAGCACATGGAACTGTTTAACCCCTAACATTAATGCTACATACAAATAGTCACTCAGTAAGTGAGAGTTATCTGATTTTTGAAGATACATAAATTCAGTTACGGAAATGCCAGTTTTCACTGCTCAGCGGTCCTTTTATCAGATTTACCCAGCTGGTGAAAGAAAAAAGTTTGACCCATATTATCCCTTTGCTTTTTTTCTTCTGTCAGTTCTCACACCTTATCTGTATGAAGTTGCCTATGTGTAGACAGAGTAAGTGGCCAGGAAATGGATGTGATTTGAAAGGTATTGCAAAATTTTGTGCTATTCTATCCCATGTCCCTGCCGATGGAAATGTCCATTATCGACATTTCTCCAACGCATGAGATAACCAAGGTGAAATCTTTCTCCTGCATTTTACAAACATATGCATTTTTTTTCCACTCTGGGAAAGAGGAAAAGGATAAGCTACTTCCTAATCAGAATGGTGTCTTAGGTAAGCAGGTGTTACACTGGAAAGCAGCAAAATGAAGCAGTCAAGGAACATATATAAAGAGTTAGGAGAAAGGGAGAAGAGAAAAAAGGGGCTGAAAAATATGTTTTCATAGAAGTTAGTCTTTGATTTATCCTGTCATCTCTCATATTGATTAAGGAGAAAAAAGGTGACAAGGGCAATTTGACTCTCTGGAGATGACAGGTGTAGGTCACGTGGGTGCACACGTGCATGTGGGTTTCTCACAGTGTGTATAGGTGTTTTAGCCGTCCTGTTAGTCCCTAGGTCGATTTGAGTGAGAGTTGCTCTGTATGTAGTTGTTGTTTTGATGTGCTTGTGATGGGAGGTGAGACCAGTGTCCACTTACTCTGCTATCAATCTCGTTTGAAAAGTTTTATAAATTAAAAAAGTTTATTTAAAAATAGATGATTCTACCTAAAATGTTTTATTTTAGATCAATATGTTTGTAGACAAATTATACACTTTATATTTGGTAGTATTAAGTAGGAAGGCAAATTTTTGTCATATATATCATGTTATTTGTCATGTGATATACACTCCTTATTTTAAATTAATACTGAGAAAAAAGCATGACCTGTTAAAAAATAAATTCAAAGATGACATTCTGTTGTATTTGGCTTCAGAGAGTCATACATTAAAATGTAGATTGGTGTTTAATTATTGTATGTGTTAAAGTGTTAAAATAAGAAAAAAGCTGATATAATGTTTGGAAGTTTTACACTTTGGAGTTTAAAAATGTTTGGAGTTTAAAAAATCTTAAAAATCAATAAACTTAGTATTATACTGTTTGTATTTTCTTTAGAACTGAAGAAATAAGATAATAGATTTTATGTCACTATTTGCAGATATTTCTAACTAGATGAAAAAAGAGCATCTAGATACCATTCTTCATTTTATTCTTTCTTTCCAAGAATTGGTTTTGATACAATGGAATCATAAAATGAGGTACTATGCTGTTGGAGGATGGAGGGGACGAAAAGTGCCCACTGAACTGAGAAGGCGTCTTGAGACCGAAAAACAAGGCAGGCAGCTCCATATAATCAACGGATCCATTTATTATAGGGCGACTTACTCACAAGACAGGATCTATTGGGATCAGGCGACAACAATCCCGAGGCATTCACACCTGCACTCTGCACCACCGAGGAGCCGTTGGGGCAGTTTTATAGTTAACCAAGGGAATGGGGTGAGTGCTTGGAAAAAGGGTGTACATTCCTAAGTCAAGATTTGTGAATGGGGGGACTTCCCTGGTGGCACCGTGGTTAAGAATCCGCCTGCCAATGCAGGGGACACGGGTTCAATACCTGGTCCAGGAAGATCCCACATGCCGTGAACCAACTAAGCCTGTGCGCCATAACTACTGAGCCTGCGCTCTAGAACCCGTGTGCCACAACTACTGAGCCCACGCACCACAACTAATGAAGCCCATGTGCCTAGAGCCCGTGCTCCGCAACAAGAGAAGCCACTGCAATGAGAAGCCTGTGCACCGCAGGGAAGAGTAGCTCCCGCTCGCTGCAACTAGAGAAAGCCCGCGCGCAGCAATGAAGACCCAGTGCAGACAAAAATAAATAAATAAAAAAATTCATTAAAAAACAAAAAAGATTTGTGAATGGGTAACTAGTCTCATGGGTGCTGGAGAATACGTCAGGGAAGGTTTTCATCGTTTTGGAGAGACTAACAGAGCATAGAGGCCACCTGGTCCTAATGATTATTAAACAGTATCTATTAACAACAAATCCCTTGACCACAGAGAAGTGGTTTACAGAACAGTACAGTCCTGGGTAGGGTCAGTGGAAAGAGAGAAGAAACTCTGAGGGCTCAAGATGGTGTCAGTTATTCTAACAGCCTTACACAGGCAAATTTTAGGGACTTCCCTGGCAGTCCAGGGGTTAAGACTCCACACTCTCAATGCAGGGGTCATGGGTTTGATCCCTGTTTGGGGAACTAAGATCCTACATGCCATGGGGCCAAATATTTTCTTTATGCTCCTCATTAGGTTATATTTTAACATCAGTGCTTTTCATGCTTTCTGTCTTTATCCAATGGTCTATTAGAGGTATAAATAAAACCGTGTATGACCACAAATATAGTTTAAAATTGTCTAATATTCGAAACCAACATGCTGACAAATGGTACTCAGCTGAGTGGTAAACGGCGGAGAGGCTAGTCCTGCTCACACTCATCTGATTAACACTAGTCCTGAGCATCTCGCTTGATATTTATTCAGAGCTCCAAACTCTTCCCTTTATATAATTTAAACAAGTGTTTTATTTACTAATACCGAAGTAGAAATGAGAATTGATACCCTTATGGCTGGAAGCACATGGAGCCAGTGGGGAAGTTCTGAGTAGCAACTCTGGATGCTTCTGGGCTCTAACAGTCAGTGGCTCTGGTCAGGAAAGTTACAGATGCCTCAGGCTGTTCTGCTGAATTAAAGTCCAAATAATCAAAGAGAAGGGAAAGAAAGAGGAGACTGACAAAGGTTCTTAAGGAAAGCAAAATAATTCGAGAACCAAGGAAAAAAAAGTTAAGAAAGTTGTTAAGAACACAGCATTAACATAGATTAGAAATGTGCTACCTTCTTATTACGTTTTTAAAGAATCAATTCCAGTGACGTTTGTTCTTTTCCCCTATATTTTTGTAATTGAAAATATATGTAATGATCCTTGTGGAAAACAGTACATAACTTTCCAATGGAAAAACAAGACAAAATCAATCATAATCCTACCCAGAGGTAACCACTATTAAGATTCTAGTTTTGGTCCTTCAATATTTTATCTAAGTGAATACAACAGTGAACATACACACCACACCAGTGGAGAGGCAGCTTAGGGTACTGGATAATAGTCTCTAGGGCCAGACTGCCTGTATCTGAATCCTGGCTCTGACACATACAAGCTGTGTGACCTTGCACAAGCTACTTGACCTCTCTGTGCTTTAATGCCCACATCTTCAAAGTTGGGATAATATTATTTAGGTCATAAGGTTTTTTTTTTACCATTCATTCTCTTCATTTTATTATTTTATTTTATTTTATTTATTTATTTTTTTTAACATCTTTATTGGAGTACAATTGCCCCACAATGGTGTGTTAGTTTCTGCTTTATAACAAAGTGATTCAGCTATACATATATATATGTCCGCATCTCTCTTCCCTCTTGCGTCTCCCTCCCTCCCACCCTCCCTATCCCACCCCTCTAGGTGGTCACAAAGCACCGAGCTGATCTCCCTGTGCTATGCGGCTGCTTCCCACTAACTATCTATTTTATGTTTGGTAGTGTATATATGTCCAGGCCACTCTCTCACTTTGTCCCAGCTTACCCTCCCCCCTCCCCGTAAGTTTTCCTCAAGTCCATTCTCTAGTAAGTCTGTCTTTATTCCCGTCTTGCCCCTAGGTTCTTCATGACCATTTTTTTTTTTTTTTTAGATTCCATATACATGTGTTAGCATACAGCATTTGTTTTTCTCTTTCTGACTTACTTCAGTCTGTATGACAGACTCTAGATCCATCCACCTCACTACAAATAACTCAATTTCGTTTCTTTTTATGGCTGAGTAATATTCTATTGTATATATGTGCCACATTTTCTTTATCCATTCATCTGTTGATGGACACTTAGGTTGCTTCCATGTCCTGACTATTGTAAATAGAGCTGCAATGAACATTTTGCTACATGACTCTTTTTGAATTACGGTTTTCTCAGGGTATATGCCCAGTAGTGGGATTGCTGGGTCGTCTGGTAGTTCTATTTTTAGTTTTTTAAGGAACCTCCATACTGTTCTCCATAGTGGCTGTATCAATTTACATTCCCACCAACAGTGCAAGAGGGTTCCCTTTTCTCCACACCCTCTCCAGCATTTATTGTTTGTAGACTTTTTGATGATGGCCATTCTGACCAGTGTGAGATGATATCTCATTGTAGTTTTGATTTGCATTTCTCTAATGATTAATGATGTTGAGCATTCTTTCATGTGTTTGTTGGCAATCTGTATATCTTCTTTGGAGAAATGTTGTCATAAGGTTTTATGATAACTAAATGAATTGGCAACTCTAAAGCTTCTAAAACTGTGTCTGGACTATAGCAAGTAGTATATAATGTGTGTATGTTTTATTATTATCTCCAATTATATATAGTTTTACAAAAATGGTATCACATTGAATGTAATATATTAGGGTTTGTGTTTTTCTAATCTGGTCATAGCCCTTTAGGACAATCTGCTTCTACCTGCTCTTCTTGTATGTTGGAGTCTTTGAGAGTGTCCAATCAATAAATACCAATAAGTACCAGTGGCCCCCCCATCCTAACTGTGAATCAATTGAAAAATAAGAGACACGTATGACACACAGATTCCATAACATCACTTCTAGCACTGACAAGCTGATGTGAGGGCATGCGGCTTATTTCTGCTGGCAAGCAGGCTTTCTTACAGTTAACCTCCAAATAGATCAACCTCCCCACGTCAGCCTTCTCCACATGGAGTGAGTGAGGGTATGGAGAGGAAGGACATGTCATGCTCATGGAATTCCATCTATATAGAAGGAAATAATAAGAATGAGGAATAATAATATTATCCTTTTCCCTTTTTCTCCTTCCACCATGGAAAAGTTTTCCTTCTGATTTTAATGTACTGTTTTTACTCTGCTTGTTGAAGCATTTTAACAAAGCACTTAGTGGTAATTGAGACTATGTATCTCGAATTTCGTTGGACATTTTCCCCACATATAACTTAAATAAGAAAGCTGGATATACCTTGGTAAGTGAAGATTTGGTGACAATGGCTGTATTTACCTGATGCGAAAGTAGTTGGTTAATATATCTGACCAGTTAAAAATCAGTTGATTTGATGACAAAATCTCATTTGGTATCACATAGAGATTGCAGGATCTGCATATGTAATGTCAAGAGCTGGCCAATTATGCAAACTAGTTAAATCTCCTGAATCTTCTATTACTGAGAATAAAAAGAGCATTAAGGATTGAAGGTATAATATCAATAACATCAATAGGTACCCTTCACTGAATGTTGATTGTGTGCTAGCATCATATTACATACTTCTCATGTATTATCTTATTTAATTTTATTGCAACTCCTCGTTGTTGTCGTGGTCACTTGTATTGGGCCCTCCCATCCTCTGATCCTTTCTGTCCTCCATGGGACTGACTTCAGAAAATTAAAATGTCCAGGTTCCCTTGCATCTGATTTCCAGTTAGGTTGTCAATGAGAGGTATTGGTGTGAGACTAGGGTTGTAGAGGGGAAAAGTCATTTCTCCAGCTCCATGCATTAAGTGGTGCCTCTGGCAGTGGCTGTGTGTCCCTAAGGGCTCGAGGTCCTGCAACTCAGCCCTTTTCCCTTTCTGATACATTCTCAGGAGTGAGAGAGACTTGCCACTGACATAAAGCTCTGGGTTGCTCACCGTCTGCCCAGTTTGGCTTTTTAACTTTTCCGATGCCTTTAGAACTAGTTTCCCATAATTAAATCCTCTATTGAACTACCTGTCATGGGTTCTATCTTCTTGTCTGAACCTTGACTTATGTAAAGATAGAGATTATCTTCATTGTATGGGTAGATTAAGTGACTTGTACAGAATCACACAGCTAGTTTAAAAACAGGCTTTCAAACCAGTAGGGCCTCCTTTTGAAGCCCAAGTCCTTAAACTACTAGGCTGTATCAAAATGATATTCCAAGTGACTGTCCAAATAAATAGTTTTCATGAATTGCTTATTTTTATTACTTAGTTCAAATTGTTTGCATGATGGCACGAAGCAGCTATTATTATCCTTTAATTGTCTATCTCTCCCATTAGCTTGTGAGACTGCTTGAGAGCAAGCACATATGTTATTCATCTTTGTATTCCTAGCACCAACTACTGTGCTTGGAATGTAGTAGAGCCTTAATAAATATTTGTGGAATGAATGAATAATAATCACTGCCATTTACAGAGTGACTATTTCATTCCAGCAAGCATGCTAGGGGTCTTATGTAAAATTTATAACTCAGTCTTCATAACAATCTTGCAAGGTAGGCATAAATATTCCAACATCATAGGTAAGGGAAAATAGGCTCAGAGTTTAAACAATTCACAACTAAACTAGAATTAAACCCTAGCTAACAGGGCTTTAAAGTCTGACCTTTTGACTATATCTAGCTGCTTCTATTAGTATGAAGGAACAAATATATAAATAATTGGGTTGGAAAAAAAATCTAACATCTTATTGGATTTCCAGTTATTAGAGGAACTTCATAAACAGATGAAGTCTTATCTCTATGAGAAAAAAGAGGAGTTCAGTATTTTCTTGCCATAATTAAATGAAGAAACAAGTTTTTGTATCTCAAACTATGCCTATGCAGGCAAAAGGAAGAGAAATTGGGATAATAATCTGAAATATGAAGTGGTTTAAATTGCCAATGTGGAAAACATTGGCTATTCCCATAATTACCTAATCATTCTCTAGAGTTACTTGGCATGAGATGTAACCCTGATGATATTCACAACTAGCTCTCCTAAAGACTTAGAAGTCAGGTTTTAGCTTTACTTTTCCATGTCTGGGTTTATTATCCGGCACAAGGTAGTAAGTTTTCCAAAGTAACGGGGTAGGTATTTTTATTGCTGGATTGCTGATGATGGTTTTCACTTGTGTTTCTGTGTGTTCCATACTTTGCTTTGCATGGTAAAATCATATGCATGAGTCTATGGCCCAGTTAATTTTCTCCCTTAGTTTTACCAGAGTGATGCATTTCTAGTAACTCCTCTGAGCTTGGACTTAAAATAATATCTATATTTGTAAGGCTGATTTGCAGAATCCATGTCTTATTCTTTGATTTCTGATGAAAAGTAACTAATAGAAGCAAAATAATTTGGTAAGCGTCATACAAAGAGTCATTGTTAATTCTCCACGTGCTTCTTTGGCACATACTTGCTTGGTTTGGTATTGGTTGAAATTATTTCAGCTGGATACCACCAAGAGTCTGTTCTCTTCTTGCAGAGCTAGGAGCCATTTGAAGATTCTGGAAATAAACAATTTTCATAAGGTCTTTGCTGGCGTGACCCTGTCTTTTTTCCCAGGGAAAGGATGTTCTCCTAAATCTTCTTCATGTATGTACTACTAGTTTTGCCATGATAAAGTAAAGCCTTTATTTTGTTAATTCAATAGGAGAGATTAATATAAAATTAAATGTAGGCATTTTCCCAGGTGATTTATAATAATAAAAGCTATGTCTATGTATTTAATACTGGGGAAAGAACACAGTAAGACCGTTTATTTGTTTGATAAAACATTGTATTCTCTTGTCGTTGAGACATGTCATTAAGGGCTGGAAACCAAGGGGTGTTAAAAACCCCAGAGGTTGCTGTTCCATGGGTGTAGAGTTTCAGTCATGCAAGATGAAAAAGTTCTAGAAATCCACTAACCAAAGTGTGCAGGGAGTGAACAATTCTGTAATGTGCTTTTACCACAATTAAAACAACAATAAAAACAAACACAAAAAGCAGAGTCGTGACCAGTAGACATGGAAGAAACCCAACTACATTTGTGTTGAAGAATTACCTGCTCTCATTTGAATGTCGAGAAGGAATTAGAGAAATAAACTGATTCTTTACTTCATAAAACTGCAGCAAGGCGTTTTCATTAGCAGTGATGACTGATGGAGATTGTCGGTGATGCTGTGATCCCAGGAGCAGAAGTCACCGTGTAAACAAAGCTGTGCTGACAAAAGGGGACTGTTCACAAAGCTGACACTAGCGCGGCGTTAAGAATATGAAGAAACAACGTGTGCATTCTCTGATTTGGGGCCAAAGTGCTCAATAATGATTGTGACGTTAACTATTGGAATTTACAAATTTTAAGTAAAAAGAATAAATCTTATTCATTCATTTATTTATTTTCCTCCGCTAAAATTTTTCAAAAGTATCTGAAAAGCTAAAATGTTTTCACTGTATAAGTTGGCAAATTAAGGAAAGTTTAATGTTAATTGAATCGCATTTAATTCTTTCCAAGTGCTTAGCTTTAAACACTACAGTGAAAAGACAACTGTTTAAAAACTTCTTTCAGGGCTGGAAACACATTTTGAAACAAACCTTTGGGGCATGATGATA
Source organism: Balaenoptera borealis (assembly GCF_965194805.1). Classification (NCBI taxonomy): domain Eukaryota; kingdom Metazoa; phylum Chordata; class Mammalia; order Artiodactyla; family Balaenopteridae; genus Balaenoptera; species Balaenoptera borealis. Next base: position 18,138,569 of record NC_138870.1, on the reverse strand, counting down.
AAACCGGCACAATATCACAATGCATAGAAGGAAAAACAGAATTCCCTGATGTGGTGATTTTCTGTGTTACCAACTACAACTTCTATGCCTCCTCAGGTATATAGGAAAAATAGGCATGTAGAATAGGCATGTTTTTAGCCACTAAGATGAGTGAAGACAACTTTGATACCAAGAGGAATGTATTCTCTCCCTCTCTTATCATTTGACTGGGTAGCTATATTGAGCTCTAATATATTGAAATTTAAGCAAGCTGTAGCGGGGGAAGAAAAAACATAAGGGAGAGAGATTGAGTTCTAAATGTACGAGAAGGAAAAACTGAGAGCAGTTGAGAGGTTTATGATAAAACCAGAGGTATTATAGATGAAGACCAAAAAATAGCAGTTTCCACTCTTTTGAAAAATTATCCCATTCTATGGGTTCTTCTAAAACTAGTGTTATGTACTTGCACTACACTTAAGGTGACTTGAAATTTTATGGGAGGGATTTCAGCTTGAGTTCATTTGTATTGTCATTCAGAATTGCCAAGAGTGGTCTCTCATAATTTTCACTTATGACCTATGGATGTTTTCACCACTTACATACCAAACAATTTGTATTTGATCATACACTGTCCAGTTCTATTCCAATGTGTTTTATTGAGAAGTTTTACCTTTCCCAATAAAAGTATAATTTCCTTGGGATCTGGGTCCAAGTACCTTTCACAGAGCCTTACACTTCTCTACCTAGTTTATATTGTCTTTAGGACAACTTGTCTGTCTTGTTCACCGCTGAAATCCTGGGCTTAGCACAATGACTGGCATATAGTAGACTTCTGATAGATATTTGTTGTCTTCATAAAAGAATGAGTAAAGAGAATTAAGCTCATACATAATTGTTCAGTGGCTATTGCCTTAATGTGTATAGGGGAGTAGGATTCAGGTTTTAAAAATTAGTGCCATTTGGGATATTGTTAAATGGATATTGTTCAGAGGATTTTAATCAATTAACCCTGGGGATACTGTTAAGATAGCATCTGGAAACTTGAAGTAGATTTACTAGATTAAATATAGTCAGAGTGAAATGTTTTGGTTTTTGTACAAAATATTGCCCCAATTTCAAGAAACGAAATAGACAAAATCTTTGACAAACGGTTAGTAGAATTTAATAGAGTTTAAATCATCCTTTTGTTTTACATATAAAACATTTTAGATATAAAATTGTGTACCTATATATTATATATACACATAGACACACATATATCTGTGTTTATTATATATGTATACATATAGGTTTCCACTTCTATCTTTGATCTTCTCTGAAACCTCACTTCTTAACTTGCGGGATTCTTTTCCAGATCATAGAATTATTTGTTATTTTTACTTAGGCGATTTCCACGATTAAAATTCCATGTCTCCCCAGGTTTCTGTGAATCAGCAGTGCCCCAGAAAGCGTTTCCCTTCCTGAGACTCCAGGGAAGTCTTGGAACACAAAGAACTTGAAGAGGGAGCCTGGCCAAATAGAGATTTTTGAGCCTTTGTAAGCTTGCTAAAGCAGATTATTAGTACAAACAAAATCAAAGTCTGTGTGTTCCTAAAAGCAGCATTTTCATGTAAGTCCAAGGAGCTCACTTTAGTTTTATTTGCTTTGGCTAAAGAAATGAAAAGCTTTGTTTTAACCACGTGGGCATTATTTTGCAAGGGGATCATAACAAATTGTTCTAATCTTTAATTTCACTAAAGAGTTACTACAGTGATTTGATGTAACTTTTTCAATGGAAAATTAACAACTAAATCTTTTCTAACGTCATTGTTCTCTAGACATGAATCAGAAGCTTCCTAGGTATTTTTGTAACATTTGTAACACAATGCATTCTGATTCTGTTATTCAGATTCAGTGCTTTCTTCAAAAGAATGACGCTTTATGACTTTGTCAGCAATTTAATAGATTTTTGTCTTCTTAAAAGAATAGAACTAAGAAATATCAAGATTTAAAGCATAAATACCTTGGAACACTCAGAAGAGCAACATGGGAGAAACTGAGAAAAGAATTGAAACTCATAGAATAAGATGTCTTTCCAAGTTGAAGGTATGGACTTGCTTTGTGTGGATATATGTATATGTACCATATATATATTTTTAAACTGAGACCTTGTAAAGTTGCTTATATCTTCGTGTATTAATCTAATAATAATGTCATACTACCTGATATATTGATAAGTTCTTGCTTTAATGAAGTTGGTTTGTAACTGAGGGTGTGTCTAAATAGGATTATTGATTCAGGCAATTTAATCAGAAATAGTTTTGAGGGATTTAAATGGAAGACAGGATCTTAAACACTTTCAAGCACACATTATATTACAGTAGGATTTAATTTCCTGGATCAAAGGCCAATTTAATGTTCACCCTTCTGGGGCTTCTAAGTCAGAGGAGTATGGAGGTCTCTCCTGGAAAATGGTTCATTGCACAGAAATGCTTTGTTGATCTGTATTCAGTGATGCCCTCACAATGACCCACTAAAACAAATGTTTACTTCAAGCTTTGGCATCATACCAATCATTCTCTATAAGAAAAATGCCCATTTTGTTAGCTGTTTCTGGTATTCTTGACTATTTCAGAGCAAATTCTTTTTGCATAGCCTCAAAGCTATTTTGCCTTCAAACAAAATTTAAATTTATTTTAAACCAAGGAATCTGGATAATTGTCTTGATTCCACAGCTAGTGCCTGCAAGTGATTTCCAAACTATGACACTGCCACCAGTTTCCTTCCTATCAAAAGTTTGTTTTCTCTTTATACATGTGTAGGAAAGATCTACACATGTACGGGAAAGGGGAGAATCATGATATAGAGCTAGAAAATTACTTTTGCCTGAAATGCTCTGTTAATTATATATTTTAAAAATCCCCTTAAATTTTTCCTAATTCTCATGTCCATCTCCAAACATTGAGGGGTTAAAAATAAGGACTGAGGCCCAGGCTATCTAGGTTTATGTCGAGTTCAACTACTGACTCGCTGTGTGACCTCGGAGAGGTTCCTTAACGTCCTTGTGACTCAGTATTCTCATCTGAAAGGGGTAACAACAGCACTCATCTCATAGAATGTTTTTCTTTTGACATCCTTCAAACAATGACTGGAATATTGTAAACATTCAATAAATATTAGCTATTATTATTAATAGCATTTGTGGATAAAGGTCAAGTATTATTTATAAACAATTGGTCCTTAATTTTTTCTGACTGGAGTTTGGCAGGACTAGATATTGATCTGAAATGAGATAGCAAAATACTGCAAGCACAAGTTTATCAGGTAAAAGTAAGAGACAATCACTTCATAATTAGCCGGGTTTCTCTGTTTCTCTGACCTTAGACATATGCTCATTAAGCAACATTTTTAGAAGATATCAAAGGACTGTCTTCAACAAATTTGCTTCAAACTCTGGGGCATTATTAAAAGCTGGTAGGACTAGCTTTATAAATATAGAAGTTATTTTGCGCTAGACATGAGTCAAAATGGCCACTGGTTGCTTTCACTCTATGAAGAAAACCATACAGGTTAGGAAGCCCATCTAAATGTTTCAGGAAGAGCACTGGGGTCATGATTTACCTAGTTTCCTCTCTTAAAATGTTAAATAAAAGAAATTATTCTCTCAAACATGATTTGTACTTTATTTGATAGGCCTTGCTTGCTTTTAAATATAAAATCTGAATTATAAAACCATGTGAAAATTGTTTACTCTCAACAATGTGCTCTGAAAAGATTTACAGTGTGATGAGAGACAGAATTTCTACAACTGGTATTTAATATAAAAGGATAAATAGCTAGAGATATAGCTATACTATCTTGGCAGCTATATAACGATATGAATTTTGACTCATATTGAGCTTGATATTTAAATTTCCCAGGTCTTTTTCACATACATTTCTATTCAGATTTCCCCAAACTAATTGGTGCAGATAACTTTTGGTTTAGGTGTATTTAATCCTATTGAATTTCATCTTATATTCAGCTTACTTTCAGCAGTGACTACTTCTTCAAGATGTTTTTGAATACTGATTCTGTCATTCATTCAATAAACTTGTACTGGATGCCTACTGTTTGTGAGGCATTTACTAGACCCCGAAGATACGAAGGTAAATAATATATGGATCCTATCATTGACTTGCTCACAGTATAGTGAGGGAGGAGGTTATAGGCATCCAAACACATAAATAACGTGCACTGTGGGGAATTCCCTGGCAGTCCAGTGATTAGGACTCTGGGCTTCTACTTCAGGGGCAAGGGTTCAATCCCTGGTCAGGGAACTAAGATCCCGCATGTCACATGGCACGGCCAAACAGATAAATAAATAAAGTCCTTTAAAAAAAATAAAGGGCGCTGTGCTGAGGGCTGTAATAGAGGCAGGCACACAGCAGGGTGGGGAGATAGGGAGTGAGTGGTCAAGGCTACCTCGGAAGTAGAAAGACAAGGAAGACTCCACAATAGAAATAATGATAGAGTTGAGTTTTAAATATTGAGCATATATTTATCAGATTCACAAGGTGAAGAAAATCATTGCAAGTGGAGGACCACCTGTAAAAGAGATGTAAAGTGGCATGGTGAATTAAAAGAACTATAAATAGAACATTATGTTTAGGGACATGCAGCAAGAGATCATAACAAGGTATATACGAGGTTTTATTTGCCATCTAAGAAGTAGGGATTTTTGTTTATGGGAAGCCACTAAAAAGTTTCAAGAAGTGGAATCACATGCTAAATATGCATTTTATTCATTTGTTTGACAAATATTTATTAAGCTCCAAATTAATGGTGGCAGGAGGTGGAAGGGAGATTGAGGTGGGAAAGACTAAAGGAGACTAAAAAATGATTGCAGTTGTCTAAGATAAACTGTGTAAACATTTGAGAGATTTCAGCATCTGGGTGGTAGTTAAAGCCATGGAAATAAGTGAGATTTCCTAGAGAGAGCGTATGTAGCAAAAAGTGGAGGGTATGAGACAAAAGCCTGAGAGGAGAAGACTGGATAGAAAGAGTCTAGAGATAGGTGGAGATACAGGTATACATGGGGGGAGGGGAGGGAATTTCAGGAAGAAATGAATGATTAATGATCTTAAATGACTCCGAGATATCAACTTAGCTGAGGACTGAGAAGTACCTATTGGATTTGGAAATCAGGAAGTTGTTTATGACCTTTTATAGAGTAGCTTCAAGAGAGGCTAGACTGTAATAGACCGAAGGGTGAGTGGAAGGTTCGTGTAGGCAATGAATCTAGACTATTCTTCCAAACAGCTTGATGGTAGCTGGAGCTACCATCAGGGATGAGGGAAGATTTTTAGGACAGAAATGTCTTGGATATAGTTATAAGTTAGTGGGGAGAGAGGCAGTAAAGTGTATGGGGATGAAAATAGAGGAGGGGGTCAACAATTGATGAATCAGGATCTCAGCAATGGGAAGAATGGATTCCAGAGCATGGCTGGAGGGAGTTTCTTATACAGGAGGAAGGATACATCCTTTTAAGATGGGAAGGAAATTGGAGGGGTAGGGAGGGGTAAATTTGAAGGTGAAGTTGCTGAGATCATTTGCTGGTCGAGAAGAGCATGGGGCTGAGTTGGAGACTGACAAAAAGAAAAGATTGTAAATAATCTTGAAGGGAGTGTACAAAGTCCAGTATAAATTGTGGGGTTGGTTCAAGATTGAGAAATTGGAAGATGGAGGGGTGAGGATTTTAGGGATATGAGTGTACTGGCTGGAGAGTAAATCGAATGGTCTCTCAGGATGGAAGTGGCATCAGGAAATGGAAAAGCCCTATGGCATAGGATTGGAGACTACCATTCAGGTTGATATAAATATATTTATCTATAATTTGTTGATTTTGAAGCATTAATCTACCTGACTTTGCTCCTTTTTCAAATCCCTTACTAAGACCTAAATCTTTTCACTTCCAATTTAATAAAACTATCAAAAATTTAACTTTTTAGTAAAACCATACTAGTTTCTGCTGATCACAATGGTTCTATCTGTTAAATTGTCCTTGAGTTTTTTGTTACAGATGGTGTCAGCCTGACTGCTGTCTGGAATTATATCAATACCTAGGAAGTGTGATTCAATATGTGGAAATTTATTGTACTGTATTCATATTTGTTTATCATAGGAAGTACCTGTTTATCATAGCAAGTTTAGAAACGTTTTGTACGGTTTATAATTAAAATATTGCTTTAAATAAATTAACTGGCAATGAGTAGCAATAGAATGTTGTATAAATTGCATATTACTTTGTTCAAGAGAGAACTTAAGCAAGTTTGCTACAGAAATAATGTCTTTGTGTAACGTCACATTCCTTTTTAAAAATTAACATACACGTATTCTTTTGTACTACAGAGAGTGTTGCAATGCTGAAGATCAATTTAAATCATTTGCTACATGTTATTTAGAATGATTACTTGCTTCTGTGTATGTATAAGACGTGCCCATAAAATAATGAGGCTACAAATGACCTACACAATTCAGTATCACTAATCAATTAGTCCCACTTTGGATTTTCAAAGAGAGAACATAGTATGGAAGACCAGAAGAAGAGATCACTTTAAAAGCTTCTTCCAAATACAAGAGTTACTTGAGGTGGAGACAATCAGTCTTTTGGTAGAAGATATTTTGTCAACGGGTGGCAAATGTACAATTTAAAAATAAATTTTTCATATGTTTTCTTGCACTTTTTTTCTCCCTAGATGTTTCTGTTGGCAATAACATGTGCGTATGTATCCAAAACACTATCCGGATCTTATATGAATTCCATGCTCACACAAATAGAGAGACAATTCAACATCCCAACGTCTCTAGTTGGATTTATTAATGGAAGCTTTGAGATTGGTAATGAATTATTTTTCCATTACTTCTTTTTATACATTATTTTATCCAGGGAGCTAGTCTGAATTTTACTCTCCTTATTTTCCGCTTTGTACCATTTAGCTGACTGAATGTATTTTCTAAAATGACTTAAATAGCCTAGCTCACTTTCGAATATGTTGAGAAACAATTCATTTCAATATTATCCCTGAATAACACTTAAACATTGTCACATATCCCATCATGGGACTTTTTATTCTAATAGTTAAAATTTTTTCACTCTAATAGTTCTTTGGTTAGCTAGCATGAGTAGCATAGTGTTTAGAGTACTAATATTTAATCTATTATTTGATAACCCTTAGGGCTTTATTTTCATGTTTAGAAGATATCATGGGAAACAAAGGAATCTGTTTAAAAAAAAAAGCAAATATTTTTCTTCTCCTACTGTTTCTGGGAGGTTGACAATTCTCCTTTCTAAGTGCAGAGCCTATTCTTAGGCTCTGATTTTTGTGGCTGACTGGGAAGATGTGAGGACAGAGAGAAAGAATGAGGAAGGGAAAGAATTCTTCTGTGAACAAACCCGCATAGAAATACAAATGTCACTCCTTTTGTAATGGCTTTTACTTCCTTCAAGATGCAAGTTGCCTTTAATATTTTTAATCAGTATCTGAAAGAAAAATTAGGATGGGATAGAGGCAAAACTGAAGCAGGTGATGCTTGATCTTGTCTCCTAGTGCCCGGCTCTCTCAGACCTCATTCTGTGCTACCCGTTTGCTGGCTATGGAGATCCTGGCTACGGAGTCAGAAGTCACTCCTCGTACAGTCCTTGTGTAAACTCAGCTCACAGTCTAATGGAGGGCATAGGTGCAAAATAATTTAACTGAATGCAGTAAGTTTGGTGACATAGGTATATGCAATGTCCTATAGGAACACAGAGGAGAGACAAAACCTCACTTAAGGAAGATAGGCTCTTGAAGTAAAAGTTTTCCGGGTGACGAAACAGGGTTAGATAAGTGTGAAGAGAATTCCAATAGAAGAAGCAGTGTAATGTTGAAAGAGCATGGTAGCTTGTGTAGGGAGCAACGTTCAGCCCAGTGTTATGGACTGGCCACGCTTCAGGTGGCAATTCCTAGAATATAGGTCTGGAGAAATGGGCAGGGGTGAGAAATGGACTATTGGAGAGCTTCGTGTGCGTGTGCTATGGAACTTACCTTTTATCCTCTAGGTAATGGAGAGTCACTAAGAGATTGGCAGAGGTTATTAACATTTCTGTGTCAAGGACCTCTTTGGCAATCTGATGCCCTATAATCTCAGAATAATGTAATTGTGTAAAATAAAAACCATAAGGGTACAAAGGAAGTCAACTATACTGAAATAAAATTATCAAAATATTAAAAGCAGCTTATGTAATAATACTTGTACTTCTTACCATCACGTTAAATAACAAATCTACACTAATTTTGAAGCAATCATTGGTGTCAATAATATTTTGAAGTATCTGCAACAACTGTAATGTCATATGCAAATACCTGTAACTTCTGTTGGTGATAATTGATGACAAAATCATACATAGTGTTAATACTAATGTAGTTTGTGTCTACTTTCACAGTCAAAGGAAATACTAATATTAAGTTACTGAAAATAAAGATGTAATTTTTTTTCTCACTCAAGTTCATGGAACACCTGATTTCTATCCATGGACTCCTTTGGGGTTTATAGACAGCAGGTCAAGAACCTCTGTTAAAAGACATTGTGAAACAGAGCCTTCCCTCAGGGCAGGGGTTGTGTCTTATTCATTTATTATTTCATGCATCCCTAGCACCAATCCCAGTATTTCAGGTATTTATTATACAATAAATGCTGGATAGTCAATGATTGGGTGAGGCTGTTAATTTAGACTTTGTTCATACTAATTGAAATATTCATTTTTCACATCAATTTTTTCTAGGAAATCTTTTGTTGATTATATTTGTGAGTTATTTTGGAACTAAACTGCACAGACCTATAATGATTGGTGTCGGATGTGTGGTTATGGGCCTAGGGTGTTTCTTACAATCACTACCTCATTTCCTCATGGACCGGTAAGTACTGCAGTCTCTGATGACTTTTTCAGGGGCAACTTTCAGCTGCAGGAAATAAGCTTGGATTTCTTTCTAGGAACAATGCCCCTAAAGACTCAGAGCACTGTAATAGAAACTGCAAGGTTCAGATTCTGTTCCACCCGCCTGTTTTGTGCTCTTGGCTGCCTGGCTTCCACTTACATGTCCATTTATGAAACAGAGATTTGGGACAACTCTTTTATGGAGTTGAGTCTGATGAAAAGATTCTTAGGACCTGGCAAGATTTGGGATTACTCTTTTCTAGGGACTATTTAGACACTTCTAATTACAGTTGAGTTTCTGTTTAATTATGGGTCACCAAAGGATAGACCAGTCTGAAGGTTGATTTTCATTTTAAATTTTTACCAAAGTAATATGTATGCAAAATTGTGAAAAGTAAAATTATGTTGAAAAAAGCATTGTCCCCCACCCCTTCAACATTGCTCATGTTACTCCTCTCCAGAGGCAACCACTCCCAACTCTTTTAGCTCTTTCTTCTTCTATTTGCTTCCATATTTCTAAGTAAATGTTTATCCTTTTAGTTTTTGATACTTTAATGTTATGTAATATACATATTGACTTCCTACTATAAAATCATGCTCACTATTCCATGTGTGTGACTATGTAAATATTTTTCATATTTCAGCTGAACCATGCTGTTATTTTCCCTTTCTTATATCACTTTTTATTTTCCCTGGATTTAATAATTGCCTCATTTTATGTTTGATTCATTTTCTTTTTATTTCTCACGAATCATCACCAAACTCTTTACCGGTAGGACAACGTCTTCTCAATATATTCATACATATCAGAGGGTTTCATTTTTGTCTTTGAGATACCTCTCCTGTCATCATCAATTTTCCATCTGCAATCTGAACTGGGAACTCTCCAGGCCAGCCGCATGGCTGCTTCCTTGAAATTTTCACTCACCATTCTCCTTGGGAATTTGTCCTGCCTCTTTCTTCCATTCAGTTACTCACTTCCAGGGTAGTAATATCTTCTCCTTTCCTTTTCATTCTTACTCTTTTTGTGGAAAATGTCATCTAATAGGTTTCTGAGAAAGTGTGCAAGGAAAGTAATAATTTTAAGACCTTAAACATCGGGAAATATTCCTATTCTACTCCCATACTTGGTGACAGTTTGGCTGGTATAAAATTCTGGTTTGAAGTTTTTTCCCTAGGGATTTTGAAGACATCATTTCCAATACTTTCTAGTTTCCAGTGTTAACTCTTGAGAATCCTATACCATTCTAACCCCTGCGACCAGTTTCTTTTCTCTAGGAGCTGTTGGGATTTTCCTTTAAACTCCAGAATTTGAATTCATGATAATCATGTTGGTATAAATGATTTTCCTTTATCGTGCTAGGTGCCTTCAATCTGGACATTTGTAAAAGTTGCTTGTATTGTTTCTTTGATAATATCCTCCCTTCTTCCACCCCTCTACTTTCTCTTTCTAGAACTTCTACTTGTTCTTGAATATTGTTACATCCTGAGTTAAGCTTATAGTTTTCTCATCTTTCCTCTCCAATTTTCTATCTCTTTACCTTCTTGTTACTTTTAGGGGAGATTTTTAAAGATTTTTTTTATTGATGTGGACCATTTTTAAAGTCTTTTATTGAAGTTGTTACAGTATTGCTTCTGTTTTAGTTTTCTGTTTCTTTGGCTGTGGGGCATGTGGGATCTTAGCTCCCCAACCAGGAATCGAACCCGCACCCCCTGCATTGGAAGGCGAAGTCTTAACCACTGGACTGCTAGGAAAGTCCCTGGGGGAGATTTCTTTATCTTCCAAACCTTTGAATGGATTTCTAACTTTTGCTATCATATTTTTAAGTTTTAAGGACTCTTGTTCTTTGAATGTATCTTTTTAAGGAACATCTTGCTCTTGTTTTAAGAATGCAATGTCTTTTCCATCTACATTTTCTTCATCTGTCTTCATGTCTCTCTTTCAAGTGTACAGTTTTTTATTTGTTTTGTCTTTGTCTTTATGTTATAGGCTTCCTTCATATATCTGGTGGTCCTTGGTTAGCTACTCATATTTGAGAGAGAGGAATAGCAACAACAAGCTAACCAGAAGTTCTGTGGTACATGTGTAGGACTTGGTTGTTGGAGGACTTCTTCACAGCACAGGGACTGGATGTTTTAGAGATGGCTCAGAACTGTCCATAACCTGTCAGTTAACTCAGGCAGGGATGCTCCAATCTGTTGCCTGAGACATGGCAGCTTGGCTACCAGCCAGATGGGAGTCTCTTTTATCAGTGTGTAGATTTTTCTTTTACTTAATATCCCCAGTTTTTAGTATGGCCTCCTATCCTCAATGTGCTTGTTTTGACTCTCTGCAGTCTAAGGCCATGTTCATTGGGATGGTGGAGGGTGTCTATTATAAGGGTTTAACTGCTCCTTATACACACTTTAAACCAATCCTCTGATTTTTTGGATCATACCCACTCCTGCCTTTAGAAGTATCTTGTATCCTGCCTGAAACTTTCCAGGGATATGTGGCACATGTTTGGTTGCTCCCCTGCAGGCACTTACTTAGGCTTGTGTTTCTCATATTTTCTAGTTCAGTGACCACTCATCTGCTTTCCCATTTTCAAAATCTTTATCTTCTTGTCGAATTTCCAAAATCTCTTTCTCCTTGTCAAATCTTCCATTTTCTTTATCCTTGCGGCATTATGCCTTTTCCTTTACTATTTTATAATCCATCAACTGTCATTTTGCTGAAGTTTTGGGGATGAATGAACTTTGAATGAATTATTAGGTTTTAGTGGATAAATTAAATGAAAATGATATGTTATCTTCTCAGGTATTTCTGAAGGGATCAGACGTTTTCAGGCAAAGAGTTTTTTACCGTCCTTTTAGTTCCTATCCTGTCCAAGACAACATCAAGTAATATTCAGCTATTATTTACATTTCTTTCCACGCTCTGCCAAAGGTGTTATTTTTTTTTGTCTGAAGCTGGCAAATCTCATGGGGTCATTGGTATGGAGACAGAAGCCCTTGTCCACAGTTCACAGACTCTCTGTGACCATGACTGGACAATTGTTCAAAGGAGAAGGCATTTTGACCCTTTTTATTATGTTCTATAGCATAGAAATCAGAACTATCAGTGACATCCAAGCATAGCACTCTTTAGCTCATTTGGAACTCAGAAGGGCAATGTTGTTTGTGTGTGTGTGTGTGTGTGTGTGTGTGTGTGTGTATTTTGTTTTTGGATTTCTCTTATCTACTAGAAATATAGAAACCAGTCCAGCATAATTTCTAACAAAGAGAGACTTAGCTGGACATATTTTCTTCCATTATTGCAGCTTACAATTTACTTTCTGAGAAAGGGCATGGGATCTTGTGGTAATTTGCCTAAGATAATATAGTCACAGTGTATTAACCCTTTTGTTCTTATGAGAAGAGAAAAACTCATTACATTGCACTGTCACAGTGTTTGAATCTCCAAAGTTCTCTCATTATGATGGGAAAATGTTTTGTTTTTCTTGGGGATTGATGAATGCATGAAGGGATTATTGTTTGATTCTCAGAAAGTGGGGTATATTTTTTATGAGCAAACCTCAGAGAATCCAAAGTTGGAAACTTGTTTGTTGTGTTGTTTTTCCTCCCAAAGCTTTATCTTCTTTATTATACTTCATAGAGTCTATTATTTTTCTTCCTTTTTGTTCCTTATCCACAGTAATTATTTCCAGGCAATGATCACCTAAAAACCACAAACATTGATGTTAGGTAATCTAAAGGATAGACCATACATATGCAGATAATTGAAAGCTGGCTGTCAATGAATTGCACATTTTTGTGAGTGGCAAGTTCTTTTTGATGATAGCAATCTATGATGATTGGGTGGCAAAGATGAAAAGACATCTGCTTTCCTGGGTTTGGATGTTGTATCTTAAGTGAAGCAGGAGCATCTTCACAATGCTCACATTGTCCTCATTGGCTCCTTAACACAAATGTGTTTTCCCTGCGTTCATACAGATACGAATATGAATCTACAGTTTCAGTGTCTGGTAATTTGTCCTCAAACAGTTTCTTGTGTATGGAAAACGGAACCCAGATTTTCAAACCAACAGAAGATCCATCAGGTTGTCTGCTTCATTTTATTACTTTAGTTAATTTGTAACTGAACACTTTCTGTGGAGAGTCTTTGAATGAGTTATTGGGTTTGGTTAAGTAAGGTAGAGGAACAAAAAGATATTTTTTCCCCTCTAAAGGATTTTAGAGGGGATCACGGAGGAGAATAGGAATGGCTAATAATAGAAAATGTTATGCCTCTTATATTTGAATAGACCTATTAAGACTGCCTTGTCTGTTCTTTAAAATGGTTATTTAAAAATCAGTCAAAGACATCCACCCAAGGGCCACTGTAAAATTAATTCCTTAGAGGAAAATATCTTAGAAGGATGGGTTTATAATGATGATTTGGTCTATACAATTATCTAAATAGGAAACAGAGGTAGAAACAAAGTTCAAAAGATTTGTGTTATATTATTGATATTCTATAGCAGAGAAAGCAGGCGAGTATGCTATAGTTCTGAATACTCTAGTCTCTTTCTACTGAACTAGGAACTTGTCTTTTTTGCCCAGTTGTCCCTCTTTTCCAGAGACTACTTCCTAATCCAGCGCGATAGTGTACAATAATGGTGTTTCTTCCAGGTTCTTGCAGTCCCAGGCACCAACATACCTGCCTCTGCCCCTTCCTGTGCTAAAGGACCTGTGTAATCTGGTGATACTTAGTCTATAGGTGACCCTGTTAATTTACCTCAGACCAGAACTTCTTTCCCTGTGATGGGCACATTTTCAGGCTGTATTCATATCAGTGGAAGTTACAGTGGTTCCTTAGGCTGGGAATTTCACTGCCAGCATGGAATAAGAGAGAATCAAAACAGTTCAAATGAGTATAAGAATAGTTGTCTCAGAAACTCTAAATCAAAGGAACCCCCTGGGGAAACAAAAGAAAACAGTGACATCAGCAATAGCCCACGTTCTCTCCTTGAGTTGGCTTTTGCCAAAGAATGACTCAGGTCCTGTTTCCTATTTTTCCTAATGTGCATTGTAGTAGATAAACAAAACCTTCCCAGTTGGGTGTATCTCCAGGGAAGTGTGTTGATTCCTCAACCACCTGATATTCTCAGTTTTGCCCTAGAGGAAACCTGGAGTTTGCCTGTGATCTATAGACATAAACATTGTGCTCATCATAGATAAAAATATGAATACCCAGCAACGGAGACTATGATTTTCTGGACTGGGAATGACTGAGAGATAGGCTCACAAGAAATTTTGAGACTCAGCTGTGTTCAGGACCCTCACATCTGTGGGTGGCACAGTTTACTAATCATCGGGAAAATGCAAATCAAAAACCACAATGAGATATTTTCTTACACCTGCCAGAATGGCTGGCCTTAAAAAGGTAACAAATAACAAATATTGGTGAGGATGTGGAGAAAAGGGAACACTTGTACGCTGCTGATGGGAATCTAAATTGGTGCAGCCACTATGAAAAGCAGTATGGAGGCTCCTCAAAAGATTAAAAATAGAACTACCATAGGATCTAGCAATTCTCCTCCTGGATATATATATACATATCTGAAAAAAACAAAAACACTAATTCAAAAAGATACATGCACCCCAATGTTCATAGTAGCATTATCTACAATAGCCAAGATATGGAAGCAACCTAAGTGTGCATCAACAGATGAATGGATAAAGAAGACGTGGTGAATACATACACAGTGGAATATACTACTCAGCCACAAAAAAGAATGAAATTTTGCCATTTGCAACAACATGGATGGACCTGGAGGGTATTATGTTTAGTGAAATAAGTGAGAAAAAGAGAAATACTGTATGTTTTGACTTATATGCTGAATCTAAAAAATGAAACGAATGAATATAACAGAACAGACACAGATTCATACATGCAGAGAACAAACTAGTAATTGCCAGTGGGGAGAAGGGTGGGAGGATGGGGAAAATAGGAGGAGGGGATTAAGAGGTACATACTACTAGGTATAAAATAAGTAAAAGGATGTAATGTACAACGCAGAGAATGTTGCCAATGTTTTATCATAACTTTATATGGAGTATAATCTATAAAAATATCAAATTACTATGTTGTACACCTGAAACTAATATAGTATTGTTAAGTCACTGTACTTCAATTTAAAAAGAAGTTATTTGGTGATCACAGTATACAGTGGGCTCTATAGAGAAAATGTGATTACTACTCAGTTAAATATTTTTCATTTCTATAAAGTAATTAGAACTGTAGAGAATTCAAAACTCAGTGAGCCTCTTACGTAAATCTTATAAATATAGTCTCAATTCTAGGGAGAGATATTTGTGTTTTTTCCTCTCCTCAAAGTTAGTATATATATTGGGTAGCACTTATAACAGCTAACTAAGTTTAGTAGTTGCTGGTAAACTAACTCTCTAGAGGGAAAAAAATAGCCTTGATTTTTAGTGTTTGTCAATTTCTGTGGTGTAAATACTCTCATCAAACTACCGGCATGTTATCACTAAATACTGAATTGGGAAGAGATGTATATTCTCATCTCTCCCCAGCCAGTAGGAACTGGCTCCAGCGTACCACTTATTGTTGGCCATACCTAAGCACTCTGTCAGAAAGTGCAAGAGGGATGGCCCATGAGTCATCGCTGGCATAGTAAATTGTTGGCAAGGTGCCATGGTCACATAAGAACTGTGAAATGCTTACTTACCAAAAACTTAGAATTAAGTATTGCTAATATTTCACTACCAAAACACTAATGTAATGTCTTTTTTTCTTTTAATGCAGAGTGTGTGAAGGAAGTTAAATCATTAATGTGGGTGTATGTACTAGTTGGAAATATTATACGTGGAATTGGTGAAACTCCCATCATGCCTTTGGGTATTTCCTACATAGAGGATTTTGCCAAATCTGAAAACTCTCCTTTATATATTGGTGAGTTGGAAAATCTGCCTTAGCCTCTTTTCAGGACAGTAAGCTCCTTGAGCATGGATATTAGTTATTTATTTGGGTGCTTAGTGATTTCCAGAATGATGAGCAGAGTGCTTTGGCACAACTGGCCATCATTTAAAGTTTGATGAATGGAGCAATTATGGGCTAACTCCAAATAAGCCACTTTGCTAAATCTGCTTTTTTACTATTGAAAATGCCATTAATCTAGTGCCCCTGGAGTTCTATTTGACTCCTCCATTTGCTGGGCACCACTCTATACCCAATCTGTTAAGAGATTTAGCAATGTTTTATCCAAAATGTCTCATATTCAAAACCTTTCTCACTATTTTCATTACTTCTATTTTTGTTCAGGTCTTCATCACTTCATGTATAGGTTATTATAACTTCTATATTGGTCATTTTATCTGTAGTATTTATAATCAATTTCTTATAAAAATTCTTGCAGTATAATTTTTCTTAACTATTTTAAATGTCTTCTCTTTCATGTTGATGAAACATACTGACTATCTATTAAATATGAGCTCTCCACTTATTACTAGCTCTGCACTCAGTTTATCTATTTAGTTTCCTATATAGTTTCTCTTTATCACAATTTCTTTATAATAGCCAGGCTGTTTCATATTTTTTGCAAATATCTGTCTTCATAATTTTGGTTATGTTTCCTGAAAATTCATTTTCTAACATCTATCAGTATCTCCCACAATAGGCAACTTAAGATCCACCTTGTATATTGTCTTACAATCTCCTGAATATTCTTAATTTATTATGCATAACTTGCTTATATTCCTTAGTTACTCCATCTGTTGTTGGTTATAAAATCATAACTTTGAGTACAGGGACATTTTTTCTGTTAAAGTAGAAATATCTTTTTAAAACCAGAAAAGTCAAAGTGGGTGAGAGAAGATAGTAACAGAGCTACATGTAATGAGGAGATTAAAATATTTAGGAACGATTATCCCAAGCAACTTTGGGTGATTTTGATGACTCACTGATTTTGCAATAATCTTTTTCAGTGTTTTTCTATTCAGTCTTTGAAATCCATTCACATACTTATATTGAAAGATTACAGAATGCTCACCTGCAATAAATTAACAAACACCTTGTTAAAATAGGTATTTCTTTTTTCAACAAATATTAGGGTGTATAACGCAGAAGCAATGGATAATCTCTACATGTATTAAGATGAATAAGACATTGTCCATATAAAGTTTAGTATGTAAATAACTACATAATTATAAATCAATAAAATCTGATAAATATGTGTATAATTAAATTTGAAAATTGCAGTAATAATTATTAATAATTAATAATCCATGTATAATTAAATAATTATAAGTAAATTAGCTATATATCAAGAAAACAGTTCCATGTATGGCTCTGGAGTTTAGGAGGGAACATAAAAGCTAGACATAAAATTTGAGAATCACTTATACAGAGACAAAAAATAAAATCAAGAGGGAGAAATGAGGTTGCCGTAGGAGGTCAGATGCTACATAGTGAGGGGCCCTAGGATAAAATACTAGGGAATGCTTCTACTTAAGTGAATAGAGTAAGAGGAAGAAAACTCAAAGAAGGGGTAGTCATAAGGGACAAGACTAAGACAATAAATGACTGTATAGTTTTGTAAGTCTTCAGAGGAAAATGTCCAAAGAAAGCTGACCAATTAAGAAGATGAAGAACACTGGTAAGTGGCCAAGAGATCACTGAGGCTACCTGCGAGTATTTTGAGTAGAACGTGAAAGGATTTGAGTAAAGTAGAGGCAGAGTATAATGACAGGAAAGAAATCAGGGTGAATTTGAGAAATTGTACCAATCACTGGATGTGGGGGAGAATGAACAAATACACAAGAGGGAGTGTTTGGTTGAGCAAGACCTCAGAGAAAATAGAAAGGGTTAGTGTCTCACAGACATAGAGAACAGACTCGTGGTGGCCAAGGGGGAGGAGGTGTAGGGGAGGGATGGATTGGGAGTTTGAAATGAGCAGAGGCAAACTATTTATACAGAATGGATAAACAACAAGGTCCTACTGTGTAGCACAGGGAACCATATTCAATATCCTGTGACAAACCATCGTGGAAAAGAATATATATATATATATATATATATATATATATATATATATATATAACACTTTGCTGTACAGAAGAAATTAACACAACATTGTAAATCAACTATACTTCAATGAAATTAAACAAAAGTTTTGAAAGGATTAGTGTCAAGCAGTCAGGTGTGTACAAGGTGGACTAGCCCATAAACCGTGGAGAAGGCAGAGGCAATCCGTGAAGACATATTTTGAAGTAAAGAGGAAGAAAGTTGAAGAAGCTCGAGCCTGGATTTTCAGTAAGCAGGGAGGGCTCAGCATAGACTCAGAATT
This sequence comes from Balaenoptera borealis, assembly GCF_965194805.1. Lineage (NCBI taxonomy): Eukaryota > Metazoa > Chordata > Mammalia > Artiodactyla > Balaenopteridae > Balaenoptera > Balaenoptera borealis. Next base: position 18,120,323 of record NC_138870.1, on the reverse strand, counting down.
GTAGACAAATCATGAGATAGCTGATGATAATGGTCCAGAGGAGTAAAAAGTCAAGTGAGGATGGAGGGGACTGATGGAAATGCAAGATAAGAAGGTGGAGGGTAAGAAAGGAGACGACGGTAACGGGGAAGAGAAGTATCAATAAAAGTGAGGACAGAGCCAAAGGAAGTTTCAAGTGGTAGATTTGGGAGTGAAGCTTTTCTGAAGAATATGCCACAAGATATTTATCATAACATAGTATTTCTTTTAAAATCCTCCAAAAATATGACTGTGGAAGGCAACAAAATAATTTTGCTCTATACTGTGACTTTCTCAATAGAAAGATCCCAGCTGTAATACTGAAGGAACCATAGAATCAAAATATCCACCCATGATACAGTAGTGATAATTCTATTCCAATATCAGACACAGTAATAGTTTACTCACAAGACACAACAAAACTCACCAAAAAAGGCCATCACTTTAACCAGTCTCTAATACCACAAGAGAAACTGGCTTTGAATCATAATGGGGACAGTCCCACTAATCTCACCTTTGTCTTAGCAATTTATCAGGTCAAGTTGAGATTGTGGAGATATGCTGTCATAGAATTTAAAGATTCCCATTTCCTTAGTTTTATTTCAAAATTATTATTAAGGAATGAAGTCATACATACACACTGATAATTTTAAGTAAGTTAGTCTTTCATAAGAGAAAAGGAATATTTTCATCTTGGAGAAGGGCGTTTGCACACAATATGGTCACCCTGCTGCAGCCAGTTGCTTCTAACTGCAGATCTTTATCTGTAACCGAGTGTGAAAGAGAATTTGGAGGCTTTTTCAACATTTAAACAAACACCCTTGTTACTTATACGTACACCAAGTTTAATTTTCCTACAGATTGAACACATAAGGCAAAAATATCTAAGGTAAAAACAATTCAATCTTCAGACTCTTCATGGGATTAGAACTCTTTATGTGCGTGTATAACTTTATATTTTCCTTTATTTTTAGGGTTTATAGAAACAGGAGCTATCATTGGTCCTTTGATTGGACTTTCGTTAGCGTCATTCTGTGCAAATGTTTATGTTGACACTGGATCGGTGAACACAGGTAACTCGATAAAATCTATTTATACAGTGTCCAGAGTACACAAAGCATCATTGGGTAGGTTATCACATTTAATTGTTGCTTTACCTGACCCTCAGTTAGATAGAGTCTCCACTTTCCAGGTGACCAAATTGAAGTTGAGGAGTTTAAATAATTTTCAATATTTCAAACCAGTGAGCAGGAGAGCAAGATACAGTGCTGATCTTCTGACTCAAAATCCAGTGCTCTTTCTACTGCACTAATCATATTTCTTGTTTTCAAAAGATTTAAGCATATAGGTTTAAATTTTTTTTTAAATCAAGCAATCATTTGAGGATAATGAAATAGAACTTGTAGCTCTTTAATATGTACCTATTTATAAATTCCTTACATGATAGGACAGATAGTCAAACTAGCTTATTGCTAGATAGTATTGTAACACCACATATTGTCAGACAAGTTTTATCAATGTCTGAATTATATGCAAATTCTGTACTTGGATAGAACCTGACAATTATAATTGTAATAATTTTCTATAGTTCAGAAAGGAAATAATGACTCAAACTAATAAAAAATGTGTATATCTCTTTACAGATGATCTGACCATAACTCCCACTGATACTCGTTGGGTTGGTGCATGGTGGTTTGGCTTTTTGGTTTGTGCAGGAGTGAATGTGCTTACTGCCATTCCTTTTTTCGTTTTGCCCAAAACGCTTCCAAAGGAAGGACTAGAGGATATTGCTGAGACCGTTAAAAATGACAAAGAAGAGAAACAAAGCAAAGTCAGGAAGAAAAGGGTTGGAATCACTAAAGGCAAATATAAACATTTTATGTTTTACAATTTATATTTTACAATTTACTTTTTATTTTCTGTAGTCGTGTCTGTATCTTAGTCTACTACAATATGCTAGGCTGAGTTAAAACAATTTGTCACTGGCAGTCAGCAGTCAGTAACGTCTAGCTGTGCTACTACAATAATGTTTTCCCATGCTACCACATGGGAGTGAATGATATAGTTTAGAACCTGACTTAGATCAGCATTTATATGAAATTTTATGTCAATCTGGGTACTCAATAAATAAATAAATAAATAAATAAATAAATTAGGTCCCATCTGCCTTAAAAAATCTATTTTACAGAGAGCATAGGCCTAATTAAAAAAGAAACTCAAACCAAGAACAAAAGGAGGAAAAAATATACGCTAATCCAAATAAGTACCATATAGGTCTGAAACCAAAAGTATTAGCTGAGCTGTGAGCTTCTTGGAAGTTAAGGCAGAAAAGAAAAAAGGCACCTCAATTATAGGTCATATAATTATCTATATTTGAGAGTGGAAAGGATAACAATTCTTAAAGAGAAATTGTTGCCCAAGTAACAAGTTGTAAAAAAAAGAAAAAAATTATATGATTTACAATACAAGTAATATTGAGTCACATAGTTGTTTTCTAGCAAATTCAGGAGCATATTTCATGTAACAGGTTTTTGTTTGGTATAGATCCTCAATAAATCTCAAAGCATAATTTACAGAAGGTGTATCTATGGGAAACTAAGTAAGGTAATCTATGTATAGTATTCAAGAATACTCGTTCTCAAACTTGGCCATATATTGGAATCACCTAGGGAATTTTTTAAATTACTGATGCATGGAAATTTTGCAGTATTACCCAGAGGTCTGATTTAATTAGTATAAGGTATGGCCTGGGCCTTGGAATTCTTAAAGAGTGGCCATTTGGAAGGTGGTGGGGGGCTTAGTTTCCTTACCTCAAAGATGGGGATAAAATAGTATTTATTATTATAAAGTTGTTGGGCGAAGGTAAAAGGAGTTCTGACACATATTACTATTATTACTGCTTACTAGTATTAGTATTATTATTATTGTTGATGTTGCCACTTCAACCACCACCCGTAAATTATAATATCAATTTGCACAGAATTTTTAGCAGTTACAAATTCACTTAAACCACAATTTAACATGATTTAATACTTCTCATATCATTAGGAGCCAATTCAGAATCTTACAAACTCTCAGAGTCCTTACGATTATATTCACAACTCTTCTCAAAGGGCCGGTATGGACCGGTAGGGAATTTTAACACAGAATATCATTTATAGTCTGCAAAATAAACTAGGAAAGGGCTTAACTCAGTATATGACATCTAGAAAAGAAATTGAAACTACTGAGACTCATCTATTAGGACAGTATGTCAACAAACATGCGTGACTTCAAAATCTCCAAAGAGCTGTGAACACAAGTCACTTCTCTGCCATGTACTTTATTCATACATATGAATTCTACAACTAGAATTCATTTCTTTGCATTAAACTATGCTTCCTCCTCTTCCAAGTTGTTTACTGATTGATACTTTGCTAGATTGGATTTTAGGCTGTTTATTAAGCAAACCAGGATAATACACAATAAGTAAGGAAATCAAGACAGAGAACATGAAGATAGGAAAAGTGAAAAGAAACTATAAGTGAGACTTTGACCCAAAATGGAGACAGTGTGACCTAGAACATGTGCTAGAGCTGGCCGCAAATTTGGCTCTGAGCTTTGTCTGTCCACACAAACAGGAAAACATTTCAGTTAACTCATTTACATGGTCTTTAGTATATAGCAAATGAATCAGGATTTCAGGGAGCGAGACCTGGGGGTTGGTATTTTAAAAGACTGTGAACCGTTAGAAGCAAAGAAATGCCTAGTACTTGAGAAAATTTATATGTCATGAATTTCCACATCTAACTACATTTTAAATGTTCAGGAATGATTAATCAATATTTGAGTGTGAACTTCTTTATGAAATTGATTTCCTTCCTGACTTTAGAGGACAGAACAGGAGAGCAAGAATCTTTCATTCTAGATGATCTCTAGAGAAGAGAGGATATTAGTACAAGTAAAAGAGAAGGATAAGAAAGAAATGGTGTGAACTCGGACAATATTTTTGTCATGCAATAGTTATACTTTTTCCTTAAGACATGTTAGTAACTTAGTGAAGGCAAAACGACTGTGTTCTGATCCCTTCCCGCTCAGCTGCCTCACTGTCTTGCAGAAGCTACCAAAACAGCGATACAACTTTAGCTTTCAAGGGGCAAAAAGAATCAAGAAACACATGTGCATTATAAAACAGAAAAACATACTTTAGAGGGGAGGTTGATGTTTCAGAAAAAGTCAGTCATAAAATGCAAAGCCAAGTTTGTATGACACTGCTGTCATCCTTTCCTTTCAGATTTTTTACCATTCATGAAAAGCCTTTTGTGCAACCCAGTTTACATGCTTTTCATACTAATAAGTGTGCTGCAATTCAATGCGTTTGTCAATATGATCTCCTTCATGCCTAAATATCTGGAACAGCACTATGGAAAATCAGCTTCAGATGCAATCTTTCTCATTGGTATGTTTGTTCTTCTCTGCAATTGTAGCCCACTTTTTTTCCCATGAAATGGTGAACAGTGTGATGATGGGTCTAGGAAACTCCTCAGTTGAAATCTGTTAGGATATTTTTTTGCCTCTGGTAATCTCCCCCCGTCTGCTCTCCAGGGAAATCAAGAGAGGGTAAGGAAGGGAAGAAGCCAGAAAATCCTGGTTTTCTTCTTTCTTTGGCTCTTTTTGTAGTCAGAATGCAAATTTGAAATATTTGTGGAAAGTTTAGGGAACGTACAAGTTAGATCCAATTTTCAGATTGGTAATTCATTTATGTAAAAAGGAAGACAGAGTTAACTCATCAGGAATTTTGTTTCACATCCAGGTTTTACTTTTTGGGCTCCAATTCATGAATTCTGTGGTTTCTAACTTAGTTCCCTGGCTCCGCTGGTGTTTTGGGATGTCTCTGCCACCCATACATTCTGATTTTCCTGCAGCCACACTAACCTCGGTGGTTCTACTCCACCCTGAGTTTCTCCTGGGATCTTTCTTACTGTTTTGAAAAGAGAAGTTCCAGATTACATGTACCCACATCACCTAGAGTGTTTGTTAAAAGTTCAGATACCTGGGACCCATCTCAAATATACTAAATTAGACTCTCTGGAATGGGACTTGAGAATGGATATTAAACAAGCTCTCCCAAGAGTGTGATTCAGTGAACAGACCCTGGCACTGTAAAGATGAAACCTAGGGCTGTCTTTTCCCTTTCTTTTTCCTTTTTTGGGGGGAGGATCGGGGGAGGGAGAGTGCTAGTCAGTAGCAGCAAGACATTAAATGTAAAGACACTTGACAATCACAGGCTCAGCAAAGTACCTCTAAAATACCTTGAGCTGAGTCAAATTCTTAACAATCAGAGTGGGAATAAAAAGCTGCAGAATCATACAAATCATTCTCTGTATGATTATGTAATACTGTATATGTTATATACAAATCATTATATATATAATCCCACCCGAAAGAACGGAAAGCAATAAATGACTGGTCGACTTTGACTTCTCACTTCTACCTTGATCCTAAGAAAAGAGATATAGATCATGATCCCTGCATACAAGAAATTTACAACTTACTGCTATTAATTAAATGAATGACAATGATAACAGTCTTCTAAAATATATTTCGATGTTGTGGGGCATTTAAAAATCTCTCTGTATGTAATGCATAACTAAGTGGGGATAAATTTAAATTAGCCTTCTTCACTATGAGTGGGACCTAAATGGTTTTTTATGTGAGACATATTAGATAAATGTGTTATCATATTTTTTCCTTTGCTAAGTCACTTTGTACATAATATTTTACTTGTATTTATAGGTATTTATAACTTACCTCCAATATGCATTGGATATATAGTTGGTGGTTTAATTATGAAGAAGTTCAAGATTACTGTCATACAAGCTGCCCACATAGGATGTTGGTTATCCTTAATTGAGTATCTTCTCTATTTTTTGTGTTTTCTCATGATCTGTGATAATTCTTCAGTTGCTGGCATAACCACCTCTTACGAAGGGTATGTTGTTTTCTAATGAATGTCATACTCTTTCAAAAGTTAATAATATATTTTCTACAGTGATTACTCATGACCAGATTATTTGCTAATTGGAGTTAATGGCAGGAATTTGTGGTCTTTCTCCATCTTATTAAAGAGGTTGGGAATATATCACAGAGTTAGTGAGCTTATGATTGCGTGTGTGTGTGTGTGTGTGTGTGTTTGTCTTTGTGATATCCTAGTAGATAGTAAAATGAATATCACAGAAACTAGTTATGGTTTTAGGTTGTATTAGGATGTGTTATCCATATATTTTATACAACCATAAACAGGTAAAATTAAGAGTTGACTATACAGTCTCAATCACCTTTATATGGTTCCAGGATGGGCTTAAATTTAACGTAACTGAATCCTAATACGTGATATATCGATGCTTATATAAATTTATATATTTTATTTGTATAGGTATATCTATGTTGTTGAATGGTTTTAGATTGCATTTTGAGGGTTACCTGGGTTCACAGGAAGGTTTTGCATAGTGATATGAGTTTCTAAAAGTCATTTGTAGGACATATCTAGATAATGGAGTGATGAGTTGAAATGAAGAGCATCCTAAAATGGTCCCTTTAAAATTACCAAGGACTATACGATTGGAATAATATTAAATATATAATCATAAAAGTAATTTTATATATTATCTTATTTGAGTCTTGCAAATTCCATTTAAGATAGCTGTTGTTATTTTCATTTTACAGATGAAGAATTTAGATTCAGAGAGATTAAATGACAAAGGGAGGTCATGGAAAACCTCTTCAACTCCATCAATATATAAGAATAGAATTTAAAATTAGTAAAATCTTAAAGATTATCTCCATCTCCAATTATCCTGATTCCCAGAGCAAATATGTAAAAAGGCATAATCTAGTCATGAGTCAGGACTTTAATTCAGTTTCTAGACTCCCATGCTAGCGTTCTTTTCATCATATTACATTGAACATAAGGAAAGTAATCTTGTTAGACCTTTAGATCTGTTTTTAAATTGAAGTATAGTTGATTTACAATGTGTTAGTTTCAGGTGTACAGCAAAGTGATTCAGTTACACACACACATATATATAAATATATATATATTCTTTTCAGATTCTTTTCCATTATAGGTTATTACAAGATATTGAATATAGTTCCCTGTGCTATACAGTAGTTCTTGTCGTTTATTTTATATCAACTATTCATTTTTTATATAATTCTATTTATTTTTTATAGTGTATATCTGTTAATCTCAAACTCCTAATTTATCCCTCCCTTCTTTCCACTTTGGTAACCATAAATTTGTTTTCTGCATCTGTGAGCCTGTTTCTGTTTTGTAAATAAGTTCATTTGTATCATTTTGTTTAGATTCCACCTAAGTGATATCATATGATATTTGTCTTTCTCTGAGTTAGACCCTTTTTAAAAAACTTTTTTCCCCTGGTTTTATTGAGATATAATTGACAAAAAAATCATTTAGGTTTAAGGTGTATAATCTGATGATTTGATACATTATATATTGCAAAATGATTATCACAATAAGGTTAGTTAACACATCCATCACCTCACATATTTACAATTTTGCATGTGTGTGTGTGTGTGTGGTAACTTTTAAGATCTACTCTCTTGGGAACTTTAAAACATACAGCATTGTTAACCATAGTCACTAGGATGTACATCGTATCCCCAGAACTTATTCACCCCGTCTCTGCAAGCTTGTCCCTTTGACCATGTTTCCCCATTCCTTTTCCTACCTCCCAGCAACCACCAATCTACTGTTTCCGTGAGTTCAGTTTTTTTAGATTCCACAAATAAGTGAGATCATATAGCATTTTTCTTTCTCTTTCTGACTTACTTCACTTTGCATAAAGCCCTCAAGGCTCATCCATATTGTCGCAAATGTCAGGATTTCCTTCTTTTCTATGGTGGTTGATATTCCATTGTGTGTGTGTGTGTGTGTGTGTGTGTGTGTATATATATATACATATACCACATTTTCTTTACCCATTCATCTGTCAATGCACACATAGGTTATTTCCATGTCTTATTATTGTGAATAATGCTTCAATGAACACGGGAATAGAGATATCTCTTCCATCGTCTATTTTCATTCCTTCGGATAAATACCCAGAAGTGGAATTGCTGGATCATATGGTAGTTCTATTTTTAATTTCTTGAGGACACTCCATACTGTTTTCCACAGTGGGTCTATCAATTTACATTCCCACCAAAAGTGCACAAGGTTTCCCTTTTCTCTACATTCTCACCAGCATTTGTTACCTCTTTCCTTTTGATAATAGACATCCCCTTAAACATCCTAATAGGTATGAGGTGATATCTCATTGTGGTTTTGATCTGCATTTCCCTGATAATTAGTGATGTTGAGCATCTTTTCATTTACCGGTTTGGCTGTTTGTATGTCTTCTTTGGAAAAAATGTCTATTCAGTTCCTCTGCCCATTTCTAAATTAGATCATTTGGTTTTTGTTATTGAGTTGTAGGAGTTCTTTATATTTTGGAAATTAACCTCTTATCAGATATATGATTTGCAACTATTTTCTCCCATTTCATAGGTTGCCTTTTCATTTCATTGATGGTTTCACTTTCTGTGCAGCAGCTTTTTAGTTTGACGTCATCCCCCTCGTTTATTTTTCCTTTTGTTACTTGTGTTTTTGTTGTCAAATCCAAAAAAATCATTGCCAATACTGGAGTCAAAGAGCTTACCCTTTATGTTTTCTTCTAGGAGTTTCATGGTTTCTGATCTTAAATTTAAATCTTAATCAATTTGAGTTGATTTTTGTGTATGGTGTAAGATAAGGATCCAGTTTCATTCTTCTGCATGTGGATGTCTGGTTTTCCTGCCACCATTTATGAAAAGACTTTCCCAACCCTATTGTATATATTCCTGGCTCCTTTGTTGTAAATTAATTGACATACATGCATAGGTTTTTTTCTGGGCTTTCTATTCTGTTCCATTGATCTATGTGACTGTTTTTATGCCAATACCATACTGTTTTAATTACAATAGCTTTGTAATATGGTTTGAAACCAGGAAGTGTGATATTTACACCTTTATGCTTCTTTCTCAAGATTCCTTTGACTATTCAGGGTCTTTGTGGCTGTAGGATGGGCTCTGTGGCTGCCCAGGCTCTCTGGCCAGGCTTTCTGGATGGGTAGGACTGGAGGCTATACTTAGCAGTTGGGTGGAGCTCCATGGCCAGGGTGGCCCATTGACTGGGAACCCAAATCAGGCAGAACTGCCAACCGAGCTCTCTGGCCAGATGGGGTCACCACTCAGCTCTGCAGATGGGCAGAGGCACTAGCTGGGATCCCTGCTTGGGCACTGCTGCAAGCAGGAATGCAGTTTACCAAGATCTGACTGCTGGTTGCTGTAAGTCCTGCCCCCCTCTCCTTCTCCAGTGGTCAAACCCCACAGATTCTCCCAGTGATCCCCTTGTAGAAAGATCTGAGTGGGCCTCCTGGAAAGCATTCCACAACCTGGGGGCACTGGGCTTTCTTTTCCCACTGGAGAAACCATAGGCTTAGGGGGGCTGTCTTGATGTGGTGTTGTACTAGCCTGGGGGAGGGGCAATCTGCTCAGAGTGTTACTGCTCCTGTTATCCTTCTAAGGTCATCCTTCTTGGTCTCTGGGGCTCAGGAGGTGCTCCAGCCTCACAACTGTGTTCTGGGATTTTCACAGTGGTGTCTTGTTTATAGATAGCTGCTAATTGGTCTTCTTGATGATCACTGAACACGTTTTATACTAGAAGAATGTATTTGTTTACTCAAGTAGTTATGTTTCTGGAGCTAAATGTATTATATACATTATAAATTGCACTTACAGACTTTGCTCTTACAGATTTTGAGCCCTTGAGATTGTTTTTATAAAATATGATCTCTCTTGTTATTTTCCACCATGTGGACCAACACTGGGATTTGTTCATCTTCATTTTTGAGTTCTAATTAATACCTGGAAAAATACTTTCTGTATATTAGGTGCTCAGTTAATGCTTGTTTATTGGCTTTTGTTTACCTGAAAGAGATCATTGAAAAACTGGCTGTGGTCACCAAAGTAAGGTATATTTTCTTACAGAGTTATAGTATCCAGGCCATACATTGACAGTTGACAGATTTCTGCTTCTATTTTGGGGAGTAGAAGAAATATAATTGGGAACTGAGATGAAAAGAAAAAGAAAATGCTCTAATATTCTTTCAATATCCATGGCATTATTTTAAATCATTTCAGAGTGCAACAAGATTTACATGTGGGAAATGTCATCCTTGCTGACTGCAACATGGATTGTAACTGTCCAACTAAAATATGGGACCCTGTATGTGGAAACGATGGTTTGTCATACATGTCAGCTTGTCTTGCAGGTTGTGAGACATCCTCTGGAACAGGAATAAACATGGTAACACATCTTATTGGCCTTTTATACAGAACTTTTATTTTATGCACTGCATTGGCACATTCCAACGATGAACCGGGTCCATATTTGACAAAAGTAAAATTAAAGTCTTTCCTCAAAACCAAATTAAAATTTTTTATGGAAAAAATAAGTTACTTTCTATGTGCTCACTAAACTTATCTTTTACTTCCTAGATCTTATTTGAAATCTTCTGCATGTCTGAGCCCTGATCTTTAATTTCATAACAGTTGACATTATTACTTAATTTCATTTAAAAATACTCTAGACTGAAAAAAAAAACACTCTAGACTGAGATAAAGTAGGCAGTTGTGCTCTCAGTTAACCAGTCAATCTCTTTGCTGGGTGTTTTTCCTTTTTTCCTGTGTATATGTACACATGCACTTTCTGTATTTTTACATCCTGACAGGTTTTTAAGAAGATAGAATTGAGCATGTTTTCTTGCCTCAAAAATGTCACTTATAATGTTGGTTGGTAATCAAAATAAAATACAAATTTTGAATTTTTCTTTTTTTTTATTGCTGGGTCAAAACATATACAAAATTCTAACGTTTTTAATGGTTATTTATTTATTTATTTAAAACATCTTTATTGGAGTATAATTGCTTTACAATGGTGTGTTAGTTTCTGCTTTATAACAAAGTGAGTCAGTTATACATATACATATGTCCCCATATCTCTTCCCTCTTGCGTCTCCTTCCTTCCCACCCTCCCTATCCCACCCCTCTAGGTGGTCACAAAGCACCAAGCTGATCTCCCTGTGCTATGCGGCTGCTTCTCACTAGCTATCTATTTTGTGTTTGGTAGTGTATATATGTCCAGGCCACTCTCTCACTTTGTTCCAGCTTACCCTTCCCCCTACCCCTATCCTCAAGTCCATTCTCTAGTAGGTCTGTGTCTTTATTCCTGTCTTGCCCCTAGGTTCTTCAGAATCTTTTTTTTTCTCTTAGATTCCATATATATGTGATAGCATACGGTATTTGTTTTTCTCTTTCTGACTTAATTCACTTTGTATGACAGACTCTAAGTCCATCCACCTCACTGCAAGTAACTCAGTTTCATTCCTTTTTATGGCTGAGTAATATTCCATTGTATATATGTGCTACATCTTCTTTATCCATTCATCTGTTGATGGACACTTAGGTTGCTTCCATGTCCTGGCTATTGTAAATAGAGCTGCAATGAACATTTTGGTACATGACTCTTTTTGAATTATGGTTTTCTCAGGGTATATGCCCAGTAGTGGGATTGCTGGGTCGTCTGGTAGTTCTATTTTTAGTATTTAAAGGAACCTCCATACTGTTCTCCATAGTGGCTGTATCAATTTACATTCCCACCAACAGTACAAGAGGGTTCCCTTTTCTCCACACCTTTTCCAGCATTTATTGTTTGTAGATTTTTTGATGATGGCCATTCTGACCAGTGTGAGATGATATCTCATTGTAGTTTTGATTTGCATTTCTCTAATGATTAATGATATTGAGCATTCTTTCATGTGTTTGTGGCAATCTGTATATCTTCTTTGGAGAAATGTCTATTTAGGTCTTCTGCCCATTTTTGGATTGGGTTGTTTGTTTTTTTGAAATTGAGCTGCATGGGCTGCTTGTAAATTTTGGAGCTTAATCCTTTGTCAGTTGCTTCATTTGCAAATATTTTCTCCCATTCTGAGGGTTGTCTTTTAGTCTTGTTTATGGTTTCCTTTGCTGTGTAAAGCTTTTAAGTTTCATTAGGTCTCATTTTTTAATTTTTGTTTTTATTTCCATTTCTGTAGGAGGTGGGTCAAAAAGGATCTTGCTGTGATTTATGTCATAGAGTGTTCTATGTTTTCCTCTAAGAGTTTGATAATGTCTGGCCTTATATTTAGGTCTTTAATGCATTTTGAGTTTATTTTTGTGTATGGTGTTAGGGAGTGTTCTAATTTCATTTTTTATATGTAGCTGTCCAGTTATCCCAGCACCACTTATTGAAGAGGCTGTCTTTTCTCCATTGTATATTCTTGCGTCCTTTATCAAAGATAAGGTGACCATATGTATGTGGGTTTATCTCTGGGTTCTCTATCCTGTTCTATTGATCTATATTTCTGTTTTTGTCCTGGTACCATACTGTCTTGATTACTGTTGCTTTGTAGTATAGTCTGAAGTCAGGGAGCCTGATTCCTCCAGCTCCCTTTTTCTTTCTCAAGATTGCTTTGGCTATTGGGGTCTTTTGTGTTTCCATACAAATTGTGTAATTTTTTGTTCTAGTTCTGTGAAAAATGCCAGTGGTAGTTTGATAGGGATTGCATTGAATCTGTAGATTGCTTTGTGTAGTATAGTCATTTTCACAATGTAGATTCTTCCAATCCAAGAACATGGTATATCTCTCCATCTATTTGTATCATCTTTAATTTCTTTCACCAGTGTCTTATAATTTTCTGCATACAGGTCTTTTGTCTCCTTAGGTAGGTTTATTGCTAGGTATTTTATTCTTTTTGTTGCAATGGTAAATGGGAGTGTTTTCTTAATTTCATTTTCAGATTTCTCATCATTAGTGTATAGGAATGCAAGAGATTTCTGTGCATTAATTTTGTATCCTGCTACTTTACCAAATTCATTGATTAGCTCTAGTAATTTTCCGGTAGCATCTTTAGGAATCTCTATGTATAGTATCATGTCATCTGCAAACAGTGACAGCTTTACTTCATCTTTTCCAATTTGGATTCCTTTTATTTCTTTTTCTTCTGTGATTGTTGTGGCTAAAATTTCCAAAACTATGTGAATAATAGTGGTGAGAGTGGGCAATCTTGTCTTGCTCCTGATCTTAGTGGAAATGGTTTCAGTTTTTCACCATTGAGGATGATGTTGGCTGTGGGTTTGTCATATATGGCCTTTATTATGTTGAGGTAGGTTTCCTCTATGCCTGCTTTCTGGAAAGTTTTTATCATAAATGGGTGTCTAATTTTGTCAAAAGCTTTTTCTGCATCTATAGAGATGATCAAATGGTTTTTTTTTTTTTATAATTTTAATTTTGTCCTTTAAGTGACTATTTTCTTTTATTTATTTATTTATTTATTTATTTATTTATTTATTTATTTATTTATTTATTTATTTATGGCTGTGTTGGGTCTTCGTTTCTGTGCAAGGGCTTTCTCTAGTTGCGGCAAGCGGGGACCACTCTTCATCGCGGTGCGCGGGCCTCTCACTATCGCGGCCTCTCTTGTTGCGGAGCACAGGCTCCAGACGCGCAGGCTCAGTAATTGTGGCTCACGGGCCTAGTTGCTCCGTGGCATGTGGGATCTTCCCAGACCAGGGCTCGAACCCGTGTCGCCTGCATTGGCAGGCATATTCTCAACCACTGCGCCACCAGGGAAGCCCCATCATATGGTTTTTATCCTTCAATTTCTTAATATGGTGTATCACATTGATTGATTTGCATATATTGAAGAATCCTTGCATTCCTGGGATAAACCCCACTTGATCATGGTGTATGATCCTTTTAATGTACTGTTGGATTCTGTTTGCTAGTATTTTGTTGAGGATTTTTGCATCTATGTTCATCAGTGATATTGGCCTATAGTTTTCTTTCTTTGTGACACCTTTGTCTGGTTTTGGTATCAGGGTGATGATGGCCTTGTAGAATGAGTTTGGGAGTGTTCCTCCCTCTGCTATATTTTGGAAGAGTTTGAGAAGGATTGGTGTTAGCTCTTCTCTAAATGTTTGATAGAATTCGCCTGTGAAACCATCTGATCGTGGGCTTTTGTTTGTTGGAAGAATTTTAATCACAGTTTCAATTTCAGTGCTTGTGATTTGTCTGTTTATATTTTCTATTTCTTCCTGGTTCAGTCTCGGAAGGTTGTGCATTTCTAAGAATTTGTCCATTTCTTCCAGGTTGTCCATTGTATTGGCATATAGTTGCTTGTAGTAATCTCTCATGATCCTTTGTATTTCTGCAGTGTCAGTTGTTACTTCTCCCTTTTCATTTCTAATTCTATTGAGCCTTCTTCCTTTTCTTCTTGATGAGTCTTGCTAATGGTTTATCAATTTTGTTTATCTTCTCAAAGAACCAGCTTTTCGTTTTATTGATCTTTGCTATCATTTCCTTCATTTCTTTTTCATTTATTTCTGATCTGATCTTTATGATTTCGTTCCTTCTGCTATCTTTGGGGTTTTTTTGTTCTTGTTTCTCTAATTGCTTTAGGTGTAAGGTTAGGTTGTTTATTTGAGATGTTTCTTGTTTCTTAAGGTAGGATTGTATTGCTATAAACTTCCCTCTTAGAACTGCTTTTGCTGCATCCCATAGGTTTTGAGTCATTAATGTTTTCATTGTCATTTGTTTCTAGGTATTTTTTGATTTCCTCTTTGATTTATTCAGTGATCTCTTGGTTATTAAGTAGTGTATTGTTTAGCCTCCATGTGTTTGTGTTTTTACAGATTTTTTCTTGTAATTGATATCTAGTCTCATAGCGTTGTGGTCAGAAAAGATACTTGATACGATTTCAATTTTCTTAAATTTACCGAGGCTTGATTTGTGACCTAAGATATGATCTATCCTGGAGAGCGTTCCATGAGCACTTGGGAAGAATGTGTATTCTGTTGTTTTTGGATGGAATGTCCTATAAATATCAATTATTTGCGTCTTGTTTAATGTATCATGTAAAGCTTGTGTTTCCTTATTTATTTTCATTTTGGATGATCTGTCCATTGGTGAAAGTGGGGTGTTAAAGTCTACTATGATTGTGTTACTGTTGATTTCCCCTTTTATGGCTGTTAGTATTTGCCTTTTGTATTGAGGTGCTCTTATGTTGGGTGCATAGATATTTACAATTGTTATATTTTCTTCTTGGATTGATCCCTTGATCATTATGTAGTGTCCTTCTTTGTCTCTTGTAATAGTCTTTATTTTAAAGTTTATTTTGTCTGATATGAGAATTGCTACTCCAGCTTTCTTTTGATTTCCATTTGCATGGAATATCTTTTCCCATCCCCTCACTTTCAGTCTGTATGTGTCTGTAGGTCTGAAGGGGTCTCTTGTAGACAGCATATATTCGGGTCTGGTTTTTGTATCCATTCAGCCAGCCTATGTCTTTTGGTTGGAGCATTTAATCCATTTACATTTAAGGTAATTATCGATATGTATGTTCCTATTCCCATTTTCTTAATTGTTTTGGGTTTGTTATTGTAGGTCTTTTGTGTCTGGCCCCAGCGGCTAAGGTTTGTTCAGTGGGTTGTGTAGGGTTCCTGGTGGAGGGGACTAGTGCCTGTGTTCTGGTGGATGAGGCTGGATCTTGTCTTTCTGATGGGCAGGTACACGTCTGGTGGTGTGTTTTGGGGTGTCTGTGGCCTTATTATGATTTTAGGCAGCCTCGCTGCTAATGGATGAGGTTGTGTTCCTGTCCTGCTAGTTGCTTGGCATAGAGTGTCCAGCACTGTAGCTTGCTGGTCGTTGAGTGAAGCTGGGTCTTGGCATTGAGATGGAGATCTCTGGGAGATTTTCGCCATTTGATATTACGTGGAGCTGGGAGGTCTCTTGTGGACCAATGTCCTGAAATTGGCACTCCCACCTCAGAGGCACAGCCCTGACCCCTGGCTGGAGTACCAAGAGCCTGTCATCCACACGGCTCAGAATAAATGGGAGAAAAAATAGAAAGAAAGAAAGAAGAAGATAAAATAAATAAAGTAATATAAAATAAAATAATTTAAATGAAAAATAATTATTAAAAAAATTTTTAAGTCATAAAGAAAAATAAAAAGTAAAAAAAAAAGAAAGAAAGAAGAGAGCAACCAAACCAAAGAACAAATCCACCAATGATAACAAGTGCCAAAAACTATACTTAAAAAAAAAAAAAAGGCCAGACAGAACCCTAGGACAAATGGTAAAAGCAAAGATTACAGACAAAATCACACACAGAAGCATACACATACACACTCACAAAAAGAGAAAAAGGGGAAAAAAAAAAAAATATATATATATATCGTTGCTCCCAAAGTCCACCTCCTCAATATTGGGACGTTTTGTTGTCTATTCAGGTATTCCACAGATGCAGGGTACGTCAAGTTGTTTGTGGAGATTTAATCCTCCACTCCTGAGGCTGCTGGGAGAAATTTCCCTTTCTCTTCTTTGTTCGCACAGCTCCGGGGGTTCAGCTTTGGATTTGGACCCGCCTCTGCGTGTAGGTCGCCTGAGGGCGTCTGTTCCTGCCCAGACAGGACGGGGTTAAAGGAGCCGCTGCTTCGGGGGCTCTGGCTCACTCAGGCAGTGGGGAGGGAGCGGTACGGAGGAGGTGGGGCCAGCCTGCGGCGGCAGAGGCCGGCGTGACGTTGCAGCAGCCTGAGGCGCGCCGTGCGTTCTCCCAGCGAAGTTGTCCCTGGATCACAGAACACTGGCAGTGGCAGGCTGCATAGGCTCCTGGGAAGGGAGGTGTGGAGAGTGACCTGTGCTCGCACACAGGCTTCTTGGTGGCGGCAGCAGTGGCCTTAGTGTCTCATGCCTGTCTCTGGGGTCTGCGCTGATAGCCGTGGCTCGCGCCCGTCTCTGGAGCTCCTTTAAGAGGCGGTCTTAACCCCCTCTCTTCGCGCACCAGGAAACAAAGAGGCAAGAAAAAGTCTCTTGCCTCTTCGGCAGCTGCAGACTTTTTCCCGGACTCCCTTCCGGCTAGCTGTGGCGACTAGCCCCTTCAGGCTGTGTTCACGCCGCCAACCCCAGTCCTCTCCCTGCTATCCGACCGAAGCCCGAGCCTCAGCTCCTAGCCCCGCCCGCCCTGGCGGGTGAGCAGACAAGCCTCTCGGGCTGGTGAGTGCTGCTCGGCGCCGCTCCTCTATGCGGGAGTCTCTCCGCTTTGCCCTCCGCACCCCTGTGGCTGTGCTCTCCTCCGTGGCTCCGAAGCTTCCCCCCTCTGCCACCCGCAGTCTCTGCCCACGAAGGGTCTTCCTAGTGTGTGGAAACCTTTCCTCCTTCACAGCTCCCTCCCACTGGTGCAGGTCCCATCCCTATTCTTTGTCTCTGTTTTTTCTTTTTTCTTTTGCCCTACCCAGGTATGTGGGGAGTTTCTTACCTTTTGGGAGGTCTGAGGTCTTCTGCCAGCGTTCAGTGGGTGTTCTGTAGGAGCAGTTCCACGTGTAGATGTATTTCTGATGTATTTGTGGAGAGGAAGGTGATCTCTGCGTCTTACTCTTCCGCCATTTTGAAGCTACGCCTTCCAAATTTTGATTCTTATTGAAACCTGGGAACATAAGATTTCAAAAAGGGTTGACTTTGTTCTGTTTGTGAAATAAACTATATTTTTTGAAACAAAACTTTGTTTATTGGTAAGTAAATATTTCAACTGAGCATTCTGAAACAAATTTTATTTGTCATATTTAGCATGTGGCAAAACAGCACGTGTTTCTAAAAAGCATGACTTTAAGGCAACAGAGCTTTTGCAAATTTACTCAAATTTAGAAAGAAATACGCTTTTTCGGAAACCACCCTTCTATGTTTTGTTTCACGAGATAATCCTGAGACACTATAAAGGATATGAGAACAAAGGGAACAAACTGTCTATCTTGACCTCATTAGGAATGCAGAAAATATTTGAGATTTGTATTCAAAAGTTTCCTTCCTTAAATAGGATAATATATTATTTTTGACAGGTGTTCCAAAATTGTAGCTGCATTCAAACACCAGGAAATTCATCTGCAGTTCTTGGGCTATGTGACAAGGGACAGGACTGTTCCATGATGCTCCAGTACTTTTTAATCTTGTCGGTGGTCAGCAGTTTCATCTATTCTTTATCTGCCATCCCTGGATATATGGTTCTCCTGAGGTACAAGAATTATTTTCTTTATTTAGATTTATTTCTGGTTATTTAGTAAGGGAGCTTTTTCTAAGAAAGCCACTTGAAGTCCACAGTATCTAAGAATGTGGTACTCTATATATACCATTTATTAAGATTTTCCCATTAAACATTGTTGAATTTTACCAAATTTTAAAGTTAGCAATAAAAATGTTCATCTGTTGGTTTTTGCCTCCCTATCTTTCCTACCTTATTTCTTAGAGTTAAATTAGCGAACCTCTCATTGTTTAACACAAGAAGAGACACATTTATATTCTAGGGTAAACCATATGAAATGATCATTTTCCTAGGTACAGAGTGGTTGCCTAGCTGTCATTTCTTACAGTTCAACCTATAGGACAGCAGAGTTTAAAGCTGTCGGAAGTCTCAGTTTCACCAATTACTACCCACAGGGCAAAAGGCAGGTCAATTGATCTTTCTGAGCTCCTTTTATCTTTAATTAAAAAATGGATATATAATGAATGCTCAACTGTCTTATAAGGCTACTGTGAGACACAAACATTGAAGGGCTTACTGAAACTAGGAAACTGCAGAGCTAGGATTCAGACTTAGGTTTATTACATGTATTTTTCCAATTACAGCAGCTTCATGCCTTGCAAACAATTCTAAACATGCCTAGTAAACAAAGTGCATTGTTTTCTCTTTTCTTCATCTTGAAGCAGAGTTAAGTTGATCATAATTCTCAGTTCATAGTTTATCCTAGGTGAGGTAAGGTTTCCCTCTTGTTTTATTTCACTTTATTTTAATTTTTTTCATTCCATTCCCCACTTCCTATCACCACCGGCATCTATATAAATATTATAGACATATGTTCTTAAATACGTATTTTCCTTTGTAAAATATTAAGTTTTTTGTGTATTGTGTTTTATATTCACACAAATAGTGTTGTGCCATAAATTTGTTTTGGTTCAAAAGGCACACAGATACATAAATTCACCAAGTACTGCTAGTACTTATGAGTTATTCTCGTACCATCAATGCATGGGAATTTCTACTTCCTTATAGCCTCACCAACACTTAGAATTATTGAACTTTCTGACTTTGACTCTTCCAATGGGTGTAAAATGGTAGCTCACTGATGTTTTAATATGTGATTTCCTAATTCAATGAGTTTAAGAATTTCTTCAAACTTTTTTCTAGCTATTAATGCTTCTGCTTCAAGATGCTTATTCATTATTTTTGCCCATTTTCATTATAATTCCTATACTTTTCTTGGTGAATTATAGACATTAATGTAATATTGTTTACTTGATACAATTATCTTTTCCTGGTCTCTCATCTTTCCTTTGAATTTTTTCATAGTATTTTTTATGAAATTAAATCCTAAATTTTGTTGTACTGAAATCTAACAATTTTCTTGCTTTAGGGTTTGTGTACTGGGGAGTCACATTTCAAAAGGGTTTCCATATTCCTAATTTATAAAAGTATCCCCCTAAATTTTATCCTACTAGCTATACAGCTTCAGCTAGTTCTTTAAGTCATCACAAGTCTATCTTTATGTGTGGCTCAAGGGAGAGAGATATTCAGTGTTATTTTTCTCCAAAAAATAAAGTAGTTTTCCCAGCATCATAGCACAAGTAAGAGGTCTTTTTTCCATTGATTTGTGGTGCCATCTTTATCATATTTAAAGTTTTTATATAACATGGGCCATTTTCATTCTTATTCTGTTCCACAGTTTATTTGTTCCCATACCAGTGACATTGCATATGTTAATGTCTCATACAGTAGCTCTTCCTCACCCACCCACCACTTTCACCTTCACTCTTCCTTTATTCTTTTCTCCCAAAATTGATTTAGCTATCAATGCATGGATCTTTATACTCACATATGAATTTTGATTGTATGGATTCTATATATTAATTGGAGAAACTCTGACATCAAATATTTGTGAACATGGAATATTTTTCCATTTATTTAAAATTTCCTTTATAGATACTACACACACACACATATAATATATATTATATATATATATATATATATATATATATATATATATATACACACACACACACAAAATGGTACCATGTACAATTGCAAATATATATGTACCCATATATATCCAAATATACATATATGGACATGTACTTATTTGTAATTTAACATGGTGTTATTTTCTTTTATATTTTCTAGTTGGTTATTGTTGGTTTAGAGGAATGCTGTTGATCTTTTAAAGTTTACTTTTTATCCAGCAACTTTTCTTATTTGTTCTAATAACTTGTTGATTTTGTTAGGTTTTCTATGTAGAAATATGTGCACATATGGAGAATTTTATCTCTTCACTTCCAAACCTTACACATCGTAGGTTTTAAAAATTTTCTTACAGAATCAGCTTGGACCTCCAAAACTGTGTTAAACTATTTGGTGATAGTGAGTATTCTTGTTCTTTTCTAATTTTAATGGAAACCATGTAAAATTTTTCCATTAAATATGATGCTTGCTATAGATTTTTAGTATGAGTTTTCATCTAGTTTCTGAGTTTTTAATAATAGAATCAGTATTAAACTATCAAATATATTTTTCTTCATCTAGGAAAAAATTTACATATAATCTTCCAACTCAGTGCTTTTAGTGTAGTGGAAAAAAGTGATAGATTTTTTTCTACATTGAATTGCTTGCATATATAAGAAAAACCATACTTAATCACAATATATTTTTATATATGATTTGATTTAAATAATAATTTATTTAAAATTATTGTATCTGTGTTGATAAGTAAAACATACCTTTTATTTTCTATTCTTTTTTGTTTGTTTTTTTGAATCTTTCTAGGTCCACAAAAATGAATTCATACATTTTCTATTTTAAAACTTCTGGAACAACTTGCATTAAATATCTGTTTGTTGAAAGTTTTATGAATTCACCTGTAAAACTATTTGTACTTTGGGATTATTTTGTCAGTGATACTTGGTTATTATTTTCATTTATTTAATGTTAGTGTCTATTCACATTTTCCATATCTGCTTACACCAGTTGTATACTTGTTAGTGTATGGTGTTTATAATATTCTTTTATCATTCTGATATTCTCTGATATATCTGAAGGATTTTCCATTTTTTTCTGTATTTTGTTTATTGCATCTTCTTTAGTTTTTTTCTTGATTATTGTTGCCAGAGGTTGTTTTATTTTTCTTTTTTAAAGAACCAGTTTTTGCTTTTGATAATCTTTATTTCATCTATTTCTGCTCTTTATTTTATTTATTTTAAAATATTTTTCCTTTTGGGCTTGCTCTGTTTTTCTTTATCCAACTATTTGAGTTTAACACTCAGATAATTTGCTCATTTTGATTAATGTAAATAAAATCATACATTTCCTTGCAAGTATTGCTTTAGTTATATCTGAACTAGTATTTTCCATGAAGTTTACTTCTAAATCTTTTGTAATATCTTTTATGTTTGCTCCACCAAACCAAAATTTATTTATGTGTTATATAATTTCCATATTTATGAGAAATTTCTATAGGTATCCTTTATTATTGTTATTTCATTTTCATGTTCAGAGAATATAATGACAGATGTGGGGTTTGGGGGGGAAATATTGAGGCTTTCTTTGGGGCATAATGCATGTTCAATTTTTGAGTGTTTCATGTGTTTCTGAAAAGAAAGTGTAACTTCTGCATTTTGGATATACAGTTTCCATATTTCTTGGATTGAAGTTAATCACTGTGTTATCTAAATTTTGTAAATCTATGCTTGTTTTTTGTCTGCTTAATTCAACAGTTTTTTGGAGATGGATGTTAAAATCTTTAACAATTGCTGATGTATTTCTTCCTATAATTCTGTCAGTTTTTTAATTTATATATTTGGAGGCTATATTGTAGGATGTAAATGTGTCTTTGATCATTATACTTCTATTATTAGCAGCACTTAATTTTCTTCTTTATCTTTTAGTCATTTCTTTCAGGCAATTCTATTTTGTTTCATATTAAAATTGCAGTACTGGCTTTCTTTTGGTTCACTGCTTCCTGTTACACCTTTTTCCTTCCCTTTCTTTTCAATCTTCAATCTTCTATTTCACTTTATAGACAATATGCTAGATTTGATTTTGTAATTTCAGATTGGTGAGTTTAACCCACTTATATTTATTGTAATTAATGTGATCGGGCTCTTTTGCCACTTTATTTCATATATTCTATTTATTTGAATTTTTTCTTCTTTTTTTGCTTTCCATTGTATTTATTGGATTTTCTTCTGCTGCTTTAAAAGTCATATCTTTCCAATGGCTAACCTGATTATTGAAATTCTTAGCTACATTTCTGTTTTAGTTATCAATTTCAAAACTTTTCAGTAATAATATCTACTTTCCATTAAGATGAATACTTAATCATGCTCTCAGCTCTCTTCATATCTTTACTCTCTTCCTCCAGCTCTTGCCAAGATCACATTGTTGAATTTAACACCTGGATTTTTATGGATATACTTATGCTTTTCTCTATTTTTGTGGAATCTTCATGGATCTCCTACCATGATAGTAGAGGGATGCAACAGCTATGCTACTCTGCCAGTTTTTAAGAACTATTTTAATTTCTCTCAGCATTTTCCCATAATTTGCATTTTAATTTTTCTTTCATATTTCTGGATTCTAGAAATTAATGTTGTTATCAATGTCAAATAGTGACAGCATTTGGAGAACAGTTTAAACTGTTTACAGTTTCTTAGCTATAAGGACTGCATGCTTTTGTGAGATCATAAGGTGGTATATTAGAAATAGAGGAGAAAGAAAAATTCTTCAGTAAAATTTAAATGCCTATTTTCTGTATTAAATGGTAACTATGGGAGCAAGAGGGTCATGCTAGGTCTCCTGGCTTTTCTTACTTCCTTCTCAGTAAAATCTTTGATGCTGTCTAAATAACCTACGTGTTAGATAGATAATGACCACATCAACTGTATCTCAGTCTATGACACTGAAGAGTTACTTGAATTGGTAAAATACTTATGCCAAGAAAATGCCAATAATATGATGTTTTTGCTAAAAATGTACTACGTGCTTTTGTGAAGAAAGCTGCTTTCATTTTCTCAGCTTTGAGTTAATCAAAAAGGGAAGGGAATACAGAGGAACTCTGCAAGTGAATTCTTGGAGCAGGTAGCCATGCTGATGTTGAAGTGAGTGGAGCACAAAAAGTGCCATTGGGGAATTATAGTCTTCATTTCTACTCATAGGAATTTCAGGCAACAGTGAAAACATCAGGGAATTTCTGGAGAGAATGGAGGAATCTGTGCCACTCTTGAAAAGATACCAAGTTACTTAAAATATGTTTGCTTTGGATTTTTTACATCACTTTCCTTTGAAAATTTTTATTCTGGCTTTCTTTTCTCCTTACATTTATTTTTTAAAATTCTTGGCTTTTCTGTATTTTGTTAATACAAATAATTTAAATACACCTAGGGTTGCATTGTTCTTGTTTTAGGCTAAAGTTTTAACCATTAGAATCAAGAAATACTATTCAAGAAGAGGATACTGGGGTTGAAATCAACTGATATGAAACATTTTCTTCCTTGATAACTTTATGATAGAAATGAATGAACAAAAAGTGATGGATAAAATGCCAAGGACCAGAGGTGGGGCTCCTGTGAAGGTTATGAACTGGATAATCAGGCCTTGAATAACCAAGACCTGAGCAGGCAGGAAAATTTTCTAAGGCTCAGTGTGTTACTAGCTCACAAACAGTTCTTTTAAGAAACTGTGGTAGATTTTAAATGTCTATTTTTTAAATTTATGAATTCATTGATTTTTTAGGTGTATCAAGCCTGAAGAGAAGTCTCTTGGTGTGGGATTACATGCATTTTGCACAAGGGTATTAGGTAAAAATAGTTATTTTTCCCAACATCACATCAGACCACTATTAAATACTAAGTAGATGAAATCACTCCCTCAGAGTAACAGTCTGGCAAATATCCCTTCTGCTTGTAAACAGCACTTTGTAATTAGTGTGAGAATGAAGAACAAAAAGAAATAGAGAACTTCTCTTTTTTATTTGAAAAAGACCTACATGACCTTAATTCTACTTTTCATCAATTGCTTTTCATCAATGCAATTTGAAAAGCAAAGGAACAGGAAATGCTTTGTTAAAGTATAATGTGCATGTGATTGGCCCAAAACATTGTAGAAAAAAAATGTAAAGAATCATTAATTTAGTGTTTTTCTCTACTGATGATATTTATTTTGCATTTATCCTTCAGATTACTTATTTTTTATAATCTAAAAACTTTACAGTAAAAGTAACTTCCAGTTTCTAAAAGTAAAATTTAAAGCAATAGATGTATATTTTGTTAAACTTTATTTGTTCTGCGAATAAAGTTAAAATGTTTCCAAACAAAACAATATATCCTCTTACCTTGCTAATGGATTCTTCTTTCTCCCTTTTAATTGTAGCTGGAATTCCCGCACCTATATATTTTGGAGCTTTAGTGGACTCCACATGTTTACACTGGGGTACTTTGAAATGTGGTGAGTCAGGGGCATGTAGGATATATGATTCCACCAACTTCAGGTAAAGATAATTTTTTTAATTGCTTTCTAAGCATAGACAGTGTGTAAAACGGTACCATTCATATCTAACATTTTCTTTGTCAAGGGACTAGATTACTTTTGCCTTTGTTTCCAGAATAGATAGTGGTACTGTGTCTCCAATTCTTATTTATATAGTAGAATTTTATTTCCTCAATATTTTCAAAGTACTTGATAAATATAAGCATAGGTGGCTTTCAAAAGCTTGTTCCTTAAATTGGTAGCAATCAATATATTGTTGAAGGTCATGGCTGTACAGAAGCTACCTATCTAAATTATATTACTCTCAAGTATCCCCATTTAATCCTACATCATTTCAACATCTTACTAGGTTAAATCCTTACTTCCTTTCACTATCCACTTCTGATCTCTAAAATGGTATTTTTTCTCCCTTATTAAATTTCACTGACACAATATTCTTCATGTCTCTTAAAGCTTTATTTATTTTTTTAATAACAGACCTGATTTTGAACAAACCTCGTATGATAACATTAACCTGTTTTTTAACAAAACTCTTCCATTTTTCTCTTTTTGTTTTCACATTCTTTTCCATTTGGAGACCTGGATTTTGTTTAAATTTATATTAATTTCTCCTTATGGGGCAGTAAGAAAACTCATTTTCTAAAAATGATTTAGCATTATCTAAAATAGTCTAAGGTCTTCTCTTGATCAGTAAAAGGATGTATGTCAAGAACTGTGAAGAGAGCAGACAGAATGAGATTCATGTTTTCATCAGTTCCCCTTTCCCCTAAAGTTCCACAGGGGTAATATGGAGGTGGGCACAGATACATACTGTGCATGCAGTGGGTTTGCATCACAATTGAGGAAAGCCAAGAATCCCTAGTGTAGGTTGGCCTCATCCTGCTGCTTTGATTCCTGTTGATAGTAGCTTTGATTAAATGCTATTTCAGACAAAATTATTATATTTGGTACCATCCCCTGTCAGTCAGGTGAATTAGAGTGACCAATGAAGTGTACTCATGAGAAAATTCATCAGAAACTAATACAATGCAGAAACAAGAGTTACATGTTGATGGACAATTCTTCATGGGTTCCTTGAATTCTGGCATATCTTGTCAGCAGACGCTTTTGTTCTGAACTATCTTTTCAAAGATGTTTGAACAGTAAGTGACCTTGGAAGATAAAAATGGTCTTTCCCTCTGGAGCAGAGTTTTCTGTCCAGGATGATAAAGGTAACATCTCCCTCTGGGGCAAATGTTGACAGATTTGCTTGCAACCCATTTAAATGATAGGGATTTCCTAAACTCAGGATTGCTTAGCTGTGACCCGAACCCAGTGTGTGCACAACCTGGGTCTCCTATGTCCCCACTTCGGGACTTGGGGGGTGAAAACTAACCTGAACACGAAGCTTGTGCTGATTGCTGTAAAAGTCCTTTGTCTCTGACCAAGGAGTCTTGTATCTTCTGCCAGTTTCCATGCAGCTGTGGCAGGCTAACTTGTTAGCTTAAAATCCAGGTAAGATCTAGGACTCTTTTACAGTTCTTGAGAACAGAAATACTGATTAACTTAAAAATTGGCCAAAAATGTAAGGATGATCACTTACATTTATTACCATCTAATGAAAAGTGGGGAAAGGATTAAGGAAAATTTGATGGAAGTAAGGCATAGGAAAATAAAAACACAAAAAATAATTGAAAATAAAGCCTAAATATACCAGGTTTCGCAGTAAATGTAAACCAATTGAACTTGCTTCTTAAAAGATAATGCCTTTCATATTGACGTTTTCCAAATTCCAGCTACATGTTGTTTACAAGAGACAGCCTAAAAATATAATGCAAAGAAAGGTTGAAGATAAAGGTCAGAAAATGTATACCAGACAAATATTAAATCAACCTTCTGTGGTTATATTAATGACTGTAAGACAAAGTAGAATTTAAAGTGAAAAGAATTAATAGAATTAAAGAAGGATATTACTTAATAATAAAAAAAGCACTTCACCAAAAATATATAACAATCATGAACCCATATAAATCTGTCAACATAAACTCAAATATATAAAACAAAAATTCACAAAATTACAAGAAGAAATCTACAATTAGAGTGGAAAATTTCAACACACTTCTACAAGTGAATATAAAATACAGATGAAAAATTAGTGAGAATATAGAAGATTGAACCATCCAATTGTGCAAAAATTATCTATTAGTAGATATATAGTGATTTTTTTTAACCCAACTAACAGCAACCATAGGAAAATGATGCAAACCTCATTGGAAAAGAGATTTAAAAAGAAACCCTTTTGCACGTTATTGCTGTGATACTAAGGAGGGAATAAGATACAGATACACCCAAGAACTAGACCAAGTGATCTGTTCCCTCTGTGATTATTCCCAGTATCACTATGAAAAGAACTAGGAAAGGCCTAAGAACCTGGGGGACTGGGAAAAGCAAAGGGAAAATGATCAAATTTGGAGGAGTAAATACAGAGAAACAGAACAGCAAAGAAAACCAAAATAAACAAAGAACAACAACAAAATACTCAAGAAGAGCTTGTAAACTGAAATGTTAAAATACATAAATAAATCCAACAGTAAGAAAGACAAGCACATAAACTACCAATTGAAACATTACTTTATTCCAGATTAAATTTAATCTAATGTAAGTATCTGACAAAGACTTTAAAATAAGTATGTTTAACCAGCTTGATAGGTTTAAAAATAATAAATTGATGGCATAATACCCGTTAAAAATGAATAAGAAATTATGAAAAAATTCTAGCAGAAATAAGAATATCAAAAAGAACTCTTGGAAATATTAGAGATTAAATGGATAGCACTGAAATAAAAAGAATCCTAAATACATAATAAATTTCAAGTCAACATAAGAATTGGTGAAATGGAAGAGAGTACAGAAGAATTTATCTAGAATGTAAATCAATGATTTGAACTGATTAAACGAAAATGAACTACATAAGTAATGTTAAAGACCAATTAGCAATTAAAGGCTATATCTCAGAAATTTTCTAGAACAGAGAATAGAGGAAATGGCAGAGATAAATTAAAGAATTAATGGCTTAGAATTCGTTAGAATTTAATAGAGACATACATTTTCAGATCAAAAGTGCACTTCAAATGCCTAATGGAATAAATTAAATAGACATGTCAGAGTGAAATTACAAATGCTCAAGAGAAAGAAAAAACATAAACACTACCCAGAGAAATAAACATGTGGCTTATAAAGAAATAACAATTAGACCAATAGCAGATAGGTTATCAACAACCGTAGATCCTAATATCTTTATGATCCTTATTGCTTTGGGTTTGGGTTGAAACAAAAACACAAACCAGAGAGCAAAAAATTGGCAAATGTGACTACATATAAAATTTTAAAAAGTTTTTGCAACAGAAAACTCCATAGACAGTGAAGAATGATAGAACACAAATTGGAAGCATCTGGAGCTCTCATACACTGCTGGTGGTGAATAAAAACTATTGAAAAGAACATTTGGGCAATATTTACCAAGCTGAATCCTCTAAGATGCTTACACATATTTTAAAGAAACTCTTGCTCACATGCACAAGGAGACATGGCAACAAAGGTATGTTGCAGTTTTGTTGATATTTAAAAAAAATTTGAACAAAAGCGTCCCACAGGAAAATGGATAATAAGCCGTGGTGTGTTTGTTACCGAACTCAGGTTCGTCCGCTCACCACTCAAAAGTCAACACACTGAGAGGCAGTGTCAGTAGAAAGGAAAGGTGCTTTAGTCAGAAAATCTGCCAATCGGGGGAGAACGTGGACTCGTGTCCAGAGACCAACTCCGAAGATTCTGCTTAGCCATGACAGTTTTTAAAGGAAAAAATGTGGGGGGTGGGTGGGTGGGGAGGGTGGGAAGAATCTCAGTGAATCATGGAGGCAGGAGGTTGGGTTCTGCATCATTCCCTCCGAGTGCAGACTGGCTGACTCTCTCTTCGGATGTTATCTTGCCTGAATGATCTGCCTGCAGGATTGCTAAGGGAGCTGTTGGGAGCAGAGAGCTAAACATTCTTTAACTATTTAATTCTTCACTCTTACTTCTTTTTAACTAGGAAAAGAATCAACAGGCTAGGCAAAGCATGGTGTGCGTTAAAGAAAGCGTTAGGTCAAGAGTTAGTTTCAATTGTTTAGTGATTTCGTTCCTATAATTAGGGTTTTAAAGTTAGAGGGAGACAGAAATGGGTAAACAGGAAAGAGGCAGAAGAGTTGCTTTCATGTTCATACATCACAATGTTGTTCAACAGTTAAAAATAAATGATGTAGAACTACATGTATGAGCCTAGTTTTAAAATGGTGGGCTGATAGAAAAACTTTCAAAATAAAAAAATAGTATTATGCCAATTATTTAAAATGTAAAAATATATACAATAATTGTATAAATTACGAATGGATACATGCATACTTTGTAAAGCTATAAAAATAAACTAGGAACAAAATCTATAAAATTCAACATAGTGTTACACCTGGGACAGGTTAGAATGTAGTAGGATCACAGGAATTAAATATTTTCCTTTAACCTGGTCTGAAACAAAAGTGGCAAAATTTAATCATTTAAAAAACCTGGATGGTGAGTACAAATATGCTTAACTCTTTTTTTCCTGCATTCTTGAAATGTTTCCTAATAAAAGAAAATTTTAGAAGTAGAAAATGAATATAAGGAGCAGAAATTAATAAATAGGCTACACACCATAGAGGTAACCCCCAAAAAGCTGTGCTTTCTAAAAGATTGAAATATAATAATAACAATAATCTGGAAAGGCAAATAAAGAAAGAGAAGAGGCACAAATAAACACTATTAGGAACTACAAAGGAAATATAAGTACAGATACTTAGGAATTTTATACATAATAATTTGGAAACATGTTAAATAAGAGTTTTCTAGGTAAATATGTATTACCAAATTTTATTGTAAATATATAGAAAACATGAATATTTTCATAGCCATTTAAAATATTTGAATCAGTCAAAAATTCTCATCTTCCAAAGGCATCAAGTCCAGAAGTTTTAAGGCAAGTATTACAAACCTTCAATGAACTGATGATTCCTGCATTATACAAGTTATTCCTAGAAACGGAAAAAGAGGGAAAATTTCCCAATTCATTTTACAAAGCTAGTGCAACCTCGATATTGACATTAGACAAGTTCACTATAAGGAAAAAAGTATAAGCTGATTTTACTTGTAAATATACATGCAAAAAATTAACAAATTGAATCCAATAAGGTATAAAAACTAACAAATAGAGTTTGTTATAGAATTATAATAATAATCTTGGATATTCTGCTAATTACATACAGAAAAATGATTTAGTGATATTTTACAAATTCACAACTAAAACTCTGAGCAAACTCAGAAGAGGAGAAAGAAACTTCCTTAACCCGATTAAGATCATCTAAGAAAACACAGGAGTAAATATTATAATTAGTGGTGATTCTTTGGAAGCATTCTTACTAAATATTGAAATAAAACTGCTATCCCTGTCAGTATTAAATTTAAGTTGAGGAGTCTGTTCAATGTAAAAAGATAAAATAAAAACAGTAACAAAAGGTTAGTGAAGAGGGAAATAACTTTCGATCTTCTGGATAAAAAATCCCAAAACTCATTTTAACAAACATTAGAATTCATAAGTGAGTTCATGAGGTTCATTCATAAGGTTGACATGCAAAACAATTAGCTGCTGCTCTCCTTATGAGAGTAAAATATTAATAATTAACAATATGCAAAAATATCTTTGTAAGTTTTAATATGTTTTAACTCTTTTTGATAGATACATCTACCTTGGATTGCCAGCAGCGCTAAGAGGATCAAGCTATATTCCAGCCTTTTTAATCCTCCTTATTTTGAGGAAGCATCGTCTACCAGAGAAAAATGCCTCTTCAGAAACTATGCTTGAGGCCAAGTTTACAGGGAAGGAAAATGAGGGCAAAGAGATGGATCAAAATTCCAAAGTTTTGAATGATGATGAATTGAAAACTAAACTATAATGCTCTTTTATATCATGCTTCGCAGAATTGGAGAACACACTACAACTTAATTGTTTTTAAAATCAATAGAGGTACTTACTGCAGGTAATTTTTCCTTGTCTTTAAGAACCTCAACATTTTTCTTTACTCAAGGTAAAAAAATGTTCACTGATGGTATTTCTGAGGCAACAATGGCATTTGAGATCTTCCTCAGAGGGACATTTATAAACAACCTTCAAAATAGGATATTAGAACCAGCTTTATTTTTATGTTAAATTGCTAAAACAGCAATTTCTCTTTTCACTCATGCAAAATAAGGGCATATTTCCCACATCCTTTCCAAATGATTCTAAAAATTTCCTATTAGGAAAATCTATTTAATTCCATTGAATTTCTGCTTTGATATCAGGATTATTTAGAGACTGAAATTCTTATCTTCTTATGTGAATATTTAAGTATTTTATTCAAATTTATCACTTCATGTGAAAGGAGAGTAAATCTTTTTAATCTATTTTGGAATTGTTCTTTACCTCTTCCTATTCATTCCAGACATGATTCTTTTAAAATAGATTACTCACTAATATGCCATCACTTGATTTCAATTCATTCCCTGCTTTTTGACTCATGTCATATATTTGCTCATTTTGTTCAGAGTACTGACAAACTTAATCAGGTAATTAAAAGTCATGTAGCAAAGATTGTTGGATTTTTTTTTTCAGCAATTCAAACCTGGCAACTGAACTCTCTCTTAAAAACAAATATCTAAGTCAAAGTATGAAAGGTTAATATTAGAAAAACACTAGTCCTTTTTTTCCCCAGTATTTTTAAATTAATTAATTAATTAATTTTTGGTTGCGTTGGGTCTTCGTTGCTGTGCATGGGCTTTCTCTAATTGCATCGAGCAGGGGCTACTCTTGGTTGCGGTGCGCGGGCTTTTCAGTGTGGTGGCTTCTCTTGCTGCAGAGCATGGGCTCTAGGTGCGTGGGCTTCAGTAACAGTGGCACGTGGGCTCAGTAATTATGGCTGGCGGGCTCTAAAGCGCAGGCTCAGTAGCTGTGGTGCATGGGCTTAGTTGCTCCGCGGCATGTGGGATCTTCCGGGACCAGGGCTCGAACCCGTATCCCTTGCATTGGCAGGCGGATTCTTAACCACTGTGCCACCAGGGAAGTCCCGAAAAACACTAGTCCTTAAAGGCTGTTTGTATTGCCAGATATTATCCAAAAAATCAGTTTCCCAGATTCAGGAGGCCTCCTTAGTCTAATGTTTATGTCACCCAAGGTGTCCTAAGTTAGAACACAAACACGAATTTTCTTTACATCCTCTTAGAGAATGAAGTGTTTAAAAAGTAGCTTCTGTTATGGAACTGAGGTTAATAAAATTCAAGATGTACATTTAAAAGTAAATCTACCCTTATTATTATTTTGTAGCTTAGGGATACAGTAAAAGTATGAAAGGATTTTAGAGACACAAGAGGCCTTATGGATGATATGGAGTTTCTGGTTCAAGAGAATAGAATGAACAGCCATGTTTATCTACTTCTTATTCTCCCTCCCACTGAAAGGACAGTCAGTATAGATGTAATGATAGAACTCCCTTAAGGGTGAGGAGGATGTGGAGAGGGAGGATTGGAGAAGTGGGTGTCAATATACTCTGATGATTTATGTGTCATATAAAGGGAATGGGAGTGTCTCCAGGGATAGAACAGGGTGGCAGGGGCTGTCATTCAGGATGCACTTAGAAGGAACCTGGGATGTAGGTAGGAACCTCTGAGTTGAAAGTTCAAAGAATACAAGTTAGACAGAAAATAGACCACAAGCTAGACAGGAAGTAGTCCAGTTAATTGAAGGACTGTCTACATATACTTTGCAGACCAGTATGATTTCCTGAGAATTGGATGCATCATTTAAGAAGAAAGCAACAGAGAGGACTGGGTAGAACAGGTTCAGGGGGAAGATTTAAGAGTTAAGTTCTCTGCTCACAAAGTCTGAGACTTCATCAAGACCGTGATTCAAGACAGGAACAGTGTTGACACTGGAGAGAGGAGCTAAAACCATTGGAAGTGAGGAGTTCCAACTCAGGGGAAGTGTGGCAGATGAGGGACAGTTGCGTGTTAGGATCAGATGACATGAAACTCAGAGCTGCTTTATTTGGGAAGGGAGGAAATGGGGAGAATGCTCTGGAAGCTAAAAGAGGAGCAAGGACTCACCCTATATCCAGAGAGTTGTGAGAAAAAGTCAACAGCTACCACATGAGATGCTTTTGGGGGAAGCATTGTCCTCAGGAGAAACCCAGATTTTGGTGAGGCTGCAGCCGTGAAGAGAATGCTGGTTTATGAGTTTGAGAATATGGACAGTTTTGGAGTTCCAGGGGACAAACTGAAAGGGGGCAGATTTCAAAATTGGAGTCTGAGAGAAAAAGTTGATAATTAGAGGTATATGGAAATTAGAGAATGAAAATTAGAAGAAGGGGAACGAGAGATCATCTGGAATTCTGGGACTTTTTAGGTAACTGACATAATGAGGTTAGTCCTGATAGATTTCAAGGCAGATAGTGTTGGTGACACTGTGAGTGTCAAAATTAGGAGGTGTCATGACTCATGACCCCTTGTCATGGAGGCAAACTGGAGAATCAAAATCTTACCTGAGTACCTGTGGCTCTTTCTTGACTTCTATTGATGGGTTTAAGTTGATCAGAGAAAGCTGAGTCTTAACTCTGTGCACAGTTCAACCACTTGAATACCCTCAGTGGAGCAGGGTAGGCCCAGAGAGACATGATTTTGGACCCAGTGTCTTGGGCTCACTCTTATCCCCTGCTGGGAATGATGGCATTTTACTCTAGGGTTCTCTTTTGACACTTCTTGGTGGAGGAAAGAAAATCAGAGAAAGTGAGTATTGAAGTGCTCTGTGACCTCTCCTGACCTCTGTTGTTCAAGTCCATGAGGCCTGGGGAAGTCAGTTATTTTTCTGAGCATTTGTCCTCCCTCAGGATAGGGTAGAAGTAAAGGCATAGCAGACGGAAGTAGAGGAGAGAAACAACAGGAAAACTGGTAGTGGGAAGTCTAGGATCGTTCATTGTCTTATTTAATATTGTGAGGAGTCTAAGTTTATGGAATTAGAAATGGTTTAATATATTATTTATAATTCTAAATATAACCGATATTTATGGGAACTTTAAAAATAAGTACATAGAAAAACCACAGAAATTGGGAAAAAGCATAAAGGGAAGGAGAGGAATTCTTCATATTTTATAGCATGGAGTTAAAATATATTTTAAGCTTAATAAATTCAGATAAAATTGGCAAACACATCTTATCAGAACTGCTGAGAAGTGGTTATCTCTGTAGCATTGGAAGCAGGAAGAGAAGCAAAGAACAATGCATTTGCCTTTCATTTTTGTCCCTTTTGTACTCTGATTTCTTTTCTCTTGTGCATGTAAAATACAATGAAAAAAATTTCATAAAGAATACACATCAGCAAAAACAATAAATAATAAAAGAAACAATATAGGGCATTTTACAGAAAGGGAAGAACTGAGTCCTCCAATTGTGAGATTTTCAAAGGTTCTCCAATGGGTGTTTATTTATTTACTTATTTTTTTAGTTTATTATTTTTAAACATCTTTATGGGAGTATAATTGCTTTACAATGTTGTGTTAGTTGCTGCTGTATCACAAAGTGAATCAGCTACATGTATACATATATCTCCATATCTCCTCCCTCTTGAGTCTCCCTCCCACCCTCCCTATCCCACCCCTCTAGGTGGTCACAAAGCACCGAGCTGATCTCCCTGTGCTATGCGGCTGCTTCTCACTAGCTATCTATTTTACGTTTGGTAGTGTATATATGTCCATGCCACTCTCTCACTTTGTCCAATGGATGTTTATTGAACAATTTTTTTCTCATTTCTGTCCTTGGTTCTAGAGGATATGTGTCTTGGTGTGTGTATGTAAGGAAGGTGGTGATGAGCTAAGTTGTAGGCTGTAAAATTCAAGTGGGTGTCATTTTATTAGGGTGAATAAATATACACAGAAAACAATGACAGAACGACAAATAACAGCACAAGGTAATTTCAAACCCTATGGACATATGGTGAGTCACTAAGTAATCAGAGTTTTTTGCAAAAACTTCCCATTCTGTTTTTGGGAAACACTGCAGAAGCATGCTAATTGGTAAGAGATTTCTTTCCAAAAGAAGAAGACAAATCTTTCTAGGAAGACATTTTGCCCTTTTTCCTTCTTCCTTCTGGAACTGAAGATATTAGGCCTCAAGGAGGAGCAAGAAGCCATCTTGCCACCAAGAGGCAAAAGCATAGGGATGAAAGATGATGAAACATGGTGTTGCAGGAAGACAGGGAGAGCCCGGCTACCAGCAGGGGCAGGGCTGAGTTTTGCGGGCTTTTAAGTTTACCAAATTTGAGAGGAAGGCCTATAAAAAATTTCAAAATGATGAACACAAAATAAAATTAAAAGTGATAATT
The DNA here is from genome assembly GCF_965194805.1 of Balaenoptera borealis. NCBI lineage: Eukaryota > Metazoa > Chordata > Mammalia > Artiodactyla > Balaenopteridae > Balaenoptera > Balaenoptera borealis. The sequence goes on along the minus strand of NC_138870.1, from coordinate 18,085,154 downwards.
TACTTAGAATGAGAACAAAAAATCACAACAGGTTCCATGTGATATGCTTCCAGACATGATCATGATTTTTTTTTAAAAAAAGCCCTACTGCAAACATTAGAGTTTAATGGGAAATTTAATTTTCATAAAGCTTTCCTGCTGATGTTGGGAGTGAGAAGGAAATGGCTACTGTTGCCATTTCTATTCAACATTATGTCCTAGCCATGGAAATGGGAAGAAAAAGAAAATTTGTAAGGATAAGAAAAGAAACAAAAAATAAAACTATCATTGACATGTTTGTATTGCAGAAAATCCACAAGTTACTATAGATGAGCTATGAACGTGATTAAGTGAATTTTAACAAAGTTCACTGGTTACAAGGGCAATCCACAAAATCAAATGCAGTTGTTCATATATCAATAGCAATTAGGAAATGATATTAGTAAAGCATATTATTTAGTGTAGCATCAAAAAAAACACAAAAAACAAAAAATAAAACCACATTGAAATCCTAGCAATAAATCTTATAACTGGTGTCTAAGACCTCTATCCCCAATACTACAAAGCAGTATTCAGAGAAACTAAGACCTACATCATGTTCATTTATTGAAAGATTTAATATTTTAAGGATGTCGGTTCTCCCAAATTTTATCTATAAGTTCAGTGAAATCTCAAACAAAATCCCAGTACTTTCTGAAATGTGGATATTGACAAGATTAATTTGGCCTTTACGTGGAAATGTAAAGGGCCAAGGAGAAATCAAAGCAATCTTGAAGGCTAAAGTTGGAGAAGCCCAGCATCAGATATTAAGACCTGTAAAGCTAAAGGAATTAAGCCAGTGTGATATTGACGCCAGTCTCCCATCCCTGGTGCCACTCTCTTCCTTGCAGAGACCTTCTTCACCCCACGCAGAGTCCAACACCATGCGGTGCTGGGTTGCTTTTTTCCTACCTGGAAACCCTTCTCACCCTATTCAGGTCCCAACACCTCACATCCGGCCTTCATTCTGCTCTCCCCCACAGTGATGTCTTCTTCACCCTATTCAGGTCTGACACCCATGGCAGGGTGCCCCATGTGTGATGTCCCCCTTATACTCCTGTGATGGTTGGTGCTATGTGTCAACTTGGCTGGGACACAGTATCCAGATATTTGGTCAAACATTATTCTAGATGTTTCTGTGAAGGTCTTTTTTAGATGAAATTAACATTTAAATCAGTAGACTTTGAGTAAAGCAGATTACCTTCCATAGTGTGGGTGGGCCTCACCCAATCAGTCGAAAGCCTTAATAAAAAAAGACTGACTTCCCCTGAGGAAGAAGAAATTCTCCCAGCAGACTGCCTCTGGACTCAAACTGCATCATCAACCCTTCCCTGGGTCTCTAGGCTACCCCCTACTACCTATCTATCTATCTATCTATCATCTATCTCCTCTTGGTTTTGTTTCTCTGGAAAACCCGACTAATAGACCCTTCCTTGGATTCTGACACCTATGCTGGACTATCCCTCTTATGGACACTCTCCTAACACTGTTTGGACTCTTGGGCTCTTACACCCACTCAGGTCCCTGTAGTTCCCCTTAAACAGCTTTCCTCCACCCGCACCTACCTACATACCTACTTTCTTGGCCCCATCTAATGGCTCAGGATTGAATTATTCTGGAAGGAAAAGGACAAGAGAAAGGAAGGGAAAGAAAAGAGAAGACCAGGAAAGGATGAAGGGGAAGAAAACAATTGAATATTTGATAAATTTTAGAAAGTGAGTATTATGTTGGATGTTATGTATCCAGAGAGTAGATGCATATTGCCAAGTGTATTTTACACTAAGCTCACCTATGTCTAGGTCGAGATTAATAAGTGCTATTACACAGCATTGTAGCCTTGAAATTTATGTTGATTTCCTATTACCTCCTGCTCTAGGATGAATAGAAACAAAGAGCTTCTTTTATTGATTGTATATTTAAAATGCTTTTGCATTTGTTCAACCACATAGCAGGCATAAGAAATCTTGGAAGTGATTTTAAAATTTATGAACGATGTATCTAATTTTTAAATTTATTACTCAACAGATTTGTGGATCCAACAAACAACTGCCTGAGTAGATTATTTTTATGTTTTTAAACAAAGCACTTACTTTCCTTTTAACTGTTCTCAAATTTATAGCCTGATATATATGTATATGACTTATATATGTGACTCATACAGGACACAAATTATAGAAATGGCCCAAGCAGTACTCAGAGCTTTATTATAAACAAAGCTATTGAAGTAAAGCCTGGCAAAACAAAATATGAAACTTTTCTTGCAATCAGCCCTAAGAAAAATTCAAGCAAATGTTACTTTAAAATAAAATGGAATAAAATAAAAAGGAAATCACAAGCCTCTTCAAGCCCTCAGATGTCTGTAACTCCTATCTGTATGGCTGTTAGCATAACTGATACCATCTTGAGCACTAATAGTTTCTCCTGTCCTTCTGCTGACTCTACCCAGGAGTGGACTGTACAGTAAATCACTTCTCTGTCATGAGGGGATTCACGGTGAATAGATACTGTTTAATAATCATTAGGAACAGGTAGCCTGTATGCTCTGTTAGTCCCCAGTGATGAAAACCTTCCCTGACATATTCTCAGCATTCACAAGACTAGTTACCCATTCATAAATCTTGACTTAGGAACGCCCGTCCTCTTCCAAGCAACTACCCCATTCCCTAATTAACTAAAATCATCCCAGTGGCCCCTTGGCAGTGTGAGTGCAGCTGTGAATGCTTCTGGATCATTGTCTGCCCAATCCCATCGTGTGAATGTCACCCTATAATAAACTGATCCATTGATTATATGGATCTGCCTGCCTTGTTTTTCAGTTTCAAGATGCCTTCTCAGTTCAGTGGGCATTTTTCATTCCTTCCATCCTCCAACACTGTTGAAGTCAATTTCTAAATAAAATAATAACTTAACATATCCTAATGATATATCAAGCTTGGTAGATTCAAAAGACATCCTTCACGCATTCAGAAAGATACATGCACCCCAACATCCAGAGCAGCATTATTCACAATAGCCAGAATATGGAAACAACCTAAGTGTTTATGAATGAATAAAGAAGAGGTGGTATATATATATATACACACACACACACACATATACACAATGGAATATTTTTCGACCATAAAAAAAGAATGAAATCTTGCCATTTGTGACAACATGGATGGGTCTGGAAGGTATATTATGCTTAGTGAAATAACTCAGATAGAGAGAGATAAATATTGTATGTTTTTCCTTATGTGAGGAATCTAAAAATAAAACAAGTGAATGAATATAACAAAACAGAAACAAGCTCACAGATACAGAGAACAAACTGGTGGTTACCACAGGAGAGAGAGGTGGGGGGAGGAGCAAAATAGGGGAAGGGGATTAAGAGGTACAAACTGCCAGTTATAAAATAAATAAGTCACGAGGATGTAGAGTACAGGGAATATAATAAATATTTTATAATAACTTTGTATGGTGTGTAATCTATAAAAATATCAAATCACTATGTTGTACACCTGAAAGTAATATAATATTGTAAGTCAACTATACTTCAATAAAAAAATACATCCTTCACCAATATCATTTCTGATAACTAAACGAAATGACAGCAATAGAAATTATGAAAGGAGGGGAAGAGAGAGAGATTCTTCCCATCAGTAAAGATATACTGTGCTGAGTTTCTTAGAATGGTTAGTATGGGGGAAGACATATTTAAGTGGCTTTAATATGTGTGGAAAACCTCATTCTTTTCATAACTCTGCATGTTTCCTTATGACCTGGGAGAAAAATCCCTTGCAGACCCAGCATAGTATACACCTAATAACGTCTAGCAAATTCGCCACATTGGAAATATTCTTGTAGTCATCCCAAATACCAGATGTATTTGCAAGATTATACCTTTTCTTCCACCTTTATTCTTAATGGCATTATTTGTTATTTTCTTATCAGTTGTCTAGAGACTTTATATTAATGGACAGATCATAAGAATATGGGAGATATTGCTGGGTGAACATCGCTAGAACTCTTTATGCACAGGTGCTAGGGATAAATCTTTGGGTAAAAAATCCAGCGTAACAAAACCAGACTCACTATTTTAAAAAAATTTCCAGTCAGTCTTAAAAAAATTCAACTGAGAAGATAGAAGGAACTCAATAGAAACAAAATAAAAGCCGTCTTGCCTGATGACTTGGCCCTGTGGAATGAGTGAGTTTAGGAAAGGTCTATTTCAGAATGATAGCTGTACTTAGAATTGTTTACCAAATAGATAATTTCCTAGTTATTGGAGAATCTATTGACTAGCATCAGGTGAGGGAAAGGAAGAGAGGTACTCTCATATAATTCAAATAGGTCTTGAAAATTCCTAAAGTTAACTGAAACACACTTTCCTTTACATCAAGGGAATGAAAGTGAGACTTCTGGTTTCAGCTCAGACATTCAGAGAGCAGGAAGCAGTATTGCCTCCATACTCCTATAATAAGAGAAAGCTGGAAAAAATGTAAATTACAACTTTTCTTGAACCCATCAGTGAGCTGAGGTCAGTGGATAAACAGCTAACTGGATAGCTAGAGTCAGGATCCCGCAGGGAGAAGCAGGATTTGAACATTTACTGACTTGGGGCAGAAACCACTTAATACCAAATAAGTCACTACAAGATTCAGATAGAAATTTTTAATGAGTTGCTAAAGACCAAGTGTAGGTTGGCATGAGAAAGTGAAGCCCCTGAAGGTGGCCAACAGAAGGTGGGTCACACCTCTTGCAGCTGATTCCTCCAGAACCTCAACCAGCCATTCGGGGGAGGTTAGAGAGGACACCAGGGGTGCCAGCTGGGGCAGAACAGCAGCTCCTTTTCCCATTCTGCTCAGACCAGTCTCCCCTTTCTCCTCTAAGGAATGGAAGCTTTTCTCTTCAGTGGGGATGGTCAACAAAAACTGTAGCTTGAGGGTGCTGGTGAAAACTCCTACAGCTGGGAATGGAAGCAGGAAGAAAAGCTCCACTCCTGAGAGAGGGGCACGTCACCCCTAGACCCTGGTTTACCCAGTCTGCCTGTCTCCCTCCTCCATACCCACGTCCACCCATGGTAACAAGCATACAGGGACTTCCCTGGTGGCACAGTGGTTAAGAATCCGCCTGCCAAGGCAGGGGACACGGGTTTGAGCCCTTGTCCGGGAAGATCCCACATGCCGCAGAGCAACTAAGCCCGTGCGCCACAACTACTGAGCCCACGTACAGCAACTACTGAAGCCCACGCGCCTGGAGCCCGTGCTCTGCAACGAGAAACCACCTCAATGAGAAGCCGGTGCACCTCAATGAAGAGTAGCCCCTGCTCGCCACAACTAGAGAAAGCCTGCGAGCAGCAATGAAGACCCAACACAGCCAAAACTAAATAAATAAATTTAAAATATATATATATATTAAAAAAAACCAAGCATACAGTAAAAATAAAAGTTGTATATATTGGGGAGAGTGGCAAGAGACAGATTGTTTGTGGGTAACAGGGCAAAGGGAGAACCAAATCCACATGGGGAGTAGACCCTAAATACAAGGTTTCCCTAGAGGAATTTGAAGCCCTTGATGCATTGAGGGTAACCATAGCAACAACAAACTTCAAACCCAGCCCCACTCCTGATAGAAGCCCCATGCTACAGGCCTAGTAGAAGGAAAGATGTGCTCATCTCCAAGTAGGAAAAATATTTACCTCCGTATCACCTGTCCTATACTACATTTATGACCTTCAACAAAAAATTATGACATAAAAAGGTAATAAAAAACACAATCTGAATAGGCAAAGCAATCATCCGAACCAAACTCAGATATAAAACAGAGTATAGACATATTATTAGAATTATTAAACAAATGAAGGCTTTTTAAAGATGAATGTGACTCAAAGGAACATTTTTACAGAGGGTTTAAATGTATAGAATCATTATTGGTAAGATCAGTCTTAAACAAAATGGGGAATAGACAAAAGATTTTTGGTGCTAATCATCTCACTTTTCTGTTACCTTTGCTTTTGCTTTCTGAATATGTTCATTGTTTTCCATTTCCACTCCTTTCAAAAACCTATTGCTTTAAAATGATTGGAATCTCACTTCTACTGTGAAGCACCTAATAAATATATGATCTCTTCCAATTTAAACAAAGTCTCAATTCAAAGGTATAAGCTTCTAAGGATAGAACTTGAAACAGCCTCGAACTTAACAATGGAGACTGGTTGGGAGTCAGAGGTATGTCTGTGGGTTTTTGTTGTTGTTGTTTTTTAGTGATAATTTTTAAATTTCTACCTTTCAACTACTTCTACCGACACTCCTTTTACAAAACATTTTAGTCTTATAAACTATGGCAGTCAGGTTTGGAGTTGGTGTTGGGGAAATCACACTGCTTGTCTAATCATCTTCTCATCAGGTTAGTTCTTGGTTTCCAGGTGGTGAGGAAGTCTACTTAGGAAGGGTAGAAGGCACACAAGAGGAAAGTGACAATGGCCACTGCCAAATTTGTTGTGATAAATTCTCAATACTTTTTTTTGGAGGGGGTAAAATCTCCAGAAATATATATGTTGAAATTGAAACAGAGAGACTAGCATGGTCCCTATGAATAAGACACATGAACATTTTTTATTCTATTATAGTATTGATTACAGTGTATATTATCCTACATTTATATGCCTATTCTCCACCTCAGTTGTGGGCTCCCAAAGGGCCAAGATTCTATTTCATAAATGTTTTTATCTCTGTGCTTAGCATGTAGATGGCAGTCAAAAACCACTTTTTTGACATTACAAAAATTTTTTTTTGTTGAAAGATATTAAAGAAAATCTTCAAAACATCAGAAATCATCACTCCCTATCCAATGACTTAATACAGCTATTTTTATTTTTGCACATTGTTTTTAGTTCTTATTTATAACATTCATGTGACTGGCATTTTTGGAGTTCATTTATTCATTCATTCATTCATTCTTTCAAAAATAATTGATAAAGCACCTATTTGTCTGGCGCCAAGCTAGATCCTGGGAATAAAATAAGTAGGTAAAATGAGTTCACTTCCTACCTTCCTAGAGCTTATGACTAGTGGGGGAGACAGACAGTTATTAAATAATCATAATAAATGTAAAATTACCATTTTGATAAGTGCTGCATTACTACAAATATATTGGAAAAATTCTCACCAATGAAGAAGTCTGAGACATTGAAGGAATGGTGATTAAGCTTAGATCTGAATGCTGAGAAGCAGTTACATGGAAAAAAAGAGTATTTCAGGAGAGAGAAACATCATGATCAAAGACCCCATTTCATGAAAATGGAAGGGAGTGTGAAGACATGGTGTAAATAAGGAGACCTCAGTCTGGATACTCAAGTCTTTCTTCAGAGCAGGAAGGCATTCTTCCACTAAATCTCTGACTAATGCTTCCAACTCTGATTAATTAAGCATTAATCTCTGATTAATGCTTCCTACTCTGATTTCTTCCTCAAAAATAGATTTCTTAGGTTGATGTTTTAGTTTGTCCTCTAGGTCACCTACCTTTCTTTCACAAATTGCTTCTTCACCTTTTTCTTCCACATTTTCATAGATTTTTCAAAAGTATCTTCTTTAACATGGATTTGGGTTTTTGGCCATTGTTTTCTTTCAATTTTATCCAATGCATATTTTAACTACACTCTTGCATTATTTTGCTTCCTTGAAAATCTTACTTATCATATTCTTATCTCTGTTGAATTTTTTCCCCTAGGATCTGTATTCATGTTTAATAAATGCCATTGAATTAAATATTAATATTTATTCTGGATTGCTGGTTCTGAAGTAGATCAAATAATCTACTGTATATGTGTTAATGTTCCTTTCCTTCACTGTACATATCAAATATAAATATAAATTTATTCTTTTAATTTATATAACTTTATAACATTTTATACTTTAATCTTGTTAATGTTCTTCTTCCCCTTTAAAGTGTAAGCTCATCAAGAAAAAAAACGGAGAAGACTCAAATCAATAGAATTAGAAATGAAAAAGGAGAAGTAACAACTGACACTGCAGAAATACAAATGATTATGAGAGATTACTACAAGCAACTCTATGCCAATAAAATGGACAATCTGGAAGAAATGGACAAATTCTTAGAAATGCACAACCTTCTGAGACTGAACCAGGAAGAATTGGAAATATGAACAGACCAATCACAAGCACTGAAATTGAAACTGTGATTAAAATTCTTCCAACAAACAAAAGCCAAGGACCAGATGGCTTCACAGGCGAATTCTATCACACATTTAGAGAAAAGTTAACACCTATTCTTCTCAAACTCTTCCAAAATATAGCAGAGGGAGGAACACTCCCAAACTCATTCTATGAGGCCACCGTCACCCTGATACCAAAACCAGACAAAGATGTCACAAAGAAAGAAAACTACAGGCCAATATCACTGATGAACACAGATGCAAAAATCCTCAACAAAATACCAGCAAACAGAATCCAACAGCACATTAAAAGGATCATACACCATGATCAAGTGGGGTTTATCCCAGGAATGCAAGGACTCTTCAATATATGCAAATCAATCAATGTGATACACCATATTAACAAACTGAAGTAGAAAAACCATATGGTCATCTCAATAGATGCAGAGAAAGCTTTTGACAAAATTCAACACTCATTTATGATAAAAACCCTCCAGAAAGTAGGCATAGAGGGAACTTTCCTCAACATAATAAAGGCCATATATGACAAACCCACAGCCAACATCATCCTCAATGGTGAAAAACTGAAATCATTTCCACTAAGATCAAGAACAAGACAAGGTTGCCACTCTCACCACTATTATTCAACATAGTTTTGGAAGTTTTAGCCACAGTAATCAGAGAAGAAAAAGAAATAAAAGGAATCCAAATCGGAAAAGAGGAAGTAAAGCTGTCACTGTTTGCAGATGACATGATACTATACATAGAGAATCCTAAAGATGCTACCAGAAAACTACTAGAGCTAATCAATGAATTTGGTACAGTAGCAGGATACAAAATTAATGCACAGAAATCTCTTGCATTCCTATACACTAATGACAAAAAATCTGCAAGTGAAATTAAGAAAACACTCCCATTTACCATTGCAACAAAAAGAATAAAAAATCTAGGAATAAACCTACCTAAGGAGACAAAAGACCTGTATGCAGAAAATTATAAGACACTGAAGAAAGAAATTAAAGATGATACAAATAGATGGAGAGATATACCATGTTCTTGGATTGGAAGAATCTACATTGTGAAAATGACTATACTACACAAAACAATCTACAGATACAATGCAATCCCTATCAAGCTACCAATGGCATTTTTCACAGAACTAGAACAAAAAATTTCACAATTTGTATGGAAACACAAAAGACCCCAATAGCCAAAGCAATCTTGAGAAAGAAAAAGGGAGCTGGAGGAATCTATACTACAAAGCGAAAGTAGTCAAGACAGTATGGAACTGGCACAAAAACAGAAATATAGATCAGTGGAGCAGGATAGAAAGCCCAGAGATAAACCCACACACATATGGTCACCTTATCTTTGATAAAGGAGGCAAGAATATACAATGGAGAAAGACAGCCTCTTCAATAAGTGGTGCTGGGATAACCGGACAGCCACATATAAAAGAATGAAATTAGAACACTCCCTAACACCATACACAAAAATAAACTCAAAATGGATTAAAGACCTAAATGTAAGGCCAGACACTATAAAACTCTTAGAGGAAAACATAGGCAGAACACTCTATGACATAAATCACAGGAAGATCCTTTTTGACCCACCTCTTACAGAAATGGAAATAAAAACAAAATAAACAAATGGGACCTAATGAAATTTAAAACCTTTAGCACAGCAAAGGAAACCATAAACAAGACAAAAGACAACCCTCAGAATGGGAGAAAATATTTGCAAATGAAGCAACTGACAAAGGATTAATCTCCAAAATTTACAAGCAGCTCATGCAGCTCAATATCAAAGAAACAAACAACCCAAATCAAAAATGGGCAGAAGACCTAAATAGACATTTCTCCAAAGAAGATATACAGATTGTCAACAAACACATGAAAGAATGCTTAACATCATTAATCATTAGAGAAATGCAAATCAAAACTACAATGAGATATCATCTCACACCTGTCAGAATGGCCATCATCAAAAAATCTACAAACGGGGAGGAGCTTCAAGATGGTGGAAGAGTAAGACGCTGAGATCACCTTCCTCTCCACAAATACATTAGAAATACATCTACATGTGGAACAGCTCCTACAAAACACCTACTGAACGCTGGCAGAAGACCTCAGACCTCCCAAAAGGTAAGAAACTCCCCACATACCTGGGTAGGGCAAAAGAAAAAAGAAATAACAGAGACAAAAGAATAGGGACGGGACTGCACCTCGGGGAGGGAGCTGTGAAGGAGGAAAGGTGTCCACACACTAGGAGCCCCTTCGTGGGCAGAGACTGTGGGTGGCGGAGGTGGGAAGCTTCGGGGCCACGGAGGAGAGCGCAGCCACAGGGGTGCGGAGGGCAAAGCGGAGAGGTTCCCGCACGGAGGAGCGGCGCCGACCAGCACTCACCAGCCCGAGAGGCTTGTCTGCTCACCCGCCGGGGCGGGCGGGGCTGGGAGCTGAGGCTCGGGCTTCGGTCGGATCGCAGGGAGAGGACTGGGGTTGGCGGCTTGAACACAGCCTGAAGGGGTTATTGCACCACAGCTAGCTGGGAGGGAGTCTGGGAAAAGGTCTGGAGCTGCTGAAGAGACAAGAGACTTTCTCTTGCCTCTTTGTTTCCTGGTGCACGAGGAGAGGGGATTCAGAGCGCCGCTTAAAGGAGCCCCAGAGATGGGCGCGAGCCGCGGCTAACAGCGCGGACCCCAGAGACGGACATGAGACGCTAAGGCTGCTGCTGCCGCCACCAAGAAGCCTGTGTGCGAGCACAGGTCACTCTCCACACCGCCCCTCCCGGGAGCCCGTGCAGCCCGCCACTGCCAGCCTCCCGTGAGCCGGGGACAACTTCCCCGGGAGAACACACGGTGCGCCTCAGGCTGGTGCAACGTCACGCCGGCCTCTGCTGCTGCAGGCTCGCCCCGCCTCCTCTGTACCCCTCCCTCCCCCCGGCCTGAGTGAGCCAGAGCCCCCGAAGCAGCTGCTCCTTTAACCCCGTCCTGTCTGGGCAGGAACAGACGCCCTCAGGCGACCTACACGCAGAGGCGGGGCTAAATCCAAAGCTGAACCCCGGGAGCTGTGCGAACAAAGAAGAGAAAGGGAAATTTCTCCCAGCAGCCTCAGAAGCAGCGGATTAAAGCTCCACAAACAACTTGATGTACCTGCATCTGTGGAATACCTGAATAGACAACGAATCATCCCAAATTGAGGAGGTGGACTTTGGGAGCAAGATATATTATTTTTTCCCCTTTTCCTCTTTTTGTGAGTGTGTATGTGTATGCTTCTGTCTATATAGCTTTGCTTTTATCATTTGTCCTAGGATTCTGTCCATCTGTTATTTTTTTGTTTTTTTTTACTTTAAAAATTTTTTTCTTAATATTTATTTTTTATTTTAATAACTTTATTTTATTTTATTTCACTTTATTTTATTTTATCCTCTTTCTTTCTTTCTATTTTTTCTCCCTTTTATTCTGAGCCGTGTGGATGACAGGCTCTTGGTGCTCCAGCCAGGCATCAGGGCTGTGCTTCTGAGGTGGGAGAGCCAACTTCAGGACACTGGTCCACAAGAGACCTCCCAGCTCCACGTAATATCAAATGGTGAAAATCTCCCAGAGATCTCCATCTCAATGCCAAGACCCAGCTTCACTCAACAACCAGCAAGCTACAGTGCTGGACACCCTATGCCAAACAACTAGCAAGACAGGAACACAGCCCCATCCATTAGCAGAGAGGCTGCCTAAAATCATATAAGGCCACAGACACCCCAAAACACACCACCAGACGTGGTCCTGCCCATCAGAAAGACAAGATCCAGCCTCATCCACCGGAACACAGGCACTATTCCCCTCCACCAGGAACCCTACACAACCCACTGAACAAACCTTAGCTGCTGGGGACAGACACAAAAAACAATGGGAACCACGAACCTGCAGTCTGCAAAAAGGAGACCCCAAAGACAGTAAGTTAAGCAAAATGAGAAGACAGTGAAACACACAGCAGATGAAGGAGCAAGGTAAAAACCCAGCAGACTTAACAAATGAAGAGGAAATAGGCAGTCTACCTGAAAAAGAGTTCAGAGTAATGATAGTAAAGATGATCCAAAATCTTGCAAATAGAATAGATAAAATATAAGAAACGTTTAACAAGGATCTAGAACTAAAGAGCAAACAAACAATGATGAACAACACAATAAATGAAGTTTAAAATTCTCTAGAAGGGATCAATAGGAGAATAACTGAGGCAGAAGAACGGATAAGTGACCTGGAAGATAAAATAGTGGAAATAACTACTGCAGAGCAGAATAAAGAAAAAAGAGTGAAAAGAATTGAGGACAGTCTCAGAGACTTCTGGGACAACATTAAACGCACCAACATTTGAATTATAGGGGTCCCAGAAGAAGAAGAGAAAAAGAAAGGGGATGAGAAAATATTTGAAGAGATTATAGTTGAAAACTTCCCTAATATGGGAAAGGAAATAGTCAAACAAGTCCAGGAGGCACAGAGAGTCCCATACAGGATAAATCCAAGGAGAAAATGCCAAGACACATATTAATCAAACTATCAAAAATTAAATACAAAGAAAAAATATTAAAAGCAACAAGGGAAAAACAACAAATAACACACAAGGGAATCCCCATAAGCTTAACATCTGATCTTTCAGCAGACACTCTGCAAGCCAGAAGGGAGTGGCAGGACATATTTAAAGTGATGAAGGAGAAAAACCTACAACCAAGATTACTCTACACAGCAAGGATCTCATTCAGATTTCATGGAGAAATTAAAACCTTTACAGACAAGCAAAGGCTAAGAGAATTCAGCACCACCAAACCAGCTTTACAACAAATGCTAAAGGAACTTCTCTAGGCAGGAAACACAAGAGAAGGAAAAGACCTGCAATAACAAAGCCAAAACAATTAAGAAACTGGGAGTAGGAACATACATATCGATAATTACCTTAAATGTAAATGGATTAAATGCTCCAACCAAAAGACATAGAGTGGCTGAATGCATACAAAAACAAGACCCGTATATATGCTGGAGAGGGTGGAGGAAAGGGAACCCTCTTGCACTGTTGGTGGGAATGTAAATTGATACAGCCACTATGGAGAACAGTATGGAGGTTCCTCAAAAAACTAAAAATAGAACTACCATATGACCCAGCAATCCCACTACTGGGCATATACCCTGAGAAAACCATAATTCAAAAAGAGTCATGTACCACAATGTTCATTGCAGCTCTATTTACAATAACCAGGACATGGAAGCAACCTAAGTGTCCATCAACAGATGAATGGATAAAGAAGATGTGGCACATATGTACAATGGAATATTACTCAGCCATAAAAAGAAATGAAATTGAGTTATTTGTAGTGAGGTTGATGGACCTAGAGTCTGTCATACAGAGTGAAGTAAGTCAGAAAGAGAAAAACAAATGCTGTATGCTAACACATATATATGGAATCTAAAAAAAAAAGGTCCTGAAGAACCTAGGGGTAAGACGGGAATAAAGACACAGACCTACTAGAGAATGGACTTGAGGATAGGGGGAGGGGGAAGGGTAAGCTGGGACAAAGTGAGAGAGTGGCATGGACATATATACACTACCAAACGTAAAATAGATAGCTAGTGGGAAGCAGCCGCATAGCACAGGGAGATCAGCTCAGTGCTTTGTGACCGTCTAGAGGGGTGGGATAAGGAGGGTGGGAGGGAGGGAGATGCAAGAGGGAAGAGATATGGGGACATACGTATATGTATAATTGATTCCCTTTGTTATAAAACAGAAACTAACACACCATTGTAAAGCAATCATACTGCAATAAAGATGTTTAAAAAAAAAAGTGTAAGCTCCATGAAATAGTGTAATTCTTTGTTTTTGTTTACTGTTATATTTCATTTTACCTGTCAGATTTTTGACATTCGATAATTGGTAAAGAAATAAATATTCAAGATAGTGCCTTTATTTTCTTTGCAATGTTTTAAAACACAACTCTGTAATTTTCTGTCTCTTTTTTTAATGATACAAGATCCCATCAGACCTGTCACATAGTAACCAGCTGTGGGTGATTTTTCAAATTTCTGCTTTTGTGATTAATGAATCTTTTCTCAGGTTTACTGTTTGAGAATAGGTTAATATATATTCCGTGTAATTCCGAGATTCTAGCAAGCATTCATGTTGTGTGACTTTGGTATACTCAGGAACATCTTCTCCTGTCACGTGGCTTGTTTTTTGTATCTCTTTATCAAGGGCTCTATGTGAATTTTTTTTTTTTAAAGGCGATGTCCTGGCTGTATCACAAATGTTTTGAATCAGAATCTCATGTGGGTGTATGATTGTGGTTTCTTTTTAAAGAATGTTTCACAGGTGATTCTGATGACCCGCATTTTTTTTTTTTTTTTTTTTTTTTTTGCTATTCAGAATAAAAACTACAACTTCTAGCATTCACTATAATAAAGCTGCCATCACTAGCGAATTCAGTATTCAAATATTTGTTCTCATTCACTCTACTTCTTGTCCTACTTGTGAGGGTGTGAAAGATCTCTGTGCACCAAACACAAACACACAAAAAGCCATGCAATTGAGAGACAGTTGGTAAATTTGGTGCAGACTCCATTTCTGCCAGAGAGCAGGCAAACAAAATGAAGACATCTTTTAAATGGGCTTTGCTTTCTCAAGTTAATGTCAGCGTTTCTTAATCCATTTCCATGGGCTTGAAAGAAACTTAACACATTCTGTAATATGTTGTCTGACAATTGCAGCTTGGAAATTTTCGATTAGTTCTATTTCTTCAGCAGTATTTTAATGAGAGGTTGGAAGATGTATCAAGTGCTGATAGTCAAATTAGAAATTAATAAGGTCTGGGAAATATATGACTTAATACATGAATGACAGATGTCATGACAGCATAAGCTCTCCATCATACTAGACTTTAGGCTTGAGTAACATGGTCCGAATTGGTTTTGGTTCTTGTTTTAAAAAGAAAGGTATTAAGCTTTTCTTCTTATTTAGACTATTAATTTCTCTCTTCCTTTTTCACCTCTACCTATTTTCTAGTCACTGGTTTTATTGCATTACAATTACCTGAGCAAATACTTTTTCTTCTATTACATATTAACCATACCTTTCACTTTAAATTTGTATGGATCATATATTCTAATCTTAACCACAAATGCATAGCCACACCTTAACAGTGAGTGAGTACTCCCATTTTTTTCCCATTTATAGTTTGTTCCATTGTCATAAATTCATAGGTGATTCATTGTTCCATCATTAGTATAGAATGTGAAAATTGTCAGTGAAAGGACCAGGAACTGCTCAAAAATAACATCCTACTCAATTAATACAATGTTAGTTGAAAACACAGCGGCAGAAGAATTTTTTTCTCCCCTTAAATATGTGTTTCACGGTCCACTCCGGCATCACTACTTAACGGTTCTAAGTTCGCTTCGTTCACGGATTTTCTTTCATTTTCTGATGCCTTGATATCTTTTCCTTGATATTTTTTCTTCATAACAGAAATTAATACAACATATAAAACAAGGGCTGGGAGTTTTAAGCTTGTAGTCAAGCCAAAGAAAGTATTTCTGTGAAAAGAGAAAAAAAGTCAGTTTTTACTTGGAATTGGGTAAAACACTTTACAGTGTTGTTCTTCAGTATGCAGAAGGCTTTAAAAAAATGTTTGAAATCTTACATAAAAATATTGAAGTAGCAATTTCAGTGATTCTTTTGATTGGAGCATAAGAAGTTTGTGATTATTTTTAAAGGACTATTAACCCACAGAAACTAAGGATGGTTCATGATCTGCGCAAGTGCTATCCGTAAAATAACGTATATTTGGAATGTTCAACTTTCTCAGAGACAGGTTAGTTCATGTGTAATGAGAACAGATTATAAAGGAAATGAACTGCCTGTGAGATAATCAGATTGAATCCATTTATATTGAACCAGGAGCCAATGTTTACCTTATAGGCTTGCTGTCTACGAAGCCCTGCCCTGTGGTCTACTGAAAATTTTTCACAAAGTCACATACAATTACCTAGTACACGTGGTCTATTCCAGGGATTCTCAACTTTGATTGAACATTAGAATCACCTAAGGAGATCTTAAAACTCCCATTCCCCAGGCCACATCCCCTGACCAATTACATCAAAATTGAAATAAGTACTTCAAAATAGAAATTAGCAATTTTTGGGAATTCCCTGGTGGTCCAGTGGTTAGGACTCCATGCTTTTACTGCTAAGGGTGTGGGTTCAATCCCTGGTTGGGGAACTAAGATCCTGCAAGCTGCATGGCACAGCCAAAAAAAAAAAAAAGAAAGAAAAAAGAAATTAATATTTTTTAAAGCTCCTCAGGTGATTATAATGAGCAGGAAAGATTGATGACCACTGACCTGGTAGGTTGGGAAGCACTCACCTCATAACATTATTAACTAAATGTTGAGAAGCTTTATGCAAAAGATACTTTGAACAATTATTAGGTTTAACTGAATGGAATTAATTCTATAACTTTGAGTTGTTTACAAAGTTTTTTAAATGGTAGCTATAATTCCTAATATTATTATTACACTGAAAATATCTCATTCTTTAGTAATTAACATAGTCAAAGGAAAAAATCAATTAATGAAATGTATTTATGACAACTTACCCATATAATGTGGAATTGTATATCCGACAAGACCCTTGCTTCCCATAGTTGTTGACAGACCACTTCATACAAGCTCTATCAATCAGAGCCCCAAAATATATAGGAGCTGGAATTCCTCCTGAAACATGAGATGAGAAGATGTCAACCCAAGGAACATGTTTCAAAGGAAACAGTGATATTCCACACTGATACATTTTGGATTATGTAGAAATTAAAAATTTTGGAGGACTTGTCCATTGATTTGGTCTAACTCTACTCAAGAATCAAGATTATGAGGAATCTCCGAAGCTCAAATCACATACAATAGCATAGATATCTTTTATCTACCCTCACCATGCCAACACACATAGGGAAGAAGGAAGATTATATGCCTGTACATTGTTCTTTGTATAATGCCAATTAACTTAAGCCTGGTTGGTAAAAAGGAGAATGTTGTCAGTAAAACATAGAAGTTATATTGGTTCATATGTAATTTTTCTTAGGCAAGGACAGCTAGAATAGCAGGAGTAGAGTTATAACTTCACAGGGAAAGGGAAAATCTCTCAGCTCAATTGCTGCAAAGGCAAGAGATTTTTCAACTCGATTTTTAAGTAAATTAAAAGGTGAATGCCAACACTAGGACCTCCCCCTCAGAGAAGCACAGGCCCAGCTTCACTGAGTGCTAGGCTCCTGGTAGGCTGTGCTTTTTTTTTTTTTTTTTTTTTTTTGCCTCAGGGCTCCACTCCCACCTTCTTGGAGTCTTGAAACATTTTCTCTCCATTGATTGTGTTCATTATTAATACCTCCTGAAGCAGCCTGGGCTGTCCAAGGGCCTGTGGTGCTGAATTTTGCTTCTGTTGATGTTCTGATCATAATGATGCCTAGGTCTCTCCAGTGGCCTGTACCTAACCCAGTGTTTATTTGTAGTGTATGATTTTGTAGAATTTGAGGATTTTCAGGAACACACATGTTGTCTTAGAGCAGAAGTGCCCATCTGCTTTTACTGTTATTTTAATAAACTCTGACATTGACTCCTAGTTCTAAGCATTGGTAACTTGACCAAATTTTAGAGATATGCTAATTTTCAAGTTTTATTTTGTTACATAAAAATGATAATGGTTCATAGTTTACAGTTTTGCCAATTCCATTTACTTTTAATCAGTCTCAATTTTCTGAGAGTGAGAAATGTTAGAATGTCAAGGAACTGGTGTCTGAGATGAATATATCTGAGGAAAACTGGTACAGAGAAACTGGATTAGGAATTCACAGGTTTCTACAAATCTAAGCCATTCCTTTGAAAAATGAAAAATATGTGCCAACAATTTATTTTTCTTATATAAAAATAGCACTGGTTTGATCAAACTTAATGAATTAAATGTTTCAGGTAACAAACTTGGTCTTATATTATTGAAATTTTAAAACTTCAGATAACTTGTTTTCCAAATACATATTTCAGTTTAATATACCTTCTACAATTTACATTGTATTCAGACAGTTGTTTGTGACTGGACATTTGGTCCTCAGTGTGTATTTTTCCCCTAGAAGAGTTAGATTCCATTGGGCCACATACTGGACGTATCAAAATAGGATGCTCACAATCAGAATAGCAGAATTCCTTTTTTTCTATTTTACGTCTCTAGAGGACCTTCTTCTATTCTCAATCTCATTTCAGCATATCAGAAGGAGTACTGGCTCCCCAAATTCTCTTTCTATCTGCTAACTTCTATGGCTTAGATTCTAGGAGTGAGGCATCTCCATTGGATCTAGAGGAACTGCCAGGATTGGACAGAGAACTACAAAAGACAAGGTAGAAACTTTAATGCCCATAGCTAACTGAAAGAAGGCAGTCTGAAAAACTACTTACTGTATGATTGCAACTATATGATCCTCTTGCATAAAGTTTGCACTATTCCTGCCAGCTGGAAATAACTATCCTCTTTAGAACTCTTAGCACTTTGTAGCTCACTCACAGCCCTTATCATGCTGCAGTACCTCCATCTTCTCCTTCTCACCCATACCTTTTATATTTTCTCCTTTTACCTTTGAGGATCTGTGATTTTCTCCCAAATATACTTCTTGGACAACTGCTCCATTGTAATTTGGCTATAGTTATGCTTCTTTCTTTTGCTTGCAAGAGTCCCAAGGGTTGACGCCCTCCCATTTCCTTTTCTTTCAGCCATCAGTGGTTGCCTCCATGCCATGATCAGTTGCCTACCCTAGTTCCTAGAGCAATCATGTCCTTTTCCTACTTCCCAGGAATAAGCATATGATGTTAACAGGTCTTAAAAAGAGGTATCACAGGGGTTAGGTTAGAAGTTGTTAAGCTAACAACAGGAAACTGTATGGTATGAATGGCAAATGGCAACAAGGGGAAAAGGATAATTTTCTAAATCTTGTACTAATCACCTCATCTGAATATTTAGAAATAGGCCTTTAGCCTCTAGATTCTATAGTATTACTATTTGACAGCAACAACAAAAAAAGCACAACTTCCTGAGCTTTCTTTCATTCAGAGCACTCCCCATTCCAAGATGCTCAGTTCTAGAATTTTAGTTCCCATGAAACCAAGCAGAACCCTGTGGGCCTCTGCAAGTACAAAGGTCCCTCCATGTCCCCTGCCTCTTGTTTGTAGAAAAGATGAAATCTCCCAGGCCTTCCTGAGTCACAAAAGAGCAAGCTCAAGCAGTAAATGATTAGGACAACAGAGTCACAGAATCTTTCCAGTGTCTGATGTACATCCCTGATTTGTTTTACAGATACTATAACTGCCACCAAAGAAAAAAAGCTAACCGCCTAATGACCAGACTATAGCCATGCCATAAGCTGCTCCATCTATGGCTAGCACAATTCTAAGAACTGGCTTCAGATAATGGGATTAACATTATTGCTCATGATAATCTATATTTTGTGGGCATCAAAATAATTGTAGTTTACTCTGCCTGTATATGTAAGTGGGCAACTAAAATTATCAGCAAAAAGATACTTCAGATCCATGTCGACATCTTCCACTTTAAGAATACAGTGCCCTATGTCGGCATGAAATTACAGAAGATGGACTTTCATCCCTAATCCCATGGAATGGAATGATGTCTGCCAAGCAGCTCTTTTGCTCCTTTTCTGTTTGTCTATTTCTGTTCCCCTTAAACCTTAATTATAAAAATCAGATCACTAGGTAACATTTAACCTAACTCCTGACTTGTGCTCTACTTAATGCACACCATGCCTTGCCTAACCTGTTGATTCTTTTCCTAGATTAAAAGAAGTAGGAATGAAGAATTAAGTAATTAAAAAATGATTGACTCTCTATCCCCAGTGCCCCCTTAGCAAACTTGCAAGCAGACCACATGGGCAAGATAGCATCCAAAGGAAGATCAGGAGTAGTCAGCAGGTCTGCATGAAGTGAAAAAATGATGAATCTGACCTCCTACCTTAATAATTAACTGAGATTATTTCCCCTTTTTCCCTTTAAAAATTATCATGGCTGAGCAGAATCTTCAGAGATGGTTTTGGGATGAGTCTGCCTTCTCCCTAGATTGCTGGCTTTTCTGATTAAAGCAACTTTCCTTTCTACCAACACTTGCCTCTCAAATATTGGCTTTTGAACAGGGAACAGCCAAACCTGAGTTCAGTAACACCCATTCCCTTTTGCATTTTAAATTTCTATTAAAGGTTATCTGCCCCAGCCTTAGAGAACTAGTCTGAGGGACTGTGAAAGTCCTCATCTGTTGTTTTACACAATCTCCCAGGCCTCCTGAGCTGTTTTGGGCATTACCCACCTCAGCATAGAAGGAAGGTCCTGCACTCTGCATATGGGAAGAAATATTCCTAAGTCTTAAATTAAATTCTTGGAGACCACTGATCTTTGTTTTAGAAAGGATATAATACAAATATGATGACGCCTTGTTCTTACAGATTGATTCTAAATAGAACTGACAACGAAATTCTCTTTTAGGTCATTTAGTTCTCCTTTATCTCATTATTTTTCATTTACCACAAACATAAAAATGATATTTTACTTATACCTATTTAAAGAAACTTTCTGATAATTGGAAATCAATTACATTCAGTCTTTGAGCTTTGACATGAAAATTTATACCTGGAATTTATCATCTACGTATTTATCATACCTAGTGTTCGAATAGTTAGTGAATGGAAACCCATGGCAAGTGATTTCAGTTCAGGTTCAACATTTCTGAAATAAGATAAACGCAAAGCAACATTAAGCATCTCTAAAATACCAGATTGAGCTAAATATTAAAGGATTTCTCAGTGTTGCTCTTCATGATCTAATGAAAATCCTCAAGTGAAGAGCGGATATTATTTAAAGTTATATTTTCAGTTGTCTTAGAAGGCAAACATCTGAATGATATTAACAGTTCTTATTTCTTTACTTATTCAATGTGTTACAATTTCAAGACAGTTTTACAAACATTTCCCCATTTGATCCTTAGGAAATCCTGAGATAGTGGTTGGAATAGACTTTATGATATCTATGAAGACAGTGATTTCGTGTGATCTGTTTAGTTGACACCTGCCATATGAGAGAGCAAATACTTTTATGTAGGTCTTGGTCTGAGCAGAACTCTTTTTACTACTTTATTTCTATCATTGCTGTTAACAGAAAAGTTGACTAATATGATTCATAAACTACATAATATAACCAGGAAGGTCAAAAAAGGTATCTGTATTCTACTGTCTAGTGTATTTAAATGTCATTTTAAAGGTAGCAAATACACTTGTATCCTCTCTTAAAATTTAACTCACTTTTGCATTTAGAAAGTTATTTCCACAATTCCATATTTCTATGTTCAATGAGCTGATGATACAACCAACTCTGTAATAACCTAATACATATCAAGCAAAATAAATTACCTGACTGCAGTGGCAAGATGGGGGAGGGTGACTGAGGCTCAGAAGTTCTGTTTTTACCGAAATATTGAATTAACTGATACGAAGGTTTATTTTTTTTCTTGAATGACTGTATGTGTTCAGAGATAAATAAATTTAGTCATTCAACAAAGATTTGCCATGTGCCTCCTAGGAGACTCTATGCTAGTCTTTGTTATTGATATAAAGAGATAAGTCATGTTTCATAGGAACTAAATGCCTTAGATAAGTCATTCAACCTCTCTTAGCCTCAGTTTCCTTATCTGCTAAGTAGTCTTATCTTGTGTGTTGTGAGGGTACAATGTAATAAGCTAGCCTGCTAAACCTCAATTTTCTTTACACAAAATTGCCCCTTAACCCTTGTAGGAGAGCTACCCTTGAGTGAGATTCTCAAAAGTATTCAAGAAAGCTTATAAAAGTAAACAGGATAAAAAATTAAATTAAACATAGCATAATAAAAATTAAACACAGCAGAGTTATGTATTAAGAGAGAAAATGAATGGAAAGGGTTTTTTCTCTGCTTTTGCAAAAGACAGGGACACTTGCACTAGCCGAGCTGAGGACACAAAACACTATCCTTGAGGGCAGTGAAGCCATGCCAGTAAGTAGATGAGGTCATGTTATTCAAAGAGGTGGTTTCTTCCCTGAGGAAATTGTCATGAGGGAATCAGCCATGACAGTTAACTAGTCCAGTTAGCTGTCTCTCTCAAATATCAGATTTCTTACAAGGGCTTTTGGGACGAGAGAGAATGCAGTTTGTTCCTGGTTGAATTCTCTGTGACAAGTGCCTGAAGTGTCACTTTTCATTGCAGTTGATTTTTTAAAGGATGCATTTGGCTTACAAGCCAGATGCAATAGAGGCAAAATTGAGGTGTTTGTTATCAACTTGTATTTTTACCCAGGGAGAGGGCTAGTGTGTAGGAGAATTGAGTGGACTTGGGGATAGTGATAATATCTTCCTGAAAGGGAACTTGAAATCTTAGACAACTCAGTGGAAATGATAGACTTATGTGATATAATGACACACAACACACATACATACATACACACATATACACACATATACAATGACAATCACACACACTCCTACATTCACATGCATGCACACTTACAGACCCTCACGCTCATACTTACATGCACACTCTCAACACACACACACACACACACACACACACATTTTTATCATGTAAAATATTGGTCACTGCAGCATGAGTCCTACCTCAATCTGATATTGATCAGCTCTGTATTTTGATCAACATTTCTCAGGATGGATTCTCCACAAAAAGCACCTCCTATCATAGCCTTCTGTTTTCCCTGATTCTGTTCTTGCCTCCCAAAGACATATTTTCCACACAACAGCCAGAGTGATCTTCTAATTGGATAAGATAGTTGTATAATTCTACTGCTCAAATCTCTCTGCTGGCTTCTTAATACAATGAGAGTAAACTCCAAAGTCTTTACTGTGATCCACAGGGTCTGTGTTATCTGGACCGTGCTTGCTCTCTCATTGTACTTGTTACCTCTTTCTTCTTCATACAGTCCTCCTGATCTTGTACATGTCAAGTATGTTCCACCTCAGGACTTTTACCTCCACTGCTACCTTCCCTGGATTGCTCTTCACCTGTTCATTTCTGCATGATTTGTACCCTCAATCTTTATTCAGGTCTCATCAAATGACTTCCAATGGAAGGTATCTGAATTAGTACTGCTTCTCCACCCCCTCTTCTTTCTTTGCTTTTCTTTTTTCCTTTTTTTTTTCCTCATCAGGTTATTCTCATCTATGGTCTCCCCTTTCCCACACTAGGAGCACATCAAGTCAGGTTGTGACAGTGGAATGGGGATCCTAAAGCAGACCCTGCCATCGCAATTTACAGAGACAGAGGGTAATTAAAACCCTAGTTAATGAAGATGAAGTGCGCCTCCTTCCTCACCAGAAGTTAGTGATGGAGGGCTCTGTCGAGGTCCTGAGCAATGTACTAAAGACTTGGCTGTTAGGCTTCTTAATGTTTAATTTTTTTGGATGCATGGTGATTAGCTAATTGCATTTTACTGGAGATGCAGGCCCTTGACCTGGTGAGGCTGGAGGTTCAGATGCTCATGGAATGTTGTGGTCTAGTTTGGTGATCCATCTCTTTCAAAGGCTCAGACAGGTGATTGAATAAAAGCCCCAGAAAAGCACTTGGTAGACTAACCACACTTTGTAGAAGTGAAGTAGGATGTTTATCATGCACATCCGACAAGCTTTGACAAGCTTTAGCCTCAATTATTCTATAATATGTGGATTTCTTCACAACTTAACTATTCTTGCAGGGAGGGTAGCTTTTACTAAGAGGAAACGGGCTCTTATGATGAGTCGTCTTCTATAACTCCTGTCCAATTTTTAAAGATTCACAGGGTTGGTTGAGCTTTCAAATTCTTGGGAGGGAACAGTCTGAAACTACCATCTCTTTAAAACAGTGTTGTAAAAAAATGTTTTTGAAATTATTTTGAAAAAAGTTTTTGAAATTAATTATTCTTACAGAAAAGTTGTAAGAATAGTACAAAGAATTCCTTCCTCATTCCTGTCACCTGTATTTCCAAGCATTAAAATTTTATTACCTTTTCTATATTTTTACTCTGATTTTTTCTTCCTAATGCTTAACACTTTTTTTTTTACGTATTTACATGCTTATTTATTTATTGTTTCTTCTCCTACACCCATCCACTTTCCCATCCCTCACCCCCACTGAAATCTAATAGAAGGAGGGCCCTTAACACTTGTGTTCAGAGTTCCATCCTTGGCCCCTAGAACCATGCCTAACATATATACTGAATGTGTAAATATCAACACTCCTGCTTAGTCTAGTTTTAATAATAGCCTTATGATGTAAGCATCGGGAAATCATTAATAGACTGAAATTTATATTTTTATTCCACAGTCTACCTCACAAAAGTTCTCTTTCAATAAAATCAAAGGTTGGTGAGAAATCAATAAATGTTTTTGATAAATGGTAATGTTGATCTTATCACTTTCTTATTAAGATAAAATTATCATCAATGTTGTAACAGTTATCTCTAACATTCTCGTTCTCCTCGTAAAAAAATTTAAATTAAGAAGCCAAGACTTTTTGAGATGCAAGCTAATTTGGAGTTTTGAGACAACTTCCTGTAATTTAATTAATCTGTAATTTGGCAAATATGGAAAGCTTCTCCTTTTGAGTAGACAGTATTTTATGTTAAGGTAGAGTTTTATCTGTGGAATAAATTAGTATAAATAATTTGACAAGTTTTAAGGGTCACTGTGGAATTTAAACAACTGTAGTCTCAGTTTATAGCTTTATACTTATTTTAAAAAACATTAATACATTTGTTTTCTTTCCCTTCTATGTCATGCTGTTGGCTGACCGTGAACCTGTTGCTAACTACTTATGTCTTAAAAGTATAACTAGAGGTTAAGCCAGATCACCATATTTACACATATATATTTTAATACCTAAATGCAAGTCTTTATATGCTTTCACTTTTAGGTGATTGAAAGATTAACTTCACCAACAGGCCTTGTATTACCTACTCCCTTCCTAACCCTGCAGTCTTACCTTGTGCCATCTGTTTCACTCAGTATGTTCCAACCAACTGGCTTCTGTTCACTCCTCAAACACATCAGTTTTTTCCTGCCTTGAGACATTGGCATATAACCCCTCTCCCTGTAAAGTTCTTCACTGCTAACTTTAACATACCCTCTAGACCTTTAGATTGTGTCACTTTTTTTGAGAAGTATTTTCTGAGTCCTCTTCCTCACAGCTCCTCACCTCAATCCTAAATTTGTTTTTCCTTTTTATTCCCTTTAATAGCACTCTTTTTTTCTTAGTAGTACTAACGACAGTTTGTAATTACGTGTTTATTTTTAAGTTTATTTGTCTTACATAGGTCTTTCCTGTTATACTCTAAACTGTATGAGAACAGGTACTTTATCTGTTTTATTCACCATGGAGTATTCTTCACCAAGTGTGGTCTAAATATTTGTCTAATCAGTGAAGAAAAGAATGAATATTGTTCATGCATTTTTCTTTTGTCTACGAGGGTATTTGAGAGACTAGGTCAAAAGCCATTCTTTTAGCTAGGATTAAAAAGTTTGGAATATCACAGGCTGTTTATATTATGTGATCTGGTTCCCCAATTTTTTTTCTTCCATGGAATCAATAGGTGATTCACTCTGACAGGCCCAACAGGGTATAAGGCATCTCGAAATGAGAAGTTCTTTTAGAATCACAACAGGGATTCTTTCACATTGAGGCAGTTGTCGATCAGTCTCTGTCTTAAAATTCTCATTAAGAGGAGAAAGTACAGAATCTAGATTTTGTAGTGGCAAAGGTCAAGGCAAAATTATTATTAATTATGGCAGTGAAGTATCACAGTAATCCTAAGAAAATGCACTCTTAGAAAATTTAAATGTAACAAAATATGAATTTGGGTTCCAAATATATTATGGAAAAATATGCACATTATTAGGTGTGTTTATAGTCTAATATATGTAAAACTGCTTTTAAAAAGTCATACTCACTTAAAAACCAGCATGATATTTGAGGTGCTTCCCAATGCAGAAGAAAAAAAGATAAATATTTGCACTACTATATAAACGTAAAATTTTCTTGTACATTGATCATTTTTGGGGCATTCACCCAACTTCATTGAGTTATTTCTGCTCTGGAAACCATTTACTTCCACACAACTACAGTTATGAAACATCTGAAAAATAGTTTTTGAAATATGACAGAATATATTTACAAAATATGACTGGGCTATAAATATATTCTATTATATTTAAAGACATCTCACTCTTCTAAGCTAAAATATTTACAGTTTTTAAAGAAAACATTCTAACAATACAGCTGTTTAAGAATTGAAAGGCAAAATAGTTTCCTGGATTCCTTTCTAGACAAGATAATGTAATTTACTATTAACTTTTCATACATCCCTAAATTAAAAATTAGGAAAGAATAGAAAAAAGTAATGTCTGAAACTCTGTAAATTATTTTCTCATCAATATAAAATGTTTAAATATTTCTCTACCACTCACTTTTATTTTCTATAGCACACCTACTTACTCTCTTTAACAATCTCTACAGAGTGTTAGTGACACTCCCTGGGTAGGATTGCCTAGGGAATCCAGAAAATATAGTCGATTTGGAGGGGTCAAACCTGGGTCTAGAGCCACCCATTCGAATGGGGGCAAAGTCCAGGGCAAAATGGGCCAGGCACGGATGCTAGAATTCCACTTTGGCCAGCAAATACAACATCCGATTGCATAATGACAGATTATAGGATAGATGATGCCATTACCAGAGAGGTTCAACACAACAGAATACCCTAAAGGTTAGAACACAGCTAGAGAAAATTTAGGAACAAATGATTTTAGAAATTTAATTTGGCAGGAAATTTATGTAGCTAGATGGCTTTAATAAATTCTGTTCTGAGTCTAGGCTAAACTAAGGTTTAAGGGAAGTTTGAACCCATTAATGCTAAAGACCAATTACTGAAGGAGGAACTGGGGAAGAATTTGAATTCATACTTATCTGATGACCAAGCTTTACTTTTTTTTTTACTAAGAATTGTATGGAGAAATTCTTTATGTAGCAACCCTATCAGCCAATAAAACCAAACTTAAGTACAAAGGGCATTATTTTGAGTGATTAAGAAGGGATGACTTATTACTAAGAATTTGGTAAAAGAACTCCGCAGTGGTCCCTAAATGGTAAAGTATTAAGAAGATGATGTCTCCATAGTAGACAGAGCTCTCTTTAGGATTCTAACGTCATGTCTCTTCCAGCCCTTCACTCGTGGACAAGGTGGGACCATAGGTTGAATGGGGCACTCTCAATGAAAGGCACTATAGCCATGCATATGAGATATGGGTTTTTAAGTATAGTCTTTGGGCCATTTTTGTGCAAATTTATGACGCAGCTTCAAAGAATCTAGGTTCTTCAAAGTTCTCAGTGACCTTCATTAATGCAGTTAGTAGGACTATGGGCAAGAAAATAGTGGTAAAGTTTGAAAATCAAAGACAGGAGGTTGTGGTAGAGAGCAATGATCATAGCTGATAATATTGCTAATATTGGTGATAGGAAAAGAGCCCAGGAAATGGGTCCCCAACTTTGTGAGATATTCAGTGGATTGGAAGTAGAATAGAGAACACCATATCTGATGCCCAGCTATTGGAAGTTACTTGGGGGATTGGGGAGAACTCATAATTTGCATGGAAGGGGATATTTTGAGTGAAGAAGACAGTGGCACTTCTATGGGAGATTTTAGCAATAGGTAAGCAGAATATTAAGTTATCCTGTGTAGGAGAAGTGCCAACCTTGAAAAAAATCAAAATTGGAAGCCAAAAATTGGACAGTCAAGTGAGCATGAAGCCTTGATTAATTTCTTGAAAAGTCAAAAGGGTATTGAGCCTCAAGATAAACTCTCCAGAATCTATATGCAAGATTGCATATAGATGGTTGTCCTGGAAAGGCACCTAGATTAACAAAGGGTTGGCTCAGGATTTTCCCCTAGCATCTGAAGGGTAAAGTACTTCCAACCTAATGGAAATCATATCCTTTAGTCAAATGAGGTGCTTCCTAGAAATCATAAATGTTTTTAAATTTCAAAAGGTCATGGTATTATAAATGCAAGAAGAAAAGGTGGGAGTAATCTCATGAGAATTCAAGCAACAGAAAAACCTGTTTGTGTCTCAATCAGGATTTTATGTGAGGCTTTGTTTACACACCACAGCCATCACAATGACAGGCAATAATAGGAATATTTTTCTATCTTTTTACTGGTGACCTTAGTTGTAGAAACATTTGGCAAGTAATTATCAAAGTTTAAGTAAGTTAAATCAAATCTGCAGTTTTGATTAAGGAGAAGAAAGTAAAAAGTAATACTCACAACAGACTTTTTACTGCCACTTGAAGATTTGCATCCTGCTAAACAAGGTGATATGTAAGTTATTCCATTGTCCCCGCAGAGTGGTTCCCATTGACTTTGATCACAATTGCAGTCAGAGTTGCAGTAAGAAAGTGGTACATTTATATGAGATGCCACTGGATTATTTCTGGAAATATATGATAGACATATATCAGAAAGAGAGAGAAAAGAAGAAGAAAAAGAAAGAAGAAGAAAGGAGAAGAAGGAGAAGGAGAAGAAGGAGAAGAAGAGGAGGAGGAGGAGGGGAGGGAGGGGGAAGGGGAAGGGGAGGAAGGAGGAGGAAGAAAAGAGAAGGGAAGGGAAAGGAAAAGAAGGAGGAGAGACGAAAAGGAGATGAGAAATAAGGGAAAGGGTTGTCTTTAAATTAAATAGAGATATTTTGCTTGTCCAAAATAGCAAAGTTTATTTTTAGTGCTTATTAACTTTTTCACCCTTTATCTTTACCCAGACAAGATTTATGATGTAGAAAAAGTAAAACATATAAAAGAAACCAAAGAGGATAGGTAAGACATAGACAACAGGTCTTTGTGATTCTATCAAAAAATTACTCAAAAATCACTTCATTTTTCTGAGAATCGGTTTCTGTTCAGTAGGGTAATGCCGTTAGACTAAGGGTCTTCCCAGCTCACTGTAAAGTCTCATGAATCTGTGAATGTTAATTAACTAGTTTGAATTTTTAAATCTATATTTTAACTACACAAGGAAAGAATTCAACGTGGTCAAAGCACAATCCTTAAGGATCAGTTTTTAAAAATCAAGAATAATAGAATCAGTTGAGAAAGACTAGAAAAACTTCATATGCTTTTAAAATGAAACCATAACAAATTTTATAATGATTTACTGTAAAACATCGTTGTATTTATAAAACATAATCTTATAATATGGCTAAAATTATTAAATGGATTATTCATGTAATTAATTTTCTGCTTATAGATTTTTAAAAATTATTCTTTTGTTTTTGGGTAAAAATCTTGATAAATTATCTTTGAATGAGAAAGTAATTTTCATGAAGAAAGAAGAAGGTAGATTCAGAAATTCTATAATCAATGATTTTACTAAAAGCATCTAATACCTAATCCTGCTTGGGGACACACGATGGACAGGGAGTGATTTAGCATAATGATTAATGACTCAGTCCAGACATTGCAATCAGACAGTCCTGTGTTCACATTAGGTCTGCCACTTAACAGCAATGTGACTACTCTTTCTAAAATTAGATTTGCCATTTGTAAGTCATAAATCCTCATAGAATTTTTTTGGAAAAAAGTTAATTTAGTTGTTCTCAAACTTTCTGTTCCCAGCAGCCTGTCCATTCTTGAAAAGTACTGAGGACCCTAAAGGTTTTTTGTTCAAGTGGGTTCTACTTATTGATATACATACTCTACTAGAGATTAATAATAAGAAAAATTTAGTACATGAGAATGCACAAGCACACATATCTTTAGCCAACAGACTGATATTATCATCACATATCTTGTAGCCTTAGAAAATATCTCTATACAAGCACAGGGAAGTCTGTTCAATACCCTGTAATAACCTAAATGGGAAAAGAATTTAAAAAAGAATAAATACATGTATATGTATAACTAAATCACTTTGCTGTACACCTGAAACTAACATGACATTGTTACTCAACTATGCTCCAATATAAAATAAAAATGAAAAAAAAAGAAAATATCACGATATACTCATTAGAAAATGAGAATGAAAAAGAAAAATACTATCTTGGTATTAATATAAAAATAGTTTAGAATTTGTTGACCATCTACAAAAGTCTCAGGGACCCCTGTAGATTCTCAGACCACATTCTGACAACCTCTACAGTAATTCATACTCTACAAACTTACCCCAGTGACCAGCATTTCATAAATGCTAAATATATTGATTCTGTTAATAGCCATCACTTAGACTATGAGTTCCATGAGGGCACTGAGGTATCCTATACATTTTTTGACCTTTAAGGAGGCACTCAGTGAAATTTTATTGAATGAAAAAAGCCCATAGAACTCTAGCTGCTTTCTTTTGAATAGATAGCACAGTTACTGTGCTTGTTTCAGGGAACTGGCTTTAGGTTAAAGCCTGTATGCTTGTGCTGTGAAGTAGAATCGTTCACTGTATGACTTCAAACAAGTCACAGTTTCTCCAGGTCTCAACTAACAAAGGAAGAGGATAAAGGAGGGTCGGGCTGCATAATCTCCAGGATTCTCTTCCCTCTAAAGTTCAATGTTCTAGGTACTCTGTATTTTGATATACCAGAGTGAGTGGTGGTCAATAGGAATATTCAACAACAAACAGGATTAGGAGGGAGTGGGGAGATAATTCAAGATTAAGTTGGCAAGCCTCCAAGAATAGGATGATGTTTAGGTAAGCAAATGTGGGAAGATTAGACAGGTTCAAGTTGACACCTCGTAAGACCCAGAGTTTAAAAGCTCAAAGCCAACAATAAGCAGTGCTAAGGAGTATGGTTACTAAACTGTGATCCAAGGATCTTTGCTTGTTGCTTGAACGTGAACCTTCCTAAACTTAAATTGTTGGCTATATTCAGGAGATGATGAGAAATCTGCACAGGGATCTTGCCCTTGATTTGGGGTAGAGACTGTAGTACTAGGTATACTGCACAATGCGTGATAATAATGAAAAGTAACAGTTTTCTAGGTCTAATATACCATTATGTATAGAGTATTTATCAATTCTACTGCTAATGAAGACAATACCAGAAAAAACAGAATTAGCTTGCAAAAAAGGAGAATTCAGTAGAATTTACTGGTTTTCTTATAAAGATAATTGTTAAACATCAAAATTAACTGCAGATAAAGATTGTTCAGTCACTCTTGGAAATGTCATTTGTATTTCTCTCATGATTCATCCAAGATCATAGTGGTTAGGATTAAGAGTTTTGGAGTCAGAACCTTCAAATCTGAGTCAGAATCTTAACATTGTTAGCCATGTAATCTGTGTATCTTTCTAAGCCTTGCTTTCCTTATCTATAAAATGGGGATAAAAGTACCCATCACTCATTGTAAGCACCCCATAAATAATAACTATTACTATTACAAACTATATGGCTTTTCTTTAAGGAAGGAAAAAAAAGAACTTTTTGAGATCTTAAGAAATGAACGTTTTAAGAATTTATAAAATTGAAATTTCTCTCAGTTAAAAGTTTAGTTAAATTGCCACTGCCTTGTTTGCCTTACTTTCTTTTACATTGGATGGTTTATATATTGTGCAATTGGTATATTGATATATATACAAACCCATCATAGGTCAAGGTTAGTCCAGCAACTGATTTGTTTTCACAGATTAGCGCAAAATTTAATAGGTGAAATAGGAAGGACAACATATGGCTACAAAATGAAAATTTCGCAATTCCAACCAAGGTAAATTTGAATTTTTTAATGATATATCCTCCTGTAAACATTCCAGATGCAAAAGTTGGTATGGTTATGAATCCTAGAAGAGAAAAAATGTAATTATATAAATATGGTTATTCTGAATGTCTTTACACATGAAACGCTGTATATCAACCAAAATCATCCTATCTTATTATTTCTTAAATAGAAGGCTGGCAGTCCAGGATGGAGGTAGAGGGTCAGTGCACCATGTGGGGGAGATAAAAATAATTTCTTCCTGCCAATGCTGAAGGTTTAGTTTCCTCAGTAGCAAAAGTCAGTGACTGAGAATATCTGTATGTCTGAACATATGGTTTTTATAAGGTGCTTTTTGTCCCCTCCCGGAAAACAACAACAAAATATCATCTTCCTGACTCTGAGACTTTTATCCCACCATCTAAAATCCTTTACATTTCCTTAAAATGAAGAGTTCCCATCCTTAAAAACTTACTACAAATTTGCCCAGTAGTTTAGAATTGAACACTTAAATTAATATCTCTTCTTTATTCATCTAAACACACACATACCCTAAGATGATAAACAGATCTATACATGATGTTAAAAATAGTTATAACTTTTCCATTTCATTGTCTTCCAAGATTGATTAAAGATGAAGATCCCTCTAACAAAAAAATTAGGCTGAGAACTTTATTAGGAGTTAAATTTACAGTTTTAACATTTATCTTAAGTTCAACAAGCACATCCTACAGAATTATTTTTTTCTTGTTTACTTATGACCTATTCATATATCACTTGATAAATTCAGCTTAACTTATCAAATATTGGGTTTCTACAATGTGCTGGGCCCTGTACTGGGTATTCTACTGCTCTTAAGAATCTTATATTATACAGGGGGTAGGGAAAGAATAATATGAGAAAACCTTTCCTTCATAAAGAAGTCTCCATGTGTCATTGGAAACAGATATTGCAGCAAAAAACCTCTCTAAAATACGAGATTTGTATTGAATTATATAGATACCAATGATGTGTTTAAATTGATTTTTCTCCTGGAAACATCAATGTCCTATTTTTTGTAAGTATCTGGGTCCTGATTCAAAGTCCATGAAGGATAGAAGTATAATAATTACATTACAAAAGGATTTGCCTCAGAATCTCAGCACTAGATTATAAGATCCAGTTATGCAGATATCATATCTACATGTTCCATTCACATGTCACTTTTCCTTCAGGAATTCATCTCTTCAAAAATAACATGAGCTGTAACTTCAAATGCAGAGCAATGATGATATCACAAGACCCATCGATTTGATAAAATTTGAAAAAATAAATGAAAATTATATTTAATAAAATGTGAAATTGCCTTCACAACAAAATGTCACTTGGAGCTCAGTGACTTAGTAGCATAGCATTTATCAAGCAAACATAAACAGGTCTTACCAAACAAAATGCTAGTCTCAGATGCTGACTGGCCATACTGCTGTTCTACATATTTGAAGACATAAGTAATAATTCCAATATGGCTGCTGGCTTGTAGCAGTGTCAAAAATAATGTTATAACATACAGGGGATTGGTAAGGATGTTTTTCAAGGACTGGAAAAAACCTATAAAAACATAAAAAGAAAGAAAATATTATAATGCAGCATACATATATATTAATATCTTACTTGTAAATATAATTTATATAAGATTTAAAATTCCATAAATATATAGCACAGAAAGTCAGAATACCCTGCAATCCTACTAACAGTTTTTTTTAAAAAATATTCTTTCAATTTTTTCCATATGTGCATTAATATTTATTTAGTTAGTTCATTTTACTCCAAAATGGGATCAAACATACATGCTGTTTTAGTAAGTGCTTTGTTCACCTCGTATTTGGTTATTCTTAGCATTCTACCATACAACTGCATACATCATTAGTTCATTTATTCATTCATTTAGCAAACGTTTGGTTTTTAATTGGGTACTAGGCAATATGCTAGGCACTCAAGAAACAAAAGTGAATGAAATGCCATGTCTCTTTTTTATTAGCACTTAATAATATAATCATTATATTAATAATATAATTATTAACTGGAAATTTATCTTAAAGATAGTATAATCCAAAGCTCACAGAAATAAGAAGACTAAGGTTCAAAAATCATAAAGTTCAATTTAGTACCAGGATTCAGATCTCTTGTTTCCTGGTATATAGCTTTTCTACCATAAAATCCTGCCTCAGTAAATCTGGCAGTATTATCCATCAGCTTTCTTAAAGACATATTGTGTCTCAAGTGACATTATGACAACAGTAGGGCAAAAAACCCATGCCTACAAACAAGTGTGTAACAAATCCGTAACGTCTGTACCTAGCAAGAATTATGTGATCTGGGTCTATGATCACCAGGTTAACTAGCTGTAATGAGAGTTCAAAGTGGTAGAAACCACTTAGAAAAACAGTGGGAAGTATCAGAGTCTAGCAAGACAGAACCAGATATGGTTACTGAGATATGGATGGTGTGGACTTTGAAAGATCTTGTGCTGTAGATCTCTAAAGGTTTCCATTAGATATGATCAGAGCCAAACCTTCTATCCAATGGTAACTAAGAAATAGTTTCATCTGCTTATAATAACAAGAAAAAAGATTAGAGCAAAGGGCATAGAAGGAGAAAAAAGAAGATGTAGGGAAATGTATAGCAGGAATAAATAACATTTTAAATTGTTAGGTCAAAATGCTAAACTTCTCTCCATGGGACTCCCCAGTCAGGAAGGACGATTGACTTGTGAGGCATTCTAAGTGAGTTGTGATGTTTGATCAAAAGAAATGGGGTATATGGGCTCACCAAATCATTGAATTTTTGAGGTGAGTGAGAACTTGGATGTCATCTGAACTTCTACACAATCATGATCCACTATATATCCTCAATAATCGGATCAATAAACAACTCATTAAGTTGACTATCTCAGAAAGAAATTGCTCATTTTTGGACAATTCTCCTTGTTTACAAATTGTTTTGTAATGAACTGATATCTTTATTTCTTTCTAACCAACTAGTCTTGTTTCTACTCAAATTAGATATTTTATTTTCTCACGAAATGTTCTTAGTTATTTCATCCATTCCTAATAGCACATAATTAAGAACCTCTTTACTATCTTATTTCGGTCACTATCT
This sequence comes from Balaenoptera borealis, assembly GCF_965194805.1. NCBI lineage: Eukaryota > Metazoa > Chordata > Mammalia > Artiodactyla > Balaenopteridae > Balaenoptera > Balaenoptera borealis. The sequence goes on along the minus strand of NC_138870.1, from coordinate 18,050,034 downwards.
TACAAACACAGTTGATAACACAGATGATGTTTACAATCGCCCTATTTTTGCATCTTCATTATCCTCTCCATTTTGGGGGGCTCACAGTCACCCACGTTCCTTATTTTTAGATAATCCGCTACTTTTTATGGATTTAATTTGCTGCAGTGTGAAAATAGCATAGACCAAATGAAAATTTATTGGAATGGTATTTTTAGTGTGCATATTAAATTTCAAAGACTCCTAAATCAGTGGTGTGCTGGTAAATGTTTAACAACTGATTCTTGGGAAAACAACGTTGATTTGAGTATTTCCCAAGTTCGGTAATAAATGGTGGTAACTTCTCCCATCATGGCCAATTTCAAGCTACCAATGTGACTGAAAATTTAAGTCTTCTCTCATGAGTCAATACAAGTCACACCATTGCGTTCGGATTAGAGTGATGGAGAGGAGAAAGTAACAATAAAAGGAGTGAGGGGAAGAACTGATGAGAGGGAGAAATTGGGCTCCACCTGACAAGCTCTAATGTCACTTCAACTTGAAAAGTTTGTCAAGGTTCAGCCATTGCTTTGCTTTGACTCTTACTATTCCACCATCTCTGTGCAATCTGAAAACTGCACTATTAACATTGTTTCAACTATCTTGCTCTGACTGCTGCTGGATCGTTCCCCAAATTACTGCTCCTAAATTGTTCTCCATTAGCCCTCGGGGCTTATGTTTGAAAGGAAGGGCACTATCAAATGGTGGAGGGCTCTTATTCACATGACTGATTACAATAACCTTAACTACTACTGTTGCTTGTACTTCATTTTTTAATATTTAGGTAAGCAATTTTTTTTCTATATAATTACAAAGAAAATAATCTTACTCTATCTAGAGAGAAACTTCCTCTGATTTCCTTCTCCATACTCCATGTCTCCACCTAGGAATAGTTAAGTTGCCCAATTTATAGGCACTCATAGTTGTTTATATAGGCACTATATGGCAATTGTCTACATATTTTTCAGTACAACCCCATTATATTGTAAATACCTGGAAAACAGAGGCAATATTCTATTACCAGGGCATAGGATGCTTCCTGGTACTATTTGTGAAAGGAAAGAGAAGAAAGAAAGAAAAAGAAAGAAAGACCTTTTAATCCCCATAGTTTGTACTATGTAATTTGGAAATGAATATATACTCTTTGGTTTACAAATAACAGATATTTTTAGCCTTTGATTGGTTTCTCCCTGCCACAAGCCTAATCCCCTTCTCTTCAGAGTTGATATGTGTTCAGAAAATATTTACAAATTTTAGTAGGAATCTTAGAAGAATAATTTAGCCAAATTTAGTAAAGAAGAAAGCGAACTTTATTTAGATGACTTGAGTATGACTTATTATTTTGGAATATTCACCCCTCCCTTTCACTGGGATTAACAATTCCAAATTGACTGTAAATGTGAAATACTTACCAGCTACAGTTCCACTAACATTTTGCCCCTGCTTGGTCAAATGAGCCATTTGACTCTTTTCCTCATTTTGCACAGGCAAAGATACTGAAGCTTTTTTTTCTTTCTTTGGTTTATCCAAATTTTTGGGCAAGAAAAAGAATGGTATAGAAGAAATAATGGATATTAGTCCAGCCACAAGGAAACCAAGCCACCATGCACCAACCCAACGAGAGTCCTTAGGAGTTATTCTGATAGTGCCTAGAATAAAGAATTAGAAGAAGCCAGTCAAAAATCATTTTGAAATGCAAGAATTTCTGGTAATAACTGTAATAATTGCTGTCCTCCATAGATGAAGAAAGTACATGATGTTTCATCAATTCTGAGACACTCTTTTCTTTTTCTCACACATTTATCTTTGAAATAAGGGTAAGTCTAACATTTAATGACATCCTACAATTGCTCTTGTCCAGGAGTCAGTCATGACATTGCTGTCATTGCCTGAGCCTGTGTGAACTTGGTGGCTTTTCTGGTGACATGACAACAGAGGCCACCATTGAACAGTTGAAGCCTGCAAACTATTTAAGGGCCATTTATGGAAAGCATGATACTCATTGTCTGAAAACTTCTATTGGCACCATCTCCTGAGGTCAAGAAAGCACTAGCAATGAAATTTACAGCACTTTGCAAGAAATTCTCAGAGCCAATAGTGGGGTTTTTTCTCCCTAGAACCTGCATTTCCAACTCCTTGGCAGCACAGAGGATGATAATGGTGAAGATATACGTATAATGAAAATCTGAGTTTAAAATTTAGACTCGAAATTTTAGGGATAATTTAACCATTTTATTTCAATAATATTTCCCTTTAAAACTGTGTGAGTGCCATGTATGTGCTATATCTAAACAAGTATAAATGAGCTGTTTTAGTAAATATAAAGTTTCAGTATATATTTAAATTTATAAATATAAACATTCTAATAAGAAAGCACCACACACACACACACACACACACACACACACCCCATAGATGTTTGAAGCAGAATAATGGTGTTGTTACTCTTTGATCTATAAGAAAACTCTTTAACGTGAGAAAACATTGACTTGATATATAGAAATAAATTATTAATTATATGTACTGAAGTGGTTTTCAAATATGCACAACTCTGAGTTTAAAATTGATTTACATGTTCATATTATTCCGTAATCAGCAACTCTGACAGACTGCAGAAATGATTGATAAAATCAGTGACTCCATCTACATGCTAAGTACTTATTCATCATCCGTCAGAAATGTCATTTTGATAACATTTTTGTGTGTTCTATCCCTGGTGTACACATAAGAACTAGAGGTCATAACCTGGCTAGACACAGCCTGCCAAAGTGTTTTCTTTTGTTCACACATTGTTTTAAAAATTGAAAACTTCCACATGAAAATCTGGATTCCAGGATTTTCTTGAAAACCAATCAGAAGATTTTGTCAATGCTGGATCCAAATTTCTTCATGAAAAGAATAGGTTGAAGCTGAGCAGTATATGCACTTTCAGGTGTGTGCAGAGGGCAGTTCACCACCACCAGTTCTTCCAAGTTTAACCACCACAGCGAACACTCTTTATTCACTTATGTTATCTCGTTGGCTCCTTTGGCATTGGAGTTTGCCAAAATGTACTTCACAATATGTTTACATCATACCCATAACTGAATAAGAGAAGATATAATAAGGTCTAGACGTTCAGTGCTAGAAATGGGATCACCATGGACCTAAATACTGTGAGTAGTGATTTCTGACTATAGAAAAGAGGTTACAAATCTATCATTCTAAAGACTTTAACCATTTATTTCTGGGTGCTTAGTGATAAAAACAAGGATGAACCTGGAAATGAACGAGTAGAAACACTTGGAATGTGAACCTACTCTAATTCACACATCCAAAATAGAAGACATAACACATTCCATCAGGTCCACGTTTTAGCTTTATATTAAAATACTTTCAGATTGTGGTTATTGTTGGTCTGCTGTGATGTCTACTCTATGTAGTCCTGGTGAAATAGAAAATCAGATTTGTTTATTTCTAAACACTAATTACTTATCATACGTTAAGACAGACATCATACAGTTATGTTCTAAAAGAGATGGAAGATAAGTGGCACAAATATTTATGGCTCATTGTGACAAGGGCTACAATAAAGGCATGCTCTTGGTGATTAATAGGGACACTTAACTTGGGGCCAGTAGGAGGTGGTGAAGTAAGACGTCTCTGAAGAGGAGCCACATATTGGAAAAGACTTTAAGAACTATGCAAATAGAGATGGGAGAAAGGGTAAATGTGGGGAAGTGACATTAGTAGGCACATTGAGAGACCTGCAATTAGTTTGCAATTATTTTGGGTGAAGTAATCTTAAGTTTGTTAAATTTTCTTATTTTGTGCTTAGTTGTAAAAGCCTGATGCAGATAGGAGCTGAATTTTATTTTTATTCTAGTTATTAACACATTACCTATTTGTAACTTTTGACAATTAGTCAGCAAAGGGCCACTGAAAGAGTGAATTCAGTTATTTGAAAGAATGGTGTCATGTACTTGAAAAGCATTATCATGTTACCTTGTTCTGATTGTACTTACTCAGATCTACGTATCCAATATCCACATACATTTTAGAAAACAGAGATACCAGTAAAAAGCCAACAATTGGACCAATCATTGTTACTGCAAACAAATTACCTAAAAATATCACAAAACATTTTTATCAAATGACAATAATACATGGTTCTTATTCAATTTTTTACAGTAAAACAGTACAATATATTTCTCTAAATAAATTTTTAAGTAAAAGAATGAGTTTAGGAGCACTGTTATTTCAAGGTACACCCAGGAAAATTAACCATAAAATCTAATATTTTCTGTACATTACCTAAATAAAAAGAAGAATGTCCTTCTTTAGCAAAATCATCGATGTAAGAAATCCCCAAGGGTGTTATGGGCGTTTCCCCAATTCCACGAAGCATATTACCCAATAGAATATATATCCACATATGTGACCCAGATTCCTTTTCCCAACCTACATAGACAAGAGAGTGTTTTATCTTAAACATTAATTTTAGCATTCCTGTTGAAAAGTCAACTAACTTAACCCTTTAATTATTTCATTTAAGATTTTTTTTGCTTTTTTTCTAATTATAAAATGATTTATAGTCACGTTACAAAATTTGACAATACAGAAAATCACAAAGAAAACAAGTAAAAATTATCTGCCATCCCTCCACACACAGAGTACCACTTCTAATGTTTGTTTATATCTTTCACATTTTTAGTGAACATAAAAATATGCGTAATATTCTTTATGTTCTCATATCAGAATTTTAATGACTGCATAATAGTGTGCTGAATAAGTTTCATCATTTATTTAATCAATTTTTTCTATGTACTCACACAATATTTCTAATTTTTCATTCTGTTAAACAGGGATGCCATGGCTATAACGGTAAATAAATCCTTCTGCACATTCCTGATTATTTCCTTAAGATAAAGCAATAAAAGTAGAATTGCTGATTTAAGCAGATGTGCATATTTTTGTTCTTTACCATATTGAAAATTAACCTCCAAAAGAGAAATTTATACACTCCCCATAATACATAAAATGTGTCTTTATCCTCTACCTCATTTCTTTTTATTTTTAATCTTTCCTATCTAGTAGGTAGGAAAATCTTTAACTAGTACTATAATTTATAATTAAAACTCATGATTTGTGTTATAATAGGTAAAAAATCTTTAATTGGTGTAATAATTTGAATTTTTCTTAAAGAGTAAAGTTGTTTTAACATATTTATACCACTTCCTTCTCTTTATATTAATTGCATATATTCTTTGCCAATTTTGTATCAAAATATTCCTCTTTTCTTATTACTTCTAGAAGGTCTTTATATATAATATATATTAACACTATGATTTTTGTCTTACATACATAAGATGCAAATGTTTTTCCTATTTGTCTTTTAAATCAATTTTGCTAATGGATATCACAATCGTTTTTTAACGATGTAATTAAATTGTTAAATTTTATAATATTTATTAGTGACACTAATATTCACTAGTGCCAGTTCAATTCTTACCTTTTCCCACTATCTCCAGTGATGTTCTATTGAGTGACAAATTTTGATTAATCAAACAAGTTGATAAGCTTGATGTTGAATTCTCTGATGGATTAATAGGGGTGTCTTTAGAATACCTGTAACTGTAAGAACATCACTATATTTACTGAGCATTTTCACTTTTCCCAGAAATACAGAGGAATTTTCCCCTTTATTTGCACCATTCTCTTCTCCAAATTATCAGGATACTCTGTCAGTTTCTCAGCTTATATTCTAGGAGTGGTGATGGGTAACAGTGAAATGGGAGTGTTCACTAAGAAATATGCAATACTCCCCAGGCAAGGTGGAGTACCATGTTGCTCTCATCCTAGGAGTGCTTATATTCTGGTCAACATATGAAATATCTTGGTTTCATGCTTTTAAAAAACTGCTAACTGTATTTATCAATCTTTTGAATTATCTTCAAAGATGGTTACAATCTAAAATTTCAAAATCAATTTATAATCACACACAGTCATATGCCTGATTCTTCAAAACTTAGTTTAAAAAGTTCTAATACATCTCAATTTGATAAGGAAGCACTTAATAGGAACAATAGAATGGACCTAGAATAGGGACAAATGCTGATATTTAAAAATACGTGAATGGACCGAAAGGTATTATGCTTAATAAAATAAGTCAGGCAGAGAAACACAAATACTGTATATTTTCACTTACATGTGGAATCTAAAAAAAAAAAAAAAAAAACAAATATAACAAAACAAAAACAGACTCACAGGTACAGAGAACAAACTAGTGGTTACCAGTGGGAAGAGGAGTGGGGGAAGGGGGGAATATAGGGTAGGGGCAGTTAAGAGGTACAGACTACTAGGTATAAAATAAAGAAGGAGACCTTCAAGATGGCGGAGGAGTAAGATGTGGAGATCAACTTCCTCCCCACAGATACATCAGAAATATAACTACATGTGGAACAACTCCTACAGAACACCTACTGAACACTGGCAGAAGACCTCAGACTTCCCAAAAGGCAAGAAACTCCCCAAGTACCTGGGTAGGGCAAAAGAAAAAAGAAAAAACAGAGACAAAAGAATAGGGACAGGACATGCACCTCTGGGAAAGAGCTGTGAGGGAGGAAAAGTTTCCACACACTAGCAAGCCCCTTCACTGGCAGAGACGGAGGGTGGGAGGGGGCTTCGGAGCCACGGAAGAGAGCGCAGCAACAAGGGTGCAGAAGGGAAAGCTGAGAGATTCCCGCGCAGAGGATCAGTGCCGACCAGCGCTCACCAGCCCGAGAGGCTTGTCTGCTCACCCGCTGGGGCAGGCGTGGGCTGGGAGCTGAGACTCGGATTTTGGAGGTCAGATCCCAGGGAGAGGCCTGGGTTTGGCTGTGTGAACACAGCCTGAAGGGGGCTAGTGCCCCACGGCTAGCCGGGAGGGAGACCGGGAAAAAGTCTGGACCTGCCTAAGAGGCAAGAGACCATTGTTTCGGGGTGCGTGAGGAGAGGGGATTCAGAGCACAGCCTAAACGAGCTCCAGAGATGGGCATGAGCTGCGGCTATCTGCGCAGACACCAGAGATGGGCATGAAGCACTGAGGCTGCTGCAGCCACCAAGAAGCCTGTGTGCAGGCACAGGTCACTATCCACACCTCCCCTCCTGGAGCCTGTACAGCCCGCCACTGCCAGGGTCCCGTGATCCAGGGACAACTTCCCTGGGAGAACACATGGTGCCTCACGCTGTTGCAACATTACGTTAGCCTCTGCCGCTGCAGGCTTGCCCTACATTCCATACCCATCCTCCCCCAGCCTGAGTAGCCAGAGCCCCCTAATCAGCTTCTCCTTTAACCCCCTCCTATCTGGGCAGGGAACAAACGCCCTCAGGCGACCTACACACAGAGGCGGGGCCAAATCCAAAGCTGAACCCCAGGAGCTGTGCGAACAAAGAAGAGAAAGGGAAATCTCTCCCAGCAGCCTCAGGAGCAACGGATTAAATCTCCACAATCAACTTGATGTACCTGCATCTGTCGAATACTGGACTAGACAATGAATCATCCCAAAATTGAGGTGGTGGACTTTGGGATCAACTGTAGACTTGGGGTTGCTTTCTGCATCTAATTTGTTCCTGGTTTTATGTTTATCTTAGTTTAGTATTTAGAGTTTATTATCATTGGTAGCTTTGTTTATTGATCTGGTTGCTCTCTTCCTCCTTTTTTTTTTATATACAGATATATATATTTTTTTCCTTTTTCTCTTTTTGTGAGTGTGTATATGTATGCTTTGTATGATTTTGTCTGTATAGCTTTGCTTTTACCATTTGTCCTGAGTTCTGTCTGTCTGTTTATTTTGTGTTTTTTTTTTTTTAGTATAGTTTTTAGCGCTTGCTATAACTGGTGGATTTGTTTTTTGGTTTGGTTGCTCTCTTCTTTCTCTTTCTTTTTTTTTTCTCATTTTAAAATTACTTTTAAATTTTTTAATTTTTAATAATTATTTTTTATTTTAATAAGTTTATTTTAACTTCTTTCTTTCTTTCTTTCTTTCGTTCTTTCTTTTGTTCGTTCTTTCTTTCTCACTCTCTTTTCTTCTGGGCTGTGTGGCTGACAGGGTTTGGTGCTCCAGCCGGGTGTCAGGCCTGTGCTTCTGAGGTGGGAGAGCCAAGTTCAGGAAATTTGTCCACAGAGACCTCCTGGCTGCACATAATATCAAATGGCAAAGGCTCTCTCAGAGATCTCCAACTCAATGCTAAGACCCAGCTCCACTCAACGACGAGCAAGCTACAGTGCTGGACACCTTATGCCAAACAACTAGCAAGACAGGAACAAAACCCCACCCACTAGCAGAGAGGCTGCCTAAAATCATAATTAGGTCACAGACACCCCAAAACACACCACCAGACGTGGACCTGCCCATCAGAAAGACAAGATCCAGCCTCACCACCAGAACACAGGCACTAGTCCCCTTCATCAGGAAGCATACACAACCCACTGAACCAACCTTAGCCACTGGGGACAGACACCAAAAACAACGGGAACTATGAACCTGCAGCCTGTGAAAAGGAGACCCCAGACACAGTAAGTTAAGCAAAATGAGAAGACAGAAAAACACACAGCAGATGAAGGAGCAAGGCAAAAACCCACCAGACCTAACAAATGAAGAGGAAATAGGCAGTCTACCTGAAAAAGAATTCAAAATAATGACAGTAAAGTTGATCCAAAATCTTAGAAATAGAATAGAGAAAATACAAGAAACGTTTAGCAAGGACCTAGAAGAACTAAAGAGCAGACAAACAGAGATGAACAACACAATAAATGGAATTAAAAATTCTCTAGAAGGGATCAATAGCAGAATAACTGAGGCAGAAGAATGGATAAGTGACCTGGAAGACAAAAAAGTGGAAATAACTGCTGCAGAGCAGAATAAAGAAAAAAGAATGAAAAAAAATTGAGGACAGTCTTAGAGACTTCTGGGACAACATTAAACGCAGCAGCATTTGAATAATAGGGGTCCCGGAAGAAGAAGAGAAAAAGAAAGTGACTCAGAAAATATTTGAAGAGATTATAGTTGAAAACTTCCTTAATATGGGAAAGGAAATACTCAATCAAGTCCAGGAAGTGCAGAGTTCCATACAGGATAAATCCAAGGAGAAACATGCCAAGACACATATTAATCAAACTATCAAAAATTAAATACAAAGAAAAAATATTAAAAGAAGCGAGGGAAAAACAACAAATAACATACAAGGGAATCCCCATAAGGTTAACAGCTGATCTTTCAGCAGAAACTCTGCAAGCCAGAAGGGAGTGGCAAGACATTTTTAAACTGATGAAAGAGAAAAACCTACAACCAAGATTAATCTACCCAGCAAGGATTTCATTCAGATTTGATGGAGAAATTAAAACATTTACAGAGAAGGAAAAGCTAAGAGAATTCAGCACCACCAAACCAGCTTACAACAAATGCTAAAGGAATTTCTCTAAGTAGGAAACACAAGAGAATGAAAAGACCTACAATAACAAACCCAAAACAATTAAGAAAATGGTAATAGAAACATACATATCGATAATTACCTTAAATGTAAATGGATTAAATGCTCCAACCAAAAGACACAGACTGGCTGAATGGATACAAAAACAAGACCTGTATATATGCTGTCTAAAAGACACCCACTTCAGACCTAGGGACACATACAGACTAAAAGTGAAGGGATGTTAAAAGATATTCCATGCAAATGGAAATCAAAAGAAAGCTGGAGTAGCAATTCTCATATCAGTCAAAATAGACTTTAAAATAAAGACTATTACAAGAGACAAAGAACGACACTACATAATGATCAAGGGATCAATACAAGAAGAAGATGTAACAATTGTAAATATTTATGCACCCAACATAGGAGCACCTCAATACATAAGGCAAATGCTAACAGTCATAAAAGGGGAAATCAAAGTAACACAAACATAGCAGAGGACTTTAACACCCCACTTTCACCAATGGACAGATCATCCAAAATGAAAACAAATAAGGAAACACAGCTTTACATGATACATTAAACAAGATGGACTTAATTGATATTTATAGGACATTCGATCCAAAACCAACAGAATACACTTTCTTTTCAAGTGCTCATGGAACATTCTCCAGGATAGATCATATCTTGGGTCACAAATCAAGCCTTGGTAAATTTAAGAAAATTGAAATCGTATCAAGTATCTTTTCCGACCACAATGCAATGAGACTAGATATCAATTACAGGAAAAAATCTGTAAAAAATACAAACACATGGAGGCTAAACAATACACTACTTAATAACCAAGAGATCACTGAAGAAATCAAAGTGGAAGTCAAAAAATACATAGAAACAAATGACAATGAAAACACAACGACCCAAAACCCATGGGATGCAGCAAAAGCAGTTCTAAGAGGGAAGTTTATAGCAATACAATCCTACCTTAAGAAACAAGAAACATCTCAAATAAACAACCTAACCCTACACCTAAAGCAATTAGAGAAAGAAGAACAAAAAAACCCCAAAGATAGCAGAAGGAAAGAAATCATAAAGATCAGATCAGAAATAAATGAAAAAGAAATGAAGGAAACGATAGCAAAGATCAATAAAACTAAAAGCTGGTTCTTTGAGAAGATAAACAAAATTGATAAACCATTAGCAAGACTCATCAAGTAAAACAGGGAGAAGACTCAAATCAATAGAATTAGAAATGAAAAAGGAGAAGTAACAACTGACACTGCAGAAATACAAAGGATCATGAGAGATTACTACAAGCAACTACATGCCAATAAAACGGACAACCTGGAAGAAATGGACAAATTCTTAGGAAAGCACAACCTTCCGAGACTGAACCAGGAAGAAATAGAAAATATAAACAGACCAATCACAAACACTGAAATTGAAACTGTGATTAAAAATCTTCCAACAAACAAAAGCCCAGGTGCAGATGGCTTCACATGCGAATTCTATCAAATATTTAGCAAAGAGCTAACACCTATCCTTCTCAAACTCTTCCAAAATATAGCAGAGAGAGGAATACTCCCAAACTCATTCTACGAGGCCACCATCACCATGATACCAAAACCAGACAAAGATGTCACAAAGAAAGAAAACTACAGGCCAATATCACTGATGAACATAGATGCAAAAATACTAGCAAACAGAATTCAATAGCACATTAAAAGGATCATACACCATGATCAAGTGGGGTTTATCCCAGGAATGCAAGGACTCTTCAATATATGCAAATCAATCAATGTGATACACCATATTAACTAACTGAAGGAGAAAAACCATATGATCAACTCAATAGATGTAGAAAAAGCTTTTGACAAAATTCAACATCCATTTATGATAAAAACCCTCCAGAAAGTTGGCATAGAGGGAACTTACCTCAACATAATAAAGGCCATGTATGACAAACACACAGCCAACATCGTTCTCAATGGTGAAAAATTGAAACCATTTCCACTAAGATCAGGAACAAGACAAGGTTGTCCACCCTCACCACTATTATTCAGCATAATTTTGGAAGTTTTAGCCACGGCAATCAGAGAAGAAAAACAAATAAAAGGAATCCAAATCAGAAAAGAAGAAGTAAAGTTGTCACTGCTTGCAGATGACATGATACTATACATAGAGAATCCTAAAGATGCTACCAGAAAACTACTAGAGCTAATCAATGAATTTGGTAAAGTACCAGGATACAAAATTAATGCACAGAAATCTCTTGCATTCCTATACACTAATGATGAAAAATCAGAAAGAGAAATTAAGGAAACACTCCCATTTACCATTGCAACAAAAAGAATAAAATACCTAGCAATAAACCTACCTAAGGAGACAAAAGATGTGCATGCAGAAAACTATAAGACACTGATGAAAGAAATTAAAGATGATACAGATGGAGAGATATACCTTGTTGTTGGATTGGAAGAATCAACATTGTGAAAATGAGTATACTACACAAAGCAATCTACAGATACAATGTAATCCCTATCAAACTACCAATGGCATTTTTCACAGAACTAGAACAAAAAATTTCACACTTTGTATGGAAACACAAAAGACCCTGAATAGCCAAAGCAATCTTGAGAAAGAAAAACGGAGCTGGAGGAATCAGGCTCCCATACTTCAGACTATACTACAAACTACAGTAATCAAGACGGTATGGTACTGGCACAAAATCAGAAATATAGATCAAAGGAACAGGATAGAAAGCCCAGAGATAAACCCTGAGTTGTCGTAAAGGAAAAAGGGATTATCAGCTTGGCTTGCAGGTTGGGAAAGGTGTGGATTAGAGAAGACTTCACAGTGAGGATTCCATATGAGATGTGTCTTGAAGATGGATAGGGGTTTAATAGACAGACAAAGAAGGAAAATCATTCAAAGCTGTAGAAACACTATGAACAAAGCTATGACATATTATGGCACATTTGGCAAACTGTAGGCCTAGAGTGTGGTCCTCAGTCATGGGAAGCAGTGTAAAATGAAGCTAGGAAGATAGTCAAGGACCAAATCAGTGAGTGACCTGTATATGCAAATGAGCTTAGATATGCAAATGAGCCTAGATAGTAATTCATAGGCAAAAGGCTTTCAATACTTTGACTGTTACTAACAATGAGAAATACATTTTGCATCACAATCACAATACATGGATATCCACAGACACACTCACAAATTTATGTACAACCAAAACAAAAGTTTCACAGAATAATATTTATCCCCGCTCTCATTGCGTTTTCTTCTATTCTATTCTATTCTATCCTATCCTATCCTATTAAAAAATTGTTGGTCTTAATAATCATAATTGATTTATTGGTCCATGAGTGGTTCAGGATCTGAAGTTTGAAAAATCCTGCTCTAGGATATGGGACTTCCCCCTGCTCTAGGATATGGGACTTCCCTGGTGGTCCAGTGGGTAAGAGTCTGAACTCCCAGTGCAGACAGCCCGGGTTTGATCCCTGGTTGGGGAACTGGATCCTGCATGCTGCAGCTAAGAAGTCCACATGCCGCAAGTAAGACCCGGTGCAGCCAAAATAAATAAATAAATACCAAAAAATAAAGAAAAATACTGCTCTAGGATATTGGGAGTTTTAAGTGGGAGTAAAATAATTAGATTCTTATTTTTTAAATCAATACTGTAGTATAGAATATGAGTTAGAATGAAGTTGAGTTGGGAGGCAAAAAGTCCAGGCCAGAGATGATAGAATCCTCTATCAGGTTAAGGGCAACAACTATGACAGATAGCAGGCAGAATAAGCAAGATTTGGTGAGCACTGGTCATGTGTATTGAAGTAAAAAATAAGTCTAGGATGAGACCCTTGACTTTAGTTTGAGTTCCTCTGTGGCTAAATGAATCATTGCTGAAAAAGTGAATGTGAAAAATCTGAGCTGGTTTTGGCACAGGGATGAATTCTGTTCTGAATATATGGATGCAAAATGTTTGTAGGATGTTAGGTTGGAGATACCCACGAGGTGGTTGGTTATATAGATCTTGAGTATAAGATAAACTCACTGTGTACAGTGATAGTTACATTTAATGCATGTACTCCACACAAATCATGTAGAATGAAAAGTGAAGAAGATTGAAGAGGGAGCTTAGACAATACTGACCTTATGGTGTCAGTAGCAGAAGGAAAAGATGGGCATGATGGAGAAGCCAAAAGGAGAAAATAAATCAAGAGAGAGTAAGATGATGAAAATAAGAAGGAACAGCACCAGGAAGAAGAAAGAACTTATGAGGGTCAAATAGAGTAATTAATATAGTAACCAAAAGGCATGGCTGTTGGCATTGATAATGAGTAAGTAATTGATATCTTTAGCAGAAACTGCTCATTGGCTCTCAATATCCATTCTTCTCTCCTTCTATGGTAACAGAACCTGGGATCTTTAGCTGGGAAGGGGATGCCTGAAGTAAAGTCTATTTTTCCCAATGACTTTCAATCTGAATGTGAGGTGTAGCAAAGTTCTGGCTAATGTGAAGTCAGTAGAAGTGTTAATGCTTCTGAAAATATTTCTTAAGTCTCAGCCTGTGTGCATTCTGTTTCTTCTTATTCTTCTTCCCTTCTATCCTGTTGCAAGGAACAACATTGCCACAATTTAGACCGTGAAGTCAAGGCCAGTCAAAGCTGGGTTGGCTACATTTTTTTGTGTAAAAAATAAGCTCTTATCTTATTTAAGCCATCACTATTTTTGGTTTTCTGTCATTAGTATCTGACTCTAATTAAAACTACACAGTGACTTAGAAAGAAGTCTCAGTGGAGATGGTAGCGGGAAAACCCATACTGCAGTGAGTTGAGTGGTGAAGTTGTAAGCAGCTTTTGGCAGGAAAGAGGTTTCTGCAGGAGGCCCCTTTGTCTTGTCACTTTAGCAAAACTACATTGTAACTAACATTTAAATCAGGCGCCCCATACTCTACTCATCACCAACCCAAGCACACCTTTCAAATCTTTTGATCACACAATAACTTGCCTAACCTGTTGGTTCTTTCTGTAGATCAAAGAAGTAGAAATGAAGAATGAGTAATTAACAGATGACCAGATCTCTTCCCTAGCTTTCCCTTCAGTAATCTCATGAACAAACTATGTAAACAAGATAACATCTAAAAAAACATCACAGGAAGTCAACAAGCCTGCACACAGTGGGGGATGGTGACAACTTTGACCCTCTATCTCAATGATTAACTGACATTACTTCCCTTTTCCCTTTAAAAACTTTTATAGCCAAACAGAATCATGGGAGTTGGTTGGGGGGACATGAGTGCACCTTCTCCCCAGATTGTTGGCATTCTGATTAGAAGCAACTTGCCTTTCTACCAACAATTGCCTCTCAGGTATTGATTTTCGAGTGGTGAGCAGCTGGACCTGAGTTTGGTAACAAAGACTTATTAAATATTATCAAAATCTTGTAGGCAAAGACGTGAAATACATATCATATTAAAAAGTCACAAAAAGCTTATTTATTTTCTGTGAAACTACTCATTTATTGCTATTCATATTTTAATATGAATGAGAGTCATGGTAGATAAAACAATTTAATTATTACATAGAAAATATACTCCATTTCTACACACACTTAGTGGATATTCTTCTCAAAAGGGGACTGCTTATTTAAAAGGAAAAAAATGAAATTCTACCTTTAATTTACAAGGAAATGATCATTGATGGCATAGAGTCACTTACTATCCCATGAAGAAATGAGGTAAAGCAGTCAAAATACTTCCAATTCCCATAGTGAAGCAACCAATTCCGATTAGTTTTGGTCTGTGTAATTTGGCTCCAAAGTAACTCACAAATACAATCACAAGCAAATTTCCTAGAAAGAAAACAAAATTATTTTGATATAATTGATTATAGCAAACAGTGACTGAGTCCAATTTTGTGTTCAGTAGAATGGAAGGCCACAGAATGGATACAAATAGAGCATAAGACATGGTACTATGCCTCAAAGATCGGGTAATTTTTTTTTTTAAATAGACTCTGCCTTTTATTTATTTATTTATTCATTCATTCATTTATTATTTATTTATTTTGGCTGTGTTGGGTCTTTGTTGCTGTGCATGGGCTTTCTCTAGTTGTGGCGAGCTGGGGCTACTCTGTTGTGATGTGCAGGCCTCTCGTTGTGGTGGCTTCTCTTGTTGTGGAGCACGGTCTCTAGGCACGCGGGCTTCAGTAGTTGCAGCACACGAGCTCTGTAGTGTGGCACGTGGGATCAGTACTTGTGGCACGTGGGCTCAGTAGTTTTGGCTCATGGGCTTAGTTGCTCTGTGTCATGTGGGATCTTCCCAGACCAGGGATTGAACCCGTGTCCCCTGCATTGGCAGGTGCATTCTTAACCACTGCACCACCAGGGAAGTCCCTGGGTAATTTAATTAAGATGAAACTCACTTACCTTAAGCCACTCACTATAAAGTTGTATTGTGTTAATAATAAGCAGAATTGACTTTAGATAAGAACTAAAGTACTTGAATTACTTGGCGATATTAGTGAAGCAAAATTTTATGAAGAATTTGGAGTTGAGTGGGTTGTACTGGAATGGAGAAAAATGGACAAAAATACCTGAGGGAAGGTATTTATTCATGCATTTTTCATTCACTCCTAGAAATCTTTAAATTCTTATTAAGTACCTGTCATGGGGTTAGAAGCCAGAAATAGAGGAAAAGAATAAACAGTGCATGGTATCTGCTCTAAAAGAACTTACCTACCAGTGACAAAAATAGATAAATGGAAAGAAGTACTCTTAGACCACAGAAAGGGGAAGCTTAAATTAATTAGAGGTTTCAGGAAAGTTTCCTGGAGGATAGGTCACTTGAGATTTAATGTTAGCTATAAGTTATTTAGATTAAGAAGAGGAAGAAGAGCAATCTAAGAGGAGGGGGTCATGACCAATTCCAGTCCATCTGGAGCTACAGGTATAATAACGAACAGACAACAACCAAGAATTACTGAACATTTGATGGAAAAAAATAACACGAAATAAAAGCACCAAACTGAACCAGCAGATAAAGTAACCCATGAAGAAAACAGTTAAATGAGGAAACTAAGAAGAGAAGACATTTTGAAAAAATCCAGTTAGTATCTCTAGAGGTACAAAGGTATGTTGCATCCATAAAATAAGAACTGGCAGACTAAAAATAATGAGAACAATAAAGTATTGTTGCAAATTTAAAATACTATACAGAAATGTACATATTGGGACCTGATACAATAAGATGAAAGATGGCATCAGCAAAGACTGATGGAGTTTCAAGAAAAAAAAAAGGTCGAATTTTAGAAAGAAAAACTTAAAGTGAAAAAATAGCCAGAAGATTTAATATTCATATATGTTTCAGAAGAAAATAGAGGGGAAGGAACAAATTTAAATATAGAAAATAAATTTCCTGAGCTAAAGGAAGGCTTAAGGCATCAGATAAAAATTTCTACATTTCTACAGCATAAATAATGTAAAAGAGACTGTCCTAGGTATATGTTGGTAAAATTTCTGAAATTCAGGCATAAAGAAGAGGTCCTATCAGTGCATGACAATGATACTGGTAATGATTTCTTATGTATAATATTGTGTTATAACACAGTAGATAAATGTTTTAAACGTTCTGAGAAAGAAAGATTCTGAAGTTTTAATTTCATACTCAAATTATCAGTTGACTATGATAGTAAAATAAATACATTTTCCAACATGCAAGAGCTCAGAAAGTATGTCTTATGTTCAATTATTTCTGGAAAAAAAAAACTACTTGAAGATATACTCCAGAAAAACTAAAGATGAGACTTGAAGTCATAAGGTTCAAGAAATAGTGTTAAGAAGGAAACGAATAAAAAGTATAACCATGTCCAAATAATTGCTTTTAAATAACTACAAAGTTTAACAAAGATAATAAGAATCAATTCCTCAATATAAAGAGATATACAATGAATTAGAATTGAAAGCTAATCACAGTCTAATACTAAAGTTCTAGATGGTTTCATTAAACCTAGAAGGTGGAAAAGTGAAGGATATATATGGTGTAATAGTCTCTGAATCATGAAAAGGCAGAATTCATGACAAAAAGATAGATGGGTCTTCCTTTATACAATTAGTTTTTAAATATTCAATAAACAAGTATATTTTTAAAAGGTTAAAAGATAAAGAGCAAACTTGTAAAAAATATGTGTAATCTATACAACAGACATAATTTTTGAATCCCTTCAAATCATTAAAAAGTGGGGGGAAAAGGAAAATGGGCGGAGGTAATCAGCGACCACTTCATAAAATAAGAGAAAAGAATGTTAAATAATTATATAAAACCTCACTACTATTAGAGAAATCCAAATTAAAATGAAGACAACAAAACAATATACTCAATGTTCTAAAAAAAAAAAGACTTTTAACCCCAAATTTTATACCCAGTTCAACAGTAGACCCTAACAAAGATTGCTTCAAAATTGGTATCCTCTCCTCAAATCATCAGAATCATAATCCTCTCGCCAACTTTTTTTTGCACTAGGGCATCTTGAGAAAGAGAAGTTTTAGCCCTGCAAAATATTAGTTTGCAGGCAATGAGTTTGTGTAAATCAGAGTTTTTTAACCTCTATACTTTTGACATTCTGGACTAGGTAATTCTTTGTTTTGGAGGCTGTCTTGTGCATTGTGGGATGTTTCAAGGCATCCCTGGCCTCTACCACTAGATGCCGGTGGCATTCCCTAATCCTCAGTGATGACAACCAAAAATATCACCAGATATTGCCAAATTGCCCCTGGGCAGGGGGTGGGGATGGGGGCAATTTACCCCTGGTTAAGGATCAGTGGTGTAGAGCATATGTGAACACTTTTTTTACCTCTGCAAATCTCGTTACTAAGTAATAATCAAAACAGAAACAAAAATTACCCATTTCAAAGCTTCCATCAATTAAGCCAACAGTAGAAGATGATATGTCAAATCTCCTTTCTATTTGAGTGATGGAACTTTTCATAATGATTGCACTTAGTGCCTTAGAAATAAAGCTGAGTGAGAGGGCTGCCAAGAACATCTAAGAGAAAGCAGAAGGAAAGGGAAAAATAATTAATCATAAGATCACATAATGTTTATATCTGCATAGAATTAAAATAGCTTTTCTTCTTTACTTAGTAATATTTTTATCGTAAAAAGCATACCCACCTTTCTTCTATTCCAGTTGGTACTTCCTAGTCCTTTTAACATTAACATCACTGTACCAGTAAAGCACCATTTTCTTTCTTCCTTTCTTTTTAAAGCCAATTTAGTTAGTTATTCCGACCGTGCTGCACAGTATGTGGGATCTTAGTCCTCAACCAGGGATGGAACCTGCACCCTCTGCATTGGGAGCACGGAGCCTTAACCACTGGACTGCCAGGGAAGTCCCTCATTTTCTAACTTGGTTACAACATCAGATTATTAGAGCAGGACAGTCAAAGTTGTTATTTTTTAATTAATGTCATTAGCTGATTTCTAAGAAGCTAGATAATGATGTGAGATGGCCATGGTAACAAGCTATTCTTTAGTCCCAAATGAATAGCAAAGGAGAACTGTGAGGGGAGTAGCTAGACATTCTCAAAGGTAGTATTTCCAGGAAGTCAGCTGAAAAAATTTTCATTTATAAAACCTCGCTAATATTGGAGAAAACCAAATTAAAATGAAGACAACAAAACAATATAGTCAGTGTTCTAAAAAAAATAGAAGACTTTCAAGCCCACTGGTTATAGATGTTTTATTTTCAATTTAATTTTAACAAAATTTATTTATTCATCTTTCTTACAGCCCACATTTATATCCATAAGTAAATTCCTTTTACATCCAGTATTAAACACACTGCTATATTTGAAATGGATGACCAACAGGGACCTACTGTATAGCACAGGGAAA
The DNA here is from genome assembly GCF_965194805.1 of Balaenoptera borealis. Classification (NCBI taxonomy): domain Eukaryota; kingdom Metazoa; phylum Chordata; class Mammalia; order Artiodactyla; family Balaenopteridae; genus Balaenoptera; species Balaenoptera borealis. The sequence goes on along the minus strand of NC_138870.1, from coordinate 18,030,689 downwards.
TCTGCTCAATGTTATGTAACAACCTAAATGGGAAAAGAATTTGAAAAAGAATAGATACATGTATACGCATAAATGAATCACTTTGCTGTACACCAGAAACTAACACAACATTGTTAATCACCAATACTCCAATATAAAATATTGATAAAAAGTTTAAAAATATATATCATCCTGTTATGAACTGCATATTAGTGTCTCCACCAAATTCATATGTTGACACTCTAATCCCCAAAGTCATGATATTTGGAGATGGGTCCTTTGGGTGTATAGGTTTCCCCCACTATCCAAAAGTAGAGCGTTCCTTTGAAATTTTCATAAGCCAAAATGGCGAAGAAGCAATTACCTTAGGACACACCTTGCTAACAAATGCACAAGATAAACTGAGATAAAGCAGAGATGCTCACAGACACAGTTCAAATCTATGGCAGCTTGATGCTGAGATCCTGAATGCAGTTCCCAGGGAAGGAGATTAGAGGTGCTGCTGTCATTGCTCGAGGTGCCCACTGCCTCTTTAATGGCCCGCTGCAAAACAAAGGCTAAATGCTACTTTTGCTTTTCACCATTTTTTTGTAAAAGCAAAACTTCTCTTTGGAATTCTTTCAGTTAGCAAAAACAAGTACTAATGTAGGTCTTTAGTAAATGTGAATGATGTAAAGCGAACTTTTGGAAAGCAGGGTACACCTATAATTAGGCCATGAGGGTGGCGTCCTCATGGTAGGATTATTGTCTCTCCCTCTGCCGCCGTGCGAACATAGCAAGAAGATAGCCATCTGAAAACAAGGAAGAGGGTTCTTGCCAGAACCCCCAACCATGCTGGTACCCTGATCTCAGATGTCCAGCCCCCAGAACTGTGAGAAATAAATTTCTGTTTTTTAAACCACCTAGTCTGTGGTATTTTGTTATAGCAGCCCAAGCTGGTTAAGACAGGCCCGTCTCATTACCTCCTACTCTACAAAGTGTTAGGCACCATCATGTTTAGAATGGGTCATTGCATTAGTTTCCTAATAGACCTTTCTGCTTCCGCTCTTGGTCCCCTACAGTCTCTTCTCAACACATTAGGTAGGAAAGGTCTTTCAAAGTGAAAAGTAGATCATGACAGCATTCCCTGTTCTTCATCTCACTCATCTATCTAGTCTTCCCAAAGTCCTCCAAGGCACAAAATGGTCTTTCCTCTCCCCTGCTCCATTTTACCTTTGAATCTCATTTTCTGTGACTCTAGTCCTAGGTCATTCCCCTACAGCAACCCTAGTCTTCTTGCTGTACCTCAAGCATTCCATGCTTATTATATTGTTCCTTTGTTTTTGCTTTTCTTTCTGCATGTAAAGCTTTTACCCAGAGTCACAGTATTATCGTAAGATTTAGCAATCCCACTTCTGGGTATATATCCAAAAGACTTTAAAAAAGGATCTCAAAGAGATGTTTGCACATCCATGTTTATCACAGCATTATTCAAAATATCCAGGAGGTAGAAGCAATCCAAATGTCCATCAACAGATGAATGGATGAGGAAAATATGGTATATACATATAATGGAATATTATGCAGCCTTAAAAGGAAGGAAATCTTATCACATGCTACAACATGGCTGAGCCTCAAAAACATTATGCTTAGTGAAATAAACCAGTCACAAAAGGACAAATATTGTATGATTCCACCCATATGAAGTATTTAAAGGAGACAAAATCATAGAAGCAGAAAATAAAAATTCAGTTCCCCAAAACTGGAAGAAGACAAGAGAGAGTATTAGTATTTAGTTAGTATAGAATTTCAGTGTTGCAGGATGAAAAAGTCTAGAGATCTGTTGTACGACAATATAAATATACCTAATACCACTGAACTGTACCTTCAAAAATTGGTTAAGATGGTAAATTTAATATTATATGTTTTACCACAATAAAAATGCATTTTCCCATTGAAAAAAATGTGGGTGGTCTTTTGCTGAGAGAAGTAACATGTCCCACTGGATATGTTCAAAGTGTTACTGGCTGAAGGATAATGGTACATTACTACATAATTTCATTTTTTTCTCATAACTTCACTGTGCTGTTGTCCGCTGATCTGTGAAGTTTTATACAGATGTAGAACTTCTTGGTAAACCTTCCCTCCTCCATTTCTCTCCCCACCCTTTACTTATTTTAAAGTTCTGTTCTTTTATATAAATATATATATATATATAAATAAATCATATATATATAAACATATATATTATATATATGTGTGTGTGTGTGTGTGTGTGTGTGTGTGTGTGTACAGCCATGGGAGAATTTTTTAATTTATTGAGTTTGTTGCCTCCTTTCAAGAGTGGTGAATGAAAATTTCTGGTGATTCTTGCCTGTCTGCTTTGTTTTACATATGGAAGCTCCCGTTTCCTTGTCTCTGAATATTCAGTCTTTGTGAAGCCTATCTGGGATGGAGAGGCAGCAATCTTTAGCAGTAGGGTAGTTAATAGTTAATCTGCATATGTGCACCTCACTTCTTCATGGGTGTTGCCAGCCACTTGAGACACGGTTCTGCGCCATATGCCCGGGAGGGCATCCGCCCACGCTCACTACCTCCTGCCCAGGGTAGATGTCTCTGCAGTTTGCTGCTTGGACTAAGTGGGGGAGGGTAATTTGATGATCAAGGGAGATGTTAAACAAGGAAAGAAGCCTGTTTTCTCTGATTGAGTGGAATACCCTATACAACAACCTGTCGGTGGTCCCTGGGACCTCTCTTGATCCCATTATCAGTGGCTTTTGCCTTTGAAACACGCTTGGAGCCATGTCCATTTTTTTTCAGGTTTCTTTTCCTGCACTTGTCTTGGGCTGTGATTTCTTTCTTTAGCCTAATTCTTTCTACTTCTTACTTTTTAGAAAACTCTCATAGTTTCTGATTTACAGAATGTATCTCTTCTTGTTTTCTAGCACGTCTACAAGTTGCCTTTGATACCTTTTACATTATTTATTAAAATTGGAGGGGGGAGGAGATGGCTTCAACCTTATTCTGTCTGCCGTATTGAACTAGAAGTCAAGTTCTGCCTTTCCTTCTCTAATAAATAGAAAAAAAATGTTATAAGGCTCCCTATCAAACTCAGATGCCTGACACGTGATGAGTAAGTATTCAATAAATGTTTTTTGGTTGTTGAATAAATTGTTGTTCCCCAAATTTAGGTTATAAATCTGGTACAGAACTTACATGTAGTGAAACCTCTCATTTCCTAGTTTCCTCGGCTTTTAGATGGAGATAATTACAGTAAAATTGTTATGAAGATTAATTAAAATAATATACGTAAAATTTTTGGCACATAGTATTGAGAAATGTCTGTTTTTATTACCACTCTGAGCTATCATCATTCAGCTTTTGGCTGTAAGTTCGGTCAAATAAAAATAGGACTCTGATCATTTAGCCAAACACATTTTTTGTCAGGCAATATTTCAGGTGCTGCAGAATCAGTAATGAGCATACTGGCAAAATGATTTATTGATTATTAAAGAAATACTGAGGCAAACTTTTATCTAAATCCTTATCATCAAAACACTAATTGGTAAAATCAAAGAGGAGGGAGTTTCATAAAGTAACAGAACATCTCAGTAAGCAGATACAAGCATAACCAGATGTAAAACCTGTCCTATATAAGAGCAGCTTCCTAAAAGTTCAGAGAAAGATTTTGTAATGTCCATGTCTTCAATCTTAAAAGGAAGATTAGCTCAAGACAAAAGAGAGACTCAATAAAGTCAAAATTCGTACAGTATAATCCTAAATTGGTTTTTCAAAGAAGAAAAGGGTAACAGATGCAAACACAATGGCTACAGTAGGATTCCTCCAATAAGTTAGGATTTTAGAAGGATATGAAATGAGTTAATATAGACAGATTTATAAATGTGCTTTCTTTTTCTCTAACTATAACCCTGAGAGATGGGCATTTTTAACCATGTTCCTAATGTGAGGCTGAAGTTCAGAGAAAGAGTGATATGATGATTTTCTCAGAACATAAAAAATTAAATAATAATAAAACTGAAATCTGCAATGAAAAATATTAAAAGACCAAAGCATAAGGATAGCAAATTTAAGATTGAGAGATTTCAAAACAGAGATACGAATGTTCACAATCAAATAGATTTTAAAATATCACAGGCAGAAAGACACAGCTAGCATTGAGATAAGAGGTAAAGTCTATATTTACCGGCAATCGTGGCAGGTCAGTCCTTTGTTTATGATGGCAAGAGTCTTAGAATTAAGGTCAGAAGACAGTTCCAAGTTTCTGCATTGCCATATGTACAACCATGATTAACTCAGTTAACTCATAGGAACCTCAAACAAATTTACTCAGCAAACATTTATTGAGCAACTACAATATGGCAGTTCCTCCACTAAACCTAGGAGTTGAGACAGGCACAGAGTAAGGAGGGAAGTAAAAACAATTAAGATATAATAAATGCCCCCAAAGAACTAATATTTCCCTGGGCCAATAAACAATTAATGCCAGTATAATAATGTAATGAGTACTGTAATTGCTATACAGTTTTAAATTTATGAGTACACAGAAAAAAGTGATTAATTCTGTCTACACAGGTCAAAGGTTCTATAGATTGCTAACATTTAAACTAAGTCTTTAGGGGTTAATAGAAGCTTAGAAACCAAAGAAGAAATAAACATTTAAAACAAAATAGGAAACACATGAAAAGCCCCAGAGTAGTGAAAGAACACAGATCATTTGAAAAACAGAAAGAATATCTGTGGGTGGAATATAAGGATAGAAGTATGCCAACCATTGGGAGATCAATCTGCATTTTTAAATGTGATGTAAGATTAAATTTTAGAGGGCTAATTCTGGTAGCCATGAGGAAAATGAATTTATGGCAGATAAATTAATTAGAAAGCTGATTTCAGAAAAAAAGATGAGCAGAGATGGGAAGAGGGGACTAAAAGGTTACAGACACACTTGGAAGAAGTTTAAGAGGAGAACCAATAAGACGTGGGAATAATGGAAAGTAAGTATTCTGATTTTGTTTTATAGTTTGTATAATTGTATGTAGTAATACTATTATTTGGGATGAGAAAAAGAGAAGTCTTAGGGTTAAAGACAATGAAATCATCTCTTCAATACTCAAATTTGAGATGTCTAAAAATAAACATCTACCAAATAGACACAACTAAGGCAAGGTTTGTGTTCAAGAGAGTTTTGTCTGGAAGTAGTTTTGAGATTTACCAGGGGATAACTGTACAATTAATCCATATTCAGGCTTATTCCATTAAAAAAACTCCTCCTGCCCCACTGCATCCTCGCTTTTCCATCTCTCTCTCATTTTTTCCAGTCAAAACTGAGAGTTGTTTATGGTTGCATGAATCAGATCTTATTTTTTGCATCATTTTTTAAACTATCCTCAGCAGGCCTAGGATACTTTGGCTATTCCAAACTTTATTTCAGGGTTTTGTTTCAAACTCTTTTCTCTTTTTATTCTACATACTCTTTCTGGAAAAACTCATAAATTGTCATTGTTTTTATTGCCACCTAAATGCTGCTGATGCCAAATGTATATTTTAAGCCAAGCTTGCTTTTGCTGAGGTTTAAGCTGCTGTTCCAATATGCCTGCATTAGAGCTCCATTTTGGTTTTAATGTCCAGATTGCATCCTTTTCTTCCTCCCCTTTCACCTCCTTTCCTGTGTCACCACTTAGAATCTACTCTCTTATATATCACATCCAATCAGTCCCCCAAAGCTAAATATTTACTCTTATAAACATCTCTCTTTTTAATATGCTTCACTTTATATTCCTACCTCAAATGACCATCATCTTTCACCCAGAATACTACTGTTTCTAACTGGTGTCTCTTTCCTCACTGTCAACTCTTTTTCACACCACACCCAGCATGATTTTTAAATACTTATAACTATTTCCACTTCCAATGTAGCTGAATAAGTTCCCACTGGACTGATCCTGCAGCAAATAACCATTGTAAAGTCTGAGGGGAAAACAAAAGACACTCAAAGGCATGGGAGAGCAAACAAAAGCAGTCAGATTCTGGACAGGGGTTGACCCTTAAAAGAAGGAAATGCCTAAGGTTAATTTCTCATTCTTATGGCTTTAAGGTAAGGTCACAGTTAGCATTATTCACAAAAGCTAAAATTCTTTTAGAAAAATCACAGTCCTTGTGGCCTGAAGAATGAGGAAGAAAAGTTTAGGTTAAAATATAGGGGAGAATCTCATAAAGGAGAGATCCAGAGAATGGGGAGCCCCAAATTCTGCATATAAACTGTCCAAATTTTTGACCTCTGAACTCTTCATGAACAGGGCAACTCAAGTTAGCCCTATAGATAAAGTAATTTAATTGAAATTTGAACTATTTCCTAAGAGAGAGAGTTTGCAGTTTCAGGTCAACAAATTTAATTGCCTTGTAAAACAAACAAAAAATATCAACATCCTTTGGAAGAATGTAACAATGTTCAAAATTACCAACATATGAAGAGCCAAGAAAATGTGACCATTTCTCAAGAAAGATAACAGTCAACCAAGACTAACCCTTAGATTACACATATGTTAGTGTTACTGGACAAGAATTTTAGAGCAACTAATCTAACTGAGCTCTTTGATGTAAAGGAAAGTTATCTCACAATGAATGAAAATAGAAAATTTCACACACAAAAAAACTGTAAAAAGAAGTTATAAGAATGAGAAAAGATACAGTATCTGAAATAATATGCATAATCAAGATGTTAATTTATGCCACATCTTCTGATAGGTGTTGTGTGTGTTCTCTCTTTGTAACCTATGCTTTCCTATGATGTAGATCTTAGTAAGTCTCCAAACTTTCCTAAACAGAAACTATCAATAGTCAATATAGCTTTCAAAAATATGTGATAGCAGAGATAAAGATGAAGGTTTGCATCAGACATCCTACAGAAAACTTAATGTCTCCCCATCCACTGGATATTTCTCTTTCCAATTAATACAGGAAGGATATGAATGTGAATTCTGTTATGTGGAAGCTAATATTTGCTAGGACTGTTCCAGGTATTCTAGAAGTATTATTTCTAATGCTCACAAAATCCTTGCATGGTATGCATTACTCTCTTCATTTTACAAGTAAGAATAATAAAGTTTAGAGATGCAAAGTTATTTAACTAGGGGAATAAGACTAAAACTGTAGCAGAACTGTGATTTGAACACAAGTATTTCACACACGAAAAGCAAAACAGTTCTTGGATCTAATATACTAACGCACTTTTCCTTCATCTCTTTATTTTCCTAAATCAGATCCTTGTTACGTCTCACTTGGTTTATTTGTAGTATTCTGCCTGCTTTCCTTCATTTGCAGCAATGGGAATACTGCATGTAATTTTATTTTTCCAACTTTATTGAAGTATGATTGACAAATAAAATTGTATAAATTTAATGTGTATAACATTGCAATTGACATATGCATAAATTGTGAAACGATTAGAACAATAAAATTAGTTAGCACATTCATCACCTCACATAGTTACCTATGTTTTATTTTTGTAGTGAGAACATTTAGATATACTCTCTTAGGAAATTTCAAGTATATAATACAATATTGTTAACTAGAGGCATCATGCTGTACACTAGATCCCCAGAACTTATGTATCTTATAACAGAAAGTTCATACCCTTTGACCAACATCACCCAATTTCCCACACCCTCTGGTTCTAGCAACCACCATTCTATGCTGTTTCCATGAATTCAACTTTTTAATACCCACCTCAGTGACACCTCTTTAGTGAAGCTATATATTGACTAATAGGAATTTGGTTTTTATCTCTCTTATATCTAGTGTAAATATATAATTTATCATATAAACTGGAATAATTTTTAGAGCAAAATGAGTGGTAAAAAATAAATAAGCTTAGAACAGTTTTTGAAATTTTATTGATGAATAAATTTCTTGTTACTATTGTTCTAAATTTTTCAAATAAAAAACACATATCCAAGTAAATTGAAGGAAACATTAAATTTTTTTTCCTTTCATTGCTTACTTTAATATTTAAAAATAATACACAGTATAATTATTCTTGGTGGATATATTAGTATATTTTTATGTATGCCAATATGTATCCATGTATATCCATGTATTTTATTCAGTTTCTTATGAGTATCTCCATTACTATGTCACTATTATTTTTCTGAAGGATAATTTTCAAATTAGACATTTTAGTTTATTAAAAAATTATCTGAAATCTTCATCAAAATTGCATTTTATGATTACTGAATTTGAAATTGTCAACATTTCAATTGACTCTTCTCTGTAGATCATAATATTTTTAATGAAGAAAATATTCCCTTAATAAGCCCACAGCAAATTGTGCTAAGTGGAAATATTCTCAATTCCTTTTTTAAAATATTTACCTATGTACATTTTTTATTCTAAATATCACAGGTGCTATCATTTTTGCCTCTCTTTAGTGTATCTTTCTTGAAAAATATTTTAATAAGAAAAATTTATGTTTTTTTTAACATTTGCCAATTTTTGTCACTGGAAAATTATAGATATATTCAGCTACTTTTTATTCAGATAAAGAATATACGTTTATCCAATTCAAATAGTACATGTATTAAAATAATTTTTCCACATGTCAAGATATTCTAAAATACAATTTTAGAATTACAAAATTACATTTTGTACATTATATGATCTCTAACCAATTAATTTGTTCAGCTCTTAACATTCTGTTTGCAAAAATTGTGATTTCAATAATAGCAATATACAAAAAATTTTTTAAATGGAAGTTTTTGACTCTTCATTAAATATTTTTATCAAAGAATTCAAATCTATTTTGAGGAAAGTGCAATGATAATTTACAGAATTCATTTATGAATATGTCCAATGTCATTGAAGGATACTTATTTTTATAACAAAGATCAGTTTCTTCCCAAAACTTTTATATTCAATTACTCACATATGTATGTAACTGTTGATGACAGCTTCAATTCAACTGGTAGAATATCTCAGGCCGGACACAATTATGGATTATAAATTCATTTTAATCAGTTCTAAAAACATTCTGCTCCATTATTTTTTTGTTTTAGTAAATTGTTTTTTATTGTTACTCTCATCGTCCAGTAAAATTTGTATTTGTATGAGCACCACAAGAAAACATATTTTATTATTAATGTTGAAATTTTAAATTAAATATATAATAGTGCTTACAATAATATTAGAAATTTCACCTTTGAAGGAAGACCTTTCAAAAACTTTACTTTGATTCTATGAATTGAGTTAAAAACAAAATCAAACTATTATAGATTAACTGATTTTCTATTTGAAACATCTTTAATAAGTTAGTATTCTTAGGAATGGTAAGAAGTCAGGCAAACATAGGATGAGTGTATACACTAATTAATGTGTGGAAATTTATTTAATCCTTCGTTATTTTCACATTACTATTCTCAGAGCTCTTACTTTTTAAAACGTGTTTATTTTTCATGTCAATTTGGTGTTATAAGGACATTCTTTTAGCTTGTTTAACTGGGATGCAAAATTATTTTTTGACTGAATACTATAAATTGCATTTGATCTTTCTTTGTTTTCAACAACCTGTTGAAAACTACCTCTAACATCTTTTCTGCCTTTCAAGTATAAGTTTTACCGTCTTTTAATTAATCTTCTTTTTGAGGTAACTGGTTTATAATATTATATTTTATAACATTATGTAAGTTTCATGTGTACAACATTATATTTCTACTATATACTACAGCATGCCAACCACTAAAAATTTAGTGTCCCCTTTAACCCATTTTGCACCACCTTGCACCCATTTTCCTTTGGTAACCACTACTTTGTTCTCTGTATCCATAGTGTTTGCTTTTGTTTTGTTTGGTTTGTTCATTTATTTTGTGTTTAGTTTATTTGTATTTCATAGTCAGCATATGAGTGAAATTATATGGTATTTGTCTTTCTCCATCTGACTTATTTCACTTAGTATAATACCCTCAAGGTCCATCTATGTTGTTGCAAAGGGCAAGATTTCATCTTTTTAATGGCTGAGTAGTATTCCATTCTATATTCATACAACACCTTCTTTATCTACTCCTCTATCCATGAGCACTTAGGTTGCTCCATATCTTGGCAATCATAAATAATGCTGCAATGAACATAGGGGTGATATATCTTTTTGAACCAGTGTTTTTGTTTTCTTTGGATAAATACCCAGGAGTGGAATTGCTGGATCATACGATAGTTTTATATTTAACTTTTTAAAGAAGCTCCATCCTGTTTTCCAAGTATTACATTCTCACCAACAGTGCCCAAGGGTTCCTTCTTCTCCACATCTTTGCCAACATTTTTTATTTTTTATTTTTTTTAACAATAGACATTCTGACAGGTGTAAGGTGATATCTCATTGTGCTTTTGATTTGCATTTCCCAAATAATTAGTGGTGTTGACCATCTTTCAGTGTGCCTGTTGGCCATCTGTATGTCTTCTTTGGATAAATGTGTATTCAGCTCCTCTGCCCATTTTTTAATCAGGTTTGTTGTTGTTGTTGTTGTTAAGTTCTATGAGTTCTTTATATATTTTGGATATTAGCCCCTTATCAGACATATGAGTTGCAAATATCTTCTCCCATTCAGTAGGTTGCCTTTTCATTTTGTTGAAGGTGTGCTTTGTTGTGCAGATCTTTAGTTTGATATAGTCCTATTTGTTTATTTTTGCTTTTGTTTCCCTTGCCTGAGGAGACATATCCAGAAAGTTATTGCTAAGGCCAATGCCAAAGAGTGTATTGCTTATCTTTTCTTCTAGGAGTTTTATGATTTCCGTTCTTACATTTAATTCTGATCCATTTTGAGTTGATTTTTGGGTATAGTGTGAGGTAGTGGTCTAGTGTCATTACATGTGGCTTTCCAGTTTTTCCAAAACCATTTACTTAAGAGACTATCCTTTCTTCAGTATGTTCTTTGCTCCTTTGTTATAAGTCAATTGTTTGTATATATGTGGGTTTATTTCTGGGCTCTCAATTCTGTTACATTGATCTATGTGTTTTTTTTAAAAAATACCATACTGTTTTACATACTATAGTTTTGTAATATACTTTGAAATCAGGGAGTGTGATACCTCAAGCTTTGTTCTTTTTTCTCAGGATTGCTTTAGCTATTTGGGGTTTTTTGTGGTTCCATACAAACTTTAGGATTTTTTTGGTTCTATTTCTGTGAAAGATATCATTGGGAGTTTGATAGGGATTGCATTGAATCTATAGATTGTTTTAGGTAATATGGACATTTTAACAATGTTAATTCTTCCAATTCATCAGCACAAAATATTTTTCCATTTTTTTGTATGTTGTCTTCAATTCCATTCATCAATGTTTTAGAGTTTTCAATGTACAGGTCTTTAGCCTCCTTGCTTAAATTTATTCCTAGGTATTTTCTTCTTTTTGTTGACATTGTAAATGGGATTGTTTTCTTGTTTCTCTTTCAGCTAGCTCATTTGTTAGCATATAGAAACACAACAGTTTTTTTTTTTTAAAGGAACTCCTTTATTTATTTATTTACTTATTTATTTATTTTTGGCTGTGTTGGGTCTTTGTTTCTGTGTGAGGGCTTTCTCTAGTTGTGGCAAGCGGGGGCCACTCTTCATCGCGGTGTGCGGGCCTCTCATTATTGCAGCCTCTCTTGTTGTGGAGCACAGGCTCCAGACGTGCAGGCTCAGTAGTTGTGGCTCACAGGCCTAGTTGCTCCACGGCATGTGGGATCCTCCCAGACCAGGGCTCAAACCCATGTCCCCTGCATTGGCAGGCAGATTCTCAACCACTGCGCCACCAGGGAAGCCCGAAACACAACAGATTTTTGTGTATTGATTTGTATCCTACAACTTTACTATATTTATTTATTATTTATAATAGCATTTTGGAGGCGTCTTTAGGGTTTTCTCTATAAAAAATTATGTCATCCACAAATAGTGGCAGTTTCACTTTTTCCTTTTCAGTTTGGATACCCCTTTTTTCTTGCCTAATTGTTCTGGCTAGGACTTTCAATACTATGTCAAATAAGAGTGGTAAAAGTGGTCACTCTTGTATTGTTCCTGACCTTAGAAGGATAACTCTCAGTTTTTTACTGATGATTATGATGTTAGTTGTGGGTTTGTCACTTATGGCCTTTATTATGATGAAGTACATTCCTTCAATACCCATTTTATTGAGGATTATTTTTTATCATAAATGGGTGTTGAATCCTGTCAAATGCTTTTTCTGCATCTATTGAGATAGTCATAAAATTTTTATCCTTCATTTTCTTAATGTGGTGTATCACATTGATTGATTTGCAGAGGTTGTACCATCCTTGCATCCCTGGAATAAAAACCACTTGATCAGAGTATAGGATCCTTTTAGTGTATTGTTATATTCAGTTTGCTAATATTTTGTTGAGGGTTTTTGCATCTGTGACCATATGGGATATTGGTCTGTGTTCCTTTTTGTGTCATCCTTGTCTGGTTTTGGTATCAGGGTAATATTGGCCTCATAAAATTAGTCAAGAAGTGTTCTCTCCTCTTCATATTTTTGGAAGAATTTGAGGATAGGTATTATATCTTTTTTGAATTTTGGGGAGAATTCATTTTTTGTTTCGTCTTTTTTATGTTTTGCATCTCTGTTTTAGATTTATGTTTCATGGTTACCATGAGGTTCGTTGAACATATCTCATAGATAAAATAATCCTTTCTCTGCTGATACCACCTTATCTTCATTTGCCTGTAAGAGTCTGTCCTTTTCCTCTTCAATTTTTATGTTTTTGTTGTCTCAAATTACCACTTTTTATATTGTGAGTTTGTTACCAACTTGAAGTAGCTATAGTTATTTTTATTACTTTTTTTTCTTTAACCTTTATGCTATAAAACCTATTCTGATATGTAGTTGCAATTTTCTGATTCTATTTATCACCTTACTCAAAGTTTTGTGTATTTTTGCCTTTTTGTTTCTGGTAAAATACCTCCTTTCAACATTTCTCATAAAGCAGGTCTAGTATTGATGAACTCCCTCAAGTTTTGTTTGTCTGGAAAAGTCTTAATTTCTCCTTCATATCTGAATAACTTCGTTGGATAGGGTATTTTAGGCTGACAGGTTTTTTCTTTCAGTATTTTTAAAATGTCATTCCACTCTGTCCTGGCCTGTAGAGTTTCTGCTGAAAATATTTGTTCCTTTATAGGTTACCATCCACTTTCCCCTGGCTGCCTTTAAAAGCCTTTTTTGTCACTGACTTTTGATAGTTTTAATATAATGTGTCTTGGAGAAGGTCTTTTTGTGTTGAAGTAATTAAGTATTCTCTTAGCTTCATGAACTTGCATTTCCAATTTCTGCCCAGGTTTGTGGAGTTCTCAGGTATTATTTCTTTAAATAAACTCTGTTCCCTTCTTCCTCTTTTCTTCTTCTGGGATATCCATTATCTTAATATTTCCCTTCATAAAAGAGTCAGATAGTTCTCAAAGAATTTCCTCATTTTAGATCTTAATTCTTTCTCCTCTTTTACCTGTATCATTTCTAGATTTCTACCTTTGAGCTTACTAATTCTCTCTTCCATATAGTCTGCTCTATTTTCAATGCTTACTAATGCATTCCTTATCTGGTTTATTGAGTTTTTCACCTCCAGAATTTCTCTCTCTTTTTTTTTAGAGTTTCAATATTTTTGGTAAAGTATTCCTTCCATTCATTAATTTTATTCCTGAGCCTATTGAACTGCCTTTCTGAGTTTTCTTGTAGCTCACTGAGTTTCTTCATGACAGCTATTTTGAATTCACTATCAGTCAGATCACAATACTCCATGACTTTAAGTTTGGTTTCTGGAGAATTGTTACCTTTTTGTGGTTCAGTGTAACTGTGGTTCTTCATGGTGCTTAATGAGTTTTCCTCTGTGATCACATTTGAAACAGAGAACAACTTTCTTCTTTAGGTAAACCTTTTTTTTTTTTTTTTAATAAAAAACTTGATTCTAATGATTTAACAGGTTAGAAATTAGAGGACTTTCTTTTGTTTTTCAGTAGGTGACAGTATAGCACAAGTTTTGGTTACTCTTACCTGAGGTGCCTCTGGTATATTTGAGAATGAGCATTTTCCACCCTCCAACACCTCTGTCAGAGGTGTAGCCTGGTACTTTCACTGTCACTGCTTGTGACTCTGGGGTTGTTGGTGCCTTGCTGCTGCCAGTGTCACCACCTGGGTCACTGGAATGGCGATGCCTCCACGTTCCAAGATCTCATGAGTCACAGGCTCCTCCACCACAGAGGGAGGGAAAGGGTGGCTTGGAAGCCAGGTGCCTCTGCTGTATCCAGATTTGTCAGATTCATGGGTGCACCTGCTGTGGTTGGGAGGTGTGTCCCAGAGTTATGGGCACCTCCCAGACTAGAGGAAAGCATCGCAGGTTCTGTTGCCACTGCTGTCCTATTTCCTATGGCTGTGGGCACGGCTATGCCTGGGAGGCTGGAGCTGTATGTACTGCCTCCCCTGATGCTGTTAGGTTCTCTGAGACAGCAGGCTGGGCAGCCATGAATGGGGATCTGGGATCATAGGAGCCGCCTCTGTTGTGCCCCAATTCCACCTCCTCTGTGTATTCCAGTCCACTCAACTTTGGATGTACAGATGTGTGGAATTCTCTGGAGTCCTGGTGTGTTGGGCAGAGTCACCTTTGTTAGGCTGTGGATGTTTTACTGGTTGTAGATTGAAGGGGACAGAAAAAGGGAGAATCTCACTTTACCATGATTCTGATGTCACCCACTAATTAGTCTTAATTTCAGAATATTTGTAATCTAAAATTACTGTGCTATTTGCATTCCTGAGATAAATTGATTGTTTTCTTCTCATCTTTAAATTGTAAAATTGCTTACAAGAATTCCTAGCTAGAATGCTTTGTGAATGTCATTACTATTAGATCTCAACTTCCATAAGGTTTAGTTTAATTTTGAAATGAAGGTAAGTATTATAGAGTTACTATACTACTTCCAAACAAGATTGGAATACAATTTATTGTATGTTTCAGAAAAACTAGGTTATAGATACATTGTACCTCTTTTTTTTAAACCTGGCTTTATTTCATACCTGGATTTCATATCTCATATTTTTCCCCTTCTTTCTTCTGATACCTCCCACCCACTGCACTGTTTTCTTCTTAGCAAAAGTAGAAAATTATTCATGGATTATCTGGTGTGCATGTGATGCAAGAAAAAATAATGTATTTTGCAATCAGAAGGTCTAGATCCAGTTGTCTTTTTCTTAACTTACTAACCTAACAAAGATGAAAAAGTTACACAATTCACTGAACTTCAGGTTCCTAATCCATTACAAGATAATATATAAATAGTTACCTTATTTATTTAATAGGGTCACTGTAAAGTTCAAAGGAAATCATGTTCATGAGTTCATGGATATGGTTTTGAATGTCTGTCAATGTACCAAACATGTTTGGAATTTGGAAGGCTACTATAGATTTATCCTCTCTTTTTCTTCTTATTAATGTAAGACTTGTTTCTGAAACTTTGCTCCATTTACACTCTTCAATTACTATATTGTTCTTTGCACTAGTGGAAGAACAGGAAGAGTGTTGAGTGCCAAAGCCCTTCCTACCACCTCTATAAGACATATCATAACTGAGTTAGAAGCAAGTATATTATAGAGTGAAAAAATTATAAAGCCCTTGTCTAATACCCAGCCCAAAGATTTAATTTTTATTAAATATTAACCTTATACCTTAAAAATATTTCCTTGTCTTTGTAAATCTACATCTCTTTTATTTAATTTTGCTTTATATACTTTTAATACATTGAGACAACCACTTTTTAAAAATTTTTGATATTTGATATCTTTCTTCTCTTTTCTATTATTTACTAATTACAGGCAATTATATTCCCTTAAAATTCACTGTGGGCAAATAAACATCTTATGGTTAATTCCTTTTGCATTTTTACAGAGTTTATCATTTTTATTTTCTGTTTATTTCCATGCATTTTTATTTGATTCATTTCAGCCAAATTCTGTGTATTCACTGACATAATCCCTAGCTTTTGGTGATATCCTGGTAGTTGCCTATGCGATTAGCTTTAGTGCTTACAAATTTTAAAGTGCTTTATAAAAAACTAACTTCTTTTGGCATAAAATGTTTCCTTAATCATTTAAATATATATGAATTCTGGGAGAAAAATGATAAATAGATAATTTAAGAATATCTATATGAATGTGCCACACCAATGCATATTATAATTAAATTATTAAAAGTCAAAGACAAAGAGAGAATTTTTTAAGAATCAAGAGGAAAGCAACTTTTCACATAGAAAAGAACCCCCAGAAGACTATCAGCAAGTTTTTCAGCAGAAACCTTGCAGACCAGGGGAAATGGGATGATATATTCAAAGTATTAGAAAAAAAAAAAAAAAAAAAAAACCCTACCAGCCAAGAATACTACATTGAGCAAAAGAAACCTTTGAAAGTGAAAGAGAGATAAAGACTTTCCCAGACAAACAAAAGCTGAGGGAGATCCTCAACACTAGACCTCCCTTACAAGAAACGCTAAAGGGAGTTCTCCAAGTTGAAATAAAAGAATACTAGACAGCAACATGATACCATAAGAAAGCATAAAACTTGTTGGCAAGGTATATATAGAGACAAATACAAAATACTGTATTACTATAATAGTAGTGGGTAAATCACTTATAATTCTAGCATAAAACTAAAAGACAAAAATTTTTTTAAATAACTACAAGAAAATATTTTAAAAGATAGATAAGTAGATGTAAGCTATGACAGCAATAACGTAAAATATGTGGAGGGGGAGAAGTTAAAATGTAGAGTTTTTATGTGCTATTGAATTTAAGTTGTTATCAGCTTTAAAAGACTGTTATGACTATAAATATTTTATATATGCCCCAAGGTAACTACACACAAAAAATTTACAAAATATACACAAAAGAAAAATAAAAAAGGAATCAAAACGTATCAGCACAAAAAAAAAAAAAAATTAACAAAACACAAGGGAAGGAAATAAGAGAGGAAAAGACAAAAGAACTACAAGGCTCTCAGAAAACAATTAACAGTGTGGCAATACTAAATCCTTTCTTATCAATAATTACTTCAAATATAAATGGTTCAAACCCCCCCCCCCAGTCAAAAACTATAAAGGGGCTGAATGTATGTTGTTTTTTAAAAAAATGTTTTTTCTGTGTTTATTGAGATCAACATGCGATTTTTATTCTTCCTTTGTTAATATGATGTATCACATTGATCGATTTGCAAATATTGAATCATCCTTGCATCCCTGGAATAAATACAACTGGATCATGGTGTTATGACCCTTTTTATATACTGTTGGATTCAGTTTGCTTATATTTTGTTTAGGATTTTTGCACCTATAATCATCAAAGATATTGACCAGTAATTTTCTTTTTTTGTAGTGTCTTCGGTTTTGGTATCAGAGTAATAGGGGCCTCATAGAATGAATCTGAGAGTGTTCCATTCCTTCAGTTTTTTGGAATAGTCTGAGAAGGATAGTTACTAAATCTTGTTTGTATGTTTGGTAAAATTCCCTGATGAAGCCATTCGGTTCTGGACTTTTGTTTGCTGGGAGTTTATTATTATTATTATTATTACAAACTCAATTTCACTACTACTGATTGGTCTGTTCAAATTGTCTATTTCTTCTTGATTCAGTCTTGGCAGGTTGTATGTTTCTAGTAATTTGTCCATTTTTTCTAAGTTATCCAATTCATTGGCATGTAACTATTCATAGTATTCTCTTATGATTTCTTGTATCTTTGTTGTATTGATTGTTATTTCTCCTCTTTTATTTCTGGTTTTGTTTATTTGGGTACTCCCTCTCTTCTTCTTGATGATCCTGGCTAAAGGTTTATCAATTTTATCTTTTCTACAAAAACAGCTCTTGGTTTCATTGATCTTTTCTATTGTTTTTTGATCCCCATTTTTCCTCCTTGATCTTTATTATTTCCTTCCTTCTGCTGACTTTGGGATTTGTTTGATTTTCTTTTTCTAATTTTTTTAGATGATAGGTTAGGTTGCTTATTTGAGATCTTCCTTGTTTCTTAAGGAAAGCCTGTATTGCTGTGAACTTCCCTCTTGGAACTGCTTTTGCTATCAATACATTCCATAGATTTGGGAGTGTTGTGTTTCCATTTTCATTTGTCTTGAGGTATTTTCTGATTTCCTCTTTGATTTCTTCATTGATCCATTGGTTTTATAGTAGCATGTTATTTAGTTTCCACATGTTTGTTCCTTTCCCATTTTTCTTTCTGTAATTGATTTCTAGTTTCATACCATTATGGTCAGAAGAAAGGCTTCATATAATTTCTGTCCTCTTAAATTTGTTCAGAATTATTTTGTGTCCTAGCATGTGATCTATTCTGGAGAACATTCTATGTGCACTTGAAAAGAATGTGAATCCTGTTGTTTTGAGATGTAATGTCCTATAAATATCTATAAAGTCTAACTGGTCTATAGTGTCATTTAAGACCACTGTTGCCTTATTGATTTTATGTCTGAATGATCTGTTCATTGATGTAAGTGGGGTGTTAAAATCCCCTATTACTATTGTATTATTGCCAATTTCTACCTTTATGTCTGTTAATATTTGCTTTATATATTTAGATGTTCCTGAATTGAGTGCATATATGTTAATGAGTATAAAATCCTCTTCTTGTATTGATCCCTTTATCATTACATAATGCCCTTGTTTGCCTTTGTTATAGTCTTTCTTTTAAAGTCTATTTTGTATTGCTACCCCTGCTTTCTTGTTGTTTTTGTTTGCATGAAATATCTTTTTCCTTCCCCTCACTTTTCAGTCTGTGTGTGTCTTTAGCTTTGAAGTGAGTTGCTTGTAAGCAGCATATAGAAGGGTCTTTTTTTTTTTTCATCCAGTAAGCCACCCTATGTCTTTTGATTGGAACATTTAGTTCATGAACATTTAAAGTAATTATTGATAGGTATGTACTTATTGCCACTTTATTACTTGTTTTCCAGTTGTTTTTGTAGTTCTTCTCTATACATTTTTTCTTCTTTTTGTTTCTTCCCTTGCAGTTTAATTTGAAATCCATTCATGATAAAAACTCTCATTAAAATGGGTATAAAGGGACCATATCTCAACATAATAAAGTCCATCTATGACAAACCCACAGTTAACATCATACTTAATGGTGAAAAGGTGAAAGCTTTTCCTCTAAATTCGGGAGAAGGACAAGGATGCCTACTCTTGCCACTTCTATTTAACATAGTATTGGAAGTCCTAGCCACAGCAATTAGACAAGAAAAAGAAACCAAAGCCATCCAAATTGGAAGGGAAAATTAAAACTGTCACTATTTGCATGATTCTTTATATAGAAAACCCTAAAGCCTTCACCCAAAAACTGTTAGAACTAATAAATGAATTCAGCAAAGTGTCAGGATACAAGATTAACATACAGAAATCTGTTGTTTTTCTATATCTAATAACGAACTATCAGAAAGAGAAAGTTTAAAAAATTCCATCAAAAAGAATAAAATACCCAAGAATAAACTTAACCAAGGAGGTGAAACAACTATACTTTGAAAACTTTAAAACACTGATAAAATTGAAGATGATACAAAGAAATGAAAAGATATCTTGTGCTCTTGGATTAGAAGAACTGATATTCTTAAAATTTCCATACTACCCAAAGAATCTGCAGATTTAATGTAATCTTTATCAAAATACCCATGACACTTTTATAGAACTAGAACAGGTAATCCTAAAATTCATATGGAACCACAAAAGACCCTGATTTGCCAAAGCAATCTAGAGAAAAAAGAACAAAGCTGAAGGTTTCACTCTCCCAGATTTTAGACAATACTACAAAGCTACAGTAACCAAAACAACCTGGTTCTGGCACAAAAACAGACATATATATCAATGAAACAGAATGGAGAGTCCAGAAATAAACCCACACATCTATGGTCAATTAATCTTCAACAAAGGAGGTAAGAATACACAATAGAGGAAAGACAGTCTCTTTAACAAGTGGTGCTGGGAAAAATGTACAGTTACGTGCAAAACAATGAGATGAGAACACTTCCTCACACCATACACAAAAAAAATTAAAATGGATTAAAGAGCTGAGTGTAAGACTTGAAACCATAAAACACCCAGAAGAGAACATAGGCAGAACACTGTTTGACAATTATAAATTGTAGCAACATTTTTTTGTTTGTTTCTGTCTCCTAAGGCAAAAAAATTAAAGCAAAAATAAACAAATGAGCCCTAATTAAACTTAAATGTTTCTGTACATAAAGGAAACCATGGATTAAAAGAAAAAGACAACCTTTGTAGTTGGAGTTAATATTTGCAAATAATATGACTGGCAAGGGGTTAATATCCAAAATATATAAACAGCCCATGCAACTCAATATAGAAAATAATTAAATAATTGGCAGAAGACCTGTATAGACATTTTTCTAAAGAAGACATACAGATGGCCAACAGACACATGAAAAGATACTTAACATCACTAACTATTAGATAAATGCAAATCCAAACAACAATGAGATATCACCTCACACCTGTCAGAATGGCCATCATCAAAAGGTCTACAAGTAATAAATGTCAATGAAGATGTGGAGAAAAGGGAACACTGTACACTGTCAGTGGGAATGTAAATTGGTGCAGCCACTTGCAGTATGGAGGTTCCTCAAAAACTAAACAGTATGGAGGTTCCTCAAAAAACTAAAAATAGAACTAACATATGATCCAGCAATTCCACTCCTGAGTACATATCTGGAAACCTCAAAAACACTAATTCGAAAAGATATATACACCCAATGTTCATAGTAGTGCTATTTACAATAGCCAAGATATTGAAGCCACCCAAGAGTCCATCAACAGATGAACAGATAAAGAAGATGTAGTGGGTATACACACACACACATACGAATATTACTCAGCCATAAAACAGAGTGAAAATCTGCCATTTAGAGCAATGTGGATGGACCTAGAAAATACGCTTAGTGAAACAAGTCAGATAGAGAAAGACAAATACCATATGATATCACTTATATGTGGAATCTAAAAAATAATACAAACAAATGTATATAGCAAAACAGAAACAGACTTACAGATACAGAAAACAAATTAGTGGTTACCAGTAGGGAGGGGGAAAGGAGGAGAGGCACATTAGGGGTATGGGATTAAGAGATACAAACTGCTATGCATAAAATAGATAGGCACCAAAGATATAAGGTATAACGCAGAGAATTACGGCTATTATCTTGTAATAAGTTCTAGTATAGTATAATCTGTAAAACTACTGAGTCTCAGATATATAGAGACTATATACCTAAAACTAATATAGTATTGTAAGTCAACTATACTTCAATTAAAAAAATAAAAATTGAAAAGAAACAAGACTCAACTATGACTTATGTATAAGAAACTCACTTTAGATCTAAAGACACACAAAGACTGAAAGTGAAGTGATGGGAAAAGATATTCCACTCAATTGGTAACCAAAAGAGAGCAGGGGTGGTTGTATTTATATCAAACAAAATAGACTTTAAGTAAAAAATGTCACAAGAAACAAAAAGGACATTATATAATGATAAAAGGGTCCATTGACCAGGAAGATTTAATAAGTATCTCTATCCCTATCTGTCTATGTATCTATCTACCTATCTTTCTATCCCCAACATTAGAGTACCTAAATATATAAAGCAAACATTGACACAACAGAAGGGAGAAATAAAGAGCAATACCATAATAGTGGAAGATTTTAATACCTTATTTTAAATAGTGGATAGAAATAATAAGGAAATGGATAACTCAAACACCACTATAGACCAAATTGACCTAAAAGACATGCAAAAAACGTTCCACCCAATGACAGTGAAATACACATTCTTTTTAAATGTACACATACCTTTCTCCAAGATATATCACGTGTTAGGCCACAAAATAAGTTTTAACAAATCTAAGAAGATTGATATCATCCCAAGTATCTTTTCTACCCACAATGGAATGAAACTAGAAATCAATAGCAGAAGAAAAACTGGAGAATTCACAAATATGTAAAAATTAGGCAACACCCTTTTGAATAACAATAGGTCCAAGAACTCAAAAAGGAATTTAGAAAATATCTCAAGACAAACAAAAATGAAATCACAAAATACCAAAACATATGGGATGTACAAATACAGTATTAAGAAGGAATTCCATAGTGATAAACAGCTACATAAAAAAAGAAGAACGATCTCAAATCAGCCACCCAACTTTACATCTCAATGTGCTGGACAGTGATTTCATTCTCACATGTACAGCAAGATGAATACAATCTGGCCAAAACAAGTAAGATTGCCTGCATGGTCCCTTGCAGCATATGTGGAGAAGTTTCGAGTTAACAAGCTGGCAGTGTGTATAAAGTATGTTAATTGCTGCCCAATAATAAAGACCAGAGAAGCAATAAAAATAGTAGTAGCTAGCATTTATTGAGCACTTACTATATACCAGACATTGTTCTCGTGTTTTACTTCTGTTAGTGGATTTATTCCTTACCATAATTCTATCAGCCAGATGCTATTATTTCCCTTTCACAGATGAAAAAACTTAGATACAAAGAGGGCAAATGACTTCCTCTAGGAAAAATATATATTTACAGGTTTTGGAGATTAGGACCTGGACATCTTTGCATGCCATTACTCTGCCTACCTATGAATATATTAGGTAGCATGGCAAGGGGGTCTTAAGGTTGCAAATGGAGTTAAGACTGCTAATCAGATGACCTTGAAGAGGTTATCCTATATTATCCTGGTTAACTCAATGTAATCCTAAGGGTCCTTTAAATGTGGAAAAGGGAGCAGAAAAGTCAATGTCAATGACCATCACTGACCATCACTAGCTTTGAATATGGAAGAGAATTATTAGTCAAGAACTTAGGGCAATTTCCAGAAGTTGGAAAAGGCAAGGAAATGAATTGTCTTTTAGAGTCTCCAGAAAGGACACAGCTCAGCCAAGGTCTTGATTTTAGCTCACTGAGACCTATTTCAGACTTCTCAACTTCAGAATTGTATGATTATTACAGGACTGTGATAAATTTGTTTTGTTTTATTTTATTAAAGACATACATACACATACACACCTATACATATGTGTGCATTTGAATGTCAGTGTCAGGAGGTGATAAATGCTATGAAGAAAAATAAAATTTGGTTCAAGAGTTATGGATAGGAAATGCTATTTTATATGGGGTGGTCAGGGATGAGGTAATGTTTAAATAGAGATTTGAATGAGATGAAAGAGCGAGATATCTGGGAGTCAAACATTTCAGATGAGGAAAGAGCAAGTGCAAGCTTCTCCAAGTCAGAAGTGCACTTCACATCTTGAGAAACAGCAAAAAGTCTAATAGGCCAGAAGAAGGTTAGCCAGAGGAAAACTGTGGGGTAGGGATACTGTTGGTGGTTACAAATGGGATGGTTATCCTAATGATTTCCAGAAGGGGAGTAGGAGTGAAGGTAGAATGGGAGACCTTTTACTTTTGCCCTATTATTTATGTTTTTTGATAATGATGCACTACTTTTGTGTTTTTAAAGAATTTTCATTACAATGCAGTGGTACAAGAAATCTGAAGCACAGAAATGACAAGTGTAAAGATGAACAATGTACTGGCAGGGTTTATATAACCTACTTGATTCAGTTCAAAAATTGAGGGAAAGGGGTAAGAAATAATCAAACTACACTGTTGCTATTCTAAATTATTATCTATTTGCACTTTTACACATTTTTACCTGCTGAGTCTGTATACCCACATCAGTAACAACGTGTATTTGTGTGTGTGCAGGCAAATATGCTTGCTTGAAACTCAATTATTCAGTATAAAGGGGAATTCTTAGAAGTACAGCATGAGGAAGATAGCCCACTTACAAATCTGTGCTTACCAGAACATCTTGAGGGTACTAATATTATGGAAACCCACAGGTACCTTAGCAACATGGAGTACAATTGAGCTCATGGGACTTGCAATCAGACTGCTTAATTTCAGACCTTGGCTCTACCACTTTCCAGCCTAGGGACCTAGAGAAAGTCATTCACCCTCTAAGTTTTTTTTTCATGTGTAAAAGGGAGATAATAGCATATGGCTGACTGAATTGTGGTAAGGAATAAATCCATTAGTAGAACTAAAATACTAGAGCAGTGTCTTGCATTTAGTAAGTGCTCAATATACTATTACTGTTATTGCTTCTCTGTTCTTTATTATTGGGCTGCAATTAACATACTTTATACACACTGACAACTTGCTAACTCGAAGATTTTCTCCAAATATGCTGCAAGTGACTACCCGGGCAATTTTATTTGCTTCAGCTAGTTTGTTGTCACCTTGAATGCATGTGCAAATGAATCACTGTAACCCTCCATGTTTAAAAGCGAAATAAACCAACACAACCTACTACCCCTAGGCAATCGCATGTGGTCCAGTTGCATTAGCCAGTTCTTTCTCCTGGTGACTGCTTTTCTGTTTAAATATTACTTAAATATTTCATCAGAACTGATTTTACCAATAATCTCTGAAAAACAAACAGACTTCATGTTCCCTGGACAAAGTTAAAACAGACTTTATATAACATGATTGCAATTGAATCTGATCTCTGGTCTTTATTCAGCTAGATAAGACTATAACTTTGAGGAAAACATTTTAAATATTGATCAAAGTCAGCCCTGATTGATTTTTTAATTTCCTCTAGTCTTCTCTATGGGGGTTTAAAGGCTTTGATTTAGTTTTAAGAGTTTTCCATTTACAACCTAGATGACTTCACACAAACTTCTCAACTTCCTTGAGTCTTGGTTTCCTTGACTCTGTGCTCAAGGATTGCTTTCTCCTGTCCGTGAAAATCGCAATACAGTCTATATCATTCAGTGTCTCACCATTTTGTGACAAAAGCAAGAGACAGGATTATCACTTTTACCCACTTGCATATGGAAAAATTAAATGACTTTCCTAAGTCATCAACTAGGTCTTTGGGCCAGGTCTTTTAGTTCCCTTCAGACTATATTATTTAAGTTAATAGAATAACAAATGCTGTTCTTTAAAAAAAAAAAATTAAATAGGTCAAGACCACAAAGTGATTCACAAGACTGATAAATCTTCTCTGTTTATAGGTCAAATGTAAGAATATTTTTTTTTTACATACTATCCATTACACAGAGACTGCTTTTATTTTAGTCACATTTATAAGTATCTTTTTGTCCATCAAGAATCAAAGAGAAGATATCAAAATCTTTCTAAATTTTCAACATTAATAAATTCTTAACTAGAAATGTCACCAAAGACCTTTTTTTCAGATTTAAAGATTGATTTATATTAAGATGTATATCATTGTGTTAATATTTTAATGTATGCTTCAGTCGAAAACTCTAATTTGAAATATAATGTTCTTTTAAAAAGCTGGCTGCTTTTTCTTTAAATCAAAATTCTCCCTTTACTTATTTTAGTTTGAAAACATGAAACGCATTCCACCTTGAATCCATTGCAGTAGTTTCTAGTTTTCCTTTTCTCAGAATGTTGTGCCTCTGCTGTCTTACTCAAATGTTGATTTTGGTCCATCATTGAACTGCAGATATCATGTGAATGTTTTCAATTTTTGTCGATGTTTCGTTCAAAATGATCACCTTTTTGGGGAGGAAAGGTATAATTTATTTCACTTTAACAATTCAGAAATGAGAAAATCCTCAAGGTCAACATCAATCAATCAATAATTCCACTAATATTCATTCAGGACCTACCATGTCCTGAGCACTGGGACACAAAAGGAAACACACACTCACACACACACTCACAGACACACACACACACTCACACATATACAAATTTCTAGCTTTAGCGAGATTGTAATTTAGGAAGATAAATTTATGGAGGGGAACTTGAAACAACAAATAAATAAGGTAATATAGAATCACACACTAGATTAGATTAAATAAATTATTAAAAATTACCTATTAGAAATAAAATTTTGTTATATTTTCTGTATATCTACATTATAAGATTTAGGAAGGCAAATAAGTGTTTAATTCATCTTTCTGGTTTTACAAAATGCCAAACAGTACCTTGCATATAGTAGATAGTCAAAATGAATAGAAAAATAATGTAATTAATTATAATTAGAGTGGCCTAAAAAGGTTTCAGAGAGAAAATATTAATACCTCTGGAACCGGGCTCAAAAAGCAGAGAAAGTTTGGATTTGTTAAAAAGAGCTTAGTGTACTCTGAGTAACTGGTAGAGGGACTGTGGCCGTGCTTGAACTTACCATCACCATGATTCCACTTTATTTTAATTTTGTTTATTTATTTTTGAAGAGAGAGTATATTTGAAGTTGAAAGCACAAAACATCAAAAATGACATATAGGAAAACCTCTTCCTCTAACCCTCATCCAGTTTCTCTTTCTGAGGAAGAGTATTATTAGCTTTCAATGAATCTTCTCCAGAAATATGATATGCATTTTTAATTAAATACACAATATTTTCCTTTTTTAACACAAATAGCAGCATACCATTACTACAGTTATCTGCCTTTTTGCTCTGCTTTATATACTTAACTTTATATTAATATGGCTTACTCAGTTTTCTTATGGTTGTAGGGTATTCCATTGTCTATAGTTTATCTACCTAGTTTTATGGTTAGGTAGGATCTAATTATTTCATATTAGAAAAATTTCTTAGTATGTCTTTTGATTTATGTGTGATCATTTCTGTAGGATAAAATTCCTACAAGTGGAGTTTTGAGGTCAAATGTAAGAGGGATTAAAATTTTGAGAGTTATTAAGCCCCTGTCTTAAAGACTAGTAAAATGAATCAACTTATTTCTTAGATTTGCTCTTTTTTGTAGAATAGTGTGTTCTTCACTGAGGTTTAGAAAATGTATTCTTATTTATTCATATGTGCATAATACATATTTATGTAGCAAAAATACCTATTTATGTATAGAAACAAGCATAAGCATAGCTATATGATTACTAATAGGGCACTAATTATACAGTATATTTAATACATGTTCTATATACAGTTGATTGTCATTATTTGCAGTAGTTGTGTTCTATAACGTTCTTGCAAATGCTGAATTAGCAATTACTAAACATTGCTCCTAGGGGAAATACAGGGTTTGGTTCCTGTTTATCTGTGGTCACAACATTTTTGTCAACCAATCAATACATAACCTTGTTTTATGTCTCCTTCCTGTTAGACACCTTATTTAATTTGTATTATTGATCACAAACATTGAATCTGTGGACAATAGCACTTTGCAGCTCAAGCCTGAAGGAAGCTTATGTAATTCATGTATCTTTTCCATCAGGCACATCACAGCTTTCTTGAACTTAGGAACACTAGACAGCACTTCAGCATTATGCTTGAGAGTCATTTTAATAGCAAAAGCACACAAATGCAAAAAATGGCTCTAAGTAGACTGTGAAAAGGTCACTTGTTTATATTACGAGAGCAAAAACAAGAAAGCAGAGCCATATCTTATATCTTGTCCAACCTCAGCTGGGAACATTCATGTGGGAGAACTCAAATTTTTTACCACTCTGCAGGTATGTGAATGACCATGAAAGAGCAGCAGTATTGATTTGAGGGTTACAAATCCATTTTAGTGAGTAGGAAAATTCACAAATACAGAATCCACAAATGATGAGGATCAACTGTATATTCTATTCATTAATTCATGCAACAAGAATTTATATATAAAGTCCATCAATATACATAATGCATATTAAATGGCTAATGTACAAATACAGAAATGATAAATATCTGAAGATATTATCACTTGTGTGTATATGAATGTATATAAACATACACATGAATGCAGAAACCCACACCCATGTACATGTAAGTGAATCCTAGTTATTCTATACTTCTGGCACGTGGTCCATATATACCCGGACCTGTTCAGTTACTGAGTGAAGTGGAGTGAGGAGGGAATCAGTAGTTTGGTCCCAAAGTCACAGGCAGCCTTTTGATAAATTTTATGTCATTTTTACATGAACACCTCTTTCTGTATCTTTGTTCAGGACTTAAATGTTAGGAAATCATTTTTACCACTTAATCCTCTGAATTATTTGAAAGGTGGATACCTTTCACCCCTTAGCTTTAGTTTTTTGTTTGTTTGGTTGGTTTGGCTACTCAACAGACATTCCTGAATGCTATGATCTCACCACTCCTATCTGTGTTGATTGCAATTGATGAAATTATTGTCCTGTCTCCCAGTCTTCTCCCTTTCCTATGCATATCACATCCATCCTTAGAATCTTTCAGAGGTCTCTTGTACCACACAAAATAAAACTCACATATAGTATTTGATATTCTTCCCAAACTAAAACCAGCCTTTGTTTTTAGTCTCAATACACCCATAAACATTTTCCACCCTATGGAACCACTGTCCCCAGAAGAAAGGTCTCTGCCCACCTGTATGTTTCTTCTTAACCTGTAATGTTCTTCATCTCTTGTTTGTAATTCTGCCCCAACTCACCCCTCTTAGATATTTTCCCGTTGTTACTCCCAGTTGAAATAACCTTTCCCACACTGCTGCTGCATTGGACAATATCCCTTGTAATGTAGTCATTCCTTTTCCCTGTATTTCTACTACTTTCCCAAACAGACTGCTAGACCACACCTCTCTCCTACATATTGGGGAAAAGTATCCAGATAAAAAGTTGGAAATGTAGGCACTTTTACCTTATTGCTGAAAAAGATTAAATTATAACAAATCACTACATAGTAATTAAAAGGTTGAAATATCATTTCAGGGTTGACTCTAAACACCATATTTTCCACATCACCATGGCATTTTAAGCCTGACTTGAAGACATTTAACAATTTTTTCTCTGGACATATTTTTTTTCTCAGAGTTCTAAACAGCTAACATGTAAATGAATTTTGGGGATGCAATAAGTTTATAACATAAACCACGATGCTCTGTAAGACAGGCATTCAGATGTAGTATTGCAACTCTTCCTTGAATAATAGTACAGTCCAGTTCTGCTCCCTTTTGATTGGCGTGGAGCAGAGGGAAGAATCTCACCAGCCTCTGCTTATCTGTGCAAGCTTTTTCTATTTGCGTGATCATAGAAAAGCAGTGCAATCCAAGTGACCCAGGTTCTACCATGTACAATACCTGTGGTACTAAGGAGGGAAAAAGGGAAAACAGTATTTACCAACTTCTTAAACCTTTTATGGGTCTGTAAATAATTTAATAATTTTTAATTAAATAATATTAATAATAATTATAAGGGTAGCCACCTTCCTGAGTTGGAGAAGGGAACTAATATTTTTGAGTCCTTAGTTTGTGCAAGAAACTGTGCTGAGCAGAATTTTTTTCTCATTTAATCAGAGATAAAATCATCTAGAAAACCTCTTCTTTTGACCTCCCCATGAGTTGAAACAAGGAAAATTGAGGTAAGTGGCTATGAGGCACATCCCATTTCTTGATGTTTGCCAACTAACTCTCCAACCCACATTATTTTTTCAGACTTGCAGTTCCACTTGAATAGAAAGTAATAGGAACGGGATTTCAGTCTTTATTTTTAAATTATAAATGTCTGATTTTCATTTTTAAAAACATCAACCTGAGGCTCTAGAGCTTCTAGAGCTACCTCTAGAAGGGATAGTTAATAAGTTTTAAAGGTTTAGAACATAAGGGTGTAGAAGACACATAACATAAAATATGTAATATTTATCATGTCCATCAAAACAATTTTTTCCCTTGAAATTTCTGGAAGTTTCTCACATATAGGAAACATTGAAATTCGAGAATCTCAAAGGTTCTTACCTGGACTTAGGATCCTACAGCAATGGCCACAGGTCCATCCCTTTATCTGTTGTTATAGTCTCTTGTTAAATAGTTAGCTGGTTACTTTTTTTTAACAGTCCAATGATGATTAACTACCTTCTTAGGTCATTGTCCCAGGCAAATAGAAGAAAATTAACTACTTATCCTAAGAATCTCCTCTGCATGCTGTAGTTTAAAGATTATGTTAATAATTTCTCAGAATTTACAAATTACTTGTATGTAAAAGTTCAAAAATTAAGCTTTACTTCTGAGAATAATTTACATTTGCTTACTCAATTAAGTTGTTTGCATATTTTTCTTTAAAAATACAAATACAACAGATTATCCAAAGTGATAAAACAATTCCACATAGAAAAGACTGCAAGGCAATTTTTAAAATTTGTCTACACAAGGACCTACTGTATAGTACAGGAAACTCTGCTCAATGTTATGTGGCAGCCTGGTTGGGAGGGGAGTCTGGGGGAGAATGGATACATGTATATGTGTGGCTGAGTGGCTTTGCTATGCTCCTGAAACGGTTACAACGTGGTTAATTGATATACTCCAATATAACATAAAAAGTTTAAAAATAAATAAATAAAATAAAAAATAAAAATGGGGAAAAAATTTAAAAAATAAAAATCTGTCTACAGGTTCCTTTAGCATTCAAAAAAGTCAAATATACTCTTTTGTTTGATATTTGGGTGCAATTCTTTTTTTTTTTTTTTTTTTTTTTAAACATCTTTATTGAAGTATAATTGCCTTACAATGGTGTGTTAGCTTCTGCTTTATAACAAAGTGAATCAGTTATACATATACAATATGTTCCCATTTCTCTTCCCTCTTGCATCTCCCTCCCTCCCACCCTCTCCATCCCACCCCTCTAGGTGGTCACAAAGCACCGAGCTGATCTTCCTGTGCTATGCGGCTGCTTCCCACTAGCTATCTATTTTACATTTGGTAGTGTATATATGTCCATGACACTCTCTTACCCTGTCACATCTCACCCCACCCCCTCCCCATATCCTCAAGTCCATTCTCTAGTAGGTCTGTGTCTTTATTCCCGTCTTGCCACTAGGTTCTTCATGGCCTTTTTTTTTTTTTTTCCTTAGATTCCGTATATATGTGTTAGCATACTGTATTTGTTTTTCTCTTTCTGACTTACTTCACTCTGTATGACAGACTCTAACTCCATCCACCTCATTACAAATACCTCCATTTCATTTCTTTTTATGGCTGAGTAATATTCCATTGTATATATGTGCCACATCTTCTTTATCCATTCATCTGTTGATGGACATTTAGGTTGCTTCCATGTCCTGGCTATTGTAAATAGAGCTGCAATGAACATTGTGGTACATGACTCTTTTTGACCTATGGTTTTCTCAGGGTATATGCCCAGTAGTGGGATTGCTGGGTCGTATGGTAGTTCTATTTGTAGTTTTTTAAGGAACCTCCATACTGTTCTCCATAGTGGCTGTATCAATTTACATTCCCACCAACAGTGCAAGAGGGTTCCCTTTTCTCCACACCCTCTCCAGCATTTATTGTTTCTAGATTTTTTGATGATGGCCATTCTGACCGGTGTGAGATGATATCTCATTGTAGTTTTGATTTGCATTTCTCTAATGATTCATGATGTTGAGCATTCTTTCATGTGTCTGTAGGCCATCTGTATATCTTCTTTGGAGAAATGTCTATTTAGGTCTTCTGCCCATTTTTGGATTGGGTTGTTCGTTTTTTTGTTATTGAGCTGCATGAGCTGCTTGTAAGTCTTGGAGATTAATCCTTTGTCAGTTGCTTCATTTGCAAATATTTTCTCCCATTCTGATGGTTGTCTTTTGGTCTTGTTTATGGTTTCCTTTGCTGTGCAAAAGCTTTTAAGTTTCATTAGGTCCCATTTGTTTATTTGTGTTCTTATTTCCATTTCTCTGGGAGCTGGGTCAAAAAGAATTTTGCTGTGATGTATGTCATAGAGTGTTCTGTCTATGTTTTCCTCTAAGAGTTTGATAGTGTCTGCCCTTACACTTAGGTCTTTAATCCATTTTGAGTTTATTTTTGTGCATGGTGTCAGGGAGTGTTCTAATTTCATACTTTTACATGTACCTGTCCAATTTTCCCAGCACCACTTATTGAAGAGGCTGTCTTTTCTCCACTGTATATGCTTGCCTCCTTTATCAAAGATAAGGTGACCATATGTGTGTGGGTTTATCTCTGGGCTTTCTATCCTGTTCCATTGATCTATATTTCTGTTTTTGTGCCAGTACCAAACTGTCTTGATTACTGAAGCTTTGTAATATAGTCTGAAGTCAGGGAGCATGATTCCCCCAGCTCCATTTTTCGTTCTCAAGATTGCTTTGGCTATTCGGGGTCTTTTGTGTTTCCATACAAATTGTGAAATTTTTTGTTCTAGCTCTGTGAAAAATGCCAGTGGTAGTTTGATAGGGATTGCATTGAATCTGTAGATTGCTTTGGGTAGTAGAGTCATTTTCACAATGTTGATTCTTCCAATCCAGGAACATGGTATATCTCTCCATCTATTTGTATCATCTTTAATTTCTTTCATCAGTGTCTTATAATTTTCTGCATACAGGTCTTTTGTCTCCTTAGGTAGGTTTATTCCTAGATATTTTATTCTTTTTGTTGCAATGGTAAACGGGAGTGTTTTCTTAATTTCACTTTCAGATTTTTCGTCATTAGTGTATAGAAATGCAAGAGATTTCTGTGCATTAATTTTGTATCCTGCTACTGTACCAAATTCATTGATTAGCTCTAGGAGTTTTCTGGTAGCATCTTTAGGATTCTCTATGTATAGTATCATGTCATCTGCAAATAGTGACAGCTTTACTTCTTCTTTTCCGATTTGGATTCCTTTTATTTCTTTGTCTTCTCTGATTGCTGTGGCTAACACTTCCAAAACTATGTTGAATAATAGTGGTGAGAGTGGGCAACCTTGTCTTGTTCCTGATCTTAGTGGAAATGGTTTCAGTTTTTCACCATTGAGGACAATGTTGGCTGTGGGTTTGTCATATATGGCCTTTATTATGTTGAGGAAAGTTCCCTCTATGCCTACTTTCTGCAGGGCTTTTATCATAAATGGGTGTTGAATTTTGTCGAAAGCTTTCTCTGCATCTATTGAGATGATCATATGGTTTTTCTCCTTCAATTTGTTAATATGGTGTATCACATTGATTGATTTGCGTATATTGAAGAATCCGTGCATTCCTGGGATAAACCCCACTTGATCATGGTGTATGATCCTTTTAATGTGCTGTTGGATTCTGTTTGCTAGTATTTTGTTGAGGATTTTTGCATCTATGTTCATCAGTGATATTGGCCTGTAGTTTTCTTTCTTTGTGACATCTTTGTCTGGTTTTGGTATCAGGGTGATGGTGGCCTCTTAGAATGAGTTTGGGAGTGTTCCTCCCTCTTTTATATTTTGGAAGAGTTTGAGAAGGATAGGTGTTAGCTCTTCTCTAAATGTGGGTGCAATTCTAATATGATGTGTCTGGATACCAGATGTCCCATATGGAATAGTAAAGTGCCAATTCATTACAAGACAGGTCTTCTAAGTGACAACACTTTTAAAGATGATGAAAGTCAAGACTACTTTACATAATAGATGTCTTATATCAAGGTATACAGAAAGTAGGTCACATTATTTCTTTCTATTCACTTGGTTTTTAGAGATGGGGAGAGCTTGACACAATTGAACATTTTCTTGGGGTTCTTGAAGTCTCATGCCCTCATTTGTTCATTCAGTAACTCAAACATTTTTGAATCCCTGCCATACCTCTCTACTTCAGATATTGGGCTCTGTTCTGGAGGTGTACTAATGCAAATAAAATTCATACTCTTCTTCTCTCACATGAATAATGTATATTATATATGTTTTATACATATATGTTATTTATTCATTATAGTTATATATAGTATATATACTATATATGTATGTAGAGAGAGATGTGTGTGTATATATATATACGGCTATTATATATAGATAGCAATGTGAATGTATATACATGTACATAGATATGCACATACACATATGAATATATATACGTACATACATATATAGCAATGTGAAGATGCATATGAAAACACAGTTACCCCTTATCACTCCTGCAGGACAATCCTTGATACAGCTGCCAACAATGTTTATTTAAGTCCTATATCTCATTTATTTGATAAATTGGTTCAATCCTTGGAAATGTTGGAATCATGGGAAGAATCAGAGACTGTGGAGGGGAAAGGTTAGGAAATAGTTAATTTCTCAATTAAAGGGAACTGAGGAATGAAGACCTGGGCCTGGGAAGATTAGGATCCAGTCATCTATAGCAGACTGGGGCCCACACTCAGGAGATTCTGATTCAGTTGACCAAAGATTATGATGTTTTAATAAGCACTTCAGTGAACTTTTATGTTATGCCAGATTTTGTGAACCACTGTAGCAGAGCTAGAGAACATTTTCAGTTAATTTTGTGAACTTCCTTTTCATTCAGAGTAGGGATATAGTCTAGGGGTTCCCATGCTATTGATTTTCTCTTTAAATTTCTGTTCTACCCAAGTCATATCACTTTGTTTTGAGACAGCTGTGTTGAAAGAATGAAGGTAAAACAGTACAAATTAGTAGGCCTTTTTTAATCCCTAAACTAAAGTTTTCTGTTGAAACTCTGGAGTGTTTCCAGAGGTCAAAGAGCATTTGCTCTTTTTCTTACGTGACTGTTTTAAGTACTTGAACTGTTCTTCTTGTGTGACTTGTGGAAGAATAAAAGTGGTCAGGAAAGACGTTGCAACAGCTCTTTCAAGATCAATATTATGCTAACATCCATGAGTCAATAGAATTGCAAAATTTGCTAAAAATAATCTTATTGGTATTTACTTCAGAGATAATCATACCAGTTCTGATGATATATCATGGTCTTTGAAATCTGATAGATTTTGATGCCAATTTGTCTCCGCTACTTGCTAGCAGTATGAACCTAAGTAGGTTATCTAAACTTTTCTGAACATGAATATCCGTATCTGTAAAGTAGGAAGACAATACTTGGGGTAAGGATTAAATAATGTATGCAAAGTGCTTTGCATAGTACCTGACAAGTTACAGATTTGATACCTAATAAGATTCATTGTATGACATTAGTGTATTATAAATACTCAAAGCAATTAATTCATATGAAATGAGTAAAAATAAAATCTCCATGACATGTACCCAGCAGTTTTTATTTCCAGAGTACTCAGAGGGGTCCGCAGGCATTCTTGAAGGGGGAGACTTCAGGCTCAAGGACAACCTGCTGCTGCTTCCTGCCATACTTCTCTTAGTAATGGTCAAGAGGCAGCCCCGTAACACAACATTGTAAATCAACTATACTCTGATAAAATTAACTTTAAAAAAAGAGGCAGCTCTGGGAGGCTGCAGACAACTCCTGGAAAGAACCTCACATCTTTCTACCCACTAGAGCCCTGGCATTGTCATGATTGATCTTATTGTGGCCATCATTTCTCTTGTGTTGGTCACCACAATGAGAAGGGAGGGATTCCCTGATCACTCTCTTCAGCTCCTGTCTAATCCCCATATGGCTCTGCGCCCTCCCGTATTTGCCCTCATCTCCTATCCCTCTCCCAATCCTGAACTGAGATACTTCTCTTGAGATGTTTGGAACTCATGGTTAATCACAAGTAGAATTCCCTCTACCTTCAGCCTCTTCCCTGACACGTTTTGCTTCACCTTCTTGCTTTAACTTAAACCTGGCCCTTCTCTGATGACATTGCCTTTCAAAGCTGCTGTGATCAATGAGGGCTACATTGTTCTCCATTTTGCTCCATACCAGATGCCTTGGTCTCCAATTTCCCTTACTGTGCTACTTCCTTTCTGTTTTCACACCCTCTTCTCTCAGAATCCATCGTTATGAATCTCATATCTAAAGACTCTATCACTTCTTCTTGGTGGAATCATCTACCAGTCCTTGAGTCACTCCCACTTCTTCCATGAGTTTTAGCTCTTGGTTCAAAGCCAATCTTTCAAAATATTCCTGCTGTCATAATTATTGGTAATTTTAATGACCATGAAGAGAATCCTTCTAATTCCCTGACTTCTTAGCTTTTCAACTTTCTCTTCTTCAATAGTCTTGCTTCTACTCACTCCAATGGACATATCCTAGACTTTGTCACATCAAAACTGCAACTTCTCCATAATACAAGTTTCAAGAATTGGAGTGCCACTATCTATCTTGCCAGCTCACACACTGTAGTACCCCGAATGCTTCCACTGACCAGGATCTATCTGACCATTGATTGATTTTACCAGAGGTTTCACTGTGCCTTATTTCATGTTGTCATTTCCCTCCATATCTTTAAATTTAATGGTCATGGTAATCATTTTCTTCCATATATCTTCAAGTCATTTGTGACCCTGGCATCATTTTAATTGCTTGACAAAACACAACCTGGATTAAATACAACTCTCAGACTACTCTGTCAATTCATCCATGCTGCTGAACGTGATTGAAGAAAAACCCTCAGCCGTGTTGACTTTAAATTTAGGATCATGAAGTTCAAATGGGTCTTTCTTGGGCTTAGGTATCGTGTTGCATTTCCCAATCCATGTCGTCTTGCTTTCTCAGTGACTATCTTTTGCCTTCATCTCTCTCCTCAAAACTCTAACATATCTTTTCCTATCTCCACCTTCAGCTGATGATGATTTCACTAACAAAAATGAAGATCAAAATTTCCCAAATCTTCTTTCACCACATCTGTCTACCTATAGCATCAGTACCACATACTCTGCTTTGATGAACTGTCTATGCTTTAGCTAAGGCCAGCCTCCACTTGTGCACCAGATTACTTCCTCTGGCATTCCCAAGGATAGCAGTTTTTCCTTTCTAGAGAAATGTTCCCCTCAGCATATCATCATGCCATCACTTTCCCATCTTCAAAAATCCCTTTTGATCCCATTCCCTTTCCTGGTATTAACTTTATTTCTGTGTTTTTTACATTAAAAAAAAGTCTTCTCAAAATGCTTATGTATAATTAATGTTTTCCATTCCTTTCCTCATATTCTCCCTTGCGGACACTTCAATCAAGTTTTGCCCCCAACTCCTCACTCAAACTACTCTTGCCTAAGTCATAAATTACCTAAACGTTACATGTAATGGTCTTCAGCTGACTTGACCTATTAGCAGCATTTTTTCAGAGCTGATTACTTACTTTCTCCTCAGGATACCATCTTCTGTGGTTTTCCTCTTAACTTACTACAATACAATTTAATGCAAACACAACTTAATGTTTTGACATATGTATTCACCGATGAGACCAAAATAGTGAAATAAAAGTCACTCCCAGAAGTTTTCTCCTGCCTTCTCTACTATTCCCCATCCTAGACCAAGCCATTGATCTGCTTCCAGCACTATGGATTAATTTACATTTTATAGAATTTTATACCAATGTAATCAAATTGTACATACTGCTTTTTGTCTGACTTCTTTAATTCAAAATAATTATTTTGAAATTCAATCATGTTGTGTATATCGATAGTTTCATTTCTTTCTATGCTGATTAGTATTCCAAATATGAATATGTCACTATCTATTTACCTGTTTATAGAAATTTAAGTTGTTTTCAGTTCTGGGCTACTACAAATAAAAGTCTTGTGAACATTGGTTTATAAGTATTTTTGTGTACATATGCTTTCATTTCCCTTAAAAAATACCTGGTAGTGGAATGCCTGGCTTACACAGGAGGTGTGTGTTTAAGTTTTTAAGAAATTGCTAAACTGTTTTCTAACACAGTTGTATCATTTTTCATTCCCATCAATAGTGTATGAGTTTCAGTTCCTCCACATCCTCACCAACAATTGGTATAAATAGTCTTTTTAATTTTAGTCCTTTTAGTAGATGTGTAGTGGTATCTAATTGTGGTTTTAATTTGCATTTCCCTAATAACAAATGATGTTGAGCATTTTGTCATGTGTTTATTTGTTGTCCATCTCTCTAAATATAATTTTCATTTTGAGTTGTTTTTCCTTGTGAAATGTCTGCTCAAATCCTTTGCCCAGTTTTTACTGGAATGTTTGTCCTCATTATTGAATAGTAAGAGTTCTTTAGATGTCTTCAAACAAGGCCTTTCTTGGATAAATGTTTGCAAACATTTTCAAGAGCAAAAGTTTAAAATTTTGATAGAGTCTAATTTATTTTTTCTTTACAGTTTGTGCTTTTTGTGTTCTATGTGAGAAATCTTTACCAAAATCAAGGTCAATGAGATTTTCACATTTTGTTCTAGAGATTTTATATTTTTAGCTATTACATTTAGGTCTATATTCTATTTTGAATTAATTTTAGTATAAGGTGTGAGGCAAAGTCAAGGGTCATTAATTTGTCCATTGTTATCTAATTTATTTAGCATCGTTTGTTAAAAAGATTATTCTTTCCCTATTAACTTGACTTAGAATTTTTGTAAAATATCAGTGAAACATAAATGTGTTGGTCTATTTCCAGACTCTTTATTCTATTCCATTGATCAATATGTCTATCTATACATCAATACCATAGTATTTTGATTATTATAGCTTCAAAAAAAGTCTTGAAATGAGATAGTGTTAAGTCTTCCTAATTTGTTCTTCTTTTTCAAGGATGTTGTGGCTATTTTAGGTCCTTGGCACTTCCATGTAAATTTTTTGATCTGCTTGTCAATTTCTGAAAAAAACCTCTGCTGGAATTTTGCTCAGGATTGCAGTCACTGTATAGATCAGTTTTGGTATAATTGGCATCTTAGCAATATCGAAACATATAATTCACGAACATGGTATATCTCTCTTTTGTTTAAGTCTTGTTTAATTTCTCTCAGCACAGTTTGTAGTTTTCAGTGTACAAGTCTTTCATATCTTTTGTCAAATTTGTTAAGCATTTCATATTTTTATACTATTATTGTTTTATTTTAATTTCAATTTCTGACTGTTCAGTGCCAGTATATAGAAATAAAATTGATTTCTGTATATTGGACTTATATCCTACAATCCTGCTAAACTCACTTTGTAGTTCTAGTGGATTTTTAAAAATACGTTTCTTAGGATTTTTAATATATGTTACCATGTTCTGTGCAAATAAAGACACTTGTACTTCTTTCTTCCTTTCCAATTTGGATGTTTTCAACCCCTGCCTTAGTGTACTGACTAGGACTTCCAGTGCCCTCTCTGGGCTCTCATATCACAAAATAAAAGTGGTGAGAGCAGGCATCCTTGCTTTGTTCCCAATGTTAGGGGATAGAATTTTCAGTATTTCACAATTAAGCATGATGCTACCTGTACGTTTTTGTAGATGTAGGTTAAAAAACTTGCCTGCTATTTCTATTTTTTCTGAGTTTTTTTAAATCATTAACAAATGACTTAACATTCAAGAGTCAATCAAGGTAATTCACTCCATCAGTAGGATAAAGAGAAAAAATTCCTTAAACTTATGTCATCTCAAAAGATGAAGAAAAAGCATTTGATGAAATTCTTCATTCACTTATGATAAAAACACTTAGCAAACTATGACTAGAACTTCCTTAAGGTAATACAGAGTTTCTACCAGAATACCTATATAATTATCATACTTCATTATATTTTTATTGGACATCAAGGTATTGATGGATAGGGAGAAAATAGAGGGTCCAATAAATTGGCAGTCCAATGAGTTAGGAGAAAGGGTATTTGAGAGAAATTGAGGGAATGAGATGAAGGAAAAAAGTGGAAATTTAAATACATTATTTTGGAGCAGTTCCAGGTGATGAAAAATACCAGAATATGGCTACAGGATGGGGTGACTCTAGTTGAATAGAGGTGTGCATTTTCCCACTGCTCAAAGAGGCATAGAAATTCTACTCGAGGCTGTCTGTGTTGAGCCTTCAGGGCAGTGTTGTACAAATACACCTTCTGTGATGATGAAAATGTTCTATAAGTGCATTCTCAAATGCAGTAGCAAGTAGCTACACATGGCTATTAGAAACTGAATTTTTAACTTTATTTAATTCAGATTTAAGTCACCACATGTATCTAGTGGCTACCTTATTGGATGGCATAACTTCAGGGTGTCAATCTGTACCCTGGTGGAGTGAAGAATGGCCTTTTCCGAAGACTGTCACAAAATCTCACTTAAACAATTCTTAAGCCTTTTACCTTGAACCTAACTCTTTCCAAGGACCAAAATACCAAATCATTAGGCTGTTAAGACACAGAGGGGATAGGAAATGCTCTATTACTTCTATTTTCATATATGATTTCCTTCTTTCTCCTCTATTTTCTCCCTTCAATTTCCTGCTGTCTCTCAGGATCAAGGATCAAGCACAATGTCAGATATTATAATCACTCAATATGTGGTAGCTATTATAATAGACTTTTCTAATTATAAACAATACCATAATGAACATCTTTTAATGTAAATATTTGAAAACATCTATGATTACTTCTATGGTGTACTATTCTAGCACCAAAATTACTGATTCAAAGAGTGTAAGCTTTTAAAAACTCACTTTTTAAATAGCTTTCCAGAAGGGTTCTATCAGTAACAGTCCCTCCACATATATTGCACTTCTCAATTTATATCTGTCATATCTTTTTTTCAATCTTAGATTATTAGTTGCAAAATGGAAACTCACTGTTGTTTCATTTTTCACTTATTTGATTATAGAACATATTTATGCTAATTCCATAAGACCTTATGATAAAGTCCTCTAATATATTTCATATGACCCAGGTATTATTT
Organism: Balaenoptera borealis; assembly: GCF_965194805.1. Classification (NCBI taxonomy): domain Eukaryota; kingdom Metazoa; phylum Chordata; class Mammalia; order Artiodactyla; family Balaenopteridae; genus Balaenoptera; species Balaenoptera borealis. The sequence goes on along the minus strand of NC_138870.1, from coordinate 17,990,219 downwards.
CCTTCATCTCTTTCTAGTTTTCTTTGGCTCAAACTCAGAATAATGTTTTATCATCCTCAAATGGCAAAAATGTGTGTCCTCTTGAACAGCACCAGTATAGCATTTGGTTTTCTGTAATAGGAATCCTGATTAGCCCTATTTTCTGGTATATTCTTAATACTACAGGCCACACAATAAACATTGTTTTTCTGGAAATTCTAACTTTACTGGATAATTCTCAAGTTATTTGCTCTCACGTGATATAACAAAGACCAGTCACAATCCCCAACATTGTCTTTGGAGCAACAGAATTACAGAATTCTCCTGTTCTCAACTACTGCTAATCAAGAAGCCCCTGAAATTCCAGTTATGACCTGACTTCCTTGAATCATCTTGTCCATTTTCCTCAGGCTTCTCTAAGTGTGTCGTGTCCCATGGACTTCATGGCTTCAGATGTTCTCTTGGATATCTGTAGCTGCCTAACAATTTTCATAACACAACACACTGGCTAGTTTAATCAATCATTCCAGAAGTGAGGACGAGAAGAGGTGGTAGGTTTGGGAGTAAAGAAGTCCTAAGTAGATGGGAGCTGACTTTATGGCTACAAATCAGAAGCACATCCCAAGACCCAAATGGAAATTACCTGTATAGTACTGATGATTGTGAAATTCTTCAGCCAGTAGGTGGAAGCAGACTCCTGTCTGTAAAGAGGGAAACTATTAAACAGCTCACATATCTGAGTAGTTATTTAGCACTTTGCAGTAAAAGCAGCTTTCATTCTCCAGGAATCTGCTCTTTCTTGGGCAATATTTATGCAGCCACTAATCCCTATTCAAAGGAGATTAGGAGCCTTCACAAGTTTAACCCATGCCTAGGATATTACAGTATTTCCTATGCAACTTCAGGTTAGGTGAAGTAAACATAACAAAAGACTAAAACATCATCTGAGTAGGTTTTTAATGTTAATAAGTTAATCATTTACCTGGTAAATGAATTCTATCCTTACTTCATTCTCCTAAAAAGACAGTGCTATTTGACTTAGGGTCTGGAAGGCAAGATTGGACTAGGAAGGGCAAATCCACAGAGAAGGAGGTAAGTGGGAGGGCAAATGTGATTTAGTAATGAGGATGATGCTGATACCTATCAGGGTTCTTGGCCTTCCCCAAGCAATAGATATTGATAAGAGGCCAGACAAGAAATTCAGGTAAGGCTTTATTGGGGCTCCTGCAGTGGCAGGGGTGAATAAAAAACCAGTAACAGTTTCCCTTGCTCTCTCCCCTAGAGGGGAGAGCTGGTTCATTACATGGGGTGAGGGTAGGGGTGTGTCCAGGGGTCAGGTTGAAGGGGTTGCTTAGGTGGTTTGCCCACCCCTTAGGTGGTGTTCTGTGCAGGGGGCATGGGCAGTACCCTGCTTTTGCTCCTGGCTCTTCAGAAGTGGCAGTTGGTTGTTTTTGGTCTTTTTGTATCTTGCTGTCCATAATTTACCCCAACTGTGAATTCACACAGTTTTTAGTCCCTTATAGTTTCTTTGTATTCTGTTGTTTGAGGAGACTTTTGTCCAGGTGGAAGCACTGCAGCAAAGGGTCCCAGGTCCCAGGTCCCAGCCTGTCTCAGTGTGACCTATGAGCTCCATGAGGGCAGGGATATATCTACAATGTTTGCTTCAAAGGCTAAGATACAGTTCCAGATACCTAGTGGATACCAGTTAAATATTTGTTAATAAAATTGTGAATAATTAAATAGAAGTTTGAATGGTGTCTCTTCTCAGGATTTGATAAGCTCAGCAGTATCCCTTGTAAAATGTAGGTAATAAGAAGTTGAAGGGCAATGGAGAAAGATGATGTGGGAGGCTGAAGAATGATCCCAAAGGATATCCACATCTTAATCCCTGGACCCTGTGAATGTTAACTTATATGGCAAAAGTCACTTTACAAATATAATTAAGGATCTTAATGTGAGGAGGGTATCCTGGATAATCTGGATGGGTCCTAAATGTAATCAAAAGTGTCATTTAAGAGGCAGGTAGAGGGAGATTTGAACATGGAGGAAAAAGGTCACGAGTCAAGGAATACAAGAGGTCACTAGGACCTGAAAAAGCAAGGAAACAGATTCTCTCTCTTCTGAGATTCCAGAAGAAACCAGCCCTGCTGACACCTTGACATCAGCCCAGTGAAACTAATTTCAGACTTGTGACTTCAGAGCTGTAAGAGAATACATTTGTGTTGTGCTAAACCACTAAGTTTGTGATATTTTGTATTGCAGTAATAGGAAAATAATACAGGTGGTAACTGTCATCTTCATCCCTCATCTCTCTTCCTCCGCTGGCCTCCAAGGTTGGATATAACCAATGGAATATGAAGTCAAGGCCATCTAGTCAACATCATCTGTCTTAGAAGGAAAGACACAGCCAGTGGGATAGGCAATGTCAGAGAAAAAACTCTGATATTGGAGTCCCAGCCAGGTCAGCCTCAGGGTAAAGGAGTAGAGTCCTTTAACACATAACTAAATTTTGGAACACGATTACAAATACATTAGTAACTTAAAGGCTGGGGAAAGTCAACTTTATTTCTATATGTTGAGAAATATAGGCTTGAGCTGATCTCTGATTATTTGTGTCATCTTTATACGTTAGGAACTTTTACATCAGTCTTGGGATTATGGAACGTAGCTGAATACTGGAGACTGAATACAACCTACTAGTGCTGAAGACTCAACTCATTCAACTGACACAAGTTTATTGAGTAGTACTAATGTGCTAACCAATGTACGCAGAGCTGGGCATCTACACAAACAAATAAGTTATATTGACATCCTCAAGAAGCTCACAGACTGATGGTAGATAAAATGAATGACCTTGGGTTGTGCTGCTCCCTAAGTAATACTCTTGATCATGCATGGACAAACTATCAAATTCTTAGATTTCATTGAATGCAGTTCAAGAGTCAGTAAAACGTTCAAACTAAATGCTAGAGGATTAAGAATAGCAGGGGCTGGGGGTGGTCTTATAGTAATAGCTTATTAATCATTACTTTCTGTTCCTCTAGATCAGTAGTCAGCAAATTACATACTGAGGACCAAAATAACCCCTTGATGGTTTTCTCAAAAAAATGTTTTATTGGAACACAGCCATGCTCATTCATTTATGTATTGTCTTTGGCTGCTTTCATGCTACGATGGCAGAGTTAAGTGGTTGTAACAGAGATCATGTGGCCTACCTCAAATATATACTGTCTGCCCTCTTTTTAGAAAAAGTTTGCTAACCCCCGCCTTTGTGAATTTTTGTCCCTTTCTAGCTATTGGTGTTACTCTCTATGTTGGGCTCTGTATCAAAACCTATAATGAGTAAAAACCTATAACATCAATTATTTGGTGACTAGACTCAGAGTGGAGCCTGAGACTGACCTACATTCCACTCTCTTAGTCAAATTTTCTGTCTAAGGACTCCGTCTTTCCCAGGTTAATGACATTAAAACCTACCTTATCCTTCCATGACCCAATATAATAACAAGCATGGAAGTATTTTCCTTATAGGTCTTCCCACTTGCAAAAGGCACATACACATAGTAATGTCGGGGTAATTTCCTCACAGGCAAATTAAGTTTGAGACATCTATGGTTAAATAGAAATGTGTCCAACAGACAGCTCTAGATTAGAGATGTCACTTTTAGGAGACATGGTAGAAAAAAATCTTTGAATACAAAAGAAATCACTTAGGGGAGGGTGCAAGTATGAGTATAAAAAACGTAAATTCAGAAGAGATAGAAATGAAGGAGAAGCTGAGAGCAAGCAGTCAGAGAAGTAGGAGAGGGTCCAAAAGAGAATGTAGTCAGGGAAGCCTAGAGAGCTGACGTCATCAAGTAAAACGAGTTAAAGGTATCGAGTGCTGAAGAAAGATTGAAAAAATGGCTAAGGGACTTCCCTCATGGTCCAGTAGTAAAGAATCTGCCTTACAATGCAGGGGCCGTAGGTTTGATCCCTGGTCAAGGAACTAAGATCCCACATGCCGTGGGGCAGCTAAGCCCACACGCCACAACTACTGAGCTCGCATGCCTTAACGAGAGAGCCTGCGTGCCACAAGCTACAGAGCCCACGTGGTCTGGAGCCCATGCACCACAACTGGAGATGAGAAAACCCACATGCCACAACTAGAGAGGAGTCTGTATGCCACAACGAAAGATTCTGCCTGCCTCAACGAAGATCCCACGTGCCACAACTAAGATCCGATGCAACCAACAATAAATAAAATAAATAAAAAATAAATCTTAAAAAAAAAAAGAAAGAAAAAATGGCTAAAATTCATATATTGAGTTGGAAACTTTGTTATCTGGAAATTGGGTTATAGTGTATGGTAGGATGATTACGTATTGAGCTTGAGCATATCTTGGCCATGTTAGAACATGTCAGCATTGTAGCAAGAGTGTAGATTTGAATCCCAGGTCTGCTGTGTACTCTCTGTGCAACTTTGTCGAAATCTGTTAACCTCACTAGGCCTCAGTGTCCTCCTCATTTCGAACACAGGGATAAGAGTTGTACACACATCTGGACTGTCCTGATCAGTAAATGAGGTGCTATATTTACATCAGTTAGCACAATGCCTATTCATAGTGATTAATAAATACTCATTAATATTCTACAGAAATATTTTTGGAAACCTAGCTACAGTATAAGAAGAGGGATGAAACAGAAACTAAAGGGAGCTGTCGGAACTAGAGACTTATTTTACTTTCTCTTGTCTTTATTTATTTTTTTAATATTTAATAGCTGGAGAGAAAGGAACTTACCTTCTAGTGGGAATATAATGGAGGAGAAAAGCTGAAAGCTGGAGCAGTACTTTATTTCACACCCAGAGCTTTTATAAATTTCCTGTGTCAATTTCTTGAGCAGTCTACAAGTTGGAGGAGCAGGAAACATGGAAATAGCAGGAAAAAGGAAGAATACAGGTCCAGGGACTCATTAACAGCAATGGATGTCCCTGGCTATTTGGGAAATTCCTGAGGACTGTAGAACGTTTTGATGAAGGCAAAGAATGAGTGCCCCTGTGTTGAGGGTGACTGGATTCCCTGAGGTACAGTGAAGTGGGGAGGAGGGTAGGTGATGTCTAAGTACCGATACAGCACTTGCCCAACTCCTAGGTGATCATGGCCCAGATTTAGAATGGCAAAGACTCCATTTCAGAGTTGCAGTAAACTATATACTTTCAAAACGGCCAGGGTTCTGGCAGGGTGTTTTTTTTTTTTTTTTTTTTTAATATGTGTTTCTGAATAAGGCAAAAACAGATGCACTTGTTCACCTCCTGAATACTTTTCTGTCTTGGAATTGGAATCTTTCACTACTTTGGATTTTGCTTATGAAGCATGGAGTATGTTCCAATCACAGTGGCCTTAGGCATGAAATAAATCAATGCCTGGATTTTTTAAATGTGGATTTAACCCAAGCCAGACCTGGCCTAAAGCACTGTATAACCTAAGATTTAGTTGTACTGATGTTGGAGGCTGAATGCTAGAACATGCAATCTATTAAAGGGTCTTATGTGTAGATGCACCTGAGTAACCTCAGTTGTAAAGTCCAATTAATTGTAAATTATACCTTAATAAAGCCTTTCTGTAAAGAGTAACTCATGTAAAACTTTGGGTAAAATGTTTGTTAGCTTCCAGTATGTGACATCTATTTACATATTTTTCAGGGACAAATTGATTCTTTTTTAATGGAGAAGAAGTCTTCTACATCTCTAGATTTTTCTGCATTGTCCTTCCTACCTCTTTCAAGTCTGGGATGTTTTATTCATTCAATCTTTGGGTACTTACTCTGTTCCAAGTTCATTACAGTGGAGAATAACAACTATTCCTTGACACTTTGTGGAGCTTGCAGACAATAAACAAATTATCAAAAAGATCTATATTGAGGAGTGATAACTGCTGTAAAGAGAAATGAGTAAGGTTAAGGGGATAAAGAGGGCCAGTGCATACTATTTTAGAGAAGGTGGTCAGGGAAGGCCGCCAAAAAGCTGATGTTGGAACAAAGAAGGAGTGAGGGATCAAGTCCTAGGGGGAAAAAATATTGCAGGCAGAAGACTCAGGAGGTGCAAAGACCCATGACTTAGGGGCCGCTTGATGTGTTGAGGGAACAGAGAGGGGGCCCAAGTGGAACAGAGTATGGGTAGAATGAGAGGAAATGAGATTTGAGAGGCAGCTGTGCTTAGTTGATGGAAGGCCCATGAAAACATTAAATATATAGAATCAACAATTATATGCTATATTAGTGTGAGTGCTCTATTTACAAAGTTATCAGAGTTTCTCAGTTTTTATCCCAGCCTCGTCCACCTTGAATTTCAAAGTCTTTGATTTTCAACTCAGGTTGATCAATGGCGGGCCTGGGTGAGAGATTACAGGACGTCAGGTGCCCAGCCAGCGAGCTCAGCACAGTCAGTAAGTAACTGGATGTTTTTGGACTATGAGACCTTTCACTACCGGGGCCCTCATCCTCCTATCTGTTCACTAACAATTTCTGAGATGCCCTCCATTGCTGATACTCTAATTACCATGGTGATAGGTGCTCTGTGTTCATTAGCCAGCCCTACTGCTGTTACAGGGTTTTTTGCAGGGTGTGAGCTACCAAACATTCTTCTTTACCCACAAATCAACCGTTTTAGCCAGCCCAGAAATCTCAGCTAGAAAGAAAAAGGAGAAAAGAAAACAACAGAAGAGGAAAACTAATTTTGTTATTTAAGTACAGGAAAAAAATTGTGGAATGGAGGTAAAATTTGATTTTATCACAATCAAAATTGAATATCATGAATATGGCATCATATCATGGTCTCTGCTGGTTTGGGACTTTAAAAAAGTTTCAATCAGGTTTGGTAAGTGTCTAGAACACTGGACTAGGCATCAGAAGATGCAGGGTTTGGCTCTTGCTCTACCAATACCTGATTCTACGACCTTAGCAAGTAAGGTTAACTTGTGTAATCCTCTTATAGTCAGGCTTTTCATGTATAATGGGAAAAAATATTATCAATCTTTATGTGAAATTAAGAGAAAAAATATATGGTAAAATGTTTTATAGACTTTAAAGAAATGGGCAAAAAAAAGAATTATATAGAGGGACTTCCTGACAGTTCAGTGGTTAAGACACTGCGCTTCCACTGCAGGGGGCACAGGTTCATTCCCTGGTCGGGGAACTAAGATCCCGCACGCTGCGCAGCCAAAAAAAAAAAAAAAAAGAATTATATAGAAATGATAGAAATGCTGCAAGATAAAATACATATCTAAATTAAAATTGAGGTTTTTTTTGAAAAGTGATTGGTAGAGTTCATAAAATATCTAGCTGCTTAGGTAATAGAAAATAGTGTTTCCTTATTTGTTATGTTTTTTCAGTGTGGTCAAAATTTCAAAGATCCAGAAAAACTTTAGAGCACTTAACCTATTTCGATTTCCATATTCTATTTCATTCTAGTCTATTCTTGCCAAATTCTTCCTGCAGTGAATTCAATAAAGAATATAGAAATTTCAGGAAGAATTATGTAAGGTGTGATTTTATTAATCTTGTTCACAATTCCTAAAGGAAGTTTATTTTTCCTATATCATTAGTTCATTCATTTATTTAACACTGAGTTTGTAACGTGTGTCCAGTAATATACAAGACGGTATAGATTAATAAAAGAATCTCTACCATCAGTCTGTACTGGGCCACTACCTGGTACTTTGGGGGTGCAGTGAGGCTGAGGGCCAGGGAAAGCTGACTAGAGGTGACTGAACTAAATCGTCATGGAGGAGGAGGAGGAATGAACAAGGTCCTTGCTCAGGATGTGATGCTGCTGGTCTGTGGGGCTAGTTAGAAGTGCAGAATCTCAGGCCTCACCCCAGAACCACTGAATCACATCTGTTTTTCAAACAAGATCTCCAGGTGATTCATAGACATAATAAAGTTTGAGAAGCCCTGAGCTGGGTGAAAAGGTGAAAAAAAGGAGAAAGTGTTTTCTAGGCAAAAAAAAAAATAGCAGGTCTGAACAGCACATTTAGGAAACTACACGTAGTATAATACAATGGGCCATGGGATCTAGTGAAGAATTTGAGTGAGGCTTTTTGTGGGAGATGGAGTGAAGAGGTTGTCAGGGACCAGATCCTGAAAGGCCACATTTTACCAAGGATGTCTGAGGTTTCCTGAAAATGTTGGAAGGCTACCGGATGATTTTTTTAAATTAATTAATTAATGTATTTTAGTTTTGGCTGCATTGGGTCTTCGTTGCTGTGCGCGGGCTTTCTCTAGTTGTAGCGAGCGGGGACTAATCTTCGTTGCAGTGCTTGGGCTTCTCATGGCGGTGGCTTCTCGTTGCAGAGCACGGACTCTAGGCACACAGGCTTCAGTAGTTGTGGCACGCGGGCTCAGCAGTTGTGGCGCATGGGCTTTGTTGCTCTGCAGCATGTGGGATCTTCCCAGACCAGGGCTGGAACCCATGTCCCCGGCATTGGCAGGCGGATTCTTAACCACTGCGCCACCAGGGAAGTCCTTACCAGATGATTTTGAATAGCAGATTTAAATCATAAGCAGATTTAAATTTTAGATGTATGACATATATATCAATGGCTTTTCTATCAGACAAGAAAAAAATGACATAAGAAGTATCGACTTTGAAAAGGAGTCAAAATAACACTCTTTCATAGATACTCTGATCGCCTCCCAAGAAACACCTAGAGAATCAATTGAGCAAACTAAACAAATAATGGACTTTGGTAAAGAAGGCCAGTTAAAATATTAACATGAAGCTCCTAATAGCTTTGCTAAATCTGTTACACAGAAAGTAGAATAAAAGATCCTAAATAATCTTTTAGAAAATAAAATAGGCAACACTGTAAAGCAATTATGCTGTAATAAAGATGTTAAATAAAAAAAAGAAAATAGAAGAGAATAAAACACTCCAAATTATATTAACAACATAAATATTGAAGACTATAAGTAAACTTAGTAAGAAATATTTGGTGTGTATATATTTTTTTAAAGTATAAAATTTTATTGAGAAACATAAATTATGTTGCTAATGGGCAGACTCAATGTTATAAAAATATCGGTTTCTAGGGTTGGTGCTACGAGATTATGTGACACTGTGATTTATAATAAGAACAGAGCTCCTAAAACCTTTGGAATTTCCTAAGTGATAAAAGTGATAAAGTTGAAAGGGGCATTTTTGTTCTTCATAACAAGCCCCTTTCAACCACCTGAGTTTATGTTAATGAGGTAATTTTAGGAAAGTCCCTAAGGAAGTGAGGCTGGTTGCCAGGGGAACCAAATACTTGAACCACTGCAACTTTCAGCCCTGCCTCCCCACCACCACCAGGGATGGGAGAGAGGCAGGGGGTTGAGTTAATCACTAATGGTCAATGACTTAATCAATCTTGCTTACTTATGAAACTTCCATAAAAAAAACCCCAAACGATGCGCGGTTTCAGAGAACTTCCAGGTTGGTAAACCCTTGAAAGAGCTGGGAGGATGGTGTACCTGGAAAGAACATGAAAGCTATATACTCCTTCCCACATACCTTGCCCCATGCATTTCTTCCATTTGGCTGTTCTTGAGTGGTATCCTCTCATAATAAATCAGTAATCTAGTAAGTCTTCCTGAGTTCTGTGAGCTGTCTAGGGCATACCTCGTTTTATTGTGTGTATGGTCAGGCCACTCACGGTGGCTGTTCTCTTGCTCTCTGTACATCCTGGGCTCGAGCAGTAAGCGCCTGCTTCACCTACACCCTACTCACTTGACTGACTTTCCTATATACTTGCCACAGGTTTCAGCCAGTGATTGTTCTTATCAAAGGGGCAGTAAGGGGCGTGCCCCTCTGCTAGTTCCCCTGGTAACTGATGAGCCAACCGGACATCAATTCCCCCTATAACTGGCGACCTCCCCCTCCCCGCCCCGGAAACAAGACTGCCGCCATGTCATGCCCTCCGTCTGTTTCACTGGTTGGGGTGTTGTGTCAGGACCTTGCTTCAGAGAGGTAAGCTCCCCCACATCCGTTAAACCATTGATGTCTCTGCCCCTGACTTCGGGCTCTTTCTTCAGTCTTGAAGCTGGGCAAGTACAGGTCTTGGAGGCCTGCGGGGGTGCAGCCCAACTTATGCTTCACAGATAATTGCGTCTTTTACAAATTGAGGGTTTGTGGCAACCCTGTGTCAAGTCTATTGGCTCTGTTTTTCCAACAGCATTTGCTCACATATGTCTCTGTGTCACATTTTGGTAATTCTTAAAATATTTCAAATGTTTTCATTATTTGTTTTGGTCAGCTGTGATCAATGATCGTTGATGTTACTACTATGCATGACTTGCTGAAGGGTGCTGGTTAGCATTTTTCTAGCAATATAAAATATTTTTAAATTAAAGTATGTACATTGTTTTTTTAGACCTACTGCGATGGCACACTTAGTAGACTATATTCACTTTATGGCTGTGGTCTGGAACCGAACATGCAATATCTCCGAGGTTTGCCTGTATTGAACCTGAAGCGGTGGTTGTGGTCAGCTTTGATTTATAGCCAGATGGTCAGAAGCACAGGTGATTGTCCTCTGAAGGGGGGGCCCAGTCTTGTCGGATGAGCTCTTAATCTGTGGGATCTGACAATTACTCCAGGTAGATAAAATTGAGTTAAATTGTAGGACATCCAGCTGGTGCTGGAGAATTGGTCGGTGTGCAGGAAAAAAAAAAAAAACCCTGCTTGAGAAAAATGAGGTTTTTCTTTTAGTTTAAATGTTGTATATAGTACAGAGAAGAAACAAGTAGTTTTTTTCTCTCTTTTAGATTAATAGTCTCAATTGGATATTTTTGGAACCTGACAAAATAATCGTAAACTTATTCAGAAAAAAGAATGAACATATTTAAGAAATTTTAGAAAAGAATCATACGAAGGAAGACATGAGTTGTCAGAAATTCAAATGTATTTTTACATTTTACAGATATAATTCTTATATAGAGTGACCCTAGACAGAAACAGTACCTTAGAACATGAGTGTATTTGGTGATAGGGTCTTTAAAGGTGTGGTTAAGTTAAAATGAGGCCATTAGAATAGGCCTGAACACAATTTGTCTGGTTCTTATAACGAGGAGGTTAGGACAGAAAAAGAGACATCAGGGATGCATATGCACAGAGAAAAGACCTTGTGAGCACAGTGAGAAGGCAGCTGTCTGCAAGCCCAGAGCCCTCAAAAGAAACAAACCCTGCCAAACCTTGACCTTGGGCTTCTAGCCTCCAGACTGTGAGAAAATAAATTTCTGTTGTTTGAGCCACCCAGTATGGTATTTTGTTATGGCAGCTATAGCAAACTAATACAGCTCCCAAATTAGAAAAATAATTATTTTACATGGGACACAGTAATGTGTTATCTTATCATTAATAAGATAACTACCAAAACAAACATATAAGCAAGGCTGTGAACACAATCTCTAAAAGAAGAGATATGACCAGTACACATATAAAAGGTTTAACTCACTGGCAAAGACATGAAAATCAAAACACTGAGATGCCATTTTTAATTTATAAAATTGATAGATTAGTGAAGTTTGAGGAGAGCTAATCTTTCAAATGCTGTTTGTGTAAGGCTCTACTGTCTTTGCCTTTTGGAATGCTGTTGGTTAATATGTTTGAAACATTCTATCCCTAGGAGTCTATTTTAAATAAATAAATAAAGATAAGGAAAGGATGCATGCATGAAATTTTCCTTGTAAATTTGTCTATATAGCAAAAAGATTTAGAAAGTAAAAATAATTTATTAATAACTTAAGTCTTAAATCCTTAATTACATTAGTAAAAAAAATCTTGGACTTGTGGGTAAGAGATGAGATAGGAAGTAAAAACTTCTTTTTAGTTAAAATTTTTTTAAAAGTTTAGCTTTATCGATCTGTAATTGATGTATATCCATTCATGTGTGACAGACACGTAGTTGTTTTCATATCTTGTCTATTGTGAATAATCCTGCAATGAACGTGGGAGGGTAGATATCTCTTTGAGATACTGTTTTCATTTCCTTTGGATATATTCCCAGAAATGAAATTCCTGGATCATATGGTAGTTCTATTTTTAATTTTTTGAGGAATCTCCATACTGTTTTCCATAGTGGCTGAAAAATTTGTACATTCCTACCAGCAGTGTACAAGGGTTCTCTTTTCTCCACATCTTTACCAACACTTGTTAGGTCTTGCCTTTTTTTGATGATAGCCATTTTAACAGGTGTGAAGTGGTATCTCATTGTGGTTTTGATTTGATGGTTTCCCTGATGGTTAGTAATGTTGAGCACCTTTTCATGTATCTGTTAGCTATTTGTATATCTTCTTTGGAAAATGTCTGTTCAGATCCTGTGCCCATTTTTTAATCATATTGTTTGTGTTCTACTATCGAGTTGTATGAGTTCTTTATATATTTTGGATATTCACCACTTATATGATTTTCTTCCATGCCATAGGTTGCCTTTTCATTTTGTTGAGGGTTTCCTTTCCTGTGCAGAAGCTTTTTAGTTTGATGTAGTCCCACTTATTTATTTTTGCTATTGTTGTGCTTGCTTTGGGTGCAAATCTAAAAAACCATGCCATGACTAATGTCAAGGAGCTTATCCCAATGTTTTCTTCTAGGAGCTTTATGGTTTCAGGTCTTACATTTAAGTCTTTTAAATTTAACGTTTTAAATGCCTAATCTTACATAAAGAGAGTCAACAGACAGTATTTATTACCTTATTCTTGGAATTTTTAAAAGAGAATATCAAAGTATATTTTTATAATTTTGGGATAACCAATGGCAGAATATTTTTCAGAGTGCGGAAGAAGAGGCTATGACTTCTATAATTCTGAGAAATAAAAGCAAAAATATAGTACATATAGCATATGGAAGAATGAAAGGAAAACATAAGGGAAAAAATTTAATGAACAATATAGCAAAAATAAAGCCAAACATTACACGTGATAATTAAGTATCTTATTAATAGACAAAATTTTTGATAAAGTAAAAATAAAATTCAATTCTGTACTGTTAACAAATATTGAACCTTAAACAAAACACAGGAAATTTTTAAAAATAAAGCTAGGACCAAAGATATATCAAGTAAACACAATCAATAAAGAAAGCAGAAATGGCAATGTTAATTAATTAAGAGAATTTATTTAAAATACAATTCAAAGAAAAATTATTAACTATGGCAAAGTTTTAAAAATCAAATATATGCATTATAAGGATACAATATTTATGAAACACAACATTCAATTCTACAAATAAACCTTTTTTTAAAAGTGGAAGCAATTCACAAAAAATCATTCAATTGTAATCGGAAGATCTTGACTCTCAAGCCTTGAAGAGAAAACAGGAAAGAAAATAACTATCAAAAGATGTGAATGGTATAAAATTTAATTGGTTTGGTTTGGTAAATATATACCTAGTATTATCATCTATAATCAATGAACATACTTTATTTTTAAAATCTGAACATTTTCACAAATTGATGATGATTTGGCTTAAACCCTCAAATTTCCAAAATAATAAATTGAATAGGCTACATTCCCTAATTATAAATGTAATTAATCTAAAAATTAAAAGTTTAAACAGAAATATCTGAACACAGGGAAATTTTAAATCATTCTCCTTTTAGAGCAAATAGGAATTTTGAATCAAATAGAAAATCAAGAATGTATTTGTAAACAGGAAAACATCATTGGTACTACAGCATGGCAAACCTTTGTGTTACGAACAAAGCTGAACATTGACATATTAAAATTTTTATTACTAAGTTAGAGCATACAGTTGTAAGACTACGAATTAAGTATTTAGGTAAAGAGTTTTTTGAAAAGCATGCCTAAAGAAAGCAGAAGGAAAAAAAGTAAAGTAAAATACAAAAGTTAAACAAATAGCAAATCACAAATGCCATTTCTCTGAAAAGTCCAATGGAATAAGTTCCTGGCAAGCATAATATGCAAAAAAGACAAACCCAAATACACAAAATTAAGAATGGGAAAAGGGTATAATAATTATCTTAATTGCTCTAAGTTTATAGTATTAAAAATGTCTTTTAAAAATCTGGAAGATTTTTATAGAAAAAATACAAATGTTGAAAGTTGAATCAGTAAGCTGCTTTTTTTTTTAAAGCTAGAATAACCAGTCAACAACTTTTCAAGGATTATTTCTCAAAAAGGCTAAAAACATTTTTTCAAATGTAAAAGGAACACAAAATTCCTGTTGTAAAATCTTTTCCAGACATTTAAAAACAAAATAGTTTTCTAGTTAATTTTATAAAACTGCATAATCTTGACAGAAGCTGATAAAGATAGCAAAAGATTTTACAAAGAGAAGGATAAACTTGTGTTTTCCAAATATATTGTACTGAAAATTAGTTAGGACCAAGACTTGTTGATAAAACAGTGGATTCAATGCCAAATAAGTTTGAGATACACATCCCCTTTAGTAGACTGGCAATGTACCGCATCACATTAAAGAATCTGAGAGATTCGGCAATCATATGAGAGCTATCATTAACTCATTATATTCCCAAATTATTCAAACATAAAACACTTTTAAACATCACACTTATTAATATTTAAATATGCTAATGTGCCCCTAATGCCTCATTAAATATGTTTTTCCGTCTTTTTCATTTTTCTCTAACGGTAGGTTTCATGACTTCAACAGTAGATGGCATTGGTCATGATCATAATAACCACTCAGGTCTTTCCTAGATTTAATGGTTGCAGAGTTGACTATAATTGTCATCATTCTTAACAATGTAAAAGTAAAGGTACAGCTAACAGAAAGAGGGAGATGGGCCAGAGTTTGGAGACATGGAGGGAAGGGAGGGAACCTCTAAGGTCTTCATTTTGCGAAATGGGGAAACATATGATACTCGATGTTTATTGAACAAGAAATGGAGGTTTTGGTGTGACATTTGAGGAACTCAGAATAGTGACCCCAGCATGTACAGATTACAGGGGGAAGAACAACAGGGCATGAGTAAGTGACATTAGTTCTAATCTATCAGAATAGAGAGTCAGTAAACATTGCCCACGTTAATAAATCAAGAAAGTGGTATGTGCATATTATTTAAAGATACTGGAAGTGACCATCAGAAAAACCAACAAACCAAACTGGTTAGAAGTAATTCCCTTTGAGGAATAGAAGTGAAGGTGGTGTGAAGGACTGTTACTTCTCATTTTAAATCATTTTGTACCATTTGATTTTTTTTTTAACCATGTGCGTGGTTTAGCATGCTAAAACTTCTCTAATGTCTATGTACAAAATTTGACTTTCAGCGAAGTTAGTGGAAGACAACAATTCAGGATCTAGATCAGTATGGGGATAACGTTGCTGTTTGAATTTGATAAACCTCAGTTTAAATCTTGGCTTTACCAGCTGCGAGAAAATATTGGCTTTGCACAAGTAACTAAAACTCTGTAAGCTTCCTCTGAACATACCAGTACTTATACCTAATACATAAGGTTATTTTGACCTTTGAAATTGAGATAATGTGTCTAAAGCACTCAGCACACATAAAGAGAGTGCTTAATATTTGTTATATTTAATAGTTATTATAACAATTATAACTGTACATGTTACAGTCAACTTATTCTTTCAATCTTTTATGTCTGAGTCTATGAATTTATAATAAGTGGAGATTTCTTAACTGCTCATGGTCACAAAAATTCTTCCAGCTGTTTTTAGAGGTTTCAGATTGTTTGTTTTTATTACCTGCTTTAGAAGCATCATGATGTAATGGAAGAACCCAGCATTAGTTTGACTGCCTCCACCTTGGGCAAGTCTTTTAATCCAATTGAAGTCACTCCACTTATAAAATGATATTGCTGGAGTGTTTCCTGTCTGAAGGTTAGAGTGAATCATATGTTCATTTGAGGTGCTGGTCACCTCCAGGGGTCATGACTGTATAATAAATGAATAAAGTGGTGCAACTGTGGGATCCCACATGTCCATCAAGGCCTTACCTCTAATGTTTGGGGCTGAGGGAATGTTTTGACCTCTGAAATGGGGTTTGGTTTCTCAAAAAAAAAAAAAACCTCATGTGCTTTCTGAGGCATGAAAAGCCTGCTTACTGCTGTCAGCTGAATTTACTCATTTAAAACGTCAAGGTTCCTTTTAGTAAATTCACTTTGCCACTAGATGATACCCTCATATGCCATACAAATGAGTTTAGTATGTATAATTCCACTGTTGAATTAACAGTTATGCATAAAAATATGCTTTTCATTAACAGTTGGTGCTTTTATGAAAAAAATCATTTTAAATATGCTTTATGCTAATTTTTACTTTTCAAGTCATTCGAGAGTACATTGGATAGGATCCTGTTTAGAAATTTACTTGCAAAGAAGTTACTTTTCAGGATGTTGCTACAAAAGCTTTGAAAAATAAAGAGGATGTGGGAGACAGGATGAGGAACTTGAATTTCAATTATATCTCTACAAAGAAAACTCTTGACAAGTGTACCCACTCACCCGTTCAGTAAATATCCGCTATGGGTAAGACTGATACTGAGATGACAAAAAGGATTCCTGCTCACAAGTTAGTACAGCAGCAGCAGGTCTGAAGTAGGCCTGCTGGAAACAAACCAAGTCTATTTTCATTTTTAAAAATAGTAAAATATGAAATAATCTGGCACCACCAATTCAAATAAAATGGCAAAATTAATATGTATTTAAAGGAAATTTTCCCTGCTCTTCATCCCCACACTTTTCATCTCTAGTTTTTTCCATTCATCATATTCTCAGGACTGGTACGTAAGGGGAAAATTTATTTGATCCTTCCACTGTGTGAGTAAGGCGACTGCATTTCTTATTTATTTATTTATTTATTTATTCATTTTTGGCTGCATTGGGTCTTCGTTGCTGTGCGCGGGCTTTCTCCAGTTGCGGCAAGTGGGGGCCACTCTTCACTGTGGTGCACAGGTTACTCATTGCGGTGGCCTCTCCTGTTGTGGAGCACGGGCTCCAGGCGCACAGGCTTCAGCAGTTGCAGCACACAGGCTTCAGTAGTTGTGGCACGCAGGCTCAGTAGTTGTGGCTCATGGGCTAAGAGCGCAGGCTCAGTAGTTGTGACACATGGGCTTAGTTGCTCTGCGGCATGTGGGATCCTCCCTCAGGGGCTCGAACCCGTGTCCCCTGCATTGGCAGGCGGATTCTCAACCACTGCACCACCAGGGAAGTACCGTGACTGCATTTCTGAACTGGACTTTTTTGTTGGACTCAGGCTCCCAAGAAATACCTCAAAGAGACTCCTTGTTGGGAGTGCCCTGTTTGTGTGTTCTAAAGGCTGCTAAGAATTGTGGCATGATTCCAAGATTCCACTGCAGGGGAGGGGTGGATCTACCTAAGTTTGCTTTTCTTGGGAAGGTCAGGCCCCTTCTAGGGTGCAGCAGTGGTAGAGGAAGAAAGACATAACACACAGTAGAGCTGAAGATTAAAGATGGTGGACTGCTGAATCTACTAGTTCCAGTGAGAGCAGGACCAGGAAGCCAGTGAACAGGAAATGCCTGGCATGGCTTTTTCAGTTACAGAGAAACAGAGAGCTATCTGGCAGACTGTACCAGTGGCACCACCCTGCCCAGAAGCCTTGTGACAGATGCCAGGGAGAGCACCAAAAGGGACCACACCATCACTCACCCCATCACTCTGTGTTCCTGTTATAACATCTAAGTTTATTGTTGACTTTCAGAAATTCACTTTCAAATATATTTTAGGACCACATCACAATCATAAGTCTGGAGCTGCTTATATACATTAAAATATGGGCAGTATTTAACAATATTTTTTACTCCATTGAATTCATAGAAAGACAGGAAAGCATATTAATATTAATTTTATTACTTTACAACTATGGTCACTTAAAAATCTCACACATAAAATACATGCAGAAGAGTTAGTAATGGTAGAAGAGTTAGTAATTCAAAATTTGAATCCTCCAAGATCATTTGCAAATATACATTTCTATATCAATTATTGTATTTCAAAAGAAAGAAGGAGCTTAAAACGAAATCTTCCTCTACGTGTTCTGACTCCATCCTAACATCATCATTAAGGTGTATTTGAAGGAGACCAAGATGTCGTTTAATTTTTTTAAAGTGTTCTCTTATCCTAGGCAAGTATCTCAGTTTAGAAATTACTTTACACATAGCCATTAAACTACAGCGACAATTGTTCTGTTAGGAGTACAGCTAATATATCAATGGGCACAGGCAAAATTAAGCAGAATGAGTAAATAATATAAGGAATTTGTTTATAAATTAAAATATTTAAGATTAACTTTACCATCTACACCTTCTGTAACATGATTAATTATATTATCAGGTACATTATCTAATACTTAGGATCAAAAACAAAGTAGACATCTTTTTGAAAGGAGAAAGAATTTACACATTTAAAACCCTTTTGATTAAAATTTGTTTGCAGAATTTCCAGACATTGGAAAACATGGCTTCAGGTCATCATTTGTCTAAAGCTGCGTTTCTTTGCCTGGCCAATAGCTGGGTTGTAGCAAATGATCACTCGTCGTACAGTTTTCCTTCCTGATTCTTGTAGACACCATTGTTCTTTCTCTCTTGGTTCTGAAGCTTCTGTGTTTTGAAACATACTTTTTCTTTAAAGTGAAAAGTACTGCAGTACTTAGGAAAATGGACATGGTGCCAAGAATCATGGTTAGTCCCAGATACATGTGTCTAGAAGAAGAGAGAATTTCCATCTTAATTATTGCAACTATCCAACTTTAAATAAAATGTAATAATATCATCCAAAAATATCAATATCAATAAAACTATCATGAGGATGGTTTTAAGAATGCAGATTCAGTGGCTATAAAAGACCTTTCTATGAACATTTGACAGACTATTGAAGGCAGTAAGCTAATATAAAGCAATTTTAGTAGTACCATCATTTTCAGTCACTGATAATTATATAATCTGTCCCATCCTCTCTGTAAATTATTTCCTTAGACCAGGTAACTATATCCCTGTTTGCCCAGAAAAGTCCCAGATTATGCTAGTGTTGTCCCAGTGTAGTTTTTAATAGTGCCCCCTTTCACTCTCAAAAGTACCCAGGTTTGCATGATAAATTATGTGGTTACCCTTCCCTCGAAGCTTGCCCAAATTCACTTCTACGGAAAAACTGCAAGAAGGAACATTAAGGGGAAATCAGAGCTCTCAGTAGAATAGACTGACTTAAGAACAAATCAGAGGTTTCAATCCATTTCTTCCATGAGTAGCCTTTAGTTCTACATTAGATTATAAGACACAAAGGTTTGAAAGGACAGGTTAAATGATTCATGCTGGTTACCTTGTATGTACATTCATAGTCTCTGATTGAATTACATTGTCTTTGCACTAAAATACAGCCTTAGTAAATGTGAATAAAGTGCCAATTCTCCTCACAGATCAGGTCCCTTTCAAAGACCAAAATAAATTTCTCACATAACATCAAAGCCTATTAAGTCAAGCAAATTTATTTGAGATGGTCGGCTAAATTCACATCCAGCTTCCAACTTACACAGTTCAGCACCAAGTTTATTTCTCTAGAGAATACTCAGCTTGTAAATTGAAAAAAAAAAAATCCTTCTTGCTTTTAAGCCATTGAAGTATTGCTTTAAGCAATAAGGAAACTAAATGTTTGATGAATTGAACTGAATGATACCATAGTGAAAAAAACCATGCCCTCAACCCCATACACACTCACACACACAGAGAAAACCTTTTACTTTTATGCATTTCAAGTACTGGAATAATTGAACATCAGTTTGGCAATAAAAGCCGGACAGATTTACAGCCAAATCCAACTCTTGCCCAGAGGGATTATATCTGACGTAAATGGGACAGTTTGGCTCAGTTTGAAAAAGAATAGAATTAAACCCCAAATGTGACCTAGATTTAAATGCTTCTGAGTTTCAGGGAATTAACTCACTTGTGTGCACAAACTTTGAAAATTCTACTCTATTCTGAAATCTTATGTCATATTTTTTTAAAATGATTACTCATTTAAAATGGGAGTCAAGATTAAGAATGGGGGGAAAATGAAAGATCTAGCCAAATAATCAGATAATAATAGAATTATTCTATAAAACAGAACAAACTTCTTGATTAGACTCTCCTTTTCCTTACAAGCAATGAAACTACATGAGGATTATTAGTGCCAATTGCATTGTGCAAACCTGGGATGTGGTAGCCGTGAGATGTGGGAATGAGTTTGATACGGTACCTAAAAGCATTTGAATCATATAATCTGCAGGATCCTCTACTTCCACATCTTTTAAATCCCCATTTGAGGCATGAAGTATCAATCAAAACTCCAAAATATACGGGAGCTGGGATTCCTGCTGTGAGAAAAACAAATAATTGCTGCTAAAAATATATGCATATCTTTTTGGTTAGCCTATAATTAATGATTCTCAGAAACCACAGTCAGTCCAAAATTCACTGCTTTGGAGATGACAGGGCATCTGTAGAAAACCAGAATGTGTCACCCCAAAATATGCCTCTGGTATAAAGATTATTTTGAGCTGACAATTTTGAGAAACAGAAGTCATAGGAGAAGCTCCAAAGACACAGCATAAGCTTCCTTTTTGTAAGGAAAATGTACATTTACAAGGGAAAATATTTGCAAGGGTCTTTCCCTTTCTGTACCAGGATGAGAAGAATTCCAGATTCAAAAAAGAGCTAACTGACCCTATTTTGCATAAAATCCTGTAAGCAAGAAGATCACATAGATAAAGATATCTAACAGTCAGTTTAGATTATTTGGTATCTTAAATAAAAATTCTCTTTATATACATTGTCCATCTAAATAGATTATTTGCCACTGAAAAACATTTAGGTGATAACTAACTTTACATTGCTCTTAATAACGTGAAGATGTTCCTCAAGATTCAAATGCTTGCCATCTTCTGTATGTTTTAAAATTTTCATAATGGCAAATTCAAACATTCACAGAATTAGAGAGGATGATGTAATACAATCTCATGTACCGTCACTAACTTTAACAATTATTAATATCAATATTTTGCCACTCCTGTGTTATCTCTCTCCAGTCCCACAACCCAACGTGCATCCAGAAACTATTTTTTTTTAATATTTTAAGAGATACCTCAGATATCACATCATTCTCCTTATATGTATTTCAGAACACATCTCTGACATTTTTTAAAAATATATCACTCTGCCATTTAACACATGACACATTTTATAATTTCTTTAATCCTATCAAAAACCCATATTCAAACTTTTCTGAATGTCTTCAAAGCAGTGTTTTAGAGTTGGCTCATTCTAATCAGGATTCAAACCAGGTAGGCAGGAATAAAGAGGTAGACATAAAGAATGGACTTGACATGGGGTGGGAGGGAAAAGCTGGGGCGAAGTGAGAGTAGCATGGACATATGTACACTACCGAATGTAAAATAGTTGGCTGGTGGGAAGCAGCAGCATAGCACAGGGAGATCAGCTCTGTGCTTTGAGATGACCTAGAGGGGTGGGATAGGGAGGACGGGAGGGAGGCTCAAAAGGGAGGGGATATGGGCCCATGTGTATGCATATGGCTGATTGGCTTTGTTGTGCAACAGAAACTAACACAGTATTGTGAAGCAATTATACTCCAGTAAAGATCTTTTTTAGAAAATTTAGTTGGTGGCTCTTTATATCAGCTTTTTCCCCAACTTTTTTTTTTTCATACTAATGATTTTTGAAGAAAGACATTTGTCCTATAGAATATGCCACAGTCCAGATTTGACTGATTGCTTCTTCACAGCGTCGTTTACTTTGTTCTCCTATCCTTCATTTTTCCAATAACCTGGTAGTTAGCTCCTGCATAGACTCAGGCAGGAACAAGGCACAGGTGGTTCTGTGTGTTCTGGCAGAAGTCACATGCTGTCTACTTGCCACTCTTTGTAATGTTAAAGTGGATCTGAGACTCAGGCTATGCCCTCCATTATGAAGTTTTTCATCCATTTTCACCTATAGCTTTCAGCAACTATTGAGGAGGTTGCAAAACAGATTGTTAAAAATTATATTATTCCTTGTGTAAAATTATTTAGGATTTTTCTATAAAAGAGAATTTTCCTTCATGACTGTTTATTTGATTACTTCGAAATATAGTTCATAGAAGGAAGGCAGGATAAATGCTCAGTTCTTTCCATTTATCAGTTTCAAAAATAATGAATTGGTGCCCTAGTATTCTCCAAAATTATTTAGGTATCATTACAGATTTACGTCTTTTTATATATTCAATGTATTTCAAGACACGGCAGATATTATAATGATTAGTTATGTTATATATTAATTAATATAATATTGTTTATATTACATATTTTATTTTCAAATTATCTCACCTTAGGCCAAGCTCCTCAAATTGGTCCTGTGTCCTTTTGACATATCCCTTTGATAGCTTTCTCACTTTCTGGCACAAAAGTTGTCCCACAATCATCTTGTGCATTTTCTACCCTAGACCTTGGTCAGTTCTCCAAGGTGCTGTGGTTTCTTTATTGAGGAATGATATTTAGATAGCACAGATTCATTGCTATGGGTGCTCATTTCTCCTGGGTTAAATAGATTCTAGATTTTTCAGGAGACAGAGTTATAAGATACACATTATTTTAAAATAAAGCTATATGAGTTCATATTAACATTTTAAGTTTAAATTAAGAATGAGTTTTACTTAAATTTTTTATTTTATGCTTTTATCGCTTTTCTATTATGCTGAAAATATTGATTCCTAATGATATTAACATAATATCTTATTTACTTTAATCTTAAAATATACAATAGTTTTAACATAACAATGCCAAAGTTAGTATTACTGACAAGACCATAAAATGTACTGAAGCAATGGGGATTTGGTAATAATTCTACTTTCCATGTAGTTTAAAGTTTTTTTCTGTATGGTTATGTCACCCATATAATATAGAGTTAGTTTTGGTTTGTTTTAAGAATTTCTTTGGTTCTGTTAATTTAATTATTTTAAATTATATAAAATTTTTGCATGCTTTCAAATTATACAACAGTTACATTTACAAAGTCTCATTTCCATCCTGTTCTCTCTCCCCTTTTTCCTTTCTTCCCTAACAGGTAAAGTTTTTTAAAAATTAGTATTAGTTTTTAGTTTATGCTTCCATTGTTTCTTTTTGTTAACAAGAGCAAATACCTCTGTGTGTGTGTATAATATTTCCACCTTTCTATACTTACACCAAATGCATCATACTATATACGTTGTTCCACATTTTGCTTTCTTTCGCTTAAAAGCATATCCTGGAGATCACTTGATATGAATTGTGTCCCTCCAAAATTCATATGTTGTAGCCCTAACCCACAATGTGATTGTATGTGGAAAAAGTAATTAAGAAGATAATTAAGGTTAAATGAGGTCATAAGGGTGGGGCCCCAATCTGATAGGAATGGTGTCCTTATAAGAAGAAGAAGAGACACCAAAAGTCTCTCTCTCTCTCTCTGTGCACTGAGAAAAGATCCAGGGAATGAACTGTGGGAAAATGGCCATCTGCAAATCAGGAAGAGAGGTCTCACCAGACACCAACCCTATTGGCACATTGATCTTGGACTTTACAGCTTTCAGAACTATGAGAAAATAAATTCCTGTTGTTTAAGCCCCTCAGTCCAGGATGTTTTGTTATGACAGCCAGTACTGACTAATATACTTGGTAACATTAGAGAGAGATTTTCCCCATTTGTCCATACAGCTGCATAGTATTCCATTATGTGGGTTTACTATAGTTTATTTAACCAGTCTCATACTGATGTACATTTACACTGCTTGTAGTCTTTTACTATTATAACTAATGCCACAGTGATTGAACATCCATAAGATTAGACTTACTTCATACTTTTGCGAGCACATTTTTGACATCAATTCCTAGAAGTGGGATTGCTAGGTCAAAAGATAAGTCTATATGTAATTTTGTTAGTTATTGCCAAATATCCCTCTCCAGAAATAGTGTAATTTTCACACCAGCAGTGTATAAATGTATCGATTTTCTATTTGTACTGTAATACAGGACAAACAACATTTGGTAATTTGCCTATCTGATAAGTAAGAATTAGTATCAGTGTAGTTTTAATTTGTACTCTTCTTATTATGAGGGTCCTTGACTATCTTTTTATATATTAAGAAGTATTTATACTTATTTTTCCATGAAATGGTTGTTTATACCTTTTACCCCATTTTCTCTTAGAGTGTTGATCTTTTTGTTCTCAGGACTTAGGTGTTCTCCTTATAATAGGGATATTAGCCACCTGTCTGTTATATAAATTGAAAAAAATTGTATGTAGTTTGTCGTTTGCTTTATATTTTTGCCATTTTCAAGTATATATATTTTTTATTTTTTATACAATTTTGAAGGTTACTTTCCATTTATAAAATATTGGCTATGTTCCCCATGTTGTATAATATATCCTTGAGCCTATCTTATACCCTGTAGTTTGTATCTACCACTCCCGCACCCCTATATTGCCCCACGACCACTGGTAACCACTAGTTTGTTCTCTATATCTGTGAGTCTGCTTTTTTTGGGTTATATTCACTAGGTTGCTGTATTTTTTAGATTCCACATATAAATGGTATCATACAGTGTTGATTATATTTTCATTTTTATGGAATCAACTTTATGAATTATTTCTTTTACTTGAGATCTTTTTCACACTGTAGGTTATATCTATGTTCTCAACGGGAGGTAGATAGACTTATTACAGCCAGGGATGTACTTCAGGCTCAATAGCCTTTTTTCTAGATAACCTCTGTTTTTATATTGTAGAATTAGAGCCAGCCATGATGGCATAAACCTCCATTTTTGTTGTTTTCCCAATTTTATCAGGATTATATTCTATCTTCACATATATCCATTTTTATGTCAAGATTTATGTAAACCACATTTATCTAAAGCTCTGAATTTGTTTTTCTTCCAGGTAGTGCCTCTCTGTCAAGTTACAGAGGAACATTTACAATGGTTTTTTCTATCTTCTTTAGAATATAAACTCTTTAAGGACAAAAACCTATCTAAATCACTCTGTTTTTTATGGGTTTTAACTAATGAATATTGAAAAATCTGGTAGTCAGAAGAAACCATTCCTATTACATTTAACAAATTGTGAATTCAAATCCACACTGCTTTGATTGTTTGAATGATCTTTCTACCAATGATATATCCTAGCATTGAGAGTAGCTCAAAAGAATTCCTTCCATCTAATAACTTAAAAAATTATATTTAGACTTCAGTTTTTCTTACTGATTCAATTTTTGCTTTCCTCTCAGAGGGCTCTTTTATAACAGCAATGGATTTTTTGACACTAGACCCATGCTAGAAGAGACAAGATTGTTTAAAAATGTCATTACTCTTATAAGATCACTTTATCATGGGTATAGCATTGGTTCTCAATATTTCTGAAAAAAAGGAAGAGAGTAGTCAATGAAAAGAGGAAGGGAAGAAAGATATGAAGGAAAGAAGAAGATTAAAAGAACAGGAATCTACTACCGACATCATTTAGTTATGTGTCATAATTCCGTAAAATATTTAGAAAATTATTCAAAATACACTTGTAATGGCTACCATAATTAAAGCATAGATTATACTTACCAAGAACTCTTACTGCTAAGGTGTAGATACCCAGGGCAAAAGACTTAAGTTGTGGCTTAATGCACCTAAAAAATCAACAAAAGCATTATGACAAATAATATAATAGTACATTAAAGCAAATAGTAATGTCAGTGATAATCTACTGAACACACATGAAATGATGTTAGGATTCAAGTAGCATTTATGGAGAACCCACTAGTATTCTAGCATAGGGAAAGCAAATTATATAAAAACCTTGTTCCATTATATGCAGTGTATCGAGGAATTTATAGTTAATATTTCTAAAATGTAAATCACTCTTACATGACATATTCAAATGGCGTTGGGTAAAGTAAAATCAAATTTAATCAGTAAAATAACAAGGACTCACAGGGAAAAAAATTCTAAGAAATTATAAGAATTTGAGGCACAGTAAAAGATTAATAACCTATAACTAGTTTTTGTGGGTTTTGGTCTAAAAGCACAGGACCCTATTGACTCAAGTTGAATCAGAATCATTGTGACATGCTTAGTGTTTTTGCTAAATAGTGGGGGCCTGAATTTACCAGTCAAGTACAAGAGTACCTAAAATAACAAGACCATCCTTAATATGACTGTATAACTTTAACTGATGGATTGGCGTATAGATTTTAAATGTAATAATCATGAGGATATATAATAACTACTGAGTGTTAACCATGGTAGTTAAGTTCTTCATATGTATAATATTTAGTCTCTGCTTTAAAAGAGTCAAAAATTACAACTCTTCTCCTTGAAGCAAATGACATTTCCTTCTGACATCAAAATAAAGTGTGGTTCATTTGAGGGATTGGTGGTGAGGAAAATTCTTCCTCTATTGGCCTGTTTATTCACTTGGCCCAGGTGACTACTTGGCACAAGGTAAGCAAATGTTGGAGAAATAGGTACCCATGAAGAATGATCCTGGTCTGAGAATTCGGGGGCAGTGCTTTCCCATCAAACCCATGTTTCCATTTGAAAGCATCAGTATCTCATGTTCTCCTTAAACCCTTTTACAAAAACAGATTTGTGGATGTTAGATCCTATCTTCTGTAGATCTTTCCTAATCAATTTCTATAATATAAGTTGTGGGAAATTAAAGCTATAAACAATATTTTGATTAGTTTCATTTTAGAAAAACTTAATATTCATCCTTTGATATATGAACTAATTTCAAAATCACCTAATCCATCTCATAAAAGATTGATTTACAATAAAATTTGACTTTTCATATTTAACAATTTTATCGAAATTTGTAATATCTTTAGGTGATTTCGATCAGTTGTTTAACAGTAATACTTGCAACACTAATTCAATGAGGAGGAAAATTTTATCACTGAAAATACTTGTTACAAAACTAATATTTTAAAATTTGAATTTACTTATATATTTTATCGAGATCTAGGATAGGAGAGCCAATAAAAAATGTTCAAGCATAAATTATAATAGAAAAACTTCTATTCAACCACATTATCTATATAAAAACCTAAAGTGGGAAAAGCATAAAAGTAGAACAAGTTTCCTGAGAGAGCTGTAAGGAATCATAATGATTCCACAGAGCAGAGTTTGAAATCACTGCTGTAGATGATCACAGTATGTCATATTAAAATTGGGGCAGGGAGAATCAGTGTTCACCTCAGAAGCAATATGTATCCAGGTATCCCGCCTAGAGACAAAGTATAGGACGTGATGACTGAAATTACAAGGAAATACAGAAACATTTTGGGACATCCGTTATCTTTTTGACATCTGCCCACCATGCCTGAGGAGTTTCCTGATTTTGAGGCGGCAATTCCCACACAGGTGCAGTTATTAAATATCTGTAACACAATAGGGAAAAATCCAATTATTGAGGTAACTTGTATATAAAATTAAAGACAAGTATTTATTTTAAAAGAATTTATTGTATACATTTATTACATAAACAATGGGGAAATTTTTATTTTTCTGCGTTAGAATATATCAAGCAAAGCAAAATCTAGAGAGACAACATTTCATTATCCAAAGAGCAGATGGTCTACAAACTATTGAACCTATAGAACCATCTCCAAGCAAATCCCACCAAATCCAACAGTACCTTATGTTCTTCTCTACTACTTCTAAGTCTAAGCCATCATTTTTGCTTGCTTTGATTATCGCAGTGGTCTCTCAATGCTCAACATGTTTCTACTCTCTTTTCCACAATAACCCAAGTGAGCCTTTAAAAATAGCAGTCAGATTGCATCACTATTCTCAACCTTCCAATGACTTCTCATTGTACTTGGATAAAATCCCAAATCCTCATAGTGGCTTCCACACTATCCATGATGCAGCTCCTGAATCCCACTCTGATCTCATCGCCCAATGATCTTCCTCCTCTCCCTCTACTTCAGCCACACACATGGGTGCCTATGGGGCCTTGGCCAACCCTCAAACATGGTGAGTCTACCCAGGCCTCATGGCCTTCCTATTTTCTCTGCTGGGCAATTCTTCTAGGGAGTTACATGGCCAGCACACACACTTCAGGTCTCTGGCATGCAGTGTTTTCAATAAATGGAAACTCTGGTTAAGAAAAATCTTCCAGTACAACTAGAGATTATCATATTAAGTGAAGTAAGTCAGAAAGAGAAAGAGAAATGCCATATGATATCACTTATATGTGGAACCAAAATATGACACAAATGAACCTATCTATGAAGCAGAAACAGAATCACGGACGTAGAGAACAGACTGGTGGTTGCCAAGGGGGAAGGGTTTAGGGGAGGGATGGAGTGGGAGGTTGGGGTTAGCATATATAAGCTATTATAATATAGAATGGATAAACAACAAGGTCCTACTGTATAGCACAGAGAACTATATTCAATATTCTATGATAAACAATAAAGGAAAAGAATATTTTTTTAAAAAAGAATATATATATGTATAACTGAATCACCTTGCTATACAGCAGTAATGAACACAACATTGTAAATAACTGTACTTCAATTAAAAAAAAAAAAGTAAATCCAAAGTAAAAGAGAAAAAGGAAAGAAAAACCTTCAAGCAGTTTGGGCCAAAGAGTAGTGGCCAAAGATCGGGCTTAGGGGGAGGAAAGGAAAGAAGGAAGAAAAGGAAGGGAAGGTGAAAACTCAGATTTCAGATGGGTGGGTGGTCTTATATCACTGTTGCTAGAGACCAATCCTTTCTGCTCTGAATAAAATGTCAAAAGTAACAATAAACAGAGAGAAAATCAACAAGGATGAATTTGTCTACAGAAGTGTTTGCCTAAGCATTCTTATCTAGTTGATAAAAATACGTAAATATATGTGTGGTTTAATTTTCAGCCCTCTAGGGCTGTCAAATACAGGCAGATTTCATCAGCCACAAGTATAAAGCCATCCAATCACTGTGCCATATACACAACGAGTGTAAGGAAGAGTCTCTGTTTGGGACAGGGATGTAAAGGTGTGATTAGAGGGATGAATCTATTAATGATTGAAGTACATAATACTCTGCACAACTGGTTTCCTACCTATAGTTCCAACCTCATCTTCCTCTTACACCCTACAGGAACCCTCCATTCCAGCCACCTACTCTTTTAATCATTACGCACATTGGCTTGATATCTCGGGCAGAGCTGTCCCAGAACCATCAACCTCCTCACAATTGGATCCCTGACCCCTGGGTCTAGACCTTTTGGACTAGACTTCCTAATACTGGCCTCTATTTGCCCTGTCCTCTAAATCCTGCAAGGACCAAGGGTCAGGAGAGATGGATCCCAATGCAGATGTTATTTTATGATCTTGTGACTGAGACTTTCTCATTTGAAGCTAACATTCCTTAGAAGCAAAATGAGAGAAGTAGATTATATAATTACAAAGTTCCTCCAGCCTATTTCATTATTCTAATTCTGACGCTAATTCTTCCAACAACTCTAGTTCTACTAGCGATGCTTATATTTCCTGTCTCCACACAAAAGAACAAGGGCAGAGTCAAAGCCAGGGATTTGACCGGTGTGGTCTGCTCCTAGGTTGGTCCCTGAGCCCTGATAGGATTGTATAGTTAAGCATTGTCGCAGGCCTGTGGGCACACACTTTAGAGAAGATGTCTTACAGTAGTCTTTCCACTCCCGGTGGAGGTTTGACAACCAGCAAGACAAGCCGATGCATATGTAATTCCATTTGCACCACACATGGGTTCCCATTTTGTCTCTGAACATTTGCATCTTGAGTTGCAATCTGAAAAGAGAGCTCGTTCATGATAAGAGACAGGTTTGGTTCTGAAAAGAAATGTAATGGTATAAAATATTACCTCTTAGTAGGCAGCACCCTAATACTTTCAAAAATCAATGTTCTTGGGTGATATAAATGGCACTGCCAACAACGTTTGCTTTGGGGGAACACAATTGTCATCAGAAATGCCAGCTTCTGATCATTAAATGTGAATCCACTATTAAATAGCTTTCTCTTGAAAGTTATCTTTCTAGGTTTACAACTTCACATGATATCCAGTTCTTGGCTGATGGCTTTTACTAACATCTACTGACTCTAGAATCTTCTAATATTTTTCTATGCAGTGATGTATGAAAATGACTAACAAGATAGAAAAGTAAAGTAAACCTTAAGAGCAATTTATGACATTGCTCTTATTGTGTATCAGTATAATAACAAACTTATATAATATTCCATCTCATAGAACTACTATGGATTTTGTCACCTCAAATGTAAAAGCAAAAGACCTTTGAGATGTCTTCTAGCAGAATGAAAGGGTATTTAACTAGGCCTCCTAAGAAGTCATCCAGGAATATGTCATCTTATTCTCTTCTCTAAGGCATTAAGCTTTAACTGAGACTGTGTTGTAGTATCTGAAAGTATAAATGTGTCTTTGAAAGCCTAGAATCAGGCCACTATGGACACTGTAGGGCTGAGATTTTAGAAGGTTAGAGCTGAAAGAACTGTGGGTGTGATCTAGGCCAACTTCTCATTGGGCAAATCAGGAAAGTCAGGTCCAAAGTAGGCAGATAATTTGCTCAAATTCACGTTTGTTAATGACAAACCCAGAATTAGAACCCTTCCAGGCCTCTGGATTCTGCATTTTTGTTTTGCATCAGACTTATTCTCATCATTGCAGAAGAAAAATTTCTCCCACTATCATATCTAAAGCTTATCTATAGTGTTCCTGTAATGTCCAGAATCAAAACAGCCTTGTGGAACAAAGAAACTCTGGATAACCCCTGGAGAGCACGTTTATTTTATAAAGCCAATTCTTTTATATTACTGAAGGTACATTAAATTTATCACTTAGGGCAATCTTGAAGCAGAAATTAATTGC
Organism: Balaenoptera borealis; assembly: GCF_965194805.1. NCBI lineage: Eukaryota > Metazoa > Chordata > Mammalia > Artiodactyla > Balaenopteridae > Balaenoptera > Balaenoptera borealis. The sequence continues at coordinate 17,959,378 of NC_138870.1, read as the reverse complement.
GTATATGTTTTATGTAAGATGTGTTGACAGTAGAGTTATTTAAATTTTTAGTTATGAGTTTTATCAAATATGCCAGAATGTTTATGCTCAAATGAGATTTTTCTTTCAAAATAGCCATGTTGGGAGGGGAGAGATTTCCCCAGTGATGTTGCCTTTTCTTTGGCTCCTTCCAATAACAAAGCTGCTCTTAAAGGTTAAATCTTTGCCACTGTTGAGAATATTCTAAAAAGACATGGAAAGCAATTTCAAAAGAGGAGTTTTAAACAATGATAGCATTATTGCAGTATAGTTATAGTCTTTTGAGGTGAATTGCTTTCAGTGGCTAGTACTCAATGAATAATTATTTTGTTTTGTTTAAAAATATTTAATCTTTTATTATCATCTGAGTATCCTTTTAATGTAAGTCTCAAAATTTTTCTGTTGTTGTCTACTTACATATTTGCTTTGGCTTAAAGATAGCATAATGTCATAGAAAGAACATTATACTTTGAGGAAGTTACTTGACCTTTCTAATCTCAGTTCCCTTTAAACGAGGGTAAAAAAACTTCATAAGGGCATCTGAAGGTAGAAGTGAGAAAATAAAACTAAGGTGTTTTCTAAACTGCAAAATATAAAGTACTTTACCACTGTCCATCCACCATGAAGATCTTAGGGATAGTAAAAGATGGCACAGGGCTTCTACTCGCTCCAGAATCTTCTTGCAGATACAACTAACATTCTTAATCTACATTGCTCACTGTTACCAAGGCAACACTATACTCCATTAAGTCTAACTGTTGCTGTGATAACTCCTAGAAGCAACGATATATGAACTTTGCATTCATTAATTTTCCTGAACATTTTAGATGGCAAAAGTATAATTGATGTTCACTTAACAGCAGGGGAAACCAAGATAATGAAGAGGATGGAACATGAACACAAGACAGATAGATAAATGTGGAAGGAAGCTGGAGAGCAAGCAGTGAGCAAGAAGCAACTGAACCATCAGAAAACAGAACATAATGTCAGGAGTGTTGGCCTTTGAACCACAGGCGGAATTTTAGGCAGTCAGGCAGATACAATCAGGGAGGCTGGCCTGGCAACTAGTAGCAGCTCAATAATTTTTTTTAAAACAAATAATGTATAGATAGGTGGAAGGATGAAGAGAACTGCCTCTGGGAACTCAGGTTCAGGGTAGAGTGATAGCAAGGACTCTTGAAGGGGAAGGGTGAAGTAGTTTTAAGACCCAGCCTTTAGACTCTGGAAACTAATCACCCACCCCAGGCAGGATGGCATAAGTCTGAAAACATCAATAAATATTCTTATGATCAGCTGCAAAGAGCTAAAGAGAGCTGGAATGTGGGTCACTGGGTTGAGGGATAGCCATTTTCTCCTGAAATTTCCCTTGATTTGAGTAGCAGAGACTATAAAGCATGGCACAGAGACCATTCCAGCTATCTAGGTGTTCAAAGAAAAAAAAATACAATTGTTTCCATGAGTGGCACATCTATTTTGTGCCAGGTAAGTACTAATCACTTTCATGTATATCATCTCGCCTTACAAAACCTTAAAAGGCAGTTATTATTTCTATTTTTAAAATGCAAAAATTGAGGCTACGTTAAATAACTCATACAATGTCACTTCACTAAGAATGGGCAGAGGCAAAATTCAAGGTCTGTATTTTCCACTATCAGGTTGCTGCCCTAAAGTAAGATGTGGATTTAGCATTCTTTATATTTCTCTAACACATTCAGATTCAAAGGAAATGACAGATTTTGGTGACAATAACAGCTTACATGTCATAAGCATTGTCCACTATTCCATAATATCCACTATCCCATAATAAAACATTAACTTCTTTTCTTAGTTACAATGCTTAAAAATTAAATTATCTTATTTTGAAACTCTATCAATAACTTGATTAAACAAGGCAATCTCCTCAGATTACTTAATGAGTGAACATACCCTTGGTAGGAGACTGTTAGTCCTGCCACATCAGAATTTTCACAGCCCAACGCAAAAAGGGAAAGGAATAGGAGGTACCCAAGGACAGATGATCCCAAGTAGAGCTTTGCGGCTCCACACACACTGATTCTGAATTTTTTCATGACTATCCCCCCAGAGAATATTCCAAAGGCCACTGCAGGTATATTGATGAGCCCTGAGGAAAAAGAAAATTTTGTGAATCTCTAAAAGAAATATGAGTACACTCACACAAACTTTCTAAGGGATTATACAAAATTATACAATAGTTTCTGACTTATTATTAACTACTTGGTTAATTTAAGTTATAGAAATATAGAAATATTTAATAATTAGTTAATAGTTACTCTCCTATTTCAAGATGACTAAATTATAACATGATTTCAAAAAAGATTAGTAGCACATTTCAAATATACTGTCAACGTGATTCTCCCTTTCAAGTTCCCTAGGATCTATAAGCTGTCCATGAAGGGCCAGCGTGACGGCGAAGTTCCTGAACAGCATATGAGATGTGCTTCTTGCCTCCCAAAGCTTCTTTTCTTTCATCTTAGGTATTTTTGAGTCATTTAATGAGGTAGAAATATCACATTGATTTCTTCATTGCACACTTTTTCCACTCACACCATAAAATGTGTTGCTCTTACTGTGTTGGTCAAAAAGTTCATTCAGTTTAAAGTAAAAATAAGACATTTTTCATTTTCACCAAGAACTTTATTGAACAACATATTCAGTAACCGAACAAACTTTTTGGCCAACCCAATAAAATGTTTATCATCTAAATATTCCAACTGGAAACATTAGCTGTAATTTATCCTAGCAACTACAATTTGTTTCAGTTTATTTTATATGATTTCTCTTGAATTTAATATTTATGTTTATCCAAATATCAGGAAAGCTACAAGCTAGTTTATTATTATATATTTTAGTATTATTAATTACTATTATTATTTCAGCACACTTGTTCAAGTTAAAGACCCTATTCTTTGTTACTATCCCAAACAAGAGTTATGAGGAATGTGTAAACTGTTTCGAGATGCTCAGCAGAATTACGATATAAACTGGAAACTTTGATTCCCATACAGGTGCATGAAAGCCTTAGCCATTAGGATGAAACAGTAATGAGTTATAGTAATAATAGTACTTTAGGATGTTTTTAAAGCTTTTTTCCCAGTGAAGTAAAAGTCCTGGTTATATCATGGACCCTCACAATATTACTCTAATGTTAGAAGAAATAAGTATTAAGATTTTTATTTTACAGAGAGAAAGAAATGCAAGAAAAATTTACATATTCATATAACCAGTTGGATGCAGACAAAGAAGTAAAATTAGCCATCCTTCTTGGGCATAATAAGAGGGTTTTTTTCCCCTCACAAATTAAGATAGTTTTCCATCACCTCACAGATTTTTAATGTAACTTTACTTGATTCTATAACACATCATAATACAATTCCAAATTTACTATGCTAGCTTAGCCACAAAAATAATAATGCTTTCTCTTATGATCATATTTTCTCAAACAGTTCTCTTAATTATTCCTTATTTGTCTGTGTAACATCTCCAAAAATTGAGAATGATAATCATTGTCAATGATAGTGTTGATGTATCTTGTCTACTTCCTATCTTATTTAATCAAAAAATTTCAAGAAATTAAGCAAAAATAAATAATTGCAATCTGTGTATTAAGAAGGAAAAAGAAAGATGTCCATGTAACTTCATGAGAGAAGTTCATGTAACTTCATAGTGATAGGAAAAGCCTAAATGTCCATGTAACTTCATAGTGATAGGAAAAGCCTAAATGAAAGGTTCATCTGTCTAATCAAATTTCTTTCAGTAGAAATTGGAATGGAAATATTTTAAAAGCCCATACCCTTAAAAAAAAAAAAAAAACCATTTCATCTCATACTTTCTAGTCCCTGACTTTGAAAATTTTTTGTTGTTTATTTTTCTTTCGTTTTATTTGCAAAATTAACACAAGAAAATGCTATTTCTAAACTTTAGAAAGAATGTGACCAACATATAAAAACATGTACGGTAAAATAAATTTTCATTGGATCGGTCGGCCCTTGAACACTTTAGGGAAATTTCTGTTTATTCTTTCCTCCATGTCATATCAAATGCTTTCTCTGAGAGTAGAAGGGAAATGTGTCTTTTTTGTGCCTTTCCCATATTTTATTACAGAAAGGGTCATTCTCCCATAATCCAAAGAAAAAAGCTGAAGGAGAAAAGAGAGAAGGGTAGGAAAGAAAAAGCAAAGAAAGGGAGAAAACATATTTGTTGAATGAGAGCTATGTGCATTTACAATCCATTTTATGTCTTTTTTTCATCTTTATTTTAACCCAGTGATGCATTTCTTTTCACCATCTACAGAAAATCAAAACAAGTGTTAGGGATGTTGAATAATTTACCCACTTCCCTTACTCTGCTGTATCCCATACTTAAAAATGTAAAATTACAATGCACTCAGGAAAGTATCCTGTTATAATGACGTGGAATTACTAAACATTTTTACTTAGCTCTCACAAAAGTACTTGAATTATCTACAGATATGCCAGAAACTATGAGGAATTAGAATTCCAGGCAACCTTTGATAGATGGCTCAAAAAATTCTGATGATGAGTTTGTTTGGATCTCAGAGTCCATTTCAGTATACAGAGTAGGGTCATGGATTAAAAGAAATCAATCAGCCACAATTCAAAAGATAATTATTAATCATATTCTTCCTGACAGTTTTCCAAAAATAATTATGCCCAGTGAAGAAATACAACTCAGAAGCTCAGGGGAAATAATTTTATTCCTGGCTATATCATGTATGTATGTATGTATGTAAGATACATATGCATGATATTGGGCAGGCCATTGAATCTCTCAGAATCTCACATTCTTTCATCTGTGCTAATTACTCTTAAAGATAATTTTACAGGCAAAACATATTTCATTTATTATCTACTTAATAAAGGAATGAGATTACATGTAACTTCATTTCTTTTCTAAGTAACTTCCCCCCAAAAGGCCCTTAATTTTCCTTTATGAAATGAACTTTTCAACTGGAAAATTTTAAAGAAATTTCCCATCATTCTAGTGGGAGCAAAATCAAAGGCCCCCAAATCTCTAAGTGTTATGTACATGTTGAATAATAAGAAATAAACATATACTTAAAGGTATGTTCTTCACTACAATTCATGGGGAGAAGATGGTCTCTTCATTTTGATAAATGAATCTTGACCTCCTTCACATAACACAAAAATACTTTGTATTATGTGAAAATACTTTGAAAAAAATACTTTGAAATGGATTATAACCTAAATGTGAAAGTTAAAACAATCTACTAGGAGCAATATTAAGAAAACATTTTCATAACCTTAGGGTTTGACAAAGATTTCTTAAAACAGGCTCAAAATAGCACTGATGAAAGAGGAAAAGATTAAAATTGGACATGATTAAAATTAAGAAGAGTGAAAAGGCAAATTGAAGTCTGTGAGAAAATGTTTGCAAAACATATATTCAATAAAGAACTTGTATCAAGAAAAAATACAGTATGCCTACAAACCAATAAGAAAAAGATTGACAATCCAATTAAAATGGGCAAATGACTCAAACAGAATTAGCAAAAGATAATGAAATGACCGAAAAGCCTGGGAAAAAATGCTCAACATAGTTAGTCAGCAGATAAATGCAAATTAAGCCACAATAAGATACCATCACACGCCATAAGAATGGTTACAATGAAAAAGACTGACAATACCAAACATTAGAAGGATATGGAGCAATTGGAGCATTCTTACACTTCTAATGGGAGTAAACATTTGCACGACTCTTTTATGAAATGTTTTGGCAATATCTGCCAGATCGAAACATATTCCCTATGATCCAGCAGTTCTACTCCAGGATATAGCCAAGACAAATGAGTGAATCTGCCTACCAAAATACGTGTGGAATGTTCACGCAGTGTAACTTATGATAGCCCAAAGCAGTAAACAACCCGAATGTCCATCAACAAGAAAACAAACAAAAAGAAAAAAAAAAAAAAAGAAAACAAACTGTGGTATATTTATGTAATGGGATATTACACAGCAATGAGAAGAACAAACCACCACTACACACAATAACATGAATGAATCTTGTAGATTTCACTTCCATTGAAAAAAGATACAAAAGAGTACATAACATTCCATTTATATAAAGTTCAAAAACAGGCAAGACTGATCGATAATGATGGAGTTCAGAATAGTTATTAACTTGGAGAAGAACATTGGGTAGAAGAAGTTTTGAGGGAGCCTTCTGGGGAACTGAATTGTGCTACGTGTTCTGGATAATGATCACCACACAGATATATACATGTAAACATTTATCCAGCTGAGCTATACATTTAAGGTCCGTAGACCTAACTGTTGCTTATAAGTTATGTCTCTAAACACAAAAGAAATGTTAAAATAAAAAGAATGTCAAAATTTCATTCCTCTTCTAGTCTTCTTTTTTTTTAATTAATTAATTAATTAATTAATTTATTTATTTATGGCTGTGTTGGGTCTTTGTTTCTGTGCGAGGGCTTTTTTTTCTAGTTGCGGCAAGTGGGGGCCACTCTTCATCGCGGTGCGCGGGCCTCTCACTATCGCGGCCTCTCTTGTTGCGGAGCACAGGCTCCAGACGCGCAGGCTCAGTAATTGTGGCTCACGGGCCTAGTTGCTCCGCAGCATGTGGGATCCTCCCAGACCAGGGCTCGAACCCGTGTTCCCTGCATTGGCAGGCAGATTCTCAACCACTGCGCCACCAGGGAAGCCCTAGTCTTCTTAATGTCAATGTAAAGCTTTGATTGGCATGGATGAGGTGTGGGGTTAAAAAAAAAGCCCTAAAATATCAATATTTCTTCAGGTCAACCATTAAATAATAAAATTAAATTAATTTGAACCAATTAATGTTGAAAGTAAAATTCAACAATGATTATAGCCTTCACATTTAGAATTTAGGGGAAGGACAGCAGTTCAGAGTCAATTAGAATTGCATCTGCTAAGTGCCCATTATCCAGGATTATTATAAGAAATTTATACATCCCAAAATATGCTCAGCTGTTTCCTCACACACACCCCCACCCTGATCTCTTTCAGAGATAGATGAATAGAGCAAGTTTTAAAATATTTTATGAAGAAGAAATGGTTTTAAGCCATTGGAGTCTCCTATCATAAAGGAACATGTCCAAAGGAATAGAATATGTTTTATACTTTGAAACAGTAGCATTAAATAACACCTTTGTGGACTAAAGGAGCTAATCCAGGTTTTAAAGTATCCAATTGCTTATAGGATGGTGGTTTTATATTTGGAGATTCTGGTTCTTCTTCATTCAACTTCTCTTTTTTTTTTTTTTTTTTTGCCCTTGAATATGTCTCTTATTGGCTGTCCTGCTGTGCTAGAAACACAGTCCTTTTAAATAACCCAAATGCCAGGAATCAGAGAAGTCTTTCAACCCTGAGCAAACACAAACTTTGTTTTGCAATGCACACCTTTTAACCTGTCTGAATACTTACCTTTTGTAATCCTAGAAACTGTTCAGGTAAAATGGCCACTGTTATGAGGTTTCAACTACACTTGAAAGACAAATATCCAGTACTAACAATCTCCTAATAAGATGCATATTTGGTCTATGTGGTATTCTCGTGGTCATTCATACATAGTTCTGAACAATTTTTGCTACAAAGTCGTACCACAGACTAAATATTTTACTCTGCTAGATTTTTTCGCTTACTTTTTGAAATGCCATAAATTACCTTCAATCTAAATATTGGAACAATTTCTCTAAAGTTACTAAGGATTAACAAGGCACAGCTGAGATTGCCTATTGGAAAGCAGGAAGGACAGAGAAGCATACCGATAACAAAGTTGGCCTTAGAGGATGACTGCCCATACTGTTGCTCAATGTACTTCGGTTTATAAGTCACCATGCCAAATAAGGAATTGAACTGAACAGTGCTTGCACACAAATATAAGAAGTACACTGGATTTCCAAAAAGACTCTTCAGTGATGGCAGAAAATCTGTGAGACAAAAATAGCATGGAGTAATTAAAGACAGTGTCACACTTGGCAGAAGATACAGCCATGGCATCAGGGCTTAGAGGCTGAGTGTCATTGTCATGGTTCTGAGGAGCATTTATAGCATTGTACACACATGCACTCTAGATATTAAGACATTGGCACAAGTCAAGGCTGAGTTCCGGCCAGGCTCAGATCCAGACATAGGCACTCACTTCTACAGGCATAAAATCTAGATTATAAATTAGAGTGTCAGACAGGAACAGATTCCTCTGATGTCGGTAGAAGACACGAGGGATAAGAATAGTCCCTCACCACTGAGCTGGGAGTCATGGACAGGATATTAAGAACTTGAGTTTTCTGGTCTCTCTCCTTCCAACTTGGGTCATGGGTGCAGAGAAGGGAATATGAAAGTTATCTCCAGTTAATTATTGTTAGAAATGAGCTTTGGCATTCTCCCTTCTTCTTTTATGCAGCGAAACAGAAATGTGAAAATTTTCTATAAATGTTAATATTGCTGGGCCAGTTGAGGGGGACCAATCTTTCTCATGGCCACCCATTTCCACGTGGAGGGAATTCACTAGAACACGTCTGACCTTTGGCCCCATGCTACACTCACTCCTTTGATCACTAGTGGGACACATGCACTGGTGCACATTTTCAAGTGGGTGGATGTCATCTGTTAAAAGGCCACAAGCCCTGAAGATTCACTCTTTTCCGTCCACCCAGGTGAATGTGAAACAGCCCTCCCAGGGAGGGGCAGTTGCAACGTCTACACTGAGGAGGTGTAAAGGTGGGGACAGCAGCAAAGAAGGTTACCAAGGCTTTGGGTCAAGTTCTTCAATCAGTTTTCCAGTAATAAAGCTGACTTTTTAATAATCTTCATTTCTGCTTCCTGTACAGTTTCTGTTTTTTCTGAACACATGAAGTGGAGAGAGGGGTATTATTTATAGATCGCCTATAAAGTTTCAACAGGAAAATGGAAAGTGTTTCAAAATCAAGGAGAATCTGGCTCACCTCTTGCCATTTCCATGATTTTTGCTTTTTCTCCAAGAGGTGTTTGGTAGTCCGTGTGATCATCCATAATAAACTTAGATTTCTCAGAGGAGGAATTGGAATCCTCTCTGCGCCGGGGTCTTGGTAGACTCTTTGGTAAATACCAGAAAGGCACAGCTGCCAGAAGACTTATGCTTCCTGCTATTAGATAACCAAGCCACCAGGCACCCACCCACTGTGGATCCTTTGGGGTGATGGTTATATGATCTGAAAAAGAGGGAGGGTGGCCAAAGAGCATATACAGCAAAGCTAGTGTGTTGAAGAGTCCTCTTTTTTAAAAAAAAAATCCAAACGTTACCTCTATCACATCATAAAAATACCTAATAATTCATACATAACCTTTTCTAATCTGAACATTATTGTTATCTTGCTTTTTGAAGGAAAGAGGGTGTTTTCAGAGCATGAATATTTCTCCTTTTGTTTCTTTGATTAAAAGTATAGAGTCTACATACTGGAAGGGGTCTCACTCTGCTCTGGGCTTCTGTCTGGACCCATGACAGGAAAAAATCAACATGTGAGAAAGAATTATGAGGGCTTAAAACCTTCTGCCAGCTACCCCACATGAGTACCACTTTCATCTGATTTACATATTGAATGTTTGTCTAAGACTTTACTGGAAGAAAAAGTTATGCCCTATGCCCTCTGGCCCAAATCTAGTCTGAGCCACTCAGAATGTTATTTATTAAATGATGATTGAGAATACTTCAGAGCTATTCTAGGTCCAAAGCAAGATTTGTATATGTAATTAAAACATCAATATCTAATCATCATAAAATTTTTGATACTATTTCTTATTTAGCTAAAAAGTAAGCATTGACAAAGTTTTTTAACCAAATCAAGTTTTTTTTTCTATATAAGAACCTATGAAACATATTATTATACTCTACAATATTCTATGAGAATCCTTTGACAACTAGGCTCAATTGGTACTACGTTATACTCACTACAGTGTCTTAACTAGTTTACCACTGCATGTGCATTTCTTCCCTTTCACAATATTTCTCTGTACCACTCATCACACCAACACTTTCTTATCTATATCAGTCTCCACGACCAGATTTTAAACTTCATGAAGTAAAGGAACGCAACTATTGGGTTGGCCAAAAAGTTCGCTCTGGTTTTTCCATAACATCTTACAGAAAAAGCCGAGCGAACTTTTTGGCCAGCCCAATATTTTGTTCACTGTGGTAGAATATCACTTGAGATAGAGTAGATGTGAAATAAATTTGGTAGTAATAACGAATAAATAAAATTTTTGGAATGTATATTCCAGTTTATTTGATTAAAAAAGGACAACTAGCCCAAGAGTTTTGCATTCTTTTTTAACACACAATAATCATTTATAATACACACTAATGACAATGCAATTCCAGAATTTATAAAAATGAAACTTGTTTTCTTGTTTTTTAACTGCTTTCTAGGGTGTCTTTAAAAAAAACAGATGAATTTTATCTATGTCAAGGGACTACATCTTATATAAGGAAAGAAACAAATTAATAACTATGGAAAGATGAGGCCTCCATTTATTCCCTCCACAAGCATTCGCCCAGAAGGAAAGTTAGTCTCACTAGAATATGCCTTCTACTAAAAAAGACTTGTACATTAACTAAGGAAATTTTAGTTGCCAGAAGACTTTCAATCTTTGGCCTTTCTGACAAGTCCAGAAATATGTTATCAATTGATGTGATGGAGTAAATGTTGATTCACCTGAAACCAACAAGAGCCAACAAGTAGCCACAGCTGTTAGTCTTAACTAAGCTGGAATGCCTTTGAACTGGGAAACCAGAAGTGGAAACTGATACATCCAAATAACAAACTATGGGACATCCGGTTCTAATCACCACCTATTTTTCATATTCCATACACATACAATCACGTGTGATGATTGTATCAGGAATAAGTTTTCCATGGATTATTTCCATTTTATGAAAGACTACCATCCTGTCATTTTATAAAAAGGCAATTTGGTATTTTCTATACTATTCCTATTAAAAAATTACAGTAACTAAACAAAGTAAATGAATAAATAGAAATAAACTCCCTTACCTAGATTTACAAAGCCAACGTCAACATACAGTTTGGCACATAATGAGCCTAACAGGAAGCCAAAGATTGGTCCTATAATTGCAACCGTCTGCACACACCCTGCACCAAAAAAAAAAAAAAAAAGCAATTTCTTTGCTCTTGTAAATTAATTTTTAAACAAGAAATGTGCATAAGATCCAGTTAGTCACTGAAAATGTTTCCTCAGCTCTTCCCTTAAGTGTGCTTGATTTGTCAATTTTTCAACCTCATTGAATCGGAAATAAATCCTCCTCGGTGTTGGAAGAAGAATGAACATTTTTTAAGGCATTAATTATGTCTTAGTAAGAAAATAACACTAAGACTCTGAAGAAGTTAATTTCCCCAAATGGAGCAAATTTTACTCCCTAGGATTAGATTCCCCCTAGTGATAAAAATCAGAATTATACTATTTTGACAATCTTTCAAAAACCTTTTATGGTCAGTTAAGCATAAAACTTGTTTTGACATTAAAATTGATTTCTTCCACGTTAATGAAATGTGCTTGCATTCAGAGCTTCTGGTGGGACCATCAGCAAGTGCAGTAACTATGCAGCCAGCAAAGGAGCTAGACTTGGGAGAGAGGAGAGGTGTCCTCTGGAACGCTCACGGCGCACCTGGGCAGCTTTCACAGGTAGGGGAAGCAGATCTCCCAAATGACACCATTTCTAGTAACCAGAAAGATTGGTCTTCCTTGCAAAATATCTCCCATCTGCCTTTCATTTCATCACTGAGCTTATGCACATATCCCTGGGAGAGTGATTTAAATTAACTGGAGGAGTAAATAGCAGTTACCAGATCCTTTTCAGAATAGAAGAGAGGGCAAAGGAGAGTGAGCAAGCTCTGAGCTCCTGGACCGGACGGGGACACCCTGACACCTGTGTGCATTTATTGGCTGCAGTCTTTCCTCTGGTCCCCAGAGTAATTGCCTAGCATGTGCCATGGAGCTTCTGTTCCAGTTCTAGGTCCTAATCTATGCTGCAGTTTTCCATTAGAACTGGTGCCCTGTTTTTAACTACAGCATGCTTGGATATCATCAGAGACCTCTGGAGTTCTGTGTGAGTAGTCAGGGCAGCACTATTCCATGGACCTACCTACAGCCCCCTCAATGAATTTAAATCTTGTCCTTCTGTCTCTGAGGGTGAGACTCTCAAAAGGTCAGAAACCCCAAAATCAAGACTAATGTATGAAACAGAACAAACTTAACTTCCGAGACATAAGAGGCACTCAATAAATGCTGCTTCCATTCGTTTACCTTTGGAGTTTGCTATCTTTTGGGTTTTGTGATTTTAGCTGCTGGTTTATCTGCTGGGGTCTGTCCAGACATATGGTTGGCTCAGGCCTTGCTCTTGTCCTTCTTCTGTATCCATGAAGATACTTGCACAAGTCATATATCACAGCAGTTGAGCTCACAGATATTTTCTTTTAATCTGATATTCTTTCCCTAATGCAATAGGTCCTTCTAACTGAAGTTTCTTCGCTATCCAAATCCTCAGTGTGGACTTCAGAAAAATGTGAACTGAATAAAGGAGTTGGATATGAAGTATAAAACCTTCCACACTCTATTTAGTTGAGAATGAAGCTGAGAAAACCAGGTACCCTGTATCCCAAGAAGATGAATGAGGTGGGCATTACCAATATAGAAAGCCGCATTGTCCTCATTAGCAAAATCATCAAGGTAGGCGATGCCCAGAGGCTGAATGGGAGTTTCTCCAATGCCACGAAGAAGGTTCCCCAGGAAGACATAAGCCCACATGGAGGAGCTGGCATCAATTTCACATTCTTGGAAGGAAAGCAAATGAGGTTGAAATTCGATCGCTATCGAAGTTAAACATTTATTCTGCATGTCTACAAGTTGTCCTAAAGTTGCATTAGAATGCAGAAGTGAAATTTGCCATAAACCTAAGTTGATAGGAGTTTGAGCAAGATATTTTAGGCAGTGTAAATCCCCCAGAGACCAAGGAAATCTATTGTTTCTTGTTCCTGTCCCCTTATTTCTTATTTTCTTTCTTTTTATTTCATATTTAGAATGAATTCTTTGAATTCCTACACTCCAATAACATTCAATATCCTGTCTGGGACAAAATACAAAAATTTGAAGAAGGCTTTTCTCACCTTAATCTTCAAACTTTTCTATTTTGCAACAGAAGTCACTTGTAATTTTATTGCTGAACAAGTTTTATCTGAAATTCAAAATTTTATATGGGTGATACTTCAAATTTGAACAGCATTGCCTACAGTTATAACTGTTCGATAGTGAATGGCCATGTTAAGGGCTCACGTTTCAGAAACAAATTCATATAAAAATTTAAAACCTTATATGCCTTAGTTGTATAACTATTCCAACAAAAAGAACCTTTTGACAGTACTTTCAGAGGGAAATTCAAAGCAAACAATTTTAAAATGCTTTCATAAAAGTCATGTCTTAATATGAACATGTGAAGTAGAATAATTACTCCCATGTAATAAATTAAATATACTTTGAAGAGTTTGGTGACTTTAATAAAAGCAATAATATTAACCATCTCTAAAAATCACCACTTCTGGATGCTCCCTTTCTGCAAGGCACTGGGCTAAGTGGTTTGCAGACATTTTCAAATTGAATTCTCCTAATAATCCTATGAGGCAGGAGATATCTTCTCCTCTAGTAACCTTGAAAGTAATTTTTGAAGGTAAAGTATGGGTTATGAAGAACTGGGGTGAACGCTTTTGTATAGATGAGTCAGACTCTGTGACAGAAAAGATTACTATGTAGTCGTGTTGCTTTTAGTTCTGATTCTGCCTCTTCTAGAAATGTAGCCAAGTGACCAGGGATTTTTCACTTATCTTCTCTGGATTTCTATTCTACTTCCCAAAATATAATGGGGACTCCTTTTTAGAAATTGATTCCAATGTCAGTTCCAGCCCTGACATTTGTGGGGTTCTTTGCTTGTTGGTAGAGGAGTCTTGTAGATAAGTGTAGACACCTTAGCTTTGTGCTTTCCAGTACAGCGGCTACAAGCCACATGTGGCTATTGAAATTTAAATTAATAAAAATTACATGAAATTAAAATTCCATTTCTCAGTCACACTGGCTATATTTCAAGTACTCAATGGTCTTGTGCAACTAATAGCTATTGTACTGGACAGTATAGATACAGAACATTTCCATCATCACAGAAGTTCCTGTGGAGAGCTCTGCTCTAGAGTATTTGGGTGAAATGGGGTTTGTGCACAAAGCATTTTTGAGAAGAGTCCTCTATTTACCCCACTAACCCCTTTAGGATAAGCCTTGTGTCCGCTATGTCTAACATCCGCATAAATCTATGACTTTAAGGGAGCAGGATCTCATCTAAAGGAAAGAACAGGATCGAGTTGTGAGTCTTATACTCTGTACCTGACTAATAACTGATCTCTTTACATTAAAAAATTTTCATTCTCCACCCTAAACCCTATATCCCTCTTTTTAACATTAAAGGCTTAAATATTTCCTAATTAGTTGTATTGTCATTGATACCATGTCTCTCCCCTGACTGTCAAAACCAAGAACAAAATAAAATATCTTCAATGACTGTACATTGTGTACAGGTGAAAGTCCAAATTCTTTAGCTCATCTCCTTGCCTCTTTATATGGACCTGAATTAAACTTACTATCCATTATGTTCTTATATAAACAAGCCCTCTGTTCTCATCCATTGATTTTTATATGCCCTCCTGAGTTTATCTATTACCTTCTTTCACATTTGCTTTTTCTTCTGGAATGCTTTCTTTTCATATAGCATGACAGGGTAAATCTGTTGACATGTTTATGATCACCCCATTTTCACCCCTCATATTTCAATATTTCTTTTAATCTTTTGGTCCTTCCCTTCATTCAAACAGCCAGACTTCTCAGAAAAAGGACATCTCAGAAGAAAGCATTAATGAGGATGTTAGGGGAGTGAAAAGGTTTTATGGTGTAGATAAAAGATTTAGATGAGGAGCAGGTATATAAAGAAGGACTTCCACACTGCCTCTGTAGAAATGGATTCCCCAGCCTAGGGGTAGTGAGTAAGATGAGGGTGGCGGGGAGGAGGTATTGAGCATATTTATGCTAAAAGGCTATGGAGAGAGGATTTGACCACCTGCCAGTGCAGCATCCCAGAGACATGGCAGACACCTGTGGGTAGATTCATGGACTCCATGAGTGAAGAGAACCTGTGCCACTGTGGCCAGGAAGAACTCAGGGAGATAGCAAGATCCCGAAGATCAGATGGCTGCACAGTATAGCTAGGTATCCCTGCCCCTGCCTCTTCACAGGGTTTCCAATGCCTAGAGTAACACAGAAGAGATGGTTCCCATGCTCCCAAGGGGGGCCCGCACATAGCCTTGCTTTGCAGTATGGGTGAGCCATGTGGAACTCCGGATTTGCTAACGAAATTCCCCAAATCCTCTCTTGTGTGGAAAGTAGAATTATTTCCATGTTTCCATGACGGTCACTTTTGCATCAGAGAGAGCCACTGTGCTAAAAAGGACACGAACATGGACATAAGGTGACCCCAAGATGACATGTATGAACAAACACTGTGGCCAGAGGGATTTTAGATATTTAGGCTGACAGGACTACTGATAACACTAAGACATCCCCTCCCATAATTTTCTCCTTTACTATAATGTAAAGCTCCCTGGAATGTAAGCAACCCCTGGGAACATGGATAGAGGTTAGGGACAAATTGACTGAGATTATGTTTTTGCCATTCTGATGAAAAAGGGCTGAACACAGAAATCAAGTTGAGTTTGGGGGAAAAATATATTTCTTTTATATCTGAGCAATGGGCTGAGATTTGTACATGCTAAACTAGTTTTACCCTGTTTCACAGCTTGCCTTGTTTGGAACCACTGGAAGCTTTGCTCAGTCACCAGCAATTAATGCCCCATCTTTCCATAATATTTGATTGTCTGCATATTTTCTTAGGATCTCATCTCTGCTTTATATTCTAGGAATTTTTATGGCACTATAATATCTCAACTTAAGTAGTAAAGCTTCTGACAGCAAAAAATCACATAGATACTTTTTGTTCATATTAAAGCACCTATAACGTCTTTAAAAAGAGCTTGTTTAGTCAAGTAAAAAATAATCATCTTACCATTATTTATTTTGGATTGTGATTTTTCCATAACTGAGATTGGTAATGGACTGTTTGACCCCAGGAAACATGGAGAGATGCTGAAAGTGGAATTGGAGAAAGGAGGATACCTTTCATATCTGTACCTGTATAAAAAAAGCATTTTCTTTACTACGAGCTCATTTAACATCATGCTAAAAATATTATATGTGTACTACTTGACCCATTAGGGGACCTGGTTGAGTTTACAGCTTTCGCAGAATCTGAATCACTAAACCAAACCAGCATTTAGTTCACAGATATTACACCATATCTGAACCAATTACCCAGTGTCATGAAAGAAAATAAAAGAATTATTTAGAGAGGCTCATTTTAATATAAAATAATGACTGTAATCACCTACTCGATTGGTGAAAAAATATCCAACACTCCGTAAAATCATGATTATCTCTAAAAGCAATAATTTAACAACCATGGCCATTGGCACACTGTACTTAGAGTTGTAAATCTAGTAGAACACCTGAAATGTGGTTTCTAGAGGACTGATAATGATACATGGGCTTTTTGAACCATTTTTCCAGACAGTATCCTTTTCCTCTTCAGTTTATTAATCTGGCTCTAAGTTATTTGTAATTTCACCCTTTCCTCTGTTATAAGGTTACCATAGCAGCTGGATTGAAGAGCCAGTGCCGAATGGTAGGGCTGCGATCATTCTATCTACGGCCCCACAGTGCCATACTCCCCCTCAAATTATCCTTTAGGGGCCAATTTCTTTGCTCTACATGCACCCTTCAGAGTAGAGGTAACTGATAAAAGGACATCACATCACCTTGATTCTCATTTTGTTCAGGCACTATGTGACTAAAGGCTAATAATCATAGTGATGTTTGAAATATCAATAGTAAAAACCTATTCAGCATGATAGGGACAAGATGTATTGAGTTATTAACATATTCAGATTGATAAATCGGTTACCTTATTATCAGTGTTGCATAACATACACCTCAATGGGTCTATGAACCCCACTGGAAAAGTAAGAACATTTTGTATGTATGTGAGTATTTAAGGGAAGAGGTTCATAGTTTTTGTCACTTTTATCAAAATGGGTCCTTGACCAAAATTGGTTAAGAACCACTTAATGAGGATAACTTTTTAAATTTCTAGCTACAGAGGAGAGCATTTAGTATTAAAATCATGGTAAATGTAATTTTCTTTCTTTAATATAATTCCAGAGATACCAGAGACTATTATAATGCCTAAAGACTCTTTAAGATGACTGTCAATAGCAATTATGTAGTATTTTGAAAATTTTTAATTACTTGAGCTTTCAGTTTAATCTATCAAAAGGCAGTCACTGCACACATAATTATTTAGATTTTGAATAAATAGAATTTTATGTAAGTGCCGCCTTTGTCACTAATTACTATATATGACACTGAGAAAAATCAATTAACCTTTCCAAATTTCGGTTTTCTTAGTTGTAAAATGGGGACTATAGGTACGGTCTGTGCCTATTTAGGCTCTATTGGATGAGACAAATGATTGAACAGGGGACCAATGTTATAAATGATTTTAAATCAGGGATATTAGTTCTGACCTAGCTTCCAACCCCGACTGACACAATCTTGACGCGTGAAGTTCTACAGTAGCCTCCTAAATAGTCTCTCTGCTTTCACATTTGCCCTTCCTGAGTTATTTTCCCAATCTGTAGTCACTGTGTCCCTTTAAAAATATGTCAGATTGTGCCATTCTGCTCAAAACTCTCGTCTGTCTTCCCATCCCATTCTGAGGAGGTGAAGTCTTTGCAATGATCTGTGTCCTCACTACCCGAGGTGTGGTCTGCAGACCAGCAGCATCAGCTGAATCTCAACCCCAACCCCAGAGCTACTGAATCAGAATCTACATTTTACCAAGAGCCTCCGGTGATTCCAATGTCCATCAGAGTTTGAGAAACAACCTTGACATCTCCTCTGTACCCCCTCTCACTTTCCCCTTGCTCATCCCTGCAGTAGACCACATGCCTGACTCCCTCCTCCTGCAGGAATGTCTCATTCACTGTTCATTTAGCCTGGAATCTTCTTTTCCAGATGTCTGTATGGCTCTCTCCTCATCTCTTTCAGCCCTTCACAAAGGTCACCATCTCAGTGAGCCATCCCCTGAAAACCCTACTTTAAACTGCAACACTCTGCACACACTTATGTGTCTCCCTGGGTTATTTTTCTCTGTAGCACTTAACATTTCTGGCATATCTCATTATTTGTCTGTTTATTTATTATCTATCTCTTCCTAGTAAGATCCGTGAGAGCAGAGATTTTTGTCACTATTCTATCCCCGTTACCTAGAACAATGATCAATACATATTTATTAAATTCATGAGTTAGATGCGTAAAATAGATAGCTAGTGGGAAGCAGCCGCATAGCACAGGGAGATCAGCTCAGTGCTTTGTGACCACCTAGAGGGGTGGGATAGGGAGGGTGGGAGGGAGGGAGACGCAAGAGGGAAGAGATATGGGGACATATGTGTATGTATAACTGATCCACTTTGTCATAAAGCAGAAACTAACACACCGTTGTAAAGCAATTATACTCCAATAAAGATGTTAAAAAAAATTCATGAGTTAGATGAACTAACACACATAAGGCTGAACACAGTCTGTTGGGGGTAGTCCCTCAATAATTGATATCTATAATTAATATTATGTTTAGTTGCACACTGAGGGTATATCTGCTAGGCAGACAGAGTACACTCCTCGTTGACAGAACAAAAATTACATTTTGGACAAGTACCCAATTAGTAACTAATGCTGTGAAAGTTTGGAAAGAAGTAATTGTAGAAATCCTCAGTAGACAGCAAACTTCATGAAGGAAAGAACTGTGTATGGGGGTATTTTTATTTCATTTTGTGTTTTCCCCATTACCTGGCACAGTACCAGGCAAATGGCAGACACTAAATAATTGAACAAATATATCTTTCAACATATAAAAGGTGGTTGATACGAATCTGTGTTTTTCACCCTTTGTCAGCACTAGCCTGTCTGGCTTCTCTTAGCTATACTTCTCCTTCTGGTTTTCTTGTATTAGTATGTTATATTTGTCATCAACTTGAAGTAACACTATTATTAATCTCAATGCAACACCTTTGAGACAAATCATTGCTATCTCTGGTTAAAACCAGCTGGCTTAATTATCTGAGGAGGGTTGAAAACAATACACAACAAGAATGACACAGCTCCTAGTTATGTCAGGAAACTTGGTAAGCATTTTACCTGTGTCATTCCATTTAATATTTGCAACATTACAAGCTAACTATTATTTTTAATACCTATAATACCTATTTTAAGGTATTATAAACTGAGGCCTAGGAAGGTTAGATGACATGCCCAAGGTCATGTAGAAGAGCTACTGATGCACTGCAGAATGAGTGAGGTCAAGGATCAAGGTTTTATCTAGCCTCTGAACCTACTTCAAATTTCAATATTTTTAGTAGTGGAACTCTTTTCCCCCACTCTGAGCGAACTGTTTCATGGAAGTTCAATGATTAGAACAGATAACACAGCTATGGATCAATCAGGAGTTAGGTGGATTGGAGACCCTTTTCCTCAGCCTTCTCCTTTGTCTCCTCCTTACCCACTGGCCACATATAACACCTTTGCATAACCTCAGTGATCTAAGGAAATTTCTGCCCTGTGGAAAGATAGCCAGATAGGTGTCCAAAGAGTAGGCAGAAGTCTTGAAGCCACAGATCCCTCTTCATGTAAAGACAAAGGGGCCAGAGAAACCACCCAAATAGATAGGAAAGATCCCACACGGAGGATTCTGTGAACTATCTTTACAGATTGGACACAGAAGTCAAAATCAAATTATATTTATATAAGTGACCTGGGAATCCAAGAAAAAGTTTGAACCAGATCATTTCTAAGTCTCTCCAGATCTAAAATGTCATGGTATGATGGTCTAGAGTGGACAGTCATCAAAGAATTACTTGATATATATAATGCTGGTTTTAAGAATCCAGTTCTATAATTAGAAGACACCTAACCCCGAGAAGGTCACCAGACTCTCTAGGTTATGGTCCTTAGCTCTAAAATTAAAAAAAGATAAAATATGCTCTCCTGCCTCACAGGTTGTTATAAAGGTGAAATGATACGACAAAATCTTTGGAAATACTAAAGTTGTATGCAAGAACTAACAAATTACTAACAAAAGTATCAACAGTAAACTTCAGTGTTAAAGAATATAAGCACCCCACTTCTACTGAGAAAGTTCTATGAGATAATATTTGAACATCGTATAGTTATTTCAGTTGGTCATGTATCCCTAAGTCAATGATCTGCCAGTCAATTGTACCATGATCCAGCATACTGTCTGTAGCATTCATTTATTACCCCTTTGACACTCATTTGACATTTACCACATAATTTATTACTTTCTCTTTACTTATATATTTTGCCTCCACACCTAAGTTAAAGCATTTGAAAGAAGGCATAATCGTGAAAATTTCCCTTTAAGTTTTGTTGACATAAATACATAGTAGTATATTGAAAAAATTTTTTACAGATTATTAAATCATAAGTAAAATTGTAAGTATTTTGAAATTTTGCCCAAAGTGGGTGTAATAAAAATAAGATATAAATTATCATGGTTTAAGACAGGAGTTATTTTCTTAAATTTAAATAATTAATTGTAATCATCATACAGTTGTTTGTTAAGGCAAGAAAAAGATGTTTGCTTTAGACTTACTGCTCCATGAAGAACTGAGGCATTGCAATGAGCAATGTTCCAACGCCCATGATTAGGCACCCTGCTCCAATTATTTTTGGCCTGTGAAGTTTGGCTCCAAAGTAGCTAACAAATGTTATAACTAAGAGATTTCCTTTGGGGAAAAGAATAAAATGTTCATAAGTTAGACAACTTAGAAAAAGTCATCAACATAACTAAATGACTATAACTAAATGAATGAATGTCTATAGCAGGTTTGGCAATGTTTTGTTTTGACTAAACCATCTCCCACTATCTTCCCCATCATTTGTCTTTCTTTCCTTTAATCTGAGATGACTGTTGAACTATCTTCAGATTCATTATTTCAATCATCTCATCCTTTTATCAAAATATTGATATTTTTATAAACAACCCTTCTACCTTGTTTTCATCCACCTTAATTATTTGTCCATTTAAAGTGTTTTATCAATAAATCAAATTGTAGAAGGCTTCCTTTAGTTGTTCTCTTAAATTTTCCTTGGTGATTTTGAAGTAAACTTTATTATTCTTTCTTCATTTGTTCACATTTTCTATTAAAACTTCTATTGGTTTCCCATTCGCTCTTGAAACATACATCATATAGTATTGCTTTAGCTGATATTCCCGAAATAAAAAACAAACACAACTGTACCTCACTTTAAATGAAATCAAATTATGAAACGCATATTTATATAATTTTTATAAAAATATAAGATTCAGAATACAAATAAAAATTACTCCACATAACTTCAGAAATACATCAGTTAGATAAACTCAATGTATGCTCATAATACAAATTTTATAAAATAGAAAGTCTCCATAAATTATACCCATCTCTTTTTTAAAAAAATAATTAAAGAATACATTTTTTGAAGGTGGGACTTAAGCCTTTCTAAAATATCTCTAGTGAAGGATGTGATAAATTACTTTTAGTTGATGATGGTGTTAACTGATTAAACATCCTTTAAGGAAGATTTTCTAATGCCTTGCTGTGCACAAAAATTACTGGAAAGAAGTGGTGAGGGAAGTAGAAACGTTAAAAATGCAGAATCTTGACAGCTCTAAACAGTTTCTGATTTCATGGATGGGGGAGGGGGATGCAGGCCAAGAAATCTGCATTTTTAATACTAGTTCAAATGTGTTGATGGAGATGGTTCCTGGAACACGCTTTGATAAACATTGCTTAGGGTCTTAGATTTCAAGGGGCTTTAAAGTTTTAGCTATTTGCATTTGGAATATTTAGTTTTTAAGGACTGTGGTGTTAGATAAAGTAAAACTTAGCAATTATCCAGCTATTGATTGTGATGGCTGTTGGGTGGCCTTGCTTTGATGTTCTCAATGTTTTCAATTTTCCAGAAAGAGTAGTTTCCTTACATCTGTAAGCAATCATCTAATGTACTACTGTTTATTCACATTGCCAGCTTTAGTCAAGTGCAAAAAGAGCAGCAATTTTTATAGCCTTGAGGGCAATAACAATAGTGAAAAAAGCTTGCTCTAGTCTACAGTGGCTCCAGGCTTTATGGCTCCAGGAAGAATTAAGCTCTTTTGAATTTTCATATCAAAAAAACTTGAGTATGAAATTTCTCGTTTGACATTTAAGTATTTAGTAGAAGAAATTTTGTACCATATTGATAATTATGTCTATAGTTTTGCTAATGTGTCACAGTAAATAAACCAAACTAAAGTGAAAGTTGACTTTCAGTTTATAGGTAATGTGTCCCCACCACCACCACCATTATCTCCCTCCCCAGCTCCCATACCACCAACATGTCACAATAAAGGATTCATGTTTACAGGCTGTTTCTATGTTACATTAGTGGGTATGCCAAACACTACATAATACCATTTGAGCTTCTGTGATGTCTATAGAAATTTTTGCTTCCTTTATTTAGTATCTTTTCTGAGTTCTCAGAAGATATACTTAGAAAATAAATAGTGATGTATAATCTTTAAAAAATCAAGTTGGATATCAATATTCTTTCACATCTACTACCACTAACTTCTGAAAAAGACAACAGGTCCAGAGAGGTTTACAAATACATTTTATCAAATTTTCAAGTACTAGATTTTCTCTCTTTCTCTCTTCCTCTTTTTCTCTCTCTTTCTCTCCCCACACCCACACACAGTACTTCAGATAACAGAAAAGAAAGCTACCCAACTCATGCTATAAGACCAATATACCCTTGCAATTCAAACTAGACAAGGACAATGAAAGAAGAGACCAAATGCAGTTTATTCTAGGAGTGCAAGGGTACCAGCAAATAAGAAACAAATCTGTTCATTAAAGCTCTATATTAAATAATGGAAGAGGAAAAATTCCATGGTTATCTTGAGAGATGTAAAACATTAATATAATTAATCATTTATAATAAAAAATCTGAGCAAATTAACTTTTAAACTGTATCTATCAAAACTGCACAGCACAGATATTGTTTAATGGTGAAATTTTAAAAGTATTTTCATTAAGTTAAGATACAAGAGAAGGATGCCCCCTGTCACTACTTCTATTGGACATAGTGCTGAGCCCAATGCAATAAGGCAAGAACAAGAAATAACAAATCTAATAATTGGAAAGAATGATATACAGTTGTCTTCTGTTTCAGACAATATGATTATTCAGGAAACTCTACAGCATCTATAGACAATCCATTAAAATTAACATAAATTCAGCAAGACTGCTGTATATGTATAACATTAGATGTTAATACTCTTCCAGTATTCCAGGAATTACTAAATAAGAAATGTAACAAAAATTCTTTTCACAATAGCAACAAATACTTTAAATATCTAGGAATAAGTCTAACAAAAGATAAGTAGTATATATATAGATTATAAATATAATACTGAAAGCTATATAAAAGAGGCCTAACTAAATTGAGATATATACCATGTTCTTGGATGGAAAGACTCACTAACAAAATTTCAGTTATCTGATTTGATATATAAATTCTATGCAATTTCAGTCAAACCAAAATTGGATGTTTCAGGAAACTATTCTAAGTAGAGCCAAGAAAAAATTTGATGGAAAAGTTGGAAATTTTCCTACCTAGTAACAGAGCTAATTATAAAACTATAATCAAGAAGACAGTCTTGTATTGAGTCAGGGATCAACAGACTTATGGAAAGATTTACACCTAAGTGATAAGTTAATATATGATAAACAGGGTATTACAAATAACTGGGTTAAGTATATATTGAATTAGTGCTGACTGGACAATTCATTATAATAATATAAAGAGATTGCTACCTGACCTTGTATTTTAAAAAATTGTATTTTAAGGATATGCCTTTTCTGGTCCAGCATGTAAGAAGCTAGAAGTATCCACTTCATCCTAACACCAAGTAAGAAGTTGAAAAATCAACAACTCTTCTTAGATCTGTCAGAAAGATGGGGTCATAGGGCAGACTGCTGTCCCCAAAATTGGAGAGACCAATAGGCAAATGCAGAGAATTGTGGCCAGCTGGAATAGAAATCCACAGCAATAAATCTCCTTGGGAACAAGTGTTATGGTAAGAAAAACCTGAACTATAAGTGACAGGAGGCTCAGCATCAGCAATTCTGAGAGATAAAAACTCCAGAGGGACCCAGTGATTGAGGGCACACACTCTCTTGTGAGTTTTACTTCAGGAGCTCAATTAGGTTCTCACAGTGAATATTGGAGAATAAAACTTGTGCTTGCAGCATGGGGAGGGGAAAGGGAACCATTTTGAAATACACCAGAGCCCTCTGTTTTTCTTAAGAAAGTCTGCTTTAAGGGGAAACTAGTAACCAGAGTCTAAACTGCTGGGGCATTATCAGAGCCCAACTGACCTGGGGGAAGGGAAATACCCAACTTCAGCTGTTCTAGCTATCCTGTCCCATCAATGAGGGATAGGGGGACTGAGAAGCACGTCTGAAGTTCACAGTCCAGAGGCATAGGCTCACTAAGAGCCTGAGACCCATAGGACTATAGAATACTTCCTCTCCCTCACACAATACCATCATATTACTAAAGGCCTATTTATAGCAGTTCCTTTTACCCAGTACATCATTTCTGGCTATGAAGGAAAAAAATTATAAGACATACTGAAAGTAAAAAGAAAAAGTTTTTGAAGAGACAGCAAGAATCAGAACCAGACATGGCAGAGATTTTGGAGTTGTCTGACTAGAAATTTAAGACAACTATGATTAAGATGCCAAGAGCTCTAATGGAAAAACTAAAGAGCATGCAAGAACAAATGGGTAATGTAAATCAGAGAGATGGAAATTCTGAGAAAGATCCCCCCCCAAAAAATGCTAGAGAACAAAAACATGGTAACAGAAATAAAGAATGCCTTTGATAGGCTTGTTGGTAGACTGGACACAGTTGAGGAAAGAATCTCTGAGCTTGAGGATATATCAATAGAAAACACCAAAACTTAAAGGCAAAGAGAAAATAAGACTGAAAAAAAAAAAAAAAACAGAACAGAATATCCAAGGACGTGGAACTATAAAAGGTGTAACATACAGGTAATGGGAATTCCAGAAAGAGAAGCAAGAGTCAAAGGAATAGAAGAAATATTTAAAATAATAACGACTGAGAATTTCTACCAAATTAATAACACACACCAAACCACAGATCCAGGAACCTAAGAGAACAATGAGCAGGATAAATGCCAAAAAAATCTAAACTAGACATATCATTTTCAAACTACAGAAAATCAAATATAAGAGATAATTTCTATAAAAAATCTCACCTTACTTATAGAGGAGGAAAATAAGAATTACATCTTATTTCTCTTCAGAAACCATGCAAACAAGAAAAGAGTGTAGAAAAAATTTTTGAAATGTTGAGAGAAAAAAACCCCACCAACCTAAAGTTCTGTACCCTGTGAAGTTATCCTTCAAAAGCAAGGAAGAAATACTTTCTCAGACAGACAAATATTGAGGAAATGTGTTTCCAGTAGACCTGCCTTTCATGAAATGTTAAAAGAAGCGCTTCAGAGAAAAAAATAATAATAAAACTCAGAAACTCAGATCCACATAAAGAAAGGATGAGCATCAGAGAAGAAATAAGTGATGGTAAATTTAAAACTTATTTTTCTTAATTGATCTAGCAGATAACAGTTTGTTCAAAATAATAATATCAAAAATGTGTTCAATGATGTATTCTTATGTATGTATGTTTGCTTATGTATTAGTGAAATAAAATGAATAATAACAGTGATACAAAGGATGGGAGGAAGGAATTCAAATTGAAAGACACAATCTGCCAACACTCACATAGGGAGATATAGATAATCTGTACCTATATCTGTTAAAGAAATTGAACCAATAATTAATATCCTTCCAAAACAGAAAGTACCAGGTCCATGTAGATTCACTGGTGAATTTTTCCAAACAGTTAATGAAGAAATTATAGTAATTCTCTACAGTCTCTTTCAGAAGATAGAGAGGGAACACTTCCTAATTCTACAAGTGCAACATCGCCCTAATACAAAAACCAGAAAAGGCATTACAAGAAAAGAAAACAACAAACTAATATCTCTCCTGAACATAGGTGCAAAAATCCTCAACAACATATTAGCAAATCAAATCCAACAATATGTAGAAATAATTGTACATTAAGACCAAGCGGGATTTATCCCAGGTTGGCAGGGCTGGTTCAGCATTAGAAAATCAATTAATGTAATCCATCATATCAACAGGCTAAAGAAGAAAAATCACATGATCATATCAATATATGCAGAAAAAGCATTTGACAAAACTCTACAACCAATCATGATTAAAAAAAAAAAAAAAAAAAAGAACCTCCATAAACTTGGAAGAGGGAGGAATGTCCTCAACTTGATAAAAAAAAAAAAAAAAAAACTACCAAAAAATACAGCTAATATCATACTTAATGGTAAGAAATTCAAAGCTTTTCCACTAAGATCAGGCACATGGCAAGGCTATCTCCTCTCACCATTGCTTTTCAATATTGTACAGGGAGTCCTACTTAATGCAATAGGACAAGAAAAGGAAATAAAGGTATACAGACTGGGAAGGAAGAAATAAAACTAGCTTTGTTCCCATAAGACATGATCATCTTTGTAGAAAATCTGAAAGAATTAACAAAAGAACTCCTGGAACTAATACATGATTATAGCAGGGTTGCAAGATACAGGGTTAATACACAGAAGTCAATCACTTTCCTATATGTCAGCAGTGAAAAACAGGAATTTAAAAACATGATACCATTTACATTAGCACCCCCTAAAATGAAATAAGTACAAATTTAACAAAATATGTACAAGATCTGTATGAAGAGAACTGTAAAACTCTGACTAAAGAAATCAAATAACTCAATAAATGGAGAGATATCCTATGTTCATGGATAGGAAGACTCAGTATTGTCAAGATGTCATTTCTTTCCTACTTGATCTATGCATTCAATACAATCTTAATCAAAATCACAGCAAGTTATTTGTGGATAGTGACAAACTGATTCTAAAGTTTTTGTGGACAAATAAAATACCCAGAATAACCAACAAGATATTGCAGAAAAACAAAGTTGGAAGACTGACACTACCCAATTTCAAGACATACTCTAAAGCCACAGTAATCAAGACAGTGTGACACTGGTGAAAGAATAGATAAATAGATACATGGAACAGAATAGATAGCCCAGAAACAGACTACATAAATACAGTTAACTGGTCTTTGAGAAAGGAATAAAGGCAATACAATAGAGCAAAGATAGTCTTTTCAATAAATGGTGCTGGAAGAACTTGACATCCACATGCAAAAAAAAAAACAAAAAAACAAAAAAACTGAATCTAGACACAGACTTTACAGTCTTCACAAAAACTCAAAAGGGATCACAGACCTAAATGTAAAATGCAAAACTATAAAACTTCCAGAAGATAACATAAGAGAAAACCTAGAAGACCGTGGGTTTGGTGATGACGTTTTAGATGCAACACCAAAAGCCGAATCCATGAAAGAAAAAATTGATAAGCTGGACTTTATTAAAATTAAAAATTTCTGCTCTATGAAAGATGATGTTAAGAGACTTAAAAGACAAACCACATACCAAGAGAAAATATTTGCAAAAACCATATCAGATAAAGGACTGTTATCCAAAATACACAAAGAACTCTTAAAACCCAACAATAAGAATACAAACAACCTGTTTAAAACATGGACCAAATACCTTGATGGACAGATCACCAAAGAAGATACACAGATGGCAAATAAACACACAAAAAGATGTTCAGCATCGTATGTCATCAGGAAACTGCAAATTAAGAAACAATGAAACACCACTACATATCTATTAGAATGGTCAAAATCCAAAACATTAAATGCTGCTGAGGGTGTGGAGAAACAAGAACTCTCATTTATTGTTGAACTCTCATTCCAAATGGTACAGCCACTTTGGAAGACAATTTGGTGGTACCGTACAAAACTAAACATATTCTTCCCATAAGACCCAGCAACTATGCTCCTTGGTATTTACCCAAAAGACTTGAAAATTTATGTCCCCACAAAAATCTGCACACACAGATGTTTATAGTAGCTTTCTTTATAATTGCCAAAACTTGGAAGCAATCAAGAAGTTCTTCACTCGATGAATAGATAAATAAACTAAGGTCCATTCAGAAATAGATTATTATTCAGTGCTAAAAAGAAATGAGTTATCCAGTCATGAAAAGACATGGAAGAACCTTAAATGCTTATTGCCATGTGAAAGAAGCCAATCTGAAAAGGCTACATACTGTATGATTCCAATTATATAACATTCTGAAGCAGGCAAAACTATGGAGACAGTAAAAAGATCAGTGGTTGCCAAGGGGTAGGGGGTAGGGATGGATAAATAGGCAGAGCACAGAGGATTTTTAGGGCATTAAAAGTGCTCTGTATGATACTATAATAGTGGATACATGTCATTATACATTTGTTCAATCCCACAGAGTATACAACACCAAGAGTGAGCCTTAACGTCAACTCTGGACTGTGGATGATAATGAGGTATCACTGTAAGTCATCAACTGTAATGAATGTACCACTCTGGTGGGGGATGTTGATAATGGGGGAGGCCGTGTATGTGTGGGGACAGGGGGGTTATGGGAAATCTTTGTACTTCTGCTCACTTTTGCCGTGAACCCCAAACTGCCTTAAAAAACAAAGTGTATCTGAAAACATCTATGTCAAGTTGACTAAATGCTAAAATGTAAAAAGCAAAAGTTTTAAATATTTAGAAGAAATTACATGGAAAAATATTTGAAACAGAATTAATATCTGCAAATATTAGTAGGTCTTGATAAGAAAACATTTTATTTTCTTGGAAACTCTGTCATTTTTGGAGAAGGAGTCCTTGTTACAAGAAAATACTTTACTTGGGAAGAAATTGAGTGTCCAGTAGGCAGATGTTAGATGATAATGCCAATTGATGTCAAAGGATAAATGAAATTGTTCTGCAAAAAAATAGAAGAATTTAAAGCTAGAGACAGAGGGTGGGAATGGGTCCAGAACTTTGGAAGGAAGGAATGTGAAGAGAGGCAAAAGGAGTAAATTAAAATTATGGTCAGGAAACCCGCTTTTCTGGAAAACTAGGGATTGCAAATAACTAGAACAAACCTGTGATGTTTGGGGTAAAGTTTTGCAGTGGAAGTCAGAGGACTTTTATTGCATCTAATCCAATAAACAATTTCTATCCTTAGAATGGTCTGGAAGAATTAATATGAATTTAGACTCAGGGCCCTTTTTTACTTCCTGTGCAACATTAGTACTCTCTATTAAATATAGATCCTCTCAAGTTTTGCATTGGGGTCTGGGAATCTAAGAAAAATTTGGACCAGATTCTTCCCAAGTCTCTTCAGCTACAAAATGTTTTTATACTATAATCTAGAGTGAGCAATAATCAATGAATCACTTCATATGTAATTTTCTATCTGCTCATTTCTTCTTCTTTCTGTAAGTCTGATTTACTCTTTTGATCTGCACCCAGCTTCCTCTTCATACTTGTTTCTTCTCCTGATGCAGTGTTACCCTTACCTTGACTCTCCATGGACTTTCATTCCATTTAGGGTTGTAGGCAGGGCAGTCATCAAGGAATAAATCAACTCTCCAGGCCTCTCTAATTACTTTATACAAGGTAGTGATATGATCAGGTGTTTTAGAAACTTGTTACACAAAGTGCAGCCCATTGATGAATAGCATCAACATGGTATTGGCGCTTGTTAGATATGCAGGATCTTATTTCCCTTCCTACAGAATCAGTCTATGCATTTTAACACAATTGTCCAGTCATTTGCGTGAACATTAATGTTTGACTAACACTGAACCAAGAAATCTTTTTCTGGTAGGGTGATGAAAGATGGATTTGGGAAGCAAAAGCCTGAAGGTAAAAGGTTACCTATTCACTCTTTTAATTCTTTCTCTGATATTTAGGGTAAGAACTGATATATACAGTATGAACTTGTATCATCAGGCCACCCAAGATGGCTCTTCTTTTGCTCTCTGTACATTCCCTGCTCAATCAGTGCCTGCTTCATCTACACCCTACTCACACTACCGACCTTCCTGTATACTTGCCCCTTCAGCTAGTGATTGTTCTAAATTTAGATCAGAACATCTCCACTAGGATAGCTTGTCAAAGCGGCAGTGAGGGGGCGTGCCACCTACTGGTTTCCCTGGTAACCAATGAGCCAACCTGAAGTCAATTCCCCCTATAACTGGTAATCTCCCCCTCCTCCCTGGGAGCGAAGACTGCCGCCATGTCCTGCCTGCCCTCAGCCGTACACGGTGGCGTGTTGCTCCAGGACCTTGCTTCAGACGTGTAAGTTCCTCCTATCCGTTAAACCATTGATGTTTCTGTCGCTAACTCTGAGTTCTTTCTTCGGTGTTGAAGCTGGACAAGCACAGGGCTTGCTGGCCTGCGGGTGCAGCCCAACAGAGCTAAAAAAGTAATTGTTGAAGAGCTGAGATATATTCCTTCACTCTTCTGAAGGTTTAAGTGAAGGTGAACCTGGAGCCATTAGAGATTTTACTATAGCATATATTTGAGTCTCAACAGGCAGAAAGGACCACAGAGACTATTAATTTTGTTTACTTCAAGAAGGAATCAAAGCCCCTTAGTTTATCAACTCAGGAAGCTAAGCGGGATTACACTCTTTAAAGTACTTCCAAAACAGTGACGAAAATCACTTGGTCTTTTCAAGTTCAAAGTGTACAGTCAATGGCTAACCAAAGACCTCGGAGAGTAGAATTTTTATTGCCTGCTTTGCTCTAGTGTTCTTGTTAGTAGAATCCCTTTATCTTCTTTCTAGGCCACTGGGCAGAAAAACCCATTTTATAGTTTAACTTCTTCTTAAATCATTACAGGATATTTTTCTAGAGCTTCTTTGGATTCTTCCAAATTTTGAATCACAGAGCTTCCAGGATGTATAACTCTTTTGTAAGGACATTTCCTACATACTTTTAACTCAAAATACCAGCGGCATCTCATGCTCTCTCCTAGAAAAGTCTCACTCTGAAAACTTGTGTGAGTCATATAATAGTGAACACCTGGGGCAGGCAGTTAATTGCTGTTTGCTGGGCGAGAACAAATTGCCTGTACTGTAGCACAAGGCCATGGCAAATTCTGTCCGAATAAGATTTTACAGATAGAGTCTGATCTTAGCAGACAACAGAATGCAGTGAGGATGTCATTTAGTCATGCCTAGACACCTTGTACTTAAAAGTAAAGTCAGGCATCTGCAATACCTACCAATTTCAAAACTACCATCAATAACTCCCACCAGTGAAGAAGAGATATCAAACCTTCTCTCTATCTGAGTGATGGTACTCTTCAGGTAGCCTTCTGCCAGTGCTTTGGCAAAGTAAACAAAAGACAGGGCACCCAAGAACACCTGAAAAATATGACAGGTCACACTTAGTCTAACTCCAGCCTGACGCATGACTGGAAATTTACTAAACAGAGAGACAAAAACACAAACCACGAACCAGGTAACAAGCCTGTTACCATTGAAGATTTCATTCAAGCAAAGTAATAGGCTTCTTCCCACCTCAAGCTCCTGTAGAGTTCTCAAAATTCAAATAGATTTTCATTCATAATGTATGTTGAACTCCTTTTTTTCCCCTTTTCTCCCCCTCTCCCCCAAAGGACATTCAAAGGTGTCTTGGCTTTGAAAAGAAGATTCATTGCATGGGGAAGCAGAGAGAGGAAGGAGCCATTGAAAGGTAAGAAAATAAAACAAAAACCATAAACCAAATACTTAACATCTTATCACAAGTCTAATACTCATTATTGTGTATTTCACAGCAATGGTTAATGTCCTAGCAGGGAACATAACAGACTGAAAAAGTAGAACTACTGTTCTTTGTGTTTAAGTTCATATTCAAGTTAAATTCATACTCAAATTCTTATTCAATGAAAAAAAATTTTTTTTTGATATCTGGCTTGTGTGTTTTGCTAGACCTGGGTCTGTGATGGAGTATCCATAAGGCAGATTATATGAAAAAAAAAAAAAACACATATGTATTTGTTGAGTGAATATTTGATGCAAGGAAAGTATAGGAGCTTGGAGTCACGTTGAGCACCATTTAAAAGGGAACCCTGTCCCTTACTGTGTGGCCAGGAAAGTCAAATTTTTCATTTATAGGATGGGAATAATATGGATGTTTCATAGATTAAATGTTACAACTGTGCATAGCATAACATCTGGTACATGGTAAATATTTAATAAATATCATTACCTCTCTCCTTTCTGTTTCGGAGGGGCATTCAAGTGAGCCAGGAAAGTAATATTTAGTAATTTAACCTACATAGTCAGGCAAAGATTGCTTTCACTGCCCAGCAAAGTGTGGTTTTCATAAATTGCATCTAAGATCACTTTTTAAAGTGGAAAAAATTTCTCCCTTCTAGCTATAGTGTGTAGAAAATAACTGGATCAAGAACTGAGAGCATGGACTCCAGCAAATTCTCTGACCTCTTTAGTTAAGCACTTATGGTTGTTTATCATTTAATTGTTTGTTACCTTTAGTTCACCACAGCAGGGTTGTTTCTCCTCTGAGGAGGGATATTCTGTTTTAAAGGAAGGCCTCCCAACAGGTTGCATTGAATTTTTGCTGAATAACTGGATATTTTCTTTGGATGAAGTGTCCATTATGAAAACATTCCTTGACTCTGATCTGTCAAAGTTGATTTTTAAAGTAAAAAAAAAAAAAAAAAAAAATTAATTCAAACCCATGCAGTTGATTAGATAATGTTTTTATTTCACAATAGATCACAATTCTGTAGACATAACTTGATGTGAAGTTCCCTCATTTTACCACAGTAAGTTGGCAAAGTTTTTCAATTAAAATCGACCAGGATATCTGATTAAGCAATCCTGCTCTTGGGACTCTGTAGCCAGCATTCTTTCTCAATCCCTCCAGTTTAAGCCTCATTATAGCAAAGAATAAATTTAAATGTTGCCTTTGGAATAAATAACGAGGAAGAATTTTGCTAACTTTGTGGTCTTGCCAGCTTAAACTAGAAGCAAGCAGGAAAGGAAGAAGAGGAATTCAGCCATTTGAATATTGATTCATTAGAATTAAGTCTTTAAAGCCTTTAAATCTATTATCTTAGCAGAATGAATAGAAAAGATTGATGCCCCTGGTAGATGCCTATATCACACTGTGATTCTTATACGTTTGTAGCATCCAAAGTAAGGCTTAAAATAAGGCAAAAAAAAAAAAAAAGACCAATCTGTGTATCATTTTAGCTTGACAAGTAGGGAAGCAGCATGATTTATGCCTCAGGCTTAGATTTCATTCAGCCAAAAGTAGTCTTTGGCCTGCCTTAAAGTAAGAAAGATGCCTTCCTTCCTATGTTTAATTTCCCACCTTCCCTTGTCCTTACCAAGCCCTGGACAAGTTCACATAATCTGAACCTATTTTCTTTTTGTTCATATCAATATTTACATATCCTATGCACCCATTTCTTTAGGATTCCATATAGCTCAGTGCCTTCCTGATAAAGTAATCTAAGTGAAGGGATTTAAAAGTAAAATAACTTCTGGATCACCCTAATGTTTACCAGATGATGCATTTGTACATTTATAGAGATCTTCTGTATTCCCATCACACTAACTGAAAGAATAACATCAGGGTAAAACTTAATGTACTGTGGTAGAAGTTTAGAGTTATTCTGTCTGTGTGTTTATTATCTTGACTTTATATAATGCATGTTCTGTGTTTACTCAACCTCGTCTTTCATAGTTTGAATTCATAGATAATGTCTCAAACTGAAAAATCAAGAAATAGCAGTATACACAATTTATTTTGAAATATGGAGCTAAATATCAGAAGAAAGACCTGAAAGATTTAAAAGTGGAGGGAGTGAGAAATGGGTTGAGAAGCATAGGGCAAGGACCTGTTTTGGTTTTTTGTTTTTAAACTTGTTATTAGACTTTTAGATTATTCAATTTCATAAACATGCATAAATTTACTTTTTAAAAATGGACAAAGGAAAGTGAGGAAAACAGAAAAAATTTTAAAGCCAAAAAACTAAACAAAGAGCAAAGAATTCTAAACAAGAGCAAAAGACAAAGATACAGGAATACAGTATTAGTAAGATCTAAACACAGATGTTTAGGAGAATACAAAATAAAAATTATGCAAAATATATAGAAATAACTATAAAGTCTTGACAAAATGGATAACTTTCTAGCAAATATAAATTACCTGTATTGATACAAACCAGGAGAGAAACATAGCTAGGGAAGACATTAACAAAAATACTCTAAAACTATTCCCTAAATAAAAATAGTAAGGATAGATGATGTAACTGGAGTGCTTTATCAAGGAATACCCTTCAAGGAAAAATAGCAGATAATGGAAACAGATGCTAATAGTCTCCATTCATTTGACCAAGCCAGAATTATCTTGATAACAAAATCTCATTAAGACAACACAAAAAGGAAAACTGCAGAGCCAACCTAAAGATGCTAAAATCCTAAATAAAATACTAGCAAATACAAATTAATTAAAATTCTATAATTAAGATTTTTAAAAAATATAACAATTGATTAATTAGGAAGTCTGTTCACCTAAATCATCACATTAAAAATTCAAAATGTTGGGGCTTCCCTGGTGGTGCAGTGGTTGGGAATCCGCCTGCCAATGCAGGGGACGTGGGTTCAGGCCCTGGTCCGGGAGGATCCCACATGCCACAGAGCGGCTGGGCCCATATGCCGCAGCTCCTGAGCCTGCGCTCTGGAGCCCGTGCTCTGCAACGGGAGAGGCCACTGCGGTGAGAGACCCGTGCACTGTGGCGAGGAGTGGCCCCCGCTTGCTGCAACTGGAGAGAGCCGGTGCACAGCAGTGAGGACCCAATGCAGCCAAAAATAAATAAATAAAATAAATAAATTCAAAAAAAATTCAAAATGTTACATATGTATATCAAAACATCACATTGTATACCTTAAATATATACAATTTTTATTGTCAGTCACATTTCAATAAAGCTAGAAGAAATTCAAAATGAAAAATAATAAAATTTCAGTAGATGCAATACATCAGGTGATAAAAGTCAACAGCCATTCATGACTCAAAAAAAAAAAAAACTAAGAAATTCAGTATATAGATATTGATACCAACAGCCAACTTCCTATATCCACTGAATCACTAAAACTAGGTTTTCAGAAAAATATTTTGCCAGAACAGTGAAAGGGTATTTGGGAAGCAATGGATTGAATAGGTCTCTTTACTACAAAAATACTGAGTACCTTTAATTAAAATCCTGTAGAGACTCATTGCTTATAAAAAATTTAAAAAAAATCAAAACAACAAAAAGACCTAAATGTCCAACAAATTATGGTATACTCACACAATGAAATCTTTGAAACCATTAGAAATTAGTGTAAAGAAGTAAATATAGTCATATAGAACTATTTTTATTACAGAGTTGATTTTAAAAATACAAGACTTCAAAGCAATATATATATAACACTCTATTTTATAATAGAAACACACATACATTCACAGGTGTGTATACATAGAAGCAAAGCTTCAGAAAGTTTATAAAGAATAGGTTAACACATTATTTCTGGCTGGTGACACTGCAGATGATTTTTTTTTAATGTTTTGTGTATCCATATTTTCTAATTTTTCTATAATGAATGTACATTTCTTATACGAAAAAATATTTTAAATATAAAAGATATAGAAATATCACAAAGCAAGAAATACATACCAGAAAGATTTTTAAAATACAAAATAAATAACATCAAATTTATAGTGTAAAATGCAATTCTCTTCCACAAATTAAACTATGTAATACAAGCTGGCCTACTGTTTTAGGAAATCAGATATATTATTTCTGTTCAGTCATAATATTAAACCCAGTGAACAGAAAATGCAAATAAATTGTTTAATAATAAAATACACTATCGGGGAGGGGACCTTCAAGATGGCAGAGGAGTAAGACGTGGAGATCACCTTCCTCCCTACAAATACATCAAAAGTACATCTACATGTGGAACAACTCCTACAGAACACCTACTGAATGCTTGCAGAAGACCTCAGACTTCCCAAAAGGCAAGAAACTCCCCACATACCTGGGTAGGACAAGGAGAAAAAAGAAAAAACAGAGACAAAAGAATAGGGACGGGACCTGCACCAGTGGTAGGGAGCTGTGAAGGAGGAAAAGCTTCCACACACTAGGAAGGCCCTTTACTGGTGGAGATGGGGTGGGGGAGGGGGGAAGCTTTGGAGCCACCAAGGAGAATGCAGCAACGGGTGCAGAGGGCAAAGCGGAGAGATTCCCACATGGAGGATCAGTGCCAACCAGCGCTCACCAGCCCGAGAGGCTTGTCTGCTCACCCACGAAGGCTGGTGGGGGCTGGGAGCTGAGGCTCGGGCTTCGGAGGTCAGACACCAGGGAGAGGACTGGGGTTGGCTGCGTGAACACAGCCTGAAGGGGGCTAGTGTGCCACAGCTAGCCAGGAGGGAGTCTGGGAAAATGTCTGGACCTGCCAAAGAGGCAAGAGACCATTGTTTCGGGGTGCGTGAGGAGAGGGGATTCAGAGCACAGCCTAAACGAGCTCCAGAGATGGGCACGAGCCGCAGCTATCAGCACGGACCACAGAGACGGGCATGAGAGGCTAAGGCTGCTGCTGCAGCCACCAAGAAGCCTGTGTGCAAGCACAGGTCACTCTCCACACCGCCCCTCCCGGGAGCCTGTGCAGCCCACCACTGCCAGGGTCCCGTGATCCAGGGACAACTTCCCCAGGAGAACACATGGCACGCCTTATGCTGTTGCAACGTCACGCCGGCCTCTGCCGCCGCAGACTCATCCCGTATTCAGTACCCCTCCCCACTCTCCCCACCCCGGCCTGAGTGAGCCAGAGCCCCCTAAGCAGCTGCTCCTTTAACCCCGTCCTGTCTGGGTGGAGAACACACGCCCTCAGGTGACTTACATGCGGAGGCGGGGCCAAATCCAAAGCTGAACCCCAGGAGCTGTGCAAACAAAGAAGAGAAAGGGAAATCTCTCCCAGCAGCCTCAGAAGCAGCGGATTAAAGCTCCACAAACAACTTGATGTACCCTGCATCTGTGGAATATCTGAATAGACAACAAATCATCCCAAAATTGACGGTGGACTTTGGGAGCAACTGTAGACTTGGGATTTGCTTTCTGCATCTAATTTGTTTCTGGTTTTATGTTTATCTTAGTTTAGTATTTAGAGCTTATTATCATTGGTAGATTTGTTTGTTGATTTGGTTGCTCTATTCCTCTTTTTAATTACTTTTTTACTTTTTTATTCTAATAACTTTATATATTTTATTATTTTTTTCTTTCTTTCTTTTTCTTTTTTCTCCCTTTTCTTCTGAGCCATGTGGCTGACAGGGTCTTGGTGCTCTGGCCAGGTGTCAGGCCTGAGCCTCTGAGGTGGGAGAGCTGAGTTCAGGACATTGGTCCACCAGAGACCTCCTGGCCCCATGTAATATCAATCAGCAAGATCTCTCCTAGAGATCTCCGTCTCAATGCTAAGACCCAGCTCCACTCAACAACCAGCAAACTCCAGTGCTGGACACCCCATGCCAAAAACTAGCAAGACAGGAACACAACCCCACCCATTAGCAGAGAGGCTGCCTAAAATCATAATAAGTTCACAGACACCCCAAAACACACCACCGGACGTGGTCCTGCCCACTAGAAAGACTAGATCCAGCCTCATCCACCAGAACACAGGCACCAGTTCCCTCCACCAAGAAGCCGACACAACCCACTGAACCAACCTTAGCCACTGGGGGCAGACACCAAAAACAATGGGAAATATGAACCTGCAGCCTGCGAAAAGGAGACCCCAAAGACAGTAAGTTAAGCAAAATGAGAAGACAGAGAAACACACAGCAGATGAAGGAGCAAGGTAGAAACCCACCAGACCAAACAAATGAAGAGGAAATAGGCAGTCTACCTGAAAAAGAATTCAGAGTAATGATAGTAAAGATATCCAAAATCTTGGAAATAGAATGGAGAAAATACAAGAAACATTTAACAAGGACCTAGAAGAACTAAAGAGCAAACAATGATGAACAACATAATAAATGAAATTAAAACTTCTCTAGAAGGAATCAATAGTAGAATAACTGAGGCAGAAGAACAGGTAAGTGACCTGGAAGATAAAATAGTGGAAGTAACTACTGCAGAGCAGAATAAAGAAAAAAGAATGAAAAGAATTGAGGACATTCTCAGCCTTCTCAAACTCTTCCAAAATATAGCAGAGGGAGGAACACTCCCAAACTCATTCTAAGAGGCTACCATCACCCTGAGACCAAAAGCAGACAAAGATGTCACAAAGAAAGAAAACTACAGGCCAATATCACTGATGAACATAGATGCAAAAATCCTCAACAAAATACTAGCAAATAGAATCCAACAGCACATTAAAAGGATCATACACCATGATCAAGTGGGGTTTATCCCAGGAATGCAAGGACTCTTCAATATATGCAAATCAATCAATGTGATACACCATATTAACAAATTGAAGGATAAAAACCATATGATAATCTCAATAGATGCAGAAAAAGCTTTTGACAAAATTCAACATCCATTTATGATAAAAACCCTCCAGAAAGTAGGCATAGAGGGAACTTTCCTCAACATAATAAAGGCCATATATGACAAACCCACAGCCAACATCATTCTCAGTGGTGAAAAACTGAAACCATTTCCACTAAGTTCAGGAATAAGACAAGGTTGCTCACTCTCACCACTATTATTCAACATAGTTTTGGAAGTTTTAGCCACAGCAATCAAAGAAGAAAAAGAAATAAAAGGAGTCCACACTGGAAAAGAAAAAGTAAAGCTGTCACTGTTTGCAGATGACATGATGCTATACATAGAGAATCCTAAGGATGCTACCAGAAAACTACTAGGACTAATCAATGAATTTGGTAAAGTAGCAGGATACAAAATTAATGCACAGAAATCTCTTGCATTCCTGTATACTAATGATGAACAATCTGAAAGAGAAATTAAGGAAACACTCCCATTTACCATTGCAACAAAAAGAATAAAATACCTAGGGATAAACCCACCTAAGGAGAGAAAATACCTGTATGCAGAAAACTATAAGACACTGATGAAAGAAATTAAAGATGATACAAACAAATGGAGAGATATACCATGTTCGTGGAGTGGAAGAATCAACATTGTGAAAATGACTGTACTACCCAAAGCAATCTACAGATTCAATTCAATCACTATCAAACTACCAATGGCATTTTTCACAGAACTAGAACAAAACATTTCACAATTTTTATGGAAACACAAAAGACCCCGAATAGCCAAAGCAATCTTGAGGAAGAAAAACGGAGCTGGTGGAATCAGGCTCCCTGACTTCAGACTATACTACAAAGTTACTGTAATCAAGAGAGTATGGTACTGGCACAGAAACAGAAATATAAATCAATGGAACAGGATAGAAAGCCCAGAGATAAACCATGCACATATGGCCATCTTATCTTTGATAAAGGAGGCAAGAACATACAATGGAGAAAAGACAGCCTCTTCAATAAGTGGTGCTATGAAAAATGGGCAACTACATGTAAAAGAATGAAATTAGAACACTCCCTAACACCATACACAAAAACTCAAAATGGATTAAACACCTAAATGTAAGGCCAGACACTATAAAACTCTTAGAGGAAAACGTAGGCAGAACACTCTATGACATAAATCACAGCAAGATCCTTTTTGACCCACCTCCTTGAAAAATGGAAATAAAAACAAAAATAAGCAAATGGGACCTAATGAAACTTAAAAGCTTCCGCAGAGCAAAGAAAACCATAAACAAGATGAAAAGACCACCCTCAGAATGGGAGAAAATATTTACAAATGAAGCAACTGACAAAGGATTAATCTCCAAAATATACAAGCAGCTCCTGCAGCTCAATATCAAAAAAACAAAAAACCCAATCCAAAGCTGAGCAGAAGACCTAAACAGACATTTCTCCAAAGAAGATATACGGATTGCCAACAAACACATGAAAGGTTGCTCAACATCACTAATCATTAGAGAAATGCAAATCAAAACTACAATGAGGTATCACCTCACACCAGTCAGAATGGCCATCATCAAAAAATCTACAAACCATAAATGTTGGAGAGGGTGTGGAGAAAAGAGAACCCTCTTGCACTGTTGGTGGGAATGTAAATTGATACAGCCACTATGGAGAACAGTATGGAGGATCCTTAAAAAACTAAAAATAGAACTACCATATGACCCAGTAATCCCACTACTGGGCATATACCCTGAGAAAACCGTAATTCCAAAAGAGTCATGTACCACAGTGTTCACTGCAGCTCTATTTACAGTAGCCAGGACATGGAAGCAGCCTAAGTGTCCATCAACAGATAAATGGATAAAGAAGATGTGGCACATATATACATTGGAATATTACTCAGCCATAAAAAGAAATGAAATTGAGTCATTTGTAGCAAGGAGGATGGACCTGGAGACTGTCATACAGAGTGAAGTAAGTCAGAAAAAGAAAAACAAATACCGTATGCTAACTCATATATATGGAATCTAAAAAAAAAAAAAAAAAATTGTTCTGAAGAACCTAGGGGCAGGGCAGGAACAAATTCGCAGATGTAGAGAATGGACTTGAGGACAGGAGGAGGGGGTTAGGTA
Organism: Balaenoptera borealis; assembly: GCF_965194805.1. Classification (NCBI taxonomy): domain Eukaryota; kingdom Metazoa; phylum Chordata; class Mammalia; order Artiodactyla; family Balaenopteridae; genus Balaenoptera; species Balaenoptera borealis. Next base: position 17,918,326 of record NC_138870.1, on the reverse strand, counting down.
AGCTGGGACGAAGTGAGAGAGTGGCATGTACATATATACACTACCAAATGTAAAATAGATAGCTAGTGGGAAGCAGCCACATAGTACAGGGAGATCAGCTCAGGGCTTTGTGACCACCTAGAGGGGTGGGATAGGGAGGGTGGGAGGGAGACGCAAGAGGAAGTGGATATGGAGATATATATATATATATTACATATAGCTGATTCACTTTGTTATACAGCAGAAACTAACACACCATTGTAAAGCAATTATACTCCAATAAAGATGTTTTAAAAAATTAAGTAAAATAAATAGGTTTTTAAAAAAAAATCTCTCTTTGGCTGCAGTAGGAAGAATGGATTAAGATAATCCAGAGTACCTTAAGGACCCTCTCTGAATTGAAAAAGAAAATAAAAATATGTGTATATTGATGAGTGTTCTTTAATAAATGCAACACTATTAAAAAAATACAGTATCAGTTATACTAAAAATATCTTTAAAAATTCAAAGGGTCATATCTAGAATACTAATGCTAAAGAGGGAAAAAAATGTTGAAAATAATATTAAAAGCTTGGGACATCAAAACACAATGTCTTCTTATATTTACAGGTATTGTCACAAAAATCACTCTAACTCGAATCCAGAAGTGATAATAAAAACAAGAGAACACCTAGCTGATGTTGTGTTAGGGCAAAATAACATCCAGATTAAAATACTGACACTACATTGTTTTACTGAAAATACAGTTTCATCTTGATGGCTAATTTGCATATCCTCTCAAGTATAGTATGTTTCAAGGAGGCTAGGCTACGTTTTTGAGCACTGAGCTATTCATCCATCTGTGAAAAGAAGGGGAAAGGCGACGCTCAGTGACATGAATGGAGAGAGCCTCCGGGCTTGCGGGCGCTCTCTCTCTCTCCCCCCCCCCCCCATTAACAATTGCAGAAGTAGAGTGAACGCAGTTATTTAGCAGGATTTGCATTTGTCAAATCCTTACTTGTTCTCCCACCACTTGAACAGATTTCCACAAAGTTTTCCTCCAACACCCTGGGTTGGAGTTTTACTTACTCTGGAGGCCAGAGAAAAATCAGCCAGTTTCTCTTCACTTCAGTTCCAAAAAATGGAATTCTCTGTTCACAGGGGTTTGGAAGGCAGTCCTCCAGTCTTTAAAGAGTACAGGTGCACTAGGAAGGTTGTCGTTGGATCGTGCAAATAGCATGACCTCCATGCCCTGATCCTGTAACAGACTCCATCCAGCACTCAGCCTCCACGGACCCCAAAGACAAAGTCAGAAAGGCAGCGACTCCCATCACTGTCTTGTCTTGGTCATCTCACATGAGGAAAACCTCTGCACTAGCTTGTCTTGTGGATCCCAGGATCTCTCCCTTCAGGAGGGAAAATAACCTCATGGTCCTTTCTAAGGAGTATGTGTTGGTAGGAAGCTGATTGCCTCACTGCAAGTAATTGTGTCAGATGCAGATTTAGTAAGTACTGTTTATGTACCAGGTGATTTATATACTTTGTGCTAATCCTTAAAACAACTCAACAAGGTTGGCATTATAATTCTCATTTTATAGACAATCATATGACTCAGAGCAGTTAAGTGACTTGTCCAAAACAACCCATCAAACAAGCATCAGAATCACAATTTGAACCCAGATCTGAGTTTATCTGACTTCTTTAACCAGTATCCTCTCCCATTTCCACCATCCTTACAAGGGCCCCTACAAGTTTCATGAGAAGTGTTATGGATAAGACACGTGCAGTGCAGAACATAAGGGTTCTTTGACTTCTCTCCTGTGAGACTCTGATGTGATCATCACAAAATACGAAAGCAGAGAACCAGATCTTACCTGGAGGTGGAGATCACGCAGCCAGTTCCTCTCAGTGTGCCCAGCAAGAGGCTGGACCACACTCCACAGACTGAAAGAGGAAGCAGGTGGATCCTACAGCAGCTTTGAGCAGTTTTGTCAGGTGGGGAGAGCCTGGTTGGACACAGAGCAGATCAGCGGAAAGAAAAGATGTAGGGCATGGTCTCACCCGTGGCCAATCTCTTCTGTTTTCTCTTTCCTCCTGGCCTCTTTTCTCTGGCAGTCTGCAGGGAACAGGCCACGCTGGCAAAGCCACTGACGTGCATCTCAGCTCCCAGGGCACAGAAAGAGCTGATGCCTTTGAGCCATTTCTTTGCAATTTGCTGCAAGTTTAAGGCCGCACGTGATAAAGCTTTCTTTATGGGAGAGAGTGAAGAAAGAAAAGACCACTTGTGATCTTACTTGCTGATTCCCAGAAAACACAACTCTGCAGGGGGCAGAGGGTAAGGGAACAGAAGCAGGAGGAGGGACGGAAGTTTGTAACAAAGATCTCTCCTTCTCCTTCCAAGAAGTTTTTAAGCCAGCCGCTCCTTGAGGACATCACTGGAATTCTTTAAAAAAAAAAAAAAAAAAAAAAAAAAAAAGCTCATGGACTAAAATCTCTGTATGGTTTCTTTTCCCGTTGGGATTCTTTCTAGAATCTGCCGGGACCACAGATCTGGTGAGGACCAAGGCTCTGCAGAGTTCTTTCCAGAAATGGTTAATTCTCAAAGAGACATGATCAGTTGCTCACACCCACAATTTCTGTGAATCTTAAAAGTAGAAAAAGAAAGAAAAACATTGAAATTTTGGCATTCAGTTGCTCATTCTACATAAATTCTAAGAAAAGAGAACTCCTTGCACTAAGACATTCTACAATTCAATTAAATTCTTTTTTCGAGACTGCCATTTGAGAGGATTTTGAGCAGTACTAGCTTGCATGTGGTTTATACTAATAAATGAGTTTGCTTCCAGAATCATCCAAGGTCCACCATTTTCTTACATGGCTGTGACTATGGCCTGGTCACTTTACAATCTCAACTTCTTCCTTGGTGAGCAGAATTTTTATTAAAAAAAAAAAAAAAACATTCACAAGGTGGTTTAAGAATTATATTATGTACTCAAACATACATTTCAAATAACAAAGTACTAAATGACAAAGTTATCATCATTACACATATAATTTCAGTTCACATAATGGTCAGGATCATTAATTAATAGTCAAATATTATTATAAGACATTTTACTATAAAAGAAAAAAGAAAGATATAAGGAAAATAAAGAAATAAGAAATCTTTTAGTGAAGCAACTGTGTATCTGGAGTCTAAAAGACCAAATACTTTATTTTAGCCAACAGCCAACCTTTGCCATCAGAAATAGTGAGCAAACATCATAACAGGTCTAGACTTTTCAATGTGTCTGACAGGTGGCCATTGGTGCATTGAAGGGGAGACACTGTTTACCAGCCAAAAAGCACAAAAGGCCTACTTTTTCTCAACACGAAATGCAATTTTACCCCGAGAGTGTAATTTGGTCTGTTCCTAACTTGCTCAAATTCACTCTCTATCATGATTCCTTTTCTGACCTCTTCAGTCCACGGCTCATGTTTCTATTTTGAATGCACATCATACTTATTTTATACATGATATTCAGAGTTTCTCATAAACAGCCTTGCAGTGGATTATATCCTACTTTCATACTATAGACCAGGGTTCAGCAAACTTCCCGTAAAAGGTCAAATAATAAATAGCTTAGGTTTTGAAGGCCGATATCTGTCACAGTCACTCAACTCTGCCACTGTGGTGTAAAATCAACCGTAAATGAGTTAACCATGAATGAATGAGTTTTCTAGGGTTGTGTAACAAAGTACCACAAACTGGCTGGCTTAAAACAACAGAATTTTATTATCTCAGTTCTGGAGGGGAGAAGTCCAAAATCAAAGTGTGGGCAGAGCCGTGCTCTCTCTGAAACCTGCAGAGAATCCTTCCTTGGCTATTCTGTCTTCTGGCGTTTGCTGCCAATTGTTGGCATTCCTTGGCTTATAGGTTCATCACTTCAGTCTCTGCCTCCATTGCCACATGGTCATCTTCTCCTTGTGTGTCTCTGTCTTCTCCTGTTTTTAAAAGGAAACCAGTCATATTGAATTAGGGTCTACTGTAAGAACCTCATCTTAACTTGATTACAACTGCAAAGTCTTTGGTTCCAAATAAGGGCACATCCATTGATACAGGGGCCTAGGATTTCAGTATATGCTTTTGGGGGGATACAATTCAACCCATAGCACTCATTCTCATTTGCTTCCTTATCTGAGGTAAGGATCACACAATCACCTTATTTATTTATTTAGTTTTATTGAAGCATAGTTATTTGGTTATACGTATAGTTATTTGGTTATATATATAACCAAATAACTATAACTATATGTGTGTGTGTGTATATATATATATCTATATATATATAGATATATAGATATATAGATATATACATATACACAGACACATACTTTTTGGATTCTTTCCATTATAGTTTATTAAAATATATTGAATATAGTTCCCTGTGCTGTACAGTAAATCCTTATTGTTTATCTATTTTATATACGGTAGTGTGTATCTATTAATCCCATATTCCCAGTTTATCCCTCCCCCCTTCCCCCTTTGGTAACCATAAGTTTGTTTCCTATGCCTGTGTGTCTGTTTCATTTTGTAAGTAAGTTTACTTGGACTATTTTTTAGATTCCACATATAAGTGATATCATATAATATTTGTCTTTCTCTGTCTGACTTACTTCACTTAGTATAATCTCTAGGTCCCCCCATGTTGCTGCAAATGACATTATTTTGTTCTTTTTTTTATGGCTGAGTAGTATTCCATTGTACATATGTACTACATCTTTATCCATTCATCTGTTGATGGACATTTAGGTTGTTTCCATGTCTTGGCTATTGTAAATAGTGCTGCTATGAACATAGGGGTGCACGTATCTTCTCTAATTATAGTTTTGTCTGGATATATGCCCAGGAGTGGGATCACTGGATCATATGGTAACTCCATTTTTAGTTTTTTAAGGAACCCGCATACTGTTCTCCACAGTGGCTATACGAATTTACATTCCCACCAAGGATGTAGGAGGGTTCCTTTTTCTCCACACCCTCTCCAGCATTTGTTATTTGTAGACTTTTTGGAGATGACCATTCTGACTGGTATGAGGTGATACCTCATTGTAGTCTTGATTGCATTTCTCTAATAATTAGTGATGTTGAGCATTCTTTCATGTGTCTGTTGTCCATCTGTATGTGTTCTTTGGAGACTGTTTACATCTTCTACACATTTTTTGATTGGGTTGTTTGTTTTTTTTGATATTGAGCTGTATGAGCTCTTTGTACATTTTGGAAATTAATCTCTCGTTGGTCTCATTGTTTGCAAATATTTTCTCCCATTCTATGGGTTGCCTTTTCATTTTGTTTATGGTTTCCTTTGCTGTGCAAAAGATTTTAAGTTTAATTAGGTGCCATTTGTTTATTTTTGTTTTTATTGACATTACTCTAGAAGATGGATCCAAAAAGATATTGCTGTGATTTATGTCAAAGAGTGTTCTGCCTGTTTTCCTCTAGGAGTTTTATAGTATCTGGTCTTACACTTAAGTCTTTATTCTATTTTGAGTTTATTTTTGTGTATCGTCTTAGAGAATGTTCTAACTTTATTCTTTTATATGTAGCTGTCCAGTTTTCCAGCACCACCTGTTGAAGAGACTATCTTTTCTCCATTGTATATTCTTGTCTCCTTCATCATAGATTAATTGACCATAGGTGCATGAGTTTACTTCTGGACTTCCTATCCTGTTCCATTGATCTATATGTCTGTTTTTGTGCCAGTACCATACTGTTCTGATGACTGTAGCTTTGTAGTATAGTCTGAAGTCAGGGCACCTGATTCCTCCAGCTCCATTTTTCTTTTTATCAAGATTGCTTTGGCTCTTCGGGGTCTTTTGTGTTTCCATACAAATTTAAAATTTTTTGTTCTAGTTTTGTAAAAAATACCATTGGTAATTTGGTAGGGATTGAAATGAATCTGTAGATTCAAAGCACAGGCTTTTAGGCTCTACACTACACTCTCCAGACCTGCCTTTTTCCTTCACAAAGCTACATTGACACATTGAGAGAGTGTCAATGTCTAGCAACTGGGGTCCTCACTTATTTTAAAGATCTATTTTAAAAGTGCATTGATATTGAGCTCATCTTTCCCTTCTTAAAGTCCCATATCTTTGCAAAATCTTTTCTCACTACTTCATTACACACAAACCTTTCCCTTCTTAAGCACTTTCTGTAATTACCACATACTGCCACTTAAAAAGAGAAGACATTTTTCGTTGGGGTACAGTTGACTTACAGTGTTGTATTGGTTTCAGGTGTACAGCAGAGTGAGTCAGTTATTTGTATACGCATATATATTCTTTTTCAGATTCTTTTCCATTATAGGTTATTATAAGATATTGAATATAGTTCCCTGTGTTATACAGTAAATCCTGTTGTTTATCTATTTTATATTAATATGTAGTAGTGTGTATCTGTTAATCCCAAACTCTGAATTTATCCCTCCCTGCTCCCTTCCCCTTTGGAAACCCTAAGAGAGAAGAGATTTAAAATTCATCAAGTGCTTACCTAGGTATCAGGTACTGTATGGGCATATAAACAATCATTAGATTAATTCTAACAACAAAAAAATTTCTGCTGTACAGCAAAATGATTCAGTTTTATATATATATATTCTTTTTCACATTCTTTTCCATTATGGTTTATCACAGGATATTGCTATACACACAGGATCTATATAGGATTTTGTTGTTTATCCATTCTATGCATAATAGATTATATCTGCAAATCCCAAACTCCCATTCCATCCCTCCCCCATGTCCCCCCCTCCCTTTGGCAACCACACGTCTGTTCTCTATGTCTGTGAGTCAGTTTCATAGATAAGTGCATTTGTGTCATATTTTAGATTCCACATGTAAGTGATATTATACGGTATTTGTCTTTCTCTTTCTGACTTACTTCACTTAGTATGATAATCTCTGGGTCCATCCATGCTGCTGCAAATGGCATTATTTTGTTCTTTTTTATGGCTGAGTAGTATTCCACTGTATATATGTACCACATTTTTATCCATTCATGTCGATGGACATTTAGGTTGTTTCCATGTCTTGGCTATTGTAAATAGTGTTGCTATGAACATAAGGGTGCATGTATCTTTTCAAATTATAATTTTGTCTGGATATATGCCCAGGAGTGGGATTGCTGTATCATATGCTAACTCTATTTTTAGTTTTTTGAGACATACATACTGTTTTCCATAGTGGCTTCCCCAATTTACACTCCCACCAACAGTGTAGGAAGGTTCCCTTTTCTCCAAACCCTCTCAAGCATTTGTTTTTCATCTTCAATTTCTTTCATCAGTGTCTTACAGTTTACAGAGTACAGGTCTTTTGCCTCCTTAGGTAGGCTTATTCCTAGTTATTTTATTCTTTTTATTTTGATGGTAAATGGGATTGTTTCCTTAATTTCTCTTTCTGATCTTTTGTTGTTAGTGTATAGGAATGCAAGAGATTTCTGGGCATTAATTTTGTATCCTGCAAATTTACCAAATTCATTGATGAGCTTTAGTAGTTTTCTTGTGGTGACTTTAGGATTTTCTATGTAGAGTATTATGTCATCTGCAAATGATGACTGTTTTACTTGTTCTTTTCCAATGTCTATTCCTTTTCTTTCTTCTTCTGTGATTGCTATGGCTAGGACTTGCAAAACAGTGTTGAATAAAAGTGGTGAGAGTGGACATCCCTGTCTTGTTCCTGATCTTAGAGTAAATGCTTTCAGCTTTACTCTGTTGAGTATGATGTTGGCTGTGTTTTTGTCATTTATGGCCTTTTGAGGTATGTTCCCTCTATGCCAACTTTCTGAAGAGTTTTATCATAAATGGATATTGATTTTTTGAAACGCTTTTTCTTCATCCATTGAGATGATCATATGGTTTTTATTCTTCAGTTTGTTAATGTGGTGTATCACATTGATTGATCTGCAGATATTGAAGAATCCTTGCATATTATCATGGCATATGATCCCACTTGATCATGGCATATGATCTGTTTAATGTATTGTTGGATTTGGTTTGCTAGTATTTTTTTGAGGAATTTTGCATCTACTTCATCAGTGATATTGGCCTGTAATTTTCTTTTTTTGTGGTATTTTTTGTATGGTTTTGGTATCAGGGTGATGGTGGCCTCATAGAATGAGTTCAGAAGTTTTCCTTCCTTTGCAGTTTTTTGGAGTAGTTTCAGAATAGTAAGTGTTACTCTTCTATACATGTTTGGTAGAATTTACCTATAAACCTTCTGATCCTAGACTTTTGTTTTTTGGGAGTTTTTAAATCACAGATTCAATTTCAGTGCTTGTAATTGGTCTGTTTACATTTTGTGTTTCTTCCTGGTTCAGTCTTGGGAGATTATACCTTTCTAAGAATTTTCCATTTCTTCTAGGTTGTCCATTTTATTGGTGTATATTTGCTTGTAGTAGTCTTATGGTCTATGTATTATGGTCCTTTGTATTTCTTTGGTGTTGGTTTTAAATTCTCATTTTTCATTTCTGAATTTAGTGTTTTGGGCCCTCTCCGTTTTTTTCTTGGTGAATCTGGCTAAAAGTTTATCAATTTCATTTATCTTTTCAAAGAACAAGCTTTTAGTTTCATTGATCTTTTCTATTATTTTATTAGTCTCTATTTCATTTATTTCTACTCTCATCTTTATGATTTATTTCCTTCTGCTGACTTTGGGTTTGGTTTGTTCTTCTTTCTCTAGTTGCTTTAGGTGTAAGATCAGGTTGCTTATTTGGATTTTTTGTTTCCTGTGGCAATCTTGTATTGCTATAAACTTCCCTCTTAGAACTGCTTTTGCTGCATCCCATAGGTTTTGGATCATTGTGTTTTCATTTTCATTTGTCTCTAGGTATTTTTTTTATTTCCTGTTTGGTTTCTTCAGTGATCCTTTGTTTAGTAGCATATATTGTTTAGCCTCCACGTGTTCATTTTTTTTGCAGTTTTTTTTCTTGCAGTTGATTTCTAGCCTCATAGCATTCTGGAAGGAAAAGATGCTTGATAGAACTTCAGTTTTCTTAAATTTGCCAGGGCTTACTTTGCAGCCCAGCATGTAATCTATCCTAGAGAATGTTCCACATGCACATGAAAAGAATGTGTATTCTGCTGCTTTCAGATTGAATGCTCTATAAATATCAATTAAGTACATCTGGTCTAATGGTCATTTAAGGCCTGTGTTTCCTTATTGATTTTCTGTCTGAATGATCTGTCCATTGACAAAAGTGAGGTGTTAAAGTTCCCCACTATTATTGTGTTACTGTCAATTTCTCCTTTTATGTCTATTAACGTTTGCCTTATATATTGAAGTGCTCCTGTGTTGGGTACGTATATATTTACAATTGTTATATCTTCTTCTTGGATTGAGCTCTTGATCATTATATAGTGTCCTTCTTTGTCTCTTGTCACAGTCTTTATTTTAAAGTCTATATTGTGTGTCCTATGAGTATTGCTACTCCAGTTTTCTTTTGATTTCCATTTGCATGGAATACCTTTTTCCATCCCCTCACTTTCAGTCTGTACATGTCCCTAGATATGAAGTGAGTCCTTGTTCACAGCATATATATGGGTATTGTTTTTGTATCCATTCAGCCAGTCTGTCTTTTTTTCTCCCTTGGGGGGTTTTTATTTTATTTTATTTAAGAAAAAATTTAAAATTGAAGTATAGTTGATTTACAGTGTTATGTTAATTTTGGCTGTACAGCAAAGTGATTCAGTTACATATATATATTATTTTTTATATTCTTTTCCATTATGTTTTATCACAGGATATTGACTATAGTTCCCTATACAGTAGGAACTTTTTTGTTTATCCATTCAATCTATGTCTTTTGGTTGGAGCATTTAATCTGTTTAAGGTTATTATCGATATGTATGTTTTTATTCCCATTTTTTAAATTGTTTTGGATTTGTTTCTGTAGGTCTTTTATTTCCTTTCCTCTTTTGTTCTCATTTCTTGTGATTTGATGACTGTCTTTCGTGTTGTGTTTGTATTCCTTTTTCTTTTTTGTGTGTATATCTATTTTAGATTTTTGGTTTGCTGTTACCATGAGGTTTTTGTATAGCAGTCCATATATATATGTATATGTATATGTTTACACACACATTATTGTTTGAAGTTGCTGATCTTTTAATTTCAAATGCATTTTAAATATCTTGCATTAGTACTCTCCTCTTCTCACAATAACTGATTTTGCTATCATATTTTACATCTAATTGTTTTGCATATCCCTTAACTGCTTATTGAGCATACAGATGATTTCATTATTTTTGTCTTTTAATCTTCTTATTAGTTTTGTGTGGATGATTTCCTACCTTTACTGTATGTTTGCCTTTACTGGTGAGCTTTCCTATTTTGTAATATTCTTGTTTCTAGTTGTGGCCTTTTCTTTTCCTCCTAGAGAAGTTCCTTTAGCATTTTTTGTAAAGCTGGTTTGGTGGTTGAAATCTTTAAGCTTTTGCTTATCTGTAAAGCTTTTGATTTCTCCATCAAATCTGAATGCATGCCTTGCTGGGCAGAGCATTCTTGGTTGTAGGTTTTTCCTTTTCATCACTTTAAATATATTGTGCCACTCCCTCCTGGCCTGCAGAGTTTCTGCTGAAAAATCAGCAGATAGCCTTATGGGAGTTCCCGTGTATGTTATTTGTTGCTCTTCCCTTGTTGTTTTTAATATTTTCTCTTTACCTTTAATTTTTGTCAACTTGATTACTCTCTGTCTTGACATGTTCCTCTTTGGGTTAATCCTATATGGGACTCTGCACTTCCTTGATATGGGTGACTCTTCCCTTTCCCATGTTAGGGAGATTTGGGGCTATTATCTCTTCAAATATTTTCTCAGGCCCTTTTCTCTCTCTTCTCCTTCTGGGACCCCTATTATGCAAATGTTAGTGTGTTTGATGTTGTCCCAGAGGTCTCTTAAACTGTCCACATTTCTTTTCATTCTTTTTTCTGTTCTGCAGTAGTGATTTCCACCAACCCATCTTCCAGCTCACTGATACATTCTTTTGCCTCATTTATTCTGCTATTTATTCCTTCTAGTGTATTTTTCATTTCAGTTATTGTATTGTTCAACTCTGTTTGGTTGTTCTTTATATTTTCTAACTCTTTGTTAAAGATTTCTTGTAATTTCTCGCTCTGTGCATCCATTGTTTTCCAGAGTTCTTGAATCCTCTTTATGTTCATTACTCTCTGAACTCTTTCTTGGGAATACTGCCTATCTCCACTTCATTTAGTTGTTCTTCTGGGGTTTTATCTTGTTCCTTTTCTGGAACTTAACCCTCTGCCATTTCATGTTGTCTAAATTTCTATTTGTATTTTTATGTATGTGGTAGGTTAGTCATTTTCTCGACCTTGGAGAAGTGGTCCTCTGTAGGGGATGTCCTATATACCACAGAATTACACTCCCCTCTCATCACTCAAGGGCCAGGGACCAGCTGGTCCCAGGGTAGGTTCTGACCTGTGTTTGCAGACTCAGTTCTGCAGGCTGCTTGATCATAGTTTTCTTGCTTCTGTTTCTGCCGCCCTAGTGGGTAAGGCTGTTCTAGAGCCATACACAAGCTTCCTGGTGGGAGGGGCCTGTGTTTGCCCACTATTGTGTGGAACTGGGTCTTGACCCTCTGGTGGGCAGGGCCGGGTCAAGAGGCATGTCTAGAGGCATCCGTGGGTTCAAGAAGTCTTTAGGCAGCTTGTGTGCTGATGGGTTGTACTATGTTCCCACACTGATGGTTGTTTGGCCTCTCAACACTGGAGCCTACAGGCTGTTGCGTGGGGCCAAGTCTTGGTGCTAATGACCCAAGTAAGATATCAGCCCCCAGTGAGAGTCCATGCAGATGAACATTCCCCTATACCTCTGCCACCAGTGTCCATGTCCCCAGGATGAGTCACAGCTGCCCCCCTCCTTCCCAAGAGACTGTCCAAGACCAGCATGTAGGTCTGGCCCAGCTCCTGTAAAGTCACTGCTTTTGCTCTAGGTCTCAGTGTGTGTGAGACCTTGTGTGCACCCTCCAAGAGTGGAGTCTCTGTTTCCCCGAGTCCTGTGGAGTCCCTGCAATCAAGCCCCATTGGCCTTCAAAGCCAAATGCTCTGGGAGTACCTCCTCCCGATGCCAGATCCCCAGACTACGGAGCCTGATGTAAGGCTCAGAACTCTCACCTCTGTAGAAGAACTTCTGGGATGTATCGTGTAGGCCAAAAGGTTCATTCAGTCTTTTCCATAAGATGGATTTAGTAGCACTTAGTTGTCTTTAACTTCATTTGAAACAATTTTTTTAGATTGTATGTGACAGCTGTCATACCAGCATGCATTTAAAAAAAGACTTATCAAAATTGGTGAATTTTTATGTAGCCATTTTAATATTGAATATAGAAGAAAAAAAGCAACATTTTTGGCATACTATGCTTTATTATTTTAAGAAGGGTAAAACGTAACTGAAACACACAAAAAGATATGTGCAGTGTATGGAGAAGATCGAACTTGTCAAAAGTGGTTTGCGAAGTTTCGTGCCGGGGATTTCTTGCTGGATGTTGCTCCATGATCTGGTAGACCAATTGAAGTTGATAGTGATCAAATCAAAGCAATAATTGAGAACGATCAACATTATACCACGTGGGAGATAGCCAATATAATCAAAATATCCAAATCAAGTATTGAAAATCATTTACACCAGTGTGGTTATATGAATCGCTTTTATGTTTGGGTTCCACATAAGTTAAGCCAAAAAAACCTTCTTGACCGTATTTCCGCATGCAATTCTCTACTGAAACATAATGAAATGCTCCGTTTTTAAACCAAATTGTGAAGGGCTATGAAAAGTGGATACTGTACGACAATGGGAATGGAAGAGATCATGCGGCAAGCAAAATGAAACATGACCAACCACACCAAAGGCCAGTCTTCATCCAAAGAAGTTGATGTTGTGTATATGGTGGGATTGGAAGGGAGTCCTCTATTATGAGCTACTTCCGGAAAACCAAACAATTAATTCCAACAAGTACTGGTCCCAATTAGACCAACTGAAAGTGGTACTTAACAAAAAGCGTCCAGAAATAGTCAATAGGAAATGCACAATCTTCCATCAGGATAATGCAAGACCGCATGTTTCTTTGATGACCAGGCAAAAACTGTTCCAGCTTGGCTGGGAAGTGCTGATTCATCCACTGTGTTCACCAGACATTGCATCCTTGGATTTCCATTTATTTCAGTCTTCACAAAATTCTCTTAATGGAAAAAATTTCAATTCCCTGGAAGACTGTAAAAGGCACCTGGAACAGTTCTTTTCTCAAAAAGATAAAAAGTTTTGGGAAGATGGAATTATGAAGTTGCCTGAAAAATGGCAGAAGGTAGTGGAACAAAAAGGTGAATACATTGTTCAATAAAGGTCTTGGTGAAAATAAAAAATGTGTCTTTTATTTTTACTTAAAAAAACCAAAGACACTTTTTGGCTCACCCAATAATAATTCTCCAGTTTGTGGGTCACCCACCTGGGGAGGGGGGATGGATTTGATTATATCATGAGTGTGCCCCCCACCCCCCGCCACGGTCTCATTGTGGTTTCTTCTTTATGCCTTTGGATGTAGAATATCTTTTTTGGTAGGTTCCATTTTTTTTTTATCAATGACTGTTCAGCAGTTAGTTGTGATTTTGGTGTGCTTGTAAAAGGAAGTGAGCTCAAGGTCCTTCTACTTCACCATCTAGTCTCCAATCTCTATTTGTAAACTTTTTGATGATAGCCATTCTGATCAGTGTGAGGTGATATCACATTGTTGTTTTGCATTTCTCTAATAAATAGTGATATTGAGCATCTTTTCACGTGCTTATTAGCCATCTGTATGTCTTCTTTGGGAAAATATCTATTCAGGTCTTCTGCCTATTTTTTGATTGAGTTGTTTGGCGGTTTTTTTTTGATATTGAGTTGTATGAGCTGTTTATACATTTCAGATATTAACCCCTTGTCAGCCATATCACTTGTAAATAGTTTCTCCCATTCTGTAGGTGTTGTCTTTTCGTTTTGTTGATGGTTTCCTTTGCTGTACAAACGTTTTTAAGTTTAATTAAGTCCCACTTGCTTTTTCTTTTTTTTTCTTTTCTTTTGTTTCCGTTGCCTAAGGAGACAGATCCAAAAAAAGATTGCTACAATTTATGTCAAAGCGTGTTCTGCCTATGTTCTCTTCTAGGAGTATTATGGTTTCTGTTCTTATGGTTAAGTCTTTAATTCATCTTGAGTTTATTTTTTTGTATGGTGTGGGGAAATGTTCTAATCTCACTTTTTCACATGTAGCTGTCCAGTTTTCCCAGCACGAGGTTTTGAAGAGACTGTTTTCCCTCCGTTGTATATTCTTGCCTCCTTTGTCATAGATTAATTAATCTTAGGCATGTGGGTTTATTTTTATGCTCTCTATTCTGTTCCATTGATCTATGTGTCTTTTCTTGTGGTAGTACCGTGCTAATTTGATTGTAACTCTGTAGTATATTTTGATGTCTGGGAGGGTGATCTCTCCAGTTTTATTCTTTTTTCTCAAGATTGCTTTGGCAAATCGGGATCTTTTGTGGTTCCGTATGAATTTTAGGATGATTTGTTCTAGTTTTGTGAAAAATGTCATTGTTTTTTAAAATAGAATTGCATTAAATCTGTAGGTTGCTTTGGATAGTATGGAAATTTTAACAGTATTAATTCTTCCAAGCCAAGAGCACAGGATATCTTTCCATTTCTTTGTATCATCTTCAATTTCCTTCGCCAGTATTCTATAGTTTTCAGAGTAGAGGTCTTTCACTTCCTTGGTTAAGTTTATTTCTAGGTATTTTACTCATTTTGATGCAGTTTTAAATGGGCTTTTTTTTTTTTTTTTTTTACTTTTTCTGATCGTTCATTATTAGTGTATAGAAAAGCAACAGATTTCTGTATATTCATCTTGTATCCTGCAACTTTACTGAATTCATTTCTTAGTTCTAATAGTTTTGGGGTGGAGATTTAAGTGTTTTCTATATAAAATATCATGTCATATGCCAAAAGTGACAGTTTTACTACTTCCATTCTATTTTGGATGGCATTTCTTTTTCTTGTCTGATTGTTGTGATAGGACTTCCAATACTATGGTAAACAGATCTATGTTAAACAGACATGGCAAGACTGGGCATTCTTGTCTGGTTCCTAATTTTAGAGGAAAGACTTTCAGTTTTTCACTGTTCAGTATGATGTTAGCTGTTGGTTTGTAATAAATGGCCTTTAGTCTATTGAGATATGTTCCCTCTATACCCACTTTGATGGGAGCTTTTATCATAAATGGGTGCTGAATTTTGTCAAATGCTGTTTCTTCGTCTGTTGAGATGATCATGTGATTTTTAAACTTTATGATTTTTTATTTTTTAATTAAAAACTTTTTTCTTATAGAAATTTTAAATGTTACTTTTTATTTAAAGTTATCAAAAAATATTTGTTGTAGTCCCTGTTTTGTACAGTACATCCTTGAGCCTATCTTACACCCAATAATTTGTACCTCCCACTCCCACATTCCTATATTGCCACCCCCACTTTCACACTGGTAACTACTAGTTTGTTCTCTACATGTGTGAATCTGCTTCTTTTTTGCTATATTCACTAGTTCTACTTTTTAGATTCCACATACAGGTGATATCATACAGCATTTGTCTTTCTTTATCTGACGTATTTCACTCAGCATAAGGCCCTCCAAGTTAGTATTTTCATCATATATTTAGGTGTTCCTGTGTTGGGTGAACGTGTGTTAACAAGTGTAATATCCTCTTTTGTATTGATCTCTTTATCATTATATAATACCCTTCTTTGTCTTTTGTTATAGCTTTTCTTTTAATGACTATTTTGTCTGACATGAGTATTGCTATTCCCACTTTCTTGTCATTTCCATTTGCATGGAATATCTTTTCCATACCCTCACTTTCAGTGTGTATCTTTAGCTCTGAAGTGAATCTCTTGTCGGCAGTGTATAGATAGTTCTTGTTTTTTTGTTTGTTTGTTTTTCATTTTGTTTTGTTTTATCCAATCAGCCACCCTATGTCTTTTGATTGTAGCTTTTAGTCCATTGACATTTAAGGTAATTATTGATAGTTATGTACTTATTGTCATGTTATTACGTGTTTTCCAGTTGTTTTTGTAGTTCTTCTCTGTTCATATTTTCTTCTTTTTGTTTCTTCTCTTGTGGTTTGATGATTTTCTTTAGTTGTATGCTTCTGTTCCTTTCTTTCCAGTTTTTGTGTATCTGTTGTAGGTTTTTGATTTGTGGTTACCATGGGGTTCATATATTTTGACCTATAACTATATCTATTTGTTTTAAACTGGTAGTCAAGTTCAAGTACATTCTAAAGATCTACAGTTTTTAGTCCCCACCACCTCATAATGTGTTTTTGATGTTATATTTTACATCTTCATGTTTATCCATTAATTGTTTATTGTAATTACAATTGTTTTACAATTTTTTGTCTTACTCTTCATACTGGCTTATTTAAGTGGTTGATCCTCAGTCCTTACAATATATTTGCTCTCCTAGTGGGATTTTCCCTTTTCTATAGATTCTTTCTTCTTTTTCTCTTAGAGAAGACCCCTTAATATGTCTTTTAGGGTAGGTTTAGTATTGATGAACCCTTTTAATCTTTGCTTGTCTGAGAAGTCCTTTATCTCTCCTTCTATTCTAAATGATAATCTTACTGTGTAGGGTATCCTATGTTTCAGGTTTTTCCCTTTTAGCACTTTGAATATATCATGTTACTCCCTTCTGGCCTGCAATGTTTCTACAGAGAAATGGGCTGATAGCTTATGGGAATTCCCTTGTATACGACTCTGTTTTTCTCTTGTCACCTTTAGAATACTCTTTTTATCTTTAACTTTTGCCATTTTAATTATGATATGTCTTGATGTGGGTCTGTTTGGGGGACATAATGTTTTGGACCCTCTGTGCTTCCTGTACCCAGATATTTGTTTTTCAAATACATTTTCGATCCCTCCCCCCTTCTCCTTCTGGGACCTCTACAATGCCGATATTTGTAAACTTAATATTATCCCATAGATCTCTTAACTTTCTTCCATTAAAAGAATTTTTTTTTGCTGTTCTGTTTGGATGATTTACATTATTCTATCTTCCAGATCACTTATGTGTTCTTTTGCATCACTTAGTCTGCTATTCATTCCTTCTAGTGTGTTTTTTTAATGTTAATTAAAAAAATTTTTATTAAAGTATAGTTGACTTGCAGTATTAGTTTCAGGTATACAACATAGTGATTCGATATTTTTGTACATTACACACAAAGTTATTATAAGACATTGACTGTATTCCCTATGATGTACATTACATCCCTGGGACTTATTTATCTTATAACTGCTAGTTTGTACCTCTTAATTCCCTTCACCCTTCTCCCTCTGGCAACCACTACTTTGTTCTCTTTACCTGTGAGTCTGTTTCTGTTTTGTTACATTTTTTCATTTGTTTTGTTTTATAGGTTTCACATATAAGTGAGAACATACAGTATTTATCTTTCTCTGTCTGACTTAACTTCACTTAGCATAACCATCCAGGTCCATCCATGTTGTTGCAAATGGCAAGGTTTCATTCTTTTTCTATGGTTGACTAATATTCCAGTGTGTGTGTGTGTGTGTGTGTTTATTTGTATCCATTCATCTGTTGATGGGCACTTAGGTCACTTCCATATCTTGGCTATTGTAAATAATGCTGCTGTGAATATCGGGGTCCATATATATTTTCATTTTCTTCAGATAAATACCCAGGGGGTGGAATTTCAGGACTATATGGTAGTTCAATTGTTAATTTTTTGAGTAACCTCCATATTGTTTTCCATAGTGGCTGCACCAGTTTACATTCTCATGAACAGTGCATGAGAGCTCCCTTTTCTTCACATCCTTGCCAACACTTGTTATTTCTTCTCCTTTTGATGATGGCCATTCAGACAGGTGTGAGGTGATATCTCATTGTGGTTTTGATTTGCATTTCTCTGATGGTTAATGATGTTGAGCATTTTTTCCTATGCCTGTTGGCCATCTGTATGTCTTCTTTGAAAAATGCCTATTTGGGGCCTCTGCCCATTTCTTTCTTTCTTTCTTTCTCTCTTTCTTTTTTATTGAAGTATAGTTGATTTACAATGTTGTGCTAATTTCTGCCATACAGCAAAGTGACTCAGTTTTACACATATATCTTGGTACATTCTTTTCTTATATTCTTTTCTATTATGGTTTATCCCAGGAGATTGGATATATTTGCCTGTGCTGTATAGTAGGACCTTGTTTATCCATTCTAAATGCAATAATTTCTATCTACTAACCCCAAACCCAGTACATCCCTCTCCCTCCTCTCCTCCCCCTTGGCAACCACAAGTCTGTTCCCTATATCTGTGAGTCTGTTTCTGTTTTGTAGATAGGTTCATTTGTGCCATGTTTTAGTTAGATTCCACATATAAGTGATATCATAGGCTATTTGTCTTTCTCTTTCTGACTTATTTCACTTAGTATGATAATCTCTAGGTCTATTTATGTTGCTGCAGATGGCATTGTTTTATTCTTTTTTGTGACTGAGTAGTATCCCATTGTATATATGTACCACATCTTCTTTATCCATTCATCTGTTAATGGGCATTTAGATTCTTTCCATATCTTGGCTATTGTGAATAGTGCTACTATGAACATGGGGGTGCATGTATCTTTTTGAATTAGAGTTTTGTCCATGTATATGCCAGGAATGGGATTGCTGGATCATATGGTAGTTCTACTTTTAGTTTTCTGGCAAACCTCAATACTGTTTTCCATAGTGGCTGAATCAACTTACATTCCCACCAAGAGTGTAGGAAGGTTCCCATTTCTCCACACCCTCTCCAGCATTTGTTATTTGTAGACTTTTTAATGATGGCCATTCGGACCCATGTGAGGTGGTACCTCATTGTAGTTTTGATTTGCATTTCTCTAATAGTTAGTGATGTTGAGCAGCTTTTCATGTGCCTGCTGGCCATCTGTATGTCTTCTTTCGAGAAATGTCTATTAAGTTCTTCTGCCCATTTTTTTATTGGTTTTTTTGTTTTTTTGTTGTTGAGTTTTATGTGCTGCTGTATGTTTTAGAGATTAAGCCCTTGTTGGTCGCATCATTTGCAAATATTTTCTCCCAGTCTGTACTTTGCCTTTTCATTTTGTTTATGGTTTCCTTTGCTGCACAAAAGCTTGTAAGTTTGATTAGGTTCCATTTGTTTATTTCTGCTTTTATTTCTCCTGCCTTGGGAGACTGACCTAAGAAAACATTGGTATGACTTATGTCAGAAAATGTTTTGCCTATGCTCTCTTGTAACTTTTACAGTATCATGTCTTATGTTTAAGTGTTTAAGCAATTTTTACTTTATTTTTTGTGCATTGTGTCAGGGTGTGTTCTAACTTCATTGATTTATATGCAGCTGTCCAACTTTCCCAGCACCACTTGCTGAACAGACTGTCTTATTCCCATTTTATATTCTTGCCTCCATTGTCAAAGATTAATTGACTGTAGGTGTGTGGGTTTATTTCTGGGCTTTCTGTTCTGTTCCATTAATCCATATGTCTGCTTTTGTACCAATTCCATACTGTTTTGATTACTGTAGCTTTGTAGTATTTTCTGAGGTCTTGGGAGAGTCATGCCTCCTGCTTTGTTTTTTTCCTCAGATTGCCTTGGCAATTCTGGATCTTTTATGGTTCCTTATAAATTTTTGGATTATTTGTTCTAGTTCTTTGAAAAATATCATGGGTAATTTGATAGGGATCACATTAAATCTGTAGATTGCTTTGGGTAGTATTGCCATTTTAACAGTATTAATTCTTTCAGTCCAAGAACATGGGATATCTTTCCATTTCTTTGAATCCTCTTTAATTTCCTTATTAATGTTTTATAGTTCTAATATTTCCTTTATTAATGTTTTATAGTTTTATTAATGTTTCACCTTCTTGGTCAGGTTTATTCCTAGATTGTTTTTGCTTTTTTTTTTTTTTTTTGGTGCAATTTTAAAATGTTTTTTTTTTTTTTTACATTCCCTTTCTGATATTTCATTGTACGTTTAAAGAAATGGAATCGATTTCTGAATGTTAATCTCGTATCCTGCTACTTTGCTGAGTTCATTTATTAGATCTAGTAGATTTTGTGTGGAGTCCTTAGGGTTTCCTTTATATAGTATTATGGTTATCTGCATATAGTGACAGTTTAACTCTTCCCTTCCAATTTGGATACACTTTATTTCTTTTTCTTGTCTGGTTGCTGTGGCTACTACTATGTTGAATAGAAGTGATGAGAGTGGGCATCCTTGTCTTTTTCCACATTGTAGCAGGAAGGCTTTCAGCTTTTCACTGTTAAGTATTATGACTGTGGGTTTATTATATATGGCTTTTATTATGTTGAGATATGTTCCCTCTATACCCACTTTGGTAAGAGTTTCTTTCATGAATAGATGTTGAATCTTGTCAAATGCTAAATCTATTGAGATGATCATGTGGTTTTTTACCTTTCTTTTGTGAATGCAGTGTATTACATTGATTGATTTGCATATGTTGAACCACCCTTGTGAACTTGGGATGAATCCCACTTGATCGTCATGTGTGATCTTTTTTATGTGTTGTTGGATTCGGTTTGCTAATATTTGTTGAGAATTTTTGCATCTATATTTATCAAAGATATTGGCCTGTAATTTTCTTTTTTGGTGGTATCTTTGTCTGGTTTTGGTATCAGGTTGATGGTGGCTTCATAGAATGTCCTTTGGAGTGCTCCCTCCTCTTCAATCTTTTGGAAGAGTTTGAGAAGAATCAGTATAGATTCTTCTTTTCATGTTTGGTAGAATTCACTTGTGAAGCCATCTAGTCTTGGACTTTGTTTGTAGGGAGTTTCTGGGGTTTTATTTTTGTTGTTGTTTGGTGTTTTTTTTTCCAGATTCTGTTTCACTTCTAGTGATCAGTCTGGTCAAATAATCTATTTCTCCTTGATTCAATTTTGGTGGGTGGTATGTTTCTAGAAAATTGTCCATTTCTTCTAGGTTGTCAAATTTGTTGGCATATAATTGTTCATAGTATTCTCTTATGGTTTTTTATTTCTGCAGTATCTGTTGAGATTTCTCCTTTTTCATTTCTTATTTTGTTTATTTGGGCCCTCTTTCTTTTCTTCTTGGTAAGCCTGGCTAGAAGTTTGTCAATTTTGTTTACCCTTTCAAAAAACCAGCTCTTGGTTTTATCAATTTTTTTAAAAATCTCTATTGTATTTATTTCCTCCCTGATCTTTATTAGTTCCTACCTTCTGTTGATTTTAGGTACTGTTTGTTCTTTTTCTAATTCTTTTAGGTGGTAGGTTAGGTTGTTTATTTGAGATTTTTCTTGTTTTTTTTTTTTTGAGGAAGGCCTGTATTGTTATGAACTTCCCTCTAAGAACTGCTTTTGCTGCATACCATAGATTTTGTATGGTTATGTTTTCAGTGTTGTTTGTCTCAAGGTATGTTTTAATTTGATCTTTGAGTCCCTTGTTGGTTTTGTTAGTAGCATGTTGTTTAGTCTCCATGTAATCATTTTTTTCTCATCTCTTTTCCTGTGGTTGATTTCTAGTTTCATGACATTACGGTCAGAGAAGGTGCTTGAAATAATTTCTGTACTCTTAAATTTGTTGAGGTTAGTTTTGTGGTCTAGTATGTGGCCAGTCCTAGAGAATGTTCCATGTGTACCAGAAAAGAATATGTATTCTGTTTTTTTGTTTTGTTTTGGTTTTTGTTTTTTACATGTAATGTCCTGAAAATATAAGTTAAGTCTAACTGTTCTATTGTATGATTTAGGATCTCTGTTGCCTCATTGATTTTCTGTCTAGAAGATCTGTCCATTGATGCGAGTGGGGTGTTAAAGTCTCCTACTGTCATTTTATTCCTTTATATCTTTTAGTATTTGTTTTATGTATTTGGGTGCTCCTATATTGGGTTCATATATGTTGATAGGTATAATATCCTCTTCTTGTATTGATCCTTTTATCATTATACAGTGTCCTTCTTTATCTTTCCTTATGGCCTTTGCTTCAAAGTCTATTTTGTCTGATATGAGTATTGCAACTCCCGCTTTCTTGTCATTTCTGTTTGCATGAAATATCTTTTTCTATCCCCTCACTTTCAATCTATGTGTGTCATTTGCCCTAAGGTGGGTTTCTTGTAGGCAGCATATTGTAGGCTCTTGCTTTTTTCAATCCAGCCTGCCAGTCTGTATCTTTTGATTGGAGCATTCAGTCCATTGACATTTAAGGTAATTATTGATACATATGTATTTTTTTTTAAACATCTTTATTGAAGTATAATTGCTTCACAATGGTGTGTTAGTTTCTGCTTTATAACAAAGTGAATCAGCTACACATATACACACGTTCCCATATCTCCTCCCTCCCGCATCTCCCTCCCTCCCATCCTCCCCATGCCACACCCCCAGGTGGTCACAAAGCACTGAGCTGATCTTCCTGTGCTATGCGGCTGGTTCCCACTAGCTATCTATTTTACATTGGTAGTGTATATATGTCCATGAGATACATATGTATTTATTGCCATTTTAAACCTTATTTTCCAGTTGATTCTATGTTTCTTCTTTGTTTTATTTTTCTTTTTGTGGTTTGATGATTTCCTTTTATTTTATGCTTGTGTTTTCTCTTTTTGGTTTTTGTGAATCTGTTGTATGTTTTTAATTTGTGGTTGCACTGTTTTTCAAGTACGTTAACTCCTTCTTATATCTACTTGCTTTAGACTGATAATCATATAGGCTGAAACACATTCTTAAAAAAAAAAGACTCTACATTTTCTTCCTCTCCTTCCCCGCATTTTATGGTTTTGGTATCCTTTTTTACATCCTCATGTTTATCCTTTTGCTGTTCCTTTTGTTTATCATCGCTTTCACAAATAGTTTTTTTTTTTCTTCTTTTTGATCTGTATCCTGGCTGATTTATTTTCCAATTGTCATTTACTCTTTCCTATAGATTTGTGCTTCTTTTCTATTTAGAGAAGTCCTTTCAATACTTCTTTTAGGATGGGTTTAGTATTGCTGTATTCTTTTAGTTTTTGCTTGTCTGAGAAATTCTTTCTCTCTCTTTCTATTCTAAATGATAATCTTGCTGGGTAGAATATCCTAGGTTGCAAATTTTTCCCTTTCAGAATTTTGAATATATCATGCTACTCCCTTCTGGCCTGCAACGTTTCTGTAGAGGAGTCAGCTGATAGCCTTATAGGGGTTCAACGGTAATTAACTATTTGTTTTCTCTTGCTGCCTTTGAATCCTCCCTTTGTCCTTAACTTTTGCTATTTTAATTATAATATATAAGTCTGTTTGGGTTCTTCTTGTTTGGAACCCATTGTGCTTCCTGTACCTGGTTATCTGTTTCCTTCTTTAGGTTTGGGAAGTTTTCAGCAATAATTTCTTCAAATACATTTTTGATCCCCTTTTCTCTTTCTTGTTCTTCTGGATTTCCTATTATGCTCAGATTGACATGCTTTATATAATCCCATAGGTCTCTTATATTGTTTTCATTTTTTTCATTTGGCTTTCTGTCTGCTGTTTTGATTGGGTAATTTCCATTATTCTGTCTTCCAGATAACTTATTCCTACTTCTGCATTATTCATTCTGCTGTTCATTGCCTTTAGCTCAGCTTTCAACTTGGCAAATGAACTTTCTAATTTTTCTTGGCTCCTCCTTATAATTTCTGTTTTCTTTTTCCAGTAATCTGCATTTCTGTCCATAGCCTTTCTTAATTCCTTCTGTATTTTCATTACCTCCTTTTAGAACTTGGTGTCTACTAGACTGAAGAGGTCTGTTTCATCGTTTATTCCTTCATGGGAATACTCTTGGTTTTTTAACTGGGAATGATCCTCTGCTTCATCATTTTGCTTATATTTCTCTTACTCTGTGAGTTTAGGAGAAACGATTATCTGCTGTAGTCTTAGAAGGCTATTTATACACAGGATTGTTCCTGCATAGCTTGTGTGGGTTTAATATTTTTTTGGCATGAGAGCTGTTTTTGGCTTGGATGCTTGCAGTCTCTTTGCTCAGCGTAGGTGCGTGGCCCATGCATGTTCCCAGGAAGGCAGGGGGAGCAGTTAGCACCCGGTCATGGGACCCTCGGCAGTGGTGGCAGCATTAGGCCCTGTGTGCTTTCAGAGAGCTGGGGGCAGTGGTTGGTGCCCAGTCGTGGGACCTGTGGCAATGGGGGCAGCAGACCATGCACACTCCTAGGAAGTTGGCAGCAGTGACCATACCTGGTTGTGGGACCCTTGGCAGTGGCAGCTGTCCCTGCCTGCCTCTGGAGTCCGAGAAGGCAGTGGCGGCTTGTGTTCACCCCTGGAGTTCATGTAGGAAGTGCCCTGCCACCTGAGAGCACACATGGAGAAAGAATCTCCTATGATGATCCCGCCCCTCTCCTTGCTTGCTCCCAACAATGGCACCTTGCCTCCCTGGCAGGCCCAGGCTTCTTCCCATACTCCCTTGGTTGTTGTGCACCACACCCTAGCCCCCTCAGGCTGTCTCCACACAGCCAACCCCAGTCCTCTCCCCAGCGTCTGACCTCTGAAGCCTGAGCCTCAGCACCCAGCCCCTGCCCACTCCAGCAGATGAGCATCTCAGGCTGGGGAGTGCTGGGCAGTGGCACCGACCATCTGTGCAGGTTTCTCTATAATTTGCCCTCCACATCTGCTTTTTGTGCTCTCCTCTGAGGCTCTGAAACTCCCCCTCTGCCTAGCTGATCTCCCCACCAGTGATGGGACTTCCCAATATGTGGAAACCTTTCCTCTTTCACAGCTTCCTCCCAGGGGCACAGGTCCCATCCTGATTTCTTTCTCTCTCTCTCTCTCTCTTTTTTTTTTCCTCTTGTCCTACCCAGTTACGTGGAGATTTTCTTGTCCTTTTGGAAGTCTGAGATCTTCTGCCAGCATTCATTAGATGTTCTGTGAGAATCATTACACATGTAGAAGTATTTTTGATGTATTTGTGGGAGAAGGTGAGCTCCATATCCTATTCCTCTGCCATCTTGATCCAATCACCCTTCTAGTGTGTTTTATATTTCATCTCTTGAATTCTTCATTTCTTATTGGGTCTTTTTTATATTTTCTAGTTCCCTGTTAAAATGGTCAGTGTGGTGGAGCAGCTGCAGCCAGAGATCTGGACTGCTTCTGGGGTGATGCAGAGTAAGCACCAACAATAGCCACCACCCAATTCCCCCGGGTTCCACCCTGGGTAGTTGCTGTGTCCCACAGTCAACTCTTTTCCCTGGGCCTGACCACCCCAGATCCAATGCCACCCTGTGATGTCTCTTCCTTGGGCTTGATGACCCCAGATACAATGCAACCCTGCGATGTAAAGTGAGAAGAGCCAGAACGTTTACTTGGCTCAGGTTGGGGCACGAGGCAAGGTGACTGTGGGAAACCCAGCCGCCACTAGAGCAGAACTGTCTCTGCCGTGTGGGCTAGCCAGCGTGCACGTGCACTTCATGAGCTTAGTCCAGACATTACACAGCCCTTCTGCTTGTCTCAGTGGTTCTCCAACCAGCCAAGGGGACTTATCTCCCTCGTGTAGAATCCCAGCACTGTGGTGCCCAATCTGTGGCTCTATCTACTCACTCCCCAGGGTGGGTGTCTGCCTATGTAATCTCCTTTTTTATCTGAGTTCCCTCCCAGGGGCACAGGTCCTGACCTGATTGCTTTTCTTCCCTTCCTATCCAATTACGTATCTTTCTTACAATCTTGGTGGTACAGGAGTCCTTCTGCCAGTTTCCAGTTAGTTTTCAGTGAGAATTGTTCCACATGTGATGTATTTTTAATGTGTTCGTGGGGGGAGATGAGCTCCATATCCTCTTATGCTACCACCTTGATCCCACCTCCAAACATAATACCTTTTAATAACCCAATCACTTTCTTTCCTGAATGACTTCTCTTCTCAAACTTTCAATACTTCTTTCCCAACTTTCATTGTCAGCTGACCTTGACTAGGGAAGTCACTGATGAAACAGAAAAAAATCAGGAGAGAAATATTGCAACCTGCCTCACCACATTTACTCTCCACCTATATTTGTATTCATATTATCTGTCTTCCCTTCTGTTCCTATGGATGGTCCATGTTTCTAAGACCAAGCCTTCATCTATACTCCTCATTTAATTCCTCTTCTCTAATTCTTTTCCCACCAACTCAAATTAGTTTTTTTACTTCCACTATTCCACCACAACTACTTTCATCAATAACATCAAATGCTTCACATGAATAAATCCAGTGATCAATTTCCAGACCTCATTTTAATTGATCAATTAGCAGAATTGTATACCATTGATTGTGCCCTTCTCTTTGATCCATTTTCTTCACATGGTTTTCAGAACACCACACTCCCTTAGTTTTCCTCCTGCCTCAGTGGTCCTTTCCTCTTAGTCTTCACTGCTGGGGTACTACACAGTTCAGTCCTTGAAATATCTTCTCTGCTCTATCTACATTTACCCCCTTAGTAACCTCATGCAGCCTCATGGCTTAAAGTACCATGTATAATATAAGATAAATGAAGTTAAGAAAAACTTTATAGCCCTAAATTTCAGTTAGGAGTTTTCAGTCTGAATTATTTATATATCGTAGCTCTGGACAGAAAATATCTTTAAGCAATGATTAACCAAGTAGCAATAAGTACAACTAGCACTGAATTGGTGTCTATAAATACCACCAAAAAAAGGAATCATGGCTTTTTGATATGTGACTGTTACTAAGTCTGGGGACATAAGATGGGCCCAGAATAGCTTGTCATACTGAAAAGCAAGGCGACCTTGGAGACTAGATTGTGCCCAAAGGACTCAGGAGCCAATGTGAACAAGCTCCTGCTAGTCAAATATAGGAAAATTTGAGTATCAGTAAGATAATAACTGTAAGAGTTGAATTATATAGGATGTTTAAATTAATGAATTCATAACAACACTACAAAAAAGTCCCATGGTCAACTTTGGATGCTTGTAAGGCACCACTTTAATACATTTAAAACTGGTACTTAGGGGGAAAATTGCATTGATCCTGCCTTTCCTATTCAATATGTTTATTAGAATTATTAAAGTATAAAGACAAATCTCTCTATAGAAGCATTCCAAATAATAAACAAAAAAGGGGGATGAGAGAATGATAATTTTCAAACCCTAAGGAATTAATGAATGGTCATAAATGATGAATAATATCGCAAAAAAGAAGCAGCTATTTTGAACATCTTTACGAAAGTTAGAAACTTGAAATATCACCTTTGAAAGAGCCCTCCTCCCTAATTCCAAGCAAAACTAATCTTATCAAGTGTCGGTTTAGATCTAAATACCACTTCATAAGAAATACAGGGAAGAGAATAACATGTTGAATTACACTATGAAAATACAATCAGCAAAATCCAAAATGGAGAATCTCAGTAGGACAAACAACTCATTTTTTTCCCATCCAAAAGGTGCAAGGGAAAAAGGAGATGGGCCTGATTTAAAAATGGGCCAAAGACCTTAACAGACACCTCACCAAAGAAGATATATGGATGGCAAATAAGCATATGAAAAGATGCTCCACATCATTTATCATCAGGGAAATGCAAGTTAAAATGACAATAATATACCACTACACACTTATTAGAATCACCCAAATCCAGAACACTGACAACAACAAATGTTGACAAGGATGTGGAGGCACAGGGACTCACATTCATTGCTGGTAGGAATGCAAAATGGTACAGACACTTTGGAAGAGAGTTTGATGATTTCTTATAAAACTAAAGATACTCATCCCATATGACCCAGCAATCACACTTCTTGGTATTTACCCAAAGGAGTTGAAAAACTTATGTCCACTCAAAACCTGCACACAGATGTTTATAGTAGCTTTATTCATAATGGCCAAAACTTGGAAGCAATCATGATGTTCTTCAGTAGGAAAATGGGTAAACTGTTGTCCATCCAGACAGTGAAATATTATTTAGTGTTAAAAAGACATAGATGAATTTTAAATGCATATTACTAAGTGAAAGAAACCAATTCAAAAAGGCTGCATACTATATGATTCCCACTATATGACATTCTGGATAAGTCCAAAATATGATGACAGTAAAAAGATTAGTGGTTGCTAAGGGTTAGGGGTGGAGGGGAAGGATGAATAGGCAGAGCACAGATTATTTTTAAGATAGTGAAAATGCTCTATCTGATACCATAATGATGGATACATGTCATATATCATATAATCAGACAGCTATGTGAGGATTTTTGCTAATGATATGACCCCAAACTTCAGTCCTGAAGGGTCAGTGTTCTTCATGGTCCTGCCTTTATTGGGTTGCTCTAGTTTTCTACTACATTTACTGTTTGACACAGAAGTACTAAAAGGCTCCATGGAGAATCCTCTGGGCTCCAAATACAACCTTGCCACTACTTTGTAGCAGAAATCTTATTTCAACTTAATAAACTGGGATCAATCAGTTCCTCTCCTGTTGACTCAGTGAGAGAACAAAATGGCCATGTGGTAGCATCAATTCCAGGTAATGGAAATATCATGTCCTCTGGTCAGAGTATCCCACATTTGGAAACTACTTCCTCTCAACAAGAAAAACCAAAATTTTAAGACATGGGGAGAAAAATAAGTTGGTTATTAGGTATAATAATGAGATAATTCCTGCTTCCACTCTTTAATTCAAATACCTATGTATTCTGGCTATAGGCTAAACAGCAACATATACTGTTAGATGGTCAAGAGCATATACTGCATTATATCATACCACATCCCAACAGCTTATTTTCTTTCTTTTTAAAAATTTATTTTCTTGAAGTATAATTGATTTACAATGTTGTGTTAATTTGTACTGTACAGCAAAATGATTCAGTTATACATATATGTATACATTCTTTTTCACATTCTTTTCCATTATGGTTTATCATAGGATATTGAATATAGTTCCCTGTGCTATATAGTAGGACCTTGTTGTTTATCAATTCTATATATAATAGTTTGCATCTGCTAATCCCAAACTCCCAATCCATCCCTCCCCCTATGCCCATCCCCTTGGCAACGACGTTTCTTCCTTACGTCTGTGAGTCTGTTTCTGTTTCATAGATCACTTCGTTTGTATCATATTTTAGATTCCACATAT
This sequence comes from Balaenoptera borealis, assembly GCF_965194805.1. Lineage (NCBI taxonomy): Eukaryota > Metazoa > Chordata > Mammalia > Artiodactyla > Balaenopteridae > Balaenoptera > Balaenoptera borealis. The sequence continues at coordinate 17,889,247 of NC_138870.1, read as the reverse complement.
AAGTGATGTCATGTGGTATTTGTCTTTTTCTTTCTGACTTACTTTACTTGGTATGATAATCTCTAGGTCCAACCATGTTGCTGCAAATGGCATTATTTCATTATTTTTTTATGGCTGAGTAATATTCCATTGTATATATGTACCACATCTTCTTTATCCATTCCTCTGTCGATGGGCATTTAGGTTATTTCCATGTCTTGGCTACTGTGAATAGTGCTGCTGTGAACATAGGGGTGCATGTTTATTTTTAAATTATAGCTTTGTCTGGATATATGCACAGGAGTGGGGTTGCCAGATCATAGGCAACTCTGTTTTTAGTTTTTTGAGGAACCTCCATATCGTTCCATAGTGGCTGTACCAATTTACATTCCCACCAACAGTGTAGGAGGGTTCCTGTTTCTCCACACCCTCTCCAGCATTTGTTATTTGTAGACATTTTAATGATGGCCATTTGGACCCCTGTGAGGTGGCACCTCATTGTAGTTTTGATTTGCATTTCTCTAATAATCAGTGATGTTGAGCATCTTTTCATGTGCTTACTGCCCATCTGTATGTCTTCTCTGGAGAAATGTCTATTAAGTTCTTCTGACTATTTTTCGATTGGGTTGTTTGTTTTATTGTTGTTGAGTTGTATGTGCTGTTTGTATTTTGGAGATTCAGCCCTTGTCAGTCACATCATTTGCAAATATTTTCTCCCATTCTGGTTGTCTTTTCATTTTGCTTATGATCTCCTTTGCTGTGCAAAACTTTTGAGTTTAATTTGGTCCCATTTGTTTATTTTTGTTTTTATTTCTCTTGCCTTGGGAGACTGACCTAAGAAAACATTGGTATGGTTTATGTCAGAGAATGTTTTGCCTATATTCTTCTCTTCTAGGACTTTCATGGTATCATGCCTTATTATTTAAGTCTTTAAGCCATTTTGAGTTTATTTTTGTGTATGGTGTGAGGGTGTGTTCTAACTTTATTGATTTACATGAAGCTGTCCAACTTTCCCAGCACCACTTGCTGAAGAGACTGTCTTTTCTCCATTGTATATTCTTGCCTGCTTTGTTGAAGATTAATTGACTGTAGGTGTGTGGGTTTATTTCTGGAGTCTCTTTTCTGATCCATTGATCTGTATGCCTGTTTTTGTGCCAATACCACACTGTTTTGATTACTTCAGCTTTGTAGTATTGTCTAAAGTTTGGGAGGGTTATGCCTCCTGCCTTGTTCTTTTTCCTTATGATTGCTTTGGCAATTCTGGATCTTTTATGGTTCCATGTAAATTTTTGGATTATTTGTTCTAGTGTTGTGAAAAAGTTGATAGGGATCACATTAAATATGTACATTGCTTTGGGTAGAATGGCCATTTTAACAATATTAATTCTTCCAGTCCAAGAGCATGGGATATCTTTCCATTTCTTTGAATCAACATCAATTTCCTTTATTAATGTTTTATAGTTCTCAGCATATAAGTCTTTCATCTCCTTGGTCAGGTGTATTCCTAAGTATTTTATTGTTTTTGATGTGATCTTAAAAGGAATTTTTTTATACTCCCTTTCTGTTATTTCATTGTTAGTATAAAGAAATGCAACCTATTTCTGTATGTTAATCTTGTATCCTGCTACCTTGCTGAATTCATTTATCAGTTCTAGCAGTATTTGTGTGGAGTCTTTAGGGTTTTCTATATATAATATCATGTCATCTTCATATAATGACAATTTTATCTTTTCTCTTCCAATTTGGATAATTTTTATTTTTTCTAGTCTGATTGGTCTGGCTAGGACTGTCAATTCTATGTTGAATAGAAGTGGTGAGAGTGGACATCATTGCCTAGTTCCTGATTTTAGTAAGAAGGCTTTCAGCCTTTCACTGTTGAGTACTACATTGGCTGTGGGTTTGTCATAAATAGCTGTTATTATATTGAGATATGTTCCCTCAATACCCACTTTGGGAAGAGTTTTTATCATGAAGGGAGGTTGAGTTGTATCAAATCCTTTTTCTGCATCTACTGAGATGATCATGTCGTTTTTTCTTTTGTTGTTTTGGTGTATCACATTGATTGATTTGTGTATGTTGAACCATCTTTCTGACCCTGGGATGAATCCAGCTTGGTCATCGTGTATGATCTTTTTCATATGTTGTTGGATTTGGTTTGCTAACATTTTGTTGAGAATATTTGCATCTATATTCATCAAAAATATTGGCCTGTAATTTTCTTTTTTTTTGTGGTATCTTTGTCTGGTTTTAGTATCAGGGTGATGGTGGCTTCATAGAATGTCTTTTGGAGTGCTCCCTCTGCTTCAGTCTTTTGGAAGAGTTTGAGAAGAATCGGTATAAGTTCTTCTTTGTATGTTTTGTAGAATTCACCTGTGAAACCAAAAGTCCTGGACTTTTTTTGTAGGGAGTGTTTTCATTCCAGATTCTATTTAATTTCTAGTGATCAGTTTGTTCAAATTTTCTATTTCTTCTTGATTCAGTTTTGGTGGACCGTATGTTTCTAGAAACTTGTCCATTTCTTCTAAGTTGTTGAATTTGTTGGCATATAATTGTTCATAGTATTCTCTTAAGTTTTTTTGTATTTCCACACTATTGTTTCTCCTTTTTCATTTCTTATTTTGTTTATTTGGGTCCTCTCTCTTTTCTTCTTGGTGAGCCTGGCCAGAGGTTTTTCAGTTTTGTTTACACTTTCAAAGAACCAGTTCTTGGTTTTATTGACTTTTTTCTATTGTTTATCTCTATACTATTTATTTCCTCTCTGATCTTTATTATTTCCTTCCTTCTGCTGACTTTAGGTTTTGCTTGTTCTTCTTTTTCTAATTCTTTTACGTAGTAGATTAGGTTGTTTATTTGAGGTTTTTCTTTTTCTTTTTTTGGGGGGGGGGAAGGCCTGTATTGTTATGAACTTCCCTCTAAGAACTGCTTTTGATGCATCCCATAGATTTTGTATGGTTGTATTCTCATTTCATTTGTCTCAAGGTATGTTTTAATTTCCTCTTTGATTTCATCATTGACCCACTGTTTTTTTTAGTAGCATATTGTTTACTCTCCATGTATTCATGTTTTTCTCATTCCTTTTTCTGTGGCTGCCTTCTAGTTTCATGCCATTGTGGTCAGAAAAGGTGCTTGAAATAATTTCTATACTTTTAAATTTGTTAAGGCTTATTTTGTGCCCCAGTGTGTGGTCAGTCCTGGAGAGTGTTCCATGTGCACTTGAAAAGAATGTTTATTCTGGTTTTTTTGGATGTAATGTCCTGAAAATGTCAGTTAAGTCTAACTGTCCTATTGTATCATTTAGGATCTCTGTTGCCTTATTGATATTCTGTCTAGGAGATCTGTCCATTAATGTGAGTAGGATGTTAACGTCTCCTACTATTATTGTATTCCCTTCAATTTCTCCCTTTATATCTGTTGTTTTATGTATGTGGGTGCTCCTATATTGGGTGCATATATGTTGATGGGTATAATATCCTCTTCTTGTATTGATCCTTTTATCATTATATAGTGTCCTTTATCTTTCTTTATGGCCTTTGTTTTAAAGTCTACTTTGTCTGATATGAATATTGTGAGCCACTTTCTTGTCATTTCCGTTTGCATGAAATATCATTTTTCATACCATCACTTTCAATCTATATGTGTCCTTTGCCCTAAAGTTGGTCTCTTGTAGGCAGCATATTGTAGGCTCTTGTTTTTTTATCCAATCTGGCACTCTGTCTTTATTTAATTTTATATACAGCAGGTTCTTATTAGTTATCTATTTTAAACATATTAGTGTATATATGGCAATCCCAGTCTCCCAATTCATCCCACCACCCTCTGCTGCTTTCCCGCCGTGCTGTCCATTCATTTGTTCTCTACACCTGTGTCTCTATTTTTGCCCTGCAAACCGGTTCATCTGTACCATTTTTCTAGATTCCACATATATGCGTTAATATACAATATTTCTTTTTCTTTTTCTGACTTACTTCACTCTGTATGACAGTCTCAATGTCCATCCACGTCTCTACAAATGACCCAATTTTGTTCCTTTTTATGGCTGAGTAATATTCCATTGTATATATGTACAACATCCTCTTTATCCATTTGTCTGTCGATGGGCATTTAGGTTGCTTCCATGACCTGGCTATTGTAAATAGTGCTGCAATGAACATTGGGGTGCATGTGTCTTTTTGAATTATGGTTTTCTCTGGGTATATGCCCAGTAGTGGGATTGCTGGGTCATATGGTAATTGTATTTGAGGTTTTTAAGGGACCTCCATACTGTTCTCCATAGTGGCTGTATCAGTTAACATCCCCACCAATAGTGAAAGAGGGTTCTGTTATCTCCACACCCTCTCCATCATTTGTTGTTTGTAGATTTTCTGATGATGCCCATTCTAACTGGTGTGAGGTGATACCTCATTGTAGTTTTGATTTGCATTTCTCTAATAATTAGTGATGTTGAGCAGCTTTTCATGTGCTTCTTGGCCATCTGTATGTCTTCTTTGGAGAAATGTCTATTTAGGTCTTCTGCCCATTTTTGGATTGGGTTGTTTGTTTTTTTAATATTGAGCTGAATGAGTTGTTTATATATTTTGGAGATTAATCCTTTGACAGTTGCTTCATTTGCAAATATTTTCTCCCATTCTGAGGGTTGTCTTTTTGTCTTGTTTATGGTTTCCTTTGCTGTGCAAAAGCTTTGAAGTTTCATTAGGTCCCTTTTGTTTATTTTTGTTTTTACTTCCATTACTCTAGGAGGTGGATCAAAAAAGATCTTGCTGTGATTTATGTCAAAGAGTGTTCTTCCTGTGCTTTCCTCTAAGAGTTTTATAGTGTCTGGTCTTACATTTAGGTTTCTAATCCATTTTGAGTTTATTTTTGTGTATGGTGTTAGGGAGTGTTCTAATTTCACTCTTTTACATGTAGCTGTCCAGTTTTCCCAGCACCACTTATTGAAGAGACTGTCTTTTCTCCATTGTATATCTTTGCCTCCTTTGTCATAGATTAGTTGACCATAGGTGTGTGGGTTTATCTCTGGGCTTTCTATCTTGTTCCATTGATCTATGTTTCTGTTTTTGTGCCAGTACCATACTGTCTTGATTACTGTAGCTTTGTAGTATAGTCTGAAGTCAGGGAGTCTGATTCCTCCAGCTCCATTTTCTTCCCTCAAGACTGCTTTGGCTATTCGGGGTCTTTTGTGTCTCCATACAAATTTTAAGAATTTTTGTTCTAGTTCCGTAAAAAATGCCATTGGTAATTTGATAGGGATTGCATTGAATCTGTAGATTGCTTTGGGTAGTATAGTCATTTTCACAATATTGACTCTTCCAATCCAAGAACATGGTATATCTCTCCATCTGTTGGTATCATCTTTAATTTCTTTCAACAGTGTCTTATAGTTTTCTGCATACAAGTCTTTTGTCTCCGTAGGTAGGTTTATTCCTAGGTATTTTATTGTTTTTGTTGCAATGGTAAATGGGAGTGTTTCCTTAATTTCTCTTTCAGATTTTTCATCATTAGTGTATAGGAATGCAAGAGATTTCTGTGCATTAATTTTGTATCCTGCCACTTTACCAAATTCATTGATTAGCTCTAGTAGTTTTCTGGTGGCATCTTTAGGATTCTCTATGTATAGTATCATGTCATCTGCAAACAGTGACAGTTTTACTTCTTCTTTTCCAATTTGTATTCCTTTTATTTCTTTTTCTTCTCTGATTGCTGTGGCTAAAACTCCCAAAACTATGTTGAATAATAGTGGTGAGAGTGGACATCTTTGTCTTGTACCTGATCTTAGAGGAAATGCTTTCAGTTTTTCTCCATTGAGAATGATGTTTGCTGTGGGTTTGTTGTATATGGCCTTTATTATGTTGAGGTAGATTCCCTCTATGCCCACTTTCTGGAGAGTTTTTATCATAAATGGGTGTTGAATTTTGTCAAAAGCTTTTTCTGCATCTATTGAGATGATCATATGGTTTTTCTTCTTCAATTTGTTAATACGGTGTATCACATTGATTGATTTGCATATATTGAAGAATCCTTGCATCCCTGGGATAAATCCCACTTGATCATAGTGTATGATCCTTTTAATGTGTTGTTGGATTCTGTTTGCTAGTACTTTTTGAGGATTTTTGCATCTATATTCATCAGTGATATTGGTCTGTAATTTTCTTTTCTTGTAGTATCTCTGTATGGTTTTGGTATCAGGGTGATGGTGGCCTTATAGAATGAGTTTGGGAGTGTTCCTTCCTCTGCAGTATTTTGGAAGAGTTTGAGAAGGATGTGTGTTAGCTCTTCTCTAAATGTTTGATAGAATTCACCTGTGAAGCCATCTGGTCCTGGACTTTTGTTTGTTGGAAGATTTTTAATCACAGTTTCAATTTCATTACTTGTGATTGGTCTGTTCATGTTTTCTGTTTCTTCCTGATTCAGTCTTGGAAGGTTATACCTTTCTAAGAATTTGTCCATTTCTTCCAGGTTGTCCATTTTATTGGCATAGAGTTGCTTGTAGTAGTCTCTTAGGGTGCTTTGTATTTCTGCGGTGTCTGTTGTAACTTCTCCTTTTTCATTTCTAATTTTATTGATTTGAGTCCTCTCCCTCTTTTTCTTGATAAGTCTGAATAATGGTTTATCAATTTTGTTTATGTTCTCAAAGAACCAGCTTTTAGTTTTATTGATATTGTTATTGTTTTCTTTGTTTGTATTTCATTTATATCTGCTCTTATCTTTATGATTTCTTTCCTTCTGCTAACTTTGCGTTTTGTTTGTTCTTCTTTCTCTAGTTCCTTTAGGTGTAAGGTTAGATTGTTTATTTGAGATTTTTCTTGTTTCTTGAGGTACGATTGTATTGCTATAAACTTCCCTCTTAGAACTGCTTTTGCTGCATCCCATAGGTTTTGGATCGTCTTGTTTTTGTTGTCATTTGTCTCTAGGTATTTTTTGATTTCCTCTTTGATTTCTTTAGTGATCTCTGGGTTATTTAGTAACGTATTGTTTAGCCTCCATGTATTTGTGTTTTTTACGTTTTTTTCCCTGTAATTCTTTTCTAATCTCATAGCGTTGTAGTCACAAAAGATGCTTGATATGATTTCAATTTTCTTAAATTTACTGAGGCTTGATTTGTGACCCAATATGTGATCTGTATCCTGGAGAATATTCCGTGCGCACTTGAGAAGAAAGTGTAATCTGCTGTTTTTGGATGGAATGTCCTATAAATATCAATTAAATCTATCTGGTCTATTGTGTCATTTAAAGCTTGTTTCCTTATTTATTTTCATTTTGGATGATCTGTCCATTGGTTTGAGGTGTTGAAGTCCCCCACTATTATTGTGTTACTGTCGATTTCCTCTTTTATAGCTGTTAGCAGTTGCCTTATGTATTGTGGTGCCCCTCTGTTGGGTGCATATATATTTATAATTGTTATATCTTCTTCTTGGATTGATCCCTTGATCATTATGTAGTGTCCTTCCTTGTCTCTTGTAACATTCTTTATTTTAAAGTCTATTTTATCTGATATGAGTATTGCTACTCCAGCTTTCTTTTGATTTCCATTTGCATGGAATATCTTTTTCCATCACCTGTCTTTCAGTCTGTGTGTGTCCCTAGGTCTGAAGTGGCTGTGTTGTAGACAGTGTATATATGCGTCTTGTTTTTGTATCCATTCACCAAGCCTGTGTCTTTTGGTTGGAGCATTTAATCCATTCACGTTTAAGGTTAATATCGATATGTACGTTCCTATGACCATTTTCTTAATTGTTTTGGGTTTGTTTTTGTAGGTCCTTTTCTTCTCTTGTGTTTCCCACTTAGCGAAATTCCTTTAGCATTTGTTGTAGAGCTGGTTTTGTGGTGCTGAATTCTTTTACCTTTTGCTTGTCTGTAAAGATTTTGATTTCTCCATCGAATCTGAATGAGATCCTTGCCAGGTAGAGTAATCTTGATTGTAGGTTCTTCCCTTTCATCACTTTAAGTATATCATGCCACTCCCTTCTGGCTTGTAGAGTTTCTACTGAGAAATCAGCTGTTACCCTTATGGGAGTTTCCTTGTATATTATTTGTCATTTTTCCCTTGCTGCTTTCAATAATATTTCTTTGTCTTTAATTTTTGCCAATTTGATTACCATGTGTCTCGGTGTGTTTCTCCTTGGGTTTATCCTGTATGGGACTCTCTGCACTTCCTGGACTTGGATGGCTATTTCCTTTCCCATGTTAGGGAAGTTTTTGACTATAATCTCTTCAAATATTTTCTCTGGTCCTTTCTCTCTCTCTTCTCCTTCTGGGACCCCTATAATGCGAATGTTGTTGCGTTTAATGTTGTCCCAGAGGTCTCTTAGGCTGTCTTCACTTCTTTTCATTCTTTTTTCTTTATTCTGTTCTGCAGCAGTGAATTCCACCATTCTGTCTTCCAGGTCACTTATCCGTTCTTCTGCCTCAGTTATTCTGCTATTCCTAGATTCCTTCTAGTGTGGTTTTCATTTTAGTTATTGTATTGTTCATTTCTGTTTGTTTGTTCTTTAATTCTTCTAGGTCTTTGTTAATCATTTCTTGCATCTTCTCAATCTTTGCCTCCATTCTTTTTCTGAGATCCTGGATCATCTTCACTGTCATTATTCTGAATTCTTTTTCTGGAAGGTTGCCTATCTCCACTTCATTTAGTTGTTTTTCTGGGGTTTTATCTTGTTCCTTCATCTGGTACATAGCCCTCTGCCTTTTCATCTTGTCTATCTTTCTGTGAATGTGGTTTTTGTTCCACAGGCTGCAGGATTGTAGTTCTTCTTGCTTCTGCTGTCTGCCCTCTGGTGGATGAGGCTATCTAAGAGGCTTGTGCAAGTTTCCTGATGGGAGGGACTGGTGGAGGGTAGAGCTGACTGTTTCTCTGCTGGGCAGAGCTCAGTAAAACTTTATTCTGCTTGACTGCTGATGGGTGGGGCTGGGTTCCCTCCCTGTTGGTTGTTTGGCCTGAGGTAACCCAACACTGGAGCCTACCTAGGCTCTTTGGTGGCGCTAATTGCAGACTCTGGGATGGCTCATGCCAAGGAGTACTTCCCAGAACCTCCGCTGCCAGCACCCCTGTCCCCATGGTGAGCCACAGCCACCCCCCACCTCTGCAGGAGACCCTCCAACACTAGCAGGTAGGTCTGGTTCAGTCTCCCCTGGGGTCACTGCTCCTTCCCTTGGGTCCCAATGCGCACACTACTTTGTGTGTGCCCTCCAAGAGTGGAGTCTCTGTTTCCCCCAGTCCTGTCGAAGTCCTGCAATCAAATCCCGCTAGCCTTCAAAGTCTGATTCTCTAGGAATTGCTCCTCCCGTTGCCAGACCCCCAGGTTGGGAGGCCTGACGTGGGGCTCAGAACCTTCACTCCAGTTGGTGGACTTCTGTGGTACAAGTGTTCTCCAGTCTGTGAGTCACCCACCCAGCAGTTATGGGATTTGATTTTACTGTGATTTCGCCCCTCCTACCATCTCATTGTGGCTTCTCCTTTGTCTTTGGATGTGGGGTATCTTTTTTGGTGAGTTGCAGTGTCTTCCTGTCAATGAATGTCCAGCAGCTAGTTGTGATTCTGTTGTTCTCACAAGAGGGAGTGAGAGCACGTCCTTCTACTCCGCCATCTTGGTTCAGGGCCCTGTATACTCGCTTATTTAGATGATTTACTTCCCAATTGTCATTACTCATTCCTATAGATTTTTGCTTCTTTTCTATTTAGAAAAGTCCTTTCAATATTTCTCTTAGGATAAGTTTAGTATTGCTGTATTCTTTTAGTTTTTGCTTGTCTGAGTAACTCTTTATCTCTCTTTCTATCTAAGTGATAATATTGTTGGGTAGAATATCCTGGGTTGCAAATTTTTCCCTTTCAGAACTTTGAATATATCTTGCTACTCCCTTCTAGCCTGCAATGTTTCTGTAGAGGAATCAGCTGATAGCCTTATAGCGGTTCACTCGTAATTAACTCTTTGTTTTTCTCTTGCTGCCTTTGAATCCTCACTTTGTCTTTAACTTTTGCCATTTTAATTATAATATGTCTTGGTGTAGGTCTGTTTGGGTTCATCTTGTTTGGGACCCTCTGTGCTTCCTGTACCTGGATATCTCTTTCCTTCTTTAGATTTGGTTTCAGCAATAATTTCTTTAAATACATTTTTGATCCCCTTTTCTCTTTCTTGTCCTTTGGGAACCCCTATTATGCTCAGATTGGCATGCTTTATATTATCCCATAGGTCTCTTATATTGCTTTCATTTTTTTCATTTGGCTTTCTGTCTGCTGTTCTGCATGGGTGATTTCCATTATTCTATATTCCAGATCACTTATTCATTTTTCTGCCTTATTCAGTCTGCTTTTTATTACCTTTAGCTGAGCTTTCATCTCAGTAAATGAATTTTCTAATTTTTCTTGGCCTCTCTTTATAGTTTCTAGTTCCTATTTACAGTAATCTGCATTTTAATCGATATCCTTTCTTAATTCCTTCAGTATTTTCATTATCTCTTTTTTGAACCTGGTGTCTATTAGACTGAAGTGTTCTATTTTATTGTTTGTTCTTTCAGGGGAATTCACTTAATCTTTAAATTTGGAGTGGTTTCTCTGCTTCTTCATTTTACTTATATTTCTCTTACTCTATATATTTAGGAGAAAAAAAATTATCTACTGTGTTCTTGGAGGGCTATTTTTATGTGGAAGCATCCCTGTGTAGACTGTGTGTGTTTAATATTTTTGGTGCAAGGGCTGTTTTTAGTGTGGATGCCTTCCACCTCTCTCCTCCATGTGTGCTGGCCATTATCCTCCTGATAGGGGGTGTGACTTGTGTTGTGATCAGAGCCTGCACTGGCTGTTGCGCAAGAACGTCTCTTTGCTCTGTAGTTGTCACAGCCCTTTTGGGGGCAGGTCTCCTCCTTAGTTGCTGGAGTAGAAGTCTCCAGATCCATTTCTGAACTGCGGTGTGAGGTAGGCGGGATATTGGAACACTCCCACTGGGAGAGGAGCCACTGAGTATCCCTCCACCAGAGCTGTCCAGCAGGATATGAGCTCTGTGGTGTCTCGCTTTCACCCGTTGTGTGGGCTCACAAAGTTTACTGTTTTGGGCACCACCTTCAGCCCCGCCTCAACCATGGGAAGGCTGACAATCGGCCCTAATATCCCTGCATCATTTTTTCCACACAGCCACCAGCATACATTCATAGGCTCAGATCCACTGAAGTCAGCTACCAGGACCACAGTAGTCATGCACCTGGACCTGCTGTGGGAGCAATGGAGGCAGCCTAGACCCTGGCCCAGCCCAGTCTCCATGTGCACATACCCACAAAGCCCACAGCTTCTAAGGTCAGACCCATCCCAGCCAGGGAGCACCCATTGTTCACTTGGAGGTCCTGCAGGTGCTGAGTTTACAAAGCCATTGATGGTGGCATAAATCCACATATCTCACAGCCACAGGGAGAGGGCTCAGATTTCAGCCCTGCTTCCTCAGTTGCTTGGCCCCTGGTGATTAGCTCTGATTTCAGCCCTGCCTCTGCATGTGGTCAACCCACTGGCGCTTGTGCACTCTCAGAACTCGTAGAAGTGGTGCTGAGCCAGATGAGAGTGCTTGGCAAAAGAGGCTGCTGTGGCAGGCCCTGCCCTTCCTTTTGCATGCGTGTGCATTAATAATGGGGTTTCAGTGGCGGCACCATGCCCACTATGAGGATGCAAAGAGTTAGACTGCAATGCTGGGCCCTACCCCTCCCTTTGCACACTCCTTAACAATGGCGCTTAGCTTCTATGGCAGGCTCAGGCTTCTTCTGTGTACACCCCCTGGTTGCGGTGGTGCTACACTCTAGCCCCTTCAGGCTGTCTCTGCACAGCCAACCCCAGTCCTGTCCCTGGGTCTGTCCTCTAAGGCCTGAGTTTCAGCATCCAGCCCCTGCCCATACCAGTGGATGCACTGGCTTGGGAGTGCAAGGTGGTGACACGGACTGTCTGTGCAGGTCTCTCTCTGTTCTGCCTGCCACAAACCAGTTGATGTGCTCTCCTCCTAGCCTGTGAAGCTCCCTTTCTTTCCCAGCTGATCTCCACACCTGTGAGGGGGCTTCTAAGAGTGCAGGAACCTTTCCTCTTTCACAGCTCCCTCCCAGGGGTGCAGGTCCTGCTTCCTTTTTTTCCCCTTTCATCCTACCCAGTTACGTGGAGATCTTTCTTGCACTTTTAGGCATCTGAGATCTTCTGCCAGCCTTCAGTAGGTATTCTATGAGAATTGTCCCACATGTAGATGTATTTTTGATGTATTTGTGGGAGGAGGTCAGCTCCAGGCCCTTCTATCCCACCATCTTGATTGGAGCGCCCAACAGCTTATTTTCAATAGGCTGTTCCAACATTCTCAAGACTGGGCCTTTCCTGCTTTCCCCATTGCCACTGCTGACTTTTAAAACTGACCTGCCTGTTTCATTATGGACATGAGCTTTCTTGATGTGGAACAGCTGTGTAGTCCATATGCCTTCATTATCTTTACTATGTTCCTCATTCGTTTCATGATTTGTGGAAGATTAAATTATAGCCACCAAAGTTGTCTACCCCCTAATCCCCAAGAAACTGTAAATATGTTAAATTACATGGCAAAAGAGACTTTTCAGATGTAATTCATGTTAAAGACCTTAATATAGGGAGAGAATCTTGGATCATTTGGGTCCAGTATAATCACATAAGTCCTTAAAAGCAGAGAACTTTCAAAAGCTGGAGACAGAAAGGATGCAGCAGCAGCTGAAGTTAGAAAGTCTCAGGGTGTAAGAATGAATCACATGCCATTGCTGGTTTGAAGATGGAGTGGGGGCTTGGTGAGAGGAGAAATGCCTGGAGGACTGAGGTGACCTTAGGAAGCTGAGAGAGGTTCCCAGAAGACAGCCAGCAAAGGAATGGGACGTTAGCTCTGTAATTGGAAGGAACTGTATTCTGCCAACAAGCTGAATGATTCTAGAGACTTCAGAAAAGAGGCCAGGCTGGCAAACACTTGATTTCAGTCTTGTGAGAGACCCAAAGCAGAGTCCAGCCAAGCCCATCTGGACTTCTGACTGACAAGAGTTGCAAGCTAATAAATTTGTCTTGTTTTAAGTTACCAAGTTTGTGGTAACTTATTCTGGCAGAAATAGAAAACTAATGCATAATCTTTATCTGCTTTGAAGTTCCTGAAGACCAGAGCCCAAGCCTTCCATGAATTCACCTTTGGCACCTGGTGGGGAAAAGCCAGTCAATTTGACTGTGGAGGAAGGAGCAATCCCATTTCCTGAGTATAACTACAAAGTATGAAGCAATATGCCCCTCCCCCATCCAGTTCTGTCTGGTCCCAGTATCCCAGAGGATCCCAGACAGCACGGGCCACTCAACAACTCTTCACATCTGTCAGATTTCCGCAGAAGTGGACCTGGGTTTCCTCTCTTAAGCCAGCAATGATGTAAGAAAGAATGATCTGGACATGGAGTGGTTCCAGGACTAAAAGAAGCAAGACTGTTGCTTAAAACTATCCAAACAGGCAGGAAGTTTTCTAATCATTTAAGAACTGATTACATTTTTTCTTTTCATTGGTCAGGGTGTGGTACTCATTTCCTAAGCTCCACCTCATGTGGTTCAGTGGGTGAAGGGGTGATCTGTAGAGTTGGACCAAGTATGGATTAGTGTGACCAAGGACACACTAATCTGATCTCTGAGGCTATTTCAGACAATGGACTTGGCCATCCCTTTCCTCTGGCCTGGATCTCAGGCTCCATTAGAACTTACCAATCATCACCTCTCTTACCCCATCATGTAAATTAACTTTTCCTTACCTAAGGCCAGTTTGACAGTACCTAAACACAGGAAGGAGATGAAAGTTCAGACTGGACCTAGTTATGGTCTCCCTTCCACTGAGGACCAGAGCATCACCATAAGAGGAAAGCCCTGGGAGAGGGATAGAATCCAGAACTCAAAAAGACATAGTCAATCTTGCCCTGTTGTGCTGCGTGTAGTTGGAAGAATTTGTGTACGCAAAAAGGGAGAAAGAAAATGTATTTATACAGAGTGTGAAAATCCCCTACTAATTTGATTTGCCTAAGATATAGAAATATAAATGATTAATGGCTGGTTCCTTTGATGGGGACATGGTTTGAAGCCAGAGTGAAGGGAACTTTGAATATAACAGGCTTAGACATTAGAATTTTGTTTCATAGGTAATCGGGAAATCAATGTGTATAGATTGAAGAATTGACTCCTTGGGAACTTTGGGTAGAAATTGCATTTTGCTTTTGTTTGTTTCAGAGAATTGTATTTGAGTATTTTCAAACCATTCAAACTTTTGTAAAGCTTTTTATATATGCAGACCAAAAACAATTCTGAGTCTGTACAACCAAATATCCTGTATATTGGGCATTCATAGACAATCTTGATAGGATAAATTGTAGCATTCATAGTATAAATGGCAGCACTGTGTATTTCACAGGACCCTGAAGCTGACTATTAGAAATCTGGTTATCTTGGTTTTGGTGCTAACTATTCTATTAGAGAAAGGGCACAGCTTAGCTGCAGAAAGTTAGATGAAGATTAATGCAGCTAAGAATTCATCAGAGATAGGGAGAGGGATGTGACCATGGGAATAGAAGTATCCAGGAGTCCTTGGAAATTGTAGGAGGGCCAATGGATGTGTCATTACAGTGTAGGCTGGGTACAGGCTACTGCATTTGGATATGAGAAGAAAGGATGCCTTCAAAAGTGGATGGAGGACTTGGGTTGTACAAATGACTACATCAAACATGATACCACAGAATTATATTTATATTATACATTGTCTTCACATTGTAACATCCACGTTGATCATCTGTGACACAATTCTAATAACTTTGAGTATATATTTACTATAACATTTATATATATATATATGTGTATATATATATATATATGTATATAAAACCAAGAGGCACTTCCAGTAATTCTGGCCAAAAAGGAGCATCATTATATTGTCTAAGCTAAAAAATAATAAAAATAAATACAATTTATCTAATACTTTTTCTGTACAGATTCTACTTTATACAAAACATTTATCAGCCACTAACTGAGTCACAACAAATACTTGTGATAGGATGATACAAAGTATTGCTACATATATTAAGTGCAAGATACAGGTGAGAGGACAAGATTTATTTCAACTGCAAAATGATCACTTAAGTCCAACGCCTCACTCTTTTGTTTCTAAAAGTTGATAAATTCGGAAAGTTATTAACAAACATATTCAGGTTTGTTGCGAGTGATGAGAATTACATTGTTAAAAATTACCATGTACAAATGACATCCCTTACGCTGTTACTTTGGTTGGCAGTTATTTGAAAATATTGCTTTATAGGAATACTAAATTAATCCAATACTCTCTGGTTTACAAATAATACAGAGACAAATATTTGGGACATGCTAATTTGAACTTTCCAATGAAAGTTTTTGTCAGGAGGAGGTAATGACTGATCAGAACAACTGCCCCATCAGGAATCAGAACACATTTTAACACCAAAAACCAAATCAAATTAACCAAACCAGCCAAAACCTCAAACACTCTGAATTCAAATTAAAGTTCTTTCAGTTGCATATCCTAATATTATTATAGAAAGCCAGGGAGAGTCTCGTTTTCATTATTTTGCATTGAGAGTTTCAGAATGTCTATAAAAGCACCAATTTTCATTTTGTGATTCGTATGATAAAAAATCTGTAGGAAGAAAATCAGGGGGTAGTTGGATTCAGTGATATTTATTTCCAGTGCCTGTCAACTAACTGTTCTTGTTGAAACAAAAATGGTATGCGTTCTTCTGTGAGAATGTATTAGGAAATGAACTGATATTCACAAATGGAAAAAAAACCCCACCATTTAAGCAAATATAATATGGCAAAAATCCTATGCACATGTTTTACAGAGTATTAAATAGTGATTTTTTTTTTAAACTAATGAACAAATTTATACTTAAAGTCAAGCCATTGAAACACACTGACAGGTGATATATAGATATGTCAGGGTTGTTATTTAAAGATAGCAATACTATAGTACTGGATTATGCTTATACATAGCTAAAATGAAATATCTGGTATAATATGGGTTTTTGAGTCATAAAAATAATCAGTTAATTTTTAAAAGAAAAGTGAGGGAAATTCTATCAACCAACAGCTGACATACACAAAGAAAACATCTTTAAACAATTACGTTTAATTTCACATTAAACCACCTGAATAATTTGCTAGTATATAGAAAGTAGAATTACTAGAATAAAAAAAAATTCTTCCCTTAAAAAAGTATTCAAGCAGCAGTTTCCAAGCGCTAGGGGATAGTTCACATTCCAAAATGTGTAAGTGCTGATTGTAATAAAGGAAGTCAAGATTGAATATGGATCCATTAAGTCCCTTTACTCCAGAGTAACTGAGAACTAAATTGGTTTGCCACAGAAAAGATGAAGAGGTGTCCTGGGATGGTCCTTTAAGTTTTATGTAGTGTTCACTCCCAATCCACAGCTCTGCTTTTTCTCTTTTCTTTTCTTTTTTTTTTTTTTTTGCTTTTTAGTACCATGGGCTGCACAATGAAACTAGGTGTGGTGAGTTAAAACTTGAGGTGAAAGGCATCTTTCTCCTTATTATAGCAGAAGAGAATTTGTGATGATTTTTCCTTTACTAATTTTGAGTTAGAGAAGGAAAATTGGAGATAAGTCATACTTTTCTCCTGTAAGTTTGACTTTGTTTTCTTTTTGTTTTGTTTTAAAGAGGAAAGAATTCCCTGCTATAGTGTCTGTTTCACTTGAGATAGGTATTTCTACTGACACAGAAAATTTAAAGCATTTAAGCTTTAAAAACATTTTTTAAATTACTTTTCTGTTTGTGAATTTCAAATTCCAACCTACCATTTGATCAGTCTTGGCAGACGAATGTAGTGCATGGGGTTTATTGATCGGTCAGTGCTTCCTTTGTGAAAGTCAAGATTAATAAGATTTAATTTTTCTTAGTAATGAAGGTAAGTATTTGGGTTCCTAACTGTGTTAGAATTTAGTAAAATATAATCTTCATTAGTAAACCATTTATCTTAAAACAACCTAAACCATGACAAATCGCTGGATTTGTCATTCCTCTTTCTTGGGATAATTCAGACTATAATTTATACCCTAAATCTAATTAAATTATGGGGACTAAATTTATTTTTATTTCATGTACTATTGGACTCTTCATAAAATATTTTCCTCCCTGAGGCATGCAGAGAATTAGATAAATAATTAAATATAACTTTTTCCAGTTTTCTGTTACATAATAGTTCTGATTATATCAAAATGTTTAGCATCTCTATACTACGAAACATCATTTTGTGGGTTTCAATTGATTAAAAAATTTTAACAGCTTTGCTTCAAATAATCAAATTTAATATTCTTGGTAGTACTTACATATGATGATTTAATATTATTCTTTTTGAAGCATTTTTGTTTGAATTTTTTGCATGATTAAAGAATCACTTCTTGATGTAAAACAATGAGGAAATCTGTCTGAACATGAACATGTTCAGTATTTCTTATCAATAAGAAGCAGGCTTGCCTTTTCTTCTTTGCTCCACAACTCCTCAAGGAAGCAGAAATCCATGATACCAATGCCTGTCAATGTAATCAACCTTAAAAGTATGATATGGAGAAAAACTAGCTGCCTTTAGATGGGGAATTTGGATTCATAAGAGCCTAAAGCACATGTCAAAAGCCAGTTTTGTTTTCCATCTATACACCATTCCATATAGTTTATAGTCTTACCTGTACTAAAACAATCTATACCAGATCAGTATTTTTGAATCTGGATATTGGGTTCCACCAACTAAATAATGGCTTAATCTTCAGTTTTGTATCCTCAAACATATTTAGCAACAAAATGATCAATTATTTTTTGTCACTCTTGTTAACCTGCTATTAGAATGATTTTGTAGTGTGAACGTAAAGATCATAGTACCTAAAACTGGTACATTTCCCTCTGATTAGAATTGCTAAGCATAGTTTAATTCTGGGACGCTCTTCACCTAAAATGGTGAATTGGTCTCCTAATCTTAAAGTTCCATTTTGTTGGACAGATTAGAAAAATGGACTGACAGACAGTATCAGCAAGGTCATAGTTTTACTTCATAGAGAAATCACAAGAGAAATGAATGACTTAGAGCTGGTTATAAAGTATTTTGCTGCTTGATAGGAGAGAGGGCAAATGAAAGGAACTCAGTTTGGTTCCAGAGTATATAGATATTTTAGTGCTCGAATACCTGGAGTTGAGCTATTAGCAATTGAAAATTTGTTGATTTTTTCCACACCCATTAGCTGATAATTATATGGAGAATTTGATTTACTGTAGATTATGAAAGTTTACAGAACTCTGTTTTACTGGAGCCTCTGCCCATTTGAAAAGGCAGTTTATTTCCAAAATTGCATATAAACCAGGAAAAGTATTAAGTGGGAATCAGACTTAGGATGGAAGAGAAGGACAGTAAGACCCTTACTGTGGTTTTCACTATTATTTTAGAAAAACTAAATGACAGGGACAGTGGAGATCCCCATACTGATGTGGAAGCACCAAAAATACCTCCTAAAGCAGAATAAAAATGATATTTTGATTCTTTACTTCTCATTAGTTAGGAGTTGTTCATCACACAAATAGTTCACTTTTGTAAAGCAGTCGTTTCAAACTTTAGACTTTATTTACAATGATAATTTTCATATCTTTATTACTTAGAAAATAATTTATGTTTTTCCATCATTTAAACAAAAAATAGGCCTGAGTCTCATGCCTTTTGCACAGCTTTTACCTTCAAAGAATGTCATCTGGGAAAGTGACAGGGGACATCAGGACATTGCAAATCAAGAGAGGCAGGGGTGTGAGGAAATTGCAATACGTATTATACCTGTAATATGAAGTCCGCTTGACATACCATCCATTGTCTTTAGTTTTACTGAGATTGCAATGGTTAGGATTTGTTCTGGAATTCCATCAAAACGGAAGAGACATAATTTCGTGTTCTGTGTTTAGAAAGTGGATATTTTCTTAAACATAATATGAGGAAATTCCTTCACTTCTCAGATGAAGACCGATGTAGATAAATCCCTGTACAGAGCTACTGTCTTCATCTTTGACTAAGAGCAAAACCAGGTCTTATATAAATGACAAAAATAACTTATAGTTTTAAAATATGCTAAAGTGGTGTTTTCACCAAGGAAACAATATTCTCAAGGTTGGCTTAGATCGATAACCAGAAAGACATTCTATCAGCATGCTGGAAATGACATCGATGACATTCTTAGTATACCTGGTCTTTTCCTTAACAGAAAGCAACCACTAGCATCAAGGCCACCAAATTCCAACTTTTCCTACCATTAGTTTCATGGCTGTCCATACAATTCTTTTCCCTAAATGGGCTAGACATTCCTTCATTTGAAAGACCTGAGTTTATCTAATGGCACCTATAATTAGGCTCATAAAAAAATGTAGTAAATTGCAACAAATACACTGGCACCACAGGAAGCAAGCTCCGGAGTTGGAAGTGAACACAGTAATATTGCTGTCACCAAGGACGGGGGAGCCCATCACTAGCAGAAAATATCTTTTCATGTCCCTCGGCATCCTGTGGGATGTACTGGGTGTGTATGAAAGTCAAGCACTTGAAGAATCGCCATTCCTTTTCTTGAACTGACTTTAGCTTTAATACACTGGCAATTTATCTTTCTTTGAAGAAAAAAAATGATTAATCTGCCTAGACTGGTGAGCACAATTCTGGAATGAAGAGGTTCTTACTGCTTTGGCCATGATTATTTCATGTACTTGAAAACAGAACAAAACAAAAACCAGGTAGTGTGCTTAGACCTCTACTCTGGCAGCCAGGCGGGCCCCTACTTGGGGTCATGGAGTGTTGAGGAAGCCACCAATATACGGTTATGAATGTATAACTACTCTGTCGCCATTTAACTTGCTCCATACCTAGATTTTTTCTGGACTTATATTTATTTTAGAGACATATGGCATTTGGAGCAGGGGGAAAGATTAGTTCTGTTAAGTAATTAGATACCAGAGGTATGTGAGTATAAATGCTTTTTTTTCCCCCCTTCTGTTATTTACCATGGAAGGAAAATAAATTCACTGGGGAAATGTATTTGACTCACAGTAAGTTTTGCAAACATAGAGACACACAGGCAATACTAAAAAAAATGGAAAACAACTCAGTAAGTCCTAAATAATGAAGACCTGATGTTAACTCAAAAAAAAAAAATTATTCTCATTATTTAGGTAGAATCTGCATCTATTTGATCCTTTTCATATTTTCCTACTTTTTGGGAAATTTGCCTTGAAACTATGTTTATTTTGGATTGTATTATCTTTGCCTTATTTTAAAAATGCCATGGATTATTGTATAATCATTGCTTTGGAAGGGAAGAATATCCATTTATGAGAAATGAAGGCATTTTTAATGTTAACACTCTTTTCTATGATTTGAGAGGAAATAAAAAGTAGAAATCACGAGCAAGATTTACTTGAAGCTAAGGTTGTTTAGATGATGGGCCAGGATATCAAAGTATCAAAGGAAATGTTAGAAGCAAAAAGTGTTGGGAAGAAAGGGACACCAATTATAAACATTCCTCATTGTTTAAGAAAGTCTTTCGCTTGGTAGATGTGGATCCAGAAGTTACCCAAAAGTGAGCCAGAGTTGCTAGTGAAAAAACATTCTTTGCACCATCCTCATTTCATTGGCATAAAATAACTGTATCAGATTATCATTTAAATTAGAACAGGTAGATGAGTGGGTGTTCACAGACCTCCATGCAGATGACCATCCATCTCTTACTGGGCTTGGAGAGAGAGCTACAATGTATAAAAATGGTGATTAAAATAGAACTTTATAAAAATGTTTCCCTTTTCCCTTTAAAAAAAAAAAAAGAGTTGACTATCTACAGAAACAAAAACAAATCTTTATATTTACATCAAGATAACTATTCATGACAAATATAATAATATGAAATAAAATATTGAAAGTGAGTATCAACTTTTTAAATAGAGGTTTGGCTCACAGCATAAACAAGTGTAGATAAACAAACAAACCAAAAAAAAAAAAAAAAAAAACACTGTCAATGATAGGCCCAGTCTCCCCAAATCCCTCGAGTCTTCCCTGCCAAAAGAAACATGACAACGGGCCAGATTACAGCTAGAAGCCACTCCATCACACCGTGCATGCAACAGTACAACAGGGTTGTCCGTGCGACCTTTGCCACTCAAAAGCCAATCTTCACCAGTTGCCAAGAATCAGGCTTTCACTATGTCAATAGACACCAAACCCTAGGTTGAAATGTTCCCCTTCACCTCTCACTGTCTATCCCAGAGTGGGTTTCTGTTTACCTTCCTTTCTTTTTCTTTTTCTTTTTCTACTGCACATTTTGCAGCAAATTAAGACATGGGCGATCCCGTTAAAAGCCATTTCCCAGGCCTTCTCTGGCAACCTTTTAGAACTGTAACCTGATGAAAAGACCTGACTTCAGCTCCTTCTGAGGTGTTTCTGTTTAAAGAATGCCATCCCCTTCCATGGTGATTTGATTTTAGGTGAGTGACAGACAGACATACAGACAAACAGCTCCTATACATTCATTCAGCGACTAGACTAGAAAATGCCTCAGTCTTCCCGGTTTAAGGCTGGTGACAGCAAGCCTTGAAGGGATGCACAGGCCCGTGGCCCTGTCCCCCAGCCTGCCAATCCCCTCCTTCTGCAGAGGGACTTTTACTGAAGCCAAGTAGAGGCAGGCGTTTGGGATGGCTGCCTCTTAAAGACTCTCCAGAGCGAACTTCATCCTGTTTGTTCACATGTGCTGAGTCGTCTGCTGCAGCAATGCTATGACCAACTAAAACCACAAAAATCTCTCTTTACATACACACAAATGTACATACACATGAGCATCCTTCCCATCTCTCTCTCTCTCTCTCTCATACACACACACACACACACACACAATGTTGGCAGGATGTATAAGAATTCAAACAATGCTCTGGAACTTTCATCCCTCAGTACTAAGAGCAAAAGCTTCTTAGTCGTAACCTACATTTGCTACACTGCTTCCCGGCTAAAGCTGCACCATCTCCTTTGGGATTTGTTTTCCTTTAGTTTTTCCTTTATGATTTATTATATCACAGTGACCACTATATATCTTAACATGAATGTTACTAAATCGTGGAGCCAGGAATCCTGGCTTTTCGGTGTGTCTGCGTGTGTGTCTGTGAATATGTTTTACATGGATCTATGTGAGAGCTTATATACACACACACATATATACTTCTTCCTTTAAGAAAATCCTTAGAAGCTGGTGTTGTTGTTATACTGTGAAAGCTTCTCTGAGTGAGAGTTTTTTAAACCATGTACCTCACTGTAAAAATAAACACATAAAATGCAAAGAATCCCAAAATGCCATAGCCGTTTGCCCATCTTCTCATATTTCTACAGTGTTGTGTCTAAGTGTTGTGCTGGCTTGAAAAGAGTCTGTGACAAGTCACTCTGTTTGGAAACATAGCTCATTCTATCCATTGTCACTGGTTTGGCTTTGGGGTTGGGGTCTCCTCTCCTCTCGGCTTCCCCTTTTCTTCATCTTCTTCCTTGATGGCCTGGATCTGTTCTGAGGGACGCTGCTGGGGGGACTGGTCCAGGGACTGATCCGCTGTGCCCACCAACCGCTGTTCCTCCTCAATGACTTTCTTCCACATCTTGTGGTTCTGCAGAAGGTGCTGAGTTATTTGGCAGTAGACTTTTCTCCTTTTGAAAGTTGTCTTTCCTGAGAAAACACCAAATTAGACTACTTATTTGTGTGTTGAGTACATGACAGTTTTTTCCCCTTATTCATAAGGGTCAAGTACCAAATGGATACATATATCTATCAATCACTTGATGTGTATATTGTAATAATCATTTTTGAGAGTGGGGAAATAAGAGGAAGATGGCATGAACCATTAACATATCATTGAGACGTACTGTGAACGGTATGTAATATCTGGTAACGTAACTTCCAATACAAGGTTTTTGTTTGTGTCTTGGAGTTATTACTCTCACTCCATTCAGACTCTCAAGATTTTCCACCTAGATTATTGGAATAATTCCTTGTTACGTGTTCCTCTGCTTTGTCAACCAATTCAACTCACAAAAGTCTACAATATTGATTTTTTTAAAAAAGACAGTTTTGATAGTACTGTTCTGTTTCCTGTGGACTAAAAAATTAATTTCAAACTCCTCTAGCAGGGGGCTTTGACTCTAGTGGGAAAATAGAGGGTGAACAAGTAAGGACAATTACACTGAGTTGTACAAAGTCTTTAAAAGGTGGCAGAAAGAGAGGGAAATGACTTAGCTGCGAGGATGCGGCATGATGATGGTGCTTTGGACTAGGATGGGACAATGGAGACGAAGATGAGTAGATAAATGTGAGATACATTTGTGAGGTATCATCAACAGGACTTGGCAACTGATTACATGTAAGGAAAAAAGAAGGGCGGAATCAAAGACAACCCTGAGCTTTCTGATGTGAACAGCTGAGTGGCAAGATGTACTGAGAAAGGGCACATTAGATGAGCAGACTTGAGGCGTATGTTGAACATGATGTTCCCCTCATCGTCACTAAACTTTAGATAGGTTTCTTCCAGACTCTATGACCCTGATCTAAAACTTGTAATTGCAAATTCTTTCTCTGCCCCTTGGTAATGTAGATAAATCTTCTCCCAGCCTCTAGCCAGTTTGACAACCCAGGAAACATCATCCTTCTCAAGGACCTGGGAGCCAGCCCTTTGAAATGCAATTATTAAGAAAGATAGATAGGGTCCCTTTCACCGATCTCCGTGGGTAGGAAGGAGCCTAACTTCAATAAGCACCAATTAGCAAACAAAAATGGCCTAATCACATTGACCAACTCCCCTTTAAGGTCCTCAGTACTTTTTCCTTAGCTCATCCCAATGTGTAAAAACTCTCCTGCCTTTGTTTTCAATGGAGTTGAGTCCAATGTCTCTCTCCTATTGCAATAGTCTTGAAGAAAGTCTTCCTTACCATTTTTAACAAGTATGCAGTGCAATTTCTCTCTGACACATCAAAGTATGGCAACATCAGGTATTCAACCTGTGAGGGAGTAGGTAAGACTTTTCCCAAAGGACATGACACTTGAGCTGAGATGTAAATTATGAGAATTAAATATACTGGGTGAAGAAGGGGCTGGCAGCATTCTAGGTATGTGAGGGGCATGTGTACAGGCAGAAGCCATGGGGCCCTGGAGCATAACACCAATTTCTTCAATTATAAGATTCTTAACAAGGGCAATATATACATAAAATAAAATTGAAAAAAAATCTGAATTCTTTCTATAGAAATCAATAAAATATATTAATCCATTCAATTTTTAAGAGCAAACCTTTAAAATGACTTTTCTATCAAAGCTATCTCCTTGTCTATTTCTACATTGTTTTTATTGTAGTTAAGTTCAATTGAGAAATCTTCACATGTTAATATACTTTTTAACCTAATCCTTTGAGTCAGGAGAGTTACAGATGATCACTGGGTGAAGGATGGACTTGACTCAGTCATAGCACATGCTCTACTGCTCAAAGTGATTATTCCATCCAAAAGTTATACACATTCACGGTAGTGCATTCACAGGGAAGAAGCTAACAAAAGCTCAACTTTTCTCTTTTTCCTTTCAGGGCAGCCCCCATGAGAGCAGCTGTTCTCTTATTAATGCTGCTAAACATTAGCAATAAACCTCTCTGGAATTAAACTGAATAAGGTGACGTAGAAGAAAGTTTGTACCAAATAAATTTGCGTAGATTAGTCTGCAGGTGGTCTAAAACATGCCTGTATTGAGAGCCAAATTGTTCAGCACTGGAACCTTTTGAAATGAGAACAAAGATCCTTTCATTGCTCAAACTCTAAATGCAGCTTAGTACTTCATTAGAAACCTCTTAGTTTGCTGTAGGAATCTTTCAAATTTAATTATGAGGTGGGGAAAAAAGCCTTCTTTACCCAGGATACCATATTGAAATATTTTATTCTGTGTTTCCTGAGAGATCTCCAAGTTTTGCAAATTGCTGAAATTATCAGTGCATATTTAATTTACATTTTTTCTGAAATCTAAGTTTCTGGTTAAATCAAGTTAACCATCTCAGTCAATATGAATCCTGAAATTAAAATTACTAAGAGTCAATAACAATGGAGTTAAAACGAGGAGACCTGGGTTTCCTTTCTGGTTCTGCAGAATCCATCTACACCTTGGGTTGTCAAACTTCTGAGCCTCAGTTTCGACTTTTGTAAAATGAGGCAGCTCAACTGGATGATCACTGATTCCCCTTCCATTTCTAGAATTCTATTATTCCATGTGGCCAATTTTTACTAGATACTAACACTGCCCAATATTTATCATTTTCTTGGCTATAAAGGGATAGTTCAAATATAATTTTTCAAAAGCTATGGTTATCAAATCATTGTTGATGATGTTTTAAATTTTAACATAAAGGTGACCAGTTGACTTTTAGAAGCCATTAGTAAACAGAATCCACAGAATTCTCATTCCTGCTTTAGTGAGCTTGATTAAAAATGGGAAGGTCAGTAGAGTAACACATCAGAATCTCAGAGTCAGTATGGCCACCCAACCCTACAGAACAGAGACAAATCGAATATTTGGTTGTTTGTTGTATTTGCTGCTAAAGCCAATGCTGACGAGTTGAGCCTGTTAAATCTCCTAACCTAGGTTCTTCAATTCTTGATGCCTAGATTATGTATGTGTTGCTTCAATGTATTTGAGTTCAAATAGCAATCAAGTAGGGCCCACGGGAACAAAGCTTTTCCAGACACTAAGCTGACCACACTTTCCAATAACATTCAGTGGAAGAACTGTCCAGTCCTTAGTCAGACAGCAAATTACCTGGCTCTTTGAATGAAAAAAAAGTAAAAATATAAAATGCATGCATGTTTATTAAATGAGAAAATGAATAAATAATCCATGAATCCTGTCTTGGCTCCTACCTCTGAATGCCAAGATCAGCACAAAATTTTTAATAGACATCTTTTGATAAGCATCAGAGGAATAAAATAAAATTACTTTGATAATAGAATATTGAAGGAAAACAACTTTTGATTTTCCTCCCATTCTATATAAAAGTTAATATATGGGTTAGACCTTAAGCAAAAGTCTGACCTAAAGCCAAACTTGCCCCGTCTCACCAGTCTATGGTTAATAATGAGTTCTTTATCTCTGCTTATGTGAGCTTATGACAGGGCACTTATATGAGGGCAAAATAGGTTAATACACAAGGTAGAATATCTCTTTACCTAGATGGCCAAATGAACTAAGTCATGCATTTCCCTGACTGTGCTTAAAAAAAAAAAAAAAAAAGGAAAAAATGATCATAATGTCTTTCATGGCTAATATTTTTGGTAAGGGCCTTGAAAAATATCAATATTAACACTGAAATTCCTTTATGAAGGTAGATAGAAACCACATACTATACTCCCATGAACATAGGAACAGTATTTGTGCAATATCACTGTAAGGGTTATTGGTTTTCCTAATTATGCTATTAGGGCCTCCTCCATATGGCAGGAGAAACAGTGGAGAATATCTCAAGACGTGAAGAAAAATAATCTTGATTTCATAGACACTTAAGTTGAACAGATTAGAACGGCTACATGATGCACTCCAAATCAATGATGAGATGTGACCACTTCTCACTGTCACTATTGCCACTACCCTGGTCCAAAGCCACAGTCATCTCTCACTTGGATAATTTCAACAGCCTCTTAACACACTGCCCTGCTTACACCCTTGCTCTTACCTCAAACTCGAGAATATTCTCAATGCAGCAGCTGAAGCAATCCAGTTAAAACATAAGTTGAATCAACTAAGTCTTCTGCTCAAAACCTCTGATGATGGCTTCCCATCTTACTCAGAGTAAAAGCCAGACTCCATACTGTGACCTGCAGAGCCCTACCTTCTAACCCTCCATCATCTCGGTCCCCGCTCCCCACCCCCCTTCCTCTGCTTCAGCCTCCCAGCTCTCCCGATGCTCCTTGAACACGCAGCCAGTGTCCACGTCAGGACCTTTACACGGTTTGCTTTCCTCTCTCCTTGAAATGCTTTGTCCACATCTATTTCCATGGATCCCTCCTTCCCTTGCTTCTTTCAGGTTTAAAAAAAAAAAAAAAATCTCTTATTTAGACCATCCGTGGCTATCTTATCTAAGATTTTAATCTTTCTGCACAATATTTCATATCCTTATCTTTCTGCACAATATTTCATATCCTTCTTATTTTTCATTTTTATTTTTAAACTCTAGCATTTATCAGTACCTAACATATTACAGATTTACTGATTTGTCTGCTGACCCCACTGGAATATAAGTCTAAAAGGGCAAGGATTGATCGATTTTTTTTTTTGTCTGATTTGTTCATGGCTCTGTCTTTAGAACCTATAAGAATGCCTGGCACAGAGTAGGTGCTTAATAAATATTTGATGAATGAATGAGTGACTACTACCTCTTACCACTTTAGCACCTCCCCCGAAGCAAGCCAAGAAAAGCCTATGGCTGGTCTAGATAGTACCTGAGATTCCTAAATCATTCAGATACTCTGAAAAATAGGCTTTGATTACTTAATTGTCTTACTTCATAACAGAGAACATACCTCTTTATGAACATGGTATTATAATAGATTCCACAGTCTGTAATTCCCATTATCATGATATTGGGGACGGGGGAGTAGCCATAATCACTGCAGCAGGTGATATTTGGACTCAGCTATGAAATTCACGAGGAGCATCAAATTTATTGTGAACCTAAGTAAGAAAACAATCCTAGGAGAAGCACATTCGAGAGAGATTCTATAACTTACTTGGAGATTCACTATTTTTACAGGTTTCCTCTTCGTTTGGTGCTTCCTCCTCCTCCTCTGGGTCATCGGTGTCTCCTGACTCATCACTGTCTTCCACCCATTTCCCTGGCATCAGTCCTGCTGAATCATAGGAGTTGCAGAGAGGACCCACGATGTGCGAGATGAAGGATTCCTGAAGGTTGGCCAACTGAGGAGCAGAACGGTCCATGAAAGGGCTTATTGGTAACCCGAGGCTGGCCTCTTCATCACCCTAGAAATAGGAATGTAGCAGGAACAGTTAACTAGAAAGGCAAACGACAAGGAAAGTGTAAAATACAAATAAAGTCACCATTCCCTTGGCATCTAAAATTTGCAAATATGCAAGAACCCAGGCATATGTGTGAACTCTTTCTTTCCTGGACTGCTAAGAGATTTCCCCCACATTACTAAGATTCCTATCGGACTGCTTTGTTGCCATTTACCACTGCAGTAATCTTGAGGGTTTGGTTTTTGATCAAGGGGAAATACAAGAAATGGTTTAATGTCTAAGTGGATGACCTTTCTTATCACTAGTCATTGTTCCTTATATTAGAGTATAAGTTCGAATATAAATGCATCTTAAAAGGCAATGCTGGATATAAATATCCAACAAATAGATAATCTATCATGTTTTACTTTTTTTTTTTGCCTTGGCTGCCAGAAATTTTAAAGTAATTTATTCCTCAATTAATTAAAGTTGCTACCTTAACCCAGCTTTGGGTTGAATTATGTCTTCTGTGATTATATAGTTTCTGATATTCTTATTTATCTATGTTTAACAGTACTACTGTGTAAGTGTTTGTTTACTTTGAACTGATTCATTTCTGGAAAAAAAATATCAGATTGTAAACCAGAAGTTACCTAGCAACATTAATGAAGGAATTATACCAAAATATCAACAATGGTTATGCCTATGTAGTGGAATTATTATAACTGGATTTTCTCTTTCCTTTACATTTTTTCTATATTCAATATTTCAGGATTGATTATGAATTTATTCTGAGGAAAGGCAATACATTATTTTCTAGAAAGCACAAACATTTATTGTATATATAAGTCCTATCTATAATGCTCAAAAAAGTTCTTTCTAATCTTTCTTTAAAAATGTCCAGGGAAAGGTGATTTATTACTTAATACTTGCAAATAACTTTATCTTAGAGTTTTTATGCTTTACAGTTTAGTCCAATTTTTGTCATTTTTTTAATCCTCTGATTAAAATTGGCCAGTGCCTTTTCTGATGGTAGCATGAATATGAAATAGACTGATCACGCTTTTACAGCTTTTGGAAGCTTTAGGGAATTTATGAGCAGCCTCAATATGGATTAAGGGAAATAGTTAAGTTAGTTACCTGTTCATAAAATTCATTGACAATACCCTCTGTCCACTGAAGATGGAGCTCTTTAAACTTAGCTGGCCCATTGATATCAGCCAACTTTATACACATTTGACAAACCAGTAGACGATCATTTTCATTGGTCCAATCTATTCCAGCTTCATCATTCACCTGTTTGAGGGACAAAGTTAAAATGGGTTCTGACTCAATGAAAGCAAAAGTTGAACAGGAGAATAAACAACAGAATATTGATTGTCTTCCTACCATGTGGAGATTAGAATGCCAAGTAATGAGAAACATCTCAGCTGTTTCAAATAATGTTATTGGCTTGCATAAATTAACAGTAAAATAGCTCACCAAAAAAAGTACAATAACAAATGATGGATAATTATTAATTATGGAATTGAAAAGAAATGCTATTTAATATTAACATAGGTTTTAAATTACTATTAAAATAATGTGGCTACAAATAATAAGAAATTTTGAGTTAACATTTGGGCATTTATGTTTGATGTATGAAATTCTGCTTCAGGTTTTTGACCTTTGCTACTGCCAGGTAATTTCTGTTGTTAGCATTCCACAGAGATGAGAGCAAATTAAATCAAACAAAAACACAATGATTGATAGTTAGAATTCTATTATTTCTCTGCAGTGCAAAGTATAATCTATACAGACAGCACCTCAACGTATCAGGTTTCCAGGTTGGGACCAATGCCTAAATATCCGCTTCTGGTTAAACATTTCATTGCCTCTCATTTTCACATTTGACATATATGAGGTGACAGCAATGAGTTTTGTTCAACACTTTAATTCCATGACTTCTTTCAGTGTGGTCAGAAAATGAAGACTGGTACAAATCTAGTTACCTTGGCATTAAATTTGGCTACAAAGTCAAAGTGTTTCTTCAGGTCAGTGGCCAAAATTGCTTCAATGACAAGGAAACGGAAATGCTTAAATTCCACATGGTCAAGGTTAACTAAGAAGTTATATTCCGGCCGGGACATGAAAAGATTCCACGCAGCAGCTGCATGATGATTCTCCAAAACTGAACGATCATTATAGAGCACCGCCTAGGCAAAGACGAGAATGAAGAGTTCAACTTTTTAAATTAAAAAACAAAAACAAAAATAAATGAGAATATGCAAAGCTTTTGGAATCCGCTTTTATCATGGAACACAGGAATGTAATCTTGTGACAGCTAGTTATTAAGAATCACTTATTGCTGTACATTGACTGTTTACTTTTCTTGGTTAAATTTCCTTTTTTGTAAGATAAAGTTCATTTCCTTGAAACGTTATTTCATTTCCTTGAAACTTTATTTCAAATTCTTGCAATTGAAGGGCTTAGAGTTAGCTTTTATCAGATTATTATTATTATGTTGCAGGGCACAGGAATTTAACCATTAAAATATGCAAATATACTAATATTCCTAAGAAGTAACTCAGTTACTTCCCACATCTAGAATAAGAGTGACTTCCTTTTAGTTAAATACGTATAACTAATACAGAGGAATGGAATCCCAGAGAAGCCCATAATTCAAAAGATTCTTACCCCACAATCAGCCATAGGAAATATCACCCCCTGTCTACTAATTGAAAGTATATAGTAAATATCTACTTGTTTGAAATTCTCTAATAATGCTGAGGGAAGCTGCAAAGGAAAAGGAAGTTGCCTAAAAAATGCTTGGAGACTAGTGTGGTAGATTGACGATGGAGGGGGAAAAGGGTATAAGGACAAAAAAGAAAGACCAAGGACATGAAAATTGATATTTTATGAATATTAATATTAATTTATCATTGCTTGCTGATCCGTAATCATTAATCACAGTTGAGAGGCTGGGAATAGGTTGTGTCGTGAGATACCAAGTGAGGCAAGTGAAAATGCATGCATGTGTAGGAAAATTGAATGGTATATGGTGTTGGCAAAAGGATTTGCTTATCTTTAGGGAAAATATACTCTGGTGTATGAACGGCACAGTGAAAGAAATTAAAGTAAGCAGTGAGAAAAAAAATCAGGATATTTGTATTGTATACAGATTGGAAGAAAATTCTAGACTAGTCTATAAGAGAGGGTGTGGAAATGGATGAGAATGGGGAAAAAGACAAAAAGCAAACGTGACAAAAAAAAAAAGAGTACTGGACCAGATTGGCCTCTAGATCCTCTAGAAAGAAAGACAAGATCTTGGGATCTTTAGTAACATGGGTCCAGCTGATTAAATCAAGGAGAAGCTTATTAAGTTTAATTATATAGATGGAGATGCCTAAATACTTAGTGATTAATATTGGACTTAAATTTAAGTACATGCCAAGATGAACTTCTTTAAAGTTACTGTTTTTGGAGTACTATGTTCAGGTAAAAAATTTCCCTTAAGTGAATGAAATAAATTGATTTTTAATTCTTCCTAACCAATAAAAATGCCATAAGAATAGTAATTGTTATAATGAATATATCTCAAAGGAATGGGATTTATATCCAAAGGAGCGTTACGTTCTTAATAGTCTTAAATTTATATCCAAAGAAATCTTTAATTCTTAAATTAGAGAACCAAGAAAGATTTGGTTCTCTAATCTTTTCAGAAAGAAACTTTTGTATAGGTCAGATTTTCTTTGTTGGGGAAGTTCATTAACATGAATTCAAGCAGTTTTTCTTCCTAAGAAAATTGAGAAGGGATCCCCATGGGTGATAAAGTTGCATATGCACCATTGATGACTTAGAACAAACCATTACATCTTTTCAAAACGAGCATGGTCTCTAAGAATTTTATCTCAGGGCTAAATATAAACAGGCACCAAGTGAATATGAGCTAAAGTGAAAGTCAAATTTATAAAATTAATTTTCTTCAGAGAAATCTCAAAATTGAATTATTTCCCCTGATCAAAATTGAAAGATTTACCTGAGGGGCACTAGTTGCAACCAGGAAAGCATTAGTCCTTCCCGGGTGATCAAAATCATGCATGGCTGCAGCCACATACAAGGCCATCAACTCCAAGGCAGGGATATTTCCAGACAAACATCCGTATTTATCATCTGGCACACTACACATTTTTGAGAATACATATCCCATATGTCCATGTGTAAACCCACTGTCAGAATCTGAGAAGAGACAATGAAGATAATAGAACTTTTAAGAAAGTATTAAACTGATATCATTTGTCTTGATTTCCTTTTTAAAAAACCACTCTTCTGTTCCCATAATTTACAAGGGAGCACAGAGGGACTTCATACGTACCTGAATCGCTTGCTGATCCGTGATCATTAATCACAGTTGAGAGGCCGGGAATAGGTTGTGTCGTAAGATACCAAACAGCGTGTAAGACATCGGTGGCATGGATTCTGTTATGGTCTGTAACCAATGCAAAGGAACAGTCATTCATCTGTGAACGCTGGGGTCCGAGGACCAAGAGTGCCACCTACTGGATAAAGAGTTTAGTCCTCTCATTTTAATACCCCAGTGAAAGACAGCCAAATATTCTAGGACAAATACTCTGTGATTACTCTTCCATTCCTCGGTAACATCCAGAGTAACAAGAAAAACATCCAGAAATAACATTCATTACACATGCAGATGTCTGAAATGAAAAAAATCTGTCTAGAGTCCACCAGAAACCTAACGTATGTAGGAAACTCACTCTCTGAATCCACTGTGATGTTTACACTTGTTCTTATTCCCATGTTCCTGTGTAAAACTACACAGAGGACTGGAATAAAAGACCCATGATATACTTAACCTAGATCAGACCAATGGTCTATACCACCCAGTATTTCATCTCTGATAAATAGCATCCAAATATAATTTGTGAACTGAACATAGTAATTTTCTTCTGTATCAAATGTAAAACACTGTAATAAAATGAATAACACATCTTTTATATGTATACTAAATCCACAAAGCAAAAGCAAAATCAAAACCGATAATGTTCTCTGATCTAGAAATTCTAACTTGGGAATAAAGTTCTAGGAAATACCTAAAGAGAAAAAATTAAAACCTCTTTGTATAATAGCGTAGGGAGTTGAGCCATTCCGAAGAGTAAAAGCTAAAGGGGAACCAAATCTCCTAGTTATAATGTCATTACCATGGGAAGGGGGTCCTATTTCTACATGTGCAGTCCAGCTTCTAGGGAACCATGACCAAAGGCCCATTGTGCTCTTGGCTCACCTTCTTTCTCTGCGCAATTTTCCCATGTTTTTCTCTTGTTTCTCTGGCCTTTCAAAATACTTCATTGATTGGTATGCTTTATCCTAAATATGCTATCTTTACACATTTTATTCCTAATGACCAACCATGATACAATTTCCTTGTCTAATGTAATAGATTACATCTCTGAATAATACTCGACAGATGAGAAGCAAAAACAGAAGAGAACAAGCAGAACGATGGTGGGAATTTGAGAGAAACATCTGTTCCCTGGTCGGGGAAGAATGAAGAAACTATGACATCTGTGGTGTTGGTGGCACACAGGAGAACGTAGGAATATGATGCCTATGTTCCTACATTTGTGGCAACTATTAGGAGTCAGTCTTTAAGCTAAATCTTGGGTGAACACTCCAGGAACTCATTGAGGGGCTATGAGGTCTTTAGAGGATGTCTTCAGAAGAGCTTTGAGAAGCAGACCTCCTAGGCTCCCAAGGGGTCAACAGCAAAACCTGTTCACAGTCATTGCCAGAGGTGAATATGGATATTACCTAGTTTCCAAAGAACAATTTTATTCAAATTGGAGTCTCTATTTCTGTATATGGACTATCTCAAGTGATTTAAGACGATTACATTTTATGTCTATACCTGTGCCATGTACGAAGTTGATCACGGTAGAAGTTTCTCGATCTATGACAGATCTTTGCTCTGACATTTATTACCTGTGTTACTGAGGGAGTGACTTAAAACTTTAAGTCTCATTTCCTTATCTTAAAAATAGGGAGACAATAGTAGTGCCTATTTCATAGTCCAGTTGTGAGAATTACAGAAGGGAACCTATTTTAAAGTGGCTGGTATATAGTAAGCTTGCGATTGATGTAAGTATCATTCACATAAAATACATGATTGCTCTTAAAACAAGATGACAGATTAGCACAGATGACCTGTTTTCTTGCAAAATCAATGCTGGGTTTGTAAGAATAGAATTGAAGAGCTAAAATAAAAACTGTGCTAAGCCCTGGGGGAGGGAGAAGGCAGTGATGACCTGGTAGTAGAGGAAGAATATGCAGCCTGGTCAGAGAGTGTCTGGGGCTATGTTGGGAGGGAGCTTCTGGGTTAAGTTCTTTTCCCTTGTGGCAAGCTGGGAAGATTACTGCGTGGATGTAATTACCATTACCATTGCAAGTCAGGGAAACCTGCGCTTGTGCCCAGTATTACAAGAGTGGGTGGGTGTCAGTATCAGGGTGCTGGCCGAGCCTCTTTGGGGTGAGAAATAGACAATACCACATACAGGTGAATTTGTTGCTCTTGAGTTATCCTGCTTCCTGCCCTGTTCCTCACCCCGAGGTCCAGGTCCAGAAGGTTTGATAGGTAAGTTTTATAAACTTTCAATGAACAATTGAAATGATTTAGTGCTGAAAATGTACAAAGAAGAAAGCAGCCAAACACATTTTATAAGTCTAGTATCATCTTAAAAAACTTTTTTTCTTTATACATTTTTTGTTTTTTAGAGATTAGTATAATCTTGATTAAAAAACTAGGTAAAGACAGCATACAGAAAAGAAAAATTCCTCCTTTTACTTTTGAGTATAGGCTCAAAAGTACTAAATAAAACAATAGCTAACGAAGCCTAACTCCATTTAAATACATACGTATATTTATAGGTAGATAGATAGAGATATAGTTTGGCAGGTATACCTCTAAAAGAATTATGTTGTCACTATCACTTAAGCAGGATGGAAAAACCATCTGCCTTTAAGTAGTCATTAACATGTTTGTTAAACAAATATTTACTTCGCACGTACTATGGGCAAATACTGTGTCAAGTGCTGGTATCACTGTTGCTCTTGCCGTTAATTCTCTGGGGACCAGCTCGGGAGCAAAGACACCCAGGAAAGATGCTAGCTAGGTCAACACAGGGGATTGACAAGTTTCTGCAGGACATAAGAATATGCTCAGAATGCTCTTCTTTTTCTGGACCTGGAAGGCAACTGACAGGGCTAAGGAATAATATCAGAGCTCTTCTTATTTTATCATTATTATTCTCATCCTCTTCCTTCATCTCTGCATTTTGGACAAATCCCTTAATAATTCTCTCAACCACCAGGCAACCTCCCCTGCCTTTTTGACAACACATAAACATACGTGCATTCACGAACACATCACCCGCCCTATGCTTTCCCAGAGCCTGCCCATCCCCCTCTGCTGTCTTGATACACTTGTTTTCTCAGTTTTTCCTTATGCCTCAAGCAGCGGGTTGAAGCGAGCTGGTATGGAAGGCTGGGGTTGTATGTAAAACTTATAGATTTTTTAGACCTAAATTTATAGATTTTCCATTGAAAATTCTCTATGCTCCTATTCACCAAAGGGTGAGGGAATGTATTAATACTAAAGAACAGAAATGAGACTTGAATTTTTTTTTTTCTTTGGAACGTAGCTAACACTGTGATAGTTCTGCCCTTCTAGCTTGTTCCACGTCAACTCAGTATCTAGCTTTAAAACTGGTGGGCACATCACATATAGCTTAATCGAACTGAACTAAACTAAGTTGAATGAGACTATTCTCATGGCTGCCATTAAATAGTACATGGTAGTGGGATGAATTGGGAGATTGGGATTGACATATATACACTAATATGTATAAAATGGATAACTAATAAGAACCTGCTGTATAAAAAAATAAAATGTAAAAATTCAAAAAAATAAATAAATAGTACATGATTGTAGGTATTTCTGAAGCATTATCTCCACTTCTCAAACTTGACTAATGAGAATGAGAGGTGCTAGGCAGAATATATTTTAGAGATGAAAGTCTTTGTAAATAGAAAATGCTCTCTTAAGAGTAACTTTGAATCCATGAACGAATATGACCTAACAATTTATCACCTTTACTAGCCAAAAATGCCCAACTGAAAGGGATTACGAATGATATCAAACATTATTTTCTCTCTGTGTGATTGAATATAAACTATAATTTATCCTAATCTTTTTTGAACAAATATATTTTTGGTATCACATTTCTATCAGTGAGTTGTCTCTATTTATAATTTTACCCACTGCTGCTCCATGAAATTATCTATCTATTTATCTATCTATCTATCTATCTATCTATCTAATCTATCTCATTTTTAAATCTATTAATAGATTTTTCAAATTTTAGTAAGCGTTCTGGGTACAAACTTAAAAGCTTTCATACCTTCCCTCTTCTCTTGGAAACTGTTAAAGGTGTACTTGGAACTGTAATAAAAATTTAGTTTCTAATATTTTAGCTCACTATCATAGTAAAGCTAATCTAACCCCATTTTGGTTACCCTTTGGCTTTTTTCATTTAGTTGTGTGGGTTTATACAGAGATATTAGAAATATCGTTCTCTAGGAGTAGATGTTAAATTAGTAGACATACAACAAATTTTTGCACATGCTAATTTCAAATAATGATAAACAAAGCTCTTAATAAATGTCCATACTAGTCTAATTTTACAACCCTACAACATGCAAGGTATTATTATTTAAAAGTGATCATCAATTAAGTTAAAACTTTTCTCTGAGAAGATATAAATAAATTCTCTTTATGGGAGGTGTCTGGGACTTCTAACAGAACAAGTAAAGTTATTATAACAATTATTTTCACCTGGAATGAAGAACCTGATATTTCAGGAAAAATATCTGTTTACTTGTAACATATAATATGTAATAAGACAATATAAAAATGAATAATAAAACTTGGAACCTGAAAACTTCTTTTTACACTTAAATAAATACTGGTCAACTTTCTCTCTGAGTTAATGGTATACTATCTAGAGAAAAGTTAGTAGTTATATCAATTTGAACTCAATGGAACTTGGCGATAGCTGATTATATCACTAAAATATATTTGGAAATATAATATTAATTTGTAAATTTATTCTGATACTAGCTGTTCTTTAGTGTTTGCAGTGGCTTCCTTTCTTGTAAAAGCTTATTTATGCAATTCCTTAACCTTTGAGAAATCACTAACACTTAGGTCAATCCCTGGCATCCAACCAGGGTGGGCCCTGGGAATGTGGTATTAAGAAAGCAAGGCTTATCTTGAAATCCTTTCAAACTACCCCTTTTTCATATTTCTTTCCCCACTTCCATGGCCCCATCGGCCAGACTTTCCCACGGCACCCAGCGCTCTTAAGTTCCTCTCTCTACTCCCGCTGTCCTATTTTGTCTGCATTTGGTTCCATATTCTCCAACAAATCTCACTTGTTGATTTAATTCTTCATTCTCCTTTTCTATCACACAATTTGTAGATTCAATAACTCATTCCTCATTTCTATCTCCTCATTCATAACTCATTCCTATCACACAACATCAACTGTGCATTTTCATCTTAACGTACCACGTGGATGGCATTTTGAAAACCAACATCTTAATAATGGATCACTTGGTTAATGCACTACCCTACCCCTTTCTGAAAACACTTGTGTTCTAGTCTCCGTATAATTTTTATTTAACTTCAGCTCCTTGCAACTACAAACAGACATGGGATTCTAAAGTCCAAGGTATATAAAAGCAAATTTTAAACTTAAAGGTTAAAACACAATTTAAGTAACACACACTCCAGCCAATATATTGATACTATTTTGACTAGTTTTCTTTCTGTGCATTTATTTCCTAAAAGAGCTACATGATTTCGGTACATTTTTTATTGGATTTACAGACATTTTCTCCAGTTCATTTATTTTGTAGCATGTAGGACAATGCTACTTACATGTTCTGATGATAATCTGAAATGCTACATATTGAAAATTTAATATCTCTTCTGTGTTCCAATTCCTCATGATAACAAATGACAAACTTATTCTCACAATATTCAAAGTTCAGAAGTTTGAACCCTTGGTTGTGTCCTTTCCTTCGGTCTTCACATTTATCTTGATTTTTAAAATGTTCCTAGTAATTTCTCTACAACCACTTCCAGATGTCTCTCCTATTTTATTAATTAGACCATCATCCTCCTGCCCCTCTACTCCCAGCCAGGTTTATCTTATACTGAAAAACTTTAATAGTTAGTGATTTAACTCTGTGGATGCCAGAATAAAGGTTGAGAATTCACCCAGTGAGGGAGGTATATTATAAAATGAGCAATAAATTTAACAGTTAATTATTTATTTAGCACACAATTAAATTGGAGTTACTCTGGGCAAGGTACTATTATAACCCCTTTAGAATTATTACATCATTTTATCCTCATAACAATCCTATGAAGCAGCCATTATGATCCCCATTTTACAGATTAAGAAATGAGGCACATTGAGATTAAGTAAGACCCAGGGTCTCCAACAGCTGATATGTAAAGGGACCAGAATTCTAACATAAACTATTATCTCCTAATCACTATACCATGTGGCCATCCAGGGTATTTTCAATTCGTAATTCTGTGCTAGTAGCTAATAATTCAATACCCCATTACCCATAACAAATTCAATGGATTTTAAAAGTATGAATTCTTATACTTACAAGGAATTTCCCTGTAGCCAATCTCCAAAGCATGAAAATAATTCATAAATTCCCTAACTGGAATTTTAAAAGCTTCAAAGAGGCCCATGTCTTCAAAAAGTCTGTATGATACCTGTGAAAGAAAAAGACAAAGCCTTACAAAACATCCCTCAACGTGCATTAGACATAAAGAGAAAAATGGGGAAAAAAGTATACATTCCATCAACCATATTAATGTACTCCCTGTACAGACACTTACTGGCAACAATAAATAGATATTGAAGACCTCCATGTCCTAGCCCTTGTAGTCCTTGATAAGGGGTAGATAATCTATTTTTAAAGGTAGAGACATAAAACCCAAGAAACAGCCAACCAAAAAATCCAGTATACACTATAGAAACATATCAAGGTACTAAATTGCATGTGATATCAGTAATAAGAGAATAATACTTAGTAAACTGCTAATTGTATAATATATAAGTGCTAAATAAAGAATGAGAGAAAGCTTTAATTCAGACTAATCTTATAAATTAAAAAAGAAAAAGCTTTCTAGAGGATAAAGGATTCAGAGTTGTGCCTTAGTGAAGAATAAGAGGACAGAATTATGAGAGAGAAAAGGTTGCCTTGGTTGAAATACATAGAGAAGAAAGATTTGTTCTAATCCAGTATGAATAAAAATGTTTAAACTATTTTTCCTCAATTGTCTTCTTTCTCCTTTGAATACCTATTCTCCTTCCAATTACTTTCATAGCTCTGGAGACTCAAATCAAGTAAATAGCTCTGGATGTAATTGGCATATTTGATATGCAAATGAGGGAAAAGGAAAAACATGAAAAAGGCACAGAAGAAGGTAATGGGGAGAGAAACGGTTATTCACATGGCAGAATGGAGTACAGCACCATTTAAAGTGGCCTCACTTTATGTCACAAAGGCACAGTACTCGTTATAATTCAGGAGACTCTAAGAAAGAATTATTCATCCTTTTTGTTATTTGCATTCCTTCTTAAAATTCTCTTGAAATATTTCTTCTTAATCTTTGATACAATACTTCACGGTTACTTTTCTATTTTTTGTTATTGACTTTAAATCTGTTCAAATTCACTAATATCTTTAAATTAGATATTTAATGTTCATCAGTTACATATATTATGTATGTATTTGTGTACATATATACACAGGTATATATAACTAAAAAAGTGATTTATTCATTCAGCATATGTCTATTAAGTGCCTACTCTGTTTAAGACAATTTTCCATCTACAAGGCATATATATAGATGAACAAAACAAAGAAGCTTTCCTTAAAAGAGCTTATGGTCTAGCAGGGTAGGGCAGTAAACCATAGACATAATTAGTAAGGTATATACTATGACTGAAAGTGATGTTATATGAAAAGAGAAAAAGGGAAGCAGGGATGGAGGTTCGGAGTGCAAGGGAGGACATGGCAATTGCTGTTTTAAATATGGTGGTTAGAAGAGGCACATTCAGGTGACTTTGAGCACATAATTGAAGGAGATGCAGAGTGAGGTACAGGGATATCTGAGGAAAGAGTTTTTTTTTTTTTTATAAATTTATTTATTGATTTATTGATTTATGGCTGCATTGGGTCTTCGTTGTTGCGTGCGGGCTTTCTCTAGTTGTGGCGAGAGGGGGCTACTCTTCGTTGTGGTGTGCGGGCTTCTCATTGCGGTGGCTTCTCTTCTTGTGGAACACTAGGTACATGGGCTCAGTAGTTGTGGCACACAGGTTCAGTAGTTGTGGCTCACGGGCTCTAGGGCACTGGCTCAGTAGTTGTGGCACACGGGCTTAGTTGCTCCACAGCATGTGGGATCTTCCTGCACCAGGGATTGAACCCGTGTCCCCTGCATTGGCAGGCGGATTCTTAATCACTGCGCCAGCAGGGAAGTCCCAAGAAAGAGTTTTCTAAGCAGAGGAAAAAGACAGAGCAAAAGCCCCGAGGTATGTTTGCTATACTCAAGAAACAGCAAGAACGCCAACATGGCTAAAACAGAGTGAACGAGGACAGGAGTAAAATTTAAGTTAGTAACTGTAGAGCGGTACTGTGTGGGTTGCAATCTTGCTGTTTGACAGCCAGATTGATCATTATGAGGACTTTTACACTGAAGTATGGAGACTTTGAAGAGATTGGAGCAGGGAAGTGTCTTCATTTAACTTACGTTTTAAAAGGAGCACTGTGGCTGCGCATTGGGAACAGAGTGCGTATATTATACGCGCTTTTTTCACTCTGAATGGCAAGTATATTTAATTTTTCCCCTTTTTCTGTGTTACATAAAATCTCCACCTCCTCTCTTTAAAAATGTAACAGAAAGTTAAGTTTGTGGTTTCTGTCATATTTCAAGCTAGTTCTTCTTTTAGTTATTTTCTCCATACTATTGCTTTAAACTATATTTGAGTTCTTGTTTATAAATACCCAGTGGATTTAACTATGCATGTTACTTCAATAAAAATTATTTATAACAATAACAGCAGCTGCAACGGTTGACATATATATGTGTGTGTATATATATATATATGGCATTTAATATGTGTGATGCCTGCTCTAAGTAGTTTACATATATTAATTATTTCTATTAATTAATCCAAATAGCATCTTATGAAATAGATACAGTTAATTACTAACATTTGAAAGCAGAAGACACTAAGGCACAAAGAAGTTGAATGACTTGTAGAAGATCACACAGTTCACACATTATCAGACCAGAATTCAAGCAGTGTGCTCTTAACTGCTCCAAATCCTACCACCATTATTTGAAAAGCAATACTGTTAGGATTGCAAATGACTAAAGTTTCCTATTATTCTCTTAAAACATTTGAAAGATGAATTGAAAAATTAAGACAAGATATTTTAGAGTATGATTTTAAAATAGGAGAATTTTCACCAAGAAGCTGTTAAAAATCAACGGCCAATGATCCAAACTCGTGAATAAAGAAAAGTCACTGTTAACTGGGTAAATACTGGTAACCAAAAAAGGTAAATACTCTTCCAAAATCTGAATGATGTCCTTTTAAATTTGTTAAAATAAACATGATAATCATCAAAAAGGTAGGCAGTATGTTAAGGCTGAGAAATCATTTCCATTGCACATATGTCTCTTTAAAAGTCTTTTGAAGTGAGACTTTTTCTGTGTAGTCTCAGCCAAAAGGTGATTTCTTGGAATGTTGAAGTTAATTCATTTCAGCTGTCCTAAAGTCTCACTAAAGTGCAAAAAAATATGCCTTTACACAGTGAAAATTTCATGTTTTTTGTGCTTATAAACTCAAATCAAAGAAAAAAAAAACCCACAGCAAGGCAAATAAAGTTGTCTTTTCTCAAAGTTCAGTGTTTTGTATTTTGGAAAAATAAACAGTGACACAGTAAGGATCATACAGTTTTGTATTTAGTTATGAAAGATAACTGGAAAAAAAGATACAAAAATCTAATTGTTAATTATATCTAATCTTTCTATTGTCTACTTGTATTCACAACTTTTAGAAAACATTTTGTGGCAAAACTGGTTAAGTTGCACCCTCCTGCCCCACCACCCCCATTCACAGAACTCCAAGGGGGTTAGATACCTGCAATGTTATTGGGTACAGTCACTTGTGCTGTAAAACCAACTGCTATAATAACCACTTTCTACTTTCTCAGACTCTCCATTCTGAGAGTTTGAAAATATAATAAATAAATGAATTTTATGAGGGGCTGAAAAGGATTTGAAATGAAGGTGAAAAGCCTGGGCTTCCGATATACAGATATATCAAATCCTGTGTCCAATCTGACTTTAGATGAACAGTATATTTTAAGTCTTAGTTTCTTCTACTATCAACTAGAGATTTAAAGAAATACCTGCATCCAAGTTACTCTGAAGATTAAGTTGTAGAGTTGTGGGAAGTCTGTGACACATATATCAAATACAAAACAATGTGAGATTTTTCTCTCCATCCCAGGGAACACACT
This sequence comes from Balaenoptera borealis, assembly GCF_965194805.1. Classification (NCBI taxonomy): domain Eukaryota; kingdom Metazoa; phylum Chordata; class Mammalia; order Artiodactyla; family Balaenopteridae; genus Balaenoptera; species Balaenoptera borealis. Next base: position 17,846,542 of record NC_138870.1, on the reverse strand, counting down.
CTCCAGTAGAAGAGAAAGAAGACTTCCTGGCCCACTGCCACATCTTCTTGTGGCACCATTACAGGCATATTTCCAGGTAAAATCACTCCCTCAGATTTCTGGTATGCAATGAGTTTCAGAGAGTAGGATACAAAACCTCCCTGGAAAAGCCCCAAGGCGTGAGGCAGAGGTGGACCGGATAAAACAGCTACCCTTAAACATGCCCTCAAGATCAGCGAGCATAAAAGATGCTGCTCAGCATTGAGGAGAAAGAAAGAGAAGAAGAATGGGACTATTAATTTTCAAAAACATGCATGGACCTTGAGGATATTTTGCCAAGTGAAATTAAGTCAGAAAGAGAAAGCCAAATACCATAAAATGATTTTACTTATATGTGGAATATCACAGACAAACAAAATTAATGAACAAACCACAAAAAAACAAACATGTAGACATAGAGAACAGAGTAGTGATGGGAGAGGGCAAAAAGGTAAAGGGGGTCAACTACGGTGACAGATGGAAGCTACATTTTTGGTGGTGAGCACATGGTAGGATCTACCGAAGAAGAAATACAATGTGCATGTGAAACTTGTATAATATCATAAACCAATGTTACATTAATAAAAAAATGTTTTTAACAAAAAAAAGAAAGGGGTAATATCTCTTAGTCAAAGTGCAAAGGCTGCCACTCTGGTTCTCAACGTGTTCATGGTGAGAACAGAGGCCAGTAGAGGCAACAACTGCATGTTATGGAAACTCTGTAATTATTTTGAGCTTCACAAGCCATCCGTCATTTGAGCATACTTCTTCTGTAGGTAGCAAGTCATTATTTTGATACGTATCTAATTTCCCTATTGGAATGGGAGTTCCTTTAAGGCAGGGACACATTTTTCTTCTTGGAGACTAGCCTAGCACTTCATGTTTGAGGAACTGAAGAGCAAGGGAAAAGGCCCCTCTAACTTCTTCCTTCAAACCTTCACGGATCAGGAACCCTCACCCCAAAGTTCTACACTCATAATTGCTCCGTGGTCTGAAGAAAGCCTGTCTTCATTGCATGGAGTAGAAATCAGTCCAACAAGTGATTTCTTTTCCAGTGTTTTGCAGGGAAGAGTTAGTGGCTCCAGTAAATGTGGGTCCTGAATTCTCACCTAAATCTGATATTAACAAATCTGGTAGTCTTTAGTATCTTTGCTTTGATATTTCTTCAATCTGTAAGAACTCACCTAAAATATTTTAAGATAAGCTGATAAATATTATTCCATCATCCCCATTAATTAAGAGTTTTGATAGGGGCTCGATAATAGAGCAAATCCATTTTGTTTCGTTTTATTTATTGAGAACAAACATGTTCAAATTCTTAATTTTTGTATGTTTTCTTTCTCCTTCAGAGAAACAAAACGTTTCTTTATTTGGGAAACCTTGAAAGTAGTTGAGCTTAAGGAAAAAATACTTAAGGAAAGAAAAGGCTCGTTATGCAGTAATAGTTTGTATTCTGTATTTCTTGTGATACCTAAAGGTGTTTTCCATATTAAAATACAAAGAACTCTAATGTGTTTCTCACAGCACTGGAGGAAACATACTACTGCATAATATCTTATTTTTGATAAGGCGTAAGCACTATACTATTCAAAAGTTAAAAAAAATAGTCATTGGAAATAATCACAGACAATAAATTAGTGTTTATAAATTGGCAGCTTTCTTCTTGTGAGGGCTTGGGTCAGCTTTTCTTTTGCTGAATTCTATGAATTTAGATCACTTCTCTACCTTGCTTGTGTATCCCTGACCCCTCCATTTTGTCTTAGAAAATACATAATATTTTAACTGCAGAATATGATATTCTACTCACTTGAAGTTCTAATTTTTTTTTGTTATCCCACCAGCAAGGAATCTACAGAATGTTGGGTACTGAAATTTCCTTTCTCCACCTAACATTCACCACTGATGTTAAGTATGTACAGAGATTTAAACAAACAAGGAATTTTTTTTTTACATTTAAAGTCATATGTATGAATGCATTTCTTACCTGACTAAGAATACGGCCACTTTTTCTTCCTATTTTCTCCACCAAATCAAAAATTGGAAAATTCCAAGTATTTAGCTGCTCCATAATTGAGTCCAAGTTATCCATGACAAGAGGTTCAGGAGCAAGAATTGGTTTGTCCTGTAATGAAGATAAAAATATTTTAACAACGTGCAGTTTTTCTACAAAGCAATTTGCTCTTTCTGTGGTAAATTCAGTTCAACAATGGAGGTTACCTGAAATAAATGACTTTAGGGTGAATGAGTGATCTTCAAAAACAAAAAATCAAAATGAACAAAACATCGACCCCCAAGGTAAGGAGAAAAGGTCTTAATGCTGTTTCAGACCATGAATTTTACATTATTAAGTGCCTGCCTATTCCTGGTTCATACACGCTATAGAAAAATTAGATGTTTCTTTCATAAATTAACATAACTGCTTTTTAGTCTTCTGTGGAGTTCTTAAATAAAGATTCAAGTACTTCAGAACACGGAAATAGTATGCAAACTTAGCTCTATATTTTTATGTAAATTTTTCTGAGATGAGGATTCCTGGCTTATATTGAACTCTCAAAAGAAACACGAGTGGGGAGGGGGAGTAAATCACCCCTACTCTAATTGGTCCAATTTATATTACTGCTTCAAAATCAGCATTAATCCTGTAGAGTTTCAATTACTACAATTTTCAGGGATTTTAATTTAATTCACGTGATCCATGGTTTCCAAAAAACACACACCGTATATATGAGAAAACATTTTTATAACTGGTCCCAAATGAAGACATTCTTAAGAGTTTATTTACCAAAAAAATAGAAAATAAAAATAATGAGGATAAGGAGATATATAAGTTATTTTATCTGACAATCTCTTTGATTTAAAAGTGTAAATGGTAAATCAGGTAAAAGAAAAATGACAAGAGCAGCAATTGATAATCACATGACAGTCAACTAATTTCTACCATTGCTGCCTCCCCCAAACTAGCCAGACTCAAATGTATGCTTTTATCCTCTTTAAGTGGATCTTTTTAAACACACAAAATACGTCATCATTAGAAGATGTTTTAATGGGTAGCAAGTGTCAATGTAAACCTGGTTTAATTTAACAAGGAAAATAAATATTGGCTCACTTTCTAAATCAAGGAGGTACTAGAGAAGAACCAACAGAAGCCCTACGATAACTAATATATTTCATTTTGATTGCTCGATATTTATAAAATATTATTTCACTGATTGAACTAATTCATTTTCCTATGCATAGTTACCTTTTTAGATTGGATTAGGAAATATCTGCAATCAGTTGTGGAGATGAATACTTCTGTTTTTAATCACTAAATAATAGGACCGTTAAGATACCAGTAAGACTTGGATAGAGAAAAATTACGTTGATACATATAGGGAGGGCTATAATACATGTATAACCCAAGTGACATAGATCTTCAAAACTAATGATTCAGGGATCTATTTCTAAGCCAATTCCTGTCATAGAAACCAATTTCTCAAGTAAATGAATGAGTTAAGTGATGGGGGGGCTACCAGGAATATCATGGCCTCAGGAGTGTAGGTGCTGCAAGCTGATGTCTTCCTTAGAGGCTCGCTGGGGCACTCAGTCTCATCTTCGTTCTGTACAATATCACTACTATCACTGTTGTTATTGGTTTCATAATCAGAGGTAACTTGAGTGGTGTCATCTGCAATTAAAAGAGAACAGCCTATTATGAAACTTGCAAAGGAAAAAGGGGTCCTATTTAAGCAAATATTCCTAAAATGCACATGGTAGATACAGTGTTTATGGAAATACTGCTTTCATGAGCTTACACACCAGGAATGTAGGATTATAGGGTGGGAAAAAGCACACATTTTTTAAACACAGTAAAATAGATGGAGTTATGATCTGTGATTTATAGGACATTCAATAATTCCTCAATAAGAATGCTCAGATCAGTAGTTCTGACCTTTTAAAAATCCTATGACTTTCAAGTTACACTTTTTTTTAATTGAAGTATGGTTGATTTATAATGCTGTGTTCGTTCCTGGTGTACAGCAAAGTGATTTGGTTAGACGTGTAGACATATTCTTTTTCAAATTCTTTTCCATTATGGTTTATTACAGGATATTGAATATAGTTCCCTGTGCTATACAGTAGAACCTTGTTGTTTATCCATCTTATATATAGTAGTTTATATCTGCTAATCTCAAACTCCTAATTTATCCCTCCCCGCTTTGGTAACTTATGGTTCTCCCTTTGGTAACCATAAGTTTGTTTTCTATATCTGTGAGTCTGCTTCTGTTTTGTAAATGACTTCATGTGTATCATATAAAATCCTATGACTTTATAATTTCTTTTTCCTTTATCCATGCCCCAACACATTAAACCACCTAGTAGCTGACTAGAACCTTACCTCTAGAATGGGCACATGGGTGGGAGAAATTGAGTTGACACCCAAGAACAAAGTGGTCTGTAGAACATACCAGCCACAGCATGTGCTAAAGAGCATGGCAGGTGCTATTCAATTCCTAGGGATCTGTGCTTTCTTCCGTCTCTGCCCCTCTCCACGTATCTTCCACTGCCGTCAGCACTAAACTGTGCTAACCAAAGGATCAGTCAGGTAATATCAAGTGTCTGAAGAACATGCTTCTGGGGTAAAGACCTCAGGAAGCTTCTCTTAACTGAATAAAGTGCCTGAATGAAGTTTATGGAGTGCTTGCTATGTGCCAGATACTACGGAAAGCACTTTGTTTGTACTAACACATTGAATCCTCTTAACAATCCTATGAGGCAGGTTTTATTGTGTTACTATTATCCTCACTCTGCAGATAGGAAACTGAGGCACAGAAAGGCTACGTAAATTGCCCAGGAGCATACAGCTGGTAAATTCTGTCACCAGAATTGAACTCATGAAGTCTGACTTGAGTTCCTATACTCCTGATGAAGCCTAGCTTTTTTTTCTCTCCTGTTTATTGCTTTCCATGGCCTACAAAATCTTTGCCTTTCCCTAAATCACAAAGATATCTGCCTGTGTTTTTTCTCAGAAGCTTTATTGCTGTAGCTTTTACAGTTAGGTCTGTGCTCTATCTCAGAATAATGTTTCATATGGTGTGAAGTAGGGAGTGAGATTCATTTTTTTCCAGCCCTACTAGATTGGAAAATTGGATCTTTGTTGAAAGTTCAATGACTGTATAGGTGTGGGTCTAATGTGGGGCTTTCTACTCTATTCCATTTGATTCTATTTGCCAATCCTTATGCCAGCACTACACTTTCTCCATTACTGTGGTTTAAGTCTTGAAGTCAGGAGACATATATCCTCTAACTTTGTTCTCCTTCTTCAAGATTGCTTTGGATAGTCTAGGTTTGTCATATGTCCTCATGTTGCTGGTGAATAATGGCTTTTGTTATGTAGCCTATTCCAATCAGGAGTATTTTGTAGGACATTTCCAAGGACCCATCTTTCTCCCATCTTCCTCATGCAACAGCTTTCTAGGTTAGAATCAGACACAGTCTGAAAGTGTAACTGACAAGTTTCAATCCCAGAATTTGCAGAAAAATGAAGAAGCACACTCAAAGGCCATAGCTCTGCAGGAGACCAAAGGTGATAAGGAAATACTCCCCTTATTCTATCAGCCTCAATGGAGTGAGAGATGAGGGACATAGAGAAGGGAATATTCTCACTTCAGAGAGCCTACAATATCAGATAACTCTACAATATCAGATAACTCTCAGAACACAGAACTCTCTTTTTGATTTTTCCTTGCCTATGTCCCCGGACCTTTGTCCATTGCCACAGCACACCATTCTCGTGGGCAAATAATCAATATTTATTGAGTATCTGCCAAGAAATGCTGGAGCAGATAATTAAGAAACATTCTTAGGTCACTCTATTATCCTAAAGTCTAAAGTTCATGAAAGCCATTTTTTTCTGCCTTGCAAACTTTCAGCAAACTTGGTTTTGTTCGCAAGTCCCTAGGATTGCATCAATAAAAACAAAATAATAATTATTACAGTAATTATGGCAGCAAACACTAACTACTTACAGTGACCCAGATACTATAATAAGTGCTTTATGTGCTTTAGTAATTTAATTCTCACAATAATCCTGTTTGGTAGGTACCGTCTTTATCTCCATTCTACAGATGAAGGAACCGAGACACAGAGATTACAGGTGAGTCAGAAGTTGAATCAAGATATAAACCAGGCTCCAATGCCTATTTTTCTGAACCTCTCTGTAATACTGCCTCAAGGAAAAAGTATGTTTTCTTCCCTAAGTTTACAGTGATCTAAGCAGCGTCATTTCTCAGGGTGTGCAATGGAGATCTCCACAGAGTACCCTAAAATAGATGACCCTCCAATGTCCAAGATAAAATAACATTTCTGTAGAGTTCTATACATTATATAAAATGGGCTCTCATTTCAAAAATATATTCATTTGTGTATAGATGTATAGAAACATTTTGGACAGCTTTGCATCAAAATTTAACCTATGATTAACTCTAGGTAGTAGGATTATGGATGATTTTGATTTCCTTCATTGTCTTTTTAAATTTGTAATCTAAAAAATCAAAAACATAGGTTAACTTTTTGATCAGAAAAAAAAATCAAGTAAAGCAATTTCCACTTTGAGGAACAGAATCCAATAAAGAATTACCGGTTCTGCTGGGTGTCCGAATGGCTGCCCCACTTCTCTCCAGGGGCCCATCAGCAGGAGTCCCTTGGGAATATGGTCTGCCACAGCTGAGAAATAATGGAACAGCTGTAAGTAGGTCCTTTCTTTTCAGAAAATCATAGACACACACCATGTACACATACGTTTAGATATATAATGATAATCAAATATTTCTACATTCTACTTATTCATTTGATGGAAAGAAATCATTTTGTTTTATACATGGATGTTGATATGTAGGATGCTTTTTTGTGTGTGTGGGGGGAGGAGAGAGTGCTGTGTCAATACAAAGGATCAAAAACTCTGTTCAACTCTCATGCTCCTCCATGGTCTAGACCATACCTGAGGTGAAACTACTGGCAATTTTTCTTTTTTACATTATTTAGAGAATCCTGGAATAGTCTGCTACCTATTTACAGTAGTGACTTTGGAGGTGCCGATGTGTATTTGATCAAAATATATCTTTCCCAATGGAATCCCTTTGTGTCTGCTTAAGAGCCTCATTATTAGATTTATTTCTATGGGTTATGAGATTTTATGTCCAAAGAGCCCTTTAAGAATAGATTGCATACATGAAAATAGAATAATGGTAGATTAATTTTATTTTTGCCACAAAATAAAAATTATTTTTTTCAGATTGATCAGTTGCCCTGTTAAGGCTCTAAGGAAATGAATAAAGTAGACGTACATTTTGATGAAGAGTGGATGTAAAACTGACCACAAAGGTTGCTAGTTGAGAAAAACAGGCCAAGGGAGTGCCCTGTGGGTCATGGAGAAATATGAAGGTACTAGAGAAGTGGGCAGGGTTCTTTAACAGAGGAGGCTGGAGGTTGTAGGATACTTTTGCTTTCTCAACAGTTTTGACTGTTTAATAAATTACGAAGTAACCCCACGAATGGCCTGGCAAGTTTCCTCTCTCACTTATCTTATTTAGAGACTTTATGATTAGATTTTAGTTCTGTTTTTCGCTTCTGGGTTCTTTCGTTCTGCCTAATATTAGAAAGGGTCTCAGAGAGTTTTTGTTTATTTGTTATTCAGCTACAGGTTACTCACTGTAAAAGGAAAAGAGAAGAGTGATATATTATAATGTAATATATTTAATACCTCATCACCTTTTCCCCCTGAATTGTGTTTATATGTGTAGTAGAGATAAGCATTAACCGGTTTGAGCATTTTCATCCAAAGCAAATTTATTTTTCAAGCCTTGAATGTAAGCAGAAAGCATCACACACAAAATATTTCTAATTATGAAATCCTATCAGCCTGATTCAGGGACTCAAAAGAAAATGACAGAACCCAAGGAAAAAGCCCATAGTTGTAAATGATGGGCTTACATGTTCGGATGAAACTTGGTAAAAGTAGAGTTTATCAGTTTGAAGACTTTTCTTTGCAAGATAATACTTAAAAGGAACGTTTAAATGAGTAGTTCAAATAGACTACCTCTTTTGCCAAAAAACCAGCTTGTTGCATAGACATTACAGCGGCCAAGAGACTGGGATTCAACGCCAAATCCTTCAAGTTCAGCGGGGGAAACCACAATAATTAGTCATGTGTTTCTGGAGCTCTCTGTGCCTACATGGGTGGCTGCCTTGGCAATAATAAAACATGGTTTGAATTATAGATTTATAAAAGCCCAAACAAACAAAACGCACACTACTGGATTTATAAACATTACTGAACAAGTAGACAGTGAAATTCCCTTGTTTTTCTCCAAAACCTCTTTTATAAAAACCCCATTACATTCTTTCTGCTAAGAATACAAAAAAAAAATAGACTGTGGTGAGAAAAGCTAAGTGAGTGGTACATCTTTTCTGAACCTCTCTGTTCTTTTTTTAGGCGATTTATTTCTCACAAGTCTGGAGCTCACAGCGGGAGCGTCTCCCTAGAAACAAAGTGCTGGAAGCAGATGTCCTTGATGCTGGTGACTCCCCTGGGCGTCATCTGGGCTCGGGATGCACACCACAAAAAAAAAGTGTTTCTTGAGGGTGTTCCACCAAACACTAGCTCTGGGGGCAATTATTGGGTGTTAACCTAAAGAAATTGGTTCTGTGGTCAAACAGAGTCAGAAATCACCAGGTGAAACAAAACTCAAGAGGTTTTCCTTTTGCAGGACTTCTCAGAGCTTTAAATAAAGTGAGGTGTGTTGTGAATCACTAAGAGGAAACTATGACAGGCCTGTTTTACCACAGAGCATACTTTTTGGTGGGGAATAAAAGATGGGATTAACATCCCACAGAAATTATTTTATTAAAAATGCTGTTATACAGAAGGCAGCAGAATAACTTTTGGATGGTGGAATAACTTTTCACTCTGGTCCTGGCCAAACAAACAAACACAAACGATTATCCCTTTGAAACTATTTGTAAAGAGAAAGGAAGGAAAAATAAAGATTATAAAAAGAAATAATCATTTAACAGAGAATTTCTGAACAAAGGATCAGAGAATGAAATTTGTGAGGCTTAAATCTGAATTCACTGATGAAGCCTGGGTCTGTGACCCAACATTTGATATTAGAAGACTAACATGTAACTAATTTATTCAAACAGTTACCCTCATTAACCTTAGGGGGAAAAATACCATTTTATTCAAGGCACTCTCACGATTATAACTTAGTTTTAAAACACTCAACTCTTTTCTACTTAAAAAAAGATTGTAATGCTTTAAGATCAGTTATTCAAGATATAGCTATTACTGAAGAACAATAATATGTTAATCAGTAAGAGGAGGTATTTCTTTTTTAGTGACCATGTGGGCAAAATAGTCTTATCACGCTAGGCCCTTTTTTCTTATCCCCTGTAATAGACAACACTCTGTCATTCGGTTTCAATAGGACAGAGCAGCACAAGCAATTGCTTCACTGTATTCAGAGATCCATTTGGGTCCAGCCATAACGTGCCATGTGTTATCTGCATATTCTTAAAGTGTTAAAAAGGGAATTGCAAACTTAAGATAAAAAGAAGCACCTTTAAAATCAATATAAAATCCTCCCTGGAGAACAAGTAAAAAATATCCCAACAAAATATCAAATTATACCAAATGACTTGATATGAGTTTTGAATTATATGTTTTATGCATCCTCCATCAGCAAACAGACAAAATACACAACTTATTATTTTGTATCCTCTCCAAAGATTAACTGTTTGGACTATACGGACTCTCAAATTTCTGTTAATGGAAAAGCACTGAAAAATTAAGTTTCTATGCCAGCCTGTTCAACACAAATCACATTATTTGTACTTTCTTGTCAACTACTTTGGGCAACCTACATAGAGGTGCGTGGACTGGTGGTGACTGTTCCTAAGAGGAAAACCAGTATTAGTTTTATTATTAGTTAAACTCCAGCTAACGATATGAATTCCTTACCTGCTACATATAACAGGTGGAGTCAGGATCTGAGGAGAAAGGTCAGGGGCACTCTGAGTGTAAGTTACGACCCTGTGAGAACTTAGGCCTTGTTTGGCAGTTGCATCGGCAGATTCTGGAAACTGCACTGCAGAAATTTTGCTGACTGGGCTGCTGGCAGGGGTCCCATGGAGAGGTGAGGAAGAGGGTGAGGAAAGAGGTGAAATTTTCACTAGGGAACCTAAGAAAGAAAGAGAGTTATTAAGTCCTAAATAAATGTCTTTGAAAGGCAAAATTGCAACTCTTTTTTTTTTTTAACATCTTTATTGGAGTATAATTGCTTTACAATGTTGCATTAGTTTCTGCTGTATAACAAAGTGAATCAGCTATACATATACATATATCCTCATATCTCCTCCCTCTTGCGTCTCCCTCCCTCCCACCCCTCTAGGTCATCACAAAGCACCGAGCTGATCTCCCTGTGCTATACGGCTGCTTCCCACTAGCTATCTATTTTACATTTGGTAGTGTATATATGTCCATGCCACTCTCTCACTTCGCCCCAGCTTACCCTTCCCCCTCCCCATGTCCTCAAGTCCATTCTCTACGTCTGCGTCTTTATACCTGTCCTGCCCCTAGGTTCCTCAGCACCACTTGTTTCTTGTTTTCTGGCATTTTTTAGATTCCATATATATGCGTTAGCATACAGTATTTGTTTTTCTTTTTCTCACTTACTTCACTCTGAAAGACAGACTCTAGGTCCATCCACCTCACTACAAATAACTCAATTTCGTTTCTTTTTATGGCTGAGTAATATTCCACTGTATATATGTGCCACATCTTCTTTATCCATTCATCTGTCGATGGACACTAAGGTTGCTTCCATGTCCTGGCTACTATAAACAGAGCTGCAATGAACACTGTGGTACGTGACTCTTTCTGAATTATGGTTTTCTCAGGGTATACGCCCAGTAGTGAGATTGCTGGGTTATATGATAGTTCTATTTTTAGTTTTTTAAGGAAACTCCATACTGTTCTCCATAGTGGCTGTATCAATTTACATTCCCACCAACAGTGCAAGAGGCTTCCCTTTTCTCCACACCCACTCCAGCATTTATTGTTTGTAGATTTTTTGATGATGGCCTTTCTGACTGGTGAGCGGTGATACCTCATTGTAGTTTTGATTTGCATTTATCTAAAGATTAGTGATGTTGAGCATCCTTCCATGCGTTTGTTAGCAATCTGTATCTCTGGAGAAATGTCTGTTTAGGTCTTCTGCCCATTTTTGGATTGGGTTGTTTTTTTGATATTGAGCTTCATGAGCTGCTTGTAAATTTTGGAAATTAATCCTTTGTCAGTTTCTTCCTTTGCAAATATTTTCTCCCATTCTGAGGGTTGTCTTTTTGTCTTGTTTATGGCTTCCCTTGCCGTGCAAAAGCTTTTAAGTTTCAGTAGGTTCCATTTGTTTATTTTTGTTTTTATTTCCATTTCTCTAGGAGGTGGGTCAAAAAGGATCTTGCTATGATTTATGTGATAGAGTGTTCTGCCTATGTTTTCCTCTAAGAATTTTATAGTGTGTGGCCTTACATTTAGGTCTTTAATCCATTTTCAGTTTATTTTTGTGTATGGTGTTAGGGAGTGTTCTAATTTCATTCTTTTCCATGTAGCTGTCCAGGTTTCCCAGCACCACTTATTGAAGAGGCTGTCTTTCTCCACTGTATATGCTTGCCTCCTTTATCAAAGATAAGGTGACCATATGTGCATGGGTTTATCTCTGGGCTTTCTATCCTGTTCCATTGATCTATACTTCTCTTTTTGTGCCAGTACCATATTGTCTTGATTACTGTAGCTTTTTTTATAGTCTGAAGTCATGGAGCCTGATTCCTCCAGCTCCGTTTTTCTTTCTCAAGATCGCTTTGGCTATTCGGGATCTTTTGTGTTTCCATACAAATTGTGAAATTTTTTGTTCTAGTTCTGTGAAAAATGCCATTGGTAGTTTGATAGGGATTGTATTGAATCTGTAGATTGCTTTGGGTAGTATAGTCATTTTCACAATGTTGATTCTTCCAATCTAAGAACATGGTAAATCTCTCCATCTGTTTGTATCATCTTTAATTTATTTCATCAGTATCTTAGAGTTTTCTGCATACAGGTCTTTTGTCTCCTTAGGTAGGTTTATTGCTAGGTATTTTATTCTTTTTGTTGCAATGGTAAATGGGAGTGTTTCCTTAATTTCTCTTTCAGATTTTTCATCATTAGTGTATAGGAATGCAAGAGATTTCTGTGCATTAATTTTGTATCCTGCAACTTTACCAAATTCATTGATTAGCTCTAGTAGTTTTCTGGTAGTGTCATTAGGATTCTCTATGTATAGTATCATGTCATCTGCAAACAGTGACAGCTTTACTTTTTATTTTCTGATTTTCTGATTTTATTTTCTGATTTCTTTTTCTTCTCTGATTGCTGTGGCCTAAACTTCCAAAACTATGTTGAATAATAGTGGTGAGAGTGGACAACCTTGTCTTGTTCCTGATCTTAGGGGAAATGGTTTCAGATTTTCACCATTGAGAACGATGTTGGCTGTGTGTTTGTCATATATGGCCTTTATTATGTTGAGGAAAGTTCCCTCTATGCCTACTTTCTGGAGGGCTTTTATCATAAATGGGTGTTGAATTTTGTCAAATGCTTTTTCTGCATCTATTGAGATGATCATATGGTTTTTCTCCTTCAATTTGTTAACATCCTTTATCACATTGATTGATTTGTGTATATTGAAGAATCCTTGCATTCCTGGGATAAACCCCACTTGATCATAGTGTATGATCCTTTTAATTTGCTGTTGGATTTTGTTTACTAGTGTTCTTGTTGAGGATTTTTGCATCTATGTTCACCAGTGATATTGGCCTGTAGTTTTTTCTTTGTGACATCTTTGTCTGGTTTTGGTATCAGGGTGATGGTGGCCTCGTTGAATGAGTTTGGGAGCGTTCCTCCCTCTGCTATATTTTGGAAGAGTTTGAGAAGGATAGGTGTCAGCTCTTCTCTAAATGTTTGATAGAATTCGCCTGTGAAGCCATCTGGTTCTGGGCTTTTGTTTGTTGGAAGATTTTTAATCACAGTCTCAATTTCAGTACTTGTGATTGGTCTGTTTATATCTTCTATTTCTTCCTGGTTTAGTCTCGGAAGGTTGTGCTTTTCTAAGAATTTGTCCATTTCTTCCGGTTTGTACATTTTATTGGCATACAGTTGCTTGTAGTAATGTCTCATGATCATTGGTATTCCTGCAGTGTCAGTTGTTACTTCTCCTTTTTCATTTCTAATTCTGTTGATTTGAGTCTTCTCTCTTTTTTTCTTGATGAGTGTGGCTAATGGTTTATCATTTTTGTTTATCTTCTCAAAGAACCAGCTTTTAGTTTTATTGATCTTTGCTATCATTTCCTTCATTTCTTTTTCACTTATTTCTGATCTGATATTTATGATTTCTTTCCTTCTGTTAACTTTGGGGTTTTTTTGTTCTTCTTTCTCTAATTGCTTTAGGTGTAAGGTTAGGTTGTTTACTTGAGATGTTTCTTGTTTCTTGAGGTAGGAGTGTATTGCTATAAACTTCCCTCTTAGAACTGCTTTTGCTGCATCCCATAGGTTTTGGGTTGTCGTGTTTTCATTGTCATTTGTTTCTAGGTATTTTTTGATTTCCCCTTTGATTTCTTCACGGATCTCTTGGTTATTTAGTAGTGTATTGTTTAGCCTCCATGTGTTTGTATTTTGTACAGATTTTTTCCTGTAATTGATATCTAGTCTCATAGCGTTGTGGTTGGAAAAGATACTTGATACGATTTCAATTTTCTTAAATTTACCAAGGCTTGATTTGTGACCCAAGATATGATCTATCCTGGAGAATGTTCCATGAGCACTTGAGAAGAAAGTGTATTCTATTGTTTTTGGATGGAATGTCTTATAAATATCAATTAAGTCTATCTTGTTTAATGTATCATTTAAAGCTTATGTTTCCTTACTTATTTTCATTCTGGATGATCTGTCCATTGGTGAAAGTGGGGTGTTAAAGTCCCCTACTATGATTGTGTTACTGTCGATTTCCCCTTTTATGACTGTTAGTATTTGCCTTATGTATTGAGGTGCTCCTATGCTGGGTACATAAATATTTACAATCGTTACATCTTCTTCTTGGATTGATCCCTTGATCATTATGTAGTGTCGTTGTTTGTCTCTTGTAATAGTCTTTATTTTAAAGTCTATTTTGTCTGATATGAGAATTGCTACTCCAGCTTTCTTTTGATTTCCATTTGCATGGAATATCTCTTTCCATTCCCTCACCTTCAGTCTGTATGTGTCCCTAGGTCTGAAGTGGGTTTCTTGTAGACAGCATATATATGGGTCTTGTTTTTGTATCTATTCAGCCGGTCTATGTCTTCTGGTTGGAGCATTTAATCCAATTACATTTAAGGTAGTTATCCATACGTATGTTCCTATTCCCATTTTCTTAATTGTTTTGGGTTTATTATTGTAGGTCTTTTTGTTCTCTTGTGTTTTCTGCCTAGAGAAGTTCCTTTAGCATTTGTTGTAAAGCTGGTTTTGTGGTGCTGAATTCTCTTAGCTTTTGCTTGTCTGTAAAGGTTTTAATTTCTCCGTCAAATCTGAATGAGATCCTTGCTGTGTAGAGTAATCTTGGTTATAGGTTTTTCCCTTTCATCAGTTTAAATATGTCCTGTCACTCCCTTCTGGTTTGCAGAGTTTCTGCTGAAAGATCAGCTGTTAACCTTATGGAGATTCCCTTGTATGTTATTTGTTGTTTTTCCCTTGCTGCTTTTAATATTTTTTCTTTGTATTTAATTTTTGATAGTTTGATTAATATGTGTGTTTGCATGTTTCTCCTTGGATTTTTCCTGTATGGGACTCTGCACTTCCTGGACTTGATTATTTCCTTTCCCACATTAGGGAAGTTTTCAACTATAATCTTTTCAGATATTTTATCAGTCTCTTTCTTTTTCTCTTTTTCTTCTGGGACCCCTATAATTCGACTGTTGGTGCATTTAATGTTGTCCCAGAGGTCTCTGAGACTGTCCTCAATTCTTTTCATTCTTTTTCTTTATTCTGCTCTGCAATAGTTATTTCCACTATTTTATCTTCCAGGTCACTTATCTGTTATTCTGCCTCAGTTACTCTGCTGTTGATTCCTTCTAGAGGATTTTTAATTTCATTTATTGTGTTGTTCATCATTGTTTGCTCTTCAGTTCTTCTAGGTCCTTGTTAAACGTTTCTTGTATTTTCTCCATTCTATTTCCACGATTTTGGATCATCTTTACTGTCATTATTCTGAATCCTTTTTCAGGTAGACTGCCTATTTCCTCTTCATTTGTTAGGTCTGGTGGGTTTTTACTTTGCTCCTCCATCTGCTGTGTGTTTTGCTGTCTTTTCATTTTGCTTAACTTACTGTGTTTGGGGTCTCCTTTTAGCAGGCTGCATGTTCGTAATTCCCATTGTTTTTGGTGTCTGCCCCCAGTGGCTAAGGTTGGTTCAGTGGGTTGCGTAGGCTTCCTAGTGGAGCAGACTGGTGCCTGTGTTCTGTTGGATGAGGCTGGATCTTGTCTTTCTGGTGTGCCGGACCACATCTGGTGGTGTGTTTTGGGGTGTCTGTGACCTGATTATGATTTTAGACAGCCTCTCTGCTAATGAGTGGGGCTGTATTCCTGTCTTGCTAGCTGTTTGGCATAGGGTGTCCAGCACTGTAGCTTGCTGGTCGTTAAGTGGAGATCTCTGGGAGAGCTTATGCCGTTTGATATTACGTGGAGCCGGGCAGTCTCTGGTGGACCAATGTCCTGAACTCGGCTCTCCCACCTCAGAGGCACAGGTCTGACACCCAGCTGGAGCACCAAGACCCTTTCAGCCACATGCCTCAGAAGAAAAGGTAGAAAAAAAGAAAGAACAAAATAAAATAAATTTATTTTTAAAAATTTAAAAAATTATTAAAAAGAAAAAAAAAGAAAAAAAGAAAGAAAGAAAGAAAGAAAAGAGCAACCAAACCAAAAAAGAAATCCACTAATGATAACAAGTGCTAAAAACTATACTAAAAAAAAAAAGAAAGAAAAAACAAAAAAAAGAATGGACAGACAGAACCCCAGGACAAATGGTAAAAGCAAAGGTATACAGACAAAGTCACACCAAGAAGCATACACATACACACTCATAAAAAGAGAAAATGTAAATATATATATATATATATAAAATAAAAAACCGAAGAGAGCAACCAAATCAATAAACAAATCTACCATTGATAATAAGCTCTAAATACTAAACTAAGATAAACATAAAACCAGAAACAAGTTAGATGCAGAAAGCAAACCCCAAGTCTACAGTTGCTCCACTGCCTCAATTTTGGGTTGATTCGTTGTCTATTCAGGTATTCCACAGATGCAGGGTTCCTCAAGTTGCTAGTGGGGATTTAATCCACTGCTCCTGAGGCTGCTGGGAGAGATTTCCCTTTCTCTTCTTTGTTTGCACAGCTCCTGGGGTTCAGCTTTGGATTTGGCCCTGCCTCTGTGTGTAGGTCACCTGAGGGCGTCTGTTCTTCGCTCAGACAGGACGGGGTTAAAGAAGCAGCTGATTCGGGGGCTCTGGCTCACTCAGGCCGGGGGGGTGGGAGGGGTACGGAACGCAGGGCAAGCCTGCGGCAGCAGACACCAGCATGACGTTGCAACAGCGTGAGGCGCGCCCAAAATTGCAACTCTTAAGCTTCACCTTGGACTCCTTTTAACTCAGTAAGGACCAGGAGAGTACTCAGGCCACTGGGCCAACCTCCTGTGTGTGCCACCATCTGCAGACAGGATGCACAGTGGGGGCATCTCCACAGCATGAAATACGAGGAATGAATCATCATGAAAAATCAGTGGCAATGTTGGCAAGTTCAGTTAAAGCCTTGGTGTCCTGGAGTAACTTCAAGACAGAAGGATATTATTATTATTATTATTATTTTTAATTTTTAGGGCTTCCCTGGTGATGCAGTGGTTAAGAATCTGCCTGCCAATGCAGGGGACATGGGTTTGATCCCTGGCCCAGGAAGATCTCACATGCCGTGGAACAACTAAGTCCGTGCACCACAACTACTGAGCCTGAGCTCTAGAGCCCGAGAACCACAACTACTGAGCCCGCATGCCTAGAGCCCATGCTCCACAACAAAAGAAGCCACAACAGTGAGAAGCCCGTGCACCACAACGAAGAGTAGCCCCCACTCGCCGCAACTAGAGAAGCCCATCTGCATCAACGAAGACCCAACATAGCCAAAAATAAAAACAAATAAATATTTATTGGCATATAGTTGATTTACGATGCTGTGTTAATTTCAGGTGTACAGTAAAGTGAATCAGTTATATATATACATATATCCACTCTTTTTCTTTTTTTAGATTCTTTTCCCATATAGGCCATTACAGAGTATTGCGTTCCCTGTGCTAAACAGCAGGTTATTATTAATCTACTTTATGTATAGTAGTGTGTATATATCAGTCCCAATCTACCAATTTATCCCTCCCCCACTCACCCCGGTAACCATAAGTTTGTTTTCTACATCTGTGACTCTACTTCTGTTTTGTAAATAAGTTCATTTGTACCCTTTTATTTAAGATTCCACATATAAGTGATATGATATGATATTTGTCTTCTGCAGAAGGATATTATTTTCTCCTCCCATTTTTGTTTCTTCTTGGCATTCTGACCTGATGATATCAATAGTTAACAATTTCTCATGTGTTTGCCCTCTCTTGGGTTGTGAGGTTTTTAGCAGCAATAGGATCTGCCACTGTTTTCAACATTAATGTATCTGGAGCAGAGGTTTTTAGCAGGCATTGGTTACTTAAAATATGTCAAGGAAGAAGATACATTTTTGAGAGGGAACTGGCTTTAATAACCATCCACGTTTTCAGTGAAACTACTTTTTGTGCGTCAAACAGTACTTTGATCAGCATCGTTTCTGAAGGAAACATTTAAAAATGGAATATGATCCATTTCAGATCAAACAAGAGGCCTCAAGCTCAAATTATAAGTGTGGATATTTTTGCCAAACTGTGTTTACTCTTGATTGTGAAAATTTTACAAAACGCTGGCTTTGATTTCCAAGTGCTGAGGTTTGAGGACGGGATGCTGTCTTTTGAAGTTACTCTCTCCAAACACAGAGAAGGCAGCCTGCACTAAAACTGAAGAAAAGAGAGAAAACACTTCTGAACAACTACCTGCTTACTAATTTTCATGATTGCCTGGCTGAACAATCTACTGTAAAGCAAATGAAATGAAATCATTAAAAGTCATTTTCCTGTTGCTCACCACTCCAGGGAAATGTACAGCCAGAAACATTCACATCATTGAATAATATGTGTGATGGCCTGGCAGCTGGCCTACTTTGCTTCCAGTGCCCAGTTCTCGCAAAAGTTTTATTTGGGGGGCGTCCCTGGTGGCGCAGTGGTTGAGAATCTGCCTGCCAATGCAGGAGACATGGGTTCGAGCCCTGGTCTGGGAAGATCCCACATGCCGCGGAGCAACTAGGTCTGTGAGCCACAATTACTGAGCCTGCGTGTCTGGAGCCTGTGCTCCGCAACAAGAGAGGCCGCGACAGTGAGAGGCCCACGCACCGCGATGAAGAGTGGCCCCCACTTGCCGTAACTAGAGAAAAGCCCTCGCACAGAAACGAAGACCCAACACAGCCATAAATTTAAAAAAAATAGAGAAATAAATAAAAATTAAAAAAAAAAAAGTTTTGTCACACCCAGAGGTTTTCTGGTCCACTGATGGACCAGGCTTGTTGATGGACTTTTGTAATGTTTAAGTTTCTTGTTGGCACTGTTATTTCTTGTTTTGTTTGCTTTAAAAGATGAGAAATTGTACTCTTCCTTTGATTAAATGTGGAGGCCAACTACCCTTCCTAGTCCTTTTCTCAATATTTCTATTGATTTCTGATCAACAGATCAATCCCCTGCCTTATACTTAACAAATGAAACCACTTAGACTCAGGAAGATTAACCTTCCCAGGGTCACAGTGAGAGTAAATAGGAGAATATGGAGTGAGCCCAGCTATTCTTGGTAAACTGTGCTTTATGAGCCCATTATTCTATCAGAAACTGCCCAAGGAGGGAGAAAAATTCATTACCTATAAGGCTGCCTTTGTTTTGCTCTTTACAATGACATGCCTTATGGTTTTTGTTTTTATTTCTATTTCTATTGAAAAGATTTAGCTATTTTACCAAAGACACCGATGAACCTTCTCATTACATAATTTCCTGAGCCAAAAGAATATTAAGTTCATTGGATTTTTAACTCAGAGTTTCCCACCCAATCTATAATTGTGTGCAGCAAGTACACAAGTTACAGGTGTGCTGTGAAGTACTAATGGCTGTAAATTTTTTAAAAAAGAAAGATCTTATTTGGATGCTCCAGAATAAATTTAATTTTTAATATTATCTCTAACATTCTATAATTAGATTTTCTTATTATAATTTTATAAAATAAATACAATTTTTCACCAAGCTCTAAATCCCTTTCCATTTCTCCACTGCTATATAACATTATCATATTCACACATATTATTCCACATATATATGTGCTCTCATGTAAGAAAGGATGGAAAGGGCTAGTTTATTTATTTTTAAAAAATTATTTATTTATGTATGTATCTATGTCTGCACCGAGTGGCATGCGGGATCTTAGTTCCACGACCAGGGATTGAACGTGTGCCCTGTGCAGTAGAAGCACAGAGTCCTAACCATTGGACCACCAGGGAATTCCCAGGGCTAGTTTAATTTAGACTATTTATTAAATTAAGGCCGACTGAGTCTCCAGATAATCTTAGACAAGCAGCTTAACCATTAAGGAGCTGGATGCTGGTACAATGTGGTTTAAAGGACATCAAGGTATTTGCACAGAGTATCTCAATGATTTGTTCATTTAACAAATATGGATTGTGTGCCCGATTCCAGGGAGTAAAGGATGTGGTAGTGAATGAAATAAAATCCCCTGCTCTTATGGAGCTTTCAGGGGAGACAGAAACTAGAAAAAGAAGAAAAGGAGAAGGAGGAAGAAGAAGGAAAAGAGAGGAGGAGAAAGAAAAAGTGGGGGAGTTCCAAGCAATATAAAGAAAAAATAATGCAGAGGGTAGAGGACAGAGAAGGACAGAATGCACTAAGGGTAAAATCTGAACGCTTGATGAAATAAGGAAGACATTTAGACAAGTAACGGGGAAAGCATGTTCCAGAAAGAGGGACCTACCTGGGGGGTGTCAGAGGATCAGTCAGGAGGTCAATGTGACTGCAGCTTAGCAACGAGGAAGTAGAGGGGCAGGGAACGTGGTCAGAGAGGTTGCTGGCAAGGCTGTGTGGGGCGCCCAGGTCAAGGCTAGGTTTTCATTGCTGCGTCTGAGACTCCTGACAGGCATTGCTTTAGGCAATTCCTTAATTATTCTGATAACTAATTGTGAGTTTGGAGATAGTTTTCTACCACTTTTTAAGAGTAGTTGAAAGCACGTGGGAACACCATCCATTTCTGTCTTGACACAATGTATTTTCTGAAGGTAATTTATGAGAGGAGTGATTTTCTTCATTGCTAATTTTTAATAGCTGCCAGCTGATCCTCTCAGAGATGTGCAAATCACTCTTAAAACACAAATTTAAAAATCCACTGATGATTAGAGTTCCTGGAACTCATGGATTAACTAAACTTAAACAAATAAGCAGAACTTCAGACTCCAGACTTACTGCCTGGGATGAAATTTAAAATAAACCTTGTAACAGAGGAAAAGCGCTTTGCTTTTGCAGTGCTGTTAGGCTACATATTTTGAACGCTCCTAACAAGCAGGGGTCTTGGCAACACCATGAAGAGCGGGGGTATTTTTATTCTGTAGGTGAGAAGATAAAGGTATAAACATATAAATTTCTTTTTTCTCAAGCCAAACTATTTCTCACAGTGTGCCTTATCATGGTTTACTTAAAGTTTTAAAAAACAGAAAGGGTTAGGAATGCCGTA
Source organism: Balaenoptera borealis (assembly GCF_965194805.1). Lineage (NCBI taxonomy): Eukaryota > Metazoa > Chordata > Mammalia > Artiodactyla > Balaenopteridae > Balaenoptera > Balaenoptera borealis. Next base: position 17,825,529 of record NC_138870.1, on the reverse strand, counting down.
GGAAATGGCCATATATTTACATATATTAGTCTTCAAATAGATGGAAAGGTATAAGTGCAGATAATAACCAAATACTCTTTCTAGAAAGGAGAGACTGCAAATAAAATTATTTCACAGGAAGAGCATATTCTTGTAAGTCTTCAAAAACAATTATTCTCTAAGATTTTTTAAAGTGTAATCATGTCTAAAGTTAGAGAGATGAAGTTTATGACCTTTGAAGTTTCACCCAACCTTCTGTTACACACACACATCTATACATTCATACACACACACACACACACACACACACACACACACACACGTGAAGGACCTCTGATGAATACTCATGCTCTCAAACATATTTATCTTCATTTTCTATTTGAATAATTTTAAGAGACTCCAGGAAAAAGACACAGCACATGAAATACAAACTTTTGGATGGTTCAGACCACCCTAATGTGAAATACTTAAAATTAAAACATTTAAAAATTAAAAATATGACTTTAAAAAGTTCTAAAGTACCAACTCCTTTGAGTAATTGCGTGTTTAATTCCTTGCTCCTGAGAACAGGAGAAAATGTGTATCAAGACACAAGGAACGTTGGGCAATCAAAAGGAGATGATAAATAATACTGGAGGGAAATGATTTAAGTGAATCCATCTGTCTGTGTTGTAAAACTCAGTTTTAGTTGAACAAAAAAGGGACTAGTATGTCTGATAAATACATGCCTCTTTTCCACGCCCACAGGAAAATAGATAGCCCTAATATTTTTCCAAAACAAAAAAGTATCTAAAGTATAGAGATTCAAAAAAAAAAAAAAATCACAATGCCATAATTAAAGTTCTCTCTCACTTCAAATTTTCCATAGCCAAAACTCAGTCTAACTTGTAGGTGTAGAGATATCTGTAAATAGTTGTAATAGGATGATAAGAATCATAAAAATTATAGGAATCTGGAAAGGGACTACTCGCTGCAGATGTGATAAGCATGAAATTAGGGAGATTATAAAAGCAGAATGACAGAAAGGCATCTCGACACATTCAGTGACTCATAATAGAAAAGCAAGATTGAAAATGCAAATTATATTTAAATCTCCCATTTTTAGGCTTTAATCAAAGGACTCCTATGTGATTTCATCCATTTATTTTATATTAGTAACTGCATAATAATTGGTTGCGTTTCAACTGTTTAAATGAATGCTGACTGATGGAGCCAGAGGACACACTGTTTACTTGATTTGCGCAAAGAACAGATTTCATTAGTCCCGTCTGGAAACAGTTCATTTATCTTCCAGTGGTTCTGTTCTTTCAGTTTATGCTTGCATCCCCCTACCTCTTTTGCCTCCTGCTTCTTATTTTCCTCCTTAGATTCTCTGCACACTTTATTTAATTCCATTTCCTTAGATTCTGCCACATAAAGGGGCTTTTCTCAGCCCCTTCCCACAGTTTTCTTGAAAACTGGGTGGGAACCACTGTCACTTACATCACACCTACTTAGGGAATCAACCCCAACTTGCCATCTATGCAGGGAAATGAGTTTCCAAACAGAAAGGCCCATCTGATCAGGGAGAAGTATGATTGAATTTCAGCTCTCTGATTCTTGCTGGATATTTTTCTCCCTTTTGGCAGGCTTTCAGGGCTTTGTTGAGTTGAATTCAGCACGCATAGGATATAGGTTATTTTATAAACATCTAGCTCTGCCGTGACAGCAGTCTAAAGATGGCACAATGCAAAATCCCTTCCAAGGTAATCAATGATGGAGATTTTTTTATGTACTTTAAGGCTCTTGCCATTCCCGAGGCTCTCATCTCTACCATCTGCCTTGGTGGTATCTTCCGTGGACATTCTTTTCCTTTCACACTTTGCCCTTCTTGAGTGCAGGCATATGAAGTCGGGGGCAGGACACAGAATATGAAGCTGTTCCTCACATCTGTCCCATCATTTTCTCTGTTATTTCCAGTGACTATGCTAACCATAAATTTCTATCTTCTTGACTTTGCCATGTTGGTTATTTTAAGAATTTTAGTTTTATTACCTACATGAAGAAACTAAGAGACAGAAAACCAAATCCTTTCATTATCTTGTCCTCAGACAAGGAAAAGACCAAAAAATCCTAATTTTAAATTATCTTAATTTGTCATCCTCAATTTTTTTTCTAGTAAGTCTTTAGGACAAAAGAAAGAATCCTGGACTAATTGTGTGGCCTTGGGCAAGTTACTCAATATTTCTGTGCCTCAGTTTCCTTATCTGAGCCTGTCTTCTGAGCTATACAAGAATGTAGAACACAAATTCATACTTCATCTCTCGGGTTACATATTATTATTGTCTAATATTTTAATTCTTTCCATTAAGAATCTTTTAAAAATACCCACGGATCTGGAAATACTATTATTTACATATATAATGTTTGTCTGGATGGAATCATGGTTTTCAAATTTATGTGTTCACCATTTTTATTAGATCTCAGACTTTTTCTCGGCAATTACTTTTTTTTCTAGAATACATCCATCATACATCCCTTTAGTTAAGATCTGGTAGGTGGTAAGGTTTTGACTTACCTGAAGGTATCTTTAACTCATTCTTAGTCTTCTGAGATAGATTTTCCCCACACACAATTTTAGGTTGACTATTATATTCTCTCAGAACTTTGAAGAAAATATCTTCCTGTGTTCTGATACCCTTTATTTGTGACAGTTCAGCTCTCAGACTAACTAAAAGGTAATGTATCTTTTCTCTGGCTAACTTTAAGATTTTTTTTCGTCTTTGGTGTTCTGTAGTTTCACTGTTTTTTGTCTATGTGTGAATTTTTTTTACTCTTTCCTATCCCTCTGCTCAAATAGTTTATGTTCCCTATCCTCTACTAAAGCTATGATCATGTATCTTACACTTTCTAATTCCTTCTCCTATATCTCTTAAAGTCTTTTACATTTTCCAATTTCTCATCTATGTTTCATTCCATGGAATTTCTTCACATTCTCTGCCTTCCAGTTTACTAATTCTCCCTTCAGTAGTCTTTTATGCCATTTAACCTATCATATATCCCTGATTACACTTCCGAAAGACATTTAGCTGCCCTACAATTATGTCTTCTCTCATTGCTATTTTTTATGACCTCATGTTTTTCTTTAAACATTTGAGTATTTTTGTAGCACTTAAATATCTCAACCCTTTTAGAGATCTGTACAGGTTTTTTTTTTTTTTTTCTGTTTTCTCTGACTCGTGGTGCTTTCTTGCATGTTTACAGTGATCTTGGTTGTAAGCTCCAATTTGTTTGAACTTGATACATTGGGGTTGCATGGCCCTTAACTGGTGATGCTCTCCTCCAAAAATTATCTGTACATATTTTTGAAAGGGAGCCAAGGGGTTCTTCTGAACTAGAACCACTTTAGTGCCCCTTTAAAAGTCTCAGGTTTAATATGGAATGCTCAAATTCAGTTCCTCCACCTTGCTGGGGTCCCAAATGAGTTTCTGCATTCCTGAGCTCATCTGCATTTGCCCTCAGTGCAATCCCAGTTTAACTATTTGCCCACATTGTCCTGTTCCTGACCCTAGTGAAAGCTCAATTCTAATCCTCAGGTCATGAATGACTTGTAAGTTACCAAAAAAGTAATGAACATTTCTAAAGAGCAGAGAGGACCAGATTAATTTTTGGAAAATCAGATTACCTTTCCTGGTTTCTTTCAGTAATGCAATGCCAATAAAATGGTACTTTGTGGAGGAAGTGTCTTCCTCCACTCAACAGTAGAGATTTAAGCCAAGTCAGTGCTTAAATGGTTTCAAGGAATAGTTACCAGTATAAAGTGGGTGATCAAAGGGGAAAGAAAGTACTAAATTTTCTTTTCTAGACGTATGAAACAACAACAGAAGTCCTTCCTTAAGTTAGTCCTTCCTTTTAAAATTAAGTTTATATTTCAAGGTGGTCTCTTGACATATTAGTGAAATGTGAGTACTGGTTCTCTAACCCTCACAGAAACACTGCCATTTCAGGACTTCTGCTTCTGGCTATGATGCAGTAGTTTGTAGTAAATCCATGCTTCTTTGAGAACAAATAGAAAAGTTGAGTGAAAAATTTAAAAAGCGATCAAGGGAAGGCAAACCAATTCTGAGAGACTAGGTTTCCAAATAGAAGAGACCCTCAGAAGAGTGAGCCAAAACGCTGCAAACTGTTCTTCCATTCAGAGCGTTATTTACTGACCATTGGCATGGAATAAAAGGTTAAGAATCCAGGCAGAGGGATGCAGTTGTTAGGAAGGCAAGCCAACAGAGCTTTTAGTAACGTCATGAGGCTGATGACACAAACACTGGAGTTTGGGGCTGCCATGGCAGCCAGAACTTGAATGTCTAACAGCCCAGTGGGAAGAGGGCAGCTTCCCCCTTGAGCCATTTGGTGAATTCTTGAGCTGCTTGAAGATTAAGAAGCTAAGCAGGGAGCTACTGAAAATCTCAGTCGAGTTTTCTGCAACACCGAGAGGTGAAAACTTGGACTTAGAACATTCCAAGAAGGAGAGGTCAGAGTAGATACCCCCAGACTCTCAACTGGGATTCAAGGAGGGGGCCAATTTGGAGATGGACTCTGACAAAAACTGTATTTCAGTTTTGAGTCAGCAGAGATTCTGATTAAATGAGGTAATCTTCCCTCCAACTCATTTTACTTTCCTACCTGAAACTTCATTGATACCTAAACTCCTTACCACAGCTCCTGGGTCCCGTATGGCCTCTGTCCACAGATCTGCTTTCATCTCCCATTCTGCATTCAGGGCTCTCCCTTTCTTCTTGTTAGCTTTGCCAGCCATTTAGAATCTTAAGTTGCTGAGGCTTTCCCTCACCAAGTTGGGTCTTTATAGCTCTTTTGTTATTTGAAAGTTTTCCCTCACTTCCTTATCATAGCCTTTAACACACTACGTATATAGTAATAGCTGCCCATCTGTTTATAGTCCCCACTAGAATGTAAGTGAGAATTCTGCGAGAGGAGGAACAGGGTCTGTTTAGTTACTGCCACTTTCCTCAAATTAGTTCAATGTCGGAGATAGTGAACACTCCACACGTACTTATTAAGCGATGCTTGAGGGAAGGGAGACACTAATGCTTAGAAGCACAAAGCGTGCACTGACACCATCGTGGAAAACCCCGTGCAGATCCTAGATGGGAGAGATCACATCAAATTTCGTTCTGCACCTGTTTGAAAGAGAAGGAAAACCTCCTACCCACGGTACTCTTGAGTCTTTTGGCTGCTTACGTGTGAGCTTTTTCAAAGGGCTTGCAAAAGTCCTGAATTGTATTTTCTCCAAATTTAAATACCACTCTTTTTCTGTATTTCTATGTTTGGTGGGGAGGTGAGTGACACAGAGTAAGAATTTCTTTGAAAAATTATAATACGTATAGTAAATGAAGCCTTTCCTAGAACTTATAAATACCATACTTCTGGAAAATAATTTTCTTTTTTAACAGACATTAAAAATAAAATTGAAATTTGTTAAGTACTTCATTAGCTTTTATATTATAAGATGATGCTTCCAGAGATTATCCTCGACAGTGACACTGATTTCCTACTCATTCAATAAGTTCAAGATAGGATATTTGGTACAGCTACCTTAAAAGAATCTGTATCATCATATAAAGTGGAAATTTAAGTAACTATAGTTGGCTATTGAGGCTTTTGCTTTTTAGAAGAGTCAAACCAAGCACACCTGAGTGTTTCAACACTTGAAGCTTCGTTCATTCCACGACTGCACACTCAATGAGTATGAGCTCTTTCTCCAATAAGTTACTTACCTGGTCGATTTTGCTTTTTAGCCTTTACGTGGTTAGAGGCAGCAACAGCATAGGATGAAGTGAAGGATCTGCTTTTGGTGAGAGTCATCATCACTGAGTTTTTCCAAGAATCTGGATTAATAGCACTATAAAGACAGGGTATAAAGAAAAATGAAGAAATTATTCATCAATTATTGGGGCGGACCTTACCAGAACCAACCATCATTTCCATAGTAGACTTTCCAATCTGAGTCGTGGTCCAGGTTCAGGGACAGAACCACTTTACTTCCAAATGACAAACAAGGTTATCTAAATTCAACCTCTGCTGCAGGGATACAGTACACACCCTTTAAGGATTCTGGGTTAACAAAAGACAAAAGATAGCTTTACTGTTTATCCAATTACTAGGTATCAATCACCTTCTCTTTCTACTTCTACAATCATGTTCCTCACAGATTTTCTAAAAACACGGCAAGTCAACTAGTTAAGATGCAGGTGAACTTACATTAAATATGAATGGCATGATGCTTCCTTCTATACCCTTTTTAATTTATTATTCTTGGTGTAACTAAATTAAAAAATCAAGTGCTTATAAGATCATTCAAAGATAATACTCTTTGCAGTGTTGTGAAGGAGAAGGTTAGTACGAGGTCTTTTAACCTATCATTTCTTTTACTGATGATTTCCCTGGAAAGAAGGGGAAAGAAAGGGATGATGAGCCAAATCCCCTAGTAGACACTAATGACAGACCTGCTACTAAACATACTGATGCTATTTACTAGGAGAAAGGTAATGACAGTGAGTCTTCACCTAGGGAATGCTCTTAGCCGGATATCCTTGGTCTGTCTAGGTTATTATTGTAAACAAATCTGGAATCAATAAATCTCTGGAAGGTTGGGATGGAGAACATTACAAAACGCCATGTAATTAATGGGATATACATTTTGGAGCTGTTCCAAACCAAAATTTATCTGCAGGCATTGCTCAAAACCTTACATGCTGAATCTGAAACAGAATCCATTGTAATTTGAGAGACAAAAGAATTTGGGAAGTCAGGTGGGCAATCTTGGACCGCTGCAAAGGAAAAGTGTTTGGTTTGTGTTTGGCTGACACCTGTGTGCTTTCAAGCATTAGTAAATTTGGTACTGGGTAAAATCCATCATTTGCATGAGGATAATTGGACCATTTGACCTTTGGCCAATCTTAGATTGGCACTATAAGCGGATGTACCTGGTCTCTCTGGGTGACTTGTAAATAAACCTGAAATGGATGGAATTAAAGGGTCATGAATGGGTGGAGATTGTCACGTAAGCTGTATAATTAATGAGGTATAATTTGGAGGTGTTCTATAACCAAAATGGCATCCTCTGTGCAAGCATCATTATGTGTGCATTGCTTACAATCGTGCATATTAAGTCCAAACCAGAACACATGCTAACGTGGAGTAAAAGGACTTTTAGGCTGTTGTACTACCAGTTTGAGACCTCTCAAAGGGAAGGATGCTGAGCATTTGTTGGCTACTTCCTCTATCCCTTTATTATTAGTAAGTTTAGCAATGGGAGAGATCTGTAATTTGTGTTGAGTCTGATTTGACATTCTGCCACTTGTTACCTCATTTCTTCTCTTTCTTTTTCTTTTTTCAGAGAGATTTTTCTTCAACTGTAGACCCAGGTATTTTAAAACTTCATCTTTTCTCCTTATTTTAAATAGCATTTGAAATTGTGGAATGAACTCCAGCAATTATCAAATACAATTAAGGAAAGCCTACAAAATAATATTTGTTTCATATCCTTCTTAGAAATCTCATCCTAGGCACTTCACAAATGCCTGGAATTTTGAAACAATAAAATCAAAGAAAACTTTGAATCTGAGATAGATAAGTACACCAATTATTTCCTTCTACCACTATTCTTTCAACTCCTTTTGCTGGATTGATTGACTTATAAGACTTAAAAAAAAGAAAACTTATTGTGAAGAAATTTTATGTAATGTATATGTGGCCTAGATGTTTTCTTAGCACATTGTACAATAAATGGGTTGTGACTTTTCTATGTAGACTTTTAAAAGATAAGACCTTAACATTAACTGAATTTATTTTTTAATATCTTAAAAAAGTTATATTATGAAAGCTAACTCAAAAATTGCCTGCTACTGTTTTATATTTCTTTAATAAAAACATTTAAAATATGCTCATTTTGAGAAGTTTCATAAAGTGCAATAATGGAGCATCTTTAATGTATGGGAAGTTAATGAACTTCAAGATAAATAAAATTCCAGCTATATATCCTTTCTTAATATAATAAATATTAATTTATTAAACAGATATTATTGATAAAATAACAAATCAATATATGTATAGGTGTGTATATGTGTGTGTGTATATATACACACACACACACACACACACACACGCATACACACTGTAATTTACAGGCACTTTCAAATTCATTGCTTTGTGTGATCCTTGCAATAGTTTTCAGCTGCCTATTGAACTTCACCGTCTTGATTCCTGTTTAAATCTCATGAATATGGAATGATTTGAATTCCAGAGAGGAAAATAGCTTGGGGAAAACTTTACTTGGTCTTCCCACACTAACACAGCAGGGGAAAACTATCTGTGCATCTGTTGTAGAAGATCTCAACCCTCCTCCACAAAAGTGGATTTTATAACCTTAGTTCTATCTATAAAAACTTCATCCTAGGTCCTAAAAGTCTTACCAGGTCCTAACAGTTTCTTTTACTGAGTTTACAGCGTTCTTTCTGCCTAATATACAGGGGCAGGGGTCAGTCAGTTCCAAGGCCAACATGAAATGCTTAGAGTATGATTTATTTCAGACTTTTTTATTTCTCTCAAGCCTATTTTTTTTTAACGCACCTACTGGCATTCTTCCACCTAATTTTACTCCAGTTGTACCATTGTTCCCTTTCTTCCTAAGAATTCCCTCTGGTGAGTACCAAGGCTCTGGATACACATCTCTGAGGGATAGGGCCAAGATTCTGCTTCTCAATCCAGTGTCTTTTCACTCAGCTGGATTTAAAACTACCCAGGAGTAAATCATCCAGCTCTGTACCTAAAGGAATATAAGCTGAGGACTGTTTCTACTTTTCACTTCCCACTCTTGTTCTTCTTTTGATCACTGCAGTCCTCAGGGAGCCTCAATAAAAAGACAGACATGGAAAGGAAGAAATAAAAGGGTTGACAGGGAAGAAACTTCAAAGGCTAAAACTCAAATCAGTTTTGAAATGAGTCAGCAGGTTTAGGAATAGGTCTCCTAAGTGAAGAGGTTTTAAATTTGGTGTATCATCAGGGCTGGAGATGATCTGAGGCTATCTTTTCACTATTTTCACACACGACAAAGGATGAATCAACCAAAACTAGCTGTATTTAATGGTGGTACCATTGCTACTTACTTATACATGGTTTTCCCTTAAAGGGCTCAAATTCTCTTCAGAATGAATTTTATTTCTTTATAATGGTGAAAAAGTTGTATCATTCTCAGATTTTATATCAGGACTTTTAATAGGATAGTGAAATTAAGGAATAGTAAGTTAGACAGTGGAAAAAAGCATACCCAGGCAAGACATCTATTAGTATTTTTAGGACAAAGAGAATGAATGGGATTGTATGCTATTCCTTATCTATTTTGAAAATATTTGAGCATGAGTATTTATTCCATAAAGCAGAATGACAAAATCTTTAGCAGTTAAGCTCATAGAAGTTTTTGAAAGCTTCTTCCTCACGATGATTTCAATGTTAGCCCCCAATCTCATTTAACTAAAATAAGAGAGAAGTAGGAGAAAAGAAATTTGATGAGAAGTAACAAACAATAACACAAAGAAAGGAGGCATTTAAGAATGCTTGAATGGATTTTTGGTAGGGTCATTCTATGGAAACTAAGTAAAGGAGCATGCTTGCCAAGGTGTGTTGGTAAAATAAAGATATACACTGAGAACACAAATTCATTTTCTTAAGCAACGAATATTTAACTATAATTCCCTACTACTTATCAGTATTTGCTGCAGTAGAAGTCGAGAGTGGTCAATATTTTCATAGGAAAATATCATCAATGACTTGTAATTTTAAACTTTAGGAAATGTTCATGAAACAGATTGGGTAACATCCTCCTATGGTGATGCTTAGAAGTTTTACAAACATCCAGGTAATAAGACAAAGTGGAATTATACTGATATGTGAAAGAAAGAATCATTCAAAATTGCTTCTGATTCTATAGGTTTATTAGACTACCAATAATATGTTAATGTGGAAGAAACCAATTATGTTTCTAATCAACAAAGCAAGAGAAGTTAGCCGTCATTAAATTCGTAAGATTTGAAAGGTTTCCATTTCTTTGCCAGTCTCAGAATGGTGCTTTATTTATATTCAAAGCCAAGGTCAAGAGAAAATCACTTCTAATATTGCCATCATGTAGTTCAACAAAGATGTGGTAATTTTTCAGTCATTAGGTCATTAATAAAATTGATGCAAATGTTTCACAAACCTGAAATCACGTGGTAAAGGTGCTCATAACTATTATTCACATAAGGTATGCTATTTCTATTCTAAATAGAAAAGGACAAACACAGTAGCTCCCTCTGAAAGCACCTCTTTCATGATGATGTTTTCTTCAAAACTCTTTCTAGATCTTTGTATTATCTTTCCTTTAGCTTTGGTAACTCTGACTTTTCAGTCACTTTGTAAAATTATCACTAATATACTAAATAAAGTTTATTCTATTTTTATTGAGGTACAGTTGACATGTAACATTATATTTGCTTCAGGTATATAACATAATGGTTTGATATTTATGTATACTGTGAATGATCATCACCGTAAGTCTAGTGAACATCCAACGACATGCAGAGTTGCAAAATTTTCTTTTCTTCTGATGAGGACTTTTAAGCTCTACTCTCTTAGCAACTTTCAAATATACAATACAATATCATTAACCACAGTCACCATGCTGTACATTAAATCCCCATGACTCATTTATTTTATAATTGCGTTTGTACCTTTTTGAACCCCTTGACCCATTTTGTCTACCTCCGACCCCCCACCTCTGGTAACCACCAGTCTGTTCACTATCTAAACAAAGTTTAAATTACCAGCTGTTTGAAGATATTTCGGTGCTCTTAGAATGATGATCTATTTTTTGATCTGATCTTCTGCCTTTGAAATAATGCTAGGAGAGCTGGTCTGGTGGGCTGGGGGAAATCTAACCATCATTTGCAAATGTCAGGTTGGATACCTTTGATTTAAAGATCCAATATAGATCACAGTCTAGGTAAAACCTAGCCCACCTTTATTCTGGGCTCACCCTTTCCACCCAAAGTGACAGTGGCAGGCATCACCTCAAGTCACCATCCCCATTTATACTTAAGGCCACACAACACAATTTAAGCCTAATTATCTGATGTTAATCCCTATACTGCTCTGGATTTAAACCATCCACCTTTTTCATTTTCAAAGCTGGCCTCCAGCCAACTATAATTGGCTGGGCCTCCCTTCCACTGTAATCTATAATTCATTTTTGGTAAAAAAAAAAAAAAAACTTCTCCAAGACATATGAAACCATCAGGAGCACTGCCTAACCTGGATGAAGGTGCTTCATGCAGTTTGATGCTGGCACTACGGTCCCTCCGTACTGGGGCAGGCTCCAAAGTGGGCAGACCCGTGGCTGACGTGGTGGTTGTCCAAGTTGATGAAACTCGTCTCAGCAAACCAGGGGGCAAACTCCTCCTCAGGCGCTGGGAAGAAGGAGCGTTGATTTTATTACCAAGCATATTTTCTATCACTAATTTCTACATAATGAAATAAAATGGGTTTTTAATTGGCAGTGAGTTTATTAAACTACATTGGTTGAATATCATTTATCTAAAATTTGGGCACTCAGAAATTCAATAAGAAACTCTGGCCCAAATCAATGAATATTATAAAAATAACATTTTGGGGATCTTCATTTCAATGTTCACACAAATATGGGATTATGGGAAATGAGAATCAATCACCTTTGTGATAATTTTATAGTTATATTAGTTCAATAGGGCTTATACACCTATACACACATCATGTTAGTTAGTTATTATGACCAGTAGATTTTCCTCAAAGGACACTCGTGTGGGACATGGATTAATTTTTATCATCTAGCACAATAGTAGTCGCTATATTGAAGTGTTTATTGATTCATTTTTAATTTCTTGATTCACACATGACAGGAGCTAAGGGTAAGAGTATAACTCACAAGATGTACCACCTCTCTTGTGGTTAACATGACTTAAGACAGGCAAATGGGTAAAGTCATTAGGACCAACTCCTCTTAATAGAAGACTCTGCTGGTCGACCTGTGACCCCCTCTTTGTTATTTCTTTTCCTACCATATCCTAAGTGGGATCTGTGGCACCATCAAGCACTCAGGCATGGTTCTGAGCTCACCAGCATGAGCACGGGCCCTCTAACGAGAGTCTTAATCTTAAAAATGAAAGGGAAGGTAATCTAACACAACTACAGCAATAGTTATAAGAGGTAGGAGCTCAATCCATTTTTATGTGTGGCCAGTTACCCCAAGGAGAACAACTGTGTAGGCAGAGTTTAACAAAGACTCAGACTGCTCTTCCTGAAGATGGTAAAAACTCTGAGAAGTGAGGATATGGCACCTCGGGATTCAAGAAGACCTCTGATACTAAATAGTTTCCAAAATCTCTTAAAGATCTTGATATGCATCTTAGAATGTAATTCAATAGGAAGAGAAAAGGTCAAGCACTGTAAATATCAGCATTATTGTCTGTAAATCTGTCACTGACTTCATGTCTATTTTGAGGCCCAAGGGAATCAGTTACTCTCTCCCCATTCCTTTATTGTTATATTATCATGCTTAGCCGTATCTTTCTCAGAGAAGTAGATGTTCAAAGGAAACTTAAACAACTTAACTGACAAAGCTGTGTGAAGGACACTGTCCTGAATCAAGAGACTCACAATGGCAAGAACACAGATGTTACTGACTGACCACCAGCTCCAGAGGACAGCTGCTTGTTTACCAAATAAATAAGTGCGCTGGATGTACCTGAGACCACTGAAATTCTGATTCTTTTTTTTAGTCTTTAGCATGACTTGTTTTTAACTAATACTGAGGTCTAAACTGGGTGCAGAACCCTATTTCCCCAGAGCTTACTTTTGTAAAACTCTTATATGTTATATGTAAAAAGAAGAAAATACATGAATCACTAAGGCCGTCTTTTGCTTTAAATAATCTAAAATCAACTAGAACTTTTCTAAGTTCAAAACTTGTCGGGTTTGGGAAAGACATGAGGGTACTATGAAGGTTACCATACTAAGAAATCAAAGAGCAAAGGAATCTTGTGTTTCAGAAGGCAATGAATTTTAAACAGAATCCACAAGAGTGGGAGCAGGGATTTTTGCCTGTTTTTTTTTTTTTTTTTTAAATTTTTTATCACCACTATATCTTTATCCCACAGAACAAATCCTGGTACAGAGGAGAAAAAAATTTCTTGAACGTCTGAAAAAAAAAAGGTAATGCAAAAAGGTAAATTTTTTTCATTACAGAAAGCTATCACGTGTAAGGATGGAAGTCTTTATGTTTACATTAGTATTACTTTGGTCACCATGACTGACAGACACATCTTTGGGGAGTCACTGATATGAATCTCCATGTGGGTTTGGGGTGACAAGAAAGAGGCCCAGGAGACAATGGAAAGAAACGGTTTCACCCTTTCAGGAGCATGTCATTAATACCTACCTTGGGAATAGCCAGCTTGTCTTTTTCAGAGCTTTCCTCAGAATCAGAGCAGGTATAGTTTTCACTGAAGGAAACGATGGGGTTCACTCTGGGCTTGTGAATGGCCTGGATGGTGAGCTGCGTGCTGAGAAGGTTGCTCACTGCCCTCAGGGACGTGCACACGTTGGGGGGCAGAGAAGGGTCTGCCAGGAGGTCGGTGATGAGGCCGTGAGCCTCGCCCATCACGGCAATGTCCACAGTGATACTGGTTCCTGGAGACTGAGACACCAAACACAGGAGGTCGGGCGAGAAAGGCCTGAGGCTGGAGGCACAGGGAGGGAAACTGGGCTTTTTCTGAAAAGCAGACTGAAGTGACACTAGGGTTGCAGTAAAGTAACATTCAAATCACATTTCTGTTTCAAATTTTGCCAAAATTTGCCATGGCTTTTGCCATTTTTGTGTTCAGGGCACATTTTTACTGTTAGAACCTATGGAGGCACTTTGAAGAGATACAAAGATAAACACCAGTTTTTAAAAAATAGGAAGTTTCAGGAAACAAAAAAAAAAATTCATATTGATCACCACTTATGAAGAGCTCAACATTTTAATGTATATTATTTAGAAAGTGTCCATTGATAGATGAATGGAAAAAGATGTTTTATACACACACACACACACACATATATATATATATAAAATGGAATACTACTCAGCCATAAAAAAGAAATTTCATTCTGAAAAGCAACACTAATATAGTATAAAATTTTACTTTTAGTAATATTCTAGTGTGATATTTGAGCCAGGTGTGTGATAATTATTCAACTAATATTAGAGATAAGCACAAAAAGCAACTCAACTTGTTCAGATTCACAAATTGTCCCTCTTCTTGTGGTTGGTAAGAACAGAAATTTCAGTTCTGGAATTCCGTGGCACATCTGTCCTAGTCTGCCAAACTGCCTATCAGATTTAGAGCTACTACTCTATATTTGCTAAAGAAATGAAGAGCATTAGAAACAAAGGACAGGACCATTCCTCACCCTGCTGGTCAGGCAGGAACGTAGGCAGGAAGATGTGGGAATAAGGGAGAGCATGGGCAGGGTCAAGGTTAAGAAAGTAGGTGAAGCTTAAAGACGGCATGCAGATGACTGTTAATATTGGAATGCTACCACAGTATGAGGCACAAGGAACCCACGGAACTGTAAACTGAATAACACAGTGATTGGCGTGAGGTTCTGGAACTTGGCTACTTACATCCCCATCACGACTTCCTGACCCTACCACTTTCTAGCTGCATGATTTGGCAAGTTAGTAAGCTCTCGGTGCTGTGACTTCTCTGTCTGTAAAATGGATGTAGTAGAGTACCAACCTCAGAAGGTAATGATAAGAAGTGAAAGGGAGATTATAGGTAAAACACTTACTGTTGTGCTGTAAGCGAACAATTATAAGTGTTCAATAATGATAATTATATAAATAATAGTAATAATAATTCTGGAGTTTTTCAATAAGAGGCTATTAGACGTTTGGCTATGTATTTGGGAGAAAAAAAAGTTTAATCATTCTTTCACAACAGACTTAAAAATAAACTCCAGAGAGATGAAAAATTTTATAATCTTGGGATTAGGAAGACCGTTAAAAATAATATAAATGGCATAAACTGTCAAGAAAATATCTAACAGATCTGACTAAATGAAGACATAAACTTCTCATAAGCAAATATGCCATAAGCAAAGGTAAAAAACAAATAGTCCATGAGAAAATATCTGCCACCCAGAGAAGATAAAACATATGCAAATAAAAGGTCTTTTAAAAAAATCAATAAAAGATAAACTTGGAAAAAGGAAATGAATATACAATTCAAACAAAATTTAATAATCAAATATACAAAAGCTACTTGCCTCCCGAATATTTAAGACACAAACTAAAGCAATAAAAACAATGTTTACTTATTAAATTGCAAAATAATAAAAGACTGCTAGCACCAAGTATTAGTAATGGTTTGGGGAAATGAGCAGTGAGTAAAAAATAATCCAATATTTTTGCAAAGAAATTCTTGCTGAGTCTATCAATTTATAGTTTAAATGTATATATCCTATAATCTAGCAAGACAATGTAGACATCTAGTCCAAAGAAAAACTACATATGCACAAAAATATAAAGATAAGGTCACAAAGGATACTGCAATGCTCTGATAACAATCAAAGAATGTGGCCATAAATGCATTATCAACAGAGAAATTGTTTTAAAAAGTTATATTACAAATACACTATAAAGTATAATGTACTTATTTAAAAGATTTGGGTAGGTCTATAAATGTTTATTTGGAAGAATATTCATAAAATAGTTTTATTTTTATAAAGTATGTCACAGAAAAAGTGGACATATATTTTTTGCAATCAGAAAAATATGATAATTATGAAAACATCCAACATCTGTGAAGGTATCTAGTCTTATAATAACTATAAGCAAGGATGAATTATTCTGTAAAGCTATCATACAGAAATTATGTCTTTTCGTACTAGAATAATAAGAGTAGCAATAATAATAATGGTGGATAATAATGGTGACAGCTGATATTTATTCAGCACAGTCTACAAGGTAGGTACTCTTATTACATTCATTTTTATTAGTCAAAAATAACTTGCCAGGGGGCTTCCCTGGTGGCGCAGTGGTTGAGAATCTGCCTGCTAATGCAGGGGATACGGGTTCGAGCCCTGGTCTGGGAGGATCCCACATGCTGTGGAGCAACTGGGCCCGTGAACCACAACTACTGAGCCTGCGCTCTGGAGCCTGTGCTCCGCAACAAGAGAGGCCGCGATAGTGAGAGGCCCGTGCACCGCGATGAAGAGTGGCCCCCACTTGCCGCAGCTAGAGAAAGCCCGAGCACAGAAACGAAGACCCAACCTAGCAATCAATCAATCAATCAATCAATCAATCTTTAAAAAAAAAAAAAAAAACTTGTCAGGACTTCCCGGTGGCGCAGTGGTTAAGACTCCACCTGCCAACGCAAGGGACACGGATTCGAGCCCTGGTCCAGGAAGATCCCACATGCCGCTTAGCAACTAAGCCCGTGTGCCACAACTACTGAGCCTGTGCTCTAGAGCCTGCGAGCAACAACTACTGAGCCCGCGAGCCACAACTACTGAAGCCCACGTGCCTAGGGCCCGTGCTCCGCAACAAGAGAAGCCACCGCAATGAGAAGCCCGTGCACCACAACGAAGAGCAGCCCCCGCTCGCCGCAACTAGAGGAAGCCCACGTGCAGCAATGAAGACCTAACGCAACCAAAAAAAATAAATAAATTGAAAAAAAAAACCTATTTAAAAAAAAATAACTTGCCAAATAACTGAGTCAAAAATAACTCAGAATCAGATAGCTAGAGCATGGAAACGTCAGGCTGCAAACACAAATACATACTCTATTTCCACGGCTCAAGAGCTGAACTAGCAGGCCGAAATAAATACTGAACGTTTTCATTGTACGTTACTAAATATATCTGTAATTATTTAACCCTTTATTTAATCATTGTGCCATGTTTTTCTCTCTTTGTAGGTTTAAATATCTTCCATGAACCAACATGAAAATTTAAGTGTAATATTAATAGCTTTAGGAAATATAATTATGTGTATTTCACATTTTTATTTACATTGTTAACTTAAAAAATGTTTGTGAGAAATGCCACTCAATTAGGTTAACATTCCCTTGTAGAAACGTATTTTCAAGTGCATCTCTAATTATTATGCTTCTGAAAAACTCACCCAGTGTGATCTTATGAAACAGTACTATTTATTCCTACCCATGTTGTTCTAATAATCTTAAACTAGTACATCACTGTACTATTTCCCTAAAAAATTAAATTTTAAGTCAAACTTTGTATCCAGGACATAAAATTTTAAGATGTTTTGACAATAAAATTAACAGTTTATGTTCTAATAGTTAATAAAGAGATTTTCTAAAAATGGTCTCAGTACATAAAACTTACAAATCTGAAGAAAAATTAGAACGTGCTTATTGACAATCATAATTACATTTTAAAATAAATTATTGGTGAGAAAACAAATGCATCTTATAATTCTCTAATTTTATGTCTTTTTTTAAAGTAATGGATGTATTTCTTATATACTCAGAAAAAAACAAATAACTAAAAATTTAAAACTAACTTTAAAATAGAAACAGAACTGAAAACTCATCCTTGTAAGCCAATGTTAGTGTTACATAAGAACTTAGAAAACAAGCACATTATGTAATTCAATGTTACTTATACTGTAGCTTTTGTGAAAGCAAAGGTCTTCAAGTGAAAACAAAAGCAATACTCAGGCCAAGCTGATTTGCTTTGTTGTGCAACAGAAACTAACACCGTATTGTGAAGCAATTACACTCCAATTAAAGATCTATTAAAAAAAAAAAAGCATATTACCCATATTGGAATTGGCTAAGAAACCAAACACTTCAACTACTGGAAAAGTCTCCCTACTGTTATAAAGTCAGGTCTTTCTTTTATTAGTTTTATGATTTAAAAATTAAAATTGTGTAACAATTCAAAGTTGTATCACACATAAGAAGTTATCATCAGTTTTTGGCTCAAATAATGAAAGGCTTCAATGAGGCATGAAATCTAAAACCAACAATCAGATTTGTTTGCCACAAACTTGCCAAGGCTAACCACACACGAAATGATGAAAGGCTGGAGGATAGATGGGCTGCTGTTTCAATAAACAGCAGGCAAATTATAAAGACCCAGGCACGTTCAGGGAGTCACTATAAAGGAATTTCAGGGGAGAGGGGCTTAGGCTGATTGGTAGTGTTTTTTCATCATATGATCCAAAATATGAAACAACACAGAGTGACTCACACAGAGGGTATTTCCACACCTATTCAACTTTCAAAATAATATAATTCAATGTCTAGGTATACCAAATAACACTCGGAAAAAATTTCATTTAACTGGTGAAATCTTAGCTAGTGATAATAAACACTAAAGGTTAAGTTTATATTAAAGCTACTTTAAAGGAAAGTCTTAAGCTTACAGCCTGAAATCATCTTTGAGTGCAATAACCAACTCTACTGAGCATAAAACCACAGTTGAGTCTTTTTACGGTGCATATGATCAAACGAATCTTTTCCTTGAAAAGAGTGACCAAGCAATAAAAAACATTTTACTTTGCAGACTCTCCTTATAATGGAAATACTTATATTTAACATTTAAGAAAATGCAAGTATAATTCCCTGGGCACTATTTAAATGACAACAAAATTTGTATTGCCACCTCTAAATAGAAAATCTGGAATTTAAGTCTGATAAACAGTGGAGTAAAGTGCAGTTTTATATATCAAACCAAAAATAACTGATTCTTTTGGTAAATCCACCACTTTTCAAAGCACCCCGTTCTTTCAGCATCTTCCTTCCCCCCTTTATCTTCTTCCAGTCTACTTCACCATCTCCAGGATGTCCTACGCAATGCTGGTTGCTATGGTAACAATCTAGCTTGCTTCCAAGTTACTTTAATCAACATAAACCAAGGGCCAAGAAAATCTGGAGTCAGAGATAAGTTAAGGAAACAAAAACAAATACACTTAGAAATAACATTAGATGTAACTCCTAGACTAGGCATGTATCAATCAATTCAATTATAGAAATTTTGTTTTTACTGTCACTACTTCTGTGGTAAAACTTTGAAATTACAGTTCTGGTATGATAAAGGGGAAAGCTTTGAAAATGTGTAGGGGTCAGAAAAAATTTGCACTCTATAAAGGGCATCTAAATTTCTAAACCACCATAAGCTGCAAATTATGAAAAATTTAGCAAATAAATCTATGTGGTCAAACGACTACTAGAATGTAAAACAAAATTATATATGTTTAAGGAACATGACAGATTATTTACTGCGGCACTGTGTTTGGGTTTCTATCAACATATTGTTCAGAAATGGAGAATTTCTGAAAGAAAAATATCATTAAGAAGTCTTATGAAATAACTACCGGAACAAGGTAAACAAAAAAAAAGAAGTAAACAAACATCATTTCACTCCAAGAAAGTGAAAGTGCCCAAGCGGGAAATCAGAAAGGGTTTGGGAAAGTTGATGTCAACAGTAATTACTGACTCAAAATGATTAGGGAGATTATCTGGTATAGAGGGTGGGGTGAAGATAAGGCATCCAATTCTTGACAAATTTTTTTGGGGGGCAGCACCAGTATAGTCACGTTATAGTTCTTCTCCCTATACATTTTGAAGCAAAGATTAAACTGATAACTTAATGAAATAGGTTAAATACATCCCTGCCCACAGGCAGAAGATGTAATAATTCTCAAGTCTTCCGACTTAGTGAATCATTTGATGTGTCACTTGCTTTGGACATTAATTTATTCTAACTGGAGGAAAAGAATTGGAAGCAGCACAAAAGCCTCTCTTCATAATTCTACATGAAGCTCAAAGATAGGTTATAAACGCAAAAGCACTAGAACTGAGATAATTATCTCGATAACCTAGTTGAGATTCTTTATCCCTCAAATTAGGCCACTTTTTTTTTGGTTCAATATTTTAAGTTTTATGATGGTTTCCAAAATCAACCATGGCTTTTCTCTAGGCGATACTGTATCCATTGGAGCCCTCGGGCTCTGCCCCTGCAAAATCAGAGAATTCCCCTTTATCTTTCTAAGATCCCTCCCAATTCTGTAAGCCTAAAGCATTTCTTTACATAACATACATACACACACAAACATCAAAGAAGAAAGAATCAAATAATTTTAAAACTTATTTCTTGGCTCATTAAGAATTTTAAATTTTTAAAAAAAGATTTTGATTTATTTACTTTTAAATTTCATTTTACTGAAGTATAGTTGACTTATAATATTGCATTAATTTCTGCTGTACAGCAAAGTGATTCAGAGATATACATAAATAAACTCTTTTTCATATTCTTTTCCATTATGGTTTATAATAGGATATTGAATGCAGTTCCCTGTGTTATACAGACATAAAAAACCTTTTAAAATTATTACATAGACTTCAAAAAGTCCTTGCTTCACCAATTGCTAATCTTACTCAAGCTTCACCTTCTAACTTATTATTGAGTCACTGATGGCTGTTTCCCTCCTATGGTAAAATGTCTAACGTACACCAAGTACTTATGGGGAATAGACTATTTTCTAGAACTTCCATTCCCAATAGTTGAGTTGCACATTTACCAAGTGTCAGTTTTGTTTGGTCCTAAATCTGTTTAGGCCAGTGGCAACTGTCACTGTAACTTACATATGCCAATAAAATATCTATAAACCAGTGATATGTGAGTAAACAATGGAATAGTTTCTTTAAAAACTAAGTTGAATAATTTTAAAGACTTCATGAACAGACTCATAAAGATGAGGCCCCGACAATGATTTCTGTTAAATTAAGTAGGGGTGATATAACTGCAAAGATTCAAGAAGAAAATGATAATGTGCCTGAAAGATTTTCAACTCAGAATGCTTCCAAATGGCTGTCATTTCTACTGTAAAAACAAAAAACAAAAAACAAAGCAAAACAAAAACAACCCTGAACGTGGTAGTCATATATCATGAAGTATGGGTGTGCTGCATGTAACATAACTTGGAACTCTAATCAATACAGTAAAAATATACCCAAAGAGAAACATTCTTGGCTCTTCATCACAAATGTGTGAAATCTACATATTCATATGTATCAAGTTAAAATATCAACATATTGCTAGAGATATGGAAAATATGTTATATTTTTATGATTCTCTGCTTTAAAAACTTTTAAAATTAACAGATCAACTACTGATTAAGAGGGCTCCATACTACTTTAAACCCAACACATTCTTTCACTTGAAATGAGACATAATTTAATAGCTACATTAAAGCTATGCACTACCACTCCTGGAACAAGGGATAAAAAGTGAAGTTTGGTTTATGAATTAACACGTGATGCACAAAAAGGTACAAGTGTATATTTTCATCACGTATGTAATTTGGGAGGTCGTATATGTGAGAAGTTGGAAGCAAAGGTATAAAAAATTGGGATATAAGAGAGGAAGTTTTATTCATTCATCAATATCAAATTTTTATTTTACGAGGTAGTACATGGGGCCTTTAAGAACACAGGATCTAGAGTCAGACTGCCGGTGTTCAAATTTCAGATCTGGTGAGAATTGGGGAAAGTCACTTATCTCCTTAGCTCTTGTTTTCTCATCTCTAAAAAGAGGGCAATAATAATGCCTGCTGTATAGTATTATTGATGAATCAATGAGATCAGGCACATAAAGACCTCAGTAGAGTGCGTGGCCTCCGGTACATGTTTGAAAAATATTATATAGCACCACCATCATTATTATTATTGCACTGAAAAAGATTATGTGCTAAAAGGGATGCATATGTATGTGTGTGTTTGTCTACTACATACACTGGGTCAGTAGTTTCTTTATAAATGAAGGCAGCATAGAGATATCATTTCTCTACTGACAAAACAAAACAAAACAACAAATGCAAAAACTTAGTTTCACTCTTTATTCTAGGTAAATATATTCATAAAGATTGTATCCCCTACTCCTATATACTCAGAGTAGTTCTGAGATTAATTTTAGGCTCTTAGAAAGTAATTGTACAGAAGTCCTGGTTTCAGTTAATATGGTTGACTGCACTGGTATGATTTATAACACACTATGTGAAAGGAATTCTAAAAGTAGGCATCTTAGCTCCATTGTTGGAAATTTTTTTTTATTTCTTTCTATTTAGTCATCTTGGGAGACACCCTGGGAGGCAAACACGGCATGGGAAGAACATTCTCAGGGTGAAAAGGGAATTGGGATAAGGGAGGAATAAACAGTATAAGGGATGACACCTAAAAGGAGTCACTGGGACTTTTCTTACCCAGCTTTGGTCCTAATGCTGGGAAAAGATGCCTGATAGGCTTTGGGGAGCTGTCTCATCCTACTTCTCTAAAGCAGTTTTCCACCCCTTGCCCTCCAAATCTTTCTCTCTGATACCAGGAAGCAGTCTCTTAGTCTAAATTCATTTAGAAGATGAGCTGGATTCAATAAATGATCTTTGGTGCATTACTGGTTCTGACCTCAGAGCCAGCAGAATTGCATATGTGTTTATACTTTCATAGGACCCATTTATAATTTTAGACTTGAAGTTGGTTGGGAAATTTTTAAAAAATGAAATCATGTGAAAATTTTGCAGTAACTCATTGTAGGCTGAACCTTGGCTAAATGTCATCCTAAGGAAGCAGATGTTTGCTTATTTTAATTTTCTGGCAGGGAATATGAGTTGACCTTTGGATTTTCTCCTTAAGATAATATGTATGTACAGTAGGAGGAAAACATACAGGGCCCTTCATCAAACTGCTCTCTAAAAACATCTCAGTTGGTCGGGGCCCATTTGAGATGTGAGACACAGCAAACTCCAGCAGTTACCAGAATTCTTAACTTCCCTCTCTTTTGATGGTCAGAGAACATTCCATGTCACCAAATAGGATGTAATACATGGTCTTGTGTCCTTATATATTTCCTTACAATCTGTCTGCAAATAAGCCCCAAAGTGTTAAAATTGTCCCTCTGTTTATGTTTTCTAAGATCTTCCAGACACTAGCAAATTCACCCAACAACCTCAAAAATAACAACTATCACAGAATACTGTTTTATTATTTAGGCAATAAAACATACTTATGAAATCGCTTACACGAGTAAGCACCCATATCTCTGAGAAGATAACCTTAGCTGCCTTTGATTTCCAGGCTGGTTCTCTCTGTTTCTTCTAATTATAAAAAGATGAGGTGGCTGGCAAAACTAGGAGGAATTCAGGTAATGGACCGTTCCCAGGACTGCTCACGCAAATGAACTGGGAAGGCTTAGTTAAGTATAAGTTGCTATGTAAATAAAAAGCATGATTATTTCTGTTAGTGGAAGAAACTGGATTCTCTGATTGAGCACAAGCTTGTAAATATTATAGAAAAAAATCAGAGTCTCTGAAATAAGTATGAACTCCTAAAGGTGATGAATTTTGATGGTCTTTTGTTTGTTGAATTTTAAGAATTGCTGTTAAACTTGAACTTGAGGTTTCTGTTTGCTTAGCCTAGAAACAATTTCAGTGAACAACAGATGGCAGTATTCTGCCTTTAAAAAAGAACTCCAGTTGTCTGAACATCTTTTTGAATGAGTGCTGCTTCCTCATTAACAGATAGTTTAGTTTCTTTTTTCATAGAAAAAAAGAAAACACAAAAACTAAAACCAAAACAAAACACAAAAACCTTACATAAGACTATTGGTAGAAAGTAATAAAAAATCTTAAGTTGTGTTATATCTCTCAGGATCATTGTTAAAGTGAAACTGGAACTACATCCTTAATAATTTTTGTCTCAATTACAAACATTTTGGCTCTGTTACCTTTCTCCATTTTTATAAGCTACCCAAGGTAAACATGACCCATTTTCATACACAATTTGATATAAATTTTTCCACGTGTAATTCTCTAGTGTGATTAAAATATTCATAAAACAAAACCATCAAAATGCACATTTAACACAAGGGTTTTGTGAGCCTTCACTGGCATTTTCTTTATCCCCACTGTGTTATCACCAGATTCTTTGCCACCTTGCATGCAATGGGCACTTATTCGATGCTACTGATTTGCTTCCACTACTGTTGACCTGGGAGATCTTCCCTGCACTCTTGCAGTAGCGTCCACTCTGGTTGCCATATGAATGCCTGCTGAGGCACTCCTGTACTTCATCCACTGGAAGCACCAAAACCAAAAACAAACAGCTGAAAAACCCTGGGAGCTGTAACTTCTGAGAAACCTTCCATCTCTGAGCAGTTCTCACATGTAGTCAGAGAACCTCTCTCACTGCATTTGTGACAGTTTTCCATTCAACTTTTGGTATGTGATCATTTGATGAAAGTTGGTCTTCCTCTTTTAGGCTGAAAGTTTTAGGAGGACAAAGGCAATGCTAATTTTTGTTTACCAGTTTAACCCCGGAGCCTCACTTACTATCTGGTACTTTTTAGGCACTCAGTGACATCAAGAATGAGTTAAGTCGTAAGTAGCATTCTCTAAACCTCTAAAGATAAGTAAATTTCCTCTCTCCTGTTCTATGTCTTAAAGAAATATAGAGACAAATAAATTATATTGTCCGAGGTATTTCCTTAAAACAAATAACTGAATTTTCTTGAAGCCATCCTAAAACATTTAACCTTCCAGTACAGTTTCATGTTCTAATCTTAAAGTTAAATAAAATATCAAGAATTGTTAGACTATAATACTGAAATCATGAATAAAAATTTTATTCAACAAATGATTCTAGAATAACTACTATCCAGAAAACAGTGAAACTGCCAAAGAGAAGTAATAGTACTGATCAAAAAAAGCAACTCTACATTTTTCTATAATCTGCCACATGTATGAAAAGAGTAAGTACAGGATTGAGGTATATGGATTAATACTTTCTGGAAAAGACAAAAATCTTAAAAGGACTGGAGGTAGAAAAAGAATGGTCTTTTGGGGACAAAGTTCAGTGAAGGTCAGAGTGCTTCAGGTTGAAAAGCATGTTGTCTGTGAACAGCATGCTGACTATAGTTAATAATACTGTATTGTATATTTGAAAGTTGCTAAGATAGTAGATCTTAAAAGTTTTCATCACAGGAAAATAAATTTGTTAACTACGTATCGTGATGGATGTCACCACTAGACTAGCTGTGGTGAACATTTAGCAACATACACAAATATTGAATCATTATGTTATACACCTGAAACTAATACAATGTTATGTATCGATTATATCTAAATTTATTTTTAAAAAAAAGAAGAAAAGGATGTGTCTGGAGAGATTTGAGGGAACATATCAAGACAGGAAGATGAGCCAAATTCAAGAGCTTTGATGACCTACTAAAGGCCATGAGAAACCCTGCAGCGTAGTGATGTTATCGGTATGTATAAAGGAAGAAGTCAGGTTGATTTTCAGGCTTTGGGCTTGGGCAGATGGGCAGCTAATAATCTTTCCCTAAGTTATTGGAGAAGAAAGAAGCTTTGGTGTGGATGCGAGATACGCATCTTTGAGTAACTCTGTGGTGTTCACAGGATGACTCCAGTTGCACTTCAGGAGGGACACCTGAACTGGAAATACGCATTTGGGTATTGACGCCATAGACACGGCCATTTCCATAACACTGCCGTGGGAGTGTATAAGGAGAAAGAGAAGTGGACCGAGGGCAAAGCCATAATCAATATCAACTTTTAAGGGCCAGGGGGGAGAGAGAAACCCACAAAGGAAAATGAGAAGGAACAACTGAAAACTAAGAGTGTAGGGTCAAACGGGCCAAGGGAATGCTTTTGTCAAGAGGGGAGGCGTGGTCAGCAGAGACCGATGAATTTGAGAGATTAATAAATTTTGGAAAATATCCATTAGTTTAGTGTCTGGAAAGTCACTCATGACATTGGAGAGAACAGTCTCAGTGAAGTACTGAGGTTATGAGTCACACTGCAATCAACTGAGCAAGGAAAGGAAGATATGAAAATGAAGACAATGTAGACAACTCTTCTGTGAAAACTAGCTGCACAATGGAAGATAGAGATCTGTCCGCATCTAGAGGGAAAACAGGCTCTAAAGAGCTGGTGAGTAAGTGAGCAGGCAAAAATGTTGAAGCGGGGAGGGTCCCACTAGTGTGAGGGGTTTAAAATGCAGTAAAGACAATGGGTGATAAATGGATCAAGGTGCAAGAGAAGAAAGCAAAGGATGGGGCGACTAACCTTTCACAGTAGGGCATCTTTCTCATGGTGACAGTGAGAGAGAAGAATGTTTGTAGATTTGCAGGTGAGAAATTGGAGTTCTTACCCTTTGGCTTTTATTTACTCTGTAAATTAGTCCTGAGTCCCTGGTTGAGAAAGTAAATCAGGCAATGTTGAGGTTAGAGGTGCAAAAGAGAATGAAGAATGTTTGAAAGAGGAATGAGAAAGAGCTGGCTAGATTCTCTGGCGATCCTGAAGGTCCAGCTGAGTTTGGAGACCATGGATCCCAATATATTTTCTGTGTACTTTCCAGGGTTGCTTGGCATGAAGTTTTATATGAAAAGGCAATGAACTGAAAACAGGAAGGGTCTGCCAGATGGGAAAGAAAGATTGGACAATTGGACTGGAGATCCTGGTGAGGTAGAAGAACAGGTGCAGGGTAGGTGAGAGAGCAGAAAAGCTTGAAGAAGCATAGCATCAGAATGTGGGGTGGAGTGTTTGCATGAGAAAGATGGATGCAGGATTCCATGAGTGCACTAGTCTCTCAGGCATGGAAGATTTCTGCTTTCTATTAGCAGAAAATAAGGTTGAAAAGGAAATATGAGGCTAGATTTCAGATGCCGATGAATGAAAGGCAAAGTTTTCTAATTCTGTCAGTTGGTAACTGAGTGATGAAAGACGTCTGAGAAGGAAAATGATGTAATCTAAGAGTGCACAGGGCTTGAGGAAGGGGTAGTTGTGGCACAGAGGGAGGGAGATTTGACCAAGGCTGCCACAATAACCACTGTGCAGAAACTGGGACACTTGCAGCATGAATAACCAATAAGGGAAGGGTAAGTAAGAGTAGCATCAAGGAGAATCAATTGCCCTTGTAATGTGATTGGATATTGGGACCTGAAAAATTGCAATCTATTTGTTCCTGTAATAGTTGTCTTTACTCTGTCCACAATATTCTCTCAGTTCCTTCTTCCAGAAGTTTCTTCAAGTGCCCCTGCCCTCACAAAACAAAATGTGGATAGTTCACTTGTGAATGTATAAGTCCATATTGGGTCTGACCAACTATCTTTTAAAAAGTTTGCTTTTGGGTTTATTATGGTAGTAACCCTTCACAACGTTAAACAACCAAGGGGGTGAGTGGATACTCTTAAGACCCCAAATTATTTTAATACGGCATTAAACACTTCATAAATGTATTTAAAAAACTCAATACATTTCAGTTTCTACAACTAATCAAAGATACCATCAATTAAGTAATAAGGCTTACAAAGTTATAAATAGATCAAATGTTAAAACACTTGTAAATCAATTTTTTTGGAGCTTAGAATGCATTTTTCTAGAGAAATAATACTATACATTGTATAGACTAATCCTAGGTTAGCTCACAAAAGTTTATACAACCACTTAATAATAGATATGATAGCATTTTTTCATTGTTCATTGCAAATGCACTCTCTTTCAATCACATTGCGATATTTTTAGAGACAAAATACATTTTATCAATGGTGTGATTCTACAACAAATGCTGGAGAGGGTGTGCAGAAAAGGAATCCTTCTTGCACTGTTGCTGGGAATGTA
The DNA here is from genome assembly GCF_965194805.1 of Balaenoptera borealis. Lineage (NCBI taxonomy): Eukaryota > Metazoa > Chordata > Mammalia > Artiodactyla > Balaenopteridae > Balaenoptera > Balaenoptera borealis. The sequence continues at coordinate 17,797,781 of NC_138870.1, read as the reverse complement.
AATTGATACAGCCACTATGGAGAACAGTATGGAGGTTCCTTAAAAAACTAGAAATAGAACTACCATGAGACCCAGCAATCCCACTACTGGGCATATACCCACAGAAAACCATAATTCAAAAAGACACATGCACCCCAATGTTCACTGCAGCATTATTTACAATAGCCAGGACATGGAAACAACCTAAACATCCATCAACAGAGGAATGGGTAAAGAAGATGTTGTCCATATATACAATGGAATATTACTCAGCCATAAAAAGGAATGAAATTGGATCATTTGTAGAGATGTGGATGGACCTAGAGACCATCATACAGAGTGAAGTAAGTCAGAATGAGAAAAACAAATATCATATATTAATGCATGTATGTGGAATCTGAAAAAATTGGTAATAGACGACCTTATTTACAAAGCAGAAATAGAGACACAGACATAGAGAACAAACGTATGGATACCAAGGGGGAAGGGGGAGGGTGGGATGAATTGGGAGATTGGGATTGACATATATACACTATTTTTTTTCATGGAAATGTACATTCTTATTTATTCTTTTATTTTTTTAAACATCTTTATTGGAGTATAATTGCTTTACAATGATGTGTTAGTTTCTGCTTTATAACAAAGTGAATCAGCTATACATATACATATGTTCCCATATCTCTTCCCTCTTGTGTCTCCCTTCCACCCTCCCTATCCCACCCCTCTAGGTGGTCACAAAGCACCAAGCTGATCTCCCTGTGCTATGCGGCTGCTTCCCACTAGCTATCTATTTTACATTTGGTAGTGTATATGTGTCCATGCCACTATCTCACTTCATCCCAGTTTACCCTTCCCCTCCCCATGTCCTCAAGTCCATTCTCTACGTCTGCATCTTTATTCCTGTCCTGCCCCTACGTTCTTCAGAACCTTTTTTTTTTTTTTTGGATTCCATATATATGCGTTAGCGTATGGTATTTGTTTTTGTCTTTCTGACTTACTTCATTCTGTATGACAGACTCGAGGTCCATCCACCTCACTACAAATAACTCAATTTCATTTCTTTTTATGGATATATATACTATTGATACTATGTGTAAGATAGATAACTAGTGAGAACCTACTGTATAGCACAGGGAACTCTACTCAGTGCTCTGTGGTGACCTAAATGGGAAGGAAATCCAAAAAAGAGGGGATATATGTATACAAATAGCTGATTCACTTTGCTGTACAGTAGAAAGTAACAGAACATTGTAAAACAACTATACTCCAATTAAATTTGTTTTAAAAAAGGAATATGGAGGCACTGGGATACAGCCATTTCTGCCTCATTTATTCAACAAATATTAATTGAACATCTACTGGCTACCTGATACTGTCTACACCCTAGGGCTACAGAGATGAATAGGTCTGGGCTGCTACCCTCAAGCAACTTCCTGTCTAGTGGAAGACATTCAGGGGGATGAAAGGGATCAGAGGATAAAAGAGGAAACTGGGGGAACCCCGTGGATGTATCACCACTGCCTCTGGTTATTAGGAGAGTGAAAGAAGTTGTTCCTCAACATGAAAATAGGTCTCAAAACATCCGACCATGTGGTTCTTTTCCATACAAACTTTGAAAATGGCTGCCTTGAACTGAGTCGCCATTCTCATCCCTATCTCCCCCCCAAGTAGGATTAAAAAAAAATAAAGCAATTCTCCAGAGAAGACAAGCATGAGAGGGAAGAGGAACTGGTTACAAAGATACTCATCACTCGAATACAGAAACCACTGATTTCGGGGCATTTCCCTCAAAATCTTCAGCCCTTGGAATTCTCATAGCTCCAGTACCCAAGTCTCAACCTGGAAACATGGATTTCAGGCCTCACCAGCTTCCCATCCCCCAGTAAACAGTAGGAAACCTGAAGCCCCCTTGCCTCTTAGAGGACGTGAGGGTCTCTTCCTGCTAACTGGTTTTAAGGGATGGGGTGAGCTGATCGGTGAATAATTTGGCATATACAGAAGATTTGTGTAAACTATTAAAAGCTTATAATATCATTTCTTGATTTTCCAGAAGGCAACTCACAACTCTAAAAATTACATTATAAAGGGAGTGACTTTCAAAAAGTTTGAAACTAGTGCACAAAAGGTTAAGTAACTTGCCCAAAGTTACACAGGCAGTAAGGGGCAGAGGTGGAATTCTAATCCAGGAAGTGTCAACCTATACTATTAATCACATCGCTAAGCTGCCCATCAGTATTTTGGGTAACTGTTCCTATGTATGGTTATCTACTTTTGACGATATGAAAAGTATCTTTGTCAATTTGCAACACACTGCTAGTTGCGCAAATTCTTCCTTCAATTAATTATCAACTTAGGTTCTCGTTATCAAGGGGAACTTATTAACGTCATCAGTAGACTCCAAGAATTCCTGGTATACTCCCTTCCTACACATCTTTTTTGAAAATCAAATGAGACTCTTCCCAGAACTAAGTCTTAGGGAAGACTCCACTATTAATATTTTTCCACCAAGGAAAATGCCATTTATTCCTTCTCCCTGTTTCTCCCACTTAAGCCAGATCTCTTATAATATTTGCTTCTGGAAGGAAAAACTAGTGGGCTTTTGTGGAGACTTCTCTTGCTAATAGAAAAGCATCTGTCTTCATTTTCCTTTTAGGTGGTAATGAAAATAAAATTTTATAATGTATCTGTCTACAAGTCTGGGTTAATTACTTCAGTTTAAGAAACTGGTTTTAGTTATAATCTGATTATATTCAGAATGTTATGAGACATTCGGATAATAAATATGATTATCTTTGGGTCAGCAGACCCCGGTAGCTCACCAAGATATTTCATAGGCAGAGGGTGGGCAGGATGATAAAGATTTTCTATGAGAAGTGTTTCAAAACGATACCTTCTCCCTCACGTTTAGCAACAATGTGTTGCTGAGTCAAGGAGGAAATTAGGCAAGAAGATAAGGCATTTGGTCATAAATTGAGTCACTCAGCATTTATGTCACAGATTTGTTTTCTTCCTTGTGGACATAATTGCTAGTTCAGTCAATGCTCCCATATGCCATGAGTATAGCAATAACAGCATACTTACGACGTACATATGACTAAAAATTTGTCGCGATTCAGGGCAGATTCTTTAAGACAGATCTACGCAAAGAAGACAGAATGACTGCAGGAATGATCTTTTCAGATTATAATCTTGTGAGACTAATAAAACTGCTGATTAAAAATGTGGGTTAATTTCTTTTTCTAGGGATCAAGAGGAAGGATCCAGGGAGAAACTGCTAGTGAATTCCTCCTCTTTGGCTATCATTTCAGTTCGTTTTAGTTTTATGTCATCTTAAAACAAGCAGATGAGAATGGAAGTATGGTACAGGAGCTCTAATTAGGATATCCCATAGAAACAAATAAGCAAAGTGTTATTAAAGCGAACACAGAACGGAAGCAATGAACACTTTCACATGCTGATTCTGATGGCAAATTGAAGACGAAAATTATTAATACAGAGTGAGGTCTTACTAAAAATAGCTTCAAACTGTCTTTCTTCTGGTTTCCATATTTCTAACGAAGAATTTTAAAGTATTATAGTGTCTTTATCAACAGCCACACTCTAGAGAAGATTACAAGAGCTTCTCAGATGCCCATCAAGCAGGTCTTGTGGCTGTTGAATCAATCAACAGACTTGACAGTAACTCTAGGGACTATTGTAGCACTTTGACATCAAGGAGGAGATGTCCAGAGACACTGAGAAATGCCTCAATTCTGAGCTCTCTTCAAACCACATGCAGTGGATGTTGTGACGACTCTCGACTCTCTATACCATGGTGATTCCACCCCCCAGGGGCAGGAATTTGGTCAAGGATGGGTAGCCCTTAGTCGATGTGAGTCAATGAGACATGAGAGGAACTTTGTTTAGCGCTTCTGGGAAAGGAAATCCTGTCTCTCCAGAAGGAAGCGATGTTGCTGCCAGCAGCCATCTTTGGGTCATAAGTGGAACCAGTTTGGGGATGGAGCCAACTGTGTAACAGTAACAAAGTGGAGAGAATTAGAAAACCTAGGTCCATCACACAACATTATTGAGCCATGAATTCACTAATCCTGAAGACTTTTCTCCTCTGGCCTTCTTATTGCAAGAGACAATAATACTTCTTTATTACTACAGCTAGTCTGAATAAAGATTTCTTTTACCTATGGTTGGAAATAATTAACCCAGCATAAAATTTTACCACATGTATATGTGACTACTAGATAAGTAGGTGGTAATGAAAATAAAATCTTACAATGCATCTGTCTACAAGTCAGAGTTAATCACTTTGGTTTAAGAAACTGGTTTTACTTATAATCTCATTATATTCAGAATGTTATGAGACAATAAAAAATATGATTATACTGGGTTCAGGAGAGCCTGGTAACCCACTGAGAGCCGTGAGATTGAAGCAAGGGACACTTTCACTCTAGCCCAGGGCCTCACTTCTTCTTTTTTTTTTTTAACTTTTTATTTTATATTAGAGTATAGTTGATTAACAATGTTGTATTAGTTTCAGGTGTCCAGCAAAGTGATTCAGTTATACATAGTTAGGGAGTTTGGGATTGACATGTACACACTGCTATATTTAAAATGGATAACCAGGGCCCCACTTCTAACACCAGCACCCAGCACACTACCCACATCTGTGCTTTAACTGCAAATTGCCCCATGTCACGGACCTTATGTGACTTGTAATAATTGAAGCGCCATTCATAAAATCCTCCAGTGCAAACATACTCTATCACGCGTGTGTGGCTCTCAGAGGTTCTTGAAGAGAAGAATCCTTTCATATTTATTTTCTTCTCCCACAGCGACTTTAACCAGACTCAGCCAAAAGGTGCCTCATTAACTTAAACGTAAGAAAACATAACATTTATCCAATCCTTTACTGGGAATTTTAATTTAGCTTTAAATAAAATTCCAAATATAAGTAGGATTTCATCATTCTTGATTTTTCTCCCTGTTGTTTCAGTGAAATATTCTTTTTTCTTTTTAATATCAGTTCCCTACCCCTGGGGACTTTTAATCTCATCCTCCTACCATGGACAGCCCATTTCTTCTTTCAATTTGTGATTTTTTCATTTGATCTCTTTTTCCTACCCCTCTCCCTCCTTTCAACCTAAGAAATGGTTAGCATTTCCCCTGCTAATGAAATTGTTCTTCGACCCCATCTAAGGTGCTATTCATTCCTTTTAAATTCGAATCTATTAAACCCCTGGAAAAAGAGCTCTCTTCTCTCTTAACACACTGTTTAAAGGTATTGAGTCTTCCACTCATGGAAATCTGACTTCTGTCTCTTCCTGATAAAATGAAATTCTCTATCCAATACAGACAATATCTTAATTACAATATCTCATGACAACATCCCTGGCTTTGTCTTACTTTGCCTGGCACTGCAGTCTCTTTCTCCCACCTTGGCTCTGCCCTGCCCTGGCTTTCTACAGGCCCTCTGAGAAGGGACTCTCAGCCTGCTTTGCCAGCTCTTCTTCCCTCCCTAATGGTTGTTCCTTTTTATTGTTTTTTCTCATCCTAATCTAAGTCCTTCCCTTCCAGCTCTCACCCTGTGTTATAATGAATACCCACCAATCTGGACCTCCAACGCCGACCATTTTTCTGGACCTCAGGCCTGGGTTCCTATCTAGACAGGCCCACTCAAAATGTCTCCTGATTATTTCAGACTCAACTTTTCCAAATAGAAGACTTCCTCTCTTTCTTCCAAAACTCTTCTTTTCCTTCATTTCCTATCTTGGCTATCAACAAAAGCACTCACCAAAACTGGATGCCTTGACTTTTTTTTTTAACCGATTTTTTTCTTTCTCATCTCCAGCATCAAACTGGTCACTGCATCTGGCAATTTCTACTAAAGAGTCTCTGTCAACTACTTCTTTCTTGAAACTCCCTTCATCCTTGCATTAATCCATTTCTCATTATTTACATAAGGGTGTCTGCAGTTTTTTCTTCCACTTTTTTCCTACCACAAACTCGTTTTTTTCCCAATACAAAGACATGAATACGCTGCTCTCTTATTTTCTGCGATGGTTTTCCAAAGTTATAGAACAGGATTCAACTTCTTGGTATGGCTTTAAGTGTCTTCAAATTTAACCTTTAACCCCCTTTTTACAGTTACATTTCCATATACCCGACTAATGTCTTTCCTCCCCAGTAATCCTGAGTTATCTCAAATATGCTACTGCCACCCCATGCCTTTGCTTATGGTGTTACTTCTGCCGGGAACTCCATTTCTCCAGTATATCGATATTAATGATCAAGATCCAAACTTTAAAACACGAAAACATTTTACCTTCATTCTCAAACTGACACCACATTAATCGCTTCCACCTCAAACCCTTCAGAGTACTTTGTTCCAACATCTATTTTCATCAACTGCTATTGCTAATGGTTTGCGACCAAATTCCTTGCCAGATTGTGAATTTGAGGGCAAGAATGATTTCTTTATTCATTTTTTATATAATCTTAGTACTCAGCAGACTATAAGAGCTGAAAAAACAGAATTATTAAGTGAGTGAGTTCTGCCTTCTAACACAATATGCTGTTCTTCCAAATGGTTCTCAAAAGTTTGGAGACTGGATCATTCAAATCATTTTGAAGAGTGTGCTGCCGCCTGGCCCTTAGACTCAGACAAGACCCCCTTCAAGTCCTCACCACCTCCTACTGAATATCCTGTTACTCGAGGCTACTGCCTGCCTGTGATAAACGCACCCGATTGACAGGCAAACACAGACTCCCATGAGCAATGAACAAAAAGGGAGTGCTGAAGAAAAGAGAAGCAGCCTGGACTAATTTCCTTCCCATGTTCTCCCTGATTTCCATTAGTCCTTGACTACGTGGCTCACTGCTTATTTTCAGGGCTCCTTTTATGATTAGTACTGAAGCATAGATGCACCCTTGACACAAAATGGCTTGCTTTGTAGTAACGGCACATTTACATCATGGGAAAATACTAAGATAGAAGGAAAAAAATAAGAGTGAACAGATTTTGACTCATTACTAAAATAATACTTTGATACTGTATACAGCATATGATTGCATACAATAATTAAATTCCTTTTATTTAGTGCAGGTTGATCATTTATACCTTTAAGGAAAGGTAATTCTGGAGGTCTAGAGTCAATCCTTCTGCTTCCTTAAAAAAAATATTATCTTTTCAGCTTTCCACTATAGTCAGCACATAAGCATGCCAGATGCTCTTTGAAGACAATATTGTTTCTTCCTTCAGATTTGGGAAAAAATTTTTTTAAATTTTAAAAAAGCCTCTTAAATCTTTGAGTAGATAAGATTCACCACCTTTCTACAATATAACCCAGCTAAGATTGTGAATAATTGCCTTTGTTTTGGGGAGACATGTTGGTATCCGGGATGTTAGGCATAACCTGAAGATGCTATATTGAGAATTACGTTTGTCATGAAGCATTTATTGTAGTAAATCTTTTTGTAAATATTAGTAATGATAAGGAATATTACAAGGGAGCAGCTGGAAAGGAAGAGCTTGTTTCAATGCAACTCAAATGCTCCTAACTGGCTAGCTTGAGTTTTTGAAAGAAGCTGGCAGATAAAGCACTGACACTGACAAGGACACAGTAAGCTAAGGGCAAGATGACCGTAACCATTAACATCATTTGTGTCTCTTTCCTCTGAAATTACACTACCCAGCTGCAATCTTCTGATACCCGTGTCCTCTCCTCAGCCTATAAATCTGCCCGGGTTCCATCTTTTAGATACACTCCAATCTCTCCTTTGTGAGGACATCCCCCATTCTTCTTTAATCCCATATTCTTCCCCAAATCTCCACTCCCCTGTCAACTACCACCCAATCTTCCTACCAAATTTTTTGAAAGAACAAGTAGTACTCAGTGTCTTTATTTTCTCGTCTTCTGTTCATATGCCAATCCACTGAGCCAGGCTTCTAGAACAAAGACTATAATCGCTCTTGCTCTTAGAGTGGATTTTAATTGCCAAATTCAGAGGATACTTTTCAGTCTCCACATTACTGGACTTCTTCATAGACGTTTTCGGGATTGGTGATGCTCATTTTCTGAAAATCTCTCTTCCTTAAGCTCCCATGCCATCATGCCCTTCTAGCTCTTTTCCTATCTTCTGAACAGTCTTTTTCTGTCTCTTGAATTTCTCCCTCACTTCCCATCCCTCTCAACATTTTAAATGCCAAGTCCCCACATTTCACCTCTCAGCCCATCTCTCTTCTAACTCTCTAGACTCTCTCTAAATGTGTTCATGCACTTTCATGACAGCCATACCACCTCTTCTAGATAATAACTCCTAAACCATCTCTGGCCCCAAACCTCTGCCCAGCGCCTTATTCTGCTAATGGACTACTTGGAGACGTGCATTGTGGATCCTCAAACCTCGCTTTACCTGACTCTCCCAATCTGCTTATCTGACTGTAGAATCTCAGTCAGTGCCGCCAACATCCACCAAATCATTCACACTAGAAACCTTATCTCCTTCCTCACTTCCTTCATTTCATTAATCAGAGTCCTGTCATTTTAACCTCCTATATAGCTTCCCACTCTTTTTTTCACCACTACTACTCGAAGAGTACTTAGTTACTTACGTTTTCCACATGCTAAGTTTTAATCATACATATCTTGACAAATGTAATTACTTCTGTTATTTCCCTGCCCTCCACTCCTCACCACTACCTTCATTTAGTTTATCCCTACAACTCCATTACTGTTTAATTCTTCCAAAAACACTTTTTCTGATTCCCCACTCTGCCCCTAGCTGGGGTAGGTATACATCACCTGTACTCCTATAACACCCTAATTATATATCAATTGTTGCATTTGAGTTGAAATGATTTGTTTGCATATCTTTCTTCACTACTAAACTGTGTAATTTATTTAACTCTTTTTCTCCAGTGCTTATCACATTGTATGGTACCCACTAGGTGCGTAAAAACATTTACTGAATTAATAAACACAGTTATTTATTCACTGATGTGTTTGCCCAGGTAGACTCTCCTACTCTGAAAACAAAATAATAAATACCCAATGTGAGCATTATAATCTGTCTCGCTGTGATATTTCTCAAGAAAAATGAGTACACTAACATTGTGGTTTATTCATCAGCCTCTCATGTTAAAATGCTTAAGTTCTTTGAAACCTGAACTCTCTGGGTGAAGTCAGTGTGTAGTTTTTGAGTCGGAGGGGGAAAAGAAATAACACCTCTACCAGTCCCTCAGCTAGACTCATGGGACTCAGCCCAGAACAGCCTGACATCCTGGCTCCCCAACGATCTCTAACGAGGCACACATCTTGGCCATTTGCTGTAGGCGTGGGAAGGTTATGTCTGTGTGTCAGGATGAAGACGGTCCTGTGGTTTCTCCCTTGTAAAATGTAATTGTGTTTTGGATCTCGGCATGAGCACTGAGACACCAGGCACTGAAAACGTATACACTAAACTGCTTCTCATTGAAAAATGGTGTTGGTGTCATTAAAGAAAAATTGGATGGTGGTTTGACTGTAAGGTAGCTTGACAATTGATTATTCAGTTCTTTGTCCTGACACTGCATTAAAAATTGAGTGAAATCGATATATCGTTTTTTACTGTCTTTAAGCTGTAGCACTGCCCAATGTATGTAATATATTACTGAACAATCAAAAATTAATTTCATGATTAAGGGAGATAAATTAAAGGAACATTACTCTTTGATAGCAGAGACATAAATGAATCATGGGCTTGCTGTTTCAGGACTTTGGGGGGACAAGTGCAATATGGCCAAAATGACTATCATCTAGAGTTATATTCAGGAACATATTGTTTTAATTCTGGCAATGTTTGGGCAAACCTTAACATGTTATATAAGGGATGATGAATAATGACCATTGTGTTATCAACAATGGCAATACTTATGCCTGGTACAAGTGCTCTGTACTTTCAGAGTGGATGGGGAGCTAGGACATGCAAAGTAGGACACTGCTATTAACACTATAGGTTTTCTAAGGTTGATTCTTGGGGAAACATGAACCTGACATATAACAGACCTAACATGATTTGCATAATCTTGAGATTTAGGCCCAAGTATACCCCGTGTGAAATATGTGTTTTGTGAATACATTTCTAATCTAAATTCTATTTGAAAAACACCTTGGTGCTGCCTAGGGTGGAAGCTGGTGACTTATATTTACACCCCTCCCTTTTTAATTCCCAACAGCCTTCCCATTTGGATTGTGTTTCTTGACGCCTCCTTTTTTTTCTAAGAGTTACTCTTTGATGTTGGTTTCATACTCTTTGCTTCTAACCTCATGTCACCTCACAGAGCTGGGTCTGCTCATGGATACATACAAGATATTGATCACGCTCCTCCATGTGCCCCCACCTCCTACAGTTGGGAGGGAAAGGGGATCACAGGAAGCTGAAAAGGGCTGCTTAAACTTCCATAATCTTCACCATCACCTCCCAAATCTTCCTAAACCCTGAACCAGAAACTGAAATTAAAATGAGATGAACACATTCCCCAGCAACTCTGCTCGTACTGTTTATATTTGGAAAATATTCCATGGCCGAGCCTGTACGTGCGTTTGGAGTAGGGAATGGTAAGAGCAACTGTATTTGTTTCATTTGCAACATAACAGGGCACATGGAAAACTGCTTTAGGTTTGTCCCCCACTTGAGCCAGTGGTCTTAACATCCATGCTTCCTGTTGCCACTGACAAGATGTCAAGAGATATTTCACTAAACTAAGATGATCAGTCCCATCGTAAGTACCCTATTAGCACTGCCAGTGTGGGTGTAAGACTGAGACTAGGTAACATGTATAGTTAATTTTTAAGCCTTTCTAGTTTCCAGCCTCCAATTCCCTTGGTATACTAGATGCTTCTCTTTTCAACCCAACACAAACCTACCACCATCGAAACTTCTACTTCTGAAATGTATCATATCTTGACTTCAGGTAAGAGTTAGGAAGAAAGTGACCTGGTTAATACAGCTCAGAACAATCTTAAAATACCACGTCATGTACCATGAGTAATATGAGTGACAGCCACAATCACAAAACCTTCCGCTGGTATAAGTACTTTATCCTTTCTTTCATTCTCAAATTGGCTGTAGAAATCAATTCATCCAATGAACTGTTACAGAAATAGGTACATTATAAAAAGAAGATACTTGCTAACCCAGTGAATGAAAAGTTTGAGAAATGCCAGACCTTAAAACAAAGTAAAACATGACAACTTCTGGCCGTGGGAAGGGCTGATGATGAAGAGGACAGATCAGCCTGGCCCAAAAGAGTGGCCCTGGGTCAGTTTCTGAGAGCAGATCCTAGCATTTCAAACTGCCTTTCTTTCTTCTATATATGGACCCACAGGTTTTCTACAAGTTCCTTTTTGTCTGTCCCTCCAAATGGTGTGGGGATAACAAGGCAGCCTGGGGCAAGATGGTGAGGACAAAGCGGTTTGCATATATACATAGGACTGTTGTACATTAGGTATTTTTCAGTCCTAGGATGCATTCACAGAAGCTAGGCTTTTGTTCTGGAGTCCATTGCTGCCATTTCAGACCCTTCAGGTGCTACTGAGTGTGTTTCTGAGGCTGTCAGGATCCACAAAAGACCTTCTGCAGAGAAGACTTTTTTGAATGATCACATTATAGTCCTAATTGAAGCTGAGTAGTTCATGGGTCCTCTGAAGCTGACAGTGAAACATGCCATTCTCCGAGCATGTGTCCCTTATCAGAGCCACTTAAGGTAACAACATCCTACAAAAGGCCCTCTGGGGGTCTCTGAAGGTACAGAGACCTCATTACTCTTACAGTTAGGAAAAGCTTTAGACCACTTCTGGGAATGCAAATGAATGAAACCCCATGTGACAGCTGTAATAAAAGGCTCCTGTCTTTTTGCAAACATTCAAATGCCATCTGGCAATTTCGTTGACGTCAGCAGGCACAGAAAAACAACTGCCCCACTGCCTTCTTCATTATTGCCTTCCACCCCCAACCTTCCTCTCCCCTCCTCCCTGGCAAAAAGCTCCAACTTTGAGTTACGGAGACAGACAGGAGCAGAGTAGCCTTTTAAACAGATTTTCTCTAGTTTTGGTCAACTCCATTTTCAGAAACAGCTTCAGCAGCACAGGAGCAGTGGTATTTAGCTCCCAGCTCTCCAAATGCCAGTTAGAGGGTGTATAGATCATTACATTAAAAGGAAATTTTAAAGCCTTTTCTATTTGTGTTTTTGGACTCGAAGAACCTTTATTCCGAGGCTAGAGGTGTTAAAGAAAACTATTAATCTGACTTCTGATTCAACACAGGTTCTCTTTGATCATTATAAATAAACATCCAGTGTTACACTGAGAACAAGTTTGCAGCCGTAGGGTGCAGACACTTGCTTGAGAACTCACACATCATACATATATCTTTCAACAGTTCACTAGAAGCTTAGATGGACAGATTTTTTTTTTCAATGTTTAAATCATATGATATAGTTATCAAGCTATTTTGTCTTAGACACGCTCCATGAAAAATAGACTTTTCTAAATTGTTGAACAAAAAGAAAATAGGTCAATGGAATGTTTGTACCCCCTGTCAAAGAAACATAGAATTATAGAAGGAACTCCATCGAACACGAATCCTTTCCAGAAGTCCTAATTAGAAAGGAAACCCCACCTTAGTATTTGCACACAGTATTGAAGGACACAGAAATTTTAAGTTACTATTGCCTATTATGGCTTTTTTTCTTAATTTACAAAGGAGAAGTTGAATACTCACAATACCTAGTCTGTTCCTGGAAATGAGCAGGCACTATTAACAGTAAAGAGTAAAATGGCCTCATTAAATAAGCCAATTAATCAGCCCCCTTTCAGCCTCCAAATTGTTTTACTTCTCAAGGTAAACGAATACACATTTGAATGAGATCCTATAATTTTATCCACATCGCTGGTACCTATTACTTATGTGGTCAGACTGTTATCAGATGAAAAAGATTTTTGAAAAACAATTTTACATAGTAAATTAAGGATACGTCTATTAGGTAAGATGAGCCACTCTTGGTATCGCTTAGATACATTGCTATAGACCTAATCTTTTGTCTTTCCTAAAAGTTTTGCTTTTTCACTTTAAGAAAAATCTTAAGCATTCTAATATTGAAAAGTGATAATTTTTCATAAAAATCCATTCATCACATAAGGTAGGAAAGTGATTATAAAGTACAGATATGACTATGTGGCTTCTAGGTTACAGTTTTGTTCAATCGCTCCCTCTTATCCATTAAACTATCCTGCTCCAGCTCACTTGAGGAATATGATACAGTCCCATTAGCAGAAAGAGCAAAGTTAGTAATGGACACCTGGGCTTTGGGGTTCAGTGGGAAGAAATAATGGGAGGGCTTTATAATTTGATAATTTGTTCCCACTAACTCTAAAGAGGAGAGTGGCCCCCCCCCCAAACCAAGGCCTTGTATGACTAACTCTCCTCTCCCCACCATTTTCACCTCGACTCCTGCCATTCTTTTTCTTTTTATGAAATTTTTGTGGTTTCTTCCTCTCAAAAGGCTGTGGCTTGCCTCCTCCTCCTCCTTTAAGACTTTGCTCAGGAATTCCTCTCCTCCAGGAGGCTTTTGCTGACCCATGTCTCCTCTGCTTTGCAAATACCCTGTGCACAGACCCTCATTTTAATTCCTCCATGTGATGGAGCATGTCCATTTCCCCATAAAACTGTGAACTCCATCAGGGTAGGGAGAGAATTCTTCATCTGTGTATCCTTCAGTGCCTAGCACGGGCATGGTATGAAGTGTTCAACAGACAATGATGGAAGGAATAAAAGAAAGAAAAAATGGTCAGATAAGCAAAGAAATAAAAAAGAAAAGGGATCAACCCAAGTGAAAACTGAAATGCCATTACTAAAGCAAGCAAAAGAAAAAAAAAAATTCAAGAGATAATGTATTATGGCTGAAGGAAAACAGCTAGGACTTATTGAATATTGATTACTTGCCTAGAAGCATGCTAAGCATTTTCACACATGACCCCATTTAATAGTCAAGAAAAACCTGAGACATGGGAATTGTTATTACCATTTACATATGAGGAATCAGATTCAGAGAGATTTTGTGAATTACTAAAAGCCCCTCATCTGGCAAAGGGAGGTGGCAGAATGGAACACAGGTACGTGGACACTGTAACTTTACAAGATATTTAATATCTTATGCTCTTTTGCTTAAGGCAGAAGGGAGAATGGGAAAAGAAAGGAAGGAAATGAATAACCTATTGTTGAAGTTGAGGTGGATCTTGGACAGTCTAAGAATAAATCCATTAGGCCATAAGATAAAAACTCAACAAGGTTCATTTGGAAAATACCAACTTGAGGTTAAGCCTAAACTGCATTTCAGTTCCAAGACTTCATCTGGATTTCTAACAGCTCCCTAGAACAAAAGGTCATTAGTAGCTGCTGATTTAGAGGCAACATCTTCACTGAACATATAAACTAAGCAAGTTTTTCAAAAACACATGTCACTTGGTAACTCCTGTTTTTATGAGCTGTGTGTATCAGTTTAAGGATGGAAAATAAGAAATCCAGAAGGCCCTGGAAGAATCAGCCAACGGAAAATGTCAATTTAGCAAATGGAGAAAGAATGAGATCAAAAAACTATTAGGAGACTCGTACTTTCAAGCTTTTAATAATGGGCAGAAAGGTCTAACACACTTTCTAGAAAGTATTAAATGAAACATAGAAGCAAAGAACGTTCTGAGTGCCTTACCTAACCATAACTGCTTTTTAGGGAATACTGTTTTTCTTATAACAGGAAAATCAAGAGAATAGACTCTAAAACTGTCCAGAAAGCAGTTAACATGTTTTTAGAAGAAGGAAAGCAAGCATGCAAAAGATGAAAATCACCAGAAAAAGAAGATATTCAGAATTTTAGTGCCAGAACAGGTCTTATCTTGTCTAAGAACTAGTTTGAGTTTGAGTCAATGTAAAACAGCGCATATTCATAGTAATGGTTTGGGGAGTTATTCCTAGGGCTGTAATGTAAGAAAGGAAAACAGAATTTATAAGCAGTCTAATAGTCAGTCTAAAGAAAAGGATATTTCAATCCAGTGTCTGGCATTCTACATCAAATTAGGAAGATCAGATGCTACCAAGAAACAATCAATATGTATAAAGTCTGTTAATGTGCAGAAGGGGGTTCTGATTTGGGGGAATAATGCTGCTAAACCTTACATAGATGGAAACATTCTAGAGATATAAGAAACTTAAGAATAGCACGTTCACATTGAAATCATCTTATGTTCTACTCCCTCCAAGGAACAATCTGGGATTCTGAGTCGTGTCATGCATTACTTGGTGAAATTTCCTGGGCAACTGACCAGAAGTCTAAAATATCCTCACAAAATTATCATGCAGTTTTGAGTTGATAACATTTTATCCCACTCGTAGTCTCTAATGAGTGAGTATTTCAGAGTTTGATTTCTAGGCTACCTCCCAAAAATAAATTTCTGGAACTGCAAAATGGAGGGTGATACTTTTGACAAAACTGTCCATCTGTGTGGCCGTGGCTAGACAAGAGTAACCAGTCTTTCTTTGGATTCTCTTCTTGATGCTCTTCGAGAGCATCAAGGACTTCACCTCTTCACAAAGTAGTCCCTTGTCATACTGGAAGGCTGTGGTCCTTCGAGGACTTTTCTGAACCTGAGCTGAGACCAACCTTCAGTTCTCGTTTTGTCCTCATCAGTCAAACCTCTCTTGTACTTCACAGTTTTTCACAGAAATTAAGCTGCTCTCCTGTTCTATATTATACTAGAATTAATACATATCTCACACCATTTGTGTTTTCTCCTACTCTTTGTAGACTATAAAAATGAAAGCTGTTTTTTTCATTTTTTTGTAGGAACATTAGCAGCTTCTTAAAATAATTTCCACTCATCAATTTAAAAAGGCAAACAGAAATAATGGTAGGAAACTGAATAAAAATTAGCACTTATTGAGGAATTATCTTAGGCCAGGGACTAGTCTAAGTACTTGATATACATTATGCCATTTAGTCCTCATGTCACTCTGGCAAAAAAGGTACTAACATTCTACATATTTTACAGATGAGCTCATAGTTTAAATAACTTGCCCAAGGTCACATATGTAGTAAGTGATGGGGCCATGACGTGATCCCAGGTGGTCTCTGACTCCACCGTCTCCCCTCTGTTAACCATTATCCTCTATACTGTCTCCTTACTGAAATCCAACTTAGAGAGATTCTTATCAATCCTCTCATTCCTAATGAAATCACCCGTAGGAATTAAAGTAGGGCAAATAAAGCAACTCCTTGAGGATAGTCTAGAAATCACTGGAAAAATTATATACCTATACTTCATGACCTCCTAATTTACAACCGTTTATTGAAACCATAAAAAACATGGGCTATTAATATATATATATAGTTTCTATAATCACGAATTTACACCCTGAATGAAGCAAGGTAGGGGTAAGGGGAGTATTTCAGAATCTTGAGTTCTTTTGGGAGGTGCAGTGGGAAGGGGGGGAGTAATCCCAGCCTTCTGGCAGGGCTTGACTCAGTAGAATATGGATATGTTACAAGCAAAAACCAGTTTTCGGACAATGAGGGGGGAGGGAAAAAGGGAAGGATCAAGGAATAAGTCTGCAATTTTGAAACTTTTCTGCAGAGTTCAAGGGTTCCTTAGGGGGTAGTTTCTCAAGAATAGTTTAGTTTTAGCGATTACTAAAATTATCTTTGTTCCCATCAGCATATTAAGACTGTGGGAGAATATTATTTTAAAATGTAATTCCTTTTATTCTTTCACCTCCATGTTCCACCATGAACTTCACTTTGCCACAGTGCACTTGTTTTCAAGTGCAATCAAGGATTACAGCAGAATAAATATTTCCACTTACAGACAGATGAGAGCAAACACAAAAATGAAAAAAGCTACAGTCCCCCAAATATTGCTATAAATGTCAATATGTACATCTGCAATGACTATTGTTTCAAGTTCTAGGAACAGTGGTGACAAACCATTCTCAGTTAAATAATTTACTATGTAAGTGTACATATTTGTATCACTATAATTTTATTACTTCAGTATTCTGGAATATTTAAAAATATAATTTAACAACAATCATAATAATATCCTAGAATGCGCTATTTACAAAATGACTCTAATTCTTTCTATGAAAATAATTTCCTTATATATCCATTTTTTTTTTCTATATCCATTTTTAAAGCAACAGATCATAGAAGGAAAGTTCCATTACATCTTAATTTGGAGGGCAAAATTTTTTTACAAAAATGTGCCTTCAGACATCTCTGACTCAGAGAATAGAGACTTGGTAAGAAGATGAAAAATTTAAAAAGCCCCCAAACTAAATAATCCAAATACACACCTGTAGAATGCAGAATTAAATCTCTGAAAGGAGCTTCTCTTCTTTATCCTATTAGTCAATGAAGCTGTGCTCAGTTTTAAAATTCTGGTGTTTCACAATTTCTCTATGGATTTTACATTTAGAAACATGCATGTACAAATGTATATACTACATGCTCAATTCCAAAGGAAGAAAAAATTGCAAGCTCTATCATGCTGCTCTATCTGCAATGTCTATAGATGTGTATATTTAACTGGTTTAGCAACAAATTCTAACCTGAGGGAAAAGGCGTTGAGGTGGTAGGAGACATATTTGGCTCCAAGCTATGAAGCACGTTGTCCTGAGTTACTTGTAACTGTATCAATATTAAAGAGTCACTTGTTGCTTGATGATCCTTCAGCAAAACAAAACAAAAACTAGAATGTTACCTCAAAATAATAAGAGTCTGAAAATACTGGGCAATAATAAGCATTCCATTTGGTATGAAATTTTTACCTGCTATTCGCAGTTAAATTTAATATGTTTGTCATGGTGATAAACTATTTCTAATTTGCCTTTATTTTGCTGGTGATGAAGTCCAATATTCTGAGTGCCTTTCATAATTTTAAAAGGAAATTTAGAAAGAACTGTCTTCTCCTCTTTTTTCCCAAGCCCAAATTAGTTCATTGTAAGGAAGGTTGTTTGAAAATCTCTGTAATAAACAAACCCAGAGGCTGTAATTTTCTTGACAGTGGAACCCTCCATCTGCTTCTGAAAGCTGTAGGAGGGCATGTCATTCTTCTTTCCATTTATTAGTCATAATTCACCACTATCTTTTATGCGCTACCGTAGTTTTGAAAATGACCAAAGCAGATTCAGGAGGTTAATTTATACCATTAGCTGTCACTTTTAGGAAATGCTTTCACATTGGCATGTTTGTCAGGGCAGCTACGTGTATTGAGTGTGTGGAGAAGGGTGGAGGAACATTACTTTAATACCAGGCTGTGCATTTATTCCCCTGACTTAGCACACACTATTGCTCTTGGTGTCACAAAAAATAAATAGCAAAATATAATTTGCAGTCATTTTTCTAGCTCCATGATCAACAGAAATAGAAACAGAAAAGAATCAGAAGGCCTTTGCCTGTCAAAATGCACACTAGTTCCTTGATTGCTATGATCATAGAGTTAAAATGACTAAATCCTTTTGGACCTTAGAATATTTTGAATGTTACCAGGGTGGTGATGGAGTTGAATTTTGAAATGACCCTTTCTTCTCTCTCACCCCCATCATCTTTTATTCATCCTTCAAAGCCATCAGCTTCTATGAAATTAGCCCTGAAGACTTCAGCCTAGACTGATTTTTCTCTTCAACTTCCACCCACTGTAGTCAACATTAGACCATCAAAATATTATGTTCTGTTTTCTTAACTCTTATGTGTGCCTCATTTTTCTTCTAATCCAAATCTTAAGTTTTGAAAAAAGGCGTTCCTCATATCTTTGCTACTTCCCCACAACTCCCCGTCCTCAAGTCATGGGCTCCTTACAACTGGCACAGAAGCCCCCAAGAGCTGGCTTATTACACAATAAATATAACATGAGTGCAGTGATTTTAATTTGATTGAACAGATACTTCTTTAGTGCTAACTACCCAATTTTAATTGGTCATACTTTTATATTACTAAATTTTTATCTAATACACACAGTCTCATTTCTCCATCCCAAATAGTGAGGTGTTTCTTAGAGCTCTTGCAATTTCCTTTATGAATGAATCAGCTCTAAGCCAACCTTTTAAGTAGGTCTTTTGCTTCCTGTCAAAGATGCCTTTGCCCACTTCATTTCTACTTGGCTCTTCAACTGCTTTCTCTGCACTACAGATTGAGTCTAAAATCCTGACTCTGATTTTTAACAAAGCATTACCTAAGGTGCAATGCAGAATCACTGTATATACACTGACTACCGAATAAAAGCCATTCAGAAATTAGCACACGGAAGTGGAATGTTGCTGTAAAAAGTCACGAGTATATGAAGCAAAGGGTTAGTGACCTGATAGCAGATGGCGAGGAGCTTGCCATTAGAGCCTGGAGGGAGGTGGTCCCTGTGATGCCGAAAAGGATCACATGGTAACACTGTAGCCTCCAGTATCCCAGAAGGTAGACATTGAACCTAATGAACTTGTAGCTCTAGCAGAGAGGTCGGCAAACAGGATATGGATAGCATTAGCTGATTGCTGTGAGCTGTATTTTGACAAGGTAGGACAAGACACAGATGGCCTCAGAAAAAAACTGGTATCATTTGCAAGGAAGAATAAAAAGGAATAGAAAGGGCCAAGAACAAAGAAGAGGCAACTGCTTCCCATTCTCGGATGGCAAAAGAACAAACTGAGAAGGACACTGAACTAAAATTGCCTGTTACGACTCAGCTTTGGCAAGAATTAATCAAGAATATGGTCATCACACCCATTGTTCAAACCTCTGAATGAAGATGTCTGAGAGCAAAATCAAATTAAGGTGGTAGTACTCAATCTATCCTTTCAGTGGGATAAAATAACTCAGAGAAAAGAGACTAAAGATGCTTTTCTCATGAAAAAGCTGCTAGGGTCTCCCAACAAAGCCTGATAGGCTCACACTGTCAGCATCTAAGTTGGGAGTGAGAAGGACAGAGAGAGAAAAAATCTAAGACATGTACCCAGAAAAAAAAAAAACAAAAAAAACCCCAAAACCCTATAGATGTAGTGATTGGTATATGAAACCAAATAGAATCTATTTTAAAAGGAGCTATGTTTTTGAGAGGGTTATACTACCAACACAACCCTTTAATTCCTAATGCTCTATGGGTAGTAAGTGATCAAATAGAGGCACTCAGCCCCGAAAGAGGGCAATGCTTCCCAATACCCGGTCTACAGGTGGTCCCAGAGGATAATCAGATTAGGAGAATTTATGATGCTGGAGCGGGGTCGGGAGGCGGGGGAGAGAACAATGGGCAGGAGACTTCTGCCAGGAAGCAGAACCAAGGTCTAATAAAAAAATGTATCTCATCCCAGAATATGGAACCTCAAAATTGCTTCCCAATGAGATTTTGGAATAGCTTCAGATCAAGAATGCCGTGTGACTTCCTTTCTTCCCTTTCCAAATGATCTTGTTTATTGTGCCGATCCTGTCCATTTTCCATCTGTGAGTGTGTGAGTATTAGTTGGGGGAGGGTGGGAAGGCTGATAACCTGTCTTTTACACTCAGAGATCTCTGGATCAATAGGAACCACATCCAAATTTGATTTAGAAATGATTGCACAACACTCCCTGTTATGGGTTAAACTGCGCTCCCCCCAAAACTCATATGTTGAAGTACTAACCCCCAGTACCCCAGAATGTGACATTATTTGGAGATGAGGTCTTTAGGGTGGTCCTAATCCAACGTGACTGCTGTCCTTACAAACGGGAATTTGGAGACAGACACAGGCACACAGAGAGAATGCCAGGTGAAGCTGAAGCAGAGATTGGGGTGATGCTTATACATGCCAAGTAATACCAAAGATTGCCAGCAAACCACCAGAAACCAGGTAAGAGGCATGGAATAAATTCTCTCTCACAGTGCTCAGATGGAACCAACCCTGTGGATATCTAGATTGTGGAGTTATAGCTTTCAGAACTGTGAGACAAGACATTTCTGTTGTTTAAGCCGCACAGTCTGTGGTACTTTGTCATGGCAGCTGGAAAATTAATACATTCCCTAATGAGGAAACTATTACGCACTATGGGGACACTGGCTAGATGGAACTTTCGGGTTGTCTCCCTTGAGAAGGACATAAGTGCATTTTTCTTACCCTGGGGAGAATATTTTTCTTGCCCAGTGATGACTAGTAAGGCAAACTAAGGTGGTATGTGTCAACTATTCCTAACCCCTCTCTCCTGGATACATGGAGGGATTCAGACTGCCTGGCCCTCTGTGGTTAGGTGAGGCCAGGCCGCTAGTTATGGCCAATGAGTTACGAGGAGAAGTGATGTGTACTGCTCTCAGGGTGTGGCTCTTGACTGTCAAAGTGAGACCCTCCTTCCCTCTGCCACTGTGACCGGCAACGCCTGACCAGCGGTCCCCGACCTTTTTGGCACCAGGGACCGGCTTTGTGGAAGACACTTTTTCCACGGACCGGGGTTGGGGGGAATGGTTCAGGCGGTAACGCGAGCGATGGGGAGCGACGGGGAGCGAGCTGCAGATGAAGCTCCGCTAACTCTCCCGCGGCTCACCTCCTGCTGTGCGGCCCGGTTCCTAACAGGCCACGGACCGGTACCGGTCCACGGCCCCGGGGGACCCCTATCTCACACCACAGCTGCTCCACCATCTCTATCCTGAAGCGAGGACAGTACAGAACAGACCCGCGAGCCAAAGCTTGAGGGGCAACACATGCCAGAGAGAGAAATGACCCTCATGATTTTGAGAGCTGAGGTCTGGTTATCACTGCAGTACCAGCTTGTCTATCCTGACCGATCCTGTCCACGCATTAAAAATAAAAATGGTAAGGGAAACAGCTTATTTATGGAGGCTTCCTGGGGGAGCATATTTAGACGAATAATCTGCCTCGTGCTACTTTGGAGTAGTGTAAAACTCCCAGAGGAAGTGAAATCTGGTGCACAGGTAATCTTTAAGAATTCCTCTAACCCCACGAATCCTCAGTTATCCAGTTTCTCCCTGGAACAAGCAACGAAATGGGTGGAATTCTCATAGAACAACTCCTCTCCCACTCTGATAAATGTTCCAAACCCACATTTGTTACTAGCTTGTTTCCGATTTCACATGCCTACTTTTGTCCCATCTTTTGAAAACTGCTGCTTCTGATATCTTTATATGTTCACCAAATTCTTCTTAATTATAAATGGAACCAAAGACTTTCCCCCCTTGTTTATGGTAAATAAAATGACGGCACATTTCCACTATATGTCAAATCCCATTTCCATAGCATATTATACAGCCACAAAACTTTAAAGCAAGAAGGGACATTAGCGATAATCCAGCCAAATTCATTATTTTTTAAATTAATGAAGCTGGAACATAAAGAAGTTATTTAACTCATCCACTAGAGATTATCATTTCAATGAAGTAAGTCAGACAGAGAAAGACAAATATCATATGATATCGCTTATATATGGAATCTGAAAAAAATGATACAAATTTTCTCTTTACAAAACAGAAATAGAGTCACAGACGTAGAAAACAAATTTATGGTTACCAAAGGGGAAACGAGGGGGACAGATAAATTAGAGTTTAGGATTAACATATACACACTACTATATATGAAATAGATAAACAACAAGGACCTACTGTATAGCACAGGGAACTATATTCACTATCTTATAATGATGTATAATGGAAAAGAGTCTGAAAAAGAATGAATTTATACATATATATATAAAACTTGAATATATATATATATGTATATCTGAATCAGTTTGCTGTATATGTGAAACTAACACAACACTGTAAATCAACCATACTTCAATTAAAAAAAATAAATCAATAAAGGGGAAAAAAAGGAAGGTATTTAACTGGTCCAAAATCATGCTGTTAGTTAGGAGTTAAGCCAGTGAGTATCCAAGTTCAGGTCCTGATTCCCAGTTTTGTGGAAGTAATACAAAAACACACATGAACCCTAATGTGCACTGATCCAAAAATACAGAGTTCAGTAATAGGGTGGGAGGAGGAGGGACTTAATGTAGGAAAACTTCCTTCCTTAGCATCCTCCAATGACCTTTATTACCTACTGGTTGAATTCCAAACTCCTTAGCAGGACAAACAAGGTGTGTCACAGTGGCCCGTACCTAACCCACTGGTTCATCACTTTCCAACACTCTTGCCCAAGGATTACTTGCTCTGAAGGGCTGCTCTACCCTCTGCTCTGACCTTTCACTGGGCTTCCAAGCACCGCAGTTCATGCCTACTCATGTAGCTTCGCTCTAACAAGCTCTTTTTCTGTGATTCCTTGTTTGGGTAGTTCTTGGGTAATCTGGGGAGCGCTTGTTCCAGTTTCTACTTGATATCATGGGAAGGTTTAATACCTTCCTCCTCTAAAATACTTCTGATATAATGTTAATGTATTTACCGCAGGCTGTGCTTCATTGCAGGGTGCCACCTCCTATTCCCCCACTTTATTTGGGCAAACTCATCTGGTTTAGTTCATAAATTTCCAAATCTCTATCTCTAGTCTGACCCTTTCTCAAGAATTTCACAATCATATATGTGCAACTGCCTCTTAAATGGTGATAAATTGAATCCATATCCCCAATCCCCACCAAAATTTGCTCCTCCTCCTAGATTTCCTAGCTCAATGATTGGTTGAATTACACCATACACCTAGTTGCCTCAATTAAAAAAACAGGGTATCCTTTGCCTGTTCTTTAATATATGGATAAATATTTATCAAGCACTGACTATGTGCCAAATATTTAGCTAGGCATTGGGAATACAACTGTGAACAAAGTATATATGGGTTCAGCCCATTTACAGGTTATAGTCTAGTAGTGAGATAAATGGGTAGATCAAAAATTATTACAAATTGTGGTAAATATAAAGGAAACAGAAGGCTGTGGTAGTACATAATGGTGAGGTATGGGGAGGGGAGTAGTACCTAATTTAATTTAGAGGAGATTGTGAAAGAAGGCCTTGCTGAGGGCATGACATGACCTTCCTCTGAATTTCTACACTTGGTCCAGCCTGTATTTTATCTGTATTACTGTCATAGAGTCTTAATTTGTCTCCTGCCTCATGTCTCTTGTTTTCAACTCATCTATTAACTGAGTGCTACAAGAGTGACTTTTAAAAGTGTTGAACAAATGATCTTCTACCTATGTTGCTATTGTAATAATCTTTCTAAATTTGGATCTAATTATATAAGTTCCCAATCCAAGGTCCTTAAAAAGCTTTAGAAAAGTATCATCTAAAAATGCAGGGACCTGTAAGATGTGAACTCCCTCAGTCTCAAGCCACTTCCTGCCTGGAAGTCTTTCCCCTGTTTGACTGAACAATGATTCGGCTAAATATTACACACCTGGCCTTTGCCTGCAAAGTCCTCCACACCCCTTCCCTAATCTGGCCCCTAATCAACTGCCAAGCCAACTCAAATGTAACCTCCTTTCTACCAGGGATCCCCTGACTATTTACATCTTTCTTATAGGCTTTTATCATTCTCAGAGCATGCTACCAGCAGAGTCCCAATCACAATTCACTCTATATGTTTCATCCATTAGACTAAGAACAGGGCAGTTTCATTTTTGTGTTCCTATTCCTAACGCCTTGCACAGTGTCTGCCATGCAGAAGAGATACAATGTTGAATGAATGACTTAACGAAATGATGAATGATGATGTGTATCTGTTTTTATTTTCAGGTGTTCAAGAATCATGCTTAATCTTGTATTTATAGCACTTAACACACAATACTCAAAAGACTGTATTCTGAATGAACATTCACAGGAACACTGTATAGATGTGTGCTATAATGATAACGTAAAGATAAGCCTAACAAAAATTACAATAACTAATTGTAAACTCATGTGTGGCTCTAAAATTCATAATGGTAACATAAAGATAAGCCTAACAAAACTTACAATAACTAATTGTAAACTCATGTGTGGCTCTGAAATTCAACAATCTAAAAGTAGAAACTGGAAAGCATCCATTCATTCCATTTTTATCAACTTCTCCTTTCTTTTATTCCTTTGTATAACTCTGTGTTACTCTTTCTGGGTTGCTGAATCTTGTATTCTAACAACTGGACGCACTCCATTTGAAAAATGAGAAAGTCCACCTGTGACTATAATAACACATGGCTGAGAAAGAATATATAATATTTTCATTATCACTGTCTTTAGGTAACTGACAAGAAAATTGTTTTCTGCTAGACAAATTATATTTTTGTGAATTCTCATGAATTGAGCCTACTTAAAATGAAGACTGTCTAATCTCATTTCCACTGGTAAATGACTTCTTAATACCCAGAGTCAGTTCCTCTTTTCTGTTTATTGCTAGTAGAGGATTTAGTCCTTCCACATTATGTAAGACCAAGGCAATCTTTATTTCCTGTTTTCCAGATATCTTAATGCTTCTGCCAAGCTGCTCATCCCTCTGTTTTTAATCAGTTTGTATATAGTACTGTCTTTATTTCAGGATGTTTACATTTTAATTTTAGTCAGTTTTGCAATTTCCTGCTAATCTAACATTCAGTAGGCAACGTAAAAGTTATAATACATGAAATAGTACTCACAATTCAATTAATATACACGACTAATTTTATTCTCAAATTCCTTGCTTCAAAGTGATAGACACTATTTTACTCCAAACCACATTTTAAAAACTTAAAGACCAGTAATGCTGAAATTTAAGCAATTCTCTCAGTAACATTCATTTAATAGATTAGTATAATAAAAA
The DNA here is from genome assembly GCF_965194805.1 of Balaenoptera borealis. Taxonomy (NCBI): domain Eukaryota; kingdom Metazoa; phylum Chordata; class Mammalia; order Artiodactyla; family Balaenopteridae; genus Balaenoptera; species Balaenoptera borealis. Next base: position 17,772,054 of record NC_138870.1, on the reverse strand, counting down.
GCTCAAATTAAGACGTGGCATTAGTGTCTAGGTGTGAATTCTTAGATTTGTGAATATATACAAGTGTTGACCTAATTTCTATCATTTTTTAAATGCATATGAGTTTAGCTGTACATTAAAAAAACCCTTCTCTTCAATCATCAGGTGTGCAAGAAACTAAATGAAATTGTCAGATTAGAATTTGTAATTAGAGCTCATTTGTCAGGTCAAATCCAGTACTTTGGGCTTGAAAAAGATAGGAGGGTGAAAGAAAGGAATAGCTTCTCAGTGAAAATTGTATAAACTGCTAATTTTTACAGAAATTTGTGACATGATGTCACTCAGAATAAAGTAGAAAAAGAATGCTTTTCGCATGGATGGAGGTCTGTAAATCACTCCAAACAACCTCAGAGGTTAGTATGTTATATATTAAATTATATAATAGATTATATATGTAAAATATATAAAAAGGATTCCCACTCTCCATCTATGAGGCCACATTATTACCAGTAAACAGCATCAGGTGATTTTTGAAGTTGCCTTTCTTTATTTAAAGTTTATACTTTTGTAATTGTTTATTTAATCAGAGCTTTACTTTCCTCTCTTGATTTTAATAGGAGCTTTTATTTTTACCGCTTAATCTTAATTAATTTTATAGTTTAATTTTTAATACATTAGCCCTAATGAAATGGTTAGATAACTATTAAGGAAGCTGAAATTTACTTAATGTAAGTTCACTTTTGTTTGATGCCAAGTAAAAAGGATGTCAATTTATGAAGTCAAAATTCAATTTTAGCAAGGACAACTTAGTCTTCACTTGTTTTGCAAATATAAGACATGCGAGAGTAGTATTCTCATTGACAATACCCAAGAAATATTTTATGGATGATATTATATTCATTCTCATAAACTATTTGAGAAGTAGGCATTCCAAGTGAGACAAATAATTTATCTTCCCTATGTAATCAGAGGTGACTCAATAAATAATACATTAGATGACATTTACAGAAGCTTGGAAGGAGGAGATTTCCATTTTGGAGCTGGGTTATTATGCCATTTCTCGTCTATCAAAGAGATCTGTGTAATGATAAACTCAAGCTAATCATCTCTTCAGTGGAATAGTTCATAAAGTAGCATCATCTCTCTTTGCCAAAAGATGATTGAGAGATATCTTCCTCTCATTGGGAAAGGACAAGGAAAGACAATGCTACCAATTAATGTAATCGGAATATTTCGACATAGGTGACTGTGTAAGTTGTTTCCCAAGGGAAAATGAGTAGTCTGTATTCTAGGGGATCAGGTGAGAGAGGAGGCCTGGGTCCTTCACGCCACGTAGAGTGATTAACAGGTGGTGGAGGTGGAGGTGGAGGTAGTGATGGTAGCAAATGATGATAATGGTGTTTCAAGCTACCATTTAAATAAGCATATTTATTCCAGATACTCTTTTGATTCAATGCCTTTACAATGTATTGCAGCCACAGAACAACCCTACAAATTAGATATTATCTCATTTTCCAGATTAGAAAATCATGACTGCTAGTGGTTAAATATCACATTACAGCGTCATGTGTTTAATGGTGGCATTGGGATCTTTATGATGTGAAAGATCACTCTATTAACCACCACACCAACCTTTCCATCATGCCAGTTAGGGTGGAATTCTGCAGGACTACACTCTGAAGTTTGTAGTTCCATGAAATTCCAAGCAAATTGAATTATAACCTTTTGCTTTGACAGATGTGCAGCTTTCAGAAGACGAGGTATACACCTCCGTGGGCTGCTGTTGGTTAAATTTGAGGTTGTAGCCCTTAGCCCTTATAGAGGTCTTCCAGAGTTCATATTCAGAAATAGTTTCTAATTCATCATAAATAAACTAACCTCCTTAACAATCCTGCTGCATACAAGGTAAAGTGGAAAGGTTAGAGCATTGTACAGGTTTGGAGTATTACTTCGTGCACTGTACAAAATAAATCTAATTTATGGAAGGCAGGCTTGGCAGCAGAAAATGCAGTGGCATATTTCAGTTGGCTGAAACCACAATTTTTTGTCAGAAAAGCAATTCTGAAATGTTTATTTCCTGCACATTTATAAGGCTGTTTGGAAAACCCACCACTCAAAGGCTGACCTTTCCGTTATTTAAATATTTCTGAGACTCTAAATTTATAACCTCCATCACAATACAGCGCTTATGGTTCTAATGAAAATTCAGGTTTCATAATTCCTTAAATAAAAATGAGTTTATCTGTTTTAAATGATGGTAACTAGTATTGGTATAAAAAGAACTCACTTTCTACCTTACCTGGTAGTGTTTTGATGGCCTCATGACAAATCAGATCTTAACTATATCTTGGTGAGAGGTACTGTAGCCCAGTAGAGTCAAAAGTAGCCCTCTAGAGCCACACAGATGTGGGATGAAATACAACCTTGCCTCTTTCTAGCTCTGACATTTGGCAAATCATATACACTGTTTTGTCTATCTCATCATTTAGAAATGTGTAATGTGATCCAGAATTCTAGAATACAAGCTTCCTGAGGGGCAAAATCCATCCAGAAAACAGCTTCACCACTAACACGGTAGCCACACAGAGCAGGTGCTCAAAACCTGAGCTGAATAATTATTATTGGCCTTCTAGAATCATTTTGGAGATTAAAATAAATTATGTGGATAAAGTACCTAGCACAAGATATGGCAAAAAGATACATTCAATGAATGTTAGATTCTTTTTGCCATGCTTAACTCAAGATATGTTTTAAATATGTTATTTCAAATCTCTTATCTTTTGTAACAGCAAGCAATGAGAAATTACTTATCGCATAGGGAAAAATTACCAACAAAGTCAATGAAAAGAAAAGGCACAAGGAATCTCCAGCTCAGCACATTAGCCTAAGATGAACCGAAACCCAAGCTTGGAAGAGATGCAGGATCGACATTTTGACTGGTAATGACTGATTAGTACCAATCAATATAACATCGGGGGTGAGGGGGAGATATTAAATATTGACATTTCAGAATTTTGTATTTCATGCATTTTACAAAGATACTTCTAAGTAAAGCACGAATACACACTTAAACTACAGAACTGGAGTTTAGCAGCCATGATGGTAAATAGTTTTGTCTGAAACACTAAAATCACTTGCATATCTTATATATAAATGACTTGTCTGCTCAAGTAGTTATTCTTTCAAAAGATATTTATTATTCCGTGCTATGTGATAGAGTATTATATATTTCTATGTTCCTCCATAAATTTTAACAAAGAACCTTAAGAACTCCAAGTATGCAATCGATGCAGAAGGAAAATAGGGGAAAATGCAGAAAGAAGGACATTATTAATCTTTAGATAAATGTAGATTTAGTACTAGATAAAGATAAAGTTTCACAACACTTGAATCATTTATTTTTGGGTGGAAAGATTGGGTTTTATTTGGGAGTTTAGTGAAATGTTCTAAGCTAATAAAATATGCTGTTTAACTTTCTAAGATAATTTTGTAACTCCATAAAAATCATTCTAGAACTTTGTCTGTAAAGTTTTTTTCATCCCAGGTCATATTTTTGTTCAAAATTAACATTAAAATTAACCTAAGAAAATGCTTAAGAAGTAAGTTAAGCAAGTTTATCATAGACTTGATTTCCATTACTTTCTAGGTTTCTTGTTTTTAAAGGCATTTCAATTCTCCTTCTCTAATATAACTCCTGTTGCAAATCTTTATAGAACAAAAAGGTTATTCAGACCTTGTTACAGTAGTAGCACTACAATTTGGTAAATCTCATCACCATGTATAATCAGTAATAAGATATCTTTTTAAAGTTCAGCCTCTGTTAGAACAATTCGCATTTCTTCAAAAATACGCTTTCCTGAATACTGATTGGAACGTCAGTTATCCCCAGATTAAAGCAAGGCCACACCACAGCCAAACTTTGAAGTAGGTTAAATGAAAGTTCTGTGTGCTCTGATTTTACACTGTACACCTCATTCACTCATTCATTGATTCAGCATTTCTTAAACAACTTCTGAGTGGCAGTCACTGTGGAAGATTCAAACAAGGCATAGTTCCTGAATATGAGAAGTTTGAGTCTGGAGGGAAATTCTGCATAGTTTTCTAAGTTCTATGATAAATACATGACGGATGAAAATGTATTATGGGAGCATAGTTAATGCTTAAATAAGGGTTGGTACTCAAAGTTTCAACTGTATTGAAGAGGGATTTAACAAGATTAAGAAAAGGTATTTAAATTACAGGCAGAGAAAACATGCTTGTAAAAGTACAGAAAGGTGGAATAACATGACGCCATCCAAGGCACAGGAAATGTGATCTATTTTGGAGAGAAAAGGAAGATGTTAGGAGAGAGCTAGAAGTCAAAAAATAACAGACTTTGTGGCCTTTTCCTGAGAGTTAATCGGGTGACACAATCAAGTTTAGGTCTTAGAATAATCATTCTGTGATGAGTGTAGAAGTAGATTTAAAGGGCTAAATAGGGTCACGTGTGCAGCTGTGCATGTTGTACACTGCACACCCCCAGGGGGCATCACTCATGTAGACTGCACTGTGAATGACTCTCCTTGTGGTTGTGTAACTTACTGCCCTGATGCCGGAAGAGAAACCAGTATCAATCCTCAGTATTAACCCCCTGTCTTTCAACTCCAGTACCATCATTTCTTTCCCCTTATAATCTCATCAAACATTCTTCTCATTATGCTTCATTCATACCAATAAATGGCCAATATCAATTTTAAAAAAATGTAAGCTCCCACAATCTGTAGATGAACAAGCAAGGAGTAGCAGAGAAATTTAGCTCTAATTCTCAAATTTCAGGCAGGCGTGAGACAAAGGAGATTATTTTAGGCACTGAAATCCACTCACCATTCATTCCAACTCCTTTAAGTCAATGGTATAATAATATGGGCACTCTTCATATCACCTGAGAAACTTCCTAAGAGGAAGATTTCCTAGGTTCATCTAAAACTTGTCAAACAGAATCTCTCATAAACTCTCTAGGTGATACTGAATGGATATTACTAATCCAAGGGAGAAACTGCTTTAAAGTTGCTCCCCCAAGTGGAAGTGACGACTTGACTCTACAGAATACAGTCCAGACCTGAGCTTAAAACTTATGGTACGCCTAGGTTTGGAAATTTCCATCAAATGAAGAGCATAATTATAGGATTCTTTTCTGAGGCACACTAACTTAGGAGACTGGGATTTCAGCATCTCTGGACTACTCATCACTGTTCAGAAACAAACAGGAAACCCACCATATGAAGTTCGTTCATCTACTCTAATAGAAACTGTTCTATGTAACAATTATTTAAACGACTTCATATTCAGGAAAACAATTACCTTATTTCTAAATCAATTTGAATCGGTTGAAATTTGTATTTCTTTGTTGTATTCAATCAAAATTTTGATTCAAACAAAATCACTGGTGCTCTATCCATTTGTTCAAATGGTATCTTATAGGACTAAAAAGAGAAGAAAAAAAAGAACTCACACTTCCTTCTATATCCATCACTTCTGGTGATTTGAGAAAATACACCTTTTCTCCCACACTGTTTCTGAATATTCTGATCTGTGTGAGTGCATCAGCTTTCAATACCCCTCTTGGAATCTGGCGTTCAGAATTGAAAGCAACACCGCAGGTGTCATCTGGCCAGTATAGATTTTGTTGAATTAATCCTGCTCTGTCTGCCAAAACTACCGTTGCTAATGAAGCCCAAGGTTGCACTTGCTGTTAGAAAAGCCTTACAGTGTTGGGCTTGAAGTCAACCCAAATCTTTAAGCCTTTTTCTTCGTTTGTTTATAAACAAATATGCAGGCACTTTCCATACTGGAATTTAATTAAAATTTTATGTGTAAAATTGCATTTCCTCCTCTTCAGTTTAATCTCATTAATTTAGTATTCTAACTGGAGTTTAATGAGAATACATTCTATACCCTTATTTTGTCATTCACACATTAGCTACATATACCATTTTTTTATCGCCAAAATGTAAATGCATCCTTTTGCCTATATTAATCATTGAAAAAATCTGAAGATAAGGTGTTGCCTTAGGAGGTTTTAATGTTCTTATTTTATTCTTTGATTCTACTCTGCAAAAACTATTCTACTGTATATGGAAATATGACAGCCCTTTTGTCATATATGAAAAAAAGAAAAGATGAATGCACCATCTGTAACCCTAACTCCCACATAAATGATTAAACTTTTAAAATAAAAATATAGACCACATCTTTACCTTTTAAGCTGCTAAAATAACCATTAAATCTTTATATAAAATCTATAGAAAGTAACACTGTTAGAAGACATTGTAGCAATAGAAAATAACATCAGTTTCCAATTTTATAGTTTTTACACACGAAGTTAATTTTAAGAAGTTGATCTGGTGACCCATTACAGGGGTGATTTTCTAAAACATGATTTTAAAAAATGTTAAGTCTGGTTACGAAAGCAAATCTATTTGGAATAGAATATTTAATGTTCATAAAATTTCTTGTATTCTTTTCTTAATCTCTCCAAAGAGATAATGATTTTATTTTTAATACAGGGCATGCTTATGACTACACTTAGGTATTTATGCTAACATATTTTTGGATACATATTAAATAATATAGTGGTCATATACCAGCTTGTTCCAAATGATATTAAAGTAGATATGACTTGATTACATATTTATCAATGTACTCTGAAAAACAAACAAAATGCATCTTGCTTGCCTCCTTGAAAAACTAATCTTGCCCATATTTCTTTTCATATTCTCTAATTCTTTCCCATATCTAAACTAATTTTTTCCATATTCTGTAAATTCCCACATGGTCAAATACTATGAAGTGAATTTATCTAAACATGTATCTGTTAATGAGAAAAAAAACTGTATACATTATGAAAAAGTCCTATAAAAATATTTCTAAGCAATCATCTATCAATTAGAATTTTTGAATCAAATATAGAGTTCAAGGCCAGTGTGGCTCCTCTCTCCCCTCCCCCTAGACTTTTTAAATGCAGGAGTGATCATATCTCAGGCAGCACAGAGATCTGAAATTTATATAAGGACTTTAATAGAAACTTATGACACATGATCTGACCAGGCTTTTCACTATTTTTTGCCATTTATTTGGCTTAAAACCAATGGAACAAACTGAACTTGGCATTGCTATTTCTGTTCAAAAAGAAGAAAAATATATAATTTTACTAGTTCTTATGTTTTGGTTTTGGCACCGTGGCTTTTGTTTATGGAAAAAGACAGGAGAGTAAAATGCATCATTTTAACTTCACATGATAAATAATCATACCAAACTGAAATTTCCTTAAAAAGCGTTTGTTCCTTTTTTTCTTTCTTCTTATTACCATGCAGACTGTTACTAATTCAGTGCAAGCTTGAAAAAAGAAATAATATTAATATCGTCTTTAAATTACATTATAGATTTAAATGCATGAGAATATGGTTTTTGTACACTGTTCACTGTACTTTGCTGCATGTTTGAAATAATTTATAATACAAAAAGAGAGAAAGGCGTCGACTATTTGGTATTTAATGTAACACAGCATCTCATATGTTCTAACTAAGCACATAGTATGTATAATACACTGTTCATTCTGGGAAAATTGTTCACTTCCTATACTGCCTCTACCAATTAAAATTTTCATGATCACCAGCACATAAAATGGTGAAAACAGAATTTCCTTTAAACACTGGAATGTCAGAGATATTACTCATATTCCTATTTTTCCTTATTAGTATTTGGCAGAAATTCACTCTAGCTAAAACTAGTTATCGTTTTAAAGTAGCTAATAATATCCATAAAGCACTTATCAAGAAGAAAACAAAATTGTCCTAGGATTAGATTTCACAAGCGTACTTGGTACACTGGAATATTTATTTTAAAAAGTCATACAAAGGCCTAAAAATGCAATAAACATGCATCATACTGTCACGTTTTTCAAGAACCAGAGAACTGTCAACCTCCCAAATCATGATGTTCAAAATCGAAGGACTTTCATGTATGTTTCTGACCTTCTCAACACGGCTGCAACATCACGTCCTTATCTTGCTTTATGAAATGGCCTTTGCTCTATTTACTAACCCTGTTTCCCTTGGGTCTCTTTGTATCATCTTTGATAGACAACTTCTTTCCATTTCTCTGTTCGCAATCCTTTGAGAACTAGAACTTTTACATCTGTTTGTACTTCTTTAACTTTCTGACTGATCACATTGGCTTACTTTTTTTCTTTTAATTTTATTTATTTATTTCACATTGGTTTACTTTTGAAATTTCTACTCCGTTTGTCTCACCCACAATCTCCTCTTTTTTTTTTTCCCTCCTCAACTTTTTTTCTAATTGCTCTTTTAAGTGTGTATCACAGACACAGTGTAAACAACTATCGGTAGTTTGGGGGTTAAAAGGACTTGAAAAGAAAAGAATACTGTTACAAAATTCTAAAATGGAAATAGTTGTAGAAATCCAAGTGTGAACTGTCACCAGAAGTATTTAACCATCATGCCACAAAATTCAGCAAGGAAATTATTTTGATTCAAGTTTGATAACCTGCAGATTTCCAATAAGAACAAACTTGAACTTGTAACACTCGAGTTTTCCAGGAATTGGTCATTACATAAGGCATCACCACAAAAGCAAAAACAAAATAAAACAAACAAAACCGCCCCTTATGATCTGGAAAATCAAACATGACAAGAAGCTTCTTTTTTATGACCTTCCTCACCTCACCTTCACTTCCTGCTCTACCTGATGGTTTGCTTTAGTCAAATATAACCTCGTCTTAGGTTTTTGTCTCCTATGAAAATCTAATGATATTCAGCACTATCTTTTTTCATCAGTTTTATCTAAGAAGTAGAGTAAAATTTTAAAACTCCACCCCCTAAACTTCCCTTTTAAAGTATGTTTTCACAATTAATAAAGAATAAGATCTTACTCTACGTCAGAGATTGCATAAAATCCCCCAGCATGAAATAAAATTATTTCCCTCTGTCAGGTACTTCAATTCAAAGATAAAATGGACAGTTCTCAAGCTCGCATATCTTTCTTCTGTTATTCCAGCCAAGTGGAAGGCAAAACGTTAGAGCTGCAAGTCAGTTTCCAAAAAGTCTGTATTTACTTTATAGGAACTCACAAGCAAAAATACTTTAATTAATGAATTTTCTAAATGTTTACACCAAGATATCTAAAAAAAAAAAATACAGAACATAATAACAGCGGAAAATGCAAAAATGGTCAGAAACTATCCGTAGCTTAAAGTGTCAGGTATTATTATACTTACTTCCTTCAAAGTATGATTTCATAATTCAGTAAATTTGATTGTTGCTTAAGCTGTTTACAGCTCCTGCAGATAAATAGCTGTCGTCTACAGCTGCTTACTTCATTTCTTTGTTTTGTTTCATATAATGTACCAGAAGGTTCTGATTTGGCAAAAACAAGCATAAGGCAGTGCACATGTCGGATGAATGATGTCCACGGTTCCCAAGATAAGAGGGTCATTCAATAAGTATTAAACAACATGTCTACTAATCTATAAACATGGGAGGAAAAAGCATAAATGCCAGTGGCAATTTTCCCTTTTATTTCTGTGGACTTGTTTGATTCCTGTTCACTGATGTCCTTTTAGAGAGACCAAGGCTTTAATAAAGAGTGACTTACTCAAGGTCATCCATCTGTTCACCAGAAACATATGCTCTGCACAACCACTGCCTGGACAGAGCCACACCCTCTCAGGCTGCTCCCCTGACACTTGAATGCTTAAGTGTGGAAAGAGTGCATTTTCTTCCTCCTAGTTTTCTAGGACATGATTCTACTGTGAGTAATACTTCACAATGAAATGACTATGATTTTTTAAATTGCTATTTGTTAGACTTAAAGATGGAACCTGGGGAGGCTGGGGTTAGCAGATGTAAGCTTTTGTATACAGAATGGATAAACAACAAGGTCCTACTGTCTAGCACAGAGAACTATATTCAATATCCTATGATAAACCATAATGGAAAAGAATATTTAAAAAAGAATGTATATATATATATATATGTAACTGAATCACTTTGCTGTACAGCAGTAATTAACACCCCATTGTAAATCAACTATACTTTAATTTTAAAAAAGGAACCTGAAAGCTTGAAAGCATATATACTTGAAGAAGCGTCTTCCCATTTTCCTATATGTCATGTTGAAACGAATCAGTAAATATCTATTTATTCTCTTCGATATGCATGGCGAAGAGATTATGCCATAATCTCAATACTAGTTCTCAACCAGAAGCAATTTTGCCTCCCAAGGAACACTTGACAAGGTCTGGAAGCATTTTTCCTTATCACAACTGGAGGGCGGGGAGTCTGCCACTGGCATCTACTGGGGAGAGATCAGAGATGCTGAAGAAGTAATAAACTACTGGGTTGACTAGTTAAAGAGAAACACCATTTTCCTTTCTCTGAACAAAAACAAAGAAAAATGTCTCTGCGTCCTTTTGACACCATGGATGTTGTGGACATTTCCAAAATTATCCCTACCAGGACAAACTTTCTAAGACTGTGCCTTGTAAAGTTTCTCAATGCAAATTAAAGACATAACACTAAACTCTAACTAGACCAAAGCAATTTCACAGAATGAAGGGGACGGTAGCTAAAGGGTAAAATTTAAAACATCTAGAGGAGGGTTTAATGGACAAGATGGGTGTGAAATACTCATCTTTGTTTTATTTCATATAATGTACCAGCAATTTCTGATTTAACAGAAACAAGCATAACGCAGTGCACATGTCATGTGAACGATGTCCAGTCTTCAAGATAAGAGGGTCATTCAATAAGTACTAAACAAGCAGGTCCTTTCCTGCCACTAACGTACGTGAGGACAAGGCCAGTCCTAACATGTATAGGGCCCAGGCAAATATTTGGTGTGGGGCCCTGTCCACATAAACAAAATTCAAACAAATTTCACAACACGACAATAAAAACAAAAGACAAAAAACTTTCCTTGGAGGGTTGACAAAAAATGAAATTATTATTGGAACAATTTCTAAACCAGTGGCAACAGTTAGTAGATTAATATATGGAAAAGTGAAAAAGGAGAAGGAAATGCAAATTAAAAAACACTCTCTTTGCAGAAAAAGTAACATGGGCAGCCAGCTTCATCTAGGGCATGAATTATCCTCGGTAACACATTAGGCATTTGGGTGACGTAATAATGAACTCCCAACCTGCTCACATTAATCCCTTGGAATAAATTATGGGGAAATCTGGATGACAGTCTTTCTAAAATGTATTACATGGAGTTAACTTTAATAAATTTATATAGCATTATTCCAGGTATGCCTGGAAGGCATTTAAATTACTCTCACACTCTTTTATCAAAAACAAATGATTTAACCTAGAAAGAATTGATCTGTTACCAAATTAGAGCACTAGGAGGCAAATGTTTAGGTTCATGAACTTTAGTAGCTATTATTAACAGATCCATTCTCTTGAATAACCAAGTAGACAAGATACTGACTGATAATAACTTCCAATCGAAATTCATCCTTGAGACTGACTATAATCCCGCAAGAGCTAACTGATGTAGATAGATGCTGCTTATTCTAGAAGTTTTATAGTTTGGAGCTTCTAGCATGTGGTAGATAATTAAAGCCATGCTATTAAAGAGGACACAGATCATTTTTAATTTTTAAAATTATTTTTTAAAAATTGTATTCGGGACTTCCCTGGTGGCACAGTGGTTAAGAATCCGCCTCCCAAAGCAGGGACACGGGTTTGAGCACTGGTCTGGGAAGATCTCACATGCCGCAGAGCAACTAAGCCCGTGTGCCACAACGACTGAGCCTGCACTCTAGAGCCCGAGAGCCACAACCACTGAGCCCGCGTGCCACAACTACTGAAGCCTGTGCGCCTAGAGCCCATGCTCTGCAACAAGAGAAGGCACCGCAGTGAGAAGCCCGTGCACCGCAACCAAGAGTAGCCCCTGCTCACTGCAACTAGAGAAAGCCCATGCACAGCAACGAAGACCCAACGCAGCCCAAAATAAAATAAATAAATAAATAATTTTTTTAAAAAATTGTATTCAATTTATTTAAACTAAAAAAAATTAAAACAGTTCACCCATTTCTCACACTCCCCACCCCTTGCAGCCATCAGTCTGTTCTCTGTATCTATGAGCTTTTTATTTATTTTTTTTAGATTCCACATATAAGAGAGATCATATGGTATTTGTCTTTCTGTGCCTGCCTTATTTCACTTAGTGTAATGCCTTCAAGGTCCATCTAAGTTGTCACAAATGGCAAGATTTCATTCTTTTTTATGGCTGAATAATATTCCATTGTGTATATATACCACATCTTCTTTATCCATTCATCCACTGATGGACACTTAGGTTGTTTCCATATCTTAGCTATTGAAAACAATGCTGCAATGAACATGGGGGTGCATGTATCTTTTTCAGTTAGTGTTTTCATTTTCTTTGAATAAATACCCAGAAGTGGAAATTGCTGGATCATATGGTGGTTCTATTTTTAATTTATGGAAAACCACTGTCTTCCATAGTGGTTGTACTAATTTACATTCCCACCAACAGTGCACAAGGGTTTCCTTTTTCCACATCCTCACCAACACTTGATATTTGTTGTCTTTTTGATAAGTCATTCTAACAGGTACGAGGAGATAACTCTGTGGTCTTGATTTGCATTTCCCTGATGATTAATGATGCTGAGCATCTTTTCATGTACCTGCTGGCCATCTGTCTGTCTTCTTTGGAAAAATGTCTATTCAAATCTTCTACCCATTTTTAAATCAAATTGTTTTTGTCTTGCTATTGAGCTGTATAAGCTCTTTATATATTTTGGATGCTAGCCCCTTATTAGATATGTGATTTGCAAATATCTTCCCCTATTCAGTAGGTTGACTTTTCATTTTGTTTTTGGTTTCCTTTGCTGTGGAGAAGCTTTTTCGTTTGATAGTTCTGCTTGTTTATTTTTGCTTTTGTTGCTTTTGCTTTTGGTGACAGATTAAAAAAAATCATTACCACAACCTATGTCGAGAAGGTTACCACTTATCTTTTCCTCTAGAGTTTTATGGTTTCAGGTCTTACGTTCAAGTCTTTAATCCACTTTGCGTTAATGTTTGTATATTGTGTAAGATAGTGGTCCAGTTTTATGTGTTTGCATGCTGTGGTCCAATTTTTCCCAACACCATTTATTGAGGAGACTGTCCTGTTCTCTTCGTATATTCCTGGCTCCTTTGTCATAAATATATGTGTGGGTTTATTTCTGGGCTCTCTACTGTGTTCCATTGATCTATATGTCTGTTTTTATGATAATACTATAGTGTTTTGATTACTTTATCTTTGTAATATAGTTTGAAATCAGGGAGTGTGATGTCTCAAGCTTTATTCTTCTTTCTCAAGATTGCTTGGCTATTTGGAGTCTTTCATAGTTCCATACAAATTTTAGGAGTGTTTGTTCTATCCTCTGAAAAATACCATTGGAATTTTGATAGGGATTGCATTGAATCTGTAGATTGCTTTTGGGTATTACGGACATTTTAACAATATTAATTCTTCCAATCCATGGGCACAGAATATCTTTCTATTTCTTTGTGTCCTCTTCAATTTCTTTCATTAATGTCTTGTTATTTTTAATATTCAGTTCTTTCACCTCCTTGGTTAAATGTATTCTTAGGTATTTTATTCTTTTTGATGCAATTGTAAATGGGATTGTTTTCTTTATTTCTTTTTCTGACACTTCATTATTAGTGTAAAGAAACACAACAGCTTTTTGTGTACTGGTTTTATACTCTGCAAATTTAATGGGTTTGTTTCTTAGTTCTAACAGTTTTTTGATGGGGTCTTTAGGGTTTTCTATAACTGATATCATGTCATCTGCAAATAGTGATAGTTTTACTTCTTACTTTCCAATTTGGATGCCTTCTGTTTCTTTTTTTTTTTTTTTTTTTGCCTAATTGTTCTGGCTAGAACTTTCAGTACTATGTTGAATAAAAGTGGAGAGAGTGGGCATCCTTGTCATGTTCCTGTTCTTAGAGAAAAAGCTGACACAGTACAATGTCCACTGTGAGCTTGTCATATACAGCCTTTAGTATGTTAAGACACGTTCCCTCTATACCCATATTGTTGAGAGTTTTCATCATAAATGGATGTTGAATTTTGTCAAGTTCTTTTCTGCATTTATTGAGATGACCATAAGATTCCTATCCTTTATTTTGTTAATGTGGTGTGTCACACTGACTGATTTGCAGATTTGAACCATTGTTGCTTTTCTGGAATAAATCCCACTCGATCATGGTGTATGATCATTTTAATGTATTGTTGAATTCAGTTTACTAAGATTCTGTTGAGGATTGTTGCACCTATGTTCATCAGGGATACTGACTTTTAACTTCCTTTTCTTGTAGTGTCCTTGTCTGGTTTTGGTATCAAGGTAATGGTGGCCTTATAAAATGAGTTCAGAAGTGTTCCCACCTTTTACATTTTTTGGAAGAGTCTGAGAAGGATTGGTGGTAATTAGTGCTAATATTTAGTAGAATTCACCAGTGAAACCTTCTGGTCCTGGTCTTTTCTTTATTGGTCTTGGTCTTTTCTTTGTTGGAAGGTTTTTAATTACATATTCAATCCCCTTACTTATTATTGATCTGTTCAGATTTTCTGTTTCTTCATGATTCAGTCTTGGTAGATTGTATGTTTCTAGGAATTTATCCATTTCTTCTAAGTTGCCCAATTTGTTGGCATATAACTACTGATAGTAGTCTCCTATGATCCTTTGTGTTTCTGTGGTATTGGTCGTAACATCTCCTCTTTCATTTCTGATTTTTATCAATTTGAGTCCTCTCTCTTTTTTTCTTGGTGAGCCTAGCTAAAGGTTTGTCAATTTTATCTTTTCAAAGAACCAGATCTTAGTTTCACTGATCTTTTCTATTGCTTTTTTAGTCTCTATTTCATTTATTTCTGTCTATTCTTTATCATCTTTTCCTTCTACTAACTTGGGTCTTCATTTTTTCTTCTTTTCCTAGTTCTTTGACATGTAAAGTTAGATTGAGACTTTTCCTGTTTCTTGAGGTAGGCATTTATCTCTATTAACTTCCCTCTTAGAACCGCTTTTGCTACATCCCATAAATTTTAACGTGTTATATTTTCATTTTCATTTCATTTTAAGCATACCAATAGCCCAGTGCCATCTATTACCTTTTTTCCCACCAGAATATTCAGTTAATTTCTTGTATTGTAATACAATACTCTAATGACTTAGAAACATACAAACCAGAATTTCATTGTCTAAAAAAATACCTAAATTATCTGAAGACTAGATAGATCACATGTAAGCTGTTTCTTCAATAAGTGGTCTTAAGTGTAATTGATAAAACTTGGCTGGTAGTATATATACATTAATATATATGTTAATATACACACACACACTAAATGACTACAGAATCTGCTAGTCTCTAGTGATAAATAGTTTAGTATATCAATAATATACTAAATACTAAAGAACTGGCTAGTCTCTAACTATTGATAAATATGGGCCTGCTGGTTCCTAGCACGTTAAAGTGTTAGGAAGTTCACAAATTCACAAATTAATCTTTTCCCACAGACCCTTAGCTAAGTGATAAGTAAATTATTGGCTCCTTCAATGCCCTTCAACTACTTTTAAGCTTTCAAAGGAGAGCAATTTTCTATTGTTTCTCTTAACTTCCCACTGAAAAACTTTTCTTCAAGAATTCAGAGGAAAGAAAAAGTAAAAAACATAATTGCCTTCTGAGAATTTTATCCCCTGACTTCGTTTGGTATTACTGGAAATGCTGCCAGAGAAAAGAGTTCTGCCTGCTGCTGGAAGTTTATTTATCATTTAGCATCCTCCCTAGTTTGGATGATCTACTATTTGAGACCACATACTTTAAAAAAAAAAAAACAAAGAAGAAAATATCAGCCTGAAAGCTATGAGCTGACAAATTATGTCACAGAATTATTGAGTAAAGAGTAAATAAATCAATTTTAATTAAATTCTTACTGAGCTTGAAGAGTTACATGCAATTAAGTGTTGGAATTTACTTGAAGTAAGATACGTATTTTTCTATATAAATATTTGATATGAAAGGTACACCTTATCATCTGTGATAATGCACATATAATTTTGGAAGATGACATCAAATTTGAGAAAATCTTTTATTTAGCAAGCATGTAGGAGGAAAGCCAGGAGAAGTTTAACTCTATCCTGGTAATGATGAATGCCCTCAATATGAGCTGATCATTTTTATCCTCTGAGTTAAGGCTGCCTTTAGGTAAAACTATATACTTCCTTCCTGAAGGCCAAAGTCATTTAGTTCATTTTTGACTCCTCAAAGGATAAAAACAGTTCCTGACATATATTGGTGTTTTTTGCATTAAAGTAAAATACGTTAAAATTTGTCTTGCAGGATACCCACTCACATCTGTCAAAGCCCACTGCTTTCTACCAGGTATGTTCACACATCAAGTCAGTCCCGTTTTTGGAAATCTAAAACAAATATACTCCATATATTTTCTACCATTCAAGGTTTTCCACTATAATATCCCCAAGTTTATGTACCCTTTCTCTAGCAAGAAAACTGAAGTCATTAGGCTCAAAGTATTTCTTTCATTTTTGTGCTATCTGTCCCTATTTCTTCTCTCCTTTTCTGGTATAGATGTGCCTACTTTCTTTCCAAAACTTCTTCATTTGTGCTTTTTGGTGGATCTATCCAGTAGTTCATTTGAGAACATGGTCAGTTTTTCTGAACTAGGGTGAATGGCGGAGTCTAGGGTGGGAACTGGTGGAGTGTGAGAGAAACACATAAACAGGTGTCAAAGGGACCAGCCCAAAGGACGACACTGGGAGAAATTGCATTCCCTTCCCTGGACTACACTATTTTCTCAGTCCTTAAATAGGTCACTATTGAGAATTTTCAGTGTTTTCTTCTCTCTATTGATTCTCTTTCTTTGCCATTAATAGTTATTAAGACATACATCCCACCTTAGCATAAAAATAAATTTTCCTCACTTCTGTTGCCACCTCTTTCTCTTGTTTTATTGAAGTATAGTTGATTTACAATGTTAATTTCTGCTGTACAGCAAAGTGATTCAGTTTTATATATATATATATATATATATATATATATATATATATGTATACGCACACATTCTTTTTTATATTCTTTTCTATTATGGTTTATCATAGGATACTGAATATAGTTCCCTGAGCTATACAGTAGGAACTTGTTGTTTGTCACCTCTTTCTTAATTCTACTTTTCTTTTAAAACAAAACTCCTCCAAGAGACCTTTCCACTATCTCACACTAATTCTCTTCTTAATTTCTGTATTCTGCTTTCCACCTCTTCTTGACCAAAAGTGCATTCTCAGAGTTCACTAATGCCCTGCTCATCACTACATCCAAAAGCATTTCCTCCTTTTTTTGTTTTCTTGAAACTTTGGTTGTGGTCTCAGCCTTCTTCAGAGTGTAACTTGACAGTATACTCACTACTTTGGGTTCTGCATTACTTCTTCCTCTGGTCTCTAGTGAGCCCATGTACATGCTTTAACTCCCTCCCCAGGCTCCTCCCAGCCCTTACACTGAGTCTCCCTCAAGAATGAGCCTTTCTTCTGTTTTTCTCTTTTAATATCCTTCTTCTGGAATCCATTGCCTGATGTAGTTTGATTATCACACGAATGATTGGCATTCCCTAACTGACATCTTCTGCTTTCATCTGGCTACAGAGCCCAGAACGGCACCTCAAGTATTTGTCTGAAATTCCCTTTTGGAATTGTCATCTTCACTTCTCTCTTAACACTTCTAACACTAAACTCATTATCTTCCCTGTGAACTGGCCTGTGTTACTGGGACTCATTCTTCTTTTTTTTTTTCCAAAAAAATTGATGTATATTTGACTTAAAATATCTTAATTTCAGGTGTAAAACATGGTGATTTGATATTTTTATAGATTATGCACTATATGAAGTTATTATAATATCATTGACTATATTCCCTTTGCTGTGCATTACATCCCTATGACTTATTTTTTTTATAACTGGTAGCAGGGGCCTCTTAGTCCCCTTCACCTGTTTCTCCCATCTCTCTTCTACCCTCCCCTCTGGAGACCACTAATTTGTTTTCTGTATCTTTGAATTTGTTTCTGTTTTGTTATACATGTTCATTTGTTTTGTCTTTTAAATTCAACATATAAGTGAAAACATACAGCATTTGTCTTTCTCTGACTTTGTTTCGTTAGCATAATATTGAAGTACTGGATTACAAATTCTTAACCCTCCTTACTTCCTCCTCATACCTGATCAATAAAGAATGACATTCCCTGGATCATTCTTTCACAGTAGTTCCTGCAACAGTCCCTAGGCAGTAAGTGTTTATAAAGCAGTTATAAAGAAAATTCACAGAAATCCAAACAATCCCACACTTTACCAGTTCAGACTTTTCCTCAAGCTTTTCCCTTTCCCTCTTTGCACTTCTGAAACCTTACTACCCAACCTTGAAGGCTCACCTCAGATACCACCAAATTTCCCAGTTCCACTAGGCATAAATAAATACTCTGTCCCACCTAAACTCTTATCACACTTTGTTTATATACTTAATTTTACATCTACCACTCTGCCTTATATGCAAATTACCTACTCAAGTATTGCTCTATTTCCAACCATACCTTGTAAGCTCTTGCAATGCAGTAAACTTGTCACTCAGTTTTTCTTCAGTGAGACCTACCACAGTGCTATCCACATAGTAAGTGCTTAAAAACCTGTCTTCAATTAAACAAAATTGAGATGGGATTTGAGTAAGGCCTTGTGGTAGTCGTAAAATATTTAGAGATCTGTGTTCAAATGCAGTTTGTCTGAGATTCCTTTCAAAAGGCCGAAAGGCTTTAGACATATTGTCCAAGGAAATGGTAGCAAGATAAGAAGGGATCAATCATCTAAAACATAAATATACTGTCTTCCCCACCCCATCCCCCACCCCCCCACAGTGGGGAATCAGAATTAGATAAGAGGTTACTACTTTTGTGCTTAATTGATTTATCTGGAATTTCCAAAGAATAAAGTATTCTGTTGTAATTGTTATCGTTTTTATTTTTTGGTGTGTGTTTTTGCTTTTGACATTGACAATTTTTTTTTTTATCTGAGTTGAGGGTCAAGGGTGAGACAAAGGTATACTCCATTTCGAATGCTTATTTAGCTAGTTGAGAGGTTCAGGAAAGCCCTTGATGCTGATAACGGTAGTTCATGCAAGAACTTTCTAGTGCCTTTGCTTTTCAGAATTATCTCAAGCTTCTAAATATAATCAAACTTTATTTATGAAAATATTTTTCATGTGTATGTAGAATTCTGAAGTTTTCTAGCTATGTGCAAAAGCTGGAATTCTAAAAATTTTCATTCTGGGGTTTTTTTATGTTTAAAGTTAACATAAACAACGCTGTGCCTTTATGACATTATATTTCAATTTATAATGACAGAGTGACCAATCCAAACTTGAAGATAAATTATATCCAAATAGGTTATATGGCGAGTATATTATATATTTTTTCAACATATTTTATAAACTAACACTACATTACTTTGAAAGGACATGTCCTCATCAAGTTGCTTGGTGTGTTCTAAGTCAAAATGTCTTTGGTGGCAATAATCAGAAACCACAGAGTTTCTTACTGGTGCTCATCTTTACTTTTGATTGGTCTAGAATTACAAAGCATCCACCATGCATTAATTTCATCATTTCATTGCCAATCTTGCCGAAAATTCTGAGTTAAAATAGTAAATGTGTACAGAGTGAGAGTTGCCAGAGAAAATGGAGACAAGGAAGTGACAGTGAGGGAGAATGAGGCATAAATCCTTTTGGATAATCCTAATTTAATTGGACTGGTTTATATTATCTACTAATCAAATTGATAATGGACAAAAATAAAACCACAGCTATTAAACTCTCCACTAAAAACAACTGACTGACTTGGTTGTATTTTCCTAGTGACCAAAATGAAACTGTTGTCCGTGCAATCTTAATGACAGCACAGGTCACGTCAGCTTGGTAAAACACTTGGGAGACGCTCACATTTCACAGTGATCTTTCATATACAGTATCGCACAGTAAACTCTCTCTTAACCATATTTTTTAGTGGCAAATAAAACATGTGAGCAGCAAAGATTAAAATGTTCCACCCACTTAATTTTTTATTTAGCATGTTTACAGTCAGGTAAGCACAGGCTGCTAAGAGAGAAATGACTTTTACATTTCTCCACAAAATACCCTAGGAGGAGAAACAATTTTCTTAGTGTAAAACTCAGCCTTTATTCTGTCAGGAGAAGTAATTATGGAAGCAAAACAAATCCACATTGTCTAATTAGGTCATTAAAAAGCATAAATGCGTCATGGAAGCTTTTCTCCTTGCCTAAGACATAAAGTAAGACAATGAGAACAGTCTGGTAATATAGAAAGTTTTATAATTTGTTTCTTTTCCAAAATAATAGATCCTTTCATCTTTCTATTTCCCTAAGATGAAGACAGTTCATTTAGAGACAAATCTCTGTAATTAGTTCAGGGTTTACTCTCATTATATTTCAAAATATTTAACCAAAACCAGGAAGGTAGAGAGAAGAAGAAAATACATAGAAAAATTTTCAAAGGAAGGAAATAAAATCAAGAGAGTAGGTTGCTGATCAAACTGTATTCTGTAGAGACAAGATGAATATAAAATCTACATTCATATAAACACAACCAGTCTGGGATACCAGAAAGCTCTTCAGAGGAATATACTGGCATCTGCCTTTGGGATTTGAAACCTGACTTTAATTACAGCTAACTTAAATAAAAACAAATGGCATGATTCTTTTGTCTCTTCCTCTCTCTCATTATTATTATTTCATGAGTTTTAGAAAACTCATGGCTCAAAGTGTTAAGAAACAAAATGCAAAAAAGGAAAGGAAAAGAAACCTACCTGCGATCCTCTTGGCCCTCGTTTGTGGTCCCATTCTGAATGCCCCATGAGCTGTAAGATAATATAATAATGACAGTAAATTAAATGATACTTATTTTACATGGCAACTATTTCTACTCTTTCTTTTAAAGAATAATGAGGCTTTTGAAATCTATGTTTTAATAGTAGGGTATTATATTGACCTCATGAGTAAATTAACATACCTGAAGTAATACACTTCTGGTTTGATAGCTAATAGTTCAACTACTAGTTGTTGTGAAGATATTTTAATATCACTGTGTGACAAAATGAGTCTGCTAATGTACAGCTTTATGGTTGTCAGGAACATTCTAGATCAATGTTAAACCACGTTAAGCTTTATTTTCTTACCATTTAGCTTCTAGTTTATTAAGAAAATATGCTACAGAAATCTACTAGTGTAGCTTAGTCTACTGTCAAGAATGACAAGAACCAGAAGTCCAAAATATTTCAATCATTTTAAATTCTGTTTTGATAATATCACAAAAATATGAGAGTTGGAAGGAGCAAAATTATTTACTGTGAAATATGCCCCCAAAGTCACGAAATGTAAATTTTCATAAAAACAGAGACTACAAAACATTATCAAGTTATTCCCATAGTTGTAATAGTCCTGAGCTACTTTGCTTCAAAGCACAATATTTATTTATTGAAAATAACATTTATCTTGAAGAGCATTAAGAAAATGCAAGATACTAACTGAGAGGAATAAAATTCCATTTCTCTGTCCAGTACACTCACTAGTCATGTGTACCAATGGAAGAACTCCTTACTATTAAGAAGCTAGCATGCTAACAAGACCTCTATAGAATATACTTCTATACATTAACTTTTCTGTACAACAGCAGTGACTCTTCAGGAGCTATAACAAAAAACAAAGAAACTGATCACAATAGCAACAAAAAACAATATACTTTTGAACATTATTAAGAAATGTTTGATAACCATACACAGAAAATGGTAAAACTTTACTGATAAACATACAATGCTCCTGGTTAAGAAGAGTGAATTCAATAAAATTATTGTGTTCATTTTTACCCAAATAAATTTACAGGTTTAACTCAATTTCAATCAAAAGCTGTTTGTATTTTTTTTAAGAAAAAAAATTGAAAAACACAAGCACCTAAATTTTATCTGAGAGAATGAACTTCTAAGAATCAAAATATTAGAAGAGATGAAAACGCCCTAGTGGTTATTGAAGTGTATTATAAAATTTAACTCAAATTATAGGATAATGATTTAAGACTCAAAATACAAATAAATGAAATGCAGTGGACAGTTCTGAAATAAATTCAAGTACATGTAGTAACAAAAGGTAAAAAATAAAATATAAAAATCAATGGGTATTTGATGAATTATTCAACAAATGAAAAAAGAAAGAAAAAATTGGAGCTGAACCTTACAATATACATAACTTCTATATAGATAAAAAGTTAAATTTTTAAAAGATCAAACTGTAAGTATAAAATAGAATAAAATCAAGACAAATACTTAAACTACTTTGGAATATATAAAGATTTTCCAAGTTAAAAAAAAAACACAGATGAATTTATCAGGCTGCATGAAATCTTCAAATGTCTGCACAAATGTCAAATTGGCAAAATATCTGCAGTAAATGGTAGGTAAAGAATAATATCTTCAGTACACTAAGAACTCTACAAACGTGAAATAAAGACAACTCTAATAGATAACTGGAAGAAAGGATAAGGACAATTTACACAATAAATATCAAGTCAAGAGGTTTATGGGAAACAACTGACTTTGTTGGAAGTGAAAGAAATTCAGTATAAACAATAACAAAAAACTACTGTTGCCTATCTTTTAGCAAATTGATAATGTAGAATATTAGGTTAGGATTTAGGGAGATAAGTATACACATATATTGCTAGCATATAGCAAATATATATATTGAGATATATATGCATATATATATATAAAACACTTATAAATATAGACATGTACCATGTATGTCAACTTTAATACATATTACATACTACTAAAAATTCATACACTTTGACCAGTATATAAAATCGTAAGAATCTAGTAATTATAATGTGCTAATCACTGTGTTATCCAACAAAAGGGTAACTATTCAATAAATTATAGTATAGAAAAGAATATAATATAGCAATTAGAAATTGTGTCCACCTAGAGGGGTGGGATAGGGAGGGTGGGAGGGAGATGCAAGAGTGAGGGGATATGGGGATATATGTATAGTATAGCTGATTCACTGGGTTATACAGCAGAAACTAACACACCATTGTAAAGCAATTATACTCCAATAAAGATGTTAAAAAAAAAAAAAAAACTGACCTGCAGAGCCTTTTAAAAAATTACATGAGAAATGCTCATGGTATAATAAGTGAAAAATACAACTACGTCATTTTAAATTACTCATTTTTAATAAGATAGTCGATTATTGCAAGCCTTAGAAGTATTACAATGATTTAATTATAGTTTGGCTAGCACGCAATTTTGGGTAAATTAGCCCAGATAATCATCACATAAAATTGAATGCTTAGTGGATATTTCTTTAATGCTTTAATTTCTTAAATTTGTAGATTTATTGGCAATACATCTGCTACTAAATATTCATTAATACTAATTTAAAGTTAATTATAATAAGATAAAATACTAATCAACCAATGAAATAGTCTGATTCAGAAACATATAAATTAAGGATATTTAAGTAATTATTCACTAGAACTATCAAAACAATTCTTGACAATTTCAACCATTGTCCTATTGAGACTTTGGGAATATCTTTCATTAATAACAGGGAGGTGAGATGCTTGCGTTGGCAACTCTAAAGAGATGATAAACTTGAGTACTAGACTGATAAATAAAAATGATTTTTAAGCAGAAGGCTTACCTTCTCCTCTCTCTCACTATTTTATCTAAATCTTCTCAAGAAAATAGGTTATAAAAGGCTGTTATGACTATTACCCTCTTGCTAGTGAATTTAAACGAACAGGGTAACTTGGTAAATTCTACCACGCATGAGTATCACAATTAAAAGAGGTAAATACATCAGAAACACAAATTGTCATCCACCTATATGAATTTAAGGGGGAATATCTGATGATGACAGATACTAAGTCAAGAACATAACATTTCCCCAAGATCAGAACTAAGATAAGGAAAACACGGGATTCACTGCCCTCTGCCATTAACTATCTTAAAGACAATTTTTAGTCAAAGAACAAAAACATTCAAAATGCAGACTCATTTGGGCCATCACTTACTACAGAAGAGAAGATAATTTGATAATGTACAAACCAGAACTTACAAACCTCCAAAAGTTTCACTCTTCAACCTTTTATTTTAAACTTTAAAATAGTAAATTTGCCAAATGTGTTACGTATCAGAGAGAGTTATTTCCTTGCAGTATACAATAGACTAATGAGAGAGATTTAGGCTAAAGGAATTCTATTCCACTGTATCATTATATATTTATATTATCTATTTAATACCATTATTATAATATATTTGAAAGTCTGAGTTGACAAAGCATGTGGTAATATTTCAAAATGTATTTTAAAATGATACTGCTGCTACTTTTTTCTAGGTAATAAAAAGTTACATAAATCTACATGCTCTGTGAAATATCCAAAAAATAAAAAAAACTCTGACATGATGAATAAGATACTGGAATGTTCTCTATTCAATAAGAAGAAAGGCAAAGGAGATCAACAAAGATTGTATTCCCTTTGGACTTGAGGAAATCACACAAGGACTTTATCATTAAAAAAGTATCTATTGATATTTTTCATTTAAAAAATCTGAGCCAAAATTTAACATTACTTCAGTGTTGACTATACGGGGTTTGTTACAGTATCTTCCCGCATTTGTTTTTTAAATGCAGAGAAAGGTGGGGAGGGCTGGATAGGGTGTCAGGACTCTACTTGTTCCCGTGATTATTGCATACCTGGCACAGAAAGGGGAGTGAGTATCAGCTTCATATTAGTACATGACAGCATTTGAATTTTTACCCTATTTACACAGAATTTATTTTACTGTCATAAGAGCATTGTCCTCAGATCATGGATGCAGGACTAAAATAAGCATCATGTTTTCAGTAGCCTTTTAAAAAAACTATCCATAGTATGATAAACTGCCTGACTTATTTAATATTACAGATTATTTAAATTAAAATGAAGCATTTGGCTGCTGGTAAGTATTCCTATTAAAGCAGAACCTAAATGTTTAGGTTAAACATTTAACCTAACATTTAAAGCAGAGCTAAATGTTTTAGAAGTACAGAGATACCTCCCTAGCCCTACTCTCTTAACTAATGATTAGGACAAATGAAAAAAATTGGTCAGTTATAATAAATAGTAAAGAGGAGAGCTTGCATAATAAGTCAATGAATTACAGAATTAAGTGCAAACTGATATTGATGTTATATCAGTGAGGAAATTGAAACATCCTTTGAGTCCACAGGTAGGATTAGTGTTAAGTTGCAGATGTCCAATGAGGAACAGAAGTAGAATTTGTGGAATCATTTTTTTCTTTTTGCAACTGAAGTCATTTCAATGGACTACACTTTCAAGATAAGTGAACAGCAGCATGATACCCAGGCCATTCTGGGAAAAGAGACAAAAAGTTTATTAACATGACATGATACTCTTTTTGGAGGAGGAATGCTTCTGACTTTATGATCAATTGAAATGTAAAACAGAGAAAGAGAGAGAAATTGAAACTAAAAAATGAATAATAAATAGGAAATTCAAATATGTTCTGGTTGATAAAGAGTACATGGCTTAACTCAAGAAGAAAAAAATGTTTGTCTCTCGCCTTCTATAAAAAATACCTTCTTGGCTATTTAACTATGATTACTGCTATGGGTAATAACACTTTAATAAACATCTCACCAGAAGGTTTGAGGATATATAGGTCACCAAGGTTACGCCTACACACGGCAAAGAGAAGGAATTCTCCGTAAAACTGTCTATCTTTCCTTCTTTCTCAGCTCCCATTAATCAGGATGGGCAAAATGAAGATGCTTAAATTTATTCCTAGGAAATAAAATATACTTCCTTTCAGAGAAACACAATTTGCTATGTAAAGCATTTTGAAAATCCTAACTTCCTTGACACTAAGTCATTTTCATCCTTATGGAATAAATTCTTCTCTCTTTTATTTTTAATAATAAATGTCTACATCACAGCCTTCAGCTAACAGTATGTTACACAGTACTTAGTTCCAAGGAAAACAAAACTGCTGCCAAACACCGAATTTAAAAAGTTCACAGGAGAAACAAATGAGAAGTTAGCATGGAAACAAAATGGTTCTGTCCAAGCAAAGATATTTTTGATAATAGCATGAGAAACGCAGAGAGTTGAAAGTGTGTTTCTGTAGGTAAAATAGTTCCCTTTCTTGTTTATATTTTTCCCTGTGCTATGTTCTATTATTTTTTGTTTGTTTGTTAATATAAACATGAATACCTTTTTAGGGACTTTTTGGGCAAAAAAAAAAACAAACAAACCTCACCAGACTTATTACTGAAGGGATGCAAGCTGCAGGAAACCACAACTAGATGCAAAATTTAAAAAAAAAAAAAATACTTTGCATGTATTTAAAGAGGCGAGCGGTTTTAGATATGAAAAAATGTAATGATGGAGAGTTAACAGTCACACTGTTATCCTCAAGTTATTCTCAAGTAAACTATTCTTCTACTTCATTTGTTGAAAACCTACAGAATGGGAGAAAACATTTGCAAACAATACAACTGACAAGGGATTAATCTCTAAAATATACAAACAGATCATGCAGCTCAATATCAAGAAAACAACCTAATCAAAAAATGGGCAGAAGATCTAAATAGACATTTCTCCAAAGAAGACATACAGATGGCCAACAGGCACATGAAAAGATGCTCAACGTCTCTAATCATTAGAGAAATGAAAATTAAAACTACAATGAGGTATCACCTCACACCAGTCAGAATGGCCATCATCAAAAAGTCTACAAATAATAAATGCTTGAGAGGATGTGGAGAAAAGGGCACCCTCCTACACTGTTGGTGGGAATGTAAATTGGTGCAGCACTGTGGAGAACAGTATGGAGGTTCCTTAAAAAACTAAAATAGATCTATCATATGACCCAGCAATCCTAGTCCTGGGATGTATGACCCAGCAATCCTAGTCCTGGGCATATATCCAGATAAAACCATAATGTGAAAAGATACATGCACCCCAATGTTCATTGCAGCACTATTTACAATAGCAAAGACATGGAAGCAACCTAAATGTCCATGACAGATGAATGGGTAAAGAAGATGTGGTGTATATATACAGTGGAATACTATTCAGCCATTAAAAAGAATGAAATAATGCTCTTTCCAGCGACATGGATGAGATCATCATACTAGATGAAGTAAGTCAGACAGAGAAAGACAAATATATTACATCACTTATTTGTGGAACCTAAAAAAATGATACAAATGAACTTATTTACAAAACAGAAATAGACTCACAGACATAGAAAACAAACTTATGGTTACCAAAGGGAAAAGTGGGGGGAGGGATAAATTAGGAGTTGGGGGTTAACTGACACACACTACTATATAGAAAATAGATAAACAACAAGTACCTACTGTATAGCACAGGGAACTATACTCAATATTTTGTAATAACCTATACAGGAAAAGAATCTGAAAAAGAAAAAATATATATACTCATATATATATATGAATACATATATGAATCACTTTGCTGTACGCCTGAAACTAACAGATTTTAAATCAACTATACTTCAATAAAAAATAAATTACAAAAAGAAAATTACTATATTTTTAAAAACATAAAAATAACATATATACACTATAATTTATATATTATATATATATGAATATATACTCTGTATAGTACATACATGGAAGTATAACATAAAACCCTCTTTTTATGTAATCATTTATTCATTAAACAAATATTTATTGTGTGCCTATTATATGCAAGGAACTCTTGTAGACATAACCTGTATACTAGTGAACAGACCAAGATGCATCTTTATTCTCCTGGCTCTTAAAATTCTAATGAAAGGAGATAGAACATATACAAATAAACATATACCAGGTGACGATAAAGCTATAAAGATGCCTAGAGTAGCGTAAAGGATAGAGAATGAGAGGCAAATGGTGGGTCGGGGCTGGGAACAGAGCTAATTTTATTTAAGTAGATCAGGGAAGTCCTTTCTGAAAAAGTGACATTTATCAGAGACCTGTATAAAGCGGGAGAGCCAGACACACAGGTATCTGGGGGATGGGCACGCGAGACAGAAGACACAGAGGTGCAAAGGCCCTGAGATGGGAGTACAAGTGGTACAATTGAGGAGCAGCAGAGCATCCTTCACCTAAAATTTTAAAACAGTTGGATCTTTTAAATCTATATTTGGTATTTACTCCCTTCCTCTGGTATGAAATTGTCCAAAAAAGTTAGTCATGAACTCCACTAATTAAAAATAACAAAGTACATTCTCTAGAGAAATACTCATGGACCAGGGATTCTCCCTTCCCGAATCTCTTACTCAGTTTTATTCAATACAACAAGAATTTATGAAGCATATACGATATGCCACAAAGGTACCCTTGTATTAGTCATAGTACAATTTTGTTGTCTCTTTACACATGGGTTTTGTTTTTCAAGAGTCATAAAATGCATAAGGGCAGGGGCTGCCTTTTAATTGCAGTTACTATGAGAAGCCTGGGACTTTCAATTTCATAAGCAAATTAAAGCTCTTCTTTACCCTGGGCATGTTCCCTTTGGATTCTTCCCTTGGCATACTCTTTTCATAATCTCCTTAGTACTTATGTTTTTGTTCTCTAGGATTCTATGTAGGAAGATGGGCCTGGACTGCCCGCTCCCCTGCCCGCAGGGCCCACTAGACGGCAGTCGCCTGGCCTGGGACGATCTGTGATGGACAGTGTAGACCAGTGCAGCTCCCACCTAGTCCTTTTAGGGGAACTGCTCTTAATCCCTGATGTTTCTTTCCTTTGCCTCTTGTTATCAATGGGGGTCAAGGCTATATTGTGCTCCGCCGAAAAGGGAACTGAAAATCTGTAAATTTAATTATAAAGGAGGATAGATCTTTTTCAATACCATCTCTATTGGGCCTTTTGAGGCCCCAAACCCCAGCGAAGAACCCTGGAGGGCTGGGTGACAATGTGTGGGAGCCTCAGGGATTTTCTTAACAACTCTGGCCTATGGTCCAAATCAAACACAGACTTCCTGGGAGATTCCATCAGCCTCCTTCGCGTAACCCAGACACCATCAGCAGCCTCAGCTCTCACCCAGAGCCTAGCTCCACTACCACCACTTCATCACATCCCTCCACATGCTAAATCCATTCCACTCTACAAGGCATTACCAAGTGATGGGGGCGTTATTGAAGAGCCAAGGGGAGACCGGACATGATTACACCACACAGAATACTGCAAAAAGCCACTCAAATATCCACCAGGTATCTCAGAGGGTGTCACAGAGCATTTTTGTTTATTTTTTTATAGCTGTTACTACCCCTTGCCCTTTACTCCTGGCGGGGGCGGGAGGCACGGGGAGGGAAATGAGTCTTTTTCAGCTTAAAGGTCTCAACCTTTCATGCCTCAAGGATCCTCCCCCAGAGCTAAATCTCGTTTTTTATCATTCCCCAAATAAT
Source organism: Balaenoptera borealis (assembly GCF_965194805.1). Lineage (NCBI taxonomy): Eukaryota > Metazoa > Chordata > Mammalia > Artiodactyla > Balaenopteridae > Balaenoptera > Balaenoptera borealis. The sequence goes on along the minus strand of NC_138870.1, from coordinate 17,742,456 downwards.
TTAGCTTTCTCCTATTCTCCCCATCTTGAATCTTCAGACAAATTAGCAGGAGAAAAAGGATTCTTTAGAACTGACCCTCCTTAGAAAGCACTGAGAGCCTGAAAACAGTAAAGCACTACATAGGACTGAAATCAAGGGATATTTTTTCCTTTCACAGTTGGTGATAACTACCTAAATTCCATTCACTTGGCAGAGAATAAATCCCTGATCCTAACTCAGCGTTCCAACCCAGCAGCCAGTGTAAATTTCATAAACACGGGGGAATGAGAAAACTTCAAATAGAAATTCAAATATTCTGGATTTCGAAATCCCAGCCTCTCTACTGTTAAGTCCTGTATCTTTTTCTGATAATGACGATAATGATGTTCCCACACTTTGGTTTAGAATGTTTCCATAATTCTATTTCTGTCCCTGTCATCACAATAACAATCACTACCCTAAACCTATATGCGGCTATTGAGGCTACAAAGCTTCCATTATTTTTACTTAATAGATCTTGACTATCTTGATTACATGGAATTTTTGTACTTTTTATTGCTAATTTGTATTTTGGGTACTATGCTACTAATAATGCAATCACAACAGTATTGTGCTTAAGCAGTGTTCCCCTATTAGATATTTTATAAAGAAATGACAATACAGTAAAACATGCTTTTGAAATTCTGCATAATATAATTAGTACTTGGATAGTCCCAATTCATATTAGCGTTATTAAAGTTTGGTGAAGTATTAAACAAAGGAACTCCATTTAACTAACATTTTCAACACATTTGAACAGAACACTTTTGTTTTGAAAGAGATTAACAGCTTTCCATGGAACACATTCTGAGGATTTTTTTTTCTTACAGTTTTCTAAATGTTTTTCTTATACATTTTTTTTTCATTATCATAGAGGCATATAATTCTTACTTTATAAATATGGAAATGAGTAAAGAGAAGTGAACTTGAAACATAGCCACTAGCCAGTGGTTAAACATGGATTAAAATTCAGTTCTGCTGACTACAAATCATATACTTTTTCTACTGTACGAACTTTAACAATAAATAATTATTGAGTTCAAACCAAGTATCAGGTCTTGGTCAACTAAGTATATTGGTAAGGAAAAAGAAAAAGACATGGGATTTGATTTGTCTTCATGGAACTCATGGTGGTAGTTAATGTGACAGATTTATTTCTACAAAATCCATTTTCCACTCCTAGTCTCCACCTCCTTTAAAAATTGAGGAATATGAGAAAAATTTAATTTCTTGGAAAATCCTATGTAAATAATATAAATTAATCATATTTTTCAATGTTGGCTATGGAATTACCTCAAAATGTATAGTAAATTATATGTCAGAGTTTAAGTTATGCTAAATTCTCTATTAGCATATCTCAGTAGTACCTATTATTCACTCCTGTATTCACTCACTCACTCTTTCATTCATACATCCTTTCAACAAATATTTATTGGGTACCCACAATATCTAGCCCAGTGTTCTATGTAAACATAGCAAATGTTGCTATTCCCAACCCTGAGGCACCACAGGATCTTGAAGTACCTTCTGAATCATTAATAAAGTCTAGCACAGTAGTCAAGCATGTGGGTTCTAGAGGCTGGATTTGTTGGTTCAAATCCCACATCTGACATGATATTCAATCTTACTAGATACATAATCTTGGACAATTTACTTAATGTTTCTGTGCCTCAGTTTCTGTATTTCTAGCATTTAGATAATAATGGCATCTAACTCTAAATGAGTTATTACATAAAGAAGGCTTAGTATAGTATCTGGTACACAGTAAGTACACATTAAATCTTAGCTATTATTTTTATCATTTTTAATAATTACATAATTTTATTTAGGTGTTAATATATTCTAATTCTTTAAGAAAAGTATAATTCAAATGACATATATGTGATTACTTTTTATTAAGCTAGAGTGGGAAAAACCCATTCCCTGACCATGGCAACATCCAATTTACAAAATTTGATCAAATCTATAAGTAAAACAAACTTCATGCATCATTTCTCAGAGTAGTATGTAACATGTAACGTGTCCATGAGGTCTACTGAGTCTAGTGAATCAGATTCAGATTTATTTTCTGTGTAATAATTGGAAAATCCAAATTTTAACATCACTAGGTCCCCTTAGTGACAAGAGACATGGAGACATGAGATCTGGGGTGGCTTAATTTTCATGAGGCACATAGAAGAGCAAAAGGCTGAGCGTCGCAAATAAACATTTGAAAAGATCAGCTGAGGAAAAAGCTACTCAAGAGTCTGTTCAATACGGACAAGGCTTGTACCTTTAGGTGGATCTATTAATTGGAAACACACGGAATTTCCAATGCAAGTGACAGGCCTGAAAAAACAAGCAAACAAAACTAAACAAGTACACCCCTCAAATCCACGCAAATGTTTCTAAAATAACCACAATAAAACGTTTTTAAGTTCTGAGCAGCAAAACAAATGCAGTTTTCTTAGGAAATATTAAACAAGGCATTGTGGCTATACTTTATTAACTCTATCAAACTTACTTCAGGTGAAACCCAAATCTCTGAGCAGCATTGAACACAGCTATAAATCTGCATTTTACAGTTTGTTAAACTACCGCTTGTATTATTTCTGCTAATTTGGGTAATTGAGCAGAAGGCACACATACAAAAAAGAGTTTCATTCATTATTTCTAGCTCTTCACCTGTGGTCTTTAGAATGGCTCTTCCTAATATTTCTCAGTTTCCCTATATACTCAGATCCCATTTATACAATGCCTTATTCAAGGCTCTTTTCCCCGGGAAGTTATTAAGACTCAGTCAAACCTCATGACATGAGGGCAACTTCATGAGACTAACCTATAAAACTGATCTTTCTTTAGAAGAAAAATTTGGAAATCCTAGGGAAAAATAATGAAATTTAGATATAGCCTCAGTTGTGGCAAAAACATTAACAAGATTCATGAGGTCTTACATTTGGATAGCTTTAAGGTTTTTTTTCTTTTTCTTAATCAAACATTCTCATATATTGCATGTGGTATAAACAGCATACAATTTCTTAAATTGTAGCATTAAAATTAATAATGTGTGCTGGAAAATGGGAAAAGTACTTTGATCTCCAAAACACTTACTTTTCTGGACCTATAAAAATATAGATATGTTACTACTTAGTTTTTAAGTTGTTACGTATAGCAACAAAACTAACTAAATCAGAGAAAAATTTCCACTTAAACCATCTTTCTTAGAAATGGTCTTAAAAATCAATAGCGTGAGTTTTAAAAATAAATCTCAATAATACACGACTTAAAAAATTAAACTCAATTTAAGTCTGATAAATGACATAAAGTACTGAATTCATTTTCATATGATTTCCTCTTAATGCAAAAGTTACTTTTTTCCAAAAATGTTTTTTGTAAAAAATATAAAGCCTTATTTTATTCAATGCTTAGCTACGTTTTTCATCAGTGCCAAAAAAACTTCAGCAAAATGACAAAATTCCACACATTTTCCATGCTACTTCTCTTCCCCAAACAGCCTCACTTTGGGGGGTTGTGGAGAAAAGGATAGATTGGCTAAGTGAACAGTATATGCCAGCCCCATTATATGTCCCTTGGGTTTCTTCTTTTTCCACTTAACTTGATATTGCCAAAACTACTTTAGTTCCACTTCTACGATATGTAAGTTTTAATAAAACATGTGCATCTTGTCCTTAGCTCCCTAAATGTGGCTGGAAATAATTTATGATAAAGCCTGAAGACAGTTTCTCAGCTCAAGTTGAAGGCAGAGTATATCCACATCCCCAAATTTGATATAGCCCCTCAATTCTTCACGGCTCCAAGACTCATTTGATACATTGAAAGTAATTTCATGGGTTTGTTTATACCACAACCAATGTTCTTTTGCAGAAAGAAAAGGTTTCCTTGGAAATTTATTCCCTTTTGGGACATATTACACAGGTCCCTAGGGATGAAGAAAAAGAAACTCGAATATAAGATGATGTGGTGAGGAAAAGGGAAGGGGGGGAGAAAAAAAGGAAGATCAGAGCATGATGTAAAATTGTTTGTACTTTATGAACTGAGGGTGGGTAGAATTACAAGTTCAAAAAGGATTAATATGTTCTTCTCTACTTTGTTCTTACCTCAAGTACTAGAGCTGACTAATTCACTCTGTTTTTACCGTTTTCTTTTCTTTTTTTTTTTTTTTAAAGCAACTACTATGTACCAGAGCCTGTATTAAAGGCAAAACATAGGAAAGAAGAAGAACTTGAAAAGTGAATCTGGTGAGAAAAAAAACATGAGGAAAAAGACAAATAGCTACCTAACGATAATTATTTTAAAAAACATGATTCTGGGTAATTCCTTGGCAGTCCAGTGGTTAGGACTCAGTGCTCTCACTGCCGGGGGTCTGGTTCCATGCCTGGTCGGGGAACTAAGAGTCCACAAGCTGTGCGGTATGGCCAAAAAAAAACAGCAGGGACTTCCCTGGTGGCGCAGTGCTTAAGAATCCGCCTGCCAATGCAGGGGACACGGGTTCGAGTCCTGGTCCAGGAAGATCCCACATGCTCCGGAGCAAATAAGCCTGTGCGCCACAACTACTGAGCTTGCGCTCTAGAGCCCGTGAGCCACAACTACTGAAGCCCACACGCCTAGAGCCCGTGCTGTGCAACAAGAGAAGCCACTGCAATGAGAAGCCCGTGCACCGCACACAAAGAGCAATACCCGCTCGTCGCACCTAGAGAATGCCCGCGCGCAGCAACGAAGACCCAACACAGCCAAAAATAAAATAAATAAATTAATTAATTAAAAACAACAACAACAACAAAAACATGATTCTGGGTTGCAGAAGAGGAAGGTTGATTAATGTATCAATTTACCACTGTCTTTGTCAATTTGAATCAATAATATACAGTGGATGGTATTCCTGTTTTGATTATTTATCTAAATTGAAAACTCCCTGAAATGTTTTTTGTGGGAAGGGGGTGTCCTAAAGGAAGTATACAATAAAACATTATTTTCTATTAAACACATTTTATTTGCTTCCAGCCATGACTGGAAGTATTAAATATTTCACCAAGACACGTGTTTCAACATAAATTGTTATCTAGACGTAGAGGGAGGGATGTAATTTGACAAATAAGATATTTGTACAGTTATTGCTGTGTCACAGCCAAAGTTTTTAATGAAACTGCCACAGAAAATACTTTAGTTTCTCATCTTTTGTTGAGGAATTTAAGACTTAGAATTGTGGGATTCAAAAATGATCACAAAGTCACATTTGAAAATTGAGAATTATTGTCATTGTTGGAAGTATTAGGGCGATTTTCCTGTTAGGCTACATTTCTTCTTTTTTGGAAGTGGTCATGGGGGAATGACTGTTCTAATATGGTTTCTGGCTGCAGGGTATGTACAAAATGCCCAAGATAGTATCCTTAGAAGATGACAAATTCAATTTTTCAGAATCAATAAATTACACAAGGTACAGTCACAGCTTTAGAAGTGTAGCCAAACTGAACCTCTAGCCTGTAATGTTTTTCCTCTTTCAAGCTACCGTTATTCAAAACTTAAAGAAAAAAATTTTTTTGCAAGTTCCATATATTCAAAGAGCTCATTAGAACCATAAACTAGACCACTTAGAATAATCTAATTTATAATATATTACAAAAACACAATTTTGACTTCAAAAGATAAAGTCAATCAGAGGAAGCTCTGAGAGGACTACACTATGCGTTCAATTCGTAAGTCAGGCTAAGAAATGTTTTTAAAAATGCTTAAAAATTGAATCCATTATATTGGCAGAGACCTAATTTTCAGCCTCTCTCCTTCTTCCTGATTTAACAATACAGGTGCTGTTATTCAAGTTACTGTACATATTACAGTATATTTATTGAGTCCTTATAACATTGCTTTGTGGTTAAGATAGACTCTGGAGTCCAATTCTTGAAATCAAACCCTAATTTTACTCTTACTAGCTCCATGAATCTGAGTAAGTTATTTTTATCATTTCTAGGTCCAGTTTCCACATTGTAAAATGGAGATAATAGTAAGATTACCAAGTTGACATAATATTTATGAAGATAAGATGAGATCATCAATGTAAAACCATTCAATGGCTTCTCATTTCATTTAGAATTAAATTTGAACTCACTGCTATGACCTGCAAGGCTTGAATACTGTTTACTGTGCCCGGAATGAATTTTTCCATTTCTTAGCATTATTAGCTCACCCTTACCCTTCAGGTATCATTTCGAATAGCACTGCCTCAGAGATATTTTCCAAGACTAACGAATAAGCCACCCTTCCATCCATCCATGCCTCCATCCATCCAGCATCAGCCAATAGATACTGAGCACCCACCCTCAGCCAGGCTTGATACTAGGTACTGGAGTTAGGGAATAAACAAAAGAGGCCAGCCTTACCTTCATCTTCCCCAATTCTCTTCAGCATGACCATCTGTTTCCTGTATTTAATGGCAATCTGAAATTATCTTGCCTATTTATTTCATTACTTGCTTATTGTCTATCTCCCATTCTAGAAAGTGAGTTTGAGGACGAAAAATCTTTTGGTCTTATTTTCTATATGCACTGTACCTGGCAGCAGTTAAGGGACTCAATAAACATTTGTTTACAGAATGACTAATTAGTTTGCCCAGAAGAAAATTAAGTAAGAGAAGTTCACTAGTTAGGAATTTGAATAATGAGGAGTTGATTCAAAAATTCTATAGCTGGGAAAAGACTTCTTTGTCTTCAATTTCATTCTCCCTAGAGTTCTCTTGCTATTTAAAAAAAAAAAAAAAAAGCATCTTGTGATATGTTTGTCAAATTACAATGAATAAAATGCCTACTATTTTAGTTTTAAGATTCTGTGGTACCCCTAGATGGAAATGGAGACATTCTGAGTTGCCGTATATCAGGACGCGAACAAGAGAACACAAGCAGTAAAGATACTTTGTCCCTTCACTCTCTAACTTATAATTTTCTTTCATCCCTTGCCTTATGTGGCCAAAGACTGCTAGTTTCCCATACCATATACGTCTACTCTTACTCTTCACACAAACCCAATTTTTGCAGAGATGGCAATGTGCCTAGCTTAAAAACGTTTCCTGACCTCCCCTCCTTTATAGATCAGGAAGCCATGGGACACAATGTTGGCCCATCAGATGTAAACAGAAGTCACTATGGGAAACTTCCAAGAAAGCACTTTAAAAGGGGGAAAGACTTGGCTAGTTTGCCTCTTTTTGCCCTTCTCCCTTTCTATTCTTCCTGCCTGGAAGTGCTTTAAGATTCTGGAGATGAAGCAATGATCATCTGACCCAAAGTAACCAGGAGGAAGAGATAATCGCCTCTGCCCCAACATCCTGAAGCCATGAAAATGTCATCATTGAAATCAATTTGAGCAGACATGTACAAATGCAAACACACACACACACGCATGCGCATGCACGCACATACTCTTATGGAAGAGGAGCAATAATGCCAGGCAACCAGTATAGACCAGGAAAGGCCTTCGAAGAGAAACAGATCCACACATTAACCGAATTTGGATTCGTTCCAAAGCAAAATTATAACATTCTAACCATATGTTTGGTACACAGAGGAATCATTTATGTCATTAGTTTGATTCCCATTATGTATGTGATACTTATATCAAATTCAGCCTTTTGAACTCAACAGAGATGGTAGAAATAATTTGTGGATATCTCAGTTCCCTTTGTTGCCATACATCTGGTTCTTGAATAAAAAGTGACCATCACTATTTTATTTATTTATTTTGTTAAAAAAGGACAAATGCCCAGAATGGTGAGAACCAGGTAAAACCAGTTTGGACAACAGATTAAAACAATGTTTCTGGGGAAAAAAAAAAAACAATGTTTCTGAAGTATGTTTTATAGAACCTGGTTTAGTTGTTTTAGGGAAAAAATCATTAGTTGTTAATAGTTGTTTGGGGGAAAATCATCTTAAAAGATTTTAGAAATATTGGGCTAGACACATGTTATTTTTAACACAGAACTTCACATGTCCTTTAATATTATGACCTCAGAGTGAGAAATATAACAAATGAATTTCTCAGTAGCCTCAATTTCTCAGATACAGTTTATCTCAGAAACTGAACTCATTTCTCATAGAGCACCTGTGTACCACAGAGCACAGTTTGGGAAATAATGAAGAATTTTGTTTTTCAGAATGTTTCAATTCCAAAAACTCAGAATTTCAGAGAAGAACAATACAAAAATTTATACTTCTAGATAAGTCAAGACAATGAACATTGACCTTAAAATCTAGCATTTAGAATAATTTGTCTGCTTTTTGTTTTAAAAATAAACATGACACACACAATAATTGCATCAGGAAAGTAAAAAGACAACCCAGAGGGTTGCAGAAAATATTTGCAAATCACAAATCTGATAGGGGGCTTGTATGTAGAATACTTGTACAAAGAATACAGAATCCTGAAATAATACAAAGAAATTAACCCAATTAAAAAGTGCGCAAAAGGTTGAATAGACATTTCTTCAAAGAAGATATACAAATACCCAACAAGTACATGAGAAGATGCTCAACATCATTAGCTACTGGGGAAAAGCAAATCAAAACCACAATGAGATACCCACTAGGATAGTTATAATAATATTTAAAATACACATACACACAGAAAACAAGTATTGGTGAGGATGTGGAGAAAAATGGGAACCCTCATGGTAAAGTGGTACAGCCACTTTGAAAAACTATTTGGCAGTTTCTCAAAATATTAAACATGGAGTTACCATATGATCCAGCCTTTTCACTCCTAGGTATGTACCTGAGAGAAATGAAAATCTATGTTCACAAAAAATTTGAACAAGAATGTCCACAGGAACATTATTCATAATAGCTGAAAAGTGGAAACAACTCAAATGTCCATTAATTAATCAATGGAGAAACAAAATGTGGTCTATTCATACAATGCAATTTTATTTGTCAATACAAAGGAATAAAGTATTGATATAGGCTACAACATGGATGAACCTTCAAAACATTATGGTAAGTGAAGGAGATCGATCACAAAGGGCCACAAATAGTTGATTCCTTTTATGAGAAAAGTCCAGGACAGGCAAGTCGATAGAGACAAAGTAGGCTATTGGTTAACTGAGGCTGGAGGTGGTAGGGAGGCAATCAGGACTGGGAAGTGACTGCTAATGGAGAGCAGGTTTCTTCTGGAGACGGTGCAAATGTTCTGGAATTAGGCAGTGGTAATGATTGCACAACTCAGTGAAATGCAAAAAACCAATGAATTGTATACTTCAACTGGATAATTTTCATGGTATGCGAATGACATCTCAATAAAGCTGTTTTTAAAAAATAAGCACACACACCTCTATGTACACACCCATTCCGCACTAAGGAACTCCTTAAGGAAAAATCATAAGCATTAGATTCATCTCTTTTTAAATTTGAGGTGTATTATTGAAAATATTGCGGAATAGAGAATTATAAGTACTTCTTTAGGTGTAAGATATTTTAACTGTATTAAACAGTAAATTTAAGCATGACTCATTTCTAGTAGCAAGTGATAAGCCTGTGCCTGGTGATTGCTATTCCTACTACTAGCTACTCTGGAATTATTTAGGAAACTTTCCACTTATACTAGTTCTACCTGCAGAATCTGAACCAAAGAGAGATTTCGTAAGTACTGACATTGTTTTTATTTCTAAATTGGCTCCAGGGGTAATTCTCCAGTAAAGAGATACAATATCTGACATTTGGGGATTTGTTATTTTAAACTGCTTTCACACAGTTCCTTTCATTTCCTTTTCTCTGTGAGCAAAATGCCTTTCAAAATACTTGAGGGTCAATAACAGCATTAATATGGGTATTTAAAACTTATTTTAATAATCTTCTTGTAATAATAATTCTTCAAATAATTAATGTTTGGACCAGTAAGTGACCTTCCATATATATTAACATCAAAAACCACATGAGCCAATATTGCATGTCAAGAGCTGTTGGATGCTTTACGTACAATGAAGACAGAGATGGAATTCGGGCCATCTCATTTTAGTAGAGGAGAAAGACACATAAGCAAATTAAAATAATATATGAGCACACATTTGTTTCTCCTACTAGTGGCTCAGTCTTCACTGTGTGCCTGGCATGCATTAAATATTTTCTATGCATTATTTTGAAAATCCTCGAAATAATCCTCCTGGAGTAATATCATTTCCCCTCCTGTATAAATGATGGAACTGAGACATACAGAGAGCTCCTTACTATGTGGCATCTGCCAAAGGTCCCACAGTAAGAATGCGTACAGCAAGGTATGCCTGTCAAACACTAGCTCTTATCCTCTACATTTTACTCCCCACATATCATGAATGAATAAGTTGTTAATGGAATCACAAATATGGAAGCAGTGAATTCTTCCTTGAGAGGTAGAGGCAATAGTGAGAGCTGAACTAAAGGCAGGATGCGATTGCTGTGATGGGTTTTTTGGTGTGTACAGGAAATTACCAAGGATTCTAGGTAGGCTGTGGTCAAGATACTCAGATCTTTGTAAATGAAGTAAAAGGGTTCAGAATATATTTTAAAGGCAAGAGGAGACATCAGACACTTTAAAGTAGAAATTATATGAACGTACGTGTGCTTTAGAAAAAGCCAAGTCTATAAACATAGTTGCAGATTGTTTGTGTGATGGGGCAATTTGTGGGAAGGAGATTAATGGCAAGATCACTTAGAAGACCCCTACTAAACACAGAATTAAAATAACATTTTCAACTTAAAGTCCATTCCCATTTCTGTCTCATCCCCCAAGGAAATGTTTCAATTGAAGATACATCTGAATTGGGATACAGCATCTCACCCTTTCACATTCAATGATGAAGACCATAAAATACCTCATCAGTGTTTTCACCTGAGGTTGCAATATTATCAACAGGTATTATTAACCAAAGAAAGTCAAAGCCTAATAAATTAGAAACCCAACAAAAGGAAATAGAGAACAAAAGGAAAAGGGGGAATCTTGCTCTTTTCTTCCCTTAAATAGTTAATTTAAAGCTCAACTGCAGCTTGAACACCTTTAAAGGATCCTTGAGCCATAAATTGTGCCCAAGGTCTAGAGTGGTTGACAGGCATTCAGATTTGCATGTTTTCAATTACACAGATTAGCATAAGGGCTCTTCCCACTCAGAACACTGCACTTAAAGTGTGAATGTGAATATGGATGAGACGATAAAAAAAATTAATCTCATGACACGCATTACCCACTAGAGGTGGATCATACTCTGCCCATCAATTGGATAGCTCTGGGAAGAGCCAAGGATGAATGCCTTTTAAAGCTCAAGATAGACATGTTTTGATGAGTAGACCTATATGACGTATGTATTACTCACTAATTCCACAATTATTAAGCACTAACTAACTACCAGATGCTGGGTTATAGAAGAGAAACAAAAACCAAATGAGTGTCCATCTCAAAGGAAATCTCATTCACTAGAGGGAAAGAAAGATGTAAATAAAGAATTTAAATATGTTCTGGGTGAAATATGTCCTGGGTGAAAGTGCCGCCTTGCTGTGTGAACTCTGACTTGATTTTCCAGAAATAATAAAAACATTATGAAAAAAAAAGAATTAAAATATAATATTATAACCCTTAAAATATCTGTTCCTCAAAGAAAGACTGTATAAACCATTTAATATGTGTTTGGAAGGTGTAAGAGGGTCTTGATAGAAAGCAATGGAGGGAGATCAAGGTGTCTGAAGGATCATCCCAGGTGGACGGAACACCACTGGCAAATGCTCAAAATGTGACAGTACATGGATTATTTGTTCAGGAAAAGAAGACTCGCCCACTGATGGCCTGTATTTAGGGTGCACTAAAAAAAGGTGGGGGGAGGCAGTCAAATTGTGAAGGGCCTGAAATGGCAGGCTAAGAACTTGGAATATTTATACTATGGGTTTAAGACAGTCACTGCTTTGTTCAGATTTGTTCTTTTTTTTTTTTATAATATCTTTATTGGAGTATAATTGCTTTACAATGTTGTGTTAGTTTCTGCTATATAACAAAGTGAATCAGCTATATGCATACATATATCCCCATATCCCCTCCCTCTTGTGTCTCCCTCCCATCCTCCCTATCCCACCCCTCTAGGTGGACACAAAGATTTGTTCTTGAGAAAGATCTCATCTAAGAAAGTGTATAACAGATTGGGGTCAGGTGAAGGTGGGAGCCTGCATAAAGACCAGTTAAGAAATAATTTTATAATCTGGGCAAGAGCTAAGGAGGACTTAGCCAACAGGAATGGAGGAGATGGGGAAGAGGGAGAGAGCTTCATGAGGTAGAATTTGATTTACTTAAAGAACACGAATAAGGGCAGAGTTAGAAAAAGGAATATGTTACAATCTATTCACTTTCCATACCGTACTCAAAACATCTGTCTTAAAAAAAATGCAAACTCCTTGATGGCACGCCTAACTGCCATCCACTGAGCCTAACACTGTGCCTGGCACCTAGGAGATGCTCCTAAACTAATAAATTAATTCATTACTTAAATGCTGAAATACCAAGGTAATAATAGAACACGGACAAAAGGGTAATCATCTAGTGAAAACAGTGGTACAGTTTGAGTTCTAATATCTAGTGAATACTCTAATTGTGTTACATTTGGAAGTTTCCTCAATACAGCATGGGACCCTTAATACAGTCTTACAGGTTGATCTGAGGAAGCTTCTATAAAGAAGAAACTAATACACGGAAACCTGACATCAATGTGCCTGTTCAATCCCAATGTTTGTCTCTCATGTCAGTACTGCTCATATTCACATGGAATACTAGTCATTTGCCTGTCATTTCTAACCACATCAGTGTCGTCAATTTTAATTTGTAAACTCAAGAGATCAGAGACTTTGTCTAACTTGTTTTATACACAAAAAAGCACTGTTAGCTCTTAATAAATGCTGCTGATTAGGGTCATTTAAAATAACTTCCAAAGTAAAATTCAAAAATTCTCAAACCTCTATACAGCACATCTACTAACTACTCAGTGTTCATTGAGAATGTGACAAATGCCTGACATTCATATCTGCAAAGTCCTTATCACAGATTTTGCCAGAGTTTGCCTTCTTGTTCAAATCATCTATCATTACTTTCATTTATAGCACTTCATATAACTGTTGATGACCCTAGATGAATAATTACATTGTTATTCAGAGAATATATTAGCAAATAAACATAAACTAGTTAAAAATAAAGTTCCTTAAAGTTTTCAATGTATTTGCTTCGTATTGATATTTTGTTGTTTGCTACCTGTATCTATGATGAGGGCAGAGGCTGGAACTTTAAGGTAAAAATCTAACCATTTAGCAATCACAGGATACAAATCTATCAGACTTGGGCATGGGACATAAAATATTTTTTAAGTAAGCTCTTATTTCATAGTTTCTAAAACTGAATAAAAATAGAAACCTAAGACATAGACTAAACAATTTAAAGATCACTCAACATTTTCCACGTAAAACAAATCTTCTGATAATAATCTCTCTGAGTGTTCAATTAACTTCTTAGGTGTTTTAGAAAGTCCTACTCCTGTCAAAATAGTGGTATCATTTACTTAATAATGGCCCAATATCATAACTGACGATAATTCCCTACTGAAGTTATACCATTCAGATTTCAAATAAATTGTTATAGTGGATTTTTTTTCCAACAGGACAAATTTCACATTATCCTTTAACTCTAAGCTTTATGATATAAGTGACCTTCAGAAATTCATTCCATTTTTCTCAGCTTCAATTTCCAAGTAAACAGGGGAGGGGGGGTTGCTACTTACCCATCTCATAGGGATTCTATGACAGAGCAAATGAGAGAAGAAACACAAAAGCACTTTCTCATACAGTATAATGATTGTGAGTCAAAAACATCTAAATTGTGAAGCAATTCCTAAAACGGCTGACTACATGTTTTTTTAAGTTTAATATGTGGTCATGCATCAGAAATACAGGTTGATCTTTAAGATTACTCCTCTTCACATCAAATCAACATTAGTTTGCCCTATAATAAGGGAATGCAAAGATAATTGTTTATGACTTGTTACAAAGTAGCCTGCAGGAACAAATATGGGAAATATGTTCACATAGATGCTGTTTTTGAACACAAGGGGCACTGATTTTGCTGAGATTAGTAGAACAAATATATTGGAGCACTTCTGTTTTGGAATGTCAAAATAAATAGAAACAGGTCTAACAGATGAAGCTAAGAGGAGATTGTGTAGGGGGTCAGAAATATGTCCTGATAAGGAAAAACCCTGTTAGTCTTCGGGAACTTCAAGTGGCCTAGTTTGGGTGACATTTCCAAGGATCAGACCTTTGGATTATTACAAGAGAGAGTGCTTTTCTTGGCTGAAATCTGAACCAGACAATAATAAATCTCTTCATTCTCAGGATCCCGATTCTGATACTATAAGGTTTTAATTAAACCCAGTCAGACCAAATGGAGGTGTTTAAAAACGTGGTCACTTTCTACAAAATGAACAGAGCATTATTCCAATTAATGTACACAAGATGAAAAGGCCTGGGGGAGGACTTGATTGATCCACGTTCCATTTTTTAATTTGTTGAGCTTAGTGAGGCATGTGCACTTCTCTTTTTAATTTACTAATTAATTTTAACTTGAAAGGGGGGATTTTTTAAATGGGATTTTCCATCATGCCAATTCTTAATAAAATGTATTTTTATAGGCATTCATATTTTGATTTGTAGACTCATTCAATCCTTGAAAAATTATTTTTGAATCTATTATTTGGTACTCACATTAGATTTATCTCATGAAATGTATACTCTGAGTCTTATGTCCACTTTCTGGAGAAGGGTGTGCCCATGAGATATGGTCAGTCAAGTTTAGCTGACTCCCTAACTCCTTGACTACTATGGATTGTGACATATTTCATAAAGCATGATTTCAATATTCACACTTAGTAAAGGAAAAGATACAATAATAATAGTGTTCTCTAAATTTCACAGATTAACTGTGAGAAATGAATGACTAAAAAACTTGTACCTCAAGTTGAATTTTTCAATTTTCAAAGATGAAGTCTGAGCCCGAAATTATTAGATTTCAGGAACTTGTTATAAATGAAATAATTCATGTACAAAAGTAACTCAAAATGGGCAATAGTAAAATGACAGTCCCTCCTAACAATCTGTTAAATTTGATGCATTTACCTTTACAGGCAAAGAAATGAAACGGATTATTTCTAGAGGCAGGCACTGAGCACTGAACCTGGGTCACAGACAGAATGGGCTCCAGCCTTCTGAAAGCTAGAAGTCTGAAATCTACGTGTCAGAGGGCCACCACCCTCTGAAATCCGTAGGGCAAGAATCCTTCCTTGCCTCTTCCTAGTTCTGTTGGTATACTAGCAATCTCTTATGTTCCTTGGCTTGTAGCTGCATCATTCTAATCCTGTCTTCACATGGCTGTCTTCCCTCTGTGTGAGTCTGTCTCTGTGTCCAAATTCCTATTTTTTATAAGGACACCAGTCGTACTGGGTTAGATCCTCCCAACGACCTCATACTAGCTTGATCACTTCTGTAAAGACACAATTTCCAAATGAGGCCACATTCTGAGGTACTGGGGGTTAGGATGTCAGCATATCTTTGTTGGGGGACACAGTTCAACTCATAACATATGAACCTTAGTTTTCTCAAATACAAAATTGGGAAGGTAGATTACCTAATGGGGTTCTCAACCATTTGTGGATGAAGCAATTTTTATTTCCTCAGAATAAAATATATACTTGATGAATGGTACTGACAGCATGTGCTGAATGAAAGATCTTGATAAGAGCTGTGCTGCCTTCTGTGCTTTCTAGAAAAACCTGAGTAGGATCAATTATGTTCAGTGATTGACCCTCTAATTCCTCCAGTGGACTTAGAGATAGAGGATGCCTGGATTAGATGATCTCCAAGTCCTTTCTAGCCATGACTTTTACAATTCTAGAACAGTTTTTAGACTCGCATGCTTATTACACAGATGAAATGAACAAAAAAAGAAAAACATCTGTCTTGCCCAAGAAATTTTAACATGAAAACTGAAAAAATCAGAAAAAAAATCATTCTCATAACTCAGAACACTTTTCATATGACTCTTATGAACACCTTTTCCAATGTTCTTCAGTTTTCAAAACCTGAGTTCATTCTCTGCATATACTATGTTTCTGCTATAAATATACCCTTCTCAGGGTACACACACTTCGGTAAATCAGAAGTGTCAGCGAACACCTATTCGCCAGGTTTTATGATCCCAGCTCAGCCTGCCTCTGCTGTGATGTGTGCTCTGGGAAGGTCATGGACCTCTCCCTGCCTCAGTTTTCCCAGCTGTTAAATGGGGATGTTAACAAAAAAACACTATCAGGTATGTATAGTGAGCATATCTTACTTAGCAATAACTTATTACTAAGGTATTACAGATGCAATAAGGACTAGGAAGATAATAGCCATACCAAAGATTTTGAACATGATAAATATCATTAAGGTTACAAAGACTCGATAATAAAAGGAGATAGATCATCCCAGAAGCAGCAGCCGCTTCATTCATTTACCTTGGCTAGCCACTAGATACAACTTGCCTGTTCCCATGCGTGTAATTCAAAGTGTCATCACTCCTCCTGGGGCAACTGCACAGAAGCCAGCATGAGAAAATTTCACAATATATTATTCAGCACCAGTGTGCTCGTGCAGATCACAAAACATGACTGTGTTCTTCATGCTAGTAGCTGGGGTTTGAGAAAGGGAATGAAATGAAAGCAGGGCAGCGATGAAAAGACCGAGATAGAGCAAATGAAACGAAACTCAATGTGACCAACCCCTAGGTTGCCAACTATTCCCAACCTCAATTTCTAGCAGTTGAGAGTTACTACTCCCAATAAAAAGAATAACAACTATGACCAAAGGAAACTACTGAAGTTGTCAGAGCATTCCAAAGCCTACAGACCCTTTGATCATTGGGTTTCATCCTGCTCAGAAGGACTTGGTCCATTCTCAGAAACTCCCCACTTTCCATCAGAGCCTGGGCCTCAGAGAACAGAGTACTTCCTGCTGGGCAGGAAGAGCCTGAGAAAGTTTTCTGGGGGTGGCTCTTTTTTTTTCTTTCAAAGTTATACAGACACACATAAATTGTCTGCTTCAACATTTTAGTCACCTCAACATATGAAACGATGGGGTTTAAACAGTAAAATAACAATATAAGGGGGGAGGGCTGTCTTGCCCCTGGCATCAGGTATTATAAACATCAAGGAGTGCCAGTGTAAACCTTTATTCAAGAGACTGGCTTCTTTGTCAAGCAATGCCTTTCTTCCAAAACATCCTTGCTGCCATATGTCTGCACCCGGCCAGCTGCAGATCTAATAAGAAAGTTCTCATTCATGTTGTATAATGTTTTACAGGTTTGCCACGGGGGTCACTCGCTGTGAGTTCTTTACGTCAGAGTCGCAGCTCTAACAAACAGAGAGGGGAAAGATGCCAAGAAATGTAGGTTGGGAGGAGGGGAGGATCCAGAAAAAAGAAAGGAAACAGCGCATCAAGCTCACAGCCTTTCTATTTATCTTGCCCTCATTTAATGCCAGAAGCAGTGTTTTTATTATTAGGGAAGAAAAAGAGAGGAAAGGGGGCAACTATTAGGTTGGATAAACATTATCATCAAATATAAGATTAGGAGTGCCTAACTACCTCCCTCCTGACTATCTAATTTAGAAAGGGGAGATGCATTAGTCGTTTCAGATCTTGGGTGGCTATTTAATTATGCTCCTGTTGTTGTATTTACCATGTTAAAAAATACAAAGAAAAAGATGTTTCTTAATAGCCCTAAAACATGGAGATCTTATTAGGTTCATAATTTACTTCACTGAGGGACTGGGATACATCATTAATTAAAAATACTACATTATCTAATAAACTCATGTTGATATGAAATGAGATGCAACAAGTGAAAAAAATCAGTTTCAGACTGGCACTAAATGTTTTCAGAAAGTATATGGACGATAGCTTTTACTGAGTGTTCACCCCCGCCAAGAACCAAGCGCCTTGTTGTGAACTCATTAAGTACATTTGTGGGATCATTCATGAAACAGAGATCCCTCTGCCAGATGCAGAGAGAGGTTTAGAAGGCACATGACACACGCTCGTATTACTTTCTTATGTTGACTTGCTTTAATTGTAATACCTTTTTCCTTAGCAAGTTTGATAGGAAAGCAAATTTTCGAGATCTTTTTCGAGATCTTTTTGAACTCTTAGATCCTGGATACAGTTTTAAAACTTAATCACAAGTAAATTCTATCTTTGAAAAAAGATAGAATGCAATCTCAATAAAAAGGAAATACTGCTGGCTCATTAAAATACAGCATCTGAAAGCAAACAGACAGGTGCCTACAGCATTGCTGACTAGAAGTCAACTTGAGAATAATAAATATCATTAGGGAGAAGAGTAATTTTATTGGAGAAAAATAGCATCAACTAAATAGAAGATAAGAAATTTCTACAAGGTACCTAAACAATGTGTCATGGCAGTGAAGGTATGTATCAATCATCAAGTGTGATGTTCATTTCACAAGAAAGACCTCAGACAATAATCAATGCATGAAATGAGAGGAGAAGGAAAGGTGGCATCAAGAGTATCTAATATCATATTGGTGAATTTTATATTAGCATTCACAGCCTCAACGACTTCGAAATAAAATCCTAGAGTAGAAGGCCATTTTCTTTTACTTGGAAAATTTCTTCTTATTATTTTTCATCCTTAGTATTTATAAATACTCAGAGAAAAAGCAAAAATCTCCAAGTGGGAAACTGTTCTTTGGCTCTTGGTACTGATAAGATAGCAATTTTTAGTAACTCATTTTCTTGTTTTACAGTCGTTTTATGTTGCCAAATCTCCTCTTGTCTCTCTTCCAATCATTTATTCTCTCGGACTCTGAGAAGTACTCTTTAGTGAGCTCAGCAGAGGGCCCAATCTCCCCGCCCCCCCAAAAAAAATCAAAGTAATATTTTGCAAAGTCTGTCACGTTTTAATATCACTCTTCACTGTACTCAAATGCAGCCAGTCAGCACTAATGTTACATAACTGAAGAGCAACATCCTGTTAAGACTAAATCTTATATGGCCAGTGACCGGTGTTACATTTTGTAATAGTGACTGTGACACTGAAGAGTCTTTGCTCTAAAAAAAATGTTCCATGGTGCTTCAATGGAAGCATCTCAGAAAGGTATTTTTAAAGTCCTCAGTGACAAAGTGAAACGGATGATATCAAAAAGGCCCCAGAGAAATCAGGATGTTTCCACTCTGAATGAGTTGAAAAAGGAATAATAAAACGATTACTCTAGAAATCAACTTTTAGTCCTGCAAACTCCATCGGGTTGGCAAAAATGAAAATCTCTTAAATATAAAATTAAACATGATCCAGCAATCCCACTCCTGGGCATATATCTGGACAAAACTGTAATTCAAAAAGATACATGCACCCCTGTGTTCACAGCAGCACTATTCACAATAGCCAAGACGTGGAAACAACTTAAATGTCCATCGACAGAGAAATGAACAAAGATGTGATACGTATATACAATGGAATACTACTCAGCCATAAAAAAGAACAAAATAATGCCACTTGCAGCAACATGGATGCAACTAGAGATTATCATGCTAAGTGAAGTAAGTCAGAAAGAGAAAGACAAACACCATATGATATCACTTATATGTAGAATCTGAAATATGACACAAACGAACCTATTTATCAATCAGAAACAGAATCACAAACATAGAGAACAGACTGGTGGTTGCCAAGGGGGAGGGGGTTGGGGGAGGGAAGGTTTGGGAGTTTGGGGTTAGCAGATGTGGGCTTTTATATAAGGAATGGATAAGCAGCAAGGTCCTACTGTATGGCACAGGGAACTATATTCAATATCCTGTGATAAACCATAATGGAAAAAAGAAAATAGAATGTGTGTGTGTATATATATATAGCTGAATCACTTTGCTGCACAGCAGTAATTAACACGACATTGTAAATCAACTGTACTTCAATAAAAAAAAAATTCAACATGATGGTAATAACAAAAACAGTAAACTCTTAAATAATGGTTGCTACACAACATACTTTTCTAAGCACGTATATAGGTGACTCATTTAGTCCTCACAACAATCCTGCGAGGTCAGTATAATACGATTCCCTTTATACAGATGAGGAAGCTGAGACACAGAGGTTAATAACTTGCCAAAAGGTCCGGGACAGCTATGTAGCTCCATCCTCCTACCCACCAGAGCACACTGCATAGAGGTTCTGAGAACAAGGAAGGGGTAAGAAAAATTAGCACTCCATAGGGGCCTTCTAAGATTCTGAAATGTTTATTTTTTATGTCCAGTGGTTGGTATATGTGTCTCTGTTTTATATTTAATTATTGTTCTTCTTATTTTAAATATATATATATATATATATATACACTTAGTATATATAAACCTATATATACTAAATAGTATATATAGGTTGATATATAGTCAAAATAAAACTTGTTAAGAATAATAAGTATATATAGTACTATATACAGTATATAGTATTACATTTGTTACATGTACTCTTTTTAATATATATTTTAAATTTAAAAATTTAATGTAAGAAAATAGCTATTATACAAATTTTAGAAGTTGGCATAAGGGCATCCTGACTGAATTTGAGATGTAGAAAACGAACTTTATCATCTTTTAGTGAATATATATGATTTTAGTAATTTTTTGGTCACATTCTGAAAGATACCTGAAGATCTCCTGCTCTTCTAAGAAATAAACTTTGGCAAGTAACGACCTCTCTAGGCTATGTTTTCCTCATTCAAAAACAAGAAAGTTAAACAAATGATCATTAAAGTACCTTACAGCTTTAGAATTCTAGGGCGCTGAAGATCTGAACAAAGCTGTAACTGCTAAAAAAAAAAAAACAACTTGCCACTCAAATCTAAACACTGTGAATAGCACCAGAATTTGTCAAATCAGGAGTGCGGATGAAGCCTCATTCCACTGAGTATGTTTTCTCTTGGTCCCCCTGCCTCAGCATCCTTTCTAAGGCAATCCCCTGGGACTGCAATGGGTAGTTCCACAAGTGAATCTGCCACCAGGAGACCTGGGTTCAAGACATGGTTCCCCACTTAAATAGGCTTGAGACCTTAGATAAGTCATTGAATCTCTCTTCTCTTTACTAATTTGTTTTATTACATATATGAAAGACCTTGTATCAATGACATATACACGGAAAGTAATAACCCTACTATATATACCGTGTGTCTTCCTAAAGAGGGGTATGCAATTCAAATAACATTTTAAATCTGCCCAAGAGAATTTGGTGAATCATTTTAAGGCAAAGAACTTTTCTATGAAGTGAATCATCCACTGATTATTTTCTTTCACAATTCAGGTTTTAAAGACATTTTTCACTTTAAGTGATATACTCCTGCATCGCAGAGGTACTGTTTTCTGAAGGAAATCCCAAGCATCATACGCCCAGTTGGAAATTTATAAATTTCATTGTTGCTTTGGTCAATAGCTCAGGACATTCAAATGACCACATCAAAAACCATCAAGTTCTAGACACCAAAAATCAACATTTTAATGCAATGTTAAGAAAGACATCTATCAGGGTGGACTAAATAAGCCAATTGATAAAATGATCTAGGTTCTTTAAAAGAACAAAATTTAATTTTTCATTAAGCTCTGTGGACCAAAATATTTTCCTGATGAGCATCTAAGAAAGTGAAAAAGAAAGAAAGAAGATTAAAGATGGCAACTGAGACAAGAGGAAACGAGCATTCTCTTCTAAGCACAATTTTGTATGTTGTATGCATGGTCCCCTAGTTTCAAGGGGAGCCTACAGCAGACAGCTGAGGGAACCAGGTCTGATCCTAGAAGCTGGTTGACCACCTGCCTGTAGCACAAAGAGCCGTGGCTTGTGATACTCAAGACGGATCCTGTGGGCACCAAAGTCACAGGGAGAAAAGTGGCAAATTTAAGAAAGATGTTGAACTCGGGAGTGAGGAAGAATGCTGCCACTTTAATGTATTGGTCTCAAAATAAGTACAGCAAATTATTATTTTTCATTCATTAAATGTTCACTATCTTTTGCCTAACCCTCTTCCCCAGTGTTGCTTGTACCCCAGGACTTGGTCTTCAGACAGTCTCCTTCGTCATGTACATTCATTCCCTTACAGATCTCATGGTAGCACATTTCTTTAACTACCATTCATACGGTGATGACTCTCCAGTTAGTATTTCTAGCCCCAACCTCCCCCCTGAATGGTAAGGTCATATATAGCTTCAAAGATCACCAATGCGCCTTTGAAACTCAACATTTCGGAAATCAAATGTGTTATCCCTCCCCCAGAGTCTGCTTTTCCCTGCCCCTCCCCATTTCCTTGTCTCTCATCTTACTATGAGGTGCTGCCAGCCAATCATCAGTTGCTTAGGCCAACAGCCTTAGCAACATCCTGAAGGCTCATGCCCCATTTCCAACTAACTCAACAGTAAATTCCAGAGTCTCAACCTTCAACATACATCACAATTTCAGCCACACCTCAAAGCACTAAAAAGACTCTAACCTAGATGACTGCAAGGCCTGCACCCAGATACTCTCACGGTTTGCTTCCTCACATCATTCCAGTGCTCAGACAACAACAACTCAAAGAACCCTTCCCCTGACCACACCATGTAAGACTGCACCCTTTTATACTTTTATACTCTATCTTCTTTCCCTGCTTTCTTTTCTTCCTACTCAGCACTTCCTGGTGTACTTAATCATGTTTCCTATCTGTCTTCTGCTGAAGTTCTCAAACTCTCACAAGCACCGGGAAGGTTTATGAAAAGACAAATGACTGGGCCTCACCCCGCACAGAGTTTCAGATTCAGTAGGTCTGGGTGGGGCCTGAGAATCTCTATTGCTAACAATTCCCAGGAAATGCTGATACTACTGGTCCAGAGATGACACTTTGAAAAACACTGCCTTACAGAGTATAAGCTCCTTGAGAGCAGGGCCATTATGTTTTGGGATTTTTTTAAGAAATTTATTCTATTTAATTCACAAACTTTATATAGCTTATTAAAATACAAGAAAACAAAGCAAAACAAAAAAAACAGTGAAAACAAGATACTTTCAAAGTCTGGGCCCTTCCAGCCTTCCAAACATAAGAGTTCTGAAAGTTGTGTACACCAGTTGGAAGAACAAAACAAAATTCAAAATGGCGCCATGACATTTCGTAAAAGGAATCAACACTGTATCCCCAGCACGTGGGAAAGCATCTGTCCTGTACATATGGGTGATGCCCAATAGCATTGGTTGAAAAATGAATGATTAATTCTAGAATAAACCTGTTTTAATGTTAACAGACATTTCCATGGACATCAGATCCTAAATAATTTATACCAAAACATTCCTAAAACGAAATGTAGTATAAATACCCATGTGCATCTTTTTAAAATAACCTATTCATCAAATTGGAAATCTGGGTATTACCAATCATTATTAAACACACTGATAATCAAGACAGTGACACACATACAATAATCACTAATTCCCAACTGAGTACTCAAATTTACTTAAACTCACTACCTTCTCAAAATGATTAGCTAAGATGTCTGATTGCTTCCTAACATCTATGGTTTTCCAGACTTTTTAAAATAATTTCCCTATTACTCATGTCATCATTCCTCTTTCCTAACATAAATTCTCATCCCATAGCAGCTGGATTGTACAGTAGCTCCTGGCTCCAAAAGACATGTACAAAGTTAAAAAACCATGTTGCCTGTTTTCTTCCCATCCAGTCAATCTGTTTCTAGAAACCTGCAGGTTAATCTGATGCTTATGAGCCCAAGATAAAAAGAAAGGTCCTAGAGAGACAGCCAGGAGTTGGTCAAGGAATGGATTTGAAGCAGAAGGAGAAGAAATATACCAAACAAAAAAGGAAAGGAAAAACATGCAGCTACACTTGGAACAAAGTATGTTCTCACTTGCACGAGGAGCAAGGGCCTTGCTTGAGTCCCAGCTGTGGGTGGACGTGAAGAATTTTCCTTCAGAGAGGTGGGGAAGGGGATGCGTCATGAGTCAAGACCCCCTCCCTCCCTGCCCTCCCTGGTTCCTCTCCCTCAATCTTGGATCATTGGCCCCCTTTGTAGCATGAGTCTCACATGGGTGGCCCAGAACAAGTCAGAGAACTCCTCACCCTACAAAACACACACTAGAACTTCTCAGAACAACACGGGGCTCTGGTTTCTGCTTGCCTCACTCTGATCACATTGTTCATTTTGCCACAGGGCTGTGAGCTGACAGTGGGGTTCTTTTGGGTTCAGGAAGCCAGGAAGAAGCAGAGGGGTCATCAAAACTTTGGCCAAATCCTAGAAATGACTTGGCAACTTGATCAGATACCTGTTGTCCTATTACCTTATGTTTTCACAAACATAGATTAAAACAAACCAACAGTCAAAAACACAATACTGTATAGCAAAAGCTTTCCACTCCATCAGTAGACATATGAAAAGCAATTAAAATTATTTCTCAAGTATCCACGTGTCTCTCTTGGTTGACTGTTCAAGGTGAATTTTTGCTTCTACGTTAGCTGTTAGCCAGCACACACCAGAGTAGAAGTCAACCACTTCCTAACAACTGTCCAGTCGGGAAATAATAAAGCCAATTCGAAGAGAAATTCAAGTCAAACAATTAGCCAGATCTGATGTTGATTTTAGCACCTGAATTTTGGGGGGAGCCATGATGTCATTGCCTCGTCGAAAACTAACCCTTCCAAGCCTCCGCATTACTTACAGAAAAAACTCCAATGTATTTAAAATGTCACTGGTGATTTTTCATGACCTTATGCCTCTACTCTACCTCTTCAGCCACTTCTCCTTGTATTCTGTGCTTCAGTGATCCTGTACTACCTGATTTCTCCAAAGATCTGGGTGGTTCATTACTGATACCAATGACGTATGATGCAATGCATGGGATTTGGTGTTTAACAGACCTAGGTTCAAAGCTTGGCTCCCTCAATGAATAATGAAATTATCTTGGGCAAGTTTCTTAAAAAACCCTGAGTGTCAGTTTCATTGTCATTCAAATGAGGATAAGGACACCTACCTCAGGGCACACTGGGAGAACTGAAGTGAGATAATGTCTCTACAGTTCTTAGTAAAGTCTCTGGACCACAGCAGGCCTGCTTCTGCTCATCTTTCAAAGTGTGCCTCAAAAGTCATTTCCCTGGTAAAGCCTTCTCTGCCTGTGTCCCCTCCATCCTGCCCTCAGCCAGAAAAAAGTCACTTCTTCTTCCTCTGCTTTTCAAAGCTACACTGTACATACACCTCAGTTACTCCAGTTTCTTTTTGACAACGCAGCACCTTTCTTTCTTTCTCATCTTCATTAATCAGTAGTAGATTCATAAAGGCACACGTGTGCCGAAATTATCTTTGTGTTCCAAATACTCAAAATTAATACTTGCTACAAAGTAAGTTCTCCATAAACGCAGTGCAGATCAATGACTATAGCGATCAAAGGGAAAATTCATACAATGGGTTCTATTAGCACACAGTAAAAGATGAGTTTTCCATAGTATAGCACTGTCTGTTTATTATTGTACATATGTAAAATTGGGATGTGCATTCCTGTTTTACTTGAATAAAGATTTACCAGGAACCAAATGCATGCCAGGCACTGTAGATATCAAAGTCAATGAGACATTCCCTCCAGCTGTGGCACAGCTTATGAGGTAGGGTGGCTAGGGACGCTGCGTGCACAATTCCAGGGGCAGCACTCAGAATCTGGTCACTTCAGGTGGCGTGTTAACACTCATCTCCTGACTCACTCTATAACATCTACTTGCTTTAAGAGGGGGACTTTCAAAATAAAACCAGGGAGAGAAATAATAACCGTCTCTCTAAGTATGAGAAAGTCAAAGAACTGCTCTCTTAAGAAGCTAACTTTATAAATTCCTATGCTAAACATACATAGAGCTTTCTATTCTCATAAAGAAGTCAGTGAGCACTCCTAGAGTTATGAAAAGTGCCTATTCCACTTTCTTCTAGAGCAATACAGTCCAATTTAGTAGGTACTTGCCACATGTGGTAATTTATATTAAATTAATTAAAATGAAATAAAGTAAAAAATTTAACTTCTCAGTTACATTTCATGTCTTCAATAGCCACATGTAACCAGTGGTTTCCAGATTGAACAACATAGATATACAACATTTTCGTCATCACAGAAAGTTCAGCAGAACTGTGCTGCATCTAGAGAATTAAAATGAAAATGTTTCTTGAAAATCTGATTATGCCCTTCTGTTCACTTAATCCATTATTAATTGGATTGTCAGTCAGATACTGACTATCTGTTACCAAAAAAGCAATTGGTCACTATTATCCTTTACATGGAAAAGGAAAAAATATGGGAATATTTTCAGGTCTAAAACATCTGTTCATCTTTATTTACAGAGAAACACTCCAATCCACTATTAGGTTTTTTTTGATGGTAGCAGTTTGCTAAAATCTTAAAAAGCAGTCCTCTATTCATGATCTCTGTTGCTTTTGTTTTTCTTTTAAAGTTAGGTATTTTCTTAGGAATAAGAAAAAGGCTAAAGGTGGTTATACTTCAAGATCTTCTCCCAAATGGATCCTAATTTTTTCAGTGTTAAACATCCCTGGAAGCGTTAAGTCTGAACTCGCCAGTTCAGTCATTGTCATAACAAGGATTAGAAAACTTTCAAAAAGTGTCCTATAAAGATGAACTTAGTCTTTATCCATAAAATTTTCTGTGCCTATAATACATCTGAATAGTGACAAGACAGATTTCTCTTTGTAAGTAGTCTTTTGATGAAAGAGCAACCAGTCCTTTCTGAGAATTGAAACACTGGAGAATTTTGCCTGCAATTTACCCTTGTGAGGCAAATTTACTGTATCTCTCAATTCTTAGGGAGACGTAAATATTTAGATATTCACGTAATGTAGAGGAATTGCCCACGCCAAGGAGAGACAGAGAAGTTCTCGTCTGTCTTCAGAAAAGAACACAGGAGAGTTGGTGTTTCTTAAAATGTGGTCTTGGACCACCCATGTTAGGGGTCCTTTTATCAGGAGGGTGTTACTAAATACAGACACCTGTGGGCCACTACCTAGGATCCAGGTTTATTAAGTCATAATCCTTAGGTTGGGGCCTGGATTCTGCATATGACAAGTTAGCAAGAGACTTGTGTGCACATTCCAGTGTGGCATCCATTGTCATAGAGAGAAGAGAAAAGGACCCTGCACTACGTATCCCCGACTTACTGAGCTTGAAGAGTGAAGAACCTGATATTTAAGGCAATTGCAAAGGTTTGCAACACCAGACCCACAGATCACACCCCAATGACTATATATATGTAAATAAGTATTTTACATATATATATATGTATATATTTTTCCCCCCCAAGGATATCCAGTAGAATTAGGGCATAATCAATATTTAGTTTGCTGCAGTGAGGAGCTATAAGAAAAAGAGCAGAAAATCAGTAAAGAAGCTTATTTATGTCATCATAATGAGACAATAATTGAGAAAAGCATTGCACATATGAGCTCTTGGAGTCACACATTTGTAAAACCAAGCAATCCAAACACACTCTGAGTGCAAGTTTACCCTCCTGCCCCACTATTCAAAGAGCCACTGTAACCTCCAGCCTCCAACCCCTCCTTCATAGTATCTATGGCCAAGAACCGGGGCTAAGTCTCATTTTGTTAGCTCTGTTTTACTCCTGGATCACTTTCGTTATTAAATTAAACCTGTTGAATGGATGGATGGATATATCAATGATAAACAGGAACAATAAATGGCACCTGATGCTCTGAAAGAAATCAAACAACTTTCAAAATTACTTGTTATTCCTAGTACTGCATTACAGCATATGAAATAGAAGAAAGAACTCCTGTCATTGATGTAATCAAACTCACAACCTTGCCACTCACTAAATGCCTCTGAGACACCGAGCAACTCCTGTATTCTCTCTGGGTCTGTTCCCCATCTGTAAAGGGAGGGACAAGACAAGATGATCTTCTTGCTTTGAAATTCCATAATCTGTACTGGGAGAAAAGAGTTCCTCATCCTAGCTACAGCTTTCAGCTTTGCAGAATAAAATACATTTTCCTTTCAGGTAAATCCTTTCAAATAAAATTTATCTTGATGTAATTTGTCTTGGTGATTTATTAAAATTCCTACTAGGCCTTTGTAACTAGTCAAGCTTAACTACATAAAGCAAAATATAACTCAACAACTTAGAAAATAAAAACACTTGATTCTGTAAACATCTTCACTATTGAATTAATCACAGTGGAAAAAATTTGAAAAGTTTGAAGAAACCTCATTAAAAAATAACTTGAAAATCCCATATGCTGAAATTACTGACTCAGTATAAACCAAAGACATTTGAAGTTTAATTTTTCACATATGTACATACATAGATATTCTATATTCTGGGTAATAACTATGTTGATTATAGTATATTTGAAATATATTAGAAGTAGAACTAGCCAGTACATTACATGATTATTTCATTAGCACTTTGAAAAATACAAATCCGGTGAATCACAGTTTACCTTTACATTTCCACTTATTTTAAGCGTTACTCTATTAAACAGGAAACAAATGAATTTCATCAATAGCTCACTAATTGACTTCATATCAAGCAAGACCTGGGGGTATTACTATCTATAAAAGCAAAGACTATACTGAAATGGATACTGATGTTAAACAAAATACTCAGTATACATTCCTTCCCCGGGTTTGAATAAAAATCTATGAGAAAAATATCTTTTCTAATATTTCCATGATAACTATTATTATTTCTTCTACCACTACCTTAGCTGAGCACAGGTCAAAAACTTTCCTTATGGCCTCTTGCCCAGTTAACAATAGGCAAGATGTATTCTGAAGCAAATGGTGGGACTGTACCCCATCAGGGAGTATTGGGTACTCTGGTCTCGAGCCCTGAGTTAGTTAGAACACTCCAAGTATCCAATGGAAGGTCAGTTTATTTTATTATTTCCACTGTAGCCCAATAGTTCCCAAAGTTATAGCTGGGATGTTCAGAGAGCTAGTACTTCTCATCTGTGGTTCTCTAACTCAGCATACTGGTTGAGCTCTAGAACTTCTCAAATCACCACCTATAGAGGTTTCTTTTTTTTTTAAAGGTGGAGTCTTAGACATCCATCAACACTTGGCTTCATAAAAAAGGAATCAAAATATCACATATTTGACACACATTCTGAGGTCACGCATTCAGAAGCACATTTAACATGTTAGTGGTATAGGTATATCATAGTTATTATCAACAACCATTTCATGTGCATCTACTATGTGCCAGACAGTGTACATGCCCTTCATATTATCTCCTTAAATCCTTACAAGAGTCACTAAGATAGGTATTATTGAAACCATTTTATAGAAACTCAGGTTAAGTCACTTGCCAAAGTCACACAGCTAGTAATGTTACCGAGTCCAAGCTCACTCCGCTTGCCACACGACAGGCCAATAAATTGGAGACAAGGTGTTGAGGCAAGGAATACGACTTTATTCGGAAAGCTGGCAGACCGAGAAGATGGCAGACTAAAGTCTCAAAATAACCTTATTGGGGTTTGGATGCTAGTTTCTTTTATAGCACAGAGAGGGGGAGGAGATGAGGAAGTAAAGTAAAAAGGCCGTAAGTTTTGCAAATATCACCTGGAATGGCCAGCCTCGGGGAGGGGATGTGTTAATTTCTTCTTTCTTGTAGCCATCCACAGGTGGAACAGGGTCCGGATGTTTCCCTGAACAAAGGCACTTTGGTTTAACATCCAGGCAGAGGGGCAGGGTTCCCCGAGGAAGGCCATTAAATATAGACAATATCCTCTTAATGAACAAAAGCAGCGGGAAGCAAAGGTTAAAGTAAAAGAAACAGATCCAACATGTAGTCCGATTTGGCTCTTTTCTGTTACAGTAACACACTGAACTAACATTGGAAGCCACATTTCCCTCCAAAATCCATATTCTTAATACAATGCTTCACTGCCTCTCCAGCTTTGCCAGGATGCTTAACTCTCAATAATTTTCTAATTTATCCAAGTGAAGTTCACACTTGATAAATCTATAATGGAAAAGCTAAAATAACAATTTTAGTCCTGGAAACTGAAGATCAGAAACTTTAAATGACTTTCACACAACTGTAAAGGTGATAGAAACAGGACTGAGATCCAGGTCTTCCAACTTCAAGGGTGTGTTCTTGTAGTAACAGTAAACTTAATGCCGTTGCATACACTATCATCACATCTACTGTTATGAACTACTTTAAACACAAAATTTAATTCACACATGTGGCATGTGGATTTCTTGTGACCAATGACTTTTTAGGAAATTCAATTTGGAACATTCATATGTGGTTTATAAAAAGGAGACTATTCCTTTCAAAGTACACTATTTCCCAAACCATATCAATTAGTTCAGAAATCAAAGACAGCACCGTGGGATGATTTGAAAATTAAAACACAATCAAAATATTTGGTATAGACTAAAGTATATTATTGACTTATTTGATTATGCCCTGAAATTTCTGATCTCCTCTTTGAAAAATTCAAACATAAGAAATAAACATATGAAAAAGAAAACTTGACCACCATATTCAGGAGAGTACTGAAAATAAAAGAATAAGATTAGAAAGCACAAAGCCTAACTCAAACTTTTTATAGATGAGAAAACTGATGGTCAGAGAGGTGAAAGAACTTACTGGGAGACAGTAATTCTCAACCTTAGCCACACACTGGCATCAAATGGAGAGCATTAAAAATACTAGTATCTGGGTCCCACCATTCAGGGTTTAATTAGTTTACAGTGCAGCGTGGGCACTGGGAGTTTTACATCTCTCCAAGTTATTCTATCAATACAATAGAATGCAGCAAGGTTGAGAGCCTCTGCAAGTGTAGAGACCTACAGTTGGTTAGTGGCAGAGACGGGACTTACAAACTAATTTATTCACACCTAGTTGTGTGCTGTATGATCACCTCTTCTTTCAAGTAAAACAAAGTAACAATACTTTGAAATTGATGGTATTATAATTCAGAAATACTTTAATTTAGTCGTATTCATTCAAGTCCTATTGACTGATTAATGGATCAAAATTGGTCTAAATTGTTTAAAATCGCCCCGATAAAATCTCAGTGGAATCTGCACCTGATGTGTCAAAACTGCTCCCTGTCGTCCTAAGAAGGTTTAATATAATAAATACATTAATGCAGTCTCTAATACAGGAGACATAGAAGAAGGTCATCAAAATCTGGTCATAAAAACTCTGGGGCTTCCCTGGTGGCACAGTGGTTGAGAGTCTGCCTGCCAATGCAGGGGACACGGGTTCGAGCCCTGGTCTGGGAAGATCCCACATGCTGCGGAGCAACTGGGCCCGTGAGCCACAACTACTGAGCCTGCGCGTCTGGAGCCTGTGCTCCGCAACAAGAGAGGCCGCGATAGTGAGAGGCCCACGCACCGCGATGAAGAGGGGCCCCCACTTGCCGCAATTAGGGAAAGCCCTCGCACAGAAACGAAGACCCAACACAGCCATAAATAAATAAATTAAATTAAATTTTTAAAAATTAAAAAAAAAAACCTCTGAAGTAATTTTTTAATGGCTATTTCCACAAATTCACTAAGAATTCACTAAGAAACTAATCATAATCAGGAGAACTACATCTGGTGGTTTACAAATTAAGGAAAATAATACAAAACCCATTTTGCAACCGTTCCAGGAACTGAAACCTTTATCCAGAGAAAGTAAATGACATTCATGACCTTTTTAGCTATTAGAAAATTCTAAGAGGATGTTACCAATAAAAGAGTTTATTTTCTGACATTCAAAAACAAGTTCTCATTAGCAAAATTTCAACACTGATATTTAAAGGATGAGAGAGTGACTACCATTCAAAGACTATGGTTTCTCAAGCAACCTAAGTGTCCATCAACAGATGAATGGATAAAGAAGATGTGGCACATATATACAATGGAATATTACTCAGCCATAAAAAGAAACGAAATTGAGTTATCTGTAGTGAGATGGATAGACCTAGAGTCTGTCATACAGAGTGAAGTAAACTAGAAAGAGAAAAACAAATACCGTATGCTAACACATATACATGGAATCCAAAAAAAAAAAAAGGTTGTGATGAACCTAGGGGCTGGACAGGAATAAAGACACAGATGTAGAGAATGGACTTGAGGACACGGGGAGGGGGAAGGGGAAGCTGGGATGAAGTGAGAGAGTAGCACTGACATATATACACTACCAAATGTAAAATAGATAGCTAGTGGGAAGCAGCCGCATAGCACAGGGAGATCAGCTCTATGTTTTGTGACCACCTAGAGGGGTGGGATAGGGAGGGTGGGAGGGAGACGCAAGAGGGAAGGGATACAGGGATATATGTATGCATACAGCTGATTCACTTTGTTATACAGCAGAAACTAACACAACATTGTAAAGCAATTATACCCCAATAAAGATGTTAAAAAATAAAAAATAAAACTGAACATGTGGAGAAACAGCAAAAAAAAAAAAAGAGAAAAGACTACAGTTTCTCATGATCAAAATAATATGCAAATTTCAGAAGTCTTTCAAGGTTGCTCAAGTTTTTCAAGTGTCGGGGAAATAGACAAAAAGAGATTACTGAGTGTTTTTTCAGTGGAATTCTGGGGGGTTTCTAGTGATTCCTCTAGGGATTAACTATAAGAATGTGCATATGTATCTCTGACTGCTTTGGACTAGACTATTTTACACCTCTAGGGATAGACCTTAAGTTAGAGGAAACTGATAGCAATGCAAAAGTTTTCTGTCCACAGCAATGTAAGTGATTCCTGTTCATAACAACGCAAATTAATTTTGTCTGGTTGAGAATATAAATTCCTGCAACTTAAATCCTCATTTGAACTGGGTTTAATACCTTACTGGTTGCCTCATTAATCAATGAGCTAAATAAAATCTCTGACTTATGTTCATTTTATGTTTCTATAAACCTTGATTTCACTGTTGTGAAAATTATACTTTAACATAGGAAAAATGGTCTCTAGAGTCCATAATTATGTTTCAATCGGAATAAATAATAAAATGCATTATATCATGAATATTTGATCATTTCTTTTAGCTATAAGATTACTAGAAAAAAACGTCAAGTATTATTTCAGATTTTCCTTCTGGGTTTCAAGTTGATAGAAATTAAACTACAAACACCAACTCTTCAAACATTTTTACTGATTCAGTCTTTTTTTTTTTTTTTTTTTTTTTTTTTGAGCGAACAGGAAGAACCCTGTTAGACCTTCACTGGTTAATTTAATAGCAGCACCTGGTAATTTATTAGAACAAATCACACAATGATGGGTTAAAGAAAAATCCAAAACTCTTTTGAGAATGTTGATGTTATCCTCCATATTTATAATGATTTTATAAAGCTGAAAAAGCTTTATTCCGAGCTTCATACTTTTTGTTGGATGTCTCTATCCAAATGTTCCTCAGAACCTTAAGCTAAAATTCAAATGAATTCATCTCCTCAAACCGCCTAATCACTCCTGTCGAACTTGTCTCTTTTCTGCATTATTTCTTGTACTTCCCTCCTAGCCATCCAATCTCTAAGTATACAAGCTGGGTCCTTTCTGCAGCTCCACTACCAGTCGCCTTATCTAGGGTTATAACTCTACTCCCAGTCCCACTCCAGTAGTTGACAACTCACCATCAGTCCCACAGTTTACGTCAATAATGTTCCAAAAGATTTCTCCACCTCCAATCTTTCCATCTCACATGTGTGGTCCTCGTGGATCACTGAGACAGAATGATTTATTAGATTAGAAATACAACTATGACTTTGGCTATGTGTGTTGTCTGTCCATGACAGGATGAAGGATCCCAAACATGAAAGGAAGATCCTCCAACAACTGGCCTTGTTTCCTTCTGCAGCCTCACTTCCCATCTCATGAGCCTTAACAACGAATGCCCCAGCAACAAACAGTAGGGTGCAGCTTCCCTGCATTTTCATTATTTCTTGCTTCTTGGCTCTTGCTGCCGTGAATATTTTTTGCTGTCTTCCTCCTATCCCTAACCTCCACCTTTTTGGCTATCTTTTTATACAAGTTTTTTTTTTTTTTAATAAATAAATAAATTTATTTATTTATTTTTGGCTGTGTTGGGTCTTTGCTGCTGCACACGGGCTTTCTCTAGTTGCAGTGAGCGGGGGCTACTCTTCACTGCGGCACGTGGGCTTCTCATTGCAGTGGCTTCTCTTGTTGTGGAGCACGAGCTCTAGGCATGTGGGCTTCAGTAGTTGTGGCTCAAGGGCTCTATAGCGCAGGCTCCACGGCATGTGGGATCTTCCCAGACCAGGGCTTGAACCCGTGTCCCCTGCATTGGCAGGCGGATTCTCAACCACTGCGCCACCAGGGAAGTCCCTATCTTTTTAAAAACACAATTCAAAGCATTATCACTGCCACTTCTATAAACAGTATTCCAGGCCCTCCCCTATTTCAAGGATACAACTATTCAAACACCATGTACTTACTTTTATTATTGCACTAAAAAAATCCATTGTAATTACCTGCTTAGGTATCTAGTTACTTATGGAACTGTGAGCTTCTTGAGGACACAATTCAAAACCTATTACAAATTTTTTAAGTCTGTTACACATGTTTGAGTTCAGCTCAACTAAATATTTAAGCACAGAAAATACATTTAAACAGTGCAAACACTATATAAGGTTACATCTCTTTTAGATTCCTGCCTAGACATTTTACATCAAAAATCAGAAAGAAAAATTATATAAGTATTTATCACTTACCATGCCAAATATTCTTAGTGTAAAGGCTCTTCTGTTGTCATTATCAAGTAACTCCCCCAAACAACTAGTAAATTGATATACGAAACAAGAGATGTTATCCTACAATCTTTCCCAGTAACATTCACACCATCGGAGGGGCAGAGAGGTAGTGTAAGTGACATACAAGGGATTGTCATAAATATTACTCAGGTTATTTTTCTCTCAATCCTCACATGTTTTATACTTTCTTTTGCCTATCCTTTCTATCACATATTAAACTGTGATTTTTATTCATGTTGGTTGGTAGACATTATTAAATATTTCACCAAATCCCCTCTTTTCTCTGGTTTTACCTCCCTTAAGTGTTTCTAACATACTATGTTAACATATTTTACTGCTAAAATTGCATAGATTTATGTTATGAATATAAATATATATGCATTGGATGACTATAAACACGGTTTGATTTTATGACAGTGGGACCCAGATATTTCAATAAATTAAGAGGTAAGATGTAAAACATGGAATACTGAGAATCACTGCTCAAGGGCATATATGTTAAAAGAGAAATTAATAAGTAGGAGAGGAATAGGCCTTCAGCAATAACCTTTGGTAAGGTGGAAATGACCCTATGTAATTAATTCTGGAAAAAAAACATATTTATTCAAAAAAAGCCTGAAAGACTAGAATCTGGTGACTTTTTTACTATGAATAATGCTACATAATTGAATGGATATGTTTATATCATGATAGATGTTTTCAAAATAATGATACATAATATGCTTTACATTGAGTTTTTTCTCTCAGTAAACCGTTTCCTTGGAACCTGGAACTTCTGAATCTGCCATCACTCACTCTTAGGGTGCCAGGTCACCACCTAACACGCTGGAAGTGAAATTTATTAAGTAATATTCCGATTTACTAAGCACTGATAATGGTAGATGTGGGCCTAACATACTCAGAAGTTCCTGGACAATCATTTTGTTTGGCTTAAAATTTGCTATATTCTCCCCGATATTGCATTCTGTAATTAAACTCATTTATTTCATGTAATTCATGTAATTAAA
The DNA here is from genome assembly GCF_965194805.1 of Balaenoptera borealis. Lineage (NCBI taxonomy): Eukaryota > Metazoa > Chordata > Mammalia > Artiodactyla > Balaenopteridae > Balaenoptera > Balaenoptera borealis. The sequence goes on along the minus strand of NC_138870.1, from coordinate 17,706,605 downwards.
CTCAGGATTTCCTGGTCCTAGCACAGGGCTTGACATGTGGCAACATTCACTAAGTATTTGTTGAATAAATGTATGAAGAAATCCAGACATAAATAACATCTATCACCTTCCTCTTCACTCTCTGAGCATGCTTTCCTTCTTATTTCATGGACGATATAAAAGTCATGTTATGGGCACTGACTCAACTTCAGGCCTTTCTCCCTACAAATATACACGCACCATATCCATCTCTGTTGTCTACTTCCTAACTCAGTGGAAACAGTGCCTGTCTTCAGCCCATGTTAACAGATCGGTCTGGGGGTTAGATTCCCTCCTCCTGCCTCTTCAGGTATCTAATTCCACCAGTGCTTTGCCTGAACCATCCCGTGCTGTAAATCTTTCCATGTCCATTTTCTCTCCCCTCGGTAAACACACTCAAGTCTCTCCCTTCTTTTTACAAATATAGATTTTTATCTGCAAACCACTTCCTTAGCTATTTTTCTCTTTTTATATTTCTCTTCATTACCCAGCACCTTGAAAAAATAGTCTAAATTAGATTTCTCCATGTCCTCACCTCCCATCTACTTCTCCACTCACTATTACCTGGCTTCTATCACTCATACAACATAATTTCTACCTAATTTACTAATTTCAGTGAGTTCTTCTTTATAATTCATTTTAATTGATCTAATATCTTGTAAGCCAACAGAAAAGGCATATCCATTATTCAACTAAGTTTGCTGACAATTCTGTGTAGCAACTTACAAAATCCCACAATTTGCTTATTTACATGCAAATTACCATTCATATAACTGAATCCCAAAAGTATTCAAAAACTCCATGTCAAATCAAACCCCAAAACTTACAAAAAAAATGATAACTAAATTTTTTCCTATCTGAATGCAGAGGGCTATTTAAGAATTTTTAAAATACAAGAATAATGTCTAAATAGAATATGGTAGGGCTTTCCTGGTGGCACAGTGCTTAAGAATCCACCTGCCAATGCAGGGGACATGGGTTCGAGTCCTGATCCAGGAAGATCCCACATGCTGCGGAGCAACTAAGCCCGTGCGCCACAACTACTGAGCCTGCGCTCTAGAGCCCTCAAGCCACAACTCCTGAAGCATGCACACCTAGAGCCCGTGCTCCGCAATAAGAGAAGCCACCGCAACAAAAAGCCCGGGCACCGCAACGAAGACTAGCCCCCGCTCACCACAACTAGAGAAAGCCCGTGCGCGCAGCAACGGAGACCCAACGCAGCCAAAAATAAATAAATATAAATAAATAAATATATGGTAAAAAAATTGCATTTCAAAAATATATTAAGTAAATTATAAGGCAAGCACCGCTCTATTATCCCATAGAATAAGTAAATATCAATATTTAAAATGTTAATGAGAAGACAATTCACAAGAAAACACAAATGGCTAATAAACATAAAATGTTCAGCTATATAATAAGTATGAATTCAACAAATGAACTATTCTTTCATCACCTATCAAAGTTGTAATTCAAATACAGCTCCCAATTCTGGTAACTGTTGCTTAAGATCAGCATTATACTAATGGCTTCTAGAAAAGCCATTAGTATATATAATTTTTACTTGCTCTATTCATTTCTAGATTGTTGAAGCTGCACTAAAAAAAAAAAGGAAAGAAAAGACATTTAACAATCAAAAGGAAAACATTAAATGCCATCTAGTAACAAAATAACCAGAAGATACAAAATCATCAGGATCAGACATTATAAAACAATGGAGTGGGCTGAAATACCTATTGGAATTGTCATAGAGCCAACACAGCCCTCTCAAAATAGTTCTCCTACCAACTTATTCATATCCAACTTTTTAACGGAAAAAAGACTATTTAGTTGAAAATTGAGCTATAAAAGCAAATACTTCCAGGATAAATAGTTCACACTAAGACATAAATGAAAACCTCTGGAAAAGAGGTTTTTAATGACAGAAACAGAAGGGAATGCAGTAGGAACTCAAAAATGACAGATAAAGTGGACTCTCTGTTGGGGGGGGGGGGGAAACAGATGGTTAACTAGAGGCCCAGAACACTAAACACAGGCTTTGCCCAATACCTAAAATTATGCTTTATGCACAGACTCTTTCAAAGGCCCTTGTCCTGAATATTATGCTATGGTTCTTGCCTAAAAGGAAGCAGCTGTGGACACAGATGTGGTCTTACTCTGTTATTCAAGCCCCCACTGGATAAAAGCAGGTTAATATAGCTTTAATGGTGGCAGATTAGATATTTGGCCCGTTTGTTAAGACGTAATTGAATCTGCGTTTTTGAGAACAGCTCTTGATGACGCACGATGTCACAAATCCAGCATAAGAATGGCAATTTAAGATCTGGTGACAGAATGCATGTGTACTAACATGAAATGAATAAAAAAAATGCTGGGTCTCTGTGAGAAAGACATATGTAGATAAATCATGATGGAATTTTATGTTTTGATTTGGAGCTATATCAATACTTCCTTATCTTGAGAAGATGGCATCTTCAAAGAATAAAATGAATGTCCACATTTATGGATTTTGGATGCTTACAAAAAAACAAGTACAGGGTAAAAATATTTTTAAAATCAAGATTTTGGGGGGGTATCAACTACATGGCTAATTATTTTAAGGTATTCAGGTTGATGAAAGAATCAGAAAGCTGATGATCCCAATGAGTTTTTATGTGGCAGAAACAGCAATCAATCCGAGGTAGTCCAATTCCAAAGCTACCACATCTTAAATACTTAATCTATGTTGCTTTCCAGGTGTTTTCCAAATTGCGAATTGGCTACTCTCATTGCTGTTCTGTCTAAATGGGTTCCTTTTAAATAAATAGTATGGGATAAAATGTAAAGAACTCTAGGCATGCATTTTTTCTGATCTAATTATTGTTTCCCCAATTCATTCCACCAATATTTATTGAGCATCTATTATGTGCCAGACACTGTTCTAGATGCTTGGGAAATAGTGAACAAAACCAAAAAAAAAAAAAAAAAAAAAGTAACTCCACAATGGTGCTTTCTAGCGAAAGAGACAAAAAGTAGAGAATGAATGTAATAACGAAATTCTACCATGAATTAGAAGGTGATTAAGTGCCCTTGGAGGAAGAGAGAGCAGGATAAAGAGGAGTGGTAGTATAGGTGGTAGGGGCTTCAGTCTGAAAGGGAGGGACTGATCAGGCTAAACCATACTGGAAAGGCAACACTGGATTAAAGACTTGAAGACACAGGCATGGAGGAAATGAGCTTTGAGGATATCTAAAAAGCAAGTGCTCCAGGCTGACAGAAGAGCCTGTGCAAATACCCTCAGTGGGGATGCATAAACAATAGTACGAACAAGTGTAGCTGAAGCAGAGTAAGTGGAGAGAAAGGTAATAAGAGATGAGGAAATGACAAAGATAAAGAAGACCAACTGCATAGGACCCTGCCGGTGGTTGTAAGGTCTTAAGCGTTTACTCTGACATGAGGAGTCATTAGAGGGCTTCAAGCAGAGGCGTGACATTGACTGATGGCTACTTTACTGTGAATCCATGATAAGTAATGAAGCAGAGAGCAGTGCTGAGAGGTTTCTGTAGTAATTAGGGCTAGGAATGATATTAGCTTGACTATCATTGTAGCAGTAAAGGTGGTGAGATGTAGTCAGATTCTGGATTATTTGGCAAGTAGAACTGAACTGGACTTGCTAGTAGACTGGGACTGATGTGTAAGAGAATAAGACGAGTCAAAGAGGCCCCCCGCCCCCCGGATCTTTAACAGAGCACCTGGAAGGCTGGAGTTGCCACCAACTGAGATTAGGAAGGCTGCAGATGGAGCAGGTCTACAGGGGACTATTGGAAGTTTTATTTGGGATACATGGAATTTGAGATGTGTTTAGATATCTAAGCAAGAGGTCATTTATTGCTGCTGAATATATGAGTCTGGAATTCAAGAGAGGCGTCCAAGCTGGAGATATAAATTTAGAAGTTGTAAATCTGAAACTTAATTTCTAGTTAACAGAATAAGAAAAGCAAAGTACTCATTGGTCACTTAACATATGCCAGGCACTACACCATAAACTTTCACATTCCTTATGTCATTGAATTCTTGTAACTCCCCTGGTTTTCAGACTAGACCATTTTACAGGCTAGTAAGTTAAATTGAGAAAGTCTAAGTAACTCTCTGAGACTAACCAACTTTCCTTACAGCAATGAATCTTGGAAGAGGCAGAACTTGGACTCATATATACGTGTTTCCATTAGCTATATAACCTCTTAAAGGCCCAATACGAATAGAAACATATCTTACATTCTAGCTGTGATAAAGGAAAAAAGGAATCCAAAAAGCAAATGCAGAACTGTGTACAGATACACCCTAGTGTCATAATATAAATGCCCTTAATAATGTGAATTAAGTTTAAAATTAAGTTTAATAATCCTTTATAAAGAAAGACTAAAAATACACAAAGTCTTTCAGGATTTGAATCAAAATGTTTAAAACATTTTACAGTTTTGTTTCTTAAATAAGTAAACTGTCTTCTTGAAAAATCACCTGTTTCTCACAAGTCACTCTATTTTGATATGCCAACATAAGTCCAAACTGTGTACACATATAGGGAACAATAAGCAACCTATTTCTTCAAAACAGAATATAAAAATGGCTTATTCATTTGATACCATATTTTTTTAATTGTAAAATTCTCTCTCTTCCAAATCACTTGGCTTTAAAAGTTTCGTATGTTATTTCTCTTGTACTTTTTAAGTATATTCAGTTACCCAAGCTATAGATCCTCTTAGACCAATGAACCAGGTAAGAGTATCAAATGTCATTTCTGAAGATGATTAGGAGCCAAATTATAAATTCTACTGTAAAATTATGACCACAGAAAACAAAATTTGAGAAAAATGGAACTACGAGATTCTTTATTACAAACTAGATATGGTACTCTGACAAAAACTGTTTCCAAATTTTCCACTGATGAGATGATTAGTAAAGATGTTTCATGTACTCATGTATACATTAACTATCCAAGACCAAGGGCTGTAACATCATAACCTCTATTCCTTCTGTTCATGGTGGCCAGATGCACAAACAGAATTTTCAAATTTACATACAGATATTTTAAAAAATTATATATATCTATATATATATATATATATATATGCATACATAGTAGGCATACTATAACATAAACTACATATAAATGCATAGTTTATGAACTTACAATATAACTTTCAAGAAAATAATTTTAAATATAAATACTCACATGGGTTATGGTTTTATAGGAGAGGTGAACTCGGAGAACAAACATTGACTTAGCATTAGCATTTACAAAATAAACTTGTGGAGAACTCATATTTATTTAACCTGCTCCATACACACACACACACACACACACACACACACACACACACACACACACACACACATTTATAGTCCCCATAGCTTCTTGACCTGTACCTACTATATATTATCTTGTACAGTTCAGAACATACTAAACACTTTACAAATAAATAACCATGGGTCACTGAAACCCACTGGGGGTGCCTTAGCAGACACTGGAATGTGTATTTGTGAGGGCACCGACCCATGGACTTGATGCCTCCCATGTTCCCATTCAACCAGAGCAGCTCCACATACCTTTCTTTTGCATATGGCCGCTCCATGTAATATTTTGTTGCAAAAAGGCTTCTGTTACTTACAACTTGGAAAACCACTGTCCTAGAGATGCCTTAATTAAAGTATATTTAGAACTATTGAGGCATTAACGTTTCATATTTATGTAACAGAACTACAGAAAGAAAAGTGGGACCATCAACAGATTCACATTACTTTTCCAAAAGAACAGGGCAAAATAAACCTGCTTTGTATAATTTGACAGAAAGTTTACCATTTGAAGCGGTACTAAGTATTGATTTTACAAAATGCTGAGTTATTTTCAGTAATGTGCTAAGATTCACCATTGTGTTTGTTTACATCAATATAAATAAAACACTTGAGTACAAAAGGGCCTTTTAATAAGGCCTTAGAGAAATACTATATATAGAAAGAGAGCTCTGTAATTTATAGAACATTCTTCATTGCGATCTCATTGGTTCTGGAAGCTGAGTAAGAGAGATTTGGCTATCATCTGTAGTTTATACATGAGCAAATGAAGTTCAGTGACAAAAAGTTATTCACAAAGGATTGCAAAGTTAGCAGTGGAGTCTCCTATCTCCTAGCACCTCCTAGGTCCAGATCCACAAAACTGGCCACATACCACATAGAACCCTGTCACTATGAGGAACTAATTAATGTGTTACAAATTTACTGTATTTTGAACTCAAGTGATAGTCCATACACATAGGGCTATAGAACATAATTGGTGATTATACACTTGAAATGAAATCTAAACCTGAAGAATGGAGCTCTTCTTTTTGAGCTAAAACCTCAGATAGGCTTGGCCAAAGCTCTTGCATTTGTTAACCAAGAAGCAATTTCTCTGTGTAGTTACAAAGAAAAGAACTCTGGTGCTTCCGCTACTGGCATACACTCAGGGTACTAGGCAGAACAGAATAATGACCCCCAAAGATGTTCACACCCTAATCTCCAGAAGATCTGAAGGTGTTACCTTTTACAAAAGCAACTTTGCAGATGTGATGAAGGACCTTGAGGTAGGGAGTTTATCCTAGATTATCTGGCAGACCCAATGTCATCACAAGTGTCCTTATAAAAGGGAGACAGAAGGATCAGTTAATAGGAGGAGATATGAAGATGGAAGAGGTCAGAGCAATGTGATGGAAGAAGGACTCCATTTATCTTCATTGGTTTTGAAAGTGGAGAAAGAGGGTCACAAGCCAAGGAAATGGGGCAGATTCCAGAAGCTAGAAAAGCAAGGAAATGGATCCTACCCAGAGCCGAGAGAAAGGAATGCAGTCCTGCCAACACCATGGTTTTAGCCCAGTGTGATCCGTGTCAGATTTTTGACCTACAGAACTGTAACATAATAAATGTGTGTTAATGCTGTCGAGTCTGTAGTAATTTGCAGCAATAGAAAATGTATACACTTAGCTTAAAGGATCTGTTTTCTTTATAAGTAAAGAGATATTTTAAAATTCATTCTAGAAGTATTTACTGAAAGTCTAAGATGTGTCAGGCTGAGGAACCTGGGATTGAAAGAAGACTAAGACATACTCTTTTCAGTTGGAAGTGAATAGTTTTTCCACGTACATGAATTGGCTGGTATGTACATGTTACTGTGGGCACACAAACATTTGCCTGCACGTAGTATGGCAACAGAGTAACTAAGAAAAAGAAGAGATTTTAGAAATCACCTTAAGCCAATTATATAAGCCAAAGAGGAAACTGTAGTCCAGTTGGGCATTCATAAAGTGTGGCATCTAATTTCTCAGATCCAACTAGCACTTCTTTTGCTTAGTTAATAATGTAGAAACAACTTGAAGACTTTCTCCTAAGATTCTGATATGAACAGTCTCTAAGTTTCAATTGTGAATCAATCAGCCAAAGACCCTTCTGAAGATGATCAGCTGTCTTAGCATTTTCCTCTTAAACAAAAATTTTCAAGCTAAGGAACTATTTTATTTTTTCTAATGGTAACTATACATTATTACAAATTCCATTACATTTGAAAAAACTGCAGTTTAAAGATAATGGACCTCAGAATGGTCTATAAATTCTAATGAACATAAAAAATTCTGTCTATTTTAAAATTAGAATCCAAAATAAGCAAAGCTACCACACATGGAAATGTATTGATATAAAAATTATGACACTTTAAAAATATGCATCTGAAAAACTTGGTTTCTTAATAATATCAATTATTCCACATGACTCTAGGCTCAAAAAATAGAAATTCAAACTAGATGATACTTCAAGATAGAGAATGATCAACATGTATCTATATAACTTAACTATGTCTAGAACATTACCCATGCCTTCTCTTAATTGCTTCCTGACTGATGGAAATTTTTCTATTTAGATAGGAAACTGATAAGGAGAAGATAAAAGCATTTCACAGTTTCAAACTTCTGTACCTGAACTTACATCCTGCTTATTTCTAAAATCCATTGGCACTAAGAGAACAATCTTTCTGTAGAATGCCTGTGGAAACCCCAGGAATCAGAAACACTGGACTGATGACTATTTAATATTAATTAATACTGTAAGCTAGTATAGTAACTAAAGGTTATATTAATATTATTTAGTATTCCAAACCAATATATCAATCTAGTAAACTTCATCTATCATCTCTGAGGAACTAAGGAGCCCTAAGCATAGTAAATTCAGGGAGAGTAATATTCTAGGAAGTAATAGACTAAACACATATATGATGTATATGACAATGACTAAATGATGGTGATGATGATGTCGATGGGGACAGCCATAGCAGTTTGCTTCAAGCCAGTTGAGGAAAACGACTTAGAAGTATTAAGTATCTTTCACAAAGTCACACAGCTGGTAAGTGGTAGAGCTACGGCTCAAATTCTGACGAAAGCCAGGTCTGCTGCCTCGCAAACATCAGTTCTTAACCCTTTCCTATACTGCCTCTTATAGGCAGAAGGGAATGTCACAGAATGAAGTACCGGATAGGGATTCTGGTATTTCCTGAATCCCTAGCTAAACAATATGGAGAAAATCAATAAACCAATCAATCTTAGGCTTAGTTTTCTTTATAGAAATTAGAAAGATTAGACAAGATGATGTCAAAATTCCTTTTACAGTTCTATAATTCATTAATTCATTCCATAGATACATCCTAAATGCCTTCTGTTGGCCAGACCTCCTCTAGGTATTAAGGACACCACAGTGAACATAGCAGAAAAAGGCCCTAAATGATCTCACTCAGTTGAGGAAGGCAGACAACAAACAAACACTTTTTGGGTGTGTTGCCTCAGAGAAGATACTTTTGGTAAGGGATATTTGAATAGAGACCCGAATAAAATGAGAGATTAAGCCCTAGGCATATCCCAGGGAAGGGGCTTTCTAGGCAGGAGGACTCATTCCAGTGGCCCCTTCAAAGCCTGACCAGGTTGAGCATCCTTTCAACTAGATGTATTTTCTATATGATCGCTAGACTTTCACCTCAAGTGACAAATTTAAAATGATTTTTTAAAAAAAGATAAAAGTGATTAGTAGAATTCAGCTGGTCCTTACTGTTTCCTAGACCCTTTCATCTATAAATTGAAAACACTTGGGAATAGAGCAAGTCATGTGATTCAGCAGAAAGTACCAAACTCCTAATAATAATTCCTACAAAAAATATGAGATATGTATATATATGTATATACTTACGTGAGGATAATCTTAGATTAATATTATTTTGTAAAGTTTCATTTACAAATAGATGAACAATTATTCATATTCCCTAATTTTTAAAAGTCCATTCCATACAATTGCAAAGTTTAACAAATACAGAGTTTACTGAAGTCAGAATAGAGGCTATAATACTATAAGAGGATGAGCCGCTTAAAGTTAGGTGAATTATTTAGCATAAGACTGGAATGATGACAGCTTAATGCGCTAAATTTGATACGTCAAAAGCAACAATGCCGTCATTTCCATTACCATTATGTTCTTAAAAATCTAACATTCTTTTTCAATTCTATTACCATGGCATCAAACTAATGTGGATACTGTAAAATAGTCTGGAATGATCATTTAGAATACTTAAGATCACTACAAAATAGTTTCATTTTTGTAAGTGCTCCTTTGCTGTACTTTTCTAGGAAAATAAGAATAATAAAATTTAACAACTTCATTCTATGAATAAGTTCAAACCACTTCCACTGAACTAAACAGAAAATCTTACTGCATTTTAAAACCCCAAAGCTGATATGAAAAGGTTGTGGTAATAATTTTTTTTATCTGTTTAGAGCAGTAATACTGTTCACAGCTGGTTAAAATACTGAATCACTTTTTCCTTCATTAATTTAATTTCACAGATATTTACTTAGCACTTTTCAGGCAATAAACCACTGGCTTGGCACTGAGTAGTGTTCAGTAGTATATAGACACTTATCTTGAAATAGATAAAGAAAATATTACCTTTGGCTTAATGAATATTTTCTCATTTCTGATTTAATTAATCTACCTTACTGTTTCAGGATGTTCGTACACCCCAAGGTGGAGAAAAGTATTGTTAACTCCGTGCTCAGAGAATTTAAGGAGAAAATGCCTAAGCTTGACCATAATCCCATGCTAATATTATTTTTCTCTTGTACCTGTAACACTTGTACATTCTCTACAGTGAAAGAATTAAAGCCTTTTTCACTTTAATCGGACTTTAAAAAAAAAAAATGAGAAGCAAAGCCCTGCAAGTAAGATACAATATGCATGTTTTTTAAAGACTTTGAAGAAACCCATATGAACAAATAACTTGTTATACTCTTCTGCTTAGCAAACTGGCTGAAGAACAGTCCAAATAACAAATACAGAAAAAGAAAATCCTGAAAGAAGAAAGGAAAAAAGAATTTTAGATCATACCAAACAGAAAAATATTCAGGGTCAGAATGAAAAATGGTTAGGGGACCAAGTTTAGATTATGGACCATCTCCTTTTTATTTTTTTAGCTATACAGGCAAGCACTGTCTTCAGAGTATAAAGATTAATCATTTTCTTCTTTTAAACAATGTATTAAAGATTGCTTTTTATTATTTGAGTATCAAAACATATTGCCACCGGTCAATGGTAGCTTGCCATCAGTCAAAAATAACAGACAATACATATGCCAAATGAAGTGAATTGAACTAAATGTTAACTAGAATATTTTGCTCATGATGCATTCTGCTATATAATATATATACACAAAATACGGTTTCTGTTTTAAAGAGGTCCCTTCACTTACAGGAAAACTTTTCAATTTCTCTCTATATATTGGATCCCATTTTGGTTAAAATATATTCACAAAACAGAATGACTAAGAATTGTTTGATTATGAGAATTTGTGTCAATTTCATTAGCGTGAAAAGAAATTGTGGTCTGGCTTCCATAGTAGTGATGGAGAGATGGTGGTCAGGGACACTAGCTTACGTTCTAAGGCAGGCTCTGTGACAGGCAGAGCAAGTGACTTAGGCAAGTCACTTCATCTTTCTAAGCTCAGTTCTCATCTGTAAAATGGGAATAACAGTAGTTCAAAATAGGGAGGATTATTGGGAGGACTGATGAACACATGGATAAAAAGTCCCATAGATATTTGACAATGGTTATCACTCAGTAAGTGTTGCATGTTATTAATGATGGTAAAGGGAATGATGGTATGAACAGAAAGAATATATGCAGGCTGTATGCATTTGTCACACTCACTGAAATGTACAGTTAGGATCTGCACATCTTACTGCACATAAATCGTATCTCAGTAAAATGACTAAAGAAAAAAAGAACACACATAAAGGTAGGAAAACAGGGAGAGAGAAAAGATATAGACTACTTTGATTCTATTAAACTGAACAAGCCTAACTAGAATGATTTGTATGAAAATGTTTGTCTTTGTATTATTAATCTAGTTATACAAATACTAGCATTGACTCTTAAATCTGTTTTATATATACAAAAAAATCAGTTTGTTAATCTCATTTTTCATCATTATAAATTCTGAAACAGACATAGGAACAATTTCAGGAATATTCCACAGTCAATTGGTAATTGCCTATCAAAGTTTCTATCTTTATTGCTTACCACCAACCATTTTGTAAGGGTCCGTTGAATGATATATTAGCAAAGATCACTAAGAATTAATAATCTCAAACAAGTGCATGGCAGCCAATGAGAAGCTACTGCACATCAAGCACAGTGCTGGCATTTGACATGCATTTTCTCATATAATCTTACCAAAAACTCTACAGAAGTAGATTCTGAAAGCTACCAACAAATATGAAACTGTGGAACAGTTAGGCTAAGTAAAATGTCCCAGGTTTTCTGGTGTCAGAGCATGGATTAGAATCTATGTCCAACTCCACAGGCTGGGATTTTGATCACTACTTTCCACACGGCCAGAAGTGCAAAAAACACACCATGTGCCAATTTTCTACCTATACATCTAACACAAGTGTGATCTTTGGTCCATCTCTTGCACGTGTCAGCACAAGGGGGAAACCAGTTACTTTAGATTCCTGTTTTTTACTGCTGTTGCTTTTTTGTGTCTATATTTAAAAGGAAGAGAGAGAAAAGGGAATGGAGAGAGAAAGAGGGAGAGACAGAGAGACAAGGAGAGACAGAGGAAAAGAAACATTGTTTTCCACCATGATATTCTATATCAGATATACAAAAATACAAAGTTTAGTTCTATTGGTTCTAAATCCAAAAGATAAAGAAAAATTATATATTATAGTGACCTGGAAGGCCAAGACATTCTAATAAGCAGAATTCTGATTAGTCAAACACGCCTTCATCCATGGTAAAGAGGATTGCCCATCTATACCACAAATGACAAAGGATGGCATTGGGCTTTGAACTTCAGCAGGTTGATGAGTTTATCACTTCATCACTTCATTTATTCCTCCATTATGCATCCATCCACCTATTAAGTGTATCGAGTAGCCAGTGTCAGACATTCAGCTCCTGCTTCCCTCCTTCAGACAAGGCAGGCATGTGGACCAGCCCAGCAAAGCTGTCTTCATTAACTCAGAATCAGTCTCCACCTCTCACCACCGACTCCAGTCCAAAGGAAAGGGGTCAGAATCCTGGCATAGTATTTTTTAACCTCTGCTGGAGAAGTATGAATCAAATTCAAGGTATTCTTGTAGTCCAATGCTCTAATGAGGCTAAAAATGATATAATTTATTTTAACATGCAGAATTTCTTCAGTGCATTACACAAATCCAACAGACTCAAATTTTCATCTTGATAGCAAAATGCCTGAAGAGTTATGCTCTCATCTTTGTTTTAATGATCAGTTAAATGTTGACCATTTGGTTTCTTAGCAAAGAAATCCAATTAAAAATTTAACAGGCACTCTCCTACACTGCGGGTGGGAGTATAAATTGGTACAACCTTCTTGGAAAGCAATTTGGCAATATGTACGGGAAGTTTTAAAGTATTCCTACCACTTGGCCTAGTAATTCCACTTCTAGGAATATTTGTAAAAAGATCTACAACTTGAGATTTTTTTTAACAGTTTTAAAAATCTCATTATTATTTGTAGTAGGGAAAATTAGGTAACACAAAATTAGGTAACACAAAATGTCTAATAAGAGAGTAAGTTATATCATAGCCATAGAGTAAATTGGCACATAACCATCAAAGATGTTTCTGAACACTTAATACCAGAAAAAAAATGCTTGTGAAATAGACTTAAGTTTAAAAGGAATACTCAAAATTAAACATACTGAATTGTTGCACCTATGTAAAATACACAAAATGATGAAGATACATAAAACATTAACTGTTTATCTCAGAGTCCTACGATTATAATGATTTTTTTCCTTTTCTTCTTTCTATTATCCTAACTTTCTAAACACTGAGCTGTGGTTACAAAGGAATCCAAAATCTGAAAGCATTTCAAGTTTGGTTGCATGTTATGCTAGGTTCTAGGGATAAAGGTTCAAGCCTGAGCCCAGAGATATAGATTATCAGAGTATGTGTTAAAGACCACAGAAGAGCAGCAAAATGGGCAGGAAAGGCAGGGAGAAGACAGCAGAATCCCAAGCAGGTACGGAGTAAACACATTTTTGACAGGCCGAGTTAGGGCAAAAGATACCACACGGAAATTCATGAAACGGTCTCTTTCCTGCTGTCCATTTAAAAGAATTCTCAAATTGAATGATTTTAGACAGAATGTATATTTAAATAAATAAATATTGCAGAATTTGTTTCTTTACAACAATCTCATGCGTGCTAAATCACTTAGGTGATAAAACTGAGTGGCACTGTATTGAGGACAGCTTGTCACCAGTGCCACCAAAACAGAGTTTTTCTGCAGTATTGTTTAAAATCTCATTTGTTCCAATTCTCTTCAGTTCATCCTTCATAAACACTAAGTGGACAGTATTTTTTTTTCTCAGTCTAAATTCTCCACAATAGGACAAAATATTCTTAACTATTTCAATGCAGAATGATATGTAGTGCTATACACCTGAAGGAGAGAAGTAAATAAATGTCACTTTTTTGCATACTTGGTCAACTGAATTTTAGAAAATGTACTCCACAGTAAAGGGAAAGTTTATTTGTCGTGTAAGGATAAAAAAGTTCTAGACCCAAACTATATATATATATATGTATATATAGTCAGTCATAAGATAGACACAGTCATAAGATATATTATCACATTAAAAAGTTTACATACACAGCATGAGATTTCAGTCAATCACCCATAATTGTGCTTCTATGACCTCATTACAGTGAAATCAACTAGATCAAAAATTTGGCTGTGAATCTGTTTACATGATTATCAACGTTTTGATAAAATACATGAAACTTGAGCATACAGAGTATTATAGTATCAAGAAAATAATATTTAAAAAGTTGTCCTTCAATAAAGTTAAAGGTCATGAAAAAAATCTATAAAGCTTTTCTTTCTCTATAAATTTGAATGGGGTGAGGACCAAGAAAAATAAAAGGCTTCAGCCACTTCCAGAGCAGCTGTACTAATGTCACTCATTTACATTCCTTCTCATCAGAGAGTAGCCTGAAGATGATTTAATCTAGATGGCTCAAGTGCACAAAACATACTTGCTTCTCTCAAATCCGAAACGAGCAGTTAAAAGGTGAAATGTTCCTACAGCATTGTGCATAAGAGTGAAATAATGAAATTGTCCAAATATCCATCTAAACAGCAAAGCTTAAACATATCATGGTACAGCCATACAGTGGAATACTCTGAAGCCAATAAAAAGTAGATAGAGTTCAGGATGTGAGACAGAGAGAGAGAGAGAGAGAGAGAGAGAGAGAGTGTGTGTGTGTGTGTGTGTGTGTGTGTGTGTGTGTGTGTGTGTGTGTGGAGAGAAAGAAGTGGGTGTACATTTGTGTATATTCATGTATGTATATGTATGTATAATGTATATGTATTGTGTTTGTGTATATATATATATTTACATACATATACCGAGAGAGAGAGATGATCAAGATACATTGTTAAAGTAAAAATCACACATTTTTCTGAATTTCATGTAAAATTAATTCATAAAGTAATAATTAATTAATAAAGTTATTAAAGTAATAACTTAATAATACTTGCTGACCCATGTCTATCCAGGTGGCACTCACACACTTTGTACATAGTAACTCATTTAAGCCTCACAATAACCCTGTATTATTGGTTCTATTATTCTACCCATTAAACTGATGAGGAAACTGAAGCACAGAGTAAACTGTCAGTACTGTTTCTTAAGTCATACAGCTAGTATTTTTGCTTGTAATTCTCCATTTGCCCCTCACCACATCTAACCTTCCTCCTCTGCCCTAAAGAGGCTGATTTCTATGCATGACAACACCGGGATTCCCGAGTCCACAGATTCTGTTTGGATTTAGCCGATGGGAGTGACCCTCAAAGGTGAGGGTAGGGCAAGGTGGTAGAAGTGGGGGCTTTATACCCATCCCCACTGCCCTCCCCTCCCCTGTTCACATCCAACAGGGGCTGTTTTCCTCTCCTCCTGACCATAGCTTCTGCTCAGTAACCCCTTTCTTACAGCTACCACTCTCATTGGGGTGGGAAGAGCATTCCCCTCTCGCTAACCCAGGTTGTCTCACCATTCCTTGGTGTTTCCCTTAATATCTCCATAACTTGTCCCTTCCTCAAAGTCTCCAGACCCTTTGATTTCCTGCCAGCACCCTGGCTCATACAGTAGCAGAGACAGGATTCAAATTCAGGCAGTGTGGTTCCAGAATCTGTGCTCCATCTCTACCCACTACTGCTTCCTCACTATGCCTTCTGTAGTATTAAAAGACTACACATTAAATTATCGATAGGAACTTCATCTGGGAAGCAGGATTACAAGAGAACATAAACTTCTATATTTTATAGTTCTACAACATTTAAATTTGATTTTATATTTTTCCAATAAAAATGCAATAAAGTGTTACATACTAACCATTAATGAAATTACAACAATGGGATTTGATACCACTTACCACTACTGACTTCTCCTTTAAAGAAATTTGGTATACTTGTACAGTAGCCCTTTTAGGACAGATACCCACTTTGTAGTTAAATTTTTTTTTTACGATTTTGACTACAGGGTTTTTTTAATAAAGTACGGAAAATAATTCTCTAGCATAGAAATCTAGACATTGTGCTATATATTGATACTCTTGGGTTGCAAAAAAATCCGTGAATAGGAAAATAGTACCTTGCTATTTCTCCTGTTGATAATGTGCCAAAGAGACACTGGATACTGGCTCTTCTGATAAGATGAGAACCAAAGGAGAGAAACATTTAATATTATACTTTTAACATTATACTCCAGAATTTAATAATGATGGAATCTTATAGCTTCCTGTGGGGCATTATTAATGTACAATAGAGTTTGCCTCAGATTTCATCACATCTGCATGATCAGACTATATAAGCAATATTTTATAGGGAACTGGAGACTAAGTCACATTCCAAGCTCATTCTGCAAGCACTGCTCTGCTTAGACACAATGCAAAGGAGCCTTCTATTTCCCTCTTCCATGCTGCAAATACAACACTCTCACACCACTTCTTCAACACTCATGGAGAGTTTCCCACAGTGCAGAGGGCCTTAGGGAGAAAATGGAATTCAATTACTAACAATTTTGCCCCATAGCTAGATACTTCGGAATGCTTCCTTTCTGAACATTCAAGGATAACTGCTGTAATTTTGTGATAAGTTAAAAAATTCAATCTTCACTTTTAAATCATAATTAATAACAGATATATCTTCCTGACGTCTACGGAGCTCAAGCAATGCTTTATATGAGCACCTAACATCAAATTAACTAATTCTATTCAATGGAAGACATCATAAAAGACCAATATTTCTCCTTCAATTCTTCCAATCTTTCAGTCCCTCTCAATGTGAAATGTGAAATCCATCAATTGCACTTGTGACATTTCCTAAAAGCCAAATCTAGCTTACCAGAAAAAATGCAAACCCAGAATTCCCCCACATCTAGGTACAGAAAGCCTCCAGATGTCACTCAAATCCAACTCTCCTACCAGGAATTTACTTATGAATGACTGCCAGCAGGGAATATACCAGAGCCCCAAATCCTTTAGTCTCTGTGACGTCAAGACCTCAAACATGTGGGAAAAATCCAGGTCATTCATTATTGGAGAGTAAATGTTGGCCATGTCTCCAAGCCATAGACGCTATCCTGCCATAAGACACATCTGTCATCAACATCTAAATCAGTGAACATTACTTTCAGACTTGTTTTTACTAGAATAAAAGCTATGTAGGTTATAGGTGAGGCAAGACTTAGAATTAAAACGATAAATCTTAAGTAAATGCTGTATCTTGCAATCAAATACAACTGTACATAAAATAGTTCAGTTAAACATTAACATATTTAGGCATGAATTATTTCCCTTCCTCTACAGAGACTGGTGGAAAGCTACACGTTAACTTTCCATTCTTTCAATTTTATGGAATATATCAACATATAAGTTAAAACAAATGGTTAGTCTCACTTATTTTCATGGCTACCGTAGTTTACTTATACCCAAAACAACATTTTTGAATTAAAATGGTAATAAGGCCCTGGCACAAGGATGGCCATCATTCTTCATGCCCACCTCAAGGTTTGCTCATATTGTTAGGAGCTGACTGCCAAGCTCGCTAGCTATGTTACTCTGACTATAGATTACAGCCAGATGAAATCTTCAGTAGAAGTTTCCTATTAATAATTTAGTATTAATTGCTAGAAAAGACAAAAATGAATGCATTTTTCTCTTCTCTTGCCCATGCAATAAAATGAAAATGAAATACACAAGTCATTAATGAAGGAAAAAAATGACCAAGAGAAATAATTGTTAATAAAAATCTATATTTGAAAGGAAACAGAAAATAAGTTCATTTTTAATTGAACTACAGTTGATTTATAAGGTTGTGCTAATTTCTGCTGTACAGCAAAGTGACTCAGTTATACACATATATACATTCTTTTTATATATTCTTTTCCATTTATCTCAGGAGACTGGATATAGTTCACTGCACTATAGAGTAGGACCTTGTGGCTTATCTATTCTAAATGTAATAGTTTGCATCTACTAACCCCAAACTTCCAGTTCATCCCTCTCCCTCTTCTAAATGAGTTCTCCCTCCTAAAAATGAGTTCATTTTTAGATAGCCATATTCAAATTCAGATTGTATAAGTGAATTTGGAACACTATATTTGTAAGAAATTCCCAAAGAATTTATTAGCTCCTGAAGAATTATTAGTTAAAAAATAGCTACTAAAATATAAAATATCTCCTTGACCCTGGATATTTCAGACAAAATAACGTGATTAAACACTGAGAATGACATTGCTTGCATTCAATGATAAAGAAGCTAATTGTCTTAAAAGCTTGTTCCTTTAAAAGAGATATTTGCCTCATGGGAATAACAACAAAGATGAATTTTTGAAAAGATGAGTAAAGATTAGGCTACTTTGGCAAAGCTCTGTCACTGCAGTGCAATAGAAGCTTTAAAGGTAAATGTTAAGAATTCTTATTCGCAGACAACGAACAACACTCTTGCATATATGGCTCAGATGCTGTGGCTGGTTTCATCAACTGAAGCAAGAAAAACTCAAAACTTCAGAATCAGGATTGGACTGATCAGGTTGGCTGTGTGTTTGGGGAGTGGGGGAAAAGTGCATAAAAAAGCACAAGGGTGACTGGGAGACAGGACAGTGAAGGGGTGTGATACTGCCTGTCCCAGAGTAAAGAAAGGGAGGGAAAGGTAGGACTGTCTTTGTTTTACTTTTGTTTCCTTGTTTTTGTGTTAGTTTGTGCATTTCATAATGCTCATTGGTAACTATGTGGACAGTCGTGATGTCCGCGGGAAGTAATACACATGGTTGATTTTCAATTAGTTTTAGGTGGAAAAAATGTAAAAACAGTAATTCCAACTGGTGATCTGGATAGCTCTGGCTTTCACTGTCTTTGAGCCATTTTACAACTCCTAACAGAAAACAGATAGCAACGCAAATTACTGTCCAAACACTGATCCGAGTAGAAATGCATGCTCTGCCCATTGGAACGCAGTTGATTCTTGCCCTACAGATACTGATCAGTTTTGCATTTAAAAAAAATTGATTCCATCATTCTTTACCTGACTATAAATGTGGGATACTTTGACTTCTTCTCTGAATCAGCTCTCATATCTTATCTGTTCCCTCATTAATCAGTTAAGTGAAATATTTGGCATGTATTCATTTTATATTTGTGTTAGTCATGATTAACTTCTTTAAAAAAAATTATCCTTTAGCTCTACACATAGGCATGTGAGCTCACATTCATAGACATGTACACCAGTAAGATTTAAGAGTATCTACATTATGGGTGAATTGCAAGTACTTTTCCCAGTATACCTTTCTGCATTTTCCAAAATTTGTTTAATAAGCATGGATTACTTCAATAATTAGAAAAAATATTGTTAAAAAAACCCCCCAAAAACCTAAAGTAATCCTCTGACAGTTTCTACACTTAGAGCTAGCTCTCAAAGAAACGTATGTTTTTAATATCTGTGATTAGGTGATCCACTCAAAAGCAGCCAGGTTCTAAAACACTGAACCGATCATTTTCATTTTTAAAAATATGAGATACATATGTACCAGGAACTAAGAATTGCTAATAGCAGTGACTGAGTATCACTATATCAATATAAATGTCAAGGCACTGTATTTTTAAAGGCCTGTCAGAAATAGGCTACAATAAGAATTTAGACTGTGGTATTTAAAAAAGAACAACTATACTTTGGATTTTATTTGGATAAACAATGAAATACCAATAGAAGCAGAAGCAGCAGTATTCAGGCATTAGTGGGATAAAGTCCTTAATCTAGGTGTTCAGGACACAGTCCCCTCAGTTATTTCAAAGTACTCATCGAAATTTCTTAGATTATTTACTTTTTGCTAACCTAGAAAAAATGAATCTTTGCACTCCATAGCCTGCCATATTATAAAAGAAAACAAATGTACTGAAATTAGTATAGTAATAACACTTAAAGGTAGAGTTAATAAGTAAGTGTACAAAGGAAAATAAATATCACAGGTTCTGAGGACACTGATTCCATAGCAAAGGTAGATAGGTAAATGCTTATAGTTTATTAATTTTCATAAAATACCAATATCAGCACAGAGATGACAGAAAATCAGTAACTTCATTTTGTATCATTATGAAACTTCAACCCATTTTCCCACTAAATAAATCAATATACTCGAATGGACTTTTTGTCTTATTCTGAGCACTCAGAATAAAAATAGGATGCATTCTGAAAACTAATTAAAAATTAATCACAAAGGAGCAAAGCGATGGTTCAAGTACTGTTACAGGTTGTGTCCCTCCTGCACCCTGTCACAAAAATACGACATTGAAGTCCTAACCCCAGTGCCTGTGAATGGGGCCTTCTTTGGAAATAGGGTCTTTGCAGATGATCTAGTCAAGATGCGATCGTTAGGGTGGGCCCTCATCCAATATGACTGCATCCTTATGAATAGAAAAAAATTGGACTCAGGGAAAGACACACACAGAGTGAAGACAATGTGAAGACACAGGGAGAACACTGCCTACAAGACAAGAAACACCTAAGACCATCAAAACCTAGGAGACAGACACAGAACAGACCCTGCCCTCTCTGAAGGGACCAACCCTGCCGACACTTCGATCTCAAAATTCTGTCCTCCAAAACTGTGAGACAATATATTTCTGTTGTTTAAGCCATTCAGTCTGTGGTGCTTTGTTACAACAGCCCCAGGAAACTAATACAAGAATTGACATTTCATTGTCTAATTTCACCTGCTACTTATGATCTCAATAGAATACGCTGAATCTTTGCTATTGCTTAGGCACATTAATAATGATTGACCAAGAAATTTTCTGAAGACTCATTCCTTCTTCCCAAATCACCCTCCATCAACAAACACACACACACACACACACACACACACACACACACACACACACACAGACCAGGAAAAAAGAGCAAAAATAAAGAAATCTTTGAAAGAACAGTACTTTTTTAAACACAACTTACAACTCACTGGTCACTGTAACATCAATTATTATTATTAATGATGTTCCATTAACACCAGTTGTTTCTCATTTTATTGCCATACTTTTAAATATTAAGAACATTTCAAAATTTATGTTTTAGCTTAGACATCATAAAAAATACAATTGGGACAGTGGAATAAAGAACAAAAGGTTAAAGACAAGGCAGAGAGTTAAAAGTAAATCAAAAGTTTTCTGAAATGTTTATTAAACTTAATGGAGCTCATTAATAGATACCAATATTAAACTGAGAAAGAACGAGCACACTGAGTTCTATAGAGAAACCCCTTTCTCGCAGAGATCAAAGGTAAGCTAAAAATCACATTTTCCCTTACCCCCAAAGACTGGAAACTATAAATAAAAGTGTCATTGATTTGGGAGAATATATAGAGCTATATCTACCTCAGTTTCCTATGAATGGCTTACTGTTTAATAAGCAAAAATTAAAATGTTAAGTAAAATATCATTTAAAAATAAGAACAGACTTTGCTACTGAGTTATATACTACACAACTACCATTAAGCATAAAATACTTCTGAGAAGTGGAAAGCTTCAAGGTAATCACAGTAACTAGTTCCTTGTTAGTTTTAAATCTGGGTAACAACTAGGTAACTAAAAGGGACTAGGATTTGGAATGGGGAAATACAAATTCACATCCATTATACAATTCTGTCTGCATTACCTACTAAATAAAGAAATTAAGAAATCCCTAGGTAACATTTAACAAGACTCTAATACACAGAAGGAGATCTTTGAAAATACTTCATAAGGAAGGCATAACTTTAACAAAAAAACCCTCATAGCTAAACCATGAGTCAAGTGGGTATGTGAACAGTAAAGAAACAGATAGTCTAGGAGGTTTTATTCAGCAAACCTAAACATTCAGCGCTCTCTAGACAAGACTTACATGAAAGATTAAGAGTGTTACATACTTTTTAAATCAAGGTTTAAGAAATCAAGATTATTCTATACATCTGCACTCGTAGTTCTATTTGGAGGATGAAAGGCTATGAGAAATAAAAGATGTTGAAACTGAGATAAATTTTACATACTATAACATTAATGCTTACCTTTCCCCCAATTTTTTTTTTCAGTTTAAAAGAGACTGAATTTTAAGGCATGCAAAAGGATGAATTCTCCATAGCAACTAAGCCAGAAAGTCGATTTTTAAATGTTATAGGAGAAACAGAGTAATATAGGGAGATACAAGAGGACGACATATATTTTTACATTTTAATTTAATCAAACACATCAAGATACAAGTATCTCTATGTACTGAAAAGTCAAAGTTCTAATTCAAGCAATAAATATATGATGCTGGTTAATTCTCAAGCAGATAATATTTAAAAATTAATGGGTATCATTTTTTTCTCGTTTTCAGGTCATTTTTTAGAATCTGCTCTAGCTTACAGTGTTTTAGGAGTTCTGAGATAAAGACTGATATCTGGGCATCAAACCTCTATATCAATGTGATATGAAAAGGATGGCTAAGAAAAGTAGTGCCAGAAACATAGGAAGTACCGCTTTCACGTTTTAAAAAAGTCAGCCAGAAACTTTTATTTGCCTGATTCCTACTTCATACCATACTTTGCACTTTCTAGGAAAAAGAAATCAAGCCTTTGCCTTCCACAGAAACATTGCTTTTGAAAGACTGGAAGCAACCAACTAAAAATTAAGCAATTGTTGCCAATTAAATCTGTAGTACAGCTGCACCCATTTAAAAAGAGCAGCTGTTGAAGAAATAAAAGTACATTCTCTGCATCAAACTACAAAACATTTTTTAAAAAATAGTGGCATTTGATTAAATGGATATTTATTAGAGACAGCTCCATATGGCTTTTACATAGATTCTTCTACGTAAACACCAGCTTCTCCTTTTACATTGGAAGTTGAGAACTGCTTACCTCTGAAACAGACCTACTTAGTTCCAATTTTGTCCTTTGAGAAACAATTATTTTATTTTAATGTGTATTCTCTCCAGGCCAGCTTGAGTATGTATAACTGGGCTCTAATGTTTTCCATTTTTCAACTCTGTGTGCCAGAATCTGCTTTCTTCATCTAAAACTCAGTTTTCTCATCCTCAACTTGTACTTGATTTTTTTCTTTCCCACATTCTCCAAAATAAAGCATTATCTGCTCATTTCGGGAAATACACACCTATAGGAATAGAGGGAATTTCTCTATGCCATGTCTATCTTGCCAGTTATTTTGGAACGAAAATATTTGTGTTTCTGTATGGGTTAGAAATATTCTTCTATATCAGGTTTTTTAGAGCACAGGAAAAAGAACACATGTGCAATGCATAATTTTAGTCATTAAAATAACAAAATATTTTTCAGTTTCCAGCTAAGTGATCAATTATGTAGTCATAAGAGTCAGAGCAACAAGGAGAAGTAATGTAGTGCTTTCCACACTTGCCAGAAAAGAAGTCCTTTTGGGAGCTTGTTAAAAATATATATTTACCAGGTCACTTCCCTGGAGTTTCTGAATCAATCGTTTAAGCCAAGAATTTGGGTAGAGTTTGGGGGATTATGAGAAGAGATGCTGTGTGCAATAAATGGGATTCATCTTAATATAATGTTTTAAAATGATACAAATAAAGATTAAAATACTTCATGTATCTATTTTTTCAAGCTGTTTCATTGTGTTACGTTATATGTAACTTGCAAAGACTGGTCCCAGGGTTAAATTTGGTCAGGCTTAGATTTAATATGGCAAAAGTCTTCTTATCCAGGTGACCAGGACTGGTAATTGGTTAACAAAGAAAAATCAGCCATGCAGTTGAGTCATGCAGAGCAGAAAATCATTTAACCAAACTCAATGTACATATAATAGATATTCGGTTTTAACTTGAAATATTCATTATTCATACATTCATTCACCAATCTTTTATAAAGGACAAGACTCTACAAGATATAGGTCTCCTATTTGGTATTGCATGTCACCTTTAAAAAGAAGAGAACCTAAACATCTGTAATGCAACAAGGTTATTTGATCTTTACAGCTCCCCAAATATTTCACAATTACATCACCTACACCTAATTTAACATGTATATTATATCCACTTGGCCTCCATCAAGTCTTTCAAAGAAACCATTTAACCAAGTTTTCATAAAAACAGCAACAATATTTTTTCTGCTTATACTTCAATAGTTAATATAATTTTAATTAAATTATGTAATTACAGTAGTAAGTATAAGTGGGAACAAACACAATTGCTGGAGCAGTAAGTTTAAGTTTGGGAACAAACACAGATGATGGGCATCAGTTTTTATTTTCAACAGAGACTGGAGAGCACTGGCTAGTGCTAGTTAGGCTAGCTAGTTAGGCTAGTTAGGCTAGCTAGTTAGGCTAGTTAGGTAAGCCGGTCAGGGGGAAGGTCAGTGAAGAGAATTTCTCCTATGGTTTCATTTAGTAACTCGAATTGTATTCTGTCTTCACTGACAGTGCTAGTTTTGCTTGGTTAGCTTCTTCCCCCAGAATTTATCTTTGTAAGAAGATGGTGGGAAATGTCATTCACAAATAGTCCTCTCTTTACTGTTCTCCTATGATTTTTAAGCTGAATGGAATAGCTTCTGAGCAAATCATTGCTTTAAAAAAAAAAAAGGAAGTTATGCAATCCAAAGTGAATATTAGAGGAAAACATCTTTCCATGAGACAAAAATGGTCAATAGACGAAGTTACAGAAATTAATTCCTAAAAGACCTGCAATTAATCGAGGCATTTCTTTAATAAACTGTTAAATTTGCAAATACTTTATTTCTTTGAGAAATAACACTTTTAGAAGACATACTTGATTGTATTAAATTATACAATGCCTAGTACAAACAGCAGCTCATTTATAAGCAGAATACTTTTCAATCCTGGATGCTCTGGTATGTGACTGATAAAGAAGTTAAGGAAATAATTATAAAAGACTTGAAGTCAGAGGGCCCCTGTTACATAGCTAACGAATATCATTCAAGCAAGGAGATGTTCTATTACTTTGACTTGGCATTCTACCCTGTGGTTTTCTACAACTAACTGTGTCATTTTATAGCAGTGACACTAATTGTCAAATCCATCTTATTGTTTGGCCACTGACACATCTCCAAGAAGACCCAAACTGCACGTTCTCTTCAAAGATAGTAGGGGATTTGGCCCCACAGCTATTAAAATAAATGAGGCCAGAAAGCAAGAGCAAGCACTTCATGGACAGATGAACTCATCTCTATTGCCAGCCCTGTTGCCAAAAGTAAAACTTCCCTCAGATACTTGCTTTTGTCAACATTGATGAAAAGGACTCAGAAAATGACGACGAAATCTTGAGAAACCAAGCCTTTTAATCATCCAGGGACTTCAGGTTTAGCGAGTTTACCTTCTTGATTTTGCACTCTTGTAAACTCCCAACCTCTTTGCTGCACTAACACTAGTCAACTTAAAATCATTTGAAGACTTATTTTACAAGATCCAACTATTAACACAGGAAAAAGATTTCAAGTAATGGCGAAAATCTTCTAAGCAATCCCAGCTGCAGAAATCTCTGATCCAAGTGTCCTCAGTGTAATCTGAATCACTTTCCAACCACAGTTTTTGCCATGCTGGCCCCAGGAAAGCATTTTATACATGTGCTCATGTTTGATCATATCAAAAGACCAAGATTTGGATAATATGATGAGGAACCAAAATATTTTTCTGCAATGAGACTCCTTTTCCTAACTTCTTTTTAACTCCCAACCCAGGGTAATTTTTCAATTCTGGCTCTCAACACCAGAGACATGAGCTGTGTCATGGTATATCTCAGGAGAACAAACTGAGGAATTTAAGTAGAAAGATATATGAACTTTGGCACTGATCAAGGAGGAGGATGGTGGCAGTATGATCACATTATATCCAGGAAAAGAGAGGAGTCCATCAGTATCCCTCGCAATGAACCTTTTAGAGCACACTGCATTCGATACACTTCTCATAAAGGAAAAATGTGTTTTCAATGTTTTTCAACTTCTATTAACTGTGTCAGCTATCTTAAGAGAATGACTAAAAACTTTTTAAGAGGGAAGAATACTTGGAAGAGAAACCATACCTCAACGGTTTTTCCTAAGAAGTATGGCAGCATCACCTGAAAAGTCATAGGTCAACCTCAGCTAATGCCATTTGTACAACAAAAGTACAGGTAAGAAACCTGGCCATAAGAAACTGAGAGTTTTAGTAAATGTCGAAAATTCACAAGTAAACATTCTTAAATGAGTGTAATTACTTTCAGCTCTTTTCTTAAGATAATGAGGAAAAATGCTTGAGAAACTCAGAAGGCTGACTTTTCAACTAACCAAAAACCTAGGCAAAAATGCATCTGCCAAAATTTTGACCTGGAAATGATTTGAGATTCATAAAAAGAGAAACTTTTTACACTAGTATTAATAATACTGAAATACAGCCCCATAAAATATTGGCATTTCCCTGGTGTTTATAAGGATATTGTAATATATAATTATTCCATTAAATTTTGTTCTGATTACCAAGAAGAAGAAATGTCATTCAAATTATATTTCAAAATAGGTAGTATATTTAGATTAAAAGTATTCTTTCCTGTAAATTTTTACAGTTACAATAAACACTTATGTAATACATTTACAGGCAATTTTTAATTTTGTGGACTACATCCAATATTTACTGAGCTCTTGACTGTCAAGCACTGTGATACGTACTAAAAATACAAAAAAAAAAGCAAGAAAGAAAGAAAGGGAAGGAAAAGGAAGGGAAGGAAAAGGAAGGGAAGGAAAAGGAAGGGAAGGGAAGGGAAGGGAGGGGAGGGAGGAAGGAAGGAAGGAAGGAAGGAAGGAA
This sequence comes from Balaenoptera borealis, assembly GCF_965194805.1. Taxonomy (NCBI): domain Eukaryota; kingdom Metazoa; phylum Chordata; class Mammalia; order Artiodactyla; family Balaenopteridae; genus Balaenoptera; species Balaenoptera borealis. Next base: position 17,679,668 of record NC_138870.1, on the reverse strand, counting down.
GGAAGGAAGGAAGGAAGGAAGGAAGGAAGAAGGGAAGGGAGGAAAAAGTCATCACGGGCTCACAGGAGGCAGTATGTGTAGTGGGTAGAGTTATGGGCTCTAGACCCAATATTTATTAATTATGTGACATAACCTAAGTGTTTCCAGAAGCTTGATCTGATGGAGGTGTATAAAATGCAAATAGCTACCTAGGGTGTTTAGGTCTGATTATAACTATCACTATATCTTCTTAGTATCTTCTTCGGAATCATTGCTCCTTCCAACTTAGCAGGCTGCCTCTAAACATAGCTCCCCTGTTTATTCACACAGACCAAGCTGTCAAAAGCAATAAACCATCCTTATTCCTAAGAGCACTTTAAAATAAAAATTTACATGACGCATAATTCCTAAAGGTAATTATCCCTCTCTCACAATTATCATTATGGACATTGCAACTGTTGACAGACTGTTTTGGAAGAAAATGAGTCATCTGCAGAACCTTAAAGGCTTACACATTTTATTTATTTGTTTTTAATTAATTATTTGAGAAACAAGCACTTGAGAGATTTCAAGAAGCCAACTTTGTGGCTTCTGGTGGAAGATTAGATCTGGAAAGAACTGCTTACTCTGGTGACAAAGGAGAAAGGCAAGCTGTTGGAGAGATGAATCATGAGAAGCCTTTTCAAGCTCCATTTTTGGTTGTTATAAAGGAAGGGCGGGGGTACGGGGGGACTAAGAAGTTTCTCAGAAAGGATTTGATTGCTGTTTAATGGTCTCCTTCCCAAGGCTAACATACTCAATGACAGAGGAAAGGAAATCTTTCTAGGTTTCGTCCTCTTAGACTTAAGAGTGTTTCTTTAAATCAAAAATATTTTAATTACTTTAAAATATACAAAAATAAATAAATAAATAAACTATACAACTCTTTCACTCGCTTTAAAACTCCCTAGCGTATTGGACTTCCCTGGTGGTGCAGTGGTTAAGAATCCGCCTGCCAGTGCAGGGACAGGGGTTCAATCCCTGGTCCGGGAAGATCCCACATGCCACGGAGCAACTAAGCCCGCACACCACAACTACTGAGCCCGCACACCTAGAGCCCGTGCTCCACAACAAGAGAAGCAACCACAATGAGAAGCTCGTGCACCGCAACGAAGAGTAGCCCCTGCTCGCCGCAGCTAGAGAAAGCCCATGCGCAGCAACGAAGACCCAATGCAGCCAAATAAATAATAAATACATAAATTTAAAAAAACAAAAACAAAAACTCCCTAGCATATTGAATTACATATGGAATGATACATAAATCTGCACAGGATTGTAAATCATGTGTGTATAAGCTATAAGGTAGGGCAGACTTGAAAGTGAAAGAATATGCATTCTCTAAATATGCAACAAAAACACATGCTCATTTATTCTTGGCAAAATATTAAAAAGTGAGGTTCCTGGATTACTCAATCGTATATGGCATCTCTTCAGGTAGGATTCAGTGACATAACTCTACGTGGCACCTTAATTCAAAACATGTTCAAAGACATTAGCTCAATAACCATAATTATATATTAATGTGTTAAGAACTAGCCATCCTCCGCCCCCAACCCCTGGCAAAAAAAAAAAAAAGGCTTCAAGCTGTGTTAGAAGCCTCTTTGCTAGAATTCAATGAATGGAAGCTTACATCTGAAATGAATTCCCTCAGTGGAAATGACATTGTTTCTCCTCGTCTTGAACCTCAGAGTCAAGTAAAGGAAATGCTAGTACCAAAATTTAATGACCTTAAAATAAAAAGCATTTTTTCCCAATTTAATATAAGCAGTGTTTCTCTTAGGAATATTTACAGCTAAAAAACGAATATTAATGTTTTAATAATAATTTAACTCATCAATCCTAACAACAGGTTTTGAACAGCTTTTATAAACAGGTGTAACTACTGTGTGTGTGTGTGTGTGTCTGTGTATAATCAAGAGGGAAAAATTAAGATAGAAATGAGCATAATTCTGAACAATGAAGTTTATACTAGAAATAACCCCTTTAAGATATAATTGTCAGATTTCAACACTAATAGTAGAAACTAGCTTTTCTTAAAACAACAAGGTCCTACTATATAGCACATGGAACTATATTCAATATCCGGTAATAAACCATAATGGAAAAGAATATGTATATATGTATAAACAAATCACTTTGCTGTACACCAGAAATTAACACAACATTGAATATCAACTATACTCCAATAAAAAAAAGAAACTAGTTTTTAAATATTTAATATCAAATACTTTGGTATCAGTCAATAAACAACAGGAAAAAATAGGATGCACAAATTAATTGAGAGTGGTATTATTTCTATCTACTGCAAGAGGAAGGAGGAGCTTGTAGAAACCCTTTTCTAAGTGTCATATCCACAACTGGAAATAAATAGATGTTCTCCTTGGGTAATTTTGAAAGTATGATATCTATTTTAAGTATTTTTTAAACAAACAGGGGAAATACCTCAATTTTTTTTTTCATTATCAAGATGCTGGTTTAGAAAAAAGAAACACAAGTAAAGGCCAACACATGTGGATGTACTAAATTCCAGCCTTGCTCTGTACCATGGACAAGTGATTAACCTCTATAAACCTCCATTTTCTTATGAAGAATGTGAAGGCAATAAAACAAATTTATAGAGTTGTTGTAAGGATCAGATCAAATAGTATCCATAAAGTTCTTTGCATGGTAAGAATAATTGAAAGCTATTATTAATTCAATAAAACTGTTCTTTTCTGGTCAAATCTCAACCACTCGTATTTTTGGCACCTTTTTCTCCCCACGAGTACTTTAGTCAGCCAAGCACCTCTAGACTGGTTGTTTAAAACATAACTAGTTGTAAATACATACTGAATTGCACTTAATAATATGCATGCTGATAGATTTTAGGGAAGTGTACCCATATCTGCAACTTACTTTGAAATGCATCCAAAAATGCAGATGCATTAGTGTACTGATAAAGAGAGACGGATGGGTATGTGATTAAGCAAACATTATAAAATGTTAATGGCAGAATCTAGCTGATATGTACACAGGCGTTCAACATAAAGTTCTTACAGCTTTTCAGTATGTTAGACATTTTCCATACACAAAGTTGGGGGGAAAAATAATTACCCATCACATCTCACTGAAACCTTTGAATCTTGAGAAATTCCAAGGTTCCATTCCACATAAAGGAATGGTGGGGAGTAATTTACTGCCTTCTTCTTTCAAGTCATAAATAATACTTAGAAGTTGTTATTAATATATTTAGAATTTTACACAAAACACAGGAAGCCTGAGTTGTCTGGCTGAGGTATGAACCATATGCATGAAATCAATGATTATTTTCCTTTTTCTCATGATGTAAAATATCATGTCAGCTGGTCATGAGATTTCCTCTATCTTAAACTGACACTGTTGAAGAACATACAAATACTTGATGGCACTAGAGAGCATGTGTTGCAGAAAAGTGAGTCTTTGCATTTTCTAAATTAACTTTTAGGAACCAGGTTACGGGTCTGTAACTCTCAAAATCATGTCTCCACTGCCTTCTGCCCCACTTCCCTCCCTCTAAGCCCAGATCAGCAGGTGGACACCATCACTTGTTTTATGTTTAAAAGAGAGTCACTTTGCTGTACAGCAGAGATTGGTACAACACTGTAAATAAACTACACTTCAATAAAAAAAAAAAAAAGATAAAACAAAGAGAAGATTCTAGCAGAAACTCAGGGTTCCTTTTTTTCACCTCCTGTATATCTAGCTAGATGTTGGATTATTTCTTTTGACTTGTGGCCTTAATGGTTCGCCTATCAGCTAGAAGTGCTGTTCTTTATGACTTGGTAAAAATAAATTACATGTTTAACAAAGAGTGTGTTATTTCTGATCAGAAATTGGAAGGCTGGAATCCCTCACTTGCAAACTGCATGATAATTATCATGACAATTAGGGGTATAAATCTGCTGGCACATAGTATTTTTTTGCTGTGGTATTTTTAAAATTATGGAAAAGAGATATTTATGGTGAGATATTTAACTCATGCTTTTCTTGTGGCAGCTCCAACTTTCCCAGGCAATCCCTAATCAGATGTATAGTACTTTTTTTGCTCCAAAAAAGTATCCAATGGAGTTTGAAATTCTTGCAAATGTCAGGAAGATATTTTTCCTTTTTTGTACGCTACTGATGCGGAAGTGCTAAGTGTTTCCTGGAGAAAGGAATATTCTCAAAATGTAACTCAGCAGAGAGGCTATGGATGGAATGAAGGGTTGAAGGGCTGACCCACCTGCACTTAACTCCTGGACAGTAGTACTAGGAGACACGGCAATTTCTCCATGTTCTGTTTGTTTGTTTGTTTACCTCATAGCCAACAATGACCCTGTTACACCAAAGAAAGGAATGCTCAGCTGCCACGCCACTGCTAATGGCAGAAAAGAACACAGGACATTCAGCAATTATATTCTTAATAAATTTCAATGTATAATTTAATAAGTACTGACATTTTCAGCTCACAGATTCAAAACAATTTGATGGAATTTGCCAGGGGTCATAATCTTGTTGACATACCTTTTTGCTCTTTGGGGAAGAACTTTTCATCCAAACCCCAAGGCAGTGGTTTGAATCCCGGTGGACGCAAGCATATGTTCAAGAGACTCATAGTCTATCCTTCCTGGATAATTTAGATAATCATATGAAATGAATTCCCCTTCATGTCAACTTTATTCTCCTGCATTAGGTTCACAAGATATATGATGCCACAAGATGGAACAGGATAGGCAATGATCAAAACAGACTAGTGATATGAAACTTGCCTTTAAGTTCCCATCTTTAGGGCAGGAATATCATTGAATTACTCATTATACTTAGTCAAGTTTCTTTGAATGCCTCTTGAAATTTTAATTTTTTTTACCCAAGCCCCGACAAACACAGGTAGGATCAAAAATAATTTCTACTAAGTAACTGACATGCTTTCATCTAATAAACAATTATGAATTACTAATTGATTGGGTCTTGTTTTTCACAGTTGCTACTAAGAAGTTTAGAGCAAATTTAGGCTACCCACAGAAACTAAGTAGGCTCTGATAATTTTTAAGTTCTTGTTCTTGTTACAAATCTCACTTCTGGCTCCATTTTTATGCCTGTTCTTTTGTTTTACTTTAGCACATACTTTTAATTTATATACTTCCTTGTTTTATTTTATATGTTCATATAAACAATGAAATGGTTGTAAATTTTTTTTAAAGAAACTTATTTTAATTAATTTATTTTATTTTTGGCTGCGTTGGGTCTTCGATGCTGCACACTGGCTTCCTCTAATTGCGGCAAGCAGGGGCTACTCTTCGTTGTCGTGCCCAGGCTTCTCATTGCAGTGGCTTCTCTTGTTGTGGAGCACGAGCTCTAGGCGCACGGGCTTCAGTAGTTGTGGCATGCGGGCTCAGTAGTTGTGGCTCGTGGGCTCTAGAGCGCAGGCTCAGCAGTTGTGGTGCACGGGCTTAGTTGCTCTGAGGCATGTGGGATTTTCCCGGACCAGGGCTCGAACCCATGTCCCCTGCACTGGCAGGCGGATTCTTAACCACTGTGCCACCAAGAAAGTCCAGTTGTAAATGTTTTAACAATGGATTCTCCAGAAGGAAGGTGTGTGTGTGTGTGTGTGTGTGTGTGTGTAGTATAACACTGATATAAGGATGTATAGCACATATTTTATAAGTAATAATATGTATACCATACTTTTTATTGTAGATTTCATATAGTCACTTGATTCTCAGAGAATAGTTTTGTTAATTTTTTCCTAACCTCTGTATCCTTAGCCACCTATGGTTGCATTTGTCCTTTTCTTTTTAAATTTAATTTTTTATTAGCGTGCATCTTCCCTAGTTCAATACTGTAAGATACAGCCATGTTCATTCTCTTTCAGTACTGTATGGTACTTACTTAGCTCACTGTTGGAAACTCTGAGGCAGATCTTCAAAAATTATAATGAATAAGTAAAAGACTGAATCCAGGATTTATATAGTTATAGATACACATATACATATATATATGCTGGATTAAAAATAGATGGCATTTAAAAATTTTTTTACTTCTCCCATGCCCCATCCCCTGCCTCTGATAATCACCAGTCTGTTCTCTGTATGTTTGAATGTTTTGTTTTTTGTGTTTTTTTTTTTTAAGATTCTGTATATAAGAGAGATTATGTAGTATTTGTCTTTCTCTGAGTTCTTTCACTTAGTATAATGCCCTGAAGGTCCACCCAGGTTGTCATAAATGGTAAGATTTCTTTCCTTTTCATGGCTGGGTAATATTCCACTGTGTATATATATGCCACATCTTCTTTATCTATTCATCCATAGATGGACACTTAGGTTGCACCTATATCTTGGCTATTGCAAATAATGCTGAAATGAACATAGGGGTGCCGATATCTCTCCAAGAAAGTGATTTTGTTTCCTTAAGATATATACCCAGAAGTAGAATTGCTGAATTACATAGTTCTGTTTTTAATTTTTTGAGGAAACTCCCTACTATTTTCTGTTGTGTCTGTACTGATTTATATTCCCACCAATAGTGCACAGAGTTTCCCTTTTCTCTACATCCTCACCAACACTTATTATTTCCTATCTTTTCTGAGAGTAGTCATTCTAACAGGTGTGAGGTGATATCTCATTGTGGTTTTGATTTGTATTTCCCTGGTGATTAATGATGTTGAGAATCTTTTCATGTACCTGTTGGCCATCTGTATGTCTTTGAAAAAAATGTCTATTCAGATCTGCCCATTTTTTAATCAGAAGTTTTTTGTCTATTGAATTGTATGAGTTTTTTATATATTTTGGATATTAGCCCTTTATCAGATATATGATTTGCCAATATTTTCTCTCATTCAGTAGGTTGTGTTTCGATTGTTGATGGTTTTTTTTTTTTTTTTGCTGTGCAGAAGCTTTTTATTGATAGTTTAATGTAGCCCCACTTGTTTATTTTTACTTTTGTTGCTTTTTCTTTTGGTGTCAGATTTTAAAAAATCATTGCAAAGACCTATGTCAAGGAGCTTACCACCTATGTTTTCTTTTAGGAGTTCAATGATTTCAGGTCTTATGTTTACATCTTTAATCCATTTTGAGCTAATTTTTGTGTATGGTGTAAGATAGTAGTCGAGTTTCATTCATTTATATATTTTATTCTTGGCTGCCTAGTTTTCCCCAACACCATTTGTTGAAGAGACTGCCCTTTCATCATTGTATACTCTTGGCTATTTTTTCATAAATTAATTGATCATATATGGCGTGGGTTTATTTCTGAGCTCTGTATTCTGTTCTATTAATCTATGTGTCTGGTTTTGTTTTGTTTTGTTTTTGTATGCTAATACCATACTGTTTTGATTACTAGAGCTTTGTCATATAGTTTGAAATCAGGGAGGGTGATGCCTCAAGCTTTGCTCTTCTTTCTCAAGATTTCATTGGCTATTTGGAGTCTTCTGTGATTCCATACAAGTTTTAGGATTATTTGTCCTATTTCTTTGAAAAATATCTTTGGTATTTTGATAGGGATTGCATTGAATCTGTATATCACTCTGGGTAGTACAGACATTTTAACAATATTGATTTGTCCAATCTGTGAGCACAAAACATCTTTCCATTTCTTTGTGTCCTCAATTTCTTTTATTACTATCTTGTAATTTTCAGTATATAGGTATTCTACCTCCTTGGTTAAATTTATTCCTAGGTATTTTATTCTTTTTGATGCCCCTATAAATGGGATTGCTTTCTTTATTTCTCTTTCTGATAGTTCATTATTAGTGTATAGAAATGTAACAGATTTCTTCACACTGATTTTCTGTCCTGCAACTTTACTGAACTCATGTATTAGTTCTAATAGTTTTTTGATGAGGTCTTTAGGATTTTCTATGTAAAATATCATGGTATCTGCAAATAGTGCCAGTTTTACTTCTTCCTTTTCAATCTGGATGCCTTTTATTTTTCTTGCTTAATTTATCTGGCTAGAACTTTTAATACCATGTTCAATAAAAGTTGTGAGAGTGGGCATTCTTGTCTTGTTCCTGATCTTAGAGGAAAGACTTTCAGCTTTCCACCACTGAATATAACATGGGCTTGTCATATTTGGCCTTTATTACATTGAGATATGTTCCCTCAATACCCTCTTTGAGAGTTTTTATCATAAATGGATGTTGAATTTTTTCAAATGCTCTTTCCATATCTATTGATATGATGATGATTTTTACCCTTCATTTTGTTAATGTGGTGTATCACACTGACTGATTTGTGGATGTTGAACCATCCTTCCACCCTTGTATTATTTTTATATTCCAATCACAGAAGAGTTGACAATCTCCACTTATTAGGATCACAACACCCATAAAATTCATTCCACAAAACTCAAATATCATAAAATCAAATATTAAATAGCACAGAGTAGGTATCGTACTTGTGTCCCCTTTACCACCTTGCACAGCTATTATCAAGACACAGATTTTGCCCTATCTAAGGACCTTAGAGATCAATTAGAAGTTTGTGACATTAGTATTTTGCTTGTCAATTACAGCAATGCTGTGCTGGTATTTTTCTAAGTATTCTCACAATCTTCAAAATAAGAATAAAAGCCAGAAGAACAAAATCTTTCTTTTATATCTCGAAAGAAAGAATAAGTTATATAAAATGCAAGTGATTAAAGCAAAGAGATTTAAGTTAAGAAAACCACCTGATTTTTTGAAACTCTATAACTCCTAGCATGAACCAAAATGCAAACTGAAGCAGTTAAACAATTCTTGTGCTTATGGTTTCTTGTCTCCGACTCACTCCACTCCTGTTTCTATTTCCATGCTTATCTAGCACCGGTCTCTTGAATTCCCCACCAATGGTTCAAAGAACGTCTGCTTTTCAGTTTCTTCCTTTATTAGCAGTAGAGCCTGTGTAGCCTGTGCTTTAGCCCATTTAAATCCTAATTTATCTTCAGACACACAAAACCAAAAGCATTTCTTTTGTCCACTATATACCAAGCATGTTTAAAATTAATGAATCATTAGGCAAAGGGGTTGCAAAACATCTTTGCATCACTTTTCTCACTCTTTACTTAGATTTTTGCCATGGAACAAAACTCACATGGAAAACTAAGTGTGAGCTCACTGAGGACACTAAGCCCAAGAATTTGGACACTTCACTGATTTCAATGTAGGAGAAAGGAGAGGAGCCCAGAAATTGTAAAAGATATATAATATACACATATATTTCCCTACATTTAGCACAAAAATAGATGATAGGAAAAGGGGAACCTTCCCTCATCATTAAAGGACAGAACTGTTTTGTCACTCATTTCTGATCAATAGTGATCCAAAGAGCTTAATTAACAAATCATTCAGCTAATCTGGCCTGTGAAGATCCAACCATCATAGCACACTCCCATCTACACACACACACACACACACACACACACACAAAGCAAAACATAAGTTTATCTGCTGTAGTAAGCTGAATAAGGGCCCCAAAGATATTACATCCTAATCCCTGGAACCTGTGAATGTTATCTTATATGGCAAAAGGGACTTTGCAGATGTGATTAAATTAAGGATCTTCAGATGGTGAGATTATCCTGGATTATCTGGGTGGCCCTAAATGTCATCACAAGTTTCCTTATAAGAGGGAGGCAGAGGGAAATCTAAGAACAGAAGCAGAAGGCAACGCGAGGGCAGAAACAAGATGCTAAGCTGCCGGCTTTGCACATGGAGGAAGAGGCCAGGAGCCAAGAAATGCAACTCTAGAAGCTGGAAGAGGAAGAGAAAGCAATTTTCCCCTAGAATCTCCGGAGGGAGCAAGGCCTGCTGAACCCTTGATTTTGCACCAGTGAAACCAATGTCATACTTCTGACCTCCAGAATTGTAAGAGAATAAATGTATGTATTGTTTTAAGCCACTGGGTTTGTGATCATTTGTTCTAGAAGCCATAGGAAACTAACACAACTACAGTAAAATACAAAAATCATATTTGTCATCAAAATCAACTTAAAGAGAATGAAAATTCAAGAAAATACTAAGAAAAAGTGCTCTCAATATGTATAATTAACACAAGATATGCATCTAAAATATATTTTTAAAATCTTATGAAATAATAAGACAAACCACATAATAAAGTAGGCAAAAAAAAAAAAAAAAACAGAGGCATTTCAGGAATACCTCTAAATATATGAAAAGAGGTTCAAACTCACTAAAAATCATGACCATAACATTATAATTAAAACCAAAGTAAATTTCATTTTACACCCATCATGTTTGTCGGTATTCAGAACAACTAGAATTCATACAATCTGCTAGGGAAAATGTACATCGTTACACCCACTTCGGAGTGTGGTTTGGTTCTATCATGGAAAGCTGAGCAAGCACATACAACACAACTGGCAATTCACTCCAAGGTGTACACCTAGAAGAAATACTTGTACATACGCACCAGAAGCCACATACATTTTACTCTTATTGATAGAGAGTAATATTCTAAGCACATTGGGAACAATCTAAAAGCCGATCAAGGGAATTCCCTGGCTGTCCAGTGGTTAGGATTCTGTGCTTCCACTGTAGGGGGCATGGGTTCGATCCCTGGTTGGGGAACTAAGATCCCGCATGCCTCAAGGTGCAGCCCAAAAGAAAAAAGAAAAAAGAAAAGCCCATCAATACGACAATGGATAAATATGCTCTGCTAATTACCTTCACACAATGAATTAATATATAGTGGGAAAATGAGTGAATTATAGTGATAGATATCAATGTACCTGAATCTCAGCAACAACACTGGGTGAAAAGTCATAGGAACACACACACAGTATTTCAATATTATAATATTCAAAAGCAGAACTAAACGTTTTTAAGGAATTTATACCATAAAGAAAAGCAAGATAACTATCTTTACAAGGCTCAGGATATGGATTAACTGTGCAAGGGGGAGAGGAGGAAGGGCTCAGGGTAGAACCCCCAGGGAGCTATAAAACCACTGGTAACGTTGAATTTCTTAAGTTGAACAGTGGAATATGAGTGCTAGTCTTCAAACTGAACACGTATACTCTTTCAGGTGTGTGGTATTCACAATTAAAAGTTTTTATCTACAAGAAGTCAAGGATACAACTCACCAGAACTGTTATAACAGCCAATTAGATACCATTTCTAAGATCTACCTCCCTATTTGAATTGTACATTATAGACTGTTGAAAAAGCTATAGGTTTTACAACTACATGTAAGCTCATATACAACAAGCTTGCACTTAGTATCACTTAAACTATGTTAACAAACACATGTTGGTAAATAATCATTTATTTAAAATGTGAACTGTGAATCCGAAAGTATACAGTCTTTAGTATCTCTGAATAGTAAGCAGCTTATGTGCCCAAATACTTTGCCCCGCAATCCAAGCCAATTCCCCCAAACAAGATTAAAAGCTAACATTCCAACATCTTAAAAATTTCAGAGGAAGCCCTGATAAGAATTAGGCTTTAAACCGTTCTTTATTTTTTGTTCAGGGTACAGAGTCACTAGCTACTTACTGTTTTTCTGAGATATAGTTCTTAAGATGAGTTGCAGCTGTGATAACGTGGTCATTTAGATTAATAAAACCCCTGAAGGATGACTAGATTCAGAGAGATTTAACAGCTGCAGAGAGGAGGATTTCATATGTAACTGAATAGTTTTACCTTTAGGAGAAAGAAGAAAAAAAGCGATATCTCTCTTCAAGTTTCCAGATTTCCTACTGATCAGGGTTTGCATTAGGAGTGAAGGGACGAGCTGAAGTTGCTGGAATGTACAAAAGCTAACCCTCCATAAAACTGACATCAAAGATGCCAAGGATCAGGCAGCAAAGATTTTACACTAAAGACCCTGAAATAGATGAAAAATACATGACATTGACTAGAGTTTGGTAAAGACACTTTGAATTGCCTTATGCAACTAGGAAGGAATTCCTCTCTAGTTGTCATCCACTCTTCCAGGAAATATGTTTTAAAAAAATCAGATTCCCAAACCCCAATTCTGATCTCCTGAATCAGAATCTTTGAAGTTTTCCCCAAGAATTGCCTAAATTATGCTGACACATATTAAAAGGTAAGACTCTGCAAGGGTCTTTTCTTTTTAAAGTAGTTTGAGAACATGTATTTAAATGAAAACGTATTCATGTGTTGCTTTTCTATTTACTTACTTATTTATTTATTTATTTATGCCAGCTCTTTTAAGCACATTTGTGTCAATTAGGCACAAGAATAATTTTGTGAAAATTCATGTTTAAGCAGCAGTTACCCTTTTTTGGTATGTTTCCAAGGTATTCCTTTATCTGTTTCTAATTGAGGCAGTCACTTAATGTTTTCAATAATCTACCTAGAGAGTGAGATACCGATCTTTCTTAAAAAAAAATTATACTCCTTTGATTATTTGAAATGCTGATTAAAACATGCCTCCTGCAGTAAAACTGGTAAATATGGAACCATACTACATCCAGTAACTGTTTACTGTTCTTTTTTTTAAGATATTAATAAACTTTAACATCTTTCTGGGAAAAAAAAGGGGGAGTTAGACGTTTCTGTCTCTTTTGGTGTTAAATTTGGGGCCAATATTCACCAGGAGGAACGTAAGGGCTGTTTATGGTCTGTGTGCTTTCTGACTAACCATGTCAGTGTCATACTGGTAAAAAATATATACATTCTAAATGTTACCTTCTCCCTTACTGAGTGCCAAACATAGTAGCTAGGAGACATATAAAAGATATTCAATAAATATTTTTTGAATGAGAAGAGAAGAAAAATAGTCTTAAGAGGACACATATCACATGTTAAATATTATTTCAATATAAAATCTAAAGTGCATTACTTCTTTGAACTGTGCAGCTTTAAGTAAATAATACCAATTTACATAGAATCCAAAAATGTAGAAAATGCACATGTTTTTACTTTTAGTCCTGACTCTGGGATTTTAAGTACCGAAGAACTTGAGGCAATAAAAAAATGATGGTTTCTGAAACTGTGGATTTGCCGCTCAGAAAATAACAGCAATGTTGGCTCTGAGATGTAGAAAGGGGTACTCGGAGAGAAGACGGGGTATGATCGGACATGACCTCCAGAAACTGGGATTTGTAGAGCAGAAGCACAGAGGAAAGGGGGTTAATTTAACCCAGTGGTTCTGCAGTGGCTGCAGAAATTAACCCAGTGGCTGCATGGTAGACCCATCTGGGAAGCTCTTTAGAAGCACCAACCCCTGGCCCTACCTTGGCGCTAACTGATCTGGGAGGGAAGCTTGCATCAGTCATATTTTAAAAGCTCCAAAGGAGATTTTAATCTTTAGGCTGAATGGTTGAAAACCACTTGTAGGCAAATTAAAAAATAGATTGTTCTCTACCCGAAATGCACACTACAAAATTCTACGGAGATTTTAAAGAGTTCAAATGCTACACTGCTCTCCAGACCTGTTGACTCAATCTCCAGGATAAAGCCTGGGAATCTGCACATATTAGTCTGCTCAGGCTGCCATAACAAAATACCATACACTGGTGGCCAAAACAACAGATATTCATTGCTTCACAGTTCTGGAGACTAGAAATCCAAGATCAAGGTGTTAGCATGGTCAGTTTCTGGTGAGAGCTCTTTCCTTGGGCTGCAGACGGCCACATGGCTGTGACCTCACATGGCTGGTCGAGAGAGAGCTCTCTGGTGTCTCTTCTTATAAGGGTACTAACCCCATCATAAGGACTCTACCCTCATCTAACTCTAATTACCTCCTGAAGTCCCCATCTCCAAATACCATCACATTGGGGGTTATGGCTTCAACATACTAATTGAGGAGGGGGGACGCAATTCAGTCTATAGCACTGCATTCTTAGTTTTCAGAATTACTGTGATATCTAGCCTAGGTTGAATTTGCAGATTCAGAAATCAGAGATTATCATTTGATTTAAGGAGAAAGAAGAGGAACCTTTCTGCCACTTCCACACTCACATCCCTAAATTGTCCCCCACTACTGTCTAAAATGCTTTTAAGTGAAAAAAAATATTGTAAACTATGACATGCTTCCCTGCCCATTTATATATTGTTATGAGACAATACAGATTAGCTATTTAATAATTTGAGCTTTGTAATCAGATGGTTCCAGGTTCATCTCCTAATAACAGTGATCATACCTGAAAGCAGGAAGGCCCCTGGGACACCATCCTCTTCCTTAATGTCTGCCAGCTCAGACATCATTTTGATTCTTACCTCCCTCTTTCCCACTGAGCCTCAGAGCCCTTCTTAACACAGCATTCCAACTCAAGTAGAAACAACGCTCAAGATGAAACCTATTTTCCATGCCTACTCTAAAAACTCCTGTTTTATGCCATGAAGTCCATCAAGAAATCTATTTCATTCATTAGATAATCCTTTGGTGTATATATATATATATATATATATATTTTTTTTTTTTTAAATACTACCTAAAAGTTAAGAAAAATAATGGATGATACTGAATGATTGCTGTTATGCAAGTCGGAAAAAACAACCTGAGTTTTGTTAACACATGCAGCGGGGATAGAATAAACCAGGAAAGAGATTAATTTTTTCTAGCTTTATTGAGATACAGTTGACACATAACATTGTGTAAGTGTAAGGTGTACAACACGTTGATTTGATACATTTATATATCGTGAACTGTCTACCATAGTAGCATTGGTTAACACCTCCATCACCTCAGAAAATTACCATTCTTTTTTGTAGTGAGAACATTTAAGATTTACTCTCTTGGCAATTTTCAAGTATATGACACAGTATAATTAATTAGAATCATCAGGCTGTACATTAGATCTCCAGAACCTATTCATCTTGTAACTTTGTACCCTTTGACCAACATCTCCTACTTCCCCCACTACTACTTGGCAACCGCCATTCATTCTACTCTCTCTGAGTTTGACTTTTTTAGATCCCACATGTAAGTAAGATCATACAGTATTTGTCTTTCTCTGCCTGACTTATTTCACTTCGCATAATGCCCTCAAGGTCCATCCATGTTGTTGGTAATGGTAGAATTTCCTTCTTTCTCATGGCTGAATAATATTCCATTGTATATACACCACGTCTTCTTTATACATTCATTCACAGACATTTAGGTTGTTTCCATATCTGGAATATTGTGAGTAATGCTGCAATAAACATGAGAGTGCAGATATCTCTTCAAGATCCTGACTTTATCTCCTTTGGATATATACCCAGAAATGAGATTGCTAGATCATATGGTAGTTCTATGTTTAATTTCTTGAGGAACCGCCAATACTGTTTTCCATAGTGGCTACACCAATTTACATTCCCACCAACAGTGCCTGGGAATTCCCCTTTCTCCACATCCTTGCTAACATTTGTTATCTCTTTTCCTTTTTGATGACAGCCATTCTGACAGGTGTGAGTTGATAGCTCATTGTGGTTTTAATTTGCATTTCCCTCACGATTAGTGATGCGGAGCATCTTTTCATCTATCTGTCCACCATTTGCATGTCTTCTTTGGAAAAAATGTTTGTTCAGTCCTTCTGTTCATTTTTTAATTGTATTGTTTGTTTGCTTTGCTATTGAGCTGTATGAGTTCATGTATTTTGGATATAACCCTTTATCAGATATATGACTTGTAAATATTTTCTCCCATTTCATAGGATGCCTTTTCATTTTGTTGATGGTTTATTTTGCTGTGCAGAAGCTTTTTAATTTAATGCAGTCCCACTTTTTTATTTTTGCTTTTGTTGCTTGTGCTTTTAGGACCATATCCAAAAAAAAACGTTGCCAAGACAAGAGATTAAATTTAAGATATGATTTCCAAGAAGAGGTGGAGATGGAAGCATATTTAGAAAAGAAGAAGACACAACTTTCCAGAGTCATTTTTGGCAGGAAATGTCATTTAGAGCTCCCTGAAAGCCCATAAAAGAACAGTTCTGCCATGGGAATATCTATTTTGTCTGCCTTCATTCTTCAAACTGAGCTTCAACTTCAAATTTGGGGCAATATTTACAATCACAGCACTGCTAAGTGGTTTTAAATAATTTCCTCTGTTTTGACTTCCTAAATAACTTACTATTTCCCTACTTCTCCCACAAAATATTTCCTTTCAGATGTCATCAAAAATATATACTGTGCCGAAAAATATTATGCTTCTCTAGACATTATCCAGTATGTAATGTCTTTTAAAAATATATAAAAGCACCTGTTTTTATTGGAAAGGAATTTTAGTTGTTTTTAAGCTCTAACAGTTCCTAAATCATTATTATCAACAACACAGTGTTTGAATTAGTTTATCAAGTTCAGAAAGAGTCAGTCAGTGTCTATGCTGAATAAGTACCCTGCAGATTTGTATTTCAGGCAGGTGACCATGGAGGCAATGTCAAAGGCTGAACGGGGTGGGGGGGGGGGGGAGTCAGAAGCTACAAACAGAAGCCCGTGACCACCAGCTAGGTGGGAGGTGACTAAGATGGGCTAAGGCTGAGGGAATAGAGCGGAGATGACAGATATAAAACGGACAAGATGTTACAACATACGAAAAGTGAGGAGTGTAGTTCAGAGGACAGGCAAAAATGGATCTTGGACGTCACACCCAGGAAAGTAGCAGGACACCAACTGTTAGATTACTGACCTCCTGGCTACTAGGAAAATCTGAACACTTCAGTCACTCCCAGGCTTAAAGAATGACTTAGAAGTCGTTTAGGGTTAAACACGGACATATGTCTCAAAATCTGCGCAACAGATAAAAATGAACAATAACCATGAGAATGGTGTGGAGTGATCGCTGCTTTCTCATACTTTATGATTAACAGCTTTTAAGCACACCGTCACTGGGTTCTGAGGTTTACAGCCCCTGAGCACCAAGGGTTTGGACTGACTTCCCAGTTCAGTGTGGAAGTGAGGACTCAGATCCTTAGACCACATTAATGACACACTTAGTGACAAAGCGGCAGCCTCAAGGTGTGCAAAATAAGCTATTTAGTAACCTCTCCTCTAGGGTCATTTAACAAAATAACTCCTGCCAGAAAAGATGTTTGAAACTTTGAAAGGGTATTTAGTGGTCCTTCCATCCTTTGTGTAGAGAAATCCTACAAAATCCAATTACAGTGCTTGTCAATCCACCACTAACATGCGGCGAACAAACACTTCTTAAGTACTGGTTTCTAACTCCTCTCAACAGTAGCTAGGTTAAAAGTCATAAAAACAACAACAGTGAAATAATTCTCATAAATCTGGCATGCTGGAAGCTGTCTAATAGTGAAACGGGAAGTACAGGGCAAGACTATCAGTGCAACCTGAGATGTTAGGCAGACCTTTGCCTCATGTCAGTGTCAGGTGACTTACCTCTCACATCTTTACGTAACAACAATTAGCCGGAACTTACTAGGTTTCTGATTCCACGCCAGGTAATTTATCTTTATCACTTCATTTAATCTTTACAATCAATCTTATAGATCCATATGATCGAGGCAATTTTACAGATGACAAAATACGATCCAGAGAAATTAAATAACTTGCCCCAGACCACATGCTAGTACTGAACTTGATCACCTGCCTTTTTAATTTCCAGACAAAAGGCTAATGAGAATAAGCAACAGATACAAATGCAAAATATATATGTAAATGCAAAATGTAATTAAAATTCAAGAAGACAAGATTCTGAGACAGCTCTGAGTATAAAAGTGAATACTCAGAAATCAGTTGCAAATGAAAAATAAGTACCATAATGAATTTATGAGTAGATCCTAGTAGAACAATGTTGCTATTTTAAAACCTAAATAACACAGATTACTTTGCTTGAGCTTAAAGGACAAAATCACAAAGCTGGCTACAAAAGGCAGACTTGCTATTAAGTTAAGTGAGTGTTTCAAGAAATGTTCTTATCTGTTGACCAACATTCCACTGTTTAATTAGCTCAAATATTCAGATTAAAGTGGATGTCCCAACAATGCATAAGAAAAGTTTAAAACCTAGTAAAAAGATGTCAGAAGATATATTTTCAATGCTCTTAAGAGACAATCACACACTTAGAAAAAGTAAATTGAAAAAGAGATTTTCAAAAATTCTCTTTTATATAATCAAGAGTAATAATCCATTTTTAGAAAAAAAATATCTAGGAAATATCTGTGGAAATATCTAGGACTATAGGGTACCGGGAAAAGTGCCAGGCATAGGAAATCATTATACAAAGCTTTGTGGTAATGAGTGGGTGGGCTATATAATATTGTACATCAACTATACTTCAAAAAATAAAATAAAAAGGGGTTGGGCTAAACTATCTTTATAATTCATTTCAGAATTAAAGATTCCTAGATACACAAACAAGAGTGAAAGGACCACCGATCTCTTTTATCTGCTTCCTTAAAGAATCTCTTCCAGAGATCTCACATAATCATTTTAGCCAAGTCTATCTGCTACTTCTCCAATCAGAATTTTCTGAAAGATGAACACAATCAACAACTTAGAATTTATGTTTACCAGCTGTCTTCTTTTACTCCCAATTAGATAAAAATTGAGTATACTTATTAAAATAACACACAGGTCAAGTAGTTCAACAATGAAGAAAAAACTTTGGAAGGCACATTTAACAAAAGCTGTCCACTCAATAACGAGAAAAACAAAGAAGCCTCCAAAAAGCGAATGAAATGTGTGCCTATTTCAGCAAATTTTGAACTCAACTCTGGAGTTCAAATGACCAGTTATTTTTTTACCCTCATAACCACAGGATGAGAAGCACACACTGAAGTTCTCATTCCACCATTCAAACTAAAATGACTGATGGAGAAAGACAGATCCCGTTAGTAACTAGAGCAGGTGGTGACCATACAGGAGGAGAAAGAGGAAGAAACATTTTATCCTAAAATTCAAACTTTATCTCTCACACACAAAGCCACAATCAGGTAATCGTTAATAGACTGATTTCTATATTCAGATTGGATTTGTCTAGAGCATCTATTACACAAAAATGGAGCCAGAAATACAAAAATAAACAAAACGGCCTCTTACTATGAGACATTTTAAAATAATGTACTAGTCATAATTTAGTCTTATAATAATTTCTTTAAAGTGACACTTAAAGTAAAAAAAAAAAAAAAGCATTCAGATTCAAAGCATTAATTATGTCCAATCATTATATCACATTATAGTCACCTAAACACAACTCAGCACCCTTTATTAGATGGTTCACCAAACAGTACCTCTTCCTCTTATTGGATCATGTGAGAATTATTACTTCCTACTAAACAAGAATTCTTAATTACAGAGCTTTTTATTTTGGCTGGTACGCTTTATAAAATAAAAAAAATTAAAACCTCGCTTATTTGTTCATTTACAAAAGGAGTTTCATTCACAGATCATAACTGTCAGGGTAAAGTGTTTGGGCTTCACAGAAACATCCTGTTGCTTTGCTTGACTTCCAAGAGTTTGGCTGTCAAAGATTGAACTGGGAGCAATTTCCCTATTGCGTAACACAGTTCAGTGTCCTGGACAGAGGGTGGGGCCTCAGGACTCCTAGTGACTATTTGGATGGATCTCTAGGGAACATGCTTTTCAAGAGGCAGAAGAGAGAAAAATAAATGGGCCAGAAGGTCAGGTTTTAACCTGCTGACTTAGTTCATTGGCTCTTTACACACAGCAATGGCCTCTATACAACTTCCATTTAATCATGGTTTCTTAATGATTTAAAATCTCAAAAAGGGAGATCTCAGATGAGTAATATTTTTGGCATATATCTGTATTATTTATCATGCTTTCTTCTTCTGGAACATTCCTTTCAATATAGTCTCTCAAGTTCTAAGAAGTAGGAACCACTTGTCCTATCTGCTTTCTCATTTTATCCATCTCCAGGACTTTCAACTTTATTGACTATTTTATTCAGGACATGCGGCCATTTTTCAAATTATAAATAAAAGTAGTAAAGATATTTAACATTCTAGAACATGTAAGGACTTAGCTTGGGGGGTTAGTAGAAAGGGAATCATATCAGAGTTGTAGGCATGTGTAATGTTACAACTTAATATGAACTAGTGTAAAGGCTACTCTATGCTTGAAATATCAATACATACACTGTAGAAATGGAAAATGAAATATTAATGAAGAGAAGAAACTGGAGAGCAGCCTCCAATTTTATTCACTTCTATGTCCATAAAGGAAAGTTTGATGAACTAAGAAAAACACCCAGAATTTTTATAAGCTATATGTTGTTTCAAATTTCTAAAAAAAATTAAAGAGGGCATCATGAACCTAAAAACACAGAAGTAAACAGTAACACACAAAGAACCTATATGTCATGGCTAAGCTTTTAATTTCTTTTAAGGTTCTTTTATATTATCATATGTTATTAACCGCTTCTTAATAATACTGATATTTGCTTAATGGTATAAATTGGAGTATGATACTTAATAGGTTCATAATGTGGTGAGAGGACTTGTCTGAAAATATTTGATTTACTCCCTAGGAGACAAGGTTTGATGGTAATTAGTCAAGCATGTCTGGAGACTTTTGAATAACCCATTTTAAAGACCAGAACTTATTCACACATGAGATACTAAGGTCTGTGCCCTTATGTTTCATTTCATTCAATGGCAGATCAGCCATTTATAGTCCTACAGTCCAGTCTTGAAGAACAAAGAAACTCTGCATTGCACACTATTCTGGTATGAGCTTAGGGCCTATACAAAAACAAATAGGTTTTGCAAGTAATTATGATTTAACCCATAGTAAACATCTTACAATTATAAACATCCAGAATAAAATCTTACATATATGTATCTCATGGGCCTACCAAATTACACTGTCACTATAATGAAGTACAGAAGGGAAAATTATGATGAAAATTAGCTGATTAATGGACAAATATTTCATTATACTCAATAAACTCAATACTACACTTATAGATTTAAAAAGCGAGCCCTGAAAAAATATTTCAGGTATCGGTTTACTAACTGGCAGGGGACTTTGTTAGGTGAATACATTGTTTTCTAAGTACATAAATTCCCATTTTGAAGGGGGTATATTAAATTTGTGGGTCTACTGAAATATCATTTAAAATAACACAGGCCTACATCAATGCAATTAAATTTGTGTATGTCTAATATAATGCTAAGACCAATGAAAGTTCTCATCATTTCAAAGTAATTAATACAGGGCACACTTTTAAACAGTCACTCCAAGAACAGAGCCATCTAGTGGCAAGTGCAGAACCATGATTCCATCAAATTACCAATGAACATAAAAGCATGAGTAAATATTATCATTAACAACCTAAACTAGGCAGAAATAAATATAAAATCGTTCTGCTTTTCAGAAAAGAAAATTAAGTGAAAAACCCAGCTACAAAAATGTATATACTCTTTATTTAGTAAGGTCCTTATTTGTAAAATTAAAGAGACTAAAACAAGAACTACATACACATGTTCACACACAAACAATACACACAGACACACACACAATGGAAGGAATAATGTAGGATATTAACAGTGTCTAGGCCCGGGGTAGTGGGAATAAGTGTGATGTTTTGTCCCCTTCCTGATGCCTTTCTGCATTTTCCTCAGTGAATAAACACTACTTTTATAATTAGAAAATATAATATTTCAAAATACTCTGGGCAAGTACTGAAACAAATGTAAAAATTAAAAACAAGAGTAAAGCCATTAATCTTTGAGAATATTTGATGTTTCCCATTTCCTA
Source organism: Balaenoptera borealis (assembly GCF_965194805.1). Lineage (NCBI taxonomy): Eukaryota > Metazoa > Chordata > Mammalia > Artiodactyla > Balaenopteridae > Balaenoptera > Balaenoptera borealis. The sequence continues at coordinate 17,658,025 of NC_138870.1, read as the reverse complement.
ATTCTACATATTTGTAGCTCTAGAGATTGTTCACTGATATACATGAACTGCTACCTCTTGATTTATTTATCATAGGCGTAGCTGATTCTTCATCTGGGAATAAATTACAATAGGCTTAGATATAAGGCATAGAGCTTTGAGCCAAAATTTGAGCAACAGATAAAAATTTAAAATATTTATGTGGAGTTTTAAAAACATATATAAATTACTTACCAACATACTTAATACTGCAAATAGCACACTGAGGTAGAAAAGGAAAAGATAATTTTTTTCATTTCACAGATGCAGGAATGGAGATTGAGAAAGATGACATTATTCCTCTCCAGCTCTGCCATCAATAAGCTAAAAGTCTTCTGACTCCTATTCTATTGCTCTGTATACTATAACAATTTTGATGCCTGGAACTTACACTACCTGTAAATTTCTTACATATTTCTTCTTGAAAGGTCTGATTGGAGGCAACAGCAGCTCTTCTCTTTCTTATTTTCAGATGGACATAGATAATGTACTATAGCCAAGAAAATTTATCTTGAGTATAATAAGAATACAAATTTTACTCTCCTACAATGTGTTGATATTTTACCAGAGCTTTTTAACTAAATGAATACCGAATTGTAAGAAAGCCTGACATAAATGTTTAACTAATGTAAATTGAGAATAAGAGGAAATGTTGAATATTGAAAATTTTTCAAATAATTTTTGAAAACTAAAAAAATTTTAACCCAAACTAAAATTAATAATAAACCAAAGAAATCAGAATGTTGTGTAGGGCAACCTTGAGGAGAAGGATACACTTCTGATAAGAGAACTGATCTTAACTCTAATCTTCACAAACAACCAAAGAGTAGTTTAGTTTTCAATCTTTCCGATGTTCAAAATTGATTTGGAAATTCTGGAGTTAATTACTTGTCAAGTAATACTTTTAATATATTTTCTACCCAAAATTACAAGTCATAAGTGAGATCCAGGACTGGTGATAACTCTTGTTTAGTGGTGATACAGACTATATCTTATATTATATACATAGCACCCAAAGCAGAGAAATGCAGCAGTGAGAAGGCAAAAGTACTTCATCTCTTTTCCTGCCTTTAACATTCCTTTTATTCCTACTCTAATTGCTATTTTAAAAATCTTCTGATACTATCTATATTTTGATATATTATTGATATATTATACTGTAGATAAATAATAATAAATCATTTTTGGAATAAGATAGAGTATTAAAAACTTGTAAACTGACATTTTGACACATACCTGCCTTTTGTTCATTTGGTAGACCAACTGGTCAAAGTTAGTTTAAATTTGCTACAAGGTTATCTGAATAGGAATTGTGGTTTTAAAAAATCATTAATCAGTAATCATCGTCATCCCTTTTAATTACTGGGTTAAACCCTTTAAATAGATTACTTATGGAAGAAATTAGGTAAAAATGATGGTTTAACCTTCAAAGCTGCAATCTTTTTTTTTAAAGCAAGTTTGGGAACAAATACATTTAATGCTTGGTAAATATACAGTTCAACTAGTGGGAACTGAAAAAGTAAGTGGATGTCTAAAAGAGAAGCCTACCAGTTATAAGGTTGTAGTGTGCTGTAGTAATCTTACTTTTCAAGATAAGTCTATCCTCTTATGCTTTGTATCTTTACATAAAAGTAACTAGAAAGAAGGAAAAGATGGAAGTAAATGTACTATGTATCACTGTTTGCAAAATTTAAGTTATTCACATAGCAATCACCTTCCTGATTCTACCACATTATGGACCAACCACCCATAATATAGTACACTTAAGTTGAAATTTTCTTCAATTGAATTTATTTTTTAAAACTTTATATCACTACTTAAATGGAGACTCAGTAACATTTTATATAAGTAGAAAGGTGCCATAAAACTAAATTCAATGAGAAACAATGCCAGGCCATTACATTCCAGCAAGATGCTATTCCCTGAAAAACACTCTCAAGGCCTGTTTACAAAGGGAGATCAGTTAAGTGTTGGAGGGGTACTGAAGGCATACTAGCACCAAATTGAGATCTGCTCCCTTTCTTTAATCAGAAATATTTGAAAAGAATTGAAAAGCAAATAACTTATTAAACACATAGTATCTATAAGGATTTCTAGTTGCATCTAAAACAATCCTTTATATGACCGCTGATATGGAATCTACATTTCAAGAAATACCATAGTATATTACACGAGACACGAATTACTGAGATAAAAGTTAAAGTTATAGTTTATCAAGAATGATGATGGTTAAACTAATAACACACTGGCATTCATCTGCGATTTGAGTGTCTGAGAAAGGACAGTGCTAGATGTGAATGGGAGCAGTGAGTCAAAAACAGGTATGGAAACTAGAGAACACCTCTGAGGTCAACTCCCACGACCCTACTTAAACTGATGAATGATACAGTCTCGAAGTTAATTCGGCCGAAGTCATCTTTTCAAGTAGCAGATGTTTTAAAGGGGTGTCGGTAACAATCCTGAGAAAACTACTAAAATTATTTTCCATATCGAAATATGAAAATAGCATTGTTACGTGACTTCTACCCTAACAGTAAAAATGTTCGCGTTCCTCCAAAAGCTTGAAGAGCTCTCTCATTACCAGGATTTAAATTTTTCTGTATCGCATTCTTCTTATAAACTATGCATGAGGTGCTTCAGAGAAGTACATTTATCTTTCTTGCTAGCATCCTATTTCTCCAACCATTCATTTCCTCGCAATATTCTGCTTTAATAAATGATTCTGCCAAACGAGGCACTGGTTAGGAATTTGAAGGTGGAAGGAAGGAAAAGTTATTTTTTTTTTTTTTTCTATTTCTAAGTGAGGAAACAGCGGCAGAGCGCGCCTGAGAACCACTGCAGGTGATTGGCATCCAACCTCCGTGTGGCAGAAATTTTAGCAGAGTTTTGGCTCCTTAGAGTCTACTAGGTGGCATCAGTACTGTTCCAACAGTGGCAGCAAAAGCAGCGGCCCCTCCCTCCAGCAACTCAGTATCAAATGCACTTTCCTGGCCTCTAGCCCTGAGTGGTAACAGCTTTCTGATTTGGGGGCAGCAACCCTTTTCTCCCTTTGGCATCAAGGTAATTGATTCCTTTCATTCAGTCTCTTGCTACTTATATTAAAGTGGGTTCTGACTTTCTGAATGGGCACTACTAATACACAATCAAACCAATGTAATTCAAAGAGATATTCTCTCCCTATCATGACTGGCATTAAATTGGAAAGTTGTGATGTATATATTTTGGTTAATGCTACCAAATCTTGGAAACAGTATATATTTATATATGAATATACACACAAACCACATTTAACACAAATATGAAGAACAAACTCTAAAATGTAAAACAATCTATTTATGGTCAAATTATATTGATACATGATCTTTTCTTTATATATTATTTCACTAATAAGAAAACATTAAAGGGAGAATTGCTATATGATCCAGCAATCCCACTCCTGGGCATATATCCAGACAAAACTATAATTCGAAAAGATACATGTACCCCAATGTTCATAGCAGCAGTATTTACAATAGCCAGGACATAGAAACAACCTAAGTGTCCATCCACAGAGGAATGGATAAAGAAGATGTGGTACAGATACACAACAGAGTACTACTCAGCCATAAAAAAGAATGAAATAATGCCATTTGGAGCAACATGGATGGACCTAGAGATTATCACACTAAGTGAAGTCAGAGAAAGACAAGTATCATATGATCTCACTTAAACGTGGAATCTAAAAAAATGATACAAATGAACTTATTTACAAAACAGAAATAGACTCAGAAGACAAACTAATGGTTACTAAAGGGGAAAGGTGGTGGGGGAGGGATAGATTGGGAGTTTGCGATTAACAAATACACACCATTATATATAAAATAGATAATCAACAAGGACCTACTGTAGAGCACAGGGAACTATGCAATACTCTGTAATAACCTACATGGGAAAAGAATCTGAAATATAATAGATGTATGTATAATTGAATCACTTTGTTGTACACCTGAAACTAAAACTTCACTGTAAATCAACTATACTCCAATATAAAATAAAAATTAAATTAAAAATAAATAATACAAAAAAATTTAAAGGAAAAAAAAGAGCTGTATGTTTCTGAATCTTAGTAAAGACAGATTGTTTCCTTATTTACTTTCAGACAAGTATAGCAAAATTGGGGGAAGTACTATGAGTTTCATTCCAGTTCTGTCTTCCTTATAGCTAGTGAAAAATCCTCCCAGATTCAGGCAATAGGTTGAATGTCAATCACAGTTTTCTGCGTATATATTTTCCTTTGTTTCTCAGGGGGCATTAGTAGGAAAGTGGGAGAAAGATACGGGCCAGATGCCATTTCTAAACTATAACTCAGTTCACTCATGTCTATATAAACAGATTTTCCCAACATCACATATTCATCCCCAAATATGCTTTGAAGTTAATATTTATAACAATTGATGAAATTCCAGATAAATCAAAGGACTATTTTTGAAAAAAATTAAAACAGTGGCAACAAATTCAGTACTACATTGAACAGAAATGGAAATACCAGGTGGGATCTCTATATAAAAGGCCACCCATAGAAGGGCTTCAGGAAATATTAACAACCTTCAAACAAAGCTACAAAATCAGCAGGCATTGCCCTTCGGAATTCTGCAACAGCACAGCTAACTGGTTTATAAATCATAAATCCACCCATGTGAAGATGAGCACATACAGGAAGACGAAAATTCACTAACAGATTAAAATATCCAAGTTCCTGAAATCCAGAAGGAAAAAAATATCTGGAAATATTTTTGAAGAAAAAGATGTCAAAGATCACATCTGTGAGTTAGTAAAGTTAATCTCCAACGGAATCACCAGAATAATCATAATACCCAACTGTATAGATGAAGAACACTGTGAAAACTTGTGGAGAAGATGGGGTCAGGAAGCAGCAATTTTAGGGAAATGAGAATAGCTCTTCTGAATGGTAATTTATCTGACATGTTTACTCATTTAGTCAGGGCATAGTTTAGAAGTTCTTTTTTTAAAAATTTTACAGCATTGCCATAAACCAACTATGACAAATTTAATGACATTGTAAGTTATTTTTTAACAGATATAAGAACTCAGATAATAAAATGTCCTAACCTTTAACCTGCCAAAAGTAGATTAACCCTTAGAATACCTTGGAATAGAGACATTACACCCTTTTCTTCCAGGTGTGTTGAGAGTTTATGAAACCAGTATTCCATTCTGGACCTAGCACTTAGGTATTATAGAGGACAATATTGTAACTTATATATAATTATATAATAATTTATATATAAAGCATATGTATAGAAAATTATAGTATCTCCTAAATGCATAAAACAAAACATATATGAATTAAGGTGTGTATATATATATGTAACATGTGTATTATATGTATGCATGTACATACACACACAAACTCATACATATATACATACGTTCCCTTAGTTCATGTACACTTTATTTCAATTCATAAGTGAAATACTGTAAGTATAATACTATTGGGAGTCCTAAAGAAATCTAGGCTGCCAATATAAATCTAAGGTCTAAATATAGAATTATTATTATTAAAAACAAAAGAAAAGAAATAAAAACATTCCCTCCTCAGAATTAGAAAACAGAATCCTTTCCTTGTAGTGCTCTCCATATTAGGAGGAGGATTCCTTCTTCACTCAAGTCCTTTATCAGAATTTACTTGAGATTTTACCCCTATGTGAATTTCTGGTTTGTTTTTTGCTTTTCTTTTGTTGTTTGTTTTTTTGTTGAAAGTAGATGCCTCTCTAGGAATGAAGTGACTGAGTAGCTTTTATAAAAGGGATTAAAAGGATGTCCTGGGAAGCAGACTATGGCATCCATAACTCAGGCCAAGGGAGGACAAAGTAAAAACTAAGTTTAATTGACAAAAGCATCTCCATGCCCAGTCAGGGAGGGAGAACATTTCCAGAATGGTCTTCAGCTGGAAATCTCATCCAAAAGTATAAATCCTTTGTTTGATTCTAGCTGGCAAATCCATACCTGTGACTAAGTGTGATTCTGTAAAGAAGGGAATTATAAAGGACCATTAAAATTTTATATTAATAAACTGAAATAACCAATACACTAGTCGCTCAACTACCATGCAATGCTTACCAACTCTACCCATGGACACACATATGGCTAATTGAATTTCCAGTTAAATTTTTGGTAAGGATTCTTTATTACCAATATATCAACAGTATGGTCCTAAACTTGTCATGTTTTTAATTGCTCCAACTCTGACCTGTTACTTATAAATTGGCTTAGCTTTACAGCTTTCAACTGAGGTTACATAAGGTTTGTTTCACCTTACAGCACAGAGAAATGCATGTTTTCAAAAAAAATTTGGAAATATAATTTCCTAAGAAATTAACTTTAAGGTATAGACATCATGGTTCAAATGTTAAATATGCATATTGTATTAAATCCTCCCCAAATTTGTTTGCAAAATATCTCTTCTTTGATGATGTGATATATTACATAAGCAAACTCCCAGAGAACAGACTACCAAATTTAGAAAAAACACTACTAAATTCAGTGTTTTAAAATTCTACCTGCTTCTGTATTTTACTTACATGACTTACTCTTGTCACTTAGCAAATTTATATGGGGCAGAACATAGTAAATGTCTCCACTCCCGTCTGTTCAGAAGTGTAGACTCTCTCTCTCTGCCTGTTGGAGAAGATAATCACCTACAAAGAGTTTGTCAAGGTGTCCTGAACATACTGTTTAAAGCGGCAGTTAAATTTTAGTTAACCCATAATTTTTCATATTTTCCTCCAAGTGTTCTTCATCACAGGAAAAAAAAAATCATCTCTTGTGGTCAACTGCCAATTTCTTTATCATTGAAAACATTACACTGACAGAAATGTTACAGGGATCTATGATGCTTTGATTGAGGAAAGCTTTAGATAAATCACACAGTAAGAGTTTCTAAAATGTGGTCAGGCAGATTCAAGAGGTAACATCTGAATGGATTATTCTACTTTCTATTTCTTTCTTCCAACATTTTCAGCATTTTAAAACACTTGCTCACCCCTTATGCCACAGAAGAAACAGGAGAGCAACAAGTCATAAGATGTTTACCTATGTTTATAATTAGAAAGCTTACCAGTTTTAGCATAAACATACAGCAATGACAGGGGTTTATTTAAAAGCAGCTTACCACTTCTTAGTAAATGTTGAGTGCCAGAACACGCAGGATGGCTCACCCATGCATTCTTTCATCTTCATTTATCTGGCAAGCATCTGCCACTTGCCTACTATGTGCTGGGAACCCTGTTAAGCACTGTTCTTAGGCACGAATAAGATAAACCAAGTCTTCCTCTTATTGAGGGTGGAGGAGTTGGAGCGGACAGACAATAAGAAAATAACATACGACAAGTGGTAATATGAACAATTCAGAAAACAGAGTCAGGTAAAGACAGAGTAATGAGGGTCAGTGTGTATTAATGGCTGTAAATAAGACAATCTGGGGCAGACCCCACTGATGAGGAAAACTGGAGCAGAGACCTCAAGGAAATAAAAGAATAAACCATGTGAATACTGAAAGGAAGAACAGTCCAGGTGGAAGAAACGGTTAAGTGCAAAAACCCTGAGGCAAGGACAGGCTCAGCAAGTTCCAACAAGGGCAAAGAGCTGATGTGAGGAGAGGAGAAATGAGGAAAGTGCTGGAGAGGAGGTCAAGCACACAGCAGGTAGGCAGGTCACAGCTGAGCTCATTGGCTGCGTGAAGAACACTGAATTTTATTCTGAATGAGAGGTGAGGCAATCACAAGATTGCACAGAAATGACACGATCTGACTCACCTTTCAAAGGATTAGTTCTGGTGCCGTGTGATGAATAAACTATAAGGAGGCAAGGGCGGAAGCAGAAACCTTTTAGAAGGCTATTGCAATAACACAGGTAACAGATGATAGTGATTGAGACCAGGACGTGGTAAGTGGTAAGTGGTAAGAAGTGGTGAGATTCTAGCTCTACTTTGAAGTTGGGTGGAATAGGATTTGCAGGACGTGGTAAGTGGTAAGTGGTAAGAAGTGGTGAGATTCTAGCTCTACTTTGAAGTTGGGTGGAATAGGATTTGCAGATAGGTCACATGTGGGATGTTAAGAGTAACAGAGGTGGGAAGGATGATGCCAAAATAGGTACCCGGAGCAACTGGACAAGTGCAACTGGATAATCAATGTATAAGCAACAGCGTTTCCTGAATATGATCCCAATTTAAATTCCAAACAAGAACAAAAAGTATCTAACATTTTACAGGCTTTCCTCTCTGGCCTCTTTAACCAAAAAAGTTGAATTTTCTAATTTACTTAGTTCTTAGATACTCTGACAATTCATGATTCCCTCTTTCCATAGTTTCTGTTCCCTATATATCTTTACTCTAAGTGAAAGGATGGATGGATGGAGGGATGGAGAGATAGACAGACAGACAGACAGACAGACATAGAGAGAGATCTATCTATAGTTACAAATTTGGGAAACAAAAGTCCATAAGCCTTCCACCCAACTTTCTTCAGGCTGGCTTTTAAATCCCTTTCATCTGCTGATTCAAACCAATGATGCGGGCAGGCACCGAATAAAAGGACCACAGTATTTTTTCTAAAGGCGCCTGAAGACAGAGGCTGTCAACCCTTTAAAATCTTACCAAGACAGCACCAAGGAAAGCAGGCAGTCCACAGCACTGTGAGAAGAAACAACAGTGTCTTTAGCTGGTGAATAAGGTGCGTGCTTCCCTGTTTGGAGCTCATCACCTAAACAAGGTAAACTGGTATGAGCTACCGAGGGAGTGTAAGGTCAGAGGTCATCAGTGGCAGAGGTCAGGCGTGCTTCCTTTCCATGTGTTAGCTGTCGATGGCTGATGACCGTCATTAAGTTAAAGCCAAACGACCCTGAGCCCTTGATGAGTAGTTTGCTTCTTCCCAATCTCTGCCAGCATTTCCCCTGGTAAGCTCAGCAGATCATTACCACATCAGATGCTCTGAGACTAAAAACGATTCTCTGATCCTAAAAACGATTCTCTGATCAAATATATGTAGGAAATGCTCTGTCCCATAGTCCTCCTGTAGATATTCACAATGCTCCTTCATTAAAGGTACTGTCAAGTCCCATGGTAATCAAACCATGAACTTCTTAACCAGCATTTGCCCAACTTATTTTACCCAAGGGCAAAGAAAACAAGGACCTTAATTAGGACAGTGAGAAGAGGATGGCCATTCAGAAACATACTGCACAGGAAAACTGTCAAAACTTGGTGAATGATTTAATGAATGGGTGACGGGAGAGGCAGATATCAAAGTTGACTTCAATTCTAATACCATCAAATTGATGACCAGGTAAGGGAGGGACGTATATAGTAAAACAATTGACTTCCAAATTTTAAAAAATTATTTTGATTCAACTATACACAGGCATTTATGGATTGCTGCGTTCCATACATGGAAGCACGCACCAAGAATAAGAATGATGAACAAGATAGAGACCGTTCTTGCCTTTGCACAACTTAGGCCATGTGAACCATTCCAGCTCCGTATGAGAACTCATCTGATAAGTAAGGAGGACGCCCATGATTCAGGAGCAATAACATTCAACTTGAGGCTGGGAATGTGGGAAGCACTCCAAGAGGAAGTAATATCTCAGCTGAGCCTTGAAGGAGCATTGTTCACAGGTAATAAGAGAGAAGTTTGTTCACACACAGGGAAGGACAAGGCAGATTCAGCAGGGGAAGGGCACTGTCAGGCAGGTCAGAGCAAGGTAACAAGAAATCGAATACACGTGAGTGTAGCACACAAGAGGAAGGGAAGAAACACAGAATTAAATAGTCTCTGTATTATGTTCAACTGCTAATGTATTATAGGCACAAATTTTCCCCAAAAATATAAAATATGAACATTTCCAAATGAAGTCCAACACTCTAGGGTTTTTTTTCTTTTTTTATCGAAGTATAATTGACTTAAATGCTGTGTTAGTTTCAGATGTACGGCAAAGTGATTCAGTTTTATATATATATATTTATATATATATATTCTTCAACACTCTAGTTTTGTATGTGAGAAAAGTCTTCTAGACACCAGGGGGCCATGTAAGTGGTGAAATTAAAGAGAAAGAAATGAATCCCCTTTTGCTTTGGGTACTACTGACATTCAGAAAGGTCACTGGTCCTTTCTTCTAGAAAAGAAATTAAAAGCCAGCCATAGGTGAATTATAGACCCCTAAAGAATGCCTAGGAAAGCTGTGAATACACTGAGGTCTGCAAACTTCCTGCAGACTGGAAGTTTGAACCATGTTCTTAAATACCTGATATTTTACAATTACTTCTGCCCTCTACAGCCTTTTTCAAGTGATCAAGGCATACTTCCTAATACTAAAATTTTTGCTGACATATTGGAAGGGATAAAAAGGTTCGATTTAAATTCTAGATTTAAACGGCGAGCTTTGTAAAAATGACACACCTCTCTGCAGGTAATTGGGCTCTCCACCTTCATACTCTGACTCAGCTTGAATTAAAAACTGTATCCTGCCTTAAACATGTTCTCAAAGTCCAAGGCGGATACTCATGTACCCAAGTAAACATTCAATCTTTTTCTAGGCACCACTTTGCTGTTATGCTATACTTCTTACCCCCTAGCAAGACCTGATCAGCTCAAAATTTTGACATGCATCTCCCTTTGAAATAGAAATACATTTGATGTATTCACCAAACTATGAGCACATGCCCACCCTTGCCCAGCTACAGTCTATGTTTCACGTTATTCTTCTGAAAAGCAAGTCAGATCATGCCACTCCTCTGAGATCAGAATAAAATCCAAAGGCCTCAACATGGCCTCCAAGGGCCTCCACGGATGTCCCACTGCTTCGTCTATGACCACCTGTCACACCATTCTTGCCTTTGCTCCTAGGCTGCACCCTCACCTGTGACATTTACACTTGCCATTTTCTCTGCCTGGAACGCATTACCCTCCCCCAGATGTGCACATGGCTTGTCCCCCTGAGAGAAGCAGCAGTCGCCATATCAGCTCGATCTTTCTTGAACATCCTATAAAAAACAGTACACGTGCTCCATCCCTACCTAGCAAAAAACAACTCAGCCTGCTTGATTTTCCCTCACAGCACTGATTCCCCGAGACATGATCTACTAGAATGAAACTGAAAGTGAACAGAGGATTTACCTATTTGTTAACTGGTTTTTGAAATGCTTAGAATAGTCTGGCACATAGTAGGCACTCAATAAATATTTACTCAAAGAGAGAATTAATGGTCACTAAAAAGTTTTGACAGACCGAGAATCAAGGGATAAATAATTGGAGTCTGGGACACAAACTTAAGGGCACTGCCCCAGCTACTTGCCAATCCTGTTCCCAGACTTACCCAAAAAATGAGATGATCTCCAGCAATTAACCCTCCTGGGAAGGGTTGGATTCGAGATCACAGTTTATAAGCAAAGCAAAGAAGTTGAAGGAGAGCACAGAATAATGTTCCTCCCACGCCCCATCTTAAAACAGTCAATACACTATTCCCCACTTGGGAGGCACTCCATAATAAATGACTGTCTGGATGGATGACCATTTTTATGTTACTGGAGAGGAAAGAGGAATAAGGGACATTTTCTCATGATGTGAGCTTATGTGATTGGACAAAGGAAGAAAGCAGATATGTATTGTAGTAGGGGGAAGGGCAGGCTCTTCAAATTCTCACAAAGTACAAATCCCTTGTTATGCTTTGGATGGGAAGGGCTTCATTTCAGGCATGTCGGGGAGAAGGGGTGGAGAGGAAAGTGCTATTTTTAAGCTCTTTGGTAAGAATGGCTGTTTTTCCCTCTGATACTCTTGAGCCACCCATATGGCATGTTTCCACGCACCGCTGTCTGGATGCTATCAGAGGCACTGCTTTGAGTGAGAGGAAGGGGTCATATGCTCATCTTCTCACATGCTGCTACTGCTGCTGATTTTTTTAAAAAGCTTTGTGACCTAGAAAGGAGATGGACGGTATGAATGATGCACAGACCGCAGAGAGCATTGGGCGTCATCAGTCTATTTATACCTCCAGGAAGGAAAAAATGAGTACAGGCCAATGACTCTATACTCCATGGACTGAGTAGGCAAAGATCATCTGGAAGGAACAATAAACAACGCAGCAAGGAAGGCATTTATGCCGTCAGTGAGAAATAAAAGGTGTGGCCATATTCACATCTTCCTTGGTCTTTCCAAAACTTGTTGCGTCTAAAGAATTTCAAGTTGATCCCTGACGTTCCCCACTACTGTGGAAGGCATCCTGAGTCTTAGGGAAAGACACTACCACCCACGTTTTAAAAACTGGCTTCACTGCATATGTGCATACATGCTCACATTTGGCTATAATCAGCAGCCACTTGGAGATGCTGTCAGTTTGGGGGAAATGTTTTTCAGGCTTAACAATGTATTTGGAAAAGGCTTACAGATACTTGTGTGCCTTAACTGTGAAAAGGGGGAAAAAATGGAAAGATTTACACGGATTTGCACAATATGGTAGAGAAATTTTTTTCCCAAGGTATGTCATCAGTTCCTCTGAAATGGTTAAGTATTTCCAGGACAAAGCAGGGGAAAAGCACCCAGGCACAGCTGTTAACACTTTACTCCTGCAACAACTGGAGAATTTAATGCCAGGCTTTACCTCTAGATTTCTAGTTGTTTCTAAAGGAAGCAGTGTACTGTGGGGTCCAATGGAAACGATGTTGTATAACTTACCCATTTTGCTCTTTTGTCACCCATTTAATCGTGCAATTTCTGCCACCTGGATTTGCTTTGGGAGTTATTTTACTAGCTGTGGTGATGGGTTTGCTGACAACTGGTGAGAGCATGAGATGTTTTCTAAGGCTGGAGATTAGGTACTTCTTAGTGTGAAATTTATTGATCCACATGGGCTCAAACCTGGAGCCTAAATTGCTTTGTAGAACATGAACTGATTTACTTTGAATACACTCAAGGTTCATAATAAAACACTTCCTATTTCTTTTACTATCCAAGTCTTCTCACCATCTCTGAGGCAGACAATTTAAGGCAGGCTTCACCCTTTCCCTTCATTTGCTGAAATCACGTTTGGTTTTTAATTCACTGAGGGCACGCTGTCATTTCATTACAATCATGTCTTCCACAGCCTGACCAGTAAAGGGGGTGAGGCTTGAATTGTTCAGATCAAAGAGAATTAATGCTTTCATTCTGTAATTTCAAAAACTCACGAGGTGACTTTTGAGCTGGTAAATGTCAATCATTTGTTGCCGAGTCAATGATATTCTTACACCCGCTGCTACATACGGGAAACGCAGTGACTGATGGATAAAGTCAGTGAATTTAGCTAGAATAATAAACTTCCCTGACTGACTAGATTCCTCAGAATGTAAGTGGGCTGATAAAAACCAATACAACCAACTGGTTTTGTTTTTTGTGTGTGTTTCTTTTGCTGTTTGCATGAGCTTGCAAGTTTAAGAGGTATTGCTTACTTATTGTTCACATGTATCTGGTGCCAGAAAAGTGACTGGTGTGAGGCCTATTAGAGAAACATATTCAATGCACATGGAAAACTGATATTTATGACGCAGAGGTTGGGAGCTGCTGGGGGAGAAGAGAACAGGGAAAGCTGGGCAGAAATGAAAACCCAGCCATAGGGACCTTAAACAAAGAGGTACTTGATAAATATTTGCTGGTCAATTACACAATAGAGACGAAAGGAATTATGGGATGTATCATCTTTGAAATCTCCTCTACTTGCATCCCACTACCAAGAATAAGAACTTAATTTTCATGCACTCAATAATTTTCAAGTTTTCTTGTCCTTTAACTTTCCACCACATAAACCAATACTGCCAGGTTCTCCCCTCCATCTTTTTCTTCTCTCACACTGCCACCAAGATCCTGCCTTTAAATGGAAATGAACATGGTACATCCAAGATCAGTTCTTCTTTTGGGAGGTTATGGAAATGCAGACCTTTGGGGGAGCACTGAATAATTTGGCAAATTTTCTGTGAGGCAGAAGAATGTTCCATAAGGAAATGTGCTAGGTGAGAAAAGCAGACCAACAATTAATGCCCACTTCTCCTTTTAAAAAAAAAAAATTTTGTTTTCACAGAATAGTGTATTTTATGATTTCCACATGAATCCTTAATTTATGCTAAAGTATCTCTTGATAATGGTGACCAATTACTGTGAGAAAAAGAAAGCTAAGGGATCTACTCAGACATATTTAACTTACACACAAGAAATGGAAGGAGATATTCTTGTTGCACAATAAAAACAAAACACAGGAAAAAGCAATTACTGGCCAAATTTTGTGGATCACACAGATACTGCTTTTGGATTTCCTCATTTTATGTTTGTATCCTTGATCACACTGACAGTCATTATTCATCCCAGAAAATAATGAGGTATTTCCTAAGAAGCTAATATTCACAAATAATTCTGGTATAACTATATTCTTAATTTCTCTTTTCACCCAAGTCCTCTCACATACATATGAAGATAGTCAAGGTAGGGGTGAGGACTTCAGTGATATACTTTAACAATATCCTTACATAGGATAGAGTAAGATTTCTCTCCATGTTAAACGCCCCCTCAAATCAATTTCTATATAACTTCTTCTTGCAAAAGGAAATAAACAGCAATTAATGTTGACAATTGCTGGTCGTCAATTAGTGCTGACAACTGAAAACAAACCAAAGGAGAATGAATATTAAGAAAAACATTATGTTTTTGTAAATTCAACAAATCTCTACAGGAGTACTTCAATGTGGAATTTTGACTCATTCAAACTCGGCTCATTGTCTTTGATGAATTCTAAATGATGATCACAGAAAAGAGGATCCTTCAAGCATGATATATAACCGAGGATAACTCAACCTATTTGTTGTGACACTGCCTTTTTCTTTGACATTAGCAGTGGGCAAGATGGTTTTAGCATGTGTTTTTGTTTCCCAGACATTAAGTGCTTACATTTATTAAGTATAAGCATATACGTCAAATTCAATGTTTCTAACTGAAATAATGATTTCGAAAGATGCATAATCACACATCTTAGGATTTTTTAGTTTTAATTTCCAAAGTGCTAGGTTTGACTATATGTTTTCAAACTGCTAATTAACATAACATAACTGCTAATTAACATAGAATTGGCCTACAATTTCTAATTGTTAACACTTTGCAGTGCTGTTGACTAAATATTTCCATTTGCACTCCAACTTTTCCACCATATGGCAGGATTGTACTTCCCTATCTGCTTGGTGTTCAGTGAGGCCCTGTGAGGTCAGGGAAATGTATTCGCAAGTGGCATGAATCACTCCCAGGATGAAGTGCTAACAGCCATTATGTGATTTACCATGTTCTCTTGCCCTGTGATTGGGGAAGCACATGTCAGGGGGAGCTTCCTTTGGAAGTAACTGTAATAAGCACAGTCTTCCTGCCAAGACACATGAAAATAAAGAGGAAAGTCTCTTTTGTTATAAGTCATTACAATTTTGGTGATTGTTGTTACCACAACCTAACGTAGCCTATCCTGACTACTACACATACCTTGTTGTGATGATATCGCACACACTGGAAGTTCGAAAAAAAATTAAAAAGAAAAACAATCTACATTAAACAACTGTAAAAGCCATTTAATATGGAATATGGAGTGTCGACAGTTAAATTCCATTTTGATGTAGAAATGCATGTCTAGAAATTTTCAAATGTTATATCAACTAGAAAGTTAACAAGTGGTTCAATATTTAATAATAAATGAGAAGAGTGGAAGGGGATGGAGGATCCAGAGGTGAGAAAAGCATCCAGATGGAGGTGCTAACCTAGGAAAAGTAAAGAAATGAGAAGACAAGGAGATTTCAGAGAATGGAAAATAGTTCCAAATGAAGCTATGCAGATTGGCAGGGCCTTGTACACCACGGGAAGGAGCAGGAAAACATATGCTGTAGACCTGCAAACACTGTAAGCTTGTAAGAAAATGCACTAGATGATCAGATCTATAATTCTCAAAGGTTTCTCTCTGTAGTTTGAAAGCAGGGTTTGAAGAGAGGAGTGGGTGGCAATAGGAGGATGAGAAGAGGCAAAAAGAATAATTGAGAAGAACACATTATTCAACCTGCTCAAAAATATCCCATGAGTGACCACACTCCTCATGTGGTACCAAACATCCTCCAACATCAGGAAACAGAGGGCAGTGGTCAAGGCCCCAGTCTCCAGCTTCAAGTTCAACTTCTGCCAAATACCAGCTGTACGGTGTCGTAGTTTCTCTCCCCATAAAATTCTACTTCTTGGGCTTATCATGAAGATTTAAATAAAATAATAATATATGTAAATACTTATTTTAGCAAAGTACCTGGTTCTTAGTAAGGATTAACAGGTTAATCTAGTCCGTTTTATGACCATAACATAAGTAAGCCATTATTGCCTGATACCATATTTTTTCATTCTTCCTCTACTAATGATCTTGCCTTTGACTGTGTCTTTCCCCAGTCTCCACCTGCCAAATTCCACTCACCCTTCAGGATCCAACTCAAATACCATCTGCTCCACAAAGATTTTTCTGAATGAATGCTCCCCACCTCTAGGAAATAAAAGTTTCCAATTCTGAACTAGAACATATTTTCTAACTGCTTCATGGCACTTAATTGTAACCTATCTGCTGGATAAAAGATACATAAAATAAAACTTATTTTTCTCAGGTATATTTTTCTTTAGCTAGTATTACTTCTTATCTATCCAGGTATATTTCCAAAGGTACTTAGTTGTAATGCCTTGAATGTACTGATCTTCACTGTTGAATAATTTAAGGAATTAGATCCAATTCTAACATAACCCGATTAAGTTTAATAGAACAATATATAATATTTTTATTCACAAAGTTCAGAAACAACAACTATTTCACAAAACTGGTAATTTTCTCCTTCCTTTTATCTATAAATAATCAAAGATTAGATAGGGTGACTGTTCTAAAATCCCATGGCATGTTGATGATAAATCCTAAAGGAAAATTCACAATCTCTGATGGAAAACCCCTAATTCCTATATTCCAGGAGCAGAAAAGGAAGAAAGCTAATCTTCCACAACTGTACAAATAGCATTCTTCACTCCCATAGCCCTCAAGATGTCATCTGGCAGAGAGGGATCTTCATAAACAGCTAGCCATTGAAAAACAGTTTGTTTTTCCCCCAGATTCCACCAACAAATAAACCCTTGATACCCTTTGTGTCTGCTGTGATAAACAAGCATTCAAGAGGTGTTGTGTAAGTGATGGGACTTATTGAGAAATAGATTTGCACTTGAAAAGCAACCAGTCCAATAGTTTGATCATTGCATCCTGAAAAATATACGGCCTGGCCCAGGCCTCTTTGGTTAAGTGATCAAATAAAATCCAAAGGGATTTAGGGAACAGTTCCTGCTTACCATCCTGATTGCAAATTTTCTAAAATAGACTTTGACCTTTAATCTCCATCCCATGAACTTTTTTTAGAGCCAGCCGAGTAACCTGTGGGATTATAGAGCCATCTCACCAATTTCTTTTCCATTACAAATGACTTTGGAATTTAAGTCTTTTGGAAAGTAAAGCTTAAAAATGAAGTCCTAAATACTCCTTGTAAAACATAAAAACCGGGCAGTATCATAGACACATACATCACTTTAACTTTTCATACCTCACCACACATGTTAACTCTTTCAAATGTCCCTTGTGTAGGTACTCTCATATTCATGAGAGTCAAAGCTTAATTAGATTTCTTTGGATCTTACACTATACTATGATTTGTAAATTTTTGTTATTTTTATAGAATGCCCAAATAAAAATAATCAAAAACAACTAAGCCAGAAAAAATTGATTTTGAAAGCATACCCAAATAACTAGGAAAATTATATTTTATGTATAGTTAATTTAGCAAAAAAAATGTTGTCACGAAGCAGAGTTCTATTAGATAGTGCTAGCTGTCTGTCCCGATTTTTTCCAGGCTGACTTATGCAACATCCTGATGTTTAAAACTATCCTGTCATGGAAAATCTGTCTCAGGGGTGCGGGGCAGAGAGGAAGGGAGTCCCATTTTCTTTTTAAAGTTATAATTCGAAACAGATAGTTAAACGATATAATAAACTTCTTGTACTTTGCAAACACTTTAAATTATGCACTGCAATACATACTGCAGTTATTTAAAATAGATAACCAACAAGGTCCTACTGTATAGCACAGGGAACTCTGCTCAATATTCCGTAATAACCTAAATGGGAAAAGAATTTGAAAAAGAATAGATACATCTACACACATGTATAACTGAATCACTTTGCTGTAGACCTGAAACTAACACAACATTTTTAATCAACTAAACTCCAGTATAAAACAAAAAATTTTTAAAAAGACTACAAGGTAAAGACAGTAATATGCATTTGAAAGTAAAAACTCAGCAGATGCTCCTTTTTGCCCACAGCATTTACAATACTGTAATATCAAAATATTTTGCTTTGCAAGATAAGCAATCAACAATACTCAGTGATCTGAATATTTTTTAAGTGTAATACTTTATACATCCAATAGAGTTCTTCTTTGGTTTTCTCCCAATGTTACTGTAAGAAATTAATGATTATTAAGAGATGAAAAGAATTTGCCTTTTCATTAATGTAAGGACTCACTACTGTGGGTATAATAAAAGTTCATTCATGCTTCACCTCTTGCTATTGACCGGAAGATAAGCTGACATAAATAGATGAAATTCATATTGGATGTCATATATGAATGTTAGGACAAAAATAAGTTCCAAGTATTTTTCCAATTTGATCTTAGTCTCTCCAACAATTAAATCTTACTGCTCTTAACCCTTTCCTTCCAAAACTACCCGAGACGGATAAAGCTTTTAAAGTCATATCGTCATTTTATGGACGATTATAGAAAAATTACATTTTCAAACTAAGGGGAGATTTTAATTTTTTAACTTTTGAAGCTGACTTAAAGGCAAAACATATTAAGTGACAAGAGAGAATACAAGAATCGGGATCTGGCTCAGTGATTAAAAGCAGTAACTCAGCTGCAAGCAAAGCACATCATGTCTGGACTGTAGTTGCGTTAACAGGAAACATGCTAACTCAGTTCATATCCTATGTTAAGAAGATATGACAGAAAGCTAAATCACTCTACCATTTCTACACCATAGTACGTGTCTGAATGCACACCATATTTATCCGTACTGAATTCTGCATTGCCTTTGAGATGAATGACTTTGGAACCGTATTTTCTTCTATTACTAACACATTAAGTGCAATGTCAACATCTGAAGATAATTATTTCTGTGTCTTCACATAACCTTGGAATGTTGAGAAATGTATTTGGCTTCAAACACAGCACAACAGCCATGACAACTCCGCCTTAACAATATATACAGCAGACTTCTTTAAGGGAGAATTATTACATGGTTAAAACCTTTATAGTAAACACTCAAGACCAGGTTGTGCTAAAGATAAACTGAAATTTTAGGAAGGCTCAACACCTGTGGAGAGTTAGGCGCTCCCTTAAAAGAGAAACAGGAGTAACTTGGTGAACTCTGGAAAAAATGAAACTAATTCTTTCTAGCAACCTTCTCTACATCCAATAATAGGACGCCTTCATTACTACGTGGAATCAGCTATAGGAGAACTTAAGAAAAGTCTTCATGGGAGCAATACTCTTGCATGGGTCTGCTTTGGAAGACAAGTATAGTAAAATAATTACCCGTTTGACTGGTAGTCTTATTGGGGAAAACAATCCTTCTTCTTTATATAAAGGAGGGTTAGCTAAAACTGAAACAAAAAGCTTTAATATAAGAAACACAGTGCTAACCCTTAATTTAGTTCACTTCAAACTTTTGAGTTGTGGGCTCTTTCAAAAGGGTATCCACCATGATAAAATGTAAGCTGTGGGACTGAGTGTAAATCTCCAGTTTCTACACTAAGCCTACCACCTGTAATCTTACTAGCATAGAGTAAGGACACAATCAGTATATGTTGAATAAATGAGTGAAGGCTGAGTGAGGTACAGGACTGGTTCCCAAATGCTGGCCATGACAAAATTTCACTCACGTGTAGCAAAATTGGAAAAATAAGGCCTGAAATTTTGTCATCAGGCATCTATCCATCTCCAATATTAAAGCTGATTTACCTCGCCTCACCCAACACTCTCAATTTTTGTTTTCAAAGTCCAGACCTGGAATCAACACACAAAGGAATCACACAGCATCTAGCTCAAAAAAATGTCATAAATTTCACCCGGGGCCCCAGGCAGAAAAGAAAGAAAAAGGGGAAGAAAAGAGCAAAGTTGCAACACTGTAATTACAGAAGGGGAAAGATTAAAAATTATTTCATCTATCCTGCAAAGAAAAGTGCTGTTCTAAGGGAAGAACTTATTCAATTCTATTTCATCCTAAACCTTGGTAAGACTGCAAGTGAAGATTAATTTGCAATTATATAGAAAAAGTCCGAATGTTACATATAGACTCTGAAGAACTAGTTCCTGTTTACAAGCATGCATGTGATCTTTATCGAGAATTTAAGCCACTCTTGGTCTCAATCAATTTCATTCTTCCCTTTATAATAGAATAAGATATATTTTTTTTCTGCAAAATGCCGAGTCGCTGAGAATGTGTGCCTCATGGAACTTAGACCAGGCAGAGTAAAGCAGCACTTACTCACCGTCCTCAGGGAGCAAAGGTGACTAGAAACCAAATCCTAGTGATGAAATCATACGGCTCTGCTGATAAATGCCCAGTTCCTCTGACTAAATATTTCCCTCCTTAATCCCAGCCACTATAACTGCCAGTCATTTTGGGTCTGTTATTCCAATATGAAAAATCTGACTTAAGCACCATAAAAGTCTTGGGAAAAAAACATTTTTGAACACTGGTGGGCTCAAGGGACTGATAATGGAATATGAACCTTTCACCCCTAAAATGGTTTCTTGGGAACAGAAAGCAGCATATTTTTTCTGTAATAACCCTCCCTGTGCCCCCCATTCTCCCAGGTGGTGCTAAAGCATCCAGCAGCTGCTGGCCGTCAGTGTCCGCTCCATCGTCCTGAAGAGTCTTTTGAATGATCAGGATAGACTAAGAAAGAAATCTGTCCACCCCAGTGCTTGAGAAAATTTGCATATAATCACCTGGAGATTTGTTTAAAATGCAGAGTTTGATTCAGTGATGGAGGGCAGGGACTGGGAGTCCGCATTTTTAGCAGCTCCCAGGTAACGTTGATGCTGCTGACCCAGGAACCTACCTTTGAGGAGCCAGGATCTATTCCACCTTTACCCACATCATGGAATTTGAGGGACACCACAAAAGTCCCTCCGCACCAAAAAATCTCAATCTTGCCCAATACCAGAAATAAACACACACACACAAACACACACACACACACTCACAAGGTGAGAGAAAACAAATTCCAGTTTCCCTTATTTAAGTTATTGGTCCAGATCCAACACCGCATTATATCAAGAGTGGTCACAGGGAGTTTGGGATTGACATGTACACACGGCTATGTTTAAAATGAGTGACCAACAAGGACCTACTGTATAGCACAGGGAACTCTGCTCAAAATTCTGTAACAACCTAATTGGGAAAAGAATTTGAAAAAGAATAGATACCTGTATATTCATAACTGAATCACTTTGTTGTACACCTGAAACTAACACAACATTGTTAACCAACTATACTCCGATATAAAAAGTTCAAAAAAAAAAGTGGTTACACCATACTTGTGTCCTGAAATCTGACCCTTTCTAGCTTTGCACCTACACTACAATAGAAAAGCATCTGTGCAGTTCTCACGGGATCCTTACAACAGCTACAAGCTGAGCAGAGAAGATATATGTAACTACTATTTCAGAAAAGGAGAAAATAGATTGGTCAAGTTGAGCAACTGACTCATGACAACTCATAACTAGTATGAGTCAGATCCCGGAATCATACTCAGATTTTGTGACCCTCCCCCAAGTCTAGAGTCTAACCAATTTAACATTGCCTTTCACATCGCCAGTCCTCCCTACGTCCCAGCCAAGTTTTCTTTGATGTTTATTACACTATTGTTCCCCTAGTTGTAGAACAAACAAAAAAGTTGTATCAGTGTTGTATGGGGTTGTTTGGGGTTCACTATTTCAGAACAATCTGCAGCCTAAATGACTTTTTTTTTTAATCTGGAAAAGAAGCCTGGATTCTGCTGGACAATACAGCTGAAGAGACAAAAAGAATTAGGATTCTCAAGATTTGATTTAACAGCAGAGTGATATTTTTGATCAAGCTGAATACAAATGCCAGTCACAGATCATCAGTGTTAGTAACTGAGTGAAAATGCTCCACAATCAAGAATCTCACAGTGACTCCCCAGTAATAGAGAATGCAACTGGGATTCGCTCTGAAAGAATGAGAAATGAACAGTACCGCCTGCCTGCCCAGGCAACTCTCAGAGGGATGTTCCCTCCGGAGTGTAAGTTGAATAGCCCGGGCCGTTTCTGCTTTGTTAGCTGCTGGACCCCAGCACCCAGAACAGCGCCTGGTATATAGAAGATGCTCCATAAACATTCTTTAAATCAAATGAAGAACTGAAGTCTTATGATAACAATACACAATGTAATAAATATTAAAACGTGTTTCAAAATGCTACTCGTTCCTTTCCTTCATATTAATGTGAACTAAAAGTTGTTTTAAATATTTTAAGCCTTTGGACAACTAGAGACATTCTGTTCTTCATCACCTGATGAAAAAGTACTCTTTAATATCTAAAAGATGTAATCTCAATGCAATATATCCCGCACCACATAAATACTATATCTAATCAAGTAAGAGAAAGATAGCAAATGACTTATATTTATTTCAAGCCTACTCTTCAGGTTATGGTGGGAATTTAATTTCTGATTTTCCTTTAGATCTTGGCTCAATCAGCATTTCATGAAAGAAATCTATCATAGGCTCTTCAGAGCATGATGTACCTCCCTTTCTTAAACATCACATTTTACATGTATTTACTTTACCTGTGTTTGCCACTGGGCTACCCTCTCTCTGAGGACAGGGATTGTGTCTGGCTTTGCTCACAACTGTATCCATCGCCTCTGCCTGCTCGTGAGCCTTACCAGACTAAAAACTAGCAAATATCCTCTATAAACAATTCTCAACAGCCTCTCTGGCCCTTCCCTCACATAAAGATGAGTATAGAGGTTTCTTCAATAGTTTCAATAGGACCACACAAATTCAAAGCCTCTAGGGAAGTTTGATGGAAACACATTATAAACTTACAACATCACAAATGCATGTTCCCCACCTGGTCCATGGACGATTTGGGGCACATGCCCTAGTCATGAACAAGAATGGGTAACAGATAGTGAAGGCTGGAGTATGAGACAGAAACTCAGCTGAAATGCAGAAAAGGAAAAGGTCACGTCAATATTCAATATTCCTTTGCTGAGTTAACAAATCAACAGAGATTAGGTACTTTACTGACATTTCACAAGAACATCAATGCTCTACATTCTTTTAACAATGTAGGAATCTCGAACTTCCTACGTGAGACATACTGAGTTTAAGGAAGAACAAATCAAATTCAAGCTAAATGAGAACAGAGCTCAGGGTGAAAAAAATAATTGATCACCCAATTTTTCTATAAGCAATTCTTATGCAAGAATTGCTTATAGAGTGGAGGTCAGAGTGGAGGAGACAACCATACTTAAAGCACTGCGACTGTCTAGGAATTTCATCTGTACACAACCCATCTATGAAAAATTCCATTATCTGTTAAGTCATTAAATAGAAAACATTGTTTTCATGAACAATGAATTTGAAGGCAAAACTGTAACAGAGAAGACATATATTTTATCTAGGTAGATACAGAAATCTTTCTTTCCAGCAGCCATTCACCTAAATCTGTCTTTCCAGTAGCCCATACTTTCCTCAACCTTACTAAAATTACATTTTGTGTACTTATTTTTTAAAACTTTTTATGCTGTTCTTAGAATTCTGACATTGAAATATGGTACAATATTTATTAAAAGTTTACTTAATTGGGTTTTAGATTTATTAAAAACCGAATTCCAGGCTAAATACATTGGAAATAAACAGTTATCCTGAGAAAGCAGTGTTGTTTACCAAAAGTTTCATAATACTATTTTTCTAAAGTCATCCTGCATATAGAGACCCTCTTCAAGCAGAACCAGAAGGTAATAACATATCACCACAACTGATATAGTTTCTAAGACTGTATGCCACTGATGTACCCTATATATTCCAACCTTCTTTTTCCTGCTTCATAATGGATGCTCAGACTTGCACACTTGCCACTTTTAATATTAGGAATGCAAAATCTCCAATGTTTCTAAGGTGCAAGGTTTCTTGTCTGTCCATCACGGCCCCCACCCACTTCCTCCTCCTTCATAGAGTCCCAATTGGTTGAGGCATCTACCACTTTCTCACGTAACCCAAGTGTCCCAAGTCTGCTCTGTCCCACCAAAGGTCAGGTTGGTCAGCGAGTGATTCCATTGCCCTTTGCAGGGAATGGTTCAAAAGAGGTTATTCCAACTAATACGCTAAGAGGATGCTTTTCGGGGGTAGCTGGGAAAGTTCTGCCTCATCCACACCTCATCCTTCTTGTGCTTGGATATGAGGCCCCAGAAACACATCAGCTCCATTGCTGCCCACCAGAGGTGGGCAAAGTTAGAGAATCCCAGGGAAAATGGAACCAGAACTCGTTGATGAAGTCAACCCTGACACCTTCTAGACTTCCATTTGTGAGACAATATACTTTTGTTATTATCACATGTATCATTTTGGGGTTTTCTACTTCCTGTACACAAAAGCATACTAAAAGATACATTTTAATTATTTAATAACCATTCAACTAAATTTCAAAAACAATTTTAACTAGCAAATGGCAGAGTACCAAATTGAATATGGCTTTTGGAATATAATGTGGGTTTTTTTTTTTTTATAAGAAGTGTGGTTTAGAAAGTAGGTTAAATAAACCAAGGAATTAGCTGTCTGAATTTTTATGATAACATGGAAAAGGGGAAGAAGAGAAAAATAATTGAAGCTCTTCCTTTTTCTTTTCTTTAAGAAATTTCCCAGCATCTCATATAATTCCAAAACCATAGTGAGACTTCGACAGCTGTTTGGAGAGTAAATTCTTAGATTTTTGTCACAGAAAAGAGTACCTAAGTATCTGGTGAGCTGGGAAATTGGACAGATCCGCCTCTGTGTGACTTTGGGCAAATCATTCAACCACCTAGGCCTTAGCTTGTTCATCTGTAAATAAAAACATCTTTTCTAAGTTCACATGTTTCATCAACATTGGCACACTATCACTGCTTTTGGGGGAAAAAAATTGCCAAGAAAAAAGACACTGAGCTCATAAGTGACTGCATGTTAAAAGTGCTTGCAGATTAATACTTGAAGTCAGATCACCAGGCCACATAATTTCATGTGTCTTAAAAGTTTGCTTTACTTCTCAGCAAACAGCAACTTATGAACCTTATAGCAGTCGCATAATGTGTTATTAAACTAATGTATAAAATGGAAACACCTTCTTTCAAAAGGTTTATCTACAACTGAAAAGGTAAGGCACATAGATGATCTTTGATTTCATGATTTCTCTTCGTTTACTTTATGCTCTTCAAGTGAATTTCAAAGACCTGAAAATATAATCTAATATCATGGAAAATTTAGACCTATTATAGCTACTTATATGTCCAAATAGTGGTGGTGTTTTGTTTTGTTTTTCCCTGCCCAGTCACTATCTGACAGGCACAGTGTCCTAACACTGAGTTTATCTGATTTAAATTAATCCTCGGGACTTCCCTGGTGGTCCAGTGGTTAAGACTCCACTCTCCGAATGCAGGGGGCCCGGGTTCGATCCCTGGTCTGGGAACTAGATCCCTCATGCCGCAACTAAAAGATCCCTCCTGCTGCAACTAAGACCTGGCACAGACAAGTAAATAAAATTTTTTTTGAAAAAGTTAGTAGAATGCTCTTTAAAAACAATTAATTAATTAATTAATTAATCCTCACAACTCAAGTGTCCCCATCTTAAACAAAAAGAAATAGTCTCAGAAAGACTAAGTAAATTACTTTACAGTCATGGATATAGAAAAATCTTTCATCTCCACCATTATATAGGGCATCCTCATCCTCTCAAATGCTAAGAACTTTTTTCTAACCCCACACGAACCTACCCGGCAGAACAAGATTTCAGTGAACAACCACAAAAATATCATCTTAAAAACTTTTATGGAGAAACTATTTTCGGAAAATAAAGTAAACAAAACTTTTTTTTTTGGTTCACTGATTTTGCTTCTGTGAGCCTAGTGCCTTATATTATGTGTGAAGGGCCAGGCTTAGCTATAGAGAGAATCTCCATGCAGCCTCATTTCCTTCTGTATCTTCTGTTTTCAAAACGTAAGATCAATCTACCTGGTTTAGACAGAATTACAGAATGGCAAGCAAATCCATATGCCAACTTTTCTATTAGGGTGGTAATGTGGACGGGTAGATGATGTTTCCTTCCACAAATGAGACAATCTGAGGGAGATATTATTACTGAGAATTAAAAGGATAGAATAGAGAGGTAAATAAAAACTTCCGATGAATCCAGAATATTTTAAGTATTGCGGCAACAAGGACAGCACAGAAAGCATGACTTGCCTAGCTTCAAGGAGTAAATCTGCTTCAGTCCTGGACAAGAACACAGGTATAAGGTAGTTTTCCCACTATAATTATCCCCGCCCACAGAGCAACAACAGAAAAAGGCCATAAATATTAACTTTGCTACAACACAATTCTTTCAATACTTGTGCTTATATACATATGAAAAGTAGGGAACAGAGGTGCCTAGGGGCTCAGCAGCAGCCAATGCTTATATATATACAACAGGGACTTATTGTTTTTCAAATTACCATATTTTAGAATAAAATGTTGAGTTTCTATGAGTAGCCCATTTCAACTGTGTTCACTTCCATGGTCTGGCAGCACAGTGCTTTTTGACTTTTGCTCTCATGTAGTAAAGTAACACACCCTGACCCCAAAACAAAGGATGAAACATTGGAGTGATATTTCTCCAAAACAAAATGGACAATTTTCTTTCAAACAAAAGAAAATCCTGTAAAAAGGCAGAAGCTCATTTAAGGCATGGTGTGTATCAAGAACTAGGGGATTACATCAAGTGATTATTACCAAAAAGTCCCTTGATTCAAAAAATATCTGCCTAAATGATCTAGTTTGTGAATCTGCTACACAAAGGAACCATGAGCGCTTCCTTCCTCCTAGAAAAGGTACCTCCATGGCACAGAAGAGAACAAGATGAGCATTCATTTGATACATTCAAAGTGTTCTTGAATAAAGACATCTTTGCTGGTGTCTCAGTGTATGTGGGCATAAACTCTGATGCATTAGGAGAGGCAGTAAAAACACAAACCATAAAAGGATCTTCCTAGTATAACATTTAAATGTTAGCAGTAAAAGTTCCCAATTGTATTCTCTTTATTCACTCATCATTGGTATGAATACTATATCCTAAATTTTCAGCAAGATCACCCTCTTCTATCTTTTAAAGAAGGTTTTCAGGGGCTTCCCTGGTGGCACAGTGGTTGAGAATCTGCCTGCCAATGCAGGGGACACAGGTTCGAGCCCTGGTCTGGGAAGATCCCACATGCCGCGGAGCATCTAAGCCCGTGAGCCACAACTACTGAGCCTGCGCGTCTGGAGCCTGTGCTCCGCAACAAGAGAGGCCGCGCTAGTGAGAGGCCCGTGCACCGCGATGAAGAGTGGCCCCCGCTTGCCGCAAGTAAAGAAAGCCCTCGCACAGAAACGAAGACCAACACAGCCAAAGATTAAGTAATTAATTAATTAATTTTTTTTAAAAAAAGGTTTTCGTTAGAACCTTTGCCCAAAGGTAATCGAGTAACTAAATTGTATCAGTGTAAGGTTTACCTTCAGCCCATATTTCCCCAGCATCAGGACAATAAGGGGTCCAAAATTCCTCACTGTATTTTTTACAGTCCCTTAAACGAAAATACGTATGTGTTTTCTGTTCCTTTTCAGATAATTTGCTCTTTTCATAAAGAAGGAATAAAAGCAGGCATGAAGAGTAGCTTGGCAATTAACCACACAGTCAATTAACAGGCCCTGTCACTGTTATCTCCGAGTCAGACATGGAAATTTCCAAGACTGTAACATCAGCCAGGCCCATTAGAGGGAGCTACAAGGAACATTAGTTTCAGGACTTGGTATTGAGATGAACCATTAACAGAAAATGCAAGTGCCCCAAGAATACTAACGTAGGGTATGGAAAGCCTCAAGCCTCTGGGATCTTGACTCCAAAACACCCATAGATCACCATATCTCTGCATGGCCAAGACCCATTTGTGCTCATCTGTGCCCATTTGTGGTAGAGCTTAAACATGGGAGACTATTGGGGCATCTGTTCTTCTGAAAGCAGCAACGTAAATTGCTTACCAGGATTTGGAACACCTGGATATTCCCTGACAGTTTCCTGACAGCTTTTGCTGCCTTTCAAACTATGCCACCAAGTGTACACAGAAGAAATCCAGAACGATGTGGGAATGGGTGGCATCACTAACCGAAATCTTGACATACAAGAATTGTTATTAATTTTCTCCTATATTAGTAAGTACTTCATCCTGTGTGAAATGCTTAAACATCTAGAAAACCAATTTCTTAAACTAGTAGCTTTTTTTTTTTAGTTTCCATATTTGAAATGGTTTAATCACGTTCTCTTTCCAAACCTTGAAATCAGACCTTGTGTTAAAGATTAAACAAATGCTCACATCGTCTTGCAAAGAAATCAGATTCTGCCTTTTACTGAAGACAGTTAACTGATGTTGAAGCAAAATAACATCTTCCTGAACATTACATAAACTTTTCCATTTAGGGGAAAAAAAATCCATTCTTGATAATAGCCAAGGAATTGTATTAAAAATTTCAAAGCTGTGACAAAGTGAGAGAGTGGCATGGACATATATACACTACCAAACGTAAAATAGATAGCTAGTGGGAAGCAGCCGCATAGCACAGGGAGATCAGCTCGGTGCTTTGTGACCACCTAGAGGGGTGGGATAGGGAGGGTGGGAGGGAGGGAGATGCAAGAGGGAAGAGATATGGGAACATATGTATATGTATAACTGATTCACTTCGTTATGAAGCAGAAACTAACACACCATTGTAAAGCAATTATACTCCAATAAAGATGTTTAAAAAAAAATTTCAAAGTGAATCACACTATCACTTCTCCAAATGTTTTAGTACGCTTTAGTTTTCTGTTTCTTTGATTTTCTTGATGGTGAAAGTTGCCCCATTTAAAGATAAGTCACTGTAAGGTTAATAAATTGTCTATGGAGTTGTCATTATCGCATATGCTAAAACTACCTCATGATTCTAGCAGCATTTTAACAAATGACTTAACATATTGAGATGATTTAAATCATCACTTCCTTTCCCCTTTCAGGAGAAGTTGTGGTTGATAACACTTTTTTAAAAAATTGATGCGGCACCAAGCCCGGTGCTAGATACTTTACATACAGCATCTCAAACTCTTCCCAAAACATTAAAGACACTATAACCATTTTGCATCTTATAGATGAAGAAATCAGGGCTTTGGGAGTTTAAATGATTTGTCCCAAGGCCACAATTCTAGTAACTCGCAGAGCCAAGATTAAGTCCGTCTCAATCCAAGACCACATGAGAACCCACACTCTAGCCATACTACCATTTTGCTACTCGTCACATAAGCACAAACATGCACATTACCCTTGATCATTTTAACCACTAAACTGGAGTCACAGATACTACTAACAATGATATATCCTTCATCAAGTTTTGAAATTTTCGTTGTATAGATTTTTTTACGGCTGAAAAGATCAGAGTTTGCCCACCTGTTTGATTATTGCACACGGGGTACGATCACCTGATTTCCTGGGAAAAGCACTAAGACCACTGTCCTAGAAAAGCCAGTCCATAATCATGACCTGCCCATTGATTATGTGTATGTTTTGGAGCAAGTCTCCAAATTACCCTGTGACGAGTATCTCTGATTTACAAGTGACATCCATAATCACCCTCTAGATGTTTGCAGCTGTGTTTATGATTCAGATAGCAAGCCTAACACTTCACACAAAAGCCCTCCTAGAAGCCGCACTTAGAATAGCGAATATGCATTCCAATATTAGTATGATTTGTTGTTGCAGGGCTAACAGTATAGAAAAATGCTAGAGGCCCTTTCTTTGTGATAATGCGACAGGTAAAAGATGTGAGAATTCAGTGGGTTATTTAAAAACAAGGAAAAATGACACCAGGGGCACAATTTATGGAAAGCAATCATAGCCTATTAGGTCAGAAAATTCCAATCCTAGATTTATGTTTGATTATATTTTCAAATTGCATGCAATAGATGTTTTTTAAAGTGCAGGGTCAATACTGGTTGGCTGCAATGTCAACTGATTTGCTTCTCTTCTGTTAGAGGCAAATACTTCAGGATGAAATGTCAGAAAGGTTATTTTGGTTGCAAAAATTGTAAATGCTTATTCCTTCCCAAAGGTCAGATATTTTAATGAATCTTGAAAGACAATGAAACAGCATGCTAAGCCATAAATATTTTGATTTTCAAACCCATGTTTAAGCAGTCAAGTCACCTTAGAGGAGTTCCTCTTTTTAACTGTAATGCCCTCTTGAAATGCTTTTGTACAAATATGTTTACTTGAGGAAAGCCACCCTAGCAAACAGTTAAATACCATATGCTACAAGTCATGGAAAAAAAGAGTTTAACTATAGTTCACATAAAACTGAGACCTCAAAGGAAGGTTATTTTGAAAATGTACACAAATAAATTTTTAAAACATGTGGGGGCATTTTGGAGTTCAAGCCTATAACCATAAGCCAAGATGCAGCAGAGCTGGCATTTGGATGCTGAGTGGTTGCCGGACTAACATAAGAGAATCAGCGTCTAGGAAATATGGAACATGGATTGGATGCTTCAGTACTTGAAACAAAATGAGAAATTGAAGTGATAGAGATAAAAATCAAAAAACAAAACATCAACAATGACACTCACAAAAAAAGTAAACACAAGAGAAATAACAACCTATACCACAGAAGTACAGATACCATAAGAAAATATTATGAACAGTTATATGCCAACAAAATGGACAACCTATATGTTTTTAGAAACATATAACCTGCCAAAACTGAATCAAGAAGAAATGATAATATGAATAGACCAATCGCTGGAAGTGAAATAGAGTCTGTAATTTAAAAAACTCCCTGCAGACAAAAGTTCAGGACCCGATAGCTTCACTGGGGAATCCTACCAAATGTACAAAGTAGAACTCACACTGATCCTTCTCAAACTCTACTGGCCAAATATATCAACTTCCTCTTTTACAATCCCTCCCTACCAAAGCATCTTGCATGTAGTAGGTGCTCAGCAAAGTGTTCTCTATTTTCTCATTTAAAGTGAGCCTATTACATTACTCAGGATAGTCTTCCCACCCCACACAGTTAGGTGGCTTAGAAGAGCGCTTCTCAAACACAGACATGACCAATACAATATTTACAACTAAACCGTCTTACACTCAAAATGCTCTTCATCTCAGAAGGCCCATACTTCTATTCTCTCAAATTTTTAACCGATTTTTAAAAAGGGCTGTTACGTTGCAGCACTCTGCCAAGGAATAATTTGAGACGATGGTTAAAAGTAAGATAGAACAGCCCAAAAAGTAACCATTTAAAGAAAAAAGAAAGAAATCGGAAGTCAAACGCCCGTATGCTATTTTTCTGACCTATATTCGTCGAAGGCAATATTAAGAAATAGAACTTAATTATACTCAAAACCATTACTTCATGAAATGCTTATTTGTACTATCAACCAAAGTCATTTTTCTCAAAGGTCCTAATGGAGGATTCAACTGGCAGAATTATAACCAGAGGAGAAGAAAGAAAAGGGTTCTAGCATCAATGTTATTTAGAGTCAACCAATACCACAAATCCCAGTTACAACATTTGCCTATTAATCTTTTCATTTTATAGATGAGATTACATTTTTTTAAAGTTTTTTTTTTAATATTCCAGTAATTAAACCCCTTTTGATGATGCTCATTCAACTACTTCTGAAGCAGAGGAACAGAAGAATCAATTTGCAATCTGAACTCTTAAATGCACAATGACCTCACTCCTTTTGCACATATCTGGTCCCATGCTTTGGAACATTTAAAAAAAAAAAAAAAAACCTCCAAAAATGTACAGATTGTAATTAATATACACATCAATTATATCCACCTTTCATCTTCTCGTCTGTATTGAAAAGCAGAATATGCATCAAAATTTTAATAATAAACATTCAAACAAGATGGTTTGATTTGTGATGTTTCTTCACAATTGAACAGATTACAACCAGAAGCCAAAATTCTATGGGGAGGACACAGTCCCTCACCAAGTGCTTAGTAATTCAGAGTTAAGGATATAAGTAGATGAGACCGAGACCACTGATAGGATGTGGAAACAGTTCCTCAGATGTATCCATTTCTGTTTCAAGAAGATGAAGAAATTCTTTCTCTGAAGAGTTTGGGAGGATTACAGAATATTCTAGATTATAAAAAACTCATGTTATCTAATACGGCAAAAGAAAAACATATGAACAAGACCTTTTAATTTTCTATTTAGATAATCTTTCTTTACTTTTTTAGTTATTCTACCCAATGTGGAAATATATACATTAGATGGTTAAATTTATTAAATGAAATTTTTAAATACCTGTCTTCTATGAGAAAAATGTAAAATTACTAAAACTATTTTATTGTTTTTTCAAAAAAATTATAACAAAATTGCTGAAACCGAACAATCTAATGTCTGAAACTTGGTAGTATAAATACAACAAAGGCAAACATTGTGACAAAACGAGTTGAAAGGAAGGCTAACATCTAGGACATACCTAACCAGAAGAAAAGCATATATCTGAAGTCACAAGAATGAGATATCACAAGAGAAATATGCCTGTAAAATATAAAGTAAGTTCCCAAGGCTACACCATAGCTATCTTCTATTATATTTTCCAGTAATATTCACTTCACTCATCCTTAAAGAGAACCTTTAGTGTACTGATATGAACCTCAAATACTGTTCGTATATGAAATTCAAAGGTACACAACATTTCCACCCTTCTTAATATTTCCACCCATCTAGAGATCAGGGAACTCTACAGATTTTCTCTATAGGTTTTCTATAGGTTTTCTCTGATCAGAAAGAACTATAGGTTTTCTCTGATCAGATCCCAAAACCATACAATACTCAACCAGTCTTTATCAACTATTTTTGTTGGCCTACATATAAAGAATTCTTAATAAGTTACTAAACCTAAGTTAAAGGAATTTGTCAAATTTGGGAAAATACCATATCACCCAGCGTTCCTTGATCCCTTACTTAAAATAAGATTTCGAAACCAGCCTGAATAAAAGTAAACCAATTATATAGATTTTTTTTACACCATGCAGTCAAATAACAGCCTTAAAAATCTTAATGAAATTTCCAGGGATTGTCACTGCCCAATCCCTGTGAGGATATGAATGCATAAATTTGATTTTAGTGAATGTGAGTAATGGAATCTAATCTTTGACCACATACAGTAATTCTTCGTACAGCACTCCTGCAAGACCCAGCACCAGTACCCATCATTAAGGGGAGCAAACTACCGTAGACCCTTGAACACAGGGGTTAGGGGTACAGACGCTCCGCACAGCTGGAAGTCTGTGTATAACTTAGAGCCAGCCCTCTGCAGATTCAACCAACCGCTGATCATGTGATACTGCAGTATTTACTGTTTTAAAAATCTGCATATAAGTGGACACAAGCACTTCAAACCTGTGTTGTTCAAGGGTCAACTGTACTCCCATTATTGGACTCTCTAGTTGTTATAAAGTTTTCTCCCTTAACATAGAGTTAAAATATGCATGCGACTTTCATTCTATTGGTTCCATTTTTGCATTCTAGAGCAATATACAAATGTGTCCTTTTTTTTTTTAATGGCAACCTTGTAAATAATTGAAGACAGGTGTTTTAGTTCCCTTAGTCTTCTCTTTTCTAGGCTACACAGTCCCACTTCCTCTGTTTTCTATATGATTTCCAGACTTCTGTCTCTCCAGTTTGTCAATGCCTTTCGTAAAATTATGGTGTCTTGGACAGAAAACAGTATTCCAACTGTGATCTGGCCAGTGTTAAGTACATCAAAGATATGACTTCCCATGATGTAGGCACTTCTATTTATACTGCCTAAGGAAGGCTTAAGGGTTTTTTTCTTTTCCTTCTTTTTTTCTTTTAAACAACTGCATCATACAGTTGGCTTATATTAAATTTGTAGTCAAGTAAAAGCTCCAGATGTTTTTCACAAGCTGGAAATTTTCATGTTCAGTTCTCACTTGCAGCCAGCAACCACTTACTCCAGTAACAAGCAGAGAATTCATAGGTATAGCTGTCTGACAGAGGGATCAATAGCTGGATAATCCACTGTATTTTGTTATAAAACCTCTTCCAGTTGCCATTCTCATTGCTTAATTTTTTTCAACTGAATTAAGTATCTTCCCTTTGGGAATGTCTTGAGTATTCAAATACATATTTACGTATATTATATTATTACTTATGTCGTATTTAATATGTGCTGGTCACTGTTCTAAGTGCTTTAAAAATTTTAACTCATTTCATCTGGATAACAACTCTCTCAAGTTGGTACCATTATTATACACATTTAACAAAGGAAGAAACTGAAGGGCAGACAATTGAAGTAACTTGCCCCAAATCACAAAGCCAGTAAGTAGCAGAGCTGGGATTCAAAACCAGGTAGTCTAGAACCAGACTGGGGCTCATAATCATTATATTATGCTGCCTCTTGACCCTACATACATGCTTAGAAAAGCAGGCACTGTGTCAGACACTTGGGAAGCAAACAAAATAATATATCATCATATTTCTATGTGTGTCTTTATCTCCATTAAATAGATAATAGATAGATAAATAGACAGACAGATAGAACTACAATAAGCAACATAGAAATAGGTCATAGACATTCTGAGCATAACTTTACAATGAATCCAAAATATAAAGGTCTCTTTTAGGGCAGTTGAAAGGTTTACATAAATTAATATCTATAAAGCATTTAGAGTAATATCTGGCCCAACCTGATTGCTAGCAATTATATTATATTTATATTGTTTTATTTATAAATGTCAATTTTATAAATGTATTTTAATACAAATATACATATATAAACTCATATTTATAAATTACAAACTTCCTTAGGGCAAGGAAAAAACAAATTTTTAATTAAATCATAATGAGACTTTATTTTAAAAAGTGAAATATTCTCTTAAATAAGGAAGAGAAGTATGGTGAAAATTAAAGCAGGCAGGCTATCAGAAACACTGATTAAAAAAAAAAAAATCAATTTCTTTAGCACCCATCCTCTGGTGGAAAGAACTCCACTAGCATTATGTATGTCACCAACTTGTTTGAGGTTTAAAGATAAAACTACTCTAAAAACATGCATTACCACCAGACATTATGGGTCACCTAAACCAATCTAGGAGCTTACCTCTTTAAGTATTCTAAATTGATATTTTTTGGCAACTCATGTACGTTCCTGCTAATCCAAGGTTATCTAAAACATGTGGTTTTTTAAAAATTTATTTTCTTTCTTTCTTTCTTTTGGCTGCATCGAGTCTTAGTTGCAGCATGCGGGATCTTCGTTGAGGCATGCAGGATCTTTTGTTGTGGCGTGGGTTCTTTGTTGTGGTGTGCCAGCTTCTCTCTAGTTGTGGCCTGCGGGCTCTAGGGTGCGTGGGCTCTGTAGTTTGCAGCACATAGGCTCTCTCGTTGAGGCACGCGAGCTCAGTAGCTGTGGCACTTAGGCCTAGTTGCCCCGTGGCACGCATGCAGGATCCTAGTTCCTGGACCAGAGATCAAACCCGCATCCCCTGCATTGGAAGGCAGACCCTTTACCACTGGGCCACCAGGGAAGTCCCTAAAACATGTTCTTTTGCTAGTGCTTTCGAATGATGGACACAGGATCCCCTATAGACTGTCATTTTTGGTTAGGACTAAGGGCTACATATCAGTAAAACTTGAAGTATCTCATCACTAGAATTTCCTGAGCAAACTAGTCCTCATTTGGCTTTGAAGTGTGGTTGCTGTACTGTGTAAGGAGTCGGAGCAGAACATGCAGGCCACGATGGACAGGATTCAGGATGGAATTCTACCGTCATCACACCATTATCCACTGTCTTGATACGGCTATTCTGCTGTTGGTATTCTGGGTTTTTTTTTAGTTATAATCATTGTTAATATTTATCAAAGTTTGTTGCTGGCTGTTTGGTAGATGAAAGCCTGCTTATTTTTTCTATGATTTTCCAATTAATAGATAGTCTATGCATAGCAGTTTCAATGTAAATCATCCATAAAGCAGCTGTAAACATTATTCCACATCACCCCACAAGCAATTTTTATTTTGGCATAGGTAGGAGAACGTCATTGTTGATTCATCCGCGAGTTTATGTTAGTAATTGACAACAGTAGGACTTTTTAATAAAACAAACTCCTAAGCATATGTTCAAATTCTTAGCTTAGAAAGTCAGCAATTTACATATGCTCCTCCACATCTATTTGTACTTATCGAATTATTTTCCTAGGGAGATAGAAACTTGTGATCAGGCAAATCAATTAAAAGGGGAAAAGAGGGAGAAAAAGAGACAGAAAAAGCGAGAGGTCTACTTATATAAATTATCCCCCCAAATACAAAAGGGACAAGATGCTTTGCTCCACTCCTGTCCACTGATCACTACCTACCTGTTCCTTTCTCGTCTCCGCCCTTGCCCTTCCTAATAACTAAGAATGGACCACCTTGTTTTACAGTCCTTCTGTAATACAGCAAGAACTAATATGGTTACTGTAACACTCTTAAGAATTTCAAGCGTACAGAGTGAAGTCAGTCAGAAAGAGAAAAACAAACATCGCATATTAACGCATGTATGTGGAACCTAGAAAAGTGGTACAGATGAACCAGTTTGCAGGGCAGAAATAGAGACACAGCTGTAGAGAACAAACGTATGGACACCAAGGGGGGAAAGCGGCGGGGGTGGTGGTGGGATGAACTGGGAGATTGGGATGGACATGTATACACTAATATGTATAAAATAGATAACTAATAAGAACCTGCTGTATAAAAAAATAAAATAAAATTCAAAACTTAAAAAAAAAAGAACTTCAAGAAAAAAAAATTATCCTTTCAAAGTTTTACTTTGGTAATACCTATTGTCTCTGAATTCTGTGTTTACAATTACGCTAAAAAATGCAAGAATCCAACATTTTCTACTGCTAGTTTGTTTCATCTCTCACCAGCTTCCCCCTCACTGAAAGACACTGCCACTTCACCCTTAAAACGAACACAATGTCTCCACTCACATCTTAGTTATTTCTTACGAGGTTATCATGTTAGGTACTGTCTGCTCTTTCTACATGGTTAGCACCCAAAGGAACCAAAAACCCACCTTCTTCCCCCACCTTTACCAGCACTAGCCTTACCTCAGCCTGTGTTCGGGCAGAAGTGCTTATTATCTCAGCCAGTGGGCCCAGCATATCTCCAGGAGGTTACGAAAAGCTGGAGGGCTGTCTTTGGCCCACTTGCTACAAATGGAATCAGATTTGTAACAGAAGACACATGCCTGCAGGTGTCACAGGGAATATGAAAGCAAGGGAGAGGCAAAACACAGATCAGCCACTCACCGGCACTAAAACCTTACGCATGAGAGTCCACTTAACCTTTATAATTATTTCTAAACCAGAATTAATGATTCCGAAAGTCTGTTTTGGAAGGAACACCTTTGTTTGTCCAGGTGCATGAGGTTGTTTCCCTCTGCCACAGAAAAACAAGTTCAAGGCATTATGAAAAGTGTGCACTTAAAAAGAACACTTTCATCTCAGCTGTCTGTGTGCTAGGAAACATTTCAGGATTAAAGTCTCAAGAAAGAAGTCAATCAAGGAAGATATGGGCATATGAGCGTGTACACTGTGTCTATGGGAGGGAGGGAAGGAGGGGTATTTGGGGTGGGGGGGAATGGAGTTCCTGACAGAGGTGTAACATCTAATCATTATTATTTTCTGTAACTTTCATATCTATGATAATACAAAAATTTATAGGGCTCTATCTTTTTTTCTGGCTGCACCACGCAGCATGCAGAATCTGAGTTCCCCAATCAGGGATCGAACCCTTGCCCCCTGCAGTGGAAGCTCCGAGCCCTAACCGGAAGGGCAGGGGAGTCTCAGGGCTCTATTTTAAATATGTGTATATTTCATATGTATGTATACTTTACTAAAAATTTGATAAATATGTATAAATACATTTTGGTAAATAAAAAGGCCACTTTTTTGTTTTTAGAAACCTGAATATAGAGAGTGGCATTATAATTTGGTACTGTATGAAACCAAACATAACTAAAATCAACCCAGGCTTCACTGGCTATATATTCCAGTGATTTCTAGCATTCCAAGACTAATTATCATGCAACAAAAATTTTAAACTATTACTGTTAATTATATAACAAATTAGATAAAGGTATCGGTATTGCAAAATTACAATCTCTAAAAAATGTGTGTTATATTCTGACAGTCATAACCGTAAAAGACAGGAAATTTTTAAAAGGTAAACACTAGACTATTAAATCAGATTTCAAAAGTCTATAGTAATTTAAACTTAATCATCTTTACAGTTTAAGAATTGTCTCCAAGGCAGGAGATAAATATGCTAGTAACTCAGACTGGCATTTAAAATTCATATACTCCTAGACATATAAAAATATTCATATATGTCTTCCCTTTGGGACAACTTAGCAAAATGGGCCTGTTTTTCTTAGAGGGAGGAGGAGATAATAGCATTGGTAAATGGGATATTCTCTAAGTATTCACAAAAGTCTAGCTGGAGCTACTGTCATGTCCTTCTATACACATATATGTTTTACAACATGACCTTGGTGAAAATAGTCTTTATTAAATTATGTGGGGTTTTTCCTGACAGAAAATATTTTCTAAAACAGGACATAGTACATATTATAATGGGTACCCTCATCGATAATATGCAGTAGGACAAAAGGTTTATCTTTATTAAATGTATTAGTTCAGTATTTAACCTAAAATGTACATTAGAATTCTTTCTTCTAATACTATGTCTAATTACCAAAAAAGGCACTCAGGGGCTGGACTGTCATTTTAATACACTGGCCAAAAAATTATTGCTGCCCTAAAATCTAAAAATAAATACAGCAATAGCTCTATCTAAAAATACAAGTGAAGTCGAGACTTTTCAATGATTGTTACTTGGGAAACATATGCTATTATATTAGTAAAACTTTATAATTTAGGTGGGAAAGGAAAACCCAGCTATGACACAATCTGAGCCAAATTATCCTAGACTGGCTATTCTCAGAGCTTGGATTTTCCAAATATTTGCCCACTCTTGATTTTATGTTGCTCATTACCAATCTATGTTTTTAGGACTTCAAAGGCCAACTATTCCAAGGAGCAAGAAGCTAGACAGACATGAAACTTGGATGCCACGCTTAGGAACACAGAGTGCTCTGGCCCAGCCACAAAACCAAGCCTCATTTCACCTCTCCCACTTCCTGTTAATAGCAAAGGTTAGAAACAGATTCTGTTCCCAAGCACAAAAGTCAGCATGTCTTTTTTTTTTTTTATTACCAATAAAACTGAGCAGCGCACACAGGTACAAGTGTTTTATGCTATTTGCTTATTCTCTACCAGAGTTATAAACCCTTAAGACAGATGGCAGTATAATTGTTAAATTCTACAGAGTAACCGGCCGCAATTAAAGCAACAAACCTCACAGCCAATAGGATATTCTCAGTCTTCAGTTGTTATACCTGGTGTGAACACAGATTTACATCTGATAGTGACATGTATAAAAACATTAACTAATTTGATCACCAACATTAGAGCTACTGTTAGTAGAAAATGTTTCCTGAACAACGAAACATGAAAATTATATTTACACAAAGGCAAAATAAATGGTGGAAAGGTCAACTTTTGAAAAAAAAAATACGAATATATGTGTCTAAAAATCAACACCATAATATTTTAAGGTGGGTAATTTAACACTTTGACAATTTCTCAACCAGTGGAGCACATAAGTTCATCTAATATAACTATTCTACTGAACATATCATTACTATTATGGTTTTACCATTTCAACATCCTCTATTTTATCCTGACCAAACCCAGTTTCCACTTATGCTTAAACACCTCCCATGATCAGAAGAGCATTTATTTTTGTCCCTAGCTTGCGACAATATTAAACAAGTCTATCACTCATATACCTGCCCTTCCCCTATTCCTATTAAAGGAGAGTCCAAATGCCTGTCAGATTTAGGACATATGAATGAAGGGTGAGACAGTCATGCTTCTATTGCCTGATAACATATCTGGAATCTGATAGCAAAGTGGAATGACTAAACCTTAACCCAGAAGTATCCAGAAGCTTATATTTCTAAAGATAAACCTGAAGCGCATCCAGCATGGGGACTTGCTTTAGCACAGGGCAGCCAATCTTCAGGGACTCTGCTCCACATAACAGTGAAAAGCAGAGCTTGTGCTCTGACCTCAGCAGTGCTTATGAAAACTCCTGTAACTGAGCCTTCACCTGGCATCCCCCAGGGCCCTGGGATACAAGAAAAATTGCCTGGGATGCCCCCAAATTCGAGTCAGACCTTTACGCTTGACTAAGATTCCAGTTACTTATAATTATCAGTTGAGTTTTCAATCTTCTTGGACATTAGTTTATTCCAGGGTGGCCTCTATCCCACATCATGTCAACCTCAGCATGAAGCTCAGACCATGCTTGCGTGTTAAAAATAATGTAAGACTTGCAAGCAAGCATGCATGAATTTATGAGACTTGATTGAGCTTAGAGAATGGAGCTCTGAGGGATTTACACATTGCAGTTTACTGCCAACTCCTGATCCTGTCCTTTCTCCTTCTCTTACTCTT
This sequence comes from Balaenoptera borealis, assembly GCF_965194805.1. Lineage (NCBI taxonomy): Eukaryota > Metazoa > Chordata > Mammalia > Artiodactyla > Balaenopteridae > Balaenoptera > Balaenoptera borealis. Next base: position 17,616,957 of record NC_138870.1, on the reverse strand, counting down.
TTGCAAGTTGCCAAGAAGACTCCAAAATATTCTCTCTCTATCACACAGTTTTTTCTCTCTTCTCTGAAGCCCTAGCTCCCTCTGACATCCAAGCCCTTTGGCGACGGGTGGAATGAGAATAGAGTGATATTTTCTCCATACTTGCAACAGTATCTAAATATTTTTCCATACTTTTTTGTAAGAGAAATTTTGGTGACAGTCGTCAAGTTGGTAAAATATTCTTCACCTGATTTTAGAAAGTTCCTAAAACTACCCTCATGCCACTATCTTTCTTCATTAATATTAACCAGATGGCTGAAATTTAATTTCAAAGAAATTATTTATTAAATATGGTATTTAGGATATAATAGTGTTCAAAATAAATAAACCTTTCATATTTCATCATAAAAATGAAAAACACGTGACTTTAATTTTTGTCAACTCTGACAATTTGAAAGTGCATCCGCTTCACTTGCTATAAGAAAGAGACATGAGGGATTTCCCTGCTGGTCCAGTGGTTAAGACTCCACGCTCCCAATGCAGCGGGCCCGGGTTCAATCCCTGGTCAGGGTACTAGATCTCACATGCCGCAACTAAGATCCCACATGCCACAACTAAAGATCCCGCATGCCGCAACTAAAAGATCCCGTGTGACACAACTAAGACCCGGCGCAGCCAAATTAATTAATTAATTAATTAATTTAAAAAAAAAAAAGAAAGAAAGAGACATGAAAAAAGTTACCTTCAGGGTATAGCTCTTCCCTCTCAATAGCAACCCCAAAGGAGATGTCACAGAGTACTTTAAAAACCACTGATCTCGGATTTTTGAAAGAAAATTTCTTCCAATTTTAATTATATACTGTAAACCATTACTTTAAAATACAGAATACTTAGTTTCTTTAATCCATAATCCCATATACAGAAATGTACCTGGAAGAAATAATCAGAAAAGCAAACCAGGGTTTATAAAAATATTTACTTCAGTATTATTTACCCTGACAAAATCTAGAGATAATCGACCAGTCCAACAAGAGAGAAATCCTTAAATAAAATGACACATTCACACAGTGACTATTAAGAAGTGAACAAGTGATAAAAATGATGCAAATTGATACAAGTATAAAAGTGATAAAGTTTTCATACTTTTAACGTTGTAGAAGATGGTCAGAAAATACCATTAATTTAAACATATAGAAAACCAATCAATAAAAACATTACAGGGACTTCCTGGTGGTCCAGTGGTTAAGAATCCGCCTTCCACTGCAGGGGATGCTGATTCAATCCCTGGTCCGGGAACTAAGATCCCACATGCCTGTGGGGCAACTAAGCCAGCGCACCACAACTACTGAGCTCACGCACCTCAATGAGAGAGCCCGCATGCCACAAACTACAGAGCCCACGCGCCCTGGAGACCACGCGCCGCAACTAGAAAGAAGCCTGCGTACTACAACGAAGAGCCTGTGCGCCACAACGAAAGATCCCACATGCCTGAACGAAGAACCCAAGTGCCCCAACTAAGACTCGACGCAGCCAAAAAAAACATACAATCCTAATTATATAAACTACGAAAACACTGAAAAAAGGAATCGGCAGAACTGATAAATATTAGTGATGGTCATTTTCATTTTGTGGTTGTCTATTTCAGAAAGGATTTAAGCTAATGAACCTTTTTCAAATGTAACTGCATTAAATAAAACGTAGACAAAATGTATCAGGAAAGTGGATGACCAGAAAACAAGCAGAGGAACGCCAAGGTGCTGCCAGGGGTGAAGTTAGTTCACAAAAGTGTACCGCTCAAGTTTGGTGCCCAGGACCCAGGGAGACCACAGCTGAGCACTAACAGCCAATGCAATCAGTTACACGATGTCCACTCCTCAAAGCATCAAGAACACTTAACCTTTAGTGGGTGCCTATTATGTGACAAGCTTTGTGCTCAGCAATTTACATGCATTATCTCAGTTAATTCTCCCAGTACCTCTCTAATTGGCATTATTATCAACCCCACTGTGCAGAAGGAGATATTTTGAAGGGTTAAAAAAAATACGCTATTAACCTTATCAGCAATCCTGTAAGGCTTGATCTTTAGGATCAAATAGTAATGAACATTTTAGAATCAATTTTCAGTTTCAGATGCACCTGAAACACACACCGATAAAGAATTAAGTTGTTTTAAACAGCATGTACAAGAATACCCCTAAATTTGGAGGAAAACCTGTAACTTTAGAAAATGTTATTTAGTCTACTATTCCTGGTACATAATGGCTGCTTAATAAATGCTTTTGGAATGTTTAATTCTGGCCTTATTTTAAATCATAACCATTTAATCATACACACACCCACACGCTCAACACACACAAAAGGGGGTTGTATGCATTTATTCTTAAATTTCTGAATTTGTCTTAAATTCATTTATTATTTCATTTATTGATTGAACCACTATTGATTCTTCCCTGAACACTTAAAATGTATTAAGTAGCTCTTGGGAATAAGGACAATAAAGACAGCTCACAAGAAAGCAATTCAATCTAGTTATCAATTATTCTGCAAAGGAAAACAAACTTAATGAGAGGGTTGTTGTTGTTTTTTTAATATAATTTAGACCACTTACTATCAGATCCTGAAATTCAAAGGGGCTGATGTTCACAAGACTTTCAATCTCTCATTTTTTAAGTCCCTCATTCCTTCTGTGTCCACCCATGATTTCACATACATTCACACGTCACCTTGGGAAATGTTTCTGCAACTAAAATTCAGACTGTGCTATGGGTATGGTTGAGCCATGGATGTATACCTTAGATAAGCAACTGTGATTTTACATTTATAAACGAAATAGTGATGGGGCCCATTGCATATTGGTTTGAAATCTACCCAAACGACTCCTTCTGGATCAGAGTTTCCAAAGGCAGGTAGTTATTACTTCCTTGAGGAGTAATACATGAGGAGGTTAAAACCCACAGATATTGAATATCATATCCACAAGCTAGTATGTGTCCGAGTTTGAACTAAACCTCACTTTGTCTAACGCTGAAGCCCATGTTGCCTCTCTGTGTCCCCAACTCTCTTCCCATCTCACGAGCTTCATTCACACTGAGTTTACAGAATCTCAGAGTCATCTGTCACCATGTCACCAAGGAATGAGGAATTCAGTGAGGAAGCTGAAGGCTTATTCAGAGTGAACTCAATACTTTATCATAAAAGAATCACCTGGTTTGGGGGTAAAATAAGCATAATCACCCCTATGGGAAACCTGATGGATTGTAGCTTGGCCGTAACTACTATTCAAACACGTGTTTTACTTGTCAAACTAAGGATCAATGCCAAACAAGAGCCAAAAAAGGAGCGTGGGAAAGCCTGTGGGTTGGGTTAAGGGTTAGGGAAACAGCTGCTATGGGCATGATACAAAAAAAAAAGGGGAAAAATAGCAAGAGAGAAATTAGCAATAAATAGAACATAACTATCTCTACATTCTGTGGTTTAAAGAGAAGGTCTTTCAAGAAAAGATATTTTGGAGGGTTAAAAAAATATGCTATTAACCTTATCGGCAATCCTGTAATGTTTGATCTTCAGGATTAAAGAGTAATGAGTATTTTATAATCAGAATTTTATTATGTTTGACATACTTTTATATATGGTTTATATTTGCTTATGAGACTCATTTTTTTTTAAGCCAACCTTTTGCTCTTAAAAAGAACACCTGCTGCCCTCAATTCAAACCATGAGAAAAGATAGCTACTGGAAAAAAAGAACATTAGCTTAATTGTGTCTCTACTACCTACAAATATCTATACTTGATCCAAAAGAAAAATGATTAATAAGTGAATCTCTATCTTTTAAAAATGTATAGTCTCTGAAATCTGCATGGTTCATTCATTCAGCAAATATTACCTATATTTTGCCAGGCACTGTGTTTCTCCATATTCAGTGAATAAAAGAGAAGGTCCACCTAGAGTCCAAACAAATAAGGCTTACGAAAGCAAGTACCTGATACACTTCTAAGCTCACAGAAGAACCGGGCTGAGCAACCAGGGAAAACAATCTAGAAAAGATGTCCAGGGAATTATTTTATTTGATAATTTTTTTATAAGCAGGGACAATGTATATACTTAAATTTGATTGAGAGAGATCTTAAATTCTGCTACCACTAAAGGGTGTCAAGTAGAAACATACGGAAGAAATTGATACACTCTCACAATTTATAATTCAACGCAGACAAAATGCCAGTATGAGGCTGAGGTGGATTTTAAAAACCTACACTAGAAAGGCAAACTTGAGACTTTTATGCCATGACTTACAGAAACTGTATCACTGAGGCTAACAGGACCTCTTTGACTCATCTTTGCTTATTTATTTTATTTATTTATTTTTTTATTTTGGCGTGGTGCGCGGCAGGCAGGATCTTAGTTCTTGGACCAGGGATCAAACCCGTGCCCCCTGCAGTGGAAGCAGAGGGTCTTAATCACTGGACCACCAGGGAAGTCCCAATTCATGTTTATTTTGATTACATCAGATCAGAAGATGTACAAGATATTTCCAGTTATGTGATTTTAAATCTATACTTATCCCCCCAAACATACCTCTACCCTCTTTCTAGATATTTGTGTTTTCAAGAGTACTTCTTTTCTACAAATCCCCAAGAAACTGTGTCCAGTTCCATGGCCTTCTGTAGAAGGATGATTCCAAAATCTGTACTCTAGCTTCAGTTTGGTGTCTCATCTACAGCCCATATCCCAGTTATTTTCTGAACCCTTACTCAGTATGATAGGCATATAGTTCCATGTATATAGTTGACCACTGAACAATGTAGGGAGCTAGGGGTATTGTCCCCATGCAGTCGAAAATGGGCTATCCCTACCTCGAAAAACAAAGGAATTGATAAATGACTCACCACCCAAAGGCAGGAAGCTCAGTTTGGATAGCATTATTTCTTTTGATTCTACATAGTGTGATCTCTAATAAAACACAAACTTTTCCCCACACTTAATTAACTTAGAGATCTGTAAACCAAAAACACAGGTACTGTATTTTTTTTTTTTTAAATCCAAGTATAAGTGGACCTGCACAGTTCAAACCCGTGTTGTTCAAGGGTCAACTGTATTTACCTTCAGTACTTTCAGTAGTTTAGCAGGTGCTCAAGCAGTGCTCATTATTCTGACTTAGGGATTTCTGCTATCAGCCCAGGTTTCCCCACCCATCACTTTGAAACTGGTAGCTCCATCAGGTCAGAAGGCTACTTGCACAAGATACAGTTACCGTAACGACCGTGCTGGAGTTGGACTGTAGTTTGTTCTACAAGAGGAACAAATCAGCTGTCATTGACTCCTCCTGCGTTCCTGTTAATAAAGCTTCTACAAATGAGGAAGCCTGGGGCAGGTGTGAAAACGAAACCAAATTCAAAACAGAAGCAATATATTGGGCTTACGATTTCTGACCTACTCCATACTCCTGGACTGCACTTCTGGGCCTTATTTTATGTCTTGTTTTCTTAACATCAGGAATGAGACCAATGCCTTGGACCATGAATTCTGAAATATATTCCCTTTGGGCAAGAGGTACAGGAAATGCATGTTCATCTGGAATAAAGTGGATTTTCAATGCTCTGGTTCCATTGTCATTTTTACACACGGCAGAGTATCTTACATACTACGCTGGGCAAGGCAGGAATTACTGTCCCCGCTAGACAGATCAGGAATCCAAGGTCAAGAGAAGTTAAGAAACTGCCCGAGGGTTCAGCTTGGTTTGCTTTGTGACTTTAAGACCCACATTCTCTACACAGCCATGGTGTCTTCCTCTCACTGTAACACTTTGCCACGCAACCCAGATGACCTAGTATTATTTTCTGATTATTTCCCTGATTATTATTTTATGGATAAGACATTAAAAAAGCTTGTAGTAAGTGTTTAATGTGAACCAAACTGAAATGAAATAAAGGACCCCTATATTTGTAAAAGATAAATATATGTATTTATAAAATAAAAAACACTTTCTCAAAGGCCTGCACCAACCCCATAAACAAGGTATAAATCCCTTGCTATTCTCTCCCACAGCAATCAGTATTCTACATACCTTTAATCACATTTACATACTTGTAATTACTTAAGATATTCCTACTAAACTATAAAATCCACCAGGGCAACATGGTGTTATTTTGTTCATCATTGTATTCCTAGCGTGAGATGCAACTGGTGATTCAATGCATTATTACTGAACTGAATTGTGTCATATCTGCTTGATGTCACATGGGTAGTATGAGTTAATATATTTATAGACTTTAAACAGGTATTCCCTCAAATTACAGCATTTGATCTTTACAGCTATGATGATGTTGTTTAATATTAACAGAAAGAAGGGAAATCAAGGCCAAAATGATAAATCCTAATCACCTGAGTTGGAGGAAAAGGATGGGTAATACTCCTTCTCACTCAACAATGACCTTGAGTTTAAGCTTCAGAAAAGGAATATGAGAGTTAAGGAAGACAGAATAGTCAAAAGAAACAAAAAACAAAAGGACTAAACAAGATTCTTTATACAAAACCCCATTTTCCACCTACATAGGAGGTCCAGCATTAAATGCTCTAATAGCAGTCCATTTCCTAGTGCCAACATTATTGTTCAGGTGGGTTTTTGTTTGTTCTTTCCCTCTCTTGGATATGTATCTAATGATAATCACCTACAGATATATCAAATACTTCTCATTTTGGAACGATGCTGGGCTAAACATCAATTAAATCAAATAAGTCGCCTGTGGAAAAAAGGAACATTAATAATTGTCTTAAATGTTTTCAAACTTAAAAGCGCTTGCAAGTAAATTAAGCGTGGGTGGTTTAGAAACAAGAGTGAAATAGAAAGTGAAAGCTTTTATAGCACGCCTATAATGTATTCTATTATTGTACTATTAACATGAAAATGCCACTAACACAACAAATACTTATTGCCCACTTAATGCATATTTGCACTCTGCTTGCTAAAGTGGAGCTAGGAAAAACAAGCATCAGGCTTCAAGAAACTGAAATCTACTTAGGAAACTACTAACTGGTACAGCACAATCTATAGTAATGTATTTAAGGGTAAGAATGTAACTAAGCGAACTATAAATAGGGCTGTAGCAGTTGTGAAGTTTTCATGAAGAATGTGAGCTACACAGAGTATATGGTATTTGGATAGGTCATGAAAGTAAATTGAAATTTTCATATGAAAGGAATAAAAGGCAAAAAGAGGAAGAGACAAGTATAAGCACTGAATTCTGTAGAGGAAGTTAAATGACGACCTGACAGAAATGAAGGTCCTTGGCGAATAACAGTGATACATAAATTAAAACACAGGGTAAAGAGATCATTAAAAGAACAGAATCTGGCTAGATTATGAAGGACTCAAAAATTAAGTAGAAGGGGCTACACTAGACGGGGAATAGCAGGAGAGAAACTGTAGTGCTTTTAGCAAGAAGGGGCTATTCAGAGCCTCTGTGTCGCACCAACCCATCCATGGGGCTCCATTCATGGTGACCCTGTGGTCAACGACCAGATGAAAACCACTCTTTCAAAGCTATGACTCAGACATCATAGCTTATGGCTGTAAACAGGGGGAGGATACCAGAGACTTGTTAAGACATTGTTTCAGGAACTCAGGGGCAAAGTGATAAAGGCTTAGACCCCCGCTTGTCAAAGAGGAAAGAAGACAAAGGTTAAGTCAAAGAATAACATGGGCATGACAAATGCCAATTTCTGACACATGCTACAACATGGATGAACCTTGAGGACATTATGCTAAATGAAATAAGCCAATCACAAAAAAGGCAAATACAAATACTGTATGGTTCCATTTATATGAGGTAACCTAGAGTAGTCAGATTCATAGACACAGCTAGTAGATGGTGGTTATCAGGGGTTGGTGGAGGAGAAAACGAGGAGTTATTGTTTAACGGGTACTGTTTCAGTTTTTCAAATGAAAACAGTTCTGGAGACTGGATAGTGGTGATGGTTGCCCAACAGTGTGAATACACTTAATGTCATTAAACTGCACGTTTAAAAATGGTCAAGATGGTAAATTTTATATTATGTGTATCATACCACAATTTAAAGTAATAATTAAAAGAAAAAGAAATTCCAAAATTTTGTGTCAGATTGAGATTAAGGGAAGAAGGAGCAAAGAATTCCAAATTACTCTTAGATCACTAACTTAGAAGAGGGAGGAAAATTGAAATAAAATAAGGGGATCCAGGCTGACAGAGGGGAAGAGAGTCATAATTGTCAAATATGTTTGATAGGACCATCTAAATGGAAATGCTACACAGGCAGCTGGAGACAATAGATAAGGCTCTGTGGATGGAACAGGAAATATGCTGGTTTTTATTTTCGTGTCACCATGTTGCTGGGGGAGGGGAGGAAGGGCTTGGAATCAATCATCAGGTTCAATTCGGAGCCCTAGAATTTAACAGAGATGTTTTTAAAATATACTGTTACGTTATATTTTTTCACATTTTGATACCTTTGAATTAGGGTGGTCTTACAATGAACAGTGTCTTTTTCTTTTTTTAACATCTTTATTGGAATATAATTGCTTTACAGTGGTGTGTTAGTTTCTGCTTTATAACAAAGTGAATCAGCTATACATATACATATATCCCCATATCTCCTCCCTCTTGCGTCTCCCTCCCACCCTCCTTATCCCACCCATCTACATGGTCACAAAGCACCGAGCTGATCTCCCTGTGCTATGTGGCTGCTTCCCACTAGCTATCTATTTTACATTTGGTAGTGTATATACGTCCATGCCACTCTCTCACTTCGTCCCAGCTTACCCTTCCCCCTCCCTGTGTCCTCCAGTCTATTCTTGAAATTGAGTTATTTATAATGAGGTGGATGGACCCAGAGTCTGTCATACAGAGTGAAGTAAGTCAGAAAGAGAAAAACAAATACCGTATGCTAACACATATATATGGAATCTAAAAAAAAAAAAAAAATGGTTCTGAAGAACCTAGGTGCAGGACAGTAATAAAGACTCAGACATAGAGAACAGTGTCTTTTGATGAGAAACCATGGATGCAGTAACAGAAGCTAACTCGATATAGCTTAGGGCAGGGTTATTCACAGAATGGGGGGCAGGAACATAGTGCAGCCTCAGGGAAGAAGGAGAATCAGAGTCAAGAAAGACCCGAGGAGATTCAGATCTCTCTCCCTTTCCCGTACTCTCTGTATCTGCTTCATTCTTTCCGCAAACTGATTTTTCTCTGCTCCTTAGCCCATAGGGGTTTTGGAAAGGGGCTTTTGCATTTTGGAAAAGACTGACTTAACTTACACTTGGTCCCAATACTAAATTACTGGATCAGAATTTCATTGCCCAGCTTGCGGCCAATCGAGTACAGTCAAGATAACAGGGTCATGCCAAACAAGTGTGGCTTCCAGAGGATGGCTACTGTAAGTGTAGCCTGATACCCCAGTAGGCATCAAGTACCACTGCATCTCAGGGAAGAGGAAAGATGGTAACAGGACAATTGAATTATATGGACATCTTTAGTCAGGGGAGAAGACTTGAGAGTCCTAAGAGGCAAATGACAATGGTCTTTCACTATTTAACTTTATCACATAAAATAGTAAATAAATATTAAGAAAAAGGGGTCAAAGTTACAACAAGGCAGTTTTTGACTCAAAATAACCATCCTATAGCAATGTTTTATTAAATGTTTTGTATTAGACATAATCAATTTACGTTATCACTCAACAAACCTGCAGAGCTGGGATTTAATTGTTCATTTAATAGATGGAAAACCAAAACTAAGAAATTCACTAATTTGCCCACAATTTGCACCAATGTTCCTTTGCATTCAAAGCCCTTCTCTTTCTTTTTTTTCTTCCCCAGCTTTACGAATGTATGATTGAGTAATACAAATTGTATATATTTAAGGTACACAACACGATGTCTTGATATATATATACATTGTGAAATGACTACCATAACCAAACTAATTAAATATCTATCACCTACCATTTTTTTTCCCTTCTCTTTCTATTACACCCATCTCTTTGTATTGATTTGAATGTGGTGTGCTTTCTTTCATTCAAGGTATTCAAGTAGTGGCTAAATAAACATTTGTCACAAAACTACTATAGGAATAATCATTGTTTTGGGTAAGAAATTTATCTGGCCTCTCTGATGATTTCCAACTATAATAATTCATAAGTTTACTATTTTGGATTCAGTGACCTCATTTTGAAAGCATTCATTATAAGCAAATATGAACACTTTTCCCATCTATTAAAGGTTTTGCAATCTTGATAATTTCCAAAAGAAAACATATTCCATCTATTGCATTAAAACTGTTGGTAAGCATTTTTTAAGGAAAAGAGATCTGGTTCATCTTTAAGTAAGAAAGCTAGTAATAGTAAATATATTCAAATCTGACAAACAACATTTTCTAGGAAGAGCTGTAGAAGTGACCACAGGTGGTGAAATAGAGAATTTTTTAAAATTATCAACTATTTTTCACAGAACTAGAACAAATAATCCTCACATATACATGGAACCATAAAAGACCCAAAACTGCCAAAGCAATCCTGAGGAAAAAGAATAAAACAGGAGGCATAACCCTCCCAGACTTCAGACAATAATACAAAGCTACAGTAATCAAAACAGTGTTGTACTGGCAGAAAAACAGACATATGGATCAATGGAACAGAATAGAGAGCCCAGAAATAAACCCCCACACCTATGGTCAATTAACCTTTGACAATAGGTAAGAAAATACAATGGAAACAGGACAGTCTTCAGCAAGTGGTGCTGGGAAAACTGGACAGCCACATGTAAATCAATGAAGTTAGAAGACATCCTCACACCATACACAAAAATAAACTCAAAGTGGCTTAAAGACTTAAATATAAGATATGACACCATAAAACTCCTAGAAGAGATCATAGGCAAAACATTCTCTGACATAAATGGTACCAATGTTTTCTTAGGTCAGTCTCTCAAGGCAATAGAAATAAAATTAAAAATAAACAAATGGGACCTAATCAAACTTACAAGCTTTTACACAGTAAAGGAAATCAAAAAAAAAAAAAAAGAAAGAAAAGAAAAGACAACCTACAGAATGGGAGAAAATATTTGCAAATGAAGTGACTGACGAGGGCTTAATTTCCCAAATATACAAACAGCTCATACAACTCAACAATAAAAAACAAACAACCCAATTGGAAAGATGGGCAGAAGACCTAAATAGACATTTCTGAAAAGACAACATAGAGATGGCCAATAGGCATATGAAAAGACGCTTAACATTACTAATTATTAGAGAAATGAAAATCAAAACTACAATGAAATACCACCTCACACTGGTCAGAATGGCCATCATCAAAAAGCCTACAAATAACATACTGGAGCGGGTGTAGAGAAAAGGGAGCCCTCCTACACTGTTGGTAGGAATGTACATTGGTACAGCCACTATGGAAAACAGTATGGAGGCTCCTCAAAAAACTAAAAATAGATTTACCACATGATCCAGCAATCCCACTCCTGGGCATATATCCGGACAAAGCAATAATTCGAAAAGATACATGCTCCCCAATGCTCACTGCAGCAGTATTCACAATAGCCAAGACATGGAAACAACCTAAATGTCTATGACAGATGAATGGATAAAGATGATATGGCACATATACACAATGGGATATTACTGAGTAATATTCCACTGTATATATAGAATATTGCAATTTGCAGCAACATGGATGGACCTAGAGATTATCAATATTAAGTGAAGTAAGTCAGAAAGAAAAAAACAAATACCACACGATATCACTTTTAAGTAGAATCTAAAATATGACACAAATGAACCTATCTACGAAATAGAAACAGATTCACAGACATAGACTTGTGATTGCCGGAGGCAGGGATGGACTGGGAGTTTGCGGTTAGCAGATGCAAACTATTACATATAGAATGGACAAGCAACAAGGTCCTACAGGGAACTATATTCAGTATCCTGCGATAAACCATAATGGAAAAGAATATTTTTTTTAATGTATATATATTTATATGTATAATTGAATCACTTTGCTATTCAGCAGAACTTAACACTGTAAATCAATTTTTAAAAAGTACAAATTATTCAAGGTAGAATGTTGCTTGTGGCTTCAAGCTGGGTAATTGACTTATAAACGTAACCACCATTTAGACTTCAAAGGATGAGAAAAAGGCTGGTGCTCTGGGTCCCCGCATCCTTCAGTGGTTGGATCTGGTTGGTTTGTTTTAATCTATCACTCATTGGATTTACATAGGATTTCATAGGAAACAAATGTTCCATTTCCAGAAGGAGAAAGGGAGGGAGGAAGCGGGGGGTGGGGGAGGGAGAGGGGACAAGGAAGAAGGGAGAGAGGGAAGGGAGAAAGGAAGAAGGAAAATATATGTCACATTTTTAGAACTTTCCAGAGTCCTCACTCTCAATGGATTCATCACTCCACTTTGAGAAATTATGCAGCAGAAATTAGATATGTACACATAATTAACATTATCACAGATTTTAAATTTTTTGTGACATTTAGAAAACTCTTTTCTAAATGTACAATGAGAAATGTATTTAATGAAATTAATACTGTGATAAGAAAAAGAATGCTAATAAATTATATAATCATTCAGGATTATGTATTTTCCTTTAAAACTTATTTGTATAGCTTACAGAATAAAAACATGGCATATTTCAGAAGAAAATTCTAAATAGGGGAAAAATAAGAACAGATGCTACTTTAAAATAGTTATTTATAAATCCATTTAATCTTTGAAATAAGAAAAATGACCCTCATGAAAAACAACCCTTTAACAAAAGCTATCTGCAAATTAAAATCAGCTTGAGCCAATTTTCCACAAAGAAAAATGTGGAAATAATTAATAATTATTATTAATAATGAGAGTTTTCTCACATCTATAAAGCCAAACAACAGTATAAATACCACAGTAATACAACATCATTAAGAATATCAATTTTTTAACTATAATATCAGTTTTCACTTAAGGTATATAGGTGCTATACCGGTATTTTATAAAGGGAGACAGATATACATGTTTAATTTTTTAAATGTCATCCCTACTGTTTTATAGATTTCTAAAGTATTAAGTTATACATGTGATTTTTCTAATCAAGTTTTACTTGTAAGAAAATACATTTTACTGTACTTCAGTACCAGAGGAGTCAGAAACATACTGAAATTCCACAAAAAATTAAAATATTTTTTATATTTACTATTTGCTTTTCTTCATGTATTGAACAGTTACTAAGAATATAGATATAATGCTAGACACATGGAAATCACGTGGAAGCAATTTTTAAACAACTGTAATTTTACAAAAACTAAAACTCTAAACTTAAGTATTCCAAAAGCAATTAAAAATTTAATTCCGAGCAACAGAGTCTTTGAGTTGTAAGGAACGGGGGAGTGCAGGAATATCTTCCTGCATGTATACAATCTAACAAATTAGGCCCAATAACACTGCCAACCCCTTTCTTTATCTGGAAACCTTGGCAACCAGGTACAGGACATAACAGACCTCATCGTGCTAGATTTAGAGCTACTACATTTATAGACTAAGAATACCTATTACCTTTACAGATTAAGAATACCAACTAATCCTATCTCCTGCCCCTATTGCCTTTCTGAAAATTCAGCCACTTAATTGGAGTATAATTACTTAGTTGCCAAAAAAAAGCTGTCAGTGAATACGTATTCTGAGCCCAGCCATGTACGAATAAAAAAAAAGGAAACAAGATTAAGTGTCTGCTAGACACTTGGCACTTTGGTAGATAATGTAAGCAAATTATCTTAAAACTAAATAATAACCTTATGAAGTAGGACCTGCTATCCCCACTCCACAGATGAAGAAAAAGTTTCAGAGTTGCTAATCCACTTCCCCTAAATCACACAGACAGCGATGAGCAACTGCCTTGACCCCAAACCTTGTATTATAACAGCGTAACTCCTGACACCAGTAAGGCAGAGAAGATGCTTAAGACAGGATGTCTGTGACGTGGTCAGGGAAATAAGACCACACAACAGAGCAAGGAAATGCTAAAGTGTGAGGGGCTAGGAAGGTGAGTTCCAGTAAGTGAGAACGAGCTGCATAGGTTCAGGAGGTTTTGGGAAAGAGGTGGGTCTGGAAATAGGGCATGAAGGATGAACAGGCTTTTAGGAAGTGCAGGCTAGAAATTAGGTCATCCTGAGGGCTGGCAGAGGATAAAGGTGGGAAGGAAGCTGGCGGGCTCCCAGGAAACGGCGTGGACACAGACCACAGTGCACACAAAGAGAACGAGCGACGCAGGAACAGCCCCAGAAGTAGACCCTCCCGTGAGAGAATCGACAAAAAAATGAGGTAACAAAGATGGAGAGAAAATTCCTGCAGAAACAAGGAAGGATTAATAAGAGGTCGTGGTTTAAGGAGCCCGGATCATACTTCTAATTTCTCCTCTCCCATTTCCTCTATCACTTCTCTCTCCTTCGCTCCAAATTCAAAGCTTTACACTGAAAACCTAATTGTATATTCATCCTCTGAATACAAGTTTATCAGAATAAGAAGAAGTGTTGGGGAAAGAGATGAAGGAAGCCAGCAGAACACTTTGTCTGTGAATCAGCAAGCAGTAGGAGACCATTAGCAATTCTTTGTCAGGCATTAACCTGACAGTAGACAAATACATATTCTTCAGAAAGGATGTATGTGCTAGTTCCCAACACCCACCCTCCCCTGCAAAAAAAAGTATAGGCTGCACGGATGTGGATGAGCCATGGTGTTTGGCAGGTAGCCAACAGCTCAAGGACTATGAACCATGCCTCTTAAGGAAAATAATTTAGATATACACAAATAAGGTGATCTGAGGTTGACAGGTCAAAGAGTTAAACCTTTAAGCATGGCGATTTCCATTAAAGAAATATTAGTCAAGCCAAATTAGTATTTCTCCATAAGGCAAACAGTACATTTCAATACATTTATCTTGTAACCAATAAATCAATAAAAACTATGTAATGAGTGTCTATCATGTATGTAGTACTTTATTAGGTTCAATTCAGGATAAAGAAAAAATTAAGAGATGTGGTTCCTACCTCAAGGAACCTACAGTATTATATTTTTAACTTGGAAATCACCCAAGTTGTCTCATTCCTGTTCTATACGTACAATTATATGGCTTCCTACATAAGTGTGATTTGATTAAGTCCCGGACCCAATTAGTGTTAAGCAGGATGAAGCTCCAAAATTATAATTAAGTCACTTTTGCCAAAAGTTAACTCAGTAAAAGAGGGGGAGAAAATACTTCCCCTCTGAAACAAAGTAATAAACCTAATGAACTTATTAAAAGAAACAAAAAATGTTATTAAATTATCACTGGAGTTTAAGAAAATAACACGTATTCCTAATAATATGGCAAACGATTTCTCTATTTTAGTTTCTCCCAAAATTCTACCACTAGAACGCTCAGCCACCTTACATTTTTCTGTCTCTTAAATTATTCTTTTGCAGGAATCCAG
The DNA here is from genome assembly GCF_965194805.1 of Balaenoptera borealis. Lineage (NCBI taxonomy): Eukaryota > Metazoa > Chordata > Mammalia > Artiodactyla > Balaenopteridae > Balaenoptera > Balaenoptera borealis. The sequence goes on along the minus strand of NC_138870.1, from coordinate 17,601,484 downwards.
CCAAATGATGTCATGTTAGATATGCAAACGTACCTGCCAAAAAGGGAGAAATTCCAGGAAAAGCCTTTGAAAGGAAATAATTCATTAGGGAGTTCAAGTAGAAAGCTAAATATTGAACTTTGACTAAATTATTAAATTTCAGAGTTAGAAAATGAAAATAAAAATTAGAGTGCCTACCATGTATCTGGTCTCTCTCTTGAAATAGATATATCTAAAAACAGTTTATATATTTATATAATTGAGATTAAATTTCTGATTATCCCAAAAAATGTAAATAAAAAATTATTAGAATTGATAGTCCTCACTTTTTTTGTTATTTAAAGCTCAGATTTGAAATAGCCCTGAAATAAAAATGACAAGTGATATTTTTCTGTCTTATAAAAAAAAGGCAAAATTTAGGTTGTCATACTTCTAATTTCCTTCTTTATCACAGAATTATCATTTTGAGCATTCTGATGTTGTGTCTTCATTTCCTTAAGGAAGCAACTCCAACAAACTCTTCGACTCATAACACAGTTGTAAATCCAGCTGTAATGGAGAAAAGGCCTCTGAATGGTAAGTACAACTGTGGTCACAGATCCTAAACTCTGTCCTACATGGGAAAGATGTATGGTCACCCTCAGGCCTCCATCTAGAGCTCACTGACTACAATTGTGAATAAATAAGGCCATCAAGTTAACAAGCGTGGTTAAGTGCTCTCCCTGCAAACTTACAATTCTTCCTTGCAGCAGAATCAAAGATATCTGCTAAACACTTAGGATAGCTAACTATCAGGGAGGGAATAAAAGTTTAAAGAGGCACCCATAACAATATGGAAGCATGGCAGGTTAAGCCATTCACCATCAAGAAAATATCTCTATAAACATTTTAATGGTCTCTGAGGATGTTATTGTACTGTTGCATTTTAAAATAATTCAAGTTGATAATGAAGACCTTGAGCTTGCAAGAAAAATTTTAATTAAAGTCAGTGCGTGCTATGTACACACCACACACTAAGAAAATGAAATAAATAAATGTGGTTCCCAATTTACAACAATAAAAATCCATGTGATGGCATTCCTTAAGAAGAGAGAAAAATAAGCCATTACTCTACAATGAGTAGGAGTTACATGTTATCTCTCTATTCCTATATAACTTTCTTTCAACAAATAATTTGCATTAATATATAAAACTTTTTTCCTTTTTGGAGTTTTAAATATAATATTTAAAGCTTGTATTTCCCCAAAAATGTGCTGACCCAGAGTGTCACATTATAAAGTGCTTAACTCTGATAGCTCAGTTAGGATCATATCAACGTAAATCTGTGCCTCTGAAGAGTTATTCTCTTACAACTAGGACATAGACCTATTTTTCAAGTCAGCATCAGAAAATACTTAATTTTTATATGCAGAAAAAACAAAATCTCTAATTCAAAAAGATACATGCACCCCAATGTTCACAGCAGCACTATCTACAATAGCCAAGACATGGAAATAACCCAAGGGCCCATCACAGACAGACAACTGGTTTAAGAAGATGTGTTATAGAAATACCGTGGAATATTACTCAACCATAAAAAGAAGAAATAATGCCATTTGCAGCAACATGGATGGACCTAGAGAATATTATACTTAGTGAAGTAAGTCAGACAAAGACAAATACTATATGATACCATTTACATGTGGAATCTAAAAAATAATACAAATGAATCTGTATACAAAACAAATAGACTCAGACATAGAAAACAAACTTACGGTTATCAAAGGGGAAAGGAAGGGAGAGACAAATTAGGAATGTGGGATTAACAGATACAAACTACTATACATAAAATAGATAAGCAACAAGGATTTACTGTATAGCACAGGGAACTATATTCAATATCTTATAATAACCTACAATAGAATATAATCAGAAAAGATATATATACATATACATAACTGAATCACTTTTTGCTGTACACCTGAAACTAACACAATATTGTAAATCAACTATACTTCAATAAAAAAAGAAAATACTTAATTTTTGATAATACTGTAGAAATAAAGGGAAAATGGAATGTCCATTTTATAAAAAGAAAAACAGGCCAACTATGAATGATTGGGTCAAAAATTTTTAATGTGTTTATAATAGAAATTATTAATCTCTATCATAAATTTCTTCCATAAATTTGGAATGATGAAATATTTTTCAAAATCATCACATTTAAAAATAAAAATACCAATGTCTGGGTACCAACTCAGACCATCAGATCAGAATCTTTGGGGATGGGGCTTGCTTGGTAAATGACTTATCTTTAATTTCCTGAAGGTGAGTTCAAGGCACAAACAGGGTCCAGAAACCCTGAATTCAGTTGCCCTGGAGGTCCTTTTAGCTCCAAACTGCTTAACTCAGAATCCCATCTTGCCACTCTCCCAAGAGTAGAACTGACACAAAACTCCATAGACACCTCCTGAGCCTATCTCTGTAAACTTCCAAATGCCATCCATAAAATGCAGATAACCACCAAGTTCCACCCTACTGTTGTCAAATTTAATAAGGAAAATGTACACTTCTCTAAATTTCCAAGCACTGCCTACATGTAACATATGATACTACCTCATTTGTTGACCCTCTCCATGGCTCTACGATAAACACTGTGGTGCACAGGACAAGCGGGCTCAATTATACACCGACATCCCCCCCATGCCAAGGACCTCAATCTCACTTATAAAAATATTTACAGTCCAAGGTGGAAAATATAAGTGCCATTAGGAAGTAATTGGTACAGTGCTATGGAGACTCAGGAAGGAGAAAGAACTTTCAACTGGGATTATCAGAAAATGCATCACGAAGCAGGTAGAAGATGGGTAAATTTTTTATTTACATTGGTTGAAGATCAGGTTAGAGAGATGGGCATAATGTGATAACAGGAATAGAATCAAAAAATAGAGATTCCCCCTATCCATTGAACCACTGATGTCTCTAAAGAAAAAAGAAAGAATAGAGATCTATATACCTATGGGAAGAGAAGGAGAGAGAGGGAGAGAGAAGGTGGCAGGGCGGGAGAGGGAGTGAGAGCATGCAAGATCACACTGTAGGCAATTCAAATAAGCTAGAAAATTGATGTGACAAAGGAAGCAAGCAGTTTGAAAAGGCTGAAGGGTAGGAAGGGCAGATGAAGGAGGGTCATGAATGCCAAATTTAGAGGTGTTCACTTTATTTGAAAGGCAACTAAGAATTACAAACTGCTTTTTCTCAAAGGATTGATGTGATTTTTACACTAGCATGCGACAAAACTACTGTCGTGAGTAGAGTTGACCATGGGGAAGATACAGTGCAACAGTGCAAGGGATGAATTAATATTCAGAAAGCAAGGGGGCGGGAAGATCAGTTCAGAAGCTCCCGCAATAGTCCATTCAAGTATGTTGTGCCCATAAACTAGGACAGCAAGAGTAGAAAAGGAAGGGAAGGGCTTGACATACTGATTATCACTTTGAAGAAAGTTATACCCTGGAAATTCCGGTGATGCCTTTGCTGTCTAGTGCAATGGAAACAGGAAGCCTTCAGAGCCAGACAGAACTGGACTCAAATCCAGGCTCTGCATCTGATAAACGGTAAAATCTTGGGTAAGTTACTTAACCTCCATGAGCTTCAGACAGGAACAATAATACGTATCTCTAATGCTGTAATGAGAATGAGTTGTGATATCTGAAAAATGATTAGCATATTGGGGGAAAATTAACAATAGGGAAGACAGCAAACCAGTAAAAGAAACAAAAATGTGGATTAAGATATTAACAATTTTAAGGAGTCAATGAGCTTTCATACCAGAACTCAGCTACCATCCTCTACATTCATTAGCATCTGGCTGTCCCTCTCCTTCAGATAGCAGGAGACATTCTCCAGTATCTCCCTGGTTCCAGGTACCAACTCCTTATTTTAAAAACAGAGTTCAGGCAGACACATGACAGAACACAGAAACAGTTCTCCAGAAGGTAAAATGATACCTACAAGCCAGCTCTTGATTTCACTTGTGTTTGGGACAGAGAAAGGATCAGTGTTCAAAGTATCTACTGATGAATGTCTCAAAGCAGAAGTGAACATGATGGGACTCAGGGAGAACTCTGCAGACAATGCAAGTGGAATTCTGACAAAGCTTTTAAACTAGACAATGAATGTGCTCTTCCCTTTGTCCAATTCAATCATTCTTAAACAAAAATTGTGCCTCATTTGGAATGACAAGACTGAAAATTAAGATGAATACACCATTGAGTGTTTAAAGCAGCCTTCAAAGAATATTTGTAAACGGTCTGCCAAATATGGTGAAGCCATCTTTACAACAGTTATGAACTCAGAATACTGGTATACTGGTTTTATAGATGAAAAATTTAATTTATCTCCTCCTGTTGGAAAAAAAATAGAGAAAAGCGAAGCATTGAATGCTCTTGAAACAAATGTGCTATTTCTGTCCATAGTTTTCTTTATTAACAGAGAGGTTTCTTTGCTTCTCTAGTAGAAAACAACTAAAATCATAGTATTTTGCAGCTTTTTGAATCAACTATTAAAATAGTTTGAATCCTGTATGTAATGACCAGCCAAGCAATAAAATTTCAATTTTAACCCCAAGTTTACAGGTTCTAATTACTGTGCTAAAACTGTCTCATGTATGCATTTTATTCTCTTCCTGTAATGTTTCATCTTTCCATGAGGAGATGACTGGTTAGGATCAGTTTGGGAAAAGTGTCCTCGTTAAATAAATGCAGTTAGGTCACCCACATTTGCTGTAGCTCCTTTGTCAGCCTGATGGTTTTACATAAAAGGTTTATGTTACTACCATTTTTTAAGTAACATAAAAATCTTCTTATTTGTACCCCCATGTTCATAGCAGCATTATTCATAATAGCCAAAAAGTGGAAGCAGTCCACCTATCTAGCAATGGATAAACAAAATGCTATCTACACATGAAATGAAATATTATTTAGCCTTAAAAAAGAATGAAATTCTGACACATGCTACAACACTACATGAATATTGAAGACTATAGGCTCAGTGGGATAGGCCAATCCAAAAAAAAACACACACACACACACACATAAATACTCTATGATTCCACTTATATGAGGTACCTAGAGTAGTCAAATTCGTAGACACAGAAAGAAAAATGGCGGTTACCACAGGGGCTAGGGAGAGATGGGAATGGGGAAGAGTTATTATTTAATGCATAGAGAGTTTCAGTTTGGGAAGATAAAAAAGTCTGGAGATGGATGGCGGTGATGGTTGCACAACAACGTGAATATACTTAATGCCACTGACTGTTCAATTAAATATGTTTAAAATGGTAAATTTATGTGATGTCTATGTCACCAAAATTTTTGAAAATACAATAAAATCTTCCTCTAGCTAGCACTGAAACTTCTTAGAGATATTGGAGCTCTAGGAATGAATGAGTAAAGAAAAGTTTGGGTTCCAGAATAGTATGTCCAATCATTGATGTGAAACAAACTTGTCCACGTGTCTACTTTCATTCCCTTAATGTATGCATGTAAGAATCATTGTTCTCTCATAGACTTGGAATGAAGACCACTAAAAGAAAAGGCTTTTAGCAGCCTACATCATTTTAGGGAATGCAGAGAAACCTAGAGTACAAAGTACAGTTCTTTAGATGGCCCTCTTTCTTCTTTTACAAAAACATTAGGCTTTTTAGAACTCAGAGACTCAGTACAGATTTTCAAAACAGTATTGGCAGGATTATCAGAATAAAAATTTTGGAGGTAGACATAAACTAATCAACTGATGACACAGAGTCAGGCACCTGAGATGTCTAAATTAAGAAAATAAAATAAGGTATTTTTATTACCATAGTATCACTAACGATAAAAAAAAAAAAACTGAAATAACAGTAAAGGTTTTGCAAGTGGGCTCCTCCAGAATAATAGTAAGTTCCTCCTCCCAGGTTCCCCCTCCTCCTTCTTTACCCATAGGCTACCAGGTATTTTCCTACTTCCTTCTAAGTTGGTTTAGCCTTAGTAATTACTCATTTAGAAAGAGAAGTCAGAGTTTCTGCTCTGGTCAAAAAAAAAAAAAAAAAAAAAGTTGTTAGAATTGGATAGAGATGGCCGGCACTCCTGAAAAAATGGGCATTCTCACAGACAAATGGATATGAGTACGTTTCTATAGAATGAATTAAAGATTTGATTAAAGTTCAATAAGTATTCACCAAATCCTCTACTTGTTCTAGACCTCCCCATATTTAATCAATACGCTTGTGAACAACATTCCTTCACTGGCATTCATCTGAAACCTCACCTTTTCCAGAACTATTAAAATTAGCTTTGTTGGCATTTAAGAAGATGGGCTGATTCTCCTTTTCAGTGAATTGCCTATTTTAATCATTTTGAATTAATGAGTACAGTTTACAGGCCATCTTTAAAATAAATACCCAGTACGCAATTATCTCTCAGTCAATTCCTAAAACACCTCTACAGGGTGGTTTCTTTTTACATTATTTTTATATAACAAAACCTAAATTTTAGAGATTAAGCATTATAATTTACCCAAAGCCAGACAGTTAATACATGGCAGAGCAGGGATTTGAATAATTCTAGGCTTTCTGACCACTTTATAGTAGTCAATATTCCTTTTAAACTACAGCAAGGAGAACTGGTCAAAATGCTACAAATGCAGGAGGAGAATTCTGGAAATTATGCTACCAAAACCACATCTCACAAGACAGTTCATAAGAGGCAGACAACTCACTGAACTTAGAGCCACTCAACCCTTAGTATTTATTCTTTATTTAAACAGGAATTAGATAATGGTCTAAACTCCCTCATCACAAAATTACATAATTATTTCTAAACCAAATTTATAGGAACTTATAATTTCTCCTGTTAAATTTAATATTCTTATTTTTTTTCCCACTGTCTAAATCTAGCACAGTTTGAAATTTATATCCAATCACCCAAACTATGATCTATACCTTCCAGTTTCGGACAACTAGAAATTTAATAAATACGCTTCCTATGTTTTTTATTCAAGACCTTAATAAACTGCTGAAGAAGATCAGGAAAGGAAAGCATCCTGGCTTTACAGATTCAAGTTATAAATTCTCCTGTCCTCTTTTTTACTCACCACCCAGACCAAATTTCACTGGCTTCACTGACAGCACCACATGCCAAAACAGAAGATAAAGGCATCAATATGACCAGCTTTATCACGCCAGTAAAATTTTAATGGGTCCTACAGCTTCACCACTTTTAGAAAGGTGACTACAGGGGAAAACCAACTAACAGAGATAAATTAGCAAAATGGGAAACTCTGTAAATTAGAAGAGGTATGTTTTAACAAGTATATTTTTCAACGTTTATATTGGGAAACTCTGAGGGTTCTGTTGTAATGTTTGCAATGCTTGCTTTCTTAATTACAAAAAGAGTATAGGTTTTTTGAAAAAACTATTTAATAGAAGAATGTAAATTTTTTTAAAAAAAGAGAAAAGATCCTTTTTTCTTTTTAATAAATCCCACTGGTAATTTGTGTTATTAATTTGGCATTTTTAAATGTTTGTTTCTTGTCTTGAAGGTTGCATTATTATAGATCTTTCAGGTTGTCAAATATTCTTTTCTAGTTCTTCAGAAACACAGAGATAGAGATATACAGACAGGGATTCATATATTTAAAGACTACATTGCTTCATTAAATTGAAGAGAAATCCTTATGATTCATTCCCAAAAAATCATCTCTATTGATAATATCTCTACTATCTCATTCCCTATAAAACCATATAAATACTACATTACCAATCCCAAATTACTTTCTAAACATAACAGTGGCTACCATTTATTAAATGTGTCATATCTTGCAGGTTACAAATAGCATTTCATTTACCAGATCAAGCCTGTAAGGTAGATCTTATTATCCATATTTTACAAATGAATATATTCAGTCTCAGAGGGATTAATCATCTTATGATTGCTTATAAATATTTAAAGTCAGACAGCTAATAAGTGGCTGAAGTAAATAGTGGAACACAAATATGACAACAAATCCTGCATCTTAATCACTGTACTGTACTTGAATCCCTCCATCAACAGATCTTGCTATCTGGCTATTTTCACGCTTAGAATAAAAAAAATTAAAATTCAACTTCCATTTATTTCATCCACCTGTCCATATGGAGTATTAATAAAAATAAATGCATAATACTCTAAAGTTTTTCTCAATCTGGGCACTATTGACAGTTTGGGTTAGAGAATTCTTTGTTTGGGGGACTGTCCTGTGTATTGTAGGATGTTTAACAACATTCTTGGACTCTGCTTACTACGTGCACCTTGGTAGCACCACCCTCTTCTCAAAGTCCTGAAAACTAAAAATACCTTCAGATTTGGCCAAATGTCCCCTGGGGGCAAAATTAGCCCCCTTTGATAACCAATGCAATACTCTATTTAAAACTTTGGAAACCCAGAGTAAGCAGAATAACTGACTCAAGTTCTGATACATTTACATTTTAAAGTATTTCTTCCATGAAGATTATAATTATAGAATTCGGCACTTCTGGAGGAATATGTAGAGTTCTACACAATCAAAGTGCTTTTCTGAGAGCTCATATATTACACAAATCAATATTTAACTAAATTAGGTAAAAATATTTCAGGTGCAACTCTTTAGCGGTCCATTTCATTCCAATGGTAAATAAAGTAAACCTTCATTTATTGCCCAAAGTGGCACAAAGAGGTTTATTATTTATTCCAACTCATGAAAAAGTAATTCATACCATCTCTAATGAAGAGATATCCTTTTAGAACATTCAATGTTCTAGCTACTCTCTGCCCCATTTTTTATGATTTCCCTGTAAGTTACAAGCATGAACTCGTAAACTATAGAAAATAAATAATGAAGCATAACTTTATGGGAAAAAAATTATGAAAATAGTCTGCCGTTCAAGGTTAGAAAACCAGTAATTAAAGTCAAAAGTAAAACCAAATGACCTGTAAAAATCAAGGCAAACATTGCCTCTTGCAAGAATATTTCACTGATGTCAAATGAAACTCCTGAAAAAGGCCCTTCCTCTAAACTGTATTTATTTAAATCTCTCCTAACAGGAACTTTGTACAGGAAAGTAAATGCTCACTTGGTCCACAAATTAGGTTCATGCCCTTCTTGGATTAAGTCTATAGAGCTGTGATTTGCAAACCTTTTTTTTTCTCACTTCAACATACCTGATGGATGTGACACACACATCAGTAACTGTGGCTCACTACAGCATTGATTCAGGATGTGGGGAGGTCTCCCTAGAGAGAACGTATCAGAATCAAGGGCAGGTTAGAGTTTGAAAAAACCTACCCTGTGATAATCACCTTTGTAGAAGACAAAGGGCCATTGTTTCTGCCATCTCAAAGAGCCCCCTTAGGATGAAAAGCTCATTTCACCATTGACCATCTTATGTGGATAATATTTCCAAAAGCACCCATAATTTGGTGCATCAAATCTCCAGCCTTCCTCTGCCAGCTATATTTTAGACCTATATGGGGTGATAGTTATAAATCTGTCAAATTGTTTTAATATTTGTATTAAGTATTATGTACAAAATCATGTCATATTGCCGTACTGGTTCTTTTCCTACCTATGTGTTTTTTTTTCCTTTTTTAGCTACACAAGTTAGTTTTTTTTAATTTTTATTTTATATTGGAGTATAACTGATTTACAATGTTGTGTTAGTTTCAGGTATACAACAAAAGTGATTCTAGCTATGGTTTTGTACTAAGGAGAACCTTCGGCATTATTAAACTTGCTTCAGATTTCTATTGTGTTAAAGATCTATTTTGAATGAAGACCATGTAGGTAAATGGAACTACTTAATTCCCTAAAAACTGACCAAGTTTTATATACAGTGTTTCTTCCTCCCACTTTCCACTATTCTAGCCATACATAAGTCACCAGAAGATATTTAATACAGCAAAAATGTTGGCTTTTTTCCTTGTTTTCATCTGAATCGAACAAGAGGAGAGGGTTCAAAGTATCAAACATACAATACAGATAGAGCTTCATGTTAACTCACGTGATGGTCTTCAAAGTTTTAGCTGACCAAAAATTAAATATATAGATTATTTTACTGACAAAGAAAAACAAGTTCAGTCTTAGTATGTGTTAAGGCTCTTCCTATCAAGATGAGTGGTGTGTAGGTAGGTCTGTGACAGAATCACACAGCTTCCTCCTGATCACCCACATTTTGATAAGGTTTAGGTTTAGGACTGGTGTTTGGGCAAGTATATGCTGCAAAAAAAAAAAAAAGATGCATAAATTATTTTGGTACAAAAAAGGTGACAGTCACACTCTGCTTTGTTCCAGTTAGACCACATCTAAACTACTGTACAAGGTTCTGGACTTCTCCAAAAAGAGAGGAGCAGAGGGGAGGGAGGGAGAGGTGAAATGGCATGGAAGGGAACTTAGCTCCCCATCAGGGTAGTGACTAAGCAAAAGCATAATGAGGACCATTTGTTAGGGATTTCATAAATTTGGCTCTACCTTCAATTTCTCTCCAACCCCGTAACAGCAGCAATGCTTTCTAGGAAAAGGAACACATACAGAAACAAAAGAATTCCTCCAAAAACCCACTATGATATATAAGGACAAGTTTAGAAGAATACTGAGAGTGATGAAGATTTTACCAGGTGGGAATCTCCACCAAGTGGGCAAAGACTAGAAATCACATTGCAGTTATAGAAACTTGACCTAGAGTGTGTAGCCTAATTTATGTATGTGTAATTATCTATAAATTATATTATATAGAAATATATGCTTATATATATAAATTACATGTAATTATATATTATATAAATATAATGTATAAATTATATATGTTATATATTATATACAGAGACAAACCATTTATATATATATAAAATCATTATAAGCATCTGGAATAACCCAAGAAAAACATCAAAGTGGAACCCAACCTGATAATTTCACAAGATTAACTGCTCTAGACAATCTAGATTGTCTCAACTGATAAAATAATTTTTAACTAGTCATAATGATCCAGCGTTCACTTGTTTCAAGGAAAAGAATCTTGCCCTTGTAGTTTTAAAATGTGATGGGGTGATGACAGTCTATCATGGCAGGGATTCTCAGAGGGTCACCCAGAAGCTGCGGTCTGTACTGACTCTAACAGGTCTATTTCCTTGGTAAGATCAGCACCAGGAGTGCACAGTTGTCTGCCCTGTAAGACTGAGGACCCTATTTAAAGTCTAATCTGAAATAGGGTGACAGCCTTTGTGCTTATTAAAATGGCCAAGGTTACAACCTTTCTGTGTTTGCAGTTGTAGACTGAACACAGGAGGCTTCTGATTCTAAAAAGCCACGTACATACAGAGCAAGGGAACATGGAGAGCAAATCTAACTCTGATACTAATATTTTTGTGAACGAATGAAATTGGGTGCCTTCAAGCAAACAAAAATCACATGAGGTTGTGAAAGTAACACACATAAATGTGTCCAAATCAAACCCACACTTCATCCTCCCTTCCTCACTCAGAACCTAAAACAAACAAAAACTGCTCTTCTGATGCTTTTTCTCTCGAAGAACCGACAAGGGATTAACCTCCAAAATATACAAACAACTCATGCAGCTTAATATCAAGAAAACAAACAACCTAATCAAAAAACGGGCGGAAGATCTAAATAGACATTTCTCCAAAGAAGACATAGATGGCCAAAAAGCATATGAAAAGATGCTCAACATCACTAATTATTAGAGAAATGCAAATCAAAACTACCATGAGGTATCACCTCACACCGGTCAGAATGGCCATCATCAAAAAAAATCTACAAACCATAAATGCTATTGAGAGTGTGGAGAAAAGGGAACCCTCCTACACTGTTGGTGGGAATGTAAATTGGTACAGCCATTATGGAGAACAGTATGGAGGTTCCTTAAAAAACTAAATATAGAACGACCATGTGATCCAGCAATCCCACCCCTGGGCATATATCCAGAGAAAACCATAATTCAAAAAGATACATGCACCCCAACGTTCATTGCAGCACTATTTACAATAGCCAAGACATGGAAGCAACCTAAATGTCCATCAACAGAGGAATGGATAAAGAAGATGTGGTACACATAAACAATGGAATATTACTCAGCCACAAAAAAAGAACAAAATAATGCCATTTGCAGCAACATGATGGACCTAGAGATTATCACAGTAAGTGAAGTAAATCAGAGAAAGACAAATATCATATGATATCACTTATATGTGGAATCTAATTAAAAGAATGATACAAATGAACTTATTTACAAAAGAGAAACAGACTCACATATCTCGAAATCAAATTTATGGTTACCAAAGGGGAAACGTGGGGGGGAAGTGATAAATTAGGAGATTGGGATTAACATATACACACTATATATAAAATAGATAATAAGGACCTACTGTATAGCACAGGGAACTCTACTCAATATTCTGTAATAACCTATATGGGAAAAGAATCTGAAAAAGAGTGGAGACATATATATATATATATATATATATATATATATATATATATAACTGATTCACTTTGCTGTACACCTGAAACTAACCTAACACCGTAAATCAACTATACTCCAAAAAAATTTAAAAAAAAACAAAAAAGAACAGCATTCACAATCTCTCCAGTTTCCCGGATTCATAACATTAAGGACTATTCATGCCCTTTGTTCACACCTGCCACCACCAGTCACTGACTAACCCTGCCGATTACAGCTCTTCATTTTCTCTTCAGTCACCTTTCCTTTCCACCACCACTGTCCTAAGAAATCTTCAACGTCTGTAACCAGGACTTTTCCAACAGCCTCTTAAATGTCTCCTGTGTCCAGTTTGCCCCCATCTGATCCACTGTTATCAAAATCATGTTTAATCTGTTCACAGTAGTCTCTGGCTAAAACCCTTTTAATAACTTTCGGTGCCGACAAATAATGTTCATCTTCCCCAGCCTAATTCTGAAGACATTTCCGTTTTTCATTCCCCACGCCCAACCTTGTCTGTCTTATCTCTTAAAAACGTCCCACCACCCCCTTCCCTCTTCCCACCACAAAGGCTAGGCTATCTGTTCCACATGTTGTTTCCAGAACACAACATTGCTCCACACCTGGCATCCAGCTCCAAAACAGGCTTTATCCTATCCCTCCCTCCCTCCTTCCCTCTGGAAGTCACGCCCACAGGAGAAAGATAGCAAAACATTCTTTTAAAGATCCGTTCTTATTTTCTTTTCTAGATATATTTTTTATATTGCACTAAAGTTCATTATAGTTAGCTTACTATCAACATAAACACACGAAAAAAGTTAAACATAAATCAAAAAGGGAAGTCAGGAAGAAAAGGAAGACAGAATATTACCAGAAATCCATGTGAAGAGGGTGATGGTATTTGAGCAATAAATTTAGCTATGACCTTTCTGGAGGGCAAAGTTCTCAGGACCTTCTGTATTTTAAAGCATTTATCACTTGCCACTGGAATCATTTGTTAATGTGGTATCGTTATTATAAGCTCAGGTAGGGGATGCAAGGGCAGTCCCTTTTGAACCCTCCCCCAATAACCCCACCCTCTTCAGCATGTTATGGGCACTCTTCAAACATTCTAGAATAAAAAACATGAACTGTGTAATGTTTCCAAGGGGAATTCTCATAAACCAGAGATCCACAGTCCCGTCCTAGGAAATAACCATGCTAAAGGTGACTTTCCCACTAGGAACAAGAAGCATTTACCAGTAACTATTGGCACGCTGGTCTTCCTTAGAGCTAAGTTCCCCAGTGTAAATTAATAACCTGACATTCTGACTGATGAGTTATAGTTTTATTATTAGTGTTTCTCAGCAATGGATAACCCCTGGTTCTATGGAAAAAGTGCATCTCTGACCTGCAGGGCTGAGAGATGAACTGCAGCCAAATGCAAACTTCAGTGCCAAACGCCCTCTCCACAGTCCCACCTCACTCCCTGCCCCGCCAGCATCCACCAACCCACAGACACTCAGCAGAGAAATGCGTACCAGTCTGTCGCCTTAACTCAACCATCTCAAACAGAATCTGCTAGTGCTAATCTGCCAACTCTCTTTGAACAGTAAAGACAGGGTACAATGCTTGAGTAAAGGTTATTTCGTTCTGTTTAACTACTTTCTCTGATTCTATCATGTTTATTCCTGGAAACTTTTTTTTTGGAGGGGTTAAGTGAGACCCACAGTCTCTTTATTTTTTTAGGTAATTATAGAAACTGTTTGATATTCTCAAATTTATTTCCACAGAAATGTATAGTTCTTCAAACGAGAAGACATGTTAATAATCCTAGATGTGGAAGTGATTTGTGATTTGTTACACACTGCTTTCTTTTCCTACTCATTTATTTAAACAAGCAAAAACAAATGGAAACACACAAAGTTCCTCAGTCTTAGACAGGAAATGCAAAGAATAATCAACAAATCCTGACAAGCAAGACTGAAATTAATCAATATTATACACAGAGTAGCTCAGATGCAGAAAAAGCAAAATACAGAAGCAACTCATTATATGTCTGCATATGAGTTATGGATAAAATTTTAAACTATCCTAAAATTAAAATGCTTATACTTTATTTATAGACTATGCATAAACTATTAGAAAAATCATACTATATATTAACAAGTATTTTGGCACACAGACTTCTTTCAAGCCAAAAAAAAAAAACTTTTTAATATTTATTACTTTGAAAAACAATCATTATGAAGTTGGTTTTTATTTGCAACTTTACTGGTCTAATAATCAGCAAGGTAGGCTCAATACTCTGCTTATATATGTTTTATAAAGAATTTCCCCTCCTTGGGCTTCCCTGGTGGCGCAGTGGTTAAGAATCCGCCTGCCAATGCAGGGGACAACAAGAGAAGCCACCATAATGAGAAGCCTGCGCACCGCAACGAAGTGTAGCCCCCGCTCGCCGCAACTAGAGAAAAGCCCGCGCGCAGCAACAGAGACCCAAGGCAGCCAAAAATAAATTAATTAATTAATTAATTTAAAAAAGAAAAAAGAATTTTCCCTCCTTATAGAACCCAATTCATTTTCATGTTCATCTCAACATATCACAGTCATGATTAGTTTTGTTTCCACCTTTTAGACAAAAATAGGCCCAAAATCCTTTGTAAAAATTGAAGCATGTTTCAGTACATGTGTACATATTTCAGCACACATGTGTGTGTATTTTTTCATAAAACCTTACTTTCAGGTAAAGTTGCAAAAATTGTGTGTATGCCCATCTATAATTACAGGGACCCATTTTGCAGGATCACGTACCAATTGAACCTCCAATCTTATAAGAAACTTACACCTTTCCAGCCACCTGGGTGAAGAATTGGGAATGCACATGGACTATACTTCTGAACATGTTTTACCCAGTACTGAACATCACATTACCAGTCATAATCATAAAACCACCTGGAGTTCCTATTTCCATGTCTGCAAGTCCAACAACTAGTACTGGGTAAGTGGCCCTCAAAGCACTCTGTGAACATACGCAGGGGAACAATGTCAAATGACTACATTTCTTTATAAAGTTTTGTTTTTCTGATTATAAAAGAAGTATGCAGGGTTGAAAACGTAGACTCCACAGAATAGAAAAATAAACAAAACTCACCCACGATACCCTCAACCAAACAACAACAAACATTTTGACTGCTTTCCTTTCTGCTATGCATTTGATTGTTGAAGTGAAAGCATGCCATATACTCCATTTTATTTCCCGATTTCCCTCTCAATTCATCAAAATATTTTCCCATGTGATTAAAAACTCTTCATTCCACAGGCTTGAAAATTCCTTATCTTTTGTGGCTTCCAAGCAGCATGGAAAATATTTCATAATCAGATACTAGCCACAGTGTAGAGTTAAGCAAACTCTGAAAAGTTACGGTGCAATCAAGCTATCGTAATTTAAATATTTATATAGCACCTATCACTGAAGTGCTCTGTAGGTTGACAAATGGTCTGAGTTAATATGAAAACAAAATAGAAGCATTTCCTCTATAGGAAGGTCTGGGAAATACTGTCAACATGGCTAGATAAAAATGGGATTTGTCAGACTATTGAAAGACTAATAAAAAGAGAAAGCCTTGCATTTTCTTTGAAAGGTCTAATTGTTTGCCATATTAAACCTTAGGATATTATAGCATGAGTTATAAAGGTATCTGTTTAAAAGAGAGAGCGTGAGGATGACACTTAAATGTGTTAAAATTATATTTTATACAAATTTATTTTAAAATTTAAAAGATATTTATATGAGAATAAAATTTCAAAACTAACTTTTATCAGACCAAATGTTATAAAACCTAGCAAACTAATACTTTATGAAGAGTTTAAGATACTTGATTAGAGTTTCAACATAAGGAGATCTGATGGTTTTCTGGAAACGCTCACCATTTGAACATCCTCTGAAAGGCAAAGACAGAAGGTAAAATTGAAAAGAAGAAGAAAAAAAAAAAAGGTCAATCCAAGCAAATTTTTTTTAAAGCAAGAAATGCTTAATATTAGGCCCCTAAATAAAAGAGAAAACATTAAAGGAACTCTCTCCCTACCTTCCAAGAGATCAGCCAGTCAATACCAATCTTGGTGGCATTGCCTTCAATAGATAGTTACAATCTTCTGTCTAACACTACCTGCTGGTATCATTCCCAATCCTCCCTGGATTACTGCAATAGTCTTCTAACTGATCTCCCTTCTTCCATCCTACCACCTATTTTCACTCAGCACAGATTGCTTGAGAGATCCTACTGAATGTAAGTTTGATCACATCCTTTCTTCACTTAACCCTTCAATGAATGGCTTCCCATTCTGCTTGGAGAACCAGTCTTGCAATTATCCCCACAGCCTATTGATCTACTGGCCCTCCTCATCACCTTTCTGACATCTCCTCCTGTATCACAGAAGTGAAAACCAAAAAACTTCCTTTGATCAAGTTGGAGAATAACATGATTACCCCAAGCAGAATTTCTAAATTGAAACCAATGGTGGTAGAGTGAGATGATACAGGATTCCTGCTCCTGTGGAGGTCAATCCAAAACAACCACCTCACTCAAGACTCAAAAATCATTCAATGGGTGGGAAAATCTGGAAGAAAAGTGGTCTGAGTGTTGAGGCCCTGTGGAAGCTGGTAAAAAGAGGGAGTAGCTACAGGAATATTCTAATGTGGTGAAATCAACACTCACTGAGGGCCACTGCTGAACTAGCACTGAACTAGCTGCTTTCCATAGATTATAAGCAGGAAGTCCCTGTTATTTGAGAATAATGGTCTCATTGGCAAGTAACGAGCAAAAAAGAAGGGTATGACTAGAATGTCACCACAAAAATTTAAGCTAAAAATTTTGAGAAATAACTTTGTTTCTCAAAACAAAATATGGCGTATAATGGCAGCAAGAGCACAAAGCAAGTTGCCAATGGGGTTATACGATACATGATTGCACAACTGACTCAAAGGAGTCATCAGCTATTTTTACAAACACGTTCAAATCCATCAATTTTCCTAAATATCCCCCTTCATCCTTTGTCACACATCTTTTTCTTCTGAAGCACCTGTCACCATCTTTGTCAAATCTTTTTCCACTGTTAGCTTGTCCGAATCTCCAGGCTCTTCTGTAATTTAACTGTAATTTAAGCAACCGTCTAATATCATTTAAGAAAACCTGCATCTTTTGTAGACCTGCAAGTCTATTTTTTTTATCAAATGCAAAATTGTTTGCATTGTTTTGCATTATACTTTCTGACATTTACCAACAGCCTTCAATGACATGGCCCTAATGGGTAGGAATATTCTTGTTCAGTCACGGGGTGGGGCGGGGCAGGGCGGGGCGGGGGTGGGCAGAATGTTTGACAAGAACCAATGTCCATTATTTCTATTAATTTAATCTTCACACTTTAAGAAATAGGCTGTAGTATTCCTATGTTACAGATAGGATTATTCAAGTTCAGAAAGTTGAAGGAACTTTACATTATAAAGCCTCAGCCTGTCTGTCCATTGCACATACTCTTTCTACTTAACATTTGTAGGGCAATATATTTTTATTTAAGCTTTGTAACAGCATGAGATAAGTGAAGAAATTGTTACTCCTTTCTCACAGAATAAGAAGTTGATCTGCAGAGTGTCAAATAACTTCTCTGAGGTATCCTCAATGGGGAAATCAAAGTGAAAATTTTATGAATGTCATAGGTTGATTAACAATAATCTGTGTGTCTACGTATGTACATATACGTGTGTGTTTACATAAATAAACAAGTTTTCCCCATGATACCAAGCCAAGTACTTTTTAACTATTTGCTTAATCAGATTGCAAAAGTCCCAACTTTCTGTCTAGTTTTAGTAGACAGAAGTTTATAGTCCTGTGTTTCTTCTCTGAGGCAACCAAAACGCTCTAAAACTCGATTTCTGGACCCTGCTCATAACTAAATCAGAGTATCTGACCTTAGGACCTAGGAATTTGCATTTTAATAGGCTTCCCAGATCACTTTTGTTCACACTAAAATTCGAGAACTATAGCATTGAAGACATATAGCAGCTCTATTTAGAAAGTGCCAGATAATGTGTAATGATAAGTAGGTGAGGTCAGGCCATCTACAAATTCTGAAAGCATCTGA
Source organism: Balaenoptera borealis (assembly GCF_965194805.1). Taxonomy (NCBI): domain Eukaryota; kingdom Metazoa; phylum Chordata; class Mammalia; order Artiodactyla; family Balaenopteridae; genus Balaenoptera; species Balaenoptera borealis. The sequence continues at coordinate 17,582,904 of NC_138870.1, read as the reverse complement.
AGGAAGTCTATTAATCTACTAATCAGAGGCATTTACTGTTAGAATTCATAAACAAGAGTTTGATTAATATGGCATTATAATAATTACATAAGATTAATTAGCCCCAGGGAAAAAGAAGATAAGAATCCAGGCATATTGAAAAACTTAGAAGGTAACAAAGAATCAATGTGAAATAGAGAGAGTCGATCTTAAATAAGATATATTTACTTGCTGGCATTTTTCATCAACCAGGTCACATAAGAGGTAAAAGTTCACACAAGACTGCCCTAACGGTACATTTATAAGTCAAAGTGATAAATGCACTAAAGAACTAAAAAGTAAGAATCGACGACTTGGAAAGTAATGAATGTCAGGAAAGTTCAGGAATAGCATTATGACCTCTGAAAAATGATCGAAGTGTTTTTGGTCTAAGCACAGATCCTAAGCCAACGCATGGCTGGACTTCCTGCCCAGCGTCCAGGAGTGACGCCCGCAGGGTCTCCTCTTTCCAAATCATAAGGAGTTCTAGATTTTAAGGGCACCAACATTATGTCCCCAAAAGACCATACAATAAGTATATGTTTTTTAAACTGAAGAATTCTTTTGATTTTGATCTAGTCTTCTTTCTGCACAAGCAAAATACTAGCATTCATTTCTTTCACTTATTTATTGTGGGCAGTTTCCATTTCTGAATGCCACTTTATTTTTTAGATAATTTACTTTATCAGTGTTCAGTTATATCTGGATCCAACATTCCCAACCGAATTCTCACACTTTTCATTGAGGACTAGTTAATGGCTTACAGAAGTTCCACTGAAAAGATTTAAAAGCTCTCGTTGTCATTCTCTGAAGGGGTGAAGAAGAGCTAATCCCATTATTATTCAAGTAAAACGGAATGAGAAGTGGACAAAATGAGGCTACTGCCTTAATAACTGTGCTATAATTTAGGTCCTGTTTATCTAGCAAAAACAATTTCAATGTAGCCAAAACAAGTCATTAAGAGGAAAGACAGACACTCTTCAAATGGTAAAGACATACAGTTAGCTTCCTGTGTCAAAATGAGAATAGAGTGGAAGGTTTTGCTCCTAAATTTTTTAATTTTACATTTGACGAAAATATCAAATAAATTTAGTAATGGCTCCTTTACCAAAAGAATATACCTTGCTTATTTCAAAAGGTGAATTAATTTATAACTAAATTCTCAGTTTGTAATTTATGTTTTCAAAGAGAAACAACATTCAGATTTTTTTAAAAATAATATATTCAAAGATATCTCAAACTCTCAAAGTATTCAGTAATGGCAGCCTTTCTAAAAGATCTATCTATGAGATCATTTGACATCCACAAACTAAAAGAAACTTATTCCCAGAAAACAAAGTTGGAAATAACTTTTTTATTTCTAAACTGTACTCCTAGTTTATTTAAAGGCATGATAATCTGCCTAACATACTCAGAAGAGAGATGTCTGATTTCAGTGAGAGGAGGTGACAATATCTCTATTAAGAATTATAACTACAGCAACAAAATATTCTTATTTGACTTAAAACTTTCTATTTTAACAAGTCAAGTTCTATTAAAAACTAGATGGACCCCCCCCAAAAAAAAATTGACTGGATAAACTAAAACCTATCACTTCAATAAAACCTTGTGAACTGTTGACTTTTAAATTCCTCTGGACTCTGAAATTATGCTACCAAACTTCTAGATTATTCAGCACAATTGGACTAGTGCTACAGTTGGATGACATGTGAAATAAGCTAATTTCACAGTCATCTCTGGAAGCAACAGGCTCAAATTATATTTTGTAACAGCAAATTAAAAGATTAAAAAAAGAGATAGTATTTACTTTACATTAGACTTTTCAGAAAACGCAGCAATTCAGTAAGAACCTCTAATAAGGACACAGACTGACTGTAAAAAGATGTAGCTGAACACCTGCCAACACTTTGTAGAAAGTGACAGACGGGAACAAATAACGTCAAAGTTGATTCTTTCTCAATTAATGTATTAGTTGCACATGAAAAAGACTTGAATTTTTATTTTTCTGAAAAATGTGCCCTAATTTCAGAGACCTTTCTAAAGTTCACACCCCAGTGATCTTGGTGGTGGCTTTGGTTATTTTCAGTTGGAAGTGAGCTAAAAATAAATATCTAGGACTCATGCTGAACGTGGGATTTCCTACCATGAAAGGCACAGGCAAATTCAGCCCCTTATCTGACACATGGCAGAGAATATTTTTAAAGTAATAAAAGTACAAACATTAAAAATGTAAGTTCACAGACTAGTGAATAGGCTATTTCTTTTCTTCTCTCTATAGAAGTTTACTTCGATGGGTTTAATCACTAGCTCAATCTCAGGAGATTAGAGGGATAAATATTTCAGATTAAAATCATTTCTTTCTTTTCTATCCATTTATTCCGCCAGTTAGCGTCTACCACAAGCAAGGCACTGGGCTGAAATTTTCTAAAGCAAATACTTATGGCTGACACAAGGAGGCCAGAAAGGTTGATTCCTTTTATAATGAGAACCGTTGTGATATGAATCTGACTTCTTCAGTTCTTGAGCCTAGAAAGCAAATGTTCAAGGAAGCCTAGGCAACTCAGGGTGCCTCTCCCAACTTCCTGGGAGACTGTTGCTGAGTCGGGACCCCAAAATACTAACTCCCAAACAAGGGGATGTTTCATATCACAAGGACAAGCACTGCCTCCTGAAGACCATTTCCTAAGTGGACCTGTTAATTCCATCCTCTAAAATACTTGGTTTAAAAATAAGAACGATTTCCTTTCTCTGTGCTCAAGCTAGTTTAACAATGTCCAAAGGAGGCTGACTTCACAGGACTCACCACAAAATAAAACATTCCCCCCCCCAGATAATACTGCTATGACTTGCAACTTCCATTAGGTTTATTTAAGTGGATTATACCTGAAGAGGAGGAAACACCTGCCACAGACATAGCATAAATATTCAGTTATTTCAACTTACTTCAGAAGGTGGAAAATTTCTATTAAAATCCAATTAAGGGGCTTCCCTGGTGGCGCAGTGGTTAGGAATCCGCCTGCCAATGCAGGGGACGCGAGTTCGAGCCCTGGTCTGGGAAGATCCCACATGCCGCGGAGCAACTAGGCCCGTGCGCCACAACTACCGAAGCCCCCGCGCCGTGCTCCACAATAGGAGAAGCCACTGCAATGAGAAGCCCGCTCACCACAACGAAGACCCAACGCAGTCAAAAATAAAAAAATAAATTAAATAAATTTTTTAAAAAATCCTTTTAAATCAAAACCACAAGCTTCTGGCATAAAATTATTTCAATATTCTGACAAGGTACTGCGGGGTGTAGGGGATAGGAAGGCATTCCTTAAATTTTTAAACACACTCTGACTGAGAAGAATCTATTATGTTAAAAAAAAAACATGAAATAAAATGCATTTCTTGGAAAAAAATATATACATACACACACATACAGTACATTGTCAGAAGAGAAGACTGGCCCCCAAAAAATTACAAGACCAACCTCTACATTAATTTAAAGCAATTTCAAAATTAGCCAGGGCAAATGACTAGTTACATTCAAATACAAACTCTTTCAAGTAACAGGTATGATTACTATGGCATTTTATTCTCCAGCTAGCTACTTCAAGAAGTCTAAATTAATCCAGCTTCACCAGGAGTGAGATTGAGTCCACATTATTTCATTTTAGACAAATGTGCTTCTTTGTATATCTAGATTCTATTACCTTTGCTCTTTCTAGATTATTTCCTAAGTGATATGTAAAAACCTATGTATCTCACTATTTTTATTCTCTAGTGCAAAGATAAATAATAGATCTTGCTTTAAAAGGGAGAAATTTATGAATCAAAAGTCATCATAAAGTCATTTATAAGTTTTGATTTATAAATCAAAAGTCATGATAAACATCACACAGATATAAACCAATATACGCAAAATGAATGCATACTTTAAAAAATAATTCTATACATCTGTGTATATAAAGGAACATGCTATATTTAAAAGTTGTTTTCTGATCACTTCTCGATGCAATATTGGAACTATGACTACAGTTATGAATTCATAGAGCTTGGGGAAAGGAGATGGAAGGAAGGTGACATTTAAAAGTTCTTCCTTTTCATCTGTACATTTTTTTGAGTTTACCCGGCAGTTTGAAATCACACAGAGCTTCAAAAGCCACCTAATCTCAATTCCTAGTTTAGAAATTCCACACTATCAAAATCTCCAGTCCTCTCTATACACAAAATGGAAGCATTTTCCTTTTGTATATCCATGAGAGTGGTGTTTACATAAGCAATAGTGAAAAATCATCAGCCCTTTACAGACACTGTTAGAATTTTCATCCATTAAAGCTACTAGCCGGTTTGCGGCTTTAGTTTCCTAAGTTACCAAGATAACGACCTGCATTACAAACATAAGCACTTTCATTTCTAAAGAGACATTAGATAACCCAATTACAGACTAATCACCATGAACACGGCTGATCACGTGTTCACACTGTATATATAAGCCATCCCTGTTAACTAACCACACTTCCAAAGGCAAATTCATAATTAGCTGGAAATCCTGATTCTGTGTTACAAATCAAGTTAACAAAAAGCTTCCTTATTTAAGGGCTCTGTTAAACTCCCGCTCCAGTTAAAATCAACATATTTTAAAATATGTGCAATAATGAGAAATGAAGAAAAGAGGGAAAACAGACTGACGTGCCAACTATTAGAGTGGTAAGTGGTACAAAAATGAGCTATCAAGACTACATACAAATGTGAACAGTTGTATATTAAGTGATATCATTAAATCTACATGGATTTTCCATTATAACAGAAGAGGTGACATTGGTATTCAAGTACTTCACCTCTTTAAAAATGTCCCAAAAGGTAGCCATTAGCCACATGCGTCTACCAAGTACTTGAAATGTGGCTGCACAAGACTGAGATGTGCTGTAAGTGGAAAACACACACCACATATTTAGACTTTAGCACAAAAAGCAGAAAGCAAAATACCTCGCTTTTTTATGTTGATTTTCTGTTGACAGGGTATAATGGATTAAATTAAACAGTATTATCATGGATTTCACCTGTTTGGTTTTTTTTTTTTTTTTTTTTTACTTTTTTATAAGGCTACTAGAAAATAGAAAATTCAGTACTTTGTTATATTTCTATTGGACAGCGCTTATCTATAATGTTTACAGGACTGTTTTCATCAAAGCCACTGGGTGACACTGTTTCTCCACTAAATTGATGCAACCAAAGCAATTTCCTGGCAGAGGAAAAAGTCTTGCACATACACGTGCACACACACCAACGGACATCGTGTGCTCCTTATAATTATTCATATTCTTAGGGTGAAAAAACATGAAAACATGTAAGTAACTTCATCACTATCTGAGCAGGACTGGCAGTACTTAAAATCTGTAATAATCATTCAGATTCCTCAATAATAAATGACAGCTCTAATCAAATCAAACAGACAGAAGCTGTTTCGTTTGTGACTTTTCCCAAATAGCTTTCCATCTTCTAAATGGTAATGTTCTTCATGACTTCCTCTAATATTACATCCTATTTCCTTACATTTTAACAGATTCCTACAGAAACCATGCAAAATAATTTAGGTGAACAAAAACTACCAGCTGTTTTTGCTAACAAAGAAATGCTTTACCCATGTGCAGATGACTTTTCAAACCGAAGTCTGAAATCCTGAACATTTTTAAATCAATTTATTGAAAAACTAAAATGAAAACCAAAATCAATATTTACACCACCATCACACACTCTTCTTTGATGAGATAAAGAGTCTACAAAGTAGGACTTTGCAATGCAATTGGCATTCATTTCTGGGACAAAGTCCTGAATAATACATTCTAAAGGCTGCCTGGTAGGTGACCAGAAAATTCATTGTAAGGGCTCCAAAGAGTTTTGTGATATGTGTCCTCTCAATGGGTTTTACTCAATCTTCTAATTTTGAATGAGAATTTAGAGTTGAAAATTACAAATGAAACGTAGGCTTAAAATGATCTGCCTTACTCCTTTCCTACTCTGTTCCCCCAGCGGCAGATTCAAGTCCAAGAGAGAATTGGATAAAAGCCAACATTTTGCCGCAGGCTGCTACATACTTTTAACGGGCTCTCCCTCAGTTTCCTTTTCTCTAAAATCAGACTAATTCTAGTCTCCTAACTACAGCCTGCACAGAATTAAGCATTTTAAGATCGCATTACAAGTTCCTTACAGCCATAGACTACCTCAGGATAGGAGAACCATCGTTGTGGTACCTTGAGGTATAACATGTCCTAAATCCTATAATAGTTTTACCTGTATTTCAGAAGTCCTATTAGTGTATACTAAATTAATTTCCACTTCAAAGAAACAATTCTCCCTTGTCTTCAAAACCTAAACCTGCTCAAAATCTAAATAAAACATTTATATTTAACCATTATGTATTGAGGACCTTCTGAAAATCTGTGAAAATATCAACTTTTTCCCCAGAAAAATTAACAGATGAAGTTTTACATAAAATTTCAGAGAAGCGATGAACAGATCTGGATCTAGATTTAAAACCTGCTCTAAGCTATTGTATGCATTCCTTCAACAATTATCTAAGAGGTCATTTAGATATTTTACTGTGATTTCCCCTTTTCTTACGTTGATGTCTCATTACCCTAACTAGGTTCTAAGCTCTGCAGAGCTAAGGTGCTACATCATACCTGTGTGCAATCTGTATGCTTTCTAGCACAAGGCTTAACACATAGACAAAAATATGTTGATATGACTTCTTATAGGTTCACCGACCAAAAACTTTTATGAATAACATTAGCTAAGGATAGCATCTTTTAAAATAGTGTACATTTTGGGTGAACACGTACGACTAATATTTTCAACAACTGCTATCTGACAGATCTTTCTCTGAACTATAACTTCTGCACATCTTTAAGATTTCTCCCCCCAGAGATCAAACCTGTGTATCTTACGTTGACAACAGTGCAAACGTACATTCTCAAGTGCAAAGTTAAAAGACCATTCCCCAGGAAAGCCTTACGGAAAACAAAAACAAACAAAAAATACTCCTTTAAAAAATACTACCAATAGTAAAAGTATATACTGATAGCTAATTCCTACAAGGATTTAAATTTCTATGTAAAGGATCTAACGGTCATTTGAATATTAACAGAGCACAGATTTAGGTGCAAGAATATGGAGGTGTCTGACTCTTCTGGCTCATTCTGAATTATTTGATAGAGCTTCGCTGAAAACGTGAATGTAGAAAATAAATGCAAATTGAGTTTTCAATCTAATATATTTGAGGTTTTTCTTTTAAGACACAATTATAAATATCACACTCAGAAGAGAAAAGGGAGGCGGAGACGCCAATGGAATAGGAGACACATGGCCAATGAAAACAATTCACCAGAAACACGTAGGATTATGTCTAATTTCGCAAAGCTCAAGAAACTTGCCCTATGCAAAACAGGTTTTCTGAAAAATCCAACTCCCACCCCTAAACCCCAAATAAACTCATTCTTTTGCTAGATTAAATATGCCAAGTTTTCAAGGAAGTCTACATAGACTCTACTGGGCTGTTACTGGCACAAACCATATTAATTGAAAATCTTAAAATGTAATATATAGGCATGTTGCTAATTTTGAGGCTCATAAACATCCTACTTCAACATAATAAATGAGAATTTATGGAAAAGGGAAGTGAAATTAAATTTGGTGAGGCCTTTATTCACGTAGAGTCCTGAAGAGATTCTTCTCAGAGCTGTATTTCCTAACAGACTACAACAAATTCACACAAATGTCACTACAGATATAATGAATGTTTTTTCATGCCAGTGTCACTCACCCTTGCCTGCCTGCGCCCCTCCCCTCCAGGCTTTTCAAAATGTATTTCATACACAGAGTCACTGTTCTGGTTGTTTATTTAATTAATATGACAGCCCAGCATACACAGCATTTCTTTCAGTTGAACAGTTTTAACTTTTTTACACTTTAGGCTCAATACAGAAAGAGTAAAATTACTGTTTGCCTCCTTCCAACCTCTGTAAATTTATATAGATTCACTGACTCTTTCTGTCAAAACAGTTTTTCAGTATGCTTGAAATGTCTATATTCACAAAGTAAAATCACAATTTTGTCCCTACACACCAAAAAATTCTTTTCCCTCACCTTTCCCAAGGGATGAGAAAATCTTGTTTTTTCCTTTTCAGGGTTTTCAAAAGTTGGCATTAATTAATTTTAATTCTGTCAGCAGGTCATAAATAATCAATATTGTTCTTTGTATAACCATGAGCAGAGTGATACTACTGAAATGTGATAGAAGCTACAATTGAATTAAAAACCCATGGTTGTTTCAGAAACGTATTCAATTTGAGAAGTGTTATATTATCCTGAAATGTATTTAGGAGTTTAAAGGACAATACATTCTGTATTTTCAGAAGCAATCTATACTGTAAATGCAAGTAAGTTATACTTTTTACCAATCATGTAAGAAGGCCTACCATATGCCTACCATTGAAAACTACACCTACTACGATATTCCACTATTTTTGTTTTGTTGCTGGCTTTTTTGCTTGAAAATACCTTTCTTACATCACTGATGAAAAACGTGATTCTACTTGTGATAACCAACCACTAGACTCTTGCAAAAACTACTGCATTCCTACAAAAATCTGCTAAAGATGTTTTTTGCTAAAGATGTTTAATTGAGAGCTGTAAGGACTTATGTCTGGGAATCTATTTTGATGTTTAATTACACAATGTGAAGTATATAGCTGTACATTTCTGACTGATACTGTACCCATCACAAAGAATTTTGTCATGAAGTGGTAAAACTGCATTAACAGTGAGAGGCGTACGGCTTGTGTTTATTTTATGTGAAACCATAGGCAAAGATATTAAATTCTTCTTAATATATAACTATAATAAAATGGCATTGGTTTGGAATCTTTCCTAAATCAATGTACATGGTGGTCGCAGTAATTAGAGGGGAATGTCTGGCCAATTGCCTTCTCTGATGTATGAGGAGAATAGAGAGACATCCCTTCAAATACAATTTCCAAGTGTTAAAAATTGCTAAATTAAAATTTTATGTTTAAAACTAACATATTTATTAATCATGCATAATATCTAATAATCCAAGAAATTCTAAGGACCTTAGAGTTCAGAGGGCACGGTGATACCTGCTCAGGGACGTGAACATCTGCTCAGGAAAGATACATACACCTTAATGGAACCATCTGCCTTCTTAACCAAAAAAGTACAGTTTGACTCACTGATCTACAAAATCTTGAGGATACTGGGCTGGTAGGATTGAACTAAAAGCCATGCAAATGTTACCAACTTTGTTCTTTCCTGAAGTAGATACCTTCACTTGCATCTCACAGATACACCCCACGTCCCATTAATTCTGGGACTGAAGACTAGATCTATGTCTCCTTTCTTTGGTTGAAGCCATCTTTATGATCAATGCTGCAAAACTCAATTCTATATGTAATAGCTGATCTACTGTCTTCAGTATGGTTGGGGAAGGGAGAAAGGGAGTGAGGGAGGGAGGAAGGGAGGGACAGAAATCCATCTGTCATTTGGTTTGCCTTATGAAAATTTTATCATCTATTCTCCTTGACCTTTTAGAATTGAGTCATTGCAGAGAGAGAGGTCCCAAGAAAGTGGCCACTATCATTCATCTGGAAAAGAAAAGGCTGGAATTCTCTCACCTTTAAACCTCATAATGAGCAAGGTCCAAATAAATTCTCAGGAGGACTCTGCCAGCCTCTCTGTGTTTTATGTACTCACACCTCTACTTAAAATTCACTTGTTGCCTGCGATTGTCTTAAGAGTAGACGTTCTTTCAGAAAAGAACTCCTAATCAGGTAGCATTCAGGCCAGGGTTATATATGTGTTTTATAATTATTTTGATTCTTGACTTCATAAAGCATGCGGATGACAGTGGTACACTTTGCACCCTTAATGAGAAGTTTGTTTCCTTGTGGTAAAACAGATAAGCCATTTACTATATAGCTCCTGAACTTTTCACACAGGCTAACGTATGAGATATTGCCCTGTCTTATAAGATCCTAGTGCGTGTTAGTTCCCACCCACCCCCAACAATTATGCTCAGCAACAACCTAAATGAGTCATATATAAAAACTAGCCTTAAGTAACACGTTCACACTCACCCATGCCCTCATTAAAACTTCCAGTGAATAAATTTCTGCTAAATGTAACCTTGTTTTTCCATCAACCATAAGAGATAGTCTCTCACTTTAGAAGAGTCTTCATAAACACAGCCTTTAAAAAAATAGCAGCCAAGAAAACTGACCAAAATAGATTACAAATATACATTTTCAACAGAAGTCATCAGCAAAACACGTAAAAATGCAAAGCTCAGTTAATTCCTTATAAGTTTGCAGATTATTCAAATCCTCCATTTATCAATTCAAACCAGAGAAAACCAATAAAAATCTACAGGCTAATTAACACCACTGGTTAATTCCCCTAAACAACTTCTTATCTTAAATCCACCCTTAACTCCTTACCTTCTAAATGTTAATATGAAATTTCAGAAATTTTAATTTCAGAGGCTAAATGACATTAATTTGGAGTCAAGTTATTTATGCTTAAATCACAGATTTGACTTAGAAATTTAGGTTAAATTTTGCAATGATCAGATCACATTTCCTTATAAGTTAAAGAAAAGTGTGTTCACAAAATATTTAAACTAGCAGTGTTGTCATTTAAAAGACATTCTCTAGGTGACTTTAAAAAGAAATTAAAATGTTTTTCCCCCTCATTGGTTTACCCTTAAGTAGACAGCTTACTTTATTCTGGTGATTTCCAGATTTCTACCAAAACTGAGTATCAGTCAGTGGCCTGTTTTTAACTTCACTCTTAGAGTAAGCTAAACCCAAGAAATATTTGCTTTATCTAAACGAAAAGCTAAATAAGTACATTTGTTTTAAAATAAACACAGAGACTATGATGCTGTCATCCATTCTGCTAAATAATGTCAAACAACCACATTCTGTGGGTTCAACTCCATTTCAGAAACAAACTGGCCACCACACCATATGGTGACTGCTATTTCTTAGAAATACCCAAATGATTATCCACAGAATAACCTAAAAAGAAAAAGCTTAGTATGTCTTAGGATACTCTCTCACTCCCTGAAGTTGTCCTAATAGTACCACAGGTAGGCATAAATTTAAATGGGAAAAGTGTAAATTTCCACTTGCTGTACATAAGCAGCTCTCTACCACCCCTACCCCCAAGTGTCAAATCAGCTTGGAGTAGAGAGGCAAATGCTGAGGTACTCCTTCTCAGATACAATCTGCTTTTAAAATTGGGATTTGTTCTTTTATGCCCTTTATAGCAACTATACTCCATGGTCTCAAAACACTTCATGATAATAAGGAAATTGGTCCCCATAATTCACTGAACTTTTATTTGGGATAACTTCACTCATAATTCTAGATTCCTCCTCCTCCTCCCTGAAAGATTGATATTACCAGCAATTTAGAAATACTCTCCTGAATTAATATTTCCTGTATAAATCCATTTGAATTTCTAAATATTCACTTAAGTATGTAGATACTCAAGAGATATGTTTTCTTAAGTTGATACTAACAGCGCAGTCCATGATTCTGGCAAATTCTTAAGTTCAGACATATTGTTCCCCAAATTGAAGTTTATGACGATAATACAAAACACATGAGCATGTAATAATGTATGTCCCCAAATCACACTTAAAAACAAACTGGGCACCACCAAACGCAGTCTCTTCAAGTAAAACGTACTGCAAGACCAGAAAGCGTATCAGCACCTCACCTTCAAGCATGCCTTGCTTTAACTGTAAAATATTTTTACTGACGTCCATAAAAGTTTACCTGTCCCTTTAGAAGAAAAAAATTTTATAAAAAGAAACAGAAAGAAATCTAGTAAAACCCTCGTTTTAAAAATCACCCATCGCTTAAAAAAAAAAAAATTAAACTTAATTCGAACATTTCTGCTAAAGGAGGAAAGCCTGAGGCAAGCCATACGCAGGTGTAGCAGATCTAAAAAGTTGGCCCAGCTGTGGAAGACCCCGCAAAGCTCATCTAGTTTTATTACTTATTCGGGTTCCTGTTGTTCAGGTTATAAAATACTGTGTGAGAGGGGGAGAAAAACCCGCTAGTTTCCAACTAAGTCTGAAGTTAGAGCAGTTTTCTGGGCTATCTTTCTTTCTGTTCCCAGCGCTCGAATTCCCTCCACTTTGTGGCGGATCCCAAGGGTTTCAAGTTTTCCCGAGAGGTGAGTGAGAGGGGCTGCCAGCGCTTACCTGTTCCCTCGGGATGCAGGGCAGGGAGGTCCTCCGATGGGACTTGCTGCTGCAGCCCGACATCTCGGCGGACACCACGGAGCTGGACCGCCTCCTCCTCTTAAACACCGGGATCTCTTCCTTGGTCCCAGCAATCAGCTGGGACCCGAAATGCTCCCTCGGAGCCGCCCCCGTGGACTGTGGCAAGAGTTGCTCCACGTACCTGGCCAGGAGGATCCCCAGCACTCCGGCCAAGTACGCCAGGTAAGGTCTCCAGGCGACCTTGAACCTCTCTAGGGAAATGAGGGCCACGGTCCTGACCGCGCTAGTCAAGGCGATCATGAGGACGCCCAGCCTCAGCCTCAGTACCAGCCATGTCGCGGCGGCCAAGCAGCTGAGCACCACCCCCGCGGCGGGGAGCGAGAGTAAGTGATCCTCCCCGACGCCCAGCCCAATCTGGACGAGCGCTTCCCCCCCGCAGCAGGCGGCCAGCAGCGCGACGGCCAGAGGCAGGCGCACCCCGGCGCGCTGGAGGTACAAGCCCATCCAGAAGAAGGCACACAGGAGACTGAAGAGCAGCGCCGAGGGCTGCAGCCAGGGGCCGAGCGGCGCGCCGCCCCCGGGAGCACCTCCCCGAGGCCCCGGGAAGACGCCCCCTTCTGCTCCCGGGGCCGCTTCCTCCTCCTCCTCCGCCGCCGCCGCCGCCGCCGCCTCCTCACTCCGCTCCAGGTCACAGCCGATCTCCCCGCGGACCAGCCTCACCAGCAACGCCAGCAGAAGGGACAGGGAGCCCGCGCACAGCGCCGAGGAAAGTTTCTGCGAGCGCCGGAGCGGCCGCGGCACCAGGGCGCCCCAGCAGCCGCGGCAGCCCGGGTCCCGGGGCGATGAGGGGCCCGCGCGACGGTGGCAGTCCGGGCCCGCGGCGGGGGCCGGCCTCGCCTCTGCGTGGCCGGGCTTGGCCCCGACTCGGGCGGCCTCGCCCGGCACGGCCATGGTGCGCCCTCTTCGCGGAGTCCCCGAGGTCCCCCCGACGCCCCCACCCCGCCACACACACACACACAGACACGCACGCACGCTCGCTTGCTCTCCTCCCAATCCCACCCTCGGAATCCCTCCTTCTTCTCCCAGGCCCGCGAGCACTGAAAGTTTCAGCTTTCGAATAACTCCTGGAGAAGGCTAGATGCTCCAGAGAGAGGAGCCTTCAAGTGAAAAGCTAGCACAGGCAGAAACGATCAGACTTCCTCTTTTTCTCTCTTGGGAAAGCTTTGCAAAATTCTCCGCTCCACCCCCACCCCCCGACTTCTGTCCTCCGGGGTCTCTTCGGACTTCAGGATTTTAAAGATTGCCCGAGGCGTCCTGCGCGCGGGGTCCGCGGCCGCTGCTGGAGCCGGGGGCGCAGGGCGAGCTCGGGGCCATCCCGGGCGCTGCTGCGCGCGGGGCCCGCGGCAGATGGAGGTCCCCCTTCTCTTCCTTCCTGCAGCTCTTTCTCTATCACTCTTTCTTTCTCCTCGGCCGATCTTCCCCGGCCCGGCCCCAGGAAGCGAACCGCCATTCCCTGGGGCAGAAAGCACAGCCTCCCCAGCGTCCGTAGGTCCAGTTCATGGCAAAGGGTGGAGAAAATGGAAAAGGGACTGAGAAATAACCAAGAAGTTGCTAAGTCCCGTCGGAGAGAGACCCAGTCCGAGAGACGAGCGGCTGCCGCAAGGGAAAGGAGGGAGGACGAGCGAGCTGGAGAGGAAGGGAGGGTGAGAGGAACGGGAGGGTGAGAAGGGAGAAGGAGATTTGCTCTCTCTTTTTTTTTTTTTTTTCCTTCTTTTTTGGTGCGAGGTTGGTGGTGATTTGCAATGTTGCAGAAGGGAAGCGAGTGGAGACGACTAGTTACAATTGTATAAAAAGCAGGCAGCTGGAGTGATCTGCAATCCCGCTTGCTTTCTTTAAGGCAACTCCCTAGGAAAGCTTTCCCAGCTCAGCTCCCGCCCCTCCCCCGGAGGAGGCGCTGCTCTCAGCTCCGGCGCTCCTTTCCCCGGAGCCGGGCCGCGCGGCCAGCACCTTGGCGAAGGGGTTGCTCAGACCCGTCCACCGCCCAGCTCGTTGCATCCGGGGGGCGCGGGGGTCTGCGGCTGGCCCTCACGCCAAGCTGGCCAGGACGTTGGGGGAAAAAAGGACTGTGCTTGGATACTTAGAAGGCGATGGGAGTCAACAGACTTCCCACTGTCGTGAAAAATGACAGCCACATCTGTCTGAGTGATTCAAAGATGCTTATATCAGGTACAACAGCAAACCAATTTCAGGTGGCATTGTAAGGCCTTGACTGCTCCTGCTGGAAGGTCTGTTTTCAACAGAAAAGCCAAGCTTTTCTGTTGGGCCAAATAATGGAAAATCTCAACAAGCTACCTAGACCGTAATAGCATTATTTAAAAAGAAGGGGGAGGGGAGAGCACTTTTAAAAAATTGTTACTTTAAAAAAAAAATGCATGCGAATAATAGTCAACAGTTGTTGTTGATGGTGGATGGTAAAACTACATTGAGATTAAGTGACCCTGGCCTCAAAAAGGTGTACAAAGTTAGGAAGCCCGAACAGTCAATCATGAAAGTAACATAAAGAAATCTCAAGAGATGGGTGGTGAGAACAGGTAGGTTAACACTAGAAAAGATCTTAGAAGACCGTCTGGTTGTGAAATACTATGTCTACCATGAATAAAGCTTATGAGAAAAAAATCATGACCCTAGTTATTGAAGTTTACAGGCTACACATTTCATGTACTGTAGGAATGTAGTATTTGTGAAACTGAAGGAAAAAAATTTAAAGCTAACTTTTTTGGGCAGATTATGA
Source organism: Balaenoptera borealis (assembly GCF_965194805.1). Lineage (NCBI taxonomy): Eukaryota > Metazoa > Chordata > Mammalia > Artiodactyla > Balaenopteridae > Balaenoptera > Balaenoptera borealis. Next base: position 17,567,797 of record NC_138870.1, on the reverse strand, counting down.
GAAATAATTCAATATCTGTTCAATGGACTTTTTTAAAGTCCATCAATGTGGGGAGCTAGTTTCTTTCTCCACTTAACACAAGAATAGGTCCACTCTTGTTCATTTTTAATATGGCTACCTTAGATGCCATTTGCCCTCAATAATAATAATAATCCCATTGTGTCTTAATTATCTGGACATTCCAGGTTAAAGTGTGTTTAGAGCCTGGAGTATTTGGATAATTGGCTCAATATGCCACTGTATTTTATGTGTAGAGATGAAGCAATATAAAGAAAAGGCAAAGGAGATAACTTGAGATAAAATTAAATCATGGGATAGGGGAGAAGTTGGCTTAAGTCTTAAGCTTAGCTTCATGGGAAACAGCCTGCTCTAGTTTGGGACAGGGATTAGTATTAGGGCATAAATGGATATGAGAAGCTATGATGATACAGCTTCTCTCCATCAGATGTCCAGAACCGTGTTTCCACATGCAAAACAAGTTGGGCAGCTAGTCAATGGCAGTGGGCACCATCTGTTTAATAATTAAAGAAACAGGAGCAGCGATGTCTTTGCCAAAGACAAATGAGCCCCCTAGCCTGCACACATACTTTTTTGAGTTTCCTTTTTAGACGTATGATTCATATGCCAGCGCCTACCTGAAACATTTCAGAGTGAAAAGCCTTGATTGGAATATCATGCTAATATCCACTGGCATCAAAAATACCATATTAAAATGAGAAACTTAAAATCTGGGCATATATCAAGGTTAGAAAGAAAGGAATAGTGAGAATTTTAGAATATTTCCATTTTCACTGTAGTCTACCCCCCACAGTTATCTCAGTTCTTTAGAAAAAAACAAATCACCATAAAAACTGAACATGTAGGAGATGGAATGTAGATATTAAAGCAACACTGCGACGGAAAAAACATAAGAATGGCATTTGTTAATGGCCGCAAAACAAAAACACTAGATCTGTATGTTAAACAATGACATTCTTGAGGTGTTCAATAGTATTAGAGAGGCAATATCCTGATTTCTCCCAATTCTCAACAAACATCACAACCAGAAAGTTATTTGTCCCACCAAAAGGAAAGAAGGTAGATTCCACCCCTCACCGGCATTACCATCCAGAATCTGGAGGCAGAGAAATGAAAACAACAAAATACTCGTCTTAGGTAGATGCAGAAAGCTGCAGTTCTCTACTACCTGAAAGAAGCATCTAGCGTTGTGCGCAGCATATTAAATGAAATCAGACCCAACTCGTAAAGCGGACATTGAGCAACCACATAGAAATAGAAACTTCCCATTTTCTGCAGACAGTGACTGATGAGTTCTAATTCAAGAAAGTGACAACACAGCCAAAAGATCAGGAAAATGTGGTACACACAGAAAAAGAGAATAGGGAAAATGGAAAGAAAAATTCAAATTTGACTTGCTAAAGCCCTCCACTTAGCCAAAGCCAGGGATTGTGTTTTATTAGTACTTTGTGAAGACGATCTAGAAATTAACCCCATTGCATATCACTTGCATTTGGCCAAATATAGTTATCATTAAGGGAATTCTGTTAAATTCAAAAGTTTACACCCCACAGTATGGGTTCACTCATTCTCCACTACACACCTGGCCTCCGTGCATGTAATCCAATGGGTATCTAAAATATAATTTATCCAATACACAATTCTTAACTTCCAGCTCCCTCCCTGCCCTTCCACCACCAATCCCCACACACTCAACCTATTTCTCCTTGGTCCTCTCCCACCCCAGGAAGAAAACATAACCACCTATCTAGTTGCTCAGCCCCCCAAGGAGGGTATTGCCCTCCATTCCTTCCTGTTTGCCTTGCTCTAGCTCCAGTCTATTAGCAAGTCCACTTGATTCTTTCTCTAAAATACAACCGAAATCTATCCACTTTTCACCATTCCTCTTATAATGACCAACCCAGGACCCATCATCATCCCTGGCCTGGACAGTTGCAATAACTTTCCTGGAGGAGGGTGTTGCCCTCCTACCACTCATTTTCTACACGACAGCCAGAGTGATGGTTTTCAAATGTGAATCCTATGATGTCGCTCCCTCCTTAAAACTGTCCAAAGGCTTCCCATCACACCTGCATGACCTAAAGTCCCCCAACAGCCTGCAAGGATCTTTCCAAGCCACTCTCTGTGACTTCTCATCCTATTCCAGTTCTACTTCACTATGCAACACTGTCTATTAGAAAGTTCTTCTACAATGGAAATGTACTCTGCACTTCAAATATGGTAGCCTCTAGCCATGGGTGGCTGTTGAGCCCTTGAAACATGGCTAGTGCCACTGAGGAACTGAGTTTGGGTATTTTATTTTATTTTAATTTAAATTTTAATAGCCTCACGTGGTTAGTGGCTTCTGATGGAAAGTGCCTCCCTTACCCTCAAGCCATCTTTCTGTTCTTTATCATGTCAAATCAGGACCTTAGAATCTACAGATTTTCGCATAGCTGGGTCTTTCTGCTCCATCAGTTCTCGCCTCAAGTATTACCTGTTTACAGAGGCTTTTCCCCAACAGTCTTATCAAAAAGTCTTGGGACTCCATTTGCACGCACACGTTTTTCATTCACTCTCACACAGCCCTGTCTCATTATATTTGTAGCACTTATCCCTACACAAAATGGTCTTGTTCATTTATTTGTTTTCTTGTTCATTGTTACTGTTAAAGACAATCTGTGTATATTTTTACATATAATTGCTCAAGTGGGCAGATGCCTCAAAATCTGCAATTGAAGAGGTGGTTGCCCAGATTGAACCCACAGGCAAAATCATGCAAGCAGCGCTTTTCACAGAAAGTTGCTTTTTAAAAAATTGCTAGATAAGTTACTCATTTATAAGAGAAATAGGTAATAGTCAATGTTCTGAAAACTTTGTATTGCTTCTCAGATGAAATGTGCATCATCTACAACAGTTTTCTGTCAGGCACAGGGGAAAAGTCATTTAAATATACGCATTTGGTTAGCAAGTCAGCTGAGAAATCCAGAATTAGGAGATGTCTGAATATAAATTACTGCCAAAAAGTCATAGCTCACATCATCATCTATGAGATAGCCTCTAACTATTCCAATTAATACTACTTGAGGGGTTGAATTTAAGTTAAAGAAAATTACACATTTTGGTAAGATAGACCTTATTAACACTAACTATTCCACATCTAGTCAGGGAAAAAATGTAGAAAACTTGCATTTGGGGATGCATTGTCTCCCTCCCCCTCTGTGGAATGCTGCCCCTCTTTTTAAATCCCAAAGAATTTAAATAACAGCTTTGAATATACAGTTGTGAACTAGTATAAAAACCCTAAAGAGTAAAAGCAAGATGCAAGAACAGGTTGCATCCACAAAGCTGTTATTCACAGAGTCAGATTGTCTATAGCAGTAAACCACCAGGAAGCTTCACTTCGGCTTATGTGTCCTCTGCTTCTCCATCGTCTGAGAGTTGGCCTTCCTGACATCACATTTTGGGTGTTAAAGGCTGGCTCTACCCTATCTAAACAAATCGTTAAGGAAATCAGAGTGCTTTAGGTACAGGGATTCGAAACCTGTTCACTTGGTAGCACATGCAGAAAACAAGAACATTTTGTTATGCAGAAAACGATAACATTTTGTTGTCACGTTGGATTAAAGGGACAAAGCTTTCTGCAGATAAAGTCTTCAGGCCTGGAGCCTGAGAGCTTATAATCTCAGGTACACCTCTAACCTTTGGCACTTTAAATGGGAATTTTTGAGACATCTAGTATTTGACTCACTAATAAAATGTGTAATTCAACTGTATTCTTTATGAAGGCTGTTAAAATAAACATAGTGTAAATCCCAAGACCTTAGTAGCTTGCCAACTACAAGTCATAGTTCTTTGTCACTTCCCCATAAATTCCCTCAGTTGGTCTGCAACACAAATGCATGATCTTTGTCTAGTTTAAAAATTTGGAAATGATACACACTAAGTCTGATTTATAAAATAGATGTGGTCATGATCAGGCCTAGAATCCAAATATTTCCTACCATACATTGATGTGTTCTCCGTCGCATCCACATCCGTTACTCCGATTGATAACATCAGTAACATCGGTAACTCTCTCCTCTGGACTTGCAAGTGTTGTTACTCTTTGAAAAGTGAACTATTCTGTAAAAATACAAATATATATTCTGTTAAAGTCTTACAAATAATGATAAATTGTGTGTGTGTGAAATCAGCGTACTTTTCACTTAATAGTCTCATATACGCATATATCAAAAGGTGATGTTCCATTCAAAAGTGAAGACATGCTTTGCTTTACAGAATTCTTTGCACCTTCCGTGTCTCAATCCCAGTGGATTACAAGGTTACTAAGGAAGAAGGAACTCACAGGGTACAGAGCACATGAGTCAAACAAAAGAGTGTGAATGCATTTACTGTATATCTGGTTTTATTACAGATAGCAAAATATTATGGATATTATGAGTAATAAGAGCTTTAAGATTGCTTATATTATTATTTTAAAGAGTTTTATTAAAATGGATTATTCCACTTCTCTGCTTTAGCACTGTCAGCAAAACACATTTACTTGAATCTTTCTGTGGTGATTCAAAATCTTGTGATATCTCAGAGCTATCTTTGTAAGTAGTAATATTCAGTTGTATTTGTGCAGTTAAGTGGTGGAGGAAAGAAAGGACTGAATGTGAACTGCTTTCTGTTCAGTAATAATTACTTTTAAAATAATCCTAATCTCGGGCTTCCCTGGTGGTGCAGTGGTTAAGAATCCGCCTGCCAATGCAGGGGACACGGGTTCGAGCCCTGGTCTGGGAAGATCCCACATGCCGCGGAGCAACTGGGCCCGTGCGCCACAACTACTGAGCCTGCACTCTGGAGCCCACGAGCCACAACTACTGAGCCTGCGTGCCACAGCTACTGAAGCCCGCGCACCTAGAGCCCATGCTCCACAGAGAGGCCACTGCAGTGAGAAGCCCGCGTGCCACAGCAAGGGGTGGCCCCCGCTCGCCACAACTAGAGAAAGCCCACGTGCAGCAACTAAGACCCAACACAGCCAAAAATAAATAAATAAATAAATAATAATAATAATCCAAATCTCAAAATATAAGCAATATGTTGGCAAAAGCCTGAGAGTAATAAAGATTTACTCTTGTCTTATTCTTTAAGATCATTCACTTTAATTTAAAAACGAAATAAAAATTCTCTTCCACTGGACTCTGAATAGAGCCATACAATAATAGTGTAAAAAAATCAAAGAAATTAAAAAATTTTTTGTTGGGGCAAAGGATGGGCAGAGAGCATGTAATAGGGGAAGAGGTGGCAGGAATTTCAGTAACATCATCTTCACGAGTGAATTACAGCCCATATTTACTATAATCTACAAAAATGAGCTTTTCTGTTAAAGGAACACCTCAAATCCTATTTTATGAAGAGGAACGAATTTTACTAAAATGTAAAAGGAATATGTAACAGTATGAAAAAAAAAATCGTCTTTGGGGGGAGAGTTAGAAGGAAGAAAATACAGTGCCTGCCAAGTCAATTACTGATAAATGGTCCAAGACTGAGCTCTTTCTGACTTCGTGAGCAAATACCTCAGTTCTACAGCTGCCACTGATGTGCAGACCATTCTAAAATTTAGAACTTAAGGATGATTTGTGTTTTCAGTTAGAGAATATTTATAGAGAAAAATCTGAGGGTTGCTTGATAGAAAGGAAAATGTAAGTATAGGCTATTTCTTTTGATATTCCAATACCACTGAATTTTAAAGTTAGTTTTTACTTTACCCTCAGAAGTTATAATAGCACCCAAACTATTACTTTTTGTACATGTGATAGTAGGATGCCAGGACAAAATTTATATACAGCCCAGAAACATCTTTGGTCTATAAAATTAATCCTCTTTGACATGAAATCTACCAGTGTTTTTAAAGGTTAATAAAGCATTTTGAGCTTCCTTATCGTTTCGGAGGAAAGTTATAATCAGCCAAATGTCTAGAATTAGGCAATTGATGGAAGAAGAGATAAAAAGAAAGAATAGAGATAATTTACTAATTGAAAATCTTCACTGAATAATGCATCACCCACTGCTCTCTTCCTTTACAACCAACCTAAGGAGAAAGCATATTTAAAAATAGAATGAAACTATAAATTGGAACCAAAACTCATTCATAAAAAGATTAAATTATGTAATTCTGGAAATATCCTAATACAACATCTATATTGTGCTCTGCAGCTTTTAAAGTAATCCAAACTGATCTTCACAATGTATGTGTTGTTTGTGAAGCTTATATTATTATCCCTATTTTACACAAAAGGGAACCGAGACCCAGAGAGGCTGAGATTTGCTCAAGCTAATGAAACATCAATGACAACAGAACCCAAATCTCCTGATTCTTGATTCCAGGGCTTGTTATTAATTGCCATAACGTATTCTCTAATATAATCTGAATCTAAGAAAATTTAGAGGTCACCATCTGTCTCTCACCTAATCAAAATTCTAACAGCTTGAAAATTTCCAAAGATGGGAAGTCCCACTACTTTTTAATTTTTAATTGGAGTATAATTCACATATCATAACATTTACCTCTTTAAAGTGCACAGTTCAGATGTTTTTAGTGCATTCACAAAGTTGTGCAATCATCAATGCCATCTAATTCCAGAATATTTTCAGAACCCCCAAAAGAAATTCTATTCCCATTTGTAGCCACTCCTCATTCTCCACTCCCCACCACAATCCCCACACCTGCTAGTCTACTTTCCATCTCTATGGATTTGCCTGTTCTGAATATTTCATATAAATGAAATTATATAATCTGTGGCCTTTTGTGTCTGACTTCTTTCAGTTAGCATGTTTTCAAGGTTAATCCATGTTGTAGCAGGTATCAGTACTCTTTTTGATGGCTGAATAATATTCCATTGATGGACATACTGTTGCAAGTGTTCCTTTATATTCTAGATACCAGTCCCTTAAACCCCCAGAATTTAAAAAAATAGATTGCAACAAGAGGCAGCTCTCTCATTCTGTGTAATGATTCTTTCATTGTGTACTTTAGTCAAAAACAAGGGGCCCCTAGGTAAAACAGCATTCCCAGTAAGGGGTGTTTAGTATATTTTGTGGAATGTTACTCAGCAATGAAAACAGACAAATTATTGATACACACAATAACTTGGATAAATCCCCAGGGAATTATGCTGAGTGAAAAAAAATGAATCTCCCCAAATTACATATTATATGATTACTCTTACATAACATTCTTGAGATGAAAAAGAAATTATCAAAATGGAGAACAGATGAGTGGTTGGCAGAGGTCGGGGGGCGGTTGAGAGGAAAAAATATGTGTGGCTACAGAAGGGCAGCTGGAGGGATCCTTGTGCTGAATCTGTTCTATATCTTAACTATATCAATGCCAATATCCTGCTTCTGAATTTGTCCTGTAGTCTTTCAAGATATTACCATTGGGGGAAACTGGGTAAAGAGTACATAAATCTCTCCGAATTATTTCTTACAACTGCGTATGAATCTACTATATAACAAGAAAAATGTGGGCTTCCCTGGTGGCGCGGTGGTTAAGAATCCACCTGCCAACGCAGGGGACACAGGTTCGATCCCTGGTCCAGGAAGATCCCACACGTCGCAGAGCAACTAAGCCCATGCGCCACAACTACTGAGCCTGCACTCTAGAGCCCGCGAGCCACAACTACTGAGCCTGCGCTCTAGAGCCCTCGAACCACAACTACTGAAGCACACACGCCTAGAGCCCATGCTCCGCAATAAGAGAAGCCACTGCAACGAAAAGCCCGCGCACCGCAACGAAGAGTAGCCCCCGCTCACCACAGCTAGAGAAAGCCCACGCACAGCAACAAAGACCGAACACAGCCAAAAATAAATAAAATAAATTTTTAAAAAAGAAAGGAAAAATGTGTATTTTGCATTTTCTCTGACACTACTTGAAAGGGAATCGCTACTATCTTTCATGTGCCTAGGCATGTCATTTAAAAAAACTTACCTTACTGGTTTTCTCTGTACTGTTCAGACATTGAAATTCTTTTGGTGTTTGGTTAATTTGTTTTGAAATAATTGTTATATACCATATAAAGTAAAAGTATAACTAAAAAATAGAAAATATAATAGTTTACTCTTTTAATTATTATGAAACAGTTTGTCCTAAAAAGAAATACAAGTATTTAAGTATAGTTTTATTCTTTGCTTTCAAAGATGATTAACATCGTTCACTATGAAATACACAAAATGGATGGAGCAGATAATAGCATCTTAATTGAATAAATATAGAAACAAGCACAGATGCCTCACTTAAGACACTCCACAATTCAGTCTGGATTCCAGGTCTGGTGATGCCATGATCCAGCAATTATGTATTTTTCATCTTGAAGTCAATGTAGCTAAAGAACACTGGAACTTGACCATTTACCCTACACTCCCTACATTTACAATGTTCTTTTAACTGGTAGATGTATTGGATATTACAGAATCTGGGGCTATTTGTTACACTGCCTCTTAAATTCTTGCCTCCCCGAAAGCATTAGCTCCAAAAGGGCAATCTCATTTATGACTCTGGTGTGGCGTTCCTTGAACACAGTAACTATGTTGTAAGAATATAGCAAAAGTGTCAAAATGCAGCATTTAAACAACAATCACCTGTAGAAACTGTAGAAAAGAAGTAATCAGTGTCTACAAATTATTATTTACTCTTAAATAATAGACTTAAATTTAGACTTAAATGCAAATACAAAAAGGAAAATGCTCAAGTCTATTATTTCTCCTACTGATATGGGGTTCACAAAAGAAGGCATCATCTGGGCTTCTCGATATAATCAATATCTCACATTCAGGTACTGAGAGGGAAGTACCATGTTAATTAATCTGAGTTATTCTCTGCCTGAAACTGTGAGGCACTTTTTTCATCCTACTGGAACCACAGAGCTACGGTAAATTTCCACAGAAATTGCAAATTACCTACAGACCTTAGGCTCAATGATTTCCTTTAACCAAAATCTAGATATGGGGCATTTTGAGCTCTGTAAGAATAGTGATTGTGGAAGAAAGCAATGTGATTCTTCTTCCATCCCAGAAAAGGGTGACTCTAGATAAATCTAGGAATGTGTAACTTTTCTCTGATAATCACTCTCCTCTCCTTGACCTAATCTTTATATTGATTTTATTTTTTCTCTTCTTTTTTTCTTTTCTAAGGATCTTAGTCCACTTAACTATTAGGAACAAATTGTACAGTCTTGCTGTGATTTTTGTAATTATAATGTAAAATTATGGGGGACACATAGCTAAATGGAGTCAGGAAAAGCTTTCAGATTAGTCTAAATTAAACAATTATTATCATTCACTATGTAACTTATTCCATTTCCTATCCTAAATATCAATTATTCTAGGGACTGAAGAAAAGCCTAGAAAAAAACCCTCAAAATACAAGTCATTTCATCACCATATATAAATCCTGGTGAGGGTCCTTAAATTAACCCTTATTATAAGAACTTATTAAGAAAGGGGATTTATCTCTCCTCTACAAATACATTTATGCCTCAATAAGAAAGTCACTCAGGTATTTTATTTTGCTACTTCCTAAAAGAAGAGTTCGGGATACAATTTTGAATCAATCCATCTGAATATTCTCCCATAGAAATGTTAATCATCCTCCTGAAATTTCCATGCATATTTTTTTTTTCTAGAACTTACTAAGAAGCCAATATTGCTACCCAACTGGAACCAGATTGTAGAACACAAGGATACATCCTTAACCTTATAAAAATGCCCTGGAATTTTTAATGAGCAGAAGTGGTCAGAACCTCAGTCTTACATCCCATCCAATAGATGGTTCTCCTACAGCGCAGTGCTCTATAACTCAGGGCCGGGAGTTGGCTCCGGACCACCTTGGGATGGAAGAAGGCCACCTACTGAATCACCGCCACCACATCCTGCAGCATCTTCCATCCAAGTCTCCTCTGGGCCCACCCCTGCCGAACTCCCAAGGTCAGAAGAGATCCCAGCTTTAGAGCATTTCATTACAAGTTTTAAATCTCCAGTCTCTGGTTTTCATATTGCATTTCAAGATCAACATCCTTATTAGTAGAAGTATATTTTTTGCTTTAAAATTTTATAACACCTTTTTCCACTGAGAAATTCAAAGCAGGCTACTGAGCTTCATTACCACACAGGCAGAAATCCTCACAACATCTCTAAGAAGGAGGTGTTAGATGAGAAAGAGAAAGAGAGAGGGGTCACCATCACCTCCTCTTACAAAAGCCCAATCCTCAATAATGAATGAATGAAAAGACATCTTGAATCCAGTGGTCACTGGGAGTAATTGGCATATAATTTCTCAGCTGCCTCTAAATTAAAATGGTAATCATTTAACCAATATATTTGGGCTGAAGGCTAAAATCAGTTTCCTCTTGCACCCAAGCAGTAGAACTAAGTGGGATCTGAAGAGACAGTTCTCTGTTACCACTTGATTGCGGAAAACTCACACGTTATGCTCAGTGACTGAGGACTTCAAGTCCTGCTCACGGTTACAGCTGTGCTTCTCTGTCCTCATTGACAAGGTCCTGACATGGGTCATATTTGATCTGATTTATTTCCTTTCCTCTGTCCTCAGGTTTACCTCATGCAATATTTTTGTGTGTCCGAACGATAGCGTAAAATAAAGGCTAAAATAAAAGAAGGGATACTTTGAGTGATAAAAGCAATAAAGTCCAACTATCAAGATAAAATCATGTGACATGATGTACAGTTCATAGTACAGCACAGTGGTTCTCTGCCTTATATCTATTGCCCCTCCAGTGTGTGGGTTTTCCCCACACTCTCCAGCAAGCAATTCTTGGACACCAACTGGGTGCCCTACAGTTCAACTCAATTCTGACACTACCCGGTGATAGCATCAGATCCCAAGGTTAATGGCTCAGTCTTGTAAGATTGCCCTCCCTCTCATGTCCCCTGCCCCACAGCCCACCTCACCACCACTTCAGAACCAGTCAAAAGCCCAGGTCATCACTGTGCTTATGACCAACCTGCTGTAGATCAGAGGCTCCAATGACCTCCTCCTCAGGTTCAGCTCATTTGCTAGAGTAGCTCAGAGAACTCAGAGAAACATTTTACTTACTAGATCACCACTGTTATAAAAGGAGCAACCAGGTGGATAGATGCATAATGCAAGGCATGGGGAAAAGTCTCAGAGGCCCCAGGCTCTCACTGAGCCACCACTCTCCCCAAATCTCCATGTGTTCACCCACCTGGAAGCTCTCCAAATCCTCTGCTTTGGGGTGTTTAATGGAGGCTTCATTACATACACGTGATCCATTCAGCGATTCAACCTCCAACCCCAATCCCTTTTCTGGAAGTCAAGGGTGGGACTGAAAGTGCCAATCTTCTAATCACGTGGTTGATTCTCCTGGCAACCTGCCCCCATCCTTAGGTGAGGTCCAAAAGTCAACCCATTAACCTGACAAAAGACACCTTTATAGATCTCATCACTTAAGAAATTCCAAGAGTTTTAGGAACCCTGTGCCCGAAACAGGGATGAAATCCAAATACATATTTCTTATTATAAATCACAATATCACAGCCTCCAGGAATATCAATGCAGCAGATGCTGTCGGTTCCCCTCCCACACCCCATGGTTGTACACACCAGTGACTTCTTATTGTTGATCTCTAACTGGAGAAGTTTTCTGGTCGCAGAGAGCACTGTCTCATAGACGACGTGGCAGGCCGGAAGATGCTAGCCTGATAGAATGACCTCATAAGGTGCAGACAACTGGGGAGCAGAGGGTGGCTGGGGCACAACTGGGGTTTCATTACACCTAAAACTTGGGCTGCTGCCTAGACACATTGGGTGTCTCATGCCAGTAGACCAGCAGGCAAAGAAAGGAGTTACTCTACTGATTATCATGAGAAGAGAGGGTTGCTACTGCATAATGGGGGCAGAGAGGAATACAATTGGAACTCAAGGAATTTATTGAGGAGCCTCTTGGTACTTTCCATCACAGGGGATAATAATCTGACAAGATCAAGGCAATTTAGGGCTGAGAGCCCTCCAGAGGTAGCCTATGATTCATCAGGCAGGAAACTAAGGCCAGTGGAAGAGCTGGCTGAGGGTGAGAAGACTCTAGAAAGGGTGGTAGAAAAGGGAGATTTGTTTTAGAAATTGTGTGTATGTGTGTATTTGTGTGTATGTGCAGAGAGTGAAAGAGAAAGAAAAAGAGTCTGGCTACCCCATTATAGAATCTGTAGCAGAGCTGATTAATTTCAAGGAGGGCATGAGTGGATCTGGGTGGTGCAAGGGGTGGACTGTAACAGATGTTTTTAGTGTCCCACTCATCAGCACTCCCTTTCCTTGAAAATGCCTACAGCCTCTTTTTGCAAGCACTGTGCCTCCCTGCCTGGGGTCTTTCTTTAGCCATAGGTTCATGCTTGAGCCACACGTGAGACAGGTGAGAAGTGTTTAGGAGTTAATGTCCCTGTAATTGATAAATTACACTCTAATCTTCCTTTCACCTCAGGTGAAAGAGTTGAGGGATAGTGCTCTATGCTGTCTCTCAGCAGCTTCCAGTGAGATTGTGCTTCAGCTGCTTTCAGTGAGATGGTTACCTGCTTTTTAATGCAACTGATTTCTTTTCCTTTCTTGTCTCACTTCCACATTCCCCTACCAGTGTGTCCTGGGAATTACTTCCCAAACAAACTACTTGCATTCACATCCTTGTCTCAGGGTCTGCTTCTTGGGGATTCTAACCTAAAACAATCATCTTTGCCTTACTAAAATAAAATTCACAGATACCCACCTAGATAACTTCAAAAATCTATATAATCTCCCAGTTTTAATATAAAGGAGACACCTCATACCAGTTATGATGGTTATTATCAAAAAGACAGGAGATAACAAATGTGGTGAGGATGTGGAGAAAAGGGGACACTTATGCACTCTTGGTGGGAATGTAAACTGGTACAGCCACCATGGAAAACAGCATGGAGGTTCCTCAAGAAATTAAAAATAGAACTACCATATGATGCAGCAATTCCACTTCTGGTTATATAGCTAAGATTTGAAACCATTATCTCAAAGAGTTATCTGTACTTCCATGCTTGTTGCAACATTATTCACAGTAACCAAGGTATGAAAACAACCTAAATGTCTATCAATGGAGAAGTGGATAAAGAAAATGTGGTAATACATACCATGGAATATTATTCAGCCTTGAAAAGAAGCTAATTCTATTATTTGTGATATGGATGAAACTGGAGGATATTATGCTAAATGAAATAAGCCAGACAAAGAAAGATAAATACTGCATGGTATCACTTACCTGTGGAATTAAAAAAAAAAAAAAAAAAAAAAAAAAAGTTGAACTCATGGAAACAGAGAGTAGAATCGTAGTTGCCAGAGGCTAGGGGTGGTAGAAAGAGGGAGAGGCTGGTCAAAGGGTACAAACTTTCAGTTATAAGATGAATAATGTCTGAGGATCTAATGTATAACACAGTGACTATTGTTGATAGCACTGTATTGTGTTACAGCATACTTGAAATTTGCTAAGGGGGTAGAACTTAAATGTTCTCACCAAAAAGGGGGGTCATAAATATGTGAGGTGATGGGTGTGTTAATTAACTCCACGGGGGGAATCCTCAACATACACACATGGCAAATCATCAGGTTGTACACTTTAAATATATTACAAGTTTATTTGTCAATTATACCTCAATAAAGTGAAAAAATATAAAGAAGAAAAATTTATGATAAATTAATATGCACTTCAATATGTAAATTGTCAGGCATTACTAAAGAAGACATAATGAAATTTTACCTATAGTATCAGTTAACATGACCCCAAGAGAGACAAAAGCAGACTGACATGGGTGTGATTTATTGGCTGCCCAAATATCCATGAAATGGTTCCATAAAATGGCAGACAATTTGGTAAATGTACAAAACAAAATATGATCCTCACTGAATACGCACTGTAGTTGATGTTAAACTGGAATAAAACGTTGGAAAGGAAATTTTAATCTCTTTAGTATATAAATTAAGGAAACCTAGAGGGTTCAGATCACAGACAACACTACAGCAAATCTACTGCTTAGTGGAGATATGTATACGTATAACTGATTCACTTTGCTGTGCATGTGAAACTAACACAACATTGTAAATCAACTATACGCCATTAAATTTTTTTTTAATATGCTTGACAATGAAAAAAAAAAAAGAATGATTTCTAGTCTACGGCAGTCCTGGACAATTATACTCATCTCCCCTCAACTCCTTGAAAGGCGTCATGTTGGTAGCCTGAAATCAGCTGTGTTAGCAGTACTTACCCTGTAGAAATCTGCAAACACTACAAATCAGTCTTCCTCCCCCAAAGTGCCAGTTGTTAAACATTTATCAGCACAGCAGTGGCCATTAGGCTTGCTAACCTGGTGTAGGGGACAGATATTAGGCAGAGAAAAAACATCTCATTCTCAGGGGTCGTGGGAAGAAGGGAGACAAAATAGAGAGGGTGGGTAAGACACCAGGTTCTGTTTCTCTTCTCAATTTGTTGCTGAGCTTTAAGTGGAGCGACTGAGAATGAAGGTGGAAGTTAGCAGCAGGGACAGTTTTCTCCCCTTGTAGCAATGGAAGCCTTGAAGCCCCAAGGAGAGTGACAGGCTTCAGTCAGAGCCATGCCCGACATTGCTAAGGACAGATGTCTCAGAGGCACTTGTGGATGTTGGGTTTATCTATCAAGCTGAGGCCACGTTTTTGGTTTCCCCTAGCCTGTGTCTGGTGTTTAGGGGCCCCAGGAGTTTCCATATACCCTAGTGAAGGGCTACAGATGTGATAAGAACACCAGTAGATGACGAGACTTGATAGCAAATTGAGAGTGGGCTCTTCCATTCTGTGGGTAAAACTGCGAGGCCCCCGGGCTGCAGTGTTGAGTGCTTTCTTATTTGCCTGAAATAGTACATGAAACCACTCACCCATCAGAATTCTCAAGTCTAAGAGGCAGATTGGGTGGCACTTCCCAATGGTCTGAGAGAACAGATGAGCTGAAGGTCACCGTGTGGATCTGAGGAAGCTTCTTCCCCAATGACAAGAAAATATAGCAAGCAGGTCTCATACACCTAGTCACCATCTTAGGGGAACAAAGACAGGGGTAAAATCTGAAAGACTGAGCAATTACCTAAGGAAATACAGTCATCACAAATGTCTTACTGAAACTAGCCATCAAAGGGAGTTGAAATTTGGAAAGAATAAATGTTCTGCTTTGAATTGAAAGAGACAAATATTGTCCATTGGTAAGTTTTCGATGTCCATACTCCCCAGTATGCTCGTGTGTGGAGTGGGCAGGTATAAAAAGATTAATGCAGTCGTTGAGCCAGTAAAGGAGGTGCATTTTGCTTGCACAACCCTACTGTAAATGTTTTTGTGATCTGGCCATAGAAGAAAGAACTTGCTAACATGAAAGCCATTTGAAAATGAGAAGATCAGCAACTTTGGGAGTTGGTGATGTTCCTTCACCAAGGGTGTTTTAGCTGAGGATAGACCATCATTTAGTAAGATTTACCAGAATCAACCACCAAGCATAGGAAACGTGGAGATTGGGGGTGAAGTTTGCGATCACATGCAACCCAGAGAGAAGCATCCAGTAAGTGAAAGAAAGAAGATTAAAATAAAGGAATGAAGGGACCATTCGTGTTGATCAAAGCTGAATTCAATGGACATAGAACCCTAACACCCAAAGGAAAGTCTAAGGAAGCTCCCAATCTCCAAATAATGGAAAAGAAAGCAAAACACTATTTATGTGGGTCTGGAATAGCTTTTACTGTAAAGACGGTGCTCCTCATCTTGTGCATAAGAAGACCAGTGTCACAGACAGGCTGTGAGCCTGTGGTCCTCTTTTTGCTTCTGAACCTCCCTCTGACCCACTGGACTCTTTAATGTCTACTGAGCCCATTCTCCAACCAATATTTTGGCTCCTTCCCCACTGCAGTGCTCCATTCAATAAAATATCTTGGATCCTGACTTTTTTATTTAAGTTCTGCCCTTTGGTCACTTTGTTCCTCCCTGGCACAGCATTTTTGGGTGCCGTCTTAGTCACTTTGGGCTGCTATAACAAAAATATCATAGACTGGATGGCTTACACAACATTTATTTCTCACAGTTCTGGAGGCTTGAAGTCTAAGATCAAGGACCAGCTGATTCATTATCTGGTGAGAGCCCACTTTCTGGTTGCAGATGACCAACTTCTTGCTGTGTCCTCACATGGCCAAGGGCTGGAGAGAGCTCTCTGTGGTCTTATTCATGAGAGTTCCACCCTCAAGACCTAAATAATTAGGTCTCACCTCCTGATACTATCACCTTGGAGTTAGGATTTCAACATATGAATTTTGGGGGAACACAAACATTTAGTCCATAATAGACCCCAATAATTAAGTAAGAGGTCACCATGGCACAGCCTTAGGACTCTTTTACTCCCAAAGCTAACTCAACTTTTCCAGATCCCAGAAAGGCTGACCTAGATAACTATTGAAAAGAGATCTTCTAAATAAAAAACTTTATTTCTCTATGTTCTCAGAGTCACAGTGGAAGGGCCTTGATTTACTACAAATTTGGCCATCTCTAGCTACCTTTAAGAAGGTTGGCTAGGATTATATTTTTGAAAGTCATAATCATCCTCATGAGAATGGCAGTAGCAGAATACACGGGGTTCCCAATTTTTTAAAGCATTTAGGCAAAAATGGTGGCCTCTTTTCCTCTCAGGCACTATGGAAGTTTTAAAAGACGTTCATACTTGGTAGAATTGTTTTTGAACTTGGTTGGGACACATTGGGAATCAGAGGGGAAGAAAGAAGCAAAATAATATGTCACACAAATTGTCTTCTAGAAAAGCCCTTAGGAAACTTATGCCAGATTCTTTGGGAAAAGGAGGCTGTCAGAGACTAAATCCATAAATCAAATAGGAAAGAAAAGAATGTGTTACTGTGGGAAGAGAAGGAACAAATCTGTACAGCTTAATCTAATCGTGGAAGGTATTTCTCTTTATTTCACCATAAATACCATTGAAATGGAAATGAAATCGAGGCTACGTCATAATGTGGGTGGTGTCACAAGGGGAATGTCATCATTAGAGATGTGAACCGAGAACCACCTGATGAGCACAGGGGATAACGGAGGGAGACAGAAAGAAATGCCAAGAGATGCTGCAGCAGCTATGATAGTTTCTAGGAAATATATTTTTGTTTTTATCATTATTTTGCCCCGTATTCTTTCATTTTAACATCCTGTCTATCTATGCCCCCAGACTGATATAGCCTGGAAAAATTAGATGATAAATATACATTTTAAAAGGTATCCTTTGTTCCTTTTTTACTTTCATGTTAACTATCGATGTATCATCATATCTTTACGTCCTGCCCCGTTAGTACTGTCTTCTAAAGAAAGAAATTGTGTATAATATTCCAGTGGCTAAACAAAAACCACAGGCAAACATCTAAACTCATAAATTGAAAATGCTTCAAAGAAGTAAGCATAAAACTTAGCATAAAATTTTCAGTTATAGAAGTCATCCTTTTACTTGGAAAAATAACATGGCTTAAAATAGACAAATGTTCCCCTTAAGAATCGACAAAAATACCCAAATTATATTAAGAAACATTCATCAAAAGAACAACAACGGTAGATTCAGTCAGTAGATATGTGTGCTAAAGTAAAGAACTATAGATTATTAAAGAGGAATTACTTCCAAAATGATCTGAAGATTTCAAACCGGCTGAAAAGGAAGCATTATACGATGATCCAATCCCCAATATTGAACTCACCAATTCCCACAAATCTTTCTTTTTCATCCTATTTCTCTGATCCCATATCAAGCCTTCTTAGGAAAGATCTTTTAAATATTCCAGAAGAAATGAACAATTCTTTACCTGAGTGTTTATTTCTCTCTTCTTGGACCAGGGCCTGAATTTGGTTTGGGAAAGAGGCACAGTTCAGATTTTTCCACAGGCCTTCTTGACCTACACAAGTCAGCTTGCTATAAACCAAACCCCTGCAGCTCTCCTATCCTGGCAGAGCTGGGCAAGCCATAAATATTTCTGGCAAAGCAGACCCTAAAACAAGACAAGGTTTTTTATTTCAAGATCACATAACATTGGTCAAAGTGGCATAGTGAGGCAAACAGCTACAACATATTTTTAAAGCAAATATGCAGTGATATAGAAATATTTCTCACACTAATCCATGTCAGTGATCCAGTTGAAGGTTTCAAACACTAGGCTGTATAGGATACGTTGTTTCAGGTGGGGATTATAAACGGCACTAGATTCTGTTGGATGGAAGGAAAAGGTGCCGATGTACCCTGAGCCACTCAGAAACCCAGCTCCTACCTTGTCAGGCTCGAAGTCCCAGAGGCTTAAGAACAGACTCTGACCAGTGGTTTCCAAACTTCAGTGCATTTCAGAATCAACTGGAAGACTTGGCTGGGTCTTAGTCCCAGAGTTTCTGATTCATTAGGTCAAAAGGTGGGCCCCTAAATTTCTATTTCTAGCAAATTCCCTGGTTCTGCTGATTCTGCCAGCTCCTGGACCACACTTTGAGAACTCTTGCATTAGGCTGACAGGGATATCACAGCAACCCTTCAAAGGAAAAGGAACTTCAATGCCCCATCGATACTGCAACTTCATGTCATGTTTACTTGTGCTAAATCCACTCAAATCTTGTAGCAGTCACTTACTTGGTGAATAGCTGATATTCAGTTTGTTGATGGATAATCATGTGTGCCACCCAAGTTCAGAATTTGAAAGGTAATTGGGAGAAGTCAGAGTAAAGAGTAAATCACAGACCCAGAGTTCATACTTACTGTTTTCTCTCCCTACGGGTTTTATTACCACTCCCAAATGTACTGAATTGCAAAGAACTACAACAGATCACTAGCCTGCACTGGAAAGATTTGGTTCTAGTTGACATTCTTTTTTCTCAGAGTGGTCTCATATTCTTAGTTATTCCATTGGGTTTACTCTAAATGTAGCACTAAGAGATGCTAGAATGTATTTTTTAAATGTCTTATTTTTTCACATAAGAAAGAGGCAACATAAGATAATATAAGTTTTTGATGTACTTGGGCAGTGAGTACCGTGGTAGATTGTATTGTTTTTTCCAACTCCGCCCTACCCTTCCCTGTAAGAGGATTACATATTCCAGGCCTTTGCCTTGCGCTTGCCCTTCTCAGTGAGACCAACTCATTTTCTACCAGACTGATACTTGCCTTGGTCATGTGACTTGCTTTGGCCAATGGAACACAAGTGGTACAAGGCCATGTGTTCTACCAGTATCCTTCCCTCTGCCATCAAACTGACATTTGCTGGGTAGAGACTGTTCTTCCAGCCTTGTTCTTGAATGAAAATAATGTGGAGCAGAGCCCCAGCTGACATGTATCACAAGTGAGAAATAAACCTCTATTTTTCCAAGCCACTGAGATTTGGAGTTTATTTGACTGGACATGTAACAGAAAAAGTACAACATGAACACATACAACATGTAAAATAAGAGAGACACTTTAATGACCTCCTTTACTGAGAAACTGGTCATGGAGAATACGGAAAGGATGGATGAAATTTACGTAGTCTCATTTGAAATTGATAAATCTGAGATTTAGAGACGTCAAATTATTTGCCTAAGGTTACACACCTAAGTAAATGGACCACTATTATTTTCAAGAAAAAGGAAGAGAAATAACAATAAGTGAGTGCCAGGGTGGAGGCAATGGGCCCATCTGTAGAGTCCAGTGAAGTCTAACAGACAGACATTAGAGTTCTATATTAGACTTCTAAAATCAATTTCTGTTAGAAACTGGTTGACTCAAATTTAAAACTGAGTTTGCTAAACCAGCTAGAATTTTCATTATATGACAAATGTGGAAGACAATACATAGGTCTGCAGTGAGGCCCCCAGCAACCAATGCCCAGATCACTTCATAGATGTACAATCAGTGTGAAGCTGAATACAACAGGTTGCTGCCAGGAAATATTTGAATTATATAACAAACTTTCTTCGATCTAATTCCTTGTCTCCCCCCCAAAAATGTCTGATATTTCTATCTCCATTTTTAGCTTGCTCAGGGGAAAAATATGCTGGTCAGGCTGAGGTGAATAGTTAGTTCAGTTGTATTTTTCATTGTATAATGGAATTGCCTCTTTTTGCCCAGCATCTTTCTTACTTTCTAACAATAATACATAGCATTTCCTTTGAAAAGTAATGAATCCTTCCCCTTAGGCCACACAATCAAGGTGGGGTTGACCTCATCTTCAGTCACAGGACCAGCTAACATGAATCAGTACATCCTATCTTCCTGGTCTGGTGATTGGTTCATGGATGGGTATGTGACTCTGTGGGGGCCATGACAATAAGATCCAGGGTAGCTGGGGAAGAGAGGCTCTCCCTTCCACACTGGATGTGAAGTCTGGAGCTGCAGTGGTAAGTTTTTAATAAAGAAGAGTGATCATGTCTGCAAATGAATCCAACATGTGGAGGGAAATCAATCCAAGACAGAGAACCAGGTAACTGTGATATTGTTTGAGCCTCAACATCAAGCCAACCAAACCTCAAACCTCCAGACTTTTTTGGTTATTTAAACTGATAAATTCCCTTTGTGCTCAAGCCAGCTTGACACTGGGAGTTTTGTCACTCAAGTTCAAGAGTTCTAACGTAGTATATTAACAAAGTTGGCATTTTTCAGCCTCTTATGAGTGTGGAAAATGCAAGTCAGCCTCCTTGACATTCACACACTCTGGGTGACTGACAAGATTATTTTGGCTGGGATGTCAAACTCTGAGACCAGGTAAAGTGAGCAAGGTAAATGTCACTTCTAAGGCTTACTGACAGCCAACTGTTTTTCTCTTTCAAGGTTATCAAACATCCAATCTCATCTTGCTTTTTTTCTTTTCACTGTGTACAGATTATTGGGTAGCTTTATCCTACTTTATTTTAGAGATAAACTCGAAGGAAGAAATTCTTATATTCATGATATTTGGGGTTAAACCAACAGGTTCTTAGTGAACAGCCACATCTGCCCAGCCAGGTGATAGTGCATTGTATCCTGGTAAGAATAACTTTTCAATCAAGAATGCTGCCCTGGTATGTCCAACATAGGGGCCAGAAACATGCCTGCAAGTTACTGGGTTCAGATTCTATCATTAATGATACCTAGAGGGTGTCTTCATCTCAAGGCTCTACGAAGAAAAGTATTATAAAAGTGGCATTAGAGTTTACTTGCGCTTAAGGATAAGTATACGTAACAAACTAGCAATAAAATTGAGTAGAGTTTGGAAATTCTTCTCCAGTTCTGTATTATGAGCTCAGTAAAACTAGTGAAGTGTCTCTATTCAGGTCCCGCAGAGAGGAGTTTTCTTCAACTGTTGTCAATTTGTCATCCATATCCTCTTTACACCCCTGGCTCTGCTATACTGAGATAATCACTTCTTTGTATCAAATTCCTTATAATTTATAGCAGAAAACTTTGTTTTTATCTTTGATTGCTTTTCAGATTTTAATATAGAGTCTTCCTAAACTGTATATAGTTCATTATGAAAGCAGTTTCGCTCCTTGCTGTCAGCTAACTGGCTACTGCTAGTATTTATTATACAGGGACTGGCTTCTGTCTCTATTTGAGCAGCCCGGCAACTTTCTGTCTTCTCTGAGTGCTCTTTGTCTGCTGCCTCTGTGTTCTGCCAGCGCCGAAGCCGTTGCAAGGACGGGGTGTATATTCTACTGCTTCTGGCTGGAAGAATAAATTCCGGCTTAAGTCCAAGTTGAAAATGAACCTCCCACTCGGCAAAAACATGGCCTCTAGGATACTTCCTGTGTACCCCGTTAAAAACCCCTTTGGCCGCAGCAACGTGGAGTTTCACAGTGGAACCATTTCATGCTTAATAACATGTTCTGCACTAGGCACCGTGGGAAAAACAAAGGCAGGAGGCCATGCTTCCTGAGTGGGGAGAAGTGCAAACTCCAGCATGGGAGACAAGGTTTGTACGTACACAGAAACACACATGCGTGTGAGTGCACACACACACGTGCACACACACGCACACACACACACACGTCCACGCACCTTGCAACGAATATAACACAGCTTACAAGATTATGATGCTGACTGCTTATTGGTGAGAAGAAATCAAGGTAATTTTAATTAGTCAGAAAGACTTCACGGAGAAAGCCAAACTTGAATTGTGCTTTGGGCGCCAGGGAGGACTTGAGACTTTATGTGAAGTCTGGACTGGCCAAAGGCGGGATTCTCTATGTAAGCTGAGAACTACTAACGATCTAGTTAAAACACCTGGCCTCACAATCGCTTGTCATGATGTAGGCCACATGTGTATACACCAAATTCTTCTCCTTGAAATGCCTTATTTTGGCCCTGTAAAAATCCAGCCTATATCTTTTGGCTTTCATCTGGTGATGTATATTTTTAGAAGTTTCTAAGGTTGTGTTTGTTGAAATCTAACAGGACAGTGGTCTGTATTTTAAACATGATTGTCCTTGTGTGAAAAACCACTAAAGCTCTTTAAAAGTTTCAAAAAATATTTCATGTTTAAGCATCATCAACTAAGCAACTCTATCAGTTTTCTAAGTGAATCCATACGGGTGCAGTTTTCTTGGTTTATTAACTGATCTGTTGGTTAGAAGCCTTTATTATAAATCCAGTCATTCTGCAAATATTTCTCTAATGCATTTAAAATAAACAAAATCCAAACTTTGCCTTTTAGCACCAATAAAATCAGGAATGCATCAAAGCGAGAAATTCAAAGTGCAACTCAGTGTGCCTGTGAGAGAACACCGTTCAAAGGCACTGGAAAATGATCCTGGAAAGGTGTAATATTCCTATGTCAAGTCTATCTGCCCACAGCTTTAGATCATATTTGGAAAAAAAAAAAAATCCCAGCCATTTGCCATTGATTTTTTAGAATGTGCTCATTCATTTTATTTGTTCCTTGAACTTATTTACAAATATTTTCTGCATCATACTAGGTCACTTTTAAAAGTGAGACTATCTCAAGGGTTTGTTTTATATAGTAGTGCAATAAAACAAGCACAATTTATACAATTTACTTAAATAGAAGTATTCTACTTGTAAAGTCTAAAAGTAGTACTTTCTACTTCATGATTTTAACACAACAGCCTGATTTTACTCGGTCCAATGCCTTGATGAAAAAAACAGCATGGTGAGAGGGGTTAAAGGTGAACTTGCTACTCACTGATTCTAGAAATGACTAATTCATCATGCTGAAGGTAATCTCCCACAAGTCTATAGTATAAGTTTATTTTACCCATTTAGTGCTGATTTCAGCGTCGGCCTCCTCCTTCTTTCTCACGGATGCAAAACTGTAAATGAGTCATGAAAGGATGCTTCCTATGAGAATTATTTTTTTCTCAGTAAGAAGGAAGGCCAAGGATAGCCTTATGCTTTCTTTCTAAAGTTTACAAGGCTTTTAACTAAGATCCTCTTGCTGAATAAGTTACTTTTCATTTACTCTAATTTAAGACATTTGTTTTTTTTAAAACATACTTTCCAGAAAACATCTGGTATATTACTGCCTGCATCTACTGGTAGAATATAAAGTTAGAAACAAGGTAAAGCAAATTTAACTGTCTTTCTTTCTTGTCCTTCCACAATTAAAGCATCACTCTTATGTACAAAGAGAATTTCTAAGAATATTATCTACCTAGTTAGAGATAATTTTTAGCAAACTGAAATACTGGTTTTGGGTACTGATTAGCATTCAAACATAAAATCTTTTCTATGTTTTATCATTGTAGCTCATTGTAATCTGACATTCGAAAACTAATGGAGCAAAATGTTTGTGTAAAACTTATTAAGTTCAGGATGCTGGGCCTATCATCCTTGGTAAGTATAATCAATTGTGCAATAGGTCTTTTAGGAATATCTTTTAGGGATACATAAAAATATGCCAGTCAAGTTAATTGATGGACCCATTATTTGTAAAATTTATTTTTTTAAATTGAGATATAATTGACATATAACATTAATTTCAGGTGTACAACATAATGATTCAATATTTGTATATATTGTGAAATGATCACCACAATAAGTTTAACTAACATCCATCACCACACACAGTTACAATCCTTTTCTTGTGATGAGAACTTTTAGGTTTATTCTCTCAGCAACTTTCAAATATACAATAAAGTATTGTTAACTATAGTCACCATGCTGTACATTATATCCCCAGGACTTATTTATTTTATAACTGTAAGTTTGTACTTTTTTGACTACCTTCACCCATTCTGCCTACCCCCTCACACCCTACCTCTGATCACCACCAGTCTGTTCACTGTATCTATGAGTTCAGTTTTTGTTTGTATGTTTGTGGCTTTCCTTCATTTATGGAATGCTCAAGGAGCTCATTCTTGTGTTTCTGTTACTAAATATATGTACTCTATATTCTCCCCTCATAAAAAAAAGTACATATGAAGTTCTTGAAATTGAGACAATTTTTTTTATAACTTCTCTAAGGTATCAGTAGAAAACTTCACTTGAAAAACTAATGCCTTTTCCACTCAACTATACCCTTCATTTCTAGGACACTTTTCAATTTTCTGAAGATCAAGCTTCTCATGGCCTTATCTAAGAATGTGTCTGTGTATTAATGAACCACTTGTGAACTAACACAACAAATATTCTTAAAGGACAATTTTTTTAAGTAAAAGTATAACTCATATAAATATAAAATGAACACAAGTCAAATATGTTATTTAATTCAATATTTAAAGAGGGAACCAGGAAGATGTTACAACTAACTCAAAGGAGAGTTTAAAGAACCATATGTTCAGCAATAGGGAATGCTAAAATGAAGTTACAAATAGATGCAAAAGTAGCCTATCCATAGGGCAACAATCAGTTGCATTCTACCAGGCACATTTCACTTGTATTTCTATGGATAAGAATCACTTGTGCTGTTATCAGTGTTCTAGAATTTACAGAGTTCTGAAATAGTTCAAAAACAATGAAATGTGGTAATAACCAGGAAGGGTAAATAGACACACACTGTGGTAGGCAGAATTCTACGATGGTCCTCATAATTGCTACCCCCTGGTGTTATTCCTATGATTATGTTATGTTACCTGGCAATATGGTTTTTGCAGATGTAATTAAGTTTACTAATCAGTTGACTTTAAGATAGGAAGATTATCTAGATGGGCCTAACTAATTACATGAGCCCTTTAAGAGAAGTTTTTCTCCAGCTGGTAGCAGAAGGGGAAGTCAGAGATTTGACATATAAGAAGGATGTGATATGCCATTGCTGACTTGAAGATGGATGGGGCCATGTGGAAATGATTTGAGCGTGTCCTCTAGCTGCTGAAAGTGATCTCCAGCCAATAGCCAGAAAGAAAATGGGAACCTCAGCCAAGCAACTGCAAGGAACTATATTCTGCCAACAACCTGAATGAGCTTGGAAGAGAATTTTTCCCCAGAGCTTTCAGATGAATACTCAGCCCAATTGGCACACTGATTTTAGCCTTGTGATTTTAGCCCTAAGCAGAGAATCCAGTCACATCGTGCTGGACTTAATCTACAGAACTGTGAGATAATAAATGAATGCTATATTAAGCTGTTAAGTGTGTGGTAATTTATTAGGTAACCAAAGAAAACTAATATACACACGAATCCTCTTTGCCTGTTTCACAAATACTAACCACAATAGTAACGATAATATTGTTAAATGTATAAAAAGAAGATAATTATCCATACCTTGCAGATTTTCCCCTTAAAACTGGTATTTTTGTATTGTTAAGTGTATAAAAAGACAACTATCCATGCCTTGCAGATTTTCCCCTTAAAATTGGTATTTTTTTCTATCAGAAAGCTTCAAAGATTTGGAGACACAAGGTCATATTCGAGAGATAAGTTGAAAGTGGAAGAACCTCTAATTTTATTAGATGTACTGTATATGGAATCCACAAAGGGAGCCATACCCGGAATCCACATTTTTTCTTTTCTCTCTGGCCACGGTTTAAAACTTAATAAACACTGCTTTTAAAAGTAGCTGACTACCAGTTTTTCTAAACACTGTCCTGCACTGATAAATACCTTTCTTTCTAAAAGAAAAGCACTTGTGAACATATTGACTGCAGTCCTCTCCTGGAAAGAAGGCAGCTTACTTTCTATCACCTGCAGAGGCATTGGAATGAAAGCATAATCATTTGTATTGAGATTCTGAATCACATGTGCCAGGTTTGAGGGCTTTCAACCTGGATTGGCTGGCCTTTGGGAGCAGGAAAACAGAAAGAGGAAATGTCCATGTTTGAGCTGGCATGTGCCATGCAAACTTTATCCAGCACTGACGAGTCCCTGCTGTTGGAAACCAGCAGAAGTTGTGCAGTTTGTCTGCAGATATTACCACAGGCCAAATAAGTACGCTGTGTGCATAGGGAATATTAAAGAATAGAAAAAAGATTAAAAATTTACAAATACACATATACACATTCTTAAAAATCAAGGTGTCTCATTCTGATTTGACTCCTGAAGCTATGACATAATACATGTTTTTAAAAATCAGGTGGATAGTTAAGTTCATCTCTAAATCTTTGTTATCATATTGCAATATGTCAGAACCATTATGCAGCCTCTTTGAAAGAGGATTACCTGTTTATTTTCCTTTTAGACAAATGGAATTTTAAATAAAGGTAAAACTCATTTTACTAGCTGATTAAAGTTTCTCTCATGTCTTTTCTTTTTCTTCTTCTTTTATTAAGGTCTGGAAACATCACTTTCAACTTCTTCTATGAATATAAAGCAAGGTACATGAGATAGAAATATTAATAATTATGAGTAAGTATTTGGTGCCTCAACACAGCAGTTTTAGCCTTTTAAAACAAAATTAACCTAGGGAATTGCTTTACTTTTTAAATGGCATGTTTTTAAATGCCATGCATGCACTATGGTTGATATATGGAAACATGCCCAGTTACAGACACTATATACACAGATGCTCCTCACATTTTGCAGCGACGGTGCTCAAGAAAAGCTGTGTATATAAATCACACATTTATAAAAGTGAAACATTTAGAAATGCCCTGGGAGGGTTCTAGTTCAAGAAACGGTGTATTGATTCATTTTATAACACAAATAATCATGCCCAGAAATGATCTCTTTTGAAAGTACTGTGCCTGGCATATAATAAGTATTAAATCAGTAGAGAGAGGCAAAATCAAATTTAAGAAACAGGACTTTGAAAAGAGAAAGAAGTTTTAGCTATTTTTTTTAAAGAAAAATTGCACTCAATAATATTAGCACGGTGTGATAATGTTAGCACGGTGTAATTATTTTTACTCTTTATTCAAAGAAATACATATTTTTTCTTCACTGACCCAAGGAGATATATATTATATATAATATATGTGTATGTCTATATATATATACATATATATATATATTTTTTTTTTTAACTGACCCATCCTTCCATTCAAGAATGTCTAATTTAAAATTTGGAATTCTTAGCAGAATATCCAATTCTTATCAGTTGTAATTATGCTGAGTTGAAAGATAAGCAAGGAAGAGGGTATAGTATGTTTACCTATAGCCAGAGAGTTAAAGCAGAAAATTTTCTACACTGCTCATGTGATGAAGACAAAAATTAACTCTACATTTTAAAAAAAGTTTTTGCAACACATATTTGTATGCTGAATTATAATTTTTCCATTTTCCATTTTAAAAATTTGCTTGGCCTGATAAAGAAAATAAAAATTCAGGCCCAGCTGTGTATATTAGTTACCTATTGCTGCTCTAACAAATTACCACAAATTCAGTGGCATAAAGCAACACCAACATATTATCTTACAGTTCCGGAGGTCAGAAGTCCAAAATCATTTGCACTGGGCTAAAGTCAAGATGTCAGCAGGGCTGGTTCCCTCTGAAGTCTCTAGGAGAGAATCCCTTTCCTACATTTTCCAACTGCTAAAGGCTGCCTGCATTTCTTGGCTCATGGCCTCCTTCCAAGCAAGCACTTCTCTCCAACCTCAGTTTCTTCTATCACCACATCTCCTTCTCTTCACTATGGCCATTCTTATAGTTACCCCTGTGATTACAATGGGTCCCCCCCGTATAATCCAGAGTAATCTTCCCATTTCAAGGTTCTTAATCACATCTGCAAAGTTCTTTTTGCCATGGAAGGTAATATATTATATTAACAGTTCTGGGAATTAAGACCTGGGCATCTGTTTTATTTTTTTGGTTGGGGGGGGGGACATTATTTTGTCTACAACACTGTGTTAGAAGCTCATTTTAGGATATTAGTATCAAATTTGTTACTCTGCTTCTCCTTTTCAATGCACAAACAAAATGAATGATTTAATTCTCAACTTTGGAATTAAAATTAGTCTATAAGAATGTTCCCCGAGCAGTTATCGAACACATTTTATCTACCAGGTAATATGCCAAGTGCTTTGAGTGTATCTACATATTTAATCCTTACAACAAACCTATACTATTAATTTTAGCTCACTGTACACATGAAGAGATTGTAACACAGAAGTTCAGTTACTTGTTCAAGATTTTAAATCTAGCAAGTGACAGGGTCAGGATGACTGCAGAGCTTCTCCTCCTAACCCCAACTTTTTTTCTAGCTCTCTCAAGAAATTACCAAACAATTTACATGATTCTCATGTGCAAATTAAAAGTATGCGTACAATACATTAAACTGTATCGACTAAGATGTGGCCACATTTAAACTAGTTACTGGAGTTAAGGTGAGACCCCTCCTTAGAAGGCTGATGATGTCTGTTTGTAACTGAGAGAGCATATCAGATGTTAATGGTATTAAATCAACTCTCTGCAGCTTAAATAGAGGATTAATCTATGAAAAGTGAAGACTCTTGAAGCCACTTTTGCATTTATTCATGTGTGTGCAGGGGTGGTTTGGTAGGATTTCAATACCTGAATATCAGTTAATCAAATTGCCTTTTTTTTCCCCAACACTACAAGTTGAGTAAAGCATTTTGGGGGCAGTAAAGATGAGAAAACTTCCCTTTACCAGGAGGCACCTGAGGGCAGCAGCACTCTTAGAGAAAAGACCGTAAGCCACTTCTCAACCAAACACTGCCTACAAGTTTTAAATTCCTAAGAACCTCATTAGCAAAAATCGTTTCTTCCTTTTTTTCCTTTTGCCAGTATTATAATTAAATAATTTAAATAAATAAATAAATATTTTAAATTTCATATTTATCCTTTGGTAGATTCATTTTTTCTCTCCCAGTTTTATTGAGACGTAACTGACATATAACACTGTATATGTTTAAGGTGTACAGCATAATGATTTGACTTACATACATCATGAAATGATGACCACAATAAGTTCAGTGAACATCAATCATCTCATAGAGACACAAAGTTAAATACATAGAAAAAAATTTTTCCTTGTGATGAGAACTCTTAGGATTTATTCTCTTAACAACTTTCATATATAACATATAGCAATGTTACTTATATTTATCATATTGTACGTTGTATTGCTAGTACTTATTTATCTTAATAACTGGAAATTTGTACATTTTGACTGCCTTCATCTAATTTCCCTTCTCTCACACCCTGCCTCTGGTAACCACAACTCTGATTTCTTCTCTTGGTAGATCTTAAAGCCCCATGAAAACCAGAACAATATCTGTCTTATTCATCACTCCACCAGAGCAACTAATAGCATGTATGGTGCCTATGTACTCAGTATTTATTGATAGATGGAAGGAAAGGAAGAAAGAAGTAAGGGCAGGAAGAAGGAAGAAAGAAAAAAAAGAAGGTCCAGTCACTAGTTTGGGCCCCGATAAGAAATAGTGATGCATAGGCGCACATGAAAACTAAAAATGAGACAAAAGTAGTCAGGATACCTCCCAAGATTAGTGCCATAAGCCAGCTACACAGCAGGCAAGGTTGAGAAGGCAAACATCCACTGATTTAACTCCCTGTGTGGAGCCTGGGTCATCCTGTTCTGAGTGGGGATGACTTCATAATGCATTTTGCGGGCCTCAAAGGAAAAGAGAAAATAAATTTTTGAAAGAAAGCATTGGGATAAAAAAGGCAGTGTGGGGAAGTTGGGCAGGATGGGAGAACAGCGTTGAATCTTCATTAAAAAGGCCTACATTTGATGTAACAGGATGGTAATTGTTTAGTTTTCCCCCCCATTGAACGGTAGGCAAATAAAGAGCATGGTTTGTGTCTTTTATCTTGGAAATTCAGCATTTAGTAAACATTCAACAAATGTTAATTTGTTAAATTTAACATGATGAAAATGGATGAAGGCCATGGTGGAAGTAAACCAGGCAAGATGGGTACAGAAGATGTGAGGAGCAGCTATCCAGTGGAGCTCACCAGGGTAATCATCCCAGAGAATTATGCTTGGCCCAAGTCTTAAAAGATAAAGAGAGGGTTCCCAAGCTAAGAAAGAAGAAAGAGTGTTCTTCTCAGATGATGTAGGCTGTGCAAGGGAGGGAAGGCTTGAGTGTATTCTGAGAACTACATG
This sequence comes from Balaenoptera borealis, assembly GCF_965194805.1. Taxonomy (NCBI): domain Eukaryota; kingdom Metazoa; phylum Chordata; class Mammalia; order Artiodactyla; family Balaenopteridae; genus Balaenoptera; species Balaenoptera borealis. The sequence goes on along the minus strand of NC_138870.1, from coordinate 17,537,309 downwards.
TGATTTGGTATGGAGGGGATAAATAGTAGGAGGATGTGGTTGGACTGGGGAGAAGTGACAAGGAAGATGCTGAGGCTGAAAGAGTTTGAGTCTTAGGCAAAAATCACTGGGGGAATATTTAAGGTTCATTAGGCAGCCAACATAACTGGACCACTTCCCCCAGCTGTGTAGCAACTGAATTGTAAGGGGGTCAGGGATGGAGATTCTTTTAGATCAAGAGAGAAGTAATTGCAACAGTTTTGACGAAAGAAATCATGAGCACCCTAGTCAATGTACTTCCATGGAAACCTTAGAGGAGAGGATGGTTGTTAAGGTGAAAGGTTAGACAGAGTCACTGATGTCTCCTAGGTTTCAGACTAGAGGATCTAGGTGATGCCATTCACTAAGTCAGGTGAGAAAGCAGAAGGAGCTTGAAGACATGAGTGAGTGAGTGAGTAAGGAGTATTGCTCAGATATATTGAGCTAGCGGACCTGCTGAAGATAACAACAAACAGCATTACTAACTGCTAGCTCTGTGCCGGGCTCTCTTCTTAGTGTTTTACATGTAATCGTGAACTTCAAATGAGATGATGTGTATACACATTTTTTGGGAAAGCGTAAAGTACAACATTATTGTGTGGATTAGTATTTATATCCTCTTTTCTATTTTTACTATATTTAGGAGAGTAAGGGACTAGGATTTTTTTCCCCTTTTTCTCTTCTTTTCTCTAGACCAAGGAAATTATACTGGAAAAGATAATAAATCAACAAAGTGTCATCTATTACTCTTTTTTAGAAAAATGACTTAATGGGACTGTATGTTTATATGCTTCTAAAATAATGTCTTCCTCTATAGTCAGTCTCAGGAATTGAAAATGTGTTATTTAAATATTTTTCATCAATTCAATAGGTAAAATATTTGAATAGAAATTTTAAATTACTACCTCTTACTTTTGTTTATTTCTCCTAAGTGCGAATCTCTTTTCACTGATACACAGTTGACAGAGAGCAGCCCGGTTACAAGCAGCTACTCCAGATGTTGTGCTTCTACAAAAATCAGCATCTTTGCATAGCATGAATATTCATCATTTCACCAGTTCACATTTGCAGTTCTTTATGTTTTTCAGTCTATACCATAGGATAAGTAGCTTTCAGTGCTTAAGGAGAACATAGTGTTCTAGAATTGCTGAGTTTCACATTATCCTGATAAACTACTCATTGGAGTTAACCTGGTATATTGGGTAAACTGTTTACCATGGAATGAGAAGCTCTATAGTAGAAAAAACGGTTGAATTATCAATGATTCAACAGAAAAGAATGCAAAATACTGAATACAAAAAAGAATGAATTCCACCTTTTCCTCATCTGAAGGCAAAGGTAATGAAAGTCCACTAATGCAGCAAATGAAATGATCTTGCACAACCTGGCCCTCAGGAATGAAAGTGAACAGAAGAAAAGGCTAGTAAGATGTATTTCAGAATTAAGCAACTGCAGAGCCTAGCCAATTAAATATATTATTAAGAATTCTGAATTTAGAATCAAGGACCTAGGTTTGCACGCTACTGTGTTGCTCATGTGACTTTGCACACCTCTGTAATCCTCAATTCCCAATCAATGTCCTATGGCATTTTTGTATTTTTCACACTTTAAATATGCATTTTAAAGTTAGCATTATTATTATGAACACTGATAATTAGTACGATGTATATCATACAGTAAGTATACCAGTAATTTTTAATTACTCTTCATTGGATGACTTTATGTTAATGTTTTTTTGCTGAAAATGATTAAAATGAGAGCATGTTTTCTAACTGCATTAGTGAACTATCAAAAATACATGTCACTACTCTAATTTTTAATCAGCATAATAGAATGACATACCAAAAGCAAACTCTTACTTCTTAACATAATAAATTTTAATGAAATATGATGATAATGGCATTGACACTCTACTTATGAAGTTCTGTTTATCGGATGAATTACCTTGGGAAAAAAAATGAATCTAGGCAGACAAGACTTTCTTGGCCACCTTAAATAAAATAGATGGCAACATTCTCTTCCAAAGTTATTTTTATTAGCAATTTTCACTACCTTAATCATTATATTTAATTGTTTATTTGTACATTTTCTGTCTCTCTCCAGTAGCGTGCAAACCCCAGGAGAGCAGAGACTTTCATTCAATACTGTGTACCCAGTATCTTGACCAGTGACCAGCACAGAGGAAGCCCTCAATAGATATTTGTTGGATAAATGAATTTCTTTCTGCTAGATATTGTGTTATTTTAACGTGTTTTCACATTTAATTCATGTATTAACCCTTTAAGGACTTACCTGGTGGTGCAGTGGTTAAGAATCCGCCTGCCAATGCAGGAGACACGGGTTCAAGCCCTGCTCCGGGAAGATCCCATATGCCGTGGAGCAACTAAGCCCGTGTGCCACAGCTACTCAGCCTGTGCTCTAGAGCCTGCGAGCCACAACTACTGAGCCCTTATGCCACAACTACTGAAGCCTGCATGCCTAGAGCCCCTGCTCCGCAACAAGCCACTGCAATGAGAAGCCTGCGCACCGCAACGGAGAGCAGCCCCTGCTCGCTGCACCTAGAGAAAGCCCGCATGCAGCAACGAAGACCCAAAGCAGCCAAGAATAAAATAAAGGGCTCCCCTAGTGGCACAGTGGTTAAGAATCCGCCTGCCAATCCAGGAGACACAGGTTCAAGCCCTGGTCCGGGAAGATCCCACATGCCACAGAGCAACTAAGCCTGTGCACCACAACTACTGAGCCTGCGCTCTAGAGCCTTCGAGCCACAACTACTGAAGCCCGCATGCCACAACAACTGAAGCCCATGCACCTAGAGCCTCTGCAACAAGAGAAGCCACCGCAGTGAGAAGCCTGCACACCGCAACAAAGAGTAGCCCCCGCTCGCCGCAACTAGAGAAAGCCCACACGCAGCCACGCAGCCAAAAATAAATAAATAACTTAAAAAATAACAAAAATAAAAATAAATAAATTTTTAAAAATAGATAATTATAGTAGAAAATACTTAAGTAATGCTTTCTAGATGCTAGGCAGTATTCTCAGGACTTCACTCGAATAACATTAATTTCATTCTTATAGAACCTATAAAGTACCCCATTTCACAGATAAGGCAATGGAGGCACCAAGAAGTTAAATGACTTGCTCAAAGTCATTCATCCAGAGTGGTTGAACCTGGATTTTGACCTAGCCAGCGTGGCTCTAGTTTCCATGCTGATAACTACTGCCTTTCCATTTTTATCTTACATGTTACATAGCTAAGGCTGAGAGCATTGGATAGGAACTGTACTGTTTCCTTATATATGTTTTACATTTATGCTGTATTCATGTTTATCATTGATTAAAGAATGTCTTTTCATTATCAGTGACTGCTATAATAGAAAATGAATATGGAAAAATATTTCAGAAATGTGTTTAAAACTAGCCATGGTTAGAGTTACTAAATTGCAGAGAGAACTAAAGAAGACCTTAAATGTCACTCATTTTCAAATTCGTCATTTTACAAATGAGCAACTGAGGCTCTGACAGGTCAAGTGACAGTCTGTGGTCACTTAAAATGTTAGTTCTCATGCCAGTTTGAGGTTCTTTCTCTTGAGCAGGATGCTTTCAAATAAGTAGTCCAGAGGACATACTTTTTCAACCCCTCCCTTTCCTGCTTGCTTTTTACTAAGGAAGCATAGATTGCTATGGTGATAGCACTATATAAATAATAAATGGAACAGAAAATAAACCAGACAGAAGGGAGGAGAGCAATGGTCTCTTCATCTCCTAGTGTTTAGTGATTAAGCTGTGCGTCCTGTGGAGACAGAAACAATGACAGAAGCCATTTCACCGTCATTTATCAGTAGGTGCTTTCAGATTTTAAGATTATTGAATTTATTGTATTAACTACAGCTGTACTATTTATTTGAATAAAGAAATAAACTCTGCCTGCAGTAGTAATTTTATTTTTTACTTTTGTTGTTGTCTCACTTGAAATAGATGACAAAAGGAGACTTAACACAAACATTTAATATTCACATGTCAGCTTTTGTAATGGACATTACTGTTTCATGCATTCACTCAAACAGGTGTTTATCCCTTTCCTGCCAATGCCAAGGACTGTTCCATGTGCCCGATATAGAGTGATATTTAGATAAATAAATATAGAGTGTACTCTCGGGAAGTAACAACCATCAGGAAAGATAAAATAGGACTGAGGGGATAGAGAAACTACTTTTGATAGGATGGTCCGAGCAGGTCCCTTTGGAGAGGCGACATGCAATAGAGCTGGATGGATTAAAGGGCTGATCTCTAAGGACATCTGGGCAAGTGTATGGAGTGTATCGGAAATAGGAACAAGCAGGAAGGCCAGTGTGACATAAGTGAGTAAGAGAGCAGGAAAACCAAGGCAGACACTCACTGAGGTGTCCAGGAGCCAGACTAGAGAGAGGCTTGGAGGCCACTGTAAGAATTTAGGAGTTTCTTATAAAATGGGACTGGTCCATTTTGGTCCAATAGCAGGCAGAGCTGAATTAACCTGACTTCAGATTTCTCAAGTTGAGTATAAAGTACAAGAAAAAATCCCATTGGCAGCGCAGAAATGATGATGAATTCTAAAGGCAGAAGACAAATGGCCGCTGACTGACAAAGAAATGTGAAAAGGCAAAGCGTATGAGGTCTCCTGGACAGAGATGTCAGAAAAGAAAAAAACAAAACAGTTCAAACATTTGGAGCAAGAGCAAATAGTCACTTGGGAGCCCTGAAGGCGCTCCCATCCCAGAATCAACAAATGCAAAGAGAAGTAGACCATAGAAATTAATTTAGCAGCTGCTTTCAGATCACCTGGGGGAATTGTGTCCCTTACCCTCTTCCACTGCCTGTGTATTCAGCGTAGCTGGCACTGATTTCTTTTGGCTTAGGCTAAAACTTCAAGAACGTCTCTCTAAATAAAGTAGGATTACAGCTTCCAGACTTTGGATCTGAGAGAGATGCAAAGGAGAACTTAAAGGTATCTCAGAGCTGCTGCAAGAGATACAAGGGAGAAGGGAAGAAAAATACACCAAGAAACCCAGGCATAAAATACACACATAAAGCCCCCCTTATACAGAATACTGTAGGGATAACTAGCCAATCTGCCTCCTCCCTGCCCACATATCCTTAAGCATGTCTTGATTTTTGACATATGTCATCTCTCTTTTTTTTAACATCTTTATTGGAGTATAATTGCTTTACAATGGTGTGTTAGTGTCTGCTGTATAACAAAGTGAATCAGCTATACATATACATATACCTCATATCTCTTCCCTCTTGCATCTGCCTCCCACCCTCTCTAACCCACCCCTCTAGGTGGTCACAAAGCACTGAGCAGGTCTCCCTGTGCTATGCAGCTGCTTCCCACTAGTTATCTATTGTACATTTGGTAGTATATATATGTCAATGCTACTCTCTCACTTCGTCCCAGCTTACCCTTCCCCCTCCCCGGGTCCTCAAGTCTGTTCTCCACGTCTGCATCTTTATTACTGTCCTGCCCCTAGGTTCAGCTCTCAGTCAGTCCCCCATCCATAACTCTGAGGGATGATGGACGGAGGTTAGAGGATGCAGAAATGCTATAATAAAATATTTCAGAGAAACGAAGCCAATAAGCCAATGTGAACTAAATTAACATCGGACTTCTCATCAGCAATCCTTTCTGCTAGAAGACAAAGAAATGATGTCTTCAAAATTGTGATGGAAAAATTATTGAGAGTCTCCTTTTACATTTCCAACCAAACTGCCAATTATTGGTTAATGCAAAATAAAGGCCTTTTGTCTATATTCAAGGACTAAAAAATACTCTTCACTTATTTACCCTATAGGAAAAAGAAAAGCAAGAAAAGATCTATTCAAGCAGAATAATAAGGGACCTTAGGAAAGAAGATGATATGGGTTACAAAAAAATTGACAAGTGAATATGCCCAGAAAAAGCTAAGATGGTAAGAAAAAAAGAAAAGAAATCTCCTAGCTTTGTTGAATATTCACTTTCAAGTGGCCTGTATTTAAAGATATGGGGTTCTATTTCATTTTCCCTGAGTCCAATCAAAGTAATAAATTCTGCTGTGAATCTGCATACAAGCATACCTTAGAGACACTGTAGTCCTGGATCACTGCAATAAAGCAAATACTGCAATAAAGCAAGTAGCACGAATTTATTGCTTTCCCAATGCACATAAAAAGTTATGTTTATACTATAGTGTGGTCTATTAAGTGTGCAAAGCATTATGTCTAAAAAACAATGTACATACATAATTTAAAAATACTTTATTGCTAAAAAATGCTAACCATTATCTGAGCCTTCAAAGTTCTAGTCTTTTTGCAATCGTAACATCAAAGATCACTGATCACAGATCATCATAACACATATAATAATAATGAGAAAGGTTGAAATACTGTGAGAATTACCAAAATGTGACATAGAGACACAAAGAGAGCAAATGCTGTTGGGAAAAAATGGTGCTGATAGACGTAATGTTGCCACAAACCTTCAATTTGTAAAAACATAATATCTGCAAAGCTCAATAAAGCAAAGAGCAATAAAATGAGGTATGCCTGTAATCACGATACTATAAATGGTATTTATTGACTTATAATCAACTAACAGGAAAATCTAGGAAAATAATTATAATTACCAAACCAAATGCAAGCTTATAAACTTTTATCATACAATAATAAGCTAACAAAAATCAGCAGGTGAAAGAAATGCCAAATGGAGGAAACAAATCAAAGGTGAATTTCCTTGTCTTTTATTGTAGGGATTCAAATAAAATTTAATATCAAAATTGATGGATTAAAAAAAGAGAAGAAAAGTTACAAAATTAGACCAGAAGAATAAAATCATGCTAAACTCTGGTAAGATAATCTGGAAATAGGGTAGAATGAGGGTATTACCCTCAGTAGTATTTGTCTGTAGGTCATCATGTGCATTCACTACTTTTATAATATATATAAGCTATTTTAAAAGTTTAGCTATTTCTATTATTTATTTCCAGTCCTTTTGTAAAAATTCTTAAGGCAAAACAAAGATTGTTTAACCAGCAATTCATCTTCTCAAGAAGGACCAGTTGGTCCTTGTGTACTTACTAGTATAAGCAATGTTGCTAAAAGCTAACTATGCTGACAGCATTCTCTCTTTTAACAAATGTTCTAAACCAAAAATCAAAAAATGGCATCCCAGGGAAGGTTTGGTCTGCAAAAATGTTTTATTTAGCCATCATAGATTTTGCTTGCTTATTTGTTCTTAACCGAAATGTCACTAACATTTAAAAATTCACATAAAATTCCATATGTCTGGCATATCTTGCAAACTCAGAAAGCTTTACAAATGTCATTTATAGGCTCCTCCTGGCAGCAAGTGACTGGAACCTATAGACCCCAAAACCCATTGGTTTGGTTGGAGTGGCGATATTTAACTTATACATTCATCAGAATCACTTGAAGGGCCAGCTCTGGGTAGATTGCTGGACCCCATCCTCAGAGTCTGTGATTCTCTAGGTCTGGGGTGGGGGAATCAAGGAATTTATATTTCTAACAAGTTCTCAAGTTCAGGGGACCACACTTTGAGAACCATTGGATTAGGCCATGTTCTCATGGTAGTCACCACTACCCTTAACCTTTCTGAGTCACTCACTTGTGTCATCTAGCCGGCCACTAAGTTTGTGCTTCCTGCTTCAAATCTTACTTGCAGTCATTTTTCTAATGAATAGGCAGTATTCCTCATCTGGGAAAAGCCCTTCCTTCAGAACTAAGGGGACCTACCAAATATTTGGTCTTATTTGAGCATATAGCATTAAAGTAACATTTGTTGTTTTTTTTGAAGCATTTTTATTTTAAAAAGTTACTTAAAAGAATAAAAATACTCTCTTGATTTTCTTTTATATATCCTGGCTTATCTTCATTCATGTAAAACTGGATGTGCCAGACTCTAGTTGCCAATACATCTGGATTCATGGCCCTGCCCTGATCTGCCTCCTGGCAGACCTTGGGTGCCTTGGGTTACAGACTCCATTTGCCTATGCCTCAGCTTTCTCACCCACAAAAGGGAGGATGGAATATTTATGGTATGATGTCAGTAGGATTAATAGAACTGATGGCCACAGAGTTTCTAGCTGAATGCTTAGTACCTATCATTGTAACTATGAAGTTGAGGATTCTGATAATGGTTGTGCTGTTCAATCTCCATTCATGCAGCAAATGTGCATTTTTTCTGACAATATAATAATAATATTACCAAGCAATATTGAACTTGTTTTGTATAGAAGGATTTCTGGTTTCTTGGTTTGCCACAGGCAAATTTAACACTTAATGAATCAACCCAGTGACAGTGGGGAACTCTAGTATTGCATAATAGAGTGCACATTTGTAAAGAATCAGAAAAATAGGAAATAGCAGAAATAGCAAACAGAGATTGGCATAGAGCAATACAAATAAAGTTGGTGACTGCTATTGTGTATAACTGAGACCAAACGGTATGGACAGCCAAATTTCTCTCCATTTTACTTTTGTGAGCAGAAAGGTCGGGGAGAAAGCAAATCTGCCAGCCAACGTCATGGGTGTTCGGTAAGTGGCCAGGATATTTCAAGGACATGATAACAAACACTGGAATAATTAGTAATATCCAGATGTTTCAATTGTTTTCCAGACGCAGACCTATTGTGTGAAAAGAAATGGAAAAAACAGTGGAAGTGAGTGGGAACACAGAGAAGATGGAGAAATATCAGAAGTATTTGAGGTCATGAAGCATAAATATGAGTTCCATTCTGATCTAGGGGGCATGACTTTTCAGTTTTACTTTAATTTTACTTTTGTTGAGACTAGCAATTTATAAGCTGCAGGGAATATGCTAAATAGTGACATTATTAATGCATCTTTCTTAAAGACCTTTAAAAGTATTTTATTTTATTTTATTTTATTTTATTTATTTATTTATTTATGGCTGTGTTGGGTCTTCGTTTCTGTGCGAGGGCTTTCTCTAGTTGTGGCAAGCGGGGGCCACTCTTCATCGCAGTGCGCGGGCCTCTCACTATCGCGGCCTCTCTTGTTGCAGAACACAGGCTCCAGACGCGCAGGCTCAGTAATTATGGCTCACGGGCCCAGTTGCTCCACGGCACGTGGGATCTTCCCAGACCAGGGCTCGAACCTGTGTCCCCTGCATTGGCAGGCAGACTCTCAACCACTGCGCCACCAGGGAAGCCCCTAAAAGTATTTTAAATCACATTACGCATGTTAAGTCTTTGGGTAGAGATGCTACATTTGGCTTCCAAATGGCATTGTATAAAACAAAAGGCAGAATAATAAAAGTCTCCTTAGAATTTGCTCATTTTCCTGCACTGCTGTGTTTAGAAAAGATATATTTCAAGCTTATTCAGCAAGACTATTAATGTTTAGTGTTTTAGCAATATAATTATCTGGGTTGTGTGGAATGACGAAAGAACACACTATTCTGAGGATATTTCCCTCTATCTGGATTTGAATAGTACTTGAATAGGGCATCAAGACCATTAGAATCACCTTGTGACTAATTTACTCAGGCTGAGAGAAATTTTGATGAAGCTAAGTGCTTATTTTTACCCAGTGCTGAACATGGGTTGTAAATGAGAAGCCTCCTTATTAGACACATTGAAACAAACAAACAGCATATAAGAATACTAGTTGATGTATCAGAAGACCTGAATTGTAGCCTTGGCTCTACGGACCTTAATTTTCTCATCAATGAAATGAGGGTTTTAAAATAAGTGATTTCTAAAGACCCTTCCAGTGATAAAGTTTTTGATACTAAGTGGACATCAATTATTTTCAACGTATTTCATCAATTATTTTCAACGTATTGCAAATATGTAATGATGATTGTAAAAGAATGTAACCTGACCTCCCTAAAACTAAGGTATTTATTGTACTTGGAAAAAAAGTTAATGTTCCTGTTTGCAATTCTAACTTAAAAGGACGGAGTTATCTAAAAATAACAACAAATGTATTGGAAGTTGAATAAGTCCTAGAAATCTGCTGTACAACATTGTGCCTATAGTAAATACTATATTGTACACTTAAAAACTGTTAAGAGAGTAGTTACCAGTTGTGTTCTTTCCACAATAAAATAAATTTTTTTAATGATAGCAAATGCTGATAGTTTTTACCAAGATACAGATCTTTCACTATTTATAATAGTGGATGTGACAGAGATTACAGTAAAAAGAATTACAAAAGCCTCACCCACTATGCTTGCTTATTGACATCGCATATAGAATTTTTTTTTTTAATTTATTTTTTGGCTGCGTTGGGTCTTTGTTGCTACGTGCGGGCGTTCTCTAGTTGTGGCGAGCGGGGACTACTCTTCATTGTGGTGCACGGGCTTCTCATTGCAGTGGCTTCTCTTGTTACGGAGCACAGGCTCTAGGGCACGTGGGCTTCAGTAGTTGTGGCTCACGGGATCTAGAGCGCAGGCTCAGTAGCTGTGGCGCATGGGCTTAGTTGCTCCAGGGCATATGGGATCGTCCCGGGCCAGGGCTCGAACCTGTGTCCCCTTGCATTGGTAGGCAGATTCTTAACCACTGCGCCACCAGGGAAGTCCCACATATAGAATTATTGCTCACAACTCAGTCTTTTTTCTTCTTCAACAACTGTTTACAGGGGACTCCCCAGGAACCTCAGGTACAGACTGAATGTGACCTTGGCAGTGAGGAACAGGTGGCCTTAATGAAGTTCGTAAAACTTGCTTGGAGATACCATTTCAAACGGCATGTCGCCACATTTACTGGGTCATGAAATAAATTTAGTGGGTTGCAACCAGAATTTGGAAATTAAATAGAATAAAAGAGAATTTTAAAAATCACAGTACACTACACAGGTATGTAAATGATCTTTAGTTTTGCAAAACTTTTTTTTTTTCAAATACAGTTGCCGTTTTGTATCTGAAGATGCGAAACCCACAGATACAGAGGAGGGTGACTGTACTCATTTCACTATGTCACTTTATATAAGGGATTTGAGCATCTGTGGATTTTGGTATCAATGGAGGGTGGAGGGGGAGCGGTTCCTTGAACCAATACCCCAAGGATATTGAGGAAGGACGGTATGAGTGTATGAATGTATATGGGGGGGATGGTACCGATGATAACAATATTTCTTACTGTGGATCTTAGATAAAACCGTTTGAAAAGTACTCTTCTTAATAATTAAGTGGCATTGAACATGCATGAGTTAGTCACTAAATAAATACAAGATCAGCTAGTATCTAATTCGTGATGGTCAGTTTGAGTTCCACATCTCTAATATACTGTGTTCAATCATTCAGTTAATATCCAAACCCAGTAGCAAGCCCGAAACTCTTTCTCAAAAGAAGTATAGTTGCTTGCCATAAAGAAGTTGGCTTTGCTTGAGAGCTGTAAGGGGCACTGATCTCTTATGGGGCTTGTTGCAATGTACACAGCATGCCGATCAGCAGAGACTCTGTACCTGCTAGATCAGAGGGACTGAACTGTGGAGCCATTTGTATTGCAGGATGACTAATGGAGAGTCTTCTCTTGCTCTGAGCACCAGTGAAAGTTGGCAGCTTTTCTGGCCACCTGGTAAAAGGGTCAAAGCAGGACACCAAATGTGGCAGAAATTGCCTCCAGACTCTAAAGGGCCTCGCCGATAAAGTTTTCTTTTTCCAGTTTTTCTGTGTCTTTGTGTTTTAAGCATGTCTCTTATAAACAGTATATAGATGGAATTTTAAACATCTGTTCTAATAATTGTTTTCTTTTAAAAGGGAAATTTATATATTTATATCCATCACCATATTTCAATTATCTTTACGATCTTATGTTCTTATTCATTTCTTGGAACTCATTTTTATTTGTTGGTCAACACTGAATGAAGTCTGTGTAAGTCTACCCAGCAAACTGTCAGAATCTGGGTTTTCTAGTATGTGCATCATTATTGGCAAATTGATCTAAAATTATGGTTTTTTTCATACTTTGAACACTCTAAAATTTCATTTTCATCCATATTACTGAGATTGTTTCTAATGTATTTTAAAAAGAGTTCTGTAATTCTTTTGTGTGGGCATTTTCCCTCCAGATTTGGACATGACTCCTGAGGGCATGTTGAGATGTAAATATATTAGATTTTGACAAAACGGGAGGTAGAACTGGCTTCCCTTTAGAAGGTGATTAGGTAAGGAAATGATAGTGTTCTGAAGCTAGAAGAGGCACTTGCTAGTGAGGCAAAAGGGGGACAACAGTGGGAGGGGAAGGAGGAGTAGCTACTTTCTTAGGTAGAGAAGACTCAGAGGTAGTGAATTTGAGTTCTCTAGTTAGTCTTCTGATTTTCTTCTACATCTTCACTTTAATTCTCAAGGCCCCATTTGTTCCAGATCAATCCTCTTTTACATAAGAAATCTCTCCAGGTAAACTCTGAGCTGGATTTTGAGTTTCTTTTTTTTAGCTCGTTACTTACGTCTTAAGAAATTCTTTCACAATGATAGTAGAAATTCTCCTAGAAATCTATCTTCTGTTTCTGGCGATATGATGGTTTAGCTGCCTGAAGTAACATTCCCAGTACAGAACAGGAAAAAAGACTGGATCAACTAAACACACACACACACACACAAACACAATCACCTTTCTATAGGCATGCATAAGCTAGTTGGAAAGTAAGGTGAATTCTTAGATGCCAACTACACAGGTGTTTGCCTTTGGGGTATCTGAAAATTCTTGACAGGGTAGAGCTTGAATTTTAACGTCCTATGTAACAGGCAAGAGACAAAACCAGGGCACCCCCAATGTCTGAAGTCAAAACAGGGATGTCATTGTATAAATCAGTGCCCCCAAAGCAATCCCTTCAATGGGTTAACTAAAAACATTCTTGCCGAAAAATAATATTTTGCCTGTCTCAGCCTTCACTCTGAATGGTGGTGGTGGAGAAAGGTGGGGAGGTAAGGGGAGGCTCCTAATCATAAGGCAGCCATCATGTGGATTTAGGGCAGAATATCTGATGGATTCAAAAAGCCTTAAGCTGAATATTTAAAGCTATCCTGCTAGTGCCCTCAACTGCCGAAGAAAAAAAACAAGTGCATTAATTTCAACCTCAGACCTCAAGGAATTCCAATAGATAAAGGTCCAAGAAACATATGCCTATGACTAAAAAATCACAAAAATAACCCAAGAAGTAAGCTACTGAAAGTCAGCTTAAGTGAAAATTTCAGAATTAAACAAGTAAGAAATTTTTAGAACTATCGTATAGAAATATAAGATAACTATGTTTAGTATGTTCAAAAAGCATATCAAACTGACAAAAGAACAAATGACTATAAAAAATGATGAGTAGCATTTAAAAATCTGCATAAAATTTCCAGAAACAGAAAATATTATAACACATATTAGGAATTCAGAATGTGTTAAATTCAATGAATTTGTTAAGAATACAATGAATGTGTTAAATAGCAGATTAGACACAAGTAAAAATGGAATTGATAAATAGGAAGATAGAACTGAAGATTACACAGAATATACTGCAGAGAATCAAAGAGACAGAAAATATGAAAGTGAGGTTAACTTTTATGAGGATATAGTAAATTGGTCTGGTATATATCTTATCAGAGTTTTAGGATGAGAGACTGGAGAACATGGTAGGGAGGCAGTATTCAAGAACACTAAGACTGAGAATTTCCAATATTGATGAAAGACGTCAGAATTCAGTCTCAGATACCACAACAAGGATAAACAAACAAAAATTTTTGTCATTGTATTATAAAATTGCAGAGTACCACGAAGAAAAAAGAAGATCTTAAAGGCATCCAGAAAGAAATTACTGATAACCTATAAAATAATAAGAATTAGAACCAATCATTAAGTTCTACAAAGCAACAAATAAGTCAGAAGATAAAGAGATAATGTCTGTAAATGTTAAGAGAAAGTAACTATCACTCTAGAATTATACTCCCAGGGAAACACTTGTCCAAGACTGAAAGTGTTATAAAGACCATTTTATACAAACAAAAGCTGAGAATTTTAATACTAACATACATTGCTAAGGGAACTTCTAAAGGATATACATGAGAACTATAGAAAATGATTTAAGAAGGAAGATATGAGATGCAAGGACTGGTGAGCAAAGAAAATAGAAACATGTGGGTAAACCTGACCAAACATTGACTATAGGGAACAATAATAATATCTAATGCGGGGTCTAAACAAACAAATAAAATATAACTAAAATATTGGAGGGCTGAGAATATGGGGAAAATGGGCCAAATAGCAAATACAAATAAATCTACCTTAAACAAGTGGAAACAGACTAAAATTTCCCAAAAAAGGCAAAGATGGGCAGGATGAGTTTAAATACCCAGATATTTTATTTCACTTAATCTAATATACAGAATTAGAGAGGTACTATTATTTTATGGACTACTAAGAAAGAAAAATGAAACACTACATATTAAACTATGACACTGTGTTTTAATGTTAATCCTCTGAATTAGCCACACCAGCCTCTTTGCTTTGAAATATTTTTTATCTATTCTGAGGGATTTGCGATTGTTTCCACCTTCAGTTGCATTTATTACTGTGATGTACAATCCTTTTGCATGTATTTAAGAAATGACACATAACAGCTTTTCTTCTTGTAAGTATCATTCTGAAGCCACTTCTTATTGATAAAACATTTGATGTCTCAATACGATATAATTCTAAATTGGTAAGAATGTCATAACATATTTTCAAAATACACAAAAGAAGAGGAAATTGATGAATTTACCATCGTATTAGAAAATTAACATAACTGCTTCAATAATTGATAGATCAATCAGACAAGAAATCAATAAGGATTGACATGATATGAAAAATACAATGATAAAATTTGCTCAAGTGGATATACATAAATAATTGTATCCCCAGACTGCAAAATACATGTTATTTCAAGGATACATGAAACATATTCAAAAATTGATCAAGTGATATACAATAAATCAAGCATCAACAAATTTCAAAGAATCAATATTTTATAGAGCATGTTCTGTTTTTAAAAATACACCTAATACAATAAGAAAAAAGATAACAAAAATTCATTCAGATAAAATTGAAAAATCACTACTTCATAACTCAGAGGTCAAAAAAATAAAAATAAAAAGTAGAAAGTATTGAGTATCAAAGAATAATAATTATCCTACCTACCATCAACATGTATGTGCCTGACAACAGAGCATCAAACTATGCGATGCAAAAACTAAAAGAATTGCAAAGAGTAGTAGATGAATCTGCTTTCAGAGTTGAAGACTTCAAAACCCCTGTCTCAGAAATGGGCAGTTTCAGCAGCTACAAAGTCAGTAAGGACATAGTTGAATGCCATCAGTCAACTGGATATAATTGACATCTATAGACTACTTCAACCAATAACAGCAGAATATATATTCTACTCAAGCTCACATGGAACATTTACCAAGACCACATTCTGGCATATAAAACACACTCAACAAAATTAAAAGAATAGAAATCATACTATATCTCCTCTCAGACCACAGTGGAAACTAGAAATCAATAACAGATAACCAGAAAATCTCCAAATACCTGGAGATTAAACAACGCACATCTAAATAATACATGGGTCAAAGAAGAAATATCAAGATAAATTTTTAAATATTTTGAACTAAATGAAAATATAACTTATCAAAGTTTGTGGGATGCAGCAAAAGCAGTGATTAGAGGGAAATTTATGGCATTGAATGATATACAAGAAGAAAGATCTAAAATCAATAATCTAAGCTTCCAACTTAGAACACTAGATAAAGAAGAGTAAGTGAATTCCAAAATAAATACAAGAAAAGAAATAATAAAAGAGCAGAAATCAACAAAGTTGTAAACAGGACATCAATAGAGAAAATCAGCAAAGCCCAAAACTGGTTTTTTAAAAAGCTCAATACAATTGGTAAAACTCTAGCCAAGATAACTAAGAAAAAAAAGAAAAGACACAAATTATTAATATCAGAAATGAAAGAGAGGGCATCATTACAGATCCCATGGACATTAAAAGGATAATGAAAGAATACTATGAAGAACTCTATGCCCACAAATTTGATAACCTAGATGAATGGATCAATTCCTTGAATGACACAATCTGTCAAAACTCATGCAAGAAGAAACAGACATCAGAATAGTCCTATATCTATTGAAGAAGTTCAATCAATAATTAATAACCTTCCAAAACAGAAAGCACCAGGCCCAGATGGGCTCACTGGTGAATTCTACTAAACATTTAAGGAAGAATTTATACCAATTTTCTAGAAGCTTCCAGAAGATAGAGAGAATACTTCATAACTCATTCTATGAGTCCACTATTACCTTAATACAAAAACCAGACAAAAACATTACAAGAAAAGATAACTGCAAATCAATATCTTTCATGAACATAGATGCAGAAATCCTCAACAAAATGTTAGCAAAGTAAATCCAACTGTGTGTAGAAATAATTATACACCATGACTAAGTGGGATTTATCCCAGGTATTCAAGGCTATTTCATCATTCAAAAATCAATTACTGTAATCCATCACATCAATAGGCTAAAAAAGAAAAATCATATCAATAGATGAAGAAAAACAATTGACAAAATCCAACACCTTTTCATGATTAAAAACTCTCAGTAAACTAGCAATAGAGGGGAATTTTCTCAACTTGATAAACACTATTTACAAAAACCCTACAGTTAACATCAAACTTAATGGTGAGAAATTCAAAGCTATCCCACTAAGATCAGGTACAAAGTAAGAATATCCCTTCTCACCACTCCTTTCCACCATTATATTAGAAATCCTTGCTAATGCAATAAGGCAAGAAAAGGAAAGTACAGCTACAGAGATTGGGAAGGAAAACAAAAACCTGTCTTTGTTCACAGACAACATGATCATCTATGGAGAAATTGTGAAAGAACTGACAAAAAATCCTGGAACTAATAAGCGATTGTAGCAAGGTTGCAGGATACAACCTAATATACAAAAGTCAACTGCTTTCTTATATACCAACAATGAACAATGAATTTGAAAATAAAAACAATGCCATTAACATTTGCACCCCCCAAAATGAAATATTTGGGTATAATTCTAACAAAATATGTACAAGATCTGTATATAGAAAACTATAAAACTCTGATGAACAAAATCAAAGAAGAACTAAATAAATGCAAAGGTATTCCATGTTCATGGATAGGAAGACTCAATATTGTGAAGATGTCAGTTCTTCCCAACTTGATCTATAGCCTCAATGTAATCTCAATAAAAATCCCAGCAAGTGATTTATGGATCCACCTAACTGATTCTAAAGTTTTTATAGAGAGGCAGAAGACCCAGAATAGCTAACACAATATTAAAAGAGAAGAACAAGGTTGGAGGACTGCCACTACCTGACTTCAAGACTTACTACAAAGCAATAGTAATCAAGATAAAGTGGTATTGGCAAAAGAAGAGATAAATAGATCAATGGAACAGAATAGAAAGCCCAGAAATAAATTGCCATAGATATGGTCAACTTACATTTGACAAATGAGCAAAGGCAATACAATGTAGCAAAGATAGTCTCTTCAATAAATGGTGCTGGAGAAACCAGACATCCACATTCAAAAAAATGAATCTAGACACAGACCTTACTCCTGCCACAAAAATTAAATCAAAATGGATCACAGATATAAATGTAAACCACAAAATGATAAAACTCCTAGAAGATAACAATAGGAGAAAAACCAGATGACTTGGGATTTGGCAATGACTTTTTAGATATAATGCCAAAGATACAATCAATGTAAGAAAGAACTGGTAAGGTGGACTTCATTAAAGTTAAAATTTTCTGCTCTGTGAAAGATTCTGTCAAGAGAATGAGAAGACAAGTCACAGGCTGGGAGAAAATATTTGCAAAAGATACATCTGACAAAGGACTGTTATTCAAAATATATAAGAATTCTTAAAACTCAACAATAAGAAAATAAACAACCCAATTAAAAAATGGACTAAAGACTTTAATGGACCTCACCAAAGAAGACATGCAGATGAAAAATAAACATATGAAAAGATGCACCACATCATATGTCATCTTGGAAATGCAAATTAAAACATGCTCTTACCATGTGATCCAGCATTCATGCTCCTTAGTATTTACACAAAAACCTGAACATGAATGTTTATAACAGCTTTATTCATAATTGCCAAAACTTGAACGCAATCCTCAGTAGGTGAATGGATAAATAAACTGTAGCCCATCCAGACAGTGGAATAGTATTTAGTGCTAAAAAATAAATGAGCTATTAAGCTATGAAAGGACATAGAGGAAACGTAAATGTGTATTACTAAGTGAAAGAAGCCAATCTGAAAAGGCTACATAATGTATGATTCCAATTATATGTCATTCTGGAAAAGGCAAAACTATGTAGACAGTAAAAATATCAGTGGTTGCCAGGGCTTTGGTGAGGGAATGAGTAGCTGGAGCACAGAAGACTTTTAGGGCAGTGAAAATACTCTGTATGATACTATTATGAAAGATTCATGTCATTTAATATTTATCCAAACCCACAGAATGTACAACACCAAGAGTGACTCTAATGTAAACAATGGCCTTTGGGTGATTATGATGTGTCAATGTAGGTTCATCAACTGTAACAAATGTACCACTCTGGTGGAGGATATTGATGATAGGGGAGGTTATGCACATGTGGGGGCAGTTGGTAATATAGGAAATCTCTGTATCTTCCCTACAATTTTGCTGTGAACCTTAAAATGCTCTAAAATTTTAAAATCTTACATAAAAAAGTAATTCTACCTATCACAGTTTGAGGTATAGAGCTAAGGTAGTATTACAAGAAAATATATGTCCTTAAGTATCTATATTAGAATACAAGAAATCTGACAATTCATTAATTACCTAGTTAAAGATTTGTGTCCACCTAGAGGGGTGGGATAGGGAGGGTGGGAGAGAGAGGCAAGAGGGAGGAGATTATGGGGATATCTGTATATGTATAGCTGATTCACTTTGTTATAAAGCAGAACCTAACACACCAGTGTAAAGCAATTATACTCCAATAAAGATGTTAAAAAATAAATAAATAAAATAAAATAAAAGGCAAAAAAAAAGGAAATAGACTAAAAAAAATTAAAAATTAAAAAAAAATAAAAAGTACTTTCATAGAAATCAGAAGGGTAATCTTAAAGTAAGAACAAAAGTTAAGGAGGAACCAAGATAGCAGAGTAGAAGGACGTGCTCTCACTCCCTCTTGTGAGAACACCAGAATCACAACTAACTGCTGGAAAATCATCGACAGGAAGACACTGGAACTCACCAAAAAAGATACCCCACATCAAAAGACAAAGGAGAAGCCACAGTGAGATGGTAGGAGGGGCGCAATCAGAGTAAAATCAAATCCCATAACTGGTGGGTGGGTGACTCACAGACTGGCAAACACTTATACTTCAGAAGTCCGCCCACTGGAGTGAAGGTTCGGAGCCCCAGGTCAGGCTTCCCAACTTGGGGGTCCAGCAACGGGAGGAGGAATTCATAGAGAATCAGACTTTGAAGCCTAGTGGGAATTGATTGCAGGACTTCAACAGGACTAGGGGAAACAGAGACCCCACTCTTGGAGGGCGCACATAAAATAGTGTGTGCATCGGGACCCAGGGGAAGGAGCAGTGACCCCAGGGGAGACTGAACCAGACCTACCTGCTAGTGTTGGAAGGTCTCTGGCAGAGGCAGGGGGGTGGCTCTGTTTCACCATGGGGACAAGGACATTGGCAGCAGAAGTTCTGGGAAGTACTCCCTGGCATGAGTCCTCCCAGAGTCTGTCATTAGCCCCACCAAACAGCCCAGGCTCCAGTGTTGGGTTGCTTCAGGCAAAACAACCAACAGGGAGGGAACCCAGCCCCACCCATCAACAGTCAAGTGGATTAAAGTTTTACTGAGCTCTGACCACCACAGCAACAGTCAGCTCTACCCACCACCAGAGCCTCCCATCAAGCCTCTTAGATAGCCTCAACCACCAGAGGGCAGACAGCAGAAGCAAGAAAAACTATAATCCTGCAGCCTGTGGAACAAAAACCACATTCACAGAAACATAGACAAGATGAAAAGGCAGAGGGCTACATACCAGATGAAGGAACAAGATAAAACCCCAGAAAAACAACTAAATGAAGTGGAGATAGGCAACCTTCCGGAAAAAGAATTCAGAATAATGATAGTGAAGATGATCCAGGACCTCGGAATAAGAATGGAGGCAAAGATTGAGAAAATGCAAGAAATGTTTAACAAAGACCTAGAAGAATTAAAGAACAAACAAACAGAGATGAACAATACAATAACTGAAATGAAAACTACACTAGAAGGAATCAATAGCAGAATAACTGAGGCAGAAGAACGGATAAGTGACCTGGAAGACAGAACGGTGGAATTCACTGCTGCAGAACAGACTAAAGAAAAAAGAATGAAAAGAAATGAAGACAGCCTAAGAGACCTCTGGGACAACATTAAACGCAACAACATTCACATTATAGGGGTCCCAGAAGGAGAAGAGAGAGAGAAAGGACCAGAGAAAATATTTGAAGAGATTATAATCGAAAACTTCCCTAACATGGGAAAGGAAATAGCCACCCAAGTCCAGGAAGTGCAGTGAGTCCCACACAGGATAAACCCAAGGAGAAACACGCCGAGACACATAGTAATCAAATTGGCAAAAATTAAAGGCAAAGAAAAATTATTGAAAGCAGCAAGGGAAAAATGACAAATAACATACAAGGGAACTCCCATAAGGGTAACAGCTGATTTCTCAGCAGAAACTCTACAAGCCAGAAGGGAGTGGCATGATATACTTAAAGTGATGAAAGGGAAGAACCTACAACCAAGATTACTCTACCTGGCAAGGATCTCATTCAGATTCGATGGAGAAATCAAAAGCTTTACAGACAAGCAAAAGCTAAGAGAATTCAGCACCACAAAACCAGCTCTACAACAAATGCTAAAGGAATTTCTCTAAGTGGGAAACACAAGAGAAGAAAAGGACCTACAAAAACAAACCCAAAACAATTAAGAAAATGGTCATAGGAACATACATATTCATAATTACCTTAAACGTGAATGGATTAAATGCTCCA
Source organism: Balaenoptera borealis (assembly GCF_965194805.1). NCBI lineage: Eukaryota > Metazoa > Chordata > Mammalia > Artiodactyla > Balaenopteridae > Balaenoptera > Balaenoptera borealis. The sequence goes on along the minus strand of NC_138870.1, from coordinate 17,516,189 downwards.
ACCAAAAGACACAGGCTTGCTGAATGGATACAAAGACAAGACCCATATATATGCTGTCTACAAGAGACCCACTTCAGACCTAGGGACACAATCAGACTGAAAGTGAGGGGATGGAAAAAGATATTCCATGCAAATGGAAATCAAAAGAAAGCTGGAGTGGCTATACTCATATCAGATAAAATAGACTTTAAAATAAAGAATGTTACAAGAGACAAGGAAGGACACTACATAATGATCAAGGGATCAATCCAAGAAGAAGATATAACAATTATAAATATATATGCATCCAACATAGGAGCACCTCAATACATAAGGCAACTGCTAACAGCTATAAAAGAGGAAATCGACAGTAACACAGTAATAGTGGGGGACTTTAACACCTCACTTACACCAATGGACAGATCATCCAAAATGAAAATAAATAAAGAAACAGAAGCTTTAAATAACACAATAGACCAGATAGATTTAATTGATATTTATAGGACATTCCATCCAAAAACAGCAGATTACTTTCTTCTCAAGGGCACATGGAACATTCTCCAGGATAGATCACATCTTGGGTCACAAATCAAGCCTCAGTAAATTTAAGAAAATTGAAATCGTATCAAGCATCTTTTCTGACCACAATGCTATGAGATTAGAAATCAATTACAGGGAAAAAAACGTAAAAAACACAAACACATGGAGGCTAAACAATACGTTACTAAATAACCAAGAGATCACTGAAGAAATCAAAGAGGAAATAAAAAAATACCTAGAGACAAATGACGATGAAAACACGATGACCCAAAACCTATGGGATGCAGCAAAAGCAGTTCTAAGAGGGAAGTTTATAGCTATACAAGCGTACCTCAAGAAACAAGAAAAATCTCAGGTGAACAATCTAACCTTACACCTAAAGGAACTAGAGAAAGAAGAACAAACAAAACCCAAAGTTAGCAGAAGGAAAGAAATCATAAAGATCAGAGCAGAAATAAATGAAATAGAAACAAAGAAAACAAGAGCAAAGATCAATAAAACTAAAAGCTGGTTCTTTGAGAAGATAAACAAAATTGATAAGCCATTAGCCAGACTCATCAAGAAAAAGAGGGAGAGGACTCAAATCAACAAAATTAGAAATGAAAAAGGAGAAGTTACAACGGACACTGCAGAAATACAAAACATCCTAAGAGACTACTACAAGCAACTCTATGTCAATAAAATGGACAACCTGGAAGAAATGGACAAATTCTTAGAAAGGTATAACTTTCCAAGACTGAACCAGGAAGAAACAGAAAATATGAACAGACCAATCACAAGTAATGAAATTGAAACTGTGATTTAAAATCTTCCAACAAACAAAAGTCCAGGACCAGATGGCTTCACAGGTGAATTCTACCAAACATTTAGAGAAGAGCTAACACCCATCCTTCTCAAACTCTTCCAAAAAATTGCAGAGGAAGGAAAACTCCCAAACTCATTCTATGAGGCCACCATCACCCTGATACCAAAACCAGACAAAGATACTACAAAAAAAGAAAATTACAGACCAATATCACTGATGAATATAGATGCAAAAATCCTCAACAAAATACTGGCAAACAGAATCCAACAACACATTAAAAGGATCATACACCACGATCAAGTGGGATTTATCCCAGGGATGCAAGGATTCTTCAATATATGCAAATCAATCAATGTGATACACCATATTAACAAATTGAAGAATAAAAACCATATGATCATCTCAATAGATGCAGAAAAAGCTTTTGACAAAATTCAACACCCATTTATGACAAAAACTCTCCAGAAAGTGGGCATAGAGGGAACCTACCTCAACATAATAAAGGCCATATACAACAAACCCACAGCAAACATCATTCTCAATGGTGTAAAACTGGAAGCATTTCCTCTAAGATCAGGAATGAGACAAGGATGTCCACTCTCACAACTATTATTCAACATAGTTTTGGAAGTCCTAGCCATGGCAGTCAGAGAAGAAAAAGAAATAAAAGGAATACAAATTGGAAAAGAAGAAGTAAAACTGTCACTGTTTGCAGATGACATGATACTATATATAGAGAATCCTTAAAATGCCACCAGAAAACTACTAGAGCTAGTCAATGTATTTGGTAAAGTTGCAGGATACAAAATTAATGCAGAGAAATCTCTTGCATTCCTAAACACCAATGATGAAAAATCTGAAAGAGAAATTATGGAAACACTCCCATTTACCATTGCAACAAAAAGAATAAAATATCTAGGAATAAACCTACCTAGGGAGACAAAAGACCTGTATGCAGAAAACTATAAGACACTGATGAAAGAAATTAAAGATGATACCAACAGGTGGAGAGATATACCATGTTCTTGGATTGGAAGAATCAATATTGTGAAAATGACTATGCTACCCAAAGCAATCTACAGATTCAATGCAATCCCTATCAAATTACCAATGGCATTTTTTATGGAAGTAGAACAAATCATCTTAAAATTTGTATGGAGACACAAAAGACCCTGAACAGCCAAAGCAGTCTTGAGGGAAAAAAACGGAGCTGGAGGAATCAGACTCCCTGACTTCAGACTATACTACAAAGCTACAGTAATCAAGACAATATGGTACTGGCACAAAAACAGAAACATAGATCAATGGAACAAGATAGAAAGCCCAGAGATAAACCCACGCACCTATGGTCAACTAATCTATGACAAAGGAGGCAAGGATATACAATGGAGAAAAGACAGTCTCTTCAATAAGTGGTGCTGGGAAAACTGGACAGCTACATGTAAAAGAATGAAATTAGAACACTCCCTAACACCATATACAAAAATAAACTCAAAATGGATTCGAGACCTAAATGTAAGACCACACAGTATAAAACTCTTAGAGGAAAACATAGGAAGAACACACTTTGACATAAATCACAGCAAGATCTTTTTTGATCCACCTCCTAGAGTAATGGAAATAAAAACAAAAATAAACAAATGGGACCTAATGAAACTTCAAAGCTTTTGCACAGCAAAGGAAACCATAAACAAGACGAAAAGACAGCCCTCAGAATGGGAGAAAATATTTGCAAACGAATCAACGGACAAAGGATTAATCTCCAAAATATATAAACAGCTCATTCAGCTCAATATTAAAGAAACAAACAACCCAATCCAAAAATGGGCAGAAGACCTAAATAGACATTTCTCCAAAGAAGACACACAGATGGCCAAGAAGCACATGAAAAGATGCTCAACATCACTAATTATTAGAGAAATGCAAATCAAAACTACAATGAGGTATCACCTCACACCAGTTAGAATGGGCATCATTAGAAAATCTACAAACAACAAATGCTGGAGAGGGTGTGGAGAAAAGGGAACCCTCTTGCACTGTTGCTGGGAATGTAAATTGATACAGCCACTATGGAGAACAGTATGGAGGTTCCTTAAAAAACTAAAAATAGATTTACCATATGATCCAGCAATCCCACTACTGGGCGTATACCCAGAGAAAACCATAATTCAAAAAGACACATGCACCCCAATGTTCATTGCAGCACTATTTACAATAGCCAGGTCATGGAAGCAACCTAAATGTCCATCGACAGACGAATGGTTAAAGAAGGTGTGGTACATATATACAATGGAATATTACTCAGCCATAAAAAGGAACGAAATTGAGTCATTTGTTGGGACGTGGATAGATCTAGAGACTGTCATACAGAGTGAAGTAAGTCAGAAAGGGAAAAACAAATTTTGTATATTAATGCATGTATGTGGAATCTAGAAAAATGGTACAGATGAGCCGGTTTGCAGGGCAGAAGTTGAGACACAGATATAGAGAACAGACATATGTACACCAAGGGGGGAAAACTGCGGTGGGGTGGGGATGGTGGTGTGCCGAATTGGGTGATTGGGATTGACATGTATACACTGATGTGTATAAAATTGATGACTAATAAGAACCTGCAGTATAAAAAAAATAAACAAAGAAAACAACTAATACTAATCTTCCATTGGGTTATTTGTATGGAAATATGTTAATATAAATGTTTCAGACATTACATGAAATTTCTAAAAATCTTATATGTTCTGGTATAATGTTATAAGTCATAATTCTAGTTATTACTTTAAAATGTATATCTCAGAAATAACTAAATTTCCTTGTCAGTTGCATTATTATGAATTTTCATCAAATCTTTAACTGTGGTCATTTTTAAGTCTTTTGTCATTTACAGACAGTTCTGGGTGTACTGTGATGCTTTTGCAAATATGTTCCTATAAAAGGGTTTCATCTTCAAGGAATTCATGGAAAATACTCTGACAAGTACAGGTTTCTGGTAAATGACTGTACTGTTGAACTGAATGAATAAGCATTTTCAGAACTCTAATGAAAAACTGATGAACTCATAAAAGTGCTATCAAAAGATCAAGATGAAAAAAAATTAATTAATTACATGGGACTGAGTGAACTGATGAGCATGATTATAATTTTTGTGACTTTCTGTTTGAATTAAAAAAAAAAAATCCCACAAGGACTCAGAGGCAAAGAATATACAAATCAATTTTCACTGCAAAGTAAAGGAGCTGTTACAGTGGAGGATTACTGGACTGAATGTCAATATTATGACATAGCATGAGTGTGTTTCGTATTTGGTAATTGCAATCATTGTTGCTTTTGTTGTGGTCATCAATTTACAATGCCTGGTGTCAGTCTATTTATCTCTTGTAAAAATAAAATACAGTGTGTGTGTGGAAAAAAAAAGTTAAGGAGACAGAAAACAAATAGAATCAAAAGATAGTTCTTTGAAGAGATTATTGCATATAATAAATTTAGAAAGAAGATTTAACTGCATATAAATCAGATATTAAAATGATTAGAAGGAATATTATGGACAATATTTAGCCAATATATTTGAAAACTTGGTTAAAATGCAATAACTTTAGAAAAATATGACAAATCGAAAGTAGCTGAAGAAGAAAGAGAAAACATTAGTGTTCCAATAATAATAAGAATTCTTCTCATGAATAAGGTATCAGGTGAAGATAATTTTACAGGTGAGTTTTATCAAACATTCAAAAAACAAATAATATATTTTAAAACAAAGTCTTCCACAAAAGAGACCATTTCCCTACTCAGTTGATGTGGGCAGTATAATGTTGGCACAGAAATCAAATAAGGAATATCAAAACAGGAAATATTAAGAACAAACCTCACACCTGAACACAGATGCAAAAATTCTAAATTAATATTAGCAAGCTCACTCTAGTAATGTTAAGCTTTGTCTTTAAAATCAGGAGGAAGTCACTGATGTCCCCTATAATCATTTTTATTCTATTATCCTGGAGGTATTGGCTAGTGTACTGTAATAAGTAAAATAAAGTATAAGAATTAGAAGAGAAGAAAGAAAACTTTTATTATTTTCTGATAATATAATTGTCTCTATACACAACCTCAATTTTCTACAGATAGATTATTGGGATAAGAGTATAGTAAAATTGCCAGATATACGGATAATATACTAAAGTCAGTTGAACTTCTGTATACCTATAAATAATAGAAATTTTAATTTCCAAAAGGATACTATTTATAATAGGAACCAAAAATATACGTAGCTAGGAATAAATAGGAAGTAAGAGAATATTATACTGAAAGAAATTAGTTAAGATCTGTATAAATGAAAATATATATCATGTTCATGGATCAAATGACTCAAAAAACTATCCCATTCTCCCTAAATGGATTAATAGATTCAATTAAAAAATTCCCATCAAAATCCCCAAAGAATCTGGAATTGGACAAGCTTGGAATTTGATAAGCTCTTTCTAAAAATTTATATATAAAAACAAAGGATCAAGAATAGCTTGAATATTCACAAAGAGGATGGAGAAAGGGGAGGAGGAGAAGAAAAGGAGGAAGAAGAAAGTGTCTTACTAAAAATAAATCTCATTATTAAAAAATTTAATTAAAACAATGCAGTCCTAGTACAGAAGAACAGACCAGTGGTACCAAGTGGAGGATAGGCCCAGCCTATTTGTATATGGCTATCTGATGTATGGCAGAGATAGAATTCCCAGTCAGTTGGGAATGAATAACTATTCACAAATAGTGCTAGGACAATTTTCTATCCATATAAAATAAATTTTGAATTCTGCTTTTCACTAATACAAAAAAAAATCATTTCTGCTTAGACTCAAACTTAATTGTTAAAGACAGAACTTTGATGAAAGTATAGGAGAACACATCAGAGTAGGGAAGGATTTCTTAAATGAGGCATACAAAGTCCAAGTCATGAAGGACAGGATTAATATATTCAAATTCATTAAATTAAAGAACTTATTATTAAAAGACATTGTGAAAACACAAAGAGCAAACTAAGTCAGGAAAAGATTGTTTTCAAAATACATAACCAAGAAAACCTTATATCCAGAATATGGAAGAATTCCCCCCCAAAATACGTAAAAGCAAATAATACATTGAAAAAACTAGGAAAATATAAAAGAGACATTTGATAAAAGAAGAAATATGGCTAGTCAACCTAACTAATAATTAAGGAAATACAAAAGAAAACAAAATAAGTTAATTCATATCCATGATATAGATAAAATCTTAAAAGATTGATAATTCCAAATATTGGAAATCATATGGTGGAACAGGAACTTTATAAAGAACCGGTGAGGGTATGAGTTGGTACACCAGTGGAAAACAACTAGGCATTACGTTGTAAAGTTGAGGTCATGCTTACACAAAACCCAGCAATTCTATTCCAAGGAACATAGCATAGAGAACTATTTCTAACTATATGCTTATCAGTTGATATATACAAAAATGTCAATAGAAGTAGGGTTTGAAACAGACAAGAAATAATCCAAATGTACATTGATGGGAGACTAGATAAATAAATCATCTTAAATTCATACACAGTAGACCCATGAACAACACTAGTTTGAACTGCATGGGTCCACTTATACCCATACGTTTTTATACGCATATTTTTAATAAATAAATTAGAAAATTTTTTGAAGTTTGTGACAAGTTGTAAAAAGCTCACAGACAAACCACATAACCTAGAAATATCAAAAATAAGAAAAAGTTAGGTATGTCAAGAATGGATAAAATATATTTAGATATGAGTCTATTTTGTCACTTAGATCATAAAATATATATAAATTATAAAAAGTCAAAATTTATCAAAACTTACACAATTACATCCCTTATGTGGTGCCATGCCAAGTAGAGAGAAATGGAAGCAAATTGTAAAGATGCAGTATTAAATCATGGCTACATAAAATTGACTGTAGCACATACTCCACTACTGTAATAATTCCGTAGCCATCTCCTGTTGCTATTGCAGTGAGCTCAAGTGTTGGGAATATCTGCTTAAAAGGCTCTGTGAGGCTAATCATGTCCACGTGAGCAGTTTGTCTCTCCAGTAGATTGTGTATCACAGTAAAAAGTGATCTCTTGAGGTTCTTGAGTATTTTTCATCATGTTTAGTGCAATAGTGAAAACCTTGAATAAAACCACGGGACCCATAGAAAGTGCCTCTAGTGATGTTGGAAGTGTTCCCAAGAAGCAGAGAAAAGTCATGACATTACAAGAAAAAATTAAATTGCTTGCTGTGTACCATAGATTGAGGTCTGCAGCTGCAGTTGCCCACCATTTCAAGATAAATGAATCCCGCGGGAGGACCATTGTAAGAAAAGGAAATTCATGAAGCCATTGCTGCAGCTATCCCAACAGGCGTGAAAGCTTTGCACTTTTTGTGAAATACTTTTTTATCTCATACTGAAAATGCAGCTTTATGTGGGTGCAAGATTACTATAGGAAAGGCATACCTAAAGACTCTAATATGATTCAAGAAAGAGTGAAGTCATTATATCACAACTTAAAGCAAAAGGAAGGTGAAGGATCTAAAGCTGGAGATAATTTTAGAAAGAGGTTTGGTTTTAGAGATGTCAAGATATCAGGAGAAGCAGCTTCTGCTGACCAAGAGGCAGCAGATGAGTTTCGATGCCATTAAGCCTCATTCTCATTGACGAGGAAGGATATCTGCCTGAATAGATTTTTAATGCAGACAAAAATGTCCTATTTTGGGGGGGAAAAAAGCCACAAAAGACATTTATTAGTAAGGTAGAGAAGCAAGCACCAGAATTTAAGGCAGGAAGGGATAAGTTAACTCTGCTGTTTTGAGCAAATGCAGTTGGGTTTATGATCAGGACTGACCTTATCTGTAAAGCTGCTAACCTCCAAGGCTTGAAGGGAAAAGATAAACAGCAGCTGCCAGTCTTTTGGTTGTACAGGAAGAAGGCCTGGACAATGAGATCCTTTCACTGTATCAGTTCCATCAATGCTTTGTCCTTAAGGGCAGGAACTACCTTGACAGTCAATGACTGCCTTTAAAAGTTCTTTCGATACCAGCCACGCTGAACGCTGAGAGTTCAACACTGAAGGTGTCCAAGTGGTCTCGTTGCCCCAACACAACATCTCTAATTCAGCTTCTAGACCAGGGGGTCATAAAGACCTTTAAGGCTCATTACACATGGTACTCCGTGGGAAGGACTGTCAATACTGTGGAAGAAAACCTTGATAGAGAGAACATCATGAAAGTCTGGAAGGATTACACCATTGAAGATGCTACCGTGGTGTTATAGAAAAACCCAAGAAAGCCATCAGCCAGAGACGATAAATTCCTGCTGGAGAAAACTGTGTGCAGATGTTGTGCATGACTTCACAGGACTACTACAGAGCCAATCAAGGAAATCATGAAGAGATTGTGGATATGGCAGAAAAAAAAATGCGGGGGCGGGGGGGTGTGTGAAGTGTTTTAAGAAAAGGATCTTGGAAAAATTCAAGAGCTAACAGATACCACACCAAGAGGAATGAACACAAGATGACTTGATGGAGATGAGTTCTTCCCACCCAGGGCCAGATGATGAGGAAGAAGACATAGGAGAGGCAATGCTAGAAAACAAATTGCCATTAGACAATCTGGCAGAAGAGTTTTGATGATTCAAGACCGCTTTTGACTTCTTTTAGGACATGATACGGGCACTGAAACTAAAGCAAATGGTGGAAGAAGGATTGGTACCATAGTGAAACATTTTTAGAGAAGTGAAAAAGCAAAAAGTCAAACAGAATTATGATGTATTTCTGTAAAGTTACACTGAGTGTGCCTGCCCATCCTGCCTCCCCTCCCGCCTCCCCTCCCACCTCCTCCTCCTCCTCAGACCGCTCAGCGTGAAGGTGATGAGGATGAAGACCTTCATGATCATCCACTCCCACTTCATTACTAGAAAATCATCATCATACTGTACAGTTAATAGTTATCTGTTGTATGTGTGTGTCTTCATGTGAAAATCTAACAAATATACAGAAAGAACTGTATGAGAATTTTTGTGTCATCATCATTGCCTAAGTATTCATCGTGTGCAAGACTTGTACTGAAGTGGATAGCCTATCCTTACACAGACATGTAAGAGAGTGATGTTTAGTACAAAATTTAAAATGTTTTAGTTTTCTTATTGTTTGATAACTTTGCTTTCAAAAAATTACATGACCATGCAGTATGGCTCTCTGGTAATTGGAGAAACTGCTTATCAGCCCATCATCACAGGTGTTTTTTTAATGTAACACTATTTCCAATACTGTATTATGAATATGACTGCAATATCATATGCCATAAAAATTTTACACTGATTCATTCATTAGTGTATAGGATAGACTACCGTGGAGCAACTGTGTAGATTACACGAGGCTACCATAAAACAATCACATTGCTACTTCTTCATTATCAGTGCATGCATTGCTATTACCTGTAAATAAACATGAATTTCTTTTTCAAATGATTTTTTCATTTTTGATGTCTAGTGTTAGTAATACATATAACATCTACAGTGTTTTGTATCATATAAGACAATATTGATGTAGCTACTGACGGATAGATGATTCATCTTGCAGACAGACGATGTCGGTATCAATGAATACAGTAGAGTACTGTAAATGTATTTGCTCTTCCTTAGGATTTTCTTAATATCATTTTCTTTCCTCTAGCTTACTTTATTGTAAGAATACAGTATATAATATATATAGCATACAAAATACGTCTTAATCAACTATTTATGATATCGGTAAGGCTTCTGGTCAACAGCAGGCTATTAGTAGTTAAGTTTTGGGGCAGTCAAAAGTTATACATGAATTTTCAACTGTGGGCGAGGGTCAGTGCCCCTAACCCATGAGTTGTTCAAGGGTCAATTGTAGTCATATATCACATATTTTTGAAAATAAATGAACCAGGCTATCAACATGGATGAAACTCAAGATATAATATTTGGGGGGAAAAAGTCACTAAAGTGCATGTAAAAGAATGAGTTATTATCAGCATATAAAAGTAAAAAGCAGAAAAAGATAACCAGCGTTTTTAGGATATACATATGTGGCAAAACCATGAAGAATATCAAGAGAAATGTTAACGAAAGTTTTAGAATATTGACTCCCCAAAAAGATGGGCAGGAATGGAAATGTACTTGACCTGCATCTAATTTTCCAATTTTTAAGGCAGGTGGTTTGTATATGTTGATTTGTCATATTGCTCTTTGTAAGATTGTACATATATGTCAAATAGTCCCTTTTAAAGTATATTTCACAATAAGACAATTATAAGTACTCTAAATTTATGTCTGAGTCAAGAATATAAGAATTTGAGCTTGATTTTATCTATATGATCTCAAAAATAGTCACCCTCTCCTGCAGTTCATCACTGAAAAAACTATTTAGTTTATCCTAAGTAATTCATCACTATAGTAAGTTTCCTATATACGAACCAGTTCTGTTCCGAGAGCACATTCATAAGTCCAACTTGTTCCTAAGTCCAACAAAGTTAGCCTACGTACCCAACTAACACAATCGATTATATAGTATTGTACTGTAATAGGTTTATAATACTTTTCACACAAATAATACATAAAAACAAACACAAAAAATAAAGAAAATATTTTTAATCTTACAGTACAGTACCTTGAAAAGTACAGCAGTACAGTACAACAGCTGGCATACAGGGGCTGGCATCGAGTGAACAGGCAAGAAGCGTTACTGACTGGAGGAGGGAGAGGAGGTGGGAGATGGTAGAGCTGAAGGATCGTTCAGCAATAGGAGACGGAAGGCAAGCTGCAAGTTCACTCACACCTGATGTTGATGGCACAGCGTCTGGTTCCTCGCTGGATTTAATTCTATCTACCCTCATGAAAATATGATCCAGTGATGTCTGGGTAGTAGCTTTTTCTCATCATAGATGACACGGTAGCACTGGATTGCATTCTGAATGGCTGCTGCAACCTTCGTGTACTGACGTTTGGGTCCTGTGCCTCAAAAACTAACAGTGCCTCCTCAAATAAAGAAAATCCCCTTGCCATTTCCTGCACTGTAAATCTCTTCAGTTCTTCAGTTACTTATTCTTCCTCTTGTCTCTCTTCGTCCTTCCTCTGGATCTCCAATTCCTTCGGGTCTTCATTAGTAAGATCCTCGTGTTGCACACAAGGAGTTCAGTGAAGTCGTCCTCTTGCAGATCTAGCTCTAGCTCCTCACTGAGGGTCACTAAGTTGCTGAAGACCTCTTTGGACTCCTCATCCACCTTTTCAAATCCACGAAAATCATGAACAAACTGTGGGAAAAGTTTCTTCCAAACCCCGTTCATGGTGATGGCCATAACCTCATGCACGTTCACATCTTTGAAAGTTCATAACTTAAAGGTTTATATGTAGGGGACTTACTGTATTTAGGAGTGGTAGCCATTCTGTGTTGCTTTGAGGTAATCACTGCAAATAATTTATCACTGCATGCTAGGGGCTGAAGTTCTAGAACATTTATGGGACTGTCCCTGGCTTCCACTGCATCTTAGACTTAACCGACCCAAATCCCTCACGTTTCCTGAAACTTTGTTTGAAACCTACGCTTAAATATCACCTCTCATATCATTCAGGGTTCTATCTAACCTGACACAATTGTTCTTACGTAAACATGCTGGTGTTTGTCAACCTTAGCAAGATATGAAAGGAAAATAACTACGTATTTTGAAAAGATGACACATTAACTTCCAAGGACATGAAAGAAATTTAAGAAATAGTATGAACTTCGAATAGGCCCTTGTAGAAACAGGGAAACTAGAAAATCATAAACAACTATAGATAAACATCTGCCAAAGTGAAAGACCTCATGGTTGACAAATTTAACAGCCTTTATAGATTTCTATCCTAATGGACTTGCTCTGACACCCTGAATAAATTGTAATCCACAATTACTGAAGCAGCTATGTCTCCTTGAAGTTATGTTTTGAAAACAGGCATATCCAACTATGGCTAGAAACTGTTATTTTAAACAGTGAAAGCAAAGCCTAAGGATAATTCATTTAGGATAGACAAAGATTGGGATGTCTCAGTATTACTTGAAAACACATATAGGTTCAGTTAAGAACTTCATGTTAACTTTTTTTTTTTTCCTTTCTTAATGTTGAGCACAGGAAAAGTAACCTGACAGGGAGACAGGATCACTGATACACTGTTGTCTCTCTCCTAGCCGTAGAAAGAAATATCAGAAAGATCTTTCTAATTCCAATATCCTGTCTTCTTATAGCTACTGAACCCAATCCATCTCAGATAAGTCCTGATTACTGCCCTATAGCACTGGTTCCAAAGGATTGTTCCTTCCCTCTGGGCAGAAGCAGATATAATTAGCCTGAATCCATTGAAGATAAAAGAAACAGCTTTTGGAAATAGGTCAGAAGAAACAATCATTGCAAATAAGTAAAGCCTGGTTGACAGACTAATGTAAAAATAGTCTCAGGCTGAAGTTTATAACTGTTTGTATTTAGACTGAGAGTACACAGGGTCACCGTGAAACTTTAACTTTTAATATTGTAAATAAACAATTTCAAAAATAAGGTGTTGCAAAATTAGCTACTATAATCATTTCCCATCATTCTCTATTAGGAGCTGAAGATGCCAGATCAGTCAATCACTTGCTGGGCATCTTTTCCTAGGTCCTCTTAGCAGACAAATGTATGTACATATCTGTCTGAGGGTGGTATTTAGTTGCTGTTTGTGCTGATGGGCTTTTCTCTTCTACTTTGAATTAAACACAAAAACCTGAAGAAATCTTGTTCAGCTATGAACATTATGTTATTAAGCCCTCAGCATGGTTTCTTTATCTAACAGCGAAGGATATAGAAGACTATTGATACTTGTTCCTGAAAAGGCTACGCTGCTTCAACTTTCCAAGGCTTTTTACTGTCTGTTGGGACTAAACCTTCTCTTCTTTTCATTCTTTACTTACCTAAGATTCAATTTATTGCTCGTCAGAAGTCTGCTCGATGGTTTATATGCATTACCTCATTTGGTCTCCCATCCACACTTAATACTTGAGGAAACCAAAGCTTACAGGGGTTAACTTGTCACATGGCTCATAAATGGTGGAATCAAAGCTACTTCCGATTCGCCTGCGCTACAGCTGTGGCCCTGGAAGTGAAGGCCAAGAGGCTTAAACTTCAAAGACATTTTTCTGTGACAACTGACTGGATTCAGTAATCATTTGGATCTGGGATTGAAAGGTAGGGAGTAATCAGGGATAACTGGAGGCTTCTGACGTGGTATTACCAATAACTAAAAGCAAATAAGAGCTCTTGAAGCCAGCTCGATGGGAAAAGGAGTGAGTTCGGTTTGGATGGGCTGAGATCTAAGCGGCTGTGGGACATCCAGGCGGTGTCCACTTACAAGTTAAACAAGGTCATATTGTAGTCCTGAAATAAGATATAATGAAAATAAGAAAGAGGAGTTTAGGATGTAAACTGCAAAATAAAATTAGGGTAAAAAATCCTTTTGGCTCTAAAAATAATACACACATATATGATACACACATATAATAAATGATATAATGCACACATATATAATATACACTTATTTATAACATAAGTGTATATTTATATTATATAAATAAGTGTATAAATTTATATTTATAATATAAATGAAATATATAGCCACATAAAAGAAATATGCCTAGTTTTCTAATCAGAACAAAAAGTTAACATTATAACCAACAAAAATCTTTCAATTTAGTTAGCTTATTTAACGAGTTACTTTCACGTTTTGTAAAAAATCCAATAGCTCAAATACACAAAACTTAATTTGGAAAGCAAATGCTACATTGATCTTAGGCTGAAATGAAATAGAATGGGTAGTTATGAGAAGTTTCTCAGAATTTGGGTTTGTTGTATATTGTGAAGTCACTACCAAAGCTCATTTGATTCAGAAATTTTGAGTGGGTGTTACAATCACTATTTAAGATGCTGTAGAAGAATCAAACAAGAATTTAAGAGTGGCTATCAATTTTTTTTCTGTTTCTCAGTCTTAAGCGCCTATCATATATAATTTATTTTTGTTATACGTTTATTTATTTTTTGGCTGCATTGGGTCTTCATTGCTGCACGTGGGCTTTCTCTAGTTGCGGTGAGTGGGGGCTACTCTGTTGCGGTGTGCGGGTTTCTCATTGCGGTGGTTCTCCTGTTGCGGAGCATGGGCTCTAGGAGCACGGGCTCAGTAGTTGTGGCACGCGGGCTCAGTAGTTGTGGCTTGCGGGCTCTAGAGCGCAGGCTCAGTAGTTGTGGCACACAGGCTTATCTGCTCTGCGGCATGTGGGATCTTCCTGGACCAGGGCTCGAACCCGTGTCCCCTGCATTGACAGGCGGATTCTTAACCACTGTGCCACCAGGGAAGTCCCTATTATATATAATTTATTTGCTGGTATTTGTTTTTCAGTATGGTGTTTTTTTGTTGTTTTTAATGAAAAGGATTTCCATAAAAGGTTTTATGGGGCTTTATATAAAGAAATGTTCCATTTTTTTATCTCACACACAGAAAGAGAGAAAGAAAGAGAGAGAGAGAAGGAAAGCATAAAAGAAAAGAATAAAATCTGACTTAATTTAAGCTCTGGCTAAACTTTCAAAACTACAAGGCATTAAGTATGATTATTAAATTAAATACAAATGTTAAAACTTCTTGACTTATGCCACTATACCATATGTGCTAATTTCTTTTAATTGTTTCCAGCTAGAAATCAATTTTTTTTAAAGGGAGTTAAAGAAAAAGAAGAATGGAAAATTCTTAACCTGGATAGGTAATAATCTGCCTGCAAATTGTTCATTTATGTCACCAAAGGGAAAGGGGAGTTTGCATTAATACCGCATGCTAATATGCTTCCTCCAGCTTTTCCCACATACTTTAACCCAAATTGCTCATATCACTCCAGAGAGATGTCACAGATTGCCTGTGTAAGCTAATTTTTATAGAGTTGCATGAAAAGCTTGGGAAACACAGACAGAAAAAGTTCTACCCATCATGGTCACTCACTAGATGACTTTCAGAACTCTTTGGATATAAAAATAAACCCCATCACAGCTTTTGAACATCCAACTGCCAAATACACTATGGCTTTTCGTTGACTAGAGTAAAAGGTATCAGATGGTTTTGTTCCTAAAATACATAAGTGATCTAAAAATGCTTAGCTGCTTTCTGTTGTATATGGAGTGACTCAAATTTAAAATACATCTCTCCTCTCTAATGGCTATTCTATTTAAACAAGACATATTCAAAATAACTATTGAAACCCATAATCTGTCCATTAAATACATGGGCCAGACTCTTAGCTTTAAACAAATTCTGAAGTTTGTTAGCACTTAGTGAGTTTGTTTCAGAGACATACAGGAATATTTAAAGATCTAGTCCAACTACCTTTCACAGATGTGGAAAAACTGAGGCCAGTGAAGGGCAGTAACTTCCCCTTGGTCCTAAAACTTATAAGGTGACAAGAGTCAGAACTTTACCCCATGTGCCAACCTCCCAGTTCAATGATGTTCCTCCTGGTTTGATTTCTTCAGGATTGCTAACACACAGGAGGATAAAACTCTCATCCTGTGCACTGGCAATAACAATCAGTTGTTTAATCTCCCAATTGCTATTTCTCTAGGAAAATGAAGTGTTTCCACCAGAACTGAAAATTTGAAAAGAAAAAAATATATATATGTATACATATATACATATATATATATATATATATATATATTTTTTTTTTTTTTTTTACACATCCACTTACAATAGCACAGTCCTGGGAAGGAAAGACACACCACAGTCCTGGTCTAGGAAAAGAGCATCAACAAAGGCTAGAGAGACTATAAATTAAGTGAACAATTTTCAGCAACTAAATGGACACACAGAAATGAGGAAAATTAATTTTGTTTCTGAATCCACTATACTGTGCATGTGACTCGTGCTTGCTAATGTTGAGTCACTCTGTGATGAAAATACCGGGCCCATTCCTCTCCGGTCTTAACAACACATATAACACAAATGTCATCAAGTGTGTGTGAAAACATTTCTTTGCTATTTCTCTTTCCTACCAGATTGTCAGCTCCGTGAGTGTAGAGGCCACGTTTGTTCCATTTATCTTTATAACTCCAGTGCCAGGCTGTGCCCCATGCATCATGGGTACTCTTTAAAATTGTGTAAAATGCACTAATAAAGAAGAGGTCTGTGTTCTAACAGGAATAGGGGCTACAGACTATTGCTGCTCTCTTCTGTTCCCACAGGCCTAAATTCCTGAATCCCTTTACTCAAGCTTAATCCTGAAATTAGACACAAGTTTATGCCATGGAACGCTTACTGGATTAGCAGGCAAGCCTAGACTCTGTTGACTACCTGGATGATGTAATTAACTTCTCTGGGCCTTAGTTTTCTCGCCTATAAAATGGGGAGAATATTTGCCAAAGTTTCCTCTTAGGGCTCTTGTGAGAATTAAATAAAACAAAGCTATGTAGAAATCATATTCGGCTATTTAGCCGAAAGGCCTATCACTCCCGATGCCACCATCACCATCCTGGGACCCCCTCTGGGAAGCTACTCTTCTCCCTTCTCTGAGTATACATTTGTCCCATGCACAGAAGGCTCTTATCAGGAGCCATTCCAATGCTAATGGCAGCACCCACTTGAATCTCTTGTGCAAATAAATTGTTAAGAAGGAAAGTAAGTATATTCCTTTAAAATGACATTTTCTGAGGAATAACATAGTTTACTTTAGGAGTTTCCACGTGGAAACTTTCAATAGTGCTTTGTTGATTCACTGCCTTTTAGTGGATTTTATTTCTAAAGATGTTTACTTCTAAAAATTTGTGGATGATGACAATGGAGTCTGAATCTTTGAGCCTCATATTGTGGTAATTCTTTTTTTGTGTGTGTGTGGTAATTCTTTGAACATGAATTAACATTCCCAGAGAAAACACATTTTGTCTTATTTTTATAGAGGCCGTGGAGTTTTTTCAGGAGCTGAGTAGTTTTGAGACCTTCTGAACACAGAAATTAGTTTTTAAATTATGCTAAAAGATTTGAAATTATATTTCTTTTGTTAGAGAGATGTTTCCTCTTCAATTGTAAATCAATTACCTCTGATAAAAATATATTGTCAAAGGTGTCAGCTATGGAGCTCATCATAATTCTTTGGTATACGGAAACAAAAAAGCACTTTTTATATTAAATTCTCCAATGGAGTGTTTAAATTTGGCTTTGATAGCTTCTCTTTGTTCCTATGCCATAAACAATTACTCTTCTCAGTAAGTTTAGAAAAAGGAAATATATCTAAAAAATTGAATTTTCTTTTTGCTTGAAAGTTATTGAAGTGAGCGGGTTTTTTGTTTTGTTTTTTGCTTTTTTGGCTTATTTTAACCTACAGTATGAAGCTTGAAGATTGACTAAGCAAGCAAATCATTCAGGCTCTTAATCTCAAGAAATTCTACAGGAGAGTAAGCTCACTACATATATATATATTTTTTAAATTTTTTATTTATCTATTTATGGCTGTGTTGGGTCTTCGTTTTCTTGTGCGAGGGCTTTCTCTAGTTGTGGCAAGCGGGGGCCACTCTTCATCGCGGTGCGCGGGCCTCTCACTATCGCGGCCTCTCCTTGCGGAGCACAGGCTCCAGATGTGCAGGCTCAGTAATTGTGGTTCATGGGCCCAGCCGCTCTGCGGCATGTGGGATCCTCCCAGACCAGGGCTCGAACCCGTGTCCCCTGCATTGGCAGGCAGACTCTCAACCACTGCGCCACCAGGGAAGCCCGATATATATATTTTTTAAATTAATTAATTAATTAATTTATTTATGGCTGCGTTGGATCTTCGTTGCTGCGTGCGGGCTCTCTTTAGCTGCGGCGAGCGGGGATTACTCTTTGTTGCTGTGCACAGGCTTCTCATTGCGGTGGCTTCTCTTGTTGCAGAGCACGGGCTCTAGGCGCGTGGGCTTCAGTAGTTGTGGTTCGCGGGATCCAGAACGCAGGCTCAGAAATTGTGGCGCAGGGGCTTAGTTGCTCCACAGCATGTGGGATCTTCCCGGACCAGGGCTTGAACCCATGTCCCCGGCACTGGCAGGTGGATTCTTAACCACTGCCACACCAGGGAAGTCCAAGCTCACTATATTTTAAAGTACAATTGAAACACATCTCAAAGCTAACTAAGAGTTACTAAATCTACTTTGGAAGAAGACTCTTGGAACCGGTCATCATCATCATTTACAAAAGACTTTTTTGAATTACTACCTTGCATAGGACATTCTTATAAGGGTTGCTTATAAAAAATTGTACAAGACATAGTTTGCTCAAGAAGCTACTAACCCTGTTGGTATTCAGTACCTATGTGGTTCAAGTTAACCACCAATACAAGCAAGAGAGTAATTTCAGTGAAAAGACCAGATTCTGCATCAGAAGGGTCCCAGTTCTTCTGGTTTTAAGAACTTGGACAGCTTGTTTAATCTCATTCAGTCTCTATTTCCTCAACTGTAAAATGGGGTTATTGATACATTTATAGGATTTTTATGGATTCAAAAATGTGGTTCTGGATGTGAAAGCATTTTGTAAATTGTGCAATTTACAGATATGTACAAATGGCAAGTTTTATTTAAAGACAACATATGCTAGGACCATGAACACTGTCTACACAATAAATGATACAGCAGTTCAGAGGAGGAAACAGCTTGTCCTGGCAGGGAGTGATTTCAATGAAGTATATTGAAAGGTTCGTTTAAGCCTAAAATTAAGTTAGGCAAATTATGGAAAAACACTGCTTTCATTATGCTTTTGAACAAAGAAAGTCCCTTTCTCACCAAGTTAATGGTATAGCTTTCTTTTTCATCTTTACATTTGTGCCAACTGAAACCATGTCTAGATTTGAAAATGTGGTTTCAAATCCAGCCTCATCTAAAATGTATTTTCTTCGATAGAGATATCTTTGCTAATTTCAGCAGGAAGTGTGATAGAGACACGTGATCAGCAGAGAGATGGAGAGAATGTGACCAGCAGCTGATTGGACCTGAGCCCAAGAACAGTCATCAGATATTAACCACTTTGAGCCATAATCTTGAGTGCGTGGAATGCATGTGAACGGGTCATTTAATTTCCTATCATCCAGTCAGCTCAGTTCCCTTACACGGAATGTTCTATTTAGGTTCTTTTCTGTTTTGTAAAGTTCTTGATTGAAACATCTATATTAGAACTGAAATGGTAAAACTGAGAGATCTAAAAAGGACATTCCATTTTTGTTTCTCCCTGCAATTCAACTGCGAGCCTCACTTAAACTTTTATTTACCATTTATATATTTTAATTTTTTTGTAAGCATCTTTTCTGTGCAATTACCATCCCTTCCCAAACAGTAATACTATTTTATTATTCTACTACCAATTTTCAGATTCTTTTCATGTTATGAAAAGTAAGCCCATACTTTTCCTTCCATTTTGTAGGTATACACGTTGATGAAAAAAAATAAAGATACAAAGTAGCTTTCATGAATCCCTTAATTTTTTAAAAGAGGAACGTTATATTTAATATGATATTCAAAACTGGATGCTGAGTCATGCCCTTGGTTACCACAAGATAAAAGAATAAAGAAAGCAGAAATTTAATCAGCATATATCAGATTTTTAGAGTATTTCTTACATGCAGTAGCTGTGGCCAGTAACAAATGTGACCAGCCAAGTTTTATTTTTTGGCAGAAGATACTTTTTATTTTAGTTTCCCTCAGATAGTCAAAAAATCAAAAGTTTTGGGGTCTGATAGACCTGGATTTGAATCCCAGTACCACTGTATACTGTGTATTCTTTTTTTTTTTTTTAAACATCTTTATTGGAGTATAATTGCTTTACAATGGTGTATTTCTGCTTTACAACAAAGTGAATCAGTTATACATTGTATACTGTGTATTCTTGAACAATGATTGACTTAGTCCCTCAACACCTCATTTTCTTTGTATAGAAAATGGAGACACTCCTGAACACCTTGTGAAGATTAAAATGAGATAGTACATGTAAAGTTCACGACAGTGCACCTAGGACATATTATGTATTCAATAGTGATGAGTTCTCTGACTCTTTTTTCAAAATAAGCTTTTGTTATTATAGGTTACTAAGGTTGTGAGATTAGGTTACTGAAGCATAACCTAGCTTACTCCCAATAAGCTGATAGTGAGGAAATTGACATTTCAGGGTGGAAGGACAGCAGTCCATGATATGTACAACTGAAATAACTTAGAAGGTAGACAAGGTATCCAGTGAGCTTAGAGATTTAGGAGAAGCTGGAGAACAGAATGTCAGTGCCATTGTTAATTGCCATTGTCTGCATATGCAAAATATAAGAAACACATGACCTTAGAAAAGAGCAGACTGATTTACAAAAAGGAGTGAAAGGACATGGAGGGAGGCCACAATGTTAGAATTTTATATGAATGGAACAGCCATCTACACTTCTCAAGCTTAAACAGGAAAAACATAAATTTTTTTTTCATATCTTTATTGGAATATAAATGCTTTACAATGTTGTGTTAGTTTCTGCTGTACAACAAAGTGAATCAGCTATATGTATACAAATATCCCCATATCCCCTCCCTCTTGAGCCTCCCTCCCACCCTTCCTATCCCACCCCTCTAGGTCATCACAAAGCATTGAGTTAATCTCCTTGTGCTAAAAAAAAACAAAATTAAGAAATGCTCTGAGAGGGGGCTTCCCTGGTGGCGCAGTGGTTAAGAACCACCTGCCAATGCTGGGGACGTGGGTTTGAGCCCTGGTCTGGGAAGATCCCACATGCCGCGGAACAACTAAGCCCATGTGCCACAACTACTGAGCCTGGGCTCTAGAGCCCACGAGCCACAACTATTGCAGCCTGCGCACCTAGAGCCCGTGCTCCACAACAAGAGAAGCAACCACAATAAGAAGCCCGTGCACCGTAACGAAGAGCAGCCCCCGCTCGCTGCAGCTAGAGAAAGCCCACGCGCAGCAACAAAGACCCAACACTGGCAGAAATATAAATAAATAAGTAAATAAATAAATAAATTTATAAAAAAGAAATGCTCTGAGGATAAAGGCTGATTAAAAACTTGACTTTGTAATAATCAAAACAAGGGTATACTTATTCATTGTTAAAACTTCTGAATAGATTAAGGGGGTGCCCAGGAAATTCTTAAAATTGGACAAAATGGCTCAGTGAATAGAGACTAAAGTTGTAGCTCTCCCACCAAAGTCCGATATTTCCAAGGTATTCATAATAAGGCAAGAAAGAGAAGCATGAGGGAGAAGAAAACAACAAAAAAGGGCATATATACACATAATATATATGTATATACATGCATACATGTACACTTCTTAGATTTGTTTTATATATACTAATATATATAAAATCTAAGAAGTGTGTCTAGAAAAGAACAAAGAACCATGGCTAATAGTACATGGAGCTAACTGAAATTTAATAGATAAGAAGCCAATCATTTTAAGAAAGTTTATAGCTATAGATACCATGAGTCTGGGCTAAGAAAAACTTCTTCAAAACGGAAAATTATCCTTCAGTCTCCACGTTTCTACAGGCTGAGAATGCTTCTAGCTTCTAAGAAGAGGCAATTTTCCAACTCTCACTTCACATGGGGCCAAGGAGGATAATGAGTAAAAGAAACAAAAACAAACACGCAGAGAAAGGAAACAAAGGCCACCAGAGAACAATGGACTGGAGAGCCCCTCCCAGGGAACAGAACTGGACAAAACCAAGGAATATTCCCATCCTGCGGGCGTAGAGGGATTTCAGAAACTAGCATATCCGGGTATACAAAAGTTTTTCCAATGGGTTTATAACTGATTCTAAACCATCATAACGAGTGTAAGCAGCATTCATGACCACATTTTGTGTATAAACCTGCCTGCATTACATTCAGAGCGCACGTGTAGGAACTTCAAGTGCTAATTCTGATTCCTCTTTACACGATAGGCACCATCACCAACCACACACACACAGCAACACAATGGTGAGCATGATGATGACAAAGAGTGGGCCATAAAATGGCACAATCTAGCCTTATTGCAAGTCAGAAAATACAGATTTAATAAATGAATGCTTGCCACATTGACTACCTATTCTTCATAAATAAGTAATGAAACCATCTTCAATGTACACTTCTTATAACTTAAATTCCACTTGTTGAAAACATCGCTAGCTGTGCCATTACCTTTTCTGCTTATTTTCTTTTTTTAATTACTTAATTAATTAATTAATTAATTAATTAATGTAGGCTGCGCCAGGTCTCAGTTGCGGCACGCAGGATCTTCATTGCGGCATGTTTAGTTGTGGCCTGTGGGCTCCTTAGTTGTGGCATGCAAACTCTTAGTTGCAGCATGCATGTGGGATCTAGTTCCCTGACCAGGGATCGAACCCGGGCCCCCTGCATTGGGAGCGTGGAGTCCTACCCACTGGACTAGCAGAGAAGTCCCCTCTGCTGATTTTCTTAACATTCAACTTCAATCATGTGGTCTCCCTACTCATAATCTTTCCATGGCTCCCCATTACCTTCCAAATCATGGATAAACTCCTCACTCTGGCATTCTAGGCTCTTCTCCTTGGGAACCCCTCTTATCTTTCCAGCTTTATTTTTTGCCTCCAGTATAGTTGCACAGAACTTCCACCAAAGTGGGCGAGTAGAATGGGTGGTGCTTTCTGCCCTGGTGTAGAGAGCAGTTCCATCTACCAGGAGATAAAACTGAAGATGTTTCATGCCACAAATCCTTGTCGGACTCTTAGAAATAACAGCGCCCCCTTCCTTACACTGTCAAAACAATTTGACCCTCATTGAGTCCCCTTTCTGGCCTATCAAATCTTTGTTTTAAATCTTGTTCCTGATGGTACTCACCCAGAGGTTTCAAACCCAGCTGGGCTACTGGACTTTTGCCTTTGGAAACTTGCCCTGCCCCTGTGTTAACACCATGGCATCCATCCATTTCTGACTCCTGGTCTTTGCTCTCAGATTTCCTTTTGGCAACTGTGTAGTTCCTTCAGCTTCAGCCAGTCCTGACATCACTCTTCATGTGACTTGGCCCCATCTGTCATTCAGTCATCCTTCCCGCCCTTCTTGGCTTCAGCAGCTGTTTATCCAGGATCCTGCCCTCAGGTGGGGATTGGAAACACCCTCCTCTGGGAGTCTGCAGCCGTCCTCACACTATACCCTATGCTACAGCCAAACTAGCCTAGTCATCTAGTCTGGTGTCTGCCTAGAATTTCCATCTTCCTGCGAGAGCTTTGAAGGGTGGGAAGATATTGTCTGTCCTTCTAGATCTATCCTAAATGTCATCTCTTCTGTGAAGCTTTATCTCATCCCCCTGGACAAAAATCAAGCAGTTCTCTCTCTGTACTCTCATAGAACTTTTTGTTTCTTCTAATTTGTATTAATTTCATCATTTCAAAATTCCAAACCAAGCAAAGGCTTCATCTGCTTTTATGGCCTGGCTCAAATGCCACTCTCTGTACCTCTCTTTGGCTTTCTCCCTGTTCACAGCAGAAGAAAACAATTTCTTCTCCTGTTTCCTTGACATTCATGACAGATCTAAGTACCTCAATGGCAAGAATACACTTTGTTCTTCTTTGTATTCTTTATGCCCAGCTCAGTGCGTTGTCAATAGGTCTCTGTAAGACCTCACTGATGACATGGACTTTTACCTACATTATTTCATTTGATTCTCACAATGACAAATAAGGAAAAAAGAACAGCTATTCTCTTCATGAGAAGAGGAAACCGGGGCTCAGAGTAGCTAATCAGGTTAGTCCAATCTTGCATAGGTATAAACGGAACCAGGTCTTAAACAGACTTTAAGTCTAATTAACTTACTACTATTCATCCATTCATTTATTCATTCATTATCTGGATATCAGAGTTTCAAAGGCAAATGAAACGTGCTGTTACCCTAAAAAGACTCACCTAATGATGAGATTTAAAAAATCTAATAAAATACAGTTTAACGCATGCTTTGGTAGGAAAAAAGCTTAGAATTGTATCATAACACATATATGACTGTCTACCCAGCTTAGATGGGGTTGGAAAAGGTCCTGGAAATAATTTTAGATGGGATAAATCCTAAACCAGATCTTAGAGGATAAGTAGCTGTTATTCAAATGAATAAATGGGGGTAAGAAATTTCTGGACACGAAGAAAGCAGCTGTAAAGCCATGGACTTGTGAGAGGAGATGGCCCTTCTGGGGAGCTGCAAGCATACTGGAATAGCAGCTGTGCAGAGTATGAGGAATGGGCAGACAGAGAGTTGAAACACTTCTTGGAAGAGATGGTATCTGAATAACAAAGAGTGTCAGAGCAGAATTACTCAGCTCGTATTTGGCTTCCCTGTTGCCCATGAAGGGACAATGATATTTTTTAAAAAAGCAAATCCATCTTGGTCATCATCAAGATTTAAAACTGAAAGTTGTATGATAATAGTGGTTTCCTCTCTCTGGGAAAATAAATAAATAAATATATACACACATACACACATATATATATGATATATATCAACTATATGTCATATATGTCATATTGCATATCATTTTATACTATATATATATCTTGCTTTTTGAGTTATTCTTGGCAAGGTCATTGTTCTGTCACAAAATAACTCCACCATAGCTGAAAGTCGTTATCAGAATGATATTTGATATCAATATATGAAGTGAGTAAACAAAAATAATTTGGCTCAAGTGACATTCTTCCATTAAATTACTGGAAAAAACTTACTCATGTTACTTTCTAATACTGTCAGATCTCTGCAGAATGATACAAAAGGGGTAGCAATTACTAGAATATAAGAAGTATTCTCCCAGTGTTCAGAAAGAACATAAAAATAATTCCCCCAAATACAAACCATTAAGTTTAATTTTGGTCCTCTTTAAAATTTTAATGTGGATTATCAATTGTTTTTTGGCTCTTATAAAGGTAATGCCTAGAAGCCAGCATAGGTTCACTTAGAGCAGACTATGCCACAGAGAGCTCATTTGCTTTTTGTGGTTTTTTTTAAACATTTTTTATTTCTTTAATGTTGTATCTATTTTATTTATTTATTTTTGGCTGCACTGGGTCTTTGTTGCTGCGTGTGGGCTTTCTCTAGTTGCGGTGAGCAGGGGCTACTCTTTGTTGCAGTGCGCGGGCTTCTCATGGCAGTGGCTTCTCTTGTTGCGGAGCATGGGCTCTAGGTGCGTGGCCTTCAGTAGTTGTGGCTCGCGGGCTTTAGAGTGCAGGCTCAGTAGTTGTGGCGCACAGGCTTAGTTGCTTCGTGGCATGTGGGATCTTCCTGGACCGGGGCTCGAACCCATGTCCCCTGCATTGGCAGGCAGATTTTTAACCACTGCGCCACCAGGGAAGGCCCTCATTTGCTTTTTTATAGCCTGACCACACAGGTAGAAAATAGAAGTTCTATGGCAATGCTATAGTGTCAAATATCTATATTCAATCAAAATAATTTGAATAGACTCTTATAATGACTTTTTGGACATGCGTGATATAATTAAGTAAAAAATAAATTGTCCTGATTGAATTCTAGCCAGAGTGCTTATTAATAGAACTGAATATCAACTTACACTGTAGTGTCCAGAGACATTACTTTGCCCTATTCTGTTCAACAAGTTTGTCAGTTACTTTAACAGCTTAGAAGGCGTGCTTATTACATTTTTTAGTGATATAAAGCAGAGAAATCTTAATTCAGTATGAGAAAAGCAGGATTCTAAAAGTCTTCTAAAGAATATAGACTGTAAGACCAAATATTTAATAAGAATAAATATAAATAAAAATGGGGGGTTGGGACGAATTGGGAGATTGGGATTGACATACATACACTATTGATACCACGTATAAAAGAGATAACTAATGGGAACCTACTGTACAGCACAGGGAACTCTACTCAGTGCTCTGTGGTGACCTAAATGGGAAGGAAATCCAAAAAAGAGGGGATATATATATACATATAGCTGATTCACTTTGCTGTATGGTAGAAACTAACACAACATTGTAAACAACTATACTCCAATGAATAAATAAATAAATAAATAAATAAATAAATAAATAAATAAATAAAATGTAATCCTGTATTAAAAAAATTGAGTATGTATAAAATGGACGCTACATTTTATTTTAAAAGTCTCAAAGACTTTGGAATACACTGACAGAATTGTAATGTAAGACCAAGACAATGAGAGTTATATGTCATATTTGCCTGCCCTCAGTTGTTCTAATGTGGATTTCAGATTTTAATCGAAATACTAGCAAAGTGTGATACATCTAGAGAAGGATGACTGAGATGGTGGTCAGGAATTGTTGAAAACTTGGGGACTTTTTTGCTCAGATGATTTGGAATTATAAATCCTATTTTTCCATCTTATAGTTCGTCTCCATGAAAATTCAGGAGAGAATACAGAAGAACTGTCATGAGGGAGGAAATAAACTTATTGCGACAGGAAAATGAGTATATAGGAAGCATACTTTTAACTTGCTGTAAGGTATCACTTTTTCCTAATTACAGATGTTGAAAACTAAACAGGCTATATTGAGATGATGAGTATGTATTTTTTTAAATTTAAAAATGAATTTTTAATTCATTTACTCATTCGATAGCTATTGAATGACTAGCCTTTGTCAAGCATTGTGCTGCGTATTAAAGACACAAAGGATAATTACAAATAGGACCTGCTCTCAAGGAGCTCTTGGGTAGGAATGGAGTGGGAGTGGAAGATACATGATAAATAATTATAATAGAATGTAGAAGGTGCTATAGTAATTGTCTTCAACAAGCCATAGCAGTGGATAGAATTACCAGTTCTGTCCCAGGAATAAGGGAATATCTAGGAAAGCTTCATTACCATAAAAAAATATTAGCTAAGAATAGTCAGTTTTTTCTATGTGTGACGTTCTATACTAAATGCTGTGCACCCATTATCTGATCTAATCCTCAAGACCACCCTATAGTCCATTGTTTTTCTCATTTTACAGATTAGGAAACCAACACACAGTAAGGCTGTGTAATTTTGCCAGGGTTACCCAAATACTAAGTGGCAGAGCTGACTTATAAACCCAGGAAATATCACTCCAGGGACTATATTCTTAACCAGTGTTTTCCAAAATCTTTGTTACAACCAACTGGTGAGTCATGAAATCAATACAGTGTCTCTAACATCACTTTAAAAAATTAATAGAAAATATCTGGGCACACTATACATAGTAAGGATGAATATTGTTTTAATATTGTTTTTAAGAAACTCTTGCTTTAGCTACAGAAGTGTGTGTACAGGTGTCTGTATTAAGTCACAATATAAAATGTATTTCTTATAGCTGTGTATTAGTTATCTACTGCTGAATAATAAGTAACCCCAAACCTTAGTAGATTAAAAGAGCAACATGTATTATCTCACAGTTTCTGTAACTCAGGAATCTGGGCATGACTTGGCTGGGTCCCCAGACTCTAGGTCTCTCACAAGGCTACAGTTCTCTCAAGGCTTGATTGAGAGTACAGTAAGTCCCCAACATACAAATGAGTTCCCTTCCAAGAGCGAGTTCACAAGTCCAATTCGCTCATAACCCCAACAAAGTTAGCCTAGGTACCCAAATAACACAATTGGCTGTATAGTACTGTATTGTAATAGATTTATAATACTTTTCACACAAATAATACATAAAAAACAAACAAAAACAAAAATAAAGAAAACATTTTAAATCTTACAGTATAGTACCTTGAAAAGTACAGTAGTACAGTACAACAGCTGCCATACAAAGGGTACGTTTGCATCTTTGAAATTTCACAACTTGAAGGTTCATGTGTAGGGGACCTACTGTATTTACTTCCTAGTTCACCTCCTTGGCTGTTGGCAGGATTCTATTTCTTCTAGGCCATTGTACCAAGGCCTCAGTTTCTCACACACTATTGGCTGGCAGCTTCCTTCAGTTTCTTGACACATGGGCTCTCTGTAATCATGTCTCAACATGGCAGCTGGCTTCAGAGAGCAAGTGAGAGAGCAGGAGGGCCAGAGAGTGTCAGCACCAAAAAAGGGATAGCGAGATAGAAGCCATAGTCTTCTGTAACCTAATCATAGAAGCGATATCCTTCTACTTCTGCCATATTGTATGTGTTAAAGCCCAGTTACTAGGTCCAGCCCACACTCTGAGGAGAGGATTCCTCACAGGCATGAAATCCAGGCAGTGGGTATCAATGGAAGTCAGGCCAGAATCTGCCTAACATGAGCAGGCTATAGGTATTGACAATTACATACCTCACTTCCCTTAAACTTGCATAATTAAACTTAAGGAGCTGTATGGGAGTGATTCTTTCACAGGGAGAAGACTGGCATAGAGAAGCTTCACTGTCCTCTCCTTTTAAAACTCTTAAAATCTAAGTACTTTCCCTACAGCTTTGATAACCATCATTTCTAACACGTAATAGTATCTACAACACGGCAGGCACTGCTCTAAACCTCTCACGAATATTTTAGCTCATTTAATCTTCAAAAGTACAATATGAAGCTGTCCAGTTTTCCCAGCACCACTTATTGAAGAGGCTGTCTTTTCTCCATTGTATATTCTTGCCTCCTTTATCAAAAATAAGGTGACTATATGTGCGTGGGTTTATCTCTGGGCTTTCAATCCTGTTCCATTGATCTATATTTCTGTTTTTCTGCCAATGCCATACTGTCTTGATTACTGCAGCTTTGTAGTATAGTCTGAAATCAGGGAGCCTGATTCCTCCAGCTCCGTTTTTCTTTCTCAAGATTGCTTTGGCTATTCGGGGTCGTTTCTGTTGCCATACAAATTATAAAATTTTTTGTTCTGGTTCTGTGAAAAATGCCATTGGTAATTTGATAAGGATTGCATTGAATCTGTAGATTGCTTTGGATAGTATAGTCATTTACTCCTGCACTGTTGGTGGGAATGTAAATTGATACAGCCACTATGGAGAACAGTATGGAGGTTCCTCAAAAAACTAAAAATAGAACTACCATATGACCCAGCAATCCCACTACTGAGCATATACCCTGAGAAAACCATAATTCAAAAAGAGTCATGTACCACAATGTTCACTGCAGCACTATTTACAATAGCCAGGACATGGAAGTAATTAAGTGTCCATTGACAGAGGAATGGATAAAGAAGTTGTGGCACATACATACAATGGAATATTACTCAGCCATAAAAAGAAATGAAATTGAGTTATTTGTAGTGAGGTGGATGGACCTAGAGTCTATCATACAGAGTGAAGTAAGTCAGAAAGAGAAAAGCAAATACCGTATGCTAACACATATATATATGGAATCTAAAAAAAAAAAAGGTTCTGATGAACCTAGGGGCAGGACAAGAATAAAGACGCAGACATAGAGAATGGACTTGAGGACACGGGGAGGGGGAAGGTTAAGCTGGGATGAAGTGAGAGAGTAGCATTGACAAATATACACTACCAAATGTAAAACAGATAACTAGTGGGAAGCAGCTGCATAGCACAGGGAGACCAGCTCGGTGCTTTGTGACCACCTAGAGGGGTGGGATAGGGAGGGTGGGAGGGAGACGCAAGAGGGAAGGGATATAGGGATATATGTATGCATACAGCTGATTCACTTTGTTATACAGCAGAAACTAACACAACATTGTAAAGCAATTATACTTCAATAAAGATGTTAAAAAATTAAAAAATTTAAAAAATAAAAATAAATTAAAAAAAAATTTTTTTAAGTACAATATGAGTCAGGTAGTATTATTATCACCTTTGTCTTTCAAATGAAGAAACTGATGCAGAGAGAGGGCACAGAGTTACTGAGTGGCAGAGCTGGGACTTGATTCTAGAGAAAATGCTCTTGGTCACTATGTATAATAGAAGGCCTCCCATTGAATCTCCTAAAAGCTAGACCCAATGCCCCTTCTCTACCTCATCTTCTTTGATCTTCCTGCAGTATTTGGTCT
Organism: Balaenoptera borealis; assembly: GCF_965194805.1. Taxonomy (NCBI): domain Eukaryota; kingdom Metazoa; phylum Chordata; class Mammalia; order Artiodactyla; family Balaenopteridae; genus Balaenoptera; species Balaenoptera borealis. The sequence continues at coordinate 17,485,908 of NC_138870.1, read as the reverse complement.
GTTGACAACACAAAATTTCTTAGCATTTTCATTTCCCTTGGCTTTCAGAACACTACAACATCAAGGCTATAGATCAGGCAATCCCTTCCACTGATATCAGATCATGGTACATGTGTACTTTGTCTCCTCTATTAGATTTTAAGCCATTTACAGGTACAGATCAGTTAAAGATGTCTGTGGAACTGGTAGAGCGAGTGCATAATAATTGATTGGCTAACCTTAGAAACTTTCCATTCATACTGAACGTAGGAATTATGCTCTCGCTGTGTATATTCACTCCACAAACTGGTATGGGGCAGCTACTCCACGTCAGGCACTGTTCTAAGTGCTGGGTGAATAGCAGAGAATAAGCTAGACAAAACTTAGCTCTCATGGAGCTTATATGCTACTTACATGACTTTAAAAAAAAAAGAATACAAGAAATGGATTCTGATTAACTCACCTCAACCTACAGCCAAACACTAGTAAGCCATAAATACACAAATCACCAGAGAAATGGTTGCCAGAGAAAACTGAACAGATTTAGGTGTCTTTCTTTACATTCAAAATCATGAAATTCTTCCTCAGTAAAGTGCTGTGTCTCTACTGAATGTTCAGAAATGTTCTAGGCATTGATATAACAGACACCAAAAGGAAACGAAAAAGATTCTCATTTTTATCCTTGGCTGTAAGTGCTTCTATTGCCTGCCTTTTCAAGGAATAAAAGATAGAGCTTAATGTAATAATTTTCTTTCCAGAAGAACTCAGAGCCTGTTTTCTTATTCAGCCTATTACTTTCTCAGGTTTCCTGACTTCCCGTAGCACTATTTTCATATCAAATATTCATATTTTCTGGACAATCCATGTTTTCCCCAGCCAACGCCACCGCCCCCCCTTTTATTTTAGTTCACTAATCCTTAAGGGCACCCTGTTGCCTCACTCAGCTGTTCTCAGTTTCAACTACGCAAGCACATTCTGGAATTATCTCATTATAATAGTCCAGAAATATGTCATAAATTAGGATTCTATTGTGGTTTAATAATTAGCTGCAACCATAGAAAGAATTTCACACCAGATGCGGAAAAGCATTTTGACCCTGCCAGGGGGCCTATTTTCTTATTCATTTGCAAATTTCCCAGTTCTTTTCTGCAAGATGGTTTCTAAATCCTACAAGGTCTAACCTACACAGCTAACTGGGGGCCTCATAAGGCTGCAATTACCCTTAAGTGACTTGTTTCTTTATTATAATCCTTGGCAAGTAATATTTATGGGACATCAGAAGTACCAAAGTTATCCAGGTCCTTTTTAAATTAGAAAAGAATCTGTGCTACTACCCACCCACTACTTTGTGTATATGGCTTTGATGAAGCCTACAAGTTTTTCAAATAAGATATACTCCCAAAGATTATGTCCTGTTTTGGATGACAAATGCTTCCTTAGGCACTGGGAAGGTCGGTGTGGAGACAGTCATTCGTTTTTTTTGTTTATTTGTTTGTTTCTAGCCATTCAAACAACTGAATGTAGTAATAGGGAGAGAAGAACATTTAAAAAAATTTTCTATTGGACTACAGTTAATTTACAATGCTGTGTTAGTTTCAGGTGTACAGCAAAGTGATTCAGTTATACATATACATATATCTATTCTTTTTCAAATTCTTTTCCCATTTAGGTTATTACAGAATATTGAGCAGAGTTCCCTGTGCTACAGTAGGTCCTTGTTGGTTATCTATGTTAAATGTAGTAGTGTATATATGTCAATCTGAACATTTTAATGAGAGCTGTACTCACTATAGAGCAATGATCAAAATGCTTGCATTGTGTACATGTGGAAGCAAAACAGATGATGAGATTTGCTTTTAAAGGTTTATGTACAAAAGAAAGATCTGTAGCACTTGAAATCTTGAAAGAGACGTTGATATTAGATTTATTTTTTTTAGACATATCTGTTCTCTTTTCATGTTTACATCCAATGATTTTGCCATATGTGGCTATTTCCCTGTTAAGGCAGATCTATATTCAAGATAATCCTAATCTTAAATACTTTCTAGATTGAGGACTTTAAGTATTGAATTCTTACTTTAATGATGTTTTTAAGTTGTCAAATATGTTTTAGGTATCTCAAGTCCATTTGAATTCGGTTGATATTATACATTACAAACATGAATCTGAATGGACATAAAACCAGTTGCTAATGTGTATATATTTTTATAAATGGACTATTTTGTTCCTGAGAATAAGAAAACTTCATCTTATCAGCATACATGAAGTTAATGAGAAACTACAGTCAAGTCTGATATATTTACTTTTCCTAACCCCTAAAATCTCTTCACTTAGAATTTAGACAAGTTAACTCCACTGAAAAAAAAAAATGACCTTGGAAATACCATATGATTTAGTGTGTGGCATTAAAAGAAGAGACAAGAGATTTTGATGGATGTTATAAAAATATTTTTCCATTTATTTTGCTGAAACTACTGTATTCTTTTGAAAGATGTATAATAAAAATGAATTTATTTTATTTTATTTTTTAAAAAAATTAGTTAAGCTTTAGGAATGCATTTTAAAATGTTAGAAAAGGTTTTCTCTTGATACTTTTCTTTTTATTAAAAATATCTTGGCTATTCTGTCTTTATTATGAGATGAATTTGAGAATTCTTGCATTAATTTCTTTATCTTGTTTTTCTAAATTAATTAATTAATTTATTTATTTATTTATTTATTTATTTTTGGCTGCGTTGGGTCTTTGTTGCTGAGCCTGGGCTTTTCTCTAGTTGCGGTGAGCGGGGGCTACTCTTTGTTGCAGTGCGTGGGCTTCTCATCACAGTGGCTTCTCTTGTTGCAGAACATGGGCTCTAGGCGCATGGGTTTCAGTAGTTGTGGCACACAAGCTCAGTAGTTGTGGCTTGCGGGCTCTAGAGCGCAGGCTCAGTAGTTGTGACACATGGGCTTAGCTGCTCCGTGGCACGTGGGATCTTCCCAGACCAGGTCTTGAACGCGTGTCTCCTGCATTGGCAGGCAGATTCTTAACCACTGAGCCACCAGGGAAGCCCTATCCTGTTTTTTAACTGGAATTTTGTTGAAAATACATTAAGTAATTTCTAGCGGATTTTATATTTTACAATAGTGAATTTCCCCAAACGGAATAATGTTGAGTATTAAATTTTAAAAATGAATTTATATAAACATATACTGTTTGGTAATCTATATCAGACCTTTCCTTCAAACATATTTTAGAGAATATGCAAATAGATCTTTGATTATAGCAAGTACATCTGAAATCTCCTTCCCATGTCATTAGTTTTTTCTGTATTTATTGCTGCACCTTCAGCCTCCTCCTGTGAAAACCCTCCCTTTCTCCTGCTGTTTTTAACTAAACAAATAGCATGCAACATCTTCCAGGAGAGAGATTTATGATCAGGAAGTTTCCAGATTTCTATGATTATAGGAATCTACCCATTTTTTTCTCAAGATTCCATGGTTAGTGGTATCCATACAGCACAGTGCTAAAAGAAACCAGGGTAGAGAAGGAATAGTTCTTGACTGGCTTCAGAAAATTATTCCTTGAATTTATTTTTCCTTTTACTGGCTGTGATCTGGAAAACAGGACTATTGTTTCTCTGTAAGTTTCAGACTTGAATTGTTGCTTCCCCTAACGTTAAATTAAAAATCTTTCTACACATCAGGCTAAGGAAACAAGAGGCTGAAAACTGAAATAAGAAGGCTGAGGAAACAAGAGGCTAAACCAAGAGGCTAAGGAAGTTGTCACAGCTCAAAAACGAACCCAAAATGGACTAACCAGCTGCCTCAGGAGGCGCTTCGCAATTGTGCACTGCCCAATGATCATCACTACACAAGATCTGGGCCGAAGCTTTAATAGTTAGAGTTGATGAAAATTTGGAAGGATGGACTCATAATAACGAAACCCCAAAGAGGCTGATTTATAAACAAAAAGACCAATTAATTAATAAGAGTAGAACTATTGAGAAAAAGGGCTCTTCCCCCCCCCTTTATCTTGTCAATATGAAGTTCCTGTATTTCTCTTTATAAAAGTAATATATAAAAAAAAAAAAGTAATCTATCAGCATTGTTGTTATGGGCTGAATTACGTCCCCTCCCCAAATTCATATGTTAAAGTCCCAACCCCAGTACCTCAGAATGTGACTGTATTTGGAGGTAGGGTCTGTAAGAGGTAATTAAGTTAAAATGAGGTCATTCCAGTGGACCCTAATCCAATATGACTTCTTATTTCCTTATAAGAAGGGGAAATTTGGACACAGACCCACACAGAGGGAAGACCATGTGAAGACACAGGGAGAAAACAGACATCTATAAGCCAAGGAGTGGGGCATCAGGAGAAACCAACTCTGCCGACACCTTGATCAAACAGCTGGCTTCCAACTGTGAGAAAATAAATTTCTGTTGTTCAAGCCACAGTTGTTCAGTTGTGGTATTTTGTTATAGCAGCCCTAGCAAACTAACTCAACTGTGGAAAAAACATCAGAAACTTAAAAAAAAGAAATAGACAAAGACAATAAAGAATACATATAGGGCTTCCCTGGTGGCGCAGTGGTTGAGAATCTGCCTGCCAATGCAGGGGGCACGGGTTCGAGCCCTGGTCTGGGAAGATCCCACATGCCGCGGAGCAGCTGGGCCTGTGAGCCACAACTACTGAGCCTGTGTGTCTGGAGCCTGTGTTCTGCAACGGGAGAGGCCACGGCAGTGAGAGGCCCGCGCACCGCGATGAAGAGTGGCCCCCGCTCGCCGCAACTAGAGGAAGCCCTCCCACAGAAACGAAGACCCAACACAGCCAAAAATAAATAAATATAAATAAATAAATAATTAAAAAAAAAAAGAATACATATAATTCCCAAAAAGCTGTGGTTACGTATTGAAATATGCCCTTTTATATACTCTCTGGTATATATATGGCTGTTTTTCTTTTAAATACGTAATTTTACTAGATGTCATTTTTAACTTGCATTCCCACTATTTCTATCTGCAGAATACCTTTAATAGCAGGACAATATTTCATTGTATGATTTTATTTTTTATTATCTAGTCAAGCCTTTGGTATTGAACATTTAGGTTGTTTTCAGCATTTTTATTCTTACATAAACAGTCTTTGGTTGAAAGCCCAGTGCTACAACTTTATGACTATGTGGATTTAAATAATTTAATTAGTAATAAATTCGGGGAGCAAACAACTTCATTAAAAAGTGGAACTATCAGTTCTGAAATATACGGGCCAAAATCACATAAATGAGTTTAGTATTTTTCTCTTAGAAATAATTTCTTTTTTGGCTGATTCAAATCTTTAACACCATATCATGCATCTGGGTCATGTTGATAATATTCTTTGCCAAAGCCTGATTGCTTGCACATATTCAGGATTTATATCCTACTTTGTATTTCAGAGTCTTCGTCACTCAAAAATTTAAAACAGGCAGTTGATAAATTATTAATTCCATTTTTCAGTGTAGGCTTAATCTAAATGTTTTCCTCACATCCAGCATTCTAATAATATATGAGCACTCATACAACTTAACCTTGAAATTTGGGCTGGGATCACAGGCATCTACTCTGACATAAATTAAACACGTTGGAGTTCTTTTTTACATTAGTAAAAAGGAGATTGGCCAATAAAGGATGGATTGAGGCATGAAGAAAAATTACAAGTATTTGAATACTCCGTGATGTGCTTATATCCAAAGTTGTCATGACATTCTTAAGCAGCTTTAGCTCAGCAATTATAAAATTGAAACTTTTTTTTTTTTTCATTTTATAGCTTTTCAAATTTGGAGATTACTGGAAATCAGTTGACATTTTGTCTCATTCTCCTAGAGCAAAGTTATGTTTTAGTTACCTTCTTAGTAACTAGGAAAAGGAAAAAAAATCAGCAATATATTTTGTAGTGTATACAAAAGACATGAATGATTTATTTCTATATATTTTGAGACTAAAATAAAGCATTTTTAATTAAAATGAGCAATATAAAATTCAACCTATAATACTGTAAAACAAGGCAACTTGAGTGTTCCTATGCAGTTCACTCAGTACAAACAAAATTGATGCAAATACTACTATTCCAGGGCCAATCTACCTATAAGAGAAGAGTTACTAACTGTTTATATGACTTAAGGAATAAACTGGAATTTACAAATATAAATTAAACATACTTTATATATTTTTCTTGATTTATAGAACTCAGCTTTTCAGTCTTACTTGAAAGAGATAAAGGTAAGTACTAGAGGCTCGCCTTCTTCAGCTATTTAGGAAAAGTGTGTGTTTGAGCCACAGTGAGAGCAAGGAAACCCCTAAGGAGGCTGAGTGCTTCCTTCCAGAAATTAAGTTTGAATGTTAGGTACCAATTGCAAGGTGAATGTGGTAGGTGCTCATGAATTTGGGGCCAAGGTTTTGATCAGGCCTGAAAAAATGAGAGAAACAAGCACATAGCACAGAACATCTCCCCAGTACATTTTGCCTAAAATATAACTAAATACATTAATAGAATTTATTTTGATTGATTTCTAATTTCCACATAACAAAACATGCTACGGAAGTCAGGGCAAGATTCAAATTGTATGATACAAAGGTTCAAGTTAATTATGATTGTTACTAGGTGTCATTATAAAGAGCTTAACTCTTTGTTCCTGCCTGCAGATTTACAGTGGGATTTTTATTTTGCTTTTCTGGTTATGATAGATGCTTATTATTTTTTTTTTAAAAAAGCAAACAGTTCAAAAGCAGGAAGGAAAAAGTAAAATATCATGAAAAGCCCACCACTTAGAGGTAACCTGTATTCAGACCACGGGAAAAATCTCTCTATGCATATATGTGGTTAGGAGACATTTGGTCCTATCCAAAATGACCATGAGCAGATTTAGTCCACAACAAATGGTTTTGGACAGTCCCAATTATCAAAAACCTTTTGGCATGGACCAGATGTTTAAAGGACATTTTGGACAGGACCAAATGTCCTGTAAGGATGTATGTAAATACAGAAATAGGGGTGTAATTTTACAAGAATGGGATATAGCATAGGGGTTAAAAATATGGGCTTTACAGAGTACCCATTTCACAGGGTATTATAAGAAAAAAATGAATTAAAAACCAAAGAATTGTGCCTGGAACATAGTAAATGCTCCAAAATATTTGCTATTATTATGTACAGATATAGGTAAGGGTCATAAGTTTGCAACCCCTGAACCAAATCTTCAAAATAAACTTTAAAAAAACTATAAATATAATTTAAAATGGTTTGTTAACAAATATGAGTATGATTCAAGATAATATTTACCTGAGTCAAAGGAAAAAAGGGTGGTGAGAAGAATCATCTAGATACATGATGGTCAGGGTGCTAGCTTTTCTTCACGGGGAGAGAGGCTGAGTATATTCTCTGGTGCTCATTCCATTAAAGAAGTACACACACTAAATTAGAAAGAACATTGGGGGCATCCTGGCCTCAGGACCTGTGTTTTTAACTTACCAGTACCCGATAAATGGTAATCATGATGATAATCAATAAACAATTACAAGGCGGACCTTAAAGATGGCAGAGGAGTAAGACGTGGAGATCACCTTCCTCTCCACAAATACATTAGAAATACATCTACATGTGGAACAGCTCCTACAGAACACCTACTGAACGCTGGCAGAAGACCTCAGACCTCCCAAAAGGCAAGAAACTCCCCACGTACCTGGGTAGGGCAAAAGAAAAAAGAAATAACACAGACAAAAGAATAGGGACGGGACTGCACCTCGGGGAGGGAGCTGTGAAGGAGGAAAGGTTTCCACACACTAGGAAGCCCCTTCATGGGCGGAGACTGCGGGTGGCAGAGGGGGGAAGGTTCGGAGCCACGGAGGAGAGCGCAGCCACAGGGGTGCGGAGGGCAAAGCGGAGAGATTCCCGCACAGAGGCTCGGCGCCGAGCAGCGCTCACCAGCCCGAGAGGCTTGTCTGCTCACCCGCCGGGGCAGGCGGGGCTGGGAGCTGAGGCTCGGGCTTCGGTCGGATCGCAGGGAGAGGACTGGGGTTGGCGGCGTGAACACAGCCTGAAGGGGGCTAGTGCGCCACAGCTAGCCCGGAGGGAGTCCGGGAAAACATCTGGAGCTGCCGAAGAGGCAAGAGACCATTGTTCCAGGGTGCGCGAGGGGAGGGGATTCAGAGCGCCGCCTAAATGAGCTCCAGAGATGAGCGTGAGCCCCGGCTTTCAGCACGGACCCCAGAGACGGGCATGAGACGCTAAGGCCGCTGCTGCCGCCACCAAGAAGCCTGTGTGCGAGCACAGGTCACTCTCCACACCGCCCCTCCCGGGAGCCTGTGCAGCTCGCCACTGCCAGGGTCCCGTGATCCAGGGACAACTTCCCCGGGAGAACGCACTGCGCGCCTCAGGCTGGTGCAACGTCATGCTGGCCTCTGCCGCCGCAGCCTCACCCTGCAATCTTTACTCCTCCCTCCCCGCGGCCTGAGTGAGTGAGAGCCCCTGAATCAGCTGCTAGTTTAACCCCGTCCTCTCTGGGTGGGGAACAGACGCCCTCAGGTGACCTACACGCGGAGGCGGGTCCAAATCCAAAGCTGAACCCCAGGAGCTGTGCGAACAAAGACGAGAAAGGGAAATCTCTCCCAGCAGCCTCAGGAGCAGTGGATTAAATCTCCACAGTCAACTTGATGTACCATGCATCTGTGGAATACCTGAATAGACAACGAATCATCCCAAAATTGAGGCGGTGGACTTTGGGAGCAACTGTAGACTTGGGGTTTGCTTTCTGCATCTAATTTGTTTCTGGTTTTATGTTTATCTTAGTTTAGTATTTAGAGGTTATTATCATTGGTAGATTTGTTTATTGATTTGGTTGCTCTCTTCCTCCTTTTTTTTAAATATATATAGATATACATTTTTTTTTCCTTTTTCTCTTTTTGTGAGTGTGTATGTGTATGCTTCTTTGTGTGCTTTTGTCTGTACAGCTTTGCTTTTACCATTTGTCCTAGGGTTCTGTCTGTCCGTTTTTTGTTTTTTTTTTTAGTATAGTTTTTAGTGCTTGTTATCATTGGTTGATTTGTTTTTTGCCTTGGAAGCTCTCTTCTTTCTTTCTTCCATTTTTTTTCTTTTCTCTTTTTTTTTTTACTTTTAATTTCTTTATTTTTAATAATTATTTTTTATTTTAATAACTTTATTTTATTTCATTTCATTCTTTCCTTCTTTCCTCCTTCCTTCCTCCCTCCCTCCCCCCCTCCCTCCCTCCCTCTCTCTCTCTTTCTCTCTTTCTTTCTTTCTTTCCTTCTTTCTTTCTTTCTTTCCTTCCTTCCTTCTCCATTTTCTTCTGAACCATGTGGCTGACAGCGTCTTGGTGCTCCAGCCGGCTATCAGGTCTGTGTCTCTGAGGTGGGAGAGCCAAGCTCAGGACACTGGTCCACCAGAGACCTCCTGGTTCCACGTAACATCAAATGGAAAAGCTCTCCCAGAGATCTCCATCTCAACACTAAGACCCAGCTTCACTCAACGACCAGCTAGCTACAGTGCTGGACACCCTATGCCAAACAGCTAGCAAGATAGGAACACAACCCCACCCATTAGCAGAAAGGCTGCCTAAAATCATAATAAGGTCACAGACACCCCAAAACACCACCGGATGCGGTCCTGCCCACCAGAAAGACAAGATCCAGCCTCATCCACCAGAGCACAGGCACTAGTCCCCTCCACCAGGAAGCCTACAGAACCCACTCAACTAACCTTACCCACTGGGGGCAGACACCAAAAACAATGGGAACTACGAACTTGCAGCCTGCGAAAAGGAGACCCCAAACACAGTAAGTTAAGCAAAATGAGAAGACACAGAAACACACAGCAGATGAAGGAGCAAGGTAAAAACACACCAGACCAAACAAATGAAGAGGAAATACGCAGTCTACCTGAATAAGAATTCAGAGTAATGATAGTAAAGATGACCCAAAATCTTGGAAATAGAATGGAGAAAATACGAGAAACATTTAACAGGGACCTAGAAGAACTAAAGAGCAAACAAACAATGATGAACAACACAATAAATGAAATTAAAAATTCTCTAGAAGGAATCAATAGCAGAATAACTGAGGCAGAAGAACGGATAAGTGACCAGAAAGATAAAATAGTGGAAATGACTACCTCAGAGCAGAATAAAGAATAAAGAATGAAAAGAACTGAGGTCAGTCTCAGAGACCTCTGGGACAACATTAAACGCACCAACATTCAAATTATAGGGGTCCCAGACAAAGAAGAGAAAAAGAAAGGGACTGAGAAAGTATTTGAAGAGATTATAGTTGAAAACTTCCCTAATATGGGAAAGGAAATAGTCAATCAAGTCCAGGAAGGGCAAAGAGTCCTTTACAAAGAAAAAATATTCAAAGCAGCAAGGGAAAAACAACAAATAACATACAAGGGAATCCCCATAAGGTTAACAGCTGATCTTTCAGCAGAAACTCTGCAAGCCAGAAGGGAGTGACAGGACATATTTAAAGTGATGAAAGGGAAAAACGTACAACCAAGATTACTCTACGCAGCAAGGATCTCATTCAGATTCAACAGAGAAATTAAAACCTTTACAGACAAGCAAAAGCTAAGAGAATTCAGCACCATCAAACTAGCTTTACAACAAATGCTAAAGGAACTTTTCTAGGCAGGAAAACCAAGAGAAGGAACGACCTACAATAACAAACCCAAAACAATTAAGAAAATTGTAATAGGAACATACATATCGATAATTACCTTAAATGTAAATGGATTAAAGGCTCCGACCAAAAGACATAGACTGGCTGAATGGATACAAAAACAAGACCCATATATATGCTGTCTACAACAGACCCACTTCAGACCTAGGGACACATACAGACTGAAAGTGAGGGGATGGAAAAAGATATTCCATTAAAATGGAAATCAAAAGAAAACTGGAATAACAAATCTCATATCAGATAAAATAGACTTCAAAATAAAGACTATCATAAGAGACAAAGAAGGACACATAATGATCAAGGGATCAATCCAAGAAGAAGATATGACAATTGTAAATATTTATGCACCCAACATAGGAGCACCTCAATACATAAGGCAAATGCTAACAGCCATAAAAGGGGAAATTGACAGAAACACAGTCATAATAGGGGACTTTAACACCCCACTTTCACCAATGGACAGATCATCCAAAATGAAAATAAATAAGGAAAAACAAGCTTTAAATGATACATTAAACAAGATGGACTTACTTGATATTTAGAGGACATTCCATCCAAAAACAACAGAATACACTTTCTTCTCAAGTGCTCATGGAACATTCTCCAGGATAGATCATATCTTGGGTCACAAATCAAGCCTTGGTAAATTTAAGAAAATTGAAATACTCTCAAGTATCTTTTCCAACCACAATGCTATGAGACTACATAACAATTACAGGAAAAAATCTGTAAAAAAATGCAAACACATGGAGGTTAAACAATACACTACTTAATAACCAAGAGATCACTGAAGAAATCCAAGAGGAAATCAAAAACTTCCTAGAAACAAATGACAATGAAAACATGATGAACCAAAACCTATGGGATGCAGCAAAAGCAGTTCTAAGGGGGAAGTTTATAGCAATACATTCCCACCTCAAGTAACAAGAAACATCTCAAATAAACAACCTATCCTTACACCTAAAGCAATTAGAGAAAAAAGAACAAAAAAACCCCAAAGTTAGCAGAAGGAAAGAAATCATAAAGATCAGATTAGAAATAAATGAAAAAGAAATGAAAGAAACAATAGCAAAGAACAATAACTAAAATCTTTTTCTTTGAGAAGATAACAAAATTGATAAACCATTAGCCAGACTCATCAAGAAAAAAAGGGAGAAGACTCACATCAATAGAATTAGAAATGAAAAAGGAGAAGTAACAACTGACACTGCAGAAATACAAAGGATCATGAGAGACTACTACAAGCAACTCTATGCCAATAAAATGGACAACCTGGTAGAAATGGACAAATTCTTAGAAAAGCACCACCTTCCGAGACTGAACCAGGAAGAAATAGAAAATATAAACAGACCAGTCACAAGCACTGAAATTGAGACTGTGATTTAAAATCTTCCAACAAACAAAAGCCCAGAACCAGAGGGCTTCACAGGCAAATTCTATCAAACATTTAGAGAAAAGCTAACACATATCCTTCTCAAACTCGTCCAAAATATAGCAGAGGGAGGAACACTCCCAAGTGTCCCAAGTCATTCTACAAGGCCACCATAACCCTGATACCAAAACCAGACAAAGATGTCACAAAGAAAGAAAACCACAGGCCAATATCACTGATAAACATAGATGCAAAAATCCTCAACAAAATACTTGCAAACAGAATCCAACAGCACATTAAAAGAATCAGATACCATGATCAAGTGGGGTTTATCCCAAGAATTCAAGGATTCTTCAGTATACACAAATCAGTCAATGTGCTACACCATATTAACAAACTGAAGGAGAAAAACCATAGGATCATCTCAATAGATGCAGAAAAAGCTTTCGACAAAACTCAACATCCATTTACGATAAAAACCCTCCAGAAAGTAGGCATAGAGGGAACTTACCTCAACATAATAAATGCCATATATGACAAACCCACACCCAACATCACCCTCAATGGTGGAAAACTGAAACCATTTCCACTAAGATCAGGAACAAGACAAAGTTATCCACTCTCACCACTATTATTCAACAGAGTTTTGGAAGTTTTAGCCACAGCAATCAGAGAAGTAAAAGAAATAAAAGGAATCCATTTCGGAAAAGAAAAAGTAAAGCTGTCACTGTTTGCAGATGACATGATACTATACATAGAGAATCCTAAAGATGCTACCAGAAAACTACTAGAGCTAATCAATGAATTTCGTAAAGTACAGGATACAAAATAAATGCACAGAAATCTCTTGATTTCTTTACACTAATGATGAAAAATCAGAAAGAGAAATTAAGGAAACACTCCCATTTACCACTGCAACAGAAAGAATAAAATACACAGGAATAAACCTACCTAAGGAGACAAAAGACCTGTATGCAGAAAACTATAAGACACTGATGAAAGAAATTAAAGATGATACACACAGATGGGGAGATATACCATGTTCTTGGATTGGAAGAATCAACATTGTGAAAATGACAATACTACACAAAGCAATCTACACATTCAATGCAATCCCTGTCAATCTACCAATGGCATCTTTCACAGAACTGGAACAAAAAACTCACAATTTGTATGGAAACACAAAGGCCCCGAATAGCCAAAGCAAACTTGAGAAAGGAAAACGGAGCTGGAGGAATCAGGCTCCCACAGTTCAGACTACACTACAGAGCTACAGTAATCAAGACAGTATGGTACTGCACAAAAACAGAAATACAGATAAATGGAACAGGATAGAAAGTTCAGGGATAAACCCACACACATATAGTCACCTTATTTTTGATGAAGGAGGCAAGAATATACAATGGAGAAAGCAGCCTCTTCAAAAAGTGGTACTGGGAAAACTGGACAGCTACATGTGAAAGAATGAAATTAGAACACTCTCTAACACCCTACACCAAAATAAACTCAAAATGGATTAAAGACCTAAATGTAAGTCCAGATGCTATAAAACTCTTAGAGGAAAACACAGGCAGAACACTCTATAACATAAATCACAGCAAGATCCTTTTTGACCCACCTCCTAGAGAAATGGAAATAAAAACAAAAATAAACAAATGGGACCTAATGAAACTTCAAAGCTTTTGCACAGAAAAGGAAACCATAAACAAGACGAAAAGACAACCCTCAGAATGGGAGAAAATATTTGCAAATGAAGCAACGGACAAAGGATTAATCTCCAAAATTTACAAGCAGCTCATGCAACTCAATATCAAAAAAACAAACAACCCAATCCAAAAATGGGCAGAAGACCTAAATAGACATTTCTCCAAAGAAGATATACAGATTGCCAACAAACACATGAAAGAATGCTCAACATCACTAATCATTAGAGAAATGCAAATGAAAACTACAGTGAGGTATCATCTCACACCAGTCAGAATGGCCATCATCAAAAATTCTACAAACAAAAAATGCGGGAGAGGGTGTGGAGAAAAGGGAACCCTCTTGCACTGTTGTTGGGAATGTAAATTGATACAGCCACTATGGAGAACAGTATGGAGTTTCCTTGAAAAACTAAAAATAGAACTACCATATGACCCAGCAATCCCACTACCGGGCATATACCCTGAGAAAACCATAATTCAAAAAGAGTCATGTACCACAATGTTCATTGCAGCTCTATTTACAGTAGCCGGGACAAGGAAGCAACCTAAGTGTCCATCAACAGATGAATGGATAAAGAAGATGTGGCACATATATACAATGGAATATTACTCAGCCATAAAAAGAAATGAAGTTGAGTTATTTGTAGTGAGGTCGATAGACATAGAGTTTGTCATACAGAGTGAAGTAAGTCAGAAAGAGAAAAACAAATACGGTATGCTAACACATATATATGGACTCTAAAAAAAAAAAAGAAAAAAAAATGGTTCTGAAGAACCTAGGGGCAGGACAGGAATAAAGACACAGACGTAGAGAATGGACTTGAGGACATGGGGAGGGGGAAGGGTAAGCTGGGACGAAGTGAGAGAGTGGCATAATGGACATATATACACTACCAAATGTAAAATAGATAGCTAGTGGGAAGCAGCCACATAGCACAGGGAGATCAGTTCGGTGCTTTGTGACCACCTAGAGGGGTGGGATAGGGAGGGAGGGAGGGAGACGCAAGAAGGAGGAGATATGGGGCTATATGTATATGTATAGCTCATTCACTTTGTTATAAACTAGAAACTAACACACCATTGTAAAGCAATTATACTCCAATAAAGATGTTAAAAAAAAAAAAAGATGGAAAATTCAGAAAAAAATAAATAAAAAATAAAACAATTACAAATAACAGTCATTAATAGGTAATACTACTTGACACCTTACTCTCCAACAGGCACTGTTCCAAGCACATTAGCACATTACATATATTAGCTAATTTAATTCTCACAACAACCTCATGAAATAGGAACCATTATCTCCATTTTAAAAGCGAGGAAACTGACATGATAGAGTAAGGACCTTAACAGCTCCCCAGAGAAAATGATATAAAAATACAACCATTTAAAAACCTCTGGAAATGGCCCTATAAGAATACAGCAAATGAATAAACATTTATTGAAAAAAATCTATAATATTCTGTAAGAAAAGCAAGAGTCTGTGATGTTTGAACCCAGACCACTCCCGCACACCTCCCTCCCACCTCAGCAAGGCAAAGATGCCACTTCAGACTGGTACACCCAACAGCACAGAGATGCTTCTAAAGTTACAGTCTCCAGCTGGAGGGCTTTCTTCCAGGGAGGAGCAGGATGTCAGCATTTCTTATCCTGCTCCCAGTTACCTGTCACTGAGGCTATGTTCCAGGTGAGTGTTGTCACAGGTGGCTTCTGCCTAGCCCCTACTCTGGGAATGCAGGCTCTGCCACTGAGATTGCTGGGGCCAGGTCACCCTTGCTTGGCTTCAGAAGGTGGCGGTTCCATATCAGGAGAGGCAAGCTAAGAACACCTTGGGTGCTGCTTGCCCTCCACCTAGCACTCAGGACCTAAACTGAGGGTGTCAGTCAGAGAGAATTGTGCCACTGTCTCCACCCCCAGATCCAGAGCCCTGGCTCAAATATTTTGCCTGGGACAGAATTAGGCCATAAAACGGATAGCTCCTAATCTCTTCCCAAAGGACCTGACTTCATCTGCAACAATCTGAAAATACAATTTAAAAAATAATTCCATTTATATTTTATGTTACCATTATAAGGAATAAGATACGTAACTAAATTAAACAAAAGAAATGCAAATTTTACACTCTGAAAATGGAAAAAAATTGTTGGAAAAGTAAATAATATCTAAGTAAACAGTAAAAAACATCTCAGGTTCATGGATTGGAAGCCTTCATATTCTTAAAATGAAGATATTCCCAAATTAATCTATAGATTCACTGCCATTTCTAGCAGAATCCCACATGACTTTTTTGTAGAAATTGAGACGCTGATTCTAAAGTTCATCTGGAATTGCAAGGGATCCAGAATAGCAAAACAATCCTGAAAAAGAAGAACAAAGTAGGAGGATGCGTCCCTATTCTAAAACTTGCTAAAAAGCAACAGTAATCTAGACAGTTTGGTGTTGACACAGGGCAGACATATAGATCAGTGGAATAGAATAGGCAGTCCAGAAATAAAATCATGTATCAATGATCAGTTGCCTTTTGACAAGAGTGCTGAGACCATTCAATGGATAAAGAATAGTTTTTCCAACAAATGGTGCTGGGAAAAATTGGATAGCTATATGCAAAAGAATGAAGTTGGATCCTTACCTTATATCATCTGCAAGAACTAACTCAAAATGTATTACAGAGTTAGATGTAAGACCTAAAGCTATTAAACTCAGAAGAAAACATAGGGGTAAATCTTCATGACCTCAAATTTTGCAAAGGATTCATAGATATGATACCAAAAGTCTAATCAACCAAAGAAAAAAAAATAGATAATTTGGACTTCATCAAAATTTTAAACTTCTTTGCTTCAAAGGACACTATCAAGAAAATGGAAAGACAACCCACAAAATGGCAGATCAAAAAATGTTTGCAAATCATAAATTTAATAAGAGACTTGTATCCAGAATGTATAAAGAACTCATAACTCAACAATAAAAAGACTAATACTTAACTGAAAACTGGGCAAAGGATCTAAATAGACACTTTCCAACACACAAATGATCAATAAGCACATAAAAATATGCTCAACCTTATTAAGTCACTAGGGAAATGCAAATGAAAACCATGATGAGAGATATGACTTCACACCCACTAGAATGTCTAGAATAAAAAAATCACATAGTAACAAGAGTTAGTGAGGACATGGAGAAATCAGAACCCTTATACACTGCTCAAGGGAATGTAAAAAGGTGCAGCCACTTTGGGAAATAGTCTGAAGTTGCTTGAATGAGTAAACATAGAGTTACTATATGGCAATTCCACCCTAGGTATATGTGCAAGAGAAATAAAAACATATGTCCACACAAAAAATTGTTTATAGCAGCATTATTCATAATAATGTTTATAGCAGCAGTATTCATGATAGCCAAAAAATGGAAATAACACAAATGTCCATCAACAAATCAATAGATAAACAAAAAGTGCTGTATGCATACGATATAATATTATCCAGCCATAAAAGGAATGAGGTACTGATACATGTTACAGCATGGATGAATCTTGAAAACATTATGCTAAGTGAAAAAAGCCAGTCACAAAAGGCCATGTATTATATGATTCCATTCATATGACACATCCAGAATGGGAAAATCTATAGAGACACAAAGTAGATTAGAGGTTGCTTGCAGCTGCGGGAAATGGGAAGATAGGTGGATAATATCTGAAGGGTACAAGGTTTCCTTTTGAAATAGATGAAAATGTTCTAAAATTGGCTGTGATGATAGTTGCAATCTGTAAATATACTAAAAACCTTAGGATTATATACTTTAAATGGGTGAATTGTGTGGTGTGATGGTTAATTTTACATGTCAACTTCGCTAGGCCATGGTACCCAGATATTTGTTCAAACATTCCAGATGTTTCTGTGACAGTATTTTGTAAATCAGATTAGCATTTCAATCAGTAGATTTTAAGTAAAGCAGTTTACTCCCCATAATGTGTGTGGGCCTCATCCAATCAGTTGAAGGGCTTAATAGAAAAACACTGACCTTGGAAAGCAAGAAGGAATTCTGGCACCTTTGAATTTGAACTGCAGCTCTTCCCTGGGTCCTGGGCCCTGCATAGTTTGGGCATTTGCCAAGCCTCCACAATCACATGAGCCAATTTCTTAAGATGGATCTCTCACAATCTCTCAATCAATCTCTCTCTCTCCCCTTCTCCACACACACACACAAACACACACACACACACACATATCCTGTTGGTTCTTTTCTCTGGAGAAACCTAATACATATGGTATATATCTCAGTAAAGCTGTTTAAAAAATGAGGAAACTCAGGAAGAGTGAGGTTAATTAGCTGCCCAAGTTTCCACAGCTGGAAAGTAGCAGAATGGAAAGCCTCTGTTTAGTACAACCTGCCACACAAGGTATTCATTTGTGCTCTTGTTAACTTTGGGCCAGGCGTGCAACATTGTTGAGAAGTTTGCGCTAAGTCTAGGATGGAAGGATCATGGGTACAGACATGGGGGGTTGCTACAGCAGGGATATTGAACAGGAGGAATCAGGCTCTGATGAGATTCAACACGTTTAGCGACTGTTAGGGTACAGACATTAGCCTGTTAGAATGGACCCGAGTCATGTCCAACTGGGACTGGACAGAAGTTCACATCAGCTTAACATCAGCCCTGACCTCTAAAAGGGTTATTACTCGTGGCATTCTCCTTGGAGCAAGTACTTATCACGTGGCAGCTTTCTTACTTACTACTTCCCTCGCTGAAGCACGGCAGAGGTGCCAAGTCACAATGAAATGATTTCTGCAATTGACTACAGAAATACACACATATTCTTCTTAAGGTAAGGAAACATTACCCTAACAATGAGAAACATTTAATTGCTTTATGTTTTAACCATTTTGTAAAAATTACACATTTCCTGCTTTTTTTGAACGAAGTAAACAGAATGTCATATTTTCATGCATCATCATTATGATCAGAATGACGGTAGAATTCCCCAGAAAGGCAGGGATACCCTCAGAGGTCATTGAGATATTCTAGGCTGGTTGCTTATATATTAAATGGCCCTAATGCCTTTTGAGTTGTTATACCTGGTTTCAAAAAAATAATTTTTCAATATCTCACACATTTTCAGACCGTTGCCCTTTCAGCAGTGATACGTTTTTGTTTTTGGTATGTCCTTCCTCATCTGGGACTGAGAGATTAGCAAACTAACATGCCATGATTTTTGAGTCATGGGCCTTAACTTTAGTACATGTTTTTTTGGATCATTTGCGCTGTCCACTCAGGTGCCTTTGCCCTCTTTTCCAGAATTCCTTCTGCAGTGTTTGATAGGCAAGACTTCCAGATCAGATGAACTTTGCTTGTGGTTATGTAGCGTTGCTCAGCTGATATTTTCAGGTAGAGCCCCGCAAGGTAGAAATCATAAGTATTTAGTCTATGGGGGATTGATTGGCATTAACCAAATTCTCAAAGACCTGTTTTAATTATTTCCTATATTTATTGAAGACATTTTACAGAATAGGAATACTGCAGCACACAAGACAATGTGATAGTTATCGGGGATGCAATGCCCTCATGAAATCCACAGAAAAAAAGGGGAAAAAGACATTCATTTACGTATCTATGGAGTACAACTCTACAGCAATCAGTACACTTAAGCTTGCTTTATAGGATTTCCATGATCAGGGTTGCTGAAAACCAAACAATCAGAAAGATTTCTGATGTTCGCTGAATCAGGGAACAGTGATCTCTATAGTCTTCTGGGGCCACTTATCCTGACTAAAACTTATCAGAGTATTGCTTCTTTCTAGAAACTGTAAAACAATTAGAATGCCCTATTCTTTTCCTTTTATTTATTCATTTGCTCATTAATTTATTCCATACAGGCCACCATATAGTGACATGTAATGTTTATAATCCCCAAAGGTGCTGGGACAAGGGACAATGAGGGTCTGAAATCTGGTCTGTGCTTTGTTCACCAAGCTGTTTCCTGAGGGACCGTGACCTTTGTCCAATTCATCTGCCGAGAGGGGAGGCCTTGTTAAAATCTTCCGGCTCACAGGTCTGTTTGTGTAATCCGCAGTCCTGTGCTCGGGTTTAGGTATAAATAAGATATGTGGTCTAACCCTTAAATGACCTTGAAATGTAGAAATACTCTATATATTCTTCCTCTTATTTACACAGTTTTGAATAGACCCTGATATATCTGTTCTAATTCAGCTCCTTTTTATTCAATATTCCTTATCAATTATAAAACATTTCAGTTATTCCATGGGCTCATTAATTTTAATAGGTTGCAGGTAGATGACAACTTGTTTCATCTGAGTCCCATTCTACACTGATGATTTAAGGAGATTTATATCCTTCACTGAGCCCTTTGGGAGAGGTCATAATCAATCAAACATTTCTAACATAATTGAACACCGTGGTTCACTTCTCAGAAGGCATAAGCATAATGTGGACTTCAACTTCAGAAGGATGACGTGCCCCTAAATTTTGGAGTCTGTTTGAGGCTGCTAGCTTCCCGTACCTTGACAAATTCTCCTGCTCCAAGCCAACAACCCTATGAGGGGTAAATACTAGATCTCTCTGC
The DNA here is from genome assembly GCF_965194805.1 of Balaenoptera borealis. Lineage (NCBI taxonomy): Eukaryota > Metazoa > Chordata > Mammalia > Artiodactyla > Balaenopteridae > Balaenoptera > Balaenoptera borealis. The sequence goes on along the minus strand of NC_138870.1, from coordinate 17,465,569 downwards.
GTCATCTCTGCTGACTGATTGCCTAGCTGCTGTAACCATTCCATTCATGGAAAATTTTGCATTTAGAAGCAGACTGTTCCATTTTCTAAACACTGTGCTAGGATCTTTTTTCCCTTAAAATACACCATTACCTGTCCACTGATTGTGTCTACCTATACTGATTCTGGACCTATTTCACGGGGTACGTGCAGGACAAGTCTAATTGCAAATCAACTTGAAATGCCTCCTGGTACTGAAAAATTTGAGTATACTCATCCACCTAGTTTTTCCTCCAAACGTCTCTTCTTTCAATAGATATTAAAATTAATAGGTAGGGCTTCCCTGGTGGCGCAGTGGTTGAGAATCTGCCTGCCAATGCAGGGCACACGGGTTCGAGCCCTAGTCTGGGAAGATCCCACATGCCGCGGAGCAACTGGGCCCGTGAGCCACAATTGCTGAGCCTGCGCGTCTGGAGCCTGTGCTCCGCAACAAGAGAGGCCGTGATAGTGAGAGGCCCGCGCACCGCGATGAAGAGTGGCCCCCGCTTGCCACAACTAGAGAAAGCCCTCGCACAGAAACGAAGACCCAACACAGCCATAACTAAATAAATAAAATAAAATTTAAAAAAAAATAGTAGAAAAATGTTTAAAAAAAAATTAATAGGTAATTTAAAAAATACTGGCTTGGCAGACTATTCCATTAAATCTTATGAATTAAATACATATTTCCTTAAAATGAGGCATTTCAATCATTTAAATGGTTAGGCAAAACAAACAAACAAACCAAAAAGAATCAACAAGTTCTCTTCTAAGGCACTGAAGTTATGACAATTTAAGTTACAAAATTAGTTCTATACGTTAACTCTGCACATACACGAATGTTTCGGTGTTATTCATTGGGCCACTATAAACAAAGGACTAAAAACATAACACAGATTCTTATATTGCTTGCCTATAAAATGCACGGCTTAGACAGACAGTTAACAGTAACAGTATGTACTGGAAAGTGTATTTCTTCTCTATGAATTAGCGATTAACATACACCCCTCATAAAGAGAAAAGTTCGGGTTTTTTTAGCTCTCTAAGAAGCTTTCTCAAATTCCATCATTGGAAAATTTTATTTCTTTTATCTTTTAAACTCTATACATCTGTGCTTCTCATCCTATGATATTGCTGAGATATCACATGTTATACTTCTAAATAATTGTATTAAAAGCAGCGTTTATGATTTGTATCAAACTACATGCTTTTACTTTTGTTGCTCTAAGACATTTGACCACTTGCCAGTATGACAGGGGCCTTATTGAACAAGATGCTGCCATATGAGGGAAGCATGCGTTGTCATTGGACTTTACTATCAACATAGCATAATCAGTTATTAACACAAGTGACACTCAATGGGATTTATGCCGATTCTTGTTCAGTCTCGTTCCTTCCGTGGCTTAGCAGAACTTAGCAACAAACTGAGCTACTTAGGGAGAAAAACCCTCTGCACGTGGATCTATTAGAAAATGGGAAACACGCTGTAAGAGAAGATGCAATCGTATTGGGTGGGGCAAAAACTGCCTTCGGTTTTTTAAGTAAAAATAAAAGAAACGTTTTCCATTTTCACCAAGACCTTTATTGAACAATGTATTCACCCTTTTGTTCCACTACGTTCTGCCATTTTTCAGGCAACTTCATAATTCCATCTCCCCAAAACTTTTTATCTTTTTGAGCAAAGAACTGTTCCAGGTGCCTTTTACAGTCTCCCAGGGAATTGAAATTTTTTCCATTGAGAGAATTTTGTAAAGACCGAAATAAATAGAAATCTAAAGGTGCAATGTCTGGTAAATATGGCGGGTGAATCAGAACTTCCCAGTCAAGCTGTAACAGTTTTTGCCTGGTCATCAGAGAAACATGCGGTCTTGCATTATCCTGATGGAAGATTATGCATTTTCTGTTGACTAATTCTGACGCTTTTCGTCGAGTGCTGCTTTCAGTTGGTCTAATTGCAAGCAGTACTTGTTGGAATTGTCTGGTTTCCCGGAAGGAGCTCATAATAGAGGACTTCATTCCAATCCCACCATATACACAACATCACCTTCTTTGGATGAAGACCGGCCTTTGGTGTGGTTGGTGGTGGTTTATTTCACTTGCCCCACGATCTCTTCCATTTCACATTGTTGTACAGTATCCACTTTTCATCGCCTGTCACAATTTGTTTTAAAAACGGAATGTTTTTTATTACATTTCAGTAGAGAATCCCATGTGGAAATATGGGGAAAAGGGTTTTTTTCGCTTATGTGGAACCCAAACATCAAAGCGCTTCACATAACCAAGCTGGTGCAAATGATTTTCAGCGCTTGATTTGGATATTTTAAGTATGCCGGCTATCTCCCTCATGGTATAACGCTGATTGCTCTCAGTTATTGTATTGATTTGATCGCTATCAACTTCAGCTGGTCTACCCAACCGTGGAGCCTCGTCCATCGAGAAATCTCCAGCAAGCACAAAACTTCGCAAACCACTTTCGACACGTTCAATCAGTCACAGCACCTTCTCCATACACTGCACAAATTTTTTTTTGCGTTTCAGTTGCATTTTTACCTTTCTTGAAATAATAAAGCATAATATGCTGACAATGTTGCTTGTTTTCTTCCATCTTCAGTATTAAAATGGCTACACAAAAATTCACCAATTTTGTCTTTTTTTAAATGCACGCTGATATGACAGCTGTCACACACAATCTAACAAAATTGTTTCGAACGAAGTTAAAGACAACTAAGTGCTACTAGAGCCATCTTACGGAAAAGAACGAACGAACGTTTTGGCCCACCCAATACTATTTCACTTCTTAAAACATTCCTTTTCATTACAAAGACTGATTATATATTGTGAAAGTGAGGAGGCAATATATTTAGGGCCCGGATTCCAAAATAAAATACAAATTCTCTTCTGTAGTTATCTGGTATCATTTGTTAAGATTGTTGACTATATGCACAAAAAGATGTTGGAAATAAATTTGACTGTGTAGTCACGCTCCCCAGTGGCAAGTTACACATTTTTTTAAATTAAAACTTTGGCTCAATGTGTATAAATATTTGGATATGTTCTTCTGTTGCACCTTTTAAGCCAAGATTGCAATCACCACCATATTAAAATAATTAATCATCAAAGCCTGTAAAGTTGTTAAAACCCTTTTGGATAGCTAAAAGCCTTGCTCTGGGATACACTTATTGTTTAAATTCCAAAAGTCCTAGTTCCTACTTATAGCTCTTGGAGTGTCACAGACTTCAGTAAGTTTGCTTTCATGCATTTTGTGGTCTTGCAGCAGGAGCAAATAAACTGCCTTCATGAGTGTCCCTGTACCTTTAGTCACTTAAAGTCTACGAGAGATTGTTACCAGGTGTGTGACGTCTTAGGGTCTAGTCCTTTTTTCCTTGGAAGAAGGAGTCAAATATTTCATATTGGATGATGTGACATGTTCTAACAGATGGTGTCTTCTTCCTTTTGCAGATGCTTCTGATTTAATTCATGTATTAGAAGAAGCCTATATTTGCTGTTCTAATGGCGAGGATGTCAGAAATTCTTTCTTAAGTTAGGAGATGAAAGCCTGAAAGAACGGTTTTAATCTCTAGGTTTATTTTTTTTATTTTTATTTTTTTTTACCAGAGGAGAATCTTATGGGAAATACATTCTGCTCATCATCTTCACACTCTATATATTCTTGGGAAATGGAATGAGAAAACACTCTCAGTTTTGCTAATACCCTGATTCTATTCTTAGATGTTAACAAGCAAGATGTGGAATATAAATGCCATGGCAGAACTGCTAACAAAAACAGGGTCAAGGTCTTTAATAGCAAGGGAATAACTGGAACAAAGCTCTGTAAGTCATGTTTATTCAACTTCGGAATCTTCCATTACAGACGGCACATTCTTGCATGGTCATCTGCACCCCAGATGCTGGAGTAGTTACCATCTCAGAGAACAACTGGCCCTGGGATTCTAACAAACTCTCTGATACATGTGAAGCACAAGTACTATTCTTCTCCACCTTCACAAGCTGTCAAGGAGGGAGCACACGTTTGGTTGCAAAATAAGATTTTCGGTGAGAGGAAGAGGGGATGGAGATAGGATAGATGGAACGAGGTCAGCCAATGTCAGGGACAGGAAAGTGATCGACAGTTGCTTCCCCATCTCTCTGTCCAGTCTATAGATGTGACTTAACGGAGGAATTGAACTTTATGTGCACAAAGAAATGTAGACTGACTCTGTGGGATTAGGTCCCAGTTCTGCAACTTACTGTCTGTGTAACCTTAGGAAAGTCACCCAACTCCACACAGCCTGAAGCTCCCCACCCATTTTTTTTTAAATTTGGAAATAAAGATTTTAAATCAATACATTCTAATTATTTTTAAAAAGTACATACATGAATAAAATAAGAAATGAAAGTCCAGCAGCATCCACAGACACACACACCTAACACATTTCCAAGAGGTGGCTACTGCTGACCTCCTGGAAGGTATCCTTTTGTTTCTTCATCAGTAAATTGGAGATGAAAATAACTGTATCTTAGTGTTTGTGAGAATAAAAGGAGATATTTTAAATGCCTAGACCATTAGGAAGTTTTCTTTGTCTTTTCCCTTTCGCTCTGCTTCCCTTTCTAATTTTACTTGTTTTACTTAATCTGATGCTTGTTCATAACCAGACCAATTTTGAAGTCCATAGTGTATTGTATTAGTTAGATGTTGCCAAAAACAACCCAGTATCTCAGTGTCCTGTTACCGCCAACATTTACTTCTAGCTCATGGGTCTGCAGGTCGGCTGGTCTCTGCTGTTTCAGGCTACAGATGGGTCAGCCGCCCTCTGCATTTCACTTAGTGCTGGACCCAGGCTAAGTAGCGACAGCCACAGGGCATTTTCTCCCATGAGGGATGGCAGAGGCTCAAGGGGGGTGAGTGAAAGCATGTGGGTGCCTAATTTCAAGACAGAGAAAGATATATAACAAGGGTTTTTAATCAGTTTAGTTGTACAGTGAAAGGTGTGACTCTCCCCTCTAGTTTCCCTCACCCCCTAAGAAGATGTTATGGACTATTTCTTACTTTTCCTTGATGCTTTGTTCCTGGATCTTCTTAAAGAAAGCAGAAAGAAGTGCTAAGATCTATTCCAAGACTGATGTCAGCGGGCAACAGAAGCTGCTTGGGAGGACAAGCAGACACTAAGTTAAACATGAAAGACGTGTAAGATGGTGTTACTACCAGAAGGTTTCTACAATGGGAGGATTGCCAATGAGCAAAATAAAAGATAGTGGGGGGAGGGGAATGGGTGTTTGGGGGAAAAAGAGTGAATTAAGGTCAGTGGGAGGAAGCAATGGTCCCAAACAAAGCTAGAAATGAAGAGGGTAGCATGATAAGGAGACATATGCTAATCAAGGAAAGAGGAGGTACCTTGGATTCCTCAAACTAATCTTGTTCTTTTTTTTTTTTCCAACTTCAAAAAGAAAAAATAGAAGGAATGGGAAAATAAATATTATGTGCAGATTATCAAAAGGAGAGGATTAGCTTTTTTTAAAAACCTGTATTCAACCACCATTTCCCAATTTTATGAACAGTTTAATCTCTTTTATTTTCTTCCACCCTGATAGAGAAGTAAGCAAGGGAAGTAAGCATGGTCTCTTCCACTAGCTTCTGCCACCTCATGAGTACATGGACACCATGAATAAAAAAAGAGGTTTCTCACTTGTGTGACTAAGACAGTAACTACGGCAATATTTTTTTTGTTCCAAAATTGTCAATGATAATGGTAAAAACATCTAAGTATCTCACTTAAAACATGCCTTTCCTCCTATTTGACCAATTCCTAGTAGCTTGGAAAAGTCAGTTTCATCCTGGGATATTTTATATAATCAATACTGTATAAAAATATTTCAAAAAAAGGCTTCTTTAAATTACATTGTTTTAGTAAATTCCAGATATATGTTACAAACACACATATGCATGCACGTGCACACAGATCCTGTCCTTAATTTGTAATTTCAATTTTTAAAAAGGTAAAAATAAATTAATAGATTGGATATTAGACAGCTGTTCCCTTCCAGAATAACATTAGGTACACTTAATTTTGAATCATTCTTGGCATTCCAACTGGGTTTATTCTAGCTCAGCTCTCAATCTCCCATTGCACAGTCAAGGCCTGCCTTATTTAAGATATTTCTTTTAGCATTATAAATTTACTACAGTTTTCTCTAATTCCCTTCTCTGTATTCCTTCATCTCAGTTTCTCACATTTAGTCAGGTAAACTTAATGATAATAGTCAAGGTTATCTTTAAAAAAGACTATCCACTGAAAACATGAAATAATCATTTGCTTTCTTTGTTTTTTACATACACACATGGATATGACTATATTGCTCATAAAACTGACCCAAAGAAAAATACTTCTTTTCTGGTTTAGAAATCTCTGTAGGAACATTTTTAGGCACACAGAATATTGTGTGGGGACAGCCAAACGGCTCTCTCTAGGGTAGGAAAACTTTTAAATCTTATTCATTCTACTCATCTTATTTCCACTTAAAACAATTGTGATTGTCAACCTAGCTGAAAGACAAATTTAAGCTTCAGTATTATAAGAAAACATCTTTCAAAGGACTTATGTCCCATTCCACTTCTGTAGATGAAAGGAATATCAGAGAAGGCTGTATGAAGGGAGAAAAAGTCATAAATAGTTCTCAGATTTCATTTTTCAAACCCGTTTGCATTTTTCCTTATAGAGAACACCTTTAAACAGACCTTTACTGAATTTTCATCTAGAACACTTGCAGTTTCTTACTGAATTAGAAATTACTTTTAAGATTAATTTAGTATGTTTTACAGCCAATCAAGCAGCTTTAAGGGTTACCTAAAGTTATCAGTAGTGAGGGGTTATCAGTAGTGAGTATTCAAAAATTATTCAGAGAGATGGTGTCAATTACTCCCAAGATGAGAAGGGAAAAATATAATCTATTAATTCATCTCCCAATTAGGTAAACTGTTAAGGGCAAAACTCCAACTATAATAGGCTTTGTGAATGTGACTGATGGAAACAAGAAAGACCATTAATCATTTTGACTAGAAAAAGAACAGCATAATTTCAGGAATAAGTTTTAGCTATTTCTTCCCACTGTCATTAATCAAGAACATTAGGTAATTTTTCTCCAGGTTATTTCCCATTATATACATTCAGAATTATGCTGCATAAAAATATCCAATATCACAAAATAAAGTACTCCCAGGTTTTTAGAGATGGTAAAATACCAGAAATAGTAAGTGATGCTTTATTTCTATAATCTGCTAGAGCTTTTAAAAGGCTTCACATACATTATCTCATTTAACCCTAGAAATGATCTCTTTCAGGTAAAATTATTATGAATCTCTCCTCAGAGAAGTATTGGAACTGTCTATCCAGATAATAACTAACAGAACTCATTTGATTCTAGGGCTCTGGATTTCAAAAACTGTGCTAGTTCTAATTTATCACTTTGCATTCCTGATTTTATGAACACACTTACTCGTTAACCACAAATAGTAGTTTAGAAAAAGATAGCCATAAAAATGTGATAATTTACACTTGGTAGTTTTTTGTATCCTTATTGCTCAGCAGTATACAGTAGACACATCATTAATTCATTTTTGTGATGTTTTTAAAAATCATGAAAGTTATTTTATTTGTATCTAATTATCTAACTGCAGCTCAAGCTATTAAATATGTAGCAATGCAGGACAGTTAAATGTAATAAAATTTCATCCATTTATTTATTTAACACTCATGCATTTCTCACAGTCTGTGCAATAATTTCTGTATTAAATGCTGGGGATATAAAGCCCATTAAGAAGCAGGCCCTTTTCCCTATATGGGAAAAGAATCTAAAAAAGAGTGTATATATGTATATGTATAACTGATTCATTTTGCTGTACACCTGAAACTAATACAACACTGTAACTCAACTATACCCCAATAAAATTTTTTTAAAACTTAAATTCAATAATATATTGGAAAACAAATAAAGAAATAGGCCCTTCTGTCAAGGACCTTATAATTTTCTGGAAGAAAGGCAAGTAAATCAAAGATTACCATAGTTAGATTAGTGCTCATAAAGGCATTCACTATGTCATCAGTGCATAGAAAGTAAGCGATACATTGTACTAGAATCAAGACATATTCATTGAGAAGGTGATACATGGGGTAAACTTTTTAAGACTTAACTGTGAAAGATAAAATGGAGGCAGAGTGATTAGAAGTGAGATCTAAAACAGGATAACTCTTTTCAGGATACTCAGAGTCACTTAATCACGAGATCTGATGGTAAGTGGGGATTTTCCCGGGCTCTGGAATCAGCCAGTAGGGCCTATGAGGACAGTGAGGTATTGAGTTAAAAAGAAGAAGAAAAACAGAGAGGTGAGAGAGAAGTTGGGAAAGCAATGTTCCCAGGGACAGATTTTCCTTCCCTTCCCCTCTGGAGAAGGAAGGAATGGGGATCCTCATCCTCCAACAGAAGAAAGTTCATTGAAAAGGGGCTCCAAGGGGTCTAGCAAAAAAGAGAGATCAGTGTCTCCTTGCCTGCTTGGACCTGTGTGTCGGCCGTGGACTTGTTGATTTTCCCACCTGTGCCTCCTTGAACAGGAGAACAAGAGAACTGGGGGAAAGATGCCAGGGTGTGGGGGAGGGGAAGTGGGCAGCAGGGAACATCCTCCGACCCAGTAGCTGGTCATCATAAGAATGTGTGCGCTGCTTGTGGACGAAGGAAGTACTGTGAAAGATAGTTTGGGCCATCTGTCCAGTGCCAGATCCACAGAGCAAAATGATGGGGAGAGGCAGGGGAGAGTAGTAAGAGGCTGGTGGTGTCCTGACGGACGTGGGTAGAAGAGGCCCAGGTGGAGCCGGCTGTCTCACAGCTGGGAATTGTCAAGTTAGAAGACTCCCAGGAGAGCTGCTGAAGGGCTTCAGCATTTGGATTTCAACCACAGAGGGGCCCTGATGGCCTGTCACTCTTAGCCAGGGAAGCAACCACCACCCAGAGCAAACTACCTAAGTGTCTGATAAGGAAGAGACACTACTTTACCCCCTCCTACTTCCCCCAGCACACGGCAGGGAAGAGCTGGAGCCAGGGAACAGGAGACCAAGGAAGTGCCCCAGAGACACACGCGCTGCTTCCACTTTCTGCTCTAAGGCAAGAGAGTGAGAAGGGGAGTCAAAGAGCAAATCAGCCCCCTGAACCACAAAAGTGATGGACCCTGGAGGTGGGAAGTAAGAGAGATGTAACATACATGAGCTCTGACATCTAAAATGGAGAGATTTTACATAATCAAGAGTCTTAAGGATATCAGTGAATTTGTATTTTGTCATGTCCTATCCAGTGGGTGGAGAAGTTTGACATAGTAGAGTTGAGGAGGGTGATTGGAGAAAACAAAATTAGGTTTATGTGATATCTCCACTGAACACTGAACAGTTAGCTGATTCTAGCTGGACATTTGGAGAAGAGCAGGAGGTGAGCTTGGAGAGGGAGGTGGGAGTGAGGACAATAAGGCTATAATGTGCTAAGCTAAGGGGTTAGAACCTTGGACTGAAAGCCCTGGGGAGCCATTGAAAGAATCTAAACAGGGAAGTCATATAATCAGAGTGTAAAATGTACCCTTTGGTATCAGTGACTGTTTACCTACCTACCTAAATTCATCTAGCTTAGGCAGGGGGAAAAAAATGTAATAAATAAAATACCATTTTGTTAGCAAATGCCTAGGTCACTCTTGGCAACTATGTCAATAAATTACAAAATTTTCTTCTCAATGTAAAAAAATCAGCCCAAATCTAATGACAAAATAGTTCCCTATGTCTTCAATGTATACTCCAGTAAAATGTGCTTGAACTTTTCAACAACTAAGAGTTAATACAATTTGTAACTGGTTTAAATTGTATGCCTTAGGAAACAAATGACTATGTAGAAGTCGGAAGCTAGAGACATGTAACTTCACAAAATTGGGACTGCGAATCATAGTTGAATAATATTTTTTAAATTTCCAGGCAAGAAAAGCTCATAAAGATATTAGTCCAATTATAAGCATATTTGCTCAAACCTATACATTTTAACATCCTTACACAAAAACAATGTAGAATGCTAAACTAAGTTAATCTGTCAAAATTCTATCTTTTACCCCCACCACTGACATGAAAATATTCAGTAGAACAAAGGTAGTACTCTAGAGAGAAAATTTCCCAATGGTATTTCCAAAAATTCATCAGCGGTCTGGTCATAGTTAAGAATGTTCCTGAAAACCGAATGCCAAATAGAAAAGTATTTCTAATCAACATTGCTGAACATGGGCATTTTTACCTGATTAGATACTCACTGGAAGCTAAAAAGTGAACTTGCTTCCAATTTTTTGACTTCAGGGAAAGTAGAATATATTAGTGAAAATTTGATTGGAGAAAACTGGGAGGTGATTTTAACCCTGTACATTTAAGAAAACAGGACTGAGTCTGTTATATGCAACATGTATCACTAAAGTGCTCTAAGTTAGGAGATAGGAGAGGAAGAGGAAAAGTCTAGGTCAGTCACTGACTGTTCATTTAAACTCCCTATCTTTACCTCGGGCGCCTATAGTACAGGAAGATGAGATAAGCTTTTCTTTCTTTTCATCTAACTCTAGAATATTATGCCATTTATTTATTTTTTTCATTTCAGTTTAGCAGGCAAAAAAAAAAAAAAAATCCAAAAGGATAAATATCTAACATTTGATTAGATGAAACATGTTGAACGTAAGGAGCATAATAAAGGAATGAAGGTATTTCTTTTTGAAAAGTCAAAATACAGTAGAAAAACAAAAATTAAAACAATTAGGGGTTGCAAATTAAATCACTTTTTTTCAGTTATTAAAAAAAAACTGAAATGTCTACAACATTATAACTCAAAGTGTGGTCTTCGAACAGCATTACTGGAATCACCTGGAAGCTTATTAGAAATGTAGGCTCTCAGGCCTCAACCAAGTTGCTGAATTCGAATTTACATTTTAACAAGATCACTAAACAACTTTTTTTTAATTTTATTGAAGTACAGTTGACTTAAAATATTGTGTTAATTTCTTCTGTAAGGCAAAGTGACAGTTTTATATATATAATACACACACACACATATACATATATACATATACACACATATATATATATCCTTTTTCATATTCTTTTCCATTATGGTTTGTCACAGAATACTGAATATAGTTCCCTGTGCTATACAATAGGACTTTGTTCTTAATTCTTATGCCCGTTGAAGTTTGAGAAGTTATAGAAAGCCCTAGAATGCCCTAGCCTTGAATGCCTAGAACGCCAATGAATGGTTTCTACCTCATAACTTAAGAAATTAATTTAGCCCAAGTCCATTATTAAAATAGGAACACTTTATTTTTCCAGGTAGCTAAAGCAAGTGTAAGTTTGCTTGTTTGCACATATTTAATTTTTTTCAAATTTCCAACACATTAATACCTTTATATATGGAAACGAGTTTTGTTTTGTCAAATAAAAGGCATCCAATCAGCTGATTTGGGGGAAAGGGTTTCTAGAAATAAATCCCATGTTTAGAAATCACCCTCAATAATGGAAAGTTCCATTTCTCATTGCTGAGACCTGGCCCCAGTGTGCTAGAATGAAAGAGGGTTTTCTTTATGTCAGCTGTGCTTTTTTTTTTTTTCATTTGGGCCAAGTTAGAATACAAACCACTAGCTCATTTTTATTACTCTTCCCCCTCTTTCTTTTGCAACAGTTGACAGCACCCCTTCTTCAGGTGACTGCCATGAGAGCAGGAAAGCCTGGGAGAAGGGGATCGCCCACTTGCACTTTATTATTTCAAAGACTTAAGGAAAACATTAGAAGAATCATGGAGGACAAATGTGGTGATGAAGATAAAGAGCAATAATGGGATGAGAAATGTTAAATGGGAAACATTAAAAAAAAAAGCATACTGTGAACAAACTCAGATGTACAAAGTTGCTTAAAAACACAGCTTTCTCTCTCTCTCTCCTTTTTTGTAACGTTGCTATGTAATCTTATAAGTTTTACTAAAGAACTTTTTTTCTGCATGGTAGCTTTGTGGTTACAAATCTAAGAAATAGAGATCGCATTACAGCTTTTGTTTATTAAAAGAGTATAGTGACTTTTAGCTTTTAAAATGCCAAATGTTCTTATTCACTATTGTTTATTCATTCAGTCATACAATCATTTCTTCAGTAAATCTCTGCTGAGTAAACTACGTTTGCTTAGGAACCATTCTAGATGCTCAGAAGACATCAGTGAATCAAGCAAAGACACCCCCCACCCCCACTCTTGAGCTTGTGTTCTGACGGGAGGGGGACGGAGACAAAAATAACCTATAAACAAAATAAATAAATAATTGCTGAGATTGTTAGACTATCATACTAAGTGAAGTAAATTGGACAGAGAAAGACAAATATCATACGATATCACCTATATGTGAAATCTAAAGAAATTATACAAATGAACTTATTTACAAAACAGAAACAGACTCACAGACATAGAAAACAAACTATGGTTACCAAAGGGGAAAGGGGGGAGAGGGATAAATTAGGAGCTTGGGATTAACAGTTACAAACTACTATATATAAAATAGGTAATCAACAAGGACCTACCATATAGCACAGGGAACTGTATTCAATATCTTGTAATAACCTATAATGGAAAAGAATCTGAAAAAGAATATATATATATATATATATCTGAATCACTTTGCTGTACACCTGAAACTAACAGAACATTGTAAATCAGCTATACTTCAGTAAAAAAATAAACAAACTGAAAAGCAAAGGATATTAAAAAAAAAAAGCTATAGACTATTTTGTTAGAGGATTCCATTATAAATTAAGTTGGCAATTCACTTCCTTTCTATTCCACATGAATAGAATAAGTATGTCCAAGCATGAAGAAAATAAAGTGCATAGCATTATACAATGAAGAACCTAAGTGTTGCTCTTAAAGACCTTAGTAACTGAGGTAATGAGATACAACAGGAAAGTAAGTAAATATTACAAAAGGCAGATTATTCCAAGTGGTAAAAAAAAAAAGGGGGGGGTTTCAGGGGACTCAGGGGAAGAAATTTTTTATTTAAATAAATGAGATGACAAGAAATGAGGAAATGGAATATTCCATCAGAGAAAGGAAGTGCTAATTTTAAAGAGCTTAAATAATAGATGTGACAAGTTGTGCTTAAAGAAAATATTTCAACTGTGTAATAAAAATATATTTCCCAAGTTGAAAAATATATTTTAAAAATCTGGCTGATTTCAAACTTCAAAGAATGAACACTCTGAGCTTTGACTAATCCAAAAGGAATATTTATATAAGGTTTTATAAACGGCCAGTATCCTTGTTTGGAGACTATTTCCTTTCCGTTATGTACCTTCTACTTTCACTGTTAGTACCACTCAGCAACCGTGTTTTTGTGAAGTGTAAATTAAAATTCAAATTTAATTTTCTTAGTCGGCATAGAAGTTGCTTCATTTGTTTGTGAAATCACTTTTGAAATATAGGACACTATTAAGTAAAGGTGGTGATTGTGTTAAAACTGCCAATCAAGTAGAAAACCAAGGTCTAAGGATAAATCATCAGTAAAACACCCCAGCAATAAAGACGTCCATTGTTAGGTTGATGTTTTCTTAAGGTCTCCAAGAAAAGATGAATTCACTCTGATTCTCTAAGGAAATGGGTCTTACCTGATTCTTTTCTTTTCATTTTTTCTAAGCAACAGATGGACAAGCAAGGAAAGTCAGTGTAGTGACCATGGAGAAAGCCAAACGTGCACAGGAAGAGTACAGAAAGACTTTTTGAATTGCAGGAGGCAATGAATGAGGCAATAAACATTAGGCCAATATAAAAATGGCATAGAGTATTAACAGTTAACTTTTGTATTATACTTCACAGCTTACAAATGTTTTTCACATACCATAATTTATTTAACTCAAAACAACTCTTTGCTTTCATCGATCATTAATTATCTATTAGTCATTATTTTTCATTAAATAGACTCAATGTAATCCCACTGTCACCCACGGCTAAGCCTTGAACTGTGGCTGTTTTGAGTTACTTCTTGGAATGGAAGGATGGAAAGAAACCTCTGAAAATGCCTTGTCCATAAAATCTGATACGATCCAATGATCTGGAGGGGCAGTAAAACAAATGGCCATACAAAATTTCTTCCAGTTGCAGAAAAACTAGCCCAAACTGACTTCAACCAACATGTGTCCAAGGTTAGAGAGGCAAAGCTTGATTCAGAACACACAAGATATCACTAAGATCCATCCCTTGGCTTTATGTGCTTGGATTGCCTCTATTTTCAGGCTGCAACGAGAGGGTCAGCTTCAGGCTCCCATCACTGCAATACCCAGTGCATCAGAAGATAATCTGCTTTCTGGTTGATTTAAAACTAAGTCCAGAATTGAGTTTAATTGGCTGTTTTCCTTGCTTTGGGTCATGTGCCTCTCAGACCAATAACTGCAGCCAGTGGAAGGGACAGAGTGTCCTAATTGCCTAGGCTAAACCTCGGTCAAATGCACCATCCCTGGAGCTAAAAGGGAAGATGTAACATCAGGGTTCTGTTGCTACAAGAATGGAGGCAAACAGGCAAAAGCAACAAATATCTATTACTTGTAAGACGCAAACTGTTGCAAAGAAAATTGCTTCACACTTGCTATTATTGCATTCTCTTCACCGCTGTTCTATTCCTTCTCCCATCCATTTTACCTACTGCTCCCAGATTAATTGTTCTAAAGGACAGTCTTGTTAATGTCACACCTCTGTCCAGAAACCTCAAAAGCTCCCTGTGATTTAAGAAACAAATTTCATACCCCTTAGCCTGATGTTTAAGGCCCTCCACAATCTGGTCATGCCCAAACTTACCTTACCATTCCTATCTCTAGCCAAACAGAACCTCCCTGGGCCTTTATTTCTGATGCTTTCTTTAAAAAAAACCCCAACTTTTTCTTTGCATCTTTGCTTGTCTAAAGTGTACTGACAGTTTAATAACTGAAGCAAATGTCATGTGTTTTTATGAAGTAGAAAGTAATTTAGCCCTCCTTTCAACTCTCAGAACTGTAACCTTCTCCTGCAGTCCTCACTACTTTCTACCTGAGTCACAGTTATTTACAGATCTGTCTACCAGAGTCCCTATTACCCACTGAAGGTAGGTTTAGACTCAAACATCTTTGCTACTTTTGAAAAAAACAAAGTACCTTCTATTCAATAATATGAGTGTTTTCAATAAACAAATAAATATGGAGTACACAGGAAAAAAAGACATCCTATGTCTACTTAGGCAGAAATATTTTTTCTGACATTGGAAATAGAGTTTTAGCAAAGGTGATGAAGACATAAAATTAGAAGGTTTGGTTCTCATCCTCAAGGAACTCATGGTTTAGGAGAAAAGACACACAGGTAATTCCAGTACAATGAAATAAGATGATGTGGGACCACAGATGGGGAAAAGATGAATTATGTCACAAAAGTTCTTTAAAATCTTCACAGGAAAAGAAATATTTGAGTTGGAAAGAAAGGACCAGGAGAATAGCAGGCATAAAATCAACAAAATGTTGTGTTTGGGAATTGTGAGAGTTCAATGTCATCACTGTTGAGTGTATTTTGGGGTACAAAGGAAAATGAGTTTGGGAAAATGTATCAAAGTCAGCTAATAAAAGGCTTTATATTGTATTAAAAGGAGTTTATATTTCATCATGTAGGTAACTGTGCATTAGCCAAAATTTTGAGGCTGGAGATTGGGATCAGATTTACAGTCTAGAAGGTAATGTACAAGATGGGGAGGGAGGTGGAAGGGAGTAGGAAAGAGAAACCAGAAGATGGTTAGATTCTAGCCTGGGAAACAGGAAACATTTTAGGGTCATTAACTGAGGCAAGGAATATAATAGTTTTGGGGGACAGGGAAAAAATGATCATGTTGAATTTGAGATTCATGGAACCTTCAGGTGGATGTATCCAATGGGTGAAACAAAAGACTAGAAGTCATTATGACCTTACCTATTCTACCACTGGTTGTGAAATTAATAAAAACGGAGATTTTTTAAAAAGTAAAACAAAAAGTATATAGTCTCAATTAATACACAGAAGTTGGTTGGATTTCTATACACTAACAACAAAAGATCAGAAATATTTCTGAGAAAGAAATTAAGGAAACAATCCCATTTACCATCACATCAAAAAGAATAAAATACCTAGGAATAAACCTACCTAAGGAGGCAAAAGACCTGTACTCTGAAAACTATAAGACAGTGATGAAAGAAATCAAAGATGACACAAACAAATGGAAAGATATACCACCTTAGACTAGAAGAATAAATACTGTCAAAATGACTATACTACCCAAGGCAATCTACAGACTGAATGCAATCCCTATCAATTATCAGTGGTATTTTTCACAGAACTAGAACAAAACGTTTTTAAATCTGAATGGAAACACAAAAGACCCCAAATAGCCAAAGCAATCTTGAGAAAGACAAAGCTGGAGGGATCAGGCTCCCTGACTTCAGACTATACTACAAAGCTACAGTCATCAAAACAGTATGGTACTGGCACAAAAACAGACATATAGATCAATGGAAGAGGCTAGAAAGCCCAGAAATAAACCCTTGCACCTATAAAGGAGACAAAACTATACAATGGAGAAAAGACAGTCTCTTCAATAAGCAGTGCTAGGAAAACTGGACTGCTACATGTAAAAGAATGAAATGAGAACATTCTCTAATACCATACACAAAAATAAACTCAAACTGGATTAAAGGCCTAAATGTAAAACTGAATACTATAAACTCCTAGAAGAAAACATAAGCAGAACACTCTTTGACAAAAATTGAAGCAATATTTTTTTGGATCCATCTCCTAGAATAATGGAAATAAAAACAAAAATAAACAAATGGGATCTAATTAAACTTAAAAGCTTTTGCACAGCAAAGGAAACCATAAACAAAACAAAAAGACAACATACAGAATGGGAGAAAATATTTGCAAGTGATGCAACCAAAAAAGGATTAACATCCAAAATATACAAACAGTTCATACAGCTAAATATCAAAAACAAAAAAACAAAAAAACAAAAAAAACAACAAGCAACCCAATCAAAAAATGGGCAGAAGATCTAAACAGACATTTCTCCCCCAAAAAACAAAAACATACAGATGGCCAAAAGGCACATGAAAAGATGCTCAACATCACTAATTATTAGAGAAATGCAAATCAAAACTACAATGAGGTATCACCACACATGTCAGAATGGCCAACATCAAAAATGTACAAATAATAAATGCTGGAGAGGGTGTGGAAAAAAAGGAACCCTCCTACACTATTGGTGAGAATGTAAATTGGTACAGCCACTATGGAGAACAGGTACGGCAGTTTAAAAAACTACAATAGAGCCACTTCTGGGCATATAAACAGAGAAAACCATAATTTGAAAAGATACATGCAGGCCAATATTCATTGCAGCACTATTTACAACAGCCAAGACATGGAAGCAACCTAAAGTCCATAGACAGATGAATGAATATAAAGAAGATGTGGTATAACATCCAAAGACGAAGAAGAAGCCACAAAGAGATGGTAGGAGGGGCACAATCACAATAAAATCAAATCCCATAACTGCTGGGTGGGTGACTCACAAACTGGAGAACACTTATGCCACAGAAGTCCACCCATTGGAGTGAAGGTTCTGAGCCCCACGTCAGGATTCCCAATCTGGGGGTCCAGCAAAGGGAGGAGGAATTCCTAGAGAATCAGACTTTGAAGGCTAACAGGATTTGATTGCAGGATTTCGACAAGACTGGGGGAAACAGAGACTCCACTCTTGGAGGGCACACACAAAGTAGTGTGCTCATCAGGACCCAGGGGAAGGAGCAGTGACCCCAGGGGAGACTGAACCAGACCTACCTGCTAGTGTTGGAGGGTCTCCTGCAGAGGCAGGAGGTGGCTCTGTGTCAATGTGAGGACAAGGACACTGGCAGCACAAGTTCTGGGAAGTACTCCTTGGTGTGAGTCCTCCCAGAGTCTGCGTTAGCCCCACCAAAGAGCCCGGGTAGGCTACAGCATTGGGTTGCCTCAGAACAAACAACCGACAGGGAGGGAACCCAGCCCCACTCATCAGCAGACAAGTGGATTAAAGTTTTACTGAGCTCTGCCCACCAAAGCAACAAACAGCTCTATCCACCACCAGTCCCTCCCATCAGGAAACTTCCACAAGCCTATTAGGTAGCCTCATCTACCACAGTGCAGAGAGCAGAAGCAAGAACTACAATCCTGCAGCCTGTGGAACAAAAACCACATTCACAGAAAGATAGACAAGATGAAAAGGCAGAGGGCTATGTATCAGATGAAGGAACAAGATAAAACCCCAGAAAAACAACTAAATGAAGTGGAGATGGGTAACCTTCCAGAAAAAGAATTCAGAATAATGATAGTGAAGATGATCCAGGAGCTCGGAAAAAGAATGGAGTCATAGATCGAGAAGATGAAAGAAATGTTTAACAAAGATCTAGAAGAATTAAAGAACAAACAAACAGAGATGAACAACACAATAACTGAAATGAAAACTAAACTAGAAGGAATCTAGGAATACCAGAATAACTGAGGCAGAAGAGCGGATAAGTGACCTGGAAGACAGAATGATGGAATTCACTGCTGCGGAACAGAATAAAGAAAAAAAGAATGAAAAGAAATGAAGACAGCCTAAGAGACCTCTGGGACAACATTAAACGCAACAATATTCGCGTTATAGGGGTCCCAGAAGGAGAAGAGAGAGAGAAAGGACCCGAGAAAATATTTGAAGAGACTATAGTCGAAAACTTTCCTAACATGGGAAAGGAAATAGCCACCCAAGTCCAGGAGGTGCAGAGAGTCCCATACAGGATAAACCAAAGGAGAAACACACCGAGACACATAGTAATCAAATTGGCAAAAATTAAAGACAAAGAAAAATTATTGAAAGCAGCAAGGGAAAAATGACAAATAACATACAAGGGAAGTCCCATAAGGATAACAGTTGATTTCTCAGCAGAAACTCTACAAGCCAGAAGGGAGTGGCATGATATACTTAAAGTGATGAAAGGGAAGAACCTACAACCAAGATTACTCTACGTGGCAAGGATCTCATTCAGATTCAATGGAGAAATCAAAAGCTTTACAGACAAGCAAAAGCTAAGAGAATTCAGCACCACCAAACCAGCTCTACAACAAATGCTAAAGGAACCTCTCTAAGTGGGAAACAAAAGAGAAGAAAAGGACCTACAAAAACAAACCCAAAACAACTAAGAAAATGGTCATAGGAACATACATACTGATAATTACCTTAAATGTGAATGGATTAAATGCTCCAACCAAAACACACAGGCTTGCTGAATGGATACAAATACAAGACCCATATATATGCTGTCTACAAGAGACCCACTTCAGACCTAGGGACACAATCAGACTGAAAGTGAGGGGAGGGAAAAAGATATTCCATGCAAATGGAAATCAAAAGAAAGCTGGAGGAGCAACACTCATATCAGATAAAATAGACTTTAAAATAAAGAATGTTACAAGAGACAAGGAAGGACACTACATAATGATCAAGGCATCAAACCAAGAAGATATAACAATTATAAACATATATGCACCCAACATAGGAGCACCTCAATACATAAGACAAATGCTAACAGCTCTAAAAGAGGAAATCGACAGTAACACAATAATAGTGGGGGACTTTAACACCTCACTTACATCAATGGACAGATCATCCAAAGAGAAAATTAATAAAGAAACACAAGCTTTAAATGACACAATAGACCAGAGAGATTTAATTGATATTTATAGGACATTCCATCCAAAAACAGCAGATTACACTTTCTTCTCAAGTGTGCACAGAACATTCTCCAGGATAGATCACATCTTGGGTCACAAATCAAGCCTCAGTAAATTTAAGAAAATTGAAGTCATATCAAGCATCGTTTCTGACCACAATGTTATGAGATTAGAAATCAATTACAGAGGAAAAAAAATAAAAAGCACAAAAACATGAAGGCTAAACAATACGTTACTAAATAACCAAGAGATCACTGAGGAAATCAAAGAGGAAATCGAAAAATACCTAGAGACAAATGACAATGAAAACACAATGATCCAAAACCTATGGGATGCAGCAAAAGCAGTTCTAAGAGGGAAGTTTATAGCTATACCAGCCTACCTCAATAAACAAGAAAAATCTCAAATAAACAATCTAACGTTACACCTAAAGGAACTAGAGAAAGAAGAACAAACAAAACCCAAAGTTAGCAGAAGGAAAGAAATCATAAAGATCAGAGCAGAAACAAATGAAATAGAAACAAAGAAAACAATGGCAAAGATCAATAAAACTAAAAGCTGCTTCTTTGAGAAGATAAACAAAATTGATAAACCATTAGCCAGACTCATCAAGAAAAAGAAGGAGAGGACCCAAATCAATAAAATTAGAAATGAAAAAGGAAAAATCACAACTGACACTGCAGAAATACAAAGGATTATAAGAGATTACTACAAACAACTGTATGCCAATAAAATGGACAACCTGGAAGAAATGGACAAATTCTTAGAAAGGTATAACCTCCCAAGAGTGAACCAGGAAGAAATAGAAAATATGAACAGACCAATCACAAGCACTGAAATTGAAACTGTGATTAATAATCTTCCAACAAACAAAAGTCCAGGACCAGATGGCTTCACAGGTGAATTCTATCAAACATTTAGAGAAGAGCTAACACCCATCCTTCTCAAACTCTTCCAAAAAATTGCAGAAGAAGAAACATTCCCAAACTCATTCTATGAGGCCACCATTACCCTGATACCAAAACCAGACAAAGATACTACAAAAAAAGAAAATTACAGTCAGTATCACTGATGAATATAGATGCAAAAATCTATATTCCAGAAAAAGATACTACAAAAAAAGAAAATTACAGACCAATATCACTGATGAATATAGATGCAAAAATCCTCAACAAAATACTGGCAAACAGAATCCAACAACACATTAAAAGGATCATACACCACGATCAAGTGGGATTTATCTCAGGGATGCAAGGATTCTTCAGTATACGCAAATCAATCAGTGTGATACACCATATTAACAAACTGAAGAATAAAAACCATATGATCATCTCAATAAATGCAGAAAAAGCTTTTGACAAAATTCAACACCCATTTATGACAAAAACTCTCCAGAAAGTGGGCATAGAGGGAAACTACCTCAACATAATAAAGACCATATATGACAAAACCACACCCAACATCGTTCTCAATGGTGGAAAACTGAAACCATGTCCACTAAGATCAGGAATAAGACAAGGTTGTCCACTCTCACCATTATTATTCAACATAGTTTTGGAAGTCCAAGCCACAGCAATCAGAGAAGAAGAATAAATAAAAGGAGTACAATTTGGAAAAGAAGAAGTAAAACTGTCACTATTTGTGGATGACATGACACTATACATAGAAGATCCTAAAGATGGCTCCAGAAAACTACTAGAAGTAATCAATGATTTGCTAACTTTGCAGGATACAAAATTAATGCACAGAAATCTCTTGCATTTCTATACACTAATGATGAAAAATCAGAAAGAGAAATTAAGGAAACACTCCCATTTACCATTGCAACAAAAAGAAGAAAATATCTAGGAATAAACCTACCTAAGGAGACAAAAGACCTGTATGCAGAAAACTATAAGACACTGTTGAAAGAAATTAAAGATGTTACCAACAGATGGAGAGATATTCCATGTTCTTGGATTGGAAGAATCAACATTGTGAAAATGACTATACTACCCAAAGCAATCTACAGATTCAATGCAATCCCTATCAAATTACCAATGGCATTTTTTTACAGAACTAGAACAAAAAATCTTAAAATTTGTATGGAGACACAAAAGACCGTGAATAGCCAAAGCAGTCTTGAGGGAAAAAGACAGAGTTGGAGGAATCAGACTCCCTGACTTCAGACTATACTACAAAGCTACAGTATTCAAGCAATATGGTACTGGCAGAAAAACAGAAATATAGATCAATGGAACAGGATAGAAAGCCCAGAGATAAACCCATGCACCTATGGTCAACTAATCTATGACAAAGGAGGCAAGGATATACAATGGAGAAAAGACAGTCTGTTCAATAAGCGGTGCTGGGAAAACTGGACAGCTACATGTAAAAGAATGAAATTAGAACACTCCCTAACACCATACACAAAAATAAACTCAAAATGGATTACAGACCTAAATGTAAGACTGGACACTCTAAAACTCTTAGAGGAAAACATAGGAAGAACACTCTTTGACAAAAATCACAGCAAGCTCTTTTTTGATCCACCTCCTAGAGTAATGGAAATAAAAACAAAAATAAACAAATGCCACCTAATGAAACTTAAAAGCTTTTGCAAAGCAAAGGAAACTACAAACAAAACGAAAAGACCACCCTCAGAATGGGAGAAAATATTTGCAAACGAATCAGCGGACAAAGGATTAATGTCCAAAATATATAAACAGCTCATGCAGCTCAATATTAAACAAACAAACAACCCCATCCAAAAATGGGCAGAAGACCTATATAGACATTTCTCCAAAGAGGACATACAGATGGCCAAGAAGCACATGAAATATTGCTCAACATCACTAATTATTAGAGAAATGCAAATCAAAACTACAATGAGGTATCACCTCACACCAGTTAGAATGGGCATCATCAGAAAATCTACAAACAACAAATGCTGGAGAGGGTGTGGAGAAAAGGGAACCCTCTTGCCCTGTTGCTGGGAATGTCAATTGATACAGCCACTATGGAGAACAGTATGGAGGTTCCTTAAAAAACGAAAAATAGAACTACCATATGATCCAGCACTCCCACTACTGGGCATATACCCAGAGAAAACCATAATTCAAAAAGGGACATGCACCCCAATGTTCATTGCAGCACTATTTACAATAGCCAGGTCATTGAAGCAACCTAAATGCCCATCAACAGATGAATGGATATAGAAGATGTGGTACATATATACAATGGAATATTACTCAGCCATAAAAAGGAACGAAATTGGGTCATTTGTAGAGACATGGATGCATCTTGAGACTGTCATACAGAGTGAAGTAAGTCAGAAAGAGAAAAACAAATATCACATATCAATGCATATATGTGGAACCTAGAAAAATGGTACAGATGAATCGGTTTGCAGGGCAGAAATAGAGACACAGAAGTAGAAAACAAACGTATGGACACCAAGGGGGGAAAGCAGCGGGGGGTAGGGGTGGTGGTGTGATGAACTGGGAGATTGGGATTGACATGTATCCACTGATGTGTATAAAATGCATGACTAATAAGAACCTGCTGTATAAAATAATAAATTAAATTAAATTTTTTAAAAATGTGGTATATATGTATATAAAATGGAATATTACTCAACCTTAAAAAGGAATGAAATAATGCCGTTTGCAGCAACATGGATGAACCTAGAGATTATCATAATAAGTGAAGTAAGTCAGATAAAGACAAATATCATATATCACTTATATATGGACTCTTAAAAAAAAAACGATAGACGTGAACTTATTTACATAACAGAAATAGACTCACAGACATAGAAAACAAACTTATGGTTATCAAAGGGGAAAGAGGGGAGAGGGATAATTTAGGAGTTTGGGATTAAGATATACACACTACTATATATAAAATAGATAACCAGCAAAGATATACTGTATAACAAAGAGGTCTATACTCAATATTTTATAATAACCTATAAGGGAAAAGAATCTGAAAAAGAATATATATAATATATACATATTTTATATATAGATATATATATACACACACATATCTGAATTACTTTTCTGTACACCTGAAAGTAACACATTACAAATCAACTATACTTCAATTTAAAAAATTAAATAAAAATATTAAAACTTAAAAAAAAAAGTAATTGAACATGGTATCACAGGTATACCAATGTCCAAACTCATCAAGTTGTATCATTTAATATGTGTAGCTTTCTGTATAACAATTATACCTTAATAAAGCTGTAAAAAAAAATGTATACAGTCTTAAATGAAGCATAAAGTATTTTTGCACACTGAAATTTATTGAATACTGTCAAGGTAGATAAAAATATAAATTTCCATTTGACTTATTTTGTTTATTTCACAAACGGGTAGGTGATTAATAAACTGATGACTAGATTTGTAACGTTTCACAAATTTGATCCAAGTTGTACAAGATGGTGACTTCAAGACCCTGGACTGGACTCCCACCCAATTTATAAAGCCCAGAAGGCTGACGTTTTGCAGAACATTTTCCAGTCCTTTCTGTTGAGACTTTATCATGTTTTTCTTTGCTTTTACTCTCTGGAATTTTATCCCAGTGACTGTCACTTTCTGTGTACCACAAAAACTTACTCAGTACTTTGGTTTGTTCAGAAGGGTTACATTAGTGTTCAGATATTTTCAGTTATTTCGTCAGAAACCATTGAAACCACAAAAAAAGATAAACTGAGAGTTAAGAATTGGTCTCTCTGAAGGAATTATGTTAATCTTGTAAACTATATGGTGAGAAAGTTTTATACACAGGTTAAATATCGGTCACCTGTGAAGTTAGAATGATGAGCTCTCATTTGATTGCTTACACACACTTGGGAAAATAATCTTCTTACACATTAAAACACATTTTTGAATACCTGAGCTGTTGGCAATCATTGAAAACTTGGCTCTCAACTCTTCTATGCTTCACTGAGGAAACTGTGACAGTGGGTGGAACTGAAGTCTGATGTGGATAGTATTAAGTTTGCCAAGTTAATTAAATTTAACCAAAAAGATTCCTAAGACAATATCCCAACTTATAGGACATTATACTCAACTTTAATTAACTGTGATATAAATTTAAGACAATGAAAAGATAAGCCACAGACTGGGAGAAAATATTTGTAAAACACGTGTTTGATAAAGACTTGTATCCAGATATATTACAAAGAACTCTTAAAACTCAGCAATAAGAAAACAACCCAGTTAACGGGCAAAAGAGCTGAATGGACACTTCACCAAAGAAGATATACAGATAGGTAATGATATCACTACACACCTATTAGCATGGCTAAAATCCAAAACACTGAGAATAACAAATGCTAGTGAGGATGCAGAGTAAGAGGAACTCTCATTCATTGCTGGTGGGGATGCAAAATGATAGAGTCATTTTGCAAAATACTTTGGCAGTTTCTTATAAACCTAAACATATTTTTATCATACAATCCAGTAATCAAACTGCTAGGTATTTACCCAAGTGAGTCGAAAGCTTACATCCACATGAAAACCTGCGTGTGAGTGTTTGTAGCAGCTTTATTCATAATTGCTCAAACCTGGAAGCAACCAAGATGCCCTTCAATAGCTGAATGGATGAACCAACTGTGGTACAGCCACACCACAGAATAATATTCAGTGATGAAAAGAAACGAGCTATTATGCCACGAAAAGGAATCTTAAATCCATTGCAAAGTAAAGAAAGCCAATCTGAAAAGGCTATATACTCTATGATTCCAACTATATGACATTCTGGAAAAGGCAGGGTTAGGAGGGAAGAAGATCGCCGTGGGGCTAGGGAAAAGGAAGGGATGAATAGGTGGAGCACAGGGGACTTTTAGGGCAGTGAAACTATCTGTATGATAATGTAACGATGAACATGTGACATTATGCCTTTGGCAAAACTCAGAGAACTTTACGATAAAGTGAACCCTAATGTAAACTATGGACTTTAGTTAATAATAATGTATGAATATTAGTTCATCGGTTGTGATAAATGTATCACATCAGGGGCTTCCCTGGTGGCGCAGTGGTTAAGAATCCGCCTGCCAATGCAGGGGACATGGGTTTCAGCCCTGGTCTGGGAAGATCCCAATGTCCCAGTGTAACTAAGCCTGTGCGCCACAACTACTGAGCCTGCGCTCTAGAGCCCACGTGCCACAACTAGTGAGTCCACGTGCCTCGAGCCCGTGCTCTGCAGCAAGAGAAGCCTGCGCCCCTCAACGAAGAGTAGCCCCCGCTTGCCGCAATTAGAGAAAAGCCGGCACACAGCAATGAAGACCCAACAGAGACAAAAATAAATAACTAAAATAAATGTTTTAAAATGTATTACTCAATACAAGATGTTAATAATAGGGGGAAATGAGGGTGAGACAGGGGATGTATTTGGGAACTTCTATACTCCCTGTTCAATTTCTCTGTAAATCTAAAACTGCTCTAAAAACATAAAGTCTATTAAAAGCAATGATACAGCTGACTGTATTATTTGTGCTCTAAGAAATGTGAATAAATGATATGAGAGTCTTGGTGAGTTCCAGAAGGATTCTAACTAGAGGTGCTTATGAAGACTTCATAGAAGTAGTGAGATTTAAGTATTGAACAATGAGCTAAATTCAATGAGAACAACTAAAGCAAATAAGAAATATTTTATCAGGTAACATTTTGTAAGCAGAACTCTGTGTGCAACGACAGTCATTGAGACTGTATTGTGTTCTGCTCTATTGAGAGAAAAAGGGGGCAGATCAGAGAATGACAATGTCTGTTGCAAGAATTATTTTCCTTATATAATTTATTCCAATGTAATCATATTTTTCCTTACTTCTTTAAAAGGTGTGGAGAAAATAGTCATGCTAGGAATATTCATGAAAGTTTGTGGAGGTGTTAAAATCAACAAATTAATCTCCCCCTATCTTGGAAACATTTTTCCCTTTGCCGAGGCTATCTTTACTTACCATTATATTTTTCTCTTTCTTTTGACTGCCCGAATTTTCTAATATGTGAAGTATATTCAATTTTTCAGTACCAATGCTTTATTATTTCCCATGTACCTACTTCTGCTTCTTTAAGAACCAGTCTCAAGAAAGAGTTCAGTAGTCTCTTTCGTGTCAAACTCAAAGGTCTTTTCTTCTCAGTTTTGACACTTCTTGAGCTCTTACCTCTATTGAGCACTCCATTTTTCCTGAAAGCTTCTCTTTCCCCAGATTTCAAATATATGGGATTTCCCCGGCCTCTCTTTCTACTGCTGTTGACTATTTTGGTGATAATTCCTGGACGGATACACAGCTTCCTCTCATTCTCAGACTGCTGTTCTGTGAGTATACAGGGATGAATAAGACAGATTCCTGGGACCTCACCACCTAGAGGAATGCAAGACCAGCAGGCCTATCTGCTGTAGAGAGAGGATAAACAGAGAACTAAGGGGGAACTGGTGGTGCTGGCTTAATAAATGTGTGGGAATAGGTAGCATGGGATCAGGGTACATAGCAATATCCCATGGTATATTAGATACTGGCTGAGAAGTTCAACAAGACTAGAGTTTAAAGGTAGATACCAAGTTGAAGATTAGGAGAGCTGAAAAGTAGACAGGACTGGGTTGTACTGCAGCAAAATGGATGGACCTAGAGATTATCATACTAAGTGAAGTAAGCAAGACAGAGAAAGACAAATATCATATATCACTTATATGTGGAATCTAAAACAATGATACAAATGAACTTATATACAAAACAGAAAGAGACACACATAGAAAACAAACTTATGGTTACCAAAGGGGAAAGGGTGGGGGGGAGTCTGGGATTAACATACACACACTACTATATATAAAATAGATAAACAACAGGGACCTACTGTATAGCACAGGGAACTATACTCAATATTTGGTAGTAACCTATAAGGGAAAGAATGTGAAAAAAATAGATATATATGTATGTATAATTGAATCACTTTGCTGTATACCTGAAACTAACATAAGACTGTAAATCAACTATACTTCAATAAAAAAATAATTATTTAATTTAAAAAAGATCTTAGGTATTTGCCCTGTAACTAATGAACGTAGTCAGTGCTCAATAACTGACTGGTAAGTATCGGTTAAAATCAATTAATCAGTAGAGCAATTAGCATGTATTAAATAGGAAGGGAAAAATAAGAAATGGTCTCTCATTATGAGAAATTTATTATCTACTTGTAGGAGGCAAACAATTTATAGTATAAGAGAGCATAGGATACTTCCAAATTATATGGGGCATTTAAATAAGCATGGGAGAAATGAGTAGTAATCAATGTGTCGACAGTCAATGTATACTGACTGTCACAAGTGAATTTAGAGTTGAATTAGGTCTTGAAAGTTGAGTAGGATTTGAATAGGGTCAGAAGAGAAAGGAGGAAGTTTTAAGTACGTGGAAAACCTCCAGCAAAGACATGAAGCTGAAAACTGGCCAAAGTTGGAATGAGAAAAATACTGTCATTGGCCTGTACGACACTACAGTGTGCTGGGGAACGTGATAGTCATTGATGGCTGTGCACTGAGCTGGCCCCACATGACCCCTCCTCCTGATATTTATCAAAAGGCTGCCAAAACAAAACAAAACAAAAACCTGAGATAAGCTGTAAAACATTTTTTTTTTTGGCTATAAGATTTTTTTTTAATTGAAGTGTAGTTGATTTACAATGTTGTGTTAGTTTCAGGTGTAAAGCATAGTGATTCAGTTATTTATATATATATATATATATATATATTCTTTTTGAGATTCTTTTCCCTTGTAGGTTATTACCAAATATTGAGTACAGTTCCCTGTGCTATATGGTAGGTCCTTGTTGGTTATCTATTTTATATATAGTAGTGTGTATATGTTTCTATATATAGAAAACAAACTTATGGTTACCAAAGGGGAAAGGGGGGAGGGATAAATTAGGAGTTTGGGATTAACATTTGCAAAACTTTTGATAAGAATCAAAATTGAAGGTAGCAGAGACACAGGCAGAATGAGCATCGTAAGAAGTGTAGGTTGCTGTCAATAGGACAGACAGGCGCGAGGCAAAATTTGGAATTGTTCAGAATAAAACTCAAGTCACTTTAGTATAGGAGCCCCTGTCCCAACCCCTCAGACCTTTTGTAAAATCCATAGGGCCAGACCACTGACAGACAAAGGCCTTCCCCGTGTGTCTTCTTGACCTCCCTGAATAAGTCTTTTATTATCTTGCCTTCTTTGTCACTGTGGCGTGCTTTAGTCTGGATGGTTTTCTTTCTTCCACTTGACATTCTGCTCTGCATGCCATTCTACTCCAGGAATGTCCTGAGCCTTGATGTCTATTCAAGTCCTGACCTTTTTTTTTTTTTTTTTAATTTTTTTAAACAGTCCAACTGAAGTCATCTTCTTTTTAACCTTAACCAATAACTTCTCAGAACTCTTGCTGCAAATTATGGAAGTTCCCTTCTGAGTCAGAAAAATGCTCCTTTTGGTTGTAAACAGGGTGAGAGTAATGACTTGCTACCCACAGTCATTTTACTTGGTGGAATTAAATTTGTTCTTCCAGCCCTAAGTAAAAGCACTACCTGTTACAAAAAATCAAAATGTAGATTTTCACATATTTCCTAAGAACTTTCCTCAATTCCTTTCCTTTCGCCTCCAAATTAGTAGTATATCTTGCCATCTAGAAGAATTTCCATTATTTATAGTTCCTTTGCCAGCCTAAGGTCCAGCTTCCTCTAGTGTAGACAGAGAAAAAAATCGAGTTTATACATATTCCCTCTTGACCTCCTAGGCTTGATTTGGAAGTGCTTCTTCCACAAACTACAGCAGAAGTATAATAAAGGGATTGGTCATAATTTCCTATAACATCAAAGCATAAAGCTATACATGTATATTGGACTTCTCAGAAGGGTGAGATAATTTAATTACAGTATGTACAAAATAAACCTAAAGATGTATGCTTTATGAATATTTCAAGGTAAAAGATTCTGAGATATTACACATTTCAAAGGAAATCTCATGGTGAATTCGTCCTACTTTCTGACATTACTTTCCTCTCCTTAGATATTTTCTTATTTGTAAAACACACTCCTGATTCAAATCTCCTAATAACAGATTATTTCACCAAGTCTGAATAATTCCATGTAGACCTACACTGTCTGATAGTATAGTTCTACATACTACACTATTGCCAATAGTCATGTGTGACTATTGAACATTTTAAATGTGGCTAGTCTGAACCCTCAGATGGGAGAAAATATTTGCAAATGAAGCAACTGACAAAGGATTAATCTCCAAAATTTACAAGCAGATCATGCAGCTCAATATCAAAAAAGCAAACAACCCAATCCAAAAATGGGCAGAAGACCTAAAGAGACATTTCTACAAAGAAGATATACAGATTGCCAACAAACACATGAAAGAATGCTCAACATCATTAATCATTAGAGAAATGCAAATCAAAACTACAGTGAGGTATCACCTCACACCAGTCAGAATGGCCATCATCAAAAAAATCTACAAACAATAAATGCTGGAGAGGGCGTGGAGAAAAGGGAACCCTCTTACACTGTTGGTGGGAATGTAAATTGATACAGCCACTATGGAAAACATCATGGAGGTTCCTTAAAAAACTAAAAATAGAACTACCATACGACCCAACAATCCCACTACTGGGCATATACCCTGAGAAAACCATAATTCAAAAAGAGTCATGTACCACAATGTTCACTGCAGCTCTGTTTACAATAGCTAGGACATGGAAGCAACCTAAGTGTCCATCGACAGATGAATGGATAAAGAAGACGTGGCACATATATACAATGGAATATTACTCAGCCATAAAAAGAAACAAAATTGAGTTATTTGTAGTGAGGTGGATGGACCTAGAGTCTGTCATGCAGAGTGAAGTAAGTCAGAAAGAGAAAAACAAATACTGTATGCTAACACATATATATGGAATCTAAAAAAAAAAAAAAAAGGTTCTGAGGAACCTAGGGGCAGGACAAGAATAAAGATGCAGATGTAGAGAATGGACTTGAGGACACGGGGAGGGGGAAGGGTAAGCTGGGACGAAGTGAGAGAGTGGCATGGACTTTTATATACTACCAAATGTAAAATAGATAGCTAGTGGGAAGCAGCCACATAGCACAGGGAGATCAGCTTGGTGCTTTGTGACCACCTAGAGGGGTGGGATAGGGAGGATGGGAGGAAGATGCAAGAGGGAAGAGATATGGGGATACATGTATATGTATAGTTGACTCACTTTCCTATAAAGCAGAAACTAACACACCAGTGTAAAGCAGATATACTCAAAAAAAGATGTTTAAAAAAATTAAAATTAAAAAATAAAAATAAAAAATAAATGTGGCTAGTCTGAATTGAGGTGTGCTTTAAATGGAAAATATCTACCAAATTTCCAAGACTTAGCACACACACACACAAATATAAAATAGTTAATTTGTACACTGATAGCTTACTGAAATGATAATATTTTGGATACATTGCATTAAATAAACAGTATTTTATTAAAATTAATTTCACCTGTTTCTTTTTGCTTATTTCAATGTGGTTATTAAATATACATGTAGCTCTCTATAATACAACATATATAATTCTATTGGACTTTGCTTGTCTTGAATAATGAAGAGGGCACTTAAAGGAGATGAGGTCGGGGGTAAGTTGGAGAAAGAGAAAAAAATGCCTCAGTAGGACAGTTTGTGGTGGTCTTTGGCATTCTAATTCTAGCAGAAAAAGTCTGGGGGAGATTTTTTTCATGTCACAGTCAAGTTAAAGGCATAGGTACTCTAAGTCTCATCTGCTTATGGGTATACCTCACCCGTGTGAATCACAGAATAAAAAAAAAACCAAAAAACTCCCTGTCATTAAGTCATAACCACACACATATACAGATTCCAAAAACAGATCCAAAAAACAAACTTTACTTTCCACAGACAATGTCCTGTAAAGCAGGGACTGCACACTCCAACACTAATAGGGGCTAGATGGGTAACTTAAATAGTCAACAGTCCGTGGACCAGGTGAGATCTGTGGTAGACCAGAGAACACATTTTGCATGGAAAAAGGGCACTTGGTGCTTGCCTCCAGACAATTGTTACCATGTGGGAATGCTGGCCCTGTGTTGCCAGACCTTCTGATATTTTTAGAGAAACTAGAAATCCAGATTTTCAGGTGACCTTTCCTTACTTAATCTTTTAAATAATAATGCCCATATTGGGGCCATGTATACTTTGGGTTATAAATCTGTTATCTGCATCTAAATTTAGAGAGAAAGAATAGTTTTCTAAACAGCCCCATGATTTCTCAAGTTGCAACAAAGTTTCATCATGATGGAATCAGTATTTAACATAAGGATTCAGATCATGTGATTTTCCTTCATCTTCTTTATCTTGCTTTCAGACTTGGACATTTTAAGGACAGTTAGGCCTCAAAAGAGGCAGTTCATTAGTCATATATTTCTTATTTATTATTTGTTATGTATGAAATATTTCAGACATTCAACTAAATCAGAGAAAACAATATAATGAATGATCATACTCATTACCTAGTCTAAGACATAAAACTTGACAAGTGAGTAAATTGGTACAACCTCTATGGAGGCCACTGGCAACATTTATGAAAATTAAAATGTTTCTACCCTTCATTACCATAATTTCACTGTGCTCCTCTTCTCAATAATATTCAGTTACAACAAGCACTGCCTCTGTCCTCAGTAATCACTATCCTGAATTTAGTGCTTATGATTCCCAGATGATGCTTTTATATTTTTGATATGTATTCATAAGTGATACTGTGTATATGGTAAAATTTCTTCTGAAACATTGTTTTTCTTGAGGGCCCTATGTCTTTTCTTATCTGTCTGTGTTGTATGTCCCATTTCAGTATTTACTATTGCCACTGAGATCAAAGAATGGGCCCTATTGTTTTGGGTCCTCAACGTTATGTTTCGTGAGATTTATCCATTTGATATATTTATTGCTAGCTCCTTTTAATAGCTATAGAGAATTCCATTGTAGGAATAAAACAATGTATTTAGCCATTCTTCTGAGAAGTACCTTTAAGGTCTTTCCAATTCTTAACTACAAGCAAGGCTGAAACATTCTTTTACATGCTTTCTTCTGCACATGTGGCAAGTTTTTTAGGGCAGTGATATTCAAAGTGTGCTCCTAGACCAGCAGCATTGGCATTACCTGGGAACATATCAGGAATGCAAATTCCTGGGTCGTACCTTAAGGGAATTTGAGACTCTGGGGATGGAGCATAGCCAGCTGTTTTAAGAAGCCTTGCACGCTAAAGTTTAAGAACTACAGCTCTAAGGTAAACCTAGGAGATGTATTAATGGCTCACGGAATAGGCACATCATTAATTATGTGTTTTAAAAGTTGTTTCCAAGGTTGTCGAAGCAATTTATAGGCAGGAGGTTTTATGTTATCTGATAGGGCAATTAGGTGGTAAAATATACTCCAGTGTCTTAGAAGTTAAAGGAATGCAGTAGTAACAAATGAGTAGCATAAAGAACAATGGTTTAGAATCAAAAGAACAGAAATAGACCCCCAAAATGTCCAGAAGTTTAGCATGAGAATATGGGGCCATCTTTTCTCAGAAAAGATTAACTTTTCTCTGCTTCTGTTTAGACAGCTGGGAGACATATGGAATAAGATAAAATGAGGTCCATTGCTAAGTAAACTGCAAATCAATAAATACAGGATATAGACAGGCAGATACTGTGTGTGTGTGTGTGTGTGTGTGTGTGTGTGTGTGTGTGTGTGTGTGTGTGTGTAAAATCAAAAAAGGGCTAGGAGAAAAGAAAATATGGAGGATGCCTCCCCCCAGAGTGGGGAAGACCTTTCTCTCTGCCACGTAAAGTTCAGAAGCCATAAAATAAAATTCAATTAAGAAAAAAAAAACCTTTACAAGTGGCAAAAGAAAAGCGAAGTAAAAATACTCAAATTACACACATGGAAAAAATGGAACCTATCACAGACAATGGACAATTCTCCCTATGGAAAAAGGGCAAAGGATATGAACAGAGTGTTCTCCCAAAATGAAATACAAATCTCTCTCATACATATGAAAAGATACCCAAATGGGGTTGCATTAAGAGAAACTAATTCAAACAGCAGTGAAACAAAATTTGCATCTACCTGATAGGCTAAAATCCAAAATATACTGTGTTGGCAAGGCTGTAGGGAAATAGCAACTCTTGTAAATATTTAAAATTTTAACCTCTAGAGATGCTATCTGGCAGCATTTATCAAAATTAAAATGTATATACTCTTTGGCATCATAATTCTACTCCTAGGATTTTATCCTAGACACAGGATTTCACACGTGTGTAATTTCACATGTGTGAAAGTACATATGTACATGATTAGTCATGGCATTTTTTATAATAGTAAAAAAAGAAAAAAACCTAAATTTCCATTAATAGAGGGCTGTTTACATAAATAATGGTATACCCACACAATGGCATACTTTTCAATTTTTAAAAAGAATGAGGAACTACTTAATAAATGGATTAATATGAAAAGAACTTAGGTGCAAAACATATATGCTACAAGAATAGGATAGAAACTTCATTCCAGGTATATTTTTATATTTTTATGACATTTGAACTATGTGAAAATGTTACCAATTCAAAATTGTATGTGTCTGTGTATGTTGGAATGGATTTGCTCAGATTGTGTGTTAGAGAAATCAACTATATTACATTCACTCCATTAATACAGTATAATATTTAATTAGTGATGTCTAACAAAGGGGTAGATTATGTTGATAGTATACTACCATATTCCACTCTCTAAAATTCATTTGAGAATTTGTTTCCTTTTCTGCGTGACATTCTTGATTTTTTCTGCTGTTACATGAAGCATATTCCAAAATACTCTACCAGAATTTTTTTTATAAAACTCTTCTGCTATCAGTGAAATAATCTACCTCACAGAATATTTTCACAAGTTGACTTATTTTAATTTATTCTTAGATATTACATATGATTGAACTATGGTTTTGACTTGGATCCGCCATTTTCCCTCTTCCATGTTCAATAAATCCCTCTTGTTCCCAAATCATCTCTTTCCTGTACCTCTCCCCTCATGCTCTGGTCCATCTCCTTTCCATTGTTTCTTGCTATTGAATACATCTTCCCTTAATAGACATTGAGCGATTTAGCCTGATTTCTTTTCTAAAATTTCTGACATTGATTTCTGATTAAATTATGACCCCAAATAAAATATGTAAACATCTATTTTTAAAACTTGCCATTTCTTCCCAGGATTCTCAATGACTAATCATAATTGTGTCATTTACTTTAAAGCAAGAACATGGATGGGTTAGATCAAACAACTGATTTTTAACCCTCCCACTCCTGGTAAGTTTTCCACTTATCTCAAAGACCATATGCAGGTACATCAACAAGTTATGTGACACTTCCAGGATTCTATCTATACATTTATTAAAACTAGCTATTGGTCCAATGCCCTCTGACACTATCACACGATAGCATTCTGTGACATCGGGCACCTCCTTCAGGTCTTCATTCAGACATCAGTCTCTCAGGGCTGCATGCCCGGATCATTCTATTTAAACTGATACCTTTTTTCACTCTCAATTCAGGGACCATCACTTTCCATTTTCTTTTGTATAAAAGGTGTGTGCGTGTGTGTGTGTGTGTCTTCATTCTTGTGTGTTCTATTAAAAAACAGATTCAGTTTTTAATAAAAATATTTTCACATGAAAGTAGAGATACGCACATTTACTATAGAAGATCCATGGAAGCAGAATGTTTGGTTTGTTTTCCCTTTTTTTTTTTTTGTCCACTGCTATATCTAGAACAGTGTCTGGTACATGGAGGCACTCAGTGAATATTTGTTGAATGAAAAAGTATAATTTTCATGGAACCCAAGAAGCCTAAGGACTTCAAATTTTAAACCCAATCAGATCACATCTTCACGTATAATTAAAAGGTTGAGCTAAAATCTATAAATTGAAAATTTTGAATTTAATCATTTCCTTGATAACCATCCACTTTTTACAGCAAATGTTAATGAGAAAGTCAGTTCTGAAACTGGGCCAGCCTGGGAGAAGTACAAGAAAAGAGAAGCCTTGGAGGAAAAGTAAGGATGAAGATCAAAACAAGAGAAATATAAATGAATATCTAAGCATTCATTAAAGCATTATAGGGTTACCATCAACAACAAAAATGCCAACTGTGCTATAAGTACTTTGGTTATAATTTAGAAAAATCTAGATGTCCTCATCTAGACAAAAATGTACTCATCATGTGTATGCTGATTGAATGTGTTATAGCAATGAGCTATGTATCTAGAGCTCATTTCTAACAGTTTTAGCTGGAGATATTTGAGAAGTGGGCATGCCCAGCACGTTTGAAGACATCATTACAGGATATTCTCCTCTGGAATCTTGAATCGCTCATTTTGTTAAGAGAGTTTCAAACATTTCTGTTCTGAGTTGTAACTAAAGTTAACAAAAGCCCTATTTCCTTGTGAGGATTTGCTCAATTCCCTCTGGCCAGATGGCTTCTATACCCTGGGTTTCCTTCCAATGCTAATCTTTGGTGATCCACAGCTGCACGCTGCCTTGAGTACTTAACCTTCTCTCATTATGCTGTCATCCTGCTAAAAAGGATTCGCCACGGATCAAACCCTAAACAAATCTCTTTTACGTAATTGCATCCAGAAATAGAATTGAAATATTACATATGAAAGCAGTAATTAAGCAAAAATTGTATGAAATAAAAGCATAAAAATGCACACTCTGTGTATGACAATCTGTATTTTTTTTTTTTAAGATTTATCCCAAAGAATTACCATTGCAGATAATGATGCATAGTGCTTGGCAAAGTCCCTGCTATATAGTTACTATTTTTAATACCATGCCTCCTTAAAGAAAATAATTTTGATAGCTGACCAGGTTTATATGTAAATTAATGATTATGTAATATAAACATATGGTATTAATACAATTAATGAATGCTTGTTGACTGCTAGAATGAATAGTTGTTTGTTTGTTTTAATAAAGTTTGGTGATTTTGTTTTTGTTTTTTCCCCATTACAACCTAATTGTCTCTTCCTCAGTTTTCAGGAGTCACTCTTCACTTTACCACGAATGGCATCCATCTTCAACAACTGGATGTCTGGTCTTGGAACACTTTCTCTTCCCTAGGTATTTCTAAATCACTGAGGAAGGTTGACGGGTTTCCAAAATTATTCTAGTTATCACTGCTGCCCAATGCTTGGTTCCTTGTGGCCAATTTGGTCTCCTTTCTGCTCTGGATCTCCCCTGGAGGCCTGGAAACTTCTTCCCTCAGGCAGTTGCTGCTCTCCACTTTGGTACTTCATGCCAAGCATGGGCCCAAAATATTCCCAAACTCCCCACAGCACAGCTAAAACCAGCCAACATGATTTAACAAGACTTTACTAAAGATTTGGGTAGGAAAAAAAAGAGGAATATAGTGAAAACACACACACACACAAACACTTAAAACTGGATTAAACATACCAAATCTCTCAGCGTTCTTAGGCCAGGCTACTCTACAGTTACTCTGAGACAATTCTCAATGATGGAGCAAGCTTCCATCCAACTATCATATCACAAGGACCACCATATTTCCCTCTCTGTGTCTTCCTACCAGGAAATCTAGACAACTGCTCGCAGACGCCCCCAAAAAGGTGTGAGGGGGATTTCCGGCAACTCTTCCCAGAGTAAAAGTAACCCTTTATAATTTTTATTCTTGATAGAATAAATTTTATTGTCTTGAACTTCCTATTCCAGGATACAGGCTTTAGGTTTGCATAACCTCAGGCCAATTAACAACAAAGCCATTTTCCCTCCAAAAAGAATGTATTATCCATCTATGAGAAAAACTTTCAGCTTTGAAATAATATTGACCTGTATCCCACCCCCATCCACACAAACACTCATACTCACACGTATATTAAAGCCAATGATATGACCAAGTATGAGTCTGGTTTCTTGTACACTGAAATCAACAATACACTCTCTGATCACGTGGGACATGCTCTTCCATTTTATCAAGTTTTAGTTATATTTTTTCAAATATTAGCAGAAGGACATGTCTTTTTTTTTTAAGAAGACAGTAAAATAAGAAAATATTTTCAAGCCTATTTTTTTAAAAAAAAGTCATAGTGACAATTTCTTTTACATTTAAAGTCTTTGAAAACTTTGGGAGGAAATGTCCAGAACAAGCTGATATCTAGCAGCTGGAAAAGCCTCTGTATCAGTGTCTCCAAATAGTAGCTTTACATTTGAATCATGTGGAGAAGTTGTGAAAAAATTCTGATACTTGAGCCCTACCCCCAGCAATTTTGATTTGTGTGGGGTGTGTCCCAAGCATCAATATTATTGCAGAAAAAAACTCTCTAGGTGATTCTACATGTAGCCAAGATTGAGAATTTCTGTACTACATGAATCCAGTGAAAGGAAGGAGGAGATTACAGATTGTTAGCTGAAAGGACCACCAAATGATGTCAAAAACTCAAAAGTAAAAGCAACAAAAGTATTCTCTGTATTTGATCAGGAAGACAAACTTTTTTTCCCAGAATTTGAGCAAATGTTTACTTGTGTTGCTTTTCCTAGAAAATAAAACCTTTTCCTATGATTTTTAGAAATCCATATCTAAATCTAAAATTTATCTACTTTATTTTCAGAGAAAGAAAACTTCTAAAATTTTACATTGTAAAAGATTGATTTAAACGTAAAACTAAATATGTTCCACTCCCGATCTGGTGGAATTGAACATCTTGGCCAAAAGAGTTTAACAACAAAAATTTTGTTTCAATTTTTAGGAACATAACCAGTGGTATTTGTTGAACTGGGGACTATTCAGTGTGGATTTAAATGCTGAATTTTTAAATCATAAATAGGGAACATCCAACATTTCCACAAATTAACTCTACTTGTAAAATTTGGGGTTATACAGACCTTGGTACGGTAGGGAATTGGAGACAGATGACAGAGGAAAATGCTAATTTATTGTATACTTTTGAGATACTTAAGATCATTTTTCAGAGTTTATCACATTTGGAACCTGTACACTATTGAGATGCATAGTAAGATAGGCTCATGAAACTTCCAGAAATACTCAACTTAAAGTATACATTGATATTATAGCAAATTTTAAAAAAGGAATCATTTTAGGCAAGTTTTTCTCTTCATGTACAGTTTGGACTGAACTAAGTATGAAGTTGATTTTAATATTAAAGGTTTATCTAATTATCTAGGAGCACCTATCCTATTTTATTTTTCTATTTAATCTTGATTGGGCTATTTTACAACTCTATAAAAGTTGTAAAACTAACTTGTAGAAATTGGATAGCAATACAAATTATTCTTGGCTAATAACAATGGAAATGCATTTCTCCTGTCAAGGAGCATTATTTCTGTTCATAGACAAAATTACAACCCCGAAGTTTTAGCTTTTTATTTTTGATGTGTATGGCATTACCCGTTGTATTAGTCTGTGTTCTTCAGAGAAGGAGAACCATTAGATGGAGATACATATACAGATAATACCAGAGATGCATTAACCCTTTCCCCAGAAGAGGAGGGAAAGTATTCATGAGCCCACTGGGGCTGACAGGGTAGCTGAGAAAACATGACTCGTATCCACAGAACAAGTCATCCTATCCACTTTATTACTGAAATTTTCCTCTGCTGAGGCAGCGGCAGACACACACAAACACCCCCTTGCAGATGAATGCAGAAATAATGTTTAACCAAATATCTGGGCACCCTTTAGCCCAGTCAAGTTGACAAAATTAACCATCACACCAGTTTTGCATGTAATTTCACAATCTTACCCCATCACTCTTTCATTTGGTCACTAAAATACTCTTGTCTTTTCTAGATATTTTTGAGCCCAAGTTCCTTTCAAGTTTTCTCACTACTTCTTTAACAAATCTTTGATGCGCTCACTTTATGTGAGTCATATTTTGAACTTAAAAAATTTACACTATGAGAGTCTTGGGAAGTTTCACTGAGATGTCCATGTGGAACCCATCTTCCCAAACCAATCAGACTGAATTGCCCAAGAAATGCACCTCGTATTTCAAGCAAAGCACATCCTTCCTTGCCTTTTAGAGAGAATGCCAAGCAGCAATAGAAATTACTTACTCTTGTTCCTTTGTTTTAATTTCTCATTCTACGATTTTATTTTCTATTTCTTGATTAAGTTTGATTCTGCTTCTGGTTCGCATAAGATGGCGAAGAATGAAATTCTGTGTGTATGGTCTGAACGTTTAATTATCTCTAGTGGGTAGAAACACAGATTTGCTCTCTCATAGGTGAGAGAGAATAGATTATCTGAGTTATTGGCCTTTTTGTTAGTCTGTTTGTCTATTTGTGAGTTCAAATCAATTTAGAAAATATGCCACGCTTATTGGAAAGGAGAACAGCACTCTGGAATCTGGGCCAGTGATTTGTGTGTTTTTGTGTTGAATTTGACCTGTGGCCAAGGTTGTGAACTGAAGCTGCAAACCCTGTACGTGTGTCCATGTCTTTAATTGAGAAAAGCCTTTATTTCTCATTGCGTGAGTGTGAAATATTTTCCCACTCCAGAAGGTACTGCATGAATATATTAGATACAAGTCCAAAAATAAATGAGGTCTATTCTGATATAGAAACCAAAAATCATGGACATAATTTGAATATTTCTAGAAAACAAAGTCATAAAATTTCTAATATTTTAAAATGTGCTATATATCTTTAAGAGGGAAAACAAGAAAAATCTTTCTCACCAAAACTGCTAACTCAGAGGCATTTTTTTCTTTGAGAAATCAAGTTGGTGTAAACAAGGTGAATCTTGAACAAATCAGACCAGTTTGATAATTTTGGATTAAGAAATCCCCAGCAATATGTAACTTCCCTGACTATCAGCACACAGTAAAACTTTAAAACGTAAAATAGTGTCTTCATAATATTTGGATTTGTTTTCTCATGAAGAGACTAGTTAATCTGAGCTTCTTCAGCATCTTATAGTGGTTTATTAATCAGAAAAACTAATATTATTCCCACAAAATCTTTTTAAAGTTTGTCTACTCAGAGATCCATTTGTACAATCTGCTGCCCTGGATCATGTCTAAGCTAGGATACTGAAACATTGGTTACCAAGCAGTTAATTTTGCGTGGATAAACTGTTATTAATATAAATGTGTTTGAGAGACTGTAAACCCTGCAGGAAGGCCATGAAGGTGAAGAATATTTTCTCACCTTTACTGGAAGACAATTCTCCATGAATCTCCTGCATGTCTGCATGAAGTGCAAAGAAAGGCTTTGGCTGCCTTGTTCTGGGTTATGTTTCCAAAGATATTTGTATAGCAAGCAGGCTTGGAAGACAGAGTTTCTCTCCCGGGGCGGGGGGTGGGGGGCAGGCAGGTTTGTTTACAGGCCAGTATTAGTAAATTTCATTTAATTTCCTTGCAGCCTATTAGAAAAGATTTGGGTTCCCTAAATTCCATGTTCCTCAGCTATGATGCAAATCCACTGCAAGCCCAGAGTCCACCTGGTCCCCTTTACCTCAGTCCTTCTAGAAAGTGGTAGGCAAGGACAACTGATGGGGACATGATCATCATGCTGCTTGCTTTGCTACGAGTAATAAACAGTCCATGGTCTCCGACCCAGGAGTGTTGCGTGTTCCACCAGCATCCATGAAACTGTGGCAGGCTAACTTATTAGCCAGCAAGTAGAGTAGCATCTCATACCTCATAGGGTAACATCACAACTCCTGAAAACTCT
This sequence comes from Balaenoptera borealis, assembly GCF_965194805.1. Lineage (NCBI taxonomy): Eukaryota > Metazoa > Chordata > Mammalia > Artiodactyla > Balaenopteridae > Balaenoptera > Balaenoptera borealis. The sequence continues at coordinate 17,423,972 of NC_138870.1, read as the reverse complement.
CAGGGAACCAACAAAACACTCTCCATACCAATGTTGAAGAGAGAAAGAAAACAAAATGTTTTGGCAAATGAGCATTTCAGATTTATATGCAGGTAAAGATAGCCCAAAAGTGGGTGCAAAGTCTGGACAGAATTTGACACATATTTATACAGTCAGGTGGGGAGAGAACAATGAAAACTTCTCATATATTCTTGGGAGATGAAATAATGCACATGTGATTACCTCCCAAATATGCTGAGAGAGACCCCTGAGCTAATTCTCAAAGTAAGTGTTTTCAGTTCCAAGGGTCAGAAGCGCTAAGACCTTGCATGGCCAAATCAAAACCTTGGGCCTTTTATCAAGCCAATAATGTTTCAAGGGGACACCTTCAGGAAGAAAGGTGGGGAGGCAGGTACCTCTCTCCTCTTTATTAAAAAAAGAATGCTTGGAATATTACTAAACCATAAAAAAGAATGAAATAATGCCATCTACAGCAACATGGATGGACCTAGAGATTATCATATTAAGTAAGTCAAACAGAGAAAGACAAATATCATATGATACCCCTTATATGTGGAATCTAAAAGAAAAAAAAAGGAAACAAATGAACTTATTTCCAAAACAGAAAGAGACTCAGAGACACAGAAAACAAAAGTATGGTTACCAACGTGGAAAGGGGGGGTGGGAGGAGGGATACATTAGGAGGCTGGGATTAACATACACACATTACTGTGTATAAATAGATAACCAAGGACCTACTGTATAGCACAGGGAAGTATACTCAATATTATGTAATAACTTATAAGGGAAAAGAATCTGAAAAAGAAATATACATACATATATAAACTGAATCACTGTGCTGTACACCTGAAACTTACACAATATTGTAAATCAACTATACTTCAATAAAAAAATTTTTTTTTTAAATCTCGATCATCTCATTCTTACTCAACCCCCAGGGGAACCACTGGTCAAATCCTCAGGCCATAGTAATGCATGTATCTCAATAGAGAGTATCACCCTTCTCCATTCTGATATTGTTGGTTACTGTAATAAACTAACGACAGCCTTTTTGCGTCACATCAGTAGGTAATTTCTGTCTCCTTTCATGTTTATCTAAAGGCTTTGCTACAGGTCAGAAATTTGATCTTCAAAGAAAAAACAGTCAATACCTCCTGGAAAGAAGTATAGCAGGTGTTTTGACTATTTATACCGGAAGAAATAGATTCATTAGTACCGGCTTTGGAGCTTAAGGTGACACCTCTTAGATGACTGTAAAGATTGCATCAGAGGACTGAGCCAGGAGTTTTTATTCCAGAAGCTGACAACCTCGTGAAAGCAAACTGCTGATGTAAGATCAAGAGGAACAATAATTACGTAATACCGAATGCTCTTATGACAGAATGTGTGGTTGTGTGTGTGTTTTGTTTAGAATATTGTTGATATTTTTGATGAGTGTATGAAGCATTCTTCTATCTCTAACCCTCAGTTATTTAGACTATGGTTTTGCAAAATAAAAAAAAAATTCTTTAAATGGTATCTTTTTTTTTTCCTATAAGAAATCTATTAGGCTGATTCTCACACTTTTTTTTTATACTAAACCCTTAATTTCAATGGCAACATAGTTATCTTTATAGGTTAATAGGAATCTGTCTCTTTTAAAAATTGGGATATCATTACACAAATCAACTGTGCAGCCAAAACCATGTATGGGGGGGATCCTATTTGAGAATTCAATTTAAATCAGAACTAGAAGCCCACCAAAGAGCAAGGGTTGTAATTCACGTCTGGAATCTATGTCCACAAAGTGCTCCAGGAAACTGGTCTTGTACCTTCTGTGGATTACAAGAACACAGCCTCACAAGCAGTATAATAGCTCAATTAATTCCCTGCTGGTCAGATCCCTTTAGCAGATTTCCAGAACCTTGAAAAAGTAGAATCCACACACAAACATAGATACTGTAGGTGTAACCCTAAGGAGATAAATTCCCTTCCTTCTTTCCTACCCTCAGAATAGAAGAATAAGAGTTATTTAAAATGCAACCAAACCCAACCAAAAATTGAGTGCTTAATCAAGAATAATCTCTGGAGTTTATTTTAGGATCACAAGTAGAGACTGTTGTAACAAAGCATTGTCTAACAGGCCTACCCAAGGATTATCCGATTTTAGACCTTTGTTTGGATTTGTTACTTACTATTGGTTAGAGTATTTTACTACTAATGCCACATAAGACATTATTCAGTTTTGTATATGATTTCATGGTTCTCTCCTACCATTCTTTTATTCGGTCACTATAAATACTTCTGTTTCTTCTAAACTTTTTTTGGAAACAGTTTCACTCCTCTTGTTTGTTCATTAATGTGTTAAATAAATCTTTGACATGTGCTCATTTTCAAAATTCATGTGTTTAACCTCTAAAAGCTATATTTTGACAAAAAATTGAAGGATTTAAACAGTAATGTATAAATAGACTTTTTGATTTAGATATTATGTATATATACATTTGATATATATGTTCTTTAATAAATAATCTATATATCTGCCTATTTGAATTTTTATAGTATTCTAATATTTTGGGTTTTAACCTATTCACAAGCTATAAATAAAGCAAACTATTTCATTTTGTCTCTAGAACTTTAGTTTGGTAATTTACCTGGCTTTACACTTTATGGCTATAAAAATGATATATTTTACAATGTTGGGACTCAAAGATTCCCTAGATATATAATTCGCTCAATTTATGCAGTCCACTAAAAAATGAAATTTCCCCCCGAAGCTCTTTAAAAGATTGCTGTATTTTTGGTGCACTAAAGAACAGTGAAATAACTGGCAGTTACCTGTCTTATGCAATTAATTGCATATATGACCTAGATATTGCCGTTATAATCCCTGTTATAAATAGCCATTTTCTTTAAAGTATAATTTATCAAGATCACTTTGGATACTTATTTTTTAACTTTTAACTGAAATTTTTTAAGTTGGTCTGTTATTTGATTACACTCTAAGTTTATACACTTAAATTTAGTAAGAATTTTACTTTTGTAACTTGATAGCTATGGTGATTAATCACTTAGAAGAATTTTTAACTATTTAAAAATTGTATTTTGAGTTTATATAATCTAAAAAAAAAAAAATGGACCAATAAAGGTAGCAAGTCCTCTTAAAGAACAAAGCATTATATAATTTTAACTAAGGATGGGAGTTTAGAGGCAATTCAAATTTCAATAACTTTAAATTTCACATCTAAATCCAATGTTTGGATATTAAAATTCACTGGCTCAGGAAAGTCTGTCAAGATGCACAGAAACTTCCTCTCAGTTTAGGAGGGCTGTCCTAAGAATAGGGCTGGCTCTCAGAGAGGACAATTTAGAATTAAAAATAAATCATTGGAGGGGGGGATACGCAGGAGGGAGGAGATGTGGGAACGTATGTATATGTATGACTGATTCACTTTGTTATGGAGCAGAAACTGACGCACCATTGTAAAGCAATTATACTCCAATAAAGATGTTTAAAAAATAAATAAATAAATAAATCATTGGCTCTTGACAAAATCTTATTTCTAAAAAAAAAAAGTCAAATAGCTTGAATGTGTGTGTGCACGTTTTGAAAGTAGTGCTAATGAGCCAAAAAGTCAATTTATCATAAATATTTTGATGAATTTTTCCAACTCAGATTTTGTTTAAATGGAAAATACCTTTTAAAATAGAGTCTTTCATGGCATTTAAAAAGACTTTACCAAAGCGATCTTGAGAAAGAAGAACACAGCTGGAGGTATCACACTCCCTGAATTCAGACTATACTACAAAGCTAAAGTAATCAAAACAGTATGGTACTGGCACAAAAACAGACACATAGATCAATGGAACAGAATAGAGAGCCCAGAAATAAACTTATGCACTTATGGTCAACTAATCTATGACAAAAGGAGGCAAGAATATACAATGAGGAAAAGACAGTCTCTTCAATAAGTGGTGCTGAGAAAACTGGACTGCTACAGGCAAAAGAATGAAATTAGAACATTTTCTCACAACATGTACAAAAATAAACTCAACATGGATTAAAGACCTAAATGTGAGACCAGAACCATAAAACTCCTAGAAGAAAACATAGGCAGAACACTCTGACATAAATCATAGCAATATTTTTTTGATCTATCCCCTAAGGCAAAGAAAACAAAACCAAATATAAACAAATGGGACCTAATTCAACTTAAAAGCTTTTACACAGCAAAGGAAACCATCAACAAAATGAAAAGACAGCCAACTGAATGGGGAAAATATTTGCAAATGATATGACCAATAACGGTTTAATATCTAAAATATATAAACAGCTCATACAACTCAATATAAAAAAATTAAGAAATAGGTAGAAGACCTGAACAGACAGTCTTCCAAGGAAGACATACAGATGGCCAACAGGCACATGAAAAACTGCTCAACATCACTAATCAGAGAAATGCTAATCAAAACCACAATGAGCTATCAACTCACACCTGTTAGAATACCTATCACCAAAAAGACCACAAATAACAAATGTTGGTTAGGATGTGGAGAAAAGGGAACACTTGTACCCTGTTGGTGGGAATATGAATTGGTGCAACCCTTATGGAAAACACTATGAAGGTTCCTCAAAAAACTAAAAATAGAACTACCATATAATCCAGCAATTCTACTGCTTAGTATATATGCTAAGAAAACAAAAACACTAAGTCGAAAAGATACATGCACCCCAATGTTCATAGCAGCATTATTTATAATAGCCAAGATGTGGAAGCAACCTGGGGTCCATCAACAGATGAATGGATAAAGAAGATGGGGTATACATTATACATACATACACAAGAGATTACTACTCAGCCGTAAAAAAGAATGAAATTTTGCCATTTGCAACAACATGGATGGACCTGGAGGGTATTATGCTTAGTGAAATAAGTCAGACAGAGAAAGACAAATACTGTATATTACTGCTTATATATGGAAACTAAAAAATAAAACAAATGAATATAACAAAACAGAAACAGACTCAGATACAGAGAACAAAATAGTTGTTACAAGTGGGGAGAGGGAAGCAGGGAAGGGCAAGATAGAGGTAGGGGATAAAGAGGTACAAACTATGATGTATAAAGTAAATAAGCTACGAGGGTATATTGTACAGGACAGGGAATATAACCAATATTTTACAATAACTTTAAATGCAATATACTCTATAAAAAAATTGAATCACTATGTTGTACACCTGACACTAATATATCAACTATATATCAATTAAAAACATAAGCAACTGTTTTGAAACAAAAGTTTTAAATTATTCTCATAGGTTTATTCTGTTTAATCAACTATGCTTTTCCATAATTTACATGTTCATGCATGAAACCTTAATAACAATTTCTAAATAACTGTGTGACATGAAACCTGTCCTAACCACTTTGGGAAGTTAGAGATATTTTTCAAATAAAAAAGGATAAAAGTTGGAGTAGGAAGACTATTTTGCAAAGTTATAATTAATTTTGATTTGAATTTTGCTATGCAGCCCTAGAAGTCACTTTTTTTTTTTTCCATTTTGAATATAAAAAAGTGAGTTAAAGGTTTGTGATTCTCTATCCTGTAGGAATTTGATTAGACTTTCCATGGTCCCTACAAATAAAGGGATGATTTGGGCCTTTTTTCCTTCAATTGTCACATTCTGTTAGTGAGAAGATCAGATCATATCATGTATACTTGCTTTAAAAAAAAAAAACACAGCAAAAATGGAGCTAACAACCTCAGAAATGCAAAAAATTTCTTCTGTGTTCCTCATTAATCAGATTAGTGATCAAAACAGATGGATCCTATATTGATTGCTGTAGATTGCGAAACCTACTAGTTTATTCTTCCAAATCTATTATGCTTACTACATTTTCTACATGCACTTAATACAGCTTAAAGTTATGATCCTAGGAAAATCAGAAGTTAAAGAAAAATTTTTGTAGTATATGGTTTTTAAGATAATTAATAAATAAATTTTATGTACTTAAATGATGTTTAATAAAAACTTATCTTTTATGACTAGTATTTTTCTGTTGTTTTTTTTTTAATCCAAAGGTGAGTTTTATTTATTTATTTGGTTGCACCGGGTCTTAGTTGCATCAGGCGGGCTCCTTAGTTGCGGCTTACGGGCTCCTTAGTTGTGGCATGCAAACTCTTAGTTGCGGCATGCATGTGGGATTTAGTTCCCTGACCAGGGATTGAACCCGGGACCCCTGCACTGGGAGCATGGAGTCTTATCCACTGCACCACCAGGGAAGTCCCCTATTTTTCTGTGTTTAATTGAAGTATAGTTGACTTAGTATGTTGCATTAGTTTCAGGTGTACAGCAAAGTGATTCAGTTATACATACATATATATCTATTTTTTTCAGATTCTTTTCCCATATAGGTTATTACAAAATATAGAGTATAGTTCCCTGTGCTATACTCCTTATTGGTTATCTGTTTTATATATATATTAGTGTGTACATGTTAATCCCAAACTCCTAATGTAACCCCCCTACTTTCCCCTTTGGTAACCATAAGTTTGTTTTCTATGTCTGTGGGTCTATTTCTGTTTTGTATGTAAGTTCATCTGTATCATTTTTTTTTTTTTTTAGATTTCTCATATAAGCAAAATTTTATGAGTCTAGTATTCTTCTTAATCTGCTCAGACTGCCATAACAAAATACCGCAGACTAGCTGATATAAACAACAGAAATATATTACTCACCATTCTGGAGGCTGGAAAGTCCAAGATCAAGGTGCCAGCAAGGTAGGTTTTATTCTCAGGCCTCCTCTCTTGGCCCGCAGCCAGCCACCATCTCACTGTGTGTGTCACATGACCTCTTCTTTGTGCACTGGAGGGGGAGAGAGAGAGAGAGCTCTGGTCTCTATTCCTCTTTTCATAAGAGCATCAGTCCTATTAGATTAAGGCTCCACTCTTGGACCTCATTTAACCTTACTTACCTCCTTAAAGGACCCATCTCAAAATGCAGCCACACAGGGGGTTAAGGCTTCAACATATGGATTTGGGGTGGACACAAACATTCAGTCCCTAAAAGTATTTTTATTAGCTATTTTGTATGTCAGTATTCATTAATGAAAAGAGACATTCTGTTTCGCGTGGATACTATTGAGCAGGTTATAAGAGAATGCTCGGCAGAAAAGTACGTTTACAATAATCTGCGGAGAATTCTCAAGTACAAATCTAATAGCAACAAAACTTGTGCTCCAAAACTTCTGCATTCAAATCCAGGAGTTTACACTGAAAAATGTTGATATGTCATACCTCCTGCTGTTACTAATCCAATACTGTTGGGCTGCACCCTGCAGGCCTGCAAGTCTTGTAGTTGCCCAGTCTGGAGACCAAAGGAAGAGCTTGGAGACAGTGACAGAGACATCAATAGTTCAGTGGACAGAGGGATCTTACACAAAGTGACCTAGAGCGACACTCCACGTGTGCAGCAGACAGTAGGCAGGATGTAGCAGCCATCTTCGTTACTCAGCGGAGAAGGAGGATACCATTTATAGGGAAAATTGATGTCAGGTGAGCTCATCAGTTACCAGGGGCTAATGAAGCCTTAAATTAAGAGGATTGGATAGTCATGTGTGTGAAGCAGGGCCTGGTCGATCAGGGGATGTACAGAGAGCAAGAGGACAGCCTAACCATATAAATACTGATATCTACTAGTTATATTTATTTAATATCATATAATTTTAGAAAAGATGTCAAAAGTTGTTGAACATGAGTTATTCGAATGACAGGAAAATCATTCTTTTAAAAAATGTGTTCACTATCTAGGCATAAAGATACAATAAAAAAGACTCTCCCCTTGGCTCCTCTCTCCCTCCACCTTATTTTTAAACTCACTGTTCCCCTCCCCACATTTTCATTCTGAATTTGACCACCGTTTAGACTCAAGTATCAGATTTGCAGTGAAAGAAAGATTATTAATCAAGGTTCAACCAGAGAAGCAGAACCAGAAGTAGTAGGAGATTATATCTAGAAGCAAATATAAGTTTATTTGTTTACGTAATTGTGGAAGTCTGTTGGGCAGGCAGAGAAGAGAGGGTCAGCAGCCAGTTGGAACCCAGAGGAAGGAGCCCAAGCTTGTCCACAGGTGGGAGGTCCCACTCAGAGAAGACCTGAGCATATTTTAAAGATCTTCCAATCAATTCAGGCCGACACAGGGTAATCTCTTGTTCAATTAATTTAACTGATTAGCATCTTTTTTTTTTCATTTTCACCAAGAATTTATTGAACAATGTATTCACCCTTTTGTTCCACTACCTTCTGCCATTTTCCAGGCAACTTCATAATTCCATCTTCCCAAAACTTTTTATCTTGTTGAGCAAAGAACTGTCCCAGGTGCCTTTTACAGACTTGCAGGGAATTGAAATTTTTTCCATTAAGAGAATTTTGTAAAGACCGAAATAAATGGAAAGCTGAAGGTGCAATGTCTGGTGAATACGGCGGATGAATCAGAACTTCCCGGTCAAGCTGTAACAGTTTTTGCCTGGTCAAAAAAGAAACATGCAGTCTTGCGTTATCCTGATGGAAGAGTATGCGTTTTCTGTTGACTCGTTCTGGACGCTTTTCGTCGACTGCTGCTTTCAGTCGGTCTAATTGGAAGCACTACTTGTTGGAATTAATAGTTTGGTTTTCCAGAAGAAGCTCTTAATAGAGGACTCCCTTCCAATCTGACAGTATACACAACATCACCTTCTTTGCATGAAGATCGGCCTTTGGTGGGGTTGGTAGTGGTTCATTTTGCTTGCCCCATGATCTCTTCCGTTCCACATTATGGTACAGTATCTACTTTTCTTCGCCCATCACAATTTGTTTTAAAAACAACGTTGTTGTTACGTTTCAGTAGAGAATCGCGTGCAGAAATACGGTCGAGAAGGTTTTTTTTGCTTAACTTATGTGGAACCCAAACATCAAAGCGATTCACATAACCAAGCTGGTGCAAATGATTTTCAGTGCTTGATCTGGATATTTTGAGTATGTTGGCTATCTCCCGCATGGTATAACATTGATTGTTCTCAATTAATGTCTCGATTTGATCTCTCTGATCAGCGTCTTTAACCACATCTGCCAAATGCCTTCACAGAAGAACCTAGATTTACTGTTTGATTGAATCACCGGGAGCAGCTGTGTGTATGTTCCAACATGGCTTTGACTCCTGACACTTCCATTTATATGCATGTAAACTTAAGCTGGTTATTAAAACTGACTTTATAGAATTGCTGTGAGGATTAAAAACTTATTATAAATGATAATTATTACTGTTATTAATTCACAGTTTTAAAAGAAATTTTGACATATATTAAATAACTTAATTCTCATTGTTATACTGAAAAACAGTGTTTAACAGATACTCTTTCCTATTGAAGATAGGAAAAGATAGCAATTACACAGCAATAAAATATTAATCTATGAATGAGTACATAGAAGTAAAAATCAATAATTTCCATAAAAGAAAAGCTTTAAAAAGCATATTTATAAAATACAGAACTTGAGCAATTATTAAGTACATGAAACACAGATTCACAGCAAATAAATTTTAACTCTGAAAACTGCTCTAGAGCTCAGATTTTCAGAAGTGTAACATGTTAACTGTATACTTAGAATAGTTTCCTTTATATATCATACATTCAGAAAGATTTCAAGTATGCCCTCTTTGATGCTTCCGTTTTCTTAATGTATTTGCTACTAATACAAAACATGTTATTTTTCATTTAAGAAATCAGAGAAACAGTAGATTCAGTGTAATAAAAATCACAGTTTCAATGAAAGTATTCTTTTACCACCAGGTTTTCTCAGGAAGACAGTAGTTAAGAAACAATCCACCTCCACAGCCCTTCCCCCAGCCTCCTTCCAACATACAGACGTATAGCTTTATTAATGGTTTAAAATATCACTGGGTGCCTTGCATCATACACAGAAATCTGAACAAGCATATTTTAAAACTGCCAAAGTCTATCTTATTTTAAGATAAAAGAAGCACAGTATAGCAGGGACATGGTGAGAAAACTATTGTAGAGAATGTATTTTCTCCTCAGGAAGAAAATGTTCATTTGCTTTGCTCTGGATGGATTTGAATGTTAAGAGCTAAGGGGGAAGTGGGTCTCCAAGGGTAATAATTCATATTTTTTAAACTAAATATTCTATGACTCATCCATGACTGAATTGCTGATATCAGACTAAATTTGCCACCTAGAATAACTCAAAAAGCTTGATAAAATACAAACAATAAATGGTGGCATCAGAGAGCAACCAAGGCAGCCAAAACTTAAAGGGCCTGGCTCCTAGGTAACTGGGAAGGCGTTAAGATGTGTTTGTTTTTACTACTACCTTCTTCCGTCAGGGTATCTGCTGGTAAACTAACATTGGAAGAGAGGTCAAACAGAAAGCGCTGTGGAGCTGGCAGTAGTCTCACTGACCTGAGGAGATAAAAGCTGGTACTTAGGGCTACCAAAGCAGCTAGGACCAGAGACACCAATACCTTGAAGGAAAGTGAATTACAGAGAAGTGAACCCAATGTTCTGAGTGCAATTTTCCCTCAATGTATTCACTGATTTCTAAGCTCCCCATGCTTTGGTCAAGAGGTCGAGACACCAATTAGAAAGCAACTGGTAAGAGGCTAAAATATGAAGCAGAGATCAGAAGTCTCAAAGCCCTGAGACAAACCTTAGAGTTTAGGGACTGTTGAGGAGGAAGGGAATGGTTAAAAAAAGAAACTAAAAAAACCCCAAAACAGAAACAAAAACCCAACTAAAACTAAGGTTTCTGTTAACACCCCTGAAAATTTCTACCTTGTGAGTAAACCAGAAATAAATCAGTAGTCAAAACTACTGAAACCAAGGTGTTGTGGCCATGAGAATGCGTTTCACAGACTTCCATCTAAAGGGGGTTTCATTGACTGAGGGCCCAGCTGGTATAGAGCACCATGGCCACACTTCCTACATGTATCCCAGCCGATGACCTAGCACGGCAGGGATTCTGAGGCAGGCTCATTTTTGGTAGATACGGAACTCCTCAGACAGCTGGCCTTGGCTCAAATACAGTAGCCCCCCTCATCTGCAGTTCCACTTTTCACCTGTGGTTAACTTCACTCTGAAAATACTACATGAAAAATTTCGGAAATAAATAATTTGTAGGTTCTAAATTGCACACCTTTTTGAGTTAAGCGTGAGGAAATCTCACTCTGACGCACCTGGGATATGGATCGCCACTTTGTTCAGTGTATCCCGCCTGTTAGTCTCTTATTAGCTGTCTTGGTTATTGGGTTATTGTTGCAGTATGGTAGTGCCTGTGCTCAGGGAACCCTTATTTTACTTAATAATAGCCCCCAAACGCAAGAGTAGGGATGCTGGCAATTTGGAGATGCCAAGGAGAAGCTGTAAAGCACTTCCTTTAAGTAAAAAGGTGAAAGTTCCCTAGTTAAGGAAAGAAAAAAAATTCTACCTGAGGTTGCTAACATCTCTGGTAAGAAAATCTTCTATCCGTAAAATTGTGAAGAAGGAAAAAGAAATTCCTTTTTTGCTGTTCCACCTCAAACTGCGAAAGTTATGGCCACAATGTGCGATTCGTGTTAAGATGGAAAAGGCATTAAAGTTGTACAATAAGATATTTTGAGAGAGAGACCACATTCACATAACTTTTATTACAGTATATTGTCATCGTTCTATTTTATTATTAATTATTGTTGTTAATCTCTTACTGTGCCTAATTTATAAATTAAACTTTATCATAGGTATGTATGTATAGGAAAAAACACAGTATTTGCAGGGCTTAATACTATCCACAGTTTTAGGCATCCACTGGGGGTCTTGGAACATACCCCCCCATGGATAAGGGGGGCTACTGTACTCACCGATAGTTTTGCTGAACCTTCTTTAGACTGCAGGATGCTCTAGGACCTTCTACCCCAACTTCCTTCCCTCTGTTCTTTCCTTGGGTTCTGACTTGCATTGTGGTCTGCCAGCTCTCTTAGCCTCCCCAGGCTCTTTGTCTCATAGGCATTCCCCTTGACGAAATTCTTGCACGTTTATTCCTGCCTTGATGTCTGCCACTTGGAGTCTCTGGACGAGCACAAATGGTACCTGGAGTAGCCAGAGAAAACAGGCATCAGGATGGCGAGGTGGAGAACTGCTCACCAGCTACATGCCCAGCAGGTAAAGAGGACAGCATCCTGGCTGACAGCGAGCCTGAATAATTCCTGGCAACAGATCGCAGCTCGGCTGCCTGGCTTCACTGGCGGTGACCTGGGAAAACGTTCCGGTGGAAAAGAATGTTGTAGCAGGTGCGATGAGGCAGGTATTTGAAAAACGTGGAAGGGGCAGGGAGGAAAATGCCGAAAAACACAGCAGAGTCAGCTGGGTTTTGCTGAGTTATATTGACACCCTGCAGAAAGACTGAAGACTCTTAACAAGCAGTTAGTAGCTAAGTATGAGAGCCAGAGAAGCCCTCCGTCAGGCTGGGTAGCTTTCACTGAGCCCCCAGCACCTGTGTTGGGAGGACCACACCATTGAGTGACAGGCTGAAGACTTATCTGTTGGAGTTGCAGCATTCCATACAAGTGGGAAAGCACAGGCAAAGCAGACCTGTCGTGTGAAGGTCATGGCCCTGGCAGATAAAACCTGAGATCCTGAAACATGAGATGGAAACATCTGGATGGCTTCCCCTGAGGGTGTGGACTCTGCAGTCCCCCCCCCCCCCCGAATGCTTTGGGCTTGCAGAAATAGCTCATCCTTCCTTTGCAAGAGCTAGCACTTCTGCTAAGTTTCGTTCCTGTGAAATATCAGGTGTGTCCCTCAGGATTTGCCCTCACTCCCTCTCACGGCTGCTAGGCTGATAACTAGAGTCAAATCACAGCATCACCTGGCAGGGGACATGCCAGGCCTCAAAAGGGAGGAAAACATTATAAATGTAAAAGATGGCAAGAATTAGCCATAATGGAACAGTGAACCCTGGGAGTACTGCTGAGATTGGATGGTGCTTGATCAAGGGAGACAGAATGTAGGACTAGATAAGCAAGGACTGATCTACTTAAGTGTACTTTTTTGAGACATGGGACTTAATGCCCTAGTTAGGAGCTAGGATGCCTGAGGATGGGGCAAACTCACTGCTGGGCTCTTAAAAGTCAGAAAAACAAGATGGCGAACTCTCGACAAAGTGGAAATGCCTGAATTGCACTTGCATTTGGTATAGTAAGGAAAAAAGAGGCTAAGAGAAATGGACATGCTGGAATGGATATAGTAGGTAAGACCAGAGACCCACCAGATGACCAGATTCCATGAGGAGGCCCAGAGAATCACACGTTCCCCGAGGCCATCAGCCATGCACTGGCGTGAGGGGCCTAATCATCCCTATGAAGTTCAGAGGCGCCTCTCCTCTGCAAGTTAGGAATGACAGTAGGAAAGGTAGTCACAGAGCTGGGTGCATGAACAGCCATAAGGATAATGTTTGGGCCCCCACTGCAATCATAAAGACCAGGTGACAAGGCTTAGCTACAATCAGCTAGGAGGCTGCAATCACCATAAAGACCAGAAAGGTCAGAGCACGAGCTGAGGAGGAGCCAAGGAGACCTGACCCACAGGGAACTGTGTAGATGAGGACCAGAGCATGTTGGCCTCGAGAACAAGAGAAATAGACGGGCCACAGAAGTTCTGCTCAACATCAACCACCACAACAACAAAACAGCAAGAACGGAAGGGTAGGGAGATGAGGGAAGTTGCCCCAATAAAATATCACAGTTCCTTGCTTGGTTATCAGATCTGAGACAGTTTTCAGATTCGGAACCCACTGACTGGGTCCTAGGGATCCCTAGGAGGAAGGACTGTGTGATACCGTGGACGTATATACTGTGGCAATTCCCTTAGACCTCTCCTAAAGGGACCTATGGTTATTCACTTTGGTGACTGTACACCCAAAAAGGTGGGTAACCACCAGACATTTCAAGAACTATTGGACACTGAACACCAGTTAGTTTGCTGTCTCAACTCTACACATCCCCAGAATCCAGCCATTGTCCTAGGGAGACTATCCGTCACATGATGGGTACACTTCCAATCTAAGTCTCCCACGTTAGTCTTTCCAGGGTTTATTTCTTCAGCATCCTCTGACATTGTCAAACAGGTCATCACCTTATCTGGCTTTCCTAGTTGCTCTTAATAGGAGTCCTGGTCGATCACGTGCTACTCCATCCCATTTAGGATGAAGTCTCATTTAGCATTTTAGCGTCTTCCGGAATAATGTAATTCTTCAATTCTTTTTTGTCGACAAATAGTTACTTAACAGCGATTATAGCACAGTATGAGATCAGAGTCAGGAAAAAAGCCTAAAAGTCTATCTACCACCTAGAAAAAAAGGAAATATCGATATTTGGCGTTTACAGATGTCATGTAACACCCCCGCCCCCTCCCTGCGCTCTTCATACTCCGAGCGATACTGCCATCTCCTCCTCCCTCACCTCCAGTACTCACAACCTTGTCCCTCTAATTTGCTTTAAGCCCATCACGTTTAATTCTTTTATGTGTATTACTGTTATTCATCTCAGTCACAAGAAGCCCTTGACTCCTAGGTTATCTCTGGGACCCCAAACCTACATGGCTCTGTATATCTCCTACCCTATCCTCACCTCCTGTCATTCTTCAGTTCCCGGAACCATTTCACCAGACCCTCTGGACTAAAGCATCAGTTACCTGGAAAATACCCTACGTCTTCAAATATGGCAGTGAGAAATTTAAAACATGGTACAAATGAACTTATTTACAAAACAGAAATAGAGTCACAGATGTAGAAAACAAACTGATGGTCACCAAGGGGGAAAGGGGGGAGGGATAAATCGGGAGATTGGGACTGACATACACACACACTGCTATATATAAAATACATAACTAATAAGAACCTACTGTATAGCACAGGGAACTCTACTCAGTACTCTGTAATGACCTATATGGGAAAAGAATCTAAAAAAGAGTGGATATATGTATATATGTATAATTGACTCACTTTGCTGTACACCTAAAACTAACATGACATTGCAAATCAACTCTACTCCATTAAAAATTAATTTAAAAAATATGGCAGTGAGGTTTCCCTTCACTTTTTCCACTCCAACCGAGAAGGCCCATTTCCACTCAGACCCCTGACACGCTGGCTAGTTTCTCTCCCACCGTCCTACTACCCCAGGGTGCGGAGGCTAGTGGGTGTTCCCCACACTGACACCTTCTGTCTCTTCTCCCTCTGTCGTCCCTAAACCCACCCAGATTAGAATTTCACACCCTCCGCGTATGCAACCCGACCCCCTCCTTATTCCGGTCACCTCAGTCCTCTCCAGTTACTGCCCCATTTCTCTGCTTTTCTGAAATGTAACATTGGATATTTATTTTTGCCTTCAATTCCTCTCTTCTAGTCTCTAACTCAAACCAATGAGGCTTTTTGGCCTCATCTCTCTACTGTAACAGCTTTTGTGGAAGTCAGGAATAATCTCCCATTGTTAAAGCTTTTTATCAGTTCTCTTGCCATGACTGTTAAGCAACATTTGTTGTCAGTTGTTCCATGATTGTGAAGAAACATTTGGCACCATGGCTCGATCTTCTTTAAACACTTTTATCACTTGGCTTTCAGATAGAAAATTCTCCTGCTTCTCCTCCCACTTCACTGGGTGCTCTTTCACCGTCTTTGTTTTTGCGTTTTCTTTTCTCTCTTTTTTTTTCTCCTGTACCTATTTTTCTCAGCCTCTGGCAGTGATTTTTCTACTCTCTATTTCTATGAGTTTGACTTTTCAAAGAAATAATTCACATATAAGTGATATCATGCAGTGTCTGCGTTTCTCCAGCTGGCTTATTTTACTTAGCACACTGTTTTCAAGATTCATCCATGTTGTTGCAAATGGTGAGATTTCCTCCTTTCTCATCGCTGAATAATATTCCATTCAAAAATGCTTCTCCCACCCCACTAAGTGTCTACATCTCTCTCACCTCCTTCATATCTTTGGTCAGATATCATCTTATATGTGAGAACTCCCATAGCACTGTACTTAAAACTGCACATGTGCACACATGCAAAGGCACACACACACACACACACACACACACGCACTCCATAAGCTGCTTCTATCTTTTTCCATTGTTGCCATCCCCATGTGACATAGCATGTATTTAACTTATTATTGATTCTCTCTTTCCACACTAGAATGTACAGTATATGAAGGAAGAATTTTCCTCTATTTTGTTTACTGCTATATCTCCAGTAGTTAGAACCATGATTAACATATTGTAGGCACTCAAGGAAAGTTATTCAATTATTGATCAAAAGAATTAACAAATCCTTAGGGATATAAAGCCATTTTGAGGGTAGCCACAGAGAGAGACACCATTGGTAAGCCTAGTGGGATTTTCAGTGTATAGATGAATTTGGTATGATGTACATAGTCGAATTAAAAAGTATTTCTCAGACCATATATTCCCAGAGAAGTCTTTTGAGAGGGGGTATATACTCTCGCTTTTTTTTTTTTTTTATCAGTGAGCCTCACAGACAAGCTGAAAAGTTGTAGCTTTACAATTCTAACTACAAACTAATGTTGCCTACTCAGTTTTTATGTTTCCTCATTAACAATCCCTCTCAATCTCTAAATGTAATTAAGTCATTCTTCACTCATTCAGCAACCACTTATCGAGTACCTACTATTTACCAGGCCGTGTGCTAGTAGTTGGGGATGTACGGTTTCTGCTCTCAGAAAACTTATAATTGCATTTTTCTCACAATGTCCAACAGCCCCTCTTACCTACGGCTTTAGTAACGTCATGTAAAGTTAGGTGGTTATTTGTGGAAATCCTGATACGTATATCATTGACCTTAACTGCTTTGGGTCTATCACAAAATAAACACTCCAAAATAGACAATGTGATCTAACGTAAATGACACAGCCTTTCAATACAGAGACCTGAATTCTAATTTCTATAACGTGGTTAACGTTTGTAGCAGGTCAAAGGGTCTCTATTTACCTTGGTTTCTTCATCTGTAAGAAAAAGTTAGTAATCCCTATTAAATGCAAAAGATTCTTGTGAGGATAAAGGAAAAGTTAATAAAATGCTTTTGAAAACTTAATGTTCTACTTAAACATGTAACAAAATTATTAAATCAATTGGGAGCCTAATCTGTGTGATGTGACTAAAGCCAAGTTTTGGAAGGAGACAGGCATTGAGTCAAATGCTAGCCCTGGGACTAGGCAGCAAATGGAAACAAGGACATTTAATTTACAAAGTCAGTGTGGGAATTAGAATTGATGGGTGCAAAAAGCCTAGCACCTAATGAAGGATCGGGCACAGAGTAGATGCCATTGTCAACTCTTTTTACTTACTGTAATATTTTGGCACATGACCATTAGAATTGCTCATTTTCTAATACACCTCAGTTTTTAAATCTGTAGAATGGGCAAAACATATTGTAACGGATTTTTTCCCAAAGGCCTCCGCAGAAGTCCTGCGTTAATAATAGATTGTGATCCCCAAGCCAAAGTCACTATTAGCACATCGTGGAGGTAGCACTTTGACATTCTTTATTAGATTTCTGCGTGGTCAACTCTGAAGACAGAGACAGAAAAAATCACATTCAGAAAAAGCTCTTCAGGGCAGGACACCAGAGGAAAAGAAGAATAATGAGGTCATACAAATTGTAAAGTAAACCAGGCAAAGGGCCAAGAACTTTCATGCAAAGGGAGACTGGAGAGAATCAGCTCTCACGTACCTACAGCTTCCAGCTCCTTTCAAGCAGCAGGAGACAAAGAACACTCTTCTCTGGCAATTTTTAAAAGTCAAAGCCAAACGAGCCCATCACTTCCACCGCGATTAGAGGACATCCCTTCGCTGTTCACGGTCGGCCTCAACCACTGGATCTACTGACATCATTCTAGTCACACGGCGGAGATGTTCACAGTTTGTGGAAACTTCAATTTCACAGTAATCTAGTGTCAAGGTTATTCTCCTAAGCCAATGAAAGTGGAATAATGAAATGGTCAAGTCATTTTATTACAATCGGGTTGTACAGGCTTTGTGCCTCCGCCGAAAGTGCCCAGAACTAGGAGGCCTCTGTCTCCCCTCCCGTGCCCACCCAAGTACTTTTGGTCTTTTGAAATGAAAAAAATCTAAGCTTTATATTGTAACAGCTAGAAATGAGCTGCTGTTTTAGCACACTCCGAAGCTCTTTTCCGATGCCCTTGCTCAACTGCCTCTATCCTAGCAGTTCGTTATCCATTTTAGATGGCATGAGACCAATTCTGTTTCCTGATCTGTCACTTGTTGCTTTAGAAACAAAATGATACTTTATGAACCAATGGGCAAACTGAGTTGCATTATCTGCTACTGAATTATATTGATTTCATGGCACTTCACTTAAAAAACCAATTTGTGGGGATTTAGGTCACATTTTGATAATTCGGCCTACAAAAGCCTAACCATTTTTTATTCTCTGGTCAAATCTGAACATTCAAGAATATCACAAAGGGTTATATTATTCTATATCACAAGCTCAAAATGTAATGCATTGTTGTAAGACCAGAATTTTCCTACTGCTGTTCAAAGGTATATGATTACCATAAAAAAGTACCACAAATAGAATCAGGAGAATAGCTGTTATTTATGTATATAGATTTTTTTTTTGTTTTTTCTTTTTTGGGCACCTGGCCTCGCTGCCACACCACCTCCCTGCAGCCATCTGTTCTCGCTTCTCCTGATTTTCCTGTAAATAAACACTTGTAATTTGCCATTTGTACCTCATGGTTCACAGGCCCCAGCACCAGCCTTTGTCTCCTTCCCTTCTTTATCTATGGCCTGGGACCACCTTTACAAGTCTTATTTAATACAGCAATGCCATCCCCATTTCACAGATGGCTAATTAGCGGCTGATAAGAAGAGGCGATGGGATCCGGTCCCTTGCAGTCTAGCGTCAAGACCCCAAGTTCTGGGGCACACACCTTGGGCTTGCCATTCCCACTCTGTGAGCTGGGTCACCGTAGCCATGGTGGTGGTGGTGGGTATGCGATGACCCTCATTCTGCAGACAAGAAACTGGAAGCTCTGAAAATATACCTTGTCCAGAGTACGTGGCTGTCTAAGTCTTAACCCCAGCTCTGACCTCATGGGCGTGACATCCCTCTAAACATGGTTCCAGTGGCTCCCTCCCAAGACATTTTTGTGACCCCTGCCTCTGTTCCTCTGACTTCCGTGGGTAGTGGCCCCAATTCACGGCGGGTCACGACCCTTCCCTCAGCCCACTCCACCCACGAGTCCCAAACGAAGTCGGCCTTTTGTATATAGATATTTATATTTATTTATTTTTAATATTATTGCAAAAAGATAGCCCATCTTTGCTCAAGGCCTTAAATATTGAACAGTTTACTACCACGAGAAATAGGAAATTTTGATTCCTGATCCATGGCATTTGATATTTATAATGTTGTTCAATAGGTAAGTTTGCTATTTAAATTTGGTTTTGTTCTTTGCCTGGTTATTATTTTAGGGTGTGTCTATATGCTAGTCACTTGCTGCCGGTCAGATGCTTGTTTTTTGGTGATTGATTCCGAGTTAAACAAACAGGTTTCTTCTCTCTCATCCATCTCTTGCCCAGTCTTTCTCAAGCTCATTAATTTTGTGGCCCAGATGAACTTGGATTAATCTTTTCTTCAGAATCATGGTTTTCTTTATCTAGTGACCATATTTAACGTCTGTATGATATACCTTGGGTCAAGATAAAGTTTTCTAAAAACTAGTGCTCATGAAATGTTTTCTCACTAGAACAGAAGGGCTGTGATTTTCCACCCAGCGCAGGGGCACAAGAAGCAAGAATACATTCCTCTGCTGGTTCCAGAAAGAAGGGCTAAGGCTCTCAGGGTTTCCTTGTTTCTCTGTGATCACACACATATTGCTAATGGCCCGAGGCACTCATACATGTCCGGGAGCTCTCCAGCCTTCTCTTGAACTAATTCCTTCCAGAGAGTCTGTTCAAGTGTGACTCATCACTTTACAAAGCCACTGCCTTCCCACACTCCTCTTGCCAAATGCGGAGGGCATGGCTTTCCCATTGGATTCCTGCCATGTCTTTCATACATTTGACGTAATGCTCGTTCCCATTGTGTTTGTGCACCAGCTTGTGCAAAACTGCAGTCAAAAAAGTAGAGCAGAACCTAAAAACTTACCAAATGACTCCGCTGAGATTCCTTCAGTTACCCTGAAGTATTCTTTGGCTGTGAAAATCTCCACCAGTCTGAATAGGGACTTTTTAGTTCTGTTTATTTGCATGTTTGTTTTTAGTGGGAGAGCGGGGTGTTCTAAGACGTCATAGGATTTAGGAAAGTAGGAGAGATTAGAGAAGACATAAAAAATATAGTTAGACATGCTGAAGAAGTAAAAAAAATGTTTTTTAATAAAAAATTGCACATATTTAGTAGAATTTACCATCTGAGCGGACACTAGACCTTACTAGAGATTTCATGGCAAAAGAAATATTCATCATATCCTGTCTCTGCCTGGACTTTCCTCCATTAATTACCCCTTCTCTTCTCAGCACTGTCAACCTTTTCCTTTCCACTGGCATCTTTCCCTAATCTACAAACATGCTCAAGTCTCTCCCATCTTAGGAATGAAGACTTCCTCATCTCTGCCTAAAATCCACCTACTGCACCATCTCCTTTAAAAAAGTTTTTTTTAATAGCTCAGCTTTTAGAACAAGCGATCTACATGAACTGTCTCTACATTTAGTCCTTTCCCTTATTGATTACATTCCTTCCCACCCCTACATTATTTCTGTTCCAAAGGGAGCTTCTATGTTGCTAATTCCAATTTTATTATTCAGTATTCCTGCATAAAGGAGACTGAAAACTCAATTCATGCTGAGTTAAGCCAAAAGTTAGTTTTCTTATTGTGGTTGTTATTATTACTTAGCTCCTTTACCTAAAAACAAAAAAAAATCATAGTTAGAGCTAACTTCATTCAACTTCGGTTCATCCAACTGAACCAGGACTTACTATCACTTTCTTGACTCTGTCTCCCTCGATTTTGGCTTGACCTCTTGGCCAGTTGATGCTTCATGGTGGCAAAAGATGACAAGGATTTCTAGGTTCACATTCTCATTGCTCTAAATCTATCAGAAAAATCGACCTTGTCTCCCATATAATTCTCAAGGGTAACTGGTGGACTCGGAATGAGTTATATACCCACTGCTAAACCAAGCAGACCAAGGAGCTGCAACATTCTGATTCAGTAAGGCTTGTGTCATGTGTATTCTTTGGAATCAAGCATGGGTTTGAATTTCAACTCTAACAGTGTTTATTGGTAGTAATAATATAATTACATCTATATGTCATACACTTTACAGCTAACATCTGTTCTTTATAATAACTATACAAATTACATGTTAAACATTTTGAAGAGGATAGATACTTGAAGAACTTGAATAACTGGCCCAACTCTTAAAATTAATAAAGAGAATCTAGGATCTGAACTTAGGTTTGTTTAGTTTCAAAACTCTGCTCTTCTCACTCATCAGCCTGAGATACCCTATCTACGGCACTCGTCACAGTGCTAGCACATACTTGACTCATGCTAGTTCTTTTCTTTTCTCTGCACATGCAGTTCTGATCACGTCATAACTCTTGAATATTTTGTCTTGAAGAGCCCTCCATAACCTGGTTCCTGCCTACCTACTTTAAGTGGCTTCATCTCTTACCATTTTCCCCCAGGTCAATTCTGAAACATTTGTTCTTCCTTCACTTATTTGTCTGAAATCTTGAATATAAAATGTCTTCATTCTGTCTGGCTCCCCCTCCCCACGGCAAACTATTCATTTTTCAAGTCTGGCCTCAAGCATTTACTTTCTTCTGTGTTCCTCTTCAGTTCATACATACCTCCATTATGGAGGTTATTTTATTATGATTCAGTAGCAGTTCCTATATGTTCTCTCCATTATGTGTAAAGTCTTTAAGTCAAGGCCATGGATCAGATCATTTTATTTTCATATCCCCAGGGACACAGTGCAGATGTTATGTAAATGTTGAGTGAATGAATATGCATACAAAGAAAACAATTCTTTTTTTTTTCCAAATTAGCCCAAACTCCCTTTCCCAGCATGAACTCTGTAAGATACGAACAGCAACAAGAAAAAGTAACAGAAAGAGAGAGAGAGAGAGAGAAAGAAACACCACCTAAAAACACCCTGCCATATAGAGAAATTACAGAGAAAATCTTTTCTTGTCTTTTATATAAATAAGTGATCACTGATCCACAACCAATTATTATTTAAAAAGTAGAGAATTCAGGCTACTTGCCTTCTAGTCTTGGTGGACATAGGAAAAAACAATTCCTGATAGCCCCTTTGCTTTCCACTAAGTTGATACTGATAGAGCTTGTTTAAATAATCTTCGTTTTGCACTTATTCCTCTATCTCTATTGCTTTAGCTACTGCCTTAGTCTAGATCTTCATCTTTGCTTGAATTACTGAAAGAGTCTCCCTCCTCACCCTTCCTTCTGCATGGACCTCTCTGCAAACTGTCTTCCACTTGGCTGCAAGAAGGATATTACTAAAATTAACAAGAAATCCTTCTATAGGTTTCTTTTCTCTCTAGCACAAACTCCAGACTTCTAAAATGTCAAAGCTATTCATAACCGTCTTAGTCTATCTCTTTGGTGCCTCTCTCTTTACTATTCCCACATTCACCTCTTATACTCCAGCTATACCAAAACTATCGAAACCATCCTGCATTCACTTATCATTTTTATTCTCCTTACTTTTCTTGGGCTGCTGCTTTTTTCTGGAACACTCTTCTCACTTTGTCTACTTGGCAAGTACAAGCTCATAATCATTGCAACCATCATTTTACCTGTACACTTGTCATATCCTCCTACATCTAACTGCTTCTTTCCTTTTCCCTAGAGGTACATACTTTTATCAGAGAGCCTACACCACTTTATTTCTTGTATTTATTTATTCTGTCTTTCCCACTAGATGGGAAAGCCCTTGATCAGGGACTGTATCTTACTCATCTCTTGTTCCCTGGCACCTAGCCCAGTGCTCAGAACATAAATATTTGGTGCTTGGGTTGAAAAGAAGGAAGGAAGAAGAGACAGAAATGCGGAAAGAAGTAAGTCTACTTTCACTTTCATTTCAGGCCTCTGACATACACACCCCAGAGAGAAAAATCCCGGAAAGAATAAAAGAGAGAAGAGTCTTGTCTATATCAAAGTGGCTTTTGCCAATAACAGCATTTGTTGCAACAGAGTCAAGTATATATATGCACGGATTATTTGGCCTTAAGTTATCACGTGCAATATTTTAATTCTCCCAGGAATTGCCTCTTTTTTTTAATAGATCTTTATTGGAGTATAATTTCTTCACAATACTGTGTTAGTTTCTGTTGCACAACAAAGTGAATCAGGCATAGGCATAAACATGTCCCCATATCCCCTCCCTCTTGAGCCTCCCCCCCATCCTCCCTATCCCACCCCTCTAGGTCATTACAAAGCACTGAGCTGGTCTCCCTGTGCAATGCTGCTGCATCCCGCCAGCCAACTATTCTACATTCTGTAGTGTATATATGTTGATGCTACTCTCACTTCACCACAGCTTCCCCCTCCCACCCCATGTCCTCAAGTCCATTCTCTATGTCTACCTCTTTATTCCTGCCCTGCAACTAGGTTCATCAGTACCTTTTTTTTTTTTAGATTCCATATATATGCGTTAGCATACAGTATTTTTCTCTTTCTGACATACTTAACTCTGTATGACAGACTCTAGGTCCATCCACCTCACTACAAATAACTCAATTACGTTTCTTTTTATGACTGAGTAATATTCCATTGTATATATGTGCCACATCTTGTTCATACATTCATCTGTCGATGGACATCTAGGTTTGTTCCATTTCCTGGCTATTTTAAATAGTGCTGCAATGAACATTGTGGTACATGTCTCTTTTTGAATTATGGTTTTCTCAGGGTATATGCCCAGTAATGGGATTGCTGGGTCATATGATAGTTCTATTTTTAGTTTTTCAAGGAACCTCCATACTGTTTTCCATAGTGGTTGTATCAATTTACATTCCCACCAACAGCGTAGGAGGGTTCCCTTTTCACCACACCCTTTCCAGCATTTCTTGTTTCTAGCTTTTTTGATAATGGCTATTCTGACCTGCGTGAGATGATACCTCATTGTAGTTTTGATTTGCATTTCTCTAATAATTAGTGATGTTGAGCATCTTTTCATGTGCCTCTTGCAATCTGTATGTCTTCCTTGGTGAAATGTCTATTTAGGTCTTCCACCCATTTTTAAACTGGATTGTTTGTTTTTTTGATATTGAGCTCCATGAGCTGTTTGTATATTTTGGAGATTAATCCTTTGTCTGTTGTTTCATTTGCAAATATTTTCTCCCATTCTGAGAGTTGTCTTTTTGTCTTGTTTATGGTTTCCTTTGCTGTGCAAAAGCTTTTAAGTTTAATTAAGTCCTATTTGTTTATTTTTGTTTTTATATCCATTACTCTAGAAGGGGGGTCAAAAAAGACCTTGCTGTGGTTTATGTCAAAGAGTGTTTTTCCTATATTTTCTTCTAAAAGTTTTATAGTGTCTGGGCTTACATTTAAGTCTTTAATCCATTTGGAGTTTATTTTTGTGTACAGTGTTTGGTAGTGTTCTAATTTCATTCTTTTATATGTGGCTGTCCAGTTTTCCCAGCACCACTTACTGGAGAGGCTGTCTTTTCTCCATTGTATGTTTTTGCCTCCTTTGTCATAAATTAGGTGCCCATATGTGGGTGGGTTTATCTCTGGGCATTCTATCCTGTACCATTGATCTATATTTCTGTTTTTGTGCCAGTATCATACTGTCTTGATTACTGTAGCTTTGTGGTAGTATAGTTTGAAGTCGGGGAGCCTGATTCCTCCAACCACGTTTTTCTTTCTCAAGATAGCTTTGGCTATTTGGGGTCTTTTGTGTTTCCATACGAATTGTAAGATTTTTTGTTCTAATTCTGTGAAGAATCTCATTGGTAGTTTGATAGGGATTGCAATTTGTAGATTGCTTTTGGTAGAATAGTCATTTTCACAATATTGATTCTTCCAATCCAAGAACATGGGATATTTCTCCATCTGTTTATGTCATCTTTGATTTCTGTTGATCAGTGTTTTATAGTTTTCTGAGTACAAGTCTTTCACCTCCTTAGGCAGGTTTATTCTGAGGTATGTTATTCTCTTTGTTGCAATGGTAAATGGGACTGTTTCCTTAATTTCTCTTTCTGATTTTTCATTGTTGGTGTATAGGAATGCCAGAGATTTCTGTGCATTACTTTTGTATCCTGCAATCTTACCAATTCATTGATTAGTTCTAGTAGTTTTCTGGAGGCATCTTTAGGATATTCTATGTATAGTATCAAGTTATCAGCAAATAGTGACAGTTTTACTTCTTCTTTTCCAAATTGTATTCCTTTTATTTCTTTTTCTTCTCTGATTGCTGTGGCTAGGACTTCCAAACCTATGTTGAATAAGAGTGGTGAGAGTCGACATCCTTGTCTTGTTCCTGATCTTAGTGGAAATGCTTTCAGTTTTTCACCATTGAGTATGATGCTTGCTGTGCATTTGTCATATATGGCCTATATTATGTTCAGGTAGGTTCCCTCTATGCCCATTTTCTGGAGAGTTTTTATCATAAACGGGTGTTGAATTTTGTCAAAAGCTTTTTCTGCATCTATTGAGATGATCATATGGTTTTTATTCCTTAATTTGTTAATGTGGTGTATCACATTGATTGATTTGTGCATATTGAAGAATCCTTGCAACCCTGGGATAAAGCCCACTTGATCATGGTGTGTGATCCTTTTAATGTGTTGTTAGATTCTGTTTGCTAGTATTTTGTTCAGGATATTTGCATCTATGTTCATCAGTGATATTGGTCTATAATTTTCTTTTTTTGTGATATCTTTTTCTGGTTTTGGTATCAGGATGATGGTGGCTTTGTATAATGAATTTGGGAGTGTTTCTTCCTCTGCAATGTTTTGGAAGAGTTTGAGAAGGATCAGTGTTAGCTATTATCTAAATGTTTGATAGAATTCACCTGTGAAGCCATCTGGTCCTGGACTTTTGTTTGTTGGAAGATTTTTAATCACAGTTTCAATTTCATTACTTGTGATACTTCTGTTTATATTTTCTAATTCTTCCTGGTTTCGTCTTGGAAAATTGCACCTTTCCAAGAATTTGTCTATTTCTCGTGGTTGTCCGTTTTATCGGCATATAGTTGTTCATAGTAGTCTCTTATAATCCTTTGTATTTCTGCACTGTCAATTGTAATTTCTCCTTTTCATTTCTTACTTTATTGATTATCGTCCTCTGGCTTTTTTTCTTGATGAGTCTGGCTAAGGGTTTATCAATTTTGTTCATCTTCTCAAAGAACCAGCTTTTAGTTTTATAGATCTTTGCTCTTGTGTTCTTCGTTTCTACTTCATTTACTTCTGCTCTGATCTTTATAATTGCTTTCCTTCTACTGACTTTGGGTTTTCTGCTCTGATCTTTATGATTTCTTTCCTTCTACTGACTTTGGGTTTTCTTTGTTCTTCTTTCTCTAGTTGTTTTAAGTGTAGGGTTAGATTGTTTATTTGAGATTTTTCTTGCTTCTTGAGGTGAGACTGAATTGCTATCAATTTCCCTCTTAAACTGCTTTTCCTGCATCCCATAGGTTTTGGGCCCTTGTGTTTTCATTGTCATTTTTCTCTATGTATTTTTTTATTTCTTGATTTCTTCAGTGATCTCTTGGTTATTTAGTAGCGCATGGTTTAGCCTCCATGTATTTGTGTTTTTTACAGTTTTTTTCCTGTAATTGATTTCCAATCTCAAAGCGTTGTGGTCAGAAAAGATGCTTGATATGATTTCAATTTTCTTAAATATTCTGAGGCTTGATTTGTGACCCAAGATGTGATCTATCCTGGAGAATATTCCATGTGCACTTGATAAGACAGTGTATTCTGCCACTTCGGGGTGGAATGTTCTATAAATATCAATTAGATCTGGTCTATTGTGTCATTTAAAGCTTGTGTTTCCTTATTTATTTTCTGTTTGGATGATCTGTCCATTGGTGTAAGTGGTGTGTTAAAGTCCCCTACTATTATTGTGTTACTGTCGATTTCTCCTTTCATGATTGTTATCGTTTGCCTTATGTATTGGGGTGCTCCTATGTTGGGTGCATAAATGTTTATAATTGTTATATCCTCTTTTTGGATTGATCCTTTGATCATTATGTAGTGTCCCTCCTTTTCTCTTGTTAACAGTCTTTATTTTAAAGTCTATTTTATCTGATACGATTATTGCTATTCCAGCTTTCTTTTGATTTCCATTTGCATGGAATATCTTTTTCAATCCCTTCACTTTCAGTCTGTATGTGTCTCTAGGTCTGAAGTGGGTCTCTTGTAGACAGCATATATATGGGCCTTGTTTTTGTATCCATTCAGCCAGTCTGTGTCTTTTGGTTGGGACATTTAATCCATTTACGTTCACGGTTATTATCAATTTGGATGTTCCGATTTTCTTAATTGTTTTGGGTTTGTTTTTGTGGGTCTTTTTCTTCTCTTGTGTTTCCCACCAGAGAAGTTTCTTTAGCATTTGTTGTAAAGCTGGTTTGGTCGTGCTGAATTCTCTCAGCTTTTGTTGGTCTGAAAAGCTTTTGACTTCTCCATCGAATCTGAATGTGATCCTTGCTGGGTAGAGTATTCTTGGTTGTAGGTTTTTCCCTTTCATCACTCTAAGTATATCCTGCCACTCCCTTCTGGCCTGCAGAGTGAAAAGTCAGCTGATAACCTCATGGGGATTCCTCTGTATGTTATTTTTTGTTTTTTCCTTGCTGCTTTTAATATTTTTTCTTTGAATTTAATTTTTGTTAGTTTGATTAATATGTGTCTTGGTATGTTTTTCCTCAGGTTTATCCTGTATGGTGCTCTCTGTGCTTCCTGGACTTGGGTGATGACTATTTCCTTTCCCATGTTAGGGAAGATTTCCACTATAATCTCTTCAAATATTTTCTCAGACCCTTTCTTTTTCTCTTCTTCTTCTGGGACACCTATAATTCGAATGTTGGTGCGTTTAGTGTTGTCCCAGAGGTCTCTGAGATTGTCTTCAATTCTTTTCATTCTTTTTTGTTTATTCTGCTCCTCGGCAGTTATTTCCACCATTTTGTCTTCCAGCTCACTTATTCATTCTTCTGCCTCTGTTATTCTGTTATTGATTCTTTCTAGTGTATTTTTCATTTCAGTTATTGTGTTGTTCATCTCTGTTTGCTTGTTTTATAGTTCTTCTAGTTCTTTGTTAAACATTTCTTGTATTTTCTCAATCCATGCTTCCATTCTATTTCCAAGATTCTGGATCATCTTTACTATCACTACTCTGAATTCTTTTTCAGGTAGATTGCCTATTTCCTCTTCATTTATTTGGTCTTGTAGGTTTTTACCTTGCTCCTTCATCTGTGACAAATTTTTTTGCCATCTCATGTTTTTTTTTTTTAAGGAGTGGGATTGTGTTCCTGTTTTACTGGTTGTTTGGCTTGAGGCTTCTGACACTGGAGTTTGTAGGCTATTGGGTAGAGCTGGGTCTTGGTGCTGATATGAGGAACTGTGTGAGACCTCACTCCAATGAATATTCCCTGGCGTCTGAGTTTCTCTGTTAGTCCAGTGGTTTGGACTCAGAGCTCCCACTGCAGGAGCTTACACCAGACCCTGGCACTGCGAATCAAGATCCCGCAAGCTGTGTGGGCTGGCAAAAAAAAAAGAAAAAAGAAAAATAACAAAGTAAAAAATGAAATTAGACTAGGAAAGTAATAGGTATGTTAGAAAGAATGTAAAAATAAAAATATAGATGAATTAACAATAGGAAGGTACCTCAGTACCACAATAGTAAAAAAGAGGAGGAGGGAAAGGAGAAAAAAAAGGTGGGGAGACGCTTTCGCTATGGAGATTGGGGCCTAAGCGAGGGCGCAGTTTGGGCTGTGGGCAGGGCCAATGCTCAGGACCCACAGGTCTAGAAAAGGCCCTGGGTGCTGTGGTGGTGGAGCTTAGGCTCAAGGAAGAGAAGGGGCTCAGGTGTGGCCCCCTCCCCCATCTCAGAGGGCAGAGGACCTCATCTGGGAGCCTAGCAGGCTTTCTGGGCTCAAATGGGTGCGGCAAACGCCCTCCTCTCCTCTCCTACTCCTCTGGTCTGGGGTCTGGGAGGGCCCCTCCCACCTGCCTCTCCTGATCTCCCTGGCCTCCCTCCTATCCCTCCTGGACCAATGCGGCTGGTGAGGGGGGAGGTGAGGGGAAGGGGGGCCTTGGAGGGCAGGGGACTGGCCTGTGAGCTCAACAGGGTCCCCGTGCCCGAGTGGGTGGGGCAAACGCCCTCTGCCCCTCTCCTGCTCCTCCCACAGGGCCCCTCCCACCTGCCTCTTCTGATTCCCGGCTTCCCTCCTATGCCCCCAGGACCCACGTGGCCTGGAGGGGGATTTGGATTGCAGGTGACCGGTCTGGGAGGTCAGCAGCCTCCCCGGGCCCCAGTGGGCAGGGCAATCCCCCTCTGCTCCTCTCCCACTACTCCTGGATGGCCCCTCCCACCCGCCACTCCTGATTTTCCTGGCCTCCCTCCTATGCCCCCTGGACCCACGTGGCATGGATGGGGCTTTGGATGGGGGGGAAGCGGCTTGGGAGCTCAGCAGCCTCCCCTACCCGAGTGGGCCAGGCGATCGCCCTCCATTCCTCTCCCGCTCTTCCCGGAGAGTCCCTCCCACCTGCCTCTCCTGATCTCCCTGGCCTCAGGGGCGCTGATCTTGTCTGGCCTCCACTTCTCCTCCCCCGCTCAGTCCCCCTATGTCCTACTGGTTCACTTTGGGGCTCCTCCCGTCTCCTTGGGGGTCAGAGTCCCCCACCAGCAGCTCGTAGGCACCCTAGTTGTGGGGAGATGCTAACTCAGCATCTTCCCACACCATCATCTTGACTCCTCCTCTCAAGAATTGCCTTTCTTTAGCTGGCTTAGAAACCCATTGATAGGGGCTTCCCTGGTGGCACAGTGGTTAAGAATCCACCTGCCAATGCAGGGGACACAGGTTCAAGCCCTGGTCCAGGAAGATCCCACATGCGCGGAGCAACAAAGCCCGTGTACCACAACTACTAAGCCTGCACTCTTAGCCCACTAGCTACAACTACTGAGCCTGTGTGCCACAACTACTGAAGCCCGCAAGCCTAGAGCCTGTGCTCTGCAACAAGAGAAGCCACTGCAATGAGAAGCCCACTCACCTCAACCAAGAGTAGCCCTGCTCGCCGCAACTAGAGAAAGCCCACATGCAGCAACAAAGACCCAATGCAGCCAGAAAAAAAAAAAAAAAACCCATTGATAATTCCTGGGGAATAAAATCCAAGAAGTTTACATTCCTATTCTATTTGCTAACAAAAAATGAATTTAAATAAATGAATTATTGTTTGTTATATATATATGTATTTCTTCCCCCAGTAGTTGACTTGATTCTTAATGAGAAACAAATACAAACATATAACAGAACCAGAGGGCTGTGGGCAACTAAGACTCTGCTCTTGAAGGGCTCCTGAACAAACTCACTTGCTCGGAATACCAGTGCAGAGGCAGCAACTTCAAAAGTGCCTAGGTCATATGAGAAAAAAATTCACTGACTAATTTTAGGGTATGTGCTGGAGGGGCAGGGATCTGGTAGAACTTTCTCTGGGGATGAGAGTGCTGACAGCTGCCTTTTTTTTTTTAAACTCTCCTTCCACGTAGTTGGCCCAGTGTTGGCAGGTGCAATTTCTGTTGCTCTCCATCAACCTAGCTAACGCTGTGTGCCCCACTGCAGCGTTTTCCCACCTGTCCCAGCCAGACCCTCCAAAGTGACTCCTGCTCTGCCCCACCTGGTGGGCAGCCCCAGCTAGCACAAGTGTCCCTTCAAAGCAGCTCCCACTCCAAGGGGCTGGCCCCACATATCAGCATGCCTGCAGCAATCATGGCCCACCCACAATAGAAGGGCACATGCAGACCACAGAGGGGATACCCCTGGAGCACCTGGTTCTGGTGCCAGGGGATTGTGCCACTGGGACCCACAGGACATCTTCTACATAAGGACACCCTTTTAAGTCTGGAAGATGTAGCTGATATATCTAATACGAAGACACAAACACAGAGAATTAGGCAAAATAAGGAAACAAAGGAATACCTTCCAAACAAATGAACAAGACAAAATCTCAGAAAGAGAATGAAATGAAATGAAATGGAGATAAGAATTGACCAGATAAAGAGCTCAAAGTAAGAGTGATAAGGATACTAAGCAAACTTGGGGGAAGAATGGATGAACTCAGTGAGAACTTCAACAGAGAGATGGAAAATTTAAAAATGAACCAATTAGAAGTGAAGAATACAATAATTGAAATGAAAAATACACTAGAGGGAATCAACAGCAGACTAGAGGATGCAGAAGAACGAATCAACAGTCTGGAAGACAGGGTAGTAGAAATCATCCAATAGAAATAGCAAAAAGAAAAAAGAATTTTAAAAAATGAGAATAGTTTAAAGGATCTCAAAGACAGCATCAAGTATAGTAACATTCAAATTATAGGGGTTCCAGAAGGAGAAGAAGAGAGAGAGAAAGGGGTAGAGACTTACTTGGGGAAAAAAAAAACAACAAACAGAAAACTTCCCTAACTTGGGGAAGAAAACAAACAAAACAAAATTCAGGTCCAGGAATCAGAGAGGAATCCAAGGAAGATATACAGATGCCCAACAGGCCCATGAAAAGATGCTCAACATCACTAATCATCAGGAAATGCAAATCAAAACCCAGTGAGATATCACCTCACACCTGGGGATTAGCTATTATCAAAAAGACAAAGAAAAACAAATGTTGGTGAGGATGTGGAGAAAAGGGACCCCTTGTACACTGTTGGTGGGAATGTAAATTGGTTCAACCACTATGGATAACAGTATGGAGATTCCTTAAAAAATTAAAAACAGAACTACCAATATGATCCAGCAATTCCACTTCTGGGTATTTATTCCAAAAGAGAACCCCAAAACACTAATTCAAAAAGATATATGCACCCCAGTGATCATGCAGCATTATTTACAATAGCCAAGACATGAAAGCAGCCTAAGTGTGTATTGACAGAGGAATTGATAAAGATGTAGAATGGAATATTACTCAGCCATAAAAAAGAATAAAATCTTGTCATTTATGACAACATGGATGAACCTAGAGAGTATTATGCTAATTGAAAAGTCAGACAGAGAATGACAAATACCGCATGATTTCACTTATATGAGGAATCTAAAAAACAAAACTAATGAACAAATAAAACAAAGCAGAAACAGACTCATAGATACAGAGAACAAACAGGTGGTTGACAGAAGGGAGAGGGGTGGAGGCATGGGCAAAATAGGTGAAGGAGATTAAGAGGTATAAACTTTCAGTTAAAAAATAAGTCAGAATGTTAGATAAAGAACAGATATGGATGGATCCCACTTTGTAAAAATTGAGCACTATGATAAATACTTTTTCAAAACTAATAAAAATAAATAAATAAATAAATAAATGTCATAGGTATGTAATGTATAGCATAGGAAATACAGTCAATAATTTTGTAATAACTTTGTATGGTGACAAATGGTTACTAGAATGATCATGATGATTAATTAGTAATGTAGATAAATGTCAAATCACTATGTTGAAACTTGAAACTACATAGTATTGTACGTCAACTACACCTCAATAAAAATAGAAAAATAAATTTAATTAAATTTTTATAAAACTAAGTTTTCTGAATTGATTTTCAAAATGATCAATCAAGAGACATGTTATGTTTATGTTAAATTTTATATATATATATATATACACATATATATATATATACACACACATACACACACAATATACACATACATACCACACATGCACAAATATCTATGTATGCCAAAATGACCTTAGGATACATTAATGTTAAAATGTAACATCCAAAGTATATCAGATATTATTGCTATTAAAGATATTCTTGAGTATGCATAAATAATTCAAAATAGAAAATTAGAAATACTTATCTTACTAGCTCTTCTAATCACTTCTGGTTTGGTGCTTCCTGGTTTGAATCAATTTTTGCTTAAATAAACTCTTAAAACCAAAAAAGAAAAAAGAAATACTTATCTCTTCTTTTGTTCAAATGTTAATATATATTCACTTCAATTTTTTAAATTTCAGAAGTAATGTTTCTCATTCCCTGGTTTTCTTGCCCCTGAAACGCTGGAGAAAAAACATGAAATCATTTGTTAAGCAGACTATTTGGTATTCTGTAGACTGAAAAAAATCAGTTAAACTGAATTTAAACATTTTGAAACCTTATTTATGTTAAACTGATTTACCGCTGAGGTTTTCTGCGTTCTTATCTCTCAGGGTTCCTCCAGCAAAGCAAGTCCTTTGATTTAAGCCTGATCATTGGAAATGTAGCTGTATGATTTCTTTTAAAGGTGCTTCTAAACATAGTTAATCTTAAAATTAACTTTTCATGTAGTTTGGCTTCAAATGCTAACAAAAGAGACTGCTTTACTCTGGAAGCTCTTGGCTTGAAACTCTGGTTAGCAACTTTGAGTATAAATAAGTAATTGTGTGTTCAGTTTTACCTGCTCAAAGAAAAAGTAGAGGCAGGAAGAATTATCTACGAGAAACTAGAGCTAAATTTTGAAATGTTGTTAGTTTCCTGTGAAAATCTACTTCTAAAATGAATGTAACAACAGCACCCAAATCCACACATTAATATGAATACCCACTGAAATGAATATCCACTGAAAGAACACATTCCCGATTTAGTTTTAAAGGAACCATGGGGAACTCTATTTTATAGACTCATGAGTGAAAGCAATAGATAGGGCAGTTTATTATTTTGGAGCAGGTAGCACATAATCTGAAATTGCTGTGTTTTCACAATTTCAGCAAAGACAAAGTATGCCCTATGTGTATCTCATGGTGACTTGGAGTGATGCCAAAGTACACAGCACTAGAGTTCTGAGGGTTAAATCATCATATACTATCAACTTGAACAACACAGTGATTCAAGTCATTTGCCCTGAAAGCAACTTAGAAAGAAACTCAAGTAAAGCTAGTTAGAACAAGTCCATCACTGTTTTTAGGAAAGTAAAAATGTGGGGACTGAGTTTTTCAGAGGGACTCTGAAGTATACATGTAAACAAATACAGTGTCTAATTATTAAAAATAAGCTTCTTTTATAATAGGTCATTTAGGTCCTTTAGAGGTAGGTTTTCTGCCATATATTTAAAACACTTACTTCTAACTTAGTAAAAAGCAACCTAACAAACCATCCAAGTCAGTCAGTCCTTAGCTCCAAAATAAGCTGAATGCTGAAAACATAATTTAGTATTTTTAAAATACTTTATAAATTTGAATTTATATTTAAACAGAAGTCAGTCTTGCTCAGAAAGTCTGAGAAGTCTTGGCTTAATAACTTTTTTTTTTAAGTCCATTAATGGGGACCAATTGGAACATACTACAAATGGATGATGGTAATCAGATAAATGTACCTATTAAAAATACATGTACCCATACCTCTGAGGAATTTTGTTATTCATCAGTGAAAACCCTTTTTAACAACTACATTTGATTCCCCACAATCATTCATGTTCACAAACATCCAAACCCAAAGTGGACAAATATTTTCATCCTGTATTAAGCTATATTATAAAGGTCTGGGCATGATAATGAAGTGAGAAGCATTTACTGGCATACCAGGGTGGTGTAAAAATAGTAATAACTTTTGACAACAAAAAGCTTAGTCAACTCACAGTGACAGTCGTTTTCTGCCTTAAAGATGAAATTGACATTACCTTAAAAATCATCAGAAGATGCTATAACCTAAAATGATATTTACCTTCAACTTTATAAAATAGAAATTCATAAAATAGCATTTCTGGTGAGAAGAATTTAATCCTTTTCAAATGTATAATGGCATAATATTTGAAACTCCAGGCATATTGAAATATTCAACTCTGTTTAATTGCTAAAACTGTATTTCTGAAGGAGCTAAATATACAAATATTTGTTGAAACGTATTCCATTTAACTAGTTTAAACTACACAATTAGCCACTAGATAGTATCCATTTCCACTTACCTTATTTCTTTGGAAAAAACTAACATTGCAATAGAACAATTAGAAGGGTGATTATACCACTTATATCAATCCCTTCAAAACCACCTATTAGTCTACTGGGTTGTAAACTTGAGCTTTGCCCTTTGATAAGTAACATGGTGATTATTATAGGCTTTTTGTGTATTAACCTCTGAGAATCAGTGAGAAGAAAAATTTTACTTTATGCCGCTTGAACTGAAAAACAGATATAGAAATGAGTTTCACTTATTGCAGTGATGGAATACAAATAGAACACACTGATCTAAAGTGCTTTGGACTACAGAGACATTAATGTTTAGCTCCCATGCCTTTGGCAGTTATACTTTAAACTCAATACTGATACAATATTTAGAAATCTTGTTGCATTTTCTAAAATAATGACTGTATGTACATAGAAAATTGATTAAATCCCTATTTCATGGTACTTAAAAAATGGAAAAAAGTCAAACCTAATTTACTGGAGAATAATCAGGGATCCTGTAAATCAAAGAGATAAGTATCATACTTCTTTCTGCACTTCCCTTTGTTGATGAACCTGGAACAGTTGTTAAACCATTTAACTGCCAGGTCCTTTAACTTAACTTTATCATATATGTGATAGAAAGATAAATTAGAAACATATATTTTTTGTATTGAGATTTGCATAAGAAATGGATGGTGTAAAATGCTGTAGAAATCAAGGATAAGAAAATGGTTACTCTATTTGAAAAAGGACATATTGACAGACATATTTTTAAAACCAGAGATATACCTCCACAAAGACAACCAATACATTTCAACCAAATAGAACATATTTGCAGAGAAATATGAAAAAATGTTTAAGGTTTTTATATTGGTGCCATGACCTTATTTTCTTTAATGGTATTTGGCACAGATAAAGAATACATAGGAATAAATGCCTGGACTCTGAAAACTAAAAAAATATTGCTGAGTGAATGTAAAGAAGCTCTAGTATACTTAGTTCATCGGTCAGGAGGCTCGACATTATTAAGATGTCAGTTCTTCTCATATTGATCTATAATTCCATGCAAGCATGTCAAAATCTCAAGAGGATTTTCCTTTAGTTTTATTTTTTGCTAGGATTTGACAAACATTATAAAACTCACATGGAAATATAAAGGAGTTTAAACAGCAAAAGCAATTTTAAAAAGAACAAAACTGAAGGACTTACACTACCTGATTTCACTCTTATTATAAAGCTATGGTAATCTAAGACAGTGTGGCACTGACATCAAGAAAGACAAATACATGAATGGAGTAGAACAGACCTTCCAGAAATAGACCCACATTTAAATAAACAAGTGGATTTTTTAAAAAAAATAGATCTTTATTCGAGTATAATAGCTTCACATTACTGTGTGAGTTTCTGTTGCACAAAAAAGCGAATCAGCCATATGCATACACATGTCCCCATATCCCCTCCCTCTTCAGCCTCCCTCCCATCCTCCCTATCCCACCCCTCTAGGTCATCTCAAAGCACCAAGCCGATCTCCCTGTGCTATGCTGCTTCTTCCCACCAGCCAACTATTTTACATTCGGTAGCATATATATGTCAATGCTACTCTCACTTTGCCCCAGCTAACCCCTCCCACCCCAAGTCCTCAAGTCCATTCTTTATATCTACCTCTTTATTCCTGCCCTGCAACTAGGTTCATCAGTACCTTTTTTTTTTTTTTTTTTAAGATTCCATATATATGTGTTAGCATAGGGTATTTGTTTTTCTCTTTCTGACTTACTTCACTCTGTATGACAAACTCTAGGTCCATCCACCTCACTACAAATAACTCAATTTCATTTCTTTTTATGGCTGAGTAATATTCCATTGTATATATGTGCCACATCTTCTTTATCAATTCATCTGTCGTTGGACATCTAGGTTGCTTCTACAACCTGGTTATTGTAAATAGTGTCGCAATGAACATTGTGGTACATGTCTCTTTTTGAATTATGGTTTTCTCAGGGTATATGCCCAGTAGTGGGATTGCTGGGTCATATGATAGTTCTATTTTTACTTTTGCAAGGAACCTCCATACTATTTTCCATAGTGGTTGTATCAATTTACATTCCCACCAACAGAGGAGGAGGGTTCCCTTTTCACCACACCCTTTCCAGCATTTACTGTTTCTAGCTTTTTGATAATGGCCATTCTGACCGGCGTGAGGTGATACCTCATTGTAGTTCTGATTTGCATTTCTCTAATAATTAGTGACGTTGATCATCTTTTCATGTGCCTCTTGGCCATCTGTATGTCTTCCTTGGTGAAATGTCTATTTAGCTCTTCCACCCATTTTTAAACTGGATTGTTTGTTTTTTTGATATTGAGCTCCATGAGCTGTTTGTATATTTTGGAGATTAATCCTTTGTCTGTTGTTTCATTTGCAAATATTTTCTCCCATTCTGAGGGTTATCTTTCTTTTTGTTTATGGTTTCCTTTGCTATGCAAAAGCTTTTAAGTTTAATTAAGTCCCATTACTTTATTTTTGTTTTTATTTCCATTACTCTAGGAGATGGGTCAAAAAGATCTTGCTGTGGTTTATGTCAAAGAGTGGTTTTTCCTATGTTTTCCTCTAAGAGTTTTATAGTGTCTGGACTTACATTTAAGTCTTTAATCCATTTGGAGTTTATTTTTGTGTATGGTGTTAGGAACTGTTCTAATCTCATTCTTTTACATGTAGCTGTCCAGTTTTCCCAACACCACTTATTGAAGAGGCTGTCTTTTCTCCATTGTATGTTCTTGCCTCCTCTGTCGTAAATTAGGTGCTCATATGCACGTGGGTTTATCTCTGGGCATTCTATTCTGTACCACTGAACTACATTTCTGTTTTTGTGCCAGTACCATACTGTCTTGATTACTGTAGCTTTGTGGTATAGTTTTAAGTCAGGGAGCCTATTTCCTCCAGGTCCATTTTTCTTTCTCAACATTGCTTTGGCTATTCAGGGTCTTTTGTGTTTCCATGCGAATTGTAAAATTTTTTGTTCTAATTCTGTGAAGAATGTCATTGGTAGTTTGATAGGGATTGCATTGAATCTGTAGATTGATTTGGGTAGTATAGTCATTTTCACAAGATTGATTCTTCCAATCCAAGAACATGGTATATCTCTCCATCTGTTTATGTCATCATTGATTTCTTTCATCAGTGTTCTATAGTTTTTCGAGCACAAGTCTTTCGCCTCCTTAGGCAGGTTTATTCCGAGGTATTTTATTCTCTTTGTTGCAATGGTAAATGGGAATGTTTCCTTAATTTCCCTTTCTGATTTTTCGTTGTTGGTGTATAGGAATGCCAGAGATTTCTGTGCATTAATTTTGTATCCTGCAACCTTACCAAATTCATTGATTAGTTCTAGTAGTTTTCTGGAGGCATCTTTAGGATTATCTGTGTATAGTATCATGTCATCAGCAAACACTGACAGTTTTACTTCTTCTTTTCCAAATTGTATTCCTTTTATTTCTTTATCTTCTCTGATTGCTGTGGCTAGGACTTCCAAAATTATGTTGAATAAGAGTGGTGAGAGTGGGCATCCTTGTCTTGTTCCTGATCTTAGTGGAAATGCTTTCAGTTTTTCACCATTGAGTATGATGCTCACTGTAGGTGTGTCATATATGGCCTTTATTATGTCGAGGTAGGTTCCCTCTATGCCCATTTTCTGGAGAGTTTTTATCATTAACGGTGTTGAATTTTGTCAAAAGCTTTTTCTGCATCTATTGAGATGATCATATGGTTTTTATTCCTTAATTTGTTAATGTGGTGTATCACACTGATTGATTTGCGTATATTGAAGAATCCTTGCATCCCTGGGATAAATCCCATTTGATCGTGGAATATGATCCTTTTAATGTACTGTTGGATTCTGTTTGCTAGTATTTTGTTCAGGAATTTTGCATGTATGTTCATCAGTGATATCGGTCTATAATTTTCTTTTTCTGTGATATCTTTTTCTGGTTTTGGTATCAGGGTGATGGTGGTTTCATAGAATGAATTTGGGAGTGTTTCTCCCTCTGCAATTTTTTGGAAGAGTTTGAGAAGGATCAGTGTTAGCTATTATCTAAATGTTTGATAGAATTCACCTGTGAAGCCATCTGGTCCTGGACTTTTGTTTGTTGGAAGATTTTTAATTACGGTTTCAATTTCATTACTTGTGATAGGTCTGTTTATATTTTCTAATTCTTCCTGGTTTCGTCTTGGAAAATTGCACCTTTCCAAGAATTTCTCCATTTCTTCGTGGTTGTCCATTTTATTGGCATATAGTTGTTTGTAGTCGTCTTTTATAATCCTTTGTATTTCTGCAATGTCAGTTGTGATTTCTCCTTTTTCATTTCTAATTTTATTGATTTGTGTCCTCTCCCTTTTTTTCTTCACTGGCTAAGGGTTTATCAATTTCATTTACCTTCTCAAAGAACCAGCTTTTAGTGTTATTGATCTTTGCTATTTTTCCTTCATTTCTTTTTCATTTAATTCTGATCTGATCTTTATGACTTCTTTCCTTCTACTGACTTTGGGTTTTCTTTGTTCTTCTTTCTCTAGTTTTTTTAACTGTAGAGTTAGTTTATTTGAGAGTTTTCTTGTTTCTTGAGGTGAGATTGCATTGCTATAAACTTCCCTCTTAAACTGCTTTTGCTTCATCCCATAGGTTTTGGGTCATCGTGTTTTCATTGTCATTTGTTTCTATGTATTTTTTAATTTCTTCTTTGATTTCTTCAGTGATCTCTTGGTTATTTAGGAGCACACTGTTTAGCCTCCATGTATTTGTGTTTTTTACAGTTTTTTTCCTGTAATTGATTTCCAATCCCGTAGCGTTGTGGTCAGAAAAGATGCTTGATATGATTTCAATTTTCTTAAATTTTCCGAGGCTTGATTCATGACCCAAGATGTGATCTATCCTGGAGAATGTTCCACGTGCACTTGAGAAGAAAGTGTATTCTGCCACTTTGGGGTGGAATGTTCTATAAATATCAATTAAATTTATCTGGTCTATTGTGTCATTTAAAGTTTGTGTTTCCTTATTTATTTTCTGTTTGGATGATCTGTCCATTGGTATAAGTGGCGTGTTAAAGTCTCCTACTATTATTGTGTTATTGTTGATTTCTCCTTTCATGGTTGTTAGTATTTGTCTTATGTATTGGGGTGCTCCTATGTTGGGTGCATAAACATTTATAATTGTTATATCTTCTTCTTGGATTGATTCTTTGATCATGATGTAGTGTCCCTCCTTATCTCTTTTAACAGTCTATTTTAAAGTCTATTTTATTTGATACGATTATTGCTATTCCAGCTTTCTTTTGATTTCCATTTGCATGGAATATCTTTTTCCATCCCCTCACTTTCAGTCTGTATGCGTCCCTTGGTCTGAAGTGTGTCTCTTGTAGACAGCATGTATATGGGTCTTGATTTTGTATCCATTCAGCCAGTCTGTGTCTTTTGGTTGGGGTATTTAATCCATTTACCTTCAAGGTTATTATCAATATGTATGTTCCTATTACCATTTTCTTAATTGTTTTGGGTTTGTTGTTGTGGGTCTTCTTCTTCTCTTGTGTTTCCCGCCTAGAGAAGTTTCTGTAGCATTTGTTTTAAAGCTGGTTTGGTGGTGCTGAATTCTCTTAGCTCTTGCTTGTCTGAAAAGCTTTTGATTTCTCCATCGAATCTGAATGCGATCCTTGCTGGGTAGAGTAATCTTGGTGGTAGGTTTTGCTCTTTCATCACTTTAAGTATGTTCTGCCACTCCATTCTGGCTTGCAGAGTTTCCACTGAAAAATCAGCTGATAAACTTATGGGGATTCCTTTGTATGTTATTTTTTGTTTTTCCCTTGCTGCTTTTAATATTTTTTCTTTGAATTTAATTTTTGTTAGTTTGATTAATATGTGTCTTGGTATGTTTTTCCTCAGGTTTATCTTGTATGGGGCTCTCTGTGCTTCCTGGACTTGGGTGATGACTATTTCCTTTCCCATGTTAGGGAAGTTTTCCACTATAATCTCTTCAAATGTTTTCTCAGACCCTTTCTTTTTCTCTTCTTCTTCTGGGACCCCTGTAATTTGAATGTTGGTGAGTTTAGTGTTGTCCCAAAGGTCTCTGAGATTATCTTCAATTCTTGTCATTCTTTTTTCTTTATTCTGCTCCTCAGAAGTTATTTCCACCATTTTGTCTTCCAGCTCACTTATTTGGTCTTCTGCCTCTGTTAATCTGTTATTGATTCCTTCTAGTGTATTCTTCATTTCAGTTATTGTGTTGTTCATCTCTGTTTGCTTGTTTTACAGTTCTTCTAGATCTTTGTTAAACATTTCCTATATTTTCTCAATCTGTGCCTCCATTCTATTTCCAAGATTCTGGATCATCTTTACTATCACTACTCTGAATTCTTTTTCAGGTAGATTGCCTATTTCCTCTTCATTTATTTGGTCTTGTAGGTTTTTACCTTCCTCCTTCATCTGTGACATATTTTTTTTGCCATCTCATTTTTTTTTATGAGTGGGATTGTGTTCCTGTCTTACTGGTTGTTTGGCCTGAGGCTTCCAACACTGGAGTTTGTAGGCTATTGTGTAGAGCTGGGTCTTGGTGCTGATATGAGGAACTGTGTGAGACCTCACTCCGATGAATATTCCCTGGGGTGTGAGGTTCTCTGTTATTCCAGTGGTTCGGACTTGGACCTCCCACCACAGGAGCTTTGCCCGACCCAAGCCACGTGGGGCAGCAAAAAAAATTAAAAAATAAAAAATAAAAAATAAAATTAGACTAGGAAACTAACAGATATGTTAGAAAGAATATAAAAATAAAAATATAGATGAATCAACAACCAGAAGGTATATCAGTACCACA
Organism: Balaenoptera borealis; assembly: GCF_965194805.1. NCBI lineage: Eukaryota > Metazoa > Chordata > Mammalia > Artiodactyla > Balaenopteridae > Balaenoptera > Balaenoptera borealis. The sequence continues at coordinate 17,381,980 of NC_138870.1, read as the reverse complement.
ATAGTAAAAAAGAGGAGGAGGGAAAAGAAAAAAAAAGGGGAGTAAAAGGCCTTGTCTGTGGAGAGCAGGGCCTACAAAAGGGTGAGGTTTGGGCAGTGGGTGGGGCTATGCTTAGGACCCACAGGGCTGGAAAAGGCCCTGGGGGCTGTGGAAGGTGGGGCTTAGGCTCAAGAAACAGTGGGGGCCCAGGTTCACCCCCACCCCTGGTCTCAGAGGGCAGGGGACCTCACCTGGGAGCCCAGCAGGCTTCCTGGGTTCAATTGCGTGGGGCAAACAGCCTCCTCTCCTCTCCCACTTTTCCTGGACGGCCCCTCCTGCCCGCCTCCCCTGATCTCCCAGCCTCCCTCCTATGCCCCCAGGACCTATGCAGCCTAGATGGGGCTTTGGAAGGGGGGTACCTGCTTGGGAGCTCAGCAGGCTCCCTGGCCCGAGTGGGCCAGGCGATCACCCTCCGCTCCTCTCCAGCTCCTCCTGGAGAGTCCCTCCTGCCTGCCTCTCCTGATCTCTCTAGCTTAGGGGTGCCAATCCTGTCTGGCCTCCACTTCTCCACCCCCTTCAGTCCCCCTATGTCCTACTGGTTCACTTTGGGGTTCCTCCCCTCTCCTTGGGCGTCAGAGTCCCCCACCAGTGGTGGCAGGCCCCCGAGTTTTGGGGAGACACTAACTCCATATCTTCCCACACCGCCATCTTCCTGCATCTCCTAAACAAGTGGGTTTTGACAAAAAGGCAAAGGCAATTCAATGCAGAAACGTTAGGCTTTTCAACAAATGTTGTTCAAATATTTAGAAATCCACATGCAAGAAGATGAACTCAGATCCTGTCTAGTGCCACATAAGAAAATTAACGCAAATGGATCACCGACTTAGATGTAAAACCTAATACTACAAAATTTATGGAAGAAAGCATAGGAGAAAATCTCTGTGACCTTGGGTTGTCAAAGGTTTCTTAGGACACCAAAACGAAGATCCATTAAACTGGAGTTAAAATTAGGAACTTTTGTTCTTCAAAAGACACCTTTAAGATAAACAAAATGACAAGCCACATTGGTAGAAAATATTTTCAAATTTTTAAAAAATGGGCCAAAGATTTGAACATACACTTCACTAATGAATGAATGGCACTGTAGGCTGAATAATGGCTTCCCCAAATTTATCCCTATCCTAATCTCTGGAATCCGTGAGTGTTACCTTTGGAATAAAAAAAGACTTTGTAGATGTGCGTAAATTAACGATTTTGAGATGGGAGATTATCCTGGATTATCTGGGTGGGCCCTAAATGCAATCACATGTTCCATATAAGAGGAAAGCAGATGAAGCTCGACCATAGACGAGAAGAAGGCCATGTGATGGAAGCAGAGGGAAGCAAAGTCAGAGAGAGAAGATGTTGTACCATGGCTTTGAAGATGGAGGAAGGGAAAATGAGCCAAGGAATTCAAGGAATGCAGCTCTAGATGCTGGAAAGGTCAAGGAAATGGATTCTACCCTAGATTTCTGCTAACACCTTGATTTTGGCTTAGTAAAACTGATTTCAGACATCTAGCCTCCAGAACTGTGAGAGAATAACTTTCTGTTGTTTCAAGTCAACAAGTCTGTGATAATTTATTACAGCAGCCATAGAAATCTAATACAGATGGTGTAAAAGCCCATGAAAAGACATTCAACGTCATTAGTCATGAGGGAAATAATTAATAAACCAACCATATCAAGTGTTGGTGAGAATATGAAGAGACTAGAACTCACACACAGATGGTGGGAATATCAAGTGGTAAACCACTTTGGAAAACAGTTTAGTGGTTTTGTTAAAAGTTCATAAACATGCACCATATGATGCAGTCATCCAAATCCTAGGTATTTACCCAAGATAAAAGAAAGTAAACTACCATACATAGACTTGCATGTGAATGTTTATAGCAACTTTATTTGTAACATCCAAAAACTGGAAATGGCCCATAAAGAGGTGAATGGATAAAAAATGGTGGTATATCCATACAATGGAATGAAACTAAGCAGTAAGAAGAAATGTATGAATAAAACATGAAAAAATATGGATGAATCTTAAAATCATTCTGAGTGAAAGAAAACCAAAAAAAAAAAAAAAAGTACTTACTGCAAAATTCTATTTAAATAGAACTGTAGAAAATGAAAACTAATCAACAGTGACAGAAAGCAAAGAAGTATCTGCCTGGGAAGAAGGCATGGGAAGGACAGAAGGGATGGATTACCAAGGGGCAAGAAGGAACTTTGGGGATGACAGATGGTTTCATAAGTATATATGTATGTCAAAACTCAACAAATTGTGCTTATATGAAGTTTACCTTTATACTTCAATAAAACTGTTAAAATGAATAAATACAAGAATATTTTTGATTATCTATTTTCAATCTAGGAGGTGGATCTAAATTCCAAATCCATAGATTGTTAATGTTGAGGGCATTTGTTTTCACAGAGCATATAAGGCCTCCAAAGGCTTTTAAATGCCTAAAATTTACTAATTTGATTTGTAGTCAAGTTGACAGTATTATATATTACGTCTTAGTGAACTTTTCTTCCATTATGAAACAATATCCTGTATAGAACATTTATTAATTACTATGTAATGTTTAGTTTTCCAAGTCATTGTAACTACCTGAGGGAGGAATAAATGGCTCTGTTCAATTGGAAAAGAGGATATGAGTTATATTATCTACAAGGTGCCTAGCATGTGAGTAATTGGTAGAACAATAGTAAAGGAAGAGGTAAAAGCCTAAGGAAAATTAACATAAAATATAATTCTGTAAAATATTTAAACATATAAAAATGAATAACTTAGTTTCTATTTCACTCTAAATTCTAGTATTTCTATACCATCTTTATTTTTTAAGTTATTTATAAAAACCATTTATATAGACTTCCAACATATGATTAAACACAGTATTTTGCTTCTAAGTCCTTAAAGATAAAAAAAAAAAAAAATTCCTGACTTAAATAAAGAAGCTGACAGATTAGGAAGTGAAATTGAACATTTAAGAAAAAAGAAAAAGATAAACTAGACCATGAACAAATGCTATAATATCTACATGGAAGGACTTCCTGAGGATAAAGGAATCATGGAATTGGTATTAAAAATGGGAGTCATGATTAAAGCTCACTCTTTGGGTTAATTTAAACCAAACTGAATTTTCTTGCTTATTATGTTATATAATAATAATAATATGAAATATTAAAAGGACCACTTCTCAATTTCCTCCTTCTATCTTCCTTAGTGGAGTGTTTTCCCCAATACGGGTAGAATCTGTCTAATCAATGTGGCCAGGGCATGGCTGCCCATTGTCATAAAAAGTTGCTGTGTTTCAAACCAAGTCCACACAGTCCAAAAACATTCTTTTATAATGAATACTAAGCATGTACTTCAAACATTTAAACCATTTGTACAGATCCACTTGTCAAACAGCAAACTCAATACCAACATTCATTACAGGGTTAAAAGAAGAGAAAATAAAACCATCCTCATTTTGCATTTCCTTTGTCAAAGTATTTCACCAAACGCTAAATTGTTAACTGAGAATGGAAATTTATAGAATAGTATACTATCTCTCTTTTAAAAGTATATGCATATGTACCTATAATGTTTGATATCCTAAGAATTGAAAGAAGCAAGGAAAATACTTTTTCAGGCTATAAGCTGCGTGGCAAATATCCAAATGGTCTCAGTTTCTGCTTACAATGCATGCTAACAGTTTTATTATCAACTTTTTTACTACAAAGAAAAGTGCAGCTGTTCATTCCTCTTAACTCTGATGAATTAGCTGCTGACCTCAAAGATGTTAAGCCCTGTGTTAAAATTAAGACTATAGAGAATTGGCATATTTTGTATGTGAGAATGCAAACTCTTTCTACATTATCCTATCAGCTCTGACAGGCTCTGTTAGGTCTCAGACTTAAGTCTTTCCGAGTCAGCTAAGAGCATTAAAATATGGACACAGAAATATTAGCACCTAGTCCTGAGTTTAAATATCATCACCAAGAATCATGGCTCATTTGCAGCTGCTGCCATTTACTTTTCCAGATCAGGAGGAAATTGAAGGTGCAATTCTACGAACAACTGCCACACCTCCCTTTAAGGCAGCAACTAAAATCAGTGAGGCCAGATGGCTTAAAGACTGTGGGTATAGACAATACTCCTTATTTCTATTTTTTGCATCATCTTCCAAACCCTAAACCTCTCTGTTTATCTATCCTCTCTTCTATTCTAATACCCATCATGTTCTGACTTCATTTTTCCTGACTCAGATTTCTACTCCATTCCTTCTCCTAGACTCTTGCTTTTACCCTCTAGAATTTTGAATTTGTGAAAAAAGAAAGTCCTGTCTTCACGAGCTTCATCAAATATTCCCTTTCCTTCCTTCCTCAACAGAAACCTTTCTCTGCCCAGCACAGCTGCAGCAGAGGCAGATATGCACCATCAGAACCCTTCAAAGAAGAACTTACTGCCCAGCTGCAGGCAGTGTGGTGAACAACCCCCTATAAGCTGCCAGCTCTCTCCTGGTTGGCAACAGCTAAAGGGTCTCCTCATCTGAAGTCACCCCTTTCTTGAGGACAGGCTGCAGCTAGCAGCTGAGTGAGGTAGCTGAGTGCAGCTATTTTGACCCCAGTATACGGCACTCTGATGGGCTATCTTCACCGAAGCACTACCTGCAGAGTTAATAAGATTGTATCAGCACTGCCTTGCAATTTCTTCCTCTGCCAAATTTAGCCTCTTCCTTTCTCTCCTCACAGGGGTTATTCCTAATAAAAAACAAAACAAAACAAAACAAAAAATTTGCCCTTTGAAGTCCATCTCAGTGTCTACTCCCAGAGACCCCAGCCTGTGATCGTTGGTATTAGTAGTGGTCCAACAAGCAATCAATAAGATGGGATTTGGGGTCTGATCATTCATCTGGCTGATGATAATAAGTCTTGATGGCAGATGAAACACAGACAGCCCCTGGTACAAGGTGGCCATCCAATTATTAAAACTGTCACGGGTTGCAAATTGGGAGGCTGTAACAGTGGAAGGGGCAGTGAATCTGGGAATGAATGAATGCTCGCTCATGGGCAATGAAGAATGTCCTGGCCAGTTGTTCACGGGCATAGAAACAAAAAGACTAGAAAATCAGGACAAGAAGGTGTGGGACTGAGGCATGAGGACGGAAATGTGGGAGTCAGCATGAAGTGTAAAGATTCTTGTTAATGCCCAACAGGGAGCATCGACCATGGAAGAAGCAATAAACAAGCAAGCAGACAAAATGACCTGGCCAGTTGACACCATGGCTGATGCCATAAGTGCTGGCATGATGCACAAAGTGGGCACAGTGGCAGAGCTGAAGACTCTGTACAGGCCCAACTGTATGGATTCCACCTTATCCAGGCTGATTTTTTTTATCATTTGTCATGGCTGAATGTCCAATCTGCCAGATACAGAGACCAATGCTAGTGCCTAATATGGACGCTTATTCTTCCTCAAGGAGAATAACTGGCCACTTGGTGATGAGAACTACATTGGTTTGCTCCCATCCTAGAAGGGCCAGCTCTTTGTCCTCACAGGGATAGAGAATTATTCCAAGTATGCTTTTGCTTTTCCTCACTGCAGGGCCTCAACCTGTATTACTAAGTGTTTGATTCACTGGCATGAGATCTCTTATAACATCATTATCAGGCCAGAGAATTCACTTCATAGCAACACAGATGTGAGAGTGGGCACATGACATATCCCACACTGGTAATATCATGCACTGTGTCACCCAGAAGGCATAGCCTGATAGTGCATTAAAAGCTCTACCAAAAGCACAGTTGAAGCACCAGCCCACAGATAACACTCTGAAAAAATGGAGTACATTTACCACGATGCAGTGTATATATATTGACTCAAAGACTTTTATATAGAGCTGTGTTCTCGATAGGAAGGACACATGCGTCTAAGAACCAAGGAGGTAGAAACAGAAGTGGACCTGCTGATCATCACTTCCAAAGACCCACTGAGGGACTTTGGGCTTCCTATCCCTGCAAATCTGGACTCTGCATATTCAAAGTTCCTCATTCTTAGAAGGATCACTTTTGCCAAAAGACAAAGCAAGCATCCCATTGAATTATAAGTTTTGGCTGCTGCCTGAACACTTCAGACTCTGTTTCTAAAGACTAGTAGGTAAGAAGGTGATCTCCAACTTGGCAAATGTAGTTGCTCATGATCATTAGGAGAGGAAAAGGCTGCTGCCATACAATGAAGGCAGGGAGGAATATGTGTGGTATCTAGATAATCCATGTCATGCCTCTTCATACTTCTTTGCCCAATTTTGAATGTAAATGGACAAATACAGTGAACCCAACCTGAGAAGAGCATGGTGACAAGAGGCTCAGATTCCTGAGAGTAGGGTCTGGATCACGCCATCAGGTAAGCCAGCAAGGACAAGCTGAGGGGGAGGAAAATGTAGAATAAGTAATAGAGGAGTGAGACAACGAGTATTAATTGCAGCCCTGAGATCAAACGTAGCAGCAGGGACTATAGTTTGTCTCACTAATCTCCCTCCTCTATATATCCCCTTGGAAGAGTTAACCACGGGAATTCTGGAGGAGCTGGTCTCTGAACTTATATAGAGAAGTAGATTAAATTGGCACAAAGGACAGACTATGGTAGACCAGATATCTGTCCAGATTCTCCTTCAAAAAAGTTTTCATTGCTCTGTTGAAGGGAGCTTGAGCAGCAGTATCCAGCTTCAACTCCTTTGGTGTCAGCCTCTGCTGAAGGGCCTTGCCTAGGCCAGGTCCTTCCCAGGATTTCCTACCTTTGGTGACTGAGTGAGGTTGAGTGAGACCTGCCCATTTCAGGGCATACGCCAATGGGCAATGCTCATTCCAGAGTGTCTCACTGGGTTGGCAGAGGCTTTGTTGGGCCTGTATCTAAGTTCAACTTCTCTGCCCAATCCTGCTTCTTCCCCTTTCCCTTCACAGGTGTTGACCCCTAACTCCAGCTAACTGTATCTTGCACCCCAAACTCCATCTCAATGTCTGGTCCATCTCCAAACCTACAACATCACCAGTTCTACCTTTGGACACTCACGTGAAGGTTGTCTACTCTCTCTGAGTGCCATTGCACATGTGCACAGGTATTGGTATCTTGGTGGCTTCTACAAGGTAGAGAATGTCACTGGTTGTAATGCAGGAGAGTAGCCTATTAACATAATTGCACTCAGAATGACAGAAAAACTACATTTTGCAAGGTCAGGGAGTGCTGTCAGGAGGATGATGAAACTTCAGGACAGTGGAAGCTTGAGTACATGCTGTGCTTATGCTCATGTGGAAAATGCAGAAATGAATGGGGACATCTGCCTGATGGGTGGGGAGAAAGAGATCTTTTCCTGGTTTATTTAAGAGTGAAAATTAAAGATGGGGTGGGGTGGTATCTATAGAGAATGACTTTGTCTGTGTGATATGTTACTTACTCCCTTAAAAAAAAATCTGCCTAGAAGACTGACATTATTCTTCAAGGATTCTGGAAATAATTTGTGCTTCCTTTTAATGTGACATCTTTTGCAAACTGGACATTGAGAGTGCCTAGTTTTATTCAGGTTACCCCTGAGGAATTATCATCCAAGATTTCAGACCTGCAGTTAAGTATTCAGCTATATCTCAGATTAAAATATTCATGCTAAACTGGATCCAGGAGTAAATTTTCAGCCTGATTATCAAACTGAATAAAAATGGTGTAAATGACTGTGGTCAATAGATCCAAGCCATCATGGTTCCTGGAATACACAGAAAATCATTAAGGAGTTCTTACCACAATCTGAGTTACAGTTTCATAATTCCTATTTCTGAACTGGTTGGTACAGAGGAAAAACTAGACATATAGCATTATAAGGATTGACTAAATTGAGGACGTGTTAAAATTTTTTTCATTACATCATCATCTAGACAGTACTTTACAGTCTAACTGCAACAACCTCCCAAATTCCTAAGAAATTACTTTTCCATCCATAAGGAGAGAAGAGGTTGATGGCAGATGTGCTAAAAAATGTATCTTTCTCAATGGAAAGTCAAAATATGCTGGATTTTTTTTTTTTACTGCTACTGTAGGTTTTTCAATTATGCAAGCATTGGAACATTCAAACATACTGTGTCTCTAACACTGGAGAAATATATGGAGGGTACTGTGCCAGGATTGGTAGAACAATGACCATGATTAGAGCACACTGCTAAAATGGAAAAGGGGTGCAAGTCCTCAGGCACAGGTGCCCTCTTGGTTATTACCTACAGAGACAGCTAGACAAGCTATCTTGATAACAAATCCCTGATTCTACAGAGAGGCAATGTATGAAGTCCCAGACAATGAATATTGCTCACTTAAAGCCAATCATGACAATCCCATTTACCTTTCCAAGTGCCCAATTTCCCAGCCTGCTTTGCAGCCGAGGTGGCCATGGGTCTCAGTTACCATCAATGATATGTAAGGGGACATAAGGCAAGAGGGAAGCAGATGTAACCAGGTTTGTAGGTTTGATAGTACAAAACCGGAGTTCTCATACGATAAAGCTCCCATTTATCATACACTAAATTGTAGGTATGAATGGTGAGTACTTAGATATCTGAAAAATTGAAAAACAATTAACACATTTTCTCTGTGAAGTAGGAGGTAAAATTTTATCTGCTGCACATGATGGGGGTGAAAAGAGGGTCACGTATTTGAAGAAAGTGAAAAGCTTCAGTTTAATCCTTTAAAAATTTTTGCCCCATGTTGGTCCAAGTTCTATTCATTCCATGGAGCATTAACTCCTTTGCATTTGACACTTGTGTACCTGGCCACTCTGGGAAGACAGATCCATTAATGTGCTGCAGCTGAATTGGAAGTAGTGTGACAGACAAAAGCAGAGTCACATGGGTCCAGTTAGATCAGATTCGGGTATCAAAGGCACTATGGCTCCCACTTTGGTGCATATGATGGAGGCTGTGTCAAAGCCCAGAACTCATTCAGAGAGGCTGAAACAGGTGGCAGCATTAGTGGATGAGGCAAACAGGAAGGCAGCTGGAGCTCTCTCCAAACAAGAAGCTAGGACTCAGAGGATAATGGGTCAAAGCAAATCTGAGGGGATGCAAAACCAGATCTAAAACATCCTCTTTTCATTAACCCAGGTATCAGCCAAGTCTGATATAACCATACAACTTCATCTAGATTTGTAAAGAGAAGTAGAAGGTAAGGCCATTAAAAGAAGGGAAGCTCGCCACATGATTACCCCTATTCCACAGATACCCTCATGCAGATAGCAGCTTAGAAATCATTGCAACTAGGACCTCCGCTATCTGTTAATTTAGGACAAGATCGGGAGTAAAATTAACAGTGATCTGGTCCCACAAGACTGGAGTGGGGTGGAGAGAACACGTAAGTCAGAGGAATAGTAGTCAAGGGTGAATTTAGACAATGTCTCAACTTCTTTCCAAATGTTAAGTGAAGGAGGGGGATGACAACACTGGGTTTATAATGAATAAGCGATAAGAATAACAGAATAAACAACCTCAATTATACTCATTTTCCAAAGCGACAGACAAGGTACCAATTTTTTAATCACCCTCTGGATTTCATGGGGAATCTCTCATTCATATGTCTGCACAGTGCTCCTAGTCCTAACTTATGTTTTCCTCTGAACTCTTCTGCTTCTCTGTAGCTGAGAGAGTCCTTTATAGGGAGAGAGAGAAAGTAAAAGAAAAAATCAGTTCTCCAGTTCATACTCCATTAGATAGTGTCATGTGAACATATCAGCTAAATTTATGGCACTTTTGTTCTCTCGAGTGGGCTGTCTGTCTCTAAAGATCATCCATTTCCCTGTCAGATTGGGAGCACAAGAAGCTGCTTCAGGTCAGGCAGGAACCAGCACATCAGTTAATACTCCGAATGTGGCCTCGGTATGAGATTTGATCCAGCCACTATGTTTCTTCACACAGATAGAACATCTCCATTTCCTGAATATTGTTTTGCAACTTAATCATATTTACAAGATCACTCAGCCTTATATCATCTGCAGATCTTAGCCTAGACACATTCTCTTCTAAAGGAAGATTTACAAGAAGCCTGCCTAGAGGAAGTGAGATGCTCCAGATGACCCCTGAAAGTCCCTGCCAGGCTGTGTTTTGAATTTTCCATAACATTTCATTATGTAAAACAGACCCATTAGCTGTGTTTACTCAGGCACATGGAAGAAGATTGAGACAATTACCTAAAAATCCACTGTGACTAAAGAAAAAGTGGGAAATGGGGCCTGAGTTATCCAGGGTGTTTATTTCCATTGATCAAAGTCACAAAATAATTACTTCATTTCACTCTGCCTGATTAGTCATAAGTTCTGGACAGTTTTTATCTTAGGACAGACTGAAAGGGAAATATGGTGAAACACTATAAAAACTGAAATAGCAGAAAGCTGTCCATTAAGGGTTCCGTATTTAAAGTGAAAGAACACTTCCATAAAGTCAGAATTGTTTAAAGTGTAGTTAGATTACTGAGGCTAAAAGAACTAATTCAGTGAATACTGATGAAGAAATGATGATCAAAAGAATACTAAATTTATACCACAAATAATAAAAAGGCTTTTGCTAGTTCTTAATCAGAATCATGGTCACAATGCTGAGCTTCACAGAAGATCACAAAATAAGAGGTAAATAATATATGAGATACTCTTTCTAGTAGGTGCTACATGATCTAAAGAAAGAGACATTTTGAAACACTGTTTAGAATTATTGAAAACTTACCCATGAATTTAAAATTCACCAAGGCAATGGAAACACAAAAGACCCCAAATAGCCAAAGCAATCCTGAGAAAGAAAAACAGAGCTGGAGGAATCAGCCTCCCTGATTTCAGAGTATACTACAAGCCTACAGTAATAAAAACAGTATGGTACTGGCACAAAAACAGAAATATGGATCAATGGAACAGGGTAGAAAGTCCAGAAATAAACTCACGCAACTATGGTCAACTAATCTACAACAAAGGAGGCAAGAATATACAATGGAGAAAAGACAGCCTCTTTGATAAGTGGTGCTGGGAAAACTGGACAGCTACATGTAAAAAAAAATGAAATTATAACACCCTCTAACACCATACACAAAAATAAACTCAGAATGGATCAAAGACATAAATGTAAGGCCAGACACTATCAAACTCTTAGAGGAAAACATGGCAGAACACTCTTTGACATTAACTGCAGCAGTATCTTTTTTGATCCATCTCCTAGAGTAATGAAAATAAAAACAAAAATAAACAAATGGGACCTAATTAAACTTAAAAGCTTCTGCACAGCAAAGGAAACTATAAACAAGATGAAAAGACAACCCTCAGAATGGGAGAAAATATTTGCAAACTAAGCGACTGACAAGGGATTAGTCTCCAATACATACAAACAGCTCATGCAGCTCTATGTGAAAAAAACAAACAACCCAATCAAAAAATGGGCAGAAGATTTAAAGACATTTCTCCAAAGAAGACATACAGATGGCCGAAAAGCACATGAAAAGATGTTCAACATCACTAATTATCAGAGAAATGCAAATCAAAACACACTGGTCAGAATGGCCATCATCAAAAAGTCTACAAACAATAAATACTGGAGAGGGTGTGGAGAGAAGGGAACCCTCTTACACTGCTGGTGGGAATGTAAATTGGTACAACCACTATGTAGAACAGTATGGAGATTCCTTAAAAAACTAAAAATAAAACTACCATATAATCCAGCAATTCCACTCCTGGGCATATATCCTGAGAAAACCATAATCCAAAAGGAGACATGCACTCCAATGTTCACTGAAGCACTGTTTACAATAGCCAAGACATGGAAGCAACCTAAATGTCCACGGACAGAGGAATGGGTAAAGAAGTTGTGGTACATATATGCAATGAAATATTACTCAGCCATAAAAAAGAAGGTCATAGTAAGTGAAGTAAGTCAGACAGAGAAAGACAAATATATGATATTGCTTATATGTGGAATCTTAAAAATGGTACAAATAAACTGATTTACAAAACAGAAATAGAGTCACAGATGTAGCAAACAAACTTATGGTTACCAGGGGGAAAGGGGAGGAGGGATAAATTGGGAGATTGGGATTGACATATGCACACTACTGTATATAAAATAGATAACTAATAAGGACCTACTATATAGTGCAGGGAACTCTACTCAATACTCTGTAATGACCTATATGGGAAAAGAATCTAAAAAAGAGTGGATATATGTATATGTATAACTGATCACTTTGCTGTACAGCAGAAACTAAAGCAACATTGTAAATCAACTATATTCCACTAAAAATTTTAAGAAATAAAATAACGTTCATCAAGGGAAACACAAGTTAATTCTCATAATGGGAATAATGAAAATAAATACCCCAAAATTGGACTACTGTGATTCAAGAAAGTGATTTAAAACAAAACACAATTTTTCTTTTTCCATGGTTGATGAAATATCAAGTCACAAACCATGCTCATCATAATTTTCTATATTTGGTACTGGCAAGGCTATTTACTTTCGGCCAAAGATCATGAAACATTCCTTGGCAATGGGATCTCTTAATCTGTGAAACATTATCTGAGGGAAAATGGTAGAATCCCCTTCACTGGTCACTCACTGTTTACTTCAAAATTAGAGTGGACAAAATATGATAAGACATATCATGGGAAGCAAATTCACTTTAAAGGGAGAAATGAGACATAAAAAAGATAAAAAAGGGAAACAACTTCTGCTCAGTGCCCACTCTGTGAAAGAAAGGCATTTTAACACACTCATTTAATACTTGCAGCCACTCTGGGAAAGGATGTTATGAACATTTTGCAGATGAGAAAACTGAAGCTAAGAGCGGCTTGCTGAAGTCAAGAGTAGTGAATGACAGGACTGGGGACTTGACCCAGGTCTGTTATATACTGTGATGGTTAATTTTATGTGTTAACTTGACTAGGGCATGGGATGGCCACATAATTTGGTTAAACATTATTCTGGGTGGGTCTGTGAGGGTGTTTCTGGATGAGAAACATCAGAATAACATTTATTCTGAATGAATGTTATCCAGAATAACATTTTATTCGATAGGCTGAGTGAATAAGATTGCTCTCCCCAACGTGGGTAGGTCTCATCCAATCTGTTTGAGGCCTGAATAGAATAAAAGCTGGAGTAAGAAAGAATTCATTCTCTGTTTTTCAGCTGGGATGTTGGTTTTCTGCACTTGAACTGGAACTTACACCATCAGCTCTCCTGGGTCTTCAGCTTGCAGAAGTGGAACTTCTCAGCCTTCATAATCATATGATCCAGTTTCTCAAAAAAAAAATCATATATATATATATATATATATATATATATATATACATACATACATATTAGTTCTGTTTCCCTAGAGAACACACCCTTAGGCCCATAGCTCTTTCTGTTCTGAGAAAGAAGGTATGTTAAAGTGACTATCACAGAAAAGTCAAGTGCAGCAATATTTAAATCTCTACTTAATTAGGCAGTCAGTCTTTTTCTATCTTTGCCATGTGTAATTGCGCACTATGTCCAAGATACGAACCTGTAAGGGTAGGAAAAACAAGCATACAATAGCAAAATAAGACTATCTTCTCATCACTGGGTTTGCAAATTAGGAGATTAAAGAAAACTATCAAGAGTCCAGTTACAATAAAGTTATAGGAATGAAAGCCAGATTGCTGGGGACTTAATGATGGGTGACAGAAACTATCATCAACAATTCATCCAATGCACACATTGTTGTCAGAATTCTCTTTCAGTGGCAGCAGGAAATGTAGATCACTCTTTCAAGAAGAGAAAAGAGAGAAAGTGTTATGAGAGGAAAGGATTATGGAAAGAAGTAATCTTTTCAAACAAAATGATACTTCAGTATGTTCATAGGTTGAGAAGAATCAAGGAAAAAAGGAAATGAAACAGTTGAAGGTGAGATTAGATAATTAATAGTTAACAATAATAGGGACTTCCCTGGCAGTCCAGTGGTTAAGACTCTATGCTTCCATTGCAGGGGGCCTGGGTTCGATCCCTGGTCGGGGAACTAAGATCTCACATGCCGTGCGGCACGGCCAAAAAAAGTTTTTTTTTAATTTAAAAAGAATAGTTAACAATAATAATAATAATTGCTATTTAATCAAAATTGCTGAGACACTATTTGAAGGGATGGAAATCAGAGGAAGTAGAAGTGATTCTTTCTGGAAAAAGATGGAAGAAGAAGATGTGAGTAAACTCAGAGCCATATAAGGCATTGCAGTCATTAAGACACTATCTCTAGGAAATCAGGAAGACCTTTGATGTGCATAAAAGGGCCATGCTTAGGGACTTGAATAAAGTAGGAAAGACTAGAATATGTAATATGTGCATGGAAAAAGGGACAGGGACGGCAAGAAGGAATTGGATGGGAAAAGAGGAAAAGGATTGTTGAGCAGCCCTAGGGCATTTGAGGTGTAACTAAGTTCCTGCTTAGGTGATGTTTGCCACCAACCATCAGCATCTTGGAAATAGAAAGGAGATGGTTTGATTTTTCCTAGGTTGATGATTCCGAGGGTAAGAGATGTATCAAAATAGAAGGGGTACAAGTAAGAATAGAGTTGAAATGGAAAGTCAAGGATCCCAAGCTGGGAGGGAGAAAAGTGAATATAATTGGGACTATATACTTGGAAAAATATGAGAAGCCAAGGCCCTGGGAGTTGACTTGAAGAGAAGCTCAATGGAAGTAGAATAATGGCAAAGGCAGAAACATAAGAGGCCAGGAAGATTTTAAATGTTAAAACTTGTTTTAAATTACTTCTGGATGATAATGAGTTCTAAGGTGTAGCCAACTATGTGAACTACTAATATCCCCTGGAACCAATAAGCCAGTATAACAGGATGGAAGGTCAATATACAAAAGTCAATTGTTTTCTTATACACCAACAATGAAAAATTAATATTTGAAATAAAAAAATACATTTACAATAGTCCTTAAAAAATGAAATGCTTAGGTATTAATCTAACAAAATATGTACAGGATCTGTATGCAGAAAACTACAAAAGTCTGATGAAAGAAATCAAATAAGCTATAAAGAAGTGAAGAAGTGTTGTTGGATTGGAAGACACAGTATCATTAGGATGTAAATTCTCAAACTGTAGCTTCAACACAATTAAAATAAAAACCCCAGCAAACTAGCTTGCGGATATCAACAAGCTGATTCTAAAATTTATATGGAAAAGCAAAACACCTAGAATAGGCAAACATTACCGAAGAACAAAGAGGGCTCACGCTACCTGATGAAGATAGTCACACTCACACTATAATGATCAAGATTGCAAAGTACTGGTAAAAGAAAAGGCACATAAATCAATAGGAGAGAACACAGAGCCTAGACATACACTCATACAAATACAGTCAACTGATCTTTGACAAAGGTGCAAAGATAATTCATCGGAAATAAGAAAGCCTTTCCAACAGGTGTTGCTGGAACAATTGGATATCCGTAAGCAAAATTATGAACTTAGACACAGACTGTATGCCTTATATCAAAATTAACTCAAAATAATATGTAACTGTGAAATGCAAAACTATAAAACTTCTAGAAGAAAACAGAAGAAAATCTCCATTTGATCTTGGGTTAGGTGATGAGTTTTTAGATAAAACACTAAAAGCATGATTCATGGAATAAAAAATTACTAAATTGTATTTTATTGACATTAAAAACTTCCTTTCTGCAAAAGACACTGTTAAAGAATGAAAAGACAAGCTGTAAACCAGGAGAAAATATTTGTACAACACATTAGCCAGAATATACAATGCATTCTTAAAATTCAACAATAGGAAAACAAACACCCCATTAAAATAGGCAAAAGCTCTGATCAGACACCTCACCAGGATATGCAGGTGGTAAATAAGCATATGAAAAGATGTTCAACATTTGTCATTAGAAAAACGCAAATTAAAACAACAATGAGGGCTTCCCTGGTGGTGCAGTGGTTAGGAATCCACCTGCCAATGCAGGGGACAAGGGTTCGAGCCCTGGTCCGGGAAGATCCCACATGCCACGGAGCAACTAAGCCCATGCACCACAACTACTGAGCCTGTGCTCTAGAGCCTGTGAGTCACAACTACTGAAGCCCGTGCACCTAGAGCCCGTGCTCCGCAACAAAAGAAGACACCGCAATGAGAAGCCCGTGCACCGCAATGAAGAGTAGCCCCTGCTCGCCGCAACTAGAGAAAGCCCGTGCGCAGCAGTGAAGACCCAATGCAGCCAAAAATAAATAAAAATAAAATAAATAAATTTTTAAAAAACCAACAATGAGATATGGCTATGTTAGACTTACATGAACGAATAAAGTAAAATTTTTAAAAACCTGACAACACCAATTCGTGGTGAGGATGTGGACCCACAGAATCTCCTACTCATTCCTGGTGGGAATGCAAAATGGTACAGGCACTTTAGAAAATAGTTTGGAAGATTCTTACAAACATAACATAGTCTTATCATACAACCAAACCCATCTGGTTTGAAAACTTATGTCCACACAAAAGTCTGTGTGCAATTTTTTATAGGAGTTTTATTCATAATCATCAAAAACTAGAAGCAACCAAGATGTCTTGTAATAGGTGGACAGATAAACTGTGGTACATCCATACAGTGGAATATTATTCAGTGATAAAAATAAGTGAACTATCAAGCCATGAAAAGACATGGAAGCACCTTAAATGTATATTGCTAAGTGAAAGAAACTAAACTGAATGAAAGAAGTCTGAAAACACTACATACTGTATGACTCCAACTATGTGACATTCTGGAAAAGGCAAAACTGTAGAGACGGTAAATAGATCAGTGGGTGCTAAGGGTTCAGGGTTATGGGGAGAGATGAATAGGTGAAGTATAGGGGACTTTTTAGTATGGCGAAACTATCTCATAGTTAAGGATAATGTAATGATGGATACAGACATTATGCATTTGTTAGAACCCATAAAAATTTGCAGCAGAAAAACTGAATGTTAATTAATGTAAGTTCGAAATATCATTTAGGAGGTTGAAGATTCTGGATTCAATGTAGATTGTGACAAAAGAATCTAACTATATTACAAATGTATGAAGCAATCTCACTGAAGTGGATAGGAAGGAGGAGATGCTGACCTAAATAACTTTAGAAATGAATGTTGATTCTATCAGACTAAAGGCAAAAGGCACTGTACATAAGCACTTTCTATTTAATAAAGTTATTTTCCAAAGGGGTATAGGTTAACAGTTCTGAAATCACTATACATATATACTAGAATAAACAATTAAATAAATGCATGGTAGAAGACAGGGACCAAGTTTCTCACTGTTGGGGTGAGAGGTTACAGACAAGCAAGGGGCAAAAAGTTAGAATGGTCCACGTGGAGTTAGATGATTACTCATGTCAGCTTAATATAGATACTGATGAATATGATATATATAAATATTTATAGATAGGTGTGTACTCACTGATTAGTGTGATAGAGATTTCCTTGCTTTCCTATAAAAGTAACCAGGGCTCCCTGGAGAAATGGCTGGTTCTAGGACTGGGGCAGGGAATAAACAACATGAGCCCTGAGCATCTTATAGTGCCAGAAAGTAAAGAAGTACTAAAATAATAAAAAAAAAACAATGATGTGGGTATATCAATGGGATACAGGTGCCAACTGAAAGAGCTGCCAATGGCCAAAGCAAGAATAATTTGAGCAAAAACAAAAAAAATCAAGCAGTATTGGCTTATATATAAATAAATTATTGAATAATTAAATAAGTGGGGGAGTAGAGACAAATAGGTGTTGCAGAAGAATACCACGTAATTCATACAGATGCTCTGTCCTCAAGAGATGAAGCATAATTTCTTGGTTCATTAAGTGTGGGCTGTGCATAGTGACTTCTTTCCCAAGGAGTATAGTGTAGAAGGGGGTGGGGTGGTGTGAGAGCAGTTTTACAGGAAGAAACCTGACAAATACTACCTCCTCCGGGTGATCAACGTTAACAGCAACAGTGCTAAGTCATGTTAAAGCATGTTCTCTTGATATGATGTCATGAGAAGGGCCCTTTACCTGTGTGCTCTTTCTCAAAACTCTTCAGTCAAATCATGACAAAAAAAAAAAAATCATAGAAAAACCAATAAAGGGACATTCTACAAAGTACCAGACCAGTATACTTCAAAACTCTCAAGGTCATTTAAAAAAAAGGCTGAGAAACTGTCACAGCCAAGAATTGCCTAGACATGATGACTAAATGTAATGTGATACCCTGGATAGAATTCTGAAACAGAAAAAGGGCATTAAGTAAAAACTGAGGAAATCTGAAAAATGTATGGACTTAATAATAATGTATCAATATTGGTTTATTATTTATGACAAATGTACCACATTACTATAAGACGTTAATAATATGAAAAACTGCATGTGGGGTATATGGGAATTCTTTGTACTCTCTTTGCAATTTTTCTATAAATTTAAATATATACTATATATAATATATATATGTAAAACTGTCTATTTAAAATAAAAAGTATCACGTCCAACAGTAAAACCTTATCATCTTTCACCAAAAGCCATTTTCTCATTATCAATTGAGTCATTTAAGTCAGAAAACTAGATGTATTCTTGATTCTCTCTCCTTCCTTCATCTGCTTATTTAAATAATCACTGAGTTTGGTCAACTATTGTTCCTTCATAATTTACAAATTCATTTCTACTTCTTCATTCCCACTGCCTTTCCAATAGTTTTCACCAAACACCTCAACAGATTTATATTTAATGTCCCAGCTTCTGCTTTTTTTCCCACTTTAGTTCATTGTATCATGCTGTAGCCACAGTGAAATTTCAGTAATACCAAAATGATTATTTTCCTTTACTGCTTAAAATTTTTACTGACCCCTCTGTGCCTTCATCACGGACCCCAAATAGCGTAATTACATCACAGAAAGCCTTTGGTAACAATCTTTGCCTACTTTTTCAGTATCATCTCTATTTTGCTCATGCCCATCCTTTTCTCCCATCCTATTGAAGGACTTAGAATTATCTGAACGGTTTAACATTCTCATATCATTCTACAAAGTTTTCCTTCTGCAGCTGAAATTCTTCCTTTTCTGGGAAGCCTTCTCCACATCTTCCAGGCTATTAGACACTCTCCTTCTTTTTCCAAGTTTTCTGGGTGCTCTTTGGTGAAAACACTTATTATATTTCATAGTAATTTTGTGTCATTTTTTTAACTCACATACACTCACCTTGAGCTCTTTGAGGGAAAGGATAACATCTTTTCTCTCTGAATTCTAAGAATCTACCACAGTGTCTGAATATAATATTCAGCAAACATCTGCTTAAAAAGTTCTACAACTCAACTCCAGAAACCACAGCTGGTCCTAAAGAATTTGTCTTTTTTCTTTTAGAAAAACTATGGTGTATATTTGGGGGGAGGAAGAGGGAGGTAATAGTATTTGTTAAGCAAATATCATGTGTTAGGTATTGGGATAGGATATGTATAAGTATAGATATATTAACTCATTAAATATATTAAATCCCATTTTACAGCTGACAATACTGAGGCTTGGGTGGAAGAAGTTACACTGGGCAAGAGTTTTGAAGTTTAGAGGCATGATTCTCGCCTTGCCTTTCATACCCAGATGAGTTCAGAAACAACTGAGATATAAGTGCAAGAGTTTGACAGATCTAAACACTAGACAGAGCTCTATAGCTCTATGGCTATAAGGCTAGATTTTTGGATTTCATACACAAATGAGAGTTGGATCTGCAAAGCTGAGGTACCTACCAGAATTGCTGCTTCAAACACATTGAATGCCCCCACCATCACCAGCAATTTGGGGGACAAAGATAAACCTCCAGACCTGCTCTAAGTTCCAGGGAATGAGATCTCCTAAACATCAGTAATGAACTAAGTTTTCTGGGATATCAGACACTACTGATCACTGAGGGCTTTTTCCTAGGACTGTATATGTTTTATGTTTTTGTTGAGCTTGACATAAGAAAAAGGAAGATCCCTATGACGCTACATATTTTCCCTAAAAATACACTTCACAGAGTACTCCTTTAAATTGTTCATGAAAAAAAAAAAACAAACCAGCATGGGATGTAGAGAATCAAAATTGGAATTCTTTTTTAAAAAGGAATATAAAGTGTAAAAGTTTTGGAGAGAAATTATAGAAATAGAAAATAAAGAAGTTCCAATATATTCACAGTTGAGGTTTAAAGGAGGCATACAAAGGAATGGACTAGAAAAAATTAAATCTATAATTTAAAAAATTCATTAAGTAAACAAAGATGACATCCTCTCAAAGATACTTGATTTCAAAAATGAAGAAACAAAACTTAAGGAAGCCAAAGAAAAATATCAAGTCATTTGTAGAGAGGAAAGCAGACTGACCTTTTGTTTCTCCACTGCAACTTTCAACAGTAGAAGTCCATAAAATAATAAGCATCTTGAGTACAGGATGCTCAAGAAAAGAAAGTTTACACAAAGGGTTTAATATATAGCCAAATTATCTTTAAACAATTCAAAACAAACTCAGGAAATATCATTTCCATGAGTAAGTACTTCTTGAGAAAACTACTTCAGTCAAACTTCAGCCAGTCAGGAGACAACTAGGGAAACCATGGCAAAGAAACTGTCAGTGAGGACCAAGGCTAAAGCAGATGTAGGGAGTCGAGTGACAGGGGAAAAAAATGTAACCATTTGTATTCTGAAAATGCAGAAATGATGAAACTAAGGAAAATTTGTGGGGAAAGAGGGGGAAGATTGAAGGTAAAGAAGATGACCTCATCTGTAATCTCTGGAGTCAAAGGATATCATTTAATGCTGGCAGATCAATTAACACATGTTTAAGCATATTTAACAATACAAAAGTAAATGTGAAGAAAGACAGCACTGTTGACTAAAGTCAGTTGGTGAAGAGAGAGAGAGAGAGAAGTGGAAATATGTGAATTTTAGCCTTGCTTATAGTACAGAACTAATAGAAACTGGCTAAAGAAACATTAGACCCCAAATGTATATATCAAAATAGAAACAGACTCACATATGTAGAGAAGAAACTAGTGGTTACCACTGGGGAGAAGGAATTCGGGAGGGGCAAGATAGGGATACTGGGATTAAGAGATACAAACTACTTACATATAAAACAAATAAGCAACAAGGATATATTGTACAGCAAAAGGAAGTATAGCCATTGTTTTGTAACAACGTTAAATGGAATATCATCTATAAAACTATTGAATCACTGTGTTGTACACCTGAAACTAACATAATATTGTAAATCAACTATACTTCAATTAAAAAGTAAAGAAACACTAGACCAGTGGTCCTCAGAGCGTTGTCTGTGGACATAAAGGAGTCCTGGCAACACTTTGAGGAGGTTTATGAGATAAATAATATTTGCATAATAATACTAAGATGTTATTTGCCCCTTTCACTGTGCAGACATTTGTACTGATGCTGCCAAATAATATTGATAAAATTGTTTACATTTTAGAAGAAATCAAAGCAATGACACAACTGTAATAGTAGTCATTGCATTCTTCATTGTCATAACACTTAAAAAAATACTTCCAGCTTTACATAAGAATGTCCTTGTTGAAAGGTTAAAATTCTTAATTTTATTATACCTTAACCCAGGAAGACATGTCATTGAAAAATCCTGGGTAATAAAATGGAAGGTAAACAGAACACTTGTGCTGCCCACCAAAGACTGATGATTGTCTCAAGGAAAAGCACTTGTGCAACTGTTTCAGCTGTGAGTGGAACCAGCTGCTTTTTTTATGAAACACCACTTTTACTTGAAAGAATAAGTGACAACCTGTGGTTAATGTGATTTTAGTATTTAGCAGACATGTCTTAGAAAATGAACAAACTATGCTAACCAGCCCGAGAAAAACCCCTGAAAAGCAAAAATCAGAATCTTGGAAAAACTGTCTCTGCTACTTCAAGCTTGACAGTTTGCTAATACTTAAAGTTTTTTTTTCTGATGAGAACAGTGACGATGCTAATAAATCTGTCTTTTATAATAGTTGATAAAATGTGTCAATGTTTGGAAGATCTGTATAAGTCAGTGAACCAATATTTTCCAAATGAATAATGCATCATTTTATAAAAGGATGCTTCTGCAAAAGGTCCATTTGAATTGCAAAACAGATCTCAATGCAACAGAATACCAAAACTTTATTGATATGGTTTAAGTTCCAACTTGTGGCATATATTTTAAAAACTACTAGTTGCTGAGTTTTAGTGTAATGTCAAAGAAGGATAATGACAATATTCTGAAAAATCTACTAAAATACTTGGTACTTTCCAACTATATATCAGCATGAAACCAGATTTTCTACATACACTTCAACCAAAACAATACACCATAACAGATTGAGTACAGAAGCATATATAAGATTTCAGCTGTGTTTTATTAAGCCAGGCATTGAAGTGATTTGTGAAACATGTAACAATGCCAACCTTCTCATGAGTAATTTTTGTTTTGAAAAATTATATTTATAAATATATTTATGTTAACATGTAATGAGTTTATTACTGTTACTTTGAAATAAGATAAATAAATATTTAAAAACTATCTCAGCTCTAATTTCTAATGCAGGAAATATGGGTAGGAGTAGTTCACATAAACACGGGCACTTTGGGATTCTGAATACTTCTTAAGATCATAAAACGAATCCTGAGACAAAGAAGTTTGAGAATGAAACTAAGTGTGTTATATAACTTGACAATTTAAAAGTCTATCTTGGGAATAATCCTTTAAAATGTAGGATTAAGTGGGCTCACCTCAATATAACTGAATGTTTCTTAAATATATCTAAAACCCTGCATTATACATTAGCTGGATATAGAATTCTGGGAAAATCTTGTGCTACCTCCTGTGACTTTCATGTTTTCTAATAAGAAGTTCATCCTCAATGAAATTATCATTCCCCTATATGTAAAGTGTTATTTTGCTATTTTCAAGGTTTATATCTTTTGCTAAATTTGGGAGGTTTTCAGCTGTTACATTTTAAAGTACTTTTCAGCCCTGCCTTCTTCTTCCTCTCATTCCAGGACTCCAATGACACGAATGTTAGATCTTTTACTACAGTCTCACAGGTTTCTGAGGCTCTGTTAACATTTTTTTCAGTCTGTTTTCTCTCTGTTCTTCAGACTGCATAATTTCTATTGTTCTACAGTCAACTTCACATGTTCTTTCCTCCCCCCTCCTTTCTTCTATTGAGCTTATCCACTGAGTTTTTAGTTGCAGTTACTGTATTTTTCAGTTCTAAACTTTCCATTTGGTTCTTCTTTCTATCTTCAATTTCTCCTCTGAAATGTTCTATTTATTTGCTGAGACATTCTATTTTTTAATTTGTTCAAGCATGTGCATAATTACTTGTTGAAACATTTTTACAAGGGCTGCTTTAAAATGTTTGTCAGATAATTCTAACATCTCTGTCATCTTAGTGTTGGTATTTACTGATTGTTTTTTTTTCATTTGAGTTGGGATTTTCCTTGTTCTTGGTATGACATGATTTTCTATTGAAACCTGGACATTTGGGTATTATGTTATGAGCCTCTAGATCTTATTTAAAATGTCTGTTTTAGTTAGCTTCCTCTTACAGAACTCAGGCAGGGGAAGAGGAGGGGACACCTCTGCTGGTGTAAGTAAAGTCCAGGTTCTCAGTCAGTTTCTGTTGACACCTGAGGGGGAGAAGGGGCTCTTTGTTAAGGGAGGTGTTAGTGGGAGTTCTGGCTCCACATTAAGCCTCTGCTGACACCACCTAGATGGGTGGCAGTGAGACTTCTGATTCTCTAGTGGGCCTGCTCTGACGCCATGGGTCATGGGGAAGGGGGTGGATTGAAGATCATCAGCATTTGCAGGTATAGGTGGAGGTAGGGCCACAGTTTTTTCTGTGCTGTTTGGTTAGTGTAGAGGGGTTATTGTCTAAACATTTTCTGTTTTGCTAGGCTGGCCCTCTCCCAGTCATTTGGCTAGAAAGAGTGGGCTTCTGTTGGGGCTTTCTTTTTGTGTACGCCTATCAGTATTTCTGAGTTTCCAGCTTTTCCAGTTCCACATCTGATTTATATGAGCCAAAAACAAAACCCAAGGAATTCACCACTGAGTTGTTCCTTGTGTCCCAAAGTCTGTAGTTGTCTTCTCTTCACTTTTCAGAGTCTTCTCATGTTTGTCTTATATAAAATGCCCAAGATTTTTAGTTGTCCTTAGAGGGAGGAATAGGGAAAAGTACATCTATTTCATCTTCCCAGGAGTAGAAGTCTCCAAATGATGGACTTTTTAATAATACCAAGGAATAGTACAAGGTAGTCAAAGAGAAAAATGAAATTGGATAAATCTCATAATGTATACTACACACCATAAAAATATTCTAAATGAATTAAGTATTTGAATGTGAAATACAAAACCATAAAAGTAAACATGGAAGAATTAGTTTATAAGCTCAGACTGAGGAAAAAATTCTTCTAATTATAATATATTTGGCAACCGTAAAAGAACATGAATTCATTTAACTACATAAAAATTAAATCTTTTATATGACATAGCAAAAAAACCCCAAATATTATAAGCGTAGTCAAAAAAATCAAATGGCAAATTAAAAGTATATATTCCCAATTTATGTCATAAAAAGTTAATCTCCTTGGCACACAGATACCTACCAATTAGTAAGAAAATCATCAATAACTCAATAAAAAATAGTCAGAGAATATGAAAAGACAGTTCACAGGAAAGCAAATACAAATGGTTCTCAAATATTTTAAAAGATACTTAACCTCATTCATAATAGAGAAACACAAATTTAAAAAACACTGGGAAAACACTGTCCTCCACCTCTTTGAGACTAGCAAAAATCCAAAAGTTCATAACACATTCAGTTAGTACAAATATGGGGAAATAGTTTCATCCATTGCTGGTAAGAGCATAAACTGGTACAGCCCTTTGGTGAGCATTTTGGTAATATCAAAATTACTTCTAGGAATTTATCCTAAGATATAATTGCATGTGTGGAAAATGATGCATGTATGTGGTTATTCATTGTAACTTTGTTTTTAATAGCAAGAGATTGAAAACAATTTGTGGTTAAATGAAAATGTGTGTAATATGCTACCACGTGTATTTTTAAAAGAGGAGAGAAAATCTACAATTTTATTGGCTTGTGTTTAAATTAAAATTCTTTGTAAGAATAAACAGGAAACAAGTAAGAGTGACTTCCTGGGACCTGGGAGAGGCAAGATATTTTCTGAGCCAATAGAGGACTTGTGGGAAGGCAACTTTTCATTGGATACCTTTTTGTATTTTTGATATTTGGATCATGTGAAACAAGGAAGAAAAAAGAGGAGGGAGAAAGAGAGAGGAGGGAAGGATGGAGGAAGGAAGATTTAGGAGACTTATGGGGGCAAAAGGACAGGAAAAAAAAAAACTATCATGAAGAGATGGCTGCCGGAATCCAATTAGTGATTATTTAGGCATCACAAAGGGGGACAAGTTGATGATATTGAAAAGGAGAGTAAACAATAAGGTCCTACTGTAGAGCACAGGGAACTATATTCAATATCCTGTGATAAACCATAATGGAAAAGTACATGAAAAAAAATACATGTATAACTGAATCACTTTGCTGTACAGCAGAAATTAACAAAACATTGTAAATCTACTATACTTCAATAAAATAAGTTTTAAAAAAAAGAAAAGGAGAGTGCAGCACAAAGTTTGCTAAGAGGGTAATATATATATTTTTAATACATTGTATGTTGACCAGTGCAAATTACATAAGCTGTATGTTCAGTTTTGTTCTTCTACCAAGTGATAAGCACAAAGGTGACTTTCTTTTCATAGACAGGTAAAGCTTTCAAAAGCACTTGCGAAATGTAGTTGACTCGAAAAGTCGGGAATGGATTTAAGATTCTGATCCTGAGACCTAGTCCATTATCACACTTACCCATTCCGTGAAATGATACTCCATAATATCAGCATCAGACAGTCACTGTGGGCAACAGATCATGCGGGATGTATCTGGACATAAGGAGAGAGGCCAGTCAGAGATACCTGAAAATTAACTTTGCTCTTTACAGGTTAAGAACATGGTCTTGATGCTGGGGTTGACTTGAGAACCAGTAAGCTCCCATTACCTGCAAACATACCCTTTCCTAGGCATATTAATTCTACATACTATCTTGAAGAACACAGTAAGTCCCAAGTGAAAAAGAACTGTGGCACCACTGTAAATTAAGCTTTTCAGAGCTAGTGAGACCCTGCCTCATGCCTGGAAGCTTCCTGGCCACCCCATTCCCCCACAGCAGAGATTCTTGTGGACCTCAAGGAGTGCCATCAAGGTGGGCTACCGCGTGCCTATTCTCTGTGGTCAACGACTGTAGGTGAATAGCTGTATCCTTTGTCAAGTAAGTCAGAAACTTTATCAAATATGTAAGTGAGACAGTGAGTGAGTGAGAGGGGAGGGGGGTGGGAAGAAAGAAGAGATGGAGTGAGAGAAGAGAGAGGGTAGAAAAAGGGGAGTGAGAAAGAGAAGAGAGGATGAGGAAGAAAGAGGAGGGAGAGAGGGAGGAAAGAAGGAAGAGGAGAGAAGGAGCAGGAAAAAGGAGGAGGGGAGAGACAGACGGGAAGAGAAGAGGGAGAGGAGAGAGAAAAGGGAAGGAGAGAGGAGAACGACTAGTGGATGTTTGATGTGCTCTCCTACAATTTTTAAATTGAAGTATAGTTAGTTTATCATGTTGTGTTAGTTTCAATGTACAGCAAAGTGATTCACTTATACATACATACATATGTATATTCTTTTTCAGTCTTTTCCCTTATAGGTTATTACAAGATATCAAGTACAGTTCCCTGTGCTATACAGCAGGTCCTTGTTGTTTACCTAGTTTATATATAGTAGTTTGTATATGTTAATCCCAAACACCTAATTTATCTTCCCCTCCCACCACTATCCCCTTTGGTGACCACAGTTTGTTTTCTATGTCTGTGGGTCTATTTCTGTGTTGTAAATAAGTTCATTTGTATCCTTTTTTTTAGATTCCACATATAAGTGATATCATATGATATTTGTTTTTCTCTGTCTGACTTACTTCTCCACTATAGTACTCTGCCCAGGATGGTCCATGGCAACTGTGGAGTTTTTTGGTTTCTTTTTCTCTCCAAGTGATGACCTGCCTCCGGGCATGACTTTTTCAAGATACCTTCTTTACTTCATCATTTCAAAGTAGTTTATTCCTAACACCCTGATGATTGTTATTCTTCAGTAATTTCCACTGAAGGCAAGTAGAACCACTATAAAAGTTTTACGTTAGCATCTGGAAGGTTAAACTTCCCTGGTATTTTTGTAATACCTCTAGAATATCATTTGTCAGTAATTTAGGGTCAAACTGTTCAGTGTAGTAATGAACACACACACACACACACAAACATCTAAAACAAAACATATTTCTGAGACATACCCAGCACAAACACAGGGAATGCCTATATAGGCTGGTGCTTCCCCAGTATCCTCCTGGTACCTCATAGTAACCCTCCAGGGCAGGTGTCTTCCCCACAGGTTACACAGGAGCCTATGAGGCTTGGCAGGGTGAATTATCCAAGTCGGCAAGCAAAGATGTCCTTCACGTTTACACCTTCTTGTTTGAGTTCATATTCTTTCATATTCATAAGCTTTCCTGGGTATTGCTTTTATTCTGGTTTTTTTTTTTTAACCCTTACTCCATTGTGACCTAACATCCCACACTGAGGTTTATCTCACATGCAGACCATACAGCTAATTTGGTCTTCTAACTCTAACAGTAAGGAAATAATTTTCATAAGTAAGCAATCAACAGGTCATTGTTACGTGTTCCTGCCTGGGTTCAGAGGCAATCTGCCATGTCTTTGGCATCTTTGCTTACAGAACTCCTGATAACAGGAGCTGTGATTTATTTCTGAGCTCCCAGAATTACACATCCTTGAACTCTGCAGATTCCTATTCTCTCCTTTCTCCATCCTGAGCTGAAGCGTGTAACTGCAAAATATACCATACAATTTTTAAAAATTCTGCACCAGAATGGTTGAACAAGCACAGGAAAGTTCAATATCAATTTGGCTGGGAGAGGTGCAAAAAAATGCTATTTGCTATACACATTGGATTTGTGGTGTGCAATAGATTCCAGGAATAATCACAGGATTTGTTTAATGAAAGCTATGACAACACAATGGAATACTGGTGTATGCTACCTCAGGGTAATTTTTCATTTATACATCCAGTAAGCATTTATGGAGTCTCTGCTAAGTTCCAGAATTATGCTGAATACAATCTAGATAATACAAAACAAAACCTGATAACGTGTGATGCCTAGTGGGGAAACATGGTGAGAGTGTCAGGCAGGAAATTCAGATGCCTGAGTTATAAACCTATCTACAAATAATTGCTGTGTGATCTTGGGCAGGTCATTAATCTCTGTAGTTCTTTTTCCTCAGCTATAAAATAAGTCTCTTTCAGGGCTCAAAGTTGTATGGTCTGCAATAGGTGCTGAAAAACTAACAAAGTTGAAAAATACAGATGTTTGCCTACAGACAAAATGCTGGTGGAATTCCAAAGTTAAAGAAAAAAATCATAGGACCCACTTTCAGTACTGCCTGATGAATTACTAGATCCTTTGAAATGTTTATCTTCATTTCAAGAGTCATCCCCCTGGTCGGGGAGGGGGATACAGATCTCTATAACATATAATTGCACTAGAGGTAGATATTAAGGAACTACAATTAAGACTGCTTTAAAAACAGCAACAAACAAATACCATATGATTTCACTTATATGTGGAATCTGGAAAATAAAACAAGTGAACAAACATAACCAAACAGAAACAGAATCATAGATGCAGAGAGGTACAAACTTCCAGTTGCAAAATAGATGAGTTAAGGGTATGAAATGTACAGTGTGGAGAATACAGTCAGTAATTATGCAACATCTTTGTATGGTGACAGATGGTTACTAGACTTATCATGGTGATCATTTTGTAATGCATAGAAATATCGAATCACTATTTTGTGCACCAGGAGCTAACACAGTGTTGTAGGTCAATTATACTTCAACAAACAAACACACAAACTCATAGAAAAAGCGATCAGATTTGTGGTTACCAGAGGCAGGGAGTGAGAATGTGGGGAACTGGATGAAAGTGGTTAAAAAGGTACAAACTTCCAGTTATAAGATAAATACTAAGGATGTAATATACAACATTATCAAGATAATTAACACTGCTGTATATTATATATGAAAGTTGTTAAGAAAGTAAATCCTAAGAGTTCTCATCATGAGGAAAAAGGTTTTTTTTTTTCTTTTTCCCTTATTTTTTATCTACATGAGATGATAGACGTTCACTAAACTTGTGATAGCATTTCATGATGTCTGTAAGTCAAACCATTATGCTGTGCACCTTAAACTTATACAGTGCTCTATGCCAATTATATCTCAATAAAACTGGAAGAGAAAAAACAAGCAACAAGAATGAAACTGTTAAAAACAACAAATGAATCACTACCTCTCTATTAGCAAGATAATTTTGTCTATTTTACAGTGCAAAAGTTATCTAATTTAATTTTCCTTCCATCCTCGGCAATACTGGTTTGTCAGATCATGTCTCTATTTTATGCTACTAACGTCCTTTGGCACCAGAATCCACATTTGGAGTTTTCTTATCTCATTATCAAATAAGTAATTTTTCATAATAGAAAATGTTACTGGTAAGCTTGAAAAAATAGTTAGGACCTAAAGATCATCTCAAGACTCTAGCTAAGAAATATTCTTACCACTGTTTCTCACATGGAATCCCTCTTTTTTGTGCTTTTGTTTTAAATCTTTCCAACTAATTTTCTTTTGTTATTTTTATTTGGAATTGTATGAAGTATATGAAATACTGTATCAAAGAAGCTGTTTTGAAAAATCATTTTTAAAATTTCCAAAGTGTGTTCTGCTCTACATATAGTACTAACGATGAAATGAAGTCTTGCTTGAACCATGAGCATTACCACTGTGAGCAAAAATGTGATTCCCAGTAAAAATACCCATAAAAACTGTAAAACTCAAATATGCTATGATTTATCAAGATAACTGACTCAATAAAACAGAGTTCTATTCCCAGAGATAACTTGTCAGAAGGGTTCCTACTCCATGGACAGCAGAGTTTATCTCAGTAGGCCAAAACATCAGCGATGTGTATGATTCCATCTACAAGAAAGAGGGAATAAACTAGTCCTATATTTACATTTATGAAGAACAAAACTTAAATCATGTTGACCCTTTTTTAAGTTACTGAAATCAAGGAGACGCTGGAAAGTAGACTGTAGCCAAAAGAGAGGAGTAATTTTAAGCAAATAGTATCTTAGCAAAAGCAGAAAAATTATGTTGGAAATGAGTCTCAAGATATTGCTGGCCAGGAGTTATGAGGAACAGAGAAAAAGGAATTGAGAGGCAGGGGAGACTTAGAGACAAAGGAGGCACAGTTGAGACAAAGTTAAAAAGTAAGGGAGGAGACCTTAAAGATGGCAGAAGAGTAAGACACGGAGATCACATTCCTCCCCACAAATACATCAAAAATACATCTACATGTGGAACAACTCCTACAGAACACCTACTGAACGCTGGCAGAAGACCTCAGACCTCCCAAAAGGCAAGAAACTCCCCACGTACCTGGGTAGGGCAAAAGAAAAAAGAAATAACAGAGACAAAAGAATAGGGACGGGACCGCACCAGTGGGAGGGAGCTGTGAAGGAGGAAAGGTTTCCACACACTAGGAAGCTCCTTCGCGGGCGGAGACTGCGGGTGGCGGAGGAGGAAAGCTTCGGAGCCACGGAGGAGAGCGCAGTAACAGGGGTGCGGAGGGCAAAGCGGAGAGATTCCTGCACGGAGGCTCGGCACCGAGCAGCACTCACCAGCCCGAGAGGCTTGTCTGCTCAGCCGCCGGGGCGGGCAGGGGCTGGGAGCCGAGGCTCGGGCTTCGGTGCTAGCTGGGAGGGAGTCCGGGGAAAAGTCTGCAGCTGCCGAAGAGGCAAGAGACTTTTTCTTGCCTCTTTGTTTCCTGGTGCGCGAGGAGAGGGGATTCAGAGTGCCGCCTAAATGAGCTCCAGAGGCGGGCGCGAGCCGCGGCGATCAGTGTGGACCCCAGAGATGGGCAGGAGACGCTAAGGCTGCTGCTGCCGCCACCAAGAAGCCTGTGTGCGAGCACAGGTCACTCTCCACGCCGCCTCTCCCGGGAGCTGGTGCAGCCCGCCACTGCCAGGCTCCCGTGATCCAGGGACAACCTCCCCGGGAGAACGCACAGCGCGCCTCAGGCTGGTGCAACGTCACGACGCCTCTGCCGCCGCAGGCTCACCCCGCCTCCTCCGTACCGCTCCCTCCCCCCGGCCTGAGTGAGCCAGAGCCCCCGAAGCAGCTGCTCCTTTAACCCCGTCCTGTCTGAGCGGGAACAGACGCCCTCAGGCGACCTACACGCAGAGGCGGGTCCAAATCCAAAGCTGAACCCCGGGAGCTGTGCAGACAGAGAAGAGAAAGGGAAATCTCTCCCAGCAGCCTCAGGAGCGGTGGATTAAATCTCCACAGTCAACTTGATGTACCTGCATCTGTGGAATACCTGAACAGACAACGAATCATCCCAAAATTGAGGGTGTGGACTTTGTGTGATTTTGTCTGTACAGTTTTGATTTTACCATTTGTCCTAGGGTTCTGTCTGTCTGTTCTTTTGTGTTTTTATTTTAGTATAGCTTTTAGTGCTTGTTATCACTGGTGGATTTGTTTTTTGGTTTGGTTGCTCTCTTCTTTCTTTCTTTCTTTTGTTTTATTACTTTTAAATTTGTTTATGTTTAATAATTTTTTTTTATTTTTTAGCTACTTTATTTTATTTTATTTTTTTCTTCCTTTATTTCTTTTTTTCTCCCTTTTCTTCTGAGCCGTGTGGCTGACAGGGTCTTCGTGCTCCGGCCGGGTGTCAGGCCTGTGCCTCTGAGATGGAGGAGCCAAGTTCAGGACATTGGTCCACCACAGACCTCCCAGCTCCATGTAATATCAAATGGTGAAAGCTCTCCCAGAGATCTCCATCTCAATGCTAAGACCCAGCTCCACTCAACAACCAGCAAGCTACAGGGCTGGACACCCTATGCCAAACAACTAGCAAGACAGGAACACAACCCCACCCATTAGCAAGAGGCTGCCTAAAATCAAAATACAGTCACAGACATCTCAAAACACACCACCGGATGTGGTCCTGCCCACCAGAAAGACAAGATCCAGCCTCATCCACCAGAACACAGGCACCAGTCCCCTCCACCAGGAAGCCTACGCAACCCACTGAACCAACCTTAGCCACTGGAGGCAGACACCAAAAACAACGGGAACTACAAACCTGCAGCCTGCAAAAAGGAGACCCCAAACACAGTAAGTTAAGCAAAATGAGAAGACAGAGAAACACAGCAGATGAGGAGCAAGGTAAAAACCCAACAGATCAAACAAATGAAGAGGAAATAGGCAGTCTACCTGAAAAAGAATTCAGGGTAATGATAGTAAAGATGATCCAAAATCTTGGAAATAAAATGGAGAAAATACAAGAAACGTTTAACAAGGACCTAGAAGAACTAAAGAGCAAACAAACAATGATGAACAACACAATAAATGAAATTAAAAATTCTCTAGAAGTAATCAATAGCAGAATAACTGAGGCAGAAGAACGGATAAGTGACCTGGAAGATAAAATAGTGGAAATAACTACCACAGAGCAGAATAAAGAAAAAAGAATGAAAAGAATTGAGGACAGTCTTAGAGACTTCTGGGACAATATTAAATGCACCAATGTTCGAATTACAGGGGTCTCAGGAGAAGAAGAGAAAAAGAAAGGGACTGGGAAAATATTTGAGGAGATTGTAGTTGAAAACTTCCCTAATATGGGAAAGGAAAGAGTCAATCAAGTCCAGGAAGTGCAGAGAGTACCATAAAGGATAAATCCAAGGAGAAACACGCCAAGACACGTATTAATCAAACTATCAAAAATTAAATACAAAGAAAAAATATTAAAAGCAGCAAAGGGAAAACCTAAAAAGAACATACAAGGGAATCCCCAGAAGGTTAATAGCTGATCTTTCAGCAGAAACTCTGCAAGCCAGATGGGAGTGGCAGGACATATTTAAAGTGATGAAAGGGAAAAACCTACAACCAAGATCACTCTACCCAGCAAGGATCTCATTCAGATTTGACGGAGAAATTAAATCCCTTACAGACAAGCAAAAGCTAAGAGAATTCAACACCACAAAATCAGCTTTACAACAAATGCTAAAGGAAATTCTCTAGGCAGGAAACACAAGAGAAGGAAAAGACCCACAAAAGCAAACCCAAAACAATTAAGAAAATGGTAATAGG
The DNA here is from genome assembly GCF_965194805.1 of Balaenoptera borealis. Taxonomy (NCBI): domain Eukaryota; kingdom Metazoa; phylum Chordata; class Mammalia; order Artiodactyla; family Balaenopteridae; genus Balaenoptera; species Balaenoptera borealis. Next base: position 17,348,596 of record NC_138870.1, on the reverse strand, counting down.
AATATACATATTGATAACTAACTTAAATGTAAATAGATTAAACTGCTCCAACCAAAAGACATAGACTGGCTGAATGGATACAAAAACAAGACCCATATATATGCTGCCTACAGGAAACCCACTTCAGACCTAGGGACACATACAGACTGAATGTGAGGGGATGGAAAAAGATATTCCATGCAAATGGAAATCAAAAGAAAGCTGGAGTAGCAATTCTCATATCAGAAAAAATAACTTTAAAATAAAGACTATTATAGGAGACAAAGAAGGACACTACATAATGATCAAGGGATCAATCCAAGAAGAAGATATAACAATTGTAAATATTTATGCACCCAACATAGGAGCATCTTAGTATATAAGGGAAATGCTAACAGCCGTAAAAGGGGAAATCAACAGTAACACAATCATAGTAGGGGACTTTAAACCCCACTTTCACCAATGGACAGATCATCCAAAATGAAAAGGAAATACAAGCTTTAAATGATACATTAAACAAGATGGACTTAATTGATATTTATAGGACTATCCATCGAAAACAACAGAATATACTTTCTTCTCAAGTGTTCATGGAACATTCTCCAGGATAGATCATATCTTGGGTCACAAATCAAGCCTTGGTAAATTTAAGAAAATTGAAATCGTATCAAGTATCACTTCTGACCACAATGCTTTGAGACTAGATATCAATTACAGGAAAAAATCTGTGAAAAATACAAACACATGGAGGCTAAACAATACACTATTAAATAACCAAGAGATCACTGAAGAAATCAAAGAGGAAATCAAAAAATACTGAGAAACAAATGACAATGAAAACACGATGACCGAAAACCTATGGGAGCAGCAAAAGCAGTTCTAAGAGGGAAGTTTATAGCAATACAATCCTACCTCAAGAAACAAGAAACATCTCGAATAAACAACCTAACCTTACACCTAAAGCAATTAGAGAAAGAAGAACCAAAAAACCCCAAAGTTAGCAGAAGGAAAGAAATCATAAAGATCATATCAGAAATAAATGAAAAAGAAATGAAGGAAACAATAGCAAAGATCAATAAAACAAAAGCTTGTTCTTTGAGAGGACAAACAAAATTGATAAACCATTAGCCAGGCTCATCAAGAAAAAAAGGGAGAAGACTCAAATCAATAGAATTAGAAATGAAAACGGAGAAGTAACAACTGACACTGCAGAAATACAAAGGATCATGAGAGACTACTACGAGCAACTATATGCCAATAAAATGGACAACCTGGAAGAAATGGACAAATTCTTAGAAAAGCACAACCTTACAAGTCTGAACCAGGAAGAAATAGAAAATATAAACACACCAATCACAGGCACTGAAATTGAGACTGTGATTAAAAATCTTCCAACAAACAAAAGCCCAGGACCAGATGGCTTCACAGGCGAATTCTATCAAACATTTAGAGAAGAGCTAACACCTATCCTTCTCAAACTCTTCCAAAATATAGCAGAGGGAGGAACACTCCCAAACGCATTCTATGAGGCCACCATCACCCTGATACCAAAACCAGACAAAGATGTCACAAAGAAAGAAAACTACAGGCCAATATCATTGATGAACATAGATGCAAAAATTCTCCACAAAGTACTAGCAAACAGAACCCAACAGCACATTAAAAGGATCACACACCATGATCAAGTGGGATTTATTCCAGGAATGCAAGGATTCTTCAATGTATGCAAATCAATGTGATAAACCATATTAACAAGTTGAAGGAGAAAAACCATAAGATCATCTCAATAGATGCAGAAAAAGCTTTCAACAAAATTCAACACCTTTTTATGATAAAAATCCTCCTGAAAGTAGGCATAGAACACAGGTCAGAATGGCCATCATCAACAAATCTACAAACAATAAGGGAAAAGGGAACCCTCTTGTACTGTTGGTCAGAATGTAAATTGATACAGCCACTATGGAGAACAGTATGGAGGTTCCTCAAAAAACTAAAAATAGAACTACCACACGATCCAGCAATCCCACTACTGGGCATATACCCTGAGAAAACCATAATTCAAAAAGAGTCATGTACCACAATGTTCATTGCAGCTCTATTTACAATAGCCAGGACATGGAAGCAACCTAAGTGTCCATCGACAGATGAATGGATAAAGAAGATGTGGCACATATATACAATGGAATATTACTCAGCCATAAAAGGAAACGAAATTGAGTTATTTTTAGTGAGGTGGATGGACCTAGAATCTGTCATACAGAGTGAAGTTAGTCAGAAAGAGAAAAACAAATACCGTATGCTAACACATGTATATGGAATCTAAAAATAATGGTTCTGAAGAACGTAGGGGCAGGACAGGAATAAAGACATAGACGTAGAGAATGGTCTTGAGGATATGTGGAGGGGGAACGGTAAGCTGGGACGGAGTGAGAGAGTGGCATGGACATATATACACTACCAAATGTAAAATAGATAGCTAGTGGGAAGCAGCCACATAGCACAGGGAGATCAGCTCGGTGCTTTTTGACCACCTACTGGGTGGGATAGGGAGGGTGGGAGGGAGATGCAAGAGGGAGGAGATATGGGGATGTATGTATATGTATAGCTGACTCACTTCGTTATAAAGCAGAAACCACACCATTGTAAAGCAATTATACTCCAGTAAAGATGTTAAAAAAAAGTAAGTATAATTTAAGCAGAAGAAAACTTATTGGGGTGGTGGTGAAGTTGGGAGGAATGATGAGAAATGGGACTACAAAGTTAAACAGGAGCTGTCAGATAGGGAAATTAAGTCACATGAAGGAGTCTGGATTTTATCCAAAGCCTGGTGGGAAACCATTAGCAGGGAAGTTGCAATACCAGTTTTGAATTTTAGAAGGGCCATCTGTCCAGAAGATGGAAAATTGATTGGAGGCATGAAGAACAGGTAGGAGTGTATTCCCTTATATCAGGTAAAAGACGATGCTGACAAGAAATAAGGTAGTTGCAATGGGAGTGGGAACAAGTGAATGATTTGACAGCCCAGGGTAATTGACAAAGAAGGTAATATCAAGGTTGACATGTAGTTTCTGGCTTCAGCAAGTAGTTAGATGGCTATGTAATTCACTAAGCCAGATGAAGAATATGATGACTTCTGTTTTGTACACGTTGAGTTTGGGTACCTGTAAACTAAGTCCAAATGTTCAATATGCAGGTGGACACATGGGTTTCTTTTTCTGAGCCAGAGAGACCCATTTGAGACTTAGCAGCGGCATAGGGGTAGTGAATGGAGACATGAGTGCAAGCAATTTAACACAAGGAAAATTTGGAGAAGAGATTGCTTAGAGTAGAAGTAAACAGCACCAGCAGTTAAGTGCCATGGAAAGGCTGAAGATCCAGCACTGCAGTGTAAAGAGAGATAAGAGGGATGAGTAAACAGACAAAAGCATTCCAGAGGAGAGAGTAGTTCAAAGTGATGAGATTTCAAGTAGAATAAGAAGGTCCTTTTGGATTAATAACCAGAAAGTTTTTGATGAAAATTCTGAGTATGGTTTTAATGGAAAATGAGAATGTTATCCCTTAAAAGTCTCTGTAATCCTTATATAAGTATGATTAATAGTACTTTTTAAAGTTAATATTAAAAGAGAATTTCATTGCCTAAACCCTGCTTAACATTATTCTGAAAAGAGAGAAATAGAGCAATATTATAAATTTTGCTTAAGTCTGAGTGTTTCTTCATAAACACAGTAAATGAGCAATTCACAGCAAGGCCAAGGGATTCAACGTATTTTTAAGAATCAGACAAGAGGTGTTGAAATCTGTTGCTCATGTTGGTTTGAAAGAAGTGATAGTAATGCTTATAAATGAAGAGGGAAAACTTGCTGCAGTGAAGTCCTTGAGCAAGAGGGCTGAGATCAGATGCACAAGCAGAAATATTGGCCTTTGATAGGCATGTAGATGATCCTTTCATACTAACAGGAGAAGGGGAGTAATGGGCACAGGTGTAGATAGATTGTTAAGTGTGATTCTAGGAGTGTGCAGTGGTTCTCTTCTAATGGCTTCTATTTTCTCAGTGAAATAGGAGGAAGGTCATCAACTCAAAGTAGGTAAGAGAGGAAGTGTTGGAGATTTGAGCAGAGAAAGGATATGACATAGAAATCTAGCACAGTAGGGAATGAATGGTACAGAGAAATGTTCTAAGATTGTGGGCAGCTAAGGATATATACATGAGGGTCTGTGGTCATAAATTTAAAGTGAGAGCAGTCAGCATGATTCTGTGTTGTTTCCAGCCACATTCAGCTGGACATGTGCTGACCGAGTGGAACATTAAGGATTATGCCTGGTAGGCACACAAAAGGACGGAAAAATAAGGACATTATTTATTATAGTGAATGACAATTGAATTTATGCTGGATAAGGAGGAAAATGAGAACTTGAGGGAAATGAGAGATAGTAAAAAGCTGGTAGATTCATCTGGAGTAGAATAATTCTTTTTTTAATTTGTTATTTATTTATTTTTGAATTTATTTATTTTTGGCTGTGTTGGGTCTTCGTTGCTGCACACGGGTTTTCTCTAGTTGCACAGAGTGCGGGCTACTTTTCGTTGCGGTGCGTGGGCTTCTCTTTGCAGTGGCTTCTCTTGTTGCAGAGCACTGGCTCTAGGCGGGCGGGCTTCAGTAGTTGCAGCACGTGGGCTCTAGAGCGCAGGCTCAGTAGTTGTGGCTCACGGGCTTAGCTGCTCTGCGGCATGTGGGATCTTCCTGGACCAGGGCTCAAACCCGTGTCCCCTGCATCGGCAGGCAGATGCTTAACCACTGTGCCACCAGGGAAGCCCTAGAATAATTTTTAGAATTGGCATAATCATAGCAGTAAACTAGAAAGATGAGAGGTTGTGGTCAGAAAACAGTGTTTGAAATTGCGATTATGGAGCAGTTTGGGTTATTGGTGACGACAAGATTTAAGTTATGATCAAGAAGGAGTACAGGAGATGTTTAAGTGCAGGACCAGATCATTAGAGGAAGGGAGATGGAGGAATTGAGAGGCCAGGATATTTGAAGGATTGTCTATGTAGATACTGAAATTGCTACAAAGAATGAGAGGAACAGTGCTGTGCACAGTACCCTTGAGCGTGAAATTTAGACCTTCAGGAAATGAGGAAGAGGGACTTAGGAGTCCTACAGTTGTCTCCAACAAGGTGAGTTAGGATGTGGTTTAGTTTGATGGATTTAAAGGTAGTGACTTTTAGGGTAAGAGGGAGACACAGAAAAGTAGCGATAGAAAACAAAGTGAATCGATGCTGTTTCAGTGCCATGGTTGAGGGTTTGAGGAGGGCTCCTCTTGAGAGAGCTGCAAGAGAAGCAGTGGCCTCAAGTAGAAACACATGGTGGCTATTTTCCCTGCTCTAGACCATATTTCTCTCTCTCTCTTTCCTCTCACTTTCTCTTCTCTCTCTCCCTCCTTTCTCTCTTCCCCCACCTACACACACACACACACACACACACTCCCACACATACACAGCTGCTTATAAGCACACATATCAGGTAATGCCATCCCTTACCTTCTTTTTCAGGTAAGCTATCATCATAAACATTAAAGGTATTAGCACCAAATTCCTGTTTTCTTTTCCCTCCTTCATCTGATTCTTGCTGATTTCAATATCCATTTAAACTGTCCATTTTAGGCTCTGGCTTTTCAGTTCCTTGACTTTCTTGATTTCAGTGATTGACTTTCTTGATTTCTTACCTGCCATCCCACCTGAGTCATCCACTTTCATTGTTAAAACCTAGATATTGTCATTGCCGATCATTGCTGTGGCAGATACTAATGGTTGGCTTCTTAGCCTTCCCAACACCGCCTAGCCAGCAGTACACGTCTACAGTGGAGAGTGCAAAAGTTAAGAGCTTTTCTCAGGCTTTCACTGAATGGGGTCTCACATGGTGACCCCACGAAATATAAATTCAAGTCCACAGGTATTGCCTCTTTCATTTGTTCCTTCTTCTTGCCGAGAACACAGACGTGACCTGGAGATGCAGCAGCCTACTGGCAGCCACAAAGTGAAGAGTATAAGGATCTAAGGCTCAAAGCCAGTATAAAGCCAGTATACTGAGAGTGGTGGAGGAAATCAGAAAATGCCCAAGCCTTCTACTTCTGACTGTGGTTTAGCTTGCATCAGTCCAATCATCAATCTGAGAACAAGTAGAAAAGCAAACTAAGTTGTTGGGGAAAAAAGGCAGAGAAGAAAAGACTTGAGAAGTCAAGGTCCCTGGAAAAATAGAAGCCACCAATCAAGAAATACAACAATCTCACGTATGATAAATATAAAGAAAACCACATTGAGACACATTAGAGTAAACTTACTTAAGACCAAGTGCAAAGATAAAGATCTTAAAACCAGTTAGAGAAACCAAACACACTACTTTCAGAGAAGCAACAATAAGAATGATAGCTGACTTCGTTAAATAAATAGAAGCCAAAAGAGAATATATGATGTATTTTAAATCATTGAAAGATGATTGCCTAACTTGAAATCTATATCCAACAAAACTATCTTTAAAAACTGATATTTTAAACCTTTAAAATGTTCAGATAAAAAAATTGATAGAATTTGTCTACAGCAAATTTGGGAAGATACTCAAGGAAGCTCTTCTGGGAGGCAGGAGGGAGAGAGAGACAGAGAGGGAGAGAGAGACAGAGAGAGAGAGAGAGAGAGAGAGAAATAGAGAGATAGAGAGAGATAGAGAGATAGATAGATACATAGAGAGAGAGGTAGATACATAGAGAGATAGAGAGATAGAGAGAGAGAGAGAGAGAGATGATAGAGAGATAGCAGTATAAAGGGTTAATATATACAGCATATTTATATAAATACTGTATAAAACAATAATAATATTGCCATGTAGAATTTAAAATGTTTGTAAAACTAAATAAATGATTATAATAGTACAAAAATTTGGAAGGAGGAAATGGAGTTATAGTATTTTAAGTCCTTGAATTTTCTGAAGTTGCTTAAATATCAATATAAGAAAGTTTCTAGTAAGTCAAGAATTCATGCTGCAATAGGTTAACCACTGAAATTAGAGTTTTCAAAAAATGCAAAACTAATAAGCTCATAGAAAAGAAGAAATTGAATTAGGAAAAAAACAAGGAATCCAAAATAGACAAGAAGCAGGAGAGAAAGGAAAGTAGGGCAGGTGAAATTAATAAGAAACATATAGTCAATTTTTGAGCATGAAAATAAATGCTTCAATTAAAAGACAAAATTTTCAAACCTGACAAAACCCAAAACCTAATACATGCTGCTTTCAAGAGACACACTTTAATTATAATGACACATAAAATTTTAAAGAAAAAAAATTGAAAGTTAATCTATGCTAACGCTAACTTAAAGAAAACTGTTATGGCTACATTAATATCAGATGAAGCAGAGCTAAGACAAATACATCCTTAGAGATAACGGGGGTCATTTCAATGATAAAACTGTCAATCAACTAAGAAGATAAAATAATTCTATGTTTTTATTCATTGAATAATATAGCCTTAAAACAGGAGAATTTTTAAGAGAACTAAACTCAGAAAGACAAGTCCACAATCATAATGAGAGATTTTAACATATCTATCTCAAAATGAGACAAAATAAGCAAAATAAGCATATATAAGATTTGAACATGTAACAAACTTGACATAATTAACATATAGAACACTGTACACAAACAATTGCAGGATATACATTCTTTTCTAGTTTACATAAAATCTCTACCAAAATCAAATATATACTGGGCCATAGTTAAGATGAATTTCAAAAGACTAACATCATACACAATATATTTTTTGACCACAGTGAAACTGAGTTACAAGTCAAAACAAAAAGATTAAACAAATATTTTAAAATTACTCAGGCATTAAAAAAAGAATGATATAATGCCATTTGCAGCAACATGGATGGACCAAGAGATTGTAATATTGAGTGAAGTTGTCTCACAGAGAAAGGCAAATATCATATGATATCGCTTATATGTGGAATCTTAAAAAATGGTACAAATGAACCTATTTACAAAACAGAAATAGAGTCACAGATGTAGAAAGCAAACTTATACTTACCAAGTGGGAAAGGAGAGAGGAGGGATAAACTGGGAGATTGGGATTGACATATCCACACTACTATGTATAAAATAGATAACTAATAAGGACCTCCTGTACAGCACAGGGAACTCTACTCAATACTCTGGAATAGAATTTAAAAAAGTGTGGATTTATGTATAACTGATTCACTTTGCTGTACAGCAGAAACCAACACAACACTGTAAATCAACTGTACTCCAATAAAAATTAATTTTTAAAAAAACCAAAGGAACAATTAAAAAAATTTTTTTAAATAAAATTAAGCAAAACTCTTAAATAACTCTTATGGCAAAGAAGAAATCACAGTGAAAAATTAAAATAAATGGAATAAAATTAGAATAATGGAAAGACTACATTCCAAAGTTGTGGGATGCCACTAAAGCTTAACTAAGAGCAGTGGCTTGCAAACCTTAGCCCACATCTGGATCACCTTGAGGGCTTCTTCAAACACAGGTTGCTGGACCCCAGCTCTAAAACCTCTGATTCATTAAGTCTGGGATAAGATGAGAATTTGCATTTCTAACAAATTCCCAGGTGATACTGGTGCTGCTGGTCCAGGAACCACAACTTACACTAAGAGACTACAAACAACTTCCTGACACAAATAAATACAGTTTTAGAAAAACACAAGTTACCAAAATTAACACAAGAATACATTTAAAAGCTGAATGGTTTTACACTTAAAATTTTGAATACTTAATTTACAAACCTTTACACAAAGAAAATTCCAGGTCCAAATGGCTTCACTAGGGAATTGTTCCAGCCACTTAAGGAAGAAATTATACCAATCTTACACAAATCCTTTCAGAGAAGAGGGGAAAAAAACCTACTCAAACTCCTTTATGCTGTCAGCATATTATTAAATGAAAACCTTAGAAGGATACTACAAAAAAGGAGGAAAATGTAGTATAATCACTCTCAGAAGCATAGATGCCAAATCCTAAAAATAGAAAAATAAATATGTAAACAACCTGTATCTATCACTATGTAAAAGAGAGAGAGAAGGAAAGGGAACAACAGAGAGAGAGAAATGAGAGATCTAAGCTGATGGCCAACAATGAGTTACTGTACCAGCCTTGGATTGTCTATTGGATTTTCTACCTGGGGACTTCTTGGTAAGTGACAAAAGTAAATTTAACATTTACCCATCTAGCCAGTCTTAGGTTTGCCATTATATGCAACTAGATGATTTATTGATACTACACCTACAAAAACCTCAATCTAAGCATCTAACCACTACCTCCTGTATTTCTAATACCCCAGTTCCAAAAATTGTGCATCCCAACTTTGAATGAGATCCATTAACTTGGACAATCACTTCCCCTGGTCCATCACCATTGTCATTTCCTTGTGTATAATCTCAACCCTTTGACATCCATCCCCTCTCTCATTCACAGAACCCCAACTCTAGTTAGATTAAATCTCTGCATACTTCATGATTATACATGAGTGATTCATATGGTTGACTAAGAACCAGCCAGATTGCTCACCCATCTCACTTTAAACTTCTAACCATGAGCCTTCACAGTTGACCGGAAAACTTACATTTGCTCATCAGTTAATTCTCCCCTTCTCCACAGTTTCACAGCTATTTCTCTTTTTTTCAACATCCAGTACTTATCCCTGCCTTCCTCACTCTCAGATGATGACTCCCTATCTTACTACGATAATAGAAGCACTCAGAAAATAATGCCCTCATCTTCCCCCACCCAATTTACCAACATATCTGCAACTGTAACTGTGCAAACCCTGTCTTGCTGCTGGTTACACCTGCACTATCACACAAGAACTTCACAGCGTCCCAGGTCAAAATCAAAATCAGGAAGAGGCTTAGAAAACGTGCACTAGAGCAGTGTTTCTCAAGTGTGGTATGCAAACCCACAGCACCAGCATTACCTGGGAACTTGCTATAACTGCAACTACCCAGATCTATTGAATTAGAAACTCTGGAGGGCGGGACCCAGTGCCCAGGGTCTTTCAAGCCCTACAGGTGGTTCTGATGTGCACTGAGGTTTGAGAACCACTGTTCTAGAAGGGACAGATCAATTATGTTGCTTTAATGCCTGCTCAAAACAGAGTAGTGTACAATAACTGTTTTATTTTTAGGGGGGGGAGGGGCACATTTAAGCACACACTTTTTTGACTTCAAGAAGTTTAAGAAAAATTTAAATTGCTTCTAGGTTCTAACACATTATCTTTCTAGATGAAACTGAAGCCCAGTAATGTGCCCAAGTTCATATAGCTAGCCTTGATTCTGCCCTTTATTAAGGATGTGTAATGGGCAAATCAATTAACTTCTTCCTAAAATAGTTGATTTCTATACTTCTATATTAATATCCTAGGGCTGCCATAACAAATTGCCACAAAGTAAGTGACTTAAAACAACAGAAATTTATTCTCTCATAGCTGTGGAGGCCAGAATCCAAAATCTAGGAGTGTCAGGAGGGTTGGCTACCACTGGAAGTTCTAAGAGAGAATCTGTTTCATACCTCTCTCCTAGCTTCTGGGAGTTACTGGCAACCCTTGATGTTCCTTGGCTTGTAGATGCATCAGTCCAATCTCTTCATCTGTGTTCTGTGGCATTTTCCCTCATATGTCTATCTCTGTGTCCAAATTTTCCTCTTCTTGAAATCTTGCCATTTGAGACAACATGGATGGACCTTGAGGGCATTATGCTAAGTGAGGCAAGTCAAACAGAGAAAGACAAATACTGTATGATATCACTTACATGTGAAATCTAAAAGCACTTAACTCATGGAAACAGAGAGTAGAGTGGTGGTTACCAGGAGCTGGGGGTGTGGGAAGTGGGGAGATGTTGGTCAAAGGGTACAAACTTTCAGTTTTAAGATGAATAAGTTCTGAGGATCTAACGCACAGCATGGTAATCATAGTTAATAAGAGTTCTGTATTGTATATTTGAAAGTTGCCAAGAGAGTAGATCTTAAATGTTCTCACCATAAAAAAAGGTAATTAGGTAAAGTGATGAAAGTATTAGCTAATGCTATAATGCAAATCATTTTGAAACACATATGTATCAAATCAATACTTTGTATACCTTACATTTATACAATGTTATATGTCAATTATATCCCAATAAAGCTGAAAAAACTCCAGAAAGCCCCAATTTTCCTCTTCTTATAAGGTCACCAGTCATTTGATTAGGGCCCACCCTAATCCAGTATGACCTCATCTTAATCTGCTTACTTCCACGAAGACCCTATTTCCGAATAAGGTCACATTCACAGATACTGGGGGTTAGAATTTGAACATATCCTTAGCATAAAGGAAGAACACAATTCAACCAAGTAACTCTTCCTTTTACCTTTCAAAGACTATGGAAGGGGGAAAATGAAGTAAAATTTGCCCCAAAAGAAATCCAAACTTGTACAATCCTCTCTGGACTCTGTGAAGCACAAACTCACAGCATCTATGGCGCTTAGGACCACTGCTTGTCACCACAGCCCACCCCATATAAGAAACGTTGTGTTTCCTGCTGGACCAAGGATGCTGATTCCTGGAATCTGCCTCCAAGAATGCCACTGCCCATGGGACCATCCCAAAGTGAGATGCTTCCTCCCATCCCACACTGTCAGACCTACCCTAAGGCCACAGTTTAATTCCAAACCTAAAGAGAAAATAAAATGGCATAAATTTATATTATTTCATTTTTTTACTGTACAAAAATTTTAATGATCTCAGTAAGAGGAATGTGGTATGAATATGTTGGTGCGATTAATGATCCTTATTTTACTTTATAATAAGGCTGACGAAGCACTTTACAGCTACGAGTAGAAATGAGAGCAGCTCTGCCCATTGTCTTCTTTGCTTGTTTTTGCATTATTAATTTTTCTCAATCTATTGTTTCTTAGTAGGAATCTTTTAGAAACACTTGTCAGTTTGGGGAAGGGTTAGTATAATTAAGACCGGATATTATAATCCATAAATCCGCTTCACTAGGTACAGGTATCAATAAATCGTGATACATCCCAATACAACTCCTTCTATGTTGTGAAATGTCTGCTGTTTTTTCAGGATGTATTGGGAAATGTACATCATATATGATTGTCTCTTGTACATCCAAGTGAAGAAGCCAGGACCAATTTGTATATTTAACATCAAATAAAATATCATTTTTTGATAATAAATATTATATAACTATTTGATTAAAATTATCTAGGTGATTAAAATTCTTACAATTTCTCCATATTTCAATGGCTCCCCTTACACACCCATTTTGAGAACACCAACCCAGGAAACATCAACATTCATCTAAAAGAAGCATCCAATAAATTCTCTTTTTGTTCTTCAATGCTCCCATCTCATCTCAGTTACCCTCTTTTTTTTTGCCATCACCAGCACTTCCATCTGACTTCAAGCTTCTGTGCTTCTAGATTGCTTGATGAACTATTATTTAAAACCTAATGTTATATTTCATAGAGAAAAACAGTCTCATTATCCTTGTATCACACCTCTTCACTTCCTTCTCAATCCAGTATAAAAGAGGCAGCAAAGTGTGTGGGTTAAAATCTAGGATTCGAGAGTCAGACAGACCTGGGTGTGTGACACAGAGAGAGTTGCTTGACTTCTCTGAGCCTCAGTCTCTTTGACATGGAAAGTGGGGATAAAAACAGGAGCCGCTAGTCTTCTTTGGAATATTAAATAAAATAATGTATGCAAACTGTCATCCAGAAGGCTTGTGGTTCTAAAAATAGAGTCAACTGTAAGAAATGTTCCTGCATAGTCAAGGTGTATGAAGCCTGGAAGTATCCAGTGCATTTAGCAGCATAAGATAAATGTGCTGTAGTAGTAGCATTATTATGCCTGTTGATTTCTTGGTTGTTTGTTCATCCCTCTCTAGACTCTGTACCATTCTATCACATCCGAATGTGGGAACATCATTCAAATGCTGACAGTTTGTTACCATCTGCCCTCCTTAAAATCTTGTCCTTCCCTTATTGACCCCTGATACTTCTCTAGCTTTTGATGATGGTTTTCTGGCTCCTACTTGTTAATTCTCCCAGCTTCAAAACTGAGATCTCAATTTGGACACTATCAATGGTCCAGCATTAAAGATACTGAGGCACAGAAAAGAAAAAGGAAATACAGTGGAGTAGGCTGGAGTAATCTATATCCCAGAGTCTTTCCCCAGGGCTGCTACTATATGTACTATATTGTTTTTAGGATTGGAATTTAGCATCATTAAAGAATTTGGTTCAGAAAATAATAAATGTGTAGTGGAAAACTAAGTTGAGGGCTCTATTTCTACCTGAATCAGGCGATCATGAACTTGACAACAAAACATGCTCTGTAGTCATCTGTCATGCAGTGCCCATGGTATCTTGGGTCCAAGTCATCTGTAGCTGGCTAAACTAGTTTTAAGGACAAAACTTCATTGTTGAATTTTTGGTTAATTTGTGCACTCAAGGCTTGATTTTGAATGCATGGTTCTGCTGGAAATTTAGGTACATGTGGCTTAAACTGTCACTTTGAGTGACACTTTCTCATATATATGCTCCTGAAGTCCCTACAGCTGTAAACCGCAGAAGTGGAACAATTAGAGCATTAGTTGCCGAAGCATACAGGAAAGTTTCTCCACCAGCTATTCTCATTTCTCTGGTTTCCATGCAGTCCCCCGGCACCCCTTCATCTTACATAAGGTTGTTTTCCTCAACTGGTCAAACTGTAAGTCAAGCAGCATTTCTGTGAAACCAGCCATTCTTTCCAAGGTTCTAGAGATGAGATAAAACTAATAAAAGCAAAATCTGTGCACAAAAGACAACTCCGGTACACAAAATATCAGTCTTTGAAGTTTATTGGAAACTTTATATTTTATATTACTAGAACCCAGAATAGAAGTTTGAGCATTTAAATTGAGCTTCTAGGATTCTATTAGAGGATGATTTACATTTGAAGCATCTAGGACATTTAATTTTACAAAACTCTGAAGCCAAGAAAATGTTCTTAGGATTTATAGCTTGGGGAAAAATACATAAAAGTGGTAATAAAAGGAAATATTCCATTTATACTTTCTTTGGGATTACGTATAGAGTTACATTTTGATGGTCTGCCCAGAATTTCAAAACCTTGGATGTATATATCAAAGGTACTCCGTACATGCCTTCTTCTTTGCCTCTATTACTTCAGACCCTCAATTTCCCTTGACCTCAAGCAGAGACTGAATGCCATTGATTTCTTGTCTGCAACATGCATACCAGGTTATCATGATCAGACCTGAATCAGAAATCTTCATGTTTTCTCAAATGCCAAATAGACACAGCCATTTTAGAAGACAATTCCACTTGAGAAGACAATGGCTAATTATGAACCCAATAGCTAATTATGAACCCAAATTCCCTGTGAAATATGGCATCTGATGTAGAGGAAAACTGAAAGGGGTCATTTCTCACAATGTGGGCAGCCATTTATTTGTATTCAGTTGCTTGCAATTCCTTTCAAGTTATCACCTCCTTCTTACATTTTAGGCTCCAATGCCGTGGAGTACACACTTTTAAGAGTCTAGCTACTGCTGAACAAACCAGGAATACTGTGCTTTGTGAACTGTTTATATTATGCATGTTTATACATTCCAGCATTATGCTGGCTTTCAAAACATGTAACATATTCAAAACATCCTAAACTTGTTCTCTTTAATGAGTTAAAATACCTTTGATTCCTCCAGTGACATGAGTCATAGCAAGAAACACTGAAAAAAGAGCAGTCATGAGCATAAATTTCACTCAAGCAGCCCTTGTATCATATGCAAGAAAGGCCAACATGTTATTATTTGGGTATTGCAAAGGATAAAATAAATTCTTTAAAAAATTTTACTAGTAAATGTAAAATGCAAAACTATAAAACTCCTAGCAGATAACCTAGATGACCTTGAATATAGCAATAACTTTTTAGATAAAACACCAAAGATACAATCCAAGGAAGAAATAATTGATAAATTGGGCTTCATTAAAATTAAAAATCTCTGCTCTCTGAAAGACAATGTCAAGGGAATGAGAAGACAAACCACAGACTGGGAGAAAAACATTTGCAAAAGACACATCTGAAAGAAATGTTACTCAAAATAAACAAAGAACTCTTAAAAGTCAACAATAAGAAAGTAAACAACCCAATTAAAAAATGGGCCAAAAAAAAAAAAAAAATGGGCCAAAGACCTTAATAGACATTTCAGCAAAGAAGATATATGGCTGGCAAATAAGCACATGAAAAAATGTTCCACATCATATGTCATCAGGGAAATGCAAACTAAAACAACGGGATATCACTACATACCTATTAGAATGGCCAAAATCCAGACACTAACAGCACCAATTCCTGGTAACAAATGAAGCAATGAGAACAGTCATTCACTGCTGGTAGGACTGCAAAATGGTACATCCACACTGGAAGACAGTTTGGCAGTTTCTTACCAAATTAAACATGCTCTTAACATATGATCCAGCAATTGTGCTCCTTGGCATTTACCCAAAGGAATTTAAAACATGTCCACACAAAAACCTGCACATGCATGTTTATAGCAGCTTTATTCATAACTGCCAAAACTTGGAAGCAACCAAGATATCCCTCAGTAGGGATAAATTGTGGTACATTCAGACAGTGAAAATAATATATATAATACATATATTCAGCACTGAAATGAGCTATCGAGCAATGAAAAGGCATAAACTTAAATACATATTACTAAGTGAAAGAAGCCAATGAAAAGACTACATGCTGTATGAATCCAAGTATATGTTATTCTGGTAAAGGCAAAACTAAGGAGACAGTGAAAGAATCAGTGGTTGCCAGGGGTGGGGAAACAGGGGAGGGATGAATAGGCAGAGCACAAAGGATTTTTAAGGCAATGAAAATACTCTGTACCATCTTATAATGACAGACACTTGTCATTACACATTTGTCCAAAACCATAGAATGTACAACGTGAAGAGTGAACCCTAATGTAAACTATGGACTTTGGATGATTATGATGTGTCCATGTAGGTTCAGCAATTGTAACAAATGTTACCACTCTGATGGAGGGTGCTGACACCAGAGGAGGCTTAGCGTGCATGGGGGTAAGGAAGGGGTAATACAGGAAATCGCTGTCCCTTCCTTACAGTTTTGCTGTGGATCTAAAACTGCCCCCCCCAAAAAGTTATTAAAAATAATAATTAAATAATTAAAAAAAAAAAAAAAGAAAAAAGAGCAGAGAGGAAATGAGTGCTCTAACGCAATTCCTAACAAAATTCACTTGTGAAAGCATTTCTAAGTTAATGGTCTGTACAGATGAGTTAAAACTCTGCCTTTGACAATCACAAATTCAACGAGCTTAAAATTAAATATATAATATTTTCTCATTATCGTTTCCCTCTAAAACTGTCACTGTATTCCCTGACATTTAAATTCAATATCTAGGCTCAATCAGTAGATACGGATGCATTTGAGATCCCTGAATCACCTAATACCTAAGTGCTCTAAACAGGTGTCTGCTAAGAAACATATAATCCATTTAGTGGAGGCCTATAATATTTGTTTTGTTTTCACAGATGGTGTTGGATTATTGAAGCGGAAATATGCCAAGAAGTTTTTAGAGTACCTTTCCATTTGAGTTGGACTTTGCATTATTTAAAGCTATGATAATTTAACTCTGCTCTAATCCTCCAGTCTGACCAAATCTATTATTTTCTATATCTCCTAAATTTCAGGTTTCCTGTTACTAACCCCTGCATCATACAAAAAGTTTCAGGGAGGAAAACATATCATTCACTTTCAAAGTGTTTAGTCTGTCTCCTTATCTTTTTCTTTTCAGAAGGCAGGCAATGGACACTAGTGGGTTGAAACGGAGTTAGGAAAAACAAATAACAGTAAATCTACTACTGACTGTTTGACCGTGGGGAAGTCATTTAATTTCTCTTTATTTCAGTTTAGTCATCTGCTAAATAAGGTAATAAACTTGTTCAAACTACGAAGTTTTTAAAGGGCAAACGTGTTAAAGTAGTTCAGGATTTGCTTGTTTGTTGAGAGATAATATAAGTTCAAAATATTATCATTATTTACGTAATCATATACAATATCTACCATGGGCCTTTTAGTTACTAAGGGTGACAGTGTTTGTTGTAGAGTAGGAGTTGGACAGTGAATTCAGCTCTTTCATTTTGTGATCTTGAGCAAATTACACTTGTGTTTCTTCGGCTGCCTAGAACCTGACCTACTTTTTTTATACCTGGAGAACGCCTCATCGTATACACTGTTGTTGCACTCTCTCCCACTATAGAACCTGAAAAAGCTAAAAACACACACCTATATCTGCCTTTCACTACTAGCACTTAGGGTATTGGCACAGAACCTAGGCTTCTCCAAATAGATTCTTCCACCTGAGACTCTGAGTTCGGATTAAATGAAATAGGCATTGAGAGTAGAATTTATTTTGTCAATGGGAAATGGCAGTGGTGGGGATGGGAGCTCTGGGAGTTTCCATAGGGCTGTTCCTACTAAATGGTGCTACTTTATTAGGCGAGGGGCTGACATGGGGATTCAGCTGGTTGTTCATGATATCTATCTCAACTTTATACTGAGGAACTGGGAGAATCCAGAGGATGAACTTAGGGTGTGATATTTCATATCAGAATTCCATTTATCGCGTGACCCTTCTAAAACCCTCATTCAAACAAATGGACTCAGTGGTGTTCTAAGTTCCCAGCAATTAGATTTAACTCAGAGCTGGTACAATTAAGTCCAAAGAGATCTGTGTATTTTTCAAGCTGTCCTAGTACACTAGGGAGGCTGGAGGACATGTTTGTGGTAGGCTGAAAAATGGCCCCTGACAATATACTCCACATCCCAATTCCCGGAACCTGTGAAAACAATGGCCCTCTGTATCCTCTGTATCCATGGGTTCCATATCCATGGGTTCTGCGTTCACAGATTCAACCAACTGCAATTGAAAATATATTTTTTTAAATCCTGAAAGTTCCAAAAAGCAAAACTTGTATTTACTGCTCACTGGCAGCTATTTATGTAGCACTTACATTATATTTACAACTAAATACATAGCATTTATATTGTATTAGCTATTATAAGTAATCTCAAGATGATTTAAAAGATGTACATAGGCTATATCCAAATACGACACTGTTTTACATAAGGGTCTTGAGCGTCCTCAGATTTTGGTATCTGCAGGGTTGGTGGGGATGGAATTAATCCAACACAGATACCAAGGGACAAATGTATCATCTTATATGGCAAAAGATGCAATTAAGTTAAGGCTCTTGAGAGGAAGAGTTTATCCTTATTTTTCTGATGGACCCTAAATGGAATCATAGGTATCCTTTTAATAGAGAGGCAGAGGGAATTCTGAGGCAAACATACATAGAAGAGATAACAATGTGAAGATACAGCAAAGAGAGATTTTTTTTAAAATACCTTTATTGGAGTATAATTGCTTTACAATGGTGTGTTAGTTTCTGCTTTATAACAAAGTGAATCAGTTATACATATACATATGTCCCAATATCTCCTCCCTCTTGCGTCTCCCTTCCACCCTCCCTATCCCACCCCTCTAGGTGGTCACAAAGCACCGAGCTGATCTCCCTGTGCTATGCAGCTGCTTCCCACTAGCTATCTATTTTACATTTGGTAGTGTACATATGTCCATGCCATTCTCTCACTTCGTCCCAGCTAATCCTTCCCCCTCCCTGTATCCTCAAGTCCATTCCCTACGTCTGCATCTTTATTCCTGTCCTGCCCCTAGGTTCTTCAAAACTATTTTTTTTTTTTTAGATTCCATATATATGTGTTAGCATATGGTATTTGTTTTTCTCTTTCTGACTTACTTCACTCTGTAAGACAAACTCTAGGTCCAGCCACCTCACTACAAATAACTCAATTTCATTTCATTTTATGGCAGAGTAATATTCCATTGTATATATGTGCCACATCTTCTTTATCCATTCTTCTGTCGATGGACACTTAGGTTGCTTCCATGACCTGGCTATTGTAAATAGAGCTGCAGTGAACACTGTGGTACATGACTCTTTTTGAATTATGGTTTTCTCAGGGTATATGCCCAGTAGTGGGATTGCTGGGTCATATGGTAGTTCTATTTCTAGTTTTTTGAGGAACCTCCATACTGTTCTCCATAGTGGCTGTATCAATTTACATTCCCACCAACAGTGCAAGAGGGTTCCCTTTTCCCCACACCATCTCCAGCATTTATTGTTTGTAGATTTTTTGATGATGGCCATTCTGACTGGTGTGAGGTGCTACGTCATTGTAGTTTTGATTTGCATTTCTCTAATGATTAGTGATGTTGAACATTCTTTCATGTGTTTGTTGGCAATCTGTATATCTTCTTTGGAGAAATGTCTATTTAGGTCTTCTTCCCACTTTTGGATTGGGCTTCTTGATTTTTTGATATTGAGCTGCATGGGTTGCTTGTAAATTTTGGAGATTAATCCTTTGTCCGTTGATTCATTTGCAAATATTTTCTCCCATTCTGAGGGTTGTCTTTTCGTCTTGTTTATAGTTTCCTTTGCTGTGCAAAAGCTTTTAAGTTTCATTAGGTCCCATTTGTTTATTTGTGTTTTTATTTCCATTTCTCTAGGAGCTGGGTCACAAAGGATCTTGCTGTGATTTATGTCATAGAGTGTTCTGCCTATGTTTTCCTCTAAGAGTTTGATAGTGTCTGGCCTTACATTTAGGTCTTTAATTCATTTTGAGTTTATTTTTGTGTATGGTGTTAGGGAGTGTTCTAATTTCATTCTTTTACATGTAGCTATCCAGTTTTCCCAGCACCACTTATTGAAGAGGATGTCTTTTCTCCATTGTATATTCTTGCCTCCTTTATCAAAAATAAGGTGACCATATGTGCGTGGGTTTATCTCTGGGCTTTCTATCCTGTTCCATTGATCTATATTTCTGTTTTTGTGCCAGTACCATACTGTCTTGATTACTGTAGATTTGTAGTATAGTCTGAAGTCCAGGATCCTGATTCTTCCAGCTCTGTTTTTCTTTCTCAAGATTGCTTTGGGTATTCGGAGTCTTCTGTGTTTCCATACAAATTGTGAAATTTTTTATTCTAGTTCTGTGAAAAATGCCATTGGTAGTTTGATAGGGATTGCAATGAATCTCTAGATTGCTTTGGGTAGTCATTTTCACAATGTTGATTCTTCCAGCCCAAGAACATGGAATATATCTCCATCTGTTTGTATCATCTTTAATTTCTTTCATCAGTGCCTTATAGTTTTCTGTACACAGGTCTTTTGTCTCCTTAGGTAGGTTTATTCCTAGGTGTTTTATTCTTTTTGTTGCAATGGTAAATGGGAGTGTTTCCTTAATTTCTCTTTCAGATTTTTCATCATTAGTGTATAGAAATGCAAGAGATTTCTGTGCATTAATTTTGTATTCTGCTACTTTACAAAATTCATTGAGTAGCTCTAGTAGTTTTCTGGTAGCATCTTTAGGATTCTCTATGTATAGTATCATGTCATCTGCAAACAGTGACAGCTTTACTTCTTCTTTTCTGATTTGGATTCCTTTTATTTCTTTTTCTTCTCTGATCAGCAAAGAGAGATTTGAAGATTCTGGCTATGTGGCCAAAAGCAAAGGAATGCTGGCAGCCACAGAAGCTGTAACAGGCAAGGAACAGATTTTTCCTCTCGAGCCTCTAGAGGGAGCACAGCCCTGGCAGCACCTTGATTTAGGCCCTAGTGAAACTAATTTTGGCCTCCAGAACTGTGAGAGGATAAATTTCTGCTGTTTTAAGCCACCATATTTGTGGTAATTTGTTACAGCAACCACAGGAAACTAATATACAATTCATTGATACATCCATAAATACAGCAAATGTATTTTCTAAAATATTGGCTGAGTGATTGCTTCAGCAGCACATGTACTAAAATTGGAACAATACAGAAATTAGCATGGCCCCTGCCCAAGTATGACATGCAAATGCATGAAGCATTCCATATTTTTAATGCATATTCAGATGTTAACAATAAATTCAAAAGAATGAAGAAAATTATTAGCTGAAATGGAAAATGAAAAGCCTAAATGTCAAATATATAGGTTTTGTAAAATAATTTATATTAACATAAAAGGATATAAGGCAAAAATGAAAAGAATAAATCTAAAGAAATAGGGGAAAAATCTTAATTAAGACATCACTGTATCAAGGTCAATGTCCTTTTCTGAGACCTTCATCATACTGCCTGATGATCCATAGGACTACAATAAAATATGAGGCATCTTAACTATAATTAGATATAAAATGAGGTAGAATGATCATGGAATGGTGATAAGAACACTAGTTTTTCAGGATGTAAACAAATGAGACACAGGAAAAAGGTTGTTGAGACATAGACAGGAAGAACCACCAATTTGAGAAACATAGGAATGACTAGAGTTATAGATGGCTTCCAGAGGGAATTCTGATTTAATTTGCATTCAGCAAGCAGCTCATGACAGCCTCATCTACTTTTCCACTATAACATATCCAAGACAGTGGTTCTCAAACTTTGGTTGGAATCAGAATCATCTAAGAACTTGGTATAAACCCAAAGGCTCAGGCCTACCCTCTTCAACAAGCCTGCTCTACTGTGTTCGTCGTGAGTTCTCCAGGTGTTCTGATACACACCAGCATTTGAGAACCAGGGATCAGGGAAAATACACAAAAGGCAAACTTTAATGTCATTGGCAGCTATGACTAGTCCCCCAGGAATGTAACAGAAAACTTAATTCTTTTCCCTCACTGCCCATTCAAATCTGTCCTCTGAGGCTAATTCTAAGCAGAAATCTAAGCAGATTCCATGACTTTTCTGATCACTCTCAGAAAATAAAAAGTTCTCTGGTCACCTTTAGTCACAAAACATTTAATTTTGATATTTAAGTGATCACTCCCAAGTGATACTCCAGACTCCATACTTCATTTAAAACTCCTCCCCTCCCCGCTCAGGCTAAGGAGTAGGTAGGAAACCTAGCGTGGGGAGATTTCTAGTTCCCTCCTTCTCATTCACTGCCCCTTTTCCCATCAGCAGGCTGGCTCTAGAGCTTCCAGATTTCGAGGAGACATATTAGAGAGAGTTAAGGCCCAAGAAAGTTCTCATTTAATAGTCACCAGTATAATCTGGCACTGGTTTTCCCTGGCTTGGCTGGAATCTAAGGCTGATTCTTTCTCCTGGAGTGTGTTTGTACTTTCTACGGAGCCCTGTCACTGGCAGTGGGATCCCCCACTGTTGCTCTCTTAACACAGGTGAGGTCTCCTCTGCCTGGACATTTATGACTTCACCCTGAATTTCTGAGGCCAATTCCACTCTCTCAAGAGCCTAACGCCCTCCAAAGTAGCTCCAGGTATATCTCTCTCTTCCATGTGGCCCTCAAGAGTCCCCAGAAAGCCCGAATGAATTCTTCCTTCCAAAGACTTCTGGCAATGGCAAGCTGTTCCTACAGCAGCCAGACTTTAGGCTTTTCTTTTCTTCTTTTCTTTTCTTCAGGCTTTTCAGGCAACAATATCAGTGCCCCAGACCCCAACACACCACGCAATTTCTTTAAAGGGCCCCCTTGAATCCCCTCTCATTCGGCTTGAGGGGAAATAGAAGAGACATTTCATAGCACTCCAAATCAAATGATCTCTACTTAAAAGATATACAACTAAAACAAAACAGCATGGAAAAGTAAAACAGAAAACAATGGGTGTCAGTGCATTAGGAAGCATCAAGAAAAATGAGACAAACAGCTATATTAATTTGAACAAAGTAAAATAGAAAGTAGATTTTTTTAAACACGGACAAAAGAGGATCATGAAAATAATAAGAGGTAAAACTCATAAAATGTATCAAAATACATAAAGAAAAATCCTTGGCATTTAGTGATAATTTGACATAGGCATTATTTAACACACAGTTCTCAGCCCATAACCAATTATATAGAATACGTATGATGATATAAAAAAATTAGAATAATAGAATTCAGAATTTTATATATATCAAATTTTGTAAACCTTTCAACAGAAAGTTAACCAGTGCACATGACTCTTCAAAAACAATATATACCTTGTGAAAAAACTTAGATAAATTCCGAAGTGTCAAAAATATGCTACCTATAGTCTCTCTCTGCAAAAGAATAAAACTAGATATTTACAGAAGAAATAGTAAAGAAGGATCCTAACTATTTAACAATTCAAAACCATCCTCTTAAATATTGGACCAAAAAAAATCTACAATTATAAACAATTTAGGAACTAATGATAATGAATGACCTATATCCAAAAGTCACAGGAGATGGTCAAGGCAATGCTCAAACGTAATTTTATATTTTAAAATAAAAATTTTAAATAGTTTTAAATGAATTATTTGTCCTTTATCATATAATCTTAAATTCATGTATTTGGGAAAAATCCATAGAAGTCTAGGGAAAGAAAATATTAATAATTTTGAGCCTTTGGACTATGATGCTGAAAAAGAAAAAATACCTACCTTTTTATTTATTAAAAAATACTGGCTGCTTAATTTATGTTTGGCATTTTTCTATACATAAAATAGTGAACAAGTCACAGGTCTTGTCCTAAAGAAATTTAGTCAGTAGAGAATGAAGTCATTAGATAATTAGAATACAGGAAATACTAGGAGTTCTTTGATAGTAGTAAGTACAATACAAGGGGCCAGGGAGTAGGTAGCTGCACCATCTACAAGCCATAAGGTGACAGTGAAGGTCTTATGAGGGACCGGATACACAAACGAAGTCCTGAGAGTAAAAGGCATTATCCATCAGGGAGAGGAGTGTGGTCAGCACAGAGAGAAGCATGTGGAAGGAGAGAGAACAGAGTGCATTTAGAGAACTGAAAATATTCAACACTGATAGACAGCAAATGATGAAATGTGGTCTTGGAGAGGTGAGCCTGGACCCTATCCTGGAAAACCTCATAGGAAATGTTAGGGAATTTCAACTTCATCCTGAGAAGGGATGAAAGTAGGGGTGTGACATAAGAAGAGGTACATTTTAGAAATATGGCAGGGTGGGGGTATGGCATGCTATCCTCTTCTTTCTAGGGTGAAACCTATGCCACACTAGGAGCAGAGGGGCTCAGGAATCTTAGTCAGTAGAGCCAGGCATAGATGGGAGATGAAGTCAAGCAAGGAAATGAACACTGAAAACCCAAAATGATGTACAGGGAGCCAGAAACTGAATACTAACAAATACTGACTTCTTAAGAAACAGAAGATCCAAAAGTGAAGGACAAAGTAAAAGCAGCCAGAGAGAAGGGCACAAAGGAAGGATACCAAACTAAACGAGAGTGGAGGTGCAATACTAGAAAATTAACAGAGACATTATAAACTATCAGAACTGAGGAAAACTGGCAAAGCCTCCACTGGTAATCTTAGGGAGAATAATTTCAGTAGAGAGTTGCACCACAGTTCTACTGGATTTTCTTTAAGGTCAATTGGCAAGCTACCTTTTACAAACTGGCCATTCAGTCCTACTATGTAACTTTAATTCTCCAGTCAGTTAAAAACGCATATTATACTCCCATTCCCAAGATGCCTAGGTAGGCTGAATGCGAATGCTTAGAATCCAGGTTGTGATTCCTTGGAATCACAGAGCAGTGGTTACTCTACATAAGGACTTTCAACAAAACAAAACAAAAGCTTTATGGGAAGCTTCAGAGTAATCTCGCAAGTGGATCATTAATTTTAATAATACTTGAAGCTTTTAATAAAATAATGTTAATTTCCTTAATGTCATTTCCAGCAATGATGGTGACATCATATCAAATTATAACCAAAGCAGTATATGTTAGAAGTGAGAGGCTTAGATCCAAAATGTGAATGATGGGAATGTATGAAATTGCAGCATAAAGTTCTTAGGGGGTGTGATCAGTGAAACATCACTTTCTCTCCACAGATTAGGAAATCTCTTCCCAGCGCCACTGAGCCCTTCTGATTCCATCAATTTGGTTACGGATTATTTCCCAACATCCATCGATGGCAACCACTGATATGTTTCTCCATGGTATTTTAAAAGTAATCTTAAGGATAAAGTGGAATGAAAATGAGTCATCTGTTCTTGCTGTAACAATTGGCCAATTCAAAATGTTAAGTTCCAGCTCTGTCATTATGAATATCACATAAAATAAACCAACTGCCAAAACTGATTATGTTGATACACTCATAGATGAAGTTAAAATTTGCAGAATTTCAGTAAATTGAAGTTCTAGGATTACATATGCATCTAATTAGCTTTTCAGTCATTTATTCAATCAATCATACCCAAATACTTATTGAGCATCTACTATGTGCCAGGTCCTGTTCCAGGTGCAGGGAGTAGAGTGAACAAAACAGACAAAATCATATTCTCAGTGATCATCGTAGTGTTGCTTTCTCTAAGTATTCATTTCTGAAATAAGAAAAATTCATTACACGTGACATTTTGAAGAGGTGTATGTTCTTTGAAAGCTTTGGAAACACATCTGTGATATATTTTTTCCCTTTTCCCCAAATCCATTTAAAATATTTCATCTCTCTCTGAGAAAAAAATGAAATAATGTTTCTTTTTTGAAGGCAAAGAAAAAGCATCTTTAATAAAATTTGCTTATTGCTTATGAGAAAGAATTCTAATAACAGCACAGAATCTTTTTTAAAAACCTTTTTAAAAATTATAATTTTAAATTTGGACTCTGTCAGCCAAATACTTGATTCACCAGCCACCTGAATATTGGAAAACTCAATAATCTCCAGATGTGTCTCAATTACACCAAGAATAAGACGAAGTACACGTCAACTTTTGCAACTTTCGCAACTTTCATAGCTCCCTCCTAATGCTTTTGTTCTGCTTACATATTTTGGAGAATTATTCATCCTTTTGCATATTCATGAGTGGTGTCATATAAAGATATGGCAGAATTGAGAGCTTTCATAACGTTTTCACTTATTCACAAAACATTATCACTTATAAATTCAAACAATATGCATAATGATAAACGCATAAACTTCTGTGCTTTTCTTCTTTAAATTCCGCAGCTACTTCATTAAATTTCCTGCAATTTCATGACTCTGTTACAGGCCAGGTCATATATTTTATTGTAATTTTTTTTTTTTAATTTTTTAAATTTATTTATTTATTTTTAGCTGTGTTGGATCTTCGCTTCTGTGCGAGGGCTTTCTCTAGTTGCGGCGAGCGGGGGCCACTCTTCATCGCGGTGCACGGGCCTCTCACTATCACGGCCTCTCTTGTTGCAGAGCACAGGCTCCAGACGCGCAGGCTCAGTAGTTGTGGCTCACGGGCCTAGTTGCTCCGCGGCATGTGGGATCTTCCCAGACCAGGGCTCGAACCCGTGTCCCCTGCATTGGCAGGCAGATTCTCAACCACTGCGCCACCAGGGAAGCCCATTTTATTGTAGTTTGCTGCAGAAAATTTTTACACTCTATGTAAGTTGATCCCCGTCATTTTTTCTACTTCGATGAAATTTAGGAGCTTTTAAATTAGGATATATTTTGACATTTTCAGTGGGTCTCATATAGACTTAAATTGTTCTTTTCTTACAGCTTTCTCATAATATATTATTAAATAAGTTGAGGAAGTGATCTCATTTACCGTGTTGATTTTTTTTCATTTAGTATCGACTATATTCCCCCCGTGGTAGGAATCTACTTGTAATTCATATATTGAAATATTTCTTGTCTTTCATTCTAATGTAATCAATCAATCATCTGATAACTCAACAAACATGTATTTAACCCTTACTTTGTTGGAGGCACTCTTCTAGGTTCCAAGAATATAACAGTGAACAAAATAATTCCTGCCCTCATACAGCTATTATGCCTTCCTAAGAGTAAGCGTTTTTTTACGAAATGTATTCTTTTAAAGATAAAATTTAGTTGCACTCTTTTATTCAACCTCTTCTGAGTAAAGTTTCGGTCATTTATGAGCACAGTTTTCCCACAAAATATACTTTAAAATCACAATAATTTAAAATATATTTCATATCTTTCTTGTATTTTATTTTTCCAGGGCTCTCTTTTCAATTTTTCATTCCAACACCTTGTGTTATAAATGTCTCTTCTTATATCTAAACTGTGTGGTAAAATCATTGGCACAAACAGCAGAATGCTCTATAGTTTTACCATTGAAAATACGAATATCAATGTTTTTAAATACTCAGTCTTGTACCTTTATGTTTGAGATAATTTGGGTTGATAATCTTGTGGCTGAGATTGCAGGTTGTCCCAAACATACATTTCCCCCCCTCTTCCTTCATAGTTGAAGCTTGCCCTTTTGGGGTTCTTCTTTTTTACTGGCTGGACCATAGACTAGACACTGAAGCTTAATCAACCATATGTGACCATGAAGTGGAAGCCATATAGTGACTATGGCCCAGCAGCAAGAGAGAAGGCATTTGGATCCCTAATGATTATGCAGGTATCATGCCAGCCCTGGGCAGGTAGCACTGAGATTCTATTTGCCTGAAAGAGAAAACCCCTGTGTTGCTTACAACATTGTCATTTGCGAATTTCTATCAGTTGCAGACAAATCTAGTCCTCTGTGATGCATAGTCCATAATGTATTTTCATAAATTTAACAGTCTTTGCTAGATCCTATATAATTCTGACCACCCTGATTATTTACTGAAGATGATGAAAATTTCAGCTATGTCACCTGACTGTTACTGACAACAGCATGATTCCCCAGTTCAACACCTAGAGATTTTTGTGAAAAATGAACACACAACCTTTTTTGACATCATTTTCACATAATCATAGATACCTAGAAGAAAAAAAAAACAACCAAATGAACCATGTGCAAAATAGCAAATGACTGGTGATAATAAAAATATTCGTATGAATAAAGGCAAAATTAGGAAAGTGAAACAACAGACAAATATGTTGGTACAGGTGGCTACCACCAAGCAGGCAGGGAAAAGATGCAACTAGAGTGTTTGATTAGTTAAGTCACATTAAGTTGCCCACAACCTTTACTTATTTTTATCAAATAGGATGTTGAGAAAATGTTCACTTCGTAAAAATTGTGACTTGTGTTTCACAATTTGTGTAAGAGTTAATGTAACTGTTGCCATTTTATCACTTTTCTCAGAGTTAAATTTTGCCTCCCCTCACTTTTCTGGGAAATCAGGATTCACATATTCCCCACTCTTCCTTCTTTCCCCCTTCTGATTGATGCTGTCTTAGGCATGAAATTGTACAAGGGGTTCATCTTCATTTTCTAACCAAGAGCTTGTACATTAAATACTAGATCCATCATGTGTCATGCAACTCTCACATGATGCTGATTATTTTTCCAAATTCCAGGGATTTACAACCACTGCTTAATTGCTTGAGAGCATTTTTAATCCAGGGTGGTTAACATTACTTCAACGGCGACATCATTTAATTGGCAACACTGTAGGATTACAAGCAAAAGCAAGCCTTGCACCAGAGACATCAAGTCTACCAAAAAAATAAATAAAAGAGAATGAAACCATCAAGTTTTAAAAGCTGATGTGAAAAGTGCCTTATTTAATTCAAATAAACTACTATAAAATAATCCTTTAAAACATGTAAATTAAGAGCCAAGCACCTAAAAGTGAAGATAACATCTAGCTGAGAGAGATTGTTTATATTCTGTTGGATGGTGGGATTAAATAACACGAAGACTCAAAATATACCTATGTATAAAGAGTTTGGTTCCCAAAACAATTTTGAAATATTTACACCATCTCTAAGGGAATGGCTGGAATATGAACAAAATACCTTATTTAAAAGTGCTTCAAAGAGTATATCTATTGTTGCAATTAATTTATTACCTGACATGTTGAAGAAATTACAAATGTAGAAGTCTATGGTACTAGATAAGTCTAGACCAGAAATTATATTACAATTTTTGATTATCAATAAACAAAACTGTTTAAGAGATTCACATGGGGGAAAAAAATGCTTTTAGTTTGGATGCAACTGAGCAAAAGTACAGCCCAAACTTTTTTTTAGCAAGACAAAACAGAAGTTCAAGTTACATATTAAATCTTGATTTTGACTCAAAATTTTAGGAGGTTTTAATAGACTACTAAAGCAGCATAGCAAGTGTCATACCCTGATACCACATTAACTAACAATATGATCAGAAACCCATTTATTCCATAAATGCAAAGTATTAAAATTTTACTGACTTTATTTTAGCTTTCACTACTTTCATTAATTTTATTTTTTTTAATTGTGCACAATTCAGTACACAGAGTTATGTATGGAATTGCTTATTGGTAGTATGGTATTGTGAAAAGTGGTTAGTCAGACTGTCCTGGGTTCAAATCCAGGTCTTTGCCATCTGTATGATTTCGAACAAATTGTTCATCTCCACTTGCCTTAATTTTTTTAAATAAGAAGAATAATAATATTTCCTTCATAAAGTCATGCGAGGAGGAGCTTATAAGGCTCAGAGTCTCAAATGAGAAGTGGGCACAAAAGTCAACTCTACCCTCACTTACTCTCACTTGCTTACTTTCTTTTATGTCTTTGAGCAGCAGCCCAAGGAAGAAAAAACAAGAAGACACATTTCTGGATGAATTGCTAACTTCTTCCCTCTCTTTATCCACCAGTGTTCTTGATACACTGCAAGGAAACTTAAGGAATTTGAAAAACCTTATTTTCCATGTCAGAAGCTATTACATCATCTTACTTGCAACAACATGTGCTAATCTTCTCCAGGTGTGATGAATTCTTGGGCCAACTAGAAGAAACGTCATAGGCTTGGAAAGCTAGAAAAGAACGCATATTTAAGTTTTTCAAAGTATTACCTCCATCACAACAATAAAGAAGGAAATGCAGAGTGATTGAGTTGGAAGGACAGGAGGTAATATGGCTATGCTTTTGAAAGGATACTCAGTCAAACAATGGGGAGGAAATGGTATTATCTGGATCCAAAGCCCTTGCCAAGCAGACCTTGGCAGACACGGTGAATCAGTCCCTTATTAGATCTGTCCGTCTCAGCTGCACCCTGTGCTTTAGAGTTTAGATACATCTACTCCTCCCACAGTCACAATGAAAAAAATCTATTAAAAGAGGCTATTTAACAATTAGATTCCCTGGGATGTGCCCATGAATAATCTCCTTCAATTCTTCACAGTTTCCTCCCAATACATTGGAAGAGTGTCTACATCTAAGTTACAGTTTTTTAATTTTAAAAATTAATTACATATTAGGTTCTGCATTACTATGAGCTTCACTACTCTTTATGGAGAATTAACATCCAGTTCAAAACAGCAGCCTCACTGATTTAACCTCCAATGGCCCTATATGATTGATAGGAGACTCGTTTACACCAATACTTTCTTATTCTGTTTGAGGAATATCAAAGGTTTATGAATTCAATTTAGAAAATTTTGATCTCTAACCATACTTTTTAAACACCTTCCCAAAATCAATTAGCTCATTTTCAATTAATTAAACCCATGAAACCAGGAGAAACATTAATGTTGATCATATCCCAAGAAGCTGATACACTTCAAGAAGCTGATTTTTGGCTTCCATGTGTCTTCTCTTATAACATTAATCTCTACCCTGCTGTTCTAAATATTAATGCTCATATTTAAAGGTAGAGGCACATACGTCTTAAAATGTATTTTAAAATTTAACCTGTGAAATCAATGTTTTAAAGATTATATTATGTCACAGTAAAATGTTTATTTTGCCCATGGAGCAGTTCCAATATGACACTAAGGACATTTAGCATTTGAGCAAACCAAGTCTTGTAAAGAATGCTAATATTGTCTTCAAGCTTCCTGGAAAGCATAGTGTGTTCTGGCTCCCTTTTCAGACGCAAGTGATAGCTTCTTAAGCATTATTCTTAGAGAAATGACTTTTCTTGGCTCCCTTTTTGATCCCAGCTCTGGAGAGATAAAGATGCATCTTACCCTAGTATACACTGGGTCATACCTTTACCAGATCGCAAAGCCCAGGTAAGACCCATATGTGTCCCAGTGTGTTACCTTCCACCTAAAAAACCAGCTATCACCCCCTCCACCCTCAATGTGCTTCTTCTGAGGGAATAAAAAGAAGGTGAGATGGTAAGGGTGGCCACTGCTGAATGCTTTAAGTGGGCAAGTGACCTTCAACAGGTTAGAGTAGCATAAAAGAACACTGGATTAGCACTGAAAGGAGAAGAAAACCTAAATTCTCCCAACAACATGTATTCCCTAGCTATGTGACTCTTCTAGTCTCAATTTGTTCTTATGCAAGGATAGAAAGCCAAATCATCACTGGTGACATCCTAAAAGCTAGCAGAGGGTAAAATGAGAACATCTAGAAGGGCAATGATTTAGACCGGGCAGGGGAATGGACTTTTAAGAAGTCTTTACTCCAGAGACATAGGACTCAGTTGAGTGATGAAGATGTTGGAACAGACAGAAGAGATGGTATATGTGCAGAGTTATTGTGAGGATTAACAAGGTGATATCCAAAACAATTATCCCCAGTGCTTGGTGCTCAACATCAATTCTTTCTCTCCTTAATCCAACAAGACAGAGTTTGCTTTTGATAAACGTGCTACCAACCTCATTCTTAGCACACAAAAGAGCACCTTAGAATTATGGAAAAGGATGGTCAGGGCCAGCTTCATGGGCATATAATCTGTGCTGTTGAACAGAATCCCACACTCACAAGGGTCCTGAGCTTGGTTTAATGTTCTGCTGTCGCCGTCTTGAAATTCTTAATAATTTTGAACAAGGTACCCCACATTTTCATTTTGCACTGGGTCCCACAAATTATGTAGTCAGTCCTGGGTACGGTATCAGACAATCCAGATTTGTGTTGATCAGACTGATTGACCTCCTGGTTTTCTTACTTCCTAACTTCATGAACTTCTTGAGTTTCTTTTTCTATAGCTTTAAAATGGAAATATCGATGAAACCTATGCGTTTGTGGGGATCAAATGAATTATGACTGGAAAACTAATTTTTATTCTGTAAAGTATTGCAGAAATCAGTAGGCAATCCGTTAGCTACTGAGACCCTTGTGTATAAAGTTACTATTTTGAATGACTTTAAATATCTGGAAATTAGTACATGACTACTGCTCTTGCCTCTCTCTTTTTTCTCTTTCTTCTTTCTCCTTGTTTCCTTTTCAGTTGATCTCACACTATATGCCAAATACATCACATAGTGCTGAAAATGTAGGTCCAGGAAGACAGAGGTCCTTCCCTCAACGAGTTTGCACTTATATAGAGGAAACAGAAACATAAACTAACAATGACAGTGAATTGTAATAGGTATATCATAGAGATACAATGAGAACGGTGATTCAGATAAGGGAAGTGATGTGGGTGGAGATAGCTCAGGGAAGTCTTTCCCAAAAGAGTTGACACTAAGAGAGGGGAAGGATTCAGATGCAGGAAGGAGGCATTGGGAGAAAGAGAAAATGCATGTGCAGTCATAAAAGCTTGAAACACATGTTGATTATGGAGAAGCAAAAGTAGTTCTATAAATCTGGGCAAAAGATGTACATGGAGAAGTGGAGGATGCCAAACAAGACAGATGAAGGCTGGAGGCAAAGATATGAAGGGATAAACCAGAATTTTAACTTCATCCTGAACTTTCCTTGAAAATTATCGGAAGGTAATGAAAGTAGAGAAATGATATGGTCAGATATATGCCTTAGGAAGATGTGTAAAGATGAATGATAATGGAACCTGAAGGGAAAACCTTTCCTAGAATAGCTCATATCTTGGGCAAAGGTAAGAATTATATGTGGAAGCACAGCCGACTCTGCTGATGCTCGACAGTGGAAATTCAGAGCAAGCTTCAGGCCCTCATGGAAGATTTTATTGAACAACTGTTCCAGCGCAGGTACTCTGTTATATCCAGAGAATATAGAGATAACTAAGAGGCTCCCTCTTCTCAAGAAAGGCAGAAAGCAATGTAGCGAGTACAGTGAGGGTGCTATACACATGATATTGAGAACAGATGAGGTGCCCCTAACCTTCCTAGGGACATAGGTAGTCTTTCCCGAAGACCTGACACGAAGTTTCAGAGGAATCTCCTGAACTGAGATTTACAGGATCAAAGGGGTTAATCAGACATGGCATAAGGTTAAATTAGAGGAAGAAAATGTTCTAAGCAAAGGAGGTAACGTATGAGAAGTGAGAATTTACACTGACCGTGTACAGCCTCGTCTAGGGGGGAGGTGATAAGGTACTGAGCCAGGACACCGACTACAGGGACAGAAAATAAAAAGAAAAGCCCGATCTATGAAATGTTTAGGAAGTATTGGCAGCACTCGGTTGTTATTTGGATGTGTGCAGTGGCGGGAGGAGGGATGCAGTACTACTCACAACACTTCTGACACCAAAAGTGTGCTCTTTTTTTCCCCCACACCAATCAATGCTTCAACTCTCTGAACACCAGCTGGGGGTCCTATAAGTTACTTGTGACACCTGGAGATAGTGCAGACCCCTCAGGTTAAAGGCTCAGTCCCACGAGGCTGTCCCCCACTTTAGACACCAGTCACGAGTCCAAGCTTCCGATCCTTCTGACCACCCAGCTATAAATCAAGGGTTCCCACGACCCCCTCCCAACATTTGATGATTTGCTCACAGAACTCGGGAGAAGTTTACTTATTATTACAACTCAGGAACAGGCAAATAAAAGAGATGTATGGGCAAGGTATGGGAGCAAGGACACAGAGCCTTCAGGCTCTCTGGGAACACTCCACACTCTCAGAACCACAAAAGGTTCACCAAACTGAAAGCTCTCTGAATCCTGTTGTCTAGGGGCATTACGGAGGTTCCATTACGTAGGCATAATCAGTTACATCATTGGAGGTAGGTGATTAACTCTATCTCTAACCCCTCTCCCCTCTCAGGGGTTGGAGAGGAAGTGGGGATGCTGAAAGTTCCAATCTTCTAATCATGTGGTTGGTTCCTCCGGCAACCAGCCCCCATCCTGACGCTATCCAGTGGTCCACCAAGAGTCACTGCACTAGCATAAACTCAGGTGTGGCTGAAGGGAGCTTGTTATGAATAACAAAGATGCTCCTCTCACTGCTCTCAGGAAATTCCAAGAGTTTCAAGAGCCCCGTCTGTACCAGGAACCAGAGAAAAAGACCAAATATGTCCTTACTATATCGCACTATCACAGGGCAGGGTGGGGAGGAGATTTCTTTTCCATCTTGCCTTTTTCACTCCCTAATGCCAACAACCACAAATAACTGCCCAATCTATTAGTTTAGGTAAGTTCTTTTCCTCCGCAGGTTGTACTTTAGGATGAGGAACTATGATTTAAATCTATAATCACTACAAATTTACATATCTATAGTCACATTTATCTTGAAATCTCAGCATAACCTTGGTTGTTCAAGGGTAGCTCTAGGGAATTCCCCGGTGGTCCAGTGGTTAAGACTCCACCTTCCAATACAGCGGGCACGGGTTCCGGGAACTAAGACCCCACATGCCACATGGTGAGACCAAAAAAAAAAAAAAAAAGGTAGCTCTAGACATAATCGTGGACAAACACATCCTTTTGTCAAACAATTCCTTACTATTAACTTGAGACATCATATGTAAGGCATGAAGCCATCTCCTCTCTCAGAACAATTTCAAGGGGTTCCACTGTGGAATCGTAGAATTTCATGGCTGGAAAGCATCTTGTTATAAAACCCAAATATTTGGGACACTCTGCAATTTAAGCTGTATCCACATTTTCATGAGACCGATAGGCTGAAGAGCAAGGGTCACTTGCTTTGACAAGTTTATCTTCAATTCCTGGTTCTGAGAAATAAGATTTTGAGAAGCTGGGAACAAAAATATGTGACTACTGATTTCACAGCTCCCTGCGCTTTCAAATTCGCTTTCCTACTTTGTCAAAGAACTGTCAAATCAAGGTTGATTTTTTTTTCCTCCTCATTTAAATGTCTCTCATGCTTTCTGATATGAGAATCATGCTAAAATGAAATTAGTCACTGTTTGTTCTCATTTTGCCTAGCTTTTTTGACAGGAAAGAATAATATAGCCTAAAAGGAATACACACTCAAATGGGTGAAGTGGGAATATATGAGTCATGGGGAATGAAACTGTTCTATCAGAAACAATAAAAATGACTGCTATATAGTTTATTAACTAGAAAGTTACAGATTATCTTATGAAATTTCATTTTTAATATTGAGAACATTCAATGGGGGGATGACATAATATTTTAAAGCCCTAACTCCAGAGGTAGAATCGGTGTGGTTTAAAAAAAATATTCAACAAAACGTAATTTATCAACTGTACATGGGACAAACCAAAACCTCCTTTTCTCTTCTAGAAAATGAGTTACTTCACTGGAAAATGATTGCTTAGAACATTCCTTCTTTTAGAATCCAAAGGAATCTGTAAGTATAGAAAGTCACATGGACTTATTCAACCTAGAAAACATGTACACACAAACACACACACACACACTCCACTCATATAGACACCCATGTCATACCAAATTTAAAGCCTTTACCATTTGGAGCAAGGAAAAAGAAGGAAAAGGCTTTACATGTTGAAACAAAAGGAAAATGACAAGTCATTTTTTGGTATTTGATAAGCTAGTCATAGATTTCTGACATAAACTCACGATTATAAATGCAAGGTATCTTTCTAATGCATCATACCAGATATGCCGTAAATTCTGAAACATGAGATCAACCAATGACTAAGGTCTGAATAAAAACCATGGCTGAATACATGGATGACAGCTGAAGAACAGACTCCTGTGAATAAATAATAGTTAAATGTCACGTGTTTAGTTACATTAATGTTGTAGTTTACTTACTTTCCAAAGTTACATTCATTCAATGAATACGTGAAGACCCTACTACATGCTAGAATTATTATTCTGTTTGTAGCAAGTTTAGGGTCATAAATAGGTGCTGAGAAATAATCTCTTCCCTAAGAGATTTGGTTTCACTCACTACTGATTTTGTGCTATTATCTGTTGTTTTCAAAATTGATAAATGTTTACCACATTCAGTAACATTTTCCAGACTTCCAGACAGATGAATTCATAGCATACACATTCACTTCCTCTGGAAAACACAATTCGAGCTTTTATTTCCAGAGAATATAGAGTAAGTTTATTTTGAAGGAGAATTAATGAAATAAGAAAACGATTGCTTCACCTAGGAGTCTAGACTCAAAGCCACGATAATCTAGAGAACTTCAGGGACGTATGTCTTTTTCCACAGGGACCTGTTCCAATTAAAATGAATCTACTCTCCTGTAAAGCTCTCTTTATCCAGATACCACCAAATTAATGAGAAATCCACTACCTGCTCTGGCCTCATCAAACAGTCTTTCAGGACAAATTCCTCTATGTTCGCTGTTTTATATGTTGACTTTGTAATGAATTTTTGTACAGATATTTTTAAATAATAGTCATTTCTTTTTACCTGTTCTACTATAGTTTACTGGAAAAGAGGAAAATTATGTTAAGAATGTAATTTCCTGGTTTCCTTGTCTTGTTCTTTGTGGGTATCTATGTTTTGTTCATCTGCCTTGTCCTCACTTGAGGGCAAGGAACATATTTATAGTTTTATGTTGCACTATAACTAAAATATCTTTTAAAACCATAATTCATTTGTTTACTACTCCTCTGGGATTATATAGATTTATTTAGATATGTTTATATTACACGTATCTACTAATATTAACGTAGACATTAGTGATTTTATAGTGTGTCAAATAGCTACTTAATTAAGGCTTCCAAAGATTGACAATATGGAATTGGAATTCTCTAAATTTGTGTCTACAGAGATTGCTGGTGAAATTAGATTGTGACATATACTAACTAGTGTTAAAGACTCAACAAAAGAATCTTGTTAATGTTAATTCTTTCTCAATTATTCAATGTTTTATTAAGTAACTTGATTACTGTATCTATTCCTAAAGAGGCTATTTGATCCCTCTCCCAATTTGACTTGATTTCCTCAACAACTTGTCCAAAGTCACACAGCCAAGGACAACCTAGAAGTGGGCTTGAATCTGTATATCTAAAAACCTTGCACTTTCACACTGGGCAGAATTACATCAATGCTTTGTTCTCCCATCTCCAGAAGCAGTCATGACCTGCTTCTTTTTCTATATTTTAAACATAAGTGAATAGCAATCTAATCTACTAAGTCACCCAAGTCAGAAATCAGGAAGCCATCTGGGGATGCTCCCTCTTCCTCAGAGACCATTTATAATTAGTCCCAAAGATCAGTAGAGTTTGCTTCTTTAACATTCCTGGTACCTGACCCTTTCTTCTCCCTCTACTGCCTTAGATAAATTCCTTATCTAAATTAAAGTTCTCCTCTCTCTCTCACCTACTCCCCACTACCAAACCTCCTTATCATAAACAAATGATCTGTAAGGCAAAACTAACTTCCCAGACAACACACACACACACATACACCACACCATAAAATTCAAGGTAAAGTTCAATTTCATTGGTATGCCATACATTGTTCTCTATGACCCAATCCCTGCCTATCTCCCCCTGGCTTTTTCCAACATATTACACCCTATTCTTTATTCTCCAATCATATTAAATCACTCCTTTTTTCCCTGAGTATGTCAAGGGTTTTTATGTTTCTGAAACTGTGTTCAGCTACTCCAATTATCTGAATGTGCTTTGCTTCTCCAAATCTTTTCAGGTCAAAGTGCTTCCTGTGTGAAGCCTTCTGTGAGTCTCCCCTTTGGGGACATTGTGATTGACTGCACAACATTAATCTCACCCCAAATTATTGGCTTAAATTAGTATCATCTCATTGCTGTATTCTATACAGCTTCAGGATAATGTATGACACAACTCCAGCCGAATTTAGTTTCCCTGTTATTTTACAAGATTAACATCTTTTACAAAGCTTTAATTTCCTGAATGGCAATAAACCTATGACATTCATTTTTGTAGTGGCCATATATGTAACTCTTATATGGTAGGTACAAGACCATATATGTAATTATTTATAATAGGCACTGTCATTTAGTAAGCAGAATCATATTTGTATTTGACATATGATAGACTGTCATGTAGAAGACTCAATCATAGTTGCAACTGCCATATAGTATGCACTTAATGTTCACATAGTAAATTGGTATTTGAATAGCAGTATTTACATGATAATTTGTACAAAGGTGTGAATTAATCTTAACATTTTTTAGCATAATGCACTTTCACCATGCTATTATCATAGTTAGTGTTTTCACTTAGTGACTTTATCCAGTGTTTTCAGATTCTTAACATTTTTTACAGTAAACTTACCATTTTTCAGACAGCACCATCCTTAAAAAGATCTCCTCCATCCATGCCATTATACTATTTTCTACTTTCATGAAATTCAATTACTAAATCAGATTGTATCATGTTTGCTTCAATGTATCAGTACTTTTGATAGCTTTACTGAAGTATAATTGATATATTAAAAACTACACATATTTAATGTATACAGTTTGATGATTTTAGAAATAAGTATACAACCACGATATCATCACCATAATCAAGGTAATAAACATATCCATCACCTTCCAAAGTTTCTTGTGTCCTTTGTTTTTGTTTTGCCTTTGTTTTTGTGTGGTAAGAACACTCAACGTGAGATCTGAACATGAGGGTACTCTTAACAAATTTTTAACTGCACAATATTGTGTTGTTAACTACAGGTACTACGTTAAACAGCAGATCTCTAAACCATATTCATCTTGTGTAACTCCATAACTTTATACTCATGGAGTAACTACTCCTCATTTCCCCTTCCCCCCATCTCCAATCACCATTCTATTTTGTGTCTCTATAAGTTTGACTATGGTTGGTTTTTTTTTTTAATTTAACAATTTATTTAAACTAAAACAAATAAAACAAAACAAACACGGTTCATCCATTTCTCCCACCCTCTCCTACCTCAGCTGACAACCAATCTGTTCTCTGTACCTATGAGCTTGTTGTTTTTCTTTTAGATTACACATATAAAAAAATCATACAGTATTTGTCTCTGTCCGACTTATTTCACCTAGCATAATGCCCTCAAAGTCCATCCATGGTGTCTCAAATGGTACGATTGCATTCTTTCTATGGCTGAATAATATTCCATTATATATATGTGTGTGTGTGTGTGTGTGTGTGTGTGTGTGTGTGTGTGTGTGTGTGTGTGTGTATGCAACATATCTTCTTATCTTCTTTACCCATTCATCTACTGATGAACAATTTAGGTTGTTTCCACATCTTGGCTACTGTAAATAATGCTGCAATAAACACGGGGGTGCATATATCTTTTCAAGTTAGTCTTTTTGTTTTCTTCAGATAAATACCCAGAAGCAGAATTTCTGGATCATATGGTGGTTCTATTTTTAATTTTTTGAGGAAGCTTTATATTGTTTTCCATAGTGGCTACACGAATTTTCATGCCCAGCAACAGTGCACAAGTGTTTCCTTTTCTCCACATCCTCACCAAAACTTACTATTTCTTGTCTTTCTGATAACAGGTAACATAAAACATAAGATGTGGTGTGGGAAAATAAAAATGTTAAGCTATAAAATGGGATTAAACTTGTTATCAACTTAAAATAGACTGTTATAAATTTTTATATGTAAGTCTTATGGGAGGGACTTCCCTGGTGGTGCAGTGGTTAAGAACCTGCCTACCAATGCAGGGGACACAGGTTTGAGCCCTGGTCCTGGAAGATCCCACATGCTGTGGAGCAACTAAGCCCATGCGCCACAACTACTGAGCCCACATGCCACAACTAATGAAGTCCATGTCCCTAGAGCCCATGCTCCACAATAAAGAGAAGCTACTGCAATGAGAAGCCCACGCACTGCAACGAAGAGTACCCCTGCTTGCCACAACTAGAGAAAGCCTGCATGCAGTAATGAAGACCCAACACAGCCAAAAATAAATAAATAAATAAATTTATATTAAAAAAATCATTCCTAACAAATATTAAAAAAAAAACCTTATGGGAACCAAAAAACAAAATGTATGGTAAATATACAAAAGATAAGGAGAAAGAAATATAAGCATACCACTAAAGAAAGTCATCAAACCACAAAGGTAGAGAGCAAGAGAAGAATAAAAGAACAGAGTGGAACTATAAAAACTAGCCAGAAAGCAATTAACAAAATGGCAATAAACACATACTATCAATAATTAAATGTAAAGCTATTGAATTCTTCCATCAAAAGACATAGAGTGGGGGCTTCCCTGGTGGTGCAGGGGTTGAGAATCTGCCTGCCAATGCAGGGGACACGGGTTCGAGCCCTCGTCTGGGAAGATCCCACATGCCACAAAGCAACTAGGCCCGTGAGCCACAACTACTGAGCCTGCGCGTCTGGAGCCTGTGCTCCACAACAAGAGAGGCCGCGATAGTGAGAGGCCCACGCACCGCGATGAAGACTGGCCCCTGCTCGCCGCAACTAGAGGAAGCCCTCGCACAGAAACGAAGACCCAACGCAGCCAAAAATTAAAAAAAAAAAAAAAAAAAAAGACATAGAGTGGCTGAGTTGATAAAAAAAAAAAGACAAATCTATATGCTGCCTACAAGAGACTCACTTTAGATGTAAACACACACAGACTTAAAATGAAGGGATGGAAAAAGATATTCCATGCAAACGTAAACCAAAAGAAAGCCAGAGTAACGATATTTATATCAGACAAAATAGACCTTAAAACAAAGACTGTAATAAGAGACAAGGAAAGGCATTACATAATGACGAGGGGGTCAATCTCATAAAAGGACATAACATTTGTAAATATTTACTCACCCTACAAAGGAGCACTTAAATATATAAAGCAAATATTAACAGACCTAAAGGGAGAAATTGACAGCAATACAATTACACGGGATTTAAATATCCCACTTATATCAATGAATAGCTCATCCAGACATTGAATCAATAAGAAAACATTGGACTTAAATGACACATTAAACAACATGGGCTTACCAGATTTTTACAGAACATTCCATCCAAAAGCAACAGAATACACATTCTTCTCAAGTGTACATGGGACATTTTCCAAGACAGATCATATGTTAGGCCACAAAACAAGTCCACAAATTTAAGAGGGTTTTAATCCTCTTAAATCATATCAAGCACATTTTCCAACCACAATGGTATGAAACTAGAAATTAATGACACAATGAAAACTGGAAAATTACATATGTAATATGTATAGATTAAACAACAACAAATATGTATAGATTAAACAACATACTAATGAACAACCAATGGGTCAAAGAAGAAGTCAAAAGAAAAATTTAAATGTATCTTGAGAAAAATAAAAATGAATATGTAACATACCAAAGTTTATAGGATGCAGCAAAAGCATTTCTAAGAAGGACATTCATAGCGATAAGTACATACTCCAAGAGACAAGCCTCAAATAAACAACCTAACTTTATACCTCAAGGAACCAGAAAAAAAGTAAAAGCAAAGTTTGAAGTTAGTAGAAGAAAGGAAATAACAAAGATCAGCACAGAAATAAGTGAAACAGAGACTAAAAAGACAACAGAAAAGATTGATGAAACTAAGAGCTGGTTCTTTGAAAAGATAAACAAAATTAATAAACATTTAGCCAGACTCATCAAGAAAAGAAGAGGGAAGACTCAAATAAATAGAATCAGAAATGAAAGAGATGTTACAACTGACACCACAGAAATACAAAGGATCATTAAAGACTACTATGAACAATTATATGCCAACAAATTGGACAAACTAGAAGAAATGGATAAATCCCTAGAAACATACAATCTACAAAGACTTAATCATGGTGAAATATAAAATCTGAACAAATTGATTACTAGTAATGATGTCATATCAGTAGTCAAAACCTCCCAAGAAACAAAAGTCTATAAGTTTGACTATTTTAAACACTTCATATAAGTGGAATCATGCAGTATTTTTCTTTCTGTGACTGATTTATTAGTTCAATTAGCATAATGATAAATTGAAACCCTGTTCACTCTTGGTGGAAATGTAAACTGGTGCAGTCACTACAGAAAACAGTATGGAAGATGCTAAAAAAAATAAAAACAGAACTGTCCTATCATCCATCAATTACAATTTGGGCATATAACCAAAAGAATTGAAATCAGGATCTCAAAGAGATATCTGCACTCACATGTTGATTGCAACATTTTTTAGAATATAAGATATGAAAACAACCCAAATGTCTATTGACAGATGAATGTGTAAAGAAAATGTGATACATACATACAATGGAATATTATGCAGCCTTCAAAAAGAATAAATTCCTACCATTTGCAACAACAGGGATGGACCTAGAACACATTATACTTCAGTTTATTCTTAAAAAGTTGATTTGACACTATGCTGCCCCATTTCAGTTATGTGGAATTCTAGCTACTGCAGTACCTACCTAGCACTAGTGGTATTGCTCTAAACATTCATTCATTCAAACGATAGTTTTTGTGCACCCACTATTTACTTGACAGGTATCATGGGTATGTGTGTGTGTGTGTGTGTATATATATATATATATATATATATAGAGAGAGAGAGAGAGAGAGAGAGAGAGAGAGAGAGAGAGAGGTCATTTTGGTTCTCAAATTTCTTACAGTATAAAAGATAAGAAAGAAATAGAACACTTTGGCATTAGTAAAACCATATAAATGTTGGAGGTTGATATACTTAGATTCAAACCTTGGTCTTAACTTCTTAACCACCAGATCTTGAGCACATTACATCAGGTCTGTGAGATTCTCAGTCTCTCCAACTGTAATCTGGGGTGAATGCTAGGGTTACTATAAGATTGTATGTCTGTGAAAAGTACTTTGCATTGTACCTGACCCTTAGAAAGAAATCAGTAAGAGGTAACATTACAATAGAAATATTTACAGGCAGTCATGTGACACAAGAAGAAGATGGTCAAGGGAAGAAATAAGAGGCTTTATGGAGGGAGTGTTATGGTAAAGTAGTGGACTTTTCCAGGAAAGGAAGGGAAAAAACTCAGGTGGAGAAAGCAACATGAGCAGAGGCATAGATACTCACATGAGTGGGGAGCAGACAACAATTTGGTGTGGCCAGCATTTATGCCAGCAGATTGGCTAAGTTCTAGTACCTTATTGTTGGGCATTTATATGTGTCACCTAATGAAAAGTAGATAAGGTTTATGCATAATTAAGGAAGTTAACAGTGACCTTTACCTAATGCCCAGGCCTCAAATACACAGAAGATATGGAAGGCTATCATCTCTCTTAAGATGTGCCACGTGATATAGAGTTCTGTGTCATATTAACCAATATACCTTTTTTAGACATCTAGAGAAAGTGCTGACTTGCTTGGTTTATTTATTTATTTTTTTCTATTTCTTGCTCAGTCAGTCTCCAGTCTTGTCCTCTCAAATTCATTCTCTACTGCAGCTAAAGTGGCCAGCCAATCTAAATTACAAACATGGTATGTTGACCACACTATTTAAAACCCTTTAATGGCTTCTCATGATTTTAAAAATATGAAATTTAAACTTCCTAGCAAAAATGTCCTCCATGGCTTATTTGTTACATCTCTCTCCAGCCATAAAGTTTTTGCCTTTTCTTGCTTTTGCACTTTGCAATAAAGGACCAAACTGGGCTCTGGCAGTTCAAGATGGCGGAAGAGGAAGAGCCTAAATTTACCTCCTCCCATGGATATAACAAATATATAGCTACATATGGATCAGTTCCCTCTGAAAGCAATCTGAGAGTTAGCTGAACACCTACTCCACTACAGAGGATAAAAAGGACCACATCAATATGGGTAAGAGAGACAGAGAAATGCTCTTGCCAAAAATCCCACCCCCAATGTGGCAGCACACAATAGGGAGGGATCTCACCAGACAGGTACTTTTCTCGGGGGAGCAAAGGATTTACACCCCAACCTCTGGGATCTACACCAGAGAAATAAGTGCCTAAAATTTCTGGCTTAGAAAACCAATGAGGCTGACATCCAAGTGCTATAGGAAACGGAAGACTCTCCTCTTAAAGGGCTCACATGTGGTCCCACTTGCCCCAAGACCCAGAGAAATAGAAGCAGTTGAAAAGTGCTAAGACTACACAGGAAAAAGAGTCATTTGCAAATCTAAAAGCGTTGGCTG
The DNA here is from genome assembly GCF_965194805.1 of Balaenoptera borealis. Lineage (NCBI taxonomy): Eukaryota > Metazoa > Chordata > Mammalia > Artiodactyla > Balaenopteridae > Balaenoptera > Balaenoptera borealis. The sequence goes on along the minus strand of NC_138870.1, from coordinate 17,304,470 downwards.
GAAGATCGGGGTAAGATAACAACACTTCCTGGAGACAGAGGTGCTGGTTGGTGCCACTTTTGCTCCCAGGAGGCGGGGAGGGGGTCCAGGAGTGATTGTGACACTATCTGGCCCCCTTGCTGAAGCTGGAGGACTCCAGCAGTTGCAGCATTCCCCTGCTCCCTGACTAGGGTGAATGGGTGTGAACAGTCACAACATTCCCCTACTCCATAGCCAAAGTCTCTGTGCAAGTGCAGGTGGCTGCAACACTACCCCATCTCCTGGCTGGGACTGGCAAGTGTGAGTGGTTGCAGCATTAATCCTCTCCCAACCTAAAGCCAACTCAACACTCCCCTGTCCCGAGGCTGGGGCTAGTGAACGTAAGCAGCCACAGCATTCTCCTGTTCCTGGCTTAAAGCCAACACATGCACACAGACAAAACACTCTCCTTCTCCATCGCTGAAGCCCACGGGTACACACATTGAAGTCATTTTCCTGCTGCCTTTCTGAAGCAAGAGAGCAAGTCCCACCCACTCTCCAGCTACCTAGTTAAAGCCAGTTGGTAAGCCCAATCCTCAGGGGACACCCCTTGATTGCCTGGCCCTGGTGGCCAAGGGGGCTGGTGTTCCTGACTTCTATGGGAATGCAACAATGGGAAAGATAGTTCTTGGTAGGCCACCACCCCCAGGGCACTGCACAGACAATAGACTGAAGCACAACCCCAGTCTTCCTATGAAAATGGCCTATTTACTTATCCTGAAGCTTTATCCTGAGAGACAGGCTACAGGTTTCCTACACATCTAGAGGCTGAGGAGGCACTTCCAGGAAGATAAGCAGGAAGGCACCAACCATTCAAACCCACTTGATCTCACTATACCTTGACGAGACTTCCCAGAAAAAAGCTTATAATCAGGAGCCCCAATTTTTGCAGCTATTGTCTAGGGGACATCTTGAGATCTCTTGATTGGTAGGCCATCAGGAATTAGGATTGTGGCTCCACAGAACTATATATATATATATATATATATATATATATATGCATACTTTAAAAGTTGATGCCTGAGGGCCTGGCTTCCAATCAGCCTGAAACTAGGTGCAAAATGAGATTCCTCTCCTTGGAACACTGACAGATCTGGGCACACTCTCAACAACAAGGACATATCAAGAATAAATAAGGTTATACAGACAACCACAAAGACTCTAGAGACAAAGTGCTAGGGCAGGGTTGAATGAAAAGGATCATCACCTACACAAGGCCACTCCTTCAAGACTGAGAGAGATAACAGTTTTGCCTAGTATATAGAAACAAACAGAGAGAGCCAAGCAAAATGAGGAAACAAAGAAAAATGTACCAAATGAAAGAGCAAGAGAGAACGTCAGGAAAAGACCTTAATGACATGGAGATAAGTAATCTACCTGATAAAGAATTAAAAGTAATGGTCATAACAATGTTCATCAAATTCAGAAGAAGCATGAGTGAACACACTATGAACTTCAACAAAAAATCAGAAAATATAAGAAAGAACCAATCAGAGCTGAAGAATATAATAACTGAAATGAAAAATACACTAAAGGGAATTAAAAGCAGATTAGATGATACATAAGAATGAATCACCAATCTAGAAGGCAGATTAGTGGAAATCACACAATCACAAAAGAAAAAAAATAGAATTGAAAAAAATTAGGATAGTTTAAATAAGAGACCAGTAGGACAACATCAAGCATATTAACATTCACATTATAGGGATCTCAGAAGGAGAAGAAAGAAAGACAGGAAAAGAGAGGGAGGGAGGGAGGGAGAGAGAGAGAAAGAAGGAAAGAAGGAAGGAATGAAGGAAGGAAGGAAGGGAGAAAAAGAGGAAGAAAGGAGGAAGGAAGAAAGGGGCAGAAAAATTATTTGAAGAAATAATGTCTGAAAACTTACCTAACCTGAGAAAGGGGACAGACATCCCAGTCAAAAAGCACAGAAAGTCTCAAACAAGATGAACCCAAAGAGATCCACAGTAATATACATTATAATTAAAATGTCAAAAGTTAAAGACAGAGAAATTTAAAAGCAGCAAGAGAAAAACAACTAATTATGTATAAGGGAACCTCCATAAGCCTATAACCAGATTTTTCAGCAGAAACTTTGCAGGTCAGCAGGAGTGGCATGACATATTCAAAGTGCTGAAAGGAAAAAACTTACAACCAAGAATACTCTATCCAGCAAGGTTATCATTCAGAATTGAAGGAAAGATAAAAGAGTTTCCCAGAAAAGCAAAAAACAAAAGGAATTCATCACCACTAAACCAGTATTACAAGAAGCGTTAAAGAGACTTCTTTAAGTAGAAACAAAAGGCCATAACTAGAAATAAGAAAATATAAAAGAAAAAATCTCACTGATAAAGGCAAATATATAGTAAAGGTATTGAATCAACTAACTATAAAACTATTATAAACGTTAAAAGACAAAAGTAGTAAAATCAGCTATAACTATGAGTGGTTAAAGAATACACAAAATGAAAAGGTGTAAAATATGACATAAAAACATAAAATATGGGGGAGAGTAAAGATAGAGTGCTTTTAGAATGCATTTGAACATAAGCAACTATCAACTTAAAATAGACTGCTTTATATAGAGATTATTAAATATGAACCTCATGGTAACCACAAACCAAAAACATAATAGAGACAAAAAATTAAGAGAAAGGAATCCAAACATAATGCTAAAGGAAAACATCAAACTGTAAGGGAATAAAACAAGAGAAGAAGAAAGGAACAGAGAAGAATTACAAAAACAACCAAAAAACAATTAACAAAATGGTGATAAGCACATACCTATCAATAATTACTTCAAATGGAATTGGACTAAATTCTCCAATCAAAAGGCATAGAGAGGCTGAATGAATTAAAAAAAAACAAGACCCTCTTATAGGCTATGTATAGGAGACTCACTTCAGATCTAAAGACACATACAAGCTGAAAGTGAAGAGATGGAAAAAGATATCCCATGCAATGTACGTGAAAAGCAAGCTGGGTTAGTAATACTTATATCAGATAAAATGAACTTTAAAACACAATGTAACGAAAGACAAAGAAGGGCATTTCCTAATGTCAATCCAACAAGAGGATATAACATTTGTAAATATTTATGTGCCCAACAAAAAACTACCTAAATATGTAAGCAAATATTAACAGACATAAAGGGAAAATTGACAATAAAACAATAGTAGGGGACCTTAACACTACACTTACATCAATGGATAGATCATCCAGAAAGAAATTCAACAAGGGAAAATTGACCTTAAATGAACGTTAGATCAGATGAACTTAATAGATGTATACAAAATATCCCATCCCAAATCTGCCAAATATACATTTTTTACAAGTGCACATGGAACATTCTCCAGGGTAGATCACATGTTAGGTCACAAAACAAGTTTCAATAATTTAAGAAGATTGAAATCATATCAAGCAGCTTTCATGACAACAGTGGTATGAAGCTAGAAATCAATTACAAGAAGAAAACTGGAAAAAACACAAAGAGGTGGATTAACCTCTATTAAATAACCAATTGATCAATGAAGAAATCAAACAGGAAATGAACAAAAACCTTAAGACAAATGAATATGGAAATACACCATTCCAAAATCTGTGGGACACAGCAAAAGTGGTTCTAAGAGGGAAATTCATAGTGATACAAGCCTACCCCTGGAAAAATCTCAAATAAACAACCTAACTTTATACCTAAAGGAACTAGAATAAGAAGAATAAACAAAATCCAAAGGTAGTAGAAGAAAAGAAATGATAAAGTTCAAAGTGTTCAACTGACACCACAGAAACACAGAGACTCATAAGAGACTACTACAAACAATATACACCAACAAATTGGACAACCTAGAAGACATGGATAAATTCCTAGAAACACACAACCTTCCAAGACTGAATCATAAACAAATAGAAAATCTGAATATACTTATTACTACTAATAAAATTGAATCATTAAACAATAATTAAACAATTCCCAACAAACAAATCTCAAGGACCAAACAGCTTCACATTTGAATTCTACCAAACATTTAAAGAAGAGTTAATACCTATTATTCTCAATTCCAGAAAATTGAAGAAGGAAATCTTCCAAACTAATTTTACGAGGCCAGCATTATCCTGATACCAAAACCAGACAAAGACACAACCAAAAAAAGAAAATTACAGGCCAATATCCCTGATCAACATAGACGCAAAAATATTTTTAAAAATATTAGAAAATCAAATTCAAAAATACATTAAAAGGATCACAAACCTGTTCGAGTGGGATTTATTACAGTGATGCAAGGAGGATTCAACATGTGTGTAAGTCAATCAAAGTGTTATCCCACATTAACAAAAGATAAAAATCATATGATCAGCTCAATAAACACAGAAAAAGCATTTGACTAAAATCAATATCCACTTATGATAAAAACTCTCAAAAAAGTGGGTATAGAGTGAATGGACCTCAACATAGTTAAAGCCATATATGACAAAGCCACAGCTAACATCATACTCAGCAGTGAAAAGCTGAAAGCTTTTCCTCTAAGATCAGGAAAAAGACAAGGATGCCCACTATAATCACTTTTATTCCACATAGTATTGTAAATCCTAGCCAGAGCAATCAGGCAGGAAGAAGAAATAAAATGAATCCAAATTTGAAAAGAAGAAATAAAACTATCACTATTTGAAGGTGACATGATACTATAGAGAGAAACCCCAAAAACTCCACCATAAACCTATTAGAACTACTAAATGAATTCAGTAAAATTGCAGGATACAAAATTAATATACAGCAACCAGTTGTGTTTCTATACACTGTCATCATAATAATGAACTATCAGAAAGGGAAATGAAGAAAACAAATCCCATTTACAATTGCATAAGGTTGTAAACTACATAAGGTTCCCTGTACACACCAGGCTCTTTCAAACTTTGTGCATTTTCTCATCTCTCCCATGCACCTTGAATACCCTTTTCCCCATCATTGTCAGCCTAGCATTCTTCAAGACATGTTCAGATGTCTTTTCCTTCCCTGAAACCCAACTTGGATTGAAAGCATTTCCTCTGTGCTCCCTTAGAACTTGTGTCCAAGTTACTTGTTTTCATTTCTCCCATTAGAATGTAATTTCCTGAAAGATCTTTTTTTTTTTTTTTTTTTTTTTTGCTTTGAAGTATAGTGATTTACAATGTTGTGTTAGCTTCAGGTGTACAGCAAAGTGATTCAGTTATACATACATATATAACAATTTTTTCAGATTCTTTTCCCTTATAGGTTATTACAAAATATTGAGTATAGTTCCCTGTGCTACCTAGTAGGTCCTTGTTGGTTATCTTATTTTATATATAGTAGTGTATATATGTTAATCCGAAACTCCTAATTTATCCCTTCCCCCCCTTTCCCCTTCCTTAACCATAAATTTGTTTTCTATGTCTGTGGCTCTATTTCTGCTTTCTATATAAGTTCACTTTTATCATTTTTTTAGATTCCACATATAAGCGACATCCTATGATATTTGTCTTTGTCTGGCTTACTTCACTTAGTATGATAATCTCTAGGTCTATCCATGTTGCTGCAAATGGCATTATTTCATTCTTTATATGGCTGATTAATATTCCACTGTGTATATATATACCACATCTTCTTTATCCACTCATCTGTCGATGGAAATTCAGGTTGTTTCCATGTCTTGGCTATTGTAAATAGTGCTGCAATGAACATTGGGGTACATGTATCTTTTCGAATTATGTTTTTCTCTGGATATATGTCCAGGAGTGGGATTGCAGTTTCTTAATCATTTCTGAGTAAGCCCAGAACAATTACTGCAAAATAGCAGTTCCCAGACTATCTTATTTATTTATAGCCTCTTGAGTTGAAAATATTTTCCATTGAAACTATATATATATATATATATATATATATATATATATATATACACACACACACACACACACATGTATATATGTGTGTGTATGATTATATACATACATATGTATATAATCAAGCTGTCACTGAATAGGTTAAAATTAGACCTTCTTGCTGGTTTTGATTTCATGGATTATTGTTAACAGGATGTATAGAGAAAAATTAGTTTACAGCTAATAATACCATTATGAAACACTTCAACAACAACATTTTCACACACATTAAAACGTCTACCATATGCCAGACCTAGGAGCCTGGGAGAACCTTCCAAGGTAGATAGCCTTGCTTAGCAACTGCTACAGTCCTTTTCTTCTGAGGACAGTATATATTTTGAAATGACAGAATGTGGTTAGTTCTAAGGTCTCCTGATAGCATTTGCATCTCATTATCTGATAAAAGGCAAGAGCACACCTTTATCACACTTGGCCTGTGATCTGATGTAATGCTAGGAATTTGTTGATAGAGTTAAGCAGATGCCTATCCAGAAAGTCTCTAACTATGATCTTGGCAAGAAATATTCTATGAGAAAGCTAGCGGTTTTGCCTCATAATCAATTTTGCCTTCAGGGCTCCAGCAACTCTATTTTTACTCCCATTTTTGCTCCATCTGCACAAGAGTTGAGCTGCTGCCACCAAATCCACCTGATACAATTCATACCATTTTTCTCATCAGTCAGTCATTCCCCATTTTTGTCCAACAGCTTTATAAGAAACTGTATTCTTTGGAAGCCAAGTGCAGTGACTCTCCTTTGTTTTTAAACACTCTTCCTCTGAAAGCCATCTGAGTTTTTCATTTCTTTCTACCTTAGTGCTTCCCTGTGTGTGTGTGTGTGTGTGTGTGTGCACGCGCGCACGCGCGCATGTGTGTGTATGTGTAGGATTGTACATTTCTGAGCATTATTAAGACCCTTGCTAGTGTCTCCTATGAGTATGTCTTCACTGAGAGAGTTGTGATATCAGAAATGCCATCTAAACCAGAGTGCAGAAGATATTATCAACCGAGTTTAACCATAGATTGGTTTATCCTTTTGTTCGTTTCTTAGGAGAAAGGAAAATATAAGCATAGTATTTCTACAGGAATTGCACGATAGTTCTTCCATCTCTAAATGAGTGGTTCATCTGCCTGCCAGCAGGGGAATTTATACAAACTGCCCAGTGAGACTCCACCTCTAGACACAGCCTTACGTGGATAGCTACCCCCCAGAGGTATTCAATATTGTAATTATCTCATCCTTTATAACGAATATAAACTTAAGTTTTCTTTGTAATAATTTGCAAGAGAATACTTGCTTTGAAATCTGAAAGAACTGGGTTTAAATCCCCGGTCTGCACTGAAATTTATTATCATAGAAATGATAATACTAACTTCATGTTCCTTCAAGGATTAAATGACAGAATGTATCAAACATAGCAATATATGAGATTTTTTATAGTTGTCTATAAAATGCCTTTTCCTTAAAATGGAATATGAGGGGAGTCTTTAATTATTTGCAAAAGTCAGAAAACACAAAGGCAAATGAGTTTTGTTCACTAAGGCCAAAAGGTTCTCTGAACCTTAAGCAATATGGAGCAATTACAAAAGACGCAGCAAGAGCCCCTGCATGGTCTAGCAGTCACCGAGGCTGAGCGTGGTATGTAGCCAGGAGTCTGCTGTAAGTGGTGAAGAAATAGGCTCTGGAGTTAGGCTACCAATTATAGTCATTTGATCTTGGGCAAAGAACTTTATCCCTCATGTGCTTTAGTTTCCTTATCTCTGAAATAGCTTCTGCCTCATAAGTTTCTTAAGAAGGTTTAGAGTTGATACGTTAAAGCATAGGCAGAAGAGGAACAGGGAAGCAGAAAAATAAAGATGTCATACTGACCAGCTCTCTACACCTAACAGAGTTTACCCGGACCTGAGCACCGATCTTTCATTTTCATATGACTATTAAGAATAACTATGAACTTTCCACATGCTGAAATTTCATTGGTGTATACATTACAAAACCGTTCCTCCCAAGTGGTTTCTCTTTTTTTAAAATTTACTTTATTGAAGAGTAGTTGATCTACAACGTTGTGTTAATTTCTGCTGTACAGCAAAGTGATTCAGTTATGCATACATATTCTTTTTTGTATGCCTTTCCATTATGGTTTATTACAGGGTATTGAATATAGTTCCCTGTGCTATACAGTAGGATCTTGTTGCTTATCCATTCTATATATAATAGTTTGCATCTGCTAATCCCAAATTCCAAATCCATCCCTCCCCCACCCCCACTCCCCTTGGCAACCATATGTCTCTTCTATATATCTGTGAGTCTGTTTCTGTTCCTTAGATAAATTCATTTGTGTCATACTTTAGATTTCACATATAAATGATATCATATGGTATTTGTCTTTCTCTTTCTGACTTACTTCACTTAGTATAATAAACTCTTGGACCATCCATGTTGCTGAAAATGACATTTTTTCATTCTTTTTAATGGTTGAGTAATATTCCATTGTGTGTGTGTGTGTGTGTGTGTGTGTGTGTGTGTGTGTGTGTGTGTGTGTGTATATACCACATCTTCTTTATCCATTCATCTGTCAATGGACATTTAGGTTGCTTCCATGTCTTGGCTATTGTATATAGTGCTGCTATGAACATAAGAGTGCTCGCATCTTTTTGAATTATAGTTTTGTCTGGATATATGTCCAGGAGTGGGATTGCTGGATCATATGGCAACTGTATTTTTGGCTTTTTGAGGACCCTCCACCCTGTTGTCCATGGTGGCTGTACCAATTTACATTCACCCAAACGGTTTCTTTTGCTTAACCCTCTCTTCCCAACTGTTTTTCATAAAAGGTACACATTCTTCCCTATAAACTTCTAGCATCTACACATTTGATGAAAACTGGGCTCGGAATTTAACTCTTTATTTCACTGGTTTATCTTTTCTCTTGCTTAGTTTTTAATCATGATGACTTACATGTAAAAACCTACAGGGATATTTCCATTCTGTTTTTCATTCTTATCTTTTGACATATTTTTAAAGTTTCAATTCAAATATTTTTGATGAAACAAAAATTCCAAGCTTTTAGATATTCCTTCACACCCTATTCAAATCATCTCAAATCATAGAGACTTGTGATTCTTAAACCATTCATTCTAAAAGAAGGAAAAATAGATCAGTGTAGGGAAAAAGAGTTGGAAGCAAATATTGGTGCAAACGCTTATCTTAAATGAGTTCTGATTACATTTCTTGTAAAATTATAGTTTTAGGAACCAACAGATTTTGACTGATAGCTTCTATTCTATTTAAATCTGATACAGCCAACAATGTGTCACAATAGCGCACATTTTTCTTACTGTAGTTAAGTCAAGACATGACTTATTTGGAACAAACATATCTTTATACCTCAGCAGCTGACTTCAGCTTTATTTAAGAGAACCAACAGTCGGGCAAAATTTAAAGGAACTGACCAAGACCAAGCAAGAGAAACACGAGGCTGAATGCTCTCAAGATCCTCCTGCAGAGTAAGTTTTGTTTTAAATGAATGTGGTGTCTCAGTTCAAATCTCTGAGTTTGGGGATCTATGATAGTTGGTAGTAATCCCACCTTCCCCCTTTTATGTCTTAATTATATTTCATAATCATTCTGTTATATGTTTTGTTTTAACATGTAAGCCCTAGGTATCCCTGTGCCACTGCAGAGAAGGTAGTCTCACGAAGGTTATGAGAAGGCTGGTCAGCAGGGCATACCATTTCCTGTTATAAGCTGTTTCTAAGATATAAATAGAAGCTCTTCCAGGACTGCAGCTTGATGCTATATTGGGAATCATGTAACATTTACAATATACTTCCATGTAAGACAATCTTGTGCTAAAGCATCGCTAAAAGAGACAGAGCCTCTGGGGTTCACCACATATGATATTCAGAAGTAGTGGCAAGTCCAATCTCCTATTTTGATCCTCACTTCTTATTATGGTAAGTAGCTTCCTGATTTTCTGCCTTGTCCAGCTAGCATTGCAGTATTTTGCCCATTAGAAGTATACAGTGAACATTCCTCCTAAAATTCCATTTACTTGATCTGTAGCTACTGCAATGGAATTTAAACTAAAGATTTTAAAATATAGGATGAAATATTTAAGCTCTTTTTGAATGAAAGAGATAGGTTTAATTCAAAAAGGGAAAGAAATTTAATTCAAGTATATAAAACAGTACCATCCAATGATCTAGAAACTTTCATGAAGAGCTACTAATACCCCAAATTCTAAATTTAGATACTCATTGTACTATATTATAGTTTACTACAAATTTTTACTCATTGTTTTCCTAAAGAATCTGCATATTTCAGTATCTCAAGTTTTTTTGCATAAATTCTAGATGATGTTTGACATTTTAAACAATTCCTGGGAGGAAATCTTATAATTCAAATGGAAGAAAGATGTGCATGATTAAGATATTTGTGAAGCTGTCTAATTAAAATAATTTTGTGAACTTGTATGCTGATGTCATTGTGGACATATTTCCTTAACACTCTGAATTTTATCATATGTTTAGAGTTATAAATGTAATTCTTAACTTGAAGATGAAGAAAAAAGTAGTAACATGATGCCACATGTAAACCTGAGGATCAATGATAAACATAGGGCTATAGACAAAATTCTTCTCAGAGACATCAATGAGCTTAAAGATACCCCAGGATTTGCTGGCCCAAGATCTGGAAGAAGACAAGAAATCAGAGACAGAGATATAAGCTCAGGTACTCAAAACACACTTATCCTAAGAATATTGTCCATTCCTGTAGGAGTAGTTGACAGCCTGAGCAGTGCTTTTGATGGCCTTGTGGGACTGCAGAAATAAAAGTCAAAATCAGGAACTTGCTAGAAGAGGGAACATTGATAATGTACCCACTCCAAAGGGTGATACCCATAAAGTAAGCTGGAATAAGCAAACCCAACCCTCTCTTGAACATGCAACCTATCATCTGTTGGGCCCAGGAAGCTTAACTCTTGACTTTAAGTATTTCTGAACCTGTAGGACCCTTATGCGTCCTGAGAAAGCCAACGAAAATCCTCTGTGAAGGATGATATCATATGAAAGTCATCAAAACTTTTTCCAGACAATTTTTAATATATCAATACTATTATCACAAAGTTGGATAAAATCAGGTACACAAGTAAAGGCAATATCATGAGTGAAAACCAACAGACAAAAGATAAAGAGCTTTCCTTGGCTTGAGGGTTCCCCTGCTCTGCCCAGGCAGGAGAGCGAATTCATAGCCCCACCCACTACTGGCCTCATCTGACCAGAAAGTGTGGCCAGAAAGCCTAGAGGCTGTGTAGCCCAGCAATGCTTGAGCAGAGAGTCCAGACAGGCAGAGATAATTGTCTGCAGAGCAAAGCCAGTGGCCCTGTTTGGCCAGAGAACTTGGGTTGCAGATTGGCTTGAGTCAAGACCACAAACAAAGAGCCTTCCTGGCCTTGGAGCTGGTTTTCCTGCTCTGCCCAGGAAACTAATTTGTAGCCCCACCCATTGCTGAATACAGCCTTCAGCCTCTCAGACCAGGGAATCTAACCAAAGCACACAGGAAGCTGCATAACCCATCTAACCATGCTTATAGTGACACTTGAACAGAGAGCATAGCCTGTGGCTTTCTCCATCTGCAGAGCAAAACCAGTGGCCCTGTCTGACCAGGGAATTCAGTGTATAGGTTTGCCTGATTTAGGTCCCCAAACAATGAGCCAGGCAGGTCATGGGGCCTGTCCTGGCAAGCACAAGTGCAGGGAAGCTAATTCATAGCCTTGCCTACTTCTGGATAGTACCCATGCCAGTTGTCTAGAAAGCCTGACCAGAGAGCCTAGACAACTTCAGAGCCCATCCTACAGCCTCACTTAGGCAGGGAAGCAAGCCAGTAGTCCTATCCAACTGTTCTCAGCCAGGAGCTACCCCATCACCTAAGAGCTCAGACTGTGAGCTTGTCTCAAAACAGACGCTGATAATGAGCTCCACCTGCCAAAGGACATTACCAGTAGATACATCTAGAAATTAAAGCTGAGCTGACTGGCGAAGAACTGTCTCTGCCAAATCAAACTTGTAAAGTCTGGAAGAGGAAACCACTTACTCAAATGTACAGATACCAATGCAAGGAATCAAGGATCACAAAAAAATCAGGTAAGCATGACACCAACAAAGAGAACTAATAAAGTTCCAATAACTGACCCTAAAGAAATGGAGATCTATGAACTGTCAATTCAGAATAAACTTCTTTGGGTCCTCCCTTCTTTGGGAGGACCCAAAGAAGTTTAGTGAACTACAAGAACAGACAGACAACTAAACAAAATTAGGAACACAATGCATGAACAAAACAAGAAGTTCAACAAAGAAAAAGAAACCATCAAAAAAACCAAAAACAAAACAAACAAAAAAACCAAACAGAAATCCTAGAGCTCAAAAGAACAATGACTGAGCTGAAGAATCCAATAGAGAGTTCAAAAGACTCAACCATGCAGAAGAAAGAATGAGTGGTCCAGATGATAGGACATTTGAAATTATCCAGTCACAGGAGAAAAAAAAAAAAAAACATACATATACACATTATGGGAATTCCAAAGACAGTAGAGAAAGAAAAAGAGACAGAAAGTATATTTAAAGCAATAATGGCTGAAAAGTTCCCAAACGTGGGGAGAAAAATGTACATCCAAATCCATGAGGTGCAAAAAGGTTAAACCTAAACAGGGTTACACAAAGACACATTATAATTAAATTGTCAAAAGTCAAAGATAAAGAAAGAATTTTGAAGGCAGCAAGAGTAAAGAGAGATGTTATATACAAGATAACCTCCATAAGATTAATTAATGGTAAATTTCTCAACAGAAACTCTTCAGGCCAGGAGAAAATGGGATGACATATTCAAAATATTGAAAGAAAAAATTGTTAAAAAAGAATTCTATACCTGGCAAAAGCTGTTCTTCAGAACTGAAGGGAGATAAAATCTTTCCCAAGCAAACAAAAGCTGAGGGAGTTCATCACCACTAGATCTGTCATACAAGAAATGCTAAAGGGAATTCTTTGAGTGGAAGTAAAAGGATGCTAATTCCCACCATAAAAACATAAGAAGGTAGCATGAAACTCACTAGTAATGGTAAATATATAGTCAAAATTAGATTCTGTAATATGGTAATAGTAGTGCACAATTCACTTACAAATCTAGTTTAGAAGGTAAAAAACAAATGTAGTAAAAAATAACCATAACTACAATAATCTGTTATTGAATGTACAATATAAAAAACATGTAAACTGTAACATTAACAACCTAAAATTTGAGGGGAAGAAGTAAAAGTGTAAAGTTTAGGAATACTATCAAAGTTAAGTTGTTATCAGTTTAAAATAGAGCGTTATAATTTTCAGATATTTTATGTAAGCCTTATAGTAACTACAAGGGAAAAACCTGTAATAATTATTATACAAAAGAACATGATAAAGAAGTCAAAACATACTAATACCAGAAGGCATCAAAATACCCCCCCAAAAGATAGCAGGCTAAGAAACAAGAACAATGGATCCACAAAACAACCAGAAAACAATTAACAAAATACCAATAGTGAGTCCTTACCTATCAATAATTCCTTTAAACATAAAAGGATTAAACTATTTAATCAATGGCATAGAATGGTTGAATGAATCAAAAGCAAGATTTTACAATATGGTAACTACAAGATGTTCACTTTAGCCTGAAAGACACACATAGACTGAGAATGAAGGAGTGAAAGAAGATGTTTCAAGCAAATGGTAACCAAAATAAATTACGGGTAGCTATACTTGTATCAGACAAAATAGACTTTAAACTAAAAATGGTAAAAAGGAATATTATATAATAAAAAAGTGTCAATTCATCAAGAAGATATAATAATTCTAAATATTTATGTACCCAATATCAGAGCACTAATATATAAGCAAAAACTAACAGAGCTAAAAGAAGAAATAAACATTAATACAATAATAATTGGTCACTTTAATTCTCATCCAGGCAGAGAATCAATAACAAAACAGCAGATTTGAACGACACTATAGACCAAACAAACCTAACAAACATATACAGAACAATATATCTGACAAGAGCAGGATACACATTCCTCTCAAGCATACATGGAACATTTTCTAGGAGAAACCATACGTTAGTCCAGAAAACAATTTTTAGTATATTCAAGAAGACTGAAATCATATCAAAAAAACAGAAACAAAAACAAAACAACAAAAAAAGAAATATCAAGTATCTTCTCTGACCACAATGGTGTGAAACTAGAAATCAATAACAGGAGGAAAACTGGAAAACTCATGAACACATGGAAATTAACAATCTCCTAAACAACCAATAGATCAAAGAAGAAATTAAAGAGGAAATTTAAAAGTATCTTGAGACCAACAAATGGAAACACAGCACACCACATCTTATGAGATGCAGCAAAAGCAGTTCTAAGAGGAAAGTTTATAGCAATAAACAGCTACATTAAGAAACAAGAAAGATTTAAATAAACAACTTGACTCTATGCCTTAAGAAACTAGAAAAAGAAAAACAAACTGAGCCCAAAGTTAGCAGAAGGAAAGAAATAATAAACATATATACAATGGAAGATTACTCGGCCATAAAAAGGAACGAAATTGGGTCATTTGTAGAGATGTGGATGGATCTAGAGGCTGTCATACAGAGTGAAGTAAGTCAGAAAGAGAAAAACAAATATCATATATTAATGCATATATGTGGAACCTAGAAAAAATGGTACAGATGAACCAGTTTGCAGGGCAGAAATAGAGACACAGATGTAGAGAACAAACATATGGACACCAAGCAGTGAAAGCGGCAGGAGTGGTGGTGGTGGTGGGATGAACTGGGAGATTGGGATTGACATGTATACACTAATATGTATAAAATAGATAACTAATAAGAACCTGCTGTATAAAAAACAATAAATAAAATTCAAAAAAAAGAAATAATAAAGATTAGAGCAGAAATAAATGAAACAGAGAAGAGAAAAATAATAGAAAAGAAAACAAACATGAGAGTTTGTTCTTTGAAAAGATAAAATTGACAAACTTTTAGCTACACTATCCAAAGAAAAAAGAGAGAGGACTCAGAAACAACAAAATCATAAATGAAACAGGAGACATTACAACTGATACCACAGAAATACAAAGGATCATAACAGGATACTATGAACAACTATACATTAACAAACTGGACAACCTAGAAGAAATAGAAAAACCTTTAAAGATATAAAACCTACCAAGACTGAATCAGGAAGAAATAGAAAACCTGAACAAACTAATTACTAGTAAGGAGATTGAATCACAAATCAAAAACCTCTCAACAAAGAAAACCCCAGGACCAGAAGGCCTCACTGATGAGTTTTACCAAACATTTAAAGAAGAATTAATACCAATTCTCAAACTCTTCTAAAAAGCCGAAGAGAAGGGACTATTCCCACACTCATTTTATAAGGCCAGCATTACCCTGACACCAAAGACAGTAATAGACACTATAAGAAAAGAAAACTATAGGCCAATACCCTTGGTGAATATGGATAAAAATTTTTCTCCATAAAATACCAGCAAACCAAATTCAGGAGCACATTAAATGGATCATTCACCATGATCAAGTGAGATTTATCCCTGCGAGGCAAGGATGGCTCAACATTTATAAATCAATAAATGTACTATATATAGAATGAAAGAAGACAATAATATGATCATCTCAATATACACAGAAAAAGCATTTGACAAAATTCAACATCTGTTCATGCTAAAAAGTCTTAAATTAGGTATGGAAGGAAAGTACATCAACATAATAAAGGTCATGAATGACAAACCCACTGCTAAGATCATACTCAACAGTAAAAGATTGAAAGCTTTTCCTCTAAGATCAGGACCAAGACAAGGGTGCCAACTCTCACCACTCCTATTCAACATAGTACTGGAAGTCCCAGCCCAGCAACCAGGCAACATAAAAAAATAAAACGTATCAGAATTGGAAAGGAAAAAGTAAAATTGTCTCTATTTGTATAATAATTTTATGTGTAAAAATATCCCAAAGACTACACACACACACACACACACATATGCACAGATCTAATCAACAAATTCAGTGAAGTTGCAGGACACATAATTAACATACAAAAATCGGTAACATTTCTATATACTAACAATGAATTATCTGAAAAGGAAAAAAAGAAAATGATCCCATTTACAGTAGCACAAAAGCAATAAAATACTTAGGAATAAATTTAACCAAGAAACAAATTTCTCTACAGTTTTCAGTGATCTCTACACTGAAAACTACATGACATCAATGAAAGAAAGTGAACAAGACACAAATAAATGGAAAAAATCCCATGTTCATGTGTTGGAAGAATTATTATTGTTAAAATGTTCATAGTATCCAAAATGGTCTATAGATTCAACACAATTCCTATCAAGATTCCAAAAGTATTTTTTAAAGAAAGAGAAAAGCAACCCTGAAATTCATTTGGAGCCACATAAGAGTCCAAATAGCTAAAGCAATACTGAGAAAGAAGACCAAAGCTGGAGGCATCACACAGCCTGATAAACTATATTACAAACTAGAGTCATCAAAACAGTATTATACTGGGATAGACAAATAGAGCAATGGAATAAAGGGCTTAGAAGTAAACTCATAAATACATGGTCAACTAATATTTGACAAGAGAGCCAAGAATAGTCAATGGAGAAAAGACAGTTTCTTCAATAAATGGTGTTGGGGAACTGAATATTTACATGCACAGAAATGAAACTGGACCCCTATCTTACACCTCTTACAAAAATTAACTCAAAATTGGTTAAAGACTTAAATATGTAATACCTGAAAGTATAAAACTCCTGGAAGAAAGCATAGGGAAAAATCTCCTTGACATTGGTTTTGGCAGTAATTTTTGCAACAAAAGCAAAAAATAAACAAGTGGAACAACATCAAACTACAAAGCTTCTGCAAGGCAAAAGAAATCATCAACAGACTGAAAAAGAACTAACATATGAGCCAACAATTCTACTTCTGGGTAAATATCTGAAGGAAATGAAATTACTATCTCAAAGAGATATCTGTACTCCCACATTCATTGCAGCATTATTTACAATAGCCAAGACATGGAAACAATCTAAGTGTCCTTCAGCAGATGAATGGATAAAGAAAAAAATACAATGGAATATTATTCAGAATAAAAGAAGCAAATCCTTCCATTTCTGACACCATGCGTGAAGCTTGAGACAATTATGCTAAATGAGATAAGTCAGAGAAAGACAAATACTTTATAATTTCACCTATTTGTGGAATCAAAAAAAAAAAAAAAAAAAAAGGCCAAATGTTTAGAAACAAAGAGCAGATTGGTGGTTGCCAGGGGCTGGGGGTGGAAGGATAAGAAGATGAGTGATGGTGATCAAAAGGTACAGACTTTCATTTATAAGATGAATAAGTTCTGGTCATGTAATGTACAGCATGGTGACTATAGTTAACACTACTGTATTATATACTTGAAAGTTGCTAAGAGAGTAGATCTTAAAAATCTCACCACACACACACACACACACACACACACACACACATACACACACACACACACATAATAACTGTGTAGGGTGATGGAAGTGTTAACTAACCTTACTGCAATAATTATTTTGCAATATGTACAGATATGAAATCATCACGGTGTATACCTTAAACTTACACAGTGTTATAGATCAATCGTATCTCCATAAAGCTAAAAGAAAAACATTTAATCAATATAAAAAAAGTATTAAAGAGATACTTCACATTCTTTTTACTAAATCTTTGTAATCCTGTGTATATTTTAAATAACAGCACATGTCAATTAGGACCAGCAACATTTCAATTGTTCAGTAGACACAGGTGACTTGTGGCCAATGTATTGCATGGTCTAAACACTCCAAGACATGAGACTTTTGTGCAAGAGATAAGCAGATTTTGCATATGGAATTACGTAATTGTAGCCACGGGATGGATTGTAACAGATTAAATATGACCACAAATATTTTGCAGCTCACCCATTAAGTAGTGGAATCTATTTCACCACTCCCTGAAGCTAGGCTCACCTTCTACTTGCTTTGACCAACAGAATGTGACAAAAGTGGTTTTGCATGAGTTCCAGAGCCTATTTTAAGAGTTCCTAATTCTCAAGAAGATTTCTAGCTTTTCTTTCACAGTCTCGGAAAATACCCCTGCTGTTTAAGGAGGCTGGGCACCAACTACTGAAAGACGAGAGATTTTCTAGGTCGATGATCATAGGCAAGAGGGAACACCCAGACTGCAGGCATGTGAGTGAGGTCACCTTAGAACCACTGCCTCAATCAAGCCACCAGAGGACTGCTCTGTGTAAGCCCAGGTGAGACCAGCAGAAGTGCCCAACTTCTCCCAGCTACCCTTTGTCCTTTCTGTCATTGATAATCTCCAAACAGCCCTCTTCACTACCTACTGGCATTTATTTGGCAAGGACACATCTGTGAGGCTACTACTTCCTAACATTCCATATGGAGAGGCATTCGATCTCTCTATTCTCAGCCTTACATTCCTAAACTGAATAAGAAATGCTGTAATATTTTCCCTTTTCAATGTTAGTTCTAAGACCTCTCTGATTCTCTAGCTCTCTATTCCCCTCCACAGTTTAGCAATCTTAGCTTATATGGTGGTGGGGTAGGCAGCTGCTTCTGCCCTATTACTTATTTTCCCAGTTTTTTCCTGTCTTACAGCTATTCAGTGAGAGCCTTCCTTTGAACAATGCCTAGCTGGCCACAGTGGGATTGGATCCCAGGTCTAAAGCAGACAAATGAAAGCGGAGGCAGAATAGGAAATATATCCGTTATAATCCTCACATTCATTTGTCCAAATAAATCACAAGTACATGGAACGCAATTTAGCTTATAAACCTTATATGCACTGCCACACTGCAGAGAGTTGCATACATGGTAAATACCAAATATGTAAGTTTCATTTGTTGACTGAGTCAATAAATCCATCCAGAGAGAATTCATTCCTTTCACATATCTGACTTTTCTCTCCTCAGAGGAAGGTTATACTTCCAACCCCTTTGAAGTCAACAGGCATAAATCCTTCCCAAAACAGCTACATAGACCACTAGTGCCTACCGGGTAATTTTCTGCTCAGGGACAAACAGAAAAGAGGATACGGAAGACGGAGAGAGTTACTGTGTGCTACACATTCATGAAAACATACTCTTAGTTCCATTCTGGCTAGAAACAGAGAATTAGGCCAAGCAGTTCTTAATCTTTAATTTTTTGATACGTTGATTAATTCGATGGTACAATAACTAGCGTTTGTAATCTGCTTCAATCAAATAGATCTTATAGCTTGCTGATTTTCTAAAATATACTTATAAATAGATTCTTTGATTTTTACTGTAAGGCTTTGATTATGTCAGACATTGATATACTATATGTGGGAATCAGTGCAAGACCGTGGAATGTTGACTAGCATGAACCATAAATCAGATATCATTTGTTATGTGAATGAATAAAAATATGAATTTTCTACTCATTTCCAAGTTATCAGTGTGATTAACAGATAGCAAGAGGTCATATTTTTCTAAAATGCAGCACTGGTTCAAAATCCAAATCATTAACCATTTATCTCTTTCCAAATCCTTAATTGAAACTTTAAGGCAAAATAATAAAAATATTTTTTGAAATAGTATGAAATAAGTATACAACATATTTTCTTTATACATGTATGTCAAAGTTTACAAAGTAAGGAAAACCTGTTACACAGTTCTAGAGAGACAAAAAGTAGAATGGCATTGGCAAAAATGGGAGACACATAGAAGGTCCCAATAAAAATTTTGAATAAACCTTTATGATTTTGGAGAGCTAATTTCAAAGTTTAGATGATTAACTTTGCTTCGTAAATTACTATTTGCAAAACAGTAATAATTCAGGTAAATGAGCATCTAATAACTAAGAATCCATTGCAAATGACACTGTTTCTAAGAAAAAGTTCCTGCCTTTTGTCAAGTGTTTTATCCAAAATGAAGGAAAAGAAAAGGGAAGGAAATAATCCATAGTGTGAATTTTGGTTTTTTGTTTGTTTGTTGTTTTTGCTCTCCCTATTCAGTTTATTTTCTTTCTGAATCCAGATATTTAACTAATCAACCCAGATAGTTTCATCAGTATACTAGATTTTTATTTTAAATAATACTGGATTTCATGGAACCAGTGACTCTAAATAAGTTCAATGAAGCACAAGGACCTCTCAGAGAAACACTAAAAAACAAAATATAAATCACAAATTTAATTATTCTGCCTTTAAATATTAGATCATTTTTAACTCTAGATTTTTATTCCAAATATCCTGATTAAAATTTATTATATCAGTAATTTTGTTGAAAATATCTATTGAGCCAAGTTCTCCCTGGTGCCAAAGTTACTCCCTAACAGTAAACATAACAGTTCCAAAAAGCAAAGTTCCAGTAGCCTCAGAAAGTTAACACTTTCCTTGAAGGATTAATTTAAATCCAAAGAAAATACAAACCCATAAATGTAGAGATTTTCATTAAATGGAAATTAAGAAGAGCACTTTGGAGGACTGGTACAGAGAAGGCCACGTTAGAAAATATACTTTCAGTTGGAAAGAGTAATAACCATTTAAAAACTACTAAAAGGTCATTTAAACACAAATATTATATGAAGTCTATTTGACCATACTTTTCGAAATGGTTAAGAAAATTGGGGATTTTTAAAAACACAGTATGCAAACTTTTTAATGCATATATATATTTTTTCCCCTCAGACTCTTAAAGCAAGCTGAATTTCCCCCTAGAGCTCTTGTATCTATGCACTTAAAAAAAGCCTTTAAGCCTAATCTCCTTGGCTCAGAATCCCATGGATGGTTTGCATGGTGTTAATGAAGTTAATTACTCAACCTGTGGTCAGGATGCCAAACCACCTCATGTCCTCGGGGACCTTATTCTATCTGTGGCAATCTCTTTCTTCAATATCTTCAACATCTTTATTTACCCAGCCAGGTTGGCACCCTTAATTGTTCCTTCTCTGCAGGGCAATAGGAGCTCTATAAGAAGCATGGTGGCTATGTTCCCAACACACAGGCAATTTCTCCAGGATCTAATTCCTATGGTCCATTTTAATGCCTTTCAGGACAGCTTTATTTACACTGTTTTTATCCTATTGCCTTGAATCAGGAGTCTCCCTTTAGATTCATTAAAGTTGAAAATCTGCCTGCCTTTGATTTTCTCTCCCCTCTCAGAGGACTTTTTTCTTTGTTCTGCAGCCCAGAGGCCCGCCCTGCTCAGCCCTCCTCCAGCTGGTGCTTCCTAACTCTTGCACCCACCTCATGGCCTGGTTGGCCCCTATTTATCTACATATAGAGTTAGCCAAAACCAAATCTTTTCTTACAGCTTTTAAACATATCAGGTATATCCTACCTAAAAAAAAAAACAAAAAACTTCCATTACTTATCCCAAATCCGTCTGTATTCTAATTCCTCTCTCTCCTTCCCCTTTTGATCAAGCTCCTTGAAGGTGTAACCTACCTTCAGTCTCTACTTCTTTACCCCACAGGCCCCAGAATACTGTTCCCCACAGCACACTGAACTTGCACCATCCTCCTAATCACTAGCTCCGATGCATATTCTTCTGAATTTATTTTACTTAAACTCCTTATGGCCTGAGAATCTATAGACTGTTCTTTCTTTCTTGGAATTCTCTCCTATGATATGTGTGGCCCTTTTTTCCTTTGGCTTCCCAAGCAGGTCAGAAGGGGGAGTGAGAATGGCTTTAAATACTAAAGAAAATGACCTCAAACATAAATAAAGGCATAAAATATGAATGTTCATATGACTTGTAATCTGTCCAGAATATTCCTAATTATTCTCAACTGATCATTTTTCAGTAAAAATTTACCAAAAAAATCCCTTGTCAATTTATCCCCCAAATACACATATTTTAATTAGTATCATCTTATACTTGTGGATTAATTTCAAGGAAAATTGACCTCTTCACTATATTGATTCTTTTTATTCGAGTAAGGTATTTTTCACTGCTCTTTCAAATCTTTCTCTATGTCCATCATTAGAGTCCTGCATAATAATAGTTAAACTTATTTCTAGATATTTTGTCTTTTTTGTTATTACTATATGAACTTTGAAACCTTGCCAAATTCTCTTACTATTTGCAAAAGTTTTTCAGTGGATTTTCTGAAGGCCTTCCAGATGTAAATTATATCATATCATTCATTAATTTATTCAATAAATAGTTATCAAGTACTAATATGTGCTAGGCATTAATCTAAACACTAGGGAAAGAGCAATGATCAAAACAGACAAATTCTTATTCTCCTGGAGCTCATTCTAGTAAAAAAAAAAAACCGCAGGTTAAAAATTAAATATGCAATATGTCAAGTGATCATAAATACTTAGAAGAAAAATAAATTAGGGCAAGGGAATAGAGAATGACAGTGGCCAAGAGCAGTTATTATTTAAATTGGGTAGTTACTAAACTTTGGCCTGAATAAAGAAGGAAGTGAGCCATTTCAATAACTGGGGAGAGGAGAGAAGCAGGAACAGCAAGTAGAAAGGAACTGAGTAAGGGATGTGCTCAGTGGAGACCAGTTGGCTGATTGTAGGTGGGAGCAGTAGCAAGAAGGACCACATAGTATCTCAGGGGTTTTGCATTTTATTCTGGGAGACATGGGAAGCCAAGG
The DNA here is from genome assembly GCF_965194805.1 of Balaenoptera borealis. Lineage (NCBI taxonomy): Eukaryota > Metazoa > Chordata > Mammalia > Artiodactyla > Balaenopteridae > Balaenoptera > Balaenoptera borealis. The sequence goes on along the minus strand of NC_138870.1, from coordinate 17,281,837 downwards.
TTGAGATGTGTGAGGGAAAATGGCATAACTGAACTATTATTTTAAAAAGATACCTCTGGCTGTTTTGTGGGAAATGATTGGAAAGTAGGAGGCTAAAGCTAGGCTGCAGAGGGAAATGGTAGAGGTGAGATGGTGGTGGCTGAAAAGAAGAGGTACCAGGGAAGGTGGTGAGATGTGATCAGACTTGAGATGTATTTAGGTTTAACAGGTAGATTCACTGATGAATTGTAAACGGTATGTAAGAGAAATTGAGGAGTATAAGAATATATATTTTTTTCAGTAAAGTATTTGCCATTCTTATAATTTACTTTATCATTGGTTCTGTCCTTGTCATTTCTAAATTTGTGTCTTTGTGATTTCTCCAATTTTCTTTGAGAGCTAGGCAAATAGTTTATCTATTTTATTGTTATTATTTCTCATCAATTTTAGAATTTATTTATTGTTTCTAATGTATTCTCTTTTATTAATTTATGCTATTTTTATTCCTTCCTACTTTAAAAATAAATTTTGCCATAATTTAAAAAATATTCATCTGAATACCTAATAATATTAATTTAATTTCTTCTTTCAGAGTAACCTAAAGATTTATGGCTATAATCATTTCTCTAACCACAGTTTTTGTCACGTAGCATAGGTTTTTCTGGATCTAAAAGCTTGTTTTTACTTTCCAGCTATGAAATTTTGGCCTAGATTTTCTCTTCAATGCTAGAGTTAATACTAGAATTAAGAAAGAAATTAGAACTTCAAATTATTTTCTTATTTAAAATTTTGTTATAAATTTCTATTTTTATTGCATTATAGTCAGAGAATATTGTCTATAATAGTTCTACTTTTTAGGATTTATTGAGATTCTCCTTGCACTCATCTAGACAATTTTGGGAAACAACCCATAGAGACTTGAAGGGAAGGAACATTCTCTGTTATCAGGCCACAGAGTTAAACAGTCAACTATTAGTTCTATTTAATTAATGTTGTTATTGAGATTCACTATATCCTTGTTTGTTTTATTTATTTATTTATTATTTTGCCTGTCGTGTCATATGATTTATAAATCTCCTACTATTACTGTTCCCATATATTGCCTCTTGAATGTGCTGAATTGTTTGTGGTTTTGATGTTGTTTTATCTGGGACATGAAGATTCATGATGGGGCATGATGAAGCATCTGGAATTAGACAAAGCATATGTTAAACATAAAGAGAAAAGCTGAACCAAAGAATAAGTCTGGGTATCAGATTGCTGCTAAAGGCAACCAGGGCATGAAAGTATAAGATCCTGGGGAGAGAGAAATGGCTCAGGAAGTCAAGTGGACATTTTGCAGTGTTTTTTCCCTTGGTGCCCTTGGCCATTCAGAGCATGGAACAAGAGGCTGGGGAATCCAGGAAAAGGCCAAACAGATGTCCCTGCTAAGAGGTAGAAAAACAAACAGAACTTTTGACCATCCCACAAGGCTGGAGAGACATAAATTAGAGACCTGAGCTGCGAGCCCAGTGAGAAAGGAGGGGAAAAGAACAACATCCACACTCTGCTGGTTTCCCCTCATGACACTGATTGATTTCTGCAGCTACATGGGGAAAGGGATCTAAGAAGCCAAGCAGAACGTCTTCGAAAAACAAAGAGAGTTTTTGGCAGTGTCATAGTACTTAGGAGACAGGGACTTGAGTTTTGGACACCCCGGAAGAAAGGGGCCCAAGTGTAGATCCTGGGCTTTCAATTAGATTAGAATTCCTTGGGAGATACACCTTGGGAACAGGGTTCAGAGAGACCCAGATGGAACCTTAGAAAAACTGCAATCCAGCCTTGAATTTAATTTCTGATTGGATTCTGAAGGGAATCCACTCTTTCTGCTCTTTGAGGAAGATGATATAAGCAAGCCTCTACATTTTTCATATAGGACATCAGACACTGAATCAAAAAACACTATCTATGCCAAAAAAAACAAAAACAAAACCCAGGACTATCTGACCTCACACCAAGAGAAAAAGTAGTTAATGAAAAGAGATCCAGAGGTTATCTAGATATTGAAATTATCAAATAAGGACATTCAAGTATCATGACTAATATGTTCAAGAAAATAGAAAGAAAGATGAAGAAAATAGATGAAAAAGTGGAAAATTTCACCAGGGTATTTAAATCTTAAAAAAAGTCAAATGGAAGTTACAGAAATGCAAAATGCAATAATTAAAATTACAAACTTGATTAAAGGATTAGACAGAGAACAATAGTCAACTGGTGAAGTGAAATACAGATCAAAAATTTTCATACTGAAACACAGAAGAATAAAAAAAGATTAAAAATAAAGAAATATATATAAGAAAAATAATTAAAATGTCCAACATATTATCAGAGTACAGAAGGAGAGGAGAGAGAGAATCAAGCAAAGCAATGATTACAGAGAAAATGGTTGAGGGAAGTCATCAAGTCGCAGATTCATGGAGCTCTTGGCACACCGTCAGGATGAAAGCAAGGAAGGTGAAGTCTCCACATATCATGATCAAACTGCTAAAAGCCAAAAACAAAGGGAAAATCTGAAAGCACCCAGAGATGTAGGGGGTTGGGGGCATGTGAGAAATACATTACTAAAAAGAGCAATAATAAGACTAACAAGTGATTTTCAACAGAAGGAATGAAAGCTATAAAAGAATGATACAACACCTTGAAGGTACTCAAATCAATATCTACCCATCAGAATTCTATATAAAGTGGGGGAAAAAATCCAGAGACCTGCACTAAAAGAATCACTAAAAAGATTTCTTTGGCAAAAATAAGATGATCCCTGGGACTTCCCTGGTGGTGCAGTGGTTAAGAATCTGCCTGCCAATGCAGGGGACACAGGTTCGAGCCCTGGTCCAGGAAAAGTCCACATGCCGCAGAGCAACTAAGCCCGCACACCACAACTACTGGGCCTGTGCTCTAGAGCCCACGTGCCACAACTACTGAAGCCTGCACGCCTAGAGCCCGTGCTCCGCAACAAGAGAAGCCACCGCAATGAGAAGCCCATGCACCAAAACTAGAGAAAGCCCACATGCAGCAACGAAGACCCAATGCAGCCAAAAGTAAATAAATAAATAAATTTAAAAATAAATAAATAAATAAGATGACCCCATATTCAGTGAGAAATAAAGAACAATTGAAATGATAACTATGTAGTAAGTATAACTTAATATTGACTGAGCAAAATAATAATAATTTCTTTTAGGTTTAATTATATATGCAGAATTGAAATTATGGCAATAACACAAAATAACACGAATAACACAAAAAGGGTAAATGGAATTTAAATGGTCTAAATTCCAAGCATTATTGGGGAATGGTAAAGTTATATTTTATAAGTTGACTATATAAGCAAGGTATACATCTTGTAATCTCAAAGTAAATAGTAAAAAGATAGAAAAACAATATATAATTAACAAATTACCAGAGGTGAAGAAGGAATATTAGAAAAAATTTGATTAATCTGAAAAGAGGAAGATAAAGGAAAGGAAACAAGAACATAAAATTGGGAGAACTAATTTAAAAAATACAAAGATGGTAAATATAAACTCAAATATACACTAATTAAATAAAAATTAATGAAATATTCCCAGATTATGAAAAACAAAAACAAAATCAAGAACAATACAAGCACATGTTCTAATAAAATATAGGAAACAGAACGGTTGAATGCAAAAGGCCAGAAAAAGATGTGTATGCAAATAGTAACCAAAAGAAAGATGGTGTAGCTATGCTAATATAAATTTTAAAAGACTTTAGTAAAAAAAGCATGACTAGAAATCAATAGAGATGATTCCTAATGATAAAGAGATCAATCCAGCAGCAAATGTAACAGTGCTAACAATCTACATATACCTAATAAAAAAGGATGGAAAATATATACACAAAAGTGACAGTGAAAAGGAGAAACACAAATCACAATCAATTTAATATAGCTCTCGTCGTTGTGATAGAGCAGGCTGACAAAATCAGTAGGGATAGAGAAGATCTGAAGCTTATCTATGGTGACAGACTCACCTTACGATCCACCATATAACAAACTGTGCTAAATATTCTATTGCATCTCAAAGGGATGTGTATTAGGTAATTTTTGCGTGCACTGTTCTCACTGTCAATTTGGTCATACAGAGAACACTGCACTCAAAAGTTGCCCAAATTTACCATGGACCATAAAGTGAGTCTTGATGCTTTTTTATAAATTAATGTTATTAGTGTATAATTTACATATAGTAAGATGTATCCATTTTACATGTACAGTTGGATGAGTTTTGTTAAATGAATACAGTCATGTTGCCACTACCGTCCCGATTAAGGTACAGGATATTTCCATGATACCAAACAACTAATTCCTTCATGCCCCTTTGCAGTCACCCTCTTCCCAATCCCATGGAACCATGGATATGCTTCCCGTTTATTATATTGTATAGTGTCATGGATAAAAGTAAACTTACGGAGCCAGACTGCCTTGGTTCACCAAGCTCCACCACAACTTGTTGTGTAACTGTCCATAAGTCACTTAAACTTTCTATCCCTAAGTTTCCTCATCTGTAAAATGGAGAGCATGATAATAGTAACTTCCTGTTAGGGTTGTTATGAGGATTAAATAAATTAATGCGTATTAGGTGCTTACAACTGTGCCTAGCACATATTAAGTGCTCTATAAGCATTAGCTGAGTTCCTACCACTGCCCAGAGGAACTTTCCTTAGAGACCTAGTGTTACATAAAGGAGGCGTAAGGATGGTACAGACAACTACTTTCTCTGTGAATTATTTGCTGTTCAGAATTTTAATAGAAAATATATTTGTAAAAGCAACTTCAATTGTTAAGCAGATAAGAAAATTCAACTGAAGATATAACGCTGCAGTTACATTTCCTTTACAAAGGCAAAAATGTATTGGAAAATCAGGATAATTAGGAGAATATGTTCATTCAGAAAAGAGAAAAATACTTTAACACATTCTGTAGAAAACAAGAAACCCCTTTGCTGGTGTAAGTAAATTACATGTCTGTTAAGCAATAATAACAGTAATATTATCTACTTCCAATTCTTACTTTTCATGCTCATTAGCAAATAAGGAAGCATCACTAATAAAAGGTACTCTTAAATGCTATCTTCATAATATATGTCCTGGATAAGTGAACTAAATAGTTCAAGGAGGAAAAAAAAATCCCAGCTCATTTCTAGTGAGTAGAAACTACTCAGTCAAAAGGCATTTTTAAATCAAATCCTTACCTAGAATAAAATCAAGCATAATATGATGATTTTTTAAAAAAATAAATAAAATGATTAGTGGGTTATTTTGCTTTTAACTGATTTCTAACAACTACAGTCTCAGTTACAATTAATTATATAAATTACATCTAAATGTAAATGTCTTCTGACAGTTTTATATTCAACTTCTGTGGTTCAGAAAAAGAATCTTAATCGATAACCAAGATAAACTTGGAACCAAATTAAAGATCTTGATATAAGTAGGAGAAAATGTGTAATTAGAATGGCATATAATGTATCAGCAACCACCAATTATGGTTTTAATTGAGTATTTCAATCTGAAAGCTGTTTTTAAAAGATATCTATCAATTTCAAAACTTGTAAAATGACAAAATTTAAATTTACATTTACCACTTATTCCTGCATGTACACAATAAAAACTTTTGAATAAAAAGAAGAAATAAATCAACCAGGTGTTTTTGAGTAAACAATGCTTAGACTCAGATGTCATAAAATTGTTTTACTTGATACTACATAGATAAACTATCAGTCTTAAAACATTGTGCTTTACTTTAACCACCTCAGTAGTAAGGCAAAGGTCACTATATAAGAGAATATGTCTATGACCACCTTTATGCCAAAAATTACACTAAAGAAACTTAAAAGACATATTAAAAAACAACAGTGTATGTGCTTTATCTGATCCTATTTCAAATTTAAAAACTGGGGGAAAAACATGAGAAATGTGAACTGGATATTTGATGATTCTAGCAAATTATTGCTCTTTTTAAGATTTGACAATAGAATTATGGGTTTGTTTAAGAGTCTTTGTCTTAAAGAAAGAAAATGTTTACAGAAGAAACAATGTAATGTCAGGGATTTAACATAATGGGGCAGAGAGAAGATGACTAGTTGACAGAACAGATGAAAAGATCAGTCATATATTGACAACTGGTCAATTTGGACAAAAATTACACTGGGTTCATTTACAATTCTCTCCTTTTGTATATGCTTGAGATTTTCCATAATAAAATAATTTTTTAGAAGATTTTCTAATATTGTCTTAGAGAGAACTCATTCACTGCATGAAAATAGAGAGATGATAAAGATTTGGTGTTAAATGTGTAAATATTTACCCCCTTCATATAGAGTTCTTAAATGTTAATTCATTAAGTGTGAAAAAAAACATAATTTGTGGGTTAATTCCTCTTCATTAAAAAATATTGCATTGACTATTTACAATAGCCAAGACATGGAAGCAACCTAGGTGTCCATCAACAGATGAATGGATAAAGAAGATGTGGTATATATATACAATGGAATAATACTCAGCCATAAAAAAGAAATACTGCCATTTGCAATATGGATGGACCTAGAGAATATCATACTAATTGAAGTCAGAGAAAAACAAATATTATAAATATTTCTTATATGTAGAATCTAAAAATAATACAAATGAACTTATTTACAGAACAGAAACAGACTAACAGAAGTAGAAAACAAACTTATAGTTACCAAAGGGGAAAAGGTGGGGAGGGGTAAATCAGGAGTATGGGATTAACAGATAGACCACTATATATAAAATAGATAAACAACAAGGATTTACTGTATAGCACAGGGAACTACATTCGATACCTTGTAATAACCTATAATGGAAAAGAATCTGAATATATATATATATAAAACTGAATCACACCTGAAACTAATACAACATTGTAAATCAAATATACTTCAATTTTAAAAACTGCATTAAAAAATAACTTCATTGCAAGAGATTAGAATACTGTGTATCCTTTACTTTTCTTTTTGGTTTCTCCAAATACTGAAATAAAATCAACGATCCTACAATTTGGAATTTTATAATGATATTGTTTCAAATAGAAGGCAGGGGAACTAGAAAAGATGGTGAGCTCTCAGAAAGCACTAAGATGACTCTGACTCTATCACTGACTTGTACCCAGTGTTCCTTTTTGTTATCCTGAATTTTCTGATGTTGGCACACGTTGGCATTTTTTTCTTTAAACTCTTTAAACACTGATTATTAAAAAGTATTGCTTTGTAGTCGACTGTGTCAAGTTAACCCAATGAAATTAAATGTCATGTGCTTTAGTGTGCAAACACCATTGTCTTCAGAGTTTAAAAATGTACTTAAAAGAATGCAAGTGATGACCTCTAAGAAGCTTATAAAGTCTTTCATGATGTTCGAGGCAATCATGATAGGACTACATGTCTTCCCAACCTCCTGATAATCAAGCTTACAAGTTTCAAGACACTTTTGCTTACTTGGTGCCTAGAGAATTTGAGAAAAGAATTACTTTTATTGTATCACAAATTCCTAATTTCTATATTTTGATGGTTTAGTTTGAAGATTTCACAATAGCTGTCTCAGATCCAGTCAGATTTTTGCATCAAAGAAACTGGTACACTCATTTCCCTTCAAGCACTTTGATGTCATATGAGAGATACTTGCATCTTGCCAGAGTTTATCATGGTAAATTCAAGCTGTGACGGCATTGACAGAAAACCCAAATATCCAGATGAAGAGTGAAAAATCCAATGAATCATTTGAATGTTTCTATACAAGACTTAATTAGTTGAAAATGATTTCAGTTGCCTGTATTTTCAAATATGAAATCAGAACTCAAGAGATAAAATTCTGATTTTTTTTTCTTGTGGTCTATTTAAAGAGGCAAATGGCAATAAAATGATAACTGGAATACTGATGGCCTTTTGCATAAAAGGACACGAATGAGTATGAATATATTATGTATACAAAAAAAGAATGAACCTTTTTTTAATGGATTAAGTTTTTCCACTGCTTTTGTTTTTCGAGGAATTAGCTAATACAACTTCTTTTTTAAAAAAATAATTTAAAACTAATGTTTCTCTATAGTATCTCCTGAGATAATGATCTCTTACTTAATGATAATGAGCTCCTGAATTGCCTTAAATCCTTACTGTTAAATGCAATAAAGAATACATTTGCTGGGCATTATTTGAAAGCCTTTTATATGATTGCCTCAGTCACTTTAATATTAAATGTCTCCAGCCTGTTTTGCCAATAGAAGTTAATAACAACAGAAGAGCTGACGGGGGTGTAAATTGTAGTTTTTCAATTCTGGTCCTTGATGATACATCCTCTAGAAATCATTCAACGGAGTTTTCCAACTTATACGGTAGCAGTTTGGTTTCCAGTGATTAAATAACTATTTAAAAGAGGTTAGTTGTGCTAAATAGGCCAAAATCCCCAACTCCCAAAACACACGGAAGGCTGGGCACCAACACAGCTTTATACGTCCATCATTAGGTGTGATAACATGACATCCATTTTCTTAAGTGGTTTTATTAGCTTCACCTACTTGCAATAATTAATATTTAACAGCAAGGGAGAATTGCCAACAATTAGTTCCTGGAAAGTGGCCAATCTAGCCACGTTAAACCGATGTTTGCCCAGCAGAGTTCCCCAGGCTTGGTTATTAACCAAAATGAATAAGAAAGTGAGATTGTTGTTATGAAGTATTGCAGGGACTCATCAACCCAGAGTGGTTGGAAGGCTTTCTTTGAGTCACTTGGACACAGCCTCAAACTGCACAGGAAAATGAGCATCTGCTAAGAAAACCCAGTAACATACCTGTCTGAACTTGAGCAATAAGAAATGGGTCTTCTCTTTTTGATCAAAGAAAACATACAGAGAGGTAAAATGGCGGCATTTTGTGAGTACCTCACCAGGTATAATGAATGACGACTGTAGCCAGAATCCAAATATCCAAATGTCACAGAAAGCCAGTACACATGTATTTACCTTCTCAGCCACAGACTCAGATTCTATGTGTAGATTTAAATAAAAGAGTGTGTTTGTTATTTAAGGCTCTAGGGTCAGACAGATCTGAGTTTGAATTCTAGTTCTGCCAATTGCAAACTATTAGAAAAGAATCTTTCAAGCCCCAGTTTCATGACTGGTAAAATGAGAACAATAGTTGTACCTCATTTACCAGTTGTAAGAAGTAAAATAATGCTCATTAAAATATATCACTGTTCCTGGAAGTGTTCAATAATTTTAAACTACTATTCATGTTATTATAATCAGTCATATATAGTTTCCAGAATGAGAAAAAGCAAAAAAAAAAAACTAAAAAAAAACCCAACAAGATACCCAGTTAAATTTTAATTTCACATAAATAATGGATAATTTCTTAGCATAAATACATCCCATGCAATATTTGGAACAAACTTATTCTAAAAATTTTATCCATTATTTTTCTTAAATTCAGATTTATCTGGGCATCCTTATTTTACTGGCAACCCTATTTATACATCATGTGAGCAAGAAAATTCATTTGTCTGTGACTTAGTTAAAAAGCTGGGCATATATCCAGAGAAAACCATAATTTGAAAAGATATATGAACCCCAATGTTCACTGCAGCACTATTTATAATAGCCAAGACATGGAAGCAACTTAAATGTCCACTGAATGGATAAAGAAGATATGGTATACATATACAATGGAATATTAGTCATAAAAAAGAAAGAAATAACGCCATTTGCAGCAACATGGTTAGACCTAGAGATTGTCATACTAAGTGAAGTAAGCCAGACAGAGAAAGACAAATATCATATGACATCACTTATATGTAGAATCTAATTTTTAAAAATGATACAAATGAACTTATATATAAAACAGAAATACACCCACAGACATAGAAAACAAACTTATGGTTACCAAAGGGGAAAGTGGCGGGAGGGATAAATCAGGAATTTGAGATCAACATATACACACTAGTATATATAAAATAGATAACCAGCAAGGACCTACTGTATAGCACAGGGAACTATACTCAATATTTTGTAATAACCTATAAGGGAAAGAATCTGAAATATATATATATATATATATATATATACACATATATATTTGAATCACTTTGCTGTACACCTGAAACTAACACAACATTATAAATCAACTATACTTCAATTTAAAAAAAAAAACCCTACTGATAAATAAAAGAGATCAAAGTCAGTCAAACAAAATGGACACATTAAAATTCCTTTTTATTTATCTTATTTAAAGAAATATTCCCTCAATCTTGACTCAGTGTCTCTGCACCTTAACTTCAGATCTAAAAAGTTTATATTCTGATTAAGCGATGCTCGTCTTGGAGAGTTGCACCTATAAAAAAAATCAAAGTATACTTGTGGAAAAGCTCCAGGCCTCCAAAAGGAACATTAGCACACGCTGCTGGCTACAAGAAGTACTCCCAGTCAGGCCTGCCTGCCCCACGCCTCTGTGCTTTATCTCCAGCTTGGCTCCCGTCCGCTCGTAACCCCAGACTGAGCCGTGGACTTTGGCTCTCCCACTGGTATCTCTGCGCTACCCCAGTGTCTGGCCCCAGTCACGTCCCTGATTCTGTTTCAACTACATGGGCTGTGCTTTGGAATGTTGTCCATGTTTTCTTAGCATTTCCACCCCTGTTTTGTTCCTGGCTTGACTTTGTACCTTCATCTCAGCGCCAATATCTTGCACAAGTCCATTCTGCTATGTTACCAATACAGGAACTGTTTTCTCAGCCCCAGCAGATTAGACTCTACAAATTAGTGAAAGAGCCAGATATAACAGGAACACTGAGAGCAGTGAGAAATGATGGTTAGCCACCTGACAGCAGTGATAGGCTATAATAATAGCGTGCTATTGGTTGAGAACTTGCTGCTCGCCAGTCAGTGTGTCAGACACTTAGCTACATTGTCTCTTTTCATTCTCTTCAGTGTAGGCAATACTACACCCATTTTACAGATGAAGAAAGTGAGACCACACTGCTAGTGTGTGTCAGAGCTAGAACTGAATACATCTCTCTAACTCTGCAAACCACATGCTTTTGACCACAAAAGGCTACGTGCTCAGCAAAAGAGGGCATAGAAAAGAAAAATTTAAGTGTCATGAACCCAAACAGCATTGTAGTCTTGGGGCACTGAATGCAGATACAAACGGTGACTATTTGTACCTATCTTCAGTGTCTCAAGAGTACAATATTACTTTGGGATTGGCAGATACAAACTACTATATATAAAATAGATAAACAACAAGGTCCTACTGTAGAGCACAGGGAACTATATTCAATATCCTGTAATAAACCATAATGGAAAAGAATATATATATGTATTATATATATGTATAACTAATCACTTTGCTGTACAGCAGAAATTAACACAACATTGTAAATCAACTATACTTCAATAAAAAAAAGAAAAAAGAGTATATATTACAATGTATATATCGTAATATATATTGTTGTAGTATTGTGGTCTTGAGCCCAGATGGTCCCACTCTATTATAATGCAGGTCAACTCGACATTTAATTTTAGAAGGTAGAATCACCATGAAGACTTAAATTATTCAGAGGGACAATACATTGATGTGATTAAACAAGTTTGGGGGTAAGGTGGTCAGAGGACCAGTTTCAATCCTGGCTTCACTCCTTCCTAGTTATGAAAACTTGACCAAGTTCCTCAGGCTTGGTCTTCTTCAAACCTCAGGCTCTTTGGTAAAACGATGGTGATAGTACCTACCTCATAAATTGGGAGTGGGGATTAAATGACAGCACAAGTGGTGTGCTTAACTCAGTGACAGACAAATCACCATCACCGAAAAATGTGAGCCTAAAACAGCAGCAGCAAATATGCAGTATGTTTTAGATTTTTGTCCAAAACATTAAAAAGAAAAAAAGGAAAAGTTGTTTTTAAAAAAGAATACACCCCTTAGCTAACTGGAAGAGTCAGTTATTCTGAAGAGTTTATATCCTAAGGTCCCGGCTAGCAAAGCTGTATACAGTCGACCCTTGAATAACACAGGCATCAGGGGCTCCCACCCACTGCCAAGTTGAAAATCCACTTATAAATTATAGTCTACTCTCAGTATACGTGGTTCCTCTGTATCTCAGGTTTCACATCTGGGGATTCAAACAACCTCATATCACTGTAACACTGTAGTATTTACTATTGGAAAAGATCCGCCTATAAACGGGCCTGCTCAGTTTAAACCTCTGTTGTTCAAGGGTCAATTGTATATGTATATATTTATATACACACACACAGAGCTATTTCAAACTCTAACCTCTCTTCAACTAACTTAAGATCCTGAAGAATTCTTATAGTCCTAAGACTGGTCTTTCTAGAATCTGAGGAACTGTAGTCTAAAGTGTGGGCACCTCAGCCCTTGTGTCAGTACTAGACCTCTGTATATATGCTCTGTATAATCTCTCTCTCTATACCTATATTGATATCAGTACAGGTATAAACATCCAAGATCAATATATACTATACCTATAACCTATTTCCTGCAGATTTGCTCCTCATGTCCTAGTTTAGCAGATACAATCACACAAGGGAAAAATCTACTAGAGCCCATAGTATGATCCAGAAAGGAATTATTCTTAGAATATAACAATTAAGATGTAATCCATCTCCACCTTCAGGGGTTGTCATTTTTAAGTGATGAATGCCAAAGAGTTAAAAGTGGTGAGAAAAAAAAAAAAAGTTGTATCTGGAACATTCTCCTGTGTGCAGCATTTTGGGAGTCAGCCTGTGTGCTCTCTGCATCTGGATTTGCTTGGAAGAGACTGCAAGAATCTGAGAGGGTAGCTGTGGTGGGTAGAACCATCAGTGGGCCTGGAGAGCAAAGCTTTGGATTGAAATCCTAGTTCCTCCACATCCTGGCCAAGCCTCTTAAAATTGCAGAGCTTCAGTTTCCTCGTCTGTAACATGTGAATAATGCCAACTACATCAGCAGATTGTTGCTATAATAAGGGTTTTGTGTACAAATGCTTCTAACACAATGTTTGGTGCATGAAAGGCACTTAATGACTTGACTGAGAAAGGTTCACCTCTGCCTTTGCTCTTCTAGAAAGAGTCAGTTGAAGCAGAATAAGACTGCTTTTGGAGGATTTGCCTAGTAGTTTTGATGAGTCAGAGAAATCTTCCTGAGAAGTTGACAAGTTCTCAACATCAAAAGAGATAAATACCGTTTCAACATCTGGAAACTTACAGATTCAAGCCTTATAACACCTTCCTCTAGCTTAACCAATTGCTGAATGAATTAACAAAGTACATATTAAGGTCATAGAAAATCTTTAAAAGTGTGTGTAGGAATGAATATATTTAATACCACCGGACTGTACACTTCAAATGGTTAAGATGGTCAATTTCATGTGACGTACAATTTACTACAATAAAAACATGGGAGGTAAAAGTGTGTGTAGGAATGAGGGCAGAATATGAGAGGGGTTACTCTTATTATACACCCAAGAAAAAAGGTTTTTTTCTTGTATTTTTGTTTTTCTTGTTTTCTCCTGTTTAAGAAATTTAAATTTAAAGGCTTCAAAAACAAAAGGCTAAGAGTATTTATTATGAACTTTTTGATTTGCACACTATCACATGGGAAGGGTGGAGAGGGTCAGAGTACAAACTGATAATTCTATACATGGGTGAATTCTAAAACACCTGCCTAGAATATCACGGGACTAAGACTTTTACCACAGAGTAGAACAATGAAGTTAATTTACCTAATGGCATTATGCCAACCTGGCTCAACTAGTTTTTTTGAATGGCCAAATGCTCCCTTTTAGGTGTTTTCATTAGTTGTACAGCTATTACATGAAATTATGTAAGATTCCTTGAAAGCATATCTGGTGCTTTAGTGACCTCCCATCAGTGATTTTTAAAGTATGTTTGCATCCAATACAATTACAAAGGTCAGCTCCTTCAATAATAAGTTAAAATATAGAAAAAATTATATTTTAATGTAACTTTTTGCTTTTGTATATTACTATACAGCTGTTGCTTATATAGGTTTTTGTGTATAATTCTCTATTGTGTCTTTTTAATTTGATATACCATTGTAATTTTTGATGCTATTTATAAAAGCTTCATAATTATCACTCTGAACAGTTACATAAGTTTTCTTTGTTGATGCATGGGATTTGCGAAACTATTCTCTTATAGCTGGATATTTGGGTGGTTTCCAATTTTTGGCTGCTATTTTAAAATGCTATAATAAATATATTCTTTTATATTTTTTATCTTTTAAAGTTCTTTTGTATCATTTCCAGAGAACAAATTCTGTTAATCAAAATATTTGTCTATGTTTTACATATTGCGAAACTGTCTTCCAAAATGATCATAGCAGTTATATTCTGCCACTAAATATTAGAGTTGTTAACTGTTTTCATTATTTTGTTGACTTTAAGGATGAATAAATAACACTTTGTTCTTCTAATTTGCTTATATTTGTTTACTAAATATATTGAGTTAAAAACCAACTTAGGGTATAAATTGTAAGAGAATAAAAGCAAACACACTCTCATAATAATTGATGAGCAAGAAGCGTGTGAATCATCTTTTCTTTACATATTCTTCCCAGGTTTAAAGATCTTTGTTTACCTCCCAGTCTTTAGCTTTTTGAAACTCTATTTTGTAACGTTCATGGAGTACTTGCGTACATAATATGAACTTGGGTATATTACCATTGACAGTTACAAAATTCATTAGACATAATGAAAAACAGACATTTGTACAATATTTATTTAAAACTGAATACTGATTTAAAATTATATGTAAGACACTGATTCTTAAACAGTTTTTCATCATGAAAGAGTTTGGGAATCTTGTGAAAGCTGTATATCTTTTTTTCCTACAAAATTTGACCTAAACTGTAGGAGATTTGACAGTCCCCACGAAGAGCATCTAAGAACTCAACCTAAAAGCCTCTTATGACCCAAATCCGGTCCCTTCTTCCTTAATAGCAGAACTTTCTATTTTAACTGGGCACATGGTTGCCCCGAATAAAGACTACATTTTGCAGCTTCCTCTTGCACATGGGGTAGCATATGATTTAATACTGCTAATGGAATGTAAGCAAAGTCTGATGGGCAACTTCTGTAATGTAAGTGGGCGTGGCCTTCTTCCCTCCTTCTTCCTTTCTGTTGCCTGCATGCCCCGAGTTATGGAGTTCAAGCAGACCAATAACAAAAAAGACAGCCACATAAGATTTCTGGGTTCTGGGGAAACCACATTAGAGGCCCTGCCATTTGAAGCTGGATCTGAGAGGAGTGAGGTAGGAGGTAGGGTGGCCATTGTAAACTGCCATGTGAATCAGTGACAGTTATTTGCTATTCTCCACTGATTACATAAAATATATTCTTCCTACAACATTTTCTCAAGGGAAAGAGGATAGGAGCTTTAATTCTTTAACAGAGTTTTATGTCTTTCTTATTTTTGTTAAATATGAGTTTTCTGATGCCCAAGAATATAGCTTTTATGACAGAAAATCTATTCAGAGGTTTACTTTCGTTTTGAACACTGCTGCTTAAGTAGTTATGAATACATGTCTACCTTAAGCTTTAAGTATAGCTTACAAGACATCCTATGAAAAATTTAGCACATTTTAACAATTATAGGGGAGATTTAAACAATATTTGGTCTCAAACACTTAGTTAAACATGTTCAAATCTGCATCTATAAATTAATGTTTTCAGTTTCTTTTTTAAGTACTTAATTTGTCTGACTAGTGAATCTTCTCAGGTGCTTAAGTAGTTTTTATCAAGCTAATGACAAAACATTAAAATATGGTGTATTATATACTAATTAGAGTTTTAAAAATATTTTAATACTGCTTATACACATAATAAAAATTTTAAATGAGAATTCCAAGGCTAACCTACTACTTCAAAGTCCAAATTATCTTAAATCTCTGTAAATATGAACAGACTTCTTAACACAAACATATTAACACTGCAGGTTTAATTCTGTTAAATATTTCTAAATTGAATTCTAAATTTCTTAGAATTGAAAGATATTAACTCAAGGAAAGAAGTATTATGCCATCCCAAACAATTCAAGATGTGTCTGTAGAGGGCAGGGGTGCTGTCGCATCAGCCAAATGAAAATGCATAATAACCAGAGATTTGGGCCAGAAAGGTGACTAGAGTCTCCTTGGAACAAAGTGAGCTCTAATGATAGTCTGTGACAGAGATTTCAGTCCTCCTGGTTTCACTGGTGCCCTGGGAAATCTGCTGCCTTAGGTCGCTTTAGGAACTTTGTCACCTCCTTGAATGGATTTTGCATTTCTTTGGTCCTTAGGATAAGTAATTGTCTTCCCCATTTAACTCTGAAGACTTTTATTTTAAGGGACTTCTGTACTTTTTTCACATATCTGTTTTCCTTTAGGTCCAACAGCTTTCACAGATTTTTAAATGACATACAATTAATCTATCTTATAGGGTTATTATAAGGATTAAATGAGTCAATACATGTAAAGTCTTTGCATCAGTGCCTGATACAGAGGAAGCTCTTTATAATCTCATATGCTTTATCTGATTAATCAGTCATAATTTCCAGTGTCATTCTCCTGCCAACATTTTTGTCCCACAGTGGTCATAGGTGTGGTTCCTATAGTAGTTCCAAATGCTAAATCCCTGGCAGCAGCATTAGAACAAATCAGCCTTAGTCACTTGCTTTAATAGTTTGTGTTTCATCTTCCTGAAATTGGATCAAAGCCTGTACATATGGTTAAACTAGGTGATCCCAAGTTTTCTTATCAAACTTTAAGCTCTTCTCCCTTTCCTCTTTCCACACATGCCACCACTAAAGAGAAGAAAAAAGGTATTATCTTTTCAAGGGTCAGAAAAGCACTTAATGGACAGTTTGTTAGTGGGTGAAATTCTAAAGAGAAAAGGAAAAAAAAAATAGATAGGAACAAATTCTCTTTGGCTCTCTTGGTTGTCCTTTGCTTCCCATTGCAGTACTTTTTTTTCTTTCCTGGGTTACCTCCAGCTAATCCTTATAAAGCTTAAAAGTCAGGTACTGCAACAGAAAAGAGAAAATATAGACTGGGAGGAGGGAGGTTTCACCTGCTTTACTACCATGGTTTCCAAAAGCCACTGCCCAGCAGAATCAGCTAGAGAGCTTTTTAAAAGTATAGATTCCCAAGCCCTTCTTCCTTCTACTGAATTGAAATCTTCTAGGCTCTCTGTGGCAGTGTCTAGGGGGCTGTTACCTAGCCAGTTGGGTACTGGATCACAACTTTCGTCTAACCACCAAGGCAGGAGACCGGACAGAATTTGGTACCAACTTAGTAACAAGAGTATTTCTTTGGGCTCATCATCTTATGTGCAAATACAATTTGAGTACGCCACAGTCATGGTGTACTCAAATTGTATTTGAGGGTTATTATGAGGATTAAATGAGTTGATCTGAACTTGTAGATTTAAGTTTCAGGTGTATCAATCTCCTTTTCTGAGATTAAATGAAGAAAATGGAGACAGAACTTAGTATTGGTGAAATTTGATTTTTGGAAACTGAAAATTATAGTCAAATGTGCAGATTTAATCTTACCAATAAGAATATTACAGTATCTACCATTTACTATGTGAATTCTATGTGTTGTGCACTGTGCCAAATTCTGTTCATGGTTTATCTTATATAATCTTCACAACCACCTCTTAAAGTAGATAATTACACCCATTTTACAGGCAAAAATTAAAAATTTTAGAGAGGTACAATAACACAGCTCAGGAGAATACTCAAGTTCATTTGCTAGCAAAGACAGTGATGTTAATTACTTTATCAAACTGCCCCCTTATATTTATTCTGGATGATGTAAATTATCAAGGTATCCAGATATTTTAAAATAATTGACTCTTCTATTCAGATATTTCATCTATCACAACCACAAAATATGTATTGATATACATACATAGTAGAGTGTAGTTCATTAAAGGTGTCATAATTATATTACATTTAAAGCACTAATACATTTTTACTTTCATATAAGTTTATTTTCAAATTTAATAGAAAGGCAGCAAGCAGAAATAGTGACAGAATTAGAATTTAAACAGTCTATATTTCTCTAATTCAAAGAATTCCTAGACATCAATAAGAAAAAAAAAGCAACCCAGTAGAACACTGGACAAAGTACATAAACAGACCAATCACAGAAGGAAAAAAAAAAAAAAATTGACCATATATATGTTAAAGATGATCAATTTTATTTACCGAATATAATTTAAATGTTCATCATAATAAAATGTTTAAACATAAGTTTGCCCATGCTCTGGAACACTATACAATCCTTCAAATGAATGAGATAGATAGATATCAAAGTCATGAACGTCTGGAAGAATATTTGCTAAACTGGTTTCCTCTAGAAGGAGGTTGGGTCTGAGAATCTGCCATCATGGGCAAGAGGGTGGAGAAAGTAATGTGCATGCTTGTCAAAGGATGTGCATTTTCTTTTTACTGCATATACTTCTGTAATGCTTGGCTTTTTAATAACTAAATGGTATTGATCTTGAATTTTTAAAAATTGAATATTAAAAAATTTATTTGACTAAGATGAAAATAAGGAGTTAAACACTGGATTGAATTCCCACAAAAAACCACAAAAGAAATAGAATAATTTTAGAAACATTTATAGTATTATCCATACTAATTATTTTGGAATCTTCCTTTAACAGAAAACCCACACATTTGCATATTCACATTTATAAAATTGGGTTGGCCAAAAGGTTCGTTCGGTTTTTCCATAACATTTTAACCAAAAAAAAGAACGAATCTTTTGGGTAACCCAATACTATAACAATATCATATATATTTTTATATCATTTTACAGTTCACAAAATGCTCTTACATAGCATAGTGGGTTGAATGATGGCCCCCTAAATGATATGTCCATGTCCTAATTCCTGGAACCTGTGAATGTTATCTTATGTGGAAGAAGAGTCTTTGCAGGTACAATTAAATTAAGGATCTTTAGATGAGGATATCATCCTGTAAAATCCAGACGGTTGCTAAATCCAATGACAAATGTCCTTATAGGAGAAAGGTAGAGAGAGATCTGAGACGAAAAGAAGAGGCAATGTGACCACAGAGGCAAAGATTGGAGTGAGGCAACCACAAATCAAGGAATACCGACAGCCATCAGAAGCTACAACAGGCAAAGAATGGATGCTCCCCTAGAGCCCTCCAAAGGGCATGCAGCCCTGCTGGCAGCTTGATTTAAGACTTCCCATCTGCGGAATTGTAAAAGAATAAATTTTTGTTCTTTTAAACCACCCAGTTGGCAGTAATTTGTTACAGTGGCCACAGGAAACTAATATACACAGTTTATGTCTCATTTTGGTTTTGTTTTTTGTAGCAACCCTTTGAAGCACCTAGAGTTAAATGTTATTTTCCAATCCTTCTCAAACTTTTCCAAAAATAGGATGAAACAATTCCCAACTCATGCTATGAGGCCAGTATCATCCCAATACCAAAACCACACAAAGACATTATAAGAAAAGAAAACTACAGACCAATGTCACATACAAAAATCCTCAACAAAAACTAGGAAACCAAATCCAGCAGCATATAAAAAGGATTATAAAACATGACCCAGTGGTATTTATCCCAGGAATACAAGATTGTTTCAACATACGAAAATCAATAACTGTAATACATCACATTAATAGAATAAAAGAAAAAAAAACCTGATTGTCTCAATAAACACAAAAAAACACTGGACAAAATCCCACACCCTTGATATAATATAGTATGATATAATATATAATACAATATGATATAAGCAGTCCACAAACTAGGAATACAAAGGAACTTCCTCAACCTGATAAAGGGAGTCTATGAAAAACCTACATCTAACATTATATGTATGATGAAAACCTGAAACCTTTCCACCCTAAGATCAAGAAGGGATGTCTTCTTTCACCATTTCTATTCAACATTGTGCTAGAGGTTCTAGCCAGGGCAATGAAATTGATGACATACAAATTGGAATAAAAGAAGTGAAAGTATCTCTATTTACAAATGACATCCACTTGTATCAATAAATCCTAAGGACTCCACACACACAAAAATGTTAGTGCTAATGAAACAGGTTCACTGAGTTTGCAGGTTATAGATCAATATATAAAAATTACTGTATTCAATATCTTGTAATAACCTATAATTGAAAAGAATCTGAAAAAGAATATATATATACACACATATATATAACTGAATCATTTTGCTGTACACCTGAAACTAACACAACATTGTAAATCAACTATACTTCAATTTTAAAAAAATACTTGCATTTCTATATACTGCTATGAATTATCCAAAAATGAAATTAATAAAACAATTCCACTTACAATAGCCTCAAAAATAATAAAATACCCAGGAAGAAATTTAACTAATGAAGTACAAGATTTATACATTAAAAACTACAAAACATTGTTGAAAAAAATTATAGAAATCCTGAATGAAAAGAAAGACATTCCTGTGTATGGATTGGAAGACAATATTGTTAAGATGGCAATACTTTCCAAATTTATCTATAGATTCAATGCAATCCTTATCAAAATTCTGCTCTTTTTGCAGAAATTGTCAAACTGATCCTAAAATTTATAAGGAAATGCAAGGGTCCCAGAATAGCCATAATAATCTTTTTTTTTTTTTGGCCACACTGCACGGCTTGCGGGATCTTACTTCCCCAACCAGGGATCGAACCCGGGACCCCTGCAGTGGAAGCGCGGAGTCCCAACCACTGGACCGCCAGGGAATTCCCCAAAATAATCTTGAGAAAGAAGAACAAAGTTGGAGAATTTACACTTTAAAATGCAAAACTTACTACAAAGCAACAGTAATCAAGACAGTGTGGTACTGGCATAAGGATAGACATATAGATCGACGGAACAGAGAGTCCAGAAATAAACCTTAACATCTCTGGTCAACAGATTTTCAATAAGGGTGCCAATACAATTCAATGGAGAAAGTATAGTTTTTTTAACAAATGGTGCTGAGACAGTGGATAACCACAGGCAAAAAATAAATAAATAAATGAATTTGGACCTCCTCACTCACACTATATACAAAAATTAGCTCAGAATGGATCAAAAACTTAAATATGAGAGATAAAACGTTTAGAAGAAAGCATAGCAGAAACGCTTTATGATATTGAATTAGGCAGTGATTTCTCAAATATGACACTTAAAGCACAAAGAAAACATAGATAAATCAGACTTCACAAAAATTTAAAACTTTTATGCAACAAAACACTATTGAGAAAGTGAAAAGACAACCTATAGAATGGGAGAAATCACAGCAAATCTTAATAAGGGTCTAATACCCAGAATACATAAATACACATACAACTCAAAATAAAAAGACAAATACCCCAATTTTAAAATGAGCAAAAGATTTAAATAGTTATTTCTTTTAAGAAGACATACAGGGGCTTCCCTGGTGGCGCAGTGGTTGAGAATCTGCCTGCCAATGCAGGGGACACGGGTTCGAGCCCTGGTCTGGGAGGATCCCACATGCCGCGGAGCGACTAGGCCCGTGAGCCACAACTACTGAGCCTGCGCGTCCGGAGCCTGTGCTCCGCAACAAGAGAGGCTGCGACAGTGAGAGGCCCGCGCACCGCGATGAAGAGTGGCCCCCGCTTGCCACAACTGGAGAAAGCCCTCGCACAGAAACGAAGACCCAACACAGCCAAAAATAAATAAATAGATAAATTAAAAAAAAAAAAAAAGAAGACATACAAATGGCTAATAAGCACATGAAAAGATGCTGAACATCATTAAGTGATTAGAGAAATGCATCGTTAAGTGATTAGAAAATACAAGACATCACTTAATACTCGGATGGCAATAATAATAAAAATAATAGAAAATAAGTATTGGTGAAGATGTGAAGAAATTCATACATTGCTGATGAGAATGTAAATTAGTACAATCATTTTGGAAAAAAATCTGACAGCTTCTTAAATACTTAAACATAAAGCTACCATTCCTACTGTATACCCAAGAGAATTTAAAACATATTTTCTCGCAAAAACGTCTTGCACATGAATATTTATAACAGCATTATTCCCAATAGCCAAACAGTGGGAACAAGCCAAATGTCAATCAACTGATGAATATATAAACAAAACATGGTGTATTCATACAACAGAATATTATCCAAAGGAATGAAGTACTGATACATGCTACAGCATGGGTGAACTTTGAAACATTATGCTCAGTGAAAGAAACCAGACACAAAAGGTCACATATTGTATGATTCTATTTAAATGAAATGTTCAGAATAGGTAAATCCATAGAGACAGAAAGTAGACTAATGATTGCCACAGTCTAGGGGGAAGGGGAGAGGCTGTTAACAGGTATGGGGTTTCTTTCTAGGGTGATGAAAATGTTTTGGAACTAGACCATAGTGATGGCTGTACAACCTTGTGAATGTACTAAAACCACTGAAATGTACATTTTATGATATGTGAATTATATCTCAATAAATAATTTCAATAAATAAAACAAAAATAAAAGCTAAATCTTCTAGTTACTATGGCTGCATTAAAAAACAAAAAACAAAAAACAATTATGCACCAAAATGTGGTGGCCAAAAAATGACCATTTAATATAGGCATGGAATTCAAACAGACTAGAGCAAGATGGCCTTTCTCTGCTCTATGATGTCTGGAGCCTCAGTTGGAAGGCTTGAAAGAGCTAAAATCATCTCTAGACACCTTTACTCATATGTCTGATAGTGGATGGTTGGCTGTGGGCTGAGCCTTAGTTAGGAGTGTTGACTAGAACACTTTCTTATGCCCACATGGCCTGGGCTTTCTCACAGCAGGGTGGTTAGGTTCCAAGGACAAGTGTCTCAACAGAAGGAGAAGAGAGTCAGGTGGGAGCTGTTTCACCTTTTATGACCTAGCCTCCCAGAAGTCACCTGGTCACTTCCAGCACTGCTATCCCTTAGAAACAATTCACTAAGTCTAGCTGGTATTCACTGGTGGGAATACAGAACTCTCACTGGAGGAATGACAATGTCAGATTGTAAGAAAAACATAGGGAATAGGATATATTAGGGAAGAAAATCTGCCGTACTCTTTAACAACAACATCCCCCTGAAGAAAAAGTATAATCTATTCAAAGTAAATTTTGTAAAATAGAAAACCTGAGACTCTGTGGATAAGTCACTAGACTGCAGCAAAAACAATATAAAACAATGTCTCATATACACACCACTATATATAAAATAGGCAACAAATAAGGACCTACTGTATAGCACAGGGAACTCTTAATACTCTGTAATGACCTATATGGGAAAAGAATCTAAAAAAGAGTGGATATATGTACAGGTATAACTGATTCACTTTGCTGTACAGCAGAAACTCACACATTTTAGATCAACTATACTCCAATAAATTTTTTTTTAAATTAAAAAATAAAAAACATACAAATACACAAAAAAACAAAAACAATGTCTCCAATAACACGACAATGAATGAACAAGCATTGAGAACATGTATATATCCTGAGCACTTTTTTGACTATGCATTACATCTTCAATCAATCACTCCTTCAGTTATTCATTCATTAAACAGAAATGTATTATTGTCAAGTGTTCTTTTAGGCTCCGGGACGCCTGAGTGAGCAAGAAAAGACATATGGCACCTCACCTGAGCAGGAAAGAATAATGACCATGGAGTCACATAAATGTGATCAAAGGGGAACTACAGCGTTGGAAGAGCACAGCTTAGCGTCTGCTCAGACTACCCAGATGTGTAAATAGGCATTGTGTGATGTGTGGTTTTCAGGCATTAATCATAAACAACATGATCCAGAAAGAACATATTAGTTGCTGGAAAAAAAAAAAAATCCTCTGCAAATGAAAGAAGATATCAGAGCAAGGCTTAGGCATCTTAAATAATTAACTGGAGAGTAAAACAACAATTCAGTAGAGAAACTTTTCCTTTTCCTCTCAATCTCCCTTTCCAGTCTCCAGTCCCTAAACCACCACCCCCAGAATGAACTTGAGGGAGGAGGCTATAAAATCAAGAATTTAGGTGATTATACAACAAGTTCCAGCAACTTTTTAAATCCTAGGGACAACATACATTTGTGGGTCTTTTTAATGACTCACATAACAATTTCAATTTTTTTCACATCACTGTGTCCATGTTCATAGAGTTAAAATTTTTAGTAAATTTGTCACCTTTCACTGTGTTTAATCAAAGTACAGAAAGTTGAGTACAGCAGAAACTAACACAACAGTGTAAATCAACTATACTCCAATAAAAGATTTTTAAAGAAAACTAAAAAAGAAAAGAAAAAGAAAATGCAATTTAACTTTAACTAGTCATTTCCAGAAACTTACATATTCTGTAGTCACACTGATGTTAAGCAGGCATTTTCTTTAGAACACACTGAATGGACCCAGGTTTTTTTCCCCCAAGCCCTAATTATTTGAGATAACAGAACATGAAAGTAGTGACGATGTAATTATAGTTTTATGCAGCTGAAATTCAATCCATTTCTCAAGTTACATAAAAGAGACAGGACACTAATTCACCCAGAGAACAGAATCAACAACCTTAAGTTTTCCCACCCAAGATAGTTTGTCCCTGGAAAAGGAGCTTGCGGTCTTGTGAAATGGCAGCTGGGATGGGAAGAAGTGACTCTTGCCATTTTGAACAGAAGAATATAAAACAACTACAACCAAGCAGCTTAGTCAGATCTTGAAAACACAGAATTTAATATTATTTTTAGCGTAGCTAAAATCCTTTTGGGTAAACTAACATTTTCTTTTCAAAAGTAAGCAAAACGGTTTAGGAAAGGTCTTTCTGAAAACTCACCTGCTTAAAAATTAAGCGTAAATGTATTCCCACCGTCTAGAATACAGTCTCACCCTCTCCTGCCCCATCCTCCCTGAACCCTCCATCTCTCCAACCTCACACAAGCTCTTATCATTGTGTATTGTCATTTCATCTATTTCCAGTTCATTTCCAACATTAGACTGTAAGCTTCATGAGGGCAGGAACTGGGTCCTGCTGTCTGTATATACTGGTATCTGGCATTTGGTAGACACCTGAAGAATGTTTGATGAAAGAAAGGGAAGAAAATGAAGAAAGAGGAACGGGAGGGAAGAAGGAAGGAAGGAGGAAAGAAGGGAGGGAGGGAGGAAAGGAAAGGATGGATGGACTCTGAAGATCGAAGCAAAATTGTCAGTGACACATAATAGGTCCTGAACATTACTTAAAATTTTTCACTTTGATTTGTTTAGATTTGGTACTCTGCCTTTAACACTAACTAGAAAGGAAGTCTCATTTTCTCTCACATTTTTTTTCCCGGAACTACTTGTGTAAGTAACATCTGATTTACAAAGAATGTGTGACACATGTTAAGCCTTGTTGCCATTGATGCTGCTGGGAAATAAGTGTAGGATTCCATTTTGAGATTTTTCTCACAGACTCCTGTCTTCTCTGAATTTCCTCATGATTTGTCATACGGGAAATTAAAGGTCATCAAGATGAGTAAAGCACAAAACTACCAGACATTTTACTACAATCCTTCTCAGAACTCCGGTTAACATGTTTAATTGTACCATCCTTATTAGTCGCCATAAAAAGAGAGGTACCTTGAAAAAGAAATTACTTTTTTTTATGGGCTTATATCACCATCACACAATCACAGAGAACTTAACAGTGTTACCGTGAAAGCAGAAGGACACTACCATCAAGGGGATATCTTCGCAATTTGAGCTTATTGTAGTTTTTTTAAAAAAGTACTTATACTTCTCAGACTCCACTTTGTTCCTAGAAACTGTATGATACCTTTGTTGATCTCCACTTCTTAAAAATAATATTCTCAACACAAATATTATGGAATGACTTCTAAATAGAATTTATTCACACTGAAAGAAAAGCTTGCATAACTAAATGGCTTCACATGAGGTCAACTGACTATGATAAACCTTGACACAGAAATGTGGAAATAAGGGAAGGCTGTTCTTGTTGTTTTATGAATTGGAAATATGGATAAATTATCTAAATTTTTTTTGAGAATTAATCCAAATTGGGACTTCCTCCATAATTTGGGGGGGGGGGGGAATATTCTCAGATAAGTATGTAAAGATGAGCAAAACCTTTTAAACTTTTGAAGACTTGAAGTCAATAGAGATATTTGAGCTCACTTCTGATGGTAGCTCTCAGACTGGGAAAAACATGCCAGTTCTGGTTACCAGTTTGCTGGTTTCAAAGGACCATAGCAAAACTTATCTGCCTCAAGTGGAAAAGCCAGTCTGATATCAGGAGATTAAAAGACGCTATTGATGATTTTACAGTGTAGAGAGTATCAGGTGTTATTGGTGAAAGTGATTTTCATTGTCTTTATTCCCTGAGGTAGTTCACACAAAGGGCACAACTTTAAAATCTACATAACGATGAGAGAAGTTACATGTAATACCTATAAAATATTTAGATTCTAGAAGAATCTATTCTAGCTAGTAAATGGAAGATTAAAGAGGTTTCAAATTTTTCATCCACAATTTGGGTATGAATCACCTAAGAAAAGACAGCTTATTAAGTTTCCCAAGAACAGTATCATAACATATGTTCTTTTTTAAATAATAAGCCGCTGCTAAACAGAATGTGGATGATGTTATTTGTTCTATTACATGGGTTCCTGTAAATTTGACTTCAAATCTTCGTAGGGAAATCTGACACATCATACTCTCTAAATCTTGTTATTCTGTGAGTTGGGATCCAAAATAGAATTGAGCTCAAATATTTGATATGACTTTTATGGGAATATATCTTATATTTCAAAGAAAGGCAAAACAATATCAGTTATTATAAGATAACAATAATCAAGAAACATACACTTAAAAATATGTCCAGGGAAGTCTGTTCTATTATCAGGGATGTGGATCTAAGATGAAAAAAACCTTCTTAATAAATAAGGGAAAATAGAAGAAACCTAGTGAACTTTCTTTTTTTTTTTTTACTTTTGCAATGTTACTTAATTTTGTATCTCTCCAAAAGTGTTCTGAACTTACTAAGGGAAGAAAATACTAGTTCAAGACCGTATGGTAAGAACTATAGTAAGTGCCCAATAAAGAACTGTAATTACCAGGTACATTAAAGAGAATTCAAGTTATCTTATTATCCTATCTGGTAGGATCTTGTAACTAAAACATGTGGATACTAATCTTATAGTCTACATACCTTGGAGATAACTCTATAAAATATACTAGGCAAATGTAATGGTTCAATTCACAGTGGATATGTGGCTAGGGTCTTTATTAAGGACTCTTATTTTGCATTGTCATAGAATTTTAAAATTTTCTTTATTTTTACATGCCAAAATAAAGTAAGAACTGATTTGGAAAGCCAATATGAAAGAGAAAATTGGGTATTATCTTGCAAACTATGCTGTTTTGATGGCTAATTCCCATCTTTCCAGATAGTTGGTTCTTAATGATCCAGAATCTCTACATTGTAGCAGCTTCTGTCATGATTACTATCAGAGTAACTATGGCTAATAATATCCAAGCAAATTTAAATATCATATTTATTGGAATAATGAAGCCATGGAAAGAAACACTCTGAAGGGAGAACTTATTCAATTAAAATTTTCAGTTTTAAGGATGTAAAGAAAATCTCTCAGAGCATGAAACTATGAAGGGGCCTTTACAAATCTAAAGGTTCCATTTTTCCGATATGGTCAAACATAACGTGAGATCTGATTGCACTGTGTCCCAGCCAAGTGAGTAAGTAAGACAAATAGGATCAACTTGTCTCCAGTAATATGTACAACTTATTGATTAGTTCTGAGGAGGGCCCTGGACCTCTCCTGGGCTCAAAGAAATTAAATGAGTCTATACTATGAACATTTTGAAGATAAAAAACTAATGCACAGAAATCCTTACTAAATGGTCTGGAATCACATGCAGAGAAAGGCAGTCATTCCAGAGCTGGGACCTATGAGTCCTAAATCACATCTTGAATTATTACTAAATCCTGTTCCAGGCAGTTTCCTGTTTTCTTGTTACCATTCTTTATTTTAGATTGGGTTTGAAATACTTCTCACGTTGCTTTCAGTGATTTATTTTCTATTACAATTAGATACAGTGATTAAAATGTTTTACATTTTTGTATTTTCTGTGCACATGGATAACATCTAGATAGACTCTCCCTTCCCACACTCTATACTTTAAGAAAATAGGACAGAATGGTCATGAAGAATTACATTTTTTTTCCTCAAGGTTAAGCTGACGAAGACTGACAATAATATACCAGAAAGAAACAAATATTAGAAGGTTATTTTTTCTGTTTTCCCCTTTCTTCAATAAGCAGTCATTTAGTAATATAAAAAAAAAAAGTCTTATTGGAAAAGTATAGTTTACTGTTATCAGTGTTCTCACATATATTCCATGACAGAGAACAGAACAATAATTATTCTGCCAAGCAAAAGCCATAAATTGTAAGTACACTTCCAATTCCTCCCTTTTTTCCAAACGTCTGTAAATTTCATGCATTGGGATATCAAGGAACAGAAATTCAGAAAAGATAAAGGTTGCCTGACTCTTCTACTTTAGAAAAGCTTGTCTAATATAATAAAGAATACTGTAAACTAAAATTGTAAATAAAAACTGTATCTTAAAACTTGGTCTTAGGGCCCACAAGTTTCCATATAATTGTACAGAATAATGAATGACGGAAGTTTAAATAAATTGACATCATTTTACATGCACATACATAGTTCTATAACTGAGCAAATGAATTAGATTAGCCTATGATTGTAATTAATGAAATTAAATTGTCTAAAAATCACACAGTACTAAATATCCATTTTATATAAGAAAAACTGCTTTGAGCTAGTTTTATATATTAAATATAAGTGACAGAATGATACAGAACTCCATATTTTAAATCTTGAAATGTATTCAGAGTTGGGGTTTTTCAAGTATAGAGAAAGAAAGCTAAAACCTGCATTTGAACATGATTTAATATACGGTCATTTGAAAGTTTTCCCTAATTACACAAGTTAACTGGGATGCACCTGGCGTATTTTTTTAAAAAATCAAAACTTGCAACAGAGCATTTGTCATTTTTATCGTTATCAGTTTCATTATTAGACTGTCAAAAAAAAACAAAGTGTAATGCCACAGCAACTGGATCCTGTGAACAAGAGTAGCAATTCATCCCCAGTACCTAATATTCCAAGAACATGGATCTTCTCTTTCTTTTGTTCCATCTTCTCCTTTATTTCTGCTTTTCTTATTTATCTATTGATTACTACTCTTTT
Source organism: Balaenoptera borealis (assembly GCF_965194805.1). Lineage (NCBI taxonomy): Eukaryota > Metazoa > Chordata > Mammalia > Artiodactyla > Balaenopteridae > Balaenoptera > Balaenoptera borealis. Next base: position 17,252,516 of record NC_138870.1, on the reverse strand, counting down.
TGTTGAATTTTCATGGTATATCAGTGCTCAAGGTAGCTGTGATTGCAAAAGTTATTTTTTGATTCAAACAAAATAATAATAATCCTGTTTGAGGACTTCCAAGGACTTCCCTCAGTCCTAAAACTTCTATGGGCTTCATTAGAAGAAGCCCATTAAAAGAAAAGAAACCACAGGCTAGCAATTTTGTTTGCCAGAGTTATTTGTACTAAATGTATATGACGGTTTTAAACAGACCACTATGGAAAAGGGTTTAACTCTCAGTCTTTATCTTGAGTTCAAATACATGTCATTTAAAATAACACATGAGCTTTGGTGACAATGATCAAAGATTAGTTTATCTATTTAAAAGAAATCAAGAGCCAAATTAGAGGTATATGCAGTTAAAATTACACAGATGTGGAGCTAGGCCTTGGGGTCTCATGACTCCCAATCTATTGCCAACATTGTTCCAATTTTATCAGAGCATGGTAGCCAATAATTTTGCATTTTATATATACACATAACTCCCTGGAGTTTTATATTTCCTAAATATAATATAAAAATATAAATGTAAAATATTATATACAGTTTTATATTTCTTAAAATGTACTACTTCTCTGCTTTACATAAAACCCTCACAAAAATTTAGTCTCTTATTCTACACACTATTTCCAGTGATACGAGTAGAGATTCATAAAAGTAACTTTTGGATTCACAAATAAAGAGAGGAGTTTTGGAAGTCTGGCAGGAACGTTCTCATGAAAAGCCAATGAGGAAGCATTCAGAGAGAAACTAATTGCCTTTGTGTTTAATTTCATTAGTCAAGTCACTCAGAATTATCAAACTAGTTTGTACAGTCAAACTTTCAACCCTCAATCAGAAGTTTAAAAAAAATCAAAAACTCAGAAAAATATTCTTTAGTCATCAGGCACACAAAAGACTGGGTGTGACAATCTCAAACTCTTCTAGAAGGAAACAGGAGGAGGAAAATTAGTTTCTATCACCCTTAAAAATATCTCTGGGAATGAAAATAATCACCAGAGTCAAAGGAGCTGATTGTGTCTCCCATACTTGGTCCTGTGCTAGTTGGCATGCTGACTGCTGGTGGGACCTGATTGGTGGATGTGGTAAACCAACCAGCAAAGCTCTTTGTGAAGGGAATTAATGGAATGAAAACACAGTCATTAACCTTAAGCCTCTAGTAATTAATCATAAATAGACCAGTCTGTTCAATATTTTCAGATTTCAGGAAAAAGAAGCCACAGACTGCAGTTTGTTTAGTACATCAATGGGGCTACCCACAAAACATTTTTGCTTTTGAAAAAAAAAAAAAAAGCTGTTTGGCTAGGGCCTTGAGAAAAGAGTTTGACCAAAGTGTTTGAGTCAATGGCTTCCTGTAGACAGCCTCTATATAGGGGTGTGATACAGTAGCCAGCTAGGGAGCACTTTGCAGAAGATTTCAGCTGGCTGAACTATCCGCTAGTTTCGGTGAAATGTTTGAAGTAAGTGTTCATCTTGAAAATGTTTACCTTAAAACAAGAATTGCCTTCCTGTTTAATTTTGAAATATGCTTTTCGGCTGTTAGAATGTCATTACAGTCAATGTTTGCTTACCTAATTGGTTTTATAAAGCAAGTATTGTCCAGATGTTGCTTTAACGCTCTAAGCACTTCACAAAGTACTCGACATAAAAGACAAGCTCCTTTGGTACTGCAAATGTTATGTCTTTATTTCCGTGTGTGAAACGCTGATATTAAGTATTTTAATATTAATGTACATTATCAGAGAGACTACTGTTAAGACACATTCTCAAGTTATTGTAGGTTCTTAAATTTAAATGCACAGGTGAACAATTATCCAATTCCTGTGATTTTCTCCAAGGAGTGTGTAAACCTGAAAATTTCATTATAAAAGAAGAGCTTCCCATGTTTTAATAGACTCCTCCTTTGCCTGAAGTATTATCCGATCTCAGCTAATTGTGATTTTATATTTTTCTTAAGCTTCTGCTATTTCCACCTAATTTCTTCATTTCCATTTGTCAAGTCCTAGCTGTGTCCTTTTTCAAAGTTAACTGTGTTCCTGTATCTTTCTCTCCATTCTGAACATTACTCCTAGTTGGAATCTTTATCATCTTCTTAAACATTTTCAAAACCTTTTGAAATTGTTATCCAGCCTATAGTTTCATTCTATCCCACAAGTCTTCCTCTTAAAAACCTTCCATCCTCCCTCTACTTTGCCAAACAGATAGAATACATCTCCATGAATTATTGCTCATCTATATATGTATCTTACACTCCAGCTAAAATAGAGAATAAGCTATGGCCCCTCAAAGGATATAGTCCACTTTCCTACTTTTTTTGCTTTTGTTATTTCTCCCCACCAAGAAGGCTTACTATTCTTTTACTCATTTTTCCTTATCCAGTGTAGCTGTCACAGGGGACTTCAGCTTCTTCCTGTGACCTTGCATTTCTCTAATCTCAGAGTACTTCATCTATTCTATTTATTTTATTCAGTTGTGTCTTGCCTTGTAAAATCCTTTGCAATGTATCCTGTATTGGTGATTTTTTGTGTGTGCCATGTTCCTCCAAATCCTGAGATTCTGTGAAGGGTTTTGGTACTCTTCAACAAAAGTAGCTCTGCTTAGAAGAGTATAAACTTTGAAATCACTGACATATATTATTACTCAGCTCTTAAACTCATATTTAAGAGCTAGGGAGAAAAGGAACTTAGTCTTTTTTCATTTTAATGTGCATCCAAAATGCCTTGTACATGATAATTGATCCCCTGATAGGGATCAACTAATATTTAAATACCAGTTAAGGTTTTACCTCTTGTGAGTTACTGAAAACATGAAAATCCTAAAGGAGAACATAAATACTTAATTTTAAAAAGTACTTCTATATCTCACATGAGAGTAGACCATGAAAGGGTTAAACATTAAGTCCCTGACCTGTTAAGGAAGAAGACAGTTACTTCAGCAGAAATGTCATGTCATCTATGTTTCTACCTAATGGGACAATCATTTGTAGCCTGGAGCCCAGGAGGCAGGATTTTTCTCACCAAAACAAGGCCAATTTAACTTTCCCTAACCATGTCATACACAGAGAGCAGAAATGGGAAGAATGTATTTGTGGTATGATAATACATACGTATAATCTATGTCCCTGTTTCCTGGGACAGGGCTTCAAAAATCCTTGGAATTTCCTGAGTGATAAGCAGTGTCTTTGTTATGCTAATGAGGTGACTCGTGGTAGGTCCCTGAATAGCTCCAAGATGGAGACTAGTCATCTTGAAGACCAATTCTGTGATTAGAGGATTGGAACTTTGGACCAACTCAATTTCTGGGCATGGGAGATGGGCTGGAAATTGAGTTCAATCATATGGCCAATGATTAACTCAATCATGCCTATGTAATGACACCCCAATACAAACTCTGGACACTGAGGCTCAGTGGAGTTTCTTGCTTGGTGAAAGCATTGATGCACTAGGAGAGTGATGTGCCCAGATTCCAGGCGAAGAAAGCATAGAAGCTCTCCATTTGCCCCCAACACCTGACCTGCCCCAATGTCTCTCTTCGTTTTGCCGTTATAACCTTTATAATGATACTATAATCATAAGTAGAGCACCTTCAGTGAGTTCTGTGAATTCTAACAAATTATCCAATCTGAGGAAGTTGTGGGAAGCCTTAAGATTTTTTTTACCAACCAGGCAGAAGTGAGGGTGGCTTGGAAACAGCCAAACTTGTGGCTGGTGTCTGAAGTAGGGGCAGTCTTGTGAAGGAGCTTTACCTTTAACCTGGGTCAGTACTAACTCTAGGTAGTTAGCACTGGAATTGAATTCTAATTTAATTCCACTGGGTGTCGGACACCCGGATGGTATCACAGAACTGGTCTCAGAATGCAGTACTGCAGTTAGTCAGGAGGTAGTTGTTCAAAAAACATGCATAAAGCACAGAAATGAGAGACAGTGATGTATGGAGCCTGGCAAAGAAGAAAAGACATCCCAGGATCATATGCAATTAACTATGGAAAAATTTCCAAAAGTAATGGGGAAATGAACTTTCTTAATAAAAACATTGATGGTGACTCTTGAGGTAAATTTTGTGAGAGGCATAAGATAGACTGAGAAGCAGAACTTGACTCCATCATCATAACTCAGAACAGGATGTGTTCCTACTGAGAAATGGCAATGTAAGAATGAGGTGTATATGGGTATGGGAGGTACAGACTGCATCTGGATGAGAACAAAGATATTTCTCTTAGCCACACATATTAAGGAAGTTTCACCCATTTTAAAATGAAGACAGAATGGGAAATCAATAACAGAACCCTCCCCTGTTGTGCATCATTATGCTTAACACCACAGTGAAATAAATGTCACTTCCAATCCATTGCATGTGTTCACTTTCACCTAACATTTTCATTGTCTTCCTAAAGTGGGAATTGAAAGACTTCTCCAAGTATTCTTGGAAAAATCTACCTGAACTAGCATATTTTGTAGTCAAAATTCTTGTACCCAGAGTGGGCAAGAGCAAATGCACACTAACCAGCTTATTTCACCATAACCAGGCTTATTTGTGTCTGAATGTTTTACATATTCCACTTCTCTTTAATGAGAGTTCACAAACTGACTAGCTACTTTTAAAGAAAACAATCATTAATACATACATACACACATACATACATACATACATACATAAATAAATCTAAGACCTGGGACTGATTCCAACTTGTAAATGGCCAAGTTGTTTTGGTTCTGGAATTCTGGAAGGAAATATATTGAGAACATCAACTATTGACTCAGATAGCAAATTTCCCTGCTGAAAATATGCAGGAAGTGGGAGTGATGTGAATGAGTGTGTAAAGGGGCATTATGTCCTGTACTTGATGAATGAATAGGCTTAGTTGGCCATTATCAAACCATCATGGGAACCATAAAGCTTACCTTCTCCCTTTCTTACAATCTGATAATCCTTAGAAAACAAAATTTTTTCCTGCTCATTTTCAATGTATTTAGTATTTTCTGCTTTATGAAAAAATTATTAAACTGAAAAATTTCTGCTTTAAAACACATTCTAAACCTTAGTTTTATAAGATCACAGGTTCTCTCTTAAAAATCTCAAGGTCACCTAAAAATATTTTCGACAAATTTTTATAACAATACTAATTTCATAGTGATAAAATCTGACATAAAGTTCCCCAAAGTATGCAACTCCTTGGATCATGAAAATAACCACAAATTCATAAAATCCAATTTGCCACAGCACAGTACTTTACAGTATGTGATGGCTAATTTTATGTGTCACCTTGGCTGGGCCACAGTTCCCAGATATTTGGTCAAACACTATTCTGGATGTTTCTGTGAGGCTGTTTTTGAATGAGATTAATATTTACATTGGTAAACTTTGAGCAAAGCAGATTGCCCTTTATAGGGTGGGTCTCATCCAATCAGCTGAAGGCCTGAATAGAACAAAAGACCGACCTCTCCCAGGGACAAGAAAAAATTCTACAGCAGACAGCCTTTGGACTTGAACTGAGCCATCAGCTCTTCCCTGGGTCCCCAGCCTGCTGCCCCAGATTTGGGGACTTGCCAGCCTCCATGACTGTGTGAGCCAGTTCCTTAAATTAAATCTCTTTCTACATGTATACACATCCTTTGGTTACATTTCTCTGGAAAACTCTGCCTAATACACAACAGAAACAATAAACGTAAGTCAAATGGGCAAAAGTAGTTTCAAACCTAAAAAAGAATAACCTTGAGCTACAGAAGTATTTATGTAATGAATTATATACATTATAATAAAAATTCCCTAATCACAAATGTCTTTATTCACAGAAAATATTCACTTTTGCCAGGCATCACAAAATATGATCAATCATCAAATTACATTGCCTTTGATAATAGTATCAAATAGTATTTTTAATATATACTGACAAAGATATCTCTCCTTTTCTTCCTGGTTTTCTTTCTTCTGGTAAGAGTACTTGACTTTTCTGTGGGTAATTAATTACGTGTTTCAGGTTGACCTCATACGCTAGGCCAGAGGTAGGCCAGCCTGTGTGTGGAAAGCCCCTCCACAGACGAAGTGGAAAATTCATAGGTCCTGCAATGTAGCTACTGATAAACAGAGGTTCTGTAGCCTTGGAACAGGCACCAAAAAAAAGAGAGGTGGTCTAACCATTTTGCAAAAAGAATTTCAGAACCCAGAACCACACATTAGGCCAGTGGTAATGGTTCGCTGAAGAGGTTTCTTTGCCTTACACTCTAGTGGAAGTGTTTTCTGAGCCCTGTTACAACACTTCTCACAGGTGGAAAGATAAGAGTACTGGAAGTCTCTTTGTCCAGGGGTCCCCTCACCTGGCAGATTTCTCATTCCATGTGAGCTACCAACTGTCATCACCACCTTGAACTGATCAGGACAAGAGAAGCCAGGCTCATTCAGATATATCCCAGAACCAGTGAAATACTCAGGGATGGGTACGCGACTCAAGTCAGGACAATAGAGCCACAATCACTGGACTATTTCTGGGAATGTCAGCAAAGAAAAATTCTCTTTCCTTGGGTATTGTGATGCTGCAAGGACCGGGGGGTGGTGAGCTCCTCTTTTTCTAACTTGTGGAAAGATCCTTCCTGAGAGTAAATCATGCAGAAAAAAGCAAAGCCAAGACAGAGAGAAAAGGGATGCTGTTCGTGGATATATGTCTTGATCAGCCATACCTAAAGTCATATCCACCTCCTGGAGTTTTTGGTCGCAGGGGCCAAAATATCCAAGTTTAGCTCAAGATTGAATTTAAATTCTGTCCTTTGAAAACCACAAAAGCCCTAATTCACTTAGATAGCTTTCCAAGAATTATATCTAGAACTTACAACAAATAAAATGGAAGCTATTATTAGACCTATATGAGTTACTTTACTTTTGTGACATAACGTGTTTTAAGGCCTACTGGCAAAGAAATGAAGGCTTCAGGGCAATTGCTCGTGAGACTGAAACCTGAGTTGAGTGAACACTTTTCTCAGTACACTGGCCTCATTTTCAATCTATTCTTTACTTCCCATTAGTCCTCCCCATAATTTATTCAAGGTGTGTGAGGAAGATGCTGGGCACAAGAAGCAGAAGACACAGGAAAAAATGATTGAGACCATGCCTTCTCTCCTCACACAGCTACCATTATCTTCACACTTGTTAAGTGTATGGGTTGATGAAAGTTTATTTTCAAATTTAGGCACTGTGCTTAGAAATGGAAAACTCTCTCCTTTTCTCCATATACTCTTATTCTATCTGCATTTGAGCATCTTTTTTTTTTCTTCTCTTCCACTAAACAATTTGAAGCCTTCTAAAACAAGAGAGTCTTGGGCAGGAAACCAACCAAATGACTACAGGGTTGTATTGATATTTCTACCCTTTGGAAAGGTGTGTGAGGTATTCCTTTCCCCAGGCTACCAAGAACCTCCACTGTAATGCAAAGCAAAATCTCTATTGTCCGTACGCTCATAGGTATAAAAGAGCTTCTGAGGACACATCAGGAGGCCACATAAGTGGACACTACACGTTTTTGTAAAGAGATAAATAACTGTCAATACGAGTCATATCCTTTTTACCGCAAATATATTGCCATGATTTTTTGTTGTTCATTCAATCATTATTTTTTATTTATTTACTGTTATTGAAGTATAGTTGATTTACCATGTTGTGTTGGCTTCAGGTGTATAACAAAGTGATTCAATTATATATATTCTTTTTCAGATTATTTTCCCTTATAGGTTATTACAAAATATTGTGTATAGGTTCCTGTGCTATACAGTAGGTCCTTATTGGTTATCTATTTTACATAGAGTAGTGTGTATATGTTAATCCCAAACTCCTAATTTATCCCTCATTCCATTCCTTTCCCCTTTGGTAAGTATAAGTTTGTTTTCTATGTCTGTGCGTCTATTTCTGCTTTGTATATAGGTTCATTTGTATCATTTTTTTTAGATTCCACATATAAGCGATAACATAAGATATTTGTTTTTGTCTGGCTTACTTCACTTAATATGATCATCTCTAGGTCCCTCCATGTTGCTGCAAATAGCATTATTTCATTCTATTTTATGGCTGAGTAGTATTCCATTTTATATATATATATATATATATATATATATATATATACACACACACACACACACACACACACATATATATATACACACACACATATATATACATACACATACACACACACACACACACACACACACACACACACACACACATACCACATCCTCTTTATGCATTCCTCTGTTGATGGACATTTAGGTTGTTTCCATGTCTTGGCTATTGTAAGTAGTGCTGCTATAAACATTGGGATGCATGTATCTTTTCAAATTATGGTTTTCTCTGGATATACGCCCAGAAGTGGGATTGCTGGGTCATATGGTAGCTCTATTTTCAGTTTTTTAAGGAACCTCCATACTGTTCTCCACAGTGGCTGCACCGTTTACATTTCCACCAACAGTGCAAGATTTTTTTAAATGCCATGCTATCTGAGACTCCCTAGCCAGTGACTGTATTAAATTACATGGAAGGGAGAGAGGCAATCCCTTTCAGCTGACAGCAAAGTCAAATAAGTGCAAGTTGAAGCAACAGGAATTTAGATAAAGTGGCAAAAGAGAAAATGGACAGATTACAACTTGTAGATTATAGACACTAGAATGTGTTCAAGGAAGTTGTAAAATCTTTTTTCTGGGGGATGGTTCATGATGAAAATACTGTCTACCATATGCTTGCCTTCAGGCGGGGAAAGGACCAGATACATATTTTTAAGCCAGTTCCAACTCCAAGTCCCAGTCACTACTAACATGAAGAAAAAGAGCTGCTGTTGACTGAACCAGCGTGTTTTTCTCTGACTCATTCACATTATGTGGAATTGGCTCAAAAAAGAGAACAGATGTGGGTCATCAGGGTGCAGTGCCGACTTTTTGGCTCATCTAAGTAAGAAAACCTTCTATACTCCGCACTTGCAGATGTGTGGTATTAGCTAACATTTAACACTTCAAAACAATAGGAGAAAAACCAGTGAAAAGGAGAGGAAAAAAAGTTCACCCCTTTTTTCATCACTTCGAGTGAAAGCATGTCCGGTAAAAGTCAGTCCCAGATACCACTGTACCCAGTGTCATTTTGCAATAAGTTAGGAAAGCAATAAATCGAATATTATTCTACTTCTCCCCAATAAGGCTGATTCTCTAGTGTTTGCATTTCTCATCCATGAGTTACTAACTCTTGTTATTTTTGTTTTCCAAGAGAGAATTAATCTGAAAGTATAATTTTTTTTCCTGGAGATATTCCGCTCATTTTCTGGCTGTCTGCAGATAACCTGTGTATCTGAATTGATAAAAACCAGATTGTTCGAGTCAGACCTTCAAGATGGTGGAGGAGTAAGAAGTGGAGATCACCTTCCTTCCCACAAATACATCAGAAATACAACTACATGTGGAACAACGCCTACAGAACACCTACTGAATGCTGGCAGAAGACCTCAGACCTCCCAAAAGGCAAGAAACTCCCCACGTACCTGCGTAGGGAAAAAGAAAAAAGAAGAAACAGAGACAAAAGAATAGGGACGGGACCTGCACCTCTGGGAGGGAGCTGTGAAGGAGGAAAGGTTTCCACACCCTAGGAAGCCCCTTCACTGGTGGAGATGGGGGTTGGCGGCGGGGAAGCTTTGCAGCCACGGAGGAGAGCGCAGCAACAGGGATGCAGAGGGCAAAGGGGAGAGATTCACGCACGGAGGATCAGTGCCGACCAGCACTCACCAGCCCGAGGGGTTTGTGTGCTCACCCCCAGGGCTGATGGGGGCTGGGAGCTGAGGCTCAGGCTTCGGAGGTCAGATCGCAGGGAGAGGACTGGGGTTGGCTGCGTGAACACAGCGTGAAGGGGGCTAGTGCGCCACAGCTAGCCGGGAGGGAGTCCGGGAAAAAGTCTGGACCTGCCTAAAAGGCAAGAGACCATTGTTTCGGGGTGCGCGAGGAGAGGGGATTCAGAGCACCGCCTAAATGAGCTCCAGAGATGGGCGCAAGCAACACCAGAGACGGGCATGAAACGTTAAGCCTGCTGCTGCAGCCACCAAGAAACCTGTGTGCAAGCACAGGTCACTATCCACACCTCCCCACCCAGGAACCTGTGCAGCCTGCTACTGCCAGGGTCCCGTGATCCAGGGACAACTTCCCCAGGAGAACGCATGGCGCGCCTCAGGCTGTTGCAACATCACACTGGCCTCTGCCGCCGCTGCAGGCTAGCCCCACATTCCATACCCCTCCCTCACCCCAGCCAGAGTAGCCAGAGCCCCCTAATCAGCTACTCCTTTAACCCAGTCCTGTCTGAGGAAAGAACACGCCCTCAGGCGACCTACACACAGAGCCAGGGCCGAATCGAAAGCTGAAGCCCAGGAGCTGTGCGAACAAAGAAGAGAAAGGGAAATCTCTCCCAGCAGCCTCAGGAGCAGGGGATTAAATCTCCACAGTCAACTTGATGTACTCTGCATCTCTGGAATAACTGAATAGACAACAAATCATCCCAAAATTCAGGCGGTGCACTTGGGGAGCAACTGTAGACTTGGGGTTTGCTTTCTGCATCTAATTTATTCCTGGTTTTATGCTTATCTTAGTTTAGTATTTAGAGTTTAATATCACTGGTAGATTTGTTTATTGATTTGGTTGCTCTCTTCCTCCTTTTTATATATATATATATATTTTCTCCTTTTTCTCTTTTTGTGAGTGTGTATGTGTATCCTTCTTTTTCTGATGGTGTCTGTATAGCTTTGCTTTTACCATTTGTCCCAGGGTTCTGCCTGTCCGTTTCTGTTTTTGTTTTTTTGTTTTTTAGTACAGTTTTTAGCACTTGTTATAATTGGTGGATTTCTTTTTTGGTTTGGTTCCTCTCATCTTTCTTTCTTTTTTTTAATTACGTTTTAATTTTTTAAATTTTTAATAATTATTTTTAATTTTTTATATTAGTTACTTTATATTATTTATTTATTTATTTTTCTTTCTTTCTCTATTTCTTTCTTTTTTTCTCCCTTTTCTTCTGAGCCGAGTGGCTGACAGGGTCTTGGTGCTCCGGCCAGGTGTCAGGCCTCTGCCTCTGAGGTGGGAGAGCAGAGTTCAGGATACTGGTCCACCAGAGACCTCCCGGGTCCAAGTAACATCAAACAGCAAAAGCTCTCCCAAAGATCTCCATCTCAATGCAAAGACCCAGCTTAACTCAATGACCAGCAAGCTCCAGTGCTGGACACCCTATGCCAAACAACTAGCAAGACAGGAACACAACCCCACCCATTACCAGAGAGGCTGCCTAAAATCATAATAAGGTCACAGACACCCCAAAACACACCACCATGGTCCTGCCCACCAGAAAGACAAAATCCAGCCTCATCCACCAGAACATGGGCACCAGTCCCCTCCACCAGGAAGCCTACACAAACCACTGAACCAACCTTAGCCACTAGCAGCAGACACCAAAAACAATGGGAACTACAAAACTGCACACTGCGAAAAGGAGACCCTAAACACAGTAAGTTAAGTAAGATGAGAAGACAGAGAAACACACAGCAGATGAAGGAGCAAGGTAAAAACCCACCAGACCAAACAAATGAGGAGGAAATAAGCAGTCTACCTGAAAAAGAATTCAGAGTAATGATAGTAAGGATGATCCAAAATCTTGGAAATAGAATGGAGAAAATACAAGAAACATTTAACAAGGACCTAGAAGAACTAAAGAGCAAACAAATAATGATGAACAACACAATAAATAAAATTAAAAATTCTCTAGAAGGAATCAATAGCAGAATAACTAAGGCAGAAGAACGGACAAGTGACCTGGAGGATAAAACAGTGAAAATAACTACTGCAGAGCAGAATAAAGAAAAAAGAATGAAAAGAATTGAGGACAGTCTCAGAGACCTCTGGGACAACATTAAACACACCAACATTCGAATTATAGGGGTCCCAGAAGAACAAGAGAAAAAGAAAGGGACTGAGAAAATATTTGAAGAGATTATAGTTGAAAACTTCCCTAATATGGGAAAGGAAATAGTCAGTCAAGTCCAGGAAGTGTAGAGAGTCCCATACAGGATAAATCCAAGGAGAAACACACCAAGACACATATTAATCAAACTATCAAAAATTAAATACAAAGAAAAAATATTAAAAGCAGCAAGGGAAAAAAAACAAATAACACACAAGGGAATCCCCATAAGGTTAACAGCTGATCATTCAGCAGACACTCTGTAAGTCAGAAGAGAGTGGCAGGACATATTTAAAGTGATGAAAGGGAAAGACCTACAACAAAGATGACTCTACCCAGCAAGGATCTCATTCAGATTTGACGGAGAAATTAAAACACTTACAGACAAGCAAAAGCTAAGAGAATTCATCACCACCAAACCAGCTTTACAGCAAATGCTAAAGGAACTTCCATAGGCAGGAAACACAAGAGAAGGAAAAGACCTACAATAACAAACCCAAAACAATTAAGAAAATGGTAATAGGTACATACATACTGATAATTACCTTAAACGTAAATGGATTAAATGCTCCAACCAAAAGACATAGACTGGCTGAATGGATACAAAACCAGACCCGTATATATGCTGTCTACAAGAGGGCCACTTCAGACCTATGGACACATACTGACTGAAAGTGAGGGGATGGGAAAAGATATTCCATGCAAATGGAAATCAAAAGAAAGCTGGAGTAGCAATTCTCATATCAGACAAAATAGGCTTTAAAACAAAGACTATTACAAGAGACAAAGAAGGCCACTACATAATGATCAAGGGATCGCTCCAAGAAGAAGATATAACAATTGTAAATATTTATGCACACAAAATAGGAGCACCTCAATTCATAAGGCAAATGCTAACAGCCATAAAAGGGAAAATCGACACAAACACAATCATAGTAGGGGACTTTAACACCCCACTTTCACCAATAGACAGATCATCCAAAATGAAAAAAAATAAGGAAACACAAGCTTTAAATGATACATTAAATAAGATGGACTTAAGTTCATCTTTTCAAGTGCTCATGGAACATTCTCCAGGATAGATCATATCTTGGGTCACAAATCAAGCCTTGGTAAATTTAAGAAAATTGAAATCGTATCAAGTATCTTTTCTGACCACAACGCTATGAGACTAGATATCAATTACTGGAAAATATCTGTAAAACATACAAACACATGGAGGCTAAACAATACACTACTAAATAACCAAGAGATCACTGAAGAAATCAAAGAGGAAATCAAAAAACACCTACAAACAAATGACAATGAAAACACGACGACCCAAAACCTATGGGATGCAGCAAAAGCAGTTCTAAGAGGGAACTTTATAGCAATACAATCTTACGTCAAGAAACAAGAAACATCTCAAATAAACAACCTAACCTTACACCTAAAGCAACTAGAAAAATAAGAACAAAAAACCCCAAAGTTAGCAGAAGGAAAGAAATTATAAAGATCAGATCAGAAATAAATGAAAAAGAAATGAAGGAAACGATAGCAAAGATCAATAAAATGAAAAGCTGGTTCTTTGAGAAGATAAACAGAATTGATAAACCATTAGCCAGACTCATCAAGGAAAAAAAGGGAGAAGACTCAAATCAACAGATTTAGAAATGAAAAAGGAGAAGTAACAACTGACACTGCAGAAATACCAACGATCATGAGAGATTACTACAAGCAACTGTATGCCAATAAAATGTACAAACCGGAAGAAATGGACAAATTCTTAGAAAAGCACAACCTTCTGAGAATGAACCAGGAAGAAACAGAAAATATGAAAAGCCTGATCACAAGCACTGAAATTGAGACTGTGATTAAAAACCTTCCAACAAACCAAAGCCCAGGACCAGATGGCTTCACAGGCGAATTCTATCAAACATTTAGAGAAGAGCAAACACCTATCCTTCTCAAAATCTTCCAAAATACAGCAGAGGGAGGAATACTCCCAAACTCATTCTATGAGGCCACCATCGTCCTGATTTCAAAACCAGACAAAGATGTCACAAAAAAGAAAACTACAGGCCAATATCATTGATGAACACAGATGCAAAAATCCTCAACAAAATACTAGCAAACAGAATCCAACAGCACATTAAAAGGATCACACACCATGATCAAATGGGGTTTCTCTCAGGAATGCAAGGATTCTTCAATATACGCAAATCAATTAATGTGATACACCATATTTACAAATTGAAGGAGAGAAAACATAGGATCATCTCAAAAGATGCAGAAAAAGCTTTTGACAAAATTCAACACCCATTTATGATAAAAACCCTCCAGAAAGTAGGCATAGAGGGAACTTACCTCAACATAATATAGGCCATATATGACAAACCCACAGCCAACATCGTTCTCAATGGTGAAAAACTGAAACCATTTCCTCTAAGATCAGGAACAAGACAATGTTGTCCACTCTCACCACTATTATTCAACATAGTTTTGGAAGTTTTAGCCACAGCAATCAGAGAAGAAGAAGAAATAAAAGGAATCCAAATCGGAAAAGAAGAAGTAAAAATGTCACTGTTTGCAGATGACATGATACTATACATAGAGAATCCTAAAGATGTTACCAGAAAACTACTAGAGCCAATCAATGAACTTGGTAAAGTAGCAGGATGCAATATTAATGCACAGAAATCTCTTGCATTCCTATACGCTAATGATGAAAAATCTGAAGGAGAAATTAAGGAAACACTCCCATTTACCATTGCAACAAAAAGAATAAAATACCTAGGAATACACCTACCCAAGGAGACACAAGACCTGTATGCAGAAAAGTATAACACACTAATGAAAGAAATTAAAGATGATACAAACAGATGGAGACATATACCATGTTCTTGGACTGGAAGAATCAACATTGTGAAAATGACTATACTATCCAAAGTAATCTACAGATTCAGTGCAATCCCTATCAAACTACAAACGGCATTTTTCACAGAACTAGAACAAAAAATTTCACAATTTGTATGGAAACACAAAAACCCCGAATAGCCAAAGCAATCTTGAGAAAGAAAAACAGAGCTGGAGGAATCAGGCTCTCGGACTTCGGACTATACTACAAATCTACAGTAATTAAGACAGTATGGTACTGGCACAACAACAGAAATATAGATCAATGGAACAGGATAGAAAGCCCAGAGACAAACCCATGCACATATGGTCACCTTATTTTTGATAAAGGAGGCAAGAATATACAGTGGAGAAAAGACAGCCTCTTCAATAAGTGGTGCTGGGAAAACTGGACAGCTACATGTAAAAGAATGATATTAGAACACTCCCTAATACCATACACAAAAATAAACACAAAATGGATTGAAGACCTAAATGTAAGGCCAGACACTATAAGACTCTTAGAGGAAAACATAGGCAGAATACTCTATGACATAAATCACAGCAAGATCCTTTTTGACCCACCTCCTAGAGAAATGGAAATAAAAACAAAAATAAACAAATGAACTTAATGGACCTAATGAAATTTAAAAGCTTTTGCATAGCAAAGGAAACCATAAAGAAGATGAAAACACCACCCTCAGAATGGGAGAAAATATATGCAAATGAAATAACTGACAAAGGATTAACCTCCAAAATTTACAAGCAGCTCATGTAACTCAATATCGGAAAAAAAAACAACCCAATACAAAAAATGGGCAGAAGACCTAAACAGACATTTCTCCAAAGAAGATATACAGATTGCCAACAAACACAGGAAAGAATGTTCAACATCACTAATCATTAGAGAAATGTAAATCAAAACTACAATGAGGTATCACCTCACACCAGTCAGAATGGCCATCATCAAAAAATCTACAAACAATAAATGCCGGAGAGGGTGTGGAGAAAAGGGAACACTCTTGCACTGTTGGTGGGAATGTAAATTGATACAGCCACTATGGAGAACAGTATGGAGGTTCCTTAAAAAACTAAAAATAGAAATACCATATGACCCAGCAATCCCACTACTGGGCATATACCCTGAGAAAACCATAATTCAAAGAGTCATGTACCACAGTGTTCACTGCAGCTCTATTTAGAATAGCCAGGTCATGGAAGCAACCTAAGTGCCCATCGACAGATGAGTGGATAAAGAAGATGTGGCACATATATACAATGGAATATTACTCAGCCATAAAAAGAAACAAAATTGAGCTATTTGTAGTGAGGTGGATGGACCCTGAATCTGTCACACAGAGTGAAGTCAGAAAGAGAAAAACAAATACCGTATGCTAACACATATATATGGAATCTAAAAAAAAATGGTCCTAAAGAACCTAGGGGCAGGACAGGAGTAAAGACGCAGACATAGAGAATGGACTTGAGGACACGGGAAGGGGGAAGGTTAAACTGGGACGAAATGAGAGAGTGGCATGGACTTATATACACTACCAAATGTAAAATAGATAGCTAGTGGGAAGCAGCCGCATAGCACAAGGAGATCAGCTTGGTGCTTTGTGACCACCTAGAGGGGTGGGATAGGGAGGGTGGGAGGGAGGGAGACGCAGGAGGGAGGAGATATGGGGATATATGTATATGTATAGCTGATTCACTTTGTTATAAAGCAGAAACTAACACACCATTGTAAAGCAATTATACTCCAATAAAGATGTTTAAGAAAAAACAAACAGATTGTTCACTTCTGATGAAATGTTGATAGAACCACAAAATGCTTTATGAATAAAATTCAATTAGAATTCCTAATAATATGCAGGGCCTGTGGCCATTTGCATCCGTTGGGATTAGGTGTGCAGTCACACACTGCCTTGAGCAGCATGGATCAAAGCACAGCAGTGTCATACTAAAACACACTCAAAGGAGTACAGACCCCAGATTTTCCTGATTGAAGGCCAGATTTGGTCCTTTAAGATATTTGCATAATTCCCTTTCAAAATTAATAGGGGTTGCAAAAATACATATTTGGGGGGAAATGTTAACCTAATGCAGCTCAGCGATTGTTCTTTAACAGCTGCTTGTTCAGAAAACTTTCTCATGGCCAAACATCTCCACTCTTCTTCTGCCAGTAGTTTAGGACGTTGAAGAGGAAAGCCAGTTCACCTGAGTTGAGGGAATCTTGTGCACAGCATTTCAGAAGAGGGTTTGGTGATTGTGATGCTCTGCTATGTTGTTATTGCTACTACCGCTGTAATTAATCAAAGACTAGTCATAGTAACAACCTTATAAAGTAGATACCTGTGTTTTAT
The DNA here is from genome assembly GCF_965194805.1 of Balaenoptera borealis. Classification (NCBI taxonomy): domain Eukaryota; kingdom Metazoa; phylum Chordata; class Mammalia; order Artiodactyla; family Balaenopteridae; genus Balaenoptera; species Balaenoptera borealis. Next base: position 17,235,297 of record NC_138870.1, on the reverse strand, counting down.
TTTTACAAATAAAGAAAATGAATGTTTGAGAAGTCATTTTTCTGAAGTCCTAGAAGCACTAGCTGTCAGAATCCGGATTTACACTCAAGCCAATATACCTTCCGGAACTCATGGTCTTTCAATACCCAGATGAGTTACTGACTTGTCACAAGCACCAGGGGATTGAACTCAGGAGAGAGAGTAGTGACTACCTGAGGACCTGTCTAAAAGGTGTGCCCTCCAACCAGCTTAGTCCCCAACATTAGCCCTGTAGCTATGTGCCCAGAGGTAAAAAGAAAGTAAAACTTAACAGGATAAAAAGTAAAAGAGGTTGAATATAGAGGTACTTAGATCAATCAACTCTCTTACTAACTGCAATCAGAGCTCCAAATAAATTCCTCCATTCTCAATCTTGTATGAAAGAAGCAGAAATCAGTCCTATTATCTAATTGATATTATCCAGTCCATTTTACTCTTTCAGTATATCACATAATTATTATGTACTCAGTCCAGGATTTTTAAAGAAAATTCTTCTCTCACTCTCCTTTGTTCTAATTCTTTTTTTTTTTTTCCTGAAAAAATGTAGGCTGTGGTACAAGAAACCACCATATTGTTATCATAAATGAGAAAATTGAAGGTTTATTCAAAAGCACTAGGTTACAAATCTGGGCCAAGAATTTATAAGGTGTCGACTTTTTCTGACACCTGACAGCTTGGATTTCTCTGTCTTTTTTGAAACAGAAGTATCAAGAGATTAGTTTTCTGGCTGTTCTATATGACTTTGCCAAACCCACAATACGTAGAAACCTATCAAGGTGATAAATAATATGAAAAACAAATCCTGGGAAAGGGATTAATTTTGGTGGAGACTTCCTTCAAATAGCCAAATTCATCTTTCTCAAAAGAAGCAGAGGAAGCTGCTAATGTTGCCTTGGAAAATTGGAAAGTGAAATATGTTCACTTCTCTTTACTTATCCAAATATCTCAGCTTAGTTCAAGCAATGGACTCAAAACATCCTGTGATTGAAAAGGCAGATTTTTTTCAGTTACTTTCCCCTAACTGATTTAAAACAGAAAATTTATACTGCAAGTAATAAAAAGAAGTGATATAAAATGTTCCCCCTCACAAAAAAAAATTATAAACAAATGCAAAAAGACACATGAGGGGACACTGGAAGAAAAATTGAGGTTGCAAAAAAGTGGTTTTGAACAAAATAAAATTTCAAGACATTAAAGAATTAATCAGCAGCTGTGATTTTTTTCCCTAAATAATGTAGTAATTAAGATCACAGGCTCAGTCACTTTATAGCTGTGTCATCTTAGGCAAATCATACTTCACCTCTTGCCATCTTATTTTCCTCACTCATAATATAGCTGTACCTAACCTCAAATGTCACTGTAAAGATTAAATAATTTGATACTTGAAAAGCTCTGAGAATCTTGCCTGGTACATAAAAATGTCTCACTACATAACTGCCAAACAAACGTCACTACTTTATTAATTAAACCCTAAAACTTGAATTTGAAAGGAAGCCACTACTTTTAGAAGGTTGCTTAATGTATCTAATTCTGCTTATTCTACTCTTTCCATGTCAAATAGGGGAGAAAAGAGAGAAATACTCTAAATCTGGGCTCATCTTTTGTCTTCCAGCATTTTTCTCATCTTTGACATCTATTTTAAAAGACTACCGACCCTCAAAGTGATAGAATAATGAGCAGCAAGGTTAATGGTCTCTACATCTCTCAGAGGTTATCAATTCTTTTGTCTCACTGTAATTTATTAAATGTTCTTATGGCAAGCTTTTATGTTAGGAATAACAGTGTATTCTTTGTTCAGGTGTGTGTGCAAAAAAAAAAAAAAAAATACTAGTATAGAGGAGAAGGAAAACATAGCTGATTTATCAATCACCAGAAGAGTCTTATCTAAAGATCCATTGCTTTAAGTTTGAAATTTGGTCTAGAACAATGGCTCTCACATTTTAGCATGTATTAGAATCACTGGGAGGTCTCCTTTAATGCTGGTTCCAATCCCCAGAATTCCTGATTCAGTAGGTCTGGGGTAGGGCCAAACATCTGCGTTTCGAACATGTTCTCAGGTGACGGTGATCTAGAGACCACACTTTGAGAACCTCTGCTTTAAATCTATATAATAAAGTCGCTGGGAAGTTTTTTCAAAAAATACCAATGCCTTTTAAATCAGAATCTTTGCAGGTGGGTCTGGGCAACTGCATTCTTTTAAAAAAACTCTTCCCAGGAGATGCTACAGTACAGCCAAGATTGAGAACTCCTGGTCTACAGAAAGGGTGGTCAAGTAGGAGGGGTGTTGAACCAGATTCACCTAGGAAGCTTTTCCAACTCTTCCTTAGCCCACCCCCAAGGTTAGATGACGCCCTGGAAAGGCGGCGGAAATACAGTTTCTAAATGTTTCTCGAAGTTAGTCTTGGGATCACTTCAGTCAAAATTACCTTATATTTATTAAAAATGAAGATCCCTTGCCTCACCTGGGACCTACAAAGTCTCAGATGAGTTTACACACCACACCAAAGTTTGAAAATCACTGCTCTAGGGATCAGAAGAAGTGGGTTCTAATTCTTCCTTGCAGATTAGGAGTTGCACTGGAACCTCACAAGTAATATGGTAATTGATTAGCTAACCTCACAATTAATATGGTCATTGATTAGGTGAAAGGAGAATTGATAAAAGGAGACAGGCAGGAAGGAACGGGGCAGATGGGCAGGGGTAGAAAAGGTAGGGCTCCTCTCTCCTTACCAAAACCAGTAACCACCCAGCTGGCCTCTCCTCTCTTTAATTTGCCCTGGCACCCAAGGACAGAACGTCCTCTGCTGATACACATTTCTAAAGCACCAAGCAGCCTCTGCTGACAGCTGTGTTGACTGCTGTCTCGACACAGAAGAAGCAAGAGAGCAAAAGAATTTTGCAAGGAAACATTTTCATTTTGCCCTCGAAACAAGGAAAGAAAAGCCGTATGTGGGGAAACACGGGATGCAAACACGATTATGTAATGTAGTGAAAACAATAGAGACTAATGTAAAGTGAAATGTTTAGGAAAGTGACAATTGAGAAGAGACTGTCCTTGGTGATGCTGTTTAATTAACCTCTGCTATTCAAAATCCAACACCGGATTACTGGCATATATTATCATGCTATTGATAATGATTTCAAAAATGACTTTTCTGGGCATTTCCAAAAAGACAAAGATGAATGAAGAGTCCTCACATCACTTTGGAAAGATAAACACTGCCCAGGGTGTTGTCAACCATAATCATTCTCTATATGGCGTTCCAGAGTTTGCAGTTTTGCCCCTAAAACTGATGTGCTCCTGATGCCTTTGTGCCAAAGGGGAACCCCAAGCTCTGTTAGCCGGATTCTAGGTGAATCTCTTGGCCGATGATGTTTTCCGTCAGCCCACAGCTTGGTTGTGCATTGGCAGCTTTAGGCAACGCTGCATATTGATGGCATCAGCCAAAGAAACAAAGCGCAATCAGATCTATTTGATAAAATCTGCCAAAAGAGTTTTATATCCCAGCATAGGGTTTCTAACAAGATTTTCAAATAACTAAAGACTTTCTAAGATACAAATATTGTATCAACTATTAGTGTTACATTCTTCTAAGCAGCTTTTTCTTCATGTGTGCTGTGTACAGTCATTCTAACTCCTTAACAGTGATTTAAAATTTTAGGATGACAATCTGTAAATTTCTGAAAATGATTTAAGCATATAAAGTTGCAAAGTCAAATGATTCCCCTGTGACCTTTCCTTGAAATAAGAGGAAATTGAAAGAGTTTGTTTTCCTTCCATTTTATCTGAAGTAACCACAGGGTTTTATTTTTGTTAACTTATCAGATTTACTAAGACTGTTCTCATCTAAAATAAAACTGATTCTGCGAAGATTGAATTCTCCTATGTCATGCTACAGCGCAGCACTGTAGAAATTAGAGCTACTATTCCAGCCTTCCCCATCTTTTCAGTAGTCTAGTTCATTGTTCATCACTATTATTCTGAAAAATGTGTAGAAACTTCTGGAAAGTATGAACAGGTTGGATTTATATGTGTAAGGATGAGAAAAAAGAAAGGAAGGAGAGTGAGCTGGCACACTTTCCTTGAGAAGCATAAGACTTAAGATAGTGGTTCTTATCTGTGTCAAGAAAGGATGATTTGCAAATTCAGAATAGCAGCTCAGTTTCTACTACATCTTGTAAAGAGGATTATTTCTCTCTTTGAGAAAGACCATAAATTCTGATGGTACTTGTCAGAATGGGAAAACATTTCTTGAGTCTCCCACCTGTACAATGAAGTGAAATTTATTCTTTTTTGTTTAGACTCAAAAGCACCACCATTTAATGACATGAGCTCATGATTTTAATGAGATTAGAAAAATTTTAGTAATGACAAAATATTACAAGTGGAGTAGCTAAATGATTAAGAGGAAAACATGATGAGAATAAATGTATGTAAAGGAAAAAGAAAAAGCTTTCTAATTTCCAGTGCAAAGTACACAGATAAAACATGTGACATAGGAAAAGATAAACTTTCCAGCATTATTTTTTTCTTATGACAAGACCACATAAATTCATATGCTATTTTCTCCTATGCTGTTTTTGATCATTTACTGCCATTTTAGCCATGAACTATGATATTAAGTGTCACTTATTAAAAACAAACAATTTCAAATTGATTAAACTAATTATTGGGAATAGAATAAAGCATGTTATGTGTTTTTAAACCAATGATATGAATTCATTTTTTATCGTAAGGGAGAGTTTCTAAATAGTGGCTGGAATCAACATATTGCTTTTTAAAGTGTGTTCCGCAGACTCCTGGGGGTCCCTGAAGATTTTCCAGGGGTTCATGAGGTCAAAACTATTGATATTTTTATCACTATACTAAGGTGTTATTTGCCTCTTCCACTGTGTTACATTTGCACTAATGGTGCAAAGGCAAAGATGGGCAAACCTGCTAGTGCCTGAGAACTAAGAAAGGCCACTGCACCCAGAATCATCTCTACACATTTTCAATTTTTAAAAAAATAGTTTCAATTAAGAACTTCCTTGATGAAACATTTAAAAGTTATTAGTTTTTTAAAAATCTTCATGCTTTAGTCTACTTCTTTTTGATATTCTATGTGATGTAAGGGGTAATGCATGTCAAGCACTTCTGCCACAAAATGAAGCACAATGATTTTCTCAAGTAATAGCACATGTGCTATTTTTTGAGTTGCAAACGAACTAGCTGCTTTTTTGCATGAAACACCACCCCTGCCTGAAAGAATAACTGGCAGACAAGCTATGATTGTGCAGAATTAGGCATCTGGCTGATAATTTCTTCAAAATCAAAGAAATGAGCTGATTTCAAGGAAATGAGCTGATTTCAAGGAAAACAATTGACAGGCTCATTGTCAATAACAAAATTCAAGTTTTTGAGTAAAATATTAGAATTTTGCAAAGTTATATTTGCCACCATGAGTTTGATAACTCCTCAATACTTAAGGAGCTTTCAAATGAGCTCAGTGGTTATTTTAATGAAAGTAATTTTTCTATTATAGAATGAAATATGTCAACAATCAGTGAATCAAGAGTTTCTGAATGACTAATATATCATTTTATAAAATCAAGCATGTGTAAAAGTGCAAGAGAGACCCATGGATTGTAATGTATAGATACATAAGGTTAAATAACATGTTTTCATATCCCATACTGCAACTGAACTTTAAGAAGCCAGCACTTGCCACGTTTTGGTATAATATCAAAGAAGAATACACACAATTATTTGAATATGTTATTAAGATACTCTTCTCTTTTCAAACTAGGTATCTGTGTGAGGTTGAAGTCTTCATATACTTCAACCAAAGCAACGTTACAAAAGATTGAATGCAGAGCAGATATGAGAGAAGCAGCTGTCTTCTATTAATCCAGACATTAGATTTACAAAAAGTATAACACATGGTTATTTTCATTAAAATGCTTTACATATGTTATTTTTATTATTTTTAAATGAACTAAAATATTTGAAAATTCTCAGTTATAACTTCTAACTCAGTAAATATTGATATATATAATCCACATAAGCAAAAGTTTTTGAGGTCCTCAATAATTTTTAGTAGTATAAAGTGTTCCAAAACAAAAATATTTGAGAACAATTGTCCTAGGCTAGGGTTATCATTTTCACTGTCATCCTGTGAACAAACACTGATTTTGGCACACTTAAAGGTAATTTTGTAAGGGCAAGTAGTCAGAGAAACATTATGGAGTTTAGATCATTCAGAGACTTAGAAGATGTACATACCCTGTGAATAGTTCCAGTAACCTGCAGATTGTAGCATATGGGCTTCTTCTTGAGCTGATGTCCAACCCTATTCAGTAAAAGTGCATACTACTCTCCCTGTTTGACAGTATGTTGCAAAATCAAGGACATATACCTTTTCTTGCAGCATCTTAAAAATAAATTGTCCTCGATATAAATAAATAAATAATTCAGGAAAAAAAATTCAGAAGAAAACGAATTCAAAGGGATCATAGAGTAAAAGCCAATGTAGTGAGTTCAGTGACTGCAAGATTGAGATAAGAGAAAAAGCAGAGACTGCATCAATGGATGGTAACAAATGTTGTGAAACTTGATTCCAGTGATGCTTTTCACTGTTGTTGATGTACTTGAGAATGAATCTAAGAGTCAAGGAAAACATTCTAGGTGCAAAGCTGATCACCTAGGGGAAATAGACGTGCGTTCATTTCTACTTTCGTTTGAATGTTATGACTTAGGATAAGGAAGGAAGAAACAGAAAATGAATTGGTGATTCTGTCATTGGTGCTTTGTTGTTCAGGGATACAAATCAGGAAATAGAAGTTCTCCAGTTATTTTAACAGAGAGAATTTAATATAAAGGATTATGAGGTATATTGAAGTAGAAACTGCAGGAGACAGCTACCACTCCCTAAACCTGAGAAAACAAAGGGAAGAGGTTATTAAAACTTGAAAGCTTGGAGGAGAAGGGGCCCTGCAGAGCTGGGACCCAGACCCCTGAAGAGTGGCTGCTGTTTGATGGGTGTGGTACCTTAAACACCTGAAGAGAGGGTAGCACAGAGCTGGGATCTAGGCTACTCTGCACGGGTGCTGCTCAAGTGGTGCTGATGCCTCAGGAGCAAAGGGAGCTGACCTCTATGAAAAAAGAGTTATTTCTGGGAAAGTTATAGAATCCTTAGGCATCCGTGCTTGTGTCACCTTGAAATTGAAAAATACTACCAATAAAAGTAAAAGGGAAAAGAAACAAAATATTGTGCACAGGATTACACATATGCCAGGCTCTAATAAAGCTGATGACAAAAAGTAAATGATAGAAAAATAATTGTGATTCAATTGCCAGAAACTTAAAAATGAATGTATAGCATGATCTATCAACATAATTTTGAATATTTAAAATGAGAAAGAAAATTATCTAGTGAGATGCTTAAAAAATGTAAGATATAGAGGAGGACATGGAAACAAGGATGAACTCAAAAGCACGTCACAGGGCTTCCCTGGTGGCGCAGTGGTTAGGAATCCGCCTGCCTAATGCAGGGGACACGGGTTCGAGCCCTGGTCTGGGAAGATCCCACGTGCCGTGGAGCGGCGAGGCCCATGAGCCACAACTACTGAGCCTGCGCTCCACAACAAGAGAGGCCACGATAGTGAGAGGCCCGTGCACCGCGATGAAGAGTGGCCCCCGCTCGCCGCAACTAGAGAAAGCCGTTGCACAGAAACGAAGACCCAACACAGCCATAAATAAATATATATATATATATAAAAGCACGTCACAGACCTACCAGAATTGTTTCTGGAAGATTATAAAGATGCAGAAAAACTAAAATAACTTTTAAAAGGATAAAATATGGGTAATTATAAATGTATAAAAAGATAATGCTTATAAAGATGTTATGTTAATAAGTGACAAAAGTCACTACTCACCTTCTCTTTTGTTACCACCTTCTATATAAAGGTAGCACTGTTAAATCAGAAAGTGGCCAACAAATGCTTTAAAATGAAATAAAACATGATAAAGGTGAAATGATAGTCAAAGCATATCTAATTTAAATAAATTCCTTTCTCTAGTCCCACTGGAATTGCTTCCCAGGGAACTGAAAGAATCACAGATGCAACTATAGAAACGGTGTCTGGAATCTTTGAAAATTCAAGAATGGGAGGAGTGCCAGAAGTCTTTTTTTCCTGGTCATCTAAGAGAAAAGGGATGGATTCCACCAACTACAGTTCAGTAAGTTTGATAGATGTCTGCAATTTTAGATCTTAAACCTAAATTCTGATACCAGTATATATTCCAAAGGAAAGTCACAATTAAACTAACCTATTAACTTTTTAAACAAGACTGTTGGACAGGGAACAGGGGAACGTCATGGATATATTGTAATTTGAATTAAAGAAGGTATTTGATAGAAACTCTCTGTATATCTGTTTTGAAATGAAGAAATGCCGATGATAGCATATACATTTTTTTTGCAGTAACTAAGCCAATGGGTAACACTGATAGACTAATAATCTTAGAGAAGCCAAACCATGGGCTATTCACCAGTGACCGGAAGGAAGACGTGGAGCCAGGTTCATCAAGTTTGTAAATGACACCACACTGGGAGGGGTAGCAAATACATTGCGTCTGGATTCAGTAGACTCTCCAATTAATGGAATGCTGTGATAAAACCAAAGAGATGCAATTTATCACGTATAATACAAAACAATGCTTTTAATTTTTGAATTACATATTCCAGGCTATGGCAGTCTAGTCTTGAAAATATCTGCTCTGAAAAGATCAGATGGTCGAGTTGACCACAATGTGTGATAAGGATGTCGAGAACCCAAAAATGTACTGTTAGGTTACAGGCAATGATACTACAGAGCCTAAACCCAGGTGTTGGTAGAGTTGGGTAAGGATCATCCCACTATAATTTCTAAAGTCAGATTATCTGTGGGGAACAGTCTTGATATATCCATTTGAAGAGGAACACTGACAAACTGAACTTTATTCCAAAGAGGCCAAATGGACTAATGAATGTCTGGAGACCCAAAATTTATGCATTCATGGGTGTTTAGTCTAAAGGAGAAAAGAATAATCATGCTATTTATCTACAAATATTTGAAGGCCTATCCCATGCAGAGTTTATTCTGAGTTTCCAAGACATCAGACAAGGACCACTGCATGAAAGTAAAGAACGCACCCTAAACGAACACACAGAAGCTAGATGATCAAGTTCTGGTCCTAAAGAAGGATTTCTTCGTTTGGTGAGAAACTGGACTAGTTTTTCTAAGATCTCTACCACTTCATACTTCTTTAATTGATACAGTTGACAGTATCTGGAGGCATCTAGCTGTGGAGTCAGCAACCTTATAAGACTCAGACCTAAATAGTCTTCTTCCTTATAATGTCCAGATAAATCAAGAAAAGTCGAGAATATAGCTAAACTATTTGGGCAATAGCAGCTATGGAAACTCAGGTAGAAAAGGGGGGAAATAATCACAATTTCAGATTTACAATAAAAAGCCAAGTTAATGTTAAGTCCACAAAGGGATATGGTTATCACAATAATAAGAAACTGTCAATAGCACAGCCCTAAAGGTGGCAAACAAATGTACCATGTACTATACACTGCCAGAAATAAATTTGATTAGAGCGAAATTCTATTTGAGTTGCACACACCTGGCTTTTCCTACTCTGGGTTTCAAAATCCTAGCCATACACATAGAGGCAGCCTAGTTCAGATATCAATCTCATTAGGCATCTGCATTTCTGAGATTCATGAAGAAAAGATTAGTGAGAATGATTTGGAAAGCCCAGAATTCATTAACTTCAACACAAATACATGCTGTGACCTCCAAGGGAGCTCTGGCATACACTTCCCAGTCATCCTCTTAAACAGCACTAGAGAAACCTTCAGCCAGAGTGATTCAGGGAATTGTTCTCTGGGTAAACTTTAGAGGCCTTTCTTCTGCTCGTCTTGTCCCGTGATCCTCTTCTGTGTGTCCTGTGCAATTTTTGTCCCTCATTGGACTCTAGTGGAATAAGATTTCCTTCTTTCAGGACCCTTGTTACTGTGATAGGAACTCCTGCTCTATTCATATGCTTACTTAAAGTTTATTTAATATGCAAATTACTGTGAATCAACTACATAGGATGCTTTGTTTACCTCTTAAATGATCTGCAAAATGTCTGTCTTTTCTTATGTTATTACTTATTATCTTTTTTGTTTCTTTTTTTTTTTTTACTTTAGTTATTTATCTGTTTATTTTTGGCTGCATTGGGTCTTTGTTGCTGCGCGCGGGCTTTCTCCAGTTGCGGCAAGCGGGGGCTCCTCTTTGTGGTGCGCGGGCTTCTCATTGCGGTGGCTTCTCTTGTTGCGGAGCGTGGGCTCTAGGCACGTGGGCTGCAGTAGCTGTGGCTCGCGGGCTCTAGAACGCAGGCTCAGTAGTTGTGGCATACGGGCTTAGTTGCTCCGCAGCATGTGGGATCTTCCCGGACCAGGGCTCGAACCCGTGTCCCTGGTATTGGCAGGCAGATTCTTAACCATTGTGCCACCAGGGAAGTCCCTTACCTATTATCTTGAAGTGACTTTTCTTTAGTCAGCTCAATGGCACAGCCGTGCTCCATAACATAGGTGTCCTTTGTTTCCTGCAATCATTATTCAAGTTTTCTTTGGATTTTCCATGCACTCATCCTGCTGACCATCCCTGCTCCAAGGATGATGTGTTATTCTATTCTATTCCCTTCAATGAGAAACCTCCTAATTCGGGGTGGGGGGGGGAGGGGGGAGGGAAGCATATTGGGGTAGAAAGGAGACCTCCAATAGATCAAGTCAAAAACTACATGATACTCTTTGTATTACCTATTAATTGCCCTCCTTGGTGGTATTGGCTCAGTATTTGGTTTGGTTTGGTTTTCCTATAACTACTTCATGCCCTATGTTCTGTGAACTAAAAAGCATGAAAATACAGGCATAGCTCAGAGACGTTGCGTGTTTGGCTCCAGATCACCACAATAAAGGGAATATCACAATAAAGCGAGTGACATGAATTGTTTTGGTTTCCCAGTTTATATAAATGTTATGTTTATACCATACTGTGGTCTATTAAGTGTGCAATAGCTTTACGTGTAAAACAACAATGTACATACCTTAATTAAAAAATACTTTATTGCTAAAAAATGCTAACCATCATCTGAGCCTTCAGCAACTCACAGCATTGATTCAAAGATCACTGATCACAGATCACCATAAATACAATAATAATAATAAAGTCTGAAATATTGAGAGAATTATCACAATGTGACACAGAGACACAAAGTGAGCAAACGGTGTTGGAAAAATGGCGCCGATAGACTTGGTCAATGCAGGGTTGTCACAAACCTTCAATTTGTAAAAAACACAACACATGCAAGTGCAATAAAGCAAACCACAATAGAATGAGGTATGTCTGTAAAAGGTATAAATAGAAAGATTTTATGATAATAGTTTAAACTTTTTTTCATACTCTTTCCTAGGTCATATGATCCTGATGAGTATATGTTGTACATACCTGCTTCTAAACTATACACGCACCATAGACATCCTACGATACGTATTTTATTTTACTGCCAGAGGGAACTTGAGTGAATCTTTCCTATGTGACTGTAACTAACATCAAAATATTTTGAATAAGACTAACTTGGGCCATATGATCTGCGATTAACAAAATAGGATATAGGATATTGTGTACATGCTCATTTGTTTTACCCAGCTTGCCTTGACTCATTAAAAACTATTTTCATTCTTTGCTGGGAGTATTGGGCACCCAAAAAAGCAAGATACAAATGGATTTGATTCATGACTGTCTGGGTTCTGGGAACAGACACCTTCTGGCATGTGTTCACAGGTGGAACACTGCTTCTCGACCGTAGTCTGGTCTGACGCAAACAATATCTGTTTGTTGAAAAGGTGGTCATTTACTCCCTTTGAATGGGAAACCCAGCAGATTTAGATTCAGGTCACAAAAGTTGTTTGGGGTTCTACTTTTTGGAAATTTTCAAAGAGGTGCACAAAGCCCCTTTGTTTTCAGAGTTCATGGATTTGCTGTATCCAATATCAAAATATGCCTTGTAGGTAGCCAGGAATATTGCAACTTGTGTTTATATTGTGGTTTTGTCTAATATTTCAAAACAACATTGTCTAAACATACTCAGTTGGTATCATGAGAGTTAAGACAAGAGAATCTAAGGGATGCGGTTTTCCTCAAAACTAACTGAGAGGTGAAATCAAAGCACACAGTGTTGGAAAAGCTTTTGTAAACTAGTAACAGCTGCTTAAAAAACGGCTTTTGTTGGGATGGAGGAGAGAGAGCCTGCCTGCACAGGCCCAGCGCGTAGGGAAGTCCACCTCGTGTTCAGTCAAAGGAAATTCAACAATGTTATCTAAAACATACACAGGGCATAAACTGATATGAGGTTAAATCGACTGTGTAAATATTCTTAAGAAGATATTATTAAAAAGCCAAATGTTTTCTTTTGTCTAAACAATGAAATATGGAATTGTGTAGCTTTGCCATTTCCTTTTAGGCTGTTTAGGACTCAAGTTACTTTTATTTCCTGTTTTTTTCTCCTAATATGAAAGCTACAAATGTAAGCATAAATCTAAAAGAAGAAGAAAAATAGGTTCTGGTCTTATTCAATGTGTATTACATTTTAGCTGCAATCAGGTACATGTGATGAAAACTAACAGGAGGTTTCCATCTCAGGAGGAACACTGTGTTTCTTTTGACCTTGAATTACGTAACATGATAAAGGACTCCTTTTTCCTAAACTTTTCTAGCAATTTCCCAACCGCATTCATTAGCAAATATAGGCCACTGTTTACTTCAAATTTTTTCTTGTATATGAAATTATGGAAGTTCCCAAGTATTTAAAATTAAACTTAGATGCTCAAATATCCATTGACAGAACAGAATTTTGTTGTTGTTATAACAACTTGATACAAGTTACAGTACTATATATTATTAAAATTTAATGGAAATTTAAACAGAAAAAATGTAAGCTGCACTGGTAATGATTATAATTATAGTATTAGATAGAAATTCACTAGGGAATAAGAAGGACTCTCGTAGTTTTAAAAACCAGTAACAACTTATGGACAGTGGGTGTTGTCTCTCTGAACAGATAAGCATAATTAAACTGTCTATGGGACCACGGCCCGCTCAAAGGTATTTGCTTCCCTCTCTACGTCGTTATAAGAATTTACCTACACTGTGTGTCAAACGGAAAGAACCTAGAAATACTGGTCTTACCAACCACGGAGTGCTAATATGACACCATATCAAGCTGGCAGAGATCCAAGTTTTACTGCCTAGCTTATTCATACAACACAGTTCTTCCTGAGCCTTGACATTTTAGACACCAACACTTATGTTAAAACAACTTCTAGAGTAGAGTGGAGTAACACAAAGGATGTGACTAAAATTAGAGACCTAGGCACAAATCCTAACGTTACCTCTGAATAAATCCAGACAAGATAATCAGCCTCCCTCCCACAGTTTGTCTGATAAAGGAATGGGATCAAATTATTCTAAGGTCCTCTTTGGTTTAAATATTCTACAAACTTCACAACATAGCAGTGCTTCCCAAACTTTCCAACAACGAAGGATCTCTCTCACACCGTTTTTTTTAACCACTGCTACAGACTAGATGCTTTACGTACTCACTTACCTCTCCATTTTAAAAGCCAAAGATTAATGTGCATAATTAATACTACACTGAGTTAACATAAATTTGATATTTAAGTTAGGCCATGCAGCTTATCTTTGGTAAACATATGCAATTCATTAGCTTTGGGGGGAATATTAAAGGTATGAACTACTTAGGGATCTAGGTACATTTAATTGGAAATCACCAAAGTAAGGGAAAGACACCATCCAAATCTGTCAAGAGAACTTAGCTACCCTCTGTTTGTCTTCCTGATTTGGCTACCTGCAGAAAATCATTACCTATACCAACTTCTCCCAGAAACAATATTTGTTAGTCCTGCATCTGAAGTGTTTCTGTCTTCATCTGAAGACCCTACATTAGTGGATAACACATCTTGACCAATGAACAATCTTAAAACCAATCCCAATGAACTGGGGGTGAGTGGGTAGGGTGCCCACTGTCACATAAGCCATTGAACTTAAAGACATTTTTATAAACTTTCAAGGTAATTCACACTTTTCATCAGTATTTGTTCTTGAAACCTTTAATTAACTAATCAGCCAGGCAGAAAATACTGATGTATATTCCATATGCCTGAAATTGGCCTTTTATGGATAGGGCAAAGATGTATAAGAGGCCATCTAAGTAGGCAAGGAATAGTTAAGTCAGGAAAACAAGGCACAAATACAAAGCACTAACCAAGAAGCTGTGTGGCAAAGGGAAAACAGAGTTAAGGTGAGTCAGCTAGAGACCTTAAGCAAATAAATCATTTTAGCCAATCTGAGTTTTAATTTCTTCAACTGATAAATGAAAGACAAGGGTTTTGAATATATCTAATCCCACAGGACCAGTAAAATTATCAAATAGTAGAGGAGTTCACAGGCAGCTACTGAGGTCAGTGGTGGATTTAGCTCTAAAGTTAAAATTGAGCTGAGCCTAAAGGCATGTATATGGTTTGGAGAGTTAGTGCATAGAAACAAAATGGGCAAAGACAGAGATATCAAAGATCAAGGTATGTTCAGGTAAGAAAAATAACTGATCAACTACATAGAGTAGAACAGGATTATACCTGAAATCCTAGGTAGGTGGGAACAATACTATTCGGGGCATTGAAAGGCAATCTTAGGGTGCTATGGAAGCCTTCTAGGTGGAGAAGTTTCATTCATTTATTGATTCATTCACCATATACTTATGGAACACATACTACATACAAAGCGCTATCTTAGGGGCTGTGGGATGAAATAAAACTGGACACTATGTGTTCCTTTTCTTCATCCATTTCACCTTTTCCCCCAACCCCTTGCCTCTAGCAACCACCAATCTGTTTTCTGTATCTATGGGTTCAGTTTTGTTTTGTTTTATAAGTGATACCATGCAGTATTTGTCTTTCTCTGTCTGACTTATTTCACTTAGCATAATGCCTTCAAGGTCCCTCCATATTGTCGCAAATGGCAAGATTTCTTTTTTATGGCTGAATAATATTCCATTGTGTGGATACACCACATTTTCTTTATCCATGCATCCATCAATGGACACTTAGGTTGCTTCCATGTCTTGGCTACTGTCTTGGCAATGAACATGGAGATGCATATATCTTTTCAAGTTAGTCTTGCTGTTTCCTTCAGATAAAAACCCAGAAGTAGAACTGTTGCATCATATGGTAGTTCCAGTTTTAATTTTTTGAGAAACCTCCATACTGTTTTCCATAGTGGCTACACCAATTTAGATTCCAACCAACAGTGCAAGAGGGTTCCCTTTTCTCCACATCCTCACCAACACTTGTTATTTCTTGGCTTTTTGTAACAGCCATTCTAACAGGGGTGAGGTGATATCTCATGGTTTGATTTGCAGGAGCAGGAATTTTAACCAATAAAGCCAAGTCTGAAGCCTGTTGTGTTAACCTTTACATTATGCTGCCTCTCTAATGACACCTATCAAGAAGCCTTAGTAATTCACTTATTTAGACAATGAGGCAAGGAGATGTAGGTGAAAACTTAGTTTTGAAGTTAAGAAGGTGATTTTTAAGGCCTTACTCTGGTTCAGAAATTTTCACATGGATTCAGAGTCAGGTAGATTATTGTATAACCATAGCTTAGCTGACTATTAGCTGACCTACCCTGGACAAACCTCGGGCTCCTACTTTGTGAAACGGCACAACAACTTCCCTTCACAACACAGTTACAAAGCTTAGAGGCGAGAATATTTGTACATGGTTTAGTGCGGGGCCTTGCACATACTAGTCAAAAGGAACAATACTTTCTCACCTTGTATACCCAGCATCATACCTGACCACAGGAAGCAACATAATTATTTTCTCAGTGTATGTATTAATTGACTCAATAATTGATTGATGAACTGATTGGTTAATGGAAAGAATTCTTTTTTCTTATAAATTTATTATTTTTTTAATTTATTTACTTTGAGCTGCGTTGGGTCTTCGTTGCTGCACGCAGGCTTTCTCTAGTTGCGGCGAGCTAGGGCTACTCTTCGTTGCGGTGTGCAGGCTTCTCACTGCGGTGGCTTCTCTTGCTGCGGGGCATGGGCTCTAGGTACGTGGGCTGCAGTAACTGTGGCAAACGGGCTCAGTAGTTGTAGCTCACGGGCTCTAGAGCGCAGGCTCAGTAGTTGTGGCGCACGGGCTTAGTTGCTCCGCAGCATGTGGGATCTCCCCAGACCAGGGCTTGAACCCATGTCCCCTGCATTGGCAGGCAGATTCTTAACCACTGTGTCACCAGGGAAGTCCTAATGGAAAGAATTCTTAACCAACCATCTGATTCCAATGATCCATCTCTCTTTTCTCTGCTTTATCCCTAGTCTATGATTTCAAGTTTGAATAAATTTTCTATCTAGCACGTATCCATTAGTAGATGTTAAAAGAGGTGGTAGCATTTCAGAAAAAGTAAAATTAAGGCAAGTAGAATATATACAGAATTGTATGAATTTAATCATGGAATTATCCTTTTCATACTGCTGCTCGAGCAGAAAGATTACAGCTTTAGAAACCTCACTCTTTCCTCCTGCCAGTTTAGATCTAAAACAATGATTGTGCAGACTCTTCTGCTCTATGTAGATTTAGACTTTTTTGTAAAAAAAAATGAAAAAAGAAATTTTACAAATGAAAAGGAAACAATTCTGAATTATTGAATTCCTGAATTCCATTTTTAAAAATTTTTATTGGAGTATAGTTGACTTACAATGTTGTGTTAGTTTCAGGTATACAGCAAAGTGAATCAGTATATATATATATATATATATATATATATATATATATATATATCCATTCTTTTTCAGATTCTTTTCCCATATGTGTTATTACAGAATATTGAGTAGAGTTCCCTGTGCTCTACAGTAGGTCCCTGTTAGTTATGTATTTTATATATAGTAGTGTGTATATGTTTATCTCAATCTCCAAATTTAACATTCCATTTGTTTTTGTTCACTAACAATTTAAACTGAGTTTTCAGTCACCAGGTATATTAAATGTCTGAAAATAAATCTAGAGTCTTGAATTCACGTGGCATTACAGATATTTAACACATATTAAATGAAAAGTTTGGAAACTTCTTCAATTGACCAGAAAACAAGAGTAAATAAAGGACTTTGATCACCAAGGAAAAAGTTCAAAACATTACATTTTTACCACAGCAATCATTAAAATTCTCTTCTTATAAAATTCTCTGATTTTTCAGTCTGGGGAAAGTTTCCTAAAGGAGATATAAATAATGCTTTTTTTTTTTTGGCTGCTCCAGTTCTTAGTTGCTGGCATGCAGGATCTTCGTTGCCACGTGCGGGATCTTTAGTTGCGGCATGAGGTATCTTTTAGTTGCAGCATGAAGGCTCTTAGTTGCAGCATGCGGGATCTAGTTCCCTGAGCAGGGATTGAACCCAGGCCCCCTGCATTGGGAGCACTGAGTCTTAACTGTTGGACCACCAGGGAAGTCCCTAAATGATGTTTTTAAAAAATGATGAACTTGTCGTCATATTTTGGTAAACCATAAAAAGTCTTCACATTTCTCCTTCCACCCTCCCCCATTCATACCAGCATATAAAGTTTGCATTCCAGTCACCGGAGTAGAGGTAGAGTCAGTAATTTTTGAGGCACGTGGATGAAAATATCACTGTGGGAGGGGAAAAAATGCACCTCTGAACTATTTGCCCATGTCAGAAAAATAGTGCCACCATCCAAACACAGGAACCCGCGTTTATATAAGGTTGTCACTTATTTTCTACATAAAGAAGAAATAGCTTAATCCTTCATGGAAAGCAAAGCACAACAAGGAAATGAGATATTTTTTCTGGCAATTCACTTTCAGTGAAGTAGCAGGTCATTTTTTTCTCCTTCTTTTTTCAGAGAATAATACTTTCTTAATAAGTGTCCCTTTCTCTGTCAGGAAAAGTCTTACTAAGTCGTTAAGACGGATGTTGCTATTTCTCTCATGTTGAGAATCTGAAATGCCGTCTTCCAGCACAGTTTAGAGGGAACCCTTTCTGAGGATGTTGTGCGGTCCTACAAATGTCACTTTGGAGAGTCTCCTGGCCCTGGTCTCAATCTTTGTTGTACTAAAACATGTTTAAAAATATTTAAAAAAAAAAGAAACAGCCAACAAGCATTTTTAAGAATAAAAATAATAATAGACACTTCTCTAATATCTCAAGTGATTTCTCAAATAGAAAGTGGCAGGGGGAAAAAAAAGGGAAAACGAAAATGAGGAGAGCATGTCACGAAGAGATTTATCTCTACTTCTCCACATTCACTCCTTGCCACTTCTGTTGCCACTCATGGGTGTTTCTTGGAGGCTCAGAATAAGCTTTCTAGTTTATGACCGTGTTGATATTTCCTCTCGGGAAGGAAAAAAATGGTCCACAATCGGTGCATTAACCTAAAAGGGAAACATCTGTTTGGAGCATGGAGCAATTTACTGGCTGAGTTCTGAACACAGGGATTGCTGCTGAGATCCTCTGTCTGATTCTGCAGGTCTCATCCGAGCACAAGGAAAGGAAAACTGGCCTTTACGGGAGCACTCACCTGGGACTTAACTGGATTAGAATAGAGATTATGTTTGTCGTTTAGACAAAGGTGGTTTCCTTCATAGTACAGGAAATTTGAGAATAAACACAGCACGTAATAGTCAGAAGGATATGGTTAAAATGGCAAATTTTCTGTTATGTAGATTTTACCACAAAGAAATGGTAAGACGGATTTTTTTTTTTTAAAGATACTTATTCCTTCTCGTATTTCAGATTCCAAAACAGGCATCAAAAACCCCAAATCTGAACATCACCAAAGTAAATCCAACGTAGGTGATTCTTTTGCTGTGAAATCAACCCCTCAACTTTTACTAACAAGCAAAGAGAACTTTTGTTTCTCTATAGACTAATATTAAAGTTTTTGGCCTTTTAAAAGGGCCAGTGTCCCCGTGAGCCACAACTGCTGAGCCTGCGCGTCTGGAGCCTGTGCTCCGCAACAGGAGAGGCCGCGATGGTGGGAGGCCTGCGCACCGCGATGAGGAGTGGCCCCCGCTCGCCGCAGCTGGAGAAAGCTCTCGCACAGAAATGAAGACCCAACACAGCCAAAAATAAATAAATTTAAAAAAAAAAAAAAAAGGGCCAGTGTCTCATCCTATTAAGTCAATGTTCATTGAGAGCACTTTAAGTGTACATAGATATGTGAAGATCTAAAATTAGGTGTGGCATGTACATGAAACTAAAATGGAAAAAGAGGGATGTTGAGGAGAAAAGCTTCGAGAATAAAAACTGATTTAAAAGATTGCAACCCAAACCAAAAATGCGCAGAAGATCTAAATAGACATTTCTCCAAAGAAGATATACAGATTGCCAACAAACACATGAAAGGATGCTCAACATCACTAATTAGGGAAATGCAAATCAAAACTACAACGAGGTATCACCTCACACCAGTCAGAATGGCCATCATCAAAAAATCTACAAACAAAAAATGCTGGAGAGGGTGTGGAGAAAAGGGAACCCTCTTGCACTGTTGGTGGGAATGTAAATTGATACAGCCACTATGGAGAACAGTATGGAGGTTCCTTAAAAAACTAAAAACAGGGGCTTCCCTGGTGGCGCAGTGGTTGAGAGTCTGCCTGCCAGTGCAGGGGACATGGGTTCGAGCCCTGGTCTGGGAAGATCCCACATGCCGTGGAGCAACTAGGCCCGTGAGCCACAACTACTGAGCCTGCGTGTCTGGAGCCTGTGCTCCGCAACAAGAGAGGCCGCGATAGTGAGAGGCCCGCGCACCGCGATGAAGAGTGGCCCCCACTTGCCGCAACTAGAGAAAGCCCTCACACGAAACGAAGACCCAACACAGCCAAAAATAAAATAAAATAAAAATAAATTAAAAAAAAAAAAAAAAAAAAAAAAACTAAAAACAGAACTACCATACGACCCAGCAATCCCACTACTGGGCATATACCCTGAGAAAACCATAATTCAAAAAGAGTCATGTACCACAATGTTCATTGCAGCTCTATTTACAATAGCCAGGACATGGAAGCAACCTAAGTGTCCATCGACAGATGGATGGATAAAGAAGATGTGGCACATATATACAATGGAATATTACTCAGCCATAAAAAGAAACGAAACTGAGCTATTTGTAGTGAGGTGGATGGACCTAGAGTCTGTCATACAGAGTGAAGTAAGTCAGAAAGAGAAAAACAAATACCGTATGCTAACATATATATGGAATCTAAAAAGAAAAAAAAATGGTTCTGAAGAACCTAGGGGCAGGACAGGAATAAAGATGCAGACGTAGAGAATGGACTTGAGGACATGGGAAGGGAGAAGGGTAAGCTAGGACGAAGTGCGAGAGTGGCATGGACATATATACACTACCAAATGTAAAATAGATACCTAGTGGGAAGGAGCCACATAGCACAGGGAGATCAGCTCGGTGCTTTGTGACCACCTAGAGGGGTGGGATAGGGAGGGTGGGAGAGAGACGCAAGAGGGAGGAGATATGGGGATATATGTATATGTATAGCTGATTCACTTTGTTATAAAGCAGAAACTAACACACCATTGTAAAGCAATTATACTCCAATGAAGATGTTTAAAAAAATAAATAAAAAATTTAAAAAAGTAAAGATTGGACTCAGTTTCAAAGCACCAGATTGGATCTTACAAATAGACAGCGAATGAAGTTCCTGGGACAAACCTGGCCAATAATCCAGGTGCCCTAATCACCATCCGGTACTGCCACTGTGCAGCTAACAGCCGTTAGGTGTCGAACACACCAGCATATTCAAAAATAATTGCATTTAGAGCTGGGTCTAACTGGTCACATAATTGGAGATAATTTAATTTTTTTCAAATTGCTTCATAAAGTATAACTGGTAAGAGGGAAAATAGATACGCTATGTGACGGACTCACAGTGAGTCATACCTAATACTTGTAACCCAAGAAGATAAATACAATCTAAACTAACCACTGTCAACAATAAAAACTGTGCTTGAACCCATGGGTTTGTGACTATAGCAACCACTGTAAAATATAACTTGAAATTATTAAAGGAAGAAAGGAAAAATCTTATCTCTTTACTCTTTAAATAAACTCTATAAGAAACTACAGGTAGTTCTTTTCATAGCATGAATTTAGAACTTCTATTTGTCAAATGATATCTTCTCCAAAATGACTTCATACACTACAGTCTTGATTTAACATGAAGCTATCAGTATTTTAAATAACTTATTACTGACCAATGATAAATTAGCTGCCACAACGAATCTCTACTTGCCAATAAATACTTGCCCAGCGGTCAGGCTTCTGGTTACAAGAACTACTGTTTGTATAACACTGGTGCATTTACAAAGTACGTTTTTCATATATGACAGTGTTTCATTTAAATCTCACAGCTACCTGATAAAGTATTATCTCCACTGTCCTTTGACAGAGGGGAAGTAATATTTGACAAAGTCCTAAGATTGGTACAGGAAAGAGACAAAATAGAACCCCAGTTCTCTGACTCCCGTTGAAATGATCTTTCCCTGAGAGAAACCTCAAAAGACAACTTGAAATGAAGAAATTAAACCACCACAATGGTTTTCAGAGTTTTAATTATTTGCCTCAAATGAATAATATTCAAGCACATTTTTGTAATAGGTCACAGCTGATACCTTGAGCGTTATTGAGAAGGCAGAAGACCAAAAGCAAATATAAGAGTAATAAAGGCAGTGTTCTGTTGGCAAATTTTGTTCTCCCATAGGATACTGTGGTATTGCCATGTATGTATTCGTTTGCTAGGGCTGCCATGACAAAATACCACAGACTGGGTGATTTAAATAACAGAAATTAATTTTCTCACAGTTCTGGACACTAGAAGTCTGAGATCAAGGTGTCAGCATGGTTAGTTTCCTCTGAGGTCACTCTCCTCAGCTTGTAAATGGCTGCCTTCTCCCTGCATCTTCACCTAATCTCCCCTCTGTTGATGTCTGTGTCCAAATTTCCTTCTTATAAGGACACTAGTCATATTGGACTAAGCCACCCTAATGACCTTATTTTAACTTAGTTATCACTTTAAAGATTCTATTTCTAAATGTAGTCACATTCTGAGGTACCAGGGGATAGGACTTCAGTAATTAATTGATAATAAATATATTGCTATAATTGTATTACTGTATTATTGTATTGTATTGTATTATTGTATTTTCTAATTGTATTAGAAAAAAGTTTTTAAATGACTAAGAAGAGTTAGTACATAAAATATATACTAAACAAGAAAGAAAAGAAATTTATGAGTTTATGATTGAGTTGGGGGGGTAGATTTAATGTCATAGTCACCAATGAAATGAATAGTTTTAAATATAGTGGCTACCTTCTGTTTGTTACTATAATTCTTTAAAAAAAAAATTAGTTTCTAAAATAGTCTCCTTTTCTACTGCAAACCTGAATTGCCTCTTAGTCACTGTTTCACATACCATATTGAAAATTTATATCTGTTTCTTAACAAAATTTTAAGAAAATTTTAATGATACATATTCAAAATAAAAATTAAATATTATATCTGTCAAGACTAATAATCAAAAAATAAATATGTCATTAAAAATTTTAGCAATGTCATAGAATACTCAAGTTAGAAGTGACCATAGGAATTTTTCTATATAATTCCTTGATTACAAATATATATATATAATATTTTCAGTTTTGTTCTGATTCCAGGTTATACCTGCCATTGTGTTGGCTTTTTCAACTACTGCTGTCAAACATAGATCAATGTCTTTAGAAACAGGTTAACAATTATGTTTTTCTTTTATTCAAAGTGGTGGCTTGGAATGCATATCCTCTAAGACCCAGTGTGAACTATTTCTCCCCAAATAACTAATTTTACACTGCTCACATACATATGTAACTCAGTTAACATGGAATGATGGTAATAAAACGTTTTCTATTTGAAATGCATTGCGTAATTCTTAACTCCTATTATAAACACATGTCATCTAAAGAACAATTGCCACTTCTGATGTTTATTTACAGTCCTCCACCTTCACATGACAAAATGGTTGTTAACATTAGTTTATTTAGCCATAAATTTTTTCACCTACAGGTAACACTATCACAAGGAAAGAATGGCATTACATAAAAGGGTAAAAAGGAAAAAAAAAGCAGAAGCATGACATGGCCAACTAATAACTAATTTACTAGGCTTGAGTTGATACATTATCAAAGAAAATTGTCACTGGGTTTATGATCCTCGTTAATTTTTAGCCAGCAAGGTAAATTTGTTTTTACTCTTTGGCATGACTTTGTGCTTGCTTATTTGCGTACTCACTTGCTTTCTCTATTTTTCTTTCCTTATTTCTTTTCTATTAAAAAAAAAATCAGAGTATATTCTCTTCCCATTATACTTACCCCCCCAACTTCTATAAATCTAAATCTTTATTATTCTAACTCAATATATTTTCCACTCCGGTAATCACCAGGAGGAATGCACTTCTGTTGTATTTAACTACACAAGTATATATAGAAAACCAGAAATAAAATTGAACTCTTAATACATCTAGTAGCAAATTATAATCAATGTCCTTCAATTACGAAGAGCAAAAGGATTGCTCAACTTAGGGTGAGGTCCTTGTAAGGTGGATTTACGGTGATAGTTGATCAGAATAGAACTCTTAGAGAAGCAAGGGCAGCGATAAAGGAATAAATAACCTTACCTGCCAACCTACTCAATGAACTTGAATAAATCAACAAGTTTTCTTTGTTCTTTCACCCTGACAATTATTATTTTTTCTGCCTGTTGACTTAGACTACTGAATTGGAGTAGTGCCTGAATAATTTACCTCCACTAATTGAAACTTTATATGGTACAAACGTACGCTTCACTTTGTACTCTGTACAATGTTGCACTACTCCAATTACAGTTTTGAACAACTGCAGGATTTTAGGGTATTGATTAAACTCCTTAAATAGACAAACTGAGATCAAGCACTTGAAGAAGCACTATTTGCATATAAATAAGTACTGTGCTCACCATTGCTAATCTTGTCCTGGTCTTTACTGAAGGTCTGCCAGGTTTCTAGTTGTCAGGGGCCCTAGTTACAGGAGTGTGAGTTACTCTGCATTTAGAAGACATAACACGGCCTTTCATTAAAATTCCTCTATAATCCCAATATGTAACCCTCAAGTAGCTAAATTAGTAATTGTCTGCAAAGTAAATTAACAAGGCTGGGTTACTGAATTGTTTTTACGTAATCCAATGATGTTATGTGACCATGGGTTTAAAAGCATTTTTTGTTTTCAAACACCAAATTCTATTTTCACTGTTGTTTTAATGAAGTACACAGAGTCCTTCTCCATTTAACTGTCCCATGCTTGTTTCTGTCTTCAATATTTTCCCACTTTATAATATTGTTGAATCAATTATTTTTCACTTCCCCGAGGCATTCAATACATTTATTCATCTTTCAATAATATTTCTAATGGGAAAACTTTGCTTTTTTTTGTGAAGGCAAAAAAATTCAAAATCTTCAAATATAATTTACAAATTTTGATTGGTGTCTTGGAAGTCTATAAAATCGCATTACCGTGCGGCTAGCTAGAAAAGAATTGGAAAAGGAGCCCAACAACACGAAACTGTTTCGTGGAGATAAAGACAGAGTATACTAGAACCCAAACCACAAGAACAGACTGGTTGGTTATTACAATGGGATAATCCAAGATCTTGCTTCCTGCTTCAGTAAATTTGGGTGCAAATGTCCAACAGCTGTTCTCTTTTACCCAGAAGTAGGTGCCTTTAGCGATGGGTTGAATGACTGCCACATGCACAATTCCTAATTCCTTACGCAGGGAACAAAAGAGACTCAACAGATACAAAATAATCAAATGATCACCCAGTGTATGGCCTTTATAGTATATGGTTTTCATCAAAGATAGTACACAATAAAAGCATCATCTTACACTATTTATCATGGTAGCCAGTGGTTTTCGATTTGAATTCTAAGAAATGGCCAGATCTGTTCTATTTTCAAGTTATAGTCTAACTTCCATTGTCTAAGATTTCGTTATAAAAAGAGGCCCCCTCATTTTATTATTCCCATAATCAAATTTTTAACCTTAGAAAACTTCCCACAAGGATAGCAATAAAAGTTCCATATGGGGATAGAATGTTCTGTGTCATACTACAAGATCTGACCAATTGCTTCATTAATTAGTAAAGGGAAAAAAAACCTATACTGAATTCCACAAAATATAATGTAAGCCAGAGGAGAATTCTTAGTTCTACATTTTTCAGTTCTTAAGCGATAAAAAAGACATTCTTTATTCTAGTTTGCTTACTCTGAAAAGTTATGCAGCTTTATCATGGCCCTTATAAAGATTGCCACACAAGACCTATTCCAGTACCTTTTTACACAGTGATTTCAGCCAAAGGCACCACCACCCTATCCTCCAGTCCCTTATCCAGTGTGAATCACAACTAAGCACTTAAAATGACTAAAAATTGTTCATAATGGTCTTCTGAGTTTCACATGGTTGAGATCTAGAAACCACTAGAAAGATTTTAACTGAACCTTTGTCTCCTAGAAAAAGTAATCGGTGTCATTAATGAGCAAAAAAGAAAGGAGAGAGCAGTCCTTGCTCCTGATGATTTTCTTAAAATTGATCTGGAAAGATTGTGTGTGTTTGTGTTTCACTGGAAGGACAGTAGCTCACAAAAGGCACATTAAACTACCCTGAATCCTTCTTGGAATAAGGCAAGCATCTTAAGGATCTTTCAGTTGAAAGTAATAGAAATCCACTCAAACCAGCTCAAGTGAAAGAGGAATTTAAAAGAGAGATTCAAAGTTATCTTGGAGTAGCCAAACACAGAAAACACATTTAGGTTTCGATAAAAAATGAAAAATCCTTAAGGCAGTTTTTCTACCTTTCAGACACCTTCTCTACTTCACTTTTAGATCATCTTCTGCAATGCAGTTATTTTTTGTTTCTCCATAACAGCAGCTTTCAGGTAAGTTTGCTTTCCTGTTTCCAACTCTCTTTAACTTACAGGCAGAATGTCCATTGCTGTCTAATTCAGTCTCTGGGGCTCCAAGTTTAAATTACTAAGACAGTGAATCTGATTCGCTCAGTTGGGTCACATTACACCTTGGCCCAATCAAGTGTGGCCAGGGGTTGGGACTTGCTCAAGCAAGTAATCTTTCATAGGCAATAGGTATCAGTAATAATACTTGCTGAGTTTGAAAATTAACTTCTAAAGATTATATAAATGCCCTGTTTACTGAAGATACTAGACAAATGGTGATCGTAATAATATTAACATGAAAATATTTTTCCTAATACGGCAAACATAACATTTAACTCATAACATTTTTAATTAGCCAAATATAGAAGAACACATTTGAAACTCAGGCATGAATTTAGTAATTATATTTTGAAATTCAATATCTCACAATGAAAACAAAACTTCATATTGGAAAAATTCTTTTATAAACTACCAACAGTGAGTGTTTTTTTTATTAAATTTCAATTAGTAGTTGTATGCAAATCACGAATTTGGGTATGTTTTTTAAAACTCCTTGTAAAGGCAGCATAAAGAAAACATCAGTTCAGTAGCTTAAAACAAATCATCAGAATGTTACAACAGTCATTGTAATAATAATACCTTTCATTTACAACTGCTGTGCTGAGCACTTTCTGTACAGATTCTCATATACCAATAACAATTCTTACACTTAGGTGTATTTTTTAAACCACATTACAAATGAGGAATCTGAGGTTCAGGAATACTGTATTTTGTCCAAGTTACCCAAAGCAAGTCTGTGGTGATAGCAAGATTTTCTAATAAAAATCAGGCAACTCTTCAACTAATTCAAAAGCCTCTTTGCAAAAATTTGAAGAATCTGACATTTTCTTAAGACAATGTTTTAACATCTGCTAAAAAATTACCATTATAAATATAGAAATCCATAATAACTGCAAATATGAATGGTACCCCTAGAACTGTACAACGCAAAACTTGCACAACTATGTATGACAGCCTGTTAATCAAAATAGTAAGGATATTACTAATCAATTCTCCTTTCTACATGGAGTACCATTCATTAATGCTCTAGCCCTCCCCACCTTTCCCATTTACCCCACCCCATTACCTAGGTAAATGATTAAACTCTAAAGTGTTTTAGCCCATTTGTTCCATTGATGGTTCAGTGATAAAAGACTTTAAAAGGAGTGTTAAACCAAAGTTCCAATAAATCCCTATATATAATTCAATCAATAAAACATTACGTGGTCCAAGAAATGCACATGGTTTATGACCCACTGTCCCTCTGTGACCTCCTTTACTTAAAAAAATCTTAGTTCTACAGTGAGCAAGGGAAATCTCTTAACAAATATCAACAGAGCTTCCATTTTGTTGTTAGCTAGTTTGATGACGTGAAATGTGACATCACTCAGCAAACCTGTTTAGAAGACGTAACTATTGATACTTGCACTAATTATGCTTATGCCCATTGGCTTATTTCTTCCATGCCTGTAAGGATAAACTTTTTCCAGAATGATGGCTTTGCCACCTAATCTTACATTAGGCCAGCAATGCTCAAGGAGAATGGAGGAGAGAAAAAGTGACAGATCAAAATTTCCAGGGAAGCATGTATACTCAGGAAAAGTGTATTTATTGTAAGACAATATTGTAGTTGGGGGAAAAGGAAGGCAACTCTTGTTTTTGTAGTACAAACTACAGAAAGTAAAACCTTATGAAACCCTGGTTGATGGGGATGGAGGATGAGGGAGGGCTAAAAAAGAAGGGAGATATGCTGAATATGTAACAACTTGAATAACACTTGCCCAGACATTTCATCCTGAATTCATGGCACCATTTCACTGAACATCATCTTATTTAACAACATCCTTTTCACTCAAGACATGGGAGGAGAAGTAGAACCAACCAGGTTACTTGACCTTGGCTTTAAACTTAAAAGAGCCAAAAGTTTTAGCTTTTGTGTAGCAGCAAATTTGTGCAGGGAAACAATACAAGGCCTAGAATAGTGGCCTTGAAATATACCTTTTGTAGACTTTTTTCCAAAAGCCATATTCATATTTCTAAAAGCCACAAAGTTACCAATTTTGGATATTGTTCCTATGTTAGTGAGGAACATGGGAACGTAGCTGATGCTACAATAACTCTATTGACATTCGCATTACAACCACTCCTTCTCCTATGGTAGCCTGAGATCCTCAGAAGCAGAGTCTCTTGGAACTCTTTTAATATATGTGTATGTATATGTGCATGTGTATGTATATGTACATCTTCCAAAATTTTTTTTTCCATGATTTTACTTAAAGAGTAAGTGTTAACTAGATGAAGGAGGTGAAGATCCTTAGGGGCATAACATATCACTCTAATACACAAAACTGTAATCCACAGTACTAACTCAATCTGAGGGTGCCAGGATAGATTCAAAGAAGAGGGACTTTAAACAGGCCTCCATGAGTCTACAGGAAGGGGACCTGCATGGAAGTGGGATGTAGCAGTGGTTGGCTAAGGCCAAAGAACTTCCATTTTCCTGTTGGCAATTTCCACCTGCCAGCTTCCATCCTATTTATGAGGCATAAAATAAAGATACTTGGGCTTCCCTGGTGGCGCAGTGTTTGAGAATCTGCCTGCCAGTGCGGGGGACACGGGTTTGAGCCCTGGTCTGGGAAGATCCCACATGCCGCGGAGCAGCTGGGCCCGTGAGCCACAACTACTGAGCCTGCGCGTCTGGAGCCTGTGCTCCGCAACAAGAGAGGCCGCGACAGTGAGAGGCCGCGACAGTGAGAGGCCTGTGCACCGCAATGAAGAGTGGCCCCTGCTTGCCGCAACTAGAGAAAAGCCCTCGCACAGAAACGAAGACCCAACACAGCCAAAAATAAATAAATAAATAAATAAATTAATTAATTAAAAAAAAAGAGTCAATATAGCTGTGGTGCAATGAGCTGGACGCTCTTCTACCCTATGCATCATAAACACCGATCGTCAAAGAAAAAAATAAATAAATAAATAAAGATACTTGGGGGTTTAAAAAAATAAAATAAAATCAGAGGCAAACTCATCTGGAGAAAACCCCATGAATGTACCTAAGTAGATCACAACTGTTTTTTTCCATAGCCTGCTAGCCTCTCATTACTACTGCTTAGTGGTAAGGATAATTCAGGGGAAAGTAGAAGAGTCATCATACAGAGAAATAATTACTGTATGGATTGAAGAGTTCTACTGCTCTTTGCTATTTCAAGGATCCAGAAGAAAATCCCACTATATATATATGTTTCTTTCATAATCACTTTTTAAAATACTGAACAAGGTGATTAAAGATAGTTTATGGTAAGAAGAGGCACTGCAAACAAATATGAAAATAAAAACAGCAGCTCCTCAGAGAATACACTTCATAACAGAAGTCTCCTACAACATCTAGTAGGCACTAGAAATATTTTAGAAACCAACTAAGTGGATAACTATTTCATCACGAATATCTTTTACCCAATGAGTGAATGATTTGCTAAAACTTCCTATGCTATTTTGTTCAGTCCTCTTGCCAAATTTTGGATTAAGGCACGAATATTTCAATTTGGCTGTAAAAACAAAGATTACATTTTACAATAAAATTATATTTCCTTGAATGATAAAATTCACATTTCTTCCTAATGCTCTGGTAATGAAGAGCATTAAGAAGAAAACTAACCAAGTTTTATATAACTAACCAAGTTTTATATAACTTTTATATAACTTTTCCTTACATTGTTTTCTAGCTAACCTTAAGATGGTTATTTTTCAACCATAGATTCTCATTAATTTTATTTCCATAGAGGCATGTTGGCGACTCTTCAAAATTTTATTAGCAGCCAGTCTTGGTAAGGCACCAGATTCTTTCCCTATTGTTCACATTTACATATGTTTATTTAGATCTGAGCTTCTAGAGGAAGTTTAAAATGATGAGGTAAAGATCCCCTCCTCAGGGAAACCTTCAAGATGGCAGAGGAGTAAGATGGGGAGATCACCTCCCTCCCCACAAATACATCAGAAATACATCTACATGTGAAACAACTCCCACAGAACAATTACTGAACGCTGGCAGAAGACCTCAGGCTTCCCAAAAGGAACAGATGCCCCCAGGCGACCTACACACAGAGGCGGGAACAAATCCAAAGCTGAACCCCAGGAGCTGGGCCAACAAAGAAGAGAAAGGGAAATCTCTCCCAGCAGCCTCAGGAGCAGCGGATTAAATCTCCACAGTCAACTTGATGTACCCTGCAACTGTGGAATACCTGAATAGAAAACGAATCATCCCAAAATTCAGGCGGTGAACTTTGGGAGCAACTGTAGACTTGGGGTTTGCTTTCTGCATCTAATTTGTTTCTGGTTTTATGTTTATCTTAATTTAGTATTTAGAGCTTATTATCATTGGTAGATTATTGATTTGGTTGCTCTCTCCCCCTTTTTTTTTAATATATATATATTTTTTCCATTTTCTCTTTTTGTAACTCTGTATATGTATGCTTCTTTGTGTGATTTTATCTGTAGAGCTTTGCTTTTACCATTTCTCCTAGGGTTCTGTCTGTCCAATTTTTTTTTTATTACTTAAAAATTTTTTTTATTTTTAATAATTTTTTTTAAATTTTAATAAATTTTACATTTTATTTTATTTTTTCTTTCATTTTTTGCTCCCTTTTCTTCTGACCTGGTGGCTGACAGGGTCTTGGTGCTCCGGCTGGGTGTCAGGCCTGTGTCTCTGACGTGGGAGAGCCGAGTTCAGGACACTGGTCCACCAAAGACCTCCCGGCTCTACATAATATCAAATGGTGAAAGCTCTCCCAGATCTCCATCTCAACGTTAAGACCCAGCTCCACCCAACGGCCAGCAAGCTCCAGTGCTGGGCGCCCCATGCCAAAAAACTAGAAAGACAGAAACACAACCCCACCCATTAGCAGAGAGGGTGCCTAAAATCATAATAAGGTCACAGACACCCCAAAACACACCACTGGACACGGTCCTGCACACCAGAAAGACAAGATCCAGCCTCATCCACCAGAACACAGGCACCAGTCCCCTCCACCAGGAAGCCTACACAACCCACTGAACCAACCTGAGCCACTGGGGGCAGACACCAAAAGCAATGAGGACTACGAACCTGCACTCTGAAAAAAGGACACTCCAAACACAGTAAGTTAAGTAAAATGAGAAGACAGAGAAACGCACAACACATGAAGGAGCAAGGTAAAAACCCAACACACCAAACAAATGAAGAGGAAATAGGCAGTCTACCTGAAAAAGAATTCAGAGTAATGATAGTAAAGACGATACAAAAACTTGGAAATAGAATGGAGAAAATACAAGAAACGTTTAACAAGGACCTAGAAGAACTAAAGAGCAAACAAACAATGATGAACAGCATAATAAATGAAATTAACTATTCTCTAGAAGAAATCAATAGCAGAATAACTGAGGCAGAGGAACGGAGAAGT
Source organism: Balaenoptera borealis (assembly GCF_965194805.1). Taxonomy (NCBI): domain Eukaryota; kingdom Metazoa; phylum Chordata; class Mammalia; order Artiodactyla; family Balaenopteridae; genus Balaenoptera; species Balaenoptera borealis. The sequence goes on along the minus strand of NC_138870.1, from coordinate 17,203,660 downwards.
GCCCTAAGACAAAATAGTGGTAATAACTACCACAGACCAGAATAAAGAAAAAGAATGAAAAGAATTGAGGACAGTCTCAGACACCTCTGGGACAACATTAAACACACCAACATTCGAATTATAGGGGTCCCAGAAGAAGAAGAGTAAAAGAAAGGGACTGAGAAAATATTTGAAGAGATTATAGTTGAAAACTTCCCTAATATGGGAAAAGAAATAGTCAATCAAGTCCAGGAAGGGCAGAGAGTCCCATATAGGATAAATCCAAGGAGACACATGCCAAGACACATATAAATCTAAATATCAAAAATTAAATACATTAAAAGCAGCAAGGGAAAAACAAAAAAGAACATATAAGGGAATCCCCAAAAGGTTAACAGCTGATCTTTCAGCAGAAACTCTGAAAGCCAGAAGGGAGTGGCAGGACATATTTAAAGTGATGAAAGGGAAAAACCTACAACAAAGATGACTCTACCCAGCAAGGATCTCATTCAGATTCGACAGAGAAATTAAAACCTTTACAGACAACGAAAAGCTAAGAGAATTCAGCACCACCAAACCAGCCTTACAACAAATGCTAAAGGAACTTCTCTAGGCAGGAAACACAGGAGAAGGAAAAGACCTACAATAACAAACCCAAAACAATTAAGAAAATGGTAATAGGAACATACATATCGATAATTACCTTAAATGTAAATGGAATAAATGCTCCAACCAAAAGACACAGACTGGCTGAATGGATACAAAAACAAGACCCGTACATATGCTGTCTACCAGAGACCCACTTCAGACCTACGGACACATACAACTGAAAGTGAGGGGATGGAAAAAGATATTCCATGCAAATGGAAATCAAAAGCAAGCCAGAGTAGCAATACTCATATCAGAAAAAATAGACTTTAAAATAAAGATTATTACAAGAGACAAAGAAGGACACTACATAATGATCAAGGAATCAATCCAAGAAGAAGATATAACAACTGTAAATATTTATGCACCCAACATAGGAGCACCTCAATACATAAGGCAAACGCTAACAGCCATAAAAGGGGAAATCGAGAGTAACACAAACATAGTAGGGGACTTTAACACCTCACTTTCACCAATGGACAGATCATCCAAAATGAAAATACATAAGGAAACACAAGCTTTAAATGATACATTAAACAAGATGGACTTAATTGACATTTATAGGACATTCCATCCAAAAAGAGCAGAATACACTTTCTTCTGAAGTGTTCATGGAACATTCTCCAGGATAGATCATATCTTGGGTCACAAATCAAGCCTTGGTAAATTTAAGAAAACTGAAATCGTGTCAAGTATCTCTTCCGACCACAACGCTATGAGACTACATGTTAATTACAGGAAAAAATCTGTAAAACATACAAACACATGGAGGCTAAACAATACACTACTAAATAACCAAGACATCACTGAAGAAATCAAAGAGGAAATCAAAAAATACCTAGAACAAATGACAATGAAAAAACATGACGACCCAAAACCTATGGGATGCAGCAAAAGTAGTTCTAAGCAGGGAGTTTATAGCAATACAATCCTACCTCAGGAAACAAGAAATATCTCAAATAAACAATGTAACCTTACACCTAAAGCAATTAGAGAAGGAAGAATTTAAAAACCCCAAAGTTAGCACAAGGAAAGAAATCAAAAACATCACATCAGAAATAAATGAAAAAGAAATGAAGTAAACAATAGCAAAAATCAATAAAACTAAAAGCCAGTTCTTTCAGAAGATAAAGAAAATTGATAAACCATTAGACAGACTCATCAAGAAAAAAAGGGAGAAGACTCAAATCAATAGAATTAGAAATGAAAAAGGAGAAGTAACAACTGACACTGCAGAAATACAAAGGATCATGAGAGATTACTACAAGCAACTCTATGCCAATAAAATGGACAACCTGGAAGAAATGGACAAATTCTTAGAAAAGCACAACCTTCCGAGACTGAACCAGGAAGAAATAGAAAATATAAACAGACCGATCACAAGCACTGAAATTGAGACGGTGATTAAACACCTTCCAACAAACCAAAGCCCAGGACCAGATGGCTTCACAGGTGAATTCTATCAAACATTTAGAGAACAGCTAACACCTATCCTTCTCAAACTCTTCCAAAAAATAGCAGAGGGAGGAACACTCCCAAACTCATTCTATGAGGCCAACATCACCTTGATACCAAAACCAGACAAAGATGTCACAAAGAAAGAAAACTACAGGCCAATATCACTGATGAAGATAGATGCAAAAATCCTCAACAAAATACTTGCAAACAGAATCCAACAGCACATTAAAAGTCTCATACACCATGATCAAGTGGGGTTTATCCCAGGAATGCAAGGATTCTTCAATATACACAAATCAATCAGTGTGATAAACCATATTAACAAATGGAAGGAGAAAAACCATATGATCATCTCAATAGATGCAGAAAAGGCTTTTGACAAAATTCAACACCCATTTATGATAAATACCTTCCAGAAAGTAGGCATAGAGGGAACTTACCTTAACATAATAAAGGCCATATATGACAAACCCACAGCCAACATCATTCTCAATGGTGAAAAACTGAAACCATTTCCCCTAAGATCAGGATCAAGACAAGGTTGCCCACTCTCACCACTATTAGTCAACATAGTTTTGGAAGTTTTAGCCACAGCAATCACAGAAGAAAAATAAATTAAAGGAATCCAAACAGGAAAAGAAGAAGTAAAGCTGTCACTGTTTGCAGATGACATAATACTACACATAGAGAATCCTAAAGACGCTACCAGAAAACTACTAGAGCTAATCAATGAATTTGGTAAAGTAGCAGGATGCAAAATTAATCACAGTGATCTCTTGCATTCCTATACGCTAATGATGAAAAATCTGAAAGAGAAATTAAGGAAACACTCCCATTTACCACTGCAACAAAAAGAATAAAATACCTAGGAGTAAACCTACCCAAGGAGACAAAAGACCTGTATGCAGAAAACTATAAGACACTGATGAAAGAAATTAAAGATGATACAAACAAATGGAGAGATATACCATGTTCTTGGGCTCGAAGAATCAACATTGTGAAAATGACTATACCACCTGAAGCAATCGACAGATTCAAAGCAATCCCTATCAAACTACCAATGGCATTTTTCACAGAACAAGAACAAAATATATCACAATTTGTATGGAAACACAAAAGACTCCGAATACCTAAAGCAATCTTGAGAAAGAAAAACGGAGCTGGAGGAATCAGACTTCTGGTCTTCAGACTATACTACAAAGCTACAGTAATCAAGACAGTATGGTACTGGCACAAAAACAGAAATACAGATCAATGGAACAGGATAGAAAGCCTGGAGATAAACCCACGCACATATGGTCACCTTATTTTTGATAAAGGAGGCAAGAATATACAATGGAGAAAAGACAGCCTCTTCAATAAGTGGTGCTGCGAAAACTGGACGGCTACATGTAAAAGAATGAAACTAGAACACTCCCTAACACCATACACAAAAATAAACTCAAAATGGATTAAAGACCTAAATGTAAGGCCAGACACAGTAAAACTCTTAGAGGAAAACATAGGCAGAACACTCTATGACATAAATCACAGCAAGATCCTTTTTGACCCACCTCCTAGAGAAATGGAAATAAAAACAAAAATAAACACATGGAACCTAATGAAACTTAAAAGCTTTTGCACAGCAAAGGAAAACATAAACAAAACAAAAAGACAACCCTCAGAATGGGAGAAAATATTTGCAAATGAAGCAACTGACAAAGGATTAACCTCCAAAATTTACAAGCAGCTCATGCAGCTCAATATCAAAAAACAAACAATCCAATCCAAAAATGGGCAGAAGATATAAATAGACATTTCTCCAAAGAAGATATACAGATTGCCAAGAAACACATGAAAGGATGCTCAACATCACTAATCATTAGAGAAACGCAAATCAAAACTACAATGAGGTATCACCTCACACTGGTCAGAATGGCCATCATCAAAAAATCTACAAACAATAAATGCTGCAGAGGGTGTGGAGTAAAGGGAACCCTCCTGCACTGTGTTGGGAATGTAAATTGATATAGCCATTATGGAGAACAGTATGGAGGTTCCTTAAAAAACTAAAAATAGAAATACCATATGACCCAGCAATCCCACTACTGGGCATATACCCTAGAAAACCATAATTCAAAACGAGTCATGTACCACAATGTTTCATTGCAGCACTATTTACAATAGCCAAGACATGGAAGCAACCTAAGTGTCCATCGACAGATGAATGGATAAAGAAGATGTGGCACACATATACAATGGAATATTACTCAGCCATAAAAAGAAACGTAATTGAGCTATTTGTAGTGAGGTGGATGGGCCTAGAATCTGTCATATAGAGTGAAGTAAGTCAGAAAGAGAAAAACAAATACTGTATGATGACACATATATATGGACTCTAAAAAAAAATGGTTCTGATGAACCTAGGGGCAGGACAGGAATAAAGACGCAGATATAGAGAGTGGACTCGAGGACATGGGGAGAGGGAAGGGTAAGCTGGGACAAAGTGAGAGAGTGGCAAGGGCATATATACACTACCAAATGTAAAATAGATAGCTAGTGGGAAGCAGCCGCATAGCACAGGGAGATCAGCTTGGTGCTTTGCGACCACCTAGAGGGGTGGGATAGGGAGGGTGGGAGGGAGATGCAAGAGGGAGGAGATATGGGGATATATGTGTATGTATAGCTGATTCACTTTGTTATAAAGCAGAAACTAACGCACCATTGTAAAGCAATTATACTTCAATAAAGGTGTTAAAAAAAAAAGATCTAAGTCTTCTCTCCATTGATTAAAAAAAAAAAGTCTTGCTTTCTATTCTGCAATTTTGTTATCTTTAACTCACAGTTACTGCCTGGGGAGACGTTGGTTTGTTTTGTTTTGGATCTAAATCTGCAAGCCCCCTGTCACAGACTGAATGTACATGTCCCCACAAAATTCATATGCTGAAACCTAATCCCTAATCCCTAATCCCTGTATCTGAAGATGGGGCCTTTGGGAGGTGATTACATCATGAGGGTGGGGAGCTCATGAATGGGATTAGTGCCCTGATTAAGAAGAGATCTCAGAGAGCTCCCTCACCCATTCTGCTACATGAGGACACCGCAGAAAGATGGCCATTTATGAACCAGAAGTGGGCTCTCACCAGGCATCACATCTGCAAACTCTTGATCTTGGACTTCGCAGCCTTCCAAGCTGTGAGAAATAAACTGCTGCTGTTTATAAGCCAAAAAAAAAAAAAAAAAAAAACCCCTCCTCAACAATTTCTCTATCACATTGTTTCGTTAAAAAGATTCTCAGTCTACGAAACTACTACTTAAATATATATGTGTGTGTGTGTATACACACACACACACACACACACACACACATATATATAAAATACAGACACACAGAAAATCTATTTGAAAATTTCTTATAAAGTTAAACATACACTTAGTATGCAATCTACCAATTTCATTTAAGAAAAATGGAGATATGTCCAAGCAAAGACCTGTATATGAATGTTCACAGCAGCTTTATTCTGCCATAAACTGGAAGCAACCCAAAAGTCCATCAACAGAACATGTCCATGCAATAAAATTGTACTCAACAAAAACAAAAAAAAGAAACAAACTACTAATATATGCAACAACATAGATAAATCTCTAAAGCATTATGTTTAGTGGAAAAAAAAAAACAGGCATAAAAGACTACAGTTGACATGATTCCATTTATATAACAATCTAAAGAAGGCAAAACCATAATGCCAGAAAGCAGATCATTGGTGGTGAGAGATGAGACTGACTGCCAATACTCTTGAAGGATCTTCTTGGGGTGAGTAAATGTTCTATACCTTATTTTGGTGGTAGTTATATGGCTGCATATACGTGTCAAAACCCATTGAACTATATCCTTAAAATGAGTGAATTTTATTACATGTGATAGCTTAATAAAGCTGATTAAAAAGAAGAAAAATACAAATATAACAATTTAGATCAGTGGCCCTTAAAATATTTTGTATCATGATATTTAATGAAAGCTATTCACCTGATTTGACAAAATTAATAGAAAGCCCATGAAAAAGTTTTGTAGGCTCACTAAAGGCATCCCTGGGCTTCCCTGGTGGCGCAGTGGTTGGGAATCTGCCTGCTAATGCAGGGGACACGGGTTCAGGCCCTGGTCTGGGAAGATCCCACATGCCGCGGAGCAACTGGGCCTGTGAGCCACAACTACTGAGCCTGCGCATCTGGAGCCTGTGCCCCGCAACGGGAGGGGCCGCGACAGTGAGAGGCCCGCGCACCGCGATGAAGAGTGGCCCCCGCTTGCCGCAACTAGAGAAAGCCCACGCACAGAAACGAAGACCCAACACAGCCAAAAAATAAATAAATACATAAATACATAAATAAAGTAGCTATAAAGGCATCCCTATTTAGTCCGCAGCCTAAATCACCTTTCCTTGGAGGATTAAGTTAAGACAGCCTGATGAAATACTCAGATTGCTTACCTCAACATTTAACCCAGTATCAACTGGATAGAGGAAAACGCAAGTTGAGGCGTGCGAGGTAATTGTCCTACTTAGCCTGAGGAGAGACATTTCAGAAAAGCATTTTGAGAATGTTGAAAACAGATATCACCCACTTACAATTTTTCCAAAACCGTCAAGTTTGGCAACCACCTCCATTCCACTGAAAATAACCTCATGCACCATCTTTGACATAAATAACCAAAGGTTGCAAATGCCTTTGATCCCAGTGAGATATAGTGAAATAGAATCTCCACTGATGAAAGCTAATAGATTTGCATTCAATTCATATGGAGTACTAATGGCCAACATTTCCTCTTCTCTTGTACCAAAAGATTGAGGCCCTGTCCTTCAGATTTCCAAAAGATCACAAATTTTATTATAATCATCTCATAAGGAGTAGCTTTTCATTTAAAAACTTCAAAAATTCTCAGTTACTTAATTTTTAATTAGCTATCTATTTTCTTTGCATCGTTCTGTATACAAATGTTATCACAAAGAAAATGGGCCAATTTTAATTGTCCTATCAACTGTCCTTCCTTTGTCATCAAATTTCCGAAACAAAATAGTCCCACATGATTAAATTAGTCTTTATTTCCCTGATCGCTACAGGGGCGACTGATTTCTCTTAATCTCATGTTTATGAATATGGCATTACCATAAAGAATTTTTTAAAGCCAATTGTTTTCCAAATCAATATTGATATTTTGGTAGCAAGTTAAGCATTTACTTATTATAATTATGTGCCTAGTTCTTTTAGCCAGAGGATACAAATTTCGACAGAACATCATTTCAGCCATGGTATGATAAAATATAAACTAATGAAAACTTTTTTGCTGTCCCATCCCATATGAGATTTTGTTGTTTGAAAAAGATCTTCCCATCTTTTCCTAATAAAAAAAAGAAAAAGATTTAAGTTAACTTAGTAAACTCAGCATCCCTTCTCTCTCCCTCAGGTTGTATTAATTTTATAAAACTAAATCATAATTGTATGATCTAGCCTTTCCTAAAATGCAGTCTCTACAACAGACAGTGAGACATTATGGAACCCATGTGACATAGAACTGAAGGCTCCTAATGAACCTGCTTGAGGTGGCTTATGTAACCAGCTTAATGCTGAGTAATGAAAATGTAATTTTCTAATAAATTCCTTTGAAGGTTCATTTATTCTTTCACTTATTCATTTTTATTTATTCATTTTTGCTTATTCAGCAAGCATTTAAAGCAAGGGGTTTTGTTTTTGTTTTTGCATAACACTGCAAATAATTCTACTGGAGAAAAATCAAAGAAACAGAAAATCAGTGATATGGTCCATGCAAGATTAATGTTCCAGAGCTGCAGCTGGAAGAAAGCAGAATAAGCTCAGGGATGACACAGTATTCTCTGACACTGTCATCCAGCATGGCAGGCAGATCAGATGTGAGCAGAAGGAAAGAGACGATGCTGGTGGAAAGAAGTTTTTATATGCTTTTTACAACTTGTACTAGGATAAAAGGTGAGTAAAATGCAGCCCCTGTCCCAAGAAAATCTCAAAGTTTTATTGAAAGCCTAAAGCATTTGTTGTTTCTGCACAATTGATTCTTTCCAATGCCCTGAATTATTCCATGGCAATTTGGTATCCATTATCCTTTTTAAAAATACACATATGAAAAATTGCCAAAAGTTGGAGACAACCAGGATGCCCTTCAGTAGGTGAATGGATAAATAAACTGTAGCACATCCATAGAATGGAATATTATTTAGCACTAACAAGAAATGAGCTATCAAGCCATGAAAAGACATAGAGGGATATTAAATGCATATTACTACGTGAAAAAAGCCAATCTGAAAGGCTACATATTGTAGGATCACAAACACACAACATTCTGGAAAAGGCAAAACTATGGAGACAGTAAAGAGATCAGCGGTTGCCAGGGGTTAGGCAGTAGTGAGGGGTGAAGAGGCAGAGCATAGAGCATTCTTTTTCCACGATAAATACAATTTTTTTTATTGTGAAATCTTGTAGGACATAATATGGACAGAGTGGTAATACATCAAACTTCTCGGTATTTATTTAATAGAAGGACCTCAGCACTATGGAATGATGAGACTTCTATAACTAAATTAGTTTAGTAGTTATCATGAAGCAAGCCAGACAAACCAAAACCATAAGACAGAGGTGTAAACTTGTCTTCAAAATACTGATATTACTATGCTGAAATGTTTCAAATTTTGTGACTATAGAGACAAAATAATGATGCAAAGTTGTAATAAATTTATGATTTTGAGAGCCAATAAAATTATTTTTCCTTTTCTTAAAATTTTAATTTTATATTGGAGTATAGTTGATTAACAATGTTGTGTTAGTTTCAGGTATACAGCAAAGAGATTCAGTTATACATATACACGTATCTACTCTTTTTCAAATTCTTTTCCCATTTAGGTTATTACAGAATATTGAGCAGAGTTCCCTGTGCTATACAATAGGTCCTTGTTGGTTATCTATTTTACATATAGCAGTGTATACATGTCAATCCCAAACTCCCAATCTATCCCTCCCCCCAACCCTTCCACCCTGGTAACCATAAGTCCATTCTCTAAGTCTGTTTCTGTTTTGTAATAAGATCATTTGTACCATTTTTTTTTTTAGATTCTGCATATAAATGACATCATATGATTTTTAAGGCAATGAAATTATTCTGTATGACATAATGATGTATGCATGTCCTTATGCATTTGTCAAAACCCATGGAATGTATACCTACAGTGAACCCTAATGTAAACTACAGATTTTGGGTGCTAGGGATGGGTCAACATAGGTTCTTGGATCGTAAAAAATGCACCATTCCAAGGCAGGATGTTGATAGTGAGGGAGGTTATGTATGTGTTGGGGCAGGGGTATATGAGAACTCTGCTTAAGTTCAGCTTAATTTTGCTCTGAATTTAAAACTGCTCTAAAAAATAAAGTCTGTTAAAAAACAAACAAAATGCATGAAAAAATGTTGCTTTAACTGAAGTCTTACATTGTTCCTTTTACTTATTAAACTCTTCTTTCTGTTCATCTCCCACTGAATTTTTAATAATATACTTTAAGCTTAAAATTACTTTATTTATAACCCTATCATATATATGTGTGAAACAATATTTTATATTCTCTGGCCATAATGTTCTAAGTGTTAACAAAAAATTGTTCTGAATTGAGTTATTGTAGTTTTTAATAGTACACAATCAAAATCACATGTATTACAAATTAGGTAATACTTAAATCTAAAAATTATATTTTACTGGAAAGTTTCTCTTACCCAGATACGTGGTATTTTTCTTAAAAAAGAGTAGTTTATGTATCTGTGAATAAAAAATTCTTATTGCTATAATCACATAGGATTCAGAATCTATTTTATTCCTATTTTTAATTTTTATAAATGTAAGCACTGAAAAACTTGTTCACACAGAAGTAGCTGGAAGGTCTGAAGATCTAATGTATAACATGGTGATCATAGTTGATATTATTGTATTGTATAATTGAAAAAAAAAGTAAATATGTGAGGTGAGTGAGGTGGTGGATGTGTTAATTAACTTGAATGATGGGACTTCTTCCACAATGAATAATATATCAAATCATCATCACGCTTTATACTTTAAATATATTACAATTTTAAAAACTTAGTTGGGAATAGAGAATTCTGTGAAAGCAACAAGTCTTTGAACGCTGAGTTAGATGATGAAAAACATATAGATGAAGACCTACCTCAGGAAACAAGAAAAATCTCAAGTAAACAATCAAAAGGAACTAGAAAAAGAAGGCAAGCACAGCTCAAAGTTAGTAGAAGGAAGAAAATAATAAAAATTACAGTGGAAGTAAATCATATGGACACTAAAAATGATACATACCACTATGTATAAAATAGATAAACAACGATTTACCGTATAGCACAGGGAACTGTATTCAGTATCTTGTAATAACGTATAATGGAAAAGAATCTGAGAAAAAAAAATGTATATATATAACTAAGTTTTAAAAAAAGATCAATGAAACTAAAAGTTGGTTCTTTGAAAAGATAAACAAAGTTGATAAACCTTTAGCAAGACTCACTGAGAAAAAAAGAGACAGAGCCTAAATAAATAAAGTAAGAAATAGAAGAGGAGAAATTACAACTGATACCACAGAAATACAAAGGACCATAAGAGAATATTATGAACAATAATGTGCCAATAAATTAGACAATCTAGAAGAAAGGGATAATTTCCTAGAAACATATCTTTCAAGACCGAATCATGAAGAAATAGAAAATTTAAATAGACCTATTACTAGTAATGAAATTGAATCAGTAAAGAAAAACTCCCAACAAACAAAAGTCCAGGTCCAGATGGCTTCACAGGGGAATTCTACCAAACATTTGAAGAAGAATTCATACATATCCTTCTCAAAATTATTCCCAAAAAATGAAGAGGAAGCAATGCCCCAAACTCATTTTACAAGGCCAGTATTACTCTGATACCAAAACCAGATAAGGACACAAGAAAAAAAAAAAAAGAAAGAAAATTACAGGCTAATATCCCTGATCAACACAGATGCAAAAATCTTTAACAAAATATTAGCAAACTGAATTCACAATACATTAAAAGGATCATACACCATAATCAAATGGGATTTATTCAGGGATACAAAGACGATTTAACAGCCACAAATGAATCAACATGATACACCATATCAACAAAACAAAGAAAAATCATATGATCTTCTCAATAGATGCAAAAAATTTGACAAAATTCGATATTTATAAAAATTCTCAACAGAGTGGGTATGGAGGGAACATCCCCAACATAACAAAAGACATATGTAACAAATGTACAGCTAACATATTCAATGGTAAAAAGCTGAAAGCTTTTTCTCTAAGATCAGAAACAAGACAAGGATGCTCACTCTGGCCATTTTTATTCATAATATTGGAACATAGTATTGAAAGTCCTAGCTAGAGTAATTAGGTAAGAAAAGGAAATAAAATAAATCCAAATTGGAAAGGAAGAAGTAAAACTCATTACTTGCAGATGACATGATACTATATATATATATATATATATATATATATATATATATATATATATATAAAATATATATACACACACACACACACACTATATATACGTATACACTATACTATATATATATATATAATATATACACACACACACACACTATGTATACGTATACGTATACACTATACGTATATATAGTGTATATATATATATATACATATGATATACGTATATATATATACATGTATATATATCATATACATATGATCCTATACATCCAAAAAACTATTAGAATAAATTAACTCAGTAATGTAACAGGATACAAAATTAATATATAGAAATCTGTTCCATTCCTATACACTAATGAACTTTCAGAAAGAGAAATGAAGAAAACAATCCCATTTATAACTGCATCAAAAAGAATAAAATACATAGGAATAAATTTAACCAAGGAGGTGAAAGATCTGTGCTCTGAAAACTATGAGACACTGGTGAAAGAAATTGAAGATGACACAAATAAATGGAAAGTTATATCGTGCCCATGGACTGGAAGAATTAAAACTGTTAAAGTGTCCATACTACCCAAAGCAATCTACAGATTCAGTGCAATTCCTGTCAAAATACCAATGGCATTTTTCACAGAACTAGAACGAATAATTTTAAAATTTGTATTGAGATACAAAGGACCCCGTATAGCCAAAGCAATCTTAAGAAAGAAGAAAAAAACTGGAGGTATCATTTTCCCAGACTTGCAATTGTACTACAAAGCTTTAGTATTCAAAACAGTATGGTACTGGCAGGTTAATGGAACAGAATAGAGAGCCCAGAAATAAACCCACACTCATATGGTCAATTAATCTACAACAAAGGAGGCAAGAATACACAGTGGAAGAGGGAGGAGATATGGGGATGTATGGATATGTATAGCTGATTCACTTTGTTCTATAACAAAAACTAACACACCATTGTAAAGCAATTATACTCCAAAAAAGATGTTAAAAAAAAAAAGAATATACAGTGGGAAAAAGACAGCCTCTTCAATAAATGGTGTTGGGAAACTGGACAGCCACATGCAAAGGAATGAAACTGGACCACTTTCTTACATCATATACAAAAATAAACTCAAAATGGATTAAAGATTTAAATGTAAGATATGAAACCATAAAACTCCTAGAAGAAAACATAGGTAGTGATCTCCTTGACATTGGTCTTAGCAATATTTTTTTGGATATGTCTTCTCAGGCAAGGGAAACAAAAGCAAAAACAAACAAAGGGGATGACATTGACCTAAAAATCTTCGGTATAGAGAAGGAAATCAACAACAAAACAAAAAAGCATCCTGTTGAATGGGAGAAGATATTTGTAAATAATATATTTGATATAGGATTCATATCCAAAATATATAAAAACTCAAAAAACTCAACATCAAAAAAAATGAACTACTCAATTAAAACATGGTCAGAGGACCTAAACACACATATTTCCAAAGAAGATATACAAATGGCCAATAGCCACATGAAAAGATGTCCAAATTCACTAGTCATCAGGGAAAAGCAACTCGAAACCACAATGAGATACAACCTTACACCTGTGAGAATGGCTACTAACAAAAAGATAAGAAACAATAAGTGTTGGTGAAGATGTGGAGAAAAGGGAACCCTCATACATTGTTGGTAACAATGTAAACTGGTACAGCCACTATGGAAAACAGTATGAAGGTTCTTCAAAAAACTAAAAATAGAGCTACCATATGATCCAGCAATTCCACTTCTGGGTATTTATTCAAAGAAAATAAAAAACACTAACTCGAAGAGATACATGTACCCCTACAGTCATTGCAGCACAGTTTACAATAGCCAAGATACGGAAGCAACCTAACTGTCTACAGATGGATGAATGAATAAAGATGACGTGGCATACACACACACACACACACACACACACACACACACAGAAATATTACTCAGCTATAAAAAAGAATGAAAGCAACATGGATGAATCTGGATGGTATTATGCTAAGTGAAATAGGTCAGACAGAGAAAAACAAATACCATATGATTTCACTTATGGAAAACAAAACAAATGATTGAATAAAACAAAACAGAAACAACTCATAGATACAACATAGAGAACAAACTGGTAGTTGCCAGAGGGGAGGGGTATGTGGAAGGAACTAAATAGGCAAAGGGGATTAAGAGATACAACCTCTAGCTATAAAATAAATCATGAGAATGTAATGTACAGCATAGGGAACAGAGTCAATAATATTGTAACGAATTTGTATGGGGACAGATGGTGACTAGATCTTTGTGGTGATCATTTCATAATGCGTAAAAGTATTAAATCACTATGCTGGACACTTGAAACTAAGTAATATTATATGTTAATTATAAGTCAATTAAAAATCATATAGCTCAATCAGTTAATTTGAGTAGGATCTCCATTTATTAATTATTAAAAAAATTTTTTTGGAAAACAAAGAATTGGAAACTGCCACATCTTGGAAAAGGATTTGTATGTTACCTGTCACCAGAGCCATTTACTTTCTCAAGATCAACCCCAATAAGTAGAACAGTCTTTTGTTCCTCAGTTGGATTTTACACCCTGGACCATACACTAATTCAGGATGTGTGATATTTATGCCTTTGTAAGGTAAGAGAAAGGAGATTGTGAATAGGGAGGAGGTGGGAAGAGAAAGCTTGTACTCTGTCACAGAAGAACTCAGGCTTTTTCATTAATTTTAGCAAAGACTACATTTAGAAGTTGAGAATCAGGATACCTTAAAACTCTCAGTGACAGCATTGCCTTGGAAAGCCTCTGGAGGCTTCCAGGGATGCAGGTCCTTGCATAGGAAGATCACTTTTACAGACATTGTGGTGCTTACAGAAGCTCACATAGCTAAAAGATAGGTATTACCAGGACAAACTAAATAATAAGATTCATAATTTTTGGAAATGAGATTCCATTTATAACAGTGCACTTTAAAAGTATATGTATACTTTATATGATTCTGTTCCTATTAAAAGATTTAGTATTTACCAACCTTCTTTAAAGAATTTTTATATTCATGTATTTTTTAGAGGTAATCATGATTTGCAAAAAGTAAACTGATTTCTACCTTCAATTTTCAGAATTTATTAGACATTTTTGAAAGTACCAAAATCTAACAGAGTCTAATATTAGTGAAATGGATTCTTCTAACTCTAATATCATTCCTAGAAATGGGAAGACAAGAAAAGAAGACAAACCACACTAATCAAGAACATGTATTTGGCGTATTTAAAAGAAGCCTGGTGAATAGAACAAACAATCCTAACACCTGTATGGAACCACAAAAGTTCCTGAATAGCCAAAGCAATCTTGAGAAAGACCAAAGCTGGTGGCATCACACTCTCTGATTCTAAACTATACTACAAAGCTATAGTTATCAAAACAATATGTTGTTGGCATAAAAAGAAAAACATATAAATCAATGGAACAGAATAGAGATCCCAGAAATAAACTCATGCATATATTTTCAAGTAATTTACAAGAATGGAGTCAAGAATATACAATGCGGAAAGGGCAGTCTCTTCAATAAATGGTATTGGGAAAACTAGACAACTACATGCAGAAGAATGAAATTGGACCACTATGTTACACTATACTCAAAAATTAACTCAAAATGGATTAAAGACTTGAAGGTAAGACTTGAAACCATAAAACTCCTAGAAGAAAACATAGGTGGATAAGCATTTTGACTTAAGACTTGACAATGATTGTTTGGATTTGACACCAACAAAAAAGCAACAAAAACAAAAATTAAAAGGTGGGTCTACATAAAATTGAAAAGCTTCTGAACAGCAGAGGAAACCAACAAAATGAAAAGGCAATCCACTGAATGGAAGAAAATATTTGCAAATCATACCCTTACCATTGCTCACTGTTGGTGAGAATGTAAACTGGTGCAGCTACTATGGAAACCAGTATGGAGGTTCCTCAAAGGATTGAAAATAGAACTATCATGATCCAGCAATTCCACTTCTAGGTATTTATCCAAAGGAACTAAAAACACTAACTTGAAAAGATATATGCACCCCATGTTCATTGAAGCATTATTTACAGTAACCAAGACATGGAAGCAATCTAAGTGTCCATCAATGGATGAGTGGATGAAAGAAATCACATTTTATATATATATATATATATACACACACACACACACACACACACCAGAATATTTTTCAGCCATAAAAAAGAAATCATGCCACTTGTGACACCATGGATGGACCTTGAAGGCATTATGCTAAATGAAATAAATAAGACAGAGAAAGGAAAATATTGTATGACCTCACTTATTTATGGATCTGAAAACAAACAAAATACGAACTCATTGATACAGAGAACGGATTGGTGGTTGCTAGAGGTAAGGGGGTAGAGGGTGGGTGAAATTGATAAAGGTGGTCAAATGGTACAAACTTCCAGTTATAAAATAAACAAGTGATGGGGAATTAACGTACAGCATTGGGACTATAGTTAATAATACTGTATTGTAGTTTTGAAAATAGATCTTAAAAGTGTTCACCACAAGAAAAAAAATTGTAACTATGGGTGGTAATGGATGTTAACTAGATTTATTGTGGCGATACCAGATACCAGGTTATCTGGTTCTATGGGGGCTATTTTACAACTCTGTAAACTGTAGATAACTGATGGCAATGCACAATGATTTTTGTCTACAGACATGCAAATGAATTCTGTCCCCTACAGGCTCTTCTGACATCTCTCCCACTGTGGATGAAGCTAGTTTTGCTTCTATTTGCACATTTATTAAATATTTTTACTCTATAAATGTCTATTCTTTGGATTCTTCTATTTTTCTTAACACTTTAAAATTTATTTTTAATTGCAGTAAAATGAACATAAAAATTTGCCATCTTAAGCATTTTTAAGTGCCTAGTTCAGTAGTAAATACATCCACACTGTTGTGAATCACCACCATCTATCTCCAGAACTCTTTTCATCTTGCAAAACTGAAACTTGGTACCCATTAAATAGTAATTCCCTATTCCTCCCTCCTCCCCCGACCCCAAGCTCCTGGTAACCACCATTGTACTTTCTGTGTCTACAAATTTTACCCCTCTAGATACTTTATTTAAGTGGAACCACATAGTATCTTTTTGTGACTGGCTTATTTCACTTAGCATAATATCCTCAAGGTTCATCCACTTTGTAGCATGTGTCAGAATTTCCTTCCTTTTTAAGGCTGAATAATATTCCATTGTATGTATATACCACATTTTGCTTATTTATTCATCCATTAAGGGATATCTGAGTTACTTCCACCCACCCATGAACAATGCTGCTATGAACATAGGTGTACAAATATCTCTTCAAGACTCCGCTTTCAATTCCTTTGGGTATAGACCCAGAAGTGGGATTGCTGGATCATACAGTAATTCTACTTTTAATTTTTTGAGGAACAACCGTATTGTTTTCCATAGCAGCTGTACCATTTTACATCCCTACTAAGAGTGTACAATGATTCCAATTTCCTTACCAAGACCTGTTATTGTCTGGGTTTTTTTTTTAATAGTAGCCAATCATGCTAATGGGTACAAAGACGTTGGATTCTTCTTTGACTGCTTGTGGTATCTTACTGATCCTCTCATTAATAATAAGTTAAAACTTTGTTCACTTTGTATCTGTAGGAGAACAAAGTTTTTACTTTTTATTTTGAAAAGTACCTTTTAACAAGCGTAAAGTGGAACAAGACAAGCAGTCTAGAATGTCTTATAAAAGTGAGAGATATTTCAGCATGTTTGCTAATAGATATGATGCAATAAAGAGGGAAATGTCTGATGCCAGAGAGGAGTGTAATAACAGGAGCAAAGTTCCTGGGTACAGAAAGAGAACTGAATCCAGAGAGCCTTGGAATCACATATAATTTATTCATTGTAATTGGAAGAGAAGCAGAATATTCATGTAAAATGCAGACAGATTGCTTCACTTGATTGTGGGAGCATATGGGTGATATCTTTTGAATTTCTCTTTTCATTTTTTAATCTCTACTTCTTAGCTCAAAACTTAGTGCAGAGTTGCTACTTAATGTTTCTAGAGTGAATATATCAAAAATAATCCTACTCTACAAGAAAGAGCACAGTAGTAAAGACCCACCGCCTCTAATATATAAATACTTTGAATAGTCAACTAGTTCAACTCATAGCCTTTATTAGCAGATTCGTAAGATGCTTTTAAATTACCCATGTAATTTTCTATATTAACTTTTTTCTTCCAGTTTTATTGAGATATAATTGACATACTACAATGTGTAAGCTTGTGTACAACATAATGATTTGACTTATATACATCATGAAACGATTATGACAATACATTTAGAGAACACCCATCATCTAGAAAATTAGAGAAATAGAAAAATATTTTTTTTCCTTGTGATGAGATCTCTTACGATTTACTCTCCTAGCAACTTTCATATGTAACACACAGCAGGTTTCATTATCTTTATCAGGTTATACATTACATTCCTAGTACTTCTTTATCTTATAACTGGAAGTTTGTACCTTTTAACCACCTTCCTCCAATTCCCCCACCCCTATCCCTGACTCTGACCTCTTTTTCTATAAGGACATGGAAATAATTTTAAAAGCACACTCTCCTGAATTTCCCTCTACCAACCCACCCTTAGTAATTGAAGGTAGAAGGGTCCTGCAGCAATGTCTACCTGTCTGCAACGTGACACCTCTTTGACTGATAGAAAACAGACAAACTCATGAGAGGAAGCTAAATAGGGATATTGTTTCCTGGGCTCTGATGACTTATTGCTGGCAAGCAGGTGAACTCTATCTAAGAGATAGGGAATAAAGAAAACTTTATGCTTGGCCTTAGATAAGTAGAATATGATTTAAAACAAAACAAAATGAAACAAAAAAATAGCTGACTCCTATTTAGAGCTTGCCAGGCCACAGAAGTAGAGCCCAGGATGTATCCTGAGCCTTTAAATGCAGAAAGAACAGGCCTGGGAAGAGCGCTAATTGACAGCCGAGTGGCAGTCTCACTGTGTGGGAGAGGATAGCTGTGTACCTATTAGCATAAACAACGCATTCCAGGGCTCCAAACTATGTAACTTCCCACATTGACCCAGCTGACCCCAATGCTGAGCGAGCTAGTCAGCATGTGAGAGCAAAGTGAAAAGTTACATAGCTGCCAAAGGTAGAAAAAAGGTAGAAGTTCAGCTATGTCTCTCCATTTAGTTCAATTCAACAAACGTTAACACCTTACATTCAAAAAACACTGTAACAGAAAGTAGGTGCAAAGAACAGTAAAATGGATGCCTCCCTATTTTTGATATAACTGTTAACTTTTTTTTCTTAGATTAGAATTCAAATTAAGAAAAAGGACTTGCTTATTATTACTTAACTACAGATCATGGAAAAAACAATACATGAATTTACTAAACATTTAAATTAAGTCTTACTAACAGATACACACTACTATATATAAAATAAACAACCTATTCTATAGCACAGGGAACTATATTCAATATCTTTTAATAATCTATAATGGAAAAGAATCTGGAAAAGGAGATCTATATCTATATCTATATCTATATATATATCTGAACCACTTTGATGTACACCTGAAACACCTGTACACCTGTAAATCTAGCGTTCTAGCAATTGTGACCTAAATTATGAGCGCTGACCCCTCCTCCCACAGTACACTCAGGATCACTTTTTGATCCAGGACAGCTAAATCTGAGTCCCAATCTGTCCCTAGTCCTCTCCATTTCCATCTGCTTGCCTTTTCTGTCTTTTTCCATGCTTACGGGTATGTGTATGGTTTCCCAGAGATTTATGGATTCCCCCTGCTTTCTGATGACGTTGCATTATTAAACCTTTAATGTTACACTGACAATTTGTATGTCTCCCATCCCTTGTGTTCCTTTTTCTTCTAACTTGTTAGTTCCTCTTCTGGGGGTCTCTCTCTCTCTTTCTCTCTCTCCTATCTGGTCTCCTTGAAGTTGCAAAATCATTCATTTGATACTTTCAACACAAATTTATGGAGCATAGTTGGCTGACTTTGTGAGTTGTGCTACACTGGAGATTTTCCCCTGCTTTTCGCTATTTACTCCTCCAGAGCGCTTTTTCATTCCCCATCTTACTGCAGTTATGCTTGTTTCTCTGCTCCTCTACTTTGAGAAATCCCGTGGTTTTGTCTGGAAAAGACCGAGTTCATGAGAGGATGCCTGTAAAAAGATCACGTCCCAGGAACACTCAACAAGTCTGAAGTCAGTCTGTCTGTCTCTCTTTCTCTCTCTGCTTCTCTGTTTTTCTTTCTGGCCCTGAGGTTCTCTGCATTGGAGGGAATGACAATGTCATTTGAAAAATCTCGCCCACAATTTCATAGGTCACCCTCTCATGCATTTTTTTCTCCCAACACATACTCTGTAAAATACCACTTTTATAGCTAGAACTAGTTACAGAATTTATCAGAAAAGTTTTGGGGCTTTTAGATTTCTTTAAAAAAAAAAAAACCTCATGATGACTCACGTCGTAAGGGTGATGTATGAAGCTGTCAGACTGATTTTAATTTTGATCCTTTATGTTTCCTCCCCACTCTGTCACTGTCACACTAATGACTGTTAAAATACCCCCAAAGACAGGCGAATAAGAAAACAAAGACAAGAGCCAGAAGATTGCAAGTTCCCAAATGAGCAAATGTTGCCCATATTTGAGAAAAATTATATTGGCTTAGTTTATAAATGTTTGAGCATTATGACAATCTCCAGAGGGAAAAAAAGATAACCTTTGACTGTAAGAATGAGATACTTTGTTTGTGATGTCACCAGCCAGTTACTGCAATTTTTAAAGATTAACACCTTCCTCTCTAGGTTAATTTTATTTAGGAACAATTACAAGTGTATTGACCTGTGAATGAAACAGATGTTTCAAGCATTATATGTTGTCGTATCAAGTATAAAATCTAAAGGAGTAAAACATTTTCAAAATCATTTTTAAAGAAGTCACAAAAAAATTCTGCTCATGTTGAAAGTTGTCCTTGCTAAAAAAGGAATACACATCTTAATTTATATGTATTTGGCATGGAAAATCTAGCTATTATGGAAACTTTGTAATAACTCATAACATAGTTAACTGCCCATTACTAAGACCTTACCTGTCTCCACTCCATCCCATTGAGTTGTTCATATCAGCTTAATAACTGGATGGCCTGAGTCAGGTGTCAGCAATCAGCTACCTTCCTCTTATGCATTATCATCATCTCATCACCATCATCATCAAACAGCCACCATTCAATGAAGTCTGCTGTGTGCTGGGCACTTTTAAAAACATATCTCATTTAATTCTCACAACAACCTTATCAAGTAGGTATTATTATCCCCTTTCCAAAGGAAACTGAGGCTTAACAAGATTAAGAAATTTGCCCAAGGTCTTATACCTAATAAGTGGTGAAGCCAGGATTTGAAATGGGCATGTCTGCTTGCATATCTGATAACACTGCGATGCTTCCATGATGGATATGATGGCAAAACTTCTTAAGTGGTTCAAAATCAGCAGCTCATAGGAAATTATTGAAAGTATATATGGGGACAAACTGTAACTTTCATCAGGAATGTGAAATTATTGTGCACATTTACCTTGATGATCAGAGAAGCATAAAAAATATGCTTCCCTAAATTTGAAGTTCTGGTAATAAAATATTTTACCAAAGAACTTCTCCATTTGAGCTTAACTTAAGAGAGCAGGCCAGGCATTGTTGTTCTCATTTTACAGAAAAGGAAGCTGAGTCTTGGAGAGGCAGAGTCACACAACTTGGACACAGTGAAATAAAGCCTAGACCCCAAGTCTTTTGAGTTCTAGTTGTTTGCTCTTTCCAACACATTTTAAGGAAGCCCATGTTTATGAATGATGAGAGGAAGCTCCCTGGACTTTGTTCCATGATTGCTCAAAAAAAAAAGAAAAGGCGGGGGGAGAAAGAAAGCACCATAAATCAGCTTGAAATATCCACTGAGAACTTCGTTCACTAATTAAATGGTACTAATGAGTACTGTAAGAAAACTGTTCCTGGAGTTACTCAGTTATTCTGGGTCTCTCCCATGTTATTAAACTGCTAGATTTTCTCCCTTAAAAAAAAAAAAAAAATCGCCTGCTTTGTGACACAATGTGACTTCAAAACATATGAAATAAGGAAGAGGAGAAATTTGTAAATAATGAAAAGACCATAAACCATTTACAAACAAAAAGTGTTAAAGTTTGAACAGGGCTATGCTAAGCATTCTCAGAAATCCCCTTGCATACGCCAATTTCACTGTTACAAATTATCTTCCAAGATGATCTAGATATGTGCCAAATATTTTTTCTGTTATAAATCATAAAACAAATTTGCTAAAACTGAAATATGCATTGTTGAGTTTTTAAAATTCTAATTCATTTTTTAAGTTGGCAAAGTAACATATAATTTAAGATAAGATTTACTACACAGTTTAACAGAAAGTTAGGAAATACCTGAAAACTACACATAAGGCAAAGATAACTAGTCTTACAAAGAGGATTCACACCTAAAATTGTGGACTTTGTTTTGTTTTGTCTGGATACTGACTTAAAACCTTCCAGTTACTTAATTTCTAGTCATCCTTAGGCCAAGCCAATAAATGTAGGGATAAATAGATGTTACTTATATATTTAGTCATATATTTCATACTGGACTATTGGCTAAAACCAGGATGTACAAGAAACACTGGAACAGAATAAAAAGATAAACTTAATGAAAAGTTAATGTGCAACATAAAAATAGTAATAACTTTTCAAGAGGAAAGAAATAGATTTGTTCCTGATACAAAAGAAGCACTCTTGAGAAAGCAGGATATAAGAGTTTCTGGTTGTTGAAATAAAAAAGGAAAAAAGACTCTGGAAGAATTTTGTTTGATGAGTAGGCCTGAATGAAATCCTATCTGCTATATATATATTTTTTAAATTTACTTATTTATTTATGGCTGTGTTGGGTCTTCGTCTCTGTGCGAGGGCTATCTCTAGTTGCGGCGAGCAGGGGCCACTCTTCATCGCGGTGCGCGGGCCTCTCACTATCGCGGCCTCTCTTGTTGCGGAGCACAGGCTCCAGACGCGCAGGCTCAGTAATTGTGGCTCATGGGCCCATTTGCTCCGCGGCATTTGGGATCTTCCCAGACCAGGGCTCGAACCCGTGTCCCCTACATTGGCAGGCAGATTCTCAACCACTGCACCACCAGGGAAGCCCAGTCCTTCATATCTTAAGACAGAGAATTTCTATTTGATTAGTCTAAGAAAGCCTCTATCAGGAGATAATTCACAAGGTAGAATTTATTCTCTTTTAGACATAATGTAGAACAAAGATCCGGATTCAAACCACAGATGGCCCTTAACAGTTGTGTGACCCTGACAATTTAATTTACCCTTCTCAGGTTCAACCTCCTCATTTCTAAAGCAGAGGTAATCATCACACTTACTACTTAGGATTATATTTAGGATTATCTAATTCAATGTACAAAAAGTGTTCATCAAAGTGTCTCACTCTAAAGAAATGCTTAACAATTGTTAGCTATTTTTAAATAGTAATACTAAACATGAATTTGATGAAGCTTGTGATACCAAATTTAAATTACGTGAATGAGTCTTACAAAACAGTGCATTCAGAAGTATGGATTTTATATCTTTAAGTAAAATTATAGAGATAATAATGTATTCATTCTTTAATACGCTCCTCGATAACCAAGACTGACATTAAAACTTAAGATCTAAGGCAGCAGAAAAGAGTGAATAGATCTAGAATGGACTTTAGGTATTATTTTGTATAATCTCCATGTTTTTTCACTTAGGAGAAAACTGAAGCCTTAAGAGGTAAAATGACCTTTAGCAAAGACAGAGTTAGAATCTAGGCACTAGATGTCATAGAGCATGGAGCCAAAGTCAAGGCCCCAAAGGCCAGTTCAGTACACTTCTCAAAATAGCAAACTTTTTCCTGACGTCAGATGCTCTTCATTTCATTGTCACTTGTTCAATACATAAAAAAATACAAGAACACAATATATGATGCAAATTATGATGTGACCAAATGTGAATATGAAATCAGTATGTTTAGTCCCCAGAATAATAAACCTCAAAGAATATGCTACATTTCATCTTCAAATTATCTCATTTTATTCTTTAATCTACCCTGTAAAATAGGAAGGCTATATCTTATTAATGGCATCTTAAAGAAGGGTACATTGAGACCCAGAAAAGTACAATTTTAAAGCTAGTGATGAATGAGACCAAAACCAGGTCTTTGGACTCCTGGTCAACTGTTTTCTTCACTCTGCTTTGCATTATGACGGTTTTATGTTACAAAATTGATACCCTCTGTCCATCATTAATAAATATTAAATGTGTAAAAGTAGAACCATCCAAGTGAATCAATATTTTGATGTATATGAAATTAGTATGCATCTTAGGATATATGTTATAAAGAGTTTGACCTCAGAGAAAAAGTTATAGTCATTGTTAGCTTTATATTAGTTTAAAATATAAATTGCCCAGACTTTTAATTCCTATAATGCACATTACAAAATAAACTTAAGGTTACAATCAAAAAGGAATAGAAAGATTAAAAATGTGTCATTAGGGGCTTCCCTGGTGGCGCAGTGGTTGAGCGTCCGCCTGCCAATGCAGGGGACACGGGTTCGAGCCCTGGTCTGGGAGGATCCCACATGCCGCGGAGCAACTAGCCCCGTGAGCCACAACTACTGAGCCTGCGCGTCTGGAGCCTGTGCTCCGCAACAAGAGAGGCCGCGATAGTGAGAGGCCCGCGCACCGCGATGAAGAGTGGCCCCCGCTTGCCGCAACTGGAGAAAGCCCTCGCACAGAAACAAAGACCCAACACAGCCATAAATAAATAAATAAATAAATAAATAAATAAATAAAAAAGACTTTCTATTTCACTCTTAAAAAAAAAAAAAGTGTCATTAAATAAAGCACCTAAATTTAATCAGTTACTTTTTTAAGATTTAAAAAAAAAAAAAATCCTTTCACATTTGAATGCAACTTGTAGAAGAAATCACATAGGAAAACCATAAGATTCTGAGTTAAATTTTCAAAATGACCTTCACTTTGAAGTGTCCCTTTAAAGATATCCCTAAGTGTTGCTAAGCAGAGTAAAACAAATTCTACGGACTGTACTTTAACACAATGACAGATTCGACTGATGTAACAGCATTATCAGCTACACACCCTGGTCAGATAATACCTTTCCCAAGGCACTAGGGCAATAAAGATTTGCTTAAGCCATGCTGTCAGGATTGTAAATCCTCTCTGAGAAAAGCAATTTACCCCTTTGCCACATGTACTGCTAGGATTAGGAGCAAACAAGGGAGACCTTCAGGGTGTGGCGTTTGCATCCATGCTCTGAGCCTCGGGAGGTGGGACGGCAAGTCTCTAATCCCCTTCCAGGGAACTGACCAGAGCTGTGCCTGGAATTTGTCAAAAAGGCAGACTACATGATCTCCACATAGAAGGGGAAGAGGTAACTGCCTTTATGAGATCAGTGAGATTAGTGCAAATCCGGTTTAAGGTTCTAGGGTGAACTGGCATAGGAAAAAGAGCACGGCATTTTTAAATTGGAGAGATCTGAGTTTGAATTCCAATTCCTCCATTTCTTTACCACCAGCATGACTTTATCAATTTCCTCGTCTGCAAAATGAGACAATGCCTCTTAGAATGGTGGTGGGTTAAAATGAATGAATATATGTAAAACCCTTGGGGAACTCTACTCAATACTCTGTCATGGCCTATATGGGAAAATAATCTAAAAAAGAGTGGATATGTGTACACCTGAAACTAACACAACATTGTAAATTAACTATACTTCAATAAAAATTTAAAATAAATTTTAAAAATTAAAAATAAAAACCACAGGGAGTTATGCTGCATTGAAAAAAAAAAAAGTGCTCGGTGTATATGGCAGGCCCTACTTTAGTGTTAGCTATTCTTACTTATTATCTCTCTGAACCTCAGTTTCCGCTTGTGAGAAATGGGGATAACAGAACAAACTTTGCAGAGCTGTTTTGAGGATTACATGAAAATTCAATACTTAACTCCATAAATGGTATTGCTATTGCTGTTGCTGTTGTTATTTTGTGGTTGTTTTTCTCCACGCAAATTAGTTTTTGCATCTAACGGTGGTATCATATACTCTCATGCTAACTGAAAATGAAGCGAGCTGGATCTTTCCCTAGTTATAGGATGACAGTTTATGACACAAGTCTGGAATTTAGCCCTAATTCAACCTAGGGTTGCCCAAGCAGTAGAAGATACTATTCTCGGACAAAGTAAGTAAATCATTGAAACTGAGTTACGCTGAAAAGTTCCTTCATACAGGTAATAAAATAGAGTTATAAAATTCAATGTCAGAAACACACTCTTATTATTCTGTTTTAAGATCTCTAGGAATAATAAAGGTATTCCACAGAACAGTTCTTCCACATATACTTTTACCACGCTACCGCTAATATTCATTCATGATAGTTCGTCAAAGTTAAACCTTCAGATAAGACTATAAGACATTCTTCAGGTTGGACAAAAAAGGACAATTGGCAAATTTGCTGATGATTTTTCTACAAGAGACCAGCACCAATATTAACTGTGCTGAAACAAGATATATCCTGGGGGCAAAAAATAAGGAAGTAAGAATAGGGGGAGGCAAGTGAGACACTCACCTTGGGTGCAGAAACCTGAGTAATCAAGATAAATAATACTGTAGTGCAATGTTTCGTTCTGTTCTTTTAAATCAAAACTAATGTAAAAAAATCCATGACAAGCAAAATATCAAAATTTTAAATAAAATCAGTGAATATGTATTCTGTGGCTTCTGTAGCATATTGCCTCAAATTTAGTTGCTTAAAACAATACAGGGGCTTCCCTGGTGGCTCAGTGGTTGAGAATCTGCCTGCCAGTGCAGGGGACACGGGTTCGAGCCCTGGTCTGGGAAGATCCCACATGCCGCGGAGCAACTAGGCCCGGGAGCCACAATTGCTGAGCCTGCGCGTCTGGAGCCTGTGCTCCGCAACAAGAGAGGCCGCGATAGTGAGAGGCCCGCGCACCGCGATGAAGAGTGGCCCCCACTTGCCGCAACTAGAGAAAGCCCTCGCACAGAAACGAAGACCCAACACAGCCATAAATAAATAAATAAATAAATAAGAAAGATGAAAATACAGAGGCACAGAGAGGCCAAGAAATTAGCTTAAGGAGACACAGCAGTAAGTGGCAGAATTTGAATCCTGGCTCTAGGACCTATACTCTTGTACCACTATGAGTAACCACTGGGTGTATCTCCTGTGCATGCCATGGTGGTAATACTCCATGCCTTTAAAAAAAAAAAAAAAAACACAATACAAATTTATTACCTTATCTTACAGTTCTGTAGACCAGAAGTCTAACACGGATCTCACTGGGCTAAAAAAAAAAAGATGTCAGCAGGCCCAGGTTCCTTCTCAAGGCTCTAGCTGAGAATTCGATTCCTTGCCTTTTCCAGCTTCTTGAGGCTGCCCTAATTCCTTCGAGCAAGATCTCCTTCATCCACCTTCAAAGCCCGCCGTGTTGAGTCCTTTTCACAATGCATCACTCTGACTGGCCTCCCTCTTCCACTTTTAAGGACACTTCTGATTACACTGGCCCCACCAAATCCAATCCAATCAACCCAACACAGTCTCCCCATATCAAGGTCCTTTACTTAATCATACCTGCAGAGTCCCTTTGGCCACTTAAGGTAATATACTCACAGGTTCCACTGATTGGGTCTTGGTCATCCTTGGGGGCCATTATTCTACTTACCACAGAGAACGTCCAACCCTGCAGGTGCATGGCCTGGCCTCATTCTCCACACCCTAATCTCGGTCCTGCTGCATTGTTTTTTGTTTGTTTTTGAATCTGGGTCAAAAATTTTATTTAACTCATTAATTAACTAGGAAACCACTAAGATGTTCTAATCATTTACAGGAGAATGCAAAGAGTAGACACAAATATAGGTCATCAGGGATCTGAATTAACTTAGAAATAGATGCAAAACTGGCAAAAAACCCAGAGAGAAATAATGTTTCATTACATTGGATATAATTTGCATATCTATGGACGAGTCATTTACATTGCTATCAGTTTTCTACAACTTCCAGAATTGTAAAATAGCTGAGATAATGAAATATTGCCTGCTGCATTGTTAATTGACAAACTGTGGTTATTTTAGACCTAAGTTTTCTGGATTGGTAGAACTCTATTCATGATACCCTTATAAAATCTTAGAGGTGTCACTAAACAAAGATACTCTAACAGTGGCCCAGAAGCATACAAGTAATCAAAAAATTGCAAAACAAGTACAATAAATAATTTGTTTATAGGCAAAGGCAGAAGTGGTTCAGTATTTGAAAGCTGTTGAAAAGTTAAAACTCACGTTTAAAGCATTAATGATTTTATTCTCTATGTAGTAAATAATATACTGTTATTCTAAAATTTTTACTCTATTACTTTTACTTTTGACTTAAATTAAGTACTGCAAATGTTTCATTTGTAAGTGATGATTATTTTCTCTCAATTTTTTTTTTAACATCTTTATTGGGTATAATTGCTTTACAATGGTGTGTTAGTTTCTGCTTTATAAGAAAGTGAATCCATACCTTCCTTCTGCAGGGCCCTGGGTGCTCTAGGATTGCTTTCTGCTCACATCAAGTGGAGCTGGGTATTCCTGGCAACTCTGAGCATATAAGTGCCTTCCCTAGACCTTAGGTTGGATTTTTCCACCTTGATCTTCCCCCACGTTTGTGACTTCCAGAGCACAGGGACTATCTGTCATTTGGCACAAAATACATGTAAGACTTTTTTGCAAATGGTTTAGCGTTGAATTTTTAAAATACCCCAAAGAATTAAGTACTGTCTTCTTATTTATTTATTTTTAATTTTTATTGGTATATAGTTGCTTTACAATATTGTGTTAGCAACGTGAATCAGCAATACATATATATATATCCCCTCATTTTTGGATTTCCTTCCCATTTAGGTCACAACAGAGCACTGAGTAGAGTTCCCTGTGCTATACAGTAGGTTCTCATTAGTTATGTATTTTATACATAGTCTCAATAGTGTAGATATGTCAATCCCAATCTCCCAATTCATCCCACCCTCCCCCTTTCCCCCTTGGTATCCATATGCTTGTTCTCTACATCTGTCTCTATTTCTGCTTTGTAAATAAGATAGTCTATACCAATTTTTTCAGATTCCACAGATATGCGTTAATATACGATATTTGTTTTTCTCTTTCTGACTTACTTCACTCTGTATGACAGTCTCTAGGTCCATCAACATCTCTACAAATGACCCAATTTTCTTCCTTTTGTCCCAGAGAGGTGGAGTAGCTTTCCCAAAGTCACACAAGATATGAGCCCAGCTCCATCATGCTCTAAAGCCCCTGCCCTTTCTACCTACCCCCGCCCCAGTTCATCACTACTGGGGGCATTATTGTGGATATCCAAATACAAGCTTAAATCAGGAGATAATCCCCATAGGGTCCAAACCATTTAGCCTTCCTTGGGAGTCTGAAAAGGAACATAAAGGCACACACATCAAGTGAGACCCTTTTTACACACACACACACAAAAAGTCTGCTGACAAAAATATCCATTAAAACTTTGTTAGAAAATTGAGGAGTCCAATTCCTGGAGATGTATTAACTATCCTACTTCTGATCAAAGGAAAGAAATGTGCTTGCAATTAACATGTTCAGGGAAGCAGAGAGAAAGACAGCTGCTTCATTAACAGTATCCTTGCCAGTAGCGCCAATTAAATTAAGATGATCTCTTTTCCCCCAAAAGATTTGGTTCCAAACACATTACACAAGTTATACTCAGAAAATTTACTGCCAGGAGACCATTTATACTCATTAATCCTAGAACTTTCTTTTGCAATATTTTTCTAAAAAGGAAATTCCCATGGTTGCCCTAAATTATTGGACATTTTTATTTGTACATAAAAGAAGTAAATTCCTCCTCTTCGTGCCTTTAGCCAAGGCAGCCAGTGCCAGCACCGGATCAGCAGGTGCGGCTCCCAGCATCCTCTTGGTGCTGGCTGCAGCATCAAGAGAAAAGCCGGCAGTAATCATTTCGAGGGCAGGATATCATGGGCTCACCCTCCAGAGCACTCGCCAGCGGCTTAAAACTGCCTGTGGAAGTCAGTGAGAGATGCAGGGCCATGGGCCTCTTGGCCAAATCAGAGTTCACTCAAGGGTACACATTGCTCCACAGAGCAAGTGTGGTTCTAAAGAAACAGTCTTCAGACATTTCCCCTTGTAGCTGATCCTCTTTTCTCTCAAGTACCAGCATTCTTCCTCTAATTTCTGCCTTCCCAGCTTAGATCCCGACAACAAACTGGTCAAATGCCATCATGGCAAAACGCCATCTCATAAAGACCAAGAAAAATAAAATAAAACCTAACAATGTTTGTTTTAAAGGACTTCAGAGTGAAGATGTTAACAAATTATAACATCCCATTTACCATTAGAGACCTTGCTTAAATACGTTTTCCTCAATAAATAAACACATTAAAAATCCGGCCTTTCTGAGAAATATTCCTTTTCAAATAGTAATCAGGAGACATAAATATTAATTTTTATTCAACTGATCCCATGTTTTTAAAATTTAGTTAATCACCAGAATCATTTGGAAAGCTTCTAAAAGTGTAGATTCTTGGGCCTCCATCTAAATCTAATGAATCAGAATTACTCAAGTGCCTGAGAATCTGAATTTTTTACCAGAATGATGATTATTTGACAAGTTTAGGCAACATTGAATTAGGCAGATCTTTTTTGTTTCTATTATATGAATAGCTTTGCATTGAACCGTGTAGCTAATAATATAAAGATGGGAGGACACAGAGCTCATATTTTGGAAGGACTTGAAATTTAGTAGGAGAAATCAGACAAGATAATAATTACAGGCAGACTGCATTTTATTGCACTTCACAGATACTACATTTTTACAACATTTGTTCTTTGTGTCTCTGTGTCACATTTTGATAATTCTCACAATATTTTAAATTTTTTCATATTTGTTATGGTGACCTGTGATCGGTGATTTTTGATGTTACTGCTATGCCTCTCTGAAGTCTCAAATGATGGTTAGCATTTTTTATCAGTAAAGTTTCTTTTTTTGGCTGTGCCGCGTGGCATGCGGGATCTTAGTTCCCTGATCCAGGGAAGTCCCGATAGAGTATTTTTTAATTAAGGTAAATACATTGTTGTTTTTAGACATAATGCTATTGTACACTTAATAGACTACAGTATAGGGTAAACATAACTTTTATAAGCACCAGGAAACCAGAAAATTCATGTGACTCACTTAATTGTGATATTCGGTTTACTGTGATGGTCTGGAACTGAAGCCACTCCAAGGTATGTCTGTATACAATACGGCAAAAGATAAGAAGTGGCATAAGAGTGTGTTCCACCAAAAGAGATCTAGGAGGTTAAAGGGGAATAAGGAAGGAAAAGCTTTAAAGAATATATTTCATTTGAGATGAACTTTATGAAAGTATCATCTTGATGAGAATCAGAAAATGCAAAGCTACAGAGACATAAAACTCACTATATAATGAGAAAGAATGAGTGACGGTGTTTGGCTACAGCCCTGGGAGTAGCCAGCACAAAGGCTGGAAATTTAAACCAGTGCTCACCTGAGAGGCCATTGCATGTTTGGCAGCATTGTGTATATCCAATTTTATAAGAGATTAGATCAATGAACTAAAACACAGAGTCCCCTGGTGATGATATGCTCCAAACAGCACTGCAGCCAGAGCCCTCAGAGAAAAAGACAGGGCTTTGACACTTAGTGAAATTGACTGTGAGTTCTGAGCCTGAAAAATATGAGATACCAGGTCTTAAAATCAACCCAAATATCCCTCATTTAATTCTATCTACCTACCTACCTGTCTATTTCTACTATGTAATTTCTGCACGGATGATAGGATTGCATGCAATTTTTGAACAGTCAGAAAGCTCAAAATACCAAACTCTTTGGGGATTTGCTGTTTTTGACAACATAAACTCAGTCTAAATTAAGAGCTATAGAGGCGAGTTCTACCCACCAATAGACGCATCTAAATCCACAGAGGTCAAACAAATAGATTTTGCTATCCTACTGCCAATAGCTAACATGCTCAAATGGTAACAAAGTGATATTTTCCAGGCATATCTGCCACAGAGAAAAATGACTGATCTCTTTGCATGCTATATTTATGTAAATATTAATCAACAGCTTTTGATAAAAAAAAATACAGCATATGCTTAAGCAAACATGCACATATGTTTTTGAAAAATATTTTAAATACAAGCAGCTTTGCGGAAATTCTCAAGAATTATTCCAAACGTTAGCAATTATATTCTCAAAGGAAAGACTGGTCTCTATAAATGAAATAAATGCAGGGATTTTTTTTTTTAATTTAAGTACTCGTGATTGTGCAACACAGATGTTGAGCTATGTTTATACTAAGAGTTGGGAAAATAAGCACAAGGCTAGGGACACAGACCTAAAAGAAATCAAGAGCTAAGCAGAAAAAAAGAGATTGGAAAAAACCTGTATATTATTTTCTCTTCTCCTTTCTATTCCCTTTCAGTGTGAGTTTATCGAAGCATTGCTTTCATGAGAGTTTAATGCCTGGACAGTTCTGTACTGAAAAATAGGGAAGAGACAGGGAATAATAATTACTATTTTTTAAGCATCTAGTTTGTGCTAGAACATCTGCTAGACTCTTTACATGTGTTATCCTGCAAAGTAGGCAACTCTTATTACCCACAGAAAGATTGAAGAAATTATCCAAGGTTATAGAACCAGTAATAATAGTGCCTAATTCATTGGGCTATTATGAGGATTAAAATGGATTAGAACATGGAAAGTATTTAAAACAGTGCCTGGCATGCAGTAAGTAAATATAAGCCACCATTATTATGTAATGAGAAGACCGGTATCTATATATACTATATATATATATATAACTGAAATATATATAAATATATTATATAAATAATATATAAATATTTCTATAAAATATAACTAACTTAAAATGCTCTCCATTTCTGTATTCTTGTCACATTTTTAGTGTTATTGATTCATGGAAGCACTATTTCTCAGTTATTTTATATTGAGAATCACCGCTATAATCTAAAATTGAGTTAAAGGATATTAAAGCACAAATAAAGCACAAATATATGGAAGGAAGGCCTCCCTGTGATTTATTAGCAGAGTGAATAAACAGATCATATAATACCATTTACAATTTCCACCTGCTTTATTTGCATAATTGTGCAGTCTGTGCCCAATCACAGAGACAGATTTGTAAGAGGTATGTCTGTCTATGCATGTTTAAATGTGTCACAGCCAAGGCAAGGCCTCTCGGGCTCCTTCCCTATGAGGACAGAGAACAGATTTCAGAAAGCCTCAGCCAAATTTTCTTACTAAATTCTTTTGTTGCAAAAAAAATATAGCTGTCTTTTTAAAAAAAGTTGTCTAGGGATTATCATGCTAAGTGAAGTAAGCCAGACAGAGAAAGACAATTATCATATGATACCACTTACATGTGGAATCTAAAAAAAAAGGATACAAATGAACTTATTTACAAAACAGAAACAGACTCACAGACATAGAAAACAAACTTACGGTTACCAAAGGGGAAGGGCTTGGGGAGGAAAAATTCGAGGTTTGGGATTAACAGATACACACTACTATATATAAAATAGATAACCAGCAAGGACCTACTGTATAGCGCAGGGAGCTATACTCAATATCTTGTAATAACCAATAAAAGAAAAGAATCTGAAAAAGAATAGATAAATAATATGTATAACTGAATCACTCTGTTGTACACCTGAAACTAACACAACATTGTAAATCAACTATACTTCAATCAAGAAAGAAAGGAAAAAACGTTGTCTATGTTAACATGTAACAGGTCTATTATTGTTATTTATAAATAAATGTAAATACATATTCAAAACTTTTCTGTTTTAATTTCTAATATTTAATATATAATATTAGTAGATATAACCCACAAAAAAGCAAGGGACCTCTGGGGAATTTCAATAACTTTTAAGACTGTAAAAGGGGGGACCTTCCCTGGTGGTCCAGTGGTTAAGACTCCACACTCCCAATGCAGGGGTCCTGGGTTCGATCCCTGGTCGGGGAACTAAGATCCCACATGCTGCACAGCACGGCCAAAAAAGAAATAGAGACTGTAAAAGGGTTCTGAAACAAAAAGTTTGAGAACCCCTGCTACAGGTGCTATTGCTGCAATTCTCATGGAAAAACTGAGGCTTGGCTCCACCCAGCCTCAGCAGCACCACAACTGATCGGACTGGAGTATGAATGTAGACGCGTGTGCACATTTTGCATGTCCCATGCATGCCTGGTGTGGACGAGTGTGAAGCAAATGTGGAAATTAATCAGAGCGTCCTAGTATATAGTGTATTGTATTTCACGTCCTCACCTGATAGCCTTAAGAGGTAAGTGCTATAATTATCTGCATGTGGCAGATGAAGAAATTAAGATATAAAGAGAAAAGGGGCATTCAATAATAAACGTATAAACAATGAGGCAGAAATAATAGGCAGAAAGCCTATTTTCATCTAGAAGGGGAATCTCCCATCTGAGACTAAAAAAAAATTAAGGAAAGGCAGAATGGGTGAAACAGAGCAAGTCTCCGAGGAAACAAACAATCAAACAATAACCACCCGCCTTGTTTGATCTTGAGAAATTGTCTCTCTCCATTCATACATAGAGATATTAATACTTAATCTACCTTTCTCCAAGTTTGTAAGGATCAAAACAAATGCAAATGCTTATGGAAATTCTCTTCGAGATTTAAAGTCCAGAAGTAATAAATAAGGTTATATTGTGTATGTTCAGAAAGCATTGTAATTGTACTCTTATGATTATTTTAAGATTACTCAGTTTAGTGGGACTTTCTACTTATTAGTTTGATAATTTCTTAATGTTAAGCACAGTATTTTTGAGTGTTGTTTATTTTTTTCTACCTTTGAAATCATGATATGTGTTAAGCTAACAGTTGCCAATGTGTTTGAATAGCATTGCTAATTACTGGCATTTTCATGAATACGACAACCATATGCTCTGTAAATGACTAGGAAAAAACCTCAATCACAGAGCTTTTCAGAAAGCCAGGATCCCTCTTGTGGGCTATCATGAGAGGAAGGCCAGAAAAATAAATGCTTTCCAAATTTCCCTTGTAGATTGTTGACTTGAGGATTATTTTACGAAATAGAATTGGCCATTGTTTACTTTTCTTCGCGCGCGCGCGTGTGTGTGTGTGTGTGTGTGTGTGTGTTTGTCAAGTCAAGCACCAGCAATCTGTTTGCAAATGGAATATTACCAAGCTACCCTCAAGCTTTGACCAAGCACATTCATCTCACCGTGTCTGGCAGCAACCACAGCAAGAGTGTCTATGTTTACCAATCTTGGCAATGAGCTGGCACCAGAGCTTGTCTGAGACCTGCTCAGGAGGACTCATGCAACTCTCAAGGCTCATACTACTTTGGTTTAGCTTAGAAAGTCAAGAAATGTGAAGCTTCTTGCATTTCTAACACTAGCTGTACAATCAAAGGCAAATAGCTCCAATCTCTGTTCCTCTATAACATATGGTTAATAATAAAGTTTATTAAAGAAAATGCAATCTGCGATCTTTATTTCTGCCCCCCAAAAAAGAGCATTTTGAAGTTCTGAAGGTGAGCACTATGGAAATGTTACACATTAAAATCATTATGTAATGTCTATCTCATCTCCACAAATGGATGTGTTCGAGAAATAAGAGGCCCACTCTGAAACCAGCCTTGTTCTGCCTTTGACATTCAATAACATCAAGAAGACAAAATTGGAAACAACTAGAAAACCATATAAAGCAATCCATAGAAAGGATGAGGTTTATGATACAGACCAAGTACTATAGGAGTTTGGAGAAAGGTAATTAGGCTAGAGTGACCTGAATTGTAATATGAAAAGAAGAAAAAAAAAAGTTCTGAAACCTGACAATGTTGCAGTAATGTAAAATATTTTGCTTAATTCTTTCTTTCCAATATCATGTTCTACATATACATGTGTGGAAAAAGAAAGAGAACGCCTTCGTCTTCCATCCCACATTCTCTTCTGAAGTCAAGTTTATGCTCAGTGCCAAAGAGAGAAGTATAGCTGACCCTTGAACAACGTGGAGAGTTAATCCGAATATAACTCATAGTTGGCCCTCTGTATCCTCAGATTCAACCAACCATTCAACCAACGGACCATGTAGTACGATAATATTTACTATTGAAAAATATCCCTGTATAAGTGGACCCGTGCAGTGCAAACCCACGTTATTCAAGGGTCAACTGTATCATCCTATTCACAGGTACTTGAGTACTGAATAAACACATCATACCAAAACTTTATTCCTGAGAAAATATCTCCAAGTCTCTGTGAGCCACACGCATTCACTGTCACCGGAAACAGAAGAATCAAAAGTACAGAATTTTCTTCCCCTACAACAAATGCTTGTAGTTTCTTTCCTCTGAAAGTTTTCACAAACATGAACCCTATGGTAAAATCTGAGACTTTGAACTTATTATTAGTCTCATGTGAATTTATGCAAGAGATACACTTTCCTAAATGAAAGCACAGAAATGACTCCATGAACTAAACACAAACAACTGCACACAAGAGATAATATTTTTAAAGAAAATTATAAAAATGGACATAAAAAAGAAAAAAACACAGGAGGCTGTTCACCAGAAGATTGAAGGTAAAAATATTTCAAAGCAATATCTGACATAGAAGACTTGATTGAATAATTCTGGGCACAGTTCCTTCAAAATGTAATTGACAATAATATCTTAAAATGTATATAAATAAAAACTACTTAATAAAAACCTAATAAACATTTGACTTTCTCTAAGTGGATGAGTAAATTGTACAATTTCTATGCAACTTCTGCTACTGCATTTTAGAATTCGTGCAAGAAAAGCAAATGCGTATGTAGTTCTTGGACCTAGCAATGTGTGCACCTTGGATTTCTGTAGGCCTTAGTGATGTCAGCCTTGGATGGCATTCTCCCTGTTACATGACCACTGCAGGTCCTAAATAGTATATCTAAGATCTTTAAACATGTGCTGTAGAAAACATTAAAGAATAGGTCTTGTAAGCATTACATGGTATTTATACAATATGTTCACACAAAGGTATATCATAACAGTTAGATGGACATGAACACATTCATGAAGAGCATTTATGCAGGTTTACTCTAGTCTTACTATAGAGTGTGAGGTTTTACATGCAGGCAGAGACCCTTAAAACAGTGATGTGCCCTGCTGATTAGTTGACTCATTCACTCATCCAAGAAGCAATTATCAACGGCTTACTCTATGCCAGGCACGGCATTAATCATATGAATAAGACATGAGTAAATAAGATTTGATCCCTTTTTCAACTCACAGTATAGTGGGGCTGACAAACAACGTTAAAAGAGTGAAAGCATACTAGATTCATGTTCAAAACACTGTACGGTGACAGAGGAAGCAGTAGCCAACTAGGTCCACAATGGTGCAGAGCCTTGCAAAAAAAAGAAAAAAAACAACTTATTTCACAACACTCTGGGGACAGATAATGCAAGCAAGTGAAGCAGCCCATGCAAGTACATGGAGACATGAAAGAAAATGTGGGCTTTTCAGTACTACATGTGGTTTAGAAGGCCTGTGCACAGAGCATGTGTAGGCAAGTGGCGGGAAGAGAGGTTGGGAAGGGAAGCAGAGCCAGATCATGTATGTTATGTTAAAGGAATCCAGATTGCTCCTTGAAGGCATTGGGAATGACCTAACCAGATCTGTGGTTTAGAAAGAGAACTTGTGGAAGCATCAAGAACAATTTAGTTGAGCTAAGAGATCACTGCAATTTGGTATTATATATGCCACTTTCCTGATGGGAAAAAAAGCAAGAATGTTCTGAAGCTGACTTTAGTTAACAACTGGGACAGATGCTGCTAGTTGCCTGCATACTATCTCTATTCCTTTTCATCACTACCTACAGAATTACAATTTTCTTTGGAGTGGCAATGTGCCAAATTAAAAATGCTCATCTCCCTCAAAATCTGATTTGATGCTAAAGCCAAAGGACCACAGTTATGTCCAAAAAGATGTAAGGGGAAATCTACTGGGAGGAGTTTCTGTAAAACCTGTTGTTTTCTGGATTAAAAAGTGATATACAGTGAACACATGCCTTTCTGTTCAACCTTGCTCCTTCTTTCTGCCTGAAACATGAATGTGATACCTAGAGATGGAGCCACTGTGTTGTGAACTTCAGGATAAAGCCACACACAAAGGATGGGCTTTTTAGCATGGGAAGAAAAAAAAAAAATCTGGATCCTTAATGATTCTGAATCCATATACAAGCCCCTGTGTCTCTGTTGTTTGAAGTAAAAGGCTTTTGCTTTAGTCTTCCAGGGCTCCCCTGAATCTCAAAAGGCTGTCTCAAGAGTTAATGATTAGGAAATGTGAAGATGTAGGAACAAAGAATACACGTTGGGCTGGGAAACTGATAACAATTTAGACTCTAAATCCAACACATGGCAGAATCACCGAATTCCCAGTTCCCTGAAAGACACAGAAAAAGGTCTGACACACATTCCTAAGTTGTTTTTACAGGAAACAGACCCCCACTAGATGAAAACTGCTGACTGCAAGCATTTAGGCCCCAGACCGATCGAAACCAGAAGGTTGACGACACTCAAAACTTTACCTCAGGCTTCCCTGGTGGTGCCATGGTTAAGAATCTGCCTGCCAATGCAGGGGACACAGATTCGAGTCCTGGTCCGGGAAGATCCCACATGCTGTGGAGCAACTAAGCCCATGCGCCACAACTACTGAGCCTGCGTTCTAGAGCCCATGAACCACAACTACCGAGCCTGCATGCCACAACTACTGAAGCCCGCACGCCCTAGAGCCCATGCTCCACAACAAGAGAAGCCACCGCAGTGAGAAGCCCATGCACTGCAATGAAGAGTAGCCCCCGCTCGCCGCAACTAGAGTAAGCCCACATGCAGCAACAAAGACCTAACACAGCCAAAAATACATTAAAAAAAAAAAAAAAAAACTTCACCTTGATGCCAACCAATCCAAGAACTGAGCACAAGCTGATGGGGCACTCTGCGGCCCCCTCCCTCACACTGTGTTTGAAACCCCTTCCTTAAAAGCCATCAGGGAATTCAAATCTTTTGAGCATGAGCTGCCTGTTCTCCTTGCTTGGTGCCCTGCAATAAACACTGTACTTTCCTTCACCAGAAACCAGTGTCAGCAGATCGGCTTTGCTGCACGCAGGAGAGTGGATCCAAGTTTGGTTCAAGAGTGCAGTTACTTCAAGCCATTGTACCATCCCTAACTGCCCATCTCCAGATTTATTTTGATATGTAAAAGCAAATTTCTACTTGGTAAGGACCTATAGTCAGATTTCAGCTACGTATAGCGAAAAGTAACACTGACTCAGCAACAAAGGAAAATTTATGGACCAAAAAAAAAAAATCTAAAAAAACAAAAAACTAAAAAACTAAACAGTAAACAGGCAGAGAAGAGAATCTTGCTCAAGACAGAGAATGAACCAGAAAAGACCCACTAAGCCTTTTACTGTGGTGTACAGTCCCAAAAGCCTCAATCTTTGTCTTTATCAATCTCATCTTTTCTTGATTTTTTAAAAGTTTAAACCCATGATGTAATTCCTCCTATTCTACCTCACCATTTTTTGTTTTTAAAGATTTCCTAGGATTGACGTAGGGTTAAGAGTACACTAGGCCTCGAACTTAAGGATGACCTCTGTTATTACCTGAAAGCACAAGCAAATAAATATCCAGAGTATTTAGAGGGCCCCCATGTCATCCTAAGCCATCATTTTTCTCTCACACTGCTAGCTAAAAAAATACCTATTAAAGGAAGTATTATTAAAATATCTTATTGAGGCAAATTAGTTTTGGTGAAAGGACTAATCAGAGCCATAGTCACTAGTTTTTTGTTTGTTTGTTCGGTTGATTTTTCCATGAAAGCAAGAAATGAATGAACATCGGCATTATCCTAGATTTAAAGAGAAAAACTCCCATCAATACACAACTTTTTAAAAACTGTGCCAGATCTACCAAGTGAGGCTTTGGAACCCCAGTACAAGGGGTAGGTCACATCTTCTCCTCCAGTCAACGTGTGCAGTTCCCATTGGCATTTCTGGGCTTCTAGCCATAAAGGGAGACTAGCATGTGGGTCTCAGCTATTCAGTTTCCCTGCACATCACAGGAACTGTTCTGATTATATGTGGGCTAATGCTGACACACTGTGTTGTTCCAACTAAGTAATTCCAAACATTCCCATCTGAAGCCAACCTACATTACCCCTCTGGCTGCCAGATGTTCTTGTGAGGAACTGTCTCCTCTGCCGTGTCATGAACCTTGATTAAAGCAGATGAAGGGCACTATATTTACTTCATCACCCTTATGTGGAACAATGTCCTGGCTATTGATTACAACTGGCCTGCAGTGGGAAAGAATAACCATTACTATATGAAAAGTTCTAAAAGCTCAACTGAGAAAACATGTAATACAACTTAACTGATTGATTTTAACTAACGATTGGTCAGCCTGACCTAAATGGACAAATCCTTTGTGGCATTACCTACTTTTATTATGGTCCAAGAGTCAGTCATATCACTTCTGAGAAGTTGGTTTTCTGTTGGATGTGGATGATAAATAATGAAAGAGTCACTTCCATACAATACTGAAAAAAAAGAAAAGAAAAGAAATGTTATGCATAACATACTTTACCTCTACCCAGCTGCATGCTGGTTTGATTGATCCCAGATGCTAGCAAAAGGCAAGGCAAAAAGCAAAACCACATAGCATGTTTAAACATCTTTTTATTTATACCTGCATAATCAACTCAATGGTCAGGATAAACATTTAAAAATAAGATTTACTATGAATATCATTAGTCAAGCTCTATCATAGCTCAAACTTTATGATGATTAAATATGAAAAGCCTTATATTGAATCAGAATGGTAAAGTTTTCACAAATGGTGTTAAAGGAGAGAATGGGGAAAGATAAAAAAGAATGATAATTTTTTTACACCAAAAGCTGTGCTATCTATAAACTTCCAAACCTGGAACCTTCAGAAATTAGAGAAGCTAACATTAGTGCAGACTTAAAAATATAGGAAAAAATGAGATGTTCTGTGGTAGGCACAGGGTTGTTTTTTTTTTTTAATTTAATTAATTTATTTATTTATTTTTGGCTGTGTTGGGTCTTCGTTTCTGTGCGAGGGCTTTCTCTAGTTGCGGCAAGTGGGGGGCCACTCTTCATCGCGGTGCGCGGGCCTCTCACTATCGTGGCCTCTCTTGCTGCGGAGCACAGGCTCCAGACGCGCAGGCTCAGTAGCCGTGGCTCACGGGCTTAGTTGCTCCGCGGCATGTGGGATCTTCCCAGACCAGGGCTCGAACCCGTGTCCCCTGCATTGGCAGGCAGATTCTTAACCGCTGCGCCACCAGGGAAGCCCAGACACAGGGTTTTTAGTGATACTTACTCTAGATCTGATGGTGAAGACATACAAGTCTGGTGGGGCAGAGACAATGTGTAGCTCTAAAATTCTATGGCTGGCATACCAAAAAGTTTCAACTCAAGTATCAATTCTAATTGGCTGGTAGTATTTCTCTGGAACATTATATTGAGAAAACTTCAGAGAGAGAATCCAAGATCAGAAAGAAAAAAATGCTATAACAGACTAGTAATATCTGCCATGGAGAGAAGCAGTAAGAACATGCATCAAATATACCATCCTACCTATGGTATGAGTTTCTGCAATCAACTGTAGTTTAAATATAAAAACTACAGTTCCTTTTCTCTTACTAAAGCCAAATAAATAAAATTTTAAGAGAATTTAAATATTCTGGATTTTTTTTTTTTTACTATCTACTCTGCCACAGTTGCTAGAGCTTTTTCCCCATAGCACCACTTTCCATACCAGCAGATTAGTTTATTACTCTGACAATAATCCATGGTATCTCCCCCAATGTATGACTCTATTTGAGGTAAGAAACAAACAAGTTCATTTATCACTTAACTAGGACAGAAATATCTAGAATTTATCAGAATAAAGTAGAGAATGGGTCCTAAGGGTATGGGTAATCCAAATTGGATAATCAGCTATTTTATTAAATGTTGACTTAAATTCTATTTAACATCACCTATGTTTTCATAGTGAGATAGATGAAAATCAGCCATGCTCTAGAACACATGACTATAACTTATTTTATTTATTTCAATAAATATTTATTGGGCATCTAGTCATTGTCAAGCATTAGTCTAAAAATTACACAAAGGTAAAACAGTTATTGTGGTACACTTTAAAGTGAACACAGTCTGGATATATGTATAACTGGTTCACTTTGCTGTACAGCAGAAACTAACACAACATTGTAAATCAACTATACTCCAATAAAAATTAATTAAAATAAATAAATAACAGTCTGGTCTCTGTCTTCAAAAACTTATGATTTAGTAAAAGAGATCAATATTCAACTAACTGATTATATAGGACAATTTAATATACACAAAACAATAATGTGTACAGTTTGTAGCTATAGCAGAAATTATTAAATTTGAGAAGACTATTGCTTTTTAAATTAAGGACTTAGTAGAAGTATCCCAAATCCTTCATCGAAATAAACAAAATCAATGAATCAGGAATGGGTTTACCCTAAAGCTGGCTGCTTATGCCACACCGGAGGAGACCCAAAAGGACTGTGAACATAATTTTCATCAAAGAAAACATGAAAGGAGTTTGGAGTCCACATGAAGCATTCATTCTTCCATTCTGCCATAATGGTCCTCCTGCTGCGCCAGGCATCTAAACCCAAGGTATGCTCATCAGCTCAACGTTAGAAAGAAGACAGTCATCAGCAAGGTCTTCCAGATGACTATCATGAAAGGAAATGATGGAAATGTCCAAAGTGAGCCAAGAGTATGAATTCAGAGGAAAGACCAGTTTACTAATTCATCAGCAATTTACTGATGCCTACTGCACGCAAGGCAGTTTATAAGGGATAGGGAATACAAAGTTGACAGAATTCCAATTTCTGTCCTCATTTCAAGAATCTCGGGTCTGGAAGGGGAGGAAACAGCTTTTAAGGAAATGAGTGAAATGAATTTGAGCCTTTTCCTAACCACTTTTCCTTCCCTCCCCTTCTCCACAACAAGCCAACTGTACAACATCATGTAGGGTAGCAGGAAACACACAAAGACTTGCGGCAGGGTATCCAGTCCACAGGCACCTGCGGAAGTGAGAAATGGGAGAAGGGTGGGACCTAAGCAGAAGATAGATCCATCTCAATCAGAGGCAGTGGGTCTGCTGACATTTTAGGAGGCAGGGCACAGGGAGTGGATGCCTGGAGGTGGAGGTGGCAGGCCTGGATGGTAAACTGGTTATACTGGACAAAGTAAATTGTTGAGAATAATGAGGGCTGGGTTTCTCACTGGCAAATGTATTGATACTTACATACATAGTAAAGAAGAGAGTCTATAAAGAGTACTACTCTGACATGCTGCCTGGAAATTAGAGGTATCCATATGACCTCATGTATATTTATGTAGGTACATGTATATTATATATATATTCAAATAGATATAGAAATAGTATAAATATGCTTATATTTTCTAGCTTTCTATGTTGAGAGAGCTGAGAAGTGATGGCATCCTGCTAGTAATGAACACACTGAG
This sequence comes from Balaenoptera borealis, assembly GCF_965194805.1. NCBI lineage: Eukaryota > Metazoa > Chordata > Mammalia > Artiodactyla > Balaenopteridae > Balaenoptera > Balaenoptera borealis. Next base: position 17,160,235 of record NC_138870.1, on the reverse strand, counting down.
AGCCCAGATCTTAGAACCAGAACTTCTTGGATAAATAGCTGATTCCAGGATTGGGGCAGGGAAAGTACAAGATAAGGCAGGAACATATTTTGGGGCCAAAAAGTAAGAAAGCACTCAAAGAATAATGAGTACATGTCAAAAAGACACAAGAGCCTTGAATAGGGTTCCTACTGGCCACATCTGGGGCAAATTCAAATCTCAAAACTCATAATGATAGTAACAGATGACAAACCAATGAATAAAATAGGAATCCATGAAACTATGCTGATCAAATTCAAAAATAAATAATGAGAAATTTCTTCTCTATGCTGGAATGTCAACAAATAAATGTAGATTGTAAGGGAAAATCAACATTTAGCAACCATGATATTGAGCTTGATACAAGTACTGGTTGTCAACTGAGGCTTAAAGGTGGTAGATAAAGGTTTGATGACAATAGGATATGGGCATAATCTCAGGATATTTTCCCCACAAAATACTATGATTAGTATTAATATACTCAGGGAGAAATGGTGACTTTACAGTGGAGAAACCTGGCAAGCACCAACATGATCAGGTGAAAAGTAAACATCACCCCTGTGTGCCCCAAGATGTGATGCACTGGTAAGAGCATAGCAACATTTTTATGGTACTCCTGCCAAGAAAGCTTCAGTCTGGTCAGGAGGAAACACTGGGGAGACCCAGGCTGAGTGTCATGTGACAGAGAGAACACAGAGCCTCGATTATATAAAACTGTGAGGGGTGGGAAAGATGGGGGAAGGAGGAACACCTGTATAATTGGAGGAAGCTGAAGAGATATAATAATTTAATGTAACATACATTCTTGGATGGGATGCTGGCCCAGAAGAGACACTTTGTTGAACAACTAGAGAAATGTGAATGGCATCTGTGGATTTGATGGTAGTATTTTATCAACAATTTCCTGATCCGGAGAGTTTCATAAAGGTTATGTAGGAGTGTGTCCATGTTTGGGGAAATAACACACTGCAGCATTTAGGGGTAATAGGGCATCAAGTCTGCAATTTGCTTTCAAATAGTTCCAAAAAAGACTAATGGTAATGGACGTATTTTTTTAAAAGGGGGTGATGGAACAAATGTGTTAAATGTTAATAGTTGGGGAATCTCTGTGAGGGATACATAGGAGGTCTTTGTAATATACTTCAACTTTTCTATAAGTTTGAAATTATTTCAAAATTATTGAGCTGATTTTTTTAAAAGTTAATGTGATGAAGACTATTGCAGAGAGGTATAGCACGAACAAATAGCCCACAAACCCAGGTAATGTAATTTTCTTCATCTTTCTCATAATTAACTGAATTTCTAATTCAAGCTCTAGAGACTGCCAAGATTCATATTCCATTCAGTGACTCCCCATACACTCCTTTTCAGGGACCTACATCTAAATTCTGGACTCTAATAAATTCCAGGATATTAGGGAGAAAGGTGTGGGAAGACAGCCTTCATTTTCACCAGGCTTGCAGGTATCCAGAGACACTGATGCCTTTATCTGGTCCCATCTCAGCATCCCATGCACATCCCTGAAGAAATATTCCTCATTCTCCTTTCACACAGCTCCTTCAGGTTTGCTGCTCTCTCTACCCTAGTGACAACCTGGCATGACATAAGCTCCCCCCAGCCCACCTCCCTCTAAAAAACTCATATACAACTATACCAGGGTAAAGTATGGGGGGGATTCTTGAACTGACTGACCGAGATTAATTTTCTGCCACTTTAAGGAATGGAGCACAAACTAAATATTTAACTGAAATATAGAAAAAATTTAAAAACTAATCTACCTACACTCTTGAGTTTGTGATGTGACAACAGAAAGCGGGGGGATGAAGGAGGGGGAGTTCCTGCCTGGCTTTTGAATGTCACAATCTTAAATCCTTAAGAGAACAGAAAGGAAGACTCGTGGCTCATGTGAAATCATTTGACAAAACATCATGAGTAGGGACTTCCCGGGTGGCACAGTGGTTAAGAATCCGCCTGCCAATGCAGGGGACACGGGTTCGAGCCCTGGTCTGGGAAGATCCCACAGGCCGCAGAGTAACTAAGCCCGTACGCCACCACTACGGAAGCCCGTGCACCTAGAGCCCGTGCTCCGCAACAATAGAAGCCACCGCAATGAGAAGCCCACGCACCACCACGAAGAGTAGCCCCCGTTCGCCACAACTAGAAAAAGCCCGTGAGCAGCAATGAAGACCCAGCGCAGCCAAAAATAAACAACTAAATTTAAAAAAAGCAAAACAAAACAAAAATAAACATCATGAGTAACGGTGATACTCCCTCCCTCTCCTCATCCCACTCTCCAAGATGGAACTCTCCAAGATGGAAAAGGAATATGTAGATGGAGGTGAAGGAAGAGAGTCAGAAGAAGAAGAGTTGGACATTGGTAGGACCCAGAAAGAGAGAGGGGCCCTGGACCCTTTTTTCCCGAGCTAGTCCAGAGAGGGAGCAAAACCCCAGATAAGTTTGTGGGTTCAAAATCAGATAGATCTTCTATCCCATCTTCCCAGGAGAGTCTTACGGAGGTGGAAAAACCCATAAAACCACTGGCTGCCTGGCATGTCCAGGCCAGTGGTTCTCATCCCCGGTGAAATGTTGGCACCACCTGGGAACTGTACCAACACTCAAACTCCTATCTAGGGCATGATTCTCAAACTTTAACAGGTATCAAAATCACTTTCAGAGTTCTTAAAAAAAAAAAAACCTACCTATCTGGATACCATCCACAAAGTTCCTGATTCAGTAGGTCTGGGATGTACCAAGAATTTCAGTTTCTAATCAGTCTCTAGGTAAGGCTGAATACTGCTGCTTCTAGACTACACTTTGAGACCCCTGCCCCAGGTATTGGTAGCTTTCAAGCTCCTCAGGTGATTTTTACATTCAACCAGGGCTGAGAATTGCAGGTCTAAACAGATGGAGCCTCAGGCAATCCCCCAGACATTCCTGTTTATTGCATGGGAGAAAAAGAAAGCATTCCCAACTGGGTCTAAAAGTTGCACAGTGGTAGTGGAATGATCCCGATTCCAAAGAAACGAACATTCCCGTGAAAGTCTGTGTCAGTGACTGAGCAAGAACTTGGTGGAGGACAGACAGCTCAGGAGATGCCTCTGCAACCAGATGACATCAAGGAGCAGAAAGCCCTGTATTCCTTTCATCACCACCCTCCACCCCCAACATACACACACAACATAGTCACAACCCAGGGAGAAAGTAAGTGGGGCAGTGGGACTTGCTGTTTGGCTGAGAGATTTAAATGTTTATCACCTTAGTGGAACAGGCACTCAAAATAGAAATTACACTGAGGCACAGAAAAATTTTAAAGCTAAAAGTTTATGGCTTGATATTTTTTAAGTAGTAATAAGCAAGGCCATTTTTCATGGCTAAAGGGACCAGAAAGGGTGTGAGAAGAGTGGTTAAAGTTTGGAATGCTAGATGAGGTAATGGACATGGGAACTGACCAGAGATTGCTAAAAGGATTATCGACCTGAGTTGCAGGGCCAGCTGAGATTGGAAGCCATAAATTTGCAGTGGCATCAATTCACACAGTTGTGTGACTTTTCAGCACATGTTGCCAGCCACCTCACAAAAGCAGAAGGAATTGCTTATATCGATCTAAAGTTGAGGGGTTGTGGATCGATATAGCTAAAGGGCAAATCAATGAAGAAAACTAAAGCTCTTGAATGTCAGTTGTTTAACTATTAACTCTCATGGAAAAAGACAAGCAGCCAATTAGGTTTGAAGAAGGTGGAAACTTGGTAGCACAAGGGTGTAATACAATGTATTACCAAAATGGGAAATATATTCAAACTCAGTATTGCTATGGGGCAAGCATGAAAATCAGTGGGCGGACATAGGAAGTGGGAGCATCAGAAAAACCACAGGTTGAGAACCTAATCAATCAGCTAGAGAGCAAATTATTTAACCACAATCAACTTAAAAATAATAATTTGAGGGCAAATAATGAACTAAGTTTCTTTGGAATAGACATTCCTTTCTGAGACAAGAGAATAGCAACTATCAACACGTATGTCATCTTTTCCAACTTTTTAAGGGACTAAAAGACTCATGATTCTTGTATTATAAAAAAGAAAAATCTAAAAATCAACTATAAGAGGTTTTTTGAATCATAATCTGAGAATTCAAACACTATCAAGTTACTTAATATCTTTGACTTAGTACCAAATCAGACATTCCCAGAATTGTTACCTGGTATATTTTTTAGATGCTTTGCAATGATAAATAGTTTTAGTGGGCAAAACTAAAGGGGTAATTGCTTTCATGTTTATCAGCAAGCTTCATTTTCCTTTTCTTACCATGAAGAATCCACTGAATTGGCATTAAACCAAACGTTATTTGTGGTGAGTCCGAGAATGCAGCATACATGTTTGCCAAAATAGTTACATGATAATGTTAAATTCAATGGGGCACTTATCTTATGAGCTTTAAAAAAGAATAAGAAATGGCACAATAGTTTCTCCTATTCTGTGGTGAAAAAAATTCCGTTAAAAGAATCTGCCGATCACACTCTACAATTTATTTTAAATGGGAATTGCAGAAATGAGTAAGCAACCAACCAAAATGCCTGGAAGCAGTAAATGAAATTCCAGAGAGTGACTGAAGGTGTTGATCCAGATGGTGGTCAGTGTTTGGGAACTCTGCTGTCAGCCTGATTGTGAGGAATGACTGAACTCTGAGAAGTTTGCAGATTTGCAACAGATAAGCATCCACAATGTTGGATTCTTTCAAACTTTGTTTGAATGTGCCTTAGGTCATTATCTTTTTTTCACTTGTTTTAATTTTTGATCTTTGCATTTCTAAGAAGATATTCAAAAATATATATCCGGTGGCTTTTAAAACTAGCTTTAAATCTGTGATTTATTCTATCATCAAACGTTTAAAACTAAGTATATTGTACATATCACCAAAAAATGTAGCCAACTATTTACTCAACAAACGTTTTTTTGAATTCCTCTTCTCTGATGTCTTCTCCTCTACCGCTTTCTTCTCCCTATCCTTCTCCTTCCCTCATTTCTCAATATCTACCATCAAGGATGCAAGAGAGTTTCAGAAATCATACAGTTTAGTGGGAAGAAAAAGAAACAAACATACATAAATAGAATTATTATAAAATTGTAATAAGAGCTATAAAATCTTACTGGGTACCATGAAAGAGAATAATGGCAGTGGAAGGATGGACAAAATATAAAGGCATGAATTTGCTTCAGAAATGATGGTCATGGAAGGCTTTTGGGGGAAGGTGATTTTGAAGACAAGGTGACTTTGGGAACAACAGTCCAGGCAAATGAACCAAAATGTGCATAAAGCCCTAAGGAGAAAAAGAGCATGGCGTGTTCCCAAAAGGGAAAGATGATTAGTGTAGCTGAAGGCCAGTAAGAGGACAGGAGCCAGAGTTTAAACTGGAGAAGCATTTAGACAGTGAGGGGGCTTGAGGGATGGGAAGGGGATTGGATTTGATTCTAAGTACCCTAGGCAGTCACTGAAGGAGTGAGAGGTGGAGAATAACACCATTAGATCAGATATTTGAAGTTCTCTTTAAAAAAAATCACTGGCTTTTAGTAGACAACGGATGGGAGGAAGACAAAAGTAGAAGCAAGGAGAACAATTAGAGATCAATGAATGTAGTCTAGACAGGAGATAAGAGTGGCCTGAACTAGGGTGGGAGCAATGGAGAGACAACCTGCCCCATTTCAGCCCTGAGTATACCCAGTTCTATCTTTATATCAGCAAAATAGCTTTATGTTTTGTCCCTCTTTTTTGCTCACAATTCTTTATCTGTATAAAGACATAAAGTGCCTGGTACGATAATTGCACATTGTTTTCATTTGTTCCAGTGAACTTTTTTTCTACTTCTCCTGAAACTGTCATCTTCATAAGGAGGGACTTAAAAGAAAGATAAAAGGATAGCCAATATTCATCTCACTTGAACTGAAAACAGTCAAATTGTTTTGTATAGTGAGAGAATAATTGTCATTTTAGCTCATGAGAAAATATATTTATACACTCTTGCCCTGTGGACTAAATATCATTTTATGTGAACAGGCAAAATGACTCCAAGTCAACAATATAAACTTGACCCAAATTAAAAGTTAAACTAAGACTTGAAGTTGGTTCCCAAACAAATTTAAAATTTACTAAGCAAGACACCTTCAAGAAGGCAGAGGAGTAAAACGTGGAGATCACCTTCCTCTCCACAAATACATCAGAAATACATCTACATGTGGAACAACTCCTACAGAACACCTACTGAACACTGGCAGAAGACCTCAGACTTCCCGAAAGGCAGGAAACTCCCCCACGTACCTGGGTAGGGAAAAACAAAAAAGAAAAAACAGAGACAAAAGAATAGGGACAGGACCTGCACCTCTGGGAGGGAGCAAGGAAGGAGGAAAAGTTTCCACACACTAGGAAGCTCCTTCCCTGGTGGAGACAGGGGGTGGCCAGGGGGGTGAGGCAGAGGAAGATTCGGAGCCACAGAGGAGCGCACAGCAACACGGGTGTGGAGGGCAAAGCGGAGAGATTCCCGCACAGAGGATCGGTGCCGACCAGCACTCACCAGCCCGAGAGGCTTGTCTGCTCACCCGCCGGGGCGGGCGGGGCTGGGACCTGAGGCTCAGGCTTCGGTCGGATCCCAGGGAGAGGACTGGGGTTGGCAGCATGAACATAGCCTGAAGGGGTTAGTGCGCCACAGCTAGCCGGGAGGGAGTCCAGGAAAAAGTCTGGAACTGCCTAAGAGTCAAGACCACTGTTTCTGGGTGCGCGAGGAGAGGGGATTCAGAGCACCTCCTGAATGAGCTCCAGAGATGGGCGCGAGCCATGGCTATCAGCGCAGACACCAGAGACGGGCATGAAATGCTAAGGCTGCTGCTGCCGCCACCAAGAAGCCTGTGTGCAAGCACAGGTCACTCTCCACACCGCCCCTCCCAGGAGGCTGTGCAGCCCGCCACTGTCAGGGTCCCAAGATCCAGGGACAACTTCCCTGGGAGAACGCACGGCGCGCCTCAGGCTGCTGCAACGTCACGCCGGCCTCTGCCGCCGCAGGCTCGCCCCGCATTCCGTGCCCCTCCCACCCCCAGCCTGAGTGAGCCAGAGCCCCCTAATCAGCTGCTGCTTTAACCCCGTCCTGTCCAGGCAGGAACAGATGCCCTCAGGCAACCTACATGCAGAGGTGGGGCCAAATCCAAAGCTGAACCCCGGGAGCTGTGCCAACAAAGAAGAGAAAGGGAAATCTCTCCCAGCAGCCTCAGGAGCAGCAGATTAAATCTCCACAATCAACTTGATGTACACGCATCTGTGGAATACCTGAATAGACAATGAATCATCCCAAAATTGAGGCCGCGGACTTGGGGAGCAACTGTAGACTTGGGGTTTGCTTTCTGCATCTAATTTGTTTCTGGTTTTCTGTTTATCTTAGTTTACTACTTAGAGTTTATTACCATTGGTAGATTTGTTTATTGATTTGGTTGCTCTCTTCCTTTTTTTACATGTAGATATATATATTTTTTCTTTTATCTCTTTTTGTGTGTATGTGTATGCTTCTTTGTATGATTTTGTCTGTATAGCTTTGCTTTTACCATTTGTCCTAGGGTTCTGTCTGTCCATTTTGGGGGGTTTTTTTTAGTACAGTTTTTACACTTGTTATCATTGGTGGATTTGTTTTTTGGTTTGGTTGCTCTCTTCTTTCTTTCTTTCTTTTTTTCTTTTTTTTGTATTACTTTCTAATTTTCTTATTTTTTAAATTATTTTTTATATTTTATTTTAATAACTTTATTTTATTTTATTTACTTTTTTTTCTTTCATTCTGTCTTTTTTTCTCCCTTTTCTTCTGAGCTGTGTGGCTAACAGGGTCTTGGTGCTCTGGCCGGGTGTCAAGTCCATGCCTCTGAGGTAGAAGAGCCAAGTTCAGGACACTGGTCCACCACAGCCCTCCCGGCTCAACATAATATCAAATGGTGAAAGCTGTCCCAGAGATCTCCATCTCAATGCTAAGACCCAGCTCCACTCAACGACCAGCAAGCTACAGTGATGGACACCCTATGCCAAACAACTAGCAAGACAGGAACACAGCCCCATCCATTAGCAGAGAGGCTGCCTAAAATCATAATAAGGCCACAGACACCCCAAAACACACCACCAGACGTGGACGTGCCCACCAGAAAGACAAGATCCAACCTCATCCACCAGAACACAGGCACTAGTCCCCTCCACCAGGAAGCCTACACAACCCACTGAACCAACCTTAGCCATGGGGGACAGATACCAAAAACAATGGGAACTACGAACCTGCAGCCTGTGAAAAGGAGACCCCAAACACAGTAAGATAAGCAAAATGAGAAGACAAAAAACCACACAGCAGGTGAAGGAGCAAGGTAAAAACCCACCAGCCAAAACAAATGAAGAGGAAATAGGCAGTCTTCCAGAAAAATAATTCAGAGTAGTGATAGTAAGGATGATCCAAAATCTTGGAAGTAGAATGGAGAAAATACAAGAAACATTTAACAAGGACCTAAAAGAACTAAAGAGCAAACAAACAATGATGAACAACACAATAAATGAAATTAAAAATTCTCTAGAAGGAATCAATAGCAGAAGAACTGCGGCAGAAGAACGGATAAGTGACATGGAACATAAAATAGTGGAAATAACTACTGCAGAGCACAATAAAGACAAAAGAATGAAAAGAATTGAGGACAGTCTCAAAGACCTATGAGACAACATTAAACACACCAACATTCGAATAATAGGGGTCCCAGAAGAAGAAGAAAAAAAGAAAGGGACTGAAAAAATATTTGAAGAGGTTATAGTTGAAAACTTCCCTAATAAGGGAAAGGAAAGAGTTAATCAAGCCCAGGAAGCACAGAGAGTACCATACAGGAAAAATCCAAGAAGAAACACACCAAGACACATATTAATCAAACTTTCAAAAATTAAACACAAAGAAAAAATACCAAAAGCAGCAAGGGAAAAACAACAAATAACATAGAAGGAAATCCCCATAAGGTTAACAGCTGATTTTCCAGCAGAAACTCTTCAAGCCAGAAGGGAGTGGCAGGACATATTTAAAGTAATGAAACGAAAAAACCTACAACAAAGATGACTCTACACAGCAAGGATCTCATTCAGATTTCATGGAGAAATTAAAACCTTTACAGACAAGCAAAGGCTAAGAGAATTCAGCACCACCAAACCAGCTTTACAGCAAATGCTAAAGGAACTTCTCTAGGCAGGAAAAACGAGAGGAGGAAAAGACCTGCAATAACAAAGCCAAAACAATTAAGAAACTGGGAGTAGGAACATACATATCGATAATTACCTTAGATGTAAATGGATTAAATGCTCCAACCAAAAGACATAGACTGGCTGAGTGGATACAAAAACAAGACCTGTATATATGCTATCTACAAGAGACCCACTTCAGACCTAGAGATACATACAGACTGAAAGTGAGGGGATGGAAAAAGATATTCCATGCAAATGGAAATCAAAAGAAAGCTGGAGTAGCAATTCTCATATCAGACAAAATAGACTTTAAAATAAAGACTATTACAAGAGATAAGGAAGGACACTACATAATGATCAAGGGATCAATCCAAGAAGAAGATATAACAATTGTAAATATTTACACACCCAAAATAGGAGCACCTCAATACATAGGCAAATGCTAACAGCCATAAAAAGGAAAATCAAAAGTAACACAATCATGGTAGGGGACTTTAACACCCCATTTTCACCAATGGACATATCATTCAAAATGAAAATAAACAAGGAAACAAAAGCTTTAACTAATACATTAAACAAGATGCACTTAATTGATATTTATAGGACATTCCATCCAAAAACAACAGAATACACTTTCTTCTCAAATGCTCATGGAATATTCTCCAGGATAAATCATATCTTGGGTCACAAATCAAGCCTTGGTAAATTTAAGAAAATTGAGATCGTATCAAGTATCTTTTCTGACCACAACACTATGAGATTAGATATCAATTACAGGAAAAAATCTGTAAAAAATACAAACACATGGAGGCTAAACAAGACAGTACTAAATAACCAAGAGATCACTGAAGAAATCAAAGAGGAAATCAAAAAATACCTAGAAACAAATGACAATGAAAACATGATGACCCAAAACCTATGGGATGCAGCAAAAGCAGTTCTAAGAAGGAAGTTTATAGCAATACAATCCTACCTCAACAAACAAGAAACATCTCAAATAAACAACCTAACCTTACACCTAAAGCAATTAGAGAAAGAAGAACAAAAAACCCCAAAGTTAGCAGAAGGAAAGAAATCATAAAGATCAGATCAGGTATACATGAAAAAGAAATGAAGGAAACAATAGCAAAGATCAATAAAACTAAAAGCTGGTTCTTTAAGAAGATAACAAAATTGGTAAACCATTAGCCAGACTCATGAAGAAAAAAAGGGAGAAGACTCAAATCAATAGAATTAGAAAAGAAAGGGGGGAAGTAACAACTGACACTGCAGAAATACAAAGGATCATGAGAGATTACTACAAGCAACTATATGCCAATAAAATGGACAACCTGGAAGAAATGGACAAATTCTTAGAAAAGCACAATTTCTGAGACTGAACCAGGAAGAAATAGAAAATATAAACAGACCAATCACAAACACTGAAATTGAGACTGTGAATAAACCTCTTCCAACAAACAAAAGCCCAGGATCAGATGGCTTCACAGGCGAATTCTATCAAACATTTAGAGAAGAGCTAACACCTATCCTTCTCAAACTCTTCCAAAATATAGCAGAGGGAGGAACACTCTCAAACTCATTCTACGAGGCCAACATCACCCTGATACCAAAACCAGACAAAGACGTCACAAAAAAGAAAACTACAGGCTAATATCACTGCTGAACATAGATGCAAAAATCCTCAATAAAATACTAGCAAACAGAATCCAGCAGCACATTAAAAGGATCATACATCATGATCAAGTGGGGTTTATCCCAGGAATGCAAGGATTCTTCAATATACTCAAATCAATCAGTGTGATACACCATATTAACAAACTGAAGGAGAAAAGCCATAGGATCATCTCAATAGATGCAGAAAAAGCTTCTGACAAAGTTCAACACCCATTTATGATAATAACCCTCCAGAAAGTAGGCATAGAGGGAACTTAACATAATAAAGGCTATATGTGACAAACACACAGCCAACATCATTCTCAATGGTGAAAAACAGAAACAATTTCTACTAAGATCAGGAACAAGACAAGGTTGTCCACTCTCACCTCTATTATTCAACATAGTTTTGGAAGTTTTAGCCACAGCAATTAGAGAAGAAAAAGAAATAAAAGGAATCCAAATCAGAAAAGAAGTAAAGCTGTCACTGTTTGCAGATGACATAATACTATATACAGTAAGCCTAAAGATGCTAACAGAAAACTACTAGAGCTAATCAATGAATTTAGTAAAGTAGCAGGATACAAAATTAATGCACAGAAATCTCTTGCATTCCTATACACTAATGATGAAAAATCTGAAAGAGAAATTAAGGAAACACTCCCATTTACCACTGCAACAAAAAGAATAAAATACCTAGGAAAAAACTTAACCCAAGGACACAAAAGACCTGTATGCAGAAAACTATAAGACACTGATGAAAGAAATTAAAGATGATACAAACAGATGGAGAGATATACCATGTTCTTGGATTGGAAGAATCAACATTGTGAAAATGACTATACTGTCCAGAGCAATCTACAGATTCAATGCAATACCTACCAACTACCAATGGCATTTTTCACAGAACTAGAACAAAAAATTTCACACTTTGTATGGAAACACAAAAGACCCCGAACAGCCAAAGCAATCTTGAGAAAGGAAAACGGAGCTGGAGGAATCAGGCTCCCGGACTTCAAACTATACTACAAAGCTACAGTAATCAAGACAGGATGGTACGGGCACAAAAACAGAAATATAGATCAGTGAAACAGGATAGAAAGCCCAGAGATAAACCCACGCACATATGGTCACCTTATCTTTGATAAAGGAAGCAAGAATATGCAATGGAGAAAAGACAGCTTCTTCAATAAGTGGTGCTGGGAAAACTGGACAGCTACATGGAAAAGAATGAAATTAGAACACTCCCTAACACCATACACAAAAATAAACTCAAAATGGATTAAAGACCTAAATATAAGGCCAGAGACTATCAAACTCTTAGAGGAAAACATAGGCAGAACACTCTATGACATAAATCACAGCAAGATCCTTTTTGACCCACCTCCTACAGAAATGGAAATAAAAACAAAAATAAACAAATGGGACCTAATGAAACTTAAAAGCTTTTGCGCAGGAGAGGAAACCATAAACAAGATGAAAACACAACCCTCAGAATGTGAGAAAATATTTGCAAATGAAGCAACTGACAAAGGATTAATCTCCAAAATTTACAAGCAGCTCATGCAGCTCAATATCAAAAAAAACAAACAACCAACCCAATCCAAAAATGGGCAGAAGACCTATATAGACATTTCTCCAAAGAAGATATACAGATTGCCAACAAACACATGAAAGAATGCTCAACATCACTAATCATTAGAGAAATGCAAAGCAAAACTACAATGAGGTATCACCTCACACCAGTCAGAATGGCCATCATCAGAAAATCTACAAACAGTAAATGCTGGAGAGGGTGTGGAGAAAAGGGAACCCTCTTGCACTGTTGGTGGGAATGTAAATTGATATAGCCACTATGGAAAACAGTATTGAGGTTCCTTAAAACACTAAAAATAGAACTGCCATACGACACAGCAATCCCACTACTTGGTATATACCCTGAGAAAACCATAATTCAAAAAGAGTCATGTACCGCAGTGTTCACTGCAGCTCTATTTACAATAGCCAGGACATGGAAGCAACCTAAGTGTCCATCGACAGATGGACGGATAAAGAAGATGTGGTGCATATATACAATGGAATATTACTCAGCCATAAAAAGAAACGAAATTGAGTTATTTGTAGTGAGGTGGATGGACCTAGAGTCTGTCACACAGAGTGAAGTCAGAAAGAGCAAAACAAATACCGTATGCTAACGCATATATATGGAATCTTAAAAAAAAAAAAAAGGTTCTGAAGAACCTAGGGGCAGGACAGGAATAAAGATGCAGATGTAAAGAATGGACTTGAGGACATGGGGAGGGGGAAGGGTAAGCTGGGACCAAGTGAGAGAGTGGCATGGACTTATATATACTACCAAATGTAAAATAGATAGCTAGTGGGAAGCAGCCGCATAGCACAGGGAGATCAGCTCGGTGCTTTGTGACCACCTAGAGGGGTGGGAGAGGGACAGTGGGAGGGAGACGCAAGAGGGAGGAGATATGGGGATATATGTATATGTATAGCTGATTCGCTTTGTTATAAAGCAGAAACTCACACACCATTGTAAAGCAATTATTCTCCAATAAAGTTTAAAAAAAATTATTAAGCATTATCCCTCTTCTCTATCAATGAAAATATCAGTGTTGATATATCCAAGGAGTTTTTCGCATTATGACAATGTTCATCTATACTTCCCAAGCAGTTAGTTAAAGAAAATTAGCATACCTTGGCATTTTTAATCCTTCACTGAATTGATGATTCTTTGGTGACATGAATTATAAGTGAAATGAATGTACACAGTATGACACGGACTAAAACATTTCATTTCAGTGTAAAGTCCCTTGTTATTTATTTGTTAGTTTAGAAAGGGCTTAGTTCATAGCTAGAATATTTTCCTTATTAGAAAATGAGTAAAACAGATTCTTTATCCTAAATCATCTCTGCAGACAGGCCCAAATTATTCAATAATTCTTTAATACTCACAGTTGGGCATTTGCTGCCTGCTCTGATTCTTATCACTGGCAAAACCTTCCTAGATAGTTAGCAATTTAGAATATGAATCAGTGGATATGTCAGTAAGAAAGAAAAATACAGGTCAAGTGACAATAGTTAGCTCACTTTTTATAAAGGGAAGAAACTTATTTTTTTAAGATGAAATAAAATAAATTTCTTTGGCTTTATTGAGTAGCAGGAGGGAGGAACTGAAATCAATTCGGGCTAAAGGACAATCAATAGCACTCCAGCACTCTACACATTGCTCAAATCCATTTTATTAATCCCCTCTGGGATAAATCCCTAATTCCAAATTAGGTCTCCAAATCCCTTTCAATGCTTCAGCTTCTCCTAGCTGATCTGGGTAGATATTTACCCCAGACTCCTTCTTCCATTTTTGTTTTCTTTTTCTTTTCATGTGCCATTCTTGTGACGAATATTTGAACATCAGCATGATGCTTACATAACCTTAAGTGCCAAGCTTCTCAGAGGGAGCTGAGGCGGCCAAGCAGAACATATCATGGCTGGGAAGGGGGAAGTGCTACCATGATGATTTACCCAGAGGACTCGCCCTACATGAATGTTGCATAAATTAAATTCCATTCATCATCCTGGTTGTCTTTGTCAAAGCTATCTCTCCCTTTTGTAAACAGCAGCAGGGTTCTGTAGCACTGGAATACTAGGGAAAGCAGACGAGAAAGGGCAATATATGTACCTCCACAGGGCATGCAGAAAATCATTTCCTAGTGACGTGAGTGAACAAAGATAACTGCACCAGAGAGACTTGTTCCACAGCATGAGGAAACATTTTGAAGGAGGGTGGATGAAAGATGTGATGAACGTAAATGGCATTATTAAACAGTGGCTCCTGAAATCGACATAGTCATTATATACAGTGTTTCCTCAGATATAATCATGTGACAAATTTACCCTTGTCACTGTTCTCTTACCCAGCACTTCATCCATCTTCCTTAGTTCTCGAAATTTGTTCTGTGTAATATCTGTGTCCTATGGCTCCTTAACACATAGTGAATAAGAATAATGCACTCCTGCCATGACATCAGGTACCAACCCATAAAAGGAGTCCCGTGACTAACCACTGGCAACAAACATTAGAATGTCCTTGCTGTTTGCCAGCCAGGAGATACCTCTGGGCAACTGATTTCCTCAGGTTTAGTTTGGGTTTATTTGTGTATCTTCAAACTGCGTCACCAGAAACTGTGGGCTCTGGATCTGTAAAAGATTAGCATTCCTGACAGAAAGGCAATCAATAACAGTGAGAAATGTCTACTGCCTTAAAGGCACAATATCTTGTTGTTTATTCAACATTATTTATGCTTCTCCCTTATTTGTGTTATGAATAGAGAAAGAGGTTCAAACTGGTAAAAAAAAAAAAAAAAAGCTCTAGATTAAATACCTAATTAGTGAACCCCAACTTCTAAAAGGTTCTCTTTTCCTTACTAATTAAGCTTCATGAAATCATAATCATGGATTAATTCTAATTATAGCAGGTTTTTGTAATTAATTTTCTTATTTTTATCACTCAAAAAAATAGAAAATAAGAGCTAAGTCAAAGAGTATATTTTATATTGATGCTTCAATATATCAATCTTTTATAATGAAACTAAAGTATTTTAAATTATATAAGACATATTTAAGTCCCAATGTAGAGTAACCATAATTCAGCTCCAGTGCTAAGAAGTGCTCTCTCATTGCAAAAAAAATAGCATTGACAGGGGAATTCTTGTATTATGAGCACCTGCTATAAGCTAGTCTTTGAGCATAATGCACTATTATCAAGCAGTTTGATACCTACAAACTTCTGAGGGTACAGAAAACACCTCAAAACAACATGCCCAGTACAAAATATCAGGTCTTCTCTGACCTCTTCCTTCCCCTATATGCTGTACCATCCATTCAGGCCCACAAGCCATAAAACTAAGAGGCTTCTCTGTCATTTCCCTCACCCTCACCCCCACATCTTACCCAACACCAACCCTGTTCATTTTATCACCTAAATAAATTGCAGTGGTTTCACCCCAGGCTACACTACATACATCTCTCCCATAGGTAGTGCAAAACAGTCTCCTAACTGGTTTTCCTGAATTTTCCCTTTCCAGACTACAATCTAGTCTCCACAATACAGTCACACCAATCTTTTAAAAATACAAATCTCAAACCATCCTTAAAACCTTTACCCACTGGCATCTGGGGCTCCAAGGCAAGAGGACAGAGACAAATGCTCCGAAGTCAGGCTCCATGATCAAAGGAGCAACAGCAATGCCAACTAAGAATGCGTCTTCAGCAAATCTTCATACACATTCCCCCTATGCTCCAGCCATACCGAGGTATTAACCTTTTCCAGAACCCAGAATGGTGTTTATGATTCTTTGCTTCTAAAGGAACTCTTTACACTTTTTCTTTCGAACTTTGTTCAACCCCTCCTACCTCTTTTGGCCTTTTTTGGCTCTACCAAGGCTGGGTTACCTGATCCTTAGTGCTAGGACTTTTAGGTCCTTAGGTTAAGACTTTTGTGTTTATGCTATTATCAGCCCTTTTCCTTTCCCCACAAAATAGTTATTGTTTAGATATATGGCTATGGTCACCACTGGACTGTTAGTTGTTTATGAGTAAAAAGTATTCATTCATTTTCTCAACTTTTCAATGAATAGTTTGGAGTGTCTACTGCTACATGCCAAAACGCGTAACTCTAGTACATGAAAGGCACACAGTAGACAGTGGTTATCCTGAGATAAAGAAAAACATTTTTTTCATGGTGTTCTGTGTCTTCTTTATAAAAAAAAAAAGACAAGAACAATCGTGTTTTTATCATCATTTTTTGTTGTTTTGGTTTTTTTTTTTTTTATTCTTCAGTGTCCAGCACAATGCCTGACACACACTACGTGTCATGTAAATGTTTTTTGAACAGGTGAAATGAATCCTTACAAAACTCTTCCCATGTTTCTGCTAGGGAAACTCCAACTCATGCTTCCTTCTTTGAGGAAGCCCTACTCAGGAACCCCAGACAATTTTGCCAGCCTCTCCTTTATGCTCCCAGAGCAAATGTGCATACCCTTCCAAGAGTACTTAACTGCATTTTAAAATATTTTTGGAGCATCTTTTTTTTTTTTTCACTAGAGTATGAGCTCTTGATATCATGTGTCTTTTTGAACCACCATAACGAATAAATGAATGCATGAAGAGCTACAATGAAATACAATATCTGAAAGTGCACAAGAAAGTCCCATTAATTTCGAATTGAAAGATAGAAGGTTAGGTTTCTGGAGGAAATGGTATTGGGAGTTGAAAGATGAAGAAGATGAATAAAATGTCAGGGTCATATAAGGGATAGAGATAAGAAAATGCAGTCCAGATAGAGGACAGTATAACGTAGCAGGTATGACTGTACATGTGTAGGAGTGAGTGGCTGGACTGCAGGAGAATGGAGGACTTGGAAATGATGCAGGGGTAGTTCAAGAAAAGAGCTTGAAGGCAGGTTATGAAAGGTTAATGCCATGCTGGGAGTTGCCATGGGTGGGATGTGAATGTCATTGCGGAACACAGCGTACTGCAGAACATCAGAATATGATAAGGGCAGAAAGTTGGATTTGGTACATAGAACAAGGGACCTTTTAGGAGACTTTCTGCTGGATATTGGAAGAGAGAATCAAGAATGCAGGATTTTCCCAATGAGTGGAAAAAAAACAGTAGATCATTCTGAGAATTTTAACAATGAAAGAAGATAAAAGGACAAGGACAAGAATTCAAAGTTGATTAGAGGAAAGTAAACGTGAGTAGGTCTGATAAAAAGAGACTAATTAATGGAGGCACTATCAAGAAACAGGTGAAGAGGATAATACAGGTGGAAGGGTGAACCTTTAAAAGGAAGAAGGATATTTCTCCCTTAGGGATAAAATTGATAACCTTAAAAGAGTCATGTTATGCTTTCTTAGAATCTCTTTATTAGAATGCATGCAGTAAGGGTAAATTTTAGCATCAAAAAGTATTTAATTGTATTTTATTTATCACTTAAATGAATAAAGACTATATTATTTCAAAGGGAAAAGAGCTAGGTAGTATTGTCTGAGAGATGGTCTCTTAATTTTCTTGTAACTCTAAATGTCTTTGTCTATAAGTCTCTTCTAAGCCACTGCTCTTGATGGTTTCCAGTGTCAGAGGTGATGGGAAGGCTACTCTTTCTCATATACTGTAATGGACAATGCCGGTAGATGTACTGGGTTTTATGTCTCTAAAAATGCCTTCCATAGAGTGAAAAATAACACAGTTAAATAACAGTAAACTAATATTGATTCCTTGCTACTGTGTATTTTTCATTCTCCAAAATTCAATGGCTGGGCAAACTATGTTGGGAAACTATTAAACGAATTTGCCATATTTTAATTAAAACTTGATTTCAAATCAACGTATATTTTTATTCCTTTAAGAAATCAGCACAACAATGGCTCCCACACACAGATCATTCCATACTCTTACAGTATTGTCACATGCAAAAACAAAAAAATGAAACCCTCATAAAGTTTATTATAAAACATGAAGTTAATTGAATTTCTCTTAACATAGTAACAAAATTAAAAATTAAAAAAAATTCTTATAAAACTGAATCAGTTACTTCACATAATCTGCTGAATAACTGCTGGGTATACTAACATCTTAAACGAAAAGAAAGTTTCAGTAAGTCCTTATACTGCACCATGATGATCACTGAGTAATTTTTCTTTCCTTTGACTTTCTAAATTTATCACTCTTATCTATTATAAAAATTGTCTAAAATGATGTGTAGTGAATTTTACCAGCATACTAAGCTTAATTTCAATTATCTCTACTTGTGGCTTTTCTTCATTTTAAATCATCCAAACGCTAATTTGTTTTTTGCTTATGGCTGTAGATACAGCACAGTGTATTAATGATTCATCCCATATGTTTGTTAAGGTGAGTTCAATCATTCTTTGGCAGGAGTCTTCTTTTTTAACCTACATCATGCAAGAAAAATCAGGTTTGACCTAATTGCTTTTTGGAGCATGGGATCTTCACAGCCATATTTGCAATGTCTCCTTTTAAACGCTGGTGTTCTCCCCTCTTACCTTCTGATTTTTTTAAGACGTGTTAGAAAAAAGGGGGAAAAGTCTAGTGCTGTGTAGGGTGCTGGCCTTGCTAGGTTTTAATACTACTGTGCTAAGCTTATCTTCCCATCTTGATTGATTAGAGCTTGATGGCATAGCAGAAGTTTGCAGCAATGTTGAAATAGTACTGTTACATCTCTTAAACATTCCAAAAAGCTTCCAGTGACAATCTGCTTACCCTCCCAACTCCACCAGCTTCTGTTGTTATTTGCAGAAGACATTGCCAGGTCTTGGCTCTCAAGAAATCAGATAACTCTCTTAATGAACAATGGAATAAGAAGGAAAGGGCTGATGGCTCAATAAAACTATCCTCCATATCATTCTCATAGGCAGTTACCTAAGCCAGTTTCCCACTAGCATTTAAATAAATTCTTTAAGTAAAATAAAAGAGAAATGACTTTTCCTTTCGTAAACTGTGAAATCTAGTTGCTAGCATAAGCTTTTTAAATTTAAACTGGTTTATAGCATATTTGAAAGATAATACATATTAAGGCACCCATAGATTGGAAACATATTTCAAGTAGCTCAAGAATTACTTTACTATGTGATTTAACAAGGAATCCATTTTAGAAAACAAAATTAATCTTTTGAGTCATTAGGTTTTGTCTCTAGTGGTTGTCTCAGTATGCATTGTACAAATAGAATGAACATGTATTGCCACCTAATATCCTAAGAAAGTAATAGTTTTAACTTATTTTTGTAGAAGTAAATGTGATAATAAATGCTTATCTATATGAGATACAGTGTAAAAATGCAATAGGGATATAAAATATCTAACCCAAGAAATAAATAGGAATAAGAATATATTATACTGTGAATTAGGACATTTAATACATTCATGTCACCCCATGTGTCACTCATTCAATGACTTTACCAGAAACAAATAAGTCCTATTTATACTCATCTCCATTTATAGGTTACAGACTTCTTCCTTCATGTAAGATTCGATGCAAATATCTTAGTGGTTTTGTTGTTTCGACAAAGAGAAAGAGATGGAGTATACGTGTTTTTTCTTTTGTTATTATATTAGTTTGAGAGGATTTTTTTTCTTTCTTAAAAATCAATTAGATGTGTAGCTTCAAAATGGAGAGTGAAAACATTTTCACATTTTTCACCTCTCAAAGAATCACCCCAAAATAGTGAGGAGAACATGAAACATAAAACCAATTCCATCATCAATGCAAATGAGACGTGTGAAAAACAATTTATATAAATATGGAAATAGATGAAGTCAATGGCTTAGCAACTCAGAAAAGAGTCAAACCTAAGTGAGCATAAAAGGTGGAAACCAATGAAAAGTCAGGTGATTGTCCCTGCAGAACCTCAGAATGACAGTATAGGTGACAGTGCAGAATGGCTCAAAAATCAAACTCCATAGGAAGTAAGAATAAGCAAATGGTACAAAGCAGGGCCACTTTTCTAAAATCTACAGAAGAGGCAGTTAGATCTGTAGCCAAAAATGTAAAATTTCTAGAAGATTAGCAAGAGACCAAAGGTTTGCTCTGTGGGCAACTTAGCAAGAGTAGCCCCAAGCTCCAAGCATGCAGAAGGGCCAGTGTGAGAGGCCATACAAAAAACAGCGATTAAGTCTGAAAACTGAACCACTGAGTCACTTCCCTAACCCTTTCCAGCTGGCTCCAGAATAGCAGGTGTTTCCAGGCAGGAGACTGAAGATACTTTGCTAGAGAAAATAAAGAGATAAAGACCTACAACTACTAACATGTATGGTCTCCTAATGACAAAGCTAACCAGCCATCTGACTACCCAAGAATGAAGACCACTAGTGGACAAGGCTTCCCCTACCCAAAGATCTTCCAACCAGCTTTTTAGCTTCTCACTCAAAACAAATGGACAGCCAAAGATTACTGAATCGTTAAGAATTCAACATAAAATATAAGAAGAAAAATGAACAAACAAAAAATAAAGTAGTTAGGAGGAAACAATGAATTTCACAGACATTGCAGGTAACAGTAATCATGACATAGGTGTAAAAGAAAAGAGGCTACTGTATCAATGAAAGAGGAAAGAAGCATGATTTTTTCAAAAAGGAAAATTTTGAAAGAGGTCTTGAAATTTTATTCTTCCAGTTTTATTGAGATATAATTGACCTACAGCACTGTATAAGTTTAAGGTGTACAGCATGATGATTTGACCTATATACATCATAAAATGATTACCACAACAAGTTTAGTGAACATCCTTTATCTCATATAGATAGAAAATTAAAGAAATAGATTAAAAAATTTTCCATGTGATGAGAACTCAGGATTTACTCTTCTCATAATTTTCATATGTAACATAGAGCAGTGTTAATTATATTTCTCATGTTGTACGTTACATTCCTAGTACTTATTTATCTTAGAGCTGGAAGTTTCAACGTGTGGACCACCTTCATCCAATTCCCCCTCCCCCACCCCCCACCTCTGGTAACCACAAATCTTATCTCTCTTTCTCTGACTTTGTTTTTAAAGAATAATTGACCTACAACACTATGTTAGTTCCTGGTACACAACATAGTGATTCCATATTTCTATATATTACAAAATGATCACCACAATAAGTCTATTATGATGTCACCAAAGATATTACATAAGTATTGACTATATTCCCTATACTGTACCCATGACTCATCTATTTTGTAACTGCAAGTTTGTACCTCTTAATCTCCCTCACCTAGTTCCCTTATCCCCCAACCCCCTTCCCTTTGGCAAGCAACTTCTAAAATTCAATGACAAAATGGTAGGAAACCCAATTTAAAAACAGGCAAAAGGTATTCCTAAAAGATTTTTTTAAAGTCTAATAAGCACATTAAAAAGTGTTCAAGGGACTTCCCTAGTGGTGCAGTGGTTAAGACTCCGCATTCCCAATGCAGGGGGCCTGGGTTCGATCCCTGGTCAGGGAACTAGATCCTACATGCATGCCACAACTAAGGAGCCCATGTGCTGCAACTAAGGAGCCCACGATCCACAACTAAGACCCAGAGCAACCAAAAAAAAAAAAGTGTTCAATATTATTCGTCATCAGAGAAATGCAAATTAAAACCACAATGAGAAATGACAAACCACTACACACCCGCTGGAATAGCTAAAATAAAAAAGATTGAATACAAATATTGATGAGGATGTGGAGCTAGTGTAGCTAGCTACTACACTGCTGGTGGAAGTTTAAATGATCCAATCACATTCACCCTATGATGCGACAATTCCACTCATAGATATTTATCCGAGAGAAATGAAAACATATGCCTTCAGAAAGACTTGTATATGAATGTTCATTGCAATGTTAGTCATAATAGCCCCAAACTGGAAACAGATCAGTGTCCATCAGCAGCAAAACAGATAAACTGTGGTATTTATTCTATGGTATACTTCTTAGCAATAAAAAGGAACATGGATGCATCTCAAAAACATTATGCTGAAGAAAAGGAGCCAGATACAAGAGTGCATGCTGTATGATTACATTTAAATAAAGTACTAGATTAGGTAAAACTAATTAAGTAGTGATTGGTGTGGGGGGGGGTGGGAGGTTATTTCATGGGAAGGGGCACACGTCCACTATCTAGGGTAATGGAAATTGTCCATATCTGGATAAAAATGTGGGTGACACAGATGTATTCATTTTTTTGATACTGATGGAACTATACATTTAAGATTTGTGAATTTCACTCTGTGTAGATGATATTTCAATAAACTTATCATATGGACAGAAACAGAAGGGCTAGGATTCCATATTAGATTTATAAGACATTTTTTCCCCAGTAATTATCAGGTCGTTGGGTAACATTAGTATAGAGTCCAAATGACATATTATAAAAACTCAGCCAAAGTAGATCTTAATATCGTTACAAGAGAAGTTCCAGCTTTATCATGACCCCACTACTGTTTATGACGAATTCTACTGTAGATGGAAGTTAACCTGAAAACTACTTCCAATCAAAAAAGTGTATACATATTGCAAACTGCCCTAAATGAATTTGTTTATAACCATTAGGGATTTCTTTGGTACATATCTCAATGGTTAGAGGTAAATGAGGGTTAGGGGTGTCTTTCCCCAGTCATTTCACCTCTGGGAGGTGTGTTATAATGAAAGTTTTAGACTGAATTTGGTAACACATACTAATATTTATTTGCTGGCAAGTATGAACACAATCATACAAACTGTTCTACATGTTCAAATTCCCAGCTCTCTCCTCTTCGGCACTTTGACAACAAACACTTTGCACAGAGGTTTAATTAGAATCACATGCTCTAGTGGAAGGAGTCAGCTAATATTCTAGTTGGATCAAGTAACAGAACCCTCCAAAGATCTTGGGACATGAGGTTGATGGGTATGTAACTGAGCAGGACCCTATGGGGCCTTCCCAGAATGGACCCCTTCTTCCACGTCCCCTGCCTGCCTCTTGTTTGTGGAAAAGCTGTAGTCTTCTAGCCCTCCCCAGAGTCACAAAAGCCTTGCTCAAGAATTAATGATTGAAAGGATGTGACCATGTGGTGACAAAAGTAGCAGTTGGGCCAGGAGAACTGGTAACAATTTAAACAGTAAATCAGCCATCTGGCAGTCAAAGAATCTTTAGTTCCTTCCTGAAGTACATAAATAACAGTATCTGGTGTACATTCCTGAGTTGTTTTACAGATATTAAAGCCCCCGCCAAATGGAGGAAGTTAACTACATGATGACCATGAACACATAACCCTCAGACTGGCTGGATCAGACGGATTGGTAAAGTTAACCCTTGTGACACTGCCCTACTACCTCACCATCAACCAGTCAGAGGATTACCCATGAGCTGATCACATGCCCTGCAACTCCCCTCCCTCATGTTACCTTTAAAAATGCTTCCCCGAAACCCACTGGGGGCCTTTTCAGCATGAGCTGCCCCATTCTCTTGCTCAGCCCCTGCAATAAACCTTTCTCCACTCCTAACTCCGACGTTTCCGTTTGTTTGGCCTCACTGTGCGATGGGCACACAAACTTGGGTTTGAACAAAAGGTAGAGATTCTTAGGTCCTGTCTGAGCACAGATGAGTTGGCTATATCATATCTCTAGCCAATCGACATGTCTTGAATATCACTCATTTCCTCAATGAAAAATAAGATATCACTTCATTTATGCTAATCTATAAATACTCTACAGCTGACCTCAGGTAAAAATAGTTGTAGCTTAGCAACCCTGTGAGTTTTAGAGTCTGGTTAGAGCAGTGGTTCTCAAACATGGCTATATGCTAGAATCATCTCTGGAGAGTTTTTAAATCCCAATGTCCAGGCCACACTCCAGGCCAATAAAATCAGAGTTTCTAGGGGTGAGAGCCAGTCAACAGTATTTTTCAAACCTCCCTAGGTGATTCCAATTTACAGACAAAGTTGAGAAACACTGTATTAGAACCTTCCAATCTAGCCTAATTGCAGTGGATATCCTTGAACAGGTGTTTTAAATGCTATTTAACTACCTTTAAAGGATAAATAATACACATTAGATACCATACTGTTGATGTTTAAATATTTTTAATACAATAGCATGAAACTCATCCCATTTCCTCAAGGATAGAACAGAAACAACAGAACTAGAGATATCAACTAGAACAGACTGGTAATAACTATCACCACCACCCCACTCCCTGGCTCCAGGAAGGGAATTTGGCCATTTTTGAGTAATGGATACACTTATACATAGATGATTAAGATTCTGCATTGAAAATTTGATTTTTAAGCAATTACACCCTGAGATTGTCTGTAAATAGTAATATGTGCCCTGATTCAAGGAAGTGACTATCTCTGCCAGACCACTTTAAAGCAAAGCAGCAAGGTACATACAATCAGCAAAACCTGGATGACAAAAGAAGAAAACCTGAAATGGGCCAGAGCATTGATAATTCCCTTAGCCCAGCTGGCCAAAGATTTTACTAGCTCTTGATGATGAGAAATTGGAAGATATTTTCCAAACACAATTGCAAGTTACTTGTATTTGTGTTATATAAATAAATTTTATGTAACTTGCTGAGTAAAGTATATATTTTCTTATGATTTAGTGGGAGTTTGGACATTCTCTTGTAATCATTTTTTTATAGTCTTTTATATCACAGACTTGGCCCAATCCTAACCAGTACCCTATCTTAAAAGATTCTCCCTTAAAGAATGTGAGCCCAGACCCCAATGCCCTATAAATATTCCTCTTCTGACTCCCCCTTCCAGAGACACTACTAAGGCTTGTTCAAGGTGATATTCATTCTAACTGCAGTTATTTCTAATACATTTACTTTGTCTTTAAGAGATTTTTCTAAAGATATTTTGGTGAGATCAACAGCAACATCATAAAGAATGTCTAATCAAGTCTAATTCCTGTTTTGGAATGCCATTTATTACATGAACTCAGTAAATGTATATTGATAATGTTTAGCAATATAAAATTCCAATCAAATATTGCAAAATATTTTGTACCATCCCATTTGTTATCAAAAACAGTCTGAGGGGCTTTGCAGAGAAACAAAAGCCCAGCCTTTACTCCAAAAGAGCTCCTTCCCTAGAGTCAGGTCACCTAACAGTTATTAGAAATTTACACCCAAATGCTATATTCAATCTCAGTGCTTCTGTCACATTATTTCCCTCCCTCTGGAATTCTCATCTTGAAATCATCTTTCCAAATGTGGTTTAGATGACATTTCTGTGAAGTCTTTGATGAACCCTTTCAACCTTCCCTTTATAATTCATCACTCCTTCCTCTCAGCTATGTCTTTTATGTTTACTATATAGTATTTGTTTTCATTTCTTTCTCCTCTCACAACACTTTGACCTACTTGTGGGCAGGATCCATGGTATTTCTGTCCTCATCACAGAGCCTAAATGTTTTTTCAAATGTAATAAGTGTTTATTCAATTACTTTACCAGATTTTTGGTCCCGTGATTATTTTACTTAACTTCAACCTCTACTTATAGACCTTATTAACTAATGACACCTGAGTGGTATATTACTTTTGCATGAGAAAAAAGTCTACTAACATCGAGACACACAGATGTCAGTTGGTTGAGACAGAAATTCCAACTAGAACAAGGGCAACTAAAATAGAAACTAGAAAGGTGCCAAAGGCAAAAGTCAACTATTTGGGGCTGTTCTGGTGAATGAGAATTTTGTAGAAGTTTGGTAGCTTTTCCATGCTTTCTAGGGAAATTTCAGAATAATTTACTTTTGTATGCTTAACTGTTTAGTTAAAAAAAATAACTGATATGTAAGATTCTATCAGGTTCAAAAGAGCAGGATACGTACATGTTTGTGTGTGTGTGTGTGTGTGTGTGTGTGTGTGTGTGTTTTCTTGAAGAAAAATTTATATTGCCCTGTCACATCCCATATTGTTATTGTTCCTGAATTTTTTCAGAGATACATGTTAGTTATTATATTCCCTATTTAAAAATAGAGAATTTTCTAATGTTGCATTCTTCACTGAAAAAAACACTTGTTTTCTCTCTTTTAATGGATCTGAAAAGTAAATGACATATTCAGGTCACGAAGAAAATAAATGTCAAAGTTGATGTGAGTCAAGATTTATCTAACAAGCCCTCCTTCACCTGCAGTTAGTGAGTGGTTACATGGCATAAAAGAAAGGCATTCGTTTTAGTATGCAAAATCCTGAGATACAATTAGAAACACATAACCTTATCTGGGCAACAATGGACCATTATTTCATGTCTCTGGGTCTCAGTTTCTTCATTTGTTAAATGGGGATAATAGTCCCTCTTTTATAGAATTTTCCAGAGAATTATAAGAGTAAAGTGAAAAAGTATATAGGAGGCAATAAAAATGTTTCTGTTGAATTGGAAATGTAGTCATAGCAACTCTGTGAATCAGTTAGGTAAATAAGAATTTCACTCACCTAGATCATCACTCTATAGATGGGATCATGGTTCTGGATGCAGAACTATGAATTCAAAGAAAAACTCTGTGAGCATAATCTAGGCAATGTTAGATTTGCCAGGACACTGTAGACAATAAACCACCCCTTACATGAGACCACAGAGGTGTTTCAATACCCAAAAGTGGTCCAGATCTCTGTTTTATGTCTCTTCTGAAAGAAGGTAAAGTGTTTTTCCTATCTAGTTCTCACAAAAGAAGTGGGCAGAAATGTTAGCCGTGTGACTTTAATGAATATCACATGAACAAGTTCCCTACACACTGCTTTGGAAATGTCACCAAATGAAAGGTTGCACTTAGGAAGGACATAAAACTGAACAAGATAATGGTACAGGCGTTACCTGGCACACAAGTGAGGATATCACCTTTGCTGCTGGAAAAGAGAACAAGGACGCAGTAAGTTTGATTACTACATGCACAGCAATTACTCAGAACATGTTGATGCACCTGCTTTAACTTGAAAATTGGTTCTTCTCTCAAACAAAACCAAATAAAACTGAACAAAGTACACAGAGGGAATGCCTGGCGTATCCTACAGGGACTTGTTTTCCCTTGTTAGGCAGTTAGAAGTTCGACCCATGCTTAAAATGCACACTTAGTCATCCACACTTAACACATTTTCTGTTGCCATAAGTGAGGTTGATAAACAGTTAAAAACTCTCACAGATAATAGTTCCAGAATGCCCTTCTGTTTCAAGCCTGTTACCCATGGAACTTTTCCAAACAAAAACAAACAGTAAGGACTTCCCCGGTGGCACAGTGGTTAAGAATCTGCCTGCCAATGCAGGGGACACGGGTTAGCGCCCTGGTCCGGGAAGATTCCACATGCCACGGAGCAACTAAGCCCGTGCGCCACAACTACTGAGCCCACGTGCCACAACTACTGAAGCCCGTGCACCTAGAGCCCATGCTCCGCAATGAGAAGCCCGCCCACCGCAACAAAGAATAGCCCCCACTCGCCGCAACTAGAGAAAGCCTGCACGCAGCAATGTAGACCCAATGCAGCCAAAAATAAATATTAAATTTAAAAAAAAGAAAAAACAGTAAGAACTTCAGGAAAACCTCTGTGGGGCTCTTACCTCCCATTCACATGATTATAATTTCATCTAACTGCCATTTGACTGCCCAAGGATTTTCTAAAATTTCGCCTGTATTCTCTACATGGCATTGCAGCAAATCTGGCCTACTAGACTAGGAACCTGATGGGACGATAATCAGCTGTATGCCTTTCTACCACCCTCGCCTTAGCTCCTGGATGGTGGATACAGTAAAATGCTGGAGTCATCTTTGTATCGCTGAAGCTTGGATGTATAACACAGGATTTGGCATCTAATAGGTCCTCAGTAAATACTTGTTGACTATCTTAAGAATGCCAACACTGTCACACTTTCCTACCAACCCAACACATTTACCAACCCAACCCTTTGTTTGTAATAACGTTCCTGCCTCCATTCTAATAATACCTAGGTTCTTGAGTGTCTGGCAGCAAATTTTAACTCTGAATTAACCAAAATCTTTGAGATACTTATCACGCATTCACTCATTTACTTTCACCAAGCTCCCCATCTAATTTCTCAATTGCAACAAATATTTACCATCAGTTGCCTGAAAGTACCATGCAAAATTTTATGCAAGTTGGAAAATTTCACAATCACTGCCATCTGTGACAGCACTCTCCAATAGAAAGATAAGGAGAGCCATGCGTGAAAGCAAATGTGTATTTTTAGTTTTTCTGGTAGCTATAGTAAAAAAAAAATAAGAAAAAGGTAAAATTAAGTTCAATACTATATTTTAACTATGTATATAAAAATTATCATTTCCACACATGTCCAATATAAAAATTATTGATATATTTTCCATTCTTTTTTTCTTATCAAGTCTTCAAAATCTGGGGTGTATTTTAGGCTTACAGTACATTGAGTTTGGACTAGCCGCATTCCAACTGTCAACGGCCACATGTGGCTATTGGTTACCACACTGGACAGCACAGACCTATAAAATCACCTTCTCATAAAAGAAAGAGGTGTAAATAGAACTTCTATACAAAATAGACTAGAATGAATGTTTCAAAACAACAGAACAGTGGGGCCAAGAGTGGACTC
This sequence comes from Balaenoptera borealis, assembly GCF_965194805.1. Lineage (NCBI taxonomy): Eukaryota > Metazoa > Chordata > Mammalia > Artiodactyla > Balaenopteridae > Balaenoptera > Balaenoptera borealis. Next base: position 17,131,221 of record NC_138870.1, on the reverse strand, counting down.
AATTCTAAAAGGAGGGATAGAAGTAGGCCCCTTTGGACCTACTCTACCTCTCTTCCCTTTACTAAACATTGCATCCTCTCATCTTATTGGTCACTTCCTCCTTCATCCAATGACTGTGTGTATCCATGTATCTGTGCAAGCAGTTATGTGTTTCTTAGGACTGCACATAAATGGACGACACATTTACGTGAGGGAGAGGCCATGTGTAAATGAATGTGACTCTGCAGCTTATATAAATAGTGATTTAGAATATATGGGAGGGCAAATGCAGGATAAAAAGTAGAGGCTGAAAAAAAAAGAAGGGGCTGTGATTGGCAGAGCTTATAATGGTGTATTCTTTTCTTAGTGGATTACCAAAATGTTAGTGCAGGCAATGAGTAAGATAAAGATGAACCTAGTTAAAAGGGAAGCCAACTAATTCTGCTTTTCTCCCTCATAGGAAAAAGAATGAGCAGAAATTAATGACAGTGTTTTCATAGACACCTGTTATACAAAGATCTCCTAGTTCTTGACTATCAGGATTGGGTATGAACTTAGAACGTAGAATTTAGAACTCTTGTATTCCCCATGCTTGGCAGAGGTATTCCTAATGTTACTATTTTCTATCCAGTATAGACAAGTGTGAGGAGACACAAAGAAAAGACACGGAGTGCCAACTTAAGGACCCAATGTAAATTAAATGATAAAAAGACTGGGGGAAATGCATCAAAACAACACTGGCCATATACACACAGCAATTACCTGGGAAGAATTTCTTCACAAAGCAGTTGAGATGAGAGTTGTGTTTTGGAGGTTGAGGATTTGATTTGATTAAGAAGGGAAAGTGATTGAGAAGGAGAAACTCAAGAATCAGACATGACACATCCTAAACAGACTGAAGAGAGTGGAATGGGAAATAAAATACGTAGCTGTACACAGAATTGACACAAAGCAAATAAATGGCAGTGAGGGAGAAAGGAAAGAAAAGAGGGGAGCTTGGACTCTGAGCCTTCACAGACTCACCCTAAATCCACTGGCCAACAGTCTGGTCTCTCTCAGCTTCGGCATCCTCATCGGAAACATGAGACTCATAACAGCACCTACTCAGTGAGGATTAAATGAGTCGTCTATACAATATGCTTTAGCACAAAGCCTAGCACTTAACAAACATGTGATGCATGTTAGTTGCAATTGTTAGAAGGTCTGGGCTCACAGGTTTTGGAATTTGTTAACAAGGGCAATTAGGAACTGTTGGGAAGTGTCTGATAAGTTATCTATAATGGAAAAAAAAAAGATCTTATTTTTATTGCCATATGACAGAAGAAACTATAAATAAGGAGCCCAGTGTACAATGTGGTGACGGTTAAGTGAAAGGCTGGTAGAACCTGGGCCACAGTTGTGTCTAAGTAAAGAGAAAGTGGTAGAGGCAAGTCATACTTTGCATAAATAATCTGAGAACTCAGAATGAACAAGGTCTGAGAAAACTGTACCCTCAGTTCGTCACAAAACACTCACTAGCATCCCTTTGGGAAGATTTCTTAGTATCTCCAAGCTTCAGTTCCCTCCTCTTTAGAATGGGGATAATATTAACACAAACTTCACAGGGACGTTACGAGGACTGAGTTATTATTTGTCAAGCACTTAGAATACCGACTGGCACATGGTCGGTGCTATCTAAGTATATGTGAGGTGAAACTGAAAACCACAAACACAAGGTTTTGAAAAGCTCTTTAAACGTTAACTTCTACTCTTCCATACATTATATTTTTCAATCCAAAAAGCAACACTGTGAGGCAGTGCTACTCCCGTTTTAGGGATGAGGAGAGAGTTTTGGAGGCCTGGTCAAAGTCACACAGGAAGAGTCTGAGCCAGGAGCCAAACCCAGGCCTTCCACTCACGCCTGGGCTCATTCCACTACCACCAGCGCCCCCAGTGCCATGAGCCAGAAAACCTGAGGACAGTGATATAACAGTGATACTGAGAAGCTGGGAAGGGCTAGTAGTGCACTGATTTGTCATTAGGATTCTTGTTACTTAAGTATCAGAGAATCACTAGAAATGTGGAAATAAACTAAGATCACCCAAACGAGAGAAAGCAAAGGCTACTTATCCAGAGCTTGCTATAGCAGAGGAGTCAGCCACCAGCACTTCTGTTTTTTGCAGAGACTCAAAGGCATGCAGAGGAATGGGAAAGCTGTATAATTTTTTTTAAAAAAAGACACAGCTTCAGATATGCCCTGATTGAAGGCTGCTGGCAGGGGGAAGTTGTAGGTGGGCTAACTCAAAGCAGGGCATCCTATGTGATTGGTTAGGGGTACACAGTTGGCTTTCTCTGGTTGGCCCTAAGTTGCAAGGGGGACAAATATTAGGGAAGCTCTCAGTTATTAATCAAGTCCTAGCTGTATGGGGTCACTAGTTACAGGAGTTATTATTGCTAGAGACAGTGGTCTGTTTTAGATAGCAGGGCCACCTTCCTGGGCTGGTCCCTGTAGATAATGGATTGGTTCTTGGGCTGCTTGCTGCAGACTGTGGGTCAGAGTCCAGTGTTTATATATAGTCTGGCCACTGTCAGTTTGCATATTCAGCCCTTCAGAAGCCATCTAGTTGAAACCCCAATGTAAATATTTATTCCCTGACCATCGTGGAGTATAAGGGAAAACTCCAAAATACAAGACGGCCAATTCTATCTGAGACAGCTGTCAATGTTTTGGGGTTTTAGTCATTAATATTCACAAAAGTGTGTCTAGTACTAATTTCCATTACTTGGTTCTAGGTCTGTGTTCTGAAGGATAAGAAAACCCTCAGAGAGTTCATCCAACTCTTTGATGGCCTATCCCTCAGCAGACAGACCTTGTACTGAAAGGAAGAAATGTAACCTTTGAATTTACACAGAATTATCCTAATCTTGCTATTTCTACATCTCATGGATAATCTTCTGCTCTGCCCACCCATATACTTGATAGCAAATCAAAACCTCCATGAGACTGGGCTAAATGTAAACGTTTATACTAACGGTCAGATAAGATCTTTTCACCTATTTCTTATTTGAGGAAAATATCTCAGAAAAGAACATTACTGTATCCTGCACAGGTCACTAAAAGGCCACCTTAGACAGGTACATAGGATTTGGAAAAAATTTCAACTGATGAATCAGTATTTCTTCAATTTCTTTCATAGCAGATACTCTGCTCTCTCCCTCTCCCCTGCTCCCAAACTTTAGCCACAGAAAATTCATTTGTTTTTATTAAGAGGATTTATTGCCTCTCTCTCCTTCCGATAGCTTCAACATGAAGAAGCAACATCAGAGAAAGACAGACAGACGAATGGCCCTTTGACTTTGTCCTTCTTGGCACTGGTGAAGGAAGAAGCAGTTTTCTCAAAGTTTTTATCTGCTTCACTGGATGTAGTGGAGAAAGGAAACAAGGAATGTCAGAGGATAAGCGAACAGGCTCTGCACCCACCAAGGGTGTGTTACTCTCCTAATCGTCCCTGCAGGAATATTGCACTCACCTTCTCTGGTCTGGCCTCCTGCATTGGAAGACAGTTTTTACTCAGTCTAAGAGATCATTTCCCCTGATGTACTCTTAACTTACTTCAACCTCAAACATTGTAGTTACCACTGTTCCTGCTCAGCTTAAGTGGATTCCAGAAATAAACTTGTCTTATTCCATTTATAAAGAAAATGAGACTGTACACTCAACAGCATGACTTCCTATTATAATGTTCAGATACACAAACCCATATGTGTAAACAATACTTCCACCAAGCCCCTGAACTACATGTGTAATAATTGTAAGATGTTGTGAGGTCATTGGACTTGGGTTGAAGTGGGAGGACCAGGCAGATCTCAAGCAAATGAGAATTTCACCAATCTCCTACCACCCTATCATTACCACAATGAGAAAAATGGAAGGCTCAACCATCCAGCAGATAAAAACCATATGGACCAAACTCTGTCATAAAGGGAAATCCTACCAGCCTTTCCCCTCTGGCCAGAGAGAGTTCAACTGTGTTTAGATACATTCAACAAATACAACAATAATTAAATTTGGTGACAGTTGCTGAGGGAAAAAACAATAATGCAAGATAATGGATAGAAATCAACACATGAAACATGAGTTTTCATTCACTGCCTGTAGCAGGGGGCCAGCTCTCTACCAAAGATGCATGGTCTCCTTCCATGGTGTTGAGTTGTTTCTGGAAAGCATTAACACAACCAGGGCCCTCTGTATTTAGATGAGGCCACAGGACTGGTCCTCACCAGTGGCATGTGAGCCAAAGTGAATCACTTCTGGACCGAAGTGGTTAAATAGCAAGTGTGCCTTCTGCATCACTCTTTCTTAATCTTCTGGCTGATACTGTAGGACTCCCAGGTCTGCAGGAGGATGGCAGAGCCATAGGAAAGAATAAGCCTGAGTCGCTGAATCAATGCGTAGAAAGCCATCCAAAACTTTTGATATGGACTTTGTGTGAGTAAGAAACATATTCCTATTGTATTAACCACTGAGATTTAAGGATTTTTTTTAAATTACACTGTTAGTGTTATTTTTTATGTTATTTTTGCCAGCTTTATTGAGATATAATTGACATATAACATTGCATAAGTTTAAGGTGTACAACGTGATGATCTGATACACGTATGTATTGTGAACACGTTTACTGCAATGAGGTTAATTAACACATCCTTCACCTTACATAATTACCATGTGGTCTTTTTTGTTACAGTGAGAACATTTAAGATGTACTCTCATAGCAACATTCAAGTGTATAATACAATAGTGTTAACTATACTCACCACGCTGGACATTAGGTCCAGAACTTGTTCATCTTATAATGGAAAGGTTTTATGCCCTTGACCAGCATCTCCCCATTTGCTCAATCCCCAGTCTCTGGTTAATACAGAAATCCATCCAATTACCCTTTGACAGATACCCTCAACCCACACCACCTCCCCCAACACACACACACACTTTCCAAATTCAGATGAATTAAACTTATTCACCCACAACTCTCCAAAAAGAATACTGAATTCCAGGCACCGCTATCACTTACCTGAATGTCACTGTGAGGAGCTTTGGTTTCTAAATATTCAATTTTGATGGAAATTCATGAAGGACTTCAGGCTTTACCTCTGGTCAACCACTATCTCTGCAGAATATCTCCAAGGTCAGAGAGAAATCCCAAGATCCTTGAGAACAGGTAGGACCTCACAGAATTTTCAACCTATAGCCTAGGTGCTAGAGCAACTGATCCTGAAACCAGGCCTTACTGAAAAGCCAGATCCTGACAGAATCCCATGTTTCTTGGTTGCAGTTGTACTACTGGTCCCTTCTCTTTCTAATTTAAACCCCAGATAGATTCTCTCACAATCTCTTTCACCTCGTATTTCCACACTTGTACAATAAAGGTCTTCACTCTGACCAAATCTCTCCATGTCCTTTAGCTGAGTTTCACCTGTGCTGTTCCTTTAGCAGTTATTCCACACATTACAGGAGGTAGAGAATGAAAAAGAGAGGACCACTAATGAAGTGGAAGGAATAGACAAAGGCTGGACCACATCAGGACTTGTGGGCCATGGTCATGACTTTAGTCCCTGCCCTCAGAGCAAGATGGAAGCCACTGAAGCACATTAAGAATGAGGAAGATATTGGGACTTCCCTGGCAGTCCAGTGATGAAGACTCTGCCTTCTAATGCAGGGGGTGTGGGTTCGATCCCTGGTTGGGGAACTAAGATCACATCTGTCTCGCGGCCAAAAAATCAAAATATAAAACTGAAGCAAGGGGCTTCCCTGGTGGCACAGTGGTTAAGAATCCGCCTGCCAGTGCAGGGGACATGGGTTCGAGCCCTGGTCCGGGAAGATCCCACATGCCGGGGAGCAACTAAGCCCATGCGCCATAACTACTGAACCTGCACTCTAGAGCCCTCAAGCCACAACTACCGAGCCTGAGAGCCACAACTACTGAGCCCACGCACTACAACTACTGAAGCCCACGCGCCTAGAGCCCCTGCTCCACAACAAGAGAAGCCACTGCAATGAGAAGTCCATGCACTGCAACGAAGAGTAGCCCCCGCTTGCTTCAACTAGAGAAAGCCCATGCGCAGCAACAAAGATGCAATGCAGCCAAAAAAAAAGAAGCAATATTGTAACAAATTCAATAAAGACTTTAAAAATGTTCCACATCAAAGAAAATCTTAGAAAAAATTAAAATTTAAAAAAAAGGAAAGAGGAAGATATTAGCAGCACTATTGACAATAGCCAAGACATGGAAGCAACCTAAATGTCCAATGACAGATGGATAAAGATGTGGTACATATACATATGTACATATGTACATATACAATGTATATGTACATATACATTGTATATGTACATATACAATGGAATATTACTCAGCCTTTAAAAAAAGAATGAAATAGTGCCATTTGCAGAAACATGGATGGACCAAGAGATTATCATACCAAGAAAGTCAGACAAAGACAAATAACATACGGTATCACTTATATGTGGAATCTGAAATGTGACACAAGTGAACTTATTTACAAAACAGAAACAGACTCACAGACACAGAAAACAAACTTCTGGTTACCAAAGAGGAAAGGGGGGCAGGGATAAATTAGGAGTTTGGGATTAGCAGATACACACTACTGTATATAAAATAGATAACAACAAGGTCCTACTGTGTTGCACAGGGAACTATGTTCAATGTCTTGTAATAAACCATAATAGGAAAGAATATGAAAAAGAATATATGTACATATACATACACACACATGTAACTGAATCACTTTGCTATACACCAGGAACTAACACAACATTGTAAATCAACTATACTTCAATTAAAAAAAAAGGATGAGGACGATATGATCTGTTTTGCTTTTCTAAAAGATCACTTTGACTGCAGGGTGGAGAGTAAGTTAAAGAGGGTCAGTTAGAAGGTATGGCAATGATCCTGTCAAGAGATGACTTGTCCTAAATCAGAGAATGGCAGAAGTGCTTGATAAAGAGGCTTGTGGTAAGGACTGGACATGAGAAAGGAAGAGACATTGATGGAGATTCCCAGATGCTATCGGTGATGGGGACACTTCCTGAAGGACAGATTGGGGGAGAACACTTGCCCTCCCCAATGTTTGTTTTTATAATGCTTGTTTTGTTTTGTTTTTATTTACAGGTCTCCTTAAGCAACTGTTTTAAAGGGCCCCACACAGACACACACACACACAGAGCTACCTGCAAGCTGTTAGTAAACCAATCATGAGACTCCCCTGTTATTCCTTTTCACCTTAGAGTTACCTGCTTCCCAACAAAACCTCAAGAAGCTTAAGACTTACAAGTTTTCTAGTATGGAAGTTCATTTAAAAATTAAAAATAGAGCTACCATATGATCCAGCAATCTCACTCCTGCACATATATCCAGAAAAGATGAAAACTCTAATTTGAAAAGATACACGCATCCCCTATGTTCAAAGCAGCACTATTTACAATGGCCAAGACATGGGAACAACCCAAATGTCCATCGACAGAGTGTATAAGGAAGCTGGGGTATATATCTACTATGGACTATTACTCAGCCATAAAAAAGAATAAAATATTGCCCTTTGTAGCAACACAGATGAACCTAGAGATTATCATACTAAGTGATAGACAAATATTATATAACTTATATGCAGAATCTAAAAAACAATGCAAATGAACTTATTTACAAAACAGAATCAGATTCACAGACATAGAAAACAAACTTATGGTTACCAAAGCGGAAGGGGGAGGGATAAACTAAGAGTTGGGGACTAACAGATATATACCACTATATATAAAATAGATAACCAACAAGGACCTACTGTATAGCACAGGGAACTATATTCAGTATCTTGTAATAACCTAGAGTAGAAAAGAATCAGAAAAATATATATATAACTGAATCACTTTGCTGTACACCTGAAACTAACACAATACTGTAAATCAAATATACTTCAGTTTAAAAAAAAAAAAGACAAGTTTCCTTTAATTCTGATGTCGGTAACCAGAAACACCACAACGTACAGCTTAGGCCTGAGGGTCCCCATCTGCTGACACCGCCACTCACAGGTTTTCCCACAGCTAGTCTTGCCAAGCAAGCTTTATCCACTGCCACTTCCTCAGCTGCCCCCATCTGCTCCACAAAGGCCTTGACCCATCCCTCTTCAGACGATCCTTTCCCTGACATTCTCTTGGTTGTAGGGTTTTCATTGCTCCTCTCCTTCCTCATGTTTTTAGGCTCCAAGGGTGATTCTTCTCCCAGCTCCAACACCCCACCACCACCACCAACTACCAGGACTACAGGAATTCACTTTACTTTCTCCTTCTCAAAAGGACCCAAAACCATTCATGAACCCCATGTGAGAGCCATCCCTCCATCTCCTGTTCTTGGTTCCCAGGTAGCTTATTTCGTCCGTGTAGACAATGCAGCCTCACTCCCTCTCACTTTTTTTTTTCTGGAATCTCCACTATGTAATGGGAGCTAACTGAAGGAGAGAGAGAAAGTATCATTTTTCCCCTCTTGGAAATTGGCCTCAAATCAATCTATCAATTTGCCATAGTTAACATTCAAGCTTCGTACGTATGCTAATAAATCATTAAAATTCATGCAGAGCCCAACATTTTGAGGTTTTCTTTTTCTGCGTTTCATAATTTCTACCCAATTCTGTAAACTATAAATGTGCAAGCAAGAGCAATCACCACCAGAAAGCTGCATTGCACAAAGGACCAAATAGAGGAATCTCAAGTTAGAAACGTCCATCATATGTTAGATACTTTTTGGCCTTGAGTAGATAACAATTCTGTTCCTCCTTTCCCAAATGGAATCCTGATTAACTTCAGAATGCTGTTATGTGTGGTTGAACACAATAACAAAATATGCTTCCCAAAGTGCCCAGAGAGAACCTAAAGAAGTTTGGGACTTGGCAGATCAGAAGAGCCAAGCACCCACTACGTATTGTTCCTTAAAGATTTAGCTCCTGCTTGCATACTTCAGAGACCAGGAGACTCACTCACTGTGAGGCACACAGTCCCAATATTGGTTGGTTCTTATTTGGGGAAAGTTTCTTTTACTGAAATGATATGAATGTTCTTATTCTTTTCACCTCTAGATTCTCCAGAACAGTGACCAATAAATTCATTTTAACTTCTAAATCACAGCCTTCAACTCTGCACACAGTGGAGTCTCCATTAAGCAACTCTTCTTCAGACTGAGCATGTGTGGTGACCCCAACTCTCCTGCAGAGGCCAGGTCTTACCAATCCCCCCCTCACCTGTGCAGGCTTACGTCAACCATCCCGGGAGCCCTTCCACCTCCTCTCACCCCATCCCACCCTGATGGTCCCCAGATAATGCCCTGTGGCACCCACGTCCTAACAAAGGCCAGGAGACATGATCCAAACACCAGAAAGCCAAGGGTCTTATAAAACCATCTTTGATCTGAGTTCAGTCCTCTTAGTTTTAACTTTATTTTTAGCACCATTTGACTATTCTTAAAACTGTAGTCCACTAAGACCCAAAGGCATTTTTGACATTTTGCTATAAAGTTAAGATTTCCCCATTATATTCCTGTTAGTTTTAGACTTAACTGCTGGACTTTATATTTTTTCTTATTACATTACAAAGTATTGATTCCTGCCTAGTAAGACTTTTTTTTTTAGCCTTATTTTGCCATTTGAAGTATTAGCTATTCTTTCCAGCTCTCAGCCATCTTTTCCATTATCCAAGTCAAATAATACCAAAATACTAAACAGGATAGGGTAAAGGGCAAAATACTGTGATAAAATTTAAGCACTTAAATGTATGAAATAAAAATGTTAAATCTCATTTAAATTATGTATCAAAAAATTAAAATTCCAAATCTCCTTCACGATGTGAATTTTGTAGTGAATTTGCTCCTTGCATATGAGAAGATAAAAGTATATTAGATTATAATTATAATAGGCTTAGAGATATCCATAGTCGCCAGCCTGAGCAAATTAATTCTTTTAAAAACTTACTATTATTATTTTTTTTTTAAGAACCAACTTTTAGTTTTATTGATATTTGCTACTGTTTTATTTGTTTCTATTTCATTTATTTCTGCTCTCATCTTTATGATTTCTTTCCTTCTACTAATTTTGGGTTTTGTTTGTTCTTCTTTCTCTAGTTCCTTTAGGTGTAAGGTTAGATTATTTGAGATTTTTCTTGTTTCTTGAGGTAGGCTTGTATTGCTATAAACTTCCCTCTTAGAACTGCTTTTGCTGCATCCCATAGGTTTTGGATCATCGTGTTTTCGTTGTAATTTGTCTCTAGGTATTGTTTAATTTCCTCTTTGATTTCTTCAGTGATCTCTTGGTTATTAAGTAGTGTATTGTTCAGCCTCCATGTGTTTGTGTTTTTAAAGGTTTTTTCCCTGTAATTCATTTCTAATCTCATAGCATTGTGGTAAGAAAAGATGCTTGATATGGTTTCAATTTTCTTAAATTTACTGAGGCTTGATTTGTGACCCAAGATGTGATCTATTCTTGGAGAATGTTCCGTGTGCACTTGAGAAGAAAGGGTAATCTGCTGTTTTTGGCTGGAATGTCCTATAAATATCAATTAAATCTATCTGGTCTATCGTCTCACTTAAAGCTTGTGTTTCCTTATTAATTTTCTGTTTGGATGATCAGTCCATTGGTGTAAGTGAGGTGTTAAAGTCTCCTACTATTACTGTTTTACTGTTGATTTCCTCTTTTATAGCTGTTAGCAGTTGCCTTATGTATTGAGGTGCTCCTATGTTGGGTGCATATATAATTGTTATATCTTCTTCTTGGATTGATCCCTTGATCATTACGTAGTGTCCTTCCTTGTCTCTTGTAACATTCTTTATTTTAAAGTCTATTTTATCTGATATGAGTATTGCTACTCCAGCTTTCTTTTGATTTCCATTTGCATGGAATATCTTTTTCCATCCCCTCACTTTCAGTCTGTATGTGTCCCTAGGTCTGAAGTGTTTCTCTTGTAGACAGCATATAGATGGGTCTTGCTTTTGTATCCATTCAGCGAGCCTGTGTCTTTTGGTTGGAGCATTTAATCCATTCACGTTTAAGGTAATTATCAATATGTATGTTCCTATTACCACTTTCTTAATTGTTACGGGTTTGTTTTTGTAGGTCCTTTTCTTCTCTTGTGTTTCCCACTTAGAGAAGTTCCTTTAGCATTTTTGTAGAGCTGGTTTGGTGGTGCTGAATTCTCGTAGCTTTTGCTTGTCTGTAAAGCTTTTGATTTCTCCATCAAATCTGAATGAGATCCTTGCCGGGTAGACTAATCTTGGTTGTAGGTACTTCCCTTTCATCACTTTAAATATATCATGCCACTCCCTTCTGGCTTGTAGAACTTCTGCTGAGAAATCAGCTGTTAACCTTATGGGAGTTCCCTTGTATGTTATTTCTCAATTTTCCCTTGTTGCTTTTAATAATTTTTCTTTGTCTTTAATTTTTGTCAATTTGATTACTATGTGTCTCAGCATGTTTCTCCTTGGGTTTATCCTGCCTGGGACTCTCTGTGCTTCCTGGACTTGGGTGGCTATTTCCTTTCCCATGTTAGGGAAGTGTTCGACTATAATCTCTTCAAATATTTTCTCAGGTCCTTTCTCTCTCTCTTCTCCTTCTGGGACCCCTATAATGCGAATGTTTTTGCGTTTAATGTTGTCCCAGAGGTCTCTGAGGCTGTCTTCATTTCTTTTCATTCTTTTTTCTTTATTCTGTTCTGCGGCAGTGAATTCCACCATTCTGTCTTCCAGGTCACTTATCCATTCTTCTGCCTCAGTTTTTCTGCTACTGATTCCTTCTAGTGTAGTTTTCATTTCAGTTATTGTATTGTTCATCTCTGTTTGCTTGTTCTTTAATTCTTCTAGGTCTTTGTTAAACATTTCTTGCATCTTCTTGATCTTTGCCTCCATTCTTTTTCCGAGGTCCTGGATCATCTTCACTATCATTATTCTGAATTCTTTTTCTGGAAGGTTGCCTATCTCCACTTCATTTAGTGTTTTCCTGGGGTTTTATCTTGGTCTTTCATCTGGTACATAGCCCTCTGCCTTTTCATCTTGTCTATCTTTCTGTGAATGTGGTTTTTGTTCCACAGGCTGCAGGACTGTAGTTCTTCTTGCTTCTTAAAAACTTACTATGATTGACTACAGAAAAGCTGAAGGACAAGGGGTATGCTGACATCCTTATGGAAAGCATCTTTTGTGCTGTGCAAGGAAATTTAAGATGCACTATTCTTTACCTTTTTTCATCTAATAGGCTTACTTAGACTTTCACTTATATAGATGCCCAGACTAATGAAAAATATGTAACTAAGTTTGATATTAGTCTACTAACAATATTAATTTGGTTTGAAATTTTGAATATATACAAAGACTTCCAGTCACACCTCTCAAAGTGATCTCAAAGACCCTTCAAAACAATGATACAAAAATTATGAAGCAAAAGAAAACCAATTTTATTGAGCATTTTAATATGCTTTGGTAATATGTTTTGCAGATAAATATGTGTGTATGCATTCAGTCTTGAAAGATATATATAGAATTGCTTAACTGCAATGCTATTAGCAATAAATCCATGACCTAATTATTGCTATAAATTCATTACTAAAGCTTTTCCCTTTCCTACACCAAGCTAAAATATAAACCTTGCACCATTACAAATTCTAGCTACAGCCAAATACATCCAATTATAATCAGTTGCAGTAAACTCTCACTTTGCATTAGGCATAATTAACTGTGTGACAAATAATCAGTATGATAACATTTAATGTGCTGTGATAGCATTCCTAAACTACTCATGAGAATTCCAGGAAACAAAATATACTTTAATTCTAACCATCAATGTTTTTAACCATTTCATATTTGAAATTTCATGCCTGTGCCGTGTAAGAGAAATTTTATTATACCCACCTGGAAATTAAAAATTGGATCAACTCAAGCACATCTTCATGTATGTATTACAAAGACATTCTCTATTTTTATCAAAATGTTATCAACTTTAATATTTAACTGATGCATTTGCGTTTCAAGAAAAATCTCACACCTCCTTCATTTCAATCATCATCATCAGAAGAGGAGGAGGAAGTGGAGGAAAAAAAGGAAGATCTCTGCTCTGTCCTTATAAGGAATGAAATACAATGTCGATTCCATAGAAGAATATCTGTATTCTAACACATAACGTTCTTATCATCACCATTAACATTGTCCTTCTTTTTATGTCTATGACAGCAAGGTTAATTAGAAATAATATCAAACAGTATTTCTGAATTTCATGCTCTTTGTTTAGTTTTAGGCTAATTTCACTCATGTCATTAAATGACAAAATAATAATAGTACCTATTACAATTCCATGTTTTTATTTTACTAGAAACCCTATGATAATACACCCTATGGAATGGTTAAAATTAATTGGATGCACTGTAATTTTGTTTGGCATTGTAACAGTACTGAAAAAAACGGATCCTAAGCTAGGACTTAGAAATTTTTTTTCCCCCTGGGCAGAAACGATCATAATAATATTTGCTCCAGTGAGCTTTGACCTATATATTCATTACAAACATGGTTATAGGTTACATTTAATTACTTATCTCTTGTTTTCCCTCTTTGGCCCACAAAACTTTTGGCTGATAACTTCTCTGGCTCAGTTTACTATTTCCATCTTTAGAGGCTACTCTTAACTCACTCTTAATTAATCAGAGTTGCTAAGTGAATGCACTCTCATTATCTCTGTAACTGCTTTGTGTTCAATAACTTAAAACTGATTTTAAAAAGATACTCTCAGGCTTCCTTCTACCTCATGTTCAAAACATTTCAAAAAGAAATTTTCAGGGTAATTAGGAGACCCTCTTTACCTGTGTTTTACATACACATACTACTATATATAAAATAGATAACTAACAAGGACCTACTGTAAAGCACAGGGAACTCTACTCAATACTCTGTAGTGATCTATATGGGAAAAAAAATCTTAAAAAGAGTGGATATATGTATATGTATAACTGATTCACTTTGCTGTACAGCAGAAACTAACACAACATTGTAAATCAACTATACTCCAGTAAAATTAAAAAAAAAAAAAAAGACTTTTTAACTGTTACCAAATAATGCAAATGGCTGTCCTTCACAAGAGAAATCCAAGTTACCAGAACTTGGCCAATGAGGGATTCTTCTAGAAAAGCTGGCAGAGTTACAGTAATCATTCATAGTTCCTCACCATTACGAACAAATGGGGATGGAATTTTGGATGGATAAATATGAAATAATAGAGTGACATCAATAAACTTCTCATGAAGTTTAGCCTGTAACCTTGTAATTATCACACATGCTCTAATTGACTCACCTACCTGTCCACAAAGAATAAAGTAGGTGTCATTGAGAAGTTTCTTTCTCCTCTGGATACAACAAAGGCGACCATGGATCTTGCCAAAGGATCCAACACTTGTCCCTACTTCAAATAGGGACAAACTGTTTATAAATAATAAAGCTGATTAAATATTATTAGGTCTCTATTTCCATTTCTCTAGGAGGTGGGTCAAAAAGGATCTTGCTGTGATTTATGTCATAGAGTGTTCTGCCTATGTTTTCCTCTAAGAGTTTGATAGTGTCTGGCCTTACATTTAGGTCTTTAATCCATTTTGAGTTTATTTTTGTGTGTGGTGTTAGGGAATGTTCTAATTTCATTTTTTTCCATGTAGCTGTCCAGTTTTCCCAGCACCACTTATTGAAGAGACTGTCTTTTCTCCATTGTATATTCTTGCCTCCTTTATCAAAGATAAGGTGACCATATGTGCATGGTTTTATCTCTGGGCTTTCTATCCTGTTCCATTGATCTTTATTTCTGGTTTTGTGCCAGTACCATACTGTCTTAATTACTGTAGCTTTGTAGTATAGTCAGAAGTCCAGGAGCCTGATTCCTCCAGCTCCATTTTTCTTTCTCAAGATTGCTTTGGCTATTCAGGGTCTTTTGTGTTTCCATACAAATTGTGAAATTTTTTGTTCTAGTTCTGTGAAAAATGCCATTGGTAGTGTCATAGGGATTGCATTGAATCTGTAGATTGCTTTGGGTAGTATAGCCATTTTCACAATGTTGATTCTCCCAACCCAAGAACATGGTATATCTCTCCATTTGTTTGTAACATCTTTAATTTCTTTCATCAGTGTCTTATAGTTTTCTGCACACAGGTCTTTTGTCTCCTTAGGTAGGTTTATTCCTAGGTATTTTATTCTTTTTGTTGCAATGGTAAATGAGAATAAATGTAAAATAGATAGCTAGTGGGAAGGAGCCACATAGCACAGGGAGATCAGCTCGGTGTTTTGTGACCACCTAGACGGGTGGGGTAGGGAGGGTGGGAGGGAGACGCAAGAAGGAGGAGATATGGGGATATATGTATATGTATAGCTGATTCACTTTGTTATAAAGCAGAAACTAACACACCATTGTAAAGCAATTATAATCCAATAAAGCTGTTAAAAAAAATTATTATGTCTCCAGAACCTATTCATCTTATAACTGGAAGTTTGTAATGCTTTGACCAACATCTCCCTATTTCCTCCACCTCCCAGGCCCTGGTAACCACCATGCTATTCTCTGTTACTATGAGTTCGATGTATATCAAAACATCATGTTAAAAAACTTAAATATATACAATTTGTATTTGTCAATCATACACCAATAAAGCTGGAAAAAAATAAAACCTTTAGAGGAAGAGAAAGAGAGAGACAGACATCACATTCAAGGAATGCAATCATTACAGCCTAAAAAGTTCAGGAAAAGATATACGTGTAAGATATGGTATTTTACATTTACATTATAAAATTCTGAAAAGTAAATTTTACCTGACTAGGAAATGAATGATTGCTGATATGTTCCTGCATCCTCTGGGTATGACTTGCATTTGTAGTTATGATCAACAAAGCACAGTAATAACTTTAATAGAGTTGCTGGGACCCAGTATCCATGAGGACTGCAGGGGATGATGCAGGAACATAAGCAATGATGTAACCAGCATTAAACTAATGATAGGAGGGAACTGTAGGTGAAGACAAGAAGATACATTTTGTTTCAATACAAGCAGGATCTTAAGAGCCATGGCAGTTTGAGTAACAACAATTATGCTACCCTTTTTCTCATGGTAGGTGTAGTAGGCTGAATAGTGTACCTCAAAACTCATGTCCACTCAGAAAGCAAACTTATTTGGAAATAGAGACTTTGGACTTGTAATTAGTTAAGACAAGGTAAGGCCACACTACATTAGGGTGGGTCCTATATCCAATGATTGGTGTCCTTTTAAGAACAGGAAAGGACACACAGAAATACACACAGGAAAAAAGGCCACGTGAACACAGAGGCAGAGACTGAAGTGATGCAGCTACAAGCTCAGGAACATCGAAGATTTCCAGGAGCCACCAGAAGCTAAGAGGAGGCAAGAAAAGAGTCTTCCCTAGAGCCTTTGGAGGGAGCATGGCCCTGCCAACACCTTGATTTCAGACTTCTAGCCTCCAGAACTGTGAGAGAATGAGTCTTTTGTATTAAGCCACCCAGTTTGTGGTACTTTGTTATGGCAACCCTAGGAAATTAATACAACAGGAGATAGAAAATCAGCCAGAGATGGCACATTGGATAATAAAGAACACAAGGAGACAGTTCCTGAATGTGAACAGGAAGAGATGGTACTTTAACACGATAGAAGCATCTACACATACACTTACTGGACAATGAACAAAGAAGTAACTACCTCTTGTCCACTCATTAATCTACATCTTCATCAATAAATCTTTATACCTCTTATGGACCCATGAATTTTATAATACATTTTTTAACAAAATTGTTTCTATGGACAGGGACCTCACAAAAATATTTGTCCAGGGCCCTGCACACCCTAAATGTGGCCCTGTTACTGCTTACCTACATGTCATTCTTGGTTCCTCTCCTTTTCCCCCCTCATACCAGATGTGCTACTTTGCCTGAGACAGTCCCAGTTTGTACCAGTCCTGGCATAATCATTAAAAGTGTCCCCTTCCACGCTCAAAAGTATCCCCCTCTGGATGATAAAATCACAGGTCTTTCCAATTATACCATCAGTGAGTCTTATTAGCCCCATCTATTAAAACATTCCTTATTTTGACCACTGCCCACCATCTTTCAATGGTCCTTTATAACAGCATCCAAACTGTGCTCCCTGCTTCCATTCTTCTTCCCCCTGCCCCAACCCTGGGTCCCCAACATGCACCTATTCTCAAAAAAAAAAAAAAAAAAAAACTGTCACAGTGATCTTCTTAAAGTATAAATTGGTTTATGTCATTCTGCCAAATAAATAAATAAATACAGATATAAATTCAGAAATACAGAAAAAAAAAAAAACAAAGCCATATAACTGCTTCCTTTCACACACGGAATAAAATCAGAAGCCTAGAATACCAACCTCCAGTTCTTCTCATGGCTTCCCCTACTCCCCATTCAGATATACTATACTTGATACCCCATCCTCAGAAAGCCCTTTCATGACTACTTCCATCTAAATGTCACCTTCCAGCTCTGTCACTCTCTAATTCCTAATTTCCTATTTTCTTTAAAACACTTAGTACTATAAGAGTCTATGCTCTATCCTGTATAGTGATTTTACTTTATGCTAGTCTGTCTCTCCCATTAGAACATGAGCTTAATGAGGGCAGGGACTTTATCTTTTTCACCACTGAAATTACAGTACCTAGAAAAATGCCTGGAATATAGTAAGCACTTAATAAATATTTACTGCATAGGATAAAGTAACTGTTTTATAGTATACCAAAAGATATATATTTATAGAGCTATGGAAACAGAAGTGAGAAGCAATTAACTCCAATAGCTATGGTCAAATGCAACCCGACGTGGTCTCTAGATTGACGTTCCTGAAACATCAGTATTCTCATATCACTCCACTATTCAAAAATCTTTAGAAATGTTTTATAATTATAGAATAAATTCCACACTCACTACATAGTATCCAAAGTTATCTTCAGTCTGCCCATACTTTATTCTCTCCAACTTTACTTTTCCTGTCTAATTTTTTGGACTCAACTTATTAAAATAACAGACTCATTCTCATATTTTTTCATCCACCTGGAATATCTTCTTCCATCCCCTGCCTGGCCCACAAATTTCTTTCTACACATATAATTCCAATTCACCCTTCAAGGTGTGGTTCAAGCTTTCTGCTGCTCTCCTGCGTATTCTCAGATATCCCCAGAGCTTCCTTGGCTTTCCCTTTTCAGCAAGTGCGGTCTCTTATCATCTGCATCATTCATTTGGTTTTAAGGCAAACGCTTATATCCTCTGTGTCAGTCACAGAATTGAGGTTATAGCAAATATCCAAAAAATTATTATTGACTGACCAATAAGCAGACATGTATACTATACTGTATGTAAAATGGTACGTTACCTGAGTCATACTAGGGAATAAGTTCATCTACTGAGGGCTATTTTTGAGTTGAGTTGACTTATATCTCAATTGATTTAGGAGAAATGAGATTAAATTGCAAACTCATATTTCTTGAAATGAAGAGACTAAAAATCAAAGGATTTTTTTCTCCAATAAAAAGTATAAGTACGGAATATTTTGAGTAAATGGCAGAGAAAATGGAGAAGAACTTTCCTTCTCAGACCTCTTTTCCCAAAAGACAGGAATAAAACTGTAAACTTTTCTGGAAAGTTGCTCACCAGTCTTCGAAAACTTGCTCGTTAATTCTTTTTCTTCCTGTCTTTAATTTTTAAAGTAAGTTTAAAACATCAGGATGTTGGTCCTCAGCCAACAGGAAAATCATTCCTGGACGCTGCATGCTTGCTTAGCTCTGATGAAGGCGTGGAGCCCTGCTTTGAATGTTCAGGTTGTGTTTCTACACCAAGGGTTCCTGTGGTGGCTCCAGAGTCCTGAGAGAAGCTTCCCCAGGAGGAGAGCAGATGTGACAGTCATATGTTTCCCTGATGTTCACTTTCTTGAACTTGATTTCATTTACTGTTCTAACTCTTTTTTAAAAAGAGTGCCAAGTGTCCCTGGCTCAAAAGATTATTTTATTTTGCATTTATTTGCATAATGAGGAATTAGTTCAAAATACAGAAAACAAAATCAAGTAAATTCATTAGCCTACAGTCATTGTATTCAAGTTCAACAGGGGTGGTATTATCCACATAAAATGCCTACAGATTTAAAATTAATCACAACCTCAATCAAGAAGAGGTAAGAATATTGCTGAAAAGCACTGCTTAATAATCCTACAAGAGGTGCCCTGGAGTTACTCTACTTTTATTAAATAACTCTCAGGGAAATTGGCTGGAGCTCTATTTTCCCACTATGGCTACCAAAAGCGAGCACGACTCAAACTTCAATCCTTCCGTGAAGGCATTTTGTTAATCTTTGTATCCTTAGCACCTAGCACTGTTGCCACAAAACAGTCAGAAGATCACCTCTCTTTTTTATTTGACATTATTCAGTTTCCCTCTCTCTAGCCTATAAACCAGTTTTTCTGAAAAAGTAGTCTACTGAGCTCCTCCACCAGAATTATCAGCAGACTCTAGACCAAAGCTACTGGGTCAGTTTCTTAAGATGGGATCTGTAACTGTAAATTTTCAACAAGCTTCCTAAATAATTTTCATTCACATGAGATTTTGAGGCCCATTCATACACATACACATATCGCATAACAGAAATATTTCTTACTGAGAGAAAAATATGTTAAGCAGATTATCAGAAAGTAGTTTTTTTCTGTCAGTCTTTTGTATCCGTTACTAAAAGAAATGATTATTCACCTGGCGGAGGGGGGAGACCTATTAATTAGGTAAATAATGGAAAAGGATAACAACTTTTTAAAAATCTGCTTTGCATTTGCCATTCATTGGCAAGTGTGTCACAGGAATCAGGACCCATCATGTTCTCTGTAATCCTCCCACACTCCCATCTAACACATTCCATCCCATATAACATACCTGAGCCACATGAGTTCCTCAATCTCCAAGAAGCCTACCAGTTGGAGATGACTGAAAATACACAACAAAGAAAATTCTATCATGTCAAGTATTTTAAAACTGGAAATTAATAAAGTACTAAAGATCGCTTTTAACTAAATACATGCACTCAGTATATTAGAGGACAGACTTGGGGCTTCCCTGGTGGCGCAGTGGTTGAGAATCTGCCTGCCAATGCAGGGGACACGGGGTCGAGTCCTGGTCTGGGAAGATCCCACATGCCGCGGAGCAATTAGACCTGTGAGCCACAGCTACTGAGCCTGCGTGTCTGGTGCCTGTGCTCCGCAACAAGAGAGGCCGCGATAGTGAGAGGCCCGCGCACCGCGATGAAGAGTGGCCCCCGCTTGCCACAACTAGAGAAAGCCCTCGCACAGAAACGAAGACCCAACACAGCCATAAATAAATAAATAAATAATAATAAAAAGACTTTCTCTCTATTAAAAAAAAAAAAAAAAAAAAGGACAGACTTTTCCAACTCTCTTTATATCATGAAGAAATTTCTCCAGTCCAGTTGTCCTTGATTCTGGTTTTTTCATAGCCTTTCTATACAAACTTTCTTTTTTTTTTAAAACTGAAGTTTAGTTGGTTTAAAATATGCTGTTAGTTTCAGATATACAGCATAGCAAATCAATATTTTTATAGGTGATACTCCATTTAAAGTTATTACAAAATAATGACTATATTTCCCTGTGCTGTACAATGTATCCTTGTTGCTTATCTATTTTATACATAGTACTTGTACCTCTTAATCCCCTACCCCTATCTTGCCCCTCCCCCCTTCCTCCTGGGAACCACTGGTTGATTTTCTTATACAGACTTTCTTTCCAGTGCTGGAATGATCTTTGTGAAAGCTGGTTGAAAAAGCCTATATAAAATAAGTAATTTTCACGTGGCCAGATGTTCTGCTGGGTTTCTGCTTGCTTTGCTTTCAGTCATTAAAGTATCTGGCATTGCTAGAAAGCTAATCAGCCATTTTTTACAAATGTCAAGTAATTAAATGACTACAGCTCTAGCTAAATTTAAAAAAATTTATAAAGCCCCTGTCAAGGGGATGAACTCGGACAGTCTTCTTTCTTAACTGCCCCAAAGTGTTTTCTAACATGAAATCTTTTGCTGAGAGAAAAGTGCTTAATGATGAAATGTAGAATGCTTTAACAAGTACCCTCTAAATTAGAGAAGAGAAAACATCTAGTACATTAAAAGAAGTATATTACCCAGAGACTTGGGGCCAGAGAGAAATCAGCAGGCTATTCAATCAACTTTTTCTAAGGGAAAAAAAAAAAAAGCCCTTTGTATTCAAAAACAGTACACGTTTGTCGCATTGTGCTCTTTGAGCTGGTTTTCCAGTAATTATGATCAGTTCATACTAATTTATCCACTCTCTCTCACTTGTTTCCCATTGCTGTTGGTACAGGGTTTTATGGGCCATTGCCAAGATAATGGAAGTGAGTTTGAGCCTAAAACAATGACTGGTCACAATCTATATCATCATCATCGAATATGGAAAGACAAGTAGCCAAGTATTAAATATATTGTTGAAAAATCAAGTTTCTGGCTATTCAATAATTACAATAACAACAGCAACAATAATGGATAGCCATTTTTTGAGTGCCAGAAAATGTTCTAAGACTTTAAAAAATATTGATAGTCATTTAATCCTCATTACAACTTCACGAGTTAAGTGATATCATTATCTCCACTTTAAAGAGGAAAACTGAAGCACAAAGAAGTTACATATTTTGCCCCAAGTCACATAGCTAGTAAGGAGCACAGCCAGGATTCAAAACAGACAGGCTAGCTTCAGAGCACACACCCTTTACCACTGTATTATGATACTCTCAAGCAAAATAAATTGGTTGATGTAGGTATGGACTCAAGACTTCATTATCAGAGCTCTAAACAACCTAGCTCACTACTCACAGGTAAATTTTGCCTAACAATTTAGATGCATACCCTGAGGTCTTCATAAAATTAAAGTGGAATCATTTTTATCTAACATAAAAGGTGCCCAGGAGAACTAAGTAAGTATGATTTATAAAACTAATACAAGAATCAGTTATATTCGTCTTACAAATATAAGAATGTATAACTGATTCACTTTGCTGTACAGCAGAAACTAACACAACATTGTAAATCAACTATATTCCAATAAAAATTAATTTTAAAAAACTAATATAAGGGAAATACTAAATGAGTATTATATTAGAATAAGCTCTAATGCAGTTAATAGATTTTGGAGACCCAGGGACTGACCTTACACTTGGGGATGTAAGCCTTCTTTTGTCCACAATACACTGTAACTATTCTACTACTTTTTCCAAAGTACTGAGGCTATAATTTGAGCATATATATTAGGGTGAATAGAATTTTTTAAGGTAGGAAAAATATATAGTTTTAAATTGGAAAAAATATATTATTTTTAAAGTTTTACACACACACTCACACACCCTTAAATTAGTCTCTACAGTATTGTTCAAGATGATGACAGAAAAGGTTGTCAACTAAAAATGTTAAATATATGTTGGAGGGTAAAATAAAGCTCCAGGGGGAAAAAAGTAAACATATGAATTATACTAAGTAAGCATTATCTGTCAAACAGGGAGACCAGAATAGAGAAGAGGTGCTGGGGGTCACCATGGATAAATAAGAAAGACAGGACTGACATCTGGGTGGATAGCTCCAGAGTTGGAACCAACAATCCTAGTCCTGTGGTTAATGCCACAACTACATCCCAATTCAGCATGTAAAACTTTGAACAAGTTTTTCCAAAGTGAAAGATCTTCACAGAAAGCTTCTACTGCAAAAGTCCTTAGGCATATTCCTACTTTTGAAGCATCTCTCTACATTACTATTAGGCTTCATAACTTTTTTTCTTTTTTAGGTTTCATAACTTAATAGTTAAAAGGACAGACTCTGATGTTAGAATGTCTGGTTCTAAATTCCAGTTCGCCATTTACTGTCACTGATTAAATCATTAAATTCCGAGTGTTGCCTTACTTTCCTCATCTGTAAAATGGAAAGCATAAAACTGCCTACCTTACAGGATGGTGGTGAGAGAGATAACGCTTGTATAGGCCACAGACATAGTATGTGATACATGGTAAGATTTCAAAAACTGTTATCTCTTAACTATAACTCTGAGCCCAAAGAGCTGAAATTTTATTACCATGTGTGGGCTGTCCTTTCTTTAATCTGCAGAAGTAAGCCAAGAGGTAAAGGAGAGGTTATATATACGCTTTTTCTTTCCTTTCAATCTCCTTTGTATTCTCCGAGTACAGAAAGGTAAGGGGAAGAGAAAAATAATAAATGCCATTTTTAAAAGATACCACTGCTTTTGTTCTCACTTAGTCCTTACAGAACTTTGGGTCAAAACAGTCTACTACAAGGAAAGTTAAGAAACTTTAATTAGTGTTTTGAAATTGCCTTTACAAAAATGTCATTTTAACTCATTTAGTGTGTTGGCAAATATTTATTAAAGGCCTAAAAGGCTCCAGGCACTGTTAGGACACAAATCCAGAAAAAAACAGAAGTCTTTCTCCTGAAGATACTCAAAAATGACTGAAGAGACAGACCCGGGAACAATTATAATACCCAAAAATAACTGTTTCATTGGAGGATTCTTCCAAGTATGTTGGGATCCCAGACAAAGAATCACCCATGTCTGTCTGGAAAAATTAAAGCAAGCTCACAGGAGTAAGGGTTTTCTAGACAGTCAGGAGAATTTCAAGGAGAAGAACAAGAATACTCACGGCACAGAGGCTGAAACTGTAAAATGCTGTTAAGATCTATAAGCACTTTTGGAGTAAAAGAGTATGCTGGAGGAGAGATGGAATTAGGGCCCAAACAGACAAGTAGGAATTCAATCACAAAGGGCGTTTCATATCATATAAAGGAGTAGAGGGAGGATGGACATCAGATGTATGTGTTAGAAAGCGAATTTTAATGACATCGTGATTGAAGATGCAGGAATATCAAGAAGGGTGCTATGTAAGAGCACAAGTAATAGATGATATAGACAGAGACAGCAGGGGCAAAGGAGAAGCGGCATAAGAAAGGTATTTAAGGGAGCAAGTGGACCTGTTGACTGACAGATGTCAGGAATGAGAAGGAGTGCTGGTTGTGATGGTCTCTGTGATGAGGAATGCAAAGAGGCGTTCTATACGTGAGTCTGGGTCTAATGAGGAGACAGAAATCACACAGTAATTTGAACAGAAAAAGTTAACTATTAGTAAAATAGAGGGTGACCTACTAAACGGAAAAAAGAACTGCAAAGACTACAGAAATGGCAGATGTACGGAGCAGTCACTACCTTCAGGGCTCAGGCAAAATATCCAAGGAAGCAGCAAGTCTGGAAGAGGCCCCTATCTCCTACCAAGGCTGGATTCCAGAATTTGATGGAGAGGGGAAGCACGGCCCACTGATGGCCAAGTATTTGGCAGAGCTGTCACTCCAGCCGAACACACTAGGATTCCAATCTCTGGGATGCTGGAGGAAGCCATCCATGGGGAAGTGCCATGCTGTAGGATTCATCAGAAAGCTACCCTTGGGGCACCGAGGAAGCAACCATGGGAAGTGCTGCAGGCTGCTGGCCATGGTGAGCCTGTCAAGGGCAAGGAGCTATGGAAGAGACAGCCCTTCCCCCAGTGGGGTGGCCTTCAACACTCTCTTCTGACATCCAGCCAGCTGGTAAAGGAGAAAGCTTTACAGGGTCCAGCTCTACTATCACAGAGAAGACAATGAAGAATGGATTTGGAGCTGAGAAGCAATCAATTAAGAACTGGCACAGTATGGGCAGAGAGAGGAAATTTTGAGTTTGAGGTGCCTTTGGGGTCTCCTCTTGGATAATGATCTGGTCTTCATCTGGAGAGGGGTTTGAGCTGAAGGTACAGAGTTTTAGAAATGTCAACAGATATGTGACGAAGCCTAGGGCATGGATGTAATTGTCCAGAGAAAATTAGTTATTTGAAAAGAAAAGATGCCAAGGACAAAGGAAAACAGCACATGTGAAAAGGAAGCAGAGGCAAGAGAGCCCACAAGAGAAACTAGCAAACAGATCACAAGACATTAGATTTATGGTTTTAAAAGGTGAGGAGAGAGTGTTAAATAACCTGGAGTATTAAGTAAAAGAAAACCTGAAATTTTTCACTAGATTTGACAACTAAAAGGTAAACTTAGTGAAAAAACGTTCAATGTAAGGGTAATAACGAAAGCCAAATTGCATGGATCAAGATATGAATAAGAGAGGAAATAAAGACAGAAAACAGGTACTAATTTTTTCTCTAGGGTGGTATCTAAAAGAGAATGAAGTGTCAGTGGAGAGGGCAATTTTATTTGCTTTGGTGTGTGTGTGTATGCGTGGCGTGGGGGGGGGAAGTGAAGTGAAAGAAGTTTGAGCATATGAAAGAAACCAGTGAAAATCCAGAGATTATAGGATAGGCAGGAGATAATAAAGTAAATATTGGAGGAGGTGGCACGCAGATTAAGGAATCAGACTCAGACAGAAGTAGAGATACCTCTTCCTCAAGAATTTAACTGTCAATTAGTGAACAGAAATAAATGGTGGAATTTCCAGCCACCCTTATAAACTTTCAACTTTCAACTCAGAAACAAAAGAGTTGTTGAGTTTTGGAGCTTGAAGGGATCTCAGAGCAATGGTTCTCAAGTGGTGGTTCACAAACCAGTAACACCAGAATGGGATGGGGAAAATCCTCTTTCTGAGGACTCCTTAGGAGCCAACCTAAAAACACCAGGGGGATCCTAGCAGACAACACCCAGCCTTCTTCAACCACAGCATATTCCCTTCTTTCCTACTTGTCATGTTTAGCTTCCTTTTCCTATTTCATTCAAAGAAGAGTCCTGTTGTAACATCATTTGAAAGCTATGCTTTAGTCCAAACCATTCGTTATACAGATGAGGCATCTGGCGAATGGAGTAGACAAGTGATTTGCCCAAAACCCAGGGCTCCTCTCTCACTAGAACATAGGTCTTCCTTCATCACCAATAATAAACCAACTAATTTATCAATTCCCCTCGATCTAAACATTTATACTCTTTGCAATTGTAATCCAAATAATTTTTACCTCAGACCTCACCCTTTTCTTGGCATGGTGACATCCTACACCCTCAGTTCAAGAAAAATCAAGAGGCCGTGTGTCTGTGGCTTCTTATGTGTTTGCTTAGCAGAAATGCATTCAGAATAAATATTCTAATGACTTTTTAGACTCATAAACAAGAAAAAAGGCCTCAAGGAACCAGTTGAATGCAGTGTGTTCTACAACATCAATGCCCTAACTATTGGAGCCAGATGCATGGATAAACAAATTGTGGTATATCCATACAATGGAACACTAAACTGATGACATACAGAATTACATGGACGGACATCAAAAGTATTACACTTAGTGAAAGAATTCAAGCAAAGAATATATACTGTATGACTGAATTCATACAAATTTCTGGGAAATGCAAATCGATCTATAACAGAAAGTAGATTAGTGGTTGCCGGGGGACAGATGAGGGATAAATTACAAAGGGGCAGAGGAGACTTTTGAAGATGCTGAAAATGTTTTGTATCTGGATTTTAGTGATGAGTTCATGGCTGTATATGTATGTCCAAACTGATAAAATGCACATTTTAAACATGAATATTTTATTGTACTCATTGTACTAACTTTATTGTACTCAATAAAGACATAAGAAATTTTTTAAATAATCCAGAATTGGGACAGAGTGGTTTGACTATAGAAAAAATAAGATTAGCTTGGGCTGCGTGAGCCACAACTGCTGAGCCTGCGCGTCTGGAGCCTGTGCTCCGCAACTGGAGAGGCCGCGATGGTGAGAGGCCCGCGCACTGCGATGAAGAGTGGCCCCCGCTTGCCGCAGCTACAGGGAGCCCTCGTACAGAAATGAAGCCCCAACACAGCCAAAAATAAATAAATAAATAAATAAATAAATAAATAAATAAATAAACAAACAAACAAACAAACATTAAAAAAAAAACAAAAAAAAGATTAGCTTGGGCTGGTAATTATTGAGGTTAGGGGATAAGTCCAGGGGAATTCATTACACTAATATTGTTACTTTTGCATATGCTTGAAATTTTACTT
Source organism: Balaenoptera borealis (assembly GCF_965194805.1). Taxonomy (NCBI): domain Eukaryota; kingdom Metazoa; phylum Chordata; class Mammalia; order Artiodactyla; family Balaenopteridae; genus Balaenoptera; species Balaenoptera borealis. Next base: position 17,104,117 of record NC_138870.1, on the reverse strand, counting down.
AAAAAATATTTCAAAAATCTCTCCTATTAAAAATACAATCTTAATTCCTTATGAAACCTGTAGAGAGAAGTTAATTTTCTGGTTTAGTAGTTGCCTAGCACTTAGTCTCTATATTTGCTGACCACAGTACAAGGTGGCTTATATATGTTAATCAATACTTTGCCATGCCTTTGGAAATGAATCAGACCAAAACACAATGACATCAGAATGAGTTTTGTGATCAAGAATTAATTTTGGAGATTATTTGTGATTATTGTGATTTTAAGTTGGGACTATTAAGGAAAAAATATCCAAAACTTGGAAATAGGCAAATGGATGACTATTAAAAAAAAGCCACATTTTTTTTCAATGTCTTGCTGGAACTTGTCTAACAAACATATCTAAGGTTTATTTAATTCTCTAGGCTATATACCTTTGATTTACTATTTACTATTGGTTAGAGTATCTTACAGCTCTGTGGATAGATGTGAACTTGTAGAGAACTTAAAATGATGCAAATGATTCTTGTCCAATAACAGGAAAAATAAATTTTGTCTAGCAGAGACTTTATCTAGTAAAGACACAAATGACTCCTACCTGGTGGAAAAAAAAAAAGATAACCCCAAGTATTATACTTTAATTGCTCGTAGACATTCACTGGGATTGCACCTAACTTAGCAATCATTTATTCAGTATTCATTCTTCAAGTGACTAAAAACGTTTTCCTCTACTCCTTTGAACCAGATTTACCTTACTCCTGGCTCTTCCATTAAAAAGTAATAATAGCCAAGATATGGAAACAACCTAAGTGTCCATCAATGGATGAATGGATAAAGAAAATGCAGAATGGGCACACGCACACACACACACACACACACACACACATACACACACAGAGGAATATTATTCAGCCCTAAAAAAAGAAAAAAAAGAATGAGATCTTGCCATGTGTGATAACATGGGTGGATCTTGAGGGCTTTATGTTAAGTGAAACAAAGACAAAGAAAGAAAAATACTATGCTCTCTCAATTATGTGTGTAATCAATAAAACAATAATAACAAAACCTAACCAAGCTCATAGATACAGAGTACAGATTGGTAATTGCCATAGTAAGAGAGGCGTTTTGGGCGGGAGGGAGGGAATGGATGACGGGGGTCAAAAGGTACAGAAATAAATTATAAAATAAGTTATAAATAGTTCATAGGAATGTTAAAAAAAAAAAGAGAGAGAGAGAGAAATCTTTATGTAGTCTCTTAAAAAAAAAAAAAAAAAAAAAAGGAGTCTTAAAAATGCCCAAATCCTGCCTTGCATCAGTCACACTATCTCCCATAAAAATCTCATGGAGATTTTTTTTCTCCAAAAATCTCCTGGAAGCAAAGGCTCAAGGGCAAAATCAAAGGACACTGTTATTTTTGGCTCAGCTCATGCCTGAAGCCCCAGCGCAGAACTCTCTGGTACATTGGGTTTAAGGCCTAAAGGGAAACTTCTCCTTCCACCTAAGCCCAAATCTAAATTTCATTATCAGGCAGATACCCCGGCTCTTGTAAATGAAGAGAGTAAGGAAGCCAAACCTGTCCTTTGGGTCAGTTTGCCACCTGGAAGTAAGTGCCACATTCATGGGTGACCTTTTAAGCAAATATTAACTCTTATACAAATGTGGCTTAAACAGCATCCTGAAATCTGATCAATCAAAGTAACCACAATATGGTGATTTAGCACCACAACGAGGTCAGGAAGAAGGGTTAGGACAAGGGGCAGGGGTTTGAGTTGGTGAATCCCCTACATAGATGCCTATGCTCAGGAGCAAGGCTGATGTGAGTAAGTCCTGGAGAAGGTCACAATCTAGTTGGAAAGGCCAGACTTTGAACATGACATAGTAACAGAGAGCTATCAATTGATACAGATGTTGTAGGTTAAAGGAACACAAGATTACCAGGACTGGGGCCTTCTGAATGAACTTTGATGAGTGAAATGTATCCATTTTTTTTTGTTTGTTTTTTGAGGAAAGAAGCAACTGCAGGAATTTATAAAATGGGTTCTGGAGAGAGGAAGAGTTCAAGGTCTATCCTTGGATACCAAGTCTAAGTCTTAAGAGTGGAGATAACAGGAAAAAGAATGTTCATAAAAATTACATGTATATTTAAGTAAAATATAAAAAGAAGAGGAGTGGGGAGGGGACAGCAGGGCAGCTGGACCAGGGGAACAAAGCTGAGTTCTAACACACACTGACAGCACGACTGCAGTACCCTGGGGTAAGGGAAGCCCCAGCCCCCAGCAGTCAGGACGTCTCTCTCTCTCTCTCTCTCTGCAAGCACAGCCCCAAAGCAACTATAAGCCACACTCTCTAGACACCTCACTGCTTGAAGATTAGCAAACCTGAACAGCGCCTCAGACATCAACATGAACTCCCCAGATACTCACATTAATCTTCTTCTGAAACAAACTGAACTGGAAGAAAGAAAATAAAGGGGAATGTGGTGAAAGATGTGTGGTTTTGGTTGCGGAGAAAAGAGAGCATGTTCCAGGGGCTTGAACCCCAGACTAAGCAAACAATTAAGCTTCTTCTCATGTGCAGGGCACAGAACCAGCAGTGAAAAGCCTGGAAGCTAGCCTGGTTAAGCCACTAGCTGTCCTGGGCAAGCCATTTAACCACTCTGGTCTTACTTCCATATATGTAAAATAAGAGCATTCAGTCAAGAGAAGGATCTCCTAGTTCCTTCCAACTCTAAGGTGCTAAACTCTTAAATATTATGAGTTCAAAAAATTAAATTTAACAATAGATTGAAAGAATAGGGAAAGAGGAGGATTTAATTTTACATCAACAGGCAACAATCAATCCTTGGAGCCACGCTTTTACAGAACCTATAAGTTCTTCACTTTCTGATTAGAAACCAAGCTGTATTAGCAAACGGGACAATTACCATCATAGTTGCAATGCTTTAAAAAAAAAAAAAAAAAAAAGTTGGGGGGAAGGGACCCATGTGGTCATTGTTTTATTAATGAGATGCTGTCTCCTACGGTACATGACAAACATAGTGCTTAAACTTGAAATATCGCCTAATAGCAAAACCAAACTATTTTCTTTTATTTTAGTAGTCTTGCTTTTTGAACTTTTTTTTTTTAATTAGGGTGGTGGAAGGAAAATAGGATATACACTTCAAACTTGTTAAAGTTTGCAAGCTTTTGAATGAAACTTCTTCCTAAATGCCAGCCTTGCCTGAGCCTGCCTTTGTCTGTTTCCTTCACATGTTCTCTGGAGCTCAGCTTTCTTCTCTGTGCTTTGTGCCACCTGGTTTACAGCTGAACAAAGAACAATCCTCTCCATTTTGCATTAGTCTTGCTTGAAGAGTTCATAAGAAAACAGGGATACCCAATGTGGCTGGCTCTTGAGAAAGTCTAATTACACAGAAACAAATAGGGTATGTGTTAGCCTAAATATGTCTGGAGTGATTTATTATTTTTATTACAGTTCAATACATTTTTTGTCTTTGATGTGGACATTTTCATTGAGGAAAATGTATGGTAAATTCTAACTGTAAAATATGCATTCTAAGAGCATGACTCTGGAGCCACCCTGCTGGGGTTTGAAATCCAGCCCCAGCCCTGACTAATTATCTGACTTGGGCTAAGTTGTTTCACCTCTTCGTGCCTCAGCTTCTTCAGCTATAAAACAGAGGTAATAGTAGTACTCATCTCCTGAGTAATGAATGAGTTCATCTTTGTAAAGCCTTACAAGAGCTGGTACATAGTAATGCTATGTAAGTATTTATCAGTACTAATAAATATTTGTAAAATAAATAAGCTGGGGGGCGGGGGGCAGAAGAACTGAATCCTAACTTTCTCAGGTACTTTCCCTTTCATAACCACCATCCATGTCTCTCTTCTGCATCTCTATTCTGCAACAACTAATCATCTTTGTCCCATCCCACCATTACAGAGAAAACAAGAATGGAAGAATCTTAAGGCAGAAAGTATATCTAACGGGGTTTAGTCCTTTCACCTACAAGGAAAAGGAACTAAGAACCAGAGAGATTGACATGTCGGGGGTCAAACAGCTAATAACATGTTAATCTTCTTAATAGACATTCAAAAGCTCCTACTCCTCCGAAGCGCATTACTTCTGATACTGCACTTCGCCATTATTCCTGGCTCCTCCTTTTTTGCCCTCCCTCTGCCCTCTCTCTTTGCCTCCCCATCCCCCTCCCTCCTTCTCTGTCTCTCTTTCTCCCTGCCCCACACCCTCCCCTCACTCCAGTGAAGGGCTGGCAACTGTGTATCTTGCTCAAGTCTGCCTTGAATGATCTTTCAGGTCTGGTTGCTTTCATTCCCTTTTGCTGGCATAAATAACATGGCCCATAGTTCTGAAACAAAAATGGAAACCCATGGTAGGGTAAGAGATTTTTACCTTTTTAAAAAAGTGACATGTAAATTGTTTCTTCTATACTGAACAAGAAAGCATAAAAGGTGAATCAGAGGTGATTTTGCATTTAGAGAATTATCTCTTTAAAAGAATGAAGTTACATGAAATTGGGACTGTTCTAAAATTCCAATGTATGCCATCCCACATGTACAGGTACACACCACAGACAATTAAAACGACATGCATATTCAAGTCTCTACAGTCTTACTGGTTTCCACGCTGTGCTCTTCCAATCATCTGGCCACCAGACACTCAGCCACCAAGGTATGTACCTCAGCATAATTTTATTACTCGTCATCATTTACTGACTCACTACTATCTGCAGAGAATTTGGTGGTATATCATGCAATAACAACAAAACCCCAGCAGTAGAGCTTACAGCTGAGTGGGATAAACAGAAAACTAAAAATACACAAATTTTTTGGGCTTCCCCGGTGGCGCAGTGGTTGAGAATTTGCCTGCCAATACAGGGGACACGGGTTCGAGCCCTGGTCTGGGAAGATCCCACATGCCACGGAGCAACTGGGCCCGTGAGCCACAACTACTGAGCCTGCGCGTCTGGAGCCTGTGCTCCGCAACAAGAGAGGCCGCGATAGTGAGATGCATCGCGCGCACCGCGATGAAGAGTGGCCCCCACTCGCCACAACTAGAGAAAGCCCTCGCACAGAAACGAAGACCCAACATAGCCAAAAATAAATAAATAAATTTATTTAAAAAAAAAAAAAAAAGAGAGAAATTTTTTAATTATTAGAATGGAGAAAAACATACAAAAGTATCCCTCAACAGAGCCTCAGTCAAGTGTCAAATGTAGAACAAAAGACCATCTCACCCAGTCTGGTTGGCAGACATGTAAATAATGAATAAACTAATATACATAATTACCAATGAAATTACTGTTGTGAAGGGAAAGATCGGGGTGCTGTCACTGACGAGAAAAGGTAACAGGAGGAGGCTTATTAGGCATATCTGATGAAGTAGTCTGAGGCCACTGAAATTTGAAGAATGAGTTGAGTAAAAAGTGATCCAGGCAGAAGAACAGCATGAGTGAAAGTCCTGATTCGGAAAAGGGCTCAGTGCTACCGTGCTTGGGACTGAAAGGAGGCCAGCTGTACCTGCTGATCGCGAACAACAAGAGATGGTGCAGCATGAGGCTGGTGGGGGAGGCAGGGGCTGGAGCCTGCAGAACCTCAAAGGCAATGTTAAGGGTCTGTATTTTATCCTCATTGCAATGGGGGACTCTTGAAAGATGATAAGCAAGGAGATGACATGATCTTGTTTGCATTTTAAATAAATCACCATGAATACCAGTGTGGAGATGGACCATAGCGGGATAAGAGTAGAAGGGCGGAGACCAATTAGGAAGTGTTTCCAGTGGTACAGTGGAAAGATGATAATGGATTAGACTTAAGAAGGTAGTGAAGACATGGGAGAAGATCAATCAATTCATGACATATTTGGGGGTTGAATATATATAGATCATTGTGATAAACTGGATGAGGAGGATGTTAGTGGGAAGGATACTTTCAGGCTTTTGCCCCAAGTTTTCTCTCTCAATCTCACCTAGTATTTTCTTCGTTCTCTGGTCATCTTTCATGCTTCTGGTACTCTGTAGAAAGAAGCACGATAACAAACCTGGCTATGCTCTTCAAGTTCGCAAGCTTTAGGACTTCATAATGGATAAAATGGGAGCCATCTCTATAAATACATTTTTGTTATGACTTGAGATTTCCAGGAAGGGCCTCTTGTGCCAACATATGTCTCAGTATCTGTGCCTTAAATTCTACCAATAGAATATTCATTTGGCCCTGGACAGCATTCCATCTCTCAGAATTTTCCAATCAAAATGCAAATATCCTAGGCAAGGTTAACACCATGTATCATTCATTTACCTTAGAAAGAAATATTTTAGGAGGTAACTGGGAGGAAGTCTTTACCTGGGTTATATCACAAGAAAAAGATGAAGGACACTGAAAGGGGAAGTGGAAGGTGCCAACTTTGGCTTTTTCAGAGTTCGGCAGATGACCAGCTTTGGATGTCACTTACTGATTAGAATGTTATTTTCTTGGGATTTGCACATATGCATATTCAGGTGTATAATTAGTGGACCCGAATATGAAAGGTACATCTAGAATAGATTAGAATAGAGTAATGACAGAGAGGAAGCCACGCTATGCTTGCAAACATGACTAAAGTTACTGTGTGATGTTCTTTTTCCCATGGATGGAAAGAAAGATCAAGAGTGAAACTAATTATGCTGGAAAAGCACATCCACACAGAAATTTAGAAAAAGAAGGTGTTTGGAGCAATTAAAAGCAAAGCCTTTCCAAAGTAAAAAAATAATAATAATAACTGGAAGCTGAGAGAAGATCACCAAGGACAGAGCCCCAAGAAAAATAGTACAAGATTAATTAAGTTAGATTTTGACTCGACTTTATGTAAACAAAAAGATTACACAGTAAAAATAATTAGGAAAATATAGCGACAAACTTGAAAACTTACAAGCAATTATATTGCGAATTTGAATTATTTCATTCATTTATTCATAATTCAAATACCATTTATTGAAGCTCTGCTACAGAGATACCTGAGACATTTTTATTCGTTTGCTCATTCACTGAATCTTTTCAGCAACTGCTTAAGAATCTACTACTTCGAGGAACTATGGATTCAGAAATGAGCATGACTGATAAAGTCCCTGCCCTCACTGGAGTTTACATTCTGGTAGGAGGGACAGACAATAAACATGTCATCAAATGAATATGTAAGAATTTCAAATAGTACTAAATTTTTTTAAGTGGTAATGGGATGGAGTGTAACTCGTAAACGAACAGAGGGCAGGAAGAGTACTGTAGCAATGTAATAGGGAAGAACAAATCTGACTCTGTATCAAACCTCTTCCTTTTCCTGTGCTTAGTCATGCTGGCTAAGTCATGCACCTTTTGTAAAAGAATGTTGCCTATAGCCTGAAATATACAGGATAGCCCTTTCTCAAGGCTCTGACCTTTAAAGGTGTAACACTTTTCCATTCATTTAGAGATAAGAAGTTGCAGAACAGAGAATAACATTTGTCTTCTTGGAGGTTTACAGGAACATCCTGACCTGACCTACGTGGACAGCTGCAAGAACAAAGGATTCCGACACCAAGAAGTCTGCAACAACTAACCAAGCCTCTCTCTCACCTTACCTTTAAAAATGCTTTGTTGAAACCCTTTGGGGAGTTGGGGTTTTTTGGGCATGAGCCACCCATCTCCTTGCATGGCCCTGCAATAAACCTTTCTCTACACCAAACATTTCAGTATTGTTTGGCCTCACGGCACACGAACTTGCATTTGGTAACAGCAACAGTCAGTGAAGGCCACTTAAATGATAAAACATTTAAACTGAGAAATAAATTAGAAGAAAGCAGCCATGTGAATATATGGGGAATGAGGATCCAAGCAGAGGGAACAGCAATGACAAAACCCCTGAGGTGGAAAAAGCCCCATAGGCTTAAGGGACAAAAGGAGGCAAGTTTGACTGGATGATGAGGACTAGCTCAAGGTAAGTGGTGGTGACTTTGGTGGAGAATCATAGGCAATGGATTAAGAAGCAAAGACTGGGGGCCTTTGAGAAATGTGATATTACATTTAGATTACATTCTATTCACAAAGAGAAGCCATAGGGGGGTTTTAAGCAAGACAGAGATACGATCTGATTTGTTGTGGGAGAAACAAACAGTTTTAGAAGACTTATTCTTCTCCAGGAGGGACAGGGGAACTCAGAGGTGCAGTCTTAGCCCCACCTATGTGGGAGGATTATGGGAACACCTAGGGGAGGAACTAAGTCATCTGATGAGCCTTCGAAGCTGATTTGGCCAAAGAGAGTAGGAAAAAGAGGAAACAGAGAGCATCCTATGAGCACAAAAGCAGCACAAGCAAAGGTGCTGTGGCAAGACATGGCATATGTGGGCAGGGGAATGCTAGCAGGTCAGAATTAGTGGAGAAAAACAGTTAAGACACAGCACGGTGAGGTCTGAGGTAGAGTAGACCAGGACAATTCATGGAAGGCTTTGTATACGCCGGGATAAGAAACACAGACTTGATTCTTTTAACAAGGTATCAGAGGATTTTAAGCAGCAGGACCAAAGAGTCCAGTTTATGATTTAGACAGAGTAACCTGAAGGCACCATCAAAATCAAATTTCACAAGAATAGCTGCAGAAGGAAGCACAGGAGGCAGATGAAATAATCCAGACAGCAGTTGATCAGCACGTGTTGGTGGTAACAATAATAATTTTAACATATTGTGGTACTTGCTCTGCTCTAGGCACTCTTTTAAGCAACTAACAGATTTTAATTCATTAAATGCTCATAAAAATCCTATAAGGTAAGACCTATTATTATCCCCACTTTATGAATGATGTAGAAGATATTAAGTAACTCGCCTGAAAGTAATAGAGCAATGCAGTAATGAAGTAAGGTGTAAAGCTGGGAGTCACGATAATTGGAAGGAATTCAAGAAGTACTTAAGTGAAAAAGTATTTCAAGGAATATTTAAGGAAAATTGGTAACATTTTATGAGTAGGAAAAGTTAAGAAAAAACCTACATTTCCAACTGTGCCTTGGGGTGTTTGACTATGGCCTTAAATGAGATAGAAAAACAATGGGTAAGAAATCAGCAGGTCTGTTGGGAAGTGACAGATTCTGTTTCAGATATTTGAAGCACCTGTGGAATATCCAACTGGGTACAATGAGCAGTGATTCGGAAAAATAGTTTATATCTCAAGAGAGATGTTGGGGACAAAGATATAAAATTGCAAGGCATTGACATATAAATGTAAATAAAAACCATGAAGAACTTTAACAGGAAAGCTACCTTGATTAATAACATCAACAGGAAAGGAGATTATTGGGATTCAGCCGGTATCTGTTTCTTCCCTAAAGAACCAGCAGACCTCACAGTTCCAGATATGCTTTTAGGTCAGATGAAAAATAAAAACTGAGAGGGTTTTATCGTCAATTTTGCAGAATAAGTGCACTATTTTAGTTGCTAACTGTTTTTAAAGAAAAGTTTATCTTAATGCCAATATATAATTTAGAGTTCAACCAACAAAAATATTTCAAGTTGTAGAGTTTGCTGAAACTGATGATGTAATTATTATAGATTTATTTAAGAATGAAAAATTGGTGGGTAGAATTTTATTTTTAGATGTAAAATGTATAATAATTATTTTTCTGTGATCAATCTTCTAGTCAAACACTATGAAGACTAAATAATAATAAACAAAATAAATCCTCTTTCTACCTACAATGCCACTTAAAATCTAATATGTTTTTTCATTAGGAGATTTTTTTTTCTACATGATCTGACTTTGAATTCCAAGTACAGAAATTCTCTTAAAATGTTTAGAAAACTAGGAGATAGACATGCCCAGGATAAACAAGGGAAGAAGACTAAATTCTAATGAAAAGAATGCCATTCTTGGTTTGTCAGGGACCAAAGTGATCTCTTAAGCATGATCCCTAATCCAGGGTCTCTGCCTCTCAGGCAGAGAAAAGATGGAGCAGAAAAAGCAAAATGATAGTTTAGGATATAATGGTACATAAATCTACCAGCGTACTCTTAAATTTACCAATACATTTTACAAAGTATTATGCCTACACCATGGTGTACGATTGCCAATCACCAGATAGACAGATAGAAAGAAAGAAAGAAAGAATATATACATAGAAATGTATTGATATACTCTAATTTATTTCTGTCCTTTTATTCTGCTATCAACTCTCATTAGCTGTTCTTCCTTTATCCTGAATCTATTTCTCAAATTCAGGCACTGAAAGTTAATTCAGTGGAAGGAAATGTCACTAGATTCTTAATATTACAGAAAATAGAAATTTAAGAGAAGTTAAATTAATATTCTTAAATTGAAATTTAAGAGATTCCTATGTGCCTGGGGATAAGATATGAATACAATATATTTCTTATCATATTCATATCTTATCCCCAGGAACATATAGTTTGTTTTGTTTTGTTTGTTTTTTCCCCTACAGATACTCATAGTCTGGTGGAGGGAACAAATTAGGTCTTACCAATCTCTCTTCTGATGACTATAAGCTTCTCCTTTCCCTTTTTCTGTTTCCTTTAACACAAAAAGAAATCCTTGAACAACCAATAATGTGCCCAGATCATAATCTCTTATATTTCTATTGTTTTATGTAATACTAAGAATCCAGTGATATTTATTTCAATTGAATTAACAGCATTTGTTGTTTAAATAATATATTTGGCTATTAATTGTTCATGGTCCTATAATGTCTCTTGAATCACAATTTTTTAACATATCACTTTCAGGTTCTATCTTTTGTACATCTTATACCCTTAACTGGATTACAAACTGAAGTCAGCAATCTTGTTTTATCACACCAAAAAGAATTCCTTGCACCTAGAAAGTCTCAATAATTATTTCCTGATGAAACCATTTTTGATTGATCAACATACTTATTTTAAGAAAAGGTAAGTTCACTCATTCATTCATTGAATCAAAAATTATTCAATACCTACTCTGTGTCAGCCATTATACTGGAAATATAGCTGTGAATTTAATACAGACCTTGGTATCTTGGAACTTATATACTATAAGGGAGAGAGGTGATAATGAAATACCCCGATAATATAATGTCAGACAGTGTTAAGTGCTCTGAAGAATAAAACAGGCTCAAGGAATAGAGGGTGATCAGAATGATCAGGGAAGGCCTCTCTAAAGAGCTAACATATGAAGAGAGGTCTACCTGCCCAAGTAAAGTGAGCACTAAGTACAAAGAACTGAGAGTAACATGCCTGTGGTGAGTTAAGGACACAGCAAGAAAGCCAGAAAGCCAGAAGCCTGGATCAGAACATGCTAAGCAAAGTGGGGTAGAACAGGCTTGGGAAATGATTCAGCTCGGTGCTTTGTGACCACCCAGAGGGGTGGGATAGGGAGGGTGGGAGGGAGACTCAAGAGGGACGGGATATGGGGATATATGGCTGATTCACTTTGTTATACAGCAGAAACTAACACAACATTGTGGAGCAATTACACTCCAATAAAGATGTTAAAAAAAAAATTCATTTTCTTAGACCTGACCCAGTCACATTAAGTAGTCTGTGATTTGGGGTAATATTACTGCCCTAATATCATCAGGTTTGATTAATAATATCTATCTTAATTCACAGATCTGACAATTATAAAAGGAGAGAATATATGTGAAAGCATTTTGAGCAAATATAAAGGGTTATGATTATCATCTTAAATCCTCAATGCCTGCTTTAAGGTTTTCCAGTGGGTTCTGCTAAACAACCCTGTTTCTTTTCTTCTCTAGTTTTCCTATAATAATATGGCCTCAAATAATTAGAGCAAAAATTAACGAACAAAGAAATGTAGACACATCCACAATTATACTGGAAAATTTTAGTATGCTTTTCTCAATAATTGATAGGACAAGCGGACACAAATTTAATGATATAGAACAAGAGAACAAGGAGCTATATATACTTAACCTAATGGACATATATAACACTGCATCACACTTTCTTTACAAATTGACCATATATTGAGTCATAAACCAAATATCAACAAATTTCTAAGAAAATCATATGAAGGTGTGATAAGCGCAACACAATTAATCTATAAAACAGTATTTCTCAAATATCAGAAAATGTCCATGGGTTAGGACCATGTTAGAAATCAGAAAAGAGTATAAATTTAAAAAAATTAAAATAGAAGATACCAAAATTAAGAACATCTGTTTATTTTAAAGAAATTTTATTCTTTAAAGGCATATTTTTTTTTAAAAAAAGACAGAAAAACTTGAGCTAAACATTCATTTCCATAAATTAAAGAACATCAAATTAAAGTCTAAAAAAAGTAGAAGCAAGACTAAATATTCAAAGAGAAATTAATGAACTAGAAAGCATATACACAATAGAGAGGACCAATGACAAAAGTTGACTCTCTGAAAAGACAAATAAAACTGATAACATACTAGTGAACAAGTAAGAAGAGAGAAGACACACCCTTATTAGAAATGACAAAAGGAACATCTTGCAGACATTAAAGAAATTAGGAAGATATTATGAAGAGCTTATGACAATAAATATAAATTTAGGACAAATGGATAAATTCCCAGAAAAATATAACTACAACTCAAGGAGAAAGAGGAAATATGAATAATCCTACAGCCATGAAAAAAACTGAGTCAATAATTAAAAGTCTTCCCACAACTAAACTCCAGGCACAAATGGTTCCACTGGCCAGTTAACCAAATATACTCATGCTTATCCTAAGAGGCTAGCATAATTTGATACCAAGAATAAGGGAAAAGAAGAGTTATAGGTCAACCTAACTATAAACAAAAATGCAAAATTCTCAATAAAGACAGTAGTGGCAAACTAAATCCAGAAATATATAAAAAGAATAGTATATTTTAACAAAAGAGGATTTATTCCAAGAATGTGTTTAGTTTGACATGAAAAAGACAATTTAATTCACATTATCATATTACCTCAATGCGGGAAAAGGATTTAATAATATCCAATATTTATTCTTGGTATCAAAATATTTAGCAAAAAAGAAGTAAAGGAATAAAGAGAATCTTATAAAGATTATAAGAGAATAAATGCTGTTAAATCTGGTAGTATAGAAGTTGGCAAACTTTTTCTTGTTAAAGAGCCAGACAATAAATATTTTCAGCTTTGCAGGCCATATGGTCTCTGCCACAATACTCACCTTTGCCATTGTGGTGCAAAAGTAGCTGTAGACAATAGTACTTACGTGAATGACATGGTTGTATTCCAATAAAACTGTACTTACAAAATCAGGTGGCAGGCCAGATTGGGCCAATGGGCCATAGGCTGCCAACTCCTGAGTTAAAGGTATCTAGAAAACATAACCCACTGGTACTTATCACAATTAATGATGAAACCATTTTCTCTGAGATAGCAACAAGACAAAATTTCCCAGTGTTACAACTGTGCTTCACTTTGCATTTGAGGTTCTGGTCAGTGCAATAAAGTAAGAAAAATAAACAGAAGTACAAGGATTGAAAAGGAAGAAAAAGAACCATCAACATTTGCAGAAGAAATAATTGTGTATGTATAAAATCCAAAAGAACTTACTGATAATTTTTTAATGAGAATTTGGTATGGTTCCTGGCCATAAAAATCAATATAAAAATGTATTCCCAAGAAGAAATAAAATTTAAAGTGTGACACATTTACAATAGTGATCAAACATATAAAATACCTAAGAATAAATTTATGAAAATATACATAAGACTTCTACAAAGAAACTTATGAAACTGAGAAATATTAAAAAGGACAAAACACATGGAAATAGAAAATATTTTCATAGGTTGAAATTTCTATATTTTAGATAAGAAATTCTCCCCTGCTGTATAGATTCAATACAATTGCACACAAAATCTCAACAGTCATTTTGTTTGACAAGACAAGAGTTTGACAAGATAATTCTAAAACATATACAAAATTTTTGGCACTGGCACAAAAACAGAAATATAGACAAATGGAACAGAATAGAAAGCCCAGAAATAAACCCACACACCTATGATCAATTAATCTATGACAAAAGAGGCAAGAATATACAATGGAGAAAAGACAGCCTCTTCAATAACTGGTGTTGGGAAGACTGGACAGCTACATGTAAAATAATGAAATCAGAACATTCTCTAACACCATACACACAAAAAAACTCAAAATGGATCAAAGATCTAATGTAAGGCTGGACACTATAAAATTCTTAGAGGAAAACATAGGCAGAACACTCTTTGACATTAATCTCAGCAAGACCTTTTTGATCCACCTTCTAGAGTAATGAAAATAAAAACAGAAATAAACAAATGGTACCTAATTAAACTTAAAAGCTTCTGCACAGCAAAGGGAACCATAAACAAAACAAAAAAACAACCCTCAGAATGGGAGAAAATATTTGTAAATGAAGTGACCAACAAGGGATTAATTTCCAAAATATACAGACAGCTCATGCAGCTCTATGTCAAAAAAACAACCCAATCAAAAAATGGGGAGAAGATTTAAATAGACATTTCTCCAAAGAAGACATACAGATGGCCAAAAAGCATGTGAAAAGATGCTCAACATCACTAATTATCAGAGAAATGCAAATCAAAACCACAATGAGATATCATCTCACACCAGTCAGAATGGCCATCATCTAAAAGTCCTCAAACAATAAATGCTGGAGAGCGTGTGGAGAAAAGGGGACCCTCCTACACTGTTGGTGGGAATGTAAATTGGTACAACCACTATGGAGAACAGTATGGAGGTTCCTCAAGAAACTAAAAACAGAGCTACCATATGATCCAGCAATCCCACTCCTGGGCATATATCCAGAGAAAACCATAACCTGAAAAGATGCATGCACCCCAATGTTCACTGCAGCACTATCTACAATAGCCAAGACATGGAAGCAACCTAAATGTCCACTGACAGAGGAATGGATAAAGAAGATGTGGTACATATATACAATGGAATAGTACTCAGTCATAAAAAAGAGTGAAATAATGCCATCTGCAGCAACACGGATGGACCTAAAGATTATCATACTAAGTGAGGTAAGTCAGACAGAGAAAGATAAATATCATATGATATCACTCATATGTGGAATCTAGTTTTTAAAAATGATGCAAATGAACTTATTTACAAAACAGAAACAGACTTACAGATATCCTAAACAAACTTATGGTTACTAAAGGGGAAATATGGGGGGAGGGATAAATCAGGAGCTTGGGATGAACATACACACACTACTATGTATAAGATAGATAACCAACAAGGACCTACTGTATAGCACAGGGAACTCTACTCAATATTCTGTGATAACCTGTATGAGAAAAGTATCTAAAAAAGAGTGGATATATGTATATATATAACTGAATCACTGCTGTACACCTGAAACTAACACAATATTGTAAATCAACTATATTCCAATAAAATTAAAATTTTAAATAAATAAGTAAAATACACACACACACACAAAATTTCAAGAGGTCTGAAATAACGAAAACATTTTTGAAGAACAAGTTAGGAACACTTGCTCTAACAGATATCAAGACTCATTATAAGGCTCAAGCAAATAAAACAGCATGGTATTAGTCCAGTGACAGCTAGGAAACAAGCCACATTGGTATGGGCAGTCATATGACAGAAGTGGCACCATCAGTAAAGACATGGAAGCTTTTTAAGTAAGTGGTGCTGGGAAAAATGGATATCCATGTGAGTAAAATAAAATCAGACTCATTCATACAATCTACTAAAATCAACTGGAAAAGACCAAAATGAAAATAGTAAAACTATAAATTTTTGGAAAATAATAAACATATCCATATGACCTTAGAATGGCAAAAGATCTCTTAAATAAAATACAAACAAAATTGCCCATGAAGAAAGTGATTGACAAATTCTTCCACATAACATTAAGAACAGCTGCTTATCTAAAGAACTATAAAGAAAACTGCAATCATACAGAAAGATATTTGCAATATATAAACACAAAAAGAAACTGTTATCTAGAATATAAAAACTCATAGATTTTTAAAAACAATACAGTAGAAAATTGGGCAAAAGTTTTAATTACCGAAGTGACCAAAAAAAAAAAAAAGTTCAAATGGAAAATAAACATAAAATATGATTCTCAATTTTATTAGTAATCAGGGTCACACAAATTTCTACAACCATTATATATATATCAGACTAACAGAAATTTTTAAAGTTTAATTATACTAGTATTGATAAGGATGTGGCAATGGGAACTCTCATGTACTGCTGGAAAACTCTCAGACATTATATAATTGAAGATTTATATTCCCATTGACTCAACAATTTCACATCTAGAGAAACTGGTACCTATGTGCCCTAGAAAACAAGTACAAAATGTTCATAGCTGGAAATACACCAAGTGTATCCCAACACTAAGATACATAAAAACTGTGGTATACCCATATAATTAAATACTATACATTAATGAAAATGAATGTACTATAGCAAACGTAATATTGAGATACAGAAGCTAGGCAAAAAGAAGTATACAATTCCATTCAAATAGACTTTTTCAAAAACACGGCTAAACTAAAATGTAGTTTTTAAGAGATGCACTGAAGGTGTTAAAATACCCTTTCTTCTAGATTTATGACAAAAGACCACAGAATGGATATGTCAAATCAAAGAGAGATATGTCTGTGACTAGAGAGGGATAAAGGGGTTGGGAGTCCCAGGGAGCTGGCTAGCTTCTATTTCTTCACCTTAGTGGTACACAGTGGTCACCCCAGAACTATTTGTTCACATGACAAATATTTGTTTTATAGTTTTTTCTATATACATACTATATAAAAACAAAGCAACAACAAAAGAAACCAAGATCACTATTTTTTTTTTTTTGGTAATAGCCTATGTTCTTGCTCACTGAAATCTTGAGTTTTCATTCTGTTATACCAAATAGCTGTGATACAATTTCTTATATTTTATAAATTATATTTTTCCCACTTAAATGTGTTCCCCTGTATTATTGAACTTCATTCTCTGGAAAATATGAGACTTCTCATCACGTTTGTTTATACTGTAACAATAAATTTATACATACCAATATGTATATATACAGATTGGCAGTCTTCACCACCCCTACCTTCCAAAGCTAGTTAAGACAAAAATCTGACCTGACATGGACCAGAACAATAACTTGAATATACAAAAGAGATATTAGGTTTTTTTCTACCTACCAATACAGGAAAATATGTAAATGACAATGTCACACATGATTTGTACAGATATTAGATAGACTGCAAAGGTATACAAAAGGCCTAGAGCAACTGAACAAGAGTGAATACTCAAAATATTATTCTTTCACATAGGTTTCCAAAATTCTACCAAAAATATTATTAGCCAGGGCTGTAAGAAAGCTTATAATTTCACATTAATAGCTCTAGATGCTGGATTTTTATCCATTTTTAAAATCTCAGTCCTACACCCTATAAAACGTAATTATATTCAATGCCATAGTATGGGCTCAACCCCATACATTTAAAAATAAGAATTAAAAACAGTTTTAATGGGCACATTACAAAATCACTGAAGTAGTAATACTTTTAAAACAAATCTTCATGAAGCTTTATTAGTCTGACATTCCTCTGTGCCTAGAATCTGTCTTCTCAGTTCTATTTTGAGACTTTTGGTCATTTCTCTGATAGCAATGCCAGTAAAGCCACCAGTTGTCATTAATCTCAGTTCTAAGAAAGAGTAAATCATTCTCACCAGCAATTAAACAGTAAATGCATTAAAATAAGACCAATTAAAGCTAAGTCTAGACATTCACCACATAGTTATGAGACCAGCCTGTCATAATCATTTCAACTTTAATTGGAAATTTCCTTAATAATTCTTTCCAACTGAAGCAAAACTGAAGCTGTTGTTGTGGGAGTACCCAAATTCAGTAGAGTTTAAATTGAAATGCTCCATCAGGAATTTCAGTTGTATGTCTGCAAAGCTTCCCTGTACCATTAATTTGTATGTCCAAGATTGGTTCCAAGCGTTCTTTGCCAATAATCCACCATACACAACACACTCTGAAGTTTGTAATTATATCAGTTCTCTTTCACATTTCCAAACTTTTAATACATTGCCTTGCAAAGGTAAAGAGAACTCATAGCCAATGGCTGTATGTGATTTTTCTCCTTTTGGTAGTCAGTATTATACAGAAAACTGATTTTCAAGGTGTTTTTAATAATATGGGCCTTTGTGGGAATAAAAATGTCTGAGATCTTCCTGTGATCTTTACAAATGTATCAGTTACTGTTTCATATGTTATTTCCTATGAAACATAAGCCTATGAATGTATGGACGAATTTAGGTAATTTTCAAAGGAACTGTGAATAATTTTTAAATTAATTTCTAAAGCTTTTGTTGTTGTTATTCTTCTTGTTGTTGCCCAGTTAATTTATGCTACAGTTGATTCACCAAAAAGCACTTCCACTCTAAAGAAAGAGAGAAATAATGCAGCCCTGTACCTCATGACTTTTCGGCAACAGCAAATTCCATTTCTTCCATTCACTGATATAACAACGGTTTTTCTAAGAAAGGTAATAAAGGGACAGAAAAGCTGTAAATAGAGATGAACACTCCCAATTTTGCTGGCAGGGGAAAGAGATTAGGGTTGGGGAGAGGGAGGTTTATGGAGCAAAAGGAACCCTCCTTGAAAACCCAAGCGAACACAAACATGTTCTTAGGTGTAGCACGTGAATCAGAACATGAAATGCCATGTTTTGACTTATTGCCATTAATAAGATATTTTCCAAAAAAGACAATTATCATGGGGAATCACTTTGAGAATTTGCCCTGTGTTTCCTGCTAATGAAGCAATGTAGAGGGAGCACAGAGCCTTGCTACAGGTACAGAACAGACACAGGTATCCCCCCAACTCCAATCAGGGTTGAGGCAAAATCCAACAGGTGTTTAACCTTAGGGGTCAATCTAGTGACTTAAAAATATACTACCCAGCAATTACACAGGAACTACATCAATTATAAATGGACCATGGGTGTCTGATCTGGATCCCTGAATGAGCATCAGAAGGTTCACAAACAACTTAAGTCGTAAGCAAAATACCACGTATGAGTATATATATGTATATTCTCTTCCTAGATAGTTGGGTGTGTGTATATATACACACACAACTATCTAGGAAGAGAATCCAGACTTTTTAAATGTATACAGTCTTGCAGAATGTTTAATGTATTTGACGTTTACATGTCATTTGGCTCTGCATCCCATCAGAATAACCTGTATCTATCTATGCAGACAGAAGAAAATATTTCATTAGGGTTATGTAACTAAACATTTAAGCCTTTTCATTTTAGTTCAAAAAAATGTTTGAGAGAATTTTGTTTCATCTAACTATGTCAAGCACCGTAAAGAGTGTTCTTTAAAAGTAACTAAGGAAACTATGTCTTCTTGAATTGTGATTTTGCCAACGCAAAGAAATAGATCATATGTTCATCTACTGTTGCTAACTGCTTATGGAAGTTAGAAACAGGAATGCAATGATAGGGACACAGACTTTTAACAATGGTTGAACCACACTCTACCCTCGCTCCAAGTCACCTGTCATCCACCAGGTCCTATCATGACAGTTTAAAATGTCTTTTCTGATAGCAGCATTTGAGGGATTAACTTAAGATGAAATCCCTGTTTGCATATATACATAATAGGGAGAGAGTGGAGGTTAATAAATGTATATTTCTCATGGAATTAAAAGACAACAAATTGTTTCTACAAGAGAAAAACAGGTAAGAGAAATATATATGTGCCATGAGTATAAAAAATAACTCAATTTACTCTTGAACATTAGTGTAGGCCCCATAAAATAAGCCCTAAAAGAAATGAAGTCTGACTGAAATATTTTAGCCTACAATCAGGGGGAAAGCCACTACAGATTGAAAATATAACCTGGTACCATAATACTTCATTCTTCTATGCCCCTAGAAATGAGAGAATCTGGAATAAAATGTGTGCAAAAACAATCTAAGCTCTAACATTTTACAGCAATACGGTGTTACCAATATACTAAAGTCTAATCTATATTTGCTGAAATACAGGTCACCTTTACATATCACCATTAGCATTAAGGTTGGTTGTCTTTACTTATAAAGGAAATGAATTACACACTGAATCTAAATAATTGGGAAAAAATCACACTGTTTAGCCCTTGAACATACATATTTATGTATGTTTAAACAAACAGCACATATTTATTACATTGGACAAATATTGTAGATCAAGGCTCACCTCAAATCCCAGCCTACATACTCATGATTATTTTCTTTTATTCATTCAACATCATTCCTTCTCTCCTGAACGCCAGCATGTGATAATGGAAAGAACTTGTTCTTTGCTGCAAGAAAGACCTGAGTTCCAATCTCAGACCACCACCTACTAACTGACCTTAAACAAGTAACTTAAGGGCTCAGCTTTTCCTCCTGCAAAATAACAGTGACAACAGCCCCTTCGTGAAGATTTAAGAAAGCTGGCTTATCAATAGAGACATGGTTTCCTTTAGCCCATCCTTCTCACTGTTCGTTAATCTTCTTATTCCAACTCTGATTTCAGATTCATGTGTGAAAAAAACTCAGAACAATGACTGACACATAATGTCACTCAGTACACAGGGAAAACTTATGGTTTGGTATAAAAATGGTCATAATAACTTATACTTGTGAATAATCTTTTATGTTTCATCTTAAAAAACATAAATATCGGGCTTCCCTGGTGGCGCAGTGGTTGAGAATCTGCCTGCCAATGCAGGGGACAGGGGTTTGAGCCCTGGTCTGGGAGGATCCCACATGCCGCGGAGCAACTGGGTCCGTGAGCCACAGCTACAGAGCCTGCGCGTCTGGAGCCTGTGCTCCGCAACAAGAGAGGCCGCGATAGTGAGAGGCCCGCGCACCGCGATGAAGAGTGGCCCCCGCTCGCCACAACTGGAGAAAGCCCTCGCACAGAAACGAAGACCCAACACAGCCAAAAATAAATAAACAATTAATAAAAATAAATAAATAAATAAATATCTAAAAATTATGCCTGGGGTCTCAAGAATGGAATTCAATTGATTCTATTTGATATTTAAGAGTTAACAATGCAAATCAAAGTTAAACCACATCTCTGTTAACTTTTAGATTTTTTCACTCTAATCTGCTATGATTCCAATGGAAGATCTGACTCATCTTTTTTTTTTTTTAACATCTGTATGGGAGTATAATTGCTTTACAATGGTGTGTTAATTTCTGCTTTATAACAAAGTGAATCAGCTATACATATACATACATCTCTATATCTCCTGCCTCTTCCGTCTCCCTCCCACCCTCCCTACTCCACCCCTCTAGGTGGTCACAAAGCACCGAGCTGATCTCCCTGTGCTATGCGGCTGCTTCCTACTAGCTATCTATTTTATATTTGGTAGTGTACATATGTCAGTGCCACTCTCTCACTTCGTCCCAGCTTACCCTTCCCCCACCCCGTGTCCTCAAGTTCATTTTCTAAGTCTGCGTCTTTATTACTGTCTTGCCCCTGGTTCTTCAAAACCATTTTTTTTTTTTTTTAGATTCCATATATATGTGTCAGCATACAGTATTTGTTTTTCCCCTTCTGACTTACTTCACTCTGTATGACAGACTCTAGGTCCATCCACCTCACTACAAATAACTCAATTTCGTTTCTTTTTACGGCTAATATTCCATTGTATATATGTGCCACATCTTCTTTATCCATTCATCTGTCGATGGACACTTAGGATGCTTCCGTGTCCTGGCTATTGTAAATAGAGCTGCAATGAACATTGTGGTACATGACTCTTTTTGAATTATGCTTTTCTCAGGGTATTTGCCAGGTAGTGGGACTGCTGGGTCGTAGGGTAGTTCTATTTTTAGCTTTTTAAGGAACCTCCATACTGTTCTCCATAGTGGCTGTATCAATTTACAGTCCCACCAACAGTGCGAGAGGGTTCCCTTTTCTCCACACCCTCTCCAGCATTTATTGTTTGTACATTTTTTGATGATGGCCATTCTGACTGGTGTGAGGTAATACCTCATTGTAGTTTTGATTGGCATTTCTATAATGATTAGTGATGTTGAGCATCCTTTCATCTGTTTTTTGGCAATCTGTATATCTTCTTTGGAGAAATGTCTATTTAGGTCTTCTGCCCTTTGTGGATTGCGTTGTTTGGTTTTGGACATTGAGCTGCACAAGCTGCTTGTATATTCTGGAGATTAATCCTTTGTCAGTTGTTACGTTTACAAATATTTTCTCCCATTCTGGGAGTTGTCTTTTCATCTTGTTTATGGTTTCCTTTGCTGTGCAAAAGCTTTTAAGTTTCATTAGGTCCCATTTGTTTATTTTTATTTCCATTTCTCTAGGAGGTGGGTCAAAAAGGATCTTGCGGTGATTTATGTCATAGAGTGTTCTCCCAATGTTTTCCTCTAAGAGTTTTATAGTGTCTGGCCTTACATTTAGGGCTTTAATCCATTTTGAGTTTATTTTTGTGTATGGTGTTTGGGAGAGTTCTAATTTCATTTTTCTACATATAGCTGTCCAGTTTTCCCAGCACCACTTATTGAAGAGGCTGTCTTTTCTCCACTGTATATGCTTGCCTCCTTTATTAAAAATAAGGTGACCATATGTGGGTGGGTTTATCTCTGGGTTTTCTATCTATTCCACTGATCTATACTTCTGTTTTTGTGCCCATACCATACTGTCTTGATTACTGTAACTTTGCAGTATAGTGTGAAGTCAGGGAGCCTGATGCCTCCAGCTCTGTTTTTCTTTCTCAAGATTGCTTTGGCTATTTGGGGTCTTTTGTGTTTCCATACAAATTGTGAAAGTTTTTATTCTAGTTCTGTGAAAAACGCCATTGGTAATTTCACAGGGATTGCACTGAATCTGTAGATTGCTTTGAGTACTATAGTCATTTTCACAATGTTGATTCCTCCAATCCAAGAACATGGTATATCTCTCCATCTATTTGTATCATCTTTAATTTCTTTCATCAGTGTCTTATAGTTTTCTGCAGACAGGTCTTTTGTCTCCTTAGGTAGCTTTATTCCTAGGTATTTTATTCTCTTTGTTGCAGTGGTAAATGGGAGTGTTTCCTTAATTTCTCTTTCAGATTTTTCATCATTGGTGTATAGGAATGCAAGAGATTTCTGTGCATTAATTTTGTATCCTGCTACTTTACCAAATTCATTGATTAGCTCTAGTAGTTTTCTGGTAGCATCTTTAGGATTCTCTACGTATAGTATCATGTCATCTGCAAACAGTGACAGCTTTACTTCTTCTTTTCCAATTTGGACTCCCTTTCTTTTTCTTCTCTGATTGCTGTGGCTAAAACTTCCAAAACTATGTTGAGTAACAGTGGTGAGAGTGGGCAACCTTGTCTTGTTCCTGATCTTAGGGGAAATGGTTTCAGTTTTTCACCACTGAGACCAATGCTGGCTGTGGGTTTGTCATATATGGCCTTTATGATGTTAAGTTCCCCCTATGTCTACTTTCTGGAGGGTTTTTATCAGAAATGGGTGTTGAATTTTGTCAAAAGCCTTTTCTCCATCTACTGAGATGATCCTATGGTTTTTCTCCTTCAACTTGTTAATATGGTGTATCACATTGACTGATTTGTGTATATTGAAGAATTCCCGGGATAAACCCCACTTGATCATGATGTATGATCCTTTTAATGTGCTGTTGGATTCTGTTTGCGAGTATTTTGTTGAGGATTTTGCATCTATGTTCATCAGTGATACTGGCCTGTAGTCTTCTTTCCTTGTGACATCTTTGTCTGGTTTTGGTATCAGGGTGATGGTGGCCTTGTAGAATGAGTTTGGGAGAGTTCCTCCCTCTGCTATATTTTGGAAGAGTTTGAGAAGGATAGATGTTAGCTCTTCTCTAAATGTTTGATAGAATTCGCCTGTGAAGCCATCTGGTCCTGGGCTTTGGTTTGTTGGAAGGTTTTTAATCAGTTTCAATTTCAGTGCTTGTGATGGGTCTGTTTATATTTTCTATTTCTTCCTGGTTTAGTCTTGGAAGGTTGTGCTTTTCTAAGAATTTGTCCATTTCTTCCAGGTTGTCCATTTTATTGGCATATAGTTGCTTGTAGTAGTCTCTCATGATCCCTTGTATTTCTGCAGTGTCAGTTGTTACTTCTCCTTTTTCATTTCTAATTCTATTGATTTGAGTGTTCTCCCTTTTCTTCTTGATGAGTCTGGCTAATGGTTTATCAATTTTGTTTATCTTCTCAAAGAACCAGCTTTTAGTGTTATTGATCTTTGCTATCGTTTCCTTCATTTCTTTTTCATTTATTTCTGATCTGATCTTTATGATTTCTTTCCTTCTGCGAACTTTGGGGGGTTTTTTGTTCTTCTTTCTCTAATTGCTTTAGGTGTAAGGTTAGGTTTTTGAGAGGTTTCTTGTTTTCTGAGGTAGGATTGTATTGCTATAAACTTCCCTCTTAGAACTGCTTTTGCTGCATCCCATAGGTTTTGGGTCATCGTGTTTTCATTGTCATTTGTTTCTAGGTAATTTTTGATTTCCTGTTTGATTTCTTCAGTGATGTCTTAGTTATTTAGTCGTGTATTGTTTAGCCTCCATGTGTTTGTTTTGTTTTTTTTTTTAAGATATGTGAGGTACATCCTTAACTTTTTTTTTTTTTAATTTTATTTATTTATTTATGGCTGTGTTGGGTCTTCGTTTCTGTGCGAGGGCTTTTTCTAGTTGTGGCAAGCGGGGGCCACTCTTCATCGCGGTGCGCAGGCCTCTCACTATCGCGGCCTCTCGTTGCGGAGCACAGGCTCCAGACACGCAGGCTCAGTAATTGTGGTGCACAGGCCCAGTTGCTCCACAGCATGTGGGATCTTCCCAGACCAGGGCTCGAACCCGTGTTCCCTGCATTGGCAGGCAGATTCTCAACCACTGTGCCACCAGGGAAGCCCGTGTTTGTATTTTTTACAGATTTTTTCCTGTAATCGATATCTAGTCTCATAGCATTGTGGTTGGAAAAGATACTTGATACAATTTCAGTTTTCTTAAATCTATCAAGGCTTGATTTTGAACCCAAGATATTATCTATCCTGGAGAATGTTCCATGAGCACTTGAAAGTGTATTCTGTTGTTTTTGGATGGAATGTCCTATAAATATCAATTAAGTCCATCTTGTTTAATGTATCATTTAAAGCTTGTGTTTTCTTACTTACTTTCATTTTGGATGATCTGTCCATTGGTGAAAGTGGCGTGTTAGAGTTCCCTACTATGACTGTGTTACTGTCACTTTCCCTTTTATGGCTGTTAGCATTTGCCTTATGTACTGAGGTGCTCCTATGTTGGGTGCATAAATATTTACAATTGTTATATCTTCCTCTTGGAATGATCCCTTGATCATTATGTAGTGTCCTTGTCTCTTGTAATAGTCTTTATTTTAAAGTCTATTTTTTCTGATATGAGAATTGCTACTCCACCTTTCTTTTGATTTCCATTTGCATGGAATATCTTTTTCCACCCCCTCATTTTCAGTCTGCATGTCTCCCTAGGTCTGAAGTGGGTCTCTTGTAGACAGCATATATACAGGTCTTGTTTTTGTATCCATTCAGCCAGTCTGCGTCTTTTGGTTGGAGCATTTAATCCATTAACATTTAAGGTAGTTATCAATATGTATGTTCCTATTACCATTTTCTTAATTGTTTTGGGTTTGTTGCTGTAGGTCTTTTCCTTCTCTTGTGTTTCCTGCCTTGAGAAGTTCCTTTAGCATTTGTTGTAAATCTGGTTTCGTGGTGTGAATTCTCTCAACTTTTGCTTGTCTTTAAAGGTTTTAATTTCTCCATCGAATCTGAATGAGATCCTTGCTGTGTAGAGTAACCTTGGTTGCAGGTTTTTCCCTTTCATCACTTTATATATGACCTGCCACTCCCTTCTGGCTTGCGGAGTTTCTGGCGAGACATCAGCTGTTAACCTTATGGGGAGTCCCTTATATGTAATTTGTTGTTTTTCCCTTGCTGCTTATAATATTGTTTCTTTGTATTTAATTTTTGATAGTTTGATTAATATGTGTCTTGGCGTGTTTCTCCTTGGATTTAACCTCTATGGAACTCTCTGCGCTTTCTGGACTTGATTATTTCCTTTCCCATATTAAGGAAGTTTTCAACTATAATCCTTTCAAATATTTTCTCAGTCCCTTTCTTTTTCTCTTCTTCTCCTGGGACCCCTATAATTCAAATGTTGGTGCGTTTAATGTTGTCCCAGAGGTCTCTGAGACTGTCCTCAATTCTTTCCATTCTTTTTTTCTTTATTCTGCTCTGCGATAGTTATTTCCACTATTTTATGTTCCAGATCACTTATCCGTTTTTCTGCCTTACTTATTCTGCTCTTGATTCCTTCTAGAGAATTTTTAATTTCATTTATGATGTTGTTCATCATTGTTGGTTTGCTCTTTAGTTCTTCTAGGTCCTTGTTAAACGTTTCTTGTATTTTCTCCATTCTATTTCCAAGATTTTGGATCATCTTTACTATCATTACTCTGAATTCTTTTTCAGGTATACTGCCTACTTCCTCTTCATTTGTTTGGTCTGGTGGGTTTTTACCTTGCTCCTTCACCTGCTGTGTGTTTCTCTGTCTTCTCACTTTGCTTAACTTACTGTTTGGGGTCTCCTTTTTGCAGGCTACACGTTCGTAGTTCCCGTTGTTTTTGGTGTCTGTCCCCAGTGGCTAAGTTTGCTTCAGTGGGTTGTGAAGGCTTTTTGGTGGAGGGGACTAGTGCCTGTGTTCTGGTGGATGAGGCTGGATTTTGTCTTTCTCGTGGGCAGGACCACGTCTGATTGAGTGTTTTGGGGTGTCTGTGACCTTATTATGATTTTGGGCAGCCTCTCTGCTA
The DNA here is from genome assembly GCF_965194805.1 of Balaenoptera borealis. NCBI lineage: Eukaryota > Metazoa > Chordata > Mammalia > Artiodactyla > Balaenopteridae > Balaenoptera > Balaenoptera borealis. The sequence goes on along the minus strand of NC_138870.1, from coordinate 17,077,277 downwards.
ATGGGTGGGGTTGTGTTCCTGTCTTACTAGTTGTTTGGCATAGGGTGTCCAGCACTGTAGCTTGCTGGTCTTTGAGTGGAGCTGAGTCTTAGTGTTGAGATGGAGATGTCTGGGAGAGCTTATGCTGTTTGATATTATGTGGAGCCGGGAGGTCTCTGGTGGACCAATGTCCTGATCTCGGCTCTCCCACCTCAGTGGCACAGGCCTGACACCAGCCGGAGCACCAAGACCCTGTCAGCCACACAGCTCAGAAGAAAAGGAAGATAAAAAGACAGAAGGAAAGAAAGAAAAAAAGAAAATAATTAAAATCAAAAATTAAAAATAAAAAAAAAGAAAAGAAAGAAAGAACAGAGCAACCAAAGCAAAAAACAAATCCACCAATGGTAACAAGCACTAAAAACTATACTAAAAAAAAAAACAATAAAACGGACAGAACCCTAGGAAAAATGGTAAAAGCAAAGCTATACAGACAAAATGACACAAAGAAGCATACACATACACACAAAAAGAGATAAAGGAAAAATACATATATCTATATATAAAAAAAAGGAAGAGAGCAACCAAATCAATAAACAAATCTACCAATGATAATAAACTCTAAATACAAAACTAAGATAAACATAAGACCAGAAACAAATTAGATGCAGAAAGCAAACCCCAAGTTTACAGTTGTTCCCAAAATCCACCACCTCAATTTTGGGTTGATTCGTTGTCTATTCAGGCATTCCAGAGATGCAGGTACATAAAGTTGATTGTGGAGATTTAATCCCCTGCTCCTGAGGCTGCTGGGAGAGATTTCCCTTTCTCTTCTTTGTTCACACAGCTCCTGGGGTTCAGCTTTGAATTTGGCCCCACCTCTCCATGTAGGTCGCCAGAGGACATCTGTTCCCTGCCCAGACAGGATGGGGTTAAAATAGCAGCTGATTAGGGAGCTCTGGCTCACTCAGGCCGGGGGGAGGGAGGGGTACGGATGCGGGGCGAACCTGTGGCGGCAGAGGCCGGCGTGACATTGCACCAGCCTAAGGCAAGCCGTGCGTTCCCCTGGGGAAGTTGTCCCTGGATCACAGGACCCTGGCCGTGGCGGGCTGCACAGGCTCCCGGGAGGGGCGGTGTGGAGAGTGACCTGTGCTCACACACAGGCTTCTTGGTGGCTGCAGCAGCGGCCTTAGCATCTCATGCCCGTCTCTGGGGTCCGCGCTGAAAGCCGCATCTCGCGCCCATCTCTGGATCTCGTTTATGTGATGCTCTGAATCCCCTCTCCTCGCGCACCCCGAAACAACAGCCTCCTGCCTCTTAAGCAGGTCCAGACCTTTTCCCAGACTCCGTCCCGGCTAGCTGTGGCACACTAGCCCCCTTCAGCCTGTGTTCACGCCGCCAACCCCAGTCCTCTCCCTGCGATCTGACCGAAGCCAGAGCCTCAGCTCCCAGCCCCGCCCACCCCAGCGGGTGAGCAGAGAAGCCTCTCAGGCTGGTGAGTGCTGCTGGGCGCCGATCCTCTGTGCGGGAATCTCTCCGCTTTGCCCTCCACACCCCTGTGGCTGCGCTCTCCTCCGTGGTTCCGAAGCTTCCCCCACCCCAACCCCGTCTCCACCCGTGAAGGGGCTTCCTAGTGTGTGGAAACTTTTCCTCCTTCACAGCTCCCTTTTGTCTCTGTTTTTCCTTTTTTCTTTTGCCCTACCCAGGTATGTGGGGAGTTTCTTGCCTTTGGGGAAGTCTGAGGTCTGCCAGTGTTCAGTAGGTGTTCTGTAGGAGTTGTTCCACATGTAGATTTATTTCTGATGTATTTGTGGGGAGGAAGGTGATCTCCATGTCTTACTCCTCTGCCATCTTGAAGGTCTCTCCTGACTCATCTCTCATTTGCAAATTACCTCAGCAAACATGGAAGCAATTTGCAAGCAATCATGCTACACATTAAAATTACACAATACCCTGTCATCTGTCATTGTCACCAAGAAGACCACTTCCTTCATACGAACTTGTTTTGTGTTTTAAAACTGACTACACAGTCATCCAACACATTAAGAAGAAAGCCTCTTAAAACAATTGGCTCTGAGAGTGGTAATACAGTGAAAGATTCAATATGTGAAAGATTATGTCCTCTTAATTTATGTCCTAAACATTTTAATTGGTTTGACTAAACACTAATTATGAAAGCTTCAACCTTGTCTTTGCCAAAATTCTTTCATTATTAATATACTCATTACAGTAACACTCTACAGGTCCCTACAAACAAATTGTTGGAAAACGCTAAATCAAGAGTACACCTGAAGACAAATGAAAACAGGGCCTAAGAAGGGGGCTTTTCCCATTCACATCTCATCTTTTCAGACTTGACTTGATTCTTCAATTCCTAGAGAATTGGAGGTCATATGGGTATTAACCTGGACTCTAGGACTGCAAATGATAGAAATCCAAGCTAACCAGTTTATGTACAAGAGTAAACAGTGGATGGCATCTTACCACTGTAATTGAGATCGTGTACCATGGATTCTTATTTTGGCTCCACCCTTTTTTAGTTGTGCCATCTCTGGTGAGCCAATTAAGCTTTTCCTTCCTTGGCTCATGGGGACAGAAATAAAAACTATCTCCTGGAACTTTAAGGAAAATTGCATCATTTAATACGTGTAAAGCCTTAGAAAATTGCTTGGCACATGATAAACGTTCAATAATTTTTTTTAAGAGCAGAAATGAACCTAATTTTAGAGACAACTGGAACCGGAGGATGAATGCCATCGGGATTCACTTATTCTATTTTCTTTCTTTCTACATTTCAATATTTCCCAACTTCAGACAAAGTGCTTAGCAACCAGTCTGAAAGAGCCTTCTTTCCTCCAATCAATATAAACTATTTCAGAGGAGGACTCCGATTGGCCCAGTTTAGATGATGTGCCAATATCTGGACTAGCCACTTTGACTGCAGGTGGGGTTCTATGATTAGTGTGGCCAAGTAGCCCAGTTTATACCTGTTGTCTCAGCATAATGACCAATAGTGCATATTCCACTCTCTAAACTATCCCAATTTCCATAACATTATTTATGCAGTATTCTTGCCAAAATGTTTTATCTGAAGCTAATTATAAGGAAACATTAGAACTATCTAGACTGTGGGACATTCTATTACAATCATAATAGATGCTTCAAAAATGTCAGTGTTGTAAAAGATTTTTTTAAAATAAGATTGAAACTAGAAAACCCAATGAAATGTATGATCATAGAGAGTGGGGGAACACCTATAAAGAACATTTGTGGGAACAACTGGATATGATGGCAATACTGTGCTTATGTAGAAGAATAATATCCTTTGCTCTGTGATATACACACCAAAGGATTTAATGGGAAAATGTCATAATGTCTACATCTTGCTTTCAAATGATTCGGAAAGAAAAAAAAAAAAAGGCCTACATCAAAGAGAGATACAGGGCTTCCCTGGTGGCGCAGTGGTTGAGAGTCTGCCTGCCAATGCAGGGGACACAGGTTCGAGCCCTGGTCTGGGAAGATCCCACATGCCGCGGAGCGGCTGGGCCTGTGAGCCACAATTACTGAGCCTGCGCGTCTGGAGCCTGTGCTCCGCAACAAGAGAGGCCACGATAGTGAGAGGCCCGCGCACCACGACGAAGAGTGGCCCCCACTTGCCGCAACTAGAGAAAGCCCTCGCACAGAAACGAAGATCCAACATAGCCATAAATAAATAAATAAATAATTTTTTTAAAAAGGAAAAAAAAAAGAGAGATACAGAGCAAATGTCACAAAATGTTAACAAATTACTGAATCTAGATAATTCAACAGATTATATTCACTGTATTATTCTTTTTGAAAAATTCTAAAATTTTTCAAAATAAAAAGTCAGGAGAAAAATGACCCTATGTGTAATTATATGGTCATCCTATGTATGATTGGACCACTTGCACCAATTACTGCTTGACAGGGAAGCAAACTTGTTTTAAAAATGGCTAGTTCCATTCAGAACAAGTGTCTAAAATATCAGGAAGAAGAGCAAATTCCGAAGGAATTTGAAACCAAGGAAGAATCATTTGCATCAGGCAGCTACCCAGTTTATGTACTGTAACACACAAATTATCTCTAGTCCAAATACTGTGATTCTTGAATTCCATTTATGAGAAATAATAAGCCAAACCATTGTTCTTTTAGCAAAGGAAATGCCTCTTTCTCAATTGCTTCCCTGAAATGCCACCTAATGGTCTTTACATGTACCTAATGGTCAGGAAAACTTCAAGCGAGGATTAGGAATTCTTCCAATCACGGTTCCCAAAGCTAGGTCCCATCCAATCTGAAAACTCTTGACAGTTATGATTATTGCTACTATTTCTCTAGCACTCCCTCTTCCCCTCATCAAAGCCTAGGAGAACCTGCAAATTTTCCCATCACAAAGCTTTTTTTTCTACTGGATAAACTTTTAAAGAATGTTCACCATTTTTTATTCCATAACCACATAAGGTATTTGAGAAGTAAGGCCATAAATAGAGATCTGAGTTTGAATCCCAAGTCCACCATTCCTAAGATGTCACTTCGGGCAAGTTACTTTACATCTCCGAGACTCAGTTTCATCATTGGTAAAATGAGAACAATCACATCTGTCTTGCAGGATGGTTGTAAGTGTTGGAAACAAATAAGGTAAAATATATAATAGTTGCTTTCTGTCAACAGGAAAAAGGATGACAATGATGGCACAGCTCCTGCCCTCAGGGACCTCACTGTCTAGTAACCACTGTCTCCCCTCACCCACGTCACTGCTTGTCTCAATTAGAACTTTTGTCCAAACAAGTGAATGCTCCTCTATATCAGCAGGCGCAACATAGAAGTACAGGCTTTTTGATGTCTGAGGCAACCTAACTGCATACCATCTTATTTTCATTTGCACCTTGTTTTGTTTTTTAAACATTACCGTGATCCAGATTCATTCCAGTGCATCAAGTTCTAAAGGCATTTCTTCCCTTTCAGACCTTTCCAGGTGAAGTATTACCTTCTCTTTGCACAAAAAGAATTGGCATTCTCTTAAATTATTTTAGATTTTTCCCACCACTAGATGTGTCTAAATGTTTTCATGAATAAGTAGGACCTTGTTACAGAGTAATGCGTCATCAATAAAACAGAAGACACAGCTGGTGAATTATCTGGTGCAAATCCATTTTTTCCAGATTATATGATCTTTGTTAGCAGTAAGTGTGTAATAGATGGAAAGAATGTAGTTAAGCCACTTGGTATGAGGTTTGGATTCACAAAATTAGAAGAAAATGATTTTGGTTAAGAAATTAAGAAAGCAAGACCTCAATATCAGTGTATGAAACAATTTGGAATACTTCTTCGTCTTTATACCACAAATATCCTAATACATGGACAAAGTAGGAGAAAATCAATTACCAATAAATTTTGAATGATTTATGAATAAATTAACAAAAACTGAACCAATTTTAATGCACTTAGGGCCATAATATTTCAAATAAATTAGTAGGAACTCAACTATGTTAGAAAATGTCTGGAATTTAACCACTTAAGAGAGACACATTTTATATATATTCAAGAGTGACTCTGTACATAGATAGTTGCCTATATAACATGGTTTCCGAAACCCCTAAAGGCCTACTGTAGTTTTGAATGATTTCAAATAACTAGATTCCCTTGTAAGTTTCCACTGTAGTGAATCGTTTCACCTAAGGCCACTCAAAGCAGAACACAAAGTTCACACAAAGAGACAATAGCTAAAACTCCCTATACAGCTAGATATCAACTCCTCTTTTGTCTTCCCAACCCCTTAACCTCAAAAAAAAAATAGGAAAGAAGGGTGCTACACATGGCCATGAAGTGCTAATGAGAAGACTCTTGAGACAGCCAAATACATCTGTGCCGTTCTCCATTTGAGCCTCAAGAGAAGTTATCTGCAGAGATGTCCAAACATAGAGTAGCCTACTCAAAATATTTTCCCACTCAATTCAGTGTACCACTTACATGAGACACTGATTAGCCATATGTTGAGATAACTGGTCTCAGTTTTAGAACCTTCTCCAAAGATGAAAGTCTCAGTTTCTCCATTTGTCCAGAGACCCAATCTCTCCACTAGTATTTTCTATACTCTGAGCCCTATACAGTGTCTATTTTTCCTTAGATGCAGAAAATTTTCCTCTGGCTGCTATCTCAACATCAGTTTCAGTTTCTAGCAATCTATTTCAGTTATCTATATAGATACTCAGATATCTATTCAGTTGTCTATTCAGTTATAACCAACTGCCTCAGCATTCAGTAGCTTAAAAGAATAACGACCATTTACTTGCTCATGGTTCTGTAACTTGGGCAGGGCTCAGCAAGGAGAGCCTCTTCTCTGCTTCATGTGATGTCAACTGGATCTCTCCTAGGACTCAAGAATCCAAGATGTCTTCACTCACATGCCTGCGACCACAGCTGAGATGCCGAAAAAGCTGGAGGCTGACTTCATCTCACTCTCTCCAGCAGGCTAGCTGCAATTCTTCACCTAGTGGCTGAGGGCTTCAAAAGAATAGCAGAGACAGCCAGGATTCTTAAGCCCAAGCCCAGAACAGGCACACTTTCAGTTCTGCCCCCTTCTGTCGGTAAAAGCAAGTTACAAAGTCAGCCACGACCCAGGGGGAGGGCAAAAAGATCCCACCTTGGACGAGAGGAGTGGCACGGCTGGGAGGAGCTACCGGTTCCTCCAGGGATGGGAGGAGCTAACGGTTGCCGTATTTGCTGTCATAAGGAACTAACTTACGATTTCATTTCCCTACATTTCAGCTAATGCTCAACATGCCATCATCTTAGACGAGGACAGAGAAGAAATTATATTCTTACTTCTTGAAGTCCTATATACAAATCATTTCTTACTTTATAACTTTCACGTAATCTGTAAGATAACCTAAGAATATTTCTACATTCTGGGTAGGTGGGAGTAAGTCCTTCAAAAACTGCACCCAACTCAAAAGAAGTCTTTCTTTCCTCATGTGCTATTACAGTTCCAAACAGTCCCAGCATTACAGTCCTCCTTTATAGTCAGGCACTGAAACAGGAATAAAAATGAGCATGTGTTACCTACACCCAAAAGCACAGTACATTATCAGTAATAAACACAATTATAGAAATGAGCTTCAAAATCACCTGCACGTGACCTTTGTAGAAAGACAGAGAAGAGACACAGATTTGAGGAGGATTAAGGAGAAGAGGGGCAAGATAAAGAGAAAAAATTAACTAACCTAACTTGAGGCAGATGCCACTTTTAAGAAAACCTCTTAGAAGGAGCAATAGGTGTGAACAGGTGAACAGTTGTGAGACATACAGTTGGCGCAGATGGAAAACCCATGGATATGGAGGCCCCAAAGTACTATGCCATTTTATATAAGAGATTTGAGCATCTGTGGATTTTGGTATTGGGAGGAGGGGGTCTGGAACCAATCCCTGGCAGGTACTGAGGGAGAACTGTGCTAAAGAGAAATTCACCTGTGGTAATCTGACCTGGGTAAATAACCCCATTTGGCTTTCAAGGTTCTTTGAGAGAAACAGTGGATGATGCTTTTGATTCGTCACATATAAACCACAATGCAACTGATTAACTATCATTTATTAATATATTATTCTTAACCGACACCTTGTCAGTTAAGGCATGATTATATACTGACTTCCAATTTTCTGTACCCTATTACCCAATGCAAATCTAAACCTCTGGAGCTTCCTTTGCCTCTGATACAAGGATAAAAATACCTTTAATTGCCGAAATAGACACTATTTCAAAGACCAGTTCATACTTTGTATTAGCATTTCAAGGAACGCGCAGTTGATCCTTGAACAACTTGGGGATTGGGAGCCAACTCCCACTGAGTTGATAAATCACATATAACTTGACTCACCAAAAACATAACTACTAATAGCCTACCACTGACCGGAAGCCTTACTAATAATTAAGAGATACAAACTTCTATGCATGAAACAAGGACGTATCATACAGCACAGGGAAATACAGCCATTATTTTGTAATAACTTTAAATGGAATATAATCTATAAATATACTGACTATGTTGTACACCTGAGACTAATATTATAAATCATATATAATTTATTTTTTTTAAATGAAAAGATAATGTGAAAAGGAAATTTATATTTATTTACAGGCATAACAGTTCAATTCATGCATTAATAATGAAGAGACAGCAATATGATTGCTTTATGATATCCTAGTATAATAGATATAATGCTTCACAGTAGTTTAGCCTATACACCAATGAATAAATTGTTATAAAAAATTTTATGGCATACAGTATTACAGTCATATTCATAATACAGTATTGGAAATATTGTTACCATTTTTTTAAAAAACACTTACTAGTGATGATAGGCTGATACACAGTTTCTCCAATTACAAGAGAGGCATACTGTACAGTAATATAATTCTTTGAAAGCACTTATAAAACAGTAAGAAAGCTAACACATTACTAATTCTGTATTAAATACCACTCACCTTATGCCTATGCAAGGATAGGCTATCCACTTCAATACAGGTCTAGCACACAATGGTCTACAGGATGAATACTTAGGTGATGAAGATGATGATAATGATAATGACGACACAAGAACATCTCATACAGTTCTTGCCTTACAGTTATTAGATTTTCACAGGAAGACACTTACATACACACAACAGACAAGTTTATTAACTGAATGGCAAGGTGATTATTTACCATTCATTAAGTGGAAGTGGATCATCACGAAGGTCTTCATCCTCATCATCTACATGTTGAGTAGTCCGAGGAGGTGGAAGAGGAGGAGGGCTTGGTCCTGCTGTCTCAGAGGTGGAGGAAGGGGAAGGGGAGGCAGGCACATTCAGTGTAACTTTACAGAAATACATCATAATTTCTGGCTGATTTTTTTTTTTTTTTTTTTTTGCTTTATAATTTCTCTAAAAAATGTTTCTCTATGGTACCAATCCTTCATTGCACCTTATGGTTTAGTTTCAGTACCCGTATCATAGAAGGATCCATGTCGTAAAAGAAGTCAAAAGCAGTCTTGAATCATCAGAGCCCTTCTGCCAGATTGTCTAATGTCAATTTATTCTCTGGCACTGATTCTTCTACATCTTCTTCCACATCGTCTGGCATTGGTTTGAAAGAACTCATTTCCATCAAATCATCTTCTGTTAATTCCTCTGGTGTGGTGTTTATTAGCTACTGAATTTCTCCAAGATCTCTATCTTGAAGCCCTTCACCCTCTTCCCACCTTTTCTGCCATATCCACAATCTCTTTCATGATTTCCTTGATTGGCTCTGTTGTAATCCTATGAAGTCATGCACAACATCTGGACACAGTTTTCTCCACCAGGAATTTATTGTTTCTGGCTTGATGGCTTACTCAGGTTTTTTTCATACCACCACAATGGCGTCTTCAATTGTATAATCCTTCCAGATTTTCACGATGTTCTCTCTATGGGATTCCATACCATTGGCAATCCTTTCCATAGAATATCATGTGTAATTAGACTTAAAGGTCCTTATGACCCTCTGAACTAGAGGCTAAATTAGAGATGTTGTGCTGGGGGCAAGTAACCACTTGGACATCTTTGGTATTGAACTCATGGGGCTCTAGATGGCTGGGGGCACTGTCCAGTAGCTAAAAAATATCTTTAAATGGCAGTCCCTTAACTTGGCAAGGCTCTTCCTGACTTCAGAAACAAAGCATTGATGGAATCAATTTAGAAGAAGGGTCTTGTTGTCCAGGTCTTCTTGTACAATCAAAAGACTAGCTCCTCGTGTTTATTTTTTCCCTTCAAGGCTTGGGCATTAGTAGCTTTACAGATAGGGGCAGTCCTGGTCATAAACCCAATGCATCTGCACAAAACAGTAGAGTTAGCCTGTCCCTTCCTGCCTTAAATCCCAGTGCTCGTTTCTCTTCCTTACTAATAAGTGGTCCTTTGCAGTATTTTTTTTTTCCAGAATAGGGCACTTTTGTCTACATTAACAACCTGTTCAGGCAGGTATCTTTTCTCCTCAATTATTTTCTTAATGGCGTCTGAGAACTCATTTGCTGCCTCTTGGTTGGCAGAAGTTGCTTCTCCTGTTATCTTGACACTTTTAAAGCCGAACATCATTCTAAAATTTTCCAGCCATCCTTTGCTATCATTAAACTCTCCACCTTTAGATCCTTCACCTTCCTTTTGCTTTAAATTGTCATATAATGACTTTGCTTTTTCTCAAATAATATTACAGTCTATAGGTATGCCTTTCTTAAAGCAATCCTGCACCCACGTAAAAGCTGCATTTTCAATATGAGACAAAATTGTATTTCACAAAAAGTCTAGGTTTTCATGTCTGCTGTTGTAGCTGCAGTGACAGTTTCATGAACTTCCTTTTCTTTTTTTTTTTTTCACATTGGTTCTTATACTGGATTCATTTATCTTGAAATCGCGGGCAACCACAGCTGCAGACCTCAATCTACGGTCTCAATTCAACTTTTTCTTGTAACGTCATGACTCTTCTCTGCTTCTTGGGAACACCTCCAGCATAACTAGTGGTACTTTGTATGGGTCCCATGGTGTTATTCAAGGTTTACTCTATTGCACTAAACATGATGAAAAATACTCTAGAACCTCGAGAGATCACTTTTTACTGTGATACACAATCCAATGGAGAGATGAACTGCTCACATGGACATGATTAGCCTCACGTGACATTTTAAGCAGATACTTGCAACTCTTGAGCTCACTGCAATAGCAACAGGAAGTGGCTAAAAAATTAGTACAGTAGTACAGTGTGTGCTACAGTTAATTTTATGCAGTCATGATTTAATATTGTTTTTATGTTTCTTTACATTTCTCCCGACTGCAAGTTGTGCCTAGTGTTTCTGTTAGTGTTTGTGTGCCTAAGTTTTGATAAACTTTAACTTTTTATATTAGATTTGTATATGTTTTATGGAAGTAAACAATAAAATAAATTAATATCTACATATATTTTAGGCATTAAGACATTTAACTTTTTCTTAATTTTTTAAAATATTTCTAGGCTACGTGGTTAATCTGTGAGTTTTTTCGAAGTGTTGCAAATTTCAAAAAAGTTTTCCAATACATTTACTGAAAAAAAAAAGGACTCCATGTATAAGTGAACACACTCAGTCCGAACCTGTGCTGTTCAAGGGTCAGCTGTGTATATTAAAGTAACAATAGCCAAAATTGGGCGGAATAGACACTTAGAATAAATTTAAAAAAAACAAACTTCTTATGGATAAAACATTAATTCATTTAACAAATATCTTGTGTACAATCATTACGTGAAAGGAAACATCAGGGATCCAAAAAAGAATGGCTGTGCCTTTAAAGAGCTTAAAATGTAGCACTCTAAGATGTGAAGACAAACAGCCATAATATCAGATGCAGTGTCAAAATGCCATAGGAAAGGTAAAACGAGGGACTTCCCTGGTGGTGCAGTGGTTGAGAATCCGCCTGCCAATGCAGGGGATGTGGGTTCGAGCCCTGGTCTGGGAAGATCCCACATGCCACGGAGCAACGAAGTCCATGCGCCACAACTACTGAGCCCACGTGCCACAACTACTGAAGCCCGTGCGCCTAGAGCCCAAGCTCTGCAACGAGAAGCCACCACAATGAGAAGCCCGTGCACCACAACAAAGAGTAGCTCCCACTCGCCACAACTAGAGAAAGCCCACACATAGCAATGAAGACCCAACAATGAAGACCCAATGCAGCCAAAAATTAATTAATTAATTAATTATTTAAAAAAAGATAAAAGGAAAAAACGTCAGAGACTAGAACCAAGAACAGCTTAGGGAAGAGAAGCTCTCGATCTGCACTTTGAAAGGTGGGTAGGATTTTTAGAGTGGAAAATGGGAAGAGAAGACCATTCAACATGGAGACAATGTAGAAACAATGAAAAATGTAGAACATTTTCCAGGAATAGAAAGTATAGAAAATAGGAGAGTTTGGAAATATTTAAGGTAGATGAAAAATAGTAGAAAGCTGAAAATTGAAAAGGTAGACAGAAATGTCACTGCCACGCTAAAGATTTTGGGTTCTATTCCAGGGTCTTTAAATATCTTTGCTCAAGTACCCCCAAAGGAATTTTTAAAAACTGTATAGTTCCTTGCATAATTTTTTCTTTACAGTATTTTGTCTTAAGTTTACATGGTGGCAAGGATGTAATCTCCAGCAATATCATAAATACTGACATTAAAAAAAAACCCTGTTACATTATGCTTTTAATGTGTCTACTGTAATTCACAATCATCCTCTTAAAAATATCTGCATACACTCTTCTTAAATAATCAGAAATTCTACATTGTTTCTTTTTCTTTCTTTTTTTAAAACTTATTTATTTTTGGCTGGATTGGGTCTTCGTTGCTGTGCGCAGGCTTCCTCTAGTTGCGGCGAGCGGGGGCTACTCTTCGTTGCGGTGCGTGGGCTTCTCATTGCAGTGGCTTCTCTTGTTGCGGAGCACGGGCTCTAGGCGCGCGGGCTTCAGTAGTTGTGGCTCGCGGGCTCTAGAGTGCAGGCTCAGTAGTTGTGGCGCATGGGCTTAGTTTCTCCGCGGCATGTGGGATCTTCCCGAATCAGGGCTCGAACCCATATCCCCTCCATTGGCAGGCGGATTCTTAACCATTGAGCAACGAGGGAAGCCTTCTTTTTCTTTCTTGAACTCCTGCTTCCATTCCTTTCTCCCACTGAATTTTATCCTAAAATTCTCAAAAGTCTTATCGATAAAGCTTCCATATTTCTCTGGGAAAAAATATATTTAATATACAAATAGAATTTAATTTGTTCCCTGTTATAAGGCTGTGATTTTACAATAATATTTCAGATTAAGTTATCATTACCATGATTATCAGTACCCAATTGATCAAAACAAATATTTTACAAATTTTAATAAATGATGATTAAATATAAAGGTAAAAATATTATTGAAATGTATCCCTTAATAAGGTGAGGCCTTTAAAAAAAAAAAAAAGCTTATTTCATGCATCAATGGATGAATATCACATATTACAGAAGCAGATTTAGCATCAATTCTATTTCTATTTTTTTGCTTTTATAGATACTTCTAGATATTATATAAATAAGTATGAGAGTAAAAGGAGTTCTGTTATAAAAATATCACTCAATTCTTTGAACGCTTGAGTTATACACCAAAATCACAATGCTCTAGCATCAAAAATTATTTTTAGCTATAATCTGACAATTCTACTGGATCCACCTTAATTTTTTAAAGCAAGGAATTACATATTATCTAATCAAGGAGAAGACATTATTAGAGTCCAATTATCACCAATATTTTAAGTTGCCCCTATTTCGACACTTCAAAAATTTCATGACTTGAGCTAACGTGTAAGATTCAGGATGACCTGTAAGGCAGGCATTTCTTTTTTCAGATGAGAAAGGGGCAGTTGTAAAAGAAGTTATAGGAAAAGAAAACCCACAGTTTGCATCCCACCCCCAAAGATGGCAGATCAATTTGAAAAAATTGAGAATCTACAAACTGATGCTCATAAAACTATCTATGCCTGGAAACTTCTTGGGAAGTGCTTGTATATCTCCTGGGGCACATGCACCCAGTTATAAGACCGCTAGCAACAGGGGACAACAGACAGTTGTTTTGTTTTGTTTTTATTTATTTTTGGCTGTGTCAGGTCTTAGCTGCGGCATGCATGCTCTCTAGTTGAGGTGCGTGGGCTCAGTAGTTGCTGCACTCGGGCTTAGTTGCCCCGCGGCATGTGGGATCTTAGTTCCTCGACCAGGGATCAAACCCACATCCCCTGCATTGGAAGGTGGACTCTCAACCACTGGACCACCAGGGAAGTCCCAACAGACAGTTTTTGATCAAGGAAGTAATACAATTATAAGTGTGCCTTAGAAATATTAAGCTGGAAACAATATACAGATTGGATTGGGAGAAGAAACTGTTCAAAGTAAGGAGGCAAACAGAGACCTTCCTATAGATCAGGAAGTATTAAAGAGGATATGGACTAGAATATTAGCTTTGAAAAGAGTGAAAGACATTATAGAATAAGAACCAAAATGATTTAATAACTAAAATTTGATGTGGGAAATAAATGTATCATTTCCTTCTCTCGTTTTTTCATTCAGTGAATAAATATTTCAGTTCTTGATATATGGCTACTGAGAAGGCAAACATAAAATGATGGGATATAGGAAGACAGTTCAGTAAAATTATTTAGGTGCTATGAGAGAATATTGGCACAGGTCTTCAGGCTGTCTCCTAAAAGCTTAGAGGAAATCATCAGGATTGTAAGCCGGATAGATTTGAAGGGGCAAGAGTACCTCTGGAAGACTTTGAGATCTTCTTGCAGATTCCAATTCACTAGTTTGGGTTTCCCTTCTTATGTTCAACGTGATATCAAAATCGTCCATTTTTTCCTTTAAAAGGGGTGCTGGATTTGTACCTTCTTGTTCCTCTTACTACACAACTAGATCGCCTTTAATTTTGTTGAAAGCAAAGAATTTGATATTATCTGATCTGCAACGGAAGTTACCCAGTTATTAGGGTCCAATTATACACCAGTATTTCAAATTGTCCCTTCTGTGGCACTTCAGAAACTTTTACAGCCTGGGGCAATGTACAAGATTCAGAAAGAATCTTAAATAGAACTGTCAACGTCTGCATTCCCTACTCAAGAAGTATAATGTATACCTATTTCCAAATATATCAAGGCCTACTTCTGTTCCCCAATGATTAAGTCTGTCATTAAGAGACTGGTCTCTCTTTTAACCTAATCTTTTGGTAAATATTATTTCTCACTGATTCCAACATGCCATCTGCACTTTCTTGAGATTATTCCCCTCAACATGGACCAACACAGCTAGATTCATTCCCATCTCTGCTTATACCATCCCCCCACTCATAACACACGCCTAAAACTCCTCCCACCTAATGTCTAGCCCCCTTCAAACTCTACTTCTATGTGAAGTCTTCTCTGTTATTCCTACACACAATATTTTATCTTGATTCCCAGTGTATTAATGTAATAAATTAACACAATTCCATTTCCATTTACTGGGTTATATAAGGTTGATCTTACTATTTCTCTTCTTTTTCAAAGGAACTTCCCTTCTCCATGTAGTCAAAGTTTTCACTGTTAAATATAAAGGGACAGAATCTTATTCCATATATTATCTTTTAGATGCATATATTCATACTCAAATCTTCTAATGTACCATGAAGTCTAAAAAAATTAAAGCATCATCTAGTTCTCTAGGAAATTACTATTAATTTTTGGAAAACCTTGGGAAAGGATTTTCTTCTATGGGATTGAGGCATTCTTTCCCCTTCTCCCAAACCATAAATTCAAAGCAATCAACAATTAAGGACAAAACCCCTGATATTCCCACTGTCATATTCCTTATTAGCAATAAGGCATGGCTTCATATAATCTACTTTTAAAACAGAGTAACTAAACTAGGCTTTAAAAAAAAAACACCAAAAAAACTCAACTTACATTAGTAATGTTTTAAAGTATGATCTTTATTAATATTATTAGTAATTAAAATTTTTACTCCAAAAGTACACTTCTCCCTCAAATTAATAAACTGTAAATAAAAGAAAATTTAAATTCATACTGGCTAGATCCAATATCTTAATGGAAATAAAGAAGACTGATACTTCAAAGTCACAGTAGTGGAAGAAATCTGATATATGAAAGAAATGACTCTTATCAGAGAGTTGAGAAAAGTTGGCCAAAGTGTCACGTCTTAGCAATCAGGTTTTTGTCGATTTTTGAATTAGATTTATAAATAAAAACATAGAACAGTAGGTTGGAAAAGTCATTCAAGCCAAACATCCAACCAATGATTAATTATCTCACTTCTCTAACATTCCTATCAAACAGACTTCCTAGCAGATGTTCAAGTACTTCTTATGATTAGAAACCCTTGATTTCTCAAATTAGTCCATTCTGTCAGATGAAAGCTCTGAATACAAGAAATAAACTTCCTAAAGGAAGTCAAAACTCTGTCACATTTTAGCTCCATCCAGCAATTCTACCACTACCCTTTGGGGTCATAAATAATTTAATATGTTATCACCACCCTTTTCCCTTTAAATATTTAAAAATAACTTTACATCTTTACATTTTCTTCTTTTATGAGCTGAATATGTCTAGTTCCTTCCACATTATTTCACATGCCATGAATTTTAACTTTCCCACCTTCTTGGTCTCTCTCTTACCTATTAACAGCTTTTTCAAGTATGACTCTCCAAAAGAATACAACTTTATCACGTCACACCTACCAGCTGAGAATACAGCAGGAAACTCACCATCCCTCTTTTGGATGACATACTCAATGAGGATGTGACAGTGGGGTCAACAGGCCAAATAATATTGTAGGGGAAGAAAATTTTCCCTTCTACTCTTCTAGGTTCTGTGTGTGTGGTCTAAGAATTAAACTGACATAATACAGATTAACAGAAGAAAAAACACAATTTTAATTATGTATGTATGTACAAGAACCTCTCAACGATATGAGGCACCAAAGGCCACCAGATGATTGAGGCTTATACATCATCCTGAGCTAAGAAAAGGGGTAGGGGTTTGGGGCTTCAAAGGGGTGGGAGGGTAACTCATGGGAAAGGGAGAAGAGAAAATGTTTGGTAAATAAAGTTTGCCCTACCATGGAGGATAAGTCTCTCAGGTGGAGTTATCTCTGGTAATGTCAGTATCTTTCTTCCTGGCTCAGGCCCTCTTTCTAAGGTAAATTTCCTTAACAAAAGGGTAACTTCTACTCTGTTTCAGAGCTTCTCCTGTGTCTGCATTTCTCAAAATAAAAAACTCAAAATAATGCTTACGTCAAAGAGTCATATTTTGGGGTGACATATTCTGCTACCCTTCAATATGAGTGTTCCATGAGTAAAAATAATTTAAGAAAATGGCCTAACTTCACTGCACCTTTGCCTTCCATTTATATATGTATATATAAATGTATTTAATACTCTAAAGTGTTCATCTTACCAAAAAAAGCAGAAATTTTAAATACAATTAGGACATTTACTATTAGAATTACCAATCCTGCCCAGAATTCAAAATCTTAAATTATGGTATAAAAAAGCCTATTGCTTTAGGAAAGTCAGCTCAATTTTTATAATCTAAATAGTCTGAAGCAAAAACATTTCATTATTTACACAGTCCACTCATTTATTTAACACTCTCAGAAGCTAATGAGCATAATATGAGATTAGATAGTGTTCTCCTCTTTGTGGGAAAAGTTCAAGCAAAGAAGACAAAAAAGCAAGGGTTATCCCCACGGATAGAAAGCAAAGCAACGTCTTAAGTCCAGACAGATGTTTATACCTTGATGTGCTATTTTGCAATATTTCAAGGAGAAAAAATGTTCAACAGAAAACAAAACTATTTCTTTTTTTGTTTAAGTTCTTCCTTATTAGGAAACCATTAAAATGGAAGTCATATTTGCTAAATTCCTAGAAGAGCTGAGTCATTATCTAGAGCAGAAGTAGTGAGGTGTTAAAGGCTCTTGCACAGATCTTAAATGTAGTCAACCGCCAAACCGTGTTTCTCTCATTGCTTATGAAATGGTCAAGATTTTAAAAGTCAAAGGAAGATTGTCAGGCAGAAAGCCTGGAAGAATCAAGTAAAGTCTGGAAGAATGAACCTCCAGTCTCTAACATTTTAAATATTTTCATTTCTCAAAAAAAAAAAAAAATTCTCATATGGTTTAGGCTGTCCTTTCTTTATGGTCTTAAATAAATCCCTTAATTGTCCACAACTAAATTCTCTCCATTCAAACCGTCTAGGTATCCAAAACACCCTGAGAATAAATATGATACAGAGTTCTTTAGTTCCTTAGAGGCAAGTAAAATTTGAAATCAGAATACTACTATTGTCCCTGTATTTGCTATATATTTTAAATAATTCCTGTAAAGGAATTTGTGAATAGAGATGCTCTGGTTTGAATATCCATGTCCCCCCTCAAAATTCAAATGTTAAATCCTAAGGCCCAATGTGATAGTATTAGGAGGTGGGGCATTTGGGAGGTGATTAGGTCTTAAGGACAGGGCCCTCATGAATGGGATTGATGCCCTTATAAAAGAGACTCTAGAGAGATCCCCAGTCCTCTTCCACCATGTGTGGATACAATGAGAGGTCTGTGACGTAGAAAAGGGCCCTCATCTGACCTTGCTGGAATCCTGAACTCAGACTTCCAGCCTCCAGTATCTCCAAAACTGTCGAGATAACTTTGTTTTTTATAAGACACCTAGTTATAGTATTTTGTTATAACAGCCTGAAAGGATTAAGACAAGAGATTTATTAGAAACATGTTGAGATAAAGTCCTCTACAGTGAATAAAACAGTATTTAGAGGAGAATTAGGCCCATTTCTTACTGCCAACCAAGTTTAGTGAGTTATAAAATTTCGGAGCTAAGTGTTTCATTTGCTGAGTAGGTGACATTGTCTGCTGTCCTAATAATTACTGATAATGAATATACATTCTTACGTTTAGAGGGTGAAGTGGAAGAGGAGACACATGGCCACCAAAATAATCAATACCAATGGCCAAATAAACCTTCAGAGGTGTCACAAAGGACTATGAGAAAATTATAACATGTATCTCCATGAGCAAGCCTACTGGGGAGGCTGAAAATATTTTATAGTTTGACCTATAAAGGGGTTCTTCATCTGTAAAAGGAAGAGGTAAAACAAGATGATGTATAAGCCCAGTGATTCCAAGTGCTCCAGTCCTGCTGAATTATAATGTCTCCTACTGTATCCTGTTGGGTTCTATAATTTTTCAGTTAGGAAGGAGAAATGTTTCCACTTGGAGAAGGGGTTGCATGGAGGTCTACACGTGGGAAATTTATCAAGCTGTATCTTACATTTGGTGCACTTCACTCTGTGTAAGTTACATCTCAATAAGGAAGGGAAAAAAATGCACCTATAAGTTGATCTTGTCTCAGTGGCTCTAAAATCCTCTTCTGCTTTGGAGTTAAGTCCTTCAGTTATTATAATGGTCAGGAGTCCTCTGTGGGTCCCTCCACAGCTTTTATGCACCAATGACATTCATGTTAAGACCCTGTAACACTCTTGAGCAGACATGTCCCTCCCTGTTTAATCAAAGGTAGGAAAACCAGGGCTAACATTTGATTTACAAGGGAGCAGAAAACTTGTAACTTGTGTTATATCAAAAGATTTCTGTGCCCAAAAGTTCTTTCCTTCAACCTGACAGAATCCTAGGAATGTCCACTCAATCAAACCTTTTGAGTAAATGGATTGAAGTATTTAACAAAAACATAATTTTTTTCAGGTTTTCTAATGTCACCTAAAAAGGCTTTGAAGGGATGGAACACAGAGCAAGTGTTTATTTGGTGTGTTTCAAAAACCCAGAGTATGGCTACTACCCAGGAAGGATAGACCCAAATATCATATCAGGATGTTGTCTGATGGCAGGAATGGGGAAACTGGTGGCATGAGAGGGAGATATCTCTCAACTGGAGAGATTGTTCAAGTATTAACAGTGCCACCACCCCATCCCCTCACCACTGGAGACAGATGCTGGAAATCTGAGTGTGGGAAGCATGCAGAAAGGCAGGGGGAAAGGGGACAAAAACTACCTTCCAAAAATTAATCAGCCCTAATGCAGAAGAAACCACACTGGAATAATAAACGGGGAAACTTGGTTTCAGTCCCAAATCTGTCACTATGTAGCTGTGTAGTTATCACTTAATTTCTCCCATTCACCGTTTCTTCATCTGTAAAAGGAAGAGGTAAAACAAGATGATGTATAAGCCCAGTGATTCCAAGTGCTCCAGTCTTGCTGAATTATAATGTCTCCTACTGTATCCTGTTGGGTTCTATAATTTTTCAGTTAGGAAGGAGAAATGTTTCCACTTGGAGCAGGAGGTTGTCATTGTTTATTTTCATGTCTACCGTAGCAACATTCAAACATGCCAGGATCACAGAAATGTCTGGCTCTCACTGCAGTGTCCTCTTGCTGGCATGCTTTCCAAAAAAGCAGACTTGACACAATAAAGTACAAAATCATGGGGAATTCCTACATCTAGCCTAAGATAATGCATCACTATCAGCATTTGAGTTTGGCCTCTGTTAGTATTTTTGCTCATAGTACCAATTTCCCCCCAGGCTTTTGTGTTGGAATTCATAGGTAATTGTCCCCAGGAGACAGTCACTGGATTTCACTGAAGGTGTATACTCTTAAAAGTTAAAATTATGAACATTATTCTATTTCAGGGGGGAAAACCTGCTGACAGAGCTAAAGCTGCACAGCTAGCAAAAGTCCAAAGATTTTAAATGTGAGTTCTTTTCTGGACATTTCTAAGCAATACCTCAAAAAAGCAATCTCTAATGGGTTGAACTGTGGTTTGCAACATTAGATGAGTCTGTCAATGATGATAACATCCAACAACTTACAGGATGCAAAGCGTTGCAGATGCATGGATGTGAAAGTCCTGACACATTATCAAGGATCTTGCACTATCAAGATAACTCAGATAACTCAAGAAAACTCAGTCAGCATTGTTCCTGCTCAGAAAACAAGTTTCCAAGACAGGGTCAGGACCTTAGGGACTGTGGCAACCATTGAATCATGGACAGATTAAGTATTATGGGTCTAATTCATTTGGCAACTACTACCTCTGGGAGGGCTCACTATCCATCTACTGTTGCCCCCACAAACATCTGCCCAACCCCTGGACTGGAGTGGAGAAAGGTGGGAGAGAAGGGATATAGGAGAGGAGGTTTAAAATAAAAATTGTGGCTGCGGATATAGGATCCAGAGAGAAAAATTCTCTCAGGTACCTTCATCCTGACCCTGCTGTCATAAATATGCTCCATGAAATTCTACCAGAAAAAGAAAAAGAGGTAAAGAGGGCTCTGGATCAAGATGGCACAGTAGGAAGATCCTGAGCTCACCTCCTCCCATGGACACACCAAAACTGCAACTGCATACAGAACAGCTGTTTCTGAGAATGACCTGATGACTAGAAGAACAGACTTTCTACAACTAAGGATGTAAAGAAAAGGCCACATCAAGAGGGGTAGGAGGGGTAGAGATGTGATCCAGGCAGAACCCACACCCACAGTACGGTGACCTACAAGCAGGAAGGATGTCACAATCATGAAGTTAGCCCATGGAGAGTGAGAGGTCCAAACCTCCTTAGACCAGGGGACCTGCACTAGGAAGACAAGTCCCCATCACATTTTGCTTTGAAAACTAACAGGGTTATGTCCAGGAGAGCCAGAGGGCTGTGGGAAACAGGCTCCACTCTAAAAGGGCTTGTCCATAAACTCACTCACTTTGAGTCCCACTCCAGATACAGCAGCTTGAAAAGTACCCGGGTCATAGGAGAAGGATCATTGGCTAATTTTAGGGTATGTGCCAGAGGGGCAGGGATCTGGTGGAACTTTCTCTAGGTATAGAAGCACTAGTGGGAGACTTTTTTTTTTTTAACTCTCCTTACACCTAGCTGGCCCAGTGCTGGAGGGCACCATTTCTGCCACTCTCCATCAACCTACCTAACACTGTGTGCCCAGCCCAAACCACCCAAGCTGGCCAGAAGCTCCAAAGTAGCTCTGCCTCAGCCCACCCAGTGGGCAGCCTCTGCTGGCACCGGCACCCCTCCAAAGCAGCTCCCACTCCAAGGGGCTGGTCCTAACTACCAGCATGCCTGTAGTAGGCATGCTGTAGGCCAGGGAATAGCCCCACCCATCAGGGCAGTAGTCACAACCCAACCACAATTGGAGGGTGCACACAACCCACACATGAAATACTCTTAGAGCACCTGGTTGTGGTGACCAGGGGGATTGAGCAATTGGACCCCATAGGACAACTTCTACATAAGGCCACTCTTTCAAGACCAGGAAATATAGCTGATATATCTAATATATATAAACAAAGACAGAGAGTTAAGCAAAGTGACGATACAAAAGAATACCTTCCCAATGAAAGAGCAAGACAAAACCTCAGGAAAAAAACTGGACAAAACCTCAGGAAAAAAACTAAGTGAAATGGAGATAAGCAGTTGACCAGATAAAAAATTCAAAATAATAGTCATAAAAATGCTCACCAAACTTGGGGGGAAGAATGGATGAACTCAGTGACAACTTCAACAAAGAGACAAAACCTTTTAAAAAGAAACCAATCAGAAATGAAGAATACAATAACTGAAATTTAAAAAAATACACTAGAAGGGATCAATAGCATATCAGAGGATGCAGAAGAAGAGATCAGTGATTTGGTAGACAGAGCAGTGGAAATAACTCACCTGGAACAGCAAAAGAAAAAAAAGAGAATACATAAAAATGAAGATAGTTTAAGGGTATCTGGGATATCTAGCATACTAACATTCCATTATAGAGGTCCCAGAAGGAGAAGAGATAAAGGGAAAGAAACCCTATTTGAAGAAATAATGTCTGAAAACTTCCCTAACCTGAGAAAGGAAACAGACATCCAAGTCCAAGAAGCACAGAGAGTTCCAAACAATGTGAACCAGGACAAATGATAATTAAAACGTCAAAAGTTAAAGAGAGAATCTTAAAAGCAGCAACAGAAAAACAACTAGTTATGCACAAAAAGTACCCTCATAAGGCTAACAGCTGATTTTTCAGCAGAAACTTTACAGGCCAGAAGTAATTGGGATGGTATAGTCAAAGTACTGAAAGGAAAAAACTTACAACCAAGAGTACTCTAACTATTAAGGTTATCATTCAGAACTGAAGGAGAGATAAAGAGATCCCAGAAAAGCAAAAGCTAAAGGCCTTCATCACCACTAAACCAGCCTTAAAAGAAATAGTAAAGGAACTTCATTAAATGGAAAAGAAAGTCCTTAAGTAGAAACAAGAAAACTATGAAAAAAAAATTTCACTGGTAAAGGCAAACATATAATAAGGATAGTGGACCAACCACCTATAAAGCTAGTATGAAGGTTAAAAGACAAAAGTATTAAAATCATCCATATCTAAAATATTTAGTTAAGTAATACACAAAATAAAAAGATGTAAAATATGACATCAAAAACATGAAACTTAGGTGGGGGGAGTAAAAATGTAGTGCTTTTAGAATGTGCTCAAACATAAGCAACCATCAACTTAAAATAGAATGCTATATACATAGGTATATTTATATATGAATTTCATGGCAACCACAGACCAAAAACATATAACAGATACACAAAAAATAAAGAGAAAGAAATATAAACATAACACTAAAGAATGTCATCAAATCTCAAGGGAAGAGAACAAGAGAAAACGAAAGGAATGGAGAAGAACTACAAAAACAACCAGAGGGGCTTCCCTGGTGGCGCAGTGGTTGAGCGTCCGCCTGCCAATGCAGGGGACACGGGTTCGAGCCCTGGTCTGGGAGGATCCCACATGCCGTGGAGCAACTGGGCCCGTGAGCCACAATTGCTGAGCCTGCGCATCTGGAGCCTGTGCTCTGCAACAAGAGAGGCCGCAATAGTGAGAGGCCCGCACACCGCGATGAAGAGTGGCCCCCGCTTGCCGCAACTAGAGAAAGCCCTTGGACAGAAACGAAGACCCAACACAGCCATAAATAAATAAATCAATAGAAAAAAATTAAAAAAAAAAAAAAAAACAACCAGAAAACAATTAACAAAATGGCAATAAGTATATACCTATCAACAATTACTTTAAATGTAAATGGACTAAATGCACCAGTCAAAAGACGTAAGGTGCCTGAATAGATTTTAAAAAAAGACCCATACATATGCTGCCTACAAGAGACACTTCAGATCTAAAGACACACACAAACAAAATGAAGGAATGGAAAAAGATATACCATGCAAATGCAAACAAAAAGAAAATTGAAGTAGCAATACTTATCTCAGACAAAATAGATTTTAAATCTAAGACTGTAACAAGAGACAAAGAAGGGAATTATGTAATAATAAAGGGACCAATCCAACAAGAGGATATAACACTTGTAAATATCTATGCACCCGACATAGGAGCACCTAAATACACAAAACAAATATTGACAGACGCAAAGGGAGATATTGACAGTAATATGCTATTAGTACAGGACCTTAACACTCCACTTATATCAATGGACAGGTCATCCAAACAGAAAAATCAACAAGGAAGCATTGGCCTTAAATGACACACTAGACCAGATGCACTAAATAAATAGATATATACAGTACTTTTGACCCAAAAATAGCAGAATACACACTCTCTTCAAGTAGACATGAAACATTCTCCAGTATAGATCACACGTAGGCCATAAAACAAGTCTCAAAATATTTAAAACTGAAATCACATCAAGCATATTCAAACCACAACAGTACAAAATTAGAAATCAATTACAAGAAGAAAACTGGAAAAAACACACATGTGTGTAAGCTAAACAACATGCTACTATAAACAATCAACAGGTCAATGACTAAATCAGAGAGGAAATTTTTTTTAAATAATTAGAGACAAATGAAAATGTAAACACAAATTTCCAAAATCTATAGGACATGGCAAAAGCACTTCTAAGAGGGAAGTTCATAACAAGAGAGGCATACCTCAAGAAATAATAAAAATCTCAAAAAATATAATCTTACATCTTTTAAAAGGACTATTAAAAAGCCCAAAGTTAGTAGAGGGAAGGAAATAATAACTATTAGAGTGGATATAAATGAAATGGAGACAGAAAGAAAGAAAACAACAACAACAGAAAAAGATCAATGAAACTAAGTGCTGATTCTTTGAAAAGATAAACAAAATTGATAAACCTTTACCCAGATTCATCAAGAACAAAAGAGATGGAGCAAACAAATGGAATCAAAAATGAAAGAGGAGTTATAACCCATACCACAGAAATACAAAGGATCATAAGAAATTACTACAATTATATGCCAATAAAATGGGCAACCTAGGACAAATGGATATATTTTTATAAATATACAATCTTCTAAGACTGAAACAGAAAAAAATAGAAAATTTGAACAGACTGATCACTAGTAAAGAAATTGAACCAGTAATCAAAAAAATTCCAACAAACAAAAGTTCAGGACAAGATAGCTTCACAGGTGAACTCTCAAAACACTTAAAGAGTTAATACCTATCCTCTCCATCAAGTCCAAGGAAAGTGAAGAGGAAGGTAAGCTTCCAAACTCATTCTTCAAGGCCAGCATTATTCCAATACCAAAACCAGATAAAGACACTACAAAAAAAGAAAATTACAGGGCAATATCCCTGATGAACACAGATGCAAAAACCTTCAACAAAATTTTAGCAAACTGAATTCAACAATATATAAAAAGGATCATATGCCATGATCAAGTGGGATTTATCCCAGGAATACAAGTATGTTTCAATATCCACAATTAATCAGTGTGATACAGCATGTTATCCTTTGTTTAAAGGATAAAAATCATATGATCATCTCAATAGATGCAGAAAAAACATTTGACAAAATTCAACACCCATTTCTGATGAAAACTCAACAAAGTTGGTATAGAAGTAATATACCTCAGCATAATACAGGCCAAATATAACAAATTCACAGTTAACATAATACTCATGTGAAAACCTGAAAGTTTCTCCTCCAAGATCTAGAACAATCTTAGAAGGGTGCCCACTATGGACACTTTTATTCAACATAGTATTAGAAGTCCTAGCCAGGACAATCAGACAATTAAAAAAAAGAGAGAGAGAGAGAGAGAGAGAGAGAAAAAGGAATCCAAACTGGAAAGGAAGAAGTAAAACTGTCATTATTTGCTGATGACCTGATATTACATATAGGAAACCCTAAAGACTCCACCAAAAAAAACCTATTAGCACTAATGAATGCATTCAATAAAGTTGTAGGATACAAAATCAGTATACAGAACTCTGTTGCATTTCTGTACACTAATAAACTATCAAAGAAATAAAGAAAACAATCCCATTTACAACTGCATCAAAAAGAATAAAATATCTAGGACGAAATTTAACTAAGGAGGTGAAAGCCCTGTTCTCTGAAAACTATAAGACACTGATGAAAGAAACTGAGGATAACATAAATAAATAGAAATATAAACAAGCAGGGGAGACCTTCAAGATGGTGGAGGAGTAAGACGTGGAGATCACCTTCCTCCCCAAAAATACATCAAATATACATCTGCATGTGGAACAACTCCTACAGAACACCTACTGAATGCTGGCAGAAGACCTGAGACTTCCCAAAAGGCAAGAAAATCCCCCCATACCTGGGTAGGGCAAAAGAAAAAAGAAAAAACAGAGACAAAATAATAGGGACAGGACCTGCACCTCTGGGAGGGAGCTGTAAAGGAGGAAAAGTTTCCACACACTATGAAGCCCCTTCACTGGCGGAGATGGGGAGTGGGTGTGGGGGAAGCTTTGGAGCCATGGAGGAGAGCGCAGCCACAGGGGTGCAGAGGGCAAAGTGGAGAGATTCCCGCACAGAGGATCGGTGCCGACCAGCACTCACCAGCCTGAGACCAACCTTGTCTGCTCACCCAGCAGGGTGGGTGGGGGCTGGGAGCTGAGGCTCGGGCTTCAGAGGTCAGACCCTAGGGAGAGGACTGGGGTTGGCTGCGTGAACACAGCCTGAAGGGGGCTAGTGCACCACAGCTAGCCGGGAGGGAGTCGGAGAAAAAGTCTAGACCTGACAAAGAGGCAAGAGACCACTGTTTCAGGGTGCACGAGGAGAGGCGATTCCTTCCCCGTGTGCCCACAGAAGGCAGAGTACCACCTGCGTGAGCGAGCTCCAGAGATGGGCACAAGCCACAGCTATCAGCTCAGATCCCAGAGACAGGCATGAAACGCTAACACTGCTGCCACTGCCAAGAAGAAGCCTGTGTGCGAGCACAGGTCACTCTCCACACCTCCCCTCCCGGAAGCCTGTGCAGCACACCACTGCCAGGGTCCCAAGATCCAGGGACAACTTCCCCGGGAAAACACATGCCGCGCCTCAGGCTGTTGCAACGTCACGCTGGTCTCTGCCTCCACAGGCTCCTCCCACATGCCAATTATGACTACCGCACCCCTCCCTCTCCCTGACCTAAGTGAGCAAGAGAGCCCTAATCAGCCACTGTTTAACCCCCTCTTGTCTGGGTGGGGAACAGGTGCCTGAGGGTGACCTACATGCAGAGGCGGGGCCAAAACCAAAGCTGAACCCCAGGAGCTGTGCGAACAAAGAAGAGAAAGGGAACTTTCTCTGTGCAGCCTCAGGAGCAGTGGATTAAAACCCCACAATGAACTTCATGAACCCTACATCTGTTGAATACCTGAATAGACAAAGAATCTTCCCAAAATTGATGCGGTGGACTTTGGGAGCAACTGTAGACTTGGGGTTTGCTTTCTGTGACTGATTTGTTTCTGATTTTTATGTTTTAGTTTAGCTTTCAGTGGTTGTTATCACTGGTACCTTTGTTTATTGGTTTGGTTTCTCCTTTTTTTAAATTTATTTTTATTTATTTTATTTTATTATTTTTTATTTTATTATTTTTTTTCCTTTTTTTTCTTCCTTTTCTTCTGAGCCATGTGGCTGGCAGAGCCTTGGTGCTATGGCCGGGTGTCAGGCCTGAGTCTCTGAGGTGGAAGAGGCGAGTCCAGGACACTAACCACCAGAGACCTCCTGGCCCCACATAATATCAATCAGCGAGAGGTCTCACAGAGATCTGTGTCTCAACACTAAGACCCAGCTCCACCCAACGGCCAGCAAACTCCAGTGCTGGATGCCCCATGCCAAACAACTAATAAGACAGGAACACAACCCTGCCCATTAGCAGAGAGGCTGCCTAAAATCATACTAAGTTCACAGACACCCCAAAACACACCACCAGACATGGCCCTGCCCACCAGAAAGACAAGATCCAGCACCACCCACCAGAACACAGGCACCAGTACCCTACACGAGGAAGCCTACACAAGCCACTGAACCAACCTAACCCACTAGGGACAGACACCAAAAACAAAAGGAACTACAAACCTGCAGCCTGTGAAAAGGAGACCCCAGACACAGTAAGTTAAACAAAATGAGAAGACAGACAAATATGCAGCAGATGAAGGAGCAAGGTAAAAAACCACTGGACCAAACAAATGGAGAGGAAACAGGCAGTCTACCTGAAAAAGAATTCAGAATAAAGATAGTAAAGATGATCCAAAATCTTGGAAATAGAATGGAGAAAATACAAGAAATGTTTAACAAGGACCTAGAAGAACTAAAGAGCAAACAAACAATGATGAACAACACAATAAGTGAAATTAAAAATTCTCTAGAAGGAATCAACAGCAGAATAACTGAGGCAGAAGAATGGATAAGTGACCAGGAAGATAAAACAGTGGAAATAACTATCACAGAGCAGAATAAAGAAAACAGAATGAAAAGAATTGAGGACAGTCTCAGAGACCTCTGGGACAACATTAAATGCACCAACATTCGAATTATAGGGGTCCCAGAAGAAGAAGAGAAAAAGAAAGGGACTGAGAAAATATCTGAAGAGATTATAGTTGAAAACTTCCCTAACATGGGAAAGGAAATAGTCAAGTCCAGGAAGTGCAGAGAATCCCACACAGGATAAATCGAAGGAGAAACACACCAAGACTCATATTAATCAAACTATCAAAAATTAAATACAAAGAAAAAATATTAAAAGCAGTAAGGGAAAAGCAACAAATAACATACAAGGGAGTCCCCATAAGGTTAACAGCTGATCTTTCAGCAGACACTCTGCAAGCCAGAAGGGAGTGGCAGGACATATTAAAAGGGATGAGAGGGGAAAACCTACAATCAAGATTACTCTACCCAGCAAGGATCTCATTCAGATTAGAAAGAGAAATTAAAACCTTTACAGACAAGCAAAAGTTAAGAGAATTCAGCACCACCAAACCAGTTTTACAACAAATGCTAAAGGAACATCTATAGGCAGGAAACACAAGAGAAGGAAGAGACCTCCAATAACAAACCCAAAACAATTAAGAAAATGGTAATAGGAATATACACATCAATAATTACCTTAAATGTAAATGGATTAAATGCTCCAACCAAAAGACATGGACTAGCTGAATGCATACAAAAACAAGACCCATACATATGCTGTCTATGAGAGACCCACTTCAGACCTAGGGACACATACAGACTGAAAGTGAGGGGATGGAAAAAGATATTCCATGCAAATGGAAAACAAAAGAAAGCTGCAGTAGCAATTCTCATATCAGAAAAAATAGACTTCAAAATAAAGACTATTACAAGAGACAAAGAAGGACACTGCATAATGATCAAGGGATCAATCCAAGAAGGAGATATAACAATTGTAAATATTTATGCACCCAACATAGGAGCACCTCAATACATAAGGCAAATGCTAACAGCCATAAAGGGGGAAATTGACAGTAACACAATCATAGTAGGGGACTTTAACACCCCACTTTCACCAATGGACAGATCATCCAAAATGAAAATGAATAAGGTAACACAAGTTTTAAATGACACAAAAGACCACAGAGATCTAATTGATATTTATAGAACCTTCCACCCAAAAGTGGCAGAATACACTTTCTTCTCAAGTGCACATGGAACATTCTCTAGGAGAGATCACATCTTGGGTCACAAATCAAGCCTCGGAAAATTTAAGAAAACTGAAATCAAATCAAGTATATTTTAGGACCACAACGCTATAAGACTGGATACCAATTATAGGAAAAAATCTGTAAAAAATACAAACACATGGAGGCTACACAATGCAAGTAAATAATGAAGAGATCACTGAAGAAATCAAAGAGGAAATTAAAAAATAGCTAGAAACAAATCTCAATGAAAACATGACAACCCAAAACCTATGGGATGCAACAAAAGCAGTTCTAAGAGGGAAGTTTATAGCAATACAATCCTACCTCAAGAAACAAGAAAAATATCAAATAAACAACCTAACCTTACACCTAAAGCAATTAGAGAAAGAAGAACAATAAAAAAAAAACCCAAAGTTAGCAGAAGGAAAGAAATCACGAAGATCAGATCAGAAATAAATGAAAAAGAAATGAAGGAAACAAGAGCAAAGATCAATAAAACTAAAAGCTGGTTCTTTGAGAAGATAAACAAAATTGATAAACCATTAGCCAGACTCATCAAGAAAAAAAGGGAGAAGACTCAAAGCAATAGAATTAGAAATGAAAAAGGAGAAGTAACAACTGACACTGCAGAAATACAAAGGATCATGAGAGATTACTACAAGCAACTATATGCCAATAAAATGGACAACCTGGAAGAAATGGACAAATTCTTAGAAAAGCACAATTTCTGAGACTGAACCAGGAAGAAATAGATAATATGAACAGACCAATCACAAGCACTGAAATTGAGACTGTGATTTAAAATCTTCCAACAAACAAAAGCCCAGTACCAGATGGCTTCACAGGTGAATTCTATCAAACATTTAGAGAAGAGCTAACACCTATCCTTCTCAAACTCTTCCAAAATATAACAAAGGGAGGAACACTCCCAAACTCATTCTGTGAGGCCACCATCACCCTGATACCAAAACCAGACAAAGATGTCACACAAAAAAAGAAAACTACAGGCCAATATCACTGATGAATATAAATGCAAAAATCCTCAACAAAATACTAGCAAACAGAATCTAACAGCACATTAAAAGGATCATACACCATGAACAAGTGGGGTTTACGCCAGGAATGCAAGGATTCTTCAATGTACACAAATAAAGCAATGTGATGCACCATATTAACAAATTGAAGAATAAAAACCATAGGATCGTCTCAACAGATGCAGAAAAAGCTTTCAACAAAATTCAACACCCATTTATGATAAAAACTCTACAGAAAGTAGGCATAGAGGGAATCTACCTCAACATAATTATGGCCATATATGACAAACCCACAGCCAACATCGGTCTCAATGGTGAAAAACTGAAACCATTTCCTCTAAGATCAGGAACAAGAAAAGGTTGCCCACTCTCACCACTATTATTTAACATAGTTTTGGAAGTTTTAGCATGGCAATCAGAGAAGAAAAAGAAATAAAAGGAATCTAAATCGGAAAAGAAGAAGTAAAATTGTCATTGTTTGCAGATGAGATGATACTATACATAGAGAAGCCTAAAGATGCTACCAGAAAACTACTAGAGCTAATCAATGCATATGGGAAAGCAGCAGGATACAAAAATTACTGCACAGACATCTCTTGCACTCCTATACACTAATGACAAAAAATCTGAAAGAGAAATTAAGGAAACCCTCCCATTTACTATTGCAACAAAAAGAATAAAATACCTAGGAATAAACCTACCTAAGGAGACAAAAGACCTGTATACAGAAAACTATAAAACACTGATGAAAGAAATTAAAGAGGATACAAACAGATGGAGAGATATACCATGTTCTTGGATTGGAAGAATCAACATTGTGAAAATGACTATACTACCCAAAGCAACCTACAGATTCAATGCAATCCCTGTCAAACTACCAATGGCATTTTTCACAGAACTAGAACAAAAAATTTCACAATTTGTATGGAAACACAAAAGACCCCAAACAGCCAAAGCAATCTTGAGAAAGAAAAGGGAGCTGGAGGAATCAGGCTCCCAGACTTCAGACTATACTACAAAGCTACAGTAATCAAGACAGTATGGCACTGGCACAAAAATGGAAATACAGAACAATGGAACAGGATAGAAAGCCCAGAGATAAACCCATGCACATACGGTCAACTTATCTTTGATATAGAAGGCAAGAACATACAATGGAGAAAAGACAGCCTCTTCAATAAATGGTGCTGGGAAAACTGGACAGCTACATGCAAAAGAATGAAATTACAACACTCCCTAACACTATATACAAAAATAAAGTGGATTAAAGACCTAAATGTAAGTCCAGACACCATAAAACTCTTAGAGGAAAACAGAGGAAGAACACTCTTTGACATATATCACAGCAAGATCCTTTTTGACCCACCTCCTAGAGCAATGGAAATAAAAACAAAAATAAACAAATGGGACCTAATGAAACTTAAAAGCTTTTGCACAGCAAAGGAAACCATAAACAAGATGAAAGGACAACCCTTAGAATGGGAGAAAATATTTGTAAATGCAGCAACTGACAAAGGATTAATCTCCAAAATATACAAGCAGCTCATGCAGCTCAATATCCAAAAAACAAACAACCCAATCCAAAAATGCGCAGAAGACCTAAATAGACATTTCTCCAAAGAAGATATACAGATTGCCCACAAACACACGAAAGGATGCTCAACATCACTAATCATTAGAGAAATGCAAATCAAAACTACAATGACGTAGCACCTCACACCAGTCAGAATGGCCATCATCAAAAAATGTACAAACAATAAATGCTGGAGAGGGTGTAGAGAAAAGGGAACCCTCCTGCACTGTTGGTAGGAATGTAAATTGATATAGCCACCATGGAGAATAGTATGGAGGTTCCTTAAACAACTAAAAATAGAACTACCATATGACCCAGTAATCTCACTACTGTGCATATACCCTGAGAAAATCATAATTCAAAAAGAGGCATGTACCACAATGTTCATTGCAGCACTATTTACAATAGCCCGGACATGAAAGCAACTTAAGTGTCCATCAACAGATGGATATGGATAAAGAAGATGTGGCACATATATACAATGGAATATTACTCAGCCATAAAAAGAAACGAAATTGAGTTATTTGTGGTGAGGTGGATGGACCTAGAGTCTGTCATACAGAGTGAAGTAAGTCAGAAAAACAAACACTGTATGCTAACACATGTATATGGAATCTAAAAAAAAAAAAAAAAATGGTTTTGAAGAACCTAGGGGCAGAAGAACCTAGGGGCAGGGCAGTAATAAAGACACAGACGTAGAGAATGGACTTGAGGACATGGGGAGGGGGAAGGGTAAGCTGGGACCAAGTGAGAGAGTGGCATGGACATATATACACTACCAAATGTAAAATAGATAGCTAGTGGGAAGCAGCTGCATAGCACAGGGAGACCAGCTCGGTGCTTTGTGACCACCTAGAGGGGTGGGATAGGGAGGGTGGGAGAGAAATGCAAGAGGGAGGGGATATGGGGATATATGTATACGTATAGCTGATTCACTTTGTTATACAGCAGAAATTAACACAACATTGTAAAGCAATTATACTCCAATAAAGATGTTAAAAAAAAACAGATGGAAGAAAAAACATACAAGCATACCTCAGAGACATTGAGTATTCAGTTCCACACCACCACAATAAAGTGAATAATGTAATAAAGCAAGCCACAATAATTTTTTTGGTTTCCCAGGTCATGTAAAAGTTACGTTTACACTATAATGTAGTCTATTAAGGATGGAACAGCGTTATGTAAAAAAAACAAAAAAACAACAAAATAAAACCAATGTATATACCTTAATTAAAAAATACTTTATTGCTGAAAAAGGCTAACCATCATTTGAGACTTCAGCAAGTTGTACTTTTTTTTTTTGCTGGTGAAAGGTTTGAAATATTGTGAGAATTACGAGTGACACAGAGACACAAAGTGAGCAAATGCTGTTGGAGAAATGGTGCTGATAGACTTGCTTCGTGCCTGGTTGTCACAAATCTTCAATTTGCAAAAGATGCAATAACTGTGAAGTGCATTAAAGCAAAGTGTAATAAAACAAGGCATGCGTGTACCATGCTCATGTATTGAAAGAATTAATATTGTTAAAATGTCCGTACTACCCAAAGCAGTCTACAGATTTATGCAATTCCTTTTAAAATACCAATTGTATCTTTCACAGAACTGGAACAAATGATCCTAAATTTTGTATGGATCCACAAATGACCATGAATAGCCAAAGCAATGTTAAGAAAGAAAAACAAAGCTGGATGTATCATGCTCTCTGATTTC
This sequence comes from Balaenoptera borealis, assembly GCF_965194805.1. NCBI lineage: Eukaryota > Metazoa > Chordata > Mammalia > Artiodactyla > Balaenopteridae > Balaenoptera > Balaenoptera borealis. The sequence goes on along the minus strand of NC_138870.1, from coordinate 17,043,440 downwards.
ATACTATACTACAAAGCTATACTAATCAAAACTGTGTGGTACTGGCATAAAATTAGGATGGAACAGAATAGAGAGCCCAGAAATCAACCCACGCATGTACAGTCAATTATAGAAATATACAGTGGGGAAAAGACCATCTCTTCAATAAATAATATTGAGAAAACTGGACAGCTATTATCAAAAGAATGAAACTGGACCACTTCCTTAAACCATATACAAAAATAAACTAAAAGTGGATTAAAGACTTAAATGTAAGACCTGAAACCATGAAACTCTTAGAAGAAAACATAGGCAATAATCTCTTTGACGTTGATCTTAGCAATATTTTTTTGGATCTGTCGCCTCAGGCAAGGGAAACAACAGCAAAAATGTACAGATAAGACTGCATCAAAGTAACAAGATTTTACATAGCAAAAGAAATTATCAACAAAATGAAAAGGCAGCCTAGTGAATGGGAGAAGATATTTGCCAAGGATATGTCCAACAAGGGGTTAATATCCAAAATATATGAATAACTTAATACAACTCAATATCCAAAAATCAAACCATCTGATTAAACAATGGGTAGAGGACCTGAATAGATATTTTTCCAAAGAAGACATACAGATGGCCAACGGACAAAGAAAAGATGCTCAGCATCTCTAACCATCAGGGAAGTGCAATTCAAAACCATAATGAGTTATCACCTCACTCCTGTCAGAATGGCTATTATCAAAAAGACAGCAAATAAGGGTTGGAGAGGATGTGGAGAAAAGGAAACCCTTGTGCACTGTTGGTGGGAATGTAAATTGGTGCAGACGCTATGGAAGAGAGTATGGAGGTTCCTCAAAAAATTAAATATACAGTTGATCCTTGAAAAGGACAGGTTTGACCTGTGCAGGTCCATTTATACACAATTTTTTTTTCAATAAGTATGTATTACAGTACTACACAAAGAGGGTCAGTGCCCCTAACCCCCACTTTGCTCACGGGTGACCCGTAGGACTACTATATAATTCAGCAATTCCATTTTTGAGTATCCAAAGAAAGCAAAAACACTAATTCGAAAAGATAAATGTACCTCTGTGTTCATTCCACCATTATTTACAATAGCCAAGATATGGAAGCAACCTAAGTGTCCATCGATAGATGAATGAATAAAGAAGATGTGGTGTATTCATATGTACATATGTACACACGCAAGCACACATACAAACACACAGACAGGAATATTACTTGGCTGTAAAAAAGAATGAAATCTTGCCATTTGTGATGACATGGATGGACCTAGAGAGTACTATGCTAAGTGATAAAGTCAGACAGAGAAAGAAAAACACTGTATGATTTCACTTATATGTGGAATCTAAAAAACAAAACACAGAGAGATTCAAAGATACAGAGAACAAACTGGTGGTTGCCAGAGGGGAGGGGGATGGGAGGTTGGGTAAAATAGGTGAAAGGGATTAAGAAGTAAAAACTTCCAGTTATAAACTAAATAAGTCATGGGGAAGAGTAACATACAGCACAGGGACTACAGTCTGTAATACTGCAGTATCTTTGTATGGTGACAAATGGTTACTAGACTGTGGTGATCAGTTCATAATATGTATAAATGTCAAATTACTATATTGCACACATAACACTAATAGAATATTGTACATCAGTTATATATCAAAGAAAAAAGAAAAGATAAAAAAATATGTTTCAGTTGGTAGCAGCGTCTTTTTAATATTCTGTTTACCATTTTCATTTGTGTTTTCACAAAACTAAATTTTGCTACCCAGCACGCCTGCTAAAAATAAAAGCATGGTTTAATAATAAGCATATCATTCTGATTTCTATAAATCCAGTCCTAAACAACCCTGATTTTAAATTAAAAGTTCAGTCTCCTTTTTATGTAATTTCTAAAAATAGTTTGCCTAGCTAAATATGTAGGTCCTGCAGAATTGGCTAGCTTTATGAAACATTCTTTAATAAAGCAAACAATGTCTATATAAAAAGCAGATGCAATACCTTTGTAATTCAATTTTACAGTTTAAAAATATTCTAAATGAAAGTGCCAAATTCTGCCCTGCAGAGACGCAGGGCTCCCAATGACGTCAATGAGAGCCACGTACCCACAAAAGAGGGCAAAACCATGCCCTGAGCACTTAAATTTAGTAATCCATTAGGCGCAGCAAGGAAGAAAAAGATCAGTTCAAATACCATCTCATCAGCATTTAAATCCGCCAATGCTAGACACTGTTTGAGACATGTTTAACCCCACAGAGCTTATAAATGTAGGAGGAAACACAGGAGCAGAAGAACGGCCGCTTTTCATGCAATGACTGACCAATTTTTTAACTGGAATTTAACGTACACTTTTATTCCCAAAGATAACTATGCCTTCATCCCCTCTGAGACCATCTTTTACCATTTTAAGATAGCTGAAGAGTCTGATTCCTGAAAGAAAATATAGAACTTGTGGTTGTATAGACAAGGAAAAAACCTCTTCCTTAAATGAATAGAAAAAGGATTTATATGCAAGCTAATGACTGCTTCTGATGTAAGCCAGCACTCTGTATTAACTTCAGTAGCATAGGCAAAGGGATGACAATGGGAAGACAAAAAGACTATAAGAGCTGCAAGATCTGAGTGATGCTTTCAGGGAAGCCGTTAATTCTCTGTGTACCTTTGGTACCCCCCTGCCTAGGCTCGAATGCCTTACGGAGAGCTATGACTATCTTAACTGTATGCTGTTAAAACAGAGCAAGAATGCAGTGCCATACGAGTGTAAAAAGCTTTAAAGAATTATTTGCATCATAGAAAAATAAAGTAGGACCAGAAACATCATGTGAATATACCCTTCAAATTCAAATACTCTATCATTAATCATGTTTCCTTGTCAGATTCTGTCATTAATGGAATTTTTCCACAGGAGAGTTAATGCCTTGACTGTTCCATGAATTTTAAACATCTTGGAGACATACAGGGTGAGTTTAATTTTAAAACAAGACTAAAGTTGGACCATCTTCACCTCAAATAAGTCTTGGTTCTTTCTAGCGTCTTCCTCTTTTGGCCAGTTTTACTTCCTGCTGCCAGAATAATCTTACTAAAGAATGTCTTCCCAATATAAACACTTTTCCTGCCTCCCCATTAAACAATGGGCAAGTCTGAATGCCCTAACCTGACAAGGTTCTCTTTGGTCCGACCTCACTCTCTAGGAACCAATCTGAACAACTCACCACCCTCCTACAAAGTCCCTCACACTTTGCCACTTCTGTGCCTTTGTCATTTTGCTCTGTCAACAAGCCCATCTCCAGAGGTCCTTATCTAGATGACTTTCAAGGTTGGATCTGCAAATTACCTGCTCCACAATCCCTCGCTGCGAGTTAGAAGTGTAACTTTATCCCTCCCCAAACTCCCCATAGCTATGAGCTTGTACTCCCCTGACTGCAATCACTGAACTTCTCCTTTCGGTTTTAATTACTAATGTGTGATTTATTTCTCTTCCTAGGCTATAAACACCTTATGGGCAACTTGCATATTTAATTCATACTTTTTATTATGAAATACCTAGACCAATACCTCACTAGCATTACCAGAGCCAAAGATATTTACAACTAAATATAATGTTATAATTATTGGTGAGGAAATGATCATTACAGTCAAAGTCAAAATAGAGGGAAATGTTGGCCCCGTCTCTAGAGTGGTCAGAGAGCCAAGGAGAACTATTAAATGTCCTGGTGCAAGTGGCTTCTCATCTGGGAACAGCTACCAATGAGAACTTCCTCCCTGGGATCATGTCTTGAAATGTGAAGAAATCATTCGTTGCATTATTGCTGAAGGAAGATCAAGAAAGAAGTAGCTGAGGGGTCTTTTCTGCCGTCACCATCTAATCTTCCCAGTTCATCTAAATGCTGCTTGCACTGACTTGAGAAGCAGAGTAGGTTTTATAAAAGACTCCCAATAACACCATATGTTTTGAGAAGCAGAGACTTCTCTGGGTAGCAGAGGAGGAACCAGGATAGAAAGACAAGAAATAGGAAGCCTTGGCTAGATGGCTGCAAATTAAGCTGAAGGAACCACTTCTCAGAGAATACAATCAACTGAGAGGCCATTGCAGTGCCCTTAACAATTTCCAGCTGCGTAGGGCCTGATGGGCGGCCTCACCTGGGGCACTTAGGGAGGATGAGGAGGCTGAGTCCACCCCTAGAATTTCTGATGTAGAGAAACTGGCCTGAAGATGGGGTATTTGTATTTTTCACAAGCGCCCAGGACACTAGGTTGTGTAAACCAGAGATGAAGAGTCAAGTTCAGCTTAAAAGTTATTTTGCTTTTTTAATTTCATTTCCCCCATGTAGTAAAACGATGTCGTTTTATGTCAACAACTTAAAATGACCAATCACTACCATTAGGTTCATCAACGTAAGGCAATCAGAATCAACATCAGATACATACAGGATGAGAATATTTTACTGTCTTATTGGTTAATCAATTATAATCTCAGGATTTTCAGGGCAGGGGATGCATATACAATGCCAGGAGAGTTTGCCAATTAAAGCAAAACCACTTTCTTTTGCATCTGGTAAAGGAATCCCCTATTTGGCCATAATACAACAGAATTTCATTAATCTAATCAATATTTTTTGTTTCAAAAAGACACTGTTTCAAGTAGGTGGAAGTAAGACATAGCTATTCAGCTATCAGCTCCCCTGGGGTGTCTGATGAAGGACACAGTCACTTAATCATTTCCCCTAACCTTCAATTGCCAGCAATGCCTTAGTAAAAAGGCACATCAAAGGCTTATTTTATTTTGGAAATCCTTGTTTTTTCTTTCTTCTCCTCCTCGTCCTCTCCAATTCTTTCTTTCTTTACCTTTACTATTAGAAACAACAACTGAGTCATTTGGAGGGTGTTGTTAGAGGAAGAATCCACTCTGAATGAGACATTAGAATCTGATCCAATGTATCTGAAATCCCTGAGTATCAAAAAACCTGGAAATAACATTCTCTTATGAGCTAATTAGTCTTTCCTGCTGCAAGTGTTCTGTTTGTTGTGTTACCTAAAAATGAAGAAATTGAAGATAAAATGGTGAAAATTGTTATTTTAAAACGTGCAGCTACATCCTCCTTCCTTCTACTGGGAACACAAGCAAGATTGCAAGGGCTACAGCAGCCACCTTTGGCCATGAGGTAGTCTTAAGGAAGGAAGCTATATGCCAAGGATGGTGGAGCAGAAAGGAGGAAGTCAGTGATGAATGTGTGGATGTCCCTGGGCTACCTTTAGACTTTTTCTTTTCAAGAAAAAAACTCTGCAGTTTATATAACCAACTGTAGTCAGGTCTCTGTACTAACAGCTAAACACAATCCATTACTTGTTACAGTATGTAAAGCTCATGGTAATTTGCACCATGCTAAATAAATGATATTTAAGGAAAAAAATTTTTTAACTTAAAAGAAAACTTGCAAGAGGCTATGTTTCATGTTTGTTAATTATAAGGTTCCTGTTTTGGCTCATTTTCCCTTTAAATATTTTCTCCCTCCTTCTTTTTATCAGGTCAGAATTTTGTCGCAGATCTAGTTAGATTTTCCAAAGGGAAAATCTTTCCCTCTTCCCAACCATCACCAATTTTGCTTTATTCCATAACTCAACATGTTTTAAAATTTACTTGAAAAGGACCTCTTCTCCATTTAGCTATATTATACGGGGACCAGAGTGAGCCTATGGTAAAAATAAGCCAAAAGTAATAATTATGGGAACAAAGAAAGAAGTTAACCATGTCCTTGCTCCAGCAAAAATAACCAAATTTCTCCTCACTTAGTCTAATTAAAGCCCACTGTACTATCATTGGATACAGCAGATCATAAGTACAAGGGAAATAAGAGACAAAAGACCAAAGAAACAATATCACCCAGGAGATACCAATTCATATAGAAACTTCGTGAATCCAAATCCTTCAAATATCATGTTCAGTCTCTCAACAATTTCTAGCCCATGTGACAACTTTCTGAATAAGCTGCCCCATGGCTTGGTATGAAGCCACGTGCTACTTTAGATGGAAGCTCATCAAGTCAACTCCAAAAGTACTGACACAGGAAAAAGTCCTTCTTCAACACCTTTTCTGATCATTAACTCTTCCTGAATCAAGATCCAAAATAACAAGGCAGAAAAGGCCCACATTAGTTTGAAAAAACAAGACACACTTGGCTTGTAAATCAAAAAACAGGCCAGAAAGTAAAATGGTCTTAAATGAGCTCCTGAACTTCACTGCAATGGATCCCTTAAGAGTGGTTGTTATCGGAAGGAAATACAAAAAAGAAGGGACATGTGTATATGTAGCTGATTCACTTTGTTGTACTGTAGAAACTAACACAATATTGTAAAGCAACTATACTCCAATAAAATTTTTTTAAAAAACTGAATAACAAGGTTAAAAAAAAAGATAATGAAAAAGAAGAGTGGTTGTTATCAAATCTACTCAAAATACAGCATTTGACAACAGAGCACCTGCACTGCATCCCAAAGGCAGGGGAAGGTTGGTTCTCTGCAACAGTACCTTTTCTTTGTGTAAACTTATCACTGTTCGGTTGTTTGAATGTTATAGCTTAATTATATGCATAATAAAGATATAAAACCCATATTATTAACAAATCACAGAAATTAATCACTAAAGGTGGAGGAGAACTTAAAAGCTACTTTATCCAATTTTTCACAAAATGCAAAATCCCCAAACTCTCTATAACGGGAAGAGCTTGACAATCCATAAATCTGAAGCATTTACTTAGGACACAGAAGAATAGCACTAGTATATTATACAAACCCAAAATATTTCCTACCAAGTTCACTCCATTTAATCTAAGAATGACAGAGAGAGGAGACAGAGAGAGAGAGAACAGAGGTATAGTATACATGTAAAACAACTTTAGACTGCTTGTTCTCTCTGCCTGAAATCCCCTTTCTTTTGCCCACATGTTGTATTTGCATTCCTTTTCTCACAAGCACGCTGTAAATCATATGACGTAAGATCTGCTTTGCTTATGTTTCTATCTCCCCACTTAGCTGATGAGTTCTTGAGGGCAGAGTGCAGGAGTCAGAGAGTGTTTATCTTTGAATTCCTGTTGCCTAGCACACTACTGCACTGGGCATCTGAGTGCGTGCATGATCCTAGTAGTAATAAAAGTAATATTACTTTTGAAATACCCAACAAGAACTAGGCACTGCACTCGCAACTTTCTAAATAGTATCTCTGATAATGACAATAATCCTGTTAAGTAGATTTTATTGAAATACATTTCACAGATGAGGGAACAGGCAGAAAGAGGATATGTAACTTGGCTAGTATCACACCACTTTTAAGTGGGGTATTTGAATTTTAACCCAGACAGAAAATATTTGACACACATGCACTTTCCACTATACCATTTAGCAGGTGCACAAAAAAATGTCGAATTGAAATATATAAAGAATAAAATAATATGAATTATATAACACAAAGTGATATGTAATGCAGTATATGAATAACTAAAACAAGTGATATAACTAGACAAAACTGACAAATCTATCCATTTTTTCTTCAGAATGAAGATTTATAAATTTGACAGCTGACCTTGAAAATCCCAAGACCATATAAAAGTGTAAAGAATAAGATTTTAAAAGAAAACCTTAAATCCTCTACCCAGACATTAGTATTTTGGTAAACATTATTTTAGTCATTTTTCTACATACATGTACATATAAACACACTCTTCACATAGATGAAATCACACAGTCCTAGCTGTAACTTACATTTTTATTCAATAATGTGGCTTAGAGGTGTTTCTATATCATTGAACCTACAACTACACCATAATTGTTAATGCCCAACAGTATTCCAATCAAAATTATTTAGCCTACTTCCTATTAGTAGATATTAATTTCTGCTCATTTTTTTATTAGGAATTTATACAAATTTTATTTTTTAAATTCTGAAAAAATGAACATTGTAAAAGAGAGCATGACTACAGTGAATAACGTACTTATTCAAGAAGTATAGTCATTACTGTGTGAAGGTTCCTTGTTTTTCTTAAAATTAAAAAAAAAATTCTATGATTAACCATTGGCTCTTTACCTTCACATATAAACATTTTCTTTAGTGAAAATTATTCATATGAAAGAAGGAGAAAACCACCAGCTGAAAATGGCCAAAGTGGCATGCCTTTAGACCAGATATTTTAACACACAAAAAGTCTCACCTTCATCTCCTAGTTGAGCCTGACCTATATCTGGATTTTATTTGCTCACATAGAATTGAAGAGTAATAACATGAAAGTCAACTCCAAAAATGTTTAATATTTTGTGTTTGCATTTTCCTCAATACTTCCACCTAAAATGGTCTAAAAAGCATGCACACATACATGTACATGCCTAAGCAGAGTGCCTTTCACCTGGAACAATTCAATAAATATTTGGGAAAAAATCAGTTACATTTCTATACACTGACAAAAAACTAAAAAAGAGAAATTTTAAAAAACAATTCAATTCACAATAGTATCAAAAACAATAAAATACTTAGGAATAAATTTAACCAAAGAGGTAAAAGATCTGTACAATGAAAACCATAAAACACTGATGAAAGAAACTGAAGACACAAATAAATGGAAAGATATTCCATGCTCATGAATTGGAAGAAGTAATAAAATGTGGACAATGCCTGAAGCAATCTACAGATTCATTGCAATCCCTATCAAAACTCCAATAACATTTTTCACATAAGTAGAAAAAAAAATCCTAAAATTTGAACAAAACCACAAAAGACCTCAAATAGCCCAAGCAATCTTGAGAAAGAAGAACAAAGCTGGAGGCATCATGTATCCTGATTTCAAACTATATTACAAAGCTATAGTAATCCAAACAGTATGGTACTGGCACAAAAACAGACACATAGGTCAATGGAACAGAATAGAGAGCCCAGAAATAAGCCCACGTATGTACTGCCAATTAATCTTTTTTTAATACATTCATTCATTCATTCATTCATTTATGGCTGTGTTAGGTCTTTGTTGCTGCTCACGGACTTTCTCTAGTTGCGGAGAGCAGGGGCTACTCTTCATTGCAGTGCGCGGGCTTCTCACTGCAATGGCTTCTCTTGTTGTGGAGCATGGGCTCTAGGCGCACAGGCTTCAGTAGTTGTGGCATGCAGGGTCAGTAGTTGTGGCTCACGGGCTTAGTTGCTCCGCGGCATGTGGGATCTTCCCGGACCAGGGATCAAACCCATGTCCCCTGCATTGGCAGGCAGATTCTTAACCAATGTGCCACCAGGGAAGTCCCTTCCAATTAATCTTTTACAAAGGCACTAAGAATACACAAGGGGGAAGAATAGTCTCTTCAATAAATGGTGCTGGGAAAACTAGATATACAGAAGCGAACGAATGAAACTGGACCCTATTTTCACAAAACATAAAAAATCAACTCAAAATGGATCAAAGACTTAAACATGAGACCTGAAATCATAAAACTCATAGAAGAAGGCATAGAGGATAAGATCCTTGACATTGGTTTTGGCAATGATTTTTTTTTGGATTTGACACCAAAAGCAAAGGCAACAAAAGCAAAACAAACAAACAAACAAACAAAAACCCAGGACTACATCAAACTAAAAAGCTTCTGCATAGTAAAAGAAACAACCAATAAAATGAAAATGCAACTACATAATGAGAGAAAATACTGAAAATATACCTGAAAAGGGGTTAATATCCAAAATGTATAAGGAATGCATAGAACTCAACAGCCAAAAAGCAAATAATCTGATTTTAAAATGGGCAAAGGACTTGAATAGGCATTTTCACAGAGAAGACATATAAATGGCCAATAGGTACATGAAAAGGAGCTCAACATCACTAATCATCAGGGATATGCAAGTCAAACCAACAATGAGATATCACCTCACATGTCTGTTATCAAAAAGACAAGTGATAACAACTGTTGGTAAGGATGTAGAGAAAAGGAAACACTTGTACACTATCAATGGTATAGCCACCATGGAAAACAGTATGGAGGTTCCCCAAGAAATTAAATACAGAACTACGATATGATCCAACAATCCCACTTCTGGGTATGTATCCAAAAGAAATGAAATCATTATCTCAGATGATGTCTGTATGCCCATGTTCACTGCAGCATTATTCACAATAGCCAGGATATGGAAAAAACCTACAAGTCCTGTGATGTATGGATGGATAAGAAAATGTGGTATATATACAGTTGACCCTTGAACAACACGGGAGTTAATCTGTGTATGATTTATAGTAGGCCCTCCATGTCTTCGGTTCCTCCACATTCGCAGATTCAACCAACCACAGACTGTGTAGTACAGGGGTTGTGACTACCCCTGTGTAGTATTCACTACTGAAAAATATTCACGTATAAGTGGACCTATGCAGTTCAAACTCACATTATTCAAGGGTCAACCACATACAATGAAATATTATCCCACCTTAAGAAAAAAAAAAAAAGGATATCCTGTCACTGCGACAGCATGTATGAACCTGAAGGACATTATGCTAAGTGAAATAAACCAGACAAAGAAAGACAATATAAGTGCACCATATTACTTATATGTGGAATCTTAAAAAAAAAAATTCAGACTCATAGAAACAGAGTAGAATGGTGGTTGCCAAGGGCAGTAGGGGGTGGAAATAGGGAGAGGTTGGTAACAGGGTACAAACCTTCAGATATAAGACGAATAAGGTCTGAGGAGCTAATGTATTACTACTGTTAATAATACTACATTATATGATTGAAATTCACTGAGAAAGTAGAATTTAAGCATTCTCAACAACAACAAAAAGTAACTATGTGAGGCAATGGAAGTTAACTCCATGTGAGTATCATTTCACAATATATAATACAACAAAATATCACATTTTACACTTTAAGTACATTACAGTTCTGTATGTCAATTATATCACAATAAAGCGGGAAAAATAAGTAAAACAAAAAGATATTGATAAGCTGATTTTTAAAATTATATGAAAACTTAAAGGATCTAAAATGACCAAAAAATCTTGAAAACAATCACATTAAAGAACTCACTACCTGAGTTCAAGACTTATTCTAGAGCTACAGTTATTAAGACAGTGGGATACTAATGTAAAACCAGACCAGCAGTTCTAAAGAATTTTGGTCTTAGGACTCCTATATGCTCTGGCAAATTATTGGGGATCCAAACGAGCTTTTGTTTATATGGATCATATTTATCCATATTGACCATATTCCCAACAAAACTGGGAAATTTTCAAACTTTATTTTTAATTCATTTAAAAACATTAATTATAAACCAATTTCATGTTTAAAAAATTAGTTTTATGGAAAACAAGTATTCTCCAAAACAAAGAAAAATCAGTGAGAAAATCAGCATTGTTTTACATTTTTAAGAATCTCTTTAATAGCTGACTTAGTTGAACACAGCTGGATTTTCATGTCTGATTCTGTATTTAACTCTTTGCTATGTTGCTTGGGTTGAAGGAGATGAAAATCAGGCAACACACTGACACGTACTGGAATAGTGAGGAGTATTTCCACAGACTTTTCAGATTTTTACATATATTCTTTTTTGAAACTACATTAAAACTCAACTGGTAGCTTTTTAAAGTTAGTTGCAACGTAGAACCTGAAAACATTATCAATGAAGTTTTCGTGCTCCATTGGTCTGTCTTGCACTTTGAATGGATCTTCTACCCACCCATGTTTTTGTAATATCATGCTTAGGTCATTTGGAAAATATTGATTCATCAAGTTCAGCACATTTTCCTAACAATGACACATTTTATTAGAAAATATCCAAAAAATCAGGTTTATTAATATCACCATCAATCTCATCAACAAAGTCTTTAAGTATTGGGAAGTGATTGAGCTTCTGGTGTCAGATACATATTCTGCAAAATTATAATGTTATCATTGGCAACAAAGATGGTCAGTTTATCTCCTTGGAATGACAGGCTTGCTTTGTTCATTTTTGAGAAAATATCTGCCAAATATTCAAATCTGAATAATCATAGTTTGTCAGTCATTCCTTCCAGTAATGATGGTGTTTCACGGAAGAAAAAAAAAAGAATTTAGTTCAGTTTGGAAATCAAACAATTGCACAAGTGTTTTTCTCCTAGACCAGAAGTCCCCAAATTATGACCAGAAGAGGCCAAATCGAGCTTTACATCTGTTGTAGTATATAAAGACTTACTGGAAGGAACACTGCCACACTCATCTGTCTCCATATTGTCTATGACTGCTTTCACGCTATCGTGCCAGAGTTGAATAGTTGCAGAATTTGGTGTGCAAAGCTGAAACTATTACTCTCTGGCCCTTTACAGAAAAAGTTGGCCAATCCTTGCTCTAGATAACCATCAGATTACAATTACATTTAGTATGTAACTGAAGTGTTTTATGCATACCTCCGATCTCATCAAATAGAAAATTTTAAAAAGACACATACTCAGACTCCCAATCTACAGATTAAGAGTTTGGGATTGACATGTACACACTGCTATATTTAAAATAGATAACCAACAAGGACCTACTGTATAACTATAGCACAGGGAACTCTGCTCAATATTCTGTAATAACCTAAATGGGAAAAGAATTTGAAAAATAATAGATACATGTACATCTATAACTGAATCACTTTGCTGTACACCTGAAACTAACACAACATTGTTAATCAACTATACTCCAACTTAAAATTTTTAAAAAATTTAATTAAAAAAATAAATAAAAGACACATAGGAGTCAGCTTGAATAAACTTATTAGCTTTTCTTGCTTCATTCTGGACTTCTTAAGTGTGTGGCAGTGAGGAATACAATGACGATGAGTACAGTTGGCACCACTGCCCACTTTCATACTAAGGTACAAGCAATTTTACTCACAATTGCTTTTACACCATCAGTGTAAATAGCAAACAGTATCTTAGTATCATCATGTAGTATAATATTATGAAAATAGTTTTGGCTACACAGACCCTCTGAAATGTTCTCAGGGACCCCCATGGGTCTGTAGACCATATTGTGAAAACCACTTTGATGGGCAAATAGATCAATGGAACAGAAAAGAAATTTAAGAAATATACCCACACATATAGATTAAATTGATTTTCAATAGGCAGCAAGGCAGTCAATGGAGGGGAAAAAAAGCTTTTCAACAAATAAAACTGGAATAACTAGATAAACATGTGGGAAAAAATGACCCTTGACCCTACCTCATCCCATACACAAAGAATTAATTTGATGTAGACCATAAACCTAAATACTGAAGCTGGAACTATAAACTTCTAGGAGAAAAGGAGAAGATCTTTATGACCTTGGGCTGGGCAGATGTTTTAAAGAAAACACACAAAAAAACTAACCATAAAAGAATTATCTAATTTGTCTTTTCTATGAAAATGTGCATCCAGAGGCTTCCTTTCCCTCAGACATCGTATGACACAACTGTGCAAATCAACACAATCATAATCAGGTGACCTCGTTGTGCCAGCAACTTTTACAAAATTGCCAGCCAGAGAAAAACACCATTCTTCTCCACCGTCACCACCTCACCATAGGCTGGCACATCGTAACTGATTCAGATCAGAAGCTCTTACCCCCTGACATTTAAAGTCATTGAAATTTCATCATAAAACCTTAGACCAGAATCTCTACTTCCAGTATCGGGCAGACTGTTTTCAAGAGTAGATGAACTGCTTAGCCTGCTACATGGTGATAGTGATGCATGTGCATAAGTAACATGAGAGAGGAGATATGAGGTCACTCAAGAGGAAACTGTAAATAAAATTACCACCAGAAGTATCTTACCATGCATTGACAGCTACAGATAGAAAGCAATCACATTTAGCTCCGTCTCCTTCATTGACGCCAGTGGCACTGCCAACAAAGCACAGATGGCACACCACTTGAGCAGGTGCAAGGACGATTTCATGAGCTGTACAATGGCTGTTTGGAAACAGTACTGGGCTCATCCCACACTAGAACTGTACATCTGTTATGCATCCAGCCTTTCATTATGGAAAATCTTTGCATTCATTTAACCCCTTTGGTGGTGCATTCATTTAGCTGGGCTAAGTATTTCATGAATATTCATTAGTGTTCCTTATTTACATAGATACTAAGCTATTAGACACTGCGGCCAATATTCTAAACCGGAACTCAGTATTAACCATCACTCATGTTCAATCACAGTACCAAGACAATTGATGTTCATAATGACCCTAAAGTCTCACATGATTTTCGAAGACCCTTCTGTATCAAAGGAAATAAATTCATCTCCAAATTAAATCTCAACTGAAAATTTAAATGGTAATGAGATGCCATGTCTGGGCTATTAAACTGGCAAAGATTAAAAGAAATGATGATGGTATGGGGAAATGGGTCCCCTAGATACCACTTAAGGGAATGTAAACTAGTACAAACTTTTAGAGAGAACAGTTTGTCAAGATGCATTAAAACCCTTACAAATAATAATAGCTAATACTTATATGGTGCTTATAATTATAAGTCATACACTATTCCAAGTGTTCTGCATTTGTTAACGAATTAATCCTAAAAATAACCCTATAAAATAGTGATTATTAGCCCCATTTTAAAGATGAAAACACTAAGTCTCAGAGAGACTACTTTACCTGTCCAAGGTCACACAGCTGGTAAATGGCAGAACAGGAATTTGAACACAGGAAATCAGTCTTTAAGAGTCCATGAGCTTATTTGTAAACAAAGCAACTGACAAGGGATTAATCTCCAAAATATACAAACAGTTCATGCAGCTCAATATCAAAAAAAATAAACAACCCAATCAAAACATGGGTGGAAGACCTAAACAGACATTTCTCCAAAGAAGACATACAGATAGCCAAGAGGCACATGAAAAGCTGCTCAACATCACTAATTATTAGAGAAATGCAAATCAAAACTACAATGAGGTGTCACCTCACACCAGTTAGAATGGGCATCATCAGAAAATCTACAAACAACAAATGCTGGAGAGGGTGTGGAGAAAAGGGAACCCTCTTGCATTGTTGGTGGGAATGTAAATTGATACAGCCACTATGGAGAACAGTATGGATGTTCCTTAAAAAATTAAAAATAGAATTACCAGATGACCCAGCAATCCCACTACTGGGCATATACCCAGAGAAAACCATAATTCAAAAAGAAACATGCACCCCAATGTTCATTGCAGCACTATTTACGATAGCCAGGTCATGGAAATAACCTAAATGTCCATCGACAGACGAATGGAAAGAAGATGTGGTACATATATACAATGGAATATTACTCAGCCATAAAAAGGAATGAAACTGCCTCATTTGTAGAGACGTGGATGGACCTAGAGACTGTCATACTAAGTCAGAAAGAGAAAAACAAATATCATATATTAAAGCATATATGTGGAATCTAGAAAAATGGTACATATGAACTGGTTTGCAAGGCAGAAATAGAGACACAGATGTAGAGAATAAACGTATGGACACCAAGGGGGGAAAGCAGGGGTGGGATGAATTGGGAGATTGGGATTGACACATATACACTAATATGTATAAAACAGATAACTAATGAGAACCTGCTGCATAGCACAGGGAACTCTACTTCACTTCTCTGTACAGTAGAAACTAACACAACATTGTAAAACAACTATACCCCAATTTAAAAAATAAAAAAGAAAGTCAAGACAGAAAAAACAAAAACAAAACAACAACAAAAAAATCCTTTGCCCAATTTTTAATTGGGTTATTTCTCTTGGTATTATCAAGTTGAAAGGGTTCTTTATAAATTCCTTGTTTTGTTAAAAAAGAAAAAAAGAGTCCAAGAGCTTAATAGCTACCTTAGATTGCATTACATTGCATCTCAAAATGTGTAGACCTTCAAGCTCAAATGTCTCTTCTAGGAATTTATTCTAAATAAATGAAAAAATATATGTACAAAAATGTGTCTACAGGGATTACAGCATTTTTAAAACTAAAAAAATCACCAATGAACTACATATTCCATTGTAAAGATTATGGCATATCCATGTGGCAAATCGCTGTAACACCATTTTTAAAAGTTAATCTTAATAAAATGGAAAATTGTTATGCACAGTAAGACCCTGTGCTGGCATTTCCCAGCCCCTACACCTGTGTCCTGAGAGGTTAACCCTATGAACTGTGTCACCTGGGCCCCCTACGAGGCTGGATTCCAGCTGTGTTCTGCCAACAAGATGTACTAACAGAAGACTAGAACGGAAGGAGATAAAGAAGAGATGCAGGTGAGGTTATTTCTTTTTTCCATTATCGCTCTGCACTTGTGGCAGTGGTTGCATCCATTCTGGATTACAGCTGCTGGTGAGAAGTCCGTCCTCCAGGACGCTAGCTTTCACTGGGCTCCAACAACGTTCTTTTCTCCCCAGAGGCTCTCAGACTAGGGTGGTAATAGGTCACCAGTGTTAGTTTCCAAGTGGCTCAACCTCCCTTGTACCCATACCCACACTTACATAAATCATCCCTTCCTTGTGGTCTCTTCCATAGAACCATGTGAGTAGAATTCTGTTGCCAACAGAGACCCTAACTGTGAGGGATGGGGAGTGGGGTGGGAGATATATTTTAGCTTAGAAAACATCTGATAGAATATACAAGAAAGTGCTGCCAGTATTTATCATTGGGTAGTGAGATTATGAGTTATTTATTTGAACCTTTATTTATAGGCATCGAAGAAAGAGAGGACTTTATTCACCTCCTGGTTCAAAAACTTACTGTATTGAAAACATTGAACAAATCACCTTATGCCATGTAGTCATTTATAAAGTAAAAATAATAATATCCACCTCTTTGGGTTTTTATGGATATTAAATAAGATAGTCCATATAAAGGCCTAAGTATACAGTACGTGTTTATAGGATGCCTTGTTTTTAATAACTTCCTAATATATGATTATTTGTGTGGTGAAACTGTATAACATATGATAAAAGTTATGTATCAAAAAACGCTGAAAATTATCAAAGGCCATATAAATGTATATTTTCAAGTTGTATAATGAAAAAAAAAACTTCCATACATAGTAAATAGTGATCTGAAATATTTTTGTTAAATTTTTGAAATGACTATACATCTACTCATTAAATTCTAATATAGAATACAGGTGTGCAATGAAAGGAACAGAAAGCCACTTGCAAAGCCAAGAGCTAGCTCCAAAGAAAAGTAAACAGAATTTTCCAGAAACTAGTATGTTCTTGATGGATATTAGCTTTGAAGACTGTCACACTGAAGGTAAAAAGCACATTCCAAAGCATCCTCGAGACACAATCCCTCTTTTGACAATAAATAAATTTTAATTTCATTTTGGAGCTTTTCACAGCCAGACTTGCAAGCCATTCATCTTATAGCTCACGTAAGACTCAGAGTATTCACTACAACACTCCCTCCCACCCCAATCAATACTGGGTGACTTAAAGATCGGCATCATTCAATCCAAAAAGGCCAACTGTTTAAATGGTAGCCTTTTTCACTGCTCTCTCCGCAAAATGAGCCACTGGATAAAATAATCAAAAATTTCACAATAAAAACAAATAAAAGTGATGAGAATTCCTCCAAGCTGAAGGTTTGAAAGGAGCCAACACCACTGAAATGTCTGAAGCCAGGCAGGGGCTAAGGAGTTCACGAGCTCATTCATTATGGGAAACTGAAGGAAATGTGGTCAGATCTGCTGTCAGCTTAAAGAATATCGCTGCAGCTTTGCAAAAATGACGTATGTTCCCATTCAAACATACCAAAAGCTATTGAACTTAATTTCCTTTTTAAACATGTACTTTGCTATCCTCAGTTGCTGATGGGTGAGGAAATGCTTTAACCCACAGGGCATTTTTGGTTCACTGACAAATGTATTCACAAGCAGCAGACTGTTCCCACAAATGTGTTTTTTATGTGTAAGATTTCAAGTAGATTCCAGCCTTTCAAAGGTCTTGTCTCTCTTCATCTGTTTTCCTCTTAAGAATCCAGCCATCTTCCCACCCTACCACCTCCCTCCTCATCATGTGTCAATTTTGTGTTTGTTACTCTCCTAACATCTTCTATAATTATTATCTTGATCATTGAAATCGAGTCACATCATTGGTCTCCTTGAATCTTTTCATGTGTGTGCCTTGATTTGTACAGCCCTTTTTAGTCTAACATGGTGCAAGTGATTTGTTACACTGGCTTGACTTTCCTCTGAAACACCAACCAAACTCTACCCCATAGCAGGACACCCGGCTTCAGTACCCAAGACCTTCAGACTTCACTTAATTCACTGTTGTGGGAACTTCTCATCCAAAAAATAAAAGTCGTAAGTTGCCTCTGAGCTGATTCTGAATAAAGCTTTGAGGGGAAAAATAAAAATCAGCTCTACCCTTGTATCTGGCAATTGGTAAAGATTAAATACTTCAAAATTTGCAGGGAAAGATGGGGAGACTGATTTGCATTCTTATTTCCCGCATTTTTTCCTTGCTTAATATCAGTGGAAATAAGGTAAGTTAATGTAGAAAATTCCCACGCATGCTGAAACATATAGAACAAACTTCTGTGTACATTTAAAGACACATACACAATGTTTGTGTGCATTATAACATATTCATTACAAACTACCAGAGAAGATAGCATAGTTCAGCATGTAGCAGTTCAATGGCTTATAAGTAACTAAATGTCAGTTGGATTGAACCATTCTTCTCTAATTTTCTCTTAATGTGCTTTGTAGACTATCAGGATAAAGAAGTTATAGGACAGGATATGAATATAATTTGATAAATTCTAATTATTGCTGTCATGACTAATCGCCTTTCCTCCAGTTGTGTAAGCTGATTCAGAGCTAGTTTCTGTTACTTCTAAATTGCATTTAGTAATATGGCACATAACTCCAACAAGAGGCCAGACACATAACTCTAGCCCTAGAAAAAAATGTAAGATGTGGTTACTTGTGCTCGAGGAGAATTTTTCTAAAAGTTGTAAGCTGTACTATATAAATTCAGCTTTCTTCAGTTCCTGATGGAAAAGTAAAAACTTAAACTCCAAGGCACACTGATAAAAGGATTACTTTTTTTTACCATCATTGCTCCCTTCCTATAATACTAGGTTGCATTAAGCCAAAAAGAAATATTGACTATCTAGTGTAAATTCACTTCTTCCCTTGTGTGATATTTGCTTAGATCACGCTCACATCTTGCCACCATTACCTCTCCCTCTCAGCTGTTTAACCAGATTTTAAATGACTTGGGAGAGTGTAATATCACAGAAAGAAAGTGCTCACCTATTTACTCAGTGAATGAATGAATGACGTGAGTGCAAATTATTAAATACAGGAAAATTAGGGCGGATGCAATTTAATACTTCACACAAGCAATCCAAGCAACTCAATTCCCATATAAACACTGCTATTCTTTCACACTCAATTCTCAGTTATTAAAACACAGCTTACTCTCTCTCTCTCTCTCTCTCGATCCCTCTGTTTTTAATCACAATGGTTTAAAAACTCTCCTAGAGAAACTTACTCTAATTATTTTCTGTTTTTTATCCGGTATGTCTAAATTTGTTGTTACCACTTTTGCAGTACCATTATCCTAAGGGCTAAGTTGAAAACAGAAGAAAAATCAAAAGGACACAAGGTTTTAGCTGCCTTTACTATCTCTGCTTCCAAATGATCCTATATATTCTTTTTTCCCTGGAAGCTCCAACCCACACAGGCTTTAGACTCATAGAGCTGCTGAGAAAGTGAATACATGACACAGTCAAAAATTCTTGTTCATTGAAAAAAGCTTTCTATTGTGCTATGTATTACTACGGTTCTGTTTTTAACTTCGGATTGCATTAAAAATCATCTAAAAACCCTATAGTTTTGTTTTGTTTTTGTCTTTTCTATCACTGGCAAGTATCATATAGACAGCTCGTTGTTACATGAAGACAGAACTGTAAAAGGTGGGAACAAGCTTCAAAAAGCTGGTGGTGAATCTATGTACATATTCAAGCACTAAAAGCGATACCCTCCTGCTCTTGTGTCTAGGCCATCTCACTTCCCTTCAGATTCTGATATTCTCTCTCACTGGCTAAGGCCACCCTGTCTCAGGGTGACCCCAGGCCAGCAGCCTAGACAAGCCACACTCCAAGCACATGGCCAAATGCTTTCAGTTATTATGCCTTTGATTCCTATGGGGATGCAGGTGTGTCCTTTTTTTCCATAAGGATGATAAATTCCAAAAATTCAATTCTGAGCGTAAAGGAAAATAGTGTCTGGCTTTGCTACAATATTCTTTAGGCTTACCTGGTACAGAAAACAGAACTCTCCAGAAGCCTCCAGTCTAGCCTGGCAGAATCCTACAATGCTGCCCAACGACCAAGTTGATAATATCGATAGTTATTTGCCTTGCCTTTTTTGGGAACAAATTTTCCTCAGGAACTCATACAAAAATGGTAAGCTATGGAATGTTCCCCTGGCCCATCATGATCATAACACTGTATTAATATTATTTCTTGAAACAATCTCAGTGATCATGACCAACAATAATACAGAGATCATATGTTATGACCTGTACTTAAGTTAGTATTACCCTATCAGTTTCTAATCCTGTCACTGTCAGATAATAATACTGTTCAAGATAATGGAAAATAGACTATTGATGAATAGTGTATTAACAAAGTAATCTTCTAATCCCATACCTTGTTCTGAAAGTGTTATCACTAGGATGAGGAAGCTAAAACACAAAGCTTAGAAAAAAAATTTTTTTGGTATTTTTTAGTACAAATATATCCTTATTCACTTCTTATGGAAACTGCCACTTATCTCTTAATGCTGACAAATTTGAACATTACTATAGGGCCATTTGACAGCTTCTAGAACTTTAAAAGCTTTTGCAAAAGTCACCATTCCAAACATCAGAGTATAACAACTGGACACACTTTTCTCAGATTGCCTAAGTAATAT
This sequence comes from Balaenoptera borealis, assembly GCF_965194805.1. NCBI lineage: Eukaryota > Metazoa > Chordata > Mammalia > Artiodactyla > Balaenopteridae > Balaenoptera > Balaenoptera borealis. The sequence continues at coordinate 17,022,539 of NC_138870.1, read as the reverse complement.
TTATTGATATCACAGGGAACTATATTCAATATCTTGTAATAACCTATAATGGGAAAAGTATATATTTATACACACATATATATATGTATATCTGAATCACTTTGCTGTACACTTGAAACTAACACAACATTGTTAATTAACTATACTTCAATTTAAAAATATTTATTGAAGAGTTCCTATGTGCCAGTTACTGTTCTAAGCATTTTACATGTATTAGCTTATTTCTTCCTCACAGCAAATAAATGACGTTCTAAATATGAGTAAAATAAGGCAAAGAGAGTTTCAGTAAGTCAGATCTCAAGTAGTAAAAGGTAGAAGGAAAATTCATATCCAGGTAGTCTGGCTCCAGAAGCCCTACTCATAACCACTGTGATCTACCTCACAAAATTAACCAAAACAAAGTTTTGTTTGCCAAATGTATATGCTAAGTAAGAATATTTATGTCATCAATAAAGTTACAATTTAGTTGGGGGAAAAAATACAAGTCATGAGTCATTCAAAATGAGGCTCAACATAATTAAAATGCCCTTGAAAAGAAAACTGTCTATTTGATTGCTGTTGTTTACTGTTAGATAAGGTTATATATGCTGTATACCATTCTGTAATGTTTTATAAAGTATTTGAAAAAGCTTATAAGAACATTTATGTAAATAATTACATAACAAAAATTAGAGAAAATACCAAAGTAGAAGCTTAAGAAAGACACAAATAATACAAACCATATGATACTTTGCATGTTTTTTAAGTTTATGACAAATGAAATTCCTGGTAGTCAAAAAAAGAAAAATTACCACTTACATGACTCCCACTATCCATAAAGAGAAAACATACCACCTTCAAAAAAAAAGGTCAAGGGGCTTCCCTGGTGGCACAGTGGTTGAGAATCTGCCTGCCAATGCAGGGGACACGGGTTCGAGCCCTGGTCTGGGAAGATTCCCACATGCCGCGGAGTAACTGGGCCCGTGAGCCACAACTACTGAGCCTGTGCGTCTGAAGCCTGTGCTCCGCAACAAGAGAGGCCACGATAGTGAGAGGCCCACACACCGCGATGAAGAGTGGCCCCCACTTGCCACAACTAGGGAAAGCCCTCGCACAGAAACGAAGACCCAACACAGCCAAAAATAAATAAATAAATTTAAAAAAAAAAAAAAAAGGTCACGATTTCCACAGGCTCCTACAACTCAAGTAATTTTATGTAATTTGGGATGTTTTTTATTCTGCTTCAGAAAATTACAGAATCCTTAATGAAAGAAGTAGAGTTTGGTAGGACTTCAGAAGGCAAAAGAAGTATGGGCAAGACTGTTTTAGGCAGAGTGAAAGAAGTACAATAGCATGAAAGCATGAAATACTTTTTTGTGTTTGAGAAATGGTGAATAGACTGACACGTTTGCAGTAGCATCTCCTAAAGCGTCTTCCGCGGAATGCTCACCAATGACAAAAAAAAATGGTTTCCACTGTAAAACTAAGTTGAAGAAATGCTGGGTTAAAAAGCTAATAACTGAAGGTTGCTTTTTGAGGCTATGATGAAATAGCTGTACCAGACTAACCTACTTCAAAAGTAAAAGCAGGGCTTCCCTGGTGGTGCAGTGGTTAGGAATCCACCTGCCAGTTTAGGAGACACGAGTTCGAGCCCTGGTTAGGAATCCGCCTGCCAATGCAGGAGACAGGGGTTCGAGCTCTGGTCCGGGAAGATCCCACATGCCGCGGAGCAACTAAGCCTGTGCGCCACAACTACTGAGCCTGCGCTCTGGAGCCCAAGAGCTACAACTACTGAAGCCCACACACCTAGAGCCCGTGCTCCTCAACAAGAGAAGCCACCCCAATGAGAAGCCCATGCACCGCAATGAAGAGTAGCCCCTGCTCGCCGCAAATAGACAAAGCCCGTGCACAGAAACAAAGACCCAAGCAGCCAAAAATAAATTAATTAAATTAAAAAATAAAAAAGTGAAAGCAAAACAAAAAGCAAACATAATGCATATAAAGCTCCTTGAAGGTACTGGAAAGCAACCTAAGCAACCAGTACCTAAGGGGCAAACCTCCTAAGTGAAAATAAGTAAATAGAGGTGAGTCCTACCTAAGCCTACTGCTTTGTCCTTCTGGGGCATTTGCCAATTCACAGTTCAAAGCATAGAATGCAAACAAAAAGCAGTGGCTTAGAACCTGTGTCTTTGTCGCTAGAGGTCTCAACAGAAATCGTGGAATATTTATCAGGACCTTTCTTTATAGACAGACCCTGTAACTCAAATTTACTCAAATTCTCTTAATAAGACACACTAACTTAACTTTATTTTTCTTCAAATGGTCTAAATTTCTACTTGCCTTTTATTTATTTTACAGTGTGTTAGTTTCTGCTTTATAACAAAGTTACTACCTGCCTTTTTAATATCTCAGCAGCTTATTTCTGATTGTTTGTTCAGCAACTTACCCAGTACACTGAAGAGTCAGCAAATCACTTGAGGTGGAAATTGCACCAAGAATTTGGGGGTCACTACTGCATGGTGCCCTATTCTTCAGGATCTTGGCCTCTCAAGTCCTGGCTCTCATGGAGAGAGCCACGAGAACTGTTGTTGAGAGCCATGAGAACTATCCCTGAACTGTTGTTTTTGTTTCTCCAGTCTAGTGACAAAGACACAAGTTCTAAGCCACTGCTTTATGTTTGCATTCTATGCTTTGAACTGTGAATTGGCAAATACCCCAGAAGGACAAAGCAGCAGGCTTAGGTAGGGCTCACCTCTATTTACTTATTTTCACTTAGGAGGTTTGCCCCTTAGGTTCTGGTTGCTTAGGTTGCTTTCCAGTACCTTCAAGGAGCTTTATATGCATTATGTTTGCATTTTGTTTTGCTTTTACTTTTTTATTTTTTAATTTTATTTATTTTTGGCTGCTTGGGTCTTCGTTTCTGTGCACGGGCTTTCTCTATTTGCGGCGAGCAGGGGCTACTCTTCATTGCGGTGCACGTGTTTCTCATTGGGGTGGCTTCTCTTGTTGAGGAGCATGGGCTCTAGGTGCGTGGGCTTCAGTAGTTGTGGCTCTTGGGATCTAGAGCACAGGCTCAGTAGTTGTGGTGCACAGGCTTAGTTGCTCCATGGCATGTGGGATCTTCCCGGACCAGGGCTCAAACCCATGTCCCCTTCACTGGCAGGTGGATTCCTAACCACTGCACCACCAGGGAAGCCCTGCTTCTACTTTTGAAGTAGGTTAGTCTGGTATAGCTATTTCATCATAGCCCAAAAAAGCAACCTCCAGTTACTAGATAAGGGCAAAACTGAAACTGGGACTCAACTGAATCAAGGTGATCTTCTTTTATTTCTATTGCCTTATAGATGAAAATTAAATTCTCTCCAGTAGAAGATAACAAAATCCAGAGCTTCTATAATTTTTCATTCGAATGTCTGGCATTCATTCAAATATTAACAAGAAGCCAAGGAAGAGGACCAGGTGAATAAATATTGGGAGGAAAAAAATAATAGAAAAAGACCCATGGGTGGCCCAGGTAGGGGAATTATTGGCAAAAGACTTTAAAATATCCATGATTAATATGTTCAAAAAAATAAGGGGAAAGCATGGAGAATCTGACAATCTATGAACTCATAGAAAGGAATAAAACTTTAATTCTAGAAGTGAACCATAACCAAAACTAAAAATTGGCAGATTAGACATAGCAGAAAATAAGAATAGTGAAGATAGTGAGTTAAAAAATATTAAGATTGGGCTTCCCTGGTGGCGCAGTGGTTGAGAGTCCGCCTGCCAATGCAGGGGACACGGGTTCGAGCCCTGGTCTGGGAAGATCCCACGTGCCGCGGAGCGGCTAGGCCCGTGAGCCACAACTACTGAGCCTGCGCGTCTGGAGCCTGTGCTCCGCAACGGGAGAGGCCGCGACAGTGAGAGGCCCGCGCACCGCGATGAAGAGTGGCCCCCGCTCGCCACAACTGGAGAGGGCCCTCGCACAGAAACGAAGACCCAGCACAGCCATAAATAAATAAATAAATTAATTAATTAAAAAAGAATTTGGTCAACAACCTTTAATTTGGTCACAACCTTTCTTTCAAAAAAAAAAAAAAGTCTACTTGCCATTTATTCTGCCACTGGTGGACCAAGAATCAACATGCTGTCAATGTTAATCATTTAAAAAAAAAAAAAAATATTAAGATTAAAGTACATAGAGAAAAGAAAATGAAAAGTACAGATGAGAGCATAATGAACATATAAAACAAAGTGAAAAGACCTAAAATGGGTATAACTGGAGTCTCAGAAGGAGAAGGTTAGAATAGGCCAAAGCAGTATTTAAAGAGGTCTCGGTGACAATTTTCAAAAACTGATGAAAATCATCAGTCTATAAATTAAAAAAGTATTATGAACTCCAAGCAGTTCAAATGCAAAGAAAAGCATATCTAGGCACATCTAACAAAGAAAATTATTTAAAACAGCCAAAGGAAGAGGCACATTTCTTTTAAGGACACAGCACCAAGACTGATGAATGCATTTTCAGTAAAAATGATCAGAAGGCAATGAATGATGTTTGCAAAGTGCTAAACGAAAACTACCACCAAGCTATTATCCTACACTCAGGAAAAAAAAAATTTTAATTAAACTACATGACAATTATAGCAAAAAATAAAGTAGTAGTAAATGGAATGAAGTGGTGGTAAATAGAATGAAGCGTGCTATAATTCCAGGACTGTTTTAGAAGAAATGTACTAACTCAAAGCCTCTAAAAATTAAAGGTACATATGATAAACTAGAGTTTGAAAATAAACAATTTTAATAACCTATGGGTCGATGAAAAGGCAGTATAAAAAAGAAAATATTTTTAAGTAAACGATAATAAAAATAACACATATCAAAATTTGTGGCATGCAGCTAAAGCAGTTCCCAGAAAACAGCCTTGTAAGACTGTTTAAGAAAAAAATAAAAGCACAAATTCTCAATAGGAGGAATGAAAAAGGAGACATCACTACAGATCTGACATAACAATAAATGATAAGGGAACATTATGAATTATGCAATAAATTTGACAATTTAGATGAAATGGGCTAATTTCTTGAAAAACAGAATTCACCAAAACTGATATCAAAGTAGAAATTTTGAATATTCCTAAATATATTAAATAAATTGAATCTATAATTTACATAGTCCCATAAGGAAAACTCCAGGTTCACACGAATTCACCAAGAAATTCTTCCAAACATTTAACCAAAATAACACAAAGCTTACACAAATTTTCCCAGAGAACAGAAACTTATTTTATGAAGGCAGCATAACCTTGACACCAAAACATAATGGCATAACATTTAAGAAAGGAAAATTACAGACCAGTCTCCCTGATAAACATTGATGTAAAAATCCTAAGGAATAACATTCAAAATTCAGAAACAGCCTCCAGCTCCACCCCTTTGCCGGCCACTCACAGGCAACTCTCCAGCCCGTGATGCTTCAGAGGTCCTCGCATCGCTCCCAGCAGCTGGGCCTGGATAGATGGCACGTGGACACGGCTGGCCACCCAGGGACTTTTATCCAGGAGTGCGGTGAACTGAATGAAAAGACATTTCTCTTCTCCTGCCTTAGGTAGACTACCTGCTCTATTTCACATAAGATGAACCTCTAGGCACGCCTTGTTCTGCTCTCGCCAAGGGGTTGGGCCTGAGCTTCTGTGATGGGAGCACCAAGTCCAAACTACTGGATTGACAGAGAACCTCAGACCCCAGCAAATATTAATTGCTGTGAACTTTCCCAGAGGTTCTCATCTCAGCACTAAGACCTGACTCCACCCAACTGCCTGTAAACTTTAGTGCTGGATGCCTCAGGCCAAGCAACCAGCAAGACAGGAACAAAGCCCCACACATCAAAAAAAAAAAAATGAAGTGAGAAAAAAATATGGTACAGACGAAGAAGCAAGGTAAAAACCTACAAGACCAAATAAATGAAGAGGAAATACACAACCTACCTGAAAAACAATTCAGAGTAATAACAGTAAAGATGATCCAAAATCTTGGAAATAGAATGGAGGCATGGATCGAGAAAATACAAGAAATGTTTAACAAGGACCTAGAAGAACTAAAGAACAAACAAACAATGATGAACAACACAATAACTAAAATGAAAAATACGCTAGAAGGAATCAACAGCAGAATAACTGAAGCAGAAGAATGAATAAGTGATCTGGAAGACAGAACAGTGGAAATAACTGCTGAGGAGCAGAATAAAGAAAAAAGAATGAAAAGAAAAGAGGACAGTATCAGAGACCTCTGGGATAACACTAAACACACCAACATTCGAATTATAGGGGTCCCAGAAGAAGAAGAGAAAGAGGAAGGGTCTGAGAAAATATTTGAAGAGATTATAGTCAAAAACTTCCCTAACATGGGAAAGGAAATTGCCACCCAAGTCCAGGAAGCACAGAGAGACCCATACAGGATAAACCCTAGGAGAAACACGCCAAGACACATATTAATTAAACTAACAAAAATTAAATTCAAAGAAAAAAATGTTAAAAGCAGCAAGGGAAAAGCAACAAATAACATACAAGGGAATCCCCATAAGGTTATCAGCTGCTTTTACAGCAGAAACTCTGCTAGCCAGAAGGGAGTGGCAGGACATATTTAAAGTGATGAAAGGGAAAAACCTACAACCAAGATTACTCTACCCAGCAAGGATCTCATTCAGATTTGATGGAGAAATCAAAAGCTTTATAAACAAGGAAAAACTAAGAGAATTCAGCACCACCAAACCAGCTTTAAAAGAAATGCTAAATAAAAGAAATTCTCTAGGCAGGAAACACAAGAGAAGAAAAAGATCCTCAAAAACAAACCCCAAAATATTAAGAAAATGGTAATAGGAACATACATATCAATAACTACCTTAAATGTAAATGGATTAAAAGCTCCAACCGAAAGAGAAAGACTGGCTAAATGGATACAAAAACAAGACCCGTATACATGCTGTCTACAAGAGACCCACTTCAGACCTAGAGATATATACAGACTGAAAGCGAGGGGATGGAAAAAGATATTCCATGCAAATGAAAATCAAAAGAAAGCTGCAGTAGCAATATTCATGACAGAAAAAATAGACTTTAAAATAAAGACTGTTACAAGAGACAAGGAAGGTCACACTACAATGATCAAGTGATCAATCCAAGAAGAAGATATGACAATTGTAAATATTTATGCACCAAACACAGGAGCACCTCAATACATAAGGCAAATGCTAACAGCCATAAACGAGGAAATTGACAGTAACACAATAATAGTGGGGGGAACTTCCCTGGCAGTAGAGTGGTTAAGAATCCGCCTGCCAATGCAGGGGACACAGGTTCAAGCTCTGGTCCGGGAAGATCCCACATGCCACGGAGCAACTAAGCCCACGTGTCACAACTACTGAGCCTGCATGCCTAGAGCCCATGCTCCGCAACAAGAGAAGCCACTGCAATGAGAAGCCCATGCACTGCAAGAATGAGTAGCCCCCTCCTGCCGCAACTAGAGAAAGCCTGCGCAGCAACGAAGACCCAACACAGCCAAAAATAAATAAATTTTAAAAATAATAATAATAGTGGGGAACTTTAACACCCCACTTACACCAATGGACAGATCATCCACACAGAAAATAAATAAGGAAACACAATCTTTAAATGACACAATAGACCACATAGACTTAGTTGACATTTATAGGATATTCCACCCGTAAGGGGCAGAATACACTTTCTTCTCATGTGCACATGGAACATTCTCCAGGATAGATTACATCTTGGGTCACAAGCCAAGCCTTGGTAAATTTAAGAAAATTGAAATCAAATCAAGCATCTCCTCCGACCAAAACGCTGAGATTAGAAATCATTTACAGGAAGAAAACTGTAAAAAACACAAACACATGGAGGCTAAACAATACACTACTAAATAACCAAGAGATCACTGAAGAAATCAAAGAGGAAATCAAAAAGTACATAGAAAAAAATGACAATGAAAACACGATGACCAAAAACCTATGGGATGCAGCAAAAGCAGGTCTAAGAAAGAAGTTTATAGCAATTCAATCTCACCTCAAGAAACAAGAAAAATCTCAAATAAACAATCTAAACTTACACCTAAAGCAACTAGAGATAGAAGAACAACAACAACAACAAAAAAACCCAAAGTTAGTAGAAGGAAAGAAATCAAAAAGATCAGAGCAGAAATAAATGAAATAGAAATGAAGAAAAAAATAGCAAAGATCAATAAAACTAAAAATTGGTTCTCTGAGAAGATAAAATTGATAAACCTTTAGTCAGACTCATCAAGAAAAAAACGGAGAGGATTCAAATCAGTAAAATTAGAAATGGAGGGACTCCCTGGTGGCACAGTGGTTAAGACTCCATGCTCCCAATGCTGGGAGCACGGGTTTGATCCCTGGTCAGGGAATTAGATCCCACATGCATGCTGCAACTAAGAGTTCGCATGACACAACTAAGGAGCCGTCTGCCGCAACTAAGGAGCCAGTAAGCAGCAACTAAGGAGCCCACCTACCGCAACTAACACCTCACACAACCAAATAAATAAATATTTTTAAAAATAAAAGAAGTGAAAGAGGAGAAATTACAACTGACACTGCAGAAATACAAAGAATCATAAGAGACTACTACAAGCAACTATATGCCAATAAAATGGACAACCTGGAAGAAATGGAAAAATTCACAGAAAGATACAACCTTCCAAGACTAAACCAGGAAGAAACAGAAAATATAAACAGACCTATCACAAGTAATGATGTTGAAACTGTAATTAAAAATCTTCCAACAAATGAAAGTCCAGGACTGGATGGCTTCACAGGCGAATTCCATCAAACATTTAGAGAATAGCTTACACCTATTCTTCTCAAGCTCTTCAAAAAAATCTCAGAGGGAGAAACACTCCCAAACTCGTTCTACAAAGCCACCACCAGCCCGATACCAAAACCAGACAACAATTTCACAAAAAAAGAAAATTACAGGCCTATATCACTGATGAACGTGGACACAAAAATCCTCAACAAAATACTAGCAAACAGAATCCAACAACACATTAAAAGGATCATACAGCATGATCAAGTGGGATTTATCCCAGGGATGCAAAGATTCACCAATACATGCAAAATCAATGTGATGCACCATATTAACAAATTAAAGAATAAATACCTTATGATCACCTCAATAGATGCAGAAAAAGCTTTTGACAAAATTCAACACCCATTTATGATAAAAACTCTCCAGAAAGTGGGCATGGAGGGAACCTACCTCAACATAATAAAGGTCAGATACGACAAACCCACAGCAAACATCATTCTCACTGGTGTAAAACCAAAAGCATTTCCTCTAAGATCAGGAACAAGACAAGAATGTCCACTCTCGCCACTATTAGCCAATATAGTTTTGGAAGTCCTAACCACAGCAGCCAGAGAGAAAAAGAAATAAAAGGAATCCAAATTGGAAAAGAAGAAGTAAAACTGTCACTGTTTGCAGATGACATGATACTACACATGGAAAATCCTAAAGATGGCACCAGAAAACTACTAGAGCTGATCTATGAATCTGGTAAAGTTGCAGGATACAAAATTAATGCACAGAAATCTCTTGCATTCCTATACACTAACAACGAAAGAGAAAGAGAAAGAGAAATTAAGGAAACAGTCCCATTTACCATTGCAACAAAAAGAATAAAATACCTAGGAATAAACCTACCTAAGGAGGCAAAAGACCTGTACTCAGAAAACTATAACACAGAGGAAAAAATCAAAGATGACACAAACAGATGGAGAGATATACCATGTTCTTGGATTGGAAGAATCAATACTGTGAAAATAATTATACTACCCAAAGCAATCTACAGACTCAATGCAATCCCTATCAAATTACCAATGGCATTTTTCACAGATTTAGAATAAAAAAGTTTACAATTTGTATGGAAACACAAAAGACTCCGAATAGCCAAAGCAATCTTAAGAAAGAAAAGTGGAGCTAGAGGAATCTGGCTCCCTGACTTCAGACTATACTATGAAGCTACAGTAATCAAGACACTATGGTACTGGCACAAAAACAGAAATATAGATCAATGGAACAGGATAGAAAGCCCAGAGATAAACCCATGCACCTATGGTCACCTAACCTATGAGAAAGGAGGCAAGAATACACAATGGAGAAAAGACACAATGGAGAAATAAGTGGTGCTGGAAAAACTGGACAGCTGCATGTAGAAGAATGAAATTAGAACACTCCCTAACACCATACACAAAAATAAACTCAAAATGGATTTAAGACCTAAATGTAAGACCAGACACTATAAAACTCTTAGAGGAAAACATAGGAAGAACACTCTTTGACATAAATCACAGCAAGATCTTTTCTGACCCATCTCCTAGAGTAATAAAATAAAAATAAAAATAAAGAAATGGAATCTAACTTAAAAGCTTCTGCACAGCAAAGGAAACCATAAACAAGACAAAAAGACAACCTTCAGAATGGGATAAAATATTTGCAAACGAAGCAACTGACAAAGGATTCATCTCCAAAATATACAAACAGCTCATGGAGCTCAATATCAAAAAAAAAAAACAACCCAATCCAAAAATGGGAAGACCTAAATAGACATTTCTCCAAAGAAGACATACAGATGGCCAAGAGGCACATGAAAAGATGCTCAACATCACTAATTATCAGAGAAATGCAAATCAAAACTACAATGAGGTATCACCTCACACAGGTCAGAACTGCTATCAAAAAATCTACAAACAATAAATGCTGGAGAGGGTGTGGAGAAAAGGGAACCCTCTTGCACTGTTGGTGGGAATGTAAATTTATACAGCTACTATGGAGATCAGTATGGAGGTTTTTTAAAAAAACTAAAAATAGAACTACCATATGATCCAGCAATCCCCCTACTGGGCATATACCCTGAGAAAGCCATAATTCAAAAGGACACATGTACACCAATGTTTACTGCAGCACTATTTACAATAGCCAGGACATGGAAGCACCCTAAATGTCCATCGACAGATGAATGGATAAAGAACATGTGGTACATATATACAATGGAATATTACTCAGCCATAAAAAGGAACGAAATTGAGTAATTTGTAGAGACGTGGATGGACCTAGAGAGTGCCATACAGAGTGAAGTAAGTCAGAAAGAGAAAAGCAAATATCGTATAATAATGCATATACGTGGAATCTAGAAAAATGGTACAGATGAACCTATCTGCAGGGCAAGAATTGAGATGCAGTCGTAGAGAATGGACATGTGGACACGGGGGAAAAGGAGCGTGGGATGAATTGGGAGATTAGGATTCACACATATACACTACCATGTGTAAAACAGATAGCTAGTGGGAACCTGCTGTGTAGCCCAGGGAGCTCAGCTCAGTGCTCTGTGATGACCTAGATGGGCAGGATCGGGGGTGGGGGAGAAGGAGGTCCAAGAGGGAGGGGATATATATATATACACATATAGCTGATTCACTTCATTGTACAGCAGAAACTAACAAAACATTGAAAAGCAATACTCCAATAAGAAAAAAAAGAAAATTCAGAAACAGACCCATACATACATATATGGTCAGTAGATCTGTGTTAAAGATACCACTGCAATGCAGTGGGAGAAAAGATAAATATTTCAACAAATGAAGGTAGTTTTTTTTTTTTTATTGAACAACCAGGATAGCAGAAGGTAAGGCAGGTCCTCTGGACTTCGAACTTTAACTGCTGTCCTTAGCCAATAGCATTGGAACCAGGGTCTCGTGAGATTCTCTCCTGAAGTTGGGCCCAGCCTACGTCTCACTTGGATTAACTTGGCCTTGTTTCCAAAGCCACACGCTTTGGGAAGGGAGCTAGAGTACAGTCTGTTGTTCTGAGGAAGCCAGGCCACGTTGCTAGTGTGTGTATCCCCCAGCAACAGTCTCCTGAGGCTCTAAACCCTGGGATGGGGATTTGGCTTCCCCAAGATTGTTGCTAGAACACAGATCCTGTAGTAACCAGGGTTCTGCAGCCTTAGGATTACCAAGAATACCAACTGGATATTCACATGGAAAAAGTAAACCTTTAGCCCTATCTCACACCAAACATAAAAATAATTTTCAGATGGATTGTAAACTAAGTGCAAAACATTAAACAATAGGGACTGCGGAAGATAACACAGAAGAACACTTTAATGTTTTGGAGGGTAGGCAAAGATGTTTCTAAACAGTAAACAATAAGCATTAACTATAAAGTAGATTTGAAAAATTGGACTTCATTAAAATTACGAATTTCTATCCATCATAAGACACCATAAATAAGTAAAAATGCAAACCAAAGAGCCTAGAAGGTATCTACAATATATACATGACAGAGGATTTGTATGCAGAATATATAAAGAAGTTATATAAATCAATAAAAGAAAAAACAATTTTTATTTTTAAAAAATAAGCAAAGCAATAGGATTCTTCACAAAAAGGCTATCCAACTGTTCAATCAGCACATGAAAGTTGTTATACCTCATCAGGGAAAAGCAAATTCAACTCACGAGACACCACTACACATACAGTAAAAGAACTAAAATTTTTAAAATCCATCAATATCAAGTGTTGAGACTGTGAGGCAACTGGAAGTCTCATACACTGATGAGGGAATTTTAATTGGTATGATCACTGTGAAAAACTTTTTAGCAGTTATCCCAAAAAAACAAAAGCAAAAAAAACCCATGCACTTTATGTTCCAGCAGTTCCACACCTAACCAAAATATGGACACGTGTTCACCAAAGACGTGTACAAGAATGTTCATAGCAACACTATTTGTCATGTCCAAAACCAGGAAATAATTCAAATGCCCATAAATAGTAGAACAGATAAGTAAATTATATTTTCGTACAGTGGAATATCACAGAGCAGGAATTGGCAAAGTTTTTTCTGTAAAGGGCCAGAAAACAAGTGTTTTTGTCTTTGCAGGCCATATATGCTTTCCATTGCATATTCATACATACACACACACACACACACACACACACACAGCCCTTAAAAAACATCAAAATCATTCTTAGTTCACAGGCTGTACAAAACAGATGGTGGACATGATTAGGTCTGCAGGCAGTACTTTGCCAGCCCCTGGCCTAGAGCAATACAACAAATTATGTGAGAACATGAATGAAGGTCATAACTATACCTTTGAGCAAAAGACAACAGACACAGAAGAAAACATACTCTACGATACCAGTTATAAAAAGTTTGAAAACAAGCAGAACTCATCTATGGTGACAGAAGCCTGAATATTGTGATGGGCATGAAAAGGACTCTGGAGTTCAGGAAATCGTCTCTATTTTTATTTGGATAGAGTCTATACTACCCAAATTGTGATCACTTTGCAAAAATTCACAGACCTATACACGTAAGGTCTATGCACTTTAGAATATATATACTTAGTTCAATAAAAATTTACATAAAACGTAACAATTGTCTTTACTATGTGACTTCTAAGACCACTTAATACACTAATGTGCATTTTGAAGTTCCCAGTAAAATGTGAAAAATACAGTATTTTTCCAAATTTATTTCATCACAGAACACTTTCTCCCAGAACACCTCTCAAAACTAATGTAACTCCTTAAGAAAAAGAAAAAAAATGGACCAGAACACAAGGTGTATAAAAGTGTATAGGAGAGAATAAAAATGAAATAATAGGCTAAGAATATTGAATGCTTCAATGCCATATCCTCAAATAGCGTATCTAGTTTTAACTTTTATCTTGTAGACAACTCTTAAAGGATTTTAAGTAGGAGAGGGACAGGGTCAGATCTTTGGGCTTACAAGACAGTACTGGTGGGCTTCCCTGGTGGCACAGTGGTTAAGAATCCGCCTGCCAATGCAGGGGACACGGGTTCGAGCCCTGGTCTGGGAAGATCCCACATGCCGCGGAGCAACTAAGCCCGTGCACCACAACTACTGAGCCTGTACTCTATAGCCACGAGCCACAGCTACTGAGCCTGTGTGCCACAGCTACTGAAACCTGCGTGTCTAGAGCCCGTGCTCCGCAGCAAGAGAGGCCACTGCAATGCGAAGCCCACGCACCGCAATGAAGAGTAGCCCCCACTCGCCACAACTAGAGAAAGTCCACGCACAGCAATGAAGACCCAATGCAACCAAAACTAAATAAATAAAATAAATTTATTAAAAAAACAGTACTGGCAGTAGAAGCGGGGAGTAACTGGATGGAGGAAGAGAGGCACAAAGGAAAAGAACAGAGAAAAATGTGTGTTGGGGATCAGTTAGTGATGCAGTCATCCTGAAATGCAGTGGGAAGGGCTTAAGCAAAGCAGCAACAATAAGAATGAGACAATTATGGCATATATCCGAAGAATACTCTAATTCAAAAAGACACATGCACACCAATGTTCATAGCAGAACTATTTACAGTAGCCAAGACATGGAAACAACCTAATTGTCCATTGACAGATGAATGGATAAAGAAGATGTGGTATACATATGCACACACACACACACGGAATATTACTCAGCTATAAAAAAGAATGAAATAATGCATTTGCAGCAACATGGATGGACCTAGAGATTATCAAACAAGTGAAATAAGTCAGAGAAAGACAAATATCATATGATACCACGTACGTGGAATCTAAAAAAATGATACAAATGAACTTATTTACAAAACAGAAACAGACTCACAGACACAGAAAACAAATTTATGGTTACCAAAGGGGAAAGCAGAGGGGGAGGGATAAATTAGGAGTTTTGGATTAGCATATACACACGACCATGTATAAAACAGATTAACAACAAGGACCTACTGTATAGCACAGAGAACTATATTTGATATTTTGTAATAAACTATATGGGAAAAGAATCTGAAAAAGAATATATATATAAGTATGTATATACATAACTGAATCACTTTGCTGTACACTAACACAACATTGTAAATCAACTATACTTCAATCGAATTTAAAAAAGAATGAGATAATTAAACAGGTTTAAAAAAATGTGTGGATTTGTCAATAAATCACTCATCTTAGATAAATATACTTGTCATATTTTTATTTATTTATTTATTTTTATTTATTTATTTTTGGCTGTGTTGGGTCTTCGTTGCTGCGCGCCGGCTTTCTCTAGTTGCAGCGAGCAGGGGCTGCTCTTCATTGCGGTGCGCGGGCTTCTCATTGCAGTGGCCTCTCTTTCTATGGAGCACGGGCTCTAGGTGCGTGGGCTTCAGTAGTTGTGGCTCGCAGGCTCTAGAGCACAGGCTCAGTAGTTGTGGCGCACGGGCTTAGTTGCTCTGCATCATGTGGGATCTTCCCGGACCAGGGCTCGAACCAGTGTCCCCTGCATTGGCAGGCGGATTCTTAACCACTGTGCCACCCAGGGAAGTCCCTATTTGTCATATTTTTAAGAATATACTCTTATTCTTTAGCTTTTATGAACACTCACTTCGAATCTGGAATTCTATATTATCACTATATACAAGGTACAAAAGATGCAGCTCTGAGTTCTACAAAGGAGGGCTTAGAGAATGCATTGTCAATACACTGACTGGAAAGGGCCCAGGAGAGCTTGTCTTACAATCACACCTGCATAGCAATGCAGGTTTGCATAGGGATTTTATTTATGTGAATTTTTATTGAGAATGGCTCAAACCTGCATTTGCAGAGCAAAAATCGTGGTTTTACTTAGAAGGTATGTTTATTTGGGAGTGGTTGGGGAAGGGGATGATGAAAATTTGACAGAAATCAAAATCTCTCCATCTGACTACCCCCTTGCCTGGGCATTTAAACTAATCTGTAACATTTTAATGATATGATTCCCTTGTGAAATCAGCAGCTTTGAATGCTTTCAATGCTTTGTTATCTGCCACCCAAGTGTCAAAGAATTTAATAGTGGCCATATGTAAATGTTTTGACTCCAAATGGCTTTATTTGAAAAAATAAGCACAAAAAAGGGAAGTGAATACATAATGAATTAAGTATGACAATCTGTTGTTCAACCTCATTTACATCCATGGTTTCTACATGAGATGTTATCATGGGGTCTTCGTTAAATTGAATGATGGCCCCCCAAATATATCTACATCCTAATCCCAGGCACCCATGAATGTTATTTTATGTGGCAAAAGGGCCTTTGCAGATGCAATCAATATAAGGATCTTAAAATGAAGATTATCCAGGATTATCTGGGTGGGACCAATGCAATCGAAGTGGTCCTTATAGGAGAGACACAAAAGTGAGAGTCTGAGAAGGTATTGTGACGACACAAGCAGAGGCTGGAGTGAGGATGGAGAATACAGATAGCCATTAGAAGCTGAAAAAAGCAAGGCAACGCTTTCCTTCCCTAGAACGTCCAGAAGGAACCAGCCCTGCTGAAACCTTGACCTTAGCACAGTGAAAATGACCTCCAGAATCACAAGAGAATAAATTTGTGTTGCTTTAGGCAATAAAATCTGTGGTAAGTTTTTACAGCCCCAAAAGGAAACTAATACAACATCCTAGTGAAATGTTTATCAAACCATCAGAATCACATCAGAATCACCTAGGAAGTTTGTTAAAGACATATATCCTTGGATCCCATGCCTAGAAATTCTGTGTCCCTGGATCTGTGTTAAGGCGCAGACATCTAAATTTCTTAAGAAGCTTCTTGTATGATTGTTGTGTTACAAACCAGAGTATAAGTCAGAAGAAGAAAATTCACTGCCCGAATTAGATTCCTAGGGCTGCCGTACCGAACTACCACAAACTTGAAATCCTAAAATGACAGAAATGTATTCTTTCACAGTTTGGAACATCAGAAGTGCAAAATCAATTTCACTAAGCCAAAATCAAAGTGTCCATAGGGCTGCACTCCCACAGGAAGCCCTAAGAGAGAATCTGTTCCTTGCCTCTTTCAGTTTCTCGTGGCTGCTAGCATTCCTTGACTTGTGGTCATATCACTCCAATCTCTGCCTCAGTGGTCACATTGCCTCCTCTTCTGCGTGGATCAAATCTCCCTCTGCCTCTCTTATAAAGACACTGGTGACTGGAATGAGGACCCACTTGGATAATCCAGAACAATCATTCCATCTCAAGATCTGTAATCACCTCTGCCAAAATCTCTTTTTCTTATAAAGTAACACTCACAGGGTCTGGGAATTGGGACCTGATATCTCTGGGTGGCCATGACTCAGCCTGCAATACTGCCTTAGTGCCCTTGGTGGTAATTTAGGGATGAAGACAGTAGAGCTGAAGCAGATTTTCCAAAAATACAAGACTGAAATATTTTTAGATTCAAATATTCTTTTGACCCTTTACAAAATACAGTTATGCTATTTAAAAAAAAAAAAAACACCAGCCTCGCTGGAGTATTCTGATGATTAATGAGGCTTTGATAAGCAGGGAATTGGGAGACTACTGGAAGAAGTAGGTCCCCAGGATTCAGTAGTATTTTTATTATGAGGTTATATGCCCCTTTTAAAAATTTGCTTCTCACACGGGTGTTTCTGAACATAAAAGTATTGCCAACGAAGGAATCTTCATGAAAAGTTTCTATCACAGAGGAACTTACTACATCTCACCGCACAAATAGATTACAAGAAATGTTAGGGAGTTATTTTTTATGCAAAAGCTATTTCAAATTTAAATAAATCCAAGATTTCCTTTGCCTGCATTTTTACTCTACACAAGCAAGAAATTCAGAGACTCCATGGTTCACTAATAAGAGCATTCTTATCCTGTTTGGCTTTTTAAGGTACTTCAGGTAAATAATCCAGAAGAGAAATTACCCTGAAGTCACAAGGAGCACACACCAGAATCCAAACAATGGCCTAAGAAATGTGTATAGTGTGGTGATGTGCCACAGAATTAATAAGTAATAGAGATTTTGTGTTCAAAACATGTCCTCTTTCTTTCAGAAATGGCAAGTACTCATTCTAATATTTTCCTAACATCCCTGCACAACGAGGCTTAAGGCCTTCCCTAACTGAAACGTTATCCTTTTCTCAAATGTACATTTTTATATCCATCCCCTAAAAAACATTTATAGCTCCACTTCCCTTTACTATTACCTACTCAAAATCTAAATAACCACCCCCTTTAAAATAATCCGTGGCTTGGCTTTCAACAACCTAATTTTCACTTTAGCAGGTCATCACTCCACCCTGAATAGCTTTTAGGGAAAAAATTTTTTTTTCTAATTCATGCCCCTGGAGTATGACCACACTTCTTGCCTACAAGGAAGGTATTATTCACTTGTTTGAATCCCCTCAGTTGCACTGGCTCCAAATTGTGCTGTCAGTGTTCTGAGCTAATCTGCCAGCCTAGGTCCCGTAAAATTCCCAGAGCAACAGTGTTGGCTAATAACCAACTAAAAATATGCAACAACTAGTAGTGTTAGGTAATAACTAATTATAGCATTGTTCAAGAGCCACCTCATCAGAACCGCCTAAGAAGCTTGCAAAAATGCAGATTCCAGGGCCCCACCTCAGACCTACTAAATTTCCAGGAAAATAACTCAGAATTTGCATTTTTTTGCAAATGAAATATAGCCACTAGGAAATTGGAATGCAATGATTCGAAAGGCCTGACCCTTGGAAATTCCCACTTCATGCATTTTCTCCTCCCCACAAACACCCGGGGTATGATGGTTTGACGGCACTGTTTTACAGAAATAAAGTGGTCTTGGTTTGCACCCCGAAGTTAAGCGTCATTCACACACCATTCAGTAACTATGACACACCCCTACTGTGCTCTTGAATACTGACCCCATTTTTGGTTTTAAATCCCTATGCAATTTTATCCTTCCATTTTCAATCACTGTAACTCCATCATTTCCTGGAGGAATCCACCCTCAGTTACTCTTCTTTATTTTAATGCCCAGTTCCATTTTTTAGAGACTTCTCCCTAGTACCCTTATCCCAATCCAGAAACCCCTTCCATTAAGGTCAGAGAGTGGGTAAGCAGCGAAACCAAATATCTATGTGGAATCTAGAAAAATGGTGTAGATGAACCTATCTGCAGGGCAGGAATAGAAACGCAGATGTAGAGAACGGATGTGTGGACACAGGCGGGGAAGGGGAGGGTGAGATGAATCGGGAGATTAGGTTTGACATAAATACACTACCATGTGTAAAACAGAGAGCTAGTGGGAACCTGTTGTATAGCACAGGGAGCTCAGCTCAATGCTCTGTGATGACCTAGATGGGTGGGATGGGGGAGGAGAGGGAGGTCCAAGAGGGAGGGGATATAGGTGTACATATAGCTGATTCACTTCATTGTACAGCAGAAACTAACAAACATTGTAAAGCAATTATACTCCAATCAATCAATAAATAAAATAAAGTCTATATCATTTGAAAAAGTTTTTTGTTTTGTTTGTTTGTTTTGACAAATGAAACAAGAGAAGGTAGCTGTAAGCATATTTTGGACCACAAAATTTACCGGCAGGACCTAACTTCCCCTTGGTCAGCATCATAGAAAAGAGGATTCTTCTTAGGGCAAGAAAAATCTAGTTCTGCATCATGTGACACAGGGAACCTCACCCTTCCTATCTGTAGAGATTATTCATCAACATAACAGCATAAGGACAATTAAATCTTGTTCAGTTTTTACCGCAAATAAACATTTTCTCCAAAAGGAGGTTAATTTACCTGCCACAGACACAACTCTTCACCAAATGCCATTGACAGAAGCAATTGCCACCCGTGTTCTTTAATGTAGTGGAACCTCTTGGGCGAGACACTGAGAAAGAAAACCCAGCTGTAACTGGGACAAAGTACACATTCTGCCTCACCACGAAGTGCAGCTCCTACGTTCCAACTGTCTTGGTGAAGTGCTTCATGGCCGAATGTTGTTGGCCAACTTACATGGTATTCGGATTTGAAGTTATATGCCATTTGGGGAAGATTACTATAATTAGAAAAATGGCCTAATTACTTTTCTGGCAACAGCAAAGAAAGAGAACAGACTTTTCAGCTTAGAGAGACAAGTCCTTGAGAAACCTCAAAAGGTTTCAGGATCCTGCTTGACAGAAAAGAACATCTCATCTGAACCTCTTGGATCTATTGAAAACTGAGTTTTTTTTGTTTTGTTTTGTTTTTTGAAAAGCCAAAACCACAAGAGAGGGAAAAAGAAAAAAAAAAAATGGAAAGCAAGAAAAGCACTCCTTCCTATTGGATTCTGAAACGGATGACAGGAATGGTCCTTTCTGTTCCGTGGTGAGTTTCATCTGCTGGTCCTTAGAAGCGCAAACAGGAAACAAGAGGGTCAGGAGGGAAGAGTGTGGATTTTCTGTGACAGGGCTTGGAAGATGGTTTCATACAAATGTTGCTTAATGGCCTTGTCTGTTCTAACCGCAAATAATATAACAATATAACCTCAGCAGCTTCTGTTAATTTTAGGTCTCCAGTTAACATTTATGATATAAAAGGCAAAATCATACTAAGTTCCTCTTTTTTCTGCGTCGAGGGAGGGAGACGTGGCTGCACTGAATTGAACACCCATTCCCCAGGCCTCGGTCCTACAGGACGTTGCCTTTCGCCCAGAAGGCAAGTGGGAACAGTGAGAGCTCTGTTGGAGAAAAATGACCCACGGCTTTCGCTATTTAGGTTCTATTTCCTGAACTCGGCAATGGGAAAACCTGTACTACATCAAATAACGTCTTCGCAAAAATACAATTTAAAACAGTCATGATTTTTTTTTTTTAATATAAAGGTAAAATCGGGACAGTGAATAAACTTCAAAATGTGCATTTTGTGGGGAGAGAGGAGAGGATGGTAGCTGGGGAGAACGAAAAAGAGCTATGAAATGGTTGCTGCTTTCAAGTCACGCGCTGTCTAATGAAAATGTTCCTTGGTCCGTGTGGCTCTCGTTAGAATGTTTCCTACCATTAGTGACTTCTGGTGGGTCCCCTCCCCTTCTGAGGCCCTTTATCGAACCCAGAAAGGAAAAGTTGGATTTCAGGCTGTGCTCAAAGTCAAACGGCAGCTCTGTCCTTCGCTGGCCTAAGTAAGAGTCATCATATAAAGGCCCCTTTGATCCAGAATCTCAGGGTTTGTTTTATGGAAAATGTAAACACATATAAAAATACTGCCCCCTCCCACAGTGACTTCTGGATTTTTTCCAATTTCAACCTAACTTTTAAAAATCATCTATAAAATTATTTCTTACTTTATATCAGGTGACTCATGTGAACATTTTAAAGCATAAATATTGTTCCAACTGGTTTCTCGTTAATTTTATTTGTTTTTTGGAAAAAAGGATTTGCTGTACTATATCACAGAATTAAGTAAATCTGGTGATTTTTTTTTTTTTGACAATAATCAGTTTCTTTGGAAGAAAGGGAAAATCTTCTATAATCATACATCCTAGGTTAATCTTTGGTGTGTGATAACAGCATCAACTAATTGAAATATAATCCTTTAATGCAACTGGAAGTTATCTAACTTAGTGCGTGGACCCTTTATAAAGATACCCATTGAAAATTATTTTCAATGGAAGGAATATAGCCTTTCTTACTAAGCTGCTAAGAACAGGTTAATTAAAGATAGGTTACCATCTTGAGTCAAGCAGCCTGAAAACAAACTTATGGACTGAAATTACATTCCCTCAAAATTCACATGTTGAAGCCCTAACCCCAATACCTTAGAATGTGACTGTATTTGTATTTGATAGACCTTTAAAGAGGTGATAAAGATGAGGCCATCAGGGTAGATTCTAATATAAGCTGACTCGTTTTCTTACAAGAAGAGGAAATTTTTAGACACACCAAGAGACACCAGGAATACTCATGGAGGGAAGACCATGTGAAGACACAGAAACAAGGTGGTCGTCTGCAAGCCAAGGAGAAAGACCTCAGAAGAAAACACCCCTGCCATCACTGTGATCTTGGACTTTCTAGCCGGAGGTTAAAAGATTGCTTAGTAATCCAAAAGCAAGGCCCTGAGAGTAGATTGGAGTTGACAACACAGAGACCTGGTATAAAACAGACAACAAGGAGAAACGTCAGGACTACAGGAGAAAAGAGGCTGCCAGGTCAAGGCAAGAGACAAAAGAAATAAGCATCTTGACTTCCAAGCTATGAAGGAGCGATGGGGGAGACACGGCTCTTTCCTCCATCAGATGAGGATTGCAGTGAATGCAGTACCAGAGAGTATCAACTTCGTTCTGTGCAGGATGAGAGAAGAGTGACTAGGCCTGGATTTTATGAGATGTTGGTAGGGAAAGAGTATGGTTCTGCAAGAGATTAGGCAAAAGATGACCTTGGTTCTAATTAAGGCAGGATTGGAGACATTCCAATGGTTCCAACAGGGATTGAGGATGACAGAATTAACCCAGGGAAGAAAGATAAAGAGAGAGGAAGCCAGGAAGATAAATGAAATACAAGCCTGGTTAGACCGAGAAATATCAATACATAAATCTGACTGAATTTACTTCCAAGTTGCTAGATGTTTTTCAGCATCAGGAAGGATAGCACTCAAATAAATTTGGTTACAGAAATCTAACATTACATTTTCTTGCTCCTGAGTCTATGTGAAATTTGTTTCATCTACACAATATCGGAAACCTCTGCTCAGAAGTATATTTAGGTATATAATGCTAATTATTTTATTCTTTACCTTTTTTTCATTCAACCTTTTCTATATGGCTCACTCCCAGGTCCATTATTTTATTCTATATATGTGAGCTGTTAAAAAAAAAATCAGGGAGGAGATATGGGGATATGTGTATATGTATAGCTGATTCACTTTGTTATAAAGCAGAAAATAACACACCATTGTAAAGCAATTATACTCCAATAAAGATGTTAAAAAAATAAATAATAAAATAAAATAAATTTTAAAAAGTCAACCTATTTCTATAAGAATAACAATTTGGAAGCTTGGGGGCTTTTGTTTATTGAGCTGTCTTATCCCTCCCACCCCCAGTTTAGCAATTACAGTAACATGGACTAAATGCAAATAAGAAGTTTTTGTAATATCACTAATAAATTCTAATTTTCACTAAAATAAGTATTTATCTCTTTTTAGTTTACTGTTTGTGTCTCTCTGTCTCTCTCTCTCACCAACTACACAGGCAGAACAAAATACAGAATACAAGAGGGCACAGGAGGACATAGCTCACCTCATTTTCAATATTTCAGGAAATAAGCACACCCCATTCATCACAGAATTAGGTCCATATTCCCTAGACTGAAATTCAACAGTCTTCACAATTTGAACCAATGTTGCCTGTCTAAATGACCATTCACTCATTCAATAACGCCCACTGAGATCTGCTATGGGTCAGATTGTTTCAACTATTCCCTATAAAACTCCAGCCAGACTGGTCAACTCTACTGGCTAAGAATACACCACATATATTCCCCTCTTCATATTCTCACACTCTCAACTTTCTATAACACCCTCCTCCTCTCCTCAATTTATTCAATTTCTACTAAATTTTTCAAGGCACAGGTCAACACTTTTCTCTTCCATGAACCCACCAAGAACTTGCCCCCTTAGAAGTAACTCACTATCAGAACCATCATTTGAGGCCACAGGTAGGTGAGAATGAATGTTTCCTGTTTTCTTCTTTGTAACAAAGATATACTTTGTCAAATAATGTCTACTTCTTTGAAATAATAGGAAATCATATCAACTGATAAACTTTTGCAGGGAGTTCTTTCAGCCTAGGCAAAGCATCATGGTTGGAAGTCATTACAGTCCAAAGACCTAAATATATGAGAGGGAAGTTCCAAAGATTATAAAGGAATGTGCAGACTCTTAAGTCTCCCAGGATGACAGGAATGGAAGTTCACTCTTTGAAAGGGAAGAACAGTGGAAGGGGAGGGAAATGGAAATGGAGAGGTTCTTCAGCGATTAGTTTACAGTTCTCAATTCCGCCAAAAACATTCACATAACTTTAGGTCCACACAAAGACATCCTTAATTTACTTACCTATGACACACCCAGTCAGCCCAGGGAGTCACCATAGCAACTGTATGCCTAGACCGAGGATCAAACTTTCAAACACATGTCAAATGCAGGCAAGTGCTGAGAAAGTTTAAGGCAGGAATAGATTGATTCTAAATGGCCAAAGAAGAGGCTTCCCAGAGGAAACTGAATACAAGTTTGAGAATCCTACTTGATAGGTCGAAACTCAATTCTCCATGAGAGGCCTATTTTTATATCAGCAGTTTGAGGTTCCTTGACGAGGCTGAAAAACCATCAGTTGCAGAGGAAAAGCATGAGTGTCACGTTAACTTATCTTGATGCCTAATTCTTCTGAAGTTAAAAACTCAGAAAAGCACACACATCCAGGTCTATTAAAAAATAAAGCCTCGGTGACTCACTAATAGTTTCATTCCACTTATTTTTGAGAGTCAATCTTAACGGAAATATGACAAGATAAATATTAAGAGATTATTTCAGGGTAGCACGCCTCAGAAATCTGAAGCTGCCACTCTTGATACGTCAGGCATTGCCCACTGTTGTTCCAAAGCAACCACAGATCTGTTTTGTACCAGTGATGTACTGTACGCTCATGGTTCACTGAGTGCCATAGGACACTGTCTACGTGTGCATGTGTGTGAGTGCGTGTGTGTGCCGATACAAGATCTGAATCCAAAGGGAAAACAATGAACTTCAAATAATAGTCCTAAGAAAAGGCAACAAGCCTAACAAAGAATAGTCCCATTCTTCTTGCCTTAGAAATACACTCTAACTGTTAAATTACACCAGGATCCAGATGAGCCAGCTCCTGAAACTGAATACACGTATTTGGAATTGTTTTGAGCAGTCTCCATGACGACTCCTGGGGTTGCCTGCTCTTCTCAGAAGCCTGTTTTCACACACACCAAGGAGCACAACCACACCACACAGAGACTCCAAAATTCACACTGGCTCCTCACTCAGCGAAGGATCTTTCCGAAACTGCTTTCCCAGTTGTTTTGAATTTTCTCCCTGAACCTCCTCCAGCTCTGTGAAATGCCTTCACCCTTCTAAGCTTCCTCTTCACTCGGTGCCTTCAACATCAACCATCAAGACCTGGAGAGGACTGGTTTCCTGTCCCACCAATAAATCCCTGGCCACTGACACAAGTGCCTGGGGAGAACTCTCCTTGCTGCCATTTTCCCCAGCCCAGTTCCTCCCGCACAACCCAGCCAGATACTCTTCTCCCAAAGAGGCATTGATAACATCCCTGCTCCAAATCCATTTCTAAGATTAAGTCCAAATACATCAGCTGCACATCCTGCCCGCCGCTCCCTCCCCAGAAATCTGACATCTAGACCTTCCTTACTGCAGTTGCTCTTCAGTCTTGATGCCAATTAGAATTGTCTAGTCTCTGTTATACAACCACGAATTCCCCCAACTCTGTTCTTCTGTCCGTGCTCTTCTCCTTGCCGGCAACATCCTCCCACCCTCTCTTTACTCTATCGAAGCACAGTTCGTTCTCATTATTTGCAGTAGTTACGTTCTCCAAAATCACCATGAATATCGAATTAGCAAATCCTGAACCTCTGCTCTTAGAAGAAATACAGGATTAGGTTCCTGTGAGCCTCAGGTCACACCACTTTTGTCAACTCATCAATACTTAACCTTGTGTGCTGTGTGTCTCTGCTGAAAGATACCTTATTGAATCTATATCGCTGATTCATCAGCACGGAACTCACGGCCAACAACACTAGGTAACCCCTGCCTGAATGAAGCTAGAAGACACACATGCTTTCTCCATAAGGTACATCACGGCCTTCTTGTGTCCAGGAGCACTGGACAGCACCTCGACGTTGTGCTTGAGGGCCATTTTAAAGAGAAAAATCACCAACGAAAATGTGAAAAACATGGCACTAAGTAGACCGTGAAAAGGATGCTTGTTTACAGTCTGAGAGCTGAAGCAAGAAAGGCAGAGCTTGGCCTTGTTTGGCCTCAGCTGGGAATGTGCATGCGTAGGGCGGGTCAGATCTTTCACTGCTCTGCCCATGCCCGTAAGTGACTGCAAAAGTGCCACAAGTACTGATTTGGGGATAACAGATAAATTTTAGCAAGTAGGCAAATTCTCAGATATTAGAATCTGAGAAAAATTAGGATTAACTATAGTACTTATTGGTCAAGGAAGCCATAGAGTAGCAGATGGTCCTGGACTGGACGTGGAAAACCAAGGTGTGAGGGCTCTTCTCTACCTGTGTACAAATTAACCAGCATTTCATTTCCCTAGGCCTCAGTGTCCTCAGCTTTAAAATGGCAATAACAACATGACACTCAAATAAGAGACGATGTATGTAAAATCCACCTGTTGCCATAAAGCACTACATAAGTGAGAGGTAGTCTGGTGGGTCCGTCTTTCACAAAAACTTTCCTGATTATTTGAGCCTGTCTGATCTCTGTCAGCCCTGAATTCAGAGCACTTGTTTTTAAAATGCTTACTTGTCCTTTGACATAGCGTTTTTTACTTTGCATTTCCTCGATTCATATGATTCGAACTTTTGACTTCTCAAATAGAAGATAAGCTTCTTGAGGGCAAGGAACTCTTGGGTGCTTCTCTGTCTCACTCACCCACACCTGGAGCAATTCTATTCATAAATGGATGCATGAGTGCAAGGCCCACATAAATCATTCCAGAGACTTGTCACAGGACTCTGAGAGCAGGCGTGGGCAGTTCTGTATCAGCAGGCATCCCTCATGATGCCAGGTTAGGGCTCTCAGCATCTGGCTGGCCAGCAGTCAGACCAGCAAACTTGAGACCTGTTTGCAAAAAAAAGCTTATCTTTCCCTGTAGATAAACTACCTGGCGCTAAACCAAAGCCACTCACATACAAGTTAAGAAAGTTCAGTTGACTTGCTGATAGCTTCTACACTTCCAGCTTTTGATGGAGACCAGGCCCAAGCATGCTAACCTTGAAAGAGCAAATCTTCTCATAGGGCACGTGATCCAGAAAAAACCGAGTGAGATTTTTGCCCCTCATGAAATAGCTATGCAGGTTTTTAGGGTTTTTCTGGGTTTGTTTGTTTGTTTGTTTTCACATATTCAAGGTTTATAAAACTGTCTCTGATTTAGACTGATGTCCGGGTGTTGATTAGGACCCGGTACCCAAACATCCTGATACTCTCCCCTTTCCTAATAACCTAAGCTATTTTCACCCACTTCTAGTCCCCATTCACAGCAGCCCACAGCTTCACGTGATTCCATGACAGGATTAACTGGGGAAAGGAGAAAGCAATATTCAAAGGCAAGCCGTCTGCCCGGCTAATAGGAGAGAATCATATCACACGGATAGCTCGTGACGTGCTCTTGGCTGTTGGTCTATCCTTCTACTTTCTTAGTGATTTATTCAAGGGGCTCTGCTTTGTTTCACTTGCAAACTATTTTAACATTGCTGTGGGTAAACAGAGTGTCACCAGATTTCCCGTCTTTCCTGGGTCATTTTTCCTGGTTATATAAATGTTTGTCTTAATCCTACTTCTTCCTCTGCACTTTTCAAAATGTTTTCCTATGCTTCCAGTCTGCACAGGGTCAGTGTGCTAATTACCCAACGAGATGAAGATGAAAGAGGCCAAAGATCTAGGCTACACCTCTCAGGCAACTTTATAGGTTTTCTTTCTTTTTTTTTTTTTTTTTATAGCATTCGTAGTTATCCATCCAGGCACCCTTCACCCTCATGTGTTGTTTCGAATTAACTGACAGCTGCAAATGGGCTCAGAGCAGAAAACTCCAGGTCAAGGATCCAATAATGGCTGCTTCTGCTTTTGTGGTTTTCAGAAGAGGGAAAGGCTGAAGTCAGGGATGCTGATTTAGCAACGTGTTTCCTTCGGCTCCAAACTTGGGTATTAGGGGGAGAAGTCTAGGTTAAATGTGAATGCTCCAGAGTTTTCCCACCATCCAAACTGTGTTGTATTTGGCAAATGGTTTTCTGGAAGAGGAACAACATGTTAAGCTCTGGCCATGACACAGTTTGTGATAAGCTTAACTGAATTCAAGAAAGAACAAATCAATGCCAACTGTTCTGACACTCTTACAATTTCTCATGCACGCAGCGGGGGGAAAAGCTGAGACAAAGCTTGAATATTTCAAAAGCAATTTGATATATAAACCATATTAATTAATCCTGATACCATTCTGAAGTGGCTTAAAAATTATAAACAATCCTCTGATCACATCGAGAGAAATATTTAGACTAAAAAATTAATGATTGAAACAGGATAAAAATATGCTACCAAGTCTTTTTCTTAATACTTTCTATTTAACTCCAAAGTGAACAGAAAAATAGACTCCTTTTTTACTTTAACATAGCTGAAATAATCAGACATTAATTTTTCTCTTTCTTTATGAGAACTGCTTATATTTTTGTAAGACTCACCATCAGAATGGTATTGCTGTTGAAAGTGCTTAATGGTAGAGATGAAAAACTCTATTATCTAAAATCCAGCTTTCAAATTTTACTCAACTAAGCCCAGCATACCTCCTGCTAAGGGGACTAATTCTAGCTGTGAGGAGACAATTTATTCATGAGCAACCAACCTACACATCCCATTTTATCTACGGTGAGACTGACCACAGAGCTAAAGTTTAGTACATGGTTAAAAGAGAAAATACCTAGAAAAACTTTTTAGGGCTGTAGCAATGACATTTCAAATGATTTTAGAGTATCTTTGAGGTGAAGCCAAGTATCAAGAGAACGGCACAGGCCAGCCTACAGAAATCAGATTACTGTATTGTTTTCATTGAGGACTGCAGTCACAGTATTCATTGCAGAACAAAGAAACTCTCTTAGATGTAGGTAAGCAGACAGATGCCAACTCAAGTAGGACTTAAGAGGTATAAGAAAGACCTTTGCTTGTCTGCCTCTAATGCCCAAATAGTATCTTTAGAGTGATATTAGAAAGCAGGTAAAGTTAATATGAGGGCAGAATGCCTTTGAGAATCAGATAAAAATTATGAACTCGTTTCCTGCAAAAAGGATTATATGCACAATTTGGCAAATGTGCAGAAAGTTTCTGAGCTTTATAAAACTCATCTACAAAATTGTGATGATTTATGGACCTCATATTAAGAATCCCAGAATAAAGGCATTTTCCCCCAGAAGACGCAAATGTTACTGAACGAAGTAACCTCAAACTATCTGAATCACTGGCACTCATTTATTTTCTTTTAATAAATTCTTATTCAGTACCTACCCTCACACAAAGCACTGTGCAAATGCTGTATGCCCCTGAGTGATCTCAGCAGACCCTCGCCATTCAGGTAGGTTTGGATAAAGGGCAGTATTTCTTTTTATAATAATACTATTATTCCAACCAAAGATTTTTCTTCTTTATTGTTGTTCTGCTCAAGTTTAACTTTTTATATTTACTTCTAAGAGGAAGATTGATGCAAGCCCAGGAAATACGTTAACTTATATTTATGCAATTTGGGGTGAGTGTCTGCAAAAACTTCCTAAAGAGAGCAGTATTATTGGTTACTATTCCAAAGCATAGGCTCTAACCATATACAATACTGTCCCCAGCTATGCAACAGGACCCAAGGGCATAGTCAGGAAGAGGCCTCCTGAGCCCCACTTAGACACCAGCCTTCCACTGCTGCAATGCAGGCAGTTTCAGAGAGCAGTGCCCCTAAATGGAGGGACTGAAACAGCTGCTGGATTCCAGCAGAATGTAAAACACAGCCCTAACACTTAACATTCAGACCCTTGAGCTGAGAATCCCCAAGACTCCTTCAGCTATTTCTACTACCTTGTCTTTGGACCCTGAATTCCCAGATGAAAAGGCATCTGCAGATATGCGGGTTTGAAGCCTGCCTTCATCCGCTACTTCCTAGTTTTGTAACTACAGGTAGGGTAATTAGCATTTTTAGATCTAACAGAGTCCCTGACACAGACGCTCTCTTGAAGACGAGATGAGATCATCTTCTAAAGGATTTAGTGTGGTGCTGCACAAAGAGAAGCACTCTATAAAATGTTAGTTCTTTTTTATTATCAGACATTACCCGCCTTGGTCCTCGCGACCGCTGAAAGTTAGTAGGGTCTGGCTCAGAAAAAGCAAAACTTGCTCAAAGTCACAGAAGCTAACATACTGGGGAGCCCAAACTGGAAAGGGGGTCCTCTGATCCCCTGTCAGCAAGAGCTCTAATAAATACAGCACGGGTGCATACAAACACGGATGCAGGCAAAGTGGGCTAAACATTGCTGATGTGCTAATGTCGCTGACCAGGGTTCTCGGCCTTCCTTAATCAATAGAAATAGATAAGAAGCCAGACAAGAAATTCAGGCAAGGCTTAATTGTGGCCCCTGCTGCAGCAGTGGGGAGCGAAAACAAGTAACAGTTTCCCCTGCTCACTCCCTGAGGTGGGGGGAACAAGCGGGCTCCTTATCTGGGGTGAGGGCAGGGCTATGTCCAGGGGTCAGGCCGGAGGGGTAGCTTAGGTGGTCTGCCCACCCCCTTGGTGGTGCTATGTGCAGGGATCATGCATAGTACCCTAGTATCACTCCTGGCTCTTCAGAAGTGGCAGCTGGGTTTTTGGTCTTTTTGTATCCTGTTGCCCATAATTTGCCCCAACTGTGCATACACACAGTTACTTTTAGTCCCTCATAATTTCTTTGTATTTTGTTGCTTGAGGAGACGTTTGTCCAGGTGCAAGCACTGCAGCAAAGGGTTCCAGGTCCCAGGTCCCAGCCTGTCTCAGTAATAAATAAGACAGGGCCTTGGTTTTTAGGATGGAACAGAGCCCATTGAGAGAAGCATCGGACATGTACATGTTTATGTATACCATGTTTATGTATACCATGTGATCCGACATATACATGTTTATGTACACCATGTGATTTTTCAGCAGTAAAAACAAACTTAGAGGTCTCCAGGCGAAAGCAGAGTCTGCAATGGTTTTCTACAAAAAATGACATGATCTGGGTATCAAGGTGCAGTAAAAACATCCAAAGTCAGAACACCAGGACAGAATTAATCTACCACTTATAAGCAGTGAGGCTTTGAATACATTCCTTAACGTTCTCTAAATTATAGTTCTTCTCATGTGGAAAGAGGGGGTGATAATCTCCACCCTACAGAACTGCTGTGAGGAGTAAATTAAGTAACATTGTAAAAACTTTATCCTCACATAAATCATTACATAAACCAGGACACTTCTGAAAGTATGAGAGGGTACTATTAAAAATTATACCAGGGCAAGAGACAAAAACCTGAACATCTGGTCACCCTATTTATTGCCATACCTGACACACAGATGGCACTAAAAATATATCAGTTCTTTAATTTGTCCCTGAGTCTTGAAGGATGTACAGTAATTTCCCAGGCAGAGGAAGTCGGGAGGGGGAAACACGTTAACAAACAGAGGGAACTCCACTAGCAAAGGAATATTCCAATGCAAAAGGCTTGTGAAAAGGTTCACATCATTCATAAATATAATTGCATAATTATAAAATATCACAGCTGGAAGGAACTGAGGTATCATTTAATCCAAACCATTTTATAGATGAAGAAAATGAACCTCTGAATGGTTAAATGACAGGGGCATATAGCCTCAGAGCCGGGTTTCAGCATCTAGGCTTTCTGACTGCTCACCCAGGGACCTTCCCACTATATCATCTCTCATCTCTAAGAAAGATTTCTCCCAGACCGGAGCTGTCACAGAAACGACAGAAAATCCATAACTTCCCTCAACAGCTTCTCTCATAGTTCTTAAATGCTTACTGACTGGGTCCAATCAATTGCACAGCCAACCGGTTCTGTCTTCAGGGAAGATAAGTAAAACCAGCAGCTAGCTCCCTCGCCATGGCGGAGGAAGCAGGTCCACTCCACTTAGCAATATTTACTGCTCAGCTAAGAAAGAACAAATAGCCTCTTTTTCACTTACATAATATCTTTTCTTCGGATTTGGGTTTTCCTTGGATTTGCCATTCATAATAGATATGCTTGACAGAGCAAATAATTTAGGAATAGGATTTCATAAATAATATACTTCATATAAAGCTCATTCTTCCAATTGACGAAATAGCTCCTGAGCGCGGAAGCTATCGATATGTTCCTGCACAGCATGAATGAACTAACTGGCGCACAGTCCCATCATTAACAATGGCTCACAAAAGGGAGTGTAGAGGACAGCAGAATCTCTGGGACATGTGTATAATTTTTTCCTCAAAGGTCCTCAAGTTATTCTGATACTCTCCGGTCTTCCTCCCCAAATTTCCCCCACCCACTAAGCCATTTTTCATAGCTCTGGCAGTAACCTGAACATACAACATGTCTCCACCTGGAAAATAAGTTGGAGAGGAGAGATTTCCATGCTTATTTTGTTGTACTGTTGAAACCTTGTTCAACCTTGCTCTTCTCTAAAAGCTTTAGAGCCTCTTCTCCAGAGTTCATTACTCTGTTCTCTGAGATACCATGGCATTTGCATCTACCCTATTATAGCTCTTAGCCACATTCTCTGTTCTAATAATTGCTCAGATCTCTCTGCTCAAAAGATTGCTACCCAGAGATATGCATGAAGCTTTATACTGCTCTGTAAACCCAGTAACAGCCTGGCACATAGTAGGAGCTCAAATAATCACTCACTGAATGAATTACTTGGGGCACCTAGGGAACAATATTAATACAGAACACTATCCAGGAACTGTTTTTAGGACAAAGGAAATGATCTATGTAAAAGCATTTATAAGTTCTTTGGAAGAAAGGAACTGTAAAACTACAAGGCATTACTCTCCTTTATTGCATGGCAAATCACTACAGTGCTTTCTTTAAATGGTACTTATTGGCCTGGAAAGCTAATGTCTCTCATTAAATGCCAGACTCCCTGAGAGTCACTTATGTAACTGGAAGCACTTGAGTGATTTTGTTGCAAGAAGTCACTTTGTCTTCAAAAGTGCTGCACACAGAATTCCTTATCTTACCTAGCTCATTATTTGTAACATTAAGGAAATGATTAAAAAAACTCAACAAAAAGTTTAAACTCTCATATGCCAGAAAAAATGAGAAGGAAAAAAAGCTAAGGCCTGTGAAAGATGTTTAAAAGGTAGGGTGAGAGTGGGGTATTAATCAAAGCAAGCTTATGGAATTAACCACATGAAGTATTTAGGCTCTCAAATCCTGTTAGATGCATGATATTCCAAAAAAGTGTACTTAAATATATATTATATATATATATATACATATATATATACACACACACACACATATATTTGGTTTTCATAAACATGCTTTCTGGCTTAAAGAAGGGACAAGTAATTGCAAGATGATGTGTTCAAAGAAGGCAATATGATACAGGCACGAGTTTAAATTTCACCTCACATGATTTTTCACAAAGTATAAATGGTTGTCAGATTCAGTGAAACAACTGCTGGATTTTATGTCCTACAGCTATTTTATTTTCTTTATGGCCAAATCAAATGGAAATAGTAATTCATCCGTTGGCCTACTGATACTTTGTTTTTAATCCTTTACAAGCATGTTGTGCAAAAACAAATAGCAAGCACACTTCCTTGCACTGTGAGTGGAGGTTTAAATCCAAAAATCTGTTCTTCAGACTGCCAAATGCAGTCACTGACTTCACAAGTCAATAAAAAGGTCGTAGTGTCCATCTGCAATTCTACCACCACCCTCAAGAAATACAAATAAAACCACAACATTTCAATCTGCTGATCAAGTCACCACAAATATATTTGTTTATCATTACATGCATTTGTTCCAAACTGTCTCTCAGGGTTTTATGAATTCCAAATGTACTTTCTGAGATGTTCAGACTGAAATGTAAACATTTAAGCCCTATACTCATATATTATTGATTCCTTACTAAAGAGATACCTCAGCCTCTTCCCCATATTACCATAACTTCCAAACAGGTATTTTCAGCAAGCATTTCTTGAGCCCCTATCATATGTAATGGGGATACGAGTTGCTATCAGCAGCTGTAAAACTTGATTTTTGCCTCAAGGAGTTTGTATCACTGTATACCTTAAAGAAAGAAATGAGGGCAGGGGGAATCAAAATACTTAAACTGTTTGTCCCAAAATCTTTTTTTTTTTTTAACATCTTTATTGGAGTATAATTGCTTTACAATGGTGTGCTAGTTTCTGCTTTATAACAAAGTGAATCAGCTATACATATACATATATCCTTATATCCCTTCCCTCTTGTGTCTCCCTCCCACCCTCCCTATCCCACCCCTCTGGGTGGTCACAAAGCACCGAGCTGATCTCCCTGTGCTATGCGGCTGAGAAGAACATATCTTTCACTTTATGTTACCACATTTAAAATATGTTCAGCCTCCCCACTGATGACACTATGAATTTATTTTTTTCTTTCTCCTTCCAATGGTTTGGTGACTGTCATATGAATACGATTCCAGTGACTTCTGGCCCGCAAACCTCTACACACAATGGGGCCACTACAGGGCACTGAGATTTGATACAAACATGTTCAGGCCGGAGAACATGCGTCATATGTTCTACTGGCTGGAGAGAGAGATTTTGCCTTTCAAGCTCTCAATCTTTATACTTAATGGAATAAACATTAGGGCACACCCACCACGTGCCCAGTATATTATATTAAGCAAGGCAGATACAAAAATGAATATGTTCCTTGCCTTCAAGAAAGCAAAGTCATTCACTCTGTTATAAAGCAGAAACTAACACACCATTGTAAAGCAATTATACTTCAATAAAGATGTTAAAAAAAAAAAAAAAGAAAGCAAAGTCAGCAGAAGGCTTATAAATAATAGTAGTCTAGAAAAGCTTGCAAAGGGCAAATTTCATGCATTTTCGTACTTCTTCTCTCTTTCAGAGAGTGGCCTACCCAATCATCTCAAGGATCGTTACAGACTAACTCCTCTCCTTTAATCCTAACATTTAAACAGAATGCAAGCCCCACCTTCTGAATTCCTCCTTCACTGCCAAGGCTCAGATCTGCTTCTCTCTCTGCCTGGAATGCTACAATAATTTCTGTATTTATCAGCAACGTTTTAGTAGGAAGGTATAGAAACCTAATTCAATTTGGCCCAAGTGCAAAAACAAACAAACAAACAAAAGGTGGAGTGAGGGGCTTCCCTGGTAGTGCAGTGGTTGAGAATCTGCCTGCCAATGCAGGGGACACGGGTTCGAGTCCTGGTCTGGGAAGATCCCACGTGCCGTGGAGCATCTGGGCCCGTGAGCCACAATTACTGAGCCTGCGCGTCTGGAGCCTGTGCTCCGCAACAAGAGAGGCCGCGATGGAGAGAGGCCCGCGCACCGCGATGAAGAGTGGCCCCCGCTTGCCGCAACTAGAGAAAGCCCTCGCACAGAAACGAAGACCCAACACAGCCAAAAATAAATAAATAAATAAATAAATTAAAATAGCTTTACCTTTAAAAAAAAAAAAAAAAAAGGTGGAGTGAGGAAATTTTCTGGAAGGAAGGAAAGGTCAGGTGGCCCCTAAAATCGAAAGAGTAACCATGGGACCCAGTACAACTACAGGGCACTTAGAGACCAGAAACTAGGGCTCCTTTCCTGCTAATATTCACTCCACCTGTCATCTCTGTTTCACCGAGGCCTGTGGACTTCTCTGGCCTACGGCAGCAGGTCTGCCCCGGCAGCAGGGAGTACGGCTGCGCTGAGCTGAGCAGTGGCCTCCACCCACCACTACACAAAACTCACATCCACCTGGAACCTCTGAACGTGACCTTAGCTGGAAATAGGATCACTGACAATGTCGTCAAGTTAGGTGACGTCATACTAGATTAGGGTGGGCCTTAAGTCAGTGACTGATGTCCTTATAAAAAGAGGGACATTTGGGCCCAGAGACACACAGTAAGACGGCTGTGGGACAGCGGAGGCTGAGATGGAAAGCTGCATCTACACACTGAGGAAAGCTAGGACTGCCTGATCCTCCCCTAGAGCCTTCAGAGACAACACAGACCCGCCGACAGCTTGATTTTAGACTTCTACCTTCCAGATCTGTGAGGAAATACATTTCTTTTGTTACAAGACACCCAGGTTAAATAGATAATCAACAAGGACCTACTTACAGCACAGGGAACTGTACTCAGTATCTTGTAATAACCTATAATGGAAAAGAATCTCAAAAAGAATATATATATGCGTATTTTATATATATATATATATATATATATATATATATATAACTGAATCACTTTGCTGTACACCTGAAATTAACACAACATTGTTAATCAACTATAGTCCAATAAAAATTTTTTTAAAAAGACACCCAGTGGGGCTTCCCTGGTGGCGCAGTGGTTGAGAATCTGCCTGCCAATGCAGGGGTCACGGGTTCGAGCCCTGGTCTGGGAGGATCCCACATGCCGCCGAGCGGCTGGGCCCGTGAGCTACAGTTGCTGAGCCTGCGCACCTGGAGCCTGTGCTCCGCAACAAGTGAGGCCGCGATAGTGAGAGGCCCGCGCACCGCGATGAAGAGTGGCCCCCACTTGCCACAACTGGAGAAAGCCCTCGCACAGAGGCGAAGACCCAACACAGCCATAAATAAATAAATAAATAAATAAATAAATAAATAAATAAATAAAAGAGTAACTGTAGTGCCATGTACACACACAAAAAAGCTTATTAAAAAAAAAAAAAAAAAAAGACACCCAGTTTGTGGGACTTTCTTATGGCAACTCTAGGAAACTAATATAATGGCCAATAGCACACCTAAATATCACTTCTGTTTAGGAACCCCAAAAGAAAAACATACTTCTGTCCTCCATAGCATATTTAAAAATCTAACCCCAGAATCTGATTGGCCTTACTTGAATCAGATGTCTATTCTTCGACAGATCAAAGCACCCAAGGAAGGATGTAATGCCAGCACTGCACGTGCCTAGGAAATGTATGCATCTTTCTGACTCAAGAGAAGGGGCAAAGGATGGTAAATGCAAGTTTCACCAAAAAGCATATGAAAGGAGAAAATTTCAGACAAAAAGACAATATACCAAGACAGTGGGGAAGGGATATCAAACAGACAAATTGACATCAACTATGTTCTCTTATCTCACCTTGTCCTGCTATTAATCCATTTTCCAAATTGTCGCTAGACTAGTCTTCCCCAAAGGTATCGCTCACAATCCTTCAGCAGCTGCCTTGAATTTTCAGAGTAAAGTATCGTGTCATCACGTACCAGTGTATCATCTCCTTGCCCCTGCCTTCTGTGCCATCCCCAAAACTCACCGCACCTCCAGCTCCAGGTGCTTTCACACCCCATCTCCTTGCTCCTCCCTGGAACCTTCTCTCTACTTTTCTCCACTTTATTAATTCCCATTCAACCTTTAGGATTACATTTAAATATCAGCAGTAATGTGCTTCTATGCACATTACCTCACCTCTCTAGCTTCAGAGGTCTCCTTTGCAATATGAGGGCTGGGCATTATTAAATTCAGGATAAATCTCTTCCAACCTCAGTGTGCTTCCCGGGTAACTGACAAGTTAAGTCTCTGCTTTCTTCTGTGAGTCCAAGAGGGCTGACAGAAACCACAGAAACACTCTAAATGACTGCTAGCAAACTGTTATCTATCTAGCAATAAAATGTTTCCTGTCTACTGGAAAAAAAAAAAAAAAAAAAGGTACCATGTGAGTGTCGTGAGTTAAGTTTTATTTGGGGGCAAAATGAGGACTGTAGCCCGGGAGACAGCATTTCAGACAGCCCTGAGAAACTGCTCCGCAGATGTAGGGGAGAGGTCAGTATATGATTTTAGTAAAGGGGGTATGTGCAGTCAAGCGCACATTTTAGCAGAGGCTTGCTGTTAGTCATGAGGCACAGATGTCACCATGAATGATTTTAGTGCTTTTCTAGATATGAAGAGATGTAAGAATTGGGCTCATAAAATCTTCTCCTGAAAATATCTAACTATCTGAAGGCTTGTTCTGCCATTTTTTTTCCCACAGCACAGAGTGCCTCATTCCTAATCTCCACCCTGAACTCCATTCAGGGTGTGCTGCAGGTCAAAGGCTGCAGTGGCTAGTGACTTAGTCCTTGTAGAGGCAGATGTCAAGTGCCGATTTTTTGTTGGCATTCCTAATTCTGAAATCCTAGATTTGCTGTAAGCAATTTGGACGCCAGAAAGAGTTGTTATGCAGCAGATGAAAGAAATCACTTATTTCAAAAAAAAATAGTGGAAAGAGTAAAGGAAGATACTTTGGATGGTTATTGTGAAAGACCTGAGTCCCTCTTGGATACATTCCCTGGTCTCATTCTATCTGGAAATCCCATATAACTTATCCCCTGCACATCATCATAAAATCTGGATAAGATTTCAGGGGACAACTCATAAGCTAGTATCTTTTATTCATACCTCAACATTAATTGTCATATGTAGACCTGAACCACCTAAGCTCTAGACTCAGACTACTTCGGTTCAAACGTATGTTCTGCCATTACATACATGACCTCAGGGAACTTATTCAAATTCCTAAAGTTTCTAAAGTTCTGTAAAATTGGGACAATAATAGTACCTTTCTCATAGGGGGTCATATAAGGATTTAATGGCCTAAGACATATAAAGCACTTAGAACAGAAGCTGACATACAGTAAGTGTTTGATAAATGTTTTGATTACATTATCTCCAGTCTTTTAGCAGGACCATAACAGAATAAAGGAAAGTTCAGGGTGGGGAGACAAAGAGCATGGGGCAGACCCCATGTACGAGCGAGGCTGGCAAGACAGCTAACGGAGAAGGAAAACAGAGACGCTACACCTGGCCTCTGGAGGCATCCTTGCTTTAGCAGGAGCTGGTGTTCATTCGGAAAAGCTGAATAACAGAGGACTCAGCTACTGACTCGGGGCCAGTCATTGCTCTGCCATAGCCCCTCTCAAACTGGAAGCTCCTGTAGTTGGACTGCAAGTAGAATTCTCATCTTCATTTTTTTTCCCCTGCTTCTCCATGCTGACTTCTGGCAGGAAGGGGAAACTTTCAGCGATGCAGCTCATAGTTCCTCTATAATCCAGCAGGGAAAAAATTTTCCTATATGGTGTGGCGATCACCCTGCTCTCTCCTAGCTCGAAATGGTGTGAGGGCCTGCTGAACATGTCAAAAGTTTTAAAACAAGAGTTACGAAAAGAAAATCACACAAAGTGATGAGAGATGTCATTTTAGACCTAGTTACTGTATTAGGGTTCTTAAGGGAAACAGAACCAATAGGGTATGTGTGTATGAATATTTATATATGTATATGGAGATATAGATACAGATACAGACAGAGACTTCAAGACTTGACTCACACGAACATGGGGGCTGGCAAGTCCAAACACTGCAGAGCAGGCAGGCCAGAAACCCAAAGAAGAGTTGATGTGGCAGCTCAAGTTCAAAGGTAGTCTGCTGGCAGAAGTCCCTCTTCCTTGGGGAAGGTCAGTCATTTTTCTCTAAAGACCTTCAGCTGATTGGGTGAGGTCCGCCCACATTATGGAGGGTAATCTGCTTTACTCAAAGTCTACTGATTTAAATATTAATCTCATCTAAAACATATATTCACAGCAACATCCAGACCACTGGTTGACCAAATATCTGGGTACCGTGGCCTGGCCAAGTTGACACACAAAATTAACCATCACGATTACCAATTAGTCTTTTTCTTTCCCAAATCCCAAGGAAATGCTTCCATTTTAACCAACCAGATACTAGTTAGACTAGCATTATGTCTCTGTCTCTCTCTTTCTAAAGTAACAAAGACTATTTCAACTACAAATTTTGTTTTATTTCTACTTTTTCTTGAAAAAATAAAACTTTCAGCCCCAAATTCTCTGAGTGCAGTATCATTAGGTTCCAAAGTGCATATTTCCACATACAGTCATACTATGGAGAACCACACCCAAGAGGCAGCTCCTTAAAATTGGTGTGAATTCATGAAAAGATGCTCAACATCACTAATTATCAGAGAAATGAAAATCAAAACTACAATGAGGTACCACCTCACACCGATCAGAATGGCCATCACTAAAACATCTACAAATAACAAATGCTAGAGGGGATGTGGAGAAAAGGGAACCCTCCTATATTGTTGGTGGGAATGCAAATTGGTGCAGCCACTATGGAAAACAGTATGGAGGTTTCTTAAAAAACTAAAAATAGAGTTATCATATGATTCAGCAATCCCACTCCTGGGCATATATCCAGACAAAACTATAATTCAACAAGATACATGCACCCCTATGTTCATAGCACCACTATTCACAATAGCCAAGACATGGAAAAAACCTAAATGTCCATCGACAGATGAATGGATAAAGAAGATGTAGTACATATATACAATGGAATATTACTCAGCCATAAAAAGAATGAAATAATGCCATTTGCAGGTGGACCTAGAGATTATCATACTAAGTGAAGTAAGTCAGAAAGAGAAAGATAAATACCATATGATATCACTTATACGTGGAATTTAAAATATGACACAAATGAACTTATCTACGAAACAGAAACAGACCCACATAGAGAACAGACTTGTGGTTGCCAAGGGGGTGGAGGGGGGGAGGGAGGGATTGGGAGTTTGGGATTAGCAGATGCAAACTATTATATACAGAATGGATAAACAACAACGTCCTACTGTACAGCATAAGGAACTATATTCGATATCCTATGATAAACCATAATGGAAAAGAATATGAAAAAGAATATATATAAGAGTCACTTTGCTGTACAGCAAAGATTAACAGCATTGTAGATCAACTATACTTCAATAAAATATTTTTTAAAAATATTAAAGTTTATTAAGTATAAAGAATGAAACTGCAGAGGTAATCATAAGCTAATATAAAATACACGTGAAATACTGGAGGAGTCACAGGCCACAGTGTCAGTACAAATCTGTAAGGGATGTTAGGACATTGCAACTTGACTGCTTCTATGTACGAGTTCATGGATAAAGGGCTAAACCATGATGTTATCAGAGGGAACTTAGTGCACTGGACATGAGATCAAATGGTCATGAATTCAGTGATATATCTTTAGAAAAGATATGATGCCAGATTCCTAAGCCTTCTCCCTAACTGTGATTTGTGCTTTATGCTTTTTTCTTCCCTCTGTCTTTGAGAATCTAGGAGCCAGAACACTGTCTCCGAAGAGAAGTAATTAGTTGTTATTTATTCCTCTCTGTTAACTTGGATGTGAATGTCTCCATTTTTCTATTTTGACACTGATAATAAGAACTGCACCATGAGTCAACATTTACAAGATGAATTGAAATCCCGAAACTAGGAGTATGGAGTGAGGATTACAATTTCTCACCAGAAAATGACCTCCAAGGTCTCTTTGTGTCCTGAGATGCTATGATAGGCTCCGTTTGGTGTCCATTCATCATAACCAAGGGGCCAAGGTCAAGGATGCAATAGCAAGAAGCCCTGGTCTAGCTCAGACACTAAAATGGTGGGAAAAGAATGTGCTTTCAGCATCTTACATTAACAGCCAATAAAATTCAACATATCTTAAGAGCGAATGATAAAAATGAAAGGAAATTAACTTTAAAACTCAAAACAGAATTGCGACAGGGCAGAAGACCTGTTTGGGAAACGGAGTCAACTCTAACTTTCAAGGAACCATAAATTAGCAAAGGAGAGAGGAACAAGTTTCCTCTTTTTTTTGTTTTTTAATATGAAAGGAAGTTAAACAGCCACATTTCTATCAAATCAGGAACAGATTTGAGCAGCCACAATTTGCCAGGATGATGGGGCTACCTAAATTACTTAATTGGATGAGGGTCATTTGATCATAGTAACTGATATTGCTTTAACTACATTTAATTCTCCAAAACAAAACAAATCAATCCACAGAATATTTTGGTGGTCTTAATTGATGATCTTATCATTTGCTTTTAACATTATTTCCTTAAGTACTTGAAAATGTTACTAAAGATTTTCTTCATTTTTAAGTTTTTTCTCTTTTAATATACAAAAGCTCTAAGCCAGACAACATAAGAAGTAAAATAATCAAAGGTAAATTTTATGCAGCATTTTTAAAATGCAAAAGATAGTTTTTTAAGGTCTTGGATATTCTAGTTTAAGTCAACAGCAGTGGAATTTGGAAAGAAAAAATATCTTAACAAAATTCTGGAGCAGCAGCCCACAAGAATCCATGAAAAAACTACTAGAGCTAATCAACAAATTCAGCAAGGTTTCAGGGTACAAGATCAACAAACAAAAATCAGTTGTGTTTCTCTACACCAGCAATGAACAATCTGAAGAAGAAATTAGGAAAATGATTCCATTTATAAATGACTGTAATTATTAGTTTTGAAAGTGGAAAGCTTGAGTTCAAGGCCCAACTGCCACTACTAACCAGGGGGTCTCATGCAAATCACCTAATCACTTTGTGCCTCAGTTACTTCAGCTGTAAAAATGGAAATGAACCATCACCTACTTCATAGGTCATTCTCAGAACAAATCAGTTAATTCATGTAAATTTCTGAAAACCATCACCAGAGAAATCATGAGCACTGAATAAATGTAAGAGATATAAAAGAAACAACAATAAACATGCAAAAGGAAAGATAAAGTCTCCCTTATTCATCAATGGTTTTGGAGGTGGATTTGTGTATTTGGAGGAACTTGTTCTGCTGGGCTGCTTCAGACTCTCAGGAAAGTGAGAGCTAATGGTAGAGACTGGCAGAAGGTCCTCAACACAGATGATCATGTAAAAAACACTCTCTTCTCTACAAGATGCTCTAATGAGGAATTAGTCTTCTCTGAAAGCTGCCTTTGTCTCAGTCATTTCCACATCTAATCATTTACCAAGGTCTGTGAGTCTACCTTTAAAATGGTTCTCCAGTCTCCCCTTTCTACTTCCTTCTCTGCTCTTACTACTCTGGTTCAAGATTTTATGGTCTTTCACCTGGAGTACTGCCACAGCCTCCAAACTTGTCTCCCTACCTCCGTCTCATAGTCTTCAAATCTCCCCTCTACATATCCTCCAAGGATGATCTTTCTAACCACATCACTTCCCTGCTGAAATGTGTCCAAGACTCTTTGCCATGGCATCCCAAGTCTTCTACACTAGATCTCTGAGTTCCACTCCATCCTCGTCCATTACATCATTAACCAGTTTTCAATAAACTGCTTGCAGTGTGCTCTTCTTGCTGGTTCTCCCTCCATCACCTTTGTTCATGTTGTCTTCTCTTCCAAGGTGCACCCACACTACCCCAAAATGATTCTCAAGTGATTTTATGACACTCTCCAAATAGCTCCACCATTTCACTTGCTATCATGTTTTATAGGGTTTATGTGTTGTCTCCCCACTTGACTGTGATTTCCTTGGAAACAGAACTTGCTTATTTATACTTGTATTCTCCATGCACTCACTGCATAGTACCTTATACACAGTGAAAACAAGAATTTAACCATTCTGCATCACCACGGTACTTCCAGTACCTGGCACAGAGCCTGACCCATAACAGACACTTAATAATAAATGTTGAAAAAGGAAGGAAGGAAGGAAGGTAGGGTGGGAAGGAGGGAGAGAAGAATGTTTGTTGAGAGGGTAGCGTTAAGAGTCACAGAGTTCTGGGTTCTGCATGTACAACAAGCAGAAGGGTCCATGAAAGAACAAATGTCCACACTGACTAAAATATAAAGTACAACTGTCCAATATCTGTCCAGTGATACCACTCCTAACTCTGTCATTTTCCACATGACATAGGCAATGTACTCCTTAGTGGTCTCACCCATAAAATTGAGCTATTACTACCTATATTCCATTATTATTTTTTTTAAATATTGAGATGACTAAAGTACCTGGGACAGAATCTGGTAAATATTTCTCAATAAATGGTAGCGACAACTAGGGCACCTGTCAGATGCTGGTGGGGGACCCTGACGCCCAATGAGACAGGTGGAACCCCCGAGCAACTGGGTAGGATGTGGTGGGGAGTGAGGGGGGAGGAGAAATGGAGGGTGGACAAGACCAGCGTCCCTGAGTGATGGCTGGGAGAGGGGAGGGGTTCCCTCACCTGGAGGGACCCTCAGGGGCTTGGAGGATTGGGGGGAGCATGCCTAGCATTTCTCTACCCACTGAGGCCCCCTCCAGGACGCATGGCTCCTAGGGGCATAGGAGGGAAGCAAGGGGAGAAGAAGAGAGGCAGACTGGGGGGTGCCCTGCAGGATCAGAGGATCAGGGTGAAGGCACCTAGCATTTCCCTGGCCCACTCAAGTCTAAGGAGCCTGCTAGGGTCCCAGACCTGGTCCTCAACCCTCCAAGGCCAGAGGCACTCCTGGGACCCTCCTGCTGCAGTGAGCCTAAGTCCCACCCCCCACAGCCTTTTCCAGCCCTGTGGGTCCTAAACATAGGCCCTGCCAACCGCCTAACCCCGTCCCTGCCTAAGCCCCACCACCCACAGCCAGGGCCTTTTCCGGCTTTTTCTTTTTTTCCTCTTTTTTGCTATTGTGGTTCTGTTTTACCTTCTGGTTGTTGTTTCCTCTATATTTTTATTTTTTTATTTTTTCTAACATATCTGTTAGTTTTCTAATCTTATTTTATTTTTTACTCTTTGTTTTTGTTCTGCTCCTTTTTTTCCTTTTTTTTTTCTTTTTTTTTCCCCCGCCCTGCTCAGCTTGCAGGATCTTGGGTCACAAGCTGGGGGTCGGGCCTGAGCTCCTGCAGTGGGAGCTCTGAGCCCGAATCACTGGACTAACAGAGAACCTCAGACCCCAGGGAATATTCCCCGGAGGTCCTCATCTCAGCACCAAGACCCAGCTCTAGCCAAGAGCCTAAAAACTCCAGTGCTGGAAGCCTCCGGCCAAACAACCAGTAATACAGGAACACAATCCCACCCATCCAAAAAAAAAAAACAATGAGACAACCAAAAAATATGTCACAGATGAAGGAGCAAGGTAAAAACCTATAAGACCACATAAATGAAGAGGAAATAGGCAACCTACCTGAAAAAGAATTCAGAGTAATGAGAGTAAGGATGATCCAGAATCTCAGAAATAGAATGGAGGCACACAGAGAAAAATACAAGAAATGTTTAACAAAGATCTAAAAGAACTAAAGAACAAACAGAGATGAACAACACAATAACTGAAATGAAAAATAACTAGAAGGAATCAATAACAGAATA
Source organism: Balaenoptera borealis (assembly GCF_965194805.1). NCBI lineage: Eukaryota > Metazoa > Chordata > Mammalia > Artiodactyla > Balaenopteridae > Balaenoptera > Balaenoptera borealis. The sequence continues at coordinate 16,977,583 of NC_138870.1, read as the reverse complement.
ACTGAGGCAGAAGAATGAATAAGTGAGCTGGAAGACAGAATGGTAGAAATAACTGCCAAGAAGCAGAATAAAGAAAAAAGAATGAAAAGAATTGAAGATTCCTCTGGGACAACACTAAATGCACCAACATTCGAATTATAGGGGTCCCAGAAGAAGAAGAGAAAAAGAAAGGGTCTGAGAAAATTGTCAAAGAGATTATAGTGGAAAACCTCACTAACATGGGAAAGGAAAGAGTCACCCAAGTCCAGGAAGGACAGAGAGTCCCATACAGGATAAACCTGAGGAAAAACATACCAAGACACATATTAATTAAACGAACAAAAATTAACTTCAAAAAAAAAAATATTAAAAGCAGCAAGGGAAAAGCAATAAATAACATACAAAGGAATCCCCATAAGGTTATCAGCTGATTTTTCACTGGAAACTCTGCAAGGCAGAAGGGAGTGGCAGGATATACTTAAAGTGATGAAAGAGAAAAACCTACAACCAAGATTACTCTACGCAGCAAGGATCTCATTCAGATTTGACAGAGAAATCAAAAGCTTTACAGACAAGCAAAAGATAAGAGAATTCAGTACCACCAAACCACCTTTACCACAACTGCTAAAGGATCTGCTCTAAGTGGGAAACACAAAAGAAGAAAAAGACCCTCAAAAACAAACCAAAAACAATTAAGAAAATGGTAATAGGAACATAAATATCAATAATAAGCTTGAATGTAAAAGGATTAAATGCTCCAACCAAAAGACATAGACTGGCTGAATGGATACAAAAACAAGACCCATATAAATGCTGTCTACAAGAGACCCACTTCAGACCTAGGGACACATACAGACTGAAAGTGAGGGGATGGAAAAAGATATTCCATGAAAATGGAAATCAAAAGAAAGCTGGAGTAGCAATACTTGTATCAGATAAAATAGACTTTAAAATAAAGACTGTTACAACAGATAAGGAAGGGCACTACATAATGATCAAGGGATCAATCCAAAAAAAGATATAACAATTATAAATATATATGCATCCAACATAGGAGCACCTCAATACATAAGGCAAATGTTAACAACTATAAAAGGGGAAATCGAAAGTAACACAATAATAGTAGGGGACTTTAACACCCCACTTTCCCCAATGAGCAGATCATCCAAACAGAAAATAAATACGGAAACATAAGCTTTAAATGACACAATAGGCCACATAGACTTAGTTGACATTTATAGGACATTGCACCCGAAAGTGGAAGAATACACTTTCTTCTCAAGTGCACATGGAACATTCTCCAGGATAGATCACATCTTGGGTCAAAAATCAAGCCTCAGAATTTAAGAAAATTGAAATCGTACCAAGCATCTTTTCTGACCACAATGCTATGAGATTAGAAATCAATTACAGAAAAAACCCTGCAAAAAACACAAACACATGGAGGCTAAACACTGCACTACTAAATAACCAAGAGATCACTGAAGAAATCAAAAAATACATACAAACAAATGACAAGGAAAACATGACAACCCAAAACCTATGGGATGCAGAAAAAGCAGTTCTAAGAGGGAAGTTTATAGCAATTCAACCTCACCTCAGGAAACAAGAAAAATCTCAAATAAACAATCTAACCTTACACCTAAAGGAACTAGAGAAGGAAGAACAAAGAAAACCCAAAGTTAGTAGAAGGAAAGAAATCATAAAGATCAGAGCAGAAATAAATGAAATAGAAATGAAGAAAACAATAGCAAAGATCAATAAAACTAAAAGCTGGCTCTTTGAGAAAATAAAATTGATAAACCTTTAGCCAGACTCATCAAGAAAAAAAGCGAGAGGACGCAAATCAATAAAATTAGAAATGAAAAAGGAGGAATCACAACTGACACTGCAGAAATACAAAGGATTATAAGAGATTACTACAAACAACTATATGTCAATAAAATGGACAACCACAAAGAAATGGACAAATTCTTGGAAAGGTACAATTTTTCAAGACTGAACCAGGAAGAATTAGACAATATAAACAGACCTATCACAAGTAATGAAATTGAAACTGCAATTAAAAATCTTCCAACAAACAAAAGTCCAGGACCAGATGGCTTCACAGGTGAATTCTATCAAACATCTAGAGAATAGCTAACACTTATCCTTCTCAAACGCTTCCAAAAAAATAGCAGAGGGAGGAACACTCCCAAATTAATTCTATGAGGCCACCATCACCCTGATACCAAAACCAGACAAAGGTATCACAAAAAAAGAAAATTACAGACCAATATCACTGATGAACAAAGATGCAAAAATCCTGAACAAAATACTAGCAAACAGAATCCAACACATTAAAAGGATTATACACCATGATCAAGTGGGATTTATCCCAGGGATGCAAGGATTCTTTGATATACACAAATAAAGCAATATGATACACCATATTAACAAATTAAGGAATAAAAACCATATGATCACCTCAATAGATGCAGAAAAAGCTTTTGACAAAATTCAACACCATTTATGATAAGAACACTCCAGAAAATGGGCATAGAGGGAAACTACCTCAACATAATATAGGCCATATACGACAAACCCACAGCAAACATCATTCTCAATGGTGAAAAACTGAAAGCATTTCCACTAAATTCAGGAACAAGACAAGGATATCCACTCTCACCACTCTTATTCAACATAGTTTTGGAAGTCATAGCCATGGCAATCAGAGAAGAAAAAGAAATAAAAGGAATACAAACTGGAAATGAAGTAAAACTGTCACTGTTTGCAGACGACATGATATTATACGTAGAAAATCCTAAAGATGCCACCAGAAAACTACTAGAACTAATCAATGAATTTGGTAAGGTTGCAGGATACAAAATTAATGCACAGAAATCTCTGGCATTCCCATACACTAAGAACAAGATCTTTCTGAAAGATCAGAAAGAGAAATTAAGGAAACAATCCCATTTACCATCGCAACAGAAAGAATAAAATACCTAGGAATAAATCTACCTAAGGAGACAAAAGACATGTATGCAGAAAACTATAAGACACTGATGAAAGAAATTAAACATGATACAAAGAGATGGAGAGATATACCATGTTCTTGGATTGGAAGAATCAACATTGTGAAAATGACTATACTATCCAAAGCAATCTACAGATTCAACGCAATCCCTATCAAACTACCAATGGCATTTTTCACAGAACTAGAACAGAAAATTTTACAATTTGTATGGAAACACAAAAGACCCTGAATAGCCAAAGCAATCTTGAGAAAGAAAAACGGAGCTGGAGGAATCAGGTTCCTTGACCTTGGACTATACTACAAAGCGACAGTAATCAAGACAGTATGGTACTGGCCCATAAACAGAAATATCGATCAATGGTACAGGGTAAAAAGCCCAGAGATCAACCCATGCACATATGGTCACCTAATTTATGACAAAGGAGGCAAGAACATACAGTGGAGAAAAGACAGCCTCTTCCATAAGTGGTGCTGGGAAAACTGGACAGCTCCATGTAAAAGAATGAAATTAGAACACTCCCTAACACCATACACAAAAATAAAGTGGATTAAAGACCTAAATGTAAGTCCGGACACCATAAAACTCTTAGAGGAAAACATAGGAAGAACACTGTTTGACACAAATCACAGCAAGATCTTTTTTGTCCCACCTCCTAGAGTAATGAAAATGAAAACAAAAATAAACAAATGGGACCTAATGAAACTTAAAATCTTTTGCACAGCAAAGGAAACCATAAACAAGATGAAAAGAAAACCCTCAGAATGGGAGAAAATATTTGCAAATGAAGCAACTGACAAAGGATTAATCTCCAAAATATACAAACAGCTCATGGAGCTCAATATGAAAAAAACAAACAACCCAATTAAAAAATGGCCAGAAGACCTAATAGACAGTTCAATAAAGAAGACATACAGATGGCCAAGAGGCAAATGAAAAGATGCTCAACATCACTAATTATTAGAGAAATGCAAATGCAAACTACAATGTGGTAACACCTCACACCAGTCAGAATGGCCATCATCAAAAAATCTGCAAACAATAAATGTTAGAGAGGGTGTGGAGAAAAGAGAACCCTTTTGCACTGTTGGTGGGAATGTAAATTGATACAGCCACTATGGAGAACAGTATGGAGGTTCCTTAAAAAACTTAAAATAGAATTACCATATGACCCAGCAATCCCACTACGGGGCATATACCCTGAGAAAACCATAATTCAAAAGGACACATGTACCCCAATGTTCACTGCAGCATTATTTACAGTAGCCAGGACATGGAAGCACACTAAATGTCCATCGAAAGATGAATGGTTAAAGAAGATGTGGTACATATATACAATGGAATATTACTCAGCCATAAAAAGGAACGAAATTGGGTCATTTGTAGAGACGTGGATGGACCTAGAGACTGTCATACAGAGTGAAGTAAGCCAGAAAGAGAAAAACTGTATATTAATGCATATTTGTGGAATCTAGAAAAATGGTACAGATGAACCTATTTGCAGGGCAGGAATACAGACGTAGATGTACAGAATGGACATGTGGACACAGCAGGGAGGGGAGGGTGGGACGAATTGGGAGATTAGGTTTGACATAAATACACTACCATGCGTAAAATAGATAGCTAATGGGAACCTGCTGTGTAGCCCAGGGAGCTCAGCTCAGTGCTCTGTGATGACCTAGATGGGTGGGATGGGGAGTGTGGGAGGGATATATGTATACATATAGCTGATTCACTTCATTGTATAGCAGAAACTAACAACATTGTAAAGCAACTATACTCCAATTTAAAAAATAAACTTTCGAAAAAAATAAATGGTAGCCATTATTTTGAGAATAATTATAACATTTGTTGACAAGATTAATGTAATCACATAGCTAGATAAATGATAGAAAAATGGATAGATGGATGAACGATAGATAGATAGATCAATCCACAGAACCTCAGGAGACATCTAATACAATTTCTTACCATCATACAGTTAGGTTATCTTTACTGACTCTTCTCTGTGCAATCCTCAAACGTTTAAACAACTCTCCGTCTCTTCCAGGATTTAATTAGGCAAATATTCAATGAAGGCCTACCTGTGTAGAACACTGTGCTGTGTTCTCTTTTATTCATTTTGGTCAGTACTCTCAGAATTTGACTCTGGTTTCCTTGTCATTTACTTAAAATGTGGTGACCCAAAGTGGATACAGTATTTTAATTAAGTCTTTTTCACTAAGCATCTAAATAATAATAATTAGAATAAGCAAGAATTATTTCCTGAATCTTATACATAACATCCCATTTACTACATTATAGAACCGAGTTTCCTTTTACTAAAATATTATACTATTTATTAAGCATATGTTGAAACAGATTCTGCAGATCTACTTCTTTTATTCTTACACCTAAATACTACCACCTTGGTGCTTAATGCTTGGTTTTCTTTTGTTTTGTTCCACAGAGCACCTTGTCCTAATGTTAAAGAATTATTTTCCTTATTGTCAAGATCATTATGAATTTCAAATATTAATCGTATTAAACAACTTTCTTGGTGAAAATTTGATTTTAAAAAATCACCTTGATCCCTTTTTTAGACAACTTACTCAAATATTTAAAAGAATATGTCCTAAGACAGGCTCTATGGGCCACCCATCGAAATAGCCTAGGCTTTTCATGAATAAACCACTGCTGAAAATGCTTTGAATATATACAGTATCTAAGCCACTAGGTCACCCACCTGTAGGCACAGTGGTATAAAACGATCTGAGATGCATCCCATACCTGACACTTACAAGCTTTAGGACCTTCAAAAACGTTACTTAGATGGAAATGTATTTTTCCTAACTTTTCAATTAAAAAAATAAAAGTTGAATAACATGGGAAAGTTAGATTAGAGAAAATAGTTATCTCCATACCTTTCTGATGTTGGGAGCAAGAAATATACATAGTATCAAATGTGTACTCTCTTTTGATCATTCCTGTTACCCAATAAACATGTATAATAACTTCCATTTCACTCAGGCTATTGCCTCACTTCTATTTAACACAAGTCCTCAAAAGAGTTGATTATACACAATATTACTATCATTTACATGAGATGACCCATACCTGCTTTCCCTGTCCTCAAAAAACTCACAGTCTAGAGAAAAGGACAGAGAAGCAAACAGCTACAAGACCATAAATGAACAATAAAAACATTGTACTCACAGCAACACTATTCACAATAGCCAAAACATGGAAACAACCTAAATGTTCATCGACAGATGAATGGATAAAGAAGATGTGGTATATATTTACAATGGAATACTACTCAGCCATAAAAAGGAATTAATAATGCCATTTGCAGCAACATGGATGCAACTAGAGATCATCATACTAAGTGAAGTCAGAAAGAGAAAGATAAATACCATATGATATCACTTATATGTGAAATCTAAAATATGGCACAAATGAAGCTATCTACAAAACAGAAACAGATTCACAGACATAGAGAACAGACTTGTGATTGCCAAGGGGGAGGGGGGGAGGGAGAGGGATGGACCGGGAGTTTGGGGTTGGTAGATGCAAACTATTACATTTAGAATGGATAAACAACAAGGTCTTAATGTATAGCACAGGAAACTACATTCAATATCCTGTGATAAACCATAATGGAAAAGAATATAAAAAAAGAATGTGTATAACTGAGTCACTTTGCTGTATAGCAGAGATTGGTACAACACTGTAAATCAACTATACTCCAATTTAAAAAAAAAAAAGAAAAAGAAATACTGTATTCACAGAGTATCATGGGTGCACAGAGGGAGGGCTCCCAGCCGATGCACAGCAGAGGGCAAAGGGCACGAGCAAGTTTCCCAGAAGAGATGTTGCTTCAATAGGGTCACGAACGACTCAGATAAATGCATCCAGGTATTACCAAAAAAACATTGTAAATGCAAAAGCTTGGAGATGAGCAACAACAGTTAATTTGGGGAAGTGCAAATATTTTGTCAAAGCTGGAGAACAGGGTGTTTAGACCTGGCAAGCCTAGACAGGTAGCCTAATATCTTATTATAGCCTACATCACATTTCACGGTCACCACTTACCTACCGTCAGTCTTTCTCATTAGACCATAGGCCCCATGGGGTCAGGGACAAGGGTTGTTTTGTTCCTTCCTCTATGTGTCACTTCTGCATAAAACATGGTGCTCAAAAAATTATTTTTTGAATTTAGGTGTCTTTACTGTCATTCATAATACCTTAACTCTATCACATGGCCAATGGAGATTCACTGAACCGCTCACGTAAGAGATTTGCATAATCACAGTAAGAAAGATCAGGCTGGCAGCAGTATCAAAAATGAAGAGGAGGAGGGCTAGACTGAAAGCAAGAACAGACAATAAATTGGATCCATACAAGTGCTTTTTTTCCAGTCAGAATATTTAACTCACCAAATACCATAGGTTTATAAACAATATCAAATAATTGGAACATTTTTTCGATTTTGAAGATGAGATTTTAATTCTAATTTTTATTTTATTTTTATAATTGCAATGGAGAATTTAGAAGATGTAGAATCACATCAAAATCCTGATGAAAGACTTGTTTTGTCATCATTTATTTTCTCCTGTAGATTTCTATGAGTTTTAATTATTTTTATAATTTTTGAGTTAAGTCCTTAGTTCATTTTGTTGCTTCCTTTGTGTGTCAAAGTTCAGAGCCTTTTGTGTAAAGAGGTCTAGGACTCTGTGGTTGATAGGCCCATACAACTTTTTAATTACTTAGAACTTCATGAAAAAACAGTACTGTATTATAGCCAAGCAAATAGACACACAAACCAATGGAAAAGAACAAAAAGTCCAAAAATAGGCTCAATTACATACAGCATCTCCAGTCACCGAGGAAGAAATAGACTTTTTAAATACATGGTGCCATGACAATGAATCACCATTTGGAAAAAGATAAAGTTGGATCCAAGGGAATCATAAATTCAAATGCTAAATAAAAATGAAACCATAAAATTACTGGAAGAAAACACAGACAAATTCCTGTATAATTTTGGACAGGGGAAGGGCTTCCTAACCAGTGATCAAAATCCAAAAACGGGACTTCCCTGGTGGCACAGTGGTTGGGAATCCGCCTGCCAATGCAGAGGACACAGGTTCAATCCCTGGTCAGGGAAGATCCCGCATGACGCGGAGCAGCTAAGCCCGTGTGCCACAACTACTGGGCCTGCGCCCGTGCTCTGTAACAAGAGAAGCCACCGCAATGAGAAGCCAGAGCACCGCAACGAAGACCCCGCTCGCCGCAACTAGAGAAAGCCCGCACACGGCAACGAAGACCCAACGCAGCCAAAAATAAACTAATTAATTATTTTAAAAATTCAAAAGCCATGAAAGAAAAGATTGAAAAAATTTATTATAGAAAAAATAAAAATTTTCTACTAGATACTTTCAGTAAAGCCAAAAATAAGTGGCAAACTGGCCATGTATGTACATGTGGGTGTATACATATACATATATATATATTTGTGGCTCATGTCATAGACAAAAGCCTAATTTCCCTAATATATAAAGAACTCCTAGAGACTGAGAGAAAAGAGACTGGCACCCTTAACCTGTACAAAGATACTTAAACCATTGATCTCTAAATTCTAAATTTTTAAACTAAATTAAAATTATATGAATATACTATTTCTCACCTAAGAGGTCAAAAGCCTAGTATTTGATAGCATACTCTTCTGACAAAGCTGAGGGGAAAGAGGCAGCTCCTACTTTGCTGACTGCCCTGTACAATGCCCTGTGGGGGGCCACTTGGCCATAACTAAAACTTCCAAGTGCATTTTCCCTCTACACAGATAAATGGCCCACATGCTAGATGACATACATACGATGCCATTCACTACAGCACTGTTTGTAGCACCAATAAAAAGGGAGACACCCAATGTGTATCTACATAAGACCACTTGTATAAACAATATACCCACTTATCTCCAGACAGTGATATAGAAAGATGTCTATGATACATTGTTAAGTAAAAAGAAAAAGCTAGTTGTATAAGAAATAAAATAAGAATAGGTATGAATTTTTGCTTGTATATTTCAAAGATACTTAAGAATAAAAGAAAACGGGGCAAGTACATAAAAATTCTCAAAAACAGGTAAGAGTAAGACCTCAGTGTTACCTTTTTAATATTGTTTTTAGAGGAACCATATGAAAATATCACCTATTCAGAAAGTTTAAAGTCTAAAATGTCAGTGCACAAACTAAACTGCAAACACTGAAAATAAAAAGAATTGGCATAAAAATCGAGAACTAAGAGTTCTTAAGAATAATGGCATAGAGATGAAAGACCCAGTGCAGCTTTTGCATTTCAACTCTTCTATGATTTCTCCCTGTGAGATGACTGTCTTTACAATGGCAGCTTCCTTGCAAGTGTCCTCCATATCGTTATGTTACCAAGGCTGTTGCCCCAGAATCATACCCCTGTCCCTCCCTCGAATAGAAACCAGTTACTCTTATCTAAGTTTCAGGAGGAAGCTGCCAAGAGAAAAAAACAAGAACTGGTTAGAACCAACTAGGCCCAAGATGGTAGAAGATTCGACTTCCAACACACCTTGATTCTCATTATACACTCATTGTAATACATTAGCATGCCAAGTCACACAGTCACCAGCTCCATGACAGTTGACGACTGCCATGACAACAAGTAGAAAAGCCCATACAAGGACAGAGAAGGAGAGCTGCATCAGTTCCAGGTCCAAACCACACCTCTGTTTTCAGATAATTCATGAATATTCCTCCCACTCTTTCCAATTTCCTCCCTTTTACCTTGACCCTCCTACACATTTGGTGTCTCTGCCCATATTGGGTTGAGAAGTTGATTTGTGAACTAGGTTCCCACTTCTCCATTCTTTGACCATTGAATAAAGCTTGTGCTGTTTCAGTCTCAGTGTAGGTTTCATTATTGGCTGCACAAATCCGATCAGAAAAAAAACCTCACTGGCTGAGACACGGGGTCTTGGCCCAGGCAAGGACCCTGGTGCAGGTCAGGTAAACCAATTCATAACAACTGCACCCGGCCAGCAAAAAAGACTGACTAATAAAGTTAGGAGCTTTTAACATAGGCAGAGAAGGAGCTTAAAAGCTGATGTGAGTTTGTTGTTTTCACACCTAACAATTCACCCAAGCACAATAGTGTGGTATTCTTCCTTTAAACATATACATCAATATTATTTACATTTCATATGCATAGAGCAACAATATGCTTTGTGCAAGTACAAAAAAGAGCCAGAGGAAATAGGCTTCATTCAAGAGCAGTCAGGAAAATAGAGAGTGGAACTTAACTATTCCAAGAACAGATGCATACGATCAAGTTCAACAATATTAATGTGTCAAAAACAGGTAACTGAAGTCAATCTGCTTCCCCACAAAAGAGATGGCGAATACCTTCTCCCTTGGGGAAACCTTTCCTGCCAAATCACCCCAACTGATGGCAACAGATACACCAGATCTGCCTGCACTAAGAAATGAAAAACAAACACAGGAGACATTCAAAAGCAATCAAGCATTTGGGGAAAAGAAGAAGGAATGAATGAGTTGGTGGTGTTGACCAAATTTAAAATGCTAAATTAAGTAGACAAATTTGGAAATAAAGTAATAGAAAATACTACATACTAGAAAGGCACCTTAAGATGTAGAATATCTTCTCAAAATTGTTATCCAGATCACAGAAATACTGTATTTTCACATTCATGGAGCTGTTTCATTAAGAATATAGATCTCCATTTTATAGCAGGAAACCTGTGGCTTAAAGAAATAAAAGTAGATTGCCTGTAGTTGCAAACCAGTCAACAGTGGAACCTGGGATTTCTGGAGCCCACATTCTTGACTACCAAAAGGGTCAAAAAGTGACAGGAGACAACCAACGAGGGAAAAAAAAATCATAAATGCAGATTCAAAAACAAACCAAAACAAAATGAGCAAATTTGAGGGCCTTTTTTCAAGTGTGCAAATATTTCCCCATGCCACAGGAGCACATGCAGATTCTCACCTTTTCATATAACAGGAGAAATAAAAAGAACAACAACAACAAAAATTAACACTTCTTGACTTCCTCAGTGCCAAGCTCTTTGCAGGCACTATTTCATTCTCTCCTCCCTAGAACCTGCAATTTAGTGCCGTTATCATTCTCATTTTAAAAGAAGGAAATTGGAACTTGGAAAAGTTAATCAACTTACCTCCCCACCCAAATATCAACTGGCAAAGCCAAAATTCAGACTTGAGCCCAATCTCGTGTTTATCTCAGAAGCCAGAAAGCCTGAGGCTGAATGTGAATCCTGACATTACCACCTCTGAGCTGGGCCACCTTGGCCAGTTACTATACCTTTCTGTGCCTGTTCCTGATTAACTCAACTGCAGCCTGAGAACGGTACTAGTACTTACTTCACAGTGTGCTAGTAAGAATTAAATGAGTTAATACAAACAAAGCACTTAAAAGCATGCCTGCACACAATGTTCTACATGATCACTAATGTTAGCTACTGTGAAGACGATGATGACCGTTACTGTTATCTTTAGTGCTCTAGACTGTCTTCCAGCACTGCAAAATAATGAACACTCATGAGATTTCTCTGCACCATTAGCAAAAGTTTAATTTATCTTCAAGAAGCTTAACAGAAAAGAAAGTTGCCATATATTTTAGAAATTTTTCTACTAAAAACATTTACGTGATTAATGGAGTCTGCCTTAGTTACCCCAAAAAGTCATTATAAGGAACAATGAGGTTAGATAAATAAGCTGCCTTTGTTTGTGAGACCATTATTTGATTCATAATAGCGAGGGCCATGTACCAACATCTGATATTTCTTTTTCCTTCATATTTTTGATTACCAAAGGATTTGCAATTAATATTAGTTCTTTTTAAAAAGAAAACCAAAACATTATAGCAACCAGGGAGTGGAACATCCGAATTCTTTTAGACCTTATCTTTGCTTTTTGCTATTAAAAAAAAAATTTCCCATGCTAATTTGAAAAGTAAAATACCATAGCAATCTAAGATTTCATCCATATTGAGTTTAGATGCAGAAAAAATAGATGCCCCTCTAATGTTCCAGTCTGTATGTATTGTTTCCAAAGCACAAGTTACTACCTTATGTAAATTCTAAACCAAAGAATAAATGCTTACCTTGGGGAGAGCGACAATATTTTTTAGGGAAATATCCCTTTTATGCAACCATTCAACCAAAAACTTTTTCTCTAAGTTTACAGACACATTGGAAATAAGTAGATTTTACTGACTTCTAAATTGGTCCAATTTCCCAGCTGGACCATTTCTTTATGTTTGCACAGATTGATGTTTTTTAATCAACTGCTCGCCTGACTTTGGACGGCACTTGCATCCTCTGTGCACAAAAACATCTTATTTCCTGTTCACTACGTGTTAGACACACTTGTCTGTTTCACCACACTGGAAAATTAAGTTAAAATACATATTTTCAGAGAGAGGGAGAGACCACAAAAAAATGAGGGAGGGGGGAATCACTCCTACTGCTATTAAATGGGGAAGAAATATGAATTTGCTAGACAGACACACTCCCACAGAAGAAAAAAATTCAGAATCCTATTATTTTCCCATTTTCAACAAAACTTACAGGAAGGAGGAAACATAGTTTTTTTAAATGACTCAGTAGGAGAGAGGCAGAGGAAAGTATTTTAAGTCTAGAATATCCAATTTTTTTTCTCAATGAATTTTTTTATTGAAGTATAGTTGATTTATAAGATCGTGTTAGTTTTAGATGTACAGCACGGCGATTCAGTTATACACACACACACACAAACATATATATTCTTCTTCAGATTCTCTTCCCTTATAGGTTATTACAAAATACTGAGTAGAGTTCCCTGTGCTATCCAGGAGGTCCTTGTTGGTTACCTATTTTATATATAGTAGTGTGTATATGTTAATCCCAAACTCCTAATTTATCCCTCCCCCACCCACCTTACCCCTTTGGTAACCATAAATTTGTTTTCTATGTCAGTGAGTCTCTCTGTTTTGGAAATAAGTTCCTTTGTATCTTTTTGCTTTTTAGAAGACTATCTTATTAATCTCTTGTAACAATATGCTTTTACACTTTAAAAACATGGAAAATAGACACGAGGAAAAGATACACGTGAGGCAATGGTACACTTTACCAATTGAATGAGAAAGCTTTCCCATTCAATTGGTGTATCCCCCTGTTTTCCACTTTAGATTTTTACCCATTCTGTGTCTTCTTCCAGTACCCTTCCTTGCAGTGAAAGGCCAGGCACAGATTGTTGACAGGAGGGGCCACACAACCGGTGAGATGCCTAAAATAGAACACAAGGCACCACTCTCCACACTGAGAGGCTTCCTGGTTCAACTAGCAAAATATATGGTTCCAAGCAAGGGTGCTGGCACAAGACTGTGGAGGAAAAATAACTGGAAAAGGATAATATATAAACTAAAATTTTTACAACACTTTAGAGGACAAAGTCTGCACAAAATAATATTAAAAGGGGTTTGTTCAAAGCAAGTTAGCAAATATTGTATGCCTACTGTGTGCCTTGCTCTGTGCTGGTAATAAGGCTGTATAATAGCTTTTAGTATACTCACAAGTACGTATTTTGTCTTCCCAAAGAAATCAGAGTCAGAGAGAGCAAAACTTATTCAAGGAACAATGACTAGATCAGCCCAGGTGTCAGCCCGTGACACTGTATAATCCATCTCTAGTACTTAGCATATTGTAAACATTTCATATATGCTAGCTATGATTATTATTTATGTACAAAATCCTATACAATTCCATGTATAATTGTTTTAAATCCCTAGAAAAAGGTCAAGAATGAAACACAGCAAAGTGTTCACAGCAGAGACCTTTAGGGAGACATGAGAGGAGAGATGGGGGATGAGTCTCTTTTTTTTTTAATATCTTTATTATACTTTTTGATTCATCAATTTTTTAATTATTTTTTTTTAATTTTTTTATTTATTATTTTTATTTTTGGCTGTGTTGGGTCTTCGTTTCTGTGTGAGGGCTTTCTCCAGTTGCGGCGAGTGGGGGCCACTCTTCATCACGGTGCGCGGGCCTCTCACCATCGCGGCCTCTCTTGCTGTGGAGCACAGGCTCCAGACGCGCGGGCTCAGTAGTTGTGGCACACGGGGTTAGTTGCTCCGCGGCATGTGGGATCTTCCCAGACCAGGGCTCGAACCCGTGTCCCCCGCATCGGCAGGCAGATTCTCAACCACTGCGCCACCAGGGAAGCCCTTAATTATTTTTTTTTTAATTTATTTATTTATTTTTGGCTGTGTTGGGTCTTCACTGCTGCGCACGGGCTTTCTCTTGTTGCGGCGAGTGGGGGCTACTCTTCGTTGCAGTGCGCGGGCTTCTCACTGCGGTGGCTTCTCATTGAGGAGCACAGGCTCTAGGCGCACAGGCTTCAGTAGTTGCGGCACGTGGGCTCAGTAGTTGTGGCTCACGGGCTCTACAACACAGGCTCAGTAGTTGTGGTGTGTGGGCTTAGTTGCTCCGTGGCATGTGGGATCTTCCTGGACCAGGACTCGAACCCGTGTCCCCTGCACTGGCAGGCGTATTCTCAACCACTGCACCACCAGGGAAGCCCGAGTCTTCTTTTTAATTAAAAAACCCACACATCCAAGGGCCAAATGTAAATTATAAACGAATGCTTTCTTCCGTAACTATTAACAACGTCTGCTTCACCTGAATTTGCAGTGGGGTCTGCAAGGCCCAGTAGCCTACACACAAGGCTGAGCCCCCCCAGGGCCCTGCCCCGGCCTCCTAATTTCTGAGAAGTGCTGACAGGGCTCTGGTGCCCAAGGTGCTCTGAAGGGCAAGAGCCCAAGAGCAAACGCTTCTCTCTCTCCCCTCCCCTATTAGGGGGAGGCCTCTTACTATGGAAAATTGTCCAGAGAATTCTGCTAAGGACTCCTGCCACTTGCTGGCTTCCAGCTAGTTGGTCAGTTGATTTCTTATTTTTATTCAGGCTAGATTTTATCTTTTAAAAAACATGGCTCATCTCAGCATTGTTTTAGCTTGCAGCTCAACCACACCACTTAACTTTCTGTTTGCATGTTTATCATCTTTCTCATCTCCCTACTTCTTCCTTTTACTTTTGTCTTTATCTTTTAAGTCACACACTCTTATTCCTAATCATTTTTCTTATCACCCTTTTTCTCATTTTTTTTCTATTGGTTTTACTTACCTTTATTAAAAAATTACATGATTTGGGCATTCTCTTTAACTTTTATTATTTTTAAGTCGACCTATTTTATTTTTAAATTCAACACATTTTATAATCTTTCTTTTAGCTGTCTCTAGGTTTGTAAAATTCTTTATCTCATTTCTTATATAATCCTTATTTGTTTGGTCTTTTGTGGAGAATTTAACTTTTTTCTTCTCCCTTCTTAAATTTTCATTCAGTTTTATGTTATGATTTGCCTTGATGATGGCTGGCAGACAGCAGAGGCAAGGTGGTGGTGATAATAAACATACACACCATGCTACGAGGAGAATCTGGAGACCCCCCCTCCAGTTCTACTACACTCTACCCTTAATGAGCAAAAGGCCTCTTTTCTTTTTTTTTTTTTAATTTTTAAGTGAAGTATAGCTGACTTACAATGTTTCAGGTGTGAGCAAAGGTGATTCAGTTATATATATACATATATATCTATTTTTTTCAGATTCTTTTCCATTACAGGTTATTACAAGATATTGAATATACTTCCCTGTGCTATACAGTAGGTCACTGTTGTTTATTTTACATATAATAGTATGTACCTATTAATCCCAAATTCCAAATTTATCCCTCCCCGCCACTTTCCCCTTTGGTAACCATAAGTTTGTTTTCTATGTCTGTGAGTCTATTTCTATTTTGTAAATAAGTTCATTTGTATCATTTTTTTTAGATTCCACATATAAGTAATACCACAGGATATTTGTCTTTTGTGTCTGACACTTCATTTAGTATGATAATCTCTAGGTCCATCCATGTTGCTGCAAATGGCATTATTTCATTCCTTTTCATGGCTGAGTACTATTCCATTGTATATATGTACCACATCTTCTTTATCCATTCATCAGTGGACATTTAGGTTGCTTCCACGTCTTGGCTATTGTGAATAGTGCTGCAGTGAACACTGGGGTACATGCATCTTTTCAAATTAGAGTTTTCTCCAGATATATGCCCAGAAGTGGGATTGCTGGATCATATGGTGGCTCTATTTTTAGTACTTTTTTTTTTAAAGAACCTCCATACTGTTCTCCATAGTGGCTGCACCAATTTACATTCCCACCAACAGTGTAGGAGGGTTCCCAAAGGCCTCCTTTTATAATGTAGTCTTTTTCTAAATATCTTAGTCTAGAGTTGTCGTGACAGGGAATGTACTGTCCCATCTCTGTGAGGAGATTCCCCACTCTAAAACTCACAGTTAGACTATAATCTAAGGAGTCCAAGTGGGGCAAGAGATTATAATAAGAGAAGGTTGCTTCATCAATATGCCTGGTCTGACTTTGGCTAAACCACCCACAGATTTCTAGCCAAGAAGCTAAAGTAGAGCGTCCATAATCAGATTTCTGACATCACTCCTATGGCAGCCTGATTCTGATATACCGATTTCTAGCTTAGTCTTCTCCCCTCTCAACAGACCTATAGCAGGGTCATCCCATGTATCAGTTTCCTCAGCTATCCTCCCTCATTATGAGACACAAGGGGAGGCTCTACAGAGCCGAGCTGATCCTCCATGGATGCGGGGAGAGGAAGGTTATTCACTTCGTTTTGTCTTGAGTCACCTCTGCTTTAACTGGATGACATCACAAACATAAAGTCACTAAGTGTATGGTCCAGTTGGCCTATCAAAATCAAATGGAAGGATGACATTCCTTCAACTGAAGAGGTTTGTATGATTCACAGAAGGTCTCAGGATATAGTCAAACAGCTCAGTTTGGGTTTCTCCTTCCCTAAGTCATTCCCCCAAAGAGATATACAAAGCTATACTGAGAAAACCACCCGGTCAGTTTTCTGGACTTGGGCCATAATGTTAATGCTTATTTCCTGTAGTTTTCTCCCATTATGCCTCCATTTATTCTTTTTGGATCCTCTCTCTGTGGACCCAGACTGCTGTTGTGTAATCCTTATTATTTTATTTCCCCCTTCCAGTCCTAGGAAATGACTGAGTAAAGATCCGACTCATCAGGTAACCTGAGTAAAGATCTGACTCATCAGGTTGTTCTTAACCATTACCCACACCCATCCACGACAACCCTCTGCACTCAGCTCACTCACCCACTCACGAAGGCCCCTCAGGTCAGGGGTCTTCCAAGATCTGCCCACTTGAGCTCTCACCTGGCCTGTTTTATTGGGTCTGCTCAAACAGCAACTACAATTCGAGCTGATGTTAAGCTGCATAATCATGCCAGTGTCTACATTTCCTTATCGTCAGGAATGTACCACCCAGTGAATGTGAATCCCCAGGAAATGGTCACAAAGGAATTCAACAGTAAGGATACTCATGGGTTGTTTTTCCTAATCCATTTTAAGAGTAGAGGTCTGTTGTAAGAGACCTGTACCTGAGAAATCTTTTTGCTCATATTTGGTGTTTAGGATACTCCCCCTTTTTCCTCCATCTATAAAAGGGAGAGATGGACCGTAAAGAGGCCACTCTGAGAGCTGTCTGCCTCAGAGATCAACTGCTGTGCAGTTCATGCTCTAGAAACACGTTCATTCTGCTCACTCCATCAGTTTCCTGATAAGCTGCACACACCTGGCCCACCTAAGCTGCGATCAGGAACAGAGAGCTTTGCCATTCTCTTTTTCTAATATTTTGTTTTATTTTATTTCAGACTCTTGACAGAAAAGCACTTATTAAATAAAAGGTCTGGATATATTCCAGAAAATTATAAAAGTTTAACTAG
The DNA here is from genome assembly GCF_965194805.1 of Balaenoptera borealis. Taxonomy (NCBI): domain Eukaryota; kingdom Metazoa; phylum Chordata; class Mammalia; order Artiodactyla; family Balaenopteridae; genus Balaenoptera; species Balaenoptera borealis. Next base: position 16,959,670 of record NC_138870.1, on the reverse strand, counting down.
GCTATTAGAAGAGCTCATTAAAAGAAAGAAGCCTAATCAGGGACTTCCGACAGGCTTTCCAGAAAAGGCACTCATGAATTTCCCCCAAAATTTACCAGGTTGTTCGGATTCAGGGAAGTGATCATGGTCTTGGATGGCAGAGAGTGTAAAATGGTTGGTGTGCTTCTGACATTTACAGAAAGCTTCTGCCAAAATCCCAGAGCAGAAATAAATATACCACTTGCTGCCAAACCATGAAAATAAAATATTAAATAATAAAAATATTCCACTGAAAATCCACTTAGAGACAGAAACTAGTTATAACCAAAAGAATCTGAAGGTCTCGTCCAGAGTCAGAGATAATACCATTTAGAAAGCATAACCAACACCAAATGACACCTATATTTAATATAAAATGTTTTCCAAGGTTCTCAGAGACATAAGTTCAGTAACTCCTGCTGTCATTCATTAAGTAGGCATTATTGTTCATACAAATGGAGTAATCCAATACAGAAGGTGAAAAAAACATGTCTGTCCAAAGGTGCTGTTCTCAGCATTACTTATATTTTTTATCTGAAGCCAGCTAAATGATCTGAAATTGTGAAATGATTAAGTGATGATTAATTAGTAAGTGAATTGATCAATGTCAATATACAATGGAATATGTTTCTACATTGAAAATTATTTGGAAAAATACTTTGCAATAACATGAGAAAATGATATTTTACAACCATATTAATTAGGAGAAGGCAGGAAAAATTTAATAAGCAGCATATATGCTAAAAATAAAGAAGTTTTAAATGACAAAAATATCCATAGTTCGGTATGGAAACAGGTGACACACAACGCACATAAGAATGTAACTTCTCCTATACTCTCTCCCAGCAGCCCAATAAACCTTGAGGACCAGTGCAGATCCAAAAAAGGGAAGAGGAGGTGGTGACCCAGAAGCAAACCACATCCCTCCCCACCCTGCCACTTTTACTCCCCACTGGGAAAAGGGAGGAAAAAAGAAGTCTTTGGGGCCTAAGCCTGGCTGGTGCTGGGGGAAGAGAAGGAGATATTCATGGAATTGAATATGAGATCTATACTTCACACTGGGCCAGAGAGAGTGTTTAATAACTGAAAGTGACTGGAAAATAGGGGATAGATACAAAGTGTCATTAAGCAATGTAAAGAATGAATTCACCATGACACAACAGAAGTGATTAGAGAAAATAAAACCATTTTATATTTGTAGGCCGCCAAGTTCACAATATTCAATGAAATATATGTATGTATGTATTTATTTAATGCATAATCATGTAGGGGTTTTGTACCTGTTTCTGCTTCATTGGTTTTCAAATTCTATGATTAATCACTTTTAACTTGGTCGTATCCAATATTTTGGGGGATTCAGGATATATAAATTCTTAAGTCCCAGGGACCTCTATCTGCTCCATATTAGGGCCTTTCGTATTCTGTAAACATGTCTAATATTTCCCATGAAACTAACACGTCTTTGAGTGCAGAGTTTAAGTTTGATGCATCAATTTTGTCCGCAAAGTACCAACACTGTGTCTTGCATATAGAGAGTACTCAATAAATATTAATGGAACAAGCTATTCATATATTTTACTGCTATTTCTAAGTATATGAAAAAGTTGTTTACACATTTGTTAATAAAGAGTGATCTGAGTGATGGGTCATTTCATTCTGGAATTATAATTTGGAGACCTTTATAACGTCTTCCACCCTAGTAAACCAGTGGTTAACTGATGTCGTTGTATTAAATATTCACAATCCAGTGCAATACATATGTCTTCCAATTTATTCTAAATTGAGGAAAATGTCCCAACTTATTTTAAATTGGGAAAATCTTAGAGTTCCAGGCAGTTATCTCTATTACCAACTTCTCAAAAATATAATCCATCTAATGCCAAAACTTGAAAATGTTATTCATCCTTAGTTATCCTATAATGACTAATGATTAATATGAGAAAGTATTCTATATTATAAATCATTCTTATGAATGTGTCAAAATTAAATATAAACTTGAGGAAATTAAGATAAGATTCCTAATCTCTTAGGTGTGGTAAATCACATTTATGCAAGTTTACCAATCACAGCTGGCCAGTTAAGTTTATGCATATAAACAGCCTGAAAGTCATCTAAAGATGTGTTCTGGCAATCTTTCATTAAATTTTCTGGATGGAAATTCTACAGACCATAAGAATTAATGCCAAAGAGTTATTTTAAATGCATAGTTAAAAAAACTACTCCATAATTCCATATTTTAACAACAAAAAACTATTCAAATTCTAGAATCAGAGAAAAGCTTTCCCCAGACTAAAAATTTACCAGGAAAATTAATATATGAAGCATCAATTTTTTTCTCACAACTGACTGCTCCAAATTGCATTCTAAATGTTTCTTTTTACTAGTTCTCTCCCCAAAATACACATGTAAAATTTATCATATGGTTGCAAATGTTATTATACATATAAAGAGACAGACTTAAAGGCGCATAAATTATAGTAGATGTTTGTGTCATCATTTCATTAGTGGCAATATCAATAGTCTAAGATCCAACTTAGGAACTCAATTCATAATTATAGAATGTCACTATATGAATGCAATTAAATGTAAAATTCAATGATTTTGCACCCTGTTTCTCTTCAAAAATATATTCAGTCACTTAAAAATGATAAATACAACTATTTTTTTTTCAACTATTTTTAAGGATGAAAAAAACTTTAGAGAAAATAACATGTGAAAAATAGTCATATATATATATAATGTCAGGAGCCTTAAACTAAAATTGTCATCCTATCTGAATGTTTAAGCATTTTGATTATAACTTAAGGTGAAATAAATGTCTTTTACACTGAAAAAGAAAGAAAAATAAAAAGGCAAGGTCAGTGCAGCAGCTGTGATTGGGCTTAACACCTAGCTCTAAGCTTCCTGGCAGCTAAAAAAGAGAAGAAAATGTAGTAACCTGTTACTTCACCTCACCAATGGAATTATGACAGTGTGTCTTTAAAGATACATCATGGGAACATCCTAAGAAAATGCAGGAGAAGTGTTTGGCACAGTGCCTGGCATGTGGGAGACATCTAAGGATGTTATCTAGTATTACTATCCAAAAGCAAAAGACAAGTGAAGTTTCTCAGGAAAGACACGGTGAATGCTACTACCAAATCCTAGGAGAATATTCCTTCATGGATCATTGTATCAGGGACTTAAATGAGAGCCATTTCATTAAACTTGACTGCAGCAGAGTCTGAATTACAAAGATAATTTCTTTTTTCAGGGAACGCTCATTGTACTGGTGCCAGTCACCGTGCCTTGCACGTAATAAACAGTCGTATTTAATTGATCTGGTTACAAAGGAAGGCTCTACAATAAATATTTCTGGGCATCAAAGCCTTTCTCTTTTTCCATCACAGTCTGTAAATTCCCTGAGGTCTGGCCAAGGCTCTCATCTTCAACTCTTCCAACTACCTTGCAAGGGGGAAAAAAAATCTAAATTCCCAGCCAATGCCACCTGCCATGATGGAGCACATCAACTGATCCAGAGCTAAGAGAGGGAACAGAGTAGAAATGGATGACACCTTCCCTAGTGTCTTACAAGTTGAAATCCTACCTTCTTCAGAACAAAATCTGAGAATTTGAATCTCAACTTCCTAATCTCCCCTCTTACCTCTCATTCACTTTATAACCAGGTGCAAACTTGCTGTGTCCCCCCCCATTCTCCCAGATCCACTACCAACTCATGCCACCAACTCGCCACTGAAACTGCTCTTGCTTTGCAAGGTCTCAAATGACCTCTAATTACCAAACCTTCTGGACATTTTAATTTGTATATTTTCAGCTAGCGTGTCTTCGTAATTCCTGTCAGGCAGAATCTGATCATTGCCATGGATAGTGATTTCTACGTCTTTCTCATTTCCCTCTTTCCCAAATGGGAAACTTTACACTGTGGTAGTTATTCTACTTCTTCTCTACCATTAGATTTTGAGTGATCATGGGGCAAACAGAATGTCTTTTAGATAGGTTACCAAACCACAAGAAGCTACATGTGGCCCTTATGGAGAATACCGGGCGTGCCTAGAGATCAAGGACTTTGAGTTGGATGAGGTACTTGATGGCACTTGGTGTTCCATCGTTCATAGGAAGGAGCTGATGGTGTTCTATGAATGATCAGAAGTGTGTTCATGGATGTTAAAAGACCAAAATGTGGTCCCTCAATATCCATTCTTCTTTCTTTCAATGACGACAGAGTCTCCACTTTTGAGCTTGGCACATGGCTTCCCAGAATAGAGTCTGCAGCTTCGGCTTTCCCTTTGCAGATAGGTAGAGTCATGTGACCAGGTCAATGGGATGCTTAGCAAAAGTGTTCATGAAGCAGCTTCTGGGAATCTTTCTGATGAGACAGAACAGCCCTTTGCTCTGTTCTTTCTCCCTTCCTCTAACCTGCTGCCTGGAACTTAGATGCCACCATCTGTGACAAGGCAATAAGATACAAGGAACCCTTGTCCCTCAAGTTACACAGCACCTATTAGTCTTCAAGTGCCAACTCAGATTTTTATGTGCAGTTAAAATAAACTTCTATATTGTTTAAGCCACTGTTGAAAGGAACTTTCTGTAACTTAGAGTAAAACCTCGTCCTAACTGACCCAGGTATATGAAATGGAAAAAGATCTCTTGCTTGAGAACAGATAAAAGGTGGTACCATTCACTAAGATAGGAAAGGGCAGGTTGGAGTAGAGGATTGGATTTTGGATGTGTTGAGTATGGGGTGCTCATAAAAATCCAAGTAGAAACACTGTCAGAAGAGGAGTTTAGGCAAAAACAAAAACTCTGGAAATCTATAATATGCAAATGGTAGATTAAACCTCAAGAATGGATAAGTTGATCAGTTTATCCAAGGAATATATATAAAGTAGATGGGTAACCATGGTATGAACCCGAAAACTATTTTAAGCTTACAAATGTCTGTCATTTCTCACATTCTGGCTTCCATGCTCATGTTTACCCAGCATGCACGGTATTTATGCTGAGCCGATCTCATGTCAGATCTGCCCTTGCCCCTCAGGAATAACCAGTGGAAAACACTGTTCTAATAAAGCCAGTGGAAAGTTCACAGACTTGTCTAAATCTTATCTGCCCTATTTATAGCCCAAGAAACAGAACTAGAACATTTAGGGTAAAATAGGCTTTTCTGAATCACCCCCATCACTCATAGTCGTAACTAAAAAAAAAATCATAAAATCTCAGAATAGAAAGTACCCTCAGATCCTTCCAAACCAATGCACCATCATAAATGTTACTATACAGAAAGAGTACATATCATAAATATAATTTACTTAACAAGAATCCTAAATGAACAAATTTAACAGCTATTCCTACAACATGTTTAAAAGAATAAAACAACTTCTTTCAAGAAATAATGTAGTAAATATAAAAGTACTGTTTTAAGTCCTTCCCACGTAGCCTCAAGACAGATCTTTCCCATCTCTAATATTCACAAAAGCAAACTCATTGATGATATTCTGACATCAATAAGAAAATTCAGTTTAAATATTGGGAGCCACCTTTTAACTACAAGGTCATTCAAACATTGCTTGAGTTTACCAAAGGAGTTATGGACTCTCCCTCAGAGGTTTTAAAGAATCAGTTAGACACTCATTTGAAGGAACTAGTTTAAGATAACTTGTATGTACTTCTTTTGAAGCAGGGAGTTGAACCACAAGTTTTTCTATGACAGTATTTCCTGGCTGGATATTGAAGGTGGCAGAAGAAAATAACAGTGAGTTGGAAGTTTGGGGGGTTATCATTTAAATAATTTCCTCATATTTAATGAGCTGCAACTTTCACCATTTATGGCATTTAAATATATTCAAGACTCTAGGACATTTTTCATGCCCTTGCCAAATGGGATTTATTTCACTTCTGACTAATTTATACTTAGGATTTCTCTGAAGGAGGTTCTGGCTCCAGCTTTATAACTTCCAGTCAAGGCGAAGAACCACAAGACTGAGCTACCACAGTGGACTGACCTCTATTGTTCAAGGATATCTTGGCTTGCCCGGACACTCTTTGATACTTGAAACTAGTATTTGAAGTCATACAGAGAAGTCGTCTGTATGATTTGGAAGCAGTTAACTTTTCCAACCAACAATCTACACAGTCAACTTTTGATTAATGGATTAACATGGTAGAGAAAGGTAATGACTGAATTCCGAATCACAGATAAAACAAACTGCAAATATCATGGTTAATCCACACCAAGTCATCACCTCAACATTCTAAATGAATAACGAAAGAACATGTATAAGGGGAAACTGACACAAAGAGTTATGCAGAATGCAACCTTGGAAATCAGGGCTGTCAAGGACAGTTTACAGGAGAGTGGTGGGCTATGCTCTAAACCCTTTAAAAAAAAAAAGAATCTGGATGTAGAATTCTCTTTTCAGGGGTGTAGGAAAACAAAATCGCTTTAAATTCCTCATGTCCCAACAAGACCATAATTAGCAACAAAGTAACTGTTGAGCAAATTATTAAATGGCCAGAAGAGAACATTGCTTGCTGAGGACTACTACAAATGACACCATTTTAAGATTCATAAAATGTCTAGTAAGTCAAGGATTTAAGTCAAAGTTCCTCCCCTAGAAACAGAAGCCTACCTTCACTGCACCTCTCTAAGTCAAGCCAAGACTACAGGAACAAAAGTTCAGTGCTCCTGTGGGTAGGGTTATCTAAGCTGCTGCTGCTACAGCATTTACAGGCTACTGATTAAACCACAGGGCATTATGGCCAAAGCATCTTCATCCTCGATGCTTTCCACCTGGAGAATGTTCCAAAGGCAAAAGAAAATTAATGGCTGAGGGTGGAAAGAGACTAAAACTAGACAGCTTCTTTCATGAAGGACTATAGGGAATGAGTGCATGTGACTGGCTGACCTTAGGCATAGCGAGCAGTGGATACATTGACCTTGGTCTACAAAACCTGTGTCCAAGACCCCAGTTCTTCTGTTTCCTGTATGTACACTAGGGAAAATCTTATCTTTTCTCTTAAAAGGAAGAAAAAGAAAAAAGAGAAAGAGAAGAAAGAGGAGGACAGGGAAAGGGAGAGGAGAAAAAGAAATCTGTATGATACCTACCTTAACGGACTGTTGTGAAAAATTCAACTTTTGATCCAAGTCAAAAAGTTAATTATATGAAAGTTCTTTGCAAAGTACAGAATTCTTCAGAAAACAAGAAATTTCTATGTTTATTATTTCATGATCATTCCTTGAGTTCATTCAATTTGATGTTCTCCTAAGCACCACCTAATTCTGTTCCAAAATCCACCGAAAGTTACACTTTCTAATGCAGAATAAAGATACAATATCTACTGGTGGGAATATAAATTGGTACAGCCACTATGGAAAACAGTATGGAGGTTCCTAAAAACACTAAAATTAGAGCTACCATATGATCCAGCAATCACATTCCTGGGTATTTATCCGGAAAAAAACAAAAACTCTAATTCAAAACGATGCATGCACCCCAGTGTTCATAGCAGCACTATTTTGTTTTTTGAAAATTTTAAATTTTATTTATTTTTATACAGCAGGTTCTTATTAGTTATCTATTTTATACATATTAGTGTATATATGTCAATCCCAATCTCCCAATTCATCCCACCACCACCACCCCGACCCCCCGCTTTCCCCCCTTGGTGTCCATACATTTGTTCTCTACAACTGTCTCTATTTCTGCCTTGTAAACTGGTTCATCTGTACCATTTTTCTAGATTCCACATATATGTGTTAATAGACGGTATATTTCTCTTTCTGACTTACTTCACTCTGTATGACACTCTCTAGGTCCATCCAGGTCTCTATGAATGACACAATTTCATTCCTTTTTATGGCTGAGTAATATTCCATTGTATATATGTACCACAACTTTACCCACTCATCTGTCGATGGACATTTAGGTTGCTTCCATGACCAGGCTATTGTAAATAGTGCTGCAATGAACATTGTGGTACATGACACGTTTTGAATTATGGTTTTCTCTGGGTATATGCCCAGTAGTGGGATTGCTGGGTCATATGGTAGTTCTGTTTCATTTTTTAAGGAACCTCCCTACTGTTCTCCATAGTGGCTGTATCAATTTACATTCCCACCAACAATATAGGAGGGTTCCCTTTTCTCCACATCCCCTCTAGCATTTGTTATTTGTAGATTTTCTGATGATGCCAATTCTAACTGGTGTAACGTGATACCTCACTGAAGTTTTGATTTGCATTTCTCTAATAATTAATGATGTTGAGCAGCTTTTTATGTGCCTCTTGGCCATCTGCATGTCTTCTTTGAAGAAATGTCGATTTAGGTCTTCTGCCCATTTTTTGATTGGGTTGTTTGTTTTTTTAATATTGAGCTGCATGAGCTGTTTATATATTTTGGAGATTAATCCTTTGTCCACTGATTCATTTGAAAATATTTTCACCCATTCTGAGGGTTGACTTTTCATCTTGTTTATAGTTTCCTTTGCTGTGCAAAAGCTTTTAAGTTTCCTTAAGTCCCATTTGTTTATTTTTGTTTTTATTTCCATTACTCTACATCTACAAAAGACCTTGCTGTGATTTATATCAAAGAGTGTTCTTCCTATGTTTTCCTCTAAGAGCTTTAAAGTGTTTGGTCTTACATTTACCTCTTTAATCCATTTTGAGTTTATTTTTGTGCATGGTGTTAGGGAGTGTTCTAATTTCATTCTTTTACATGGAGCTGTCCAGTTTTCCCAGCACCACTTACTGAAGAGACAGTCTATTCTCCACTGTATATGCTTGCCTCCTTTGCCATGGATTAGTTGACCATAGGTCTGTGGGTTTATCTCTGGGCTTTCTATCCTGTTCCATTGATCTGTATTTCTGTTTTTGTACCAGTACCATATTGCCTTGATTACTGTAGCTTTGTAGTATAGTCTGAAGTCAGTGAGTCTGATTCTTCCAGCTCCCTTTTTTTCCCTCAAGACTGCTTTAGCTATACAGGGTCTTTCGTGTCTCCATACAAACTTTAAGATTTTTTGTTCTAGTTCTGTAAAAAAAAAAGTCACTGGTAATTTGATAGGGATTGCATTGAATCTGTAGATTGCTTTGGGTAGTACAGTCATTTTCACAATATTGATTCTTCCAATCCAAGAATATGGTATATCTCTCCATCTGTTTGTGTCATCTTTAATTTCTTTCACCAGTGTCTTATAGTTTTCTGAGTACAGGTCTTTTACCTCCTGAGGTAGGTTTATTCCTAGGCATTTTATGTTTCTGTTGCAATGGTGAATGGGATTGTTTCCTTAATTTCTCTTTCTGATTTTTCGTTGTTTGTGTATAGGAATGCAAGAGATTTCTGTGCATTAATTTTATGTCCTGCTACTTTACCAAATTCATTGATTAGCTCTAGTAGTTTTCTGGTGGCATCTTTAGGATTCTCTATGTATAGTATCATGTCATCTGCAAACAGTGACAATCTTACTTCTTCTTTTCTGATTTATATTCCTTTTATTTCTTTTTCTTCTCTGACTGCCATGGCTAGAACTTCCAAAACTATGTTGAATAATAGTGGTGACAGTGGACATCCTTGTCTTGTTCCTGATCTTAGAGGAAATGTTTTCAGTTTTTCACCACTGAGAATGACGTTTGTTGTGGGTTTCTCATATATGGCCTTTATTATGTTGAGGTAGGTTCGCTCTATGCCCAGCTTCTGGAGAGTTTTTATCATAAATGGGTGTTGAATTTTGTCAAAAGCTTTTTCTGCATCTATTGAGATGATCATATGGTTTTTCTTCTTCAATTTGTTAATATGGTGTATCACATTGATTGATTTGCATATATTGAGGAATCCTTACATCCCTGAGATTAATCCCACTTGATCATGGTGTATGATCCTTTTAATGTGTTGTTGGATTCTGTTTGCTAGTATTTTGTTGAGGTTTTTTGCATCTATATTCATCAGTGATATTGGTTGGTAATTTTCTTTTTTGTAGTATCTTGGTTTGGTTTTGGTATCAGGGTGATGGTGGCCTCGTAGAATGAGTTTAGGAGTGCTCCTTCCTCTGCAATTTTTTGGAAGAGTTTGAGAAGGATGGGTGTTAGCTCTTCTCTAAATGTTTGATAGAATTCACCTTTGAAGCCACCTGGTCCTGGATTTTGTTTGTTGGAAGATTTTTAATCATAGTTTCAATTTCATTACTTGTGATTGGTCTGTTCATGTTTACTATTTCTTCCTGGTTCAGTCTTGGAAGGTTATACCTTTCTAAGAATTTGTCCATTTCTTCCAGGTTGTCCATTTTATTGGCACAGAGTTGCTTGTAGTAGTCTCTTATGATGCACTGTATTTCTGCAGTGTTCGTTGTAACTTCTTTTTCATTTCTAATTTTATTGATTTGAGTCATCTCCCTCTTTCTCTTGATCAGTTTGGCTAAAGGTTGATCAATTTTGTTTATCTTCTTAAAGAACCAGCTTTTAGTTTTATTGATTTTTGCAACTGTTTTGTTTCTATTTCATTTATTTCTGCTCTGATCTTTATGAGTTCTTTCCTTCTACGAACTTTGCATTTTGTTTGTTCTTCTTTTTCTAGTTCCTTTAGGTGTAAGGTTTGATTATTTGAGACTTTTCCTGTTTCTTGAGGTAGGATTGTATTGCTATAAACTTCCCTTAGAACTGCTTTTGCTGCCTCCCATAGGTTTTGGGTCATCGTGTTTTCACTGTCATTTGCCTCTAGGTATTTTTTGATTTCCTCTTTGATTTCTTCAGTGATCTCTTGGTTATTCAGTAATGTATTGTTTAGCTACCATGTGTTTGCGTTTTTTACGTTTTTTTTCCCTGTAATTGATTTCTAATCTCATAGGGTTGTGGTCAGAAAAGATGCTTGATATGATTTCAATTTTCTTAAATTTACTGAGGCTTGATTTGTGACCCAAGATGTGATCTATCCTGGAGAATGTTCTGTGCGCACTTGAGAAGAAAGTGTAATCTGCTGTTTTTGGATGGAATGTCCTATAAATATCAATTAAATCTATCTGGTCTATTGTGTCATTTAAAACTTGTGTTTCCTTATTAATTTTCTGTTTGGAAGATCTGTCCATTAGCGTAAGTGAGGTGTTAAAGTCCCCCACTATTACTGTGTTACTGTCAATTTCCTCTTTTATAGCTGTTAGCACTTGCCTTATGTATTGAGGTGCTCCTACATTGGGTGCATATATATATTTACAATTGTTATCTCTTCTTCTTGGATTGATCCCTTGTTCATTATGTAATGTTCTTCCTTGTCTCTTGTAACATTCTTTATTTTAAAGTCTAATTTAGCTGATATGAGTATTGTTACTCCAGCTTTCTTCTGATTTCCATTTGCATGGAAAATCTTTTTCCATTCCCTCACTTTCAGTCTGTATGTGTCCCTAGGTCTGAAGTGGGTCTCTTGTAGACAGCATATAGATGGGTCTTGTTTCTGTATCCATTCAGCCAATCTGTGTCTTGTGGTTGGAGCATTTAATCTATTCCCATTTAAGGTAATTATCAATATGTATGTTCCTATTATCTTTTTCTTAATTGTCTTGGGTTTGTTTTTGTAGGTCCTTTTCTTCTCCTGTGTTTCCCACATAGAGAAGTTCCTTTAGCATTTGTTGTAGAGCTGGTTTGGTGGTGCTGAATTCTCTTAGCTTTTGCTTGTCTGTAAAGCTTTTAATTTCTCCATCAAATCTGAACGGGATACCTGCCAGGTAGAGTAATCTTAGTTGTATGTTCTCCCCTTTCATCACTTTAAATATATCATGCCACTCCCTTCTGGCTTGTACAGTTTCTGCTGAGAAATCAGCTGCTAATCTTATGAGAGTTCCATTGTATGTCATTTGTCTTTTTTCCCTTGCTGTTTTTAAAAATTTTTGTTTTTCAATTTTGTCAATTTGATTACTATGTCTCAGCATGTTTCTCCTTGGGTTTATCCTGCGTGGGACTCTCTGTGCTTCCTGGACTTGGGTGGCTATTTCCTTTCCCATGTTAGGGAAGTTTTCGACTATAATCTCTTCAAATATTGTCTCAGGTCCTTTCTCTCTCTCTTCTCCTTCTGGGACCCCTATAGTGTGAATGTTGGTGCATTTAATTTTGTCCCAGAGGTCTCTTAGGCTATCCTCATTTCTTTTCATTCTTTTTTCTTTATTCTGTTCCACAGCAGTGAATTCCACCATTCTGTCTTCCAGGTCACTTATCCGTTCTTCTGCCTCAGTTATTTTGCTATTGATTCCTTCTAGTTTATTTTTCATTTTAGTTATTGTAGTGTTCACCACTGTTTGTTCTTTAATTCTTCTAGGTCTTTGTTAAACATTTCTTGTATCTTCTCGATCTTTGTCTCCATTCTTTTTCCAAGGTCCTGGATCATCTTCACTATCATTATTCTGAATTCTTTTTCTGGAAGGTTGCCTGTCTCCACTTCATTTAGTTGTTCTTCTGGGGTTTTACCTGTTCCTTCATCTGGTACCTGGTCCTCTGCCTTTTCATTTTGTCTATCTTTCTGTGAATGTGGTTTTAGTTCCACAGGCTGCAGCACTGTTGTTCCTCTTGCTTCTGCTGTCTGGTAGATGAGGCTATCTTAGAGGCTTGTGCAAGCTTCCTGATGGGAGAGACTGGTGGTGGGTAGAGCTGGGTGTTGCTCTGGTGGGCAGAGCTCAGTAAAACTTTAATACACTTGTCTGCTGATGGGTGGGGCTGAGTTCCCTCCCTGTTGGTTGTTTGGTCTGAGGCAACACAGCCCTGGAGCCTACAGGCTCTTTGGTGGGGCTAATGGCAGACTCCGGGAGGGCTCACGCCAAGGAGTACTTCCCAGAACTTCTGCTGCCAGTGACCTTGTCCCTGCGGTGAGCCACAGCCGACCCCCACCTCTGCAGGAGACCCTCCAACACTAGCAGGTAGGTCTGGTTCAGCCTCCTATGGGGTCACTGCTCCTTCCCCCTGGGTCCTGACGTGCACACTACTTTGTGTGTGCCCTCCAAGAGTGGAGTCTCTGTTTCCCCAAGCACTGTCAAAGTCCTGCAATCACATCCCGCTAGCCTTCAAAGTCTGATTCTCTGGGAATTCTTCCTCTCATTGCCAGACCCGCAGGTTGGGAAGCCTGACATGGGGCTCAGAACCTTCACGCCAGTGGGTGGACTTCTGTGGTATAACTGTTTGCCAGTTTGTGAGTCACCCAGCCAGCCGTTACGGGATTTGATTTTATTATGATTGCGCCCCTCCTACCATCTCACTGCAGCTTCTCCTTTGTCTTTGGATGTGGGGTACGTTTTTTGGTGAGTTCCAGTATCTTCCTGTCAATGATTGTTCAGCAGTTAGTTGTGATTCCCATGCTCTTAAAAGAGGGAGTGAGCGTACATCCTTCTACTCCACCATCTTGAACCAATCTCCTGGATTTGTTTTTATTAGTCTGTATTGTAATGAATGTTGATGTCTGGTCTGGAAACCAAATCTGCTTCAAAAATAAAGGGTCTAATTATTGTTCTAAGTTTTAATCACCAGACTGTACAGTCTGAGCAGACAGGCTGGGAAGACTTGTGAGTCAGTCTGACAGAATTATTGAGAGTAAAGGGTCTGCACTGGAAATGCTGCTGTCTTTCCTCACTTGAACCTGAGCAGAGAAAACAGAAAGTCTTAGCTTCTCCACCAGGTGTCTGGCTTCCATGGCCTGAACCACAGAACAGGCTGTGGGATGGGATGGGGGCAAGGAGGAGCCTGCAAGTAGCCCTGGATGTCGTTCTCCCCAACAATCACAAGTTCTGCCATGTCTTCCACATGGGTAGTCCGGGCATGGAAAAATAGAGTCTTGACCACCACATTTATGTTTCTCAGGGCGACTAAGGTGCCATCGTTGTTCACCTTGAAGTATGGGCTTGAAACTTCATAGTGTAGCTTGTCATTTCCCTTACAGTCACTGAAGGTCACTCTAAACTCTGGAACTCCACACTCCAAGGCCCCCCTCAGCCCTCAGGCCGTGCTGCCTTCCCCCTGCAGCACAGGTCCTGCATAGTAGCACTATTTACAATAGCTAAGACATGGAAACAACCCAAGTGCCCATCAACAGGCGATTGACTTAAGAAGATGTGATATATATACACAATGGAATATTACTCAACCATAAAAAGAAAACTGAACTATTGCCATTGCAGCAACATGGATGGACCTAGAGAATATTATGCTTAGAGAAACATTCAGAGAAAGACAAGTACTATATGATATAACTTATGTGTGGAATCTAAAAAATGAATCTATATACAAAACAGAAACAGACTCACAGACAGAAAACAAACTTATGGTTACCAACGGTGGGGGGTAGGGACAAATTAGAAGTACGGGATTAACAGATACAAACTACTATCCATAAAATAGAAAAGCAATAAGGATTTACCATATAGCACAGGGAATTATATTCAATATCTTATAATAACCTATAATGGAATGTAATCTGCAAAAAAAATAAAATACCTGAATCACTATGCTGTACACCTGAAACTAATGAAATATTGTAAGTCAACTATACTTCATTTAAAAAATAACATACAATACTTGAAAGAGAATATATTCACAATCAATAGGCCACATATATACAATGAATGTCAAGCACCAGGTCCAGCTCATAGTATACCATTATAATATATATATCACATACTTAATCTATAATTTGTTCAACAACTTCTATAAAACTGTGAACTCTTTTCATAAAAGCTGGGTACCTAGTGACTATGCCAAACACTCTGTTTACTACTGCTTATAATATTTTCTCTTGGGATGTGAGTCTTGGGATTTTTTTTTTCTGTCCTATTCTGTAATTATTTCCTTCTCTGGAATTACCTAAAGAATGCCTCATCTAATAACTGCTCTTTACTAGTAAAATTCAGAAAAAAGAAATCGACCTTTATTGTGAAGCTGTCATGGGCTAAATACTTTACTATGCTATTGAGACAACCAGGGAAGCCTAATGCTTGCTGAGAAACTCTCATGCTCCAGGCACTGTAATGGCAATTTCCACATGTTATCTCATTTAATTCTGACAGCAATAATGAAAAATGCCTATTTTTCAGATGAGAAAACTGTGCCTCACTGAGATTAGACTTACCTAAATTCATGTAATGGGCTACAAATCTGGGATCCCTGCGGGTTAACTTTCTTATTCCAAATATGTTTGAATTATTAACCAATTGATTTGTATGGCGGAAATAAGGTTCACAAAATTCCTAGAACATACAATTATCTACAGAACAACCATGTCAATGGGCAGCAGCGTCTCTCAAGACCCAAATAACAGTGAATGAAACAAAATATGGCAGCAGTCAAAAAAGAAAGTTATCACAGTTGGTGCCATCTTTATTTCCGTTAGTTATATTTTCCTTGAATTGGGACGTATAGAGCATTTTGTAAGTTTTTGTTAGAGGCAGATGCCTATTCTTTCTTAGACTAGTTACTTGAGAGCTAGGATAAAATATGGAATTTGACAAGTAAAAACTTTATGAATTAAACAAGGACCTACTGTATAGCACAGGGAACTACACTCAGTATCTTGTAATAACCTATAATGGAAAAGAATCTCAAAAAGAATACATACAGACACACACACACACACACGGAGGCCAAAAAGTTCGTTCGGGTTTTTCCATATGGGAAACCCGAACGAACTTTCTGGCCAACCCAATATGTATAACTGAATCACTCTGCAGTACACCTGAAACAGAACACTGTAAATCAACTATACTTCAATAAAAACAATTTTAACTATGAATTAAAGAATTTTCCAAAAACCTTAGACCTCCAATAATGCTATTGGTATCCAATCAAAAAGTCTTTATTGTATTACTACTGTGTTCTCATCCTCAGCAAAATGTCATCTGCAGAGTAGACTAGACTCCCTCTTTTATCATTTTATTGCACCCTGGATGTTTTCTCTGTAGCTGTTCAACGTCTTTCTGCTCCATGAGATCATACAGTAAGCTACGTAAGGGTTAGGACTATATATTTGTCTTGTCTGCTCTATTCCCAGACACACACACACACACACACACAGCATTTACTGTAAAGTCCATGGCAGAGCCCTTTGATTAGTGTTTCTTAGAGGGACACCAACTCTAAGCAAATCTTAAGTATAAACAAAAGACCATCTGGCTTCAATATTTTAAATATAACATGGTTGAACACTTTTTGCTTTATCAGAATGTTTCCTGTGGCTTTTCTGCCTATAAGATGATTAAAGCCAAATGCTCTAAACTGATTTCATCCAAAAATAAGAGAACATCCTGCCATCACACCTGCATCAAGCCATTTCTGCTCATTCCCAGTTATATTTACTTTCAAAGGTAAGATCTTTCTTCACATTTTCATGATTTTTTTCCAAATTTATTTCTCAACAAGCAGCCATACCTGCATGGTTTTATATCCTGCCCCTTGTTAGCTATTAATATTCCAAATTCAGCTCACCTGCAAACTGGTTAAAAAGAAAAGTAACTGTCCTGAGGCAAAGAATATGAAAACTATACTACATTAAAAGCAATAAAAATTATTAAGAATAAATATTTGTCAGGTTAAAATTTAGAGAAAGTTCTAAAAAATATCTAATAAATCACCCCCATTGGTGATTAGCACTATTTTACTTATAAAAAAAAATTTAACTTTATAAAATGAATTGTTTAATCAGGCTGGATTTTGAAGTCTAGAATCACTGCAAATGGGCTGGTATGTGCATACAGAAATCAACGTTTCGATTTCAAATGATTTCAATTTTCCATAATATCACCTTTGTCAACCTTTACGTAACACTGTCTTCTCTCAAATTTCTTTCATCATAGATGGCAGAATACCCTCTCTGCTGCATCCTTTACAAACTAAGCCTTTCTCTCCTGAAATGATCATGTCCTTTTTCCTGAACTTCCTTCCCTAAGTGAATCTCCACTATAACTCACTCAGGAGTTTTCACCCAATGAGATTTACTGCCTCTGATTAAAATGGCAACACACATTACTTTCACTTGCATGGAGAGACTAATAATCTGTGAAGCATAGTTTTATATCAACTCAAGATATAATGCATTGCCCTTTTCTGTAATCTTTGGCCCATGGCTCTGAAAGTTTTCTCAAGGTATTTTGGTTAGACATGCTCAACTTATATTCTTTCCTATGAATTTTCTTCTGCTGTTGGACTTCTTTCCTCATTGTGCAACGGCATCTTTTCTGTTTAATGGCTAGTAGAAAATCTTATGAAGAAAAGGATACTTTCCCTCTGAAAATTTCAAAGATTCGTCAAGATACCATTTCCAAGTTCAAATTCTTTATCAGTGAGGTGAAATAATCTTAGGATTATTGTATTTTCTATTCTTTAATAATGATGGTAGTAAAAACTTTATTTTCTTTTCTCTGTTGCATTTTTGCCATGAAATATATATGTAAAAGAGTGTGTTAATTGTTTATTTACATTTCAGAGAGAAATAATAAAATGATCAACTGTATATGAGCCAACTCTCCTCAGCAGAGCTTTGCTGATAACTATAGGCTCCCTGGGAGAAGTTTTCTGTTATCAAGTTCTTTGAATAGACTTTGAATACTTCAAAAGACCCCTTTCATCCACCCTTCATTCCACTCCTAACTAAAGATGCCCAACCTTACCTCTCTGCTAACATTTCCAACCATTCTCTAGGTTCCCAATCTGGACCACAAAACCACTCACTTTGGCAACTCCATCGCTGCTCTCTAGACTTCCCCACATCTTTGGTTTTCTGATATACCAATGTGCAAGTCTAATATCCCCAATAGCTAATATTTAGTGCTCTTCTATGAGATAACACAGCATTGGGCTCAGTCCCACACATTTAATCCTCACAACAAACCAATGAAGCTGATATTGTTAGTTTTAATATCTTTGTGGTCTTTTTATAATATAAGACTGTGTTTTTTCCTCCATAATTAAAAAAAATAAGAAAAGCTTTTTAAAATAAATGTTTGTTGAATGTAGATTTGGAAAAATCTTTACATACTTGTAAATAAAGAAACACACACACTTATCCATCTAGAATTGAAGGGGGAAATGTGGAAGGAGGAAAACAAGTAGAAAGTCTGGCATCACTGATGAATAATATCCATTTTTTAAATGCTTAAATGTATCCAAGGAGGAAAAACAACATGTGCTAATACATTCTCTACATGAATTCTTTAGGACACTTTAAAATGAGGAAATTTCATCTTTATTCTCTTTTAGTCCTTTTCTTCTTTGCTGAAATTCTATTCAGGGAAATAAGTATTCGTGGCACCTATAATTTTTCCCTTTGATGTATCGTTTTCTGTAGAAGTTATATTAAGGTCACAAATACACAGCAGGTAAGATTTTTTTGAAAAAGATAGACTCTATTTGGGGTTCTGTCAGACCCTGGCTGAGTGAATTTGAAAAAAAGCATTAGCTCCATTTTTTTCAATTATGATATAATAATCTTGCCACCTACTTCAAAGAATGGTGTGAATTAATGTGATAAAATTTGAGTTCTTTCAAAATGAGCACTCTAAAAATAAGTAAACTTATTTCACACTGTTCCATTAATTTTGAGTCTCTTTATTTTAAAAAGGAAACATAAAAAGGGAACAAATGACAACATAGTTTATATTCTAACCACTTGCTCTTAAGAAAATTACTTTTGATTCCTGTCTATTACAATCTATTTCTGCCATTTCTTGAGAAATAGCATTAAAAATTTGTATTTGCCCTTTGACCCAGTAATTCTACTCTTGTGAACTTTACCTAAGAAACATGTCAAAATAACCTCCCCAAAAAAGTTTTATACAGAAATATATTTATTGTAGCCTTAATAGCACAGAGAAAAAAAAACAACTAATGATCCAATAATGAGGTTATGTTTAAGTAAACTGTGATTTAGCCACATGATGAATCATATAAATATTAAAATATATATAAATATATATAAAAGGAACTTCATAACAACAAGGAGGAGGTCTTAAAGTTAACTGAAACAAAAGACAATGAAATTGTTTACATACTCTGAGCTCAGCTATATCAAAAAAAGATTAAGATGAAAAAGGTTATTAGCAACGCAGATCTAAAATAGTAGAGTTATAGATAATTATACTATCTTCTACTATCTTCTTTTAGTTTTCCAATTATCTACAGTGGATTTGTTTTTTGTTTTTTTTTTTTTTTTTTTTGGCTGCACCGCGCGGCATGCAGGATCTTAGTTCCCCGACAAGGGATCGAATCCGTGCCCCCACCAATGGAAGCACGGAGTCTTAACCACTAGACTGCCAGGGAAGTCCCTTTACTATGTTTATAATAAGGAAAATTGGAAGTCACATTGTACACAAAATACTTTCAGGATACATTTTAAATTCAATGGGTTGAGTTTACCAAGAATCTGATGCAAAGCAACACATGACACTCTGGTTCCCAAACATGGACACTGTTATCACACTCACCAGCACCTCACACATTTTATTCAACAAGGAGTAGAATTAAACCACCCTTGGGCCTCAGTACTGTGAGATCCTAATGCTCTAGCACCACAAAGAAAATTCTGCAAAACAGAACTTAGTCACTTAGAACACCCCAGCTCCATCGTTCACTACGCTGCTCTCGCTAGACCAGATACCTGGTTCTTCAGGAGCTCAAGTTCTGTTTCCCTAAATTGGCCTAATAGGCAATTACTGCCTGGTTCCATGTCAGAGCCCTAAATGATGCACCCTTCTCAAGTTCATAAATAGATCGTCTTAGTCCTGAGACAACTAACAATTTATTTTGCAGGATAAAATGGTGTCCGGCAGACCACAATGGCTGAGTAAGTTTCTGAGGACAACCTCTTCTCCTTTTTCACTCTTTTACTTTGTTTGGTTTAGGACAGGCTCAGTTCTGTCCACCAAGAGAGCCATAAACCTCCCAGAGAATTTCCTCTGGTTTCAAGCTGACTTTGTTCACCAGACTTGAATCCTTGTTCTGAGACTAAAAATGGTCTTATGGGTAAAAGCATGGGCTTTGGGATCAGAGAACTTTGGGTTCAAATCTTAGCACAGCCATTTATTTGTTCTGCAACTTTGAGCAGGTTACTTGATTCCTACAGCCTTCATTTGGAAAATGAAAGTAACAATTCTTAACCTTTTTGAGTTTGTAGGAAGATTTCCCGAAACGATGTAAGTAAGAGGCTGATATCTGGCACTAATATTCACTACGTTGTAGTTAAAATGAATGTACAGGTATTAAAATAAAGGTTTCAATTGAGAGTTTTTTAAATGAGGAACTAGGACAAGATGCAAAATTGTTGAAAGAGTCTAAGAACCAGAGTAAAGACCCTCCATCAAAGGGACATGAAGATTGGGAGCTGGACATCAGAAAAGAAGATATTTGTCACATTGATTTTAGCACTGAGTTGATATTATTGTGACTCTTTTTTCTTAATTAGTGTTAATGGAGTCTAACACAAAGTAAAGTCACAAAGCATAAATGTAAGACACAATGAATTATCGCTAAGTAAACATCCATGTAACACCCAGCACCACAGGCCAAGATCTAGAACATTGCTGGCCCCAGAGAAACAAAAGAGGGATTTTTAAAGAAAGTGTTTAAGTGTTCTGAAAAAGAGTATTGTCTGTTTCAATGCTGTAAGTAGCAAAAACACCCTCATAGCTCCATGTCACTCACCTGAACACCAGGACACTGCACAACACAGTACAGCAATAATGAGGAAGAACTACCTGTGGTCCAGGTGGGTGTCCAGGCTACTACCCAGACCCACACACACCCATGTGTGCTTTGCTTTGGTGGGCCGCCGGAACATTTCCCTATGCAACCTCAGTGAAGCCAGGGTGGAAAACTTCATCCAAAAAAGCGTCTTTCCTGGGCTCTGACATTGCATGCACTTGTCCCAGTGATGCTTAGAGCACTGCATTGTATCAAAAAAAAAAAAAAAAAGCAGGGCAGTTAGCATAAATGAAAAGTCATTCAAAAATAATTAAAAAATGTGACTTTCTTCCTCTGTTTATAGCCTGTGATATAAAATTTAAAACTCAGTGAGGATCAAATAAGGTAAATATCATACACCAGAAATATGCTGTCGATTAATTCCCACAGATAGAAGCAGATTAAACAGGGTTCTTAAATATGAAAGCTGGTACTGGTTTATATTTAATAGAGTCTTATAGCTCTAGAGCTTAAAAACTGAATAAATTAAAAAATCATCTTCTAAATCTTTGTATATTGATCAATGAATTAAAATTAAATTTTGTGATATGCCTTTAGCCAAGTTCTAGCCTCAACCTAATATTCTGTGTGCCTGTCTTCATTAAGGGGACTAGGTCCTGATCTAAAGATATCTATGTTGGAAGAACCTTGAAAATCATTTTATTCTACCCCCCTCCATTTTCCACACAGGGAAAACGAAGACCCAGAGGGATAGAGAGGCTTATCTAGAATTACCCAGCTAATTAATTGTGACGATGAGTCTAGAACTCCAACTAATATCCTGTGCATTATACAAGAGATATTCCTGTTCTCTACAACCTTTGGATCTGCAGATGCTTTGGATCAAAGCGTGCCTCAGGTATTAAGGAAGATTTTTAGCAGTTTGCTGCAGAACACCAGACCCCATTATCCTTTCGCCATTTCAAACTAAGCAACTCCATTTTGTTTTACATATTGGCTTCCACGTTAGATTTCATTTGAGGAACACATTTGGCTAGAATAATTTGACAGTCATTGCTTTCTGTGAGTATCGGTGGACTTTCTGTTTTCAAAAAACATGCATTGCGAATCAACAGAATCAACATAAACCTAATTTACCATTTTGCTAGGCTTGACAAGATAAATTTGAACTGCTGTTAACCCTCAACAAAAACAACAGGCATCAAACAACCTTTAGATTGACACTCCCCTGCCTAAAGATGCTAACTTGCAAATAAATCACTAATTGGCTGTTCACTGGACCTTGGTTGAATAATTGATTTAGCTACATCATACACTGTATCTCTGTTTCATTTCACAGAAGAAAACCACTCAAGGAAAATATGTTTAGAACGTAACTTCGTATGAGAGGGTAAAAAGACCAATATGTGTACATCAGGCACATTTCCACAAAACGTAGGTCAGTTACATTGGGAATGTCAGCTGTTGTCATCATTTCAAAATCCTGTCACTATTTGGGAACTTTGCATCTCAGGTCATCTTTGGTCAGATATATCTACCTCCAATCATTTTAATTGCACAGAAGGTGCTCTCTCTAATACTAATAGAGAAAAATCTATGCTCTGGCAATGCCTAAAATGTCCTGACTTTGTTAACTCCTCATCACTGGTGATCTTTATCCTTACAATTGGTTTTCCAATTACCTGAAAGAAGATGATGGGTAGAGTTGATGGATAGAAAAAGCAACAACAATCAAAATGCCTTTCTGGCATAAATAATACTGATTCTTCCAAAGATAAGAAGGAAATCACTTAAGCCAAGATGAATAGAATCCGAATAGGTAATAAATGAGTAAGGAGTTCAGTACATACCTGAGGGCAAAGGGAGCAATACCTTTCCACCTTCTATATGAGAATTTGCCCTTTAGTTAACTTTCTAGCTCTGTCCCCTTGGTAACCCAATAAAAGCTGACAAGTTACATACCTTACCAGGCAACTCTGCTTATGGTAGAAGTGATTTCTGATTGGCAGACTGCATCTGGGAGAACAATAAATACCTTTGGGCTCCCCTGAGGGACAGGCCTCTTTCACTCAGCCTAATGTTTTCAAGATTCATCCATGTTGTAGCATGTATCAGTATTTCACTTCCTTCTTTTCTTTTTTCTTAACTTATTGAGACATAATTCACATAACATGCAATTCATTCATTTAAAGTGTACAATTAACTGGTTTTTAGTACATTCAGAGTTGTGCAAGCATCACCACAGTCTATTTAGAACCTTTTTGTCACCTCAAAAGAAACCCTGTACCCTTTAACTATCACCCTACTCTCTGCCCATCTCCTCCAGTCCTAAGCAACCATTAATACGCTTTCTGTTCTGGACTTTCATGTGAATGGAATTATATAGTATGTGGTCTTTTATGGCTGGTTTCTTTCACTTAATGTACTGTTTTCTAGGCTCATTCATGTTGTATCATGTATCAGGACTTCATTCCTTTTATGGTTGAACAATATTCCATTGTAGGGATATACCACATTTTATCCATTTTATCCATTATCCATCTATCCAACTGATAGATGCTGGGTTGTAACCACCTTTTGGCTATTATGATTAACACAGCTATAAACATTTGGGTACAAATCTTTGTGTGGATGTACGTTTTCATTTATCTTGGGCATATAACCATTTGCTGAGTCAGTGGCAACTCCATGCTTAATCATTTGAGGAATTGCCAGACTGTTTTCCAAATTGGCTGCAACACTTTACATTCCTACCAGCTGCGTATGAGGGTTCTTATTTCTCCATATCCTCCTCAACTCTTATCCAACTTGGTTAAGATGCCACATGGTTATTTTTAATGATCACTTTTTCCTTCTCCAAAGGGCTTGCAAACTCCATTCCGGGATATTTTCAAGAATTCTGCCCAGTATTACCAAATTCTCCAGCTTTCAGGTTGTAAAAAAATTTTTTTTAAGAGACAGTGGCCTTTGCCCATCTCCCGCACTTATGCCCATTCTTCAAACTTGCCCAAATATCACCATTTCTCAAAGATCACTTTGCATTGAGAGAAACCGAAGACTGGGTATCCACTTGTGTCTTTTTCTTCAACACTGAGAAAAAATTTTGCATAAAAACAACCCCCCAAACACAGATGCTTTATTAAAAAAAAAAAAAAAAGTTAATTTTGGTTATTTGGCACTATTTTTTTTTTATTTCCCTATATTATTCCTATATTGGGTTATAATAAGTAACATGTCATGAAATATAAGAGAAAATGTTACTTAAGCACACAAAATTGAGTAGAATATATTCAATCAATAAATGAATACCATAGTATTTTAAATGCAGAATCTAATCCTTTTGAAATTATCTGTTGGTTCTAATGAATAATTTTTTCACAAAAAGCTTTTAATAAAATTCAGGTTTTAAATAGGAAGATTATTAACACTGTATTTTACTACCAAAAAGTTATTGAATGATTCTGATAATTTAAAACAGAGAGTATAACAAGAAATTTCATTATTTCAAACTAGTCTTATGACTCTATACAACCCGAGCAAAAGATATCATTTTATTGATGTATAATTGACATATAACATTATACATCTTTCTCTGTCTCACTTATTTTACTTAGTGTAATGCCTTCAAAGTCCATCCATGTTGTTGCAAATGGCATGTGTGTGTATATACATATATCACAAATATATAAAACACACACACATATATACCTTATCTTCTTTATGCATTCATCCATCAATGGACACTCAGATTGTTTCCATATCTTGTCTGTCGTAAATAATGCCGTGATGAACATGCGGGTGCATATATCTTCTCAAAGCAGTGTTTTTGTTTTCTTTGGATAAGTACTAGAAGTGGAACTGCCAGGTCATATGGTAGTTCCATTTTCAATTTTTTGAGGGACCTCTGTACTGTTTTCCATAATGCCTATACCAATTTACATTTCACGAACATTGCACAGGATTTTTTTCCCTTTTCTCCATATTCTTGCCAACACTTTATTTCTTGTCTTTTTGATAACAGCCATTCTAATAGGTGTGAGGTAATATCTCATTGTGCTTTTGATTTGCATTTCCCTGATGATTAGTGATGTTGAGCATCTTTTCATCTACTTGTAGGCCAGCTGAATGTGCTCTTTGGAAAAATGTCTATTCAGATCCTCTACCTATTTTTCAATCAGATTGGGTTTGTTTTGTTTTGTTTTGGCTATTGAGGCGATTGCCTTCTTTATAAATTTTGGATATTAACCCCTTGGATATATGAGAATATTTTCTCCCACTTCTGAAAACATTTTCTCCCATTCAGTAGGTGGCCTTTTCATTTTGTTGATGGTCTCCTTTGCTGTGCAGAAATTTTTTTGTTTGATGTCATCCACTTGTTTATTTTTGCTTTTGTTGCCTTTGAGTTTGAAGTCAGATCCAAAAAAATCATCACCAAGGGCTTCCTGCCTATGCATTCTTCTAGGTGTTTTATGGTTTTAGGTCTTACATTCGTCTTTAATCCATTTTGAGTTAATTTTTGTGTATGGCGTAAGATAGTAGTCTCGTTTATTTTGTATGTGTCTGCCCAATTTTCCCAACACCATTTCTTGAAGAAACTGTCTTTTCTCATCGTATATTCTTGGTTCCTTTATTGTAATTTAATTGACCACACATGACTGGTTTATTTCTGGGCTCTCTATTCTATTCCACCAACCTATGTGTCTTTTATGCTAACACCATACTGTTTTAATTACTATAGCTTTGTAATACAGTTTGAAATAAGGAAGCATGGTACCTCTAGCTTTGTTCTTCCTTCTCAAGATTGCTTTAGCTATTCAAGATCTTTTATGATTCCATACAAATTTTTAGTATTTTTTGTTCTATTTCTGTGAATGTTTTGTATCAAACATTCAGTTACCTCCTCCTTTGCAGATAAACTTAGAACTAAAAATTAGACAAACTTACAAAGAAATGAGCTCAAGTTTGCCTATCCTATCACATTATTCTGGTAGCTGACATGGTTAATCTTTGTCAAGTATGGAAAACAGACGAGTTATGAGATAAGAAGCTGTATAATAAATCTCAAAAACTCCAATCCTTGAGGAGTAATATTATCTGTATGTCCATTATTGACTCCCAGAATACCATATTCAAAATAAAAATACAAATATATTTTACTACCAAACGTAGTTTTAAATTATCTGCCACTGATTATCCAATGCAAATCCAAGCCCCTCCTCATTTTAGCGTGCTTACTTGAAAGTTTTCTATACATCTAAATTATATCTGTAAGGATTCTCACATTTTCTAGGATGAGTAGTTAGTAGATATACATATTTGGACCAATGCCTAAGCCTAATTTTACTCACTTTTTGTTTAGTTCAAGTCCTGTCCAGTCCTCTGGAATTAATACTCCAGAAAGAAGGAGAAAGCATGTGGTCATAACCAGGGTGCTAAATTAGAGAAGGGAAAAGAGCCTTAGGAGTAGCAAACGTCTGTCTGATTTTGTTGGTATCTTTTTAAGAAAGCCTCTCAGGTAGAAGGAGCATCTATACAGGGACATCTAGTGGCAAAGAAGAATCAATGCAGTTATTGGCCTCAACAACATTTGAATTTTACCTTTGCTCCACCTTCGTATAATCAAGGAGGAAAAAAACCCTGAACTCTAAATAATGGCCATTTACTGTATTTATAACCGTATTTGAGCAAGAAAAAAATACTTGAAAAAGCAAAGAATTTGAACTGAATCTTCTTCTTTTTCATGATAACAAAATTAAGCTTAGAGCCAAGATAGATTTGTTCCCATCAGGTTTCTCTATTTTTTCAAGCCATAGTACTGTTAAGAGATAAAACAGTTTTACCAAAATTAATCTTTCCAGAGACATCAAAAGCCAGAATAAACCAATTCCCCTTATGTTGTAGAACATTAGTTAAACAGCATTACTTTTTTAAGCAATATGACTGTAATTTTTAAAAAACTAATAGAAAACTAATGATCTGTATCACAAATGAAACCATTAAAATGAAATAACAGTGAATCAATTAAACCATTCAGTAACCTTAAGGTAGTTTATGTGTCTCTTCTATAGAAATCTTTTTGTGCCTTTCTTTGAAATGAGACTGAAAATTAAGCAAAAACTGACTTCAGTGCAAATACTCTTTCTCCCCACTAGCTTTCTTTCCTACTGGAACAGGAAAGGCAACTGCTTTTTCAGATATTTCTGGAGAGTTGTAGAGCAAAAGACAAGAAAAGGGTGAGCATTTAGATCTGGGTCTCATAAGGAATATATTATTAAGGATAACAGGTACAATGTTTTGACTTTAATTACTGACCTGAATCATTTCAGCAGACCAACCTGGAATCTTGCTCAAGACTAAACTTCAGAATGGTTACTTAATTGGCAAGGTGTTTTGTTTTTACCTTGCCTTCAAGACAGGAATTTTCCTCCACTCCACCAGGGGAACCAGCCTAGCACTTCTAGCTCTCTCCCTGTACCAGCTTTTCTCATCCCAATGCTGGTCCTTTTTTTCTCATAATTACCATAGCTTCCCATTTTTACTGATATAAAAGTGGGCTTTAATATTTCATGGCCACTTTGCACTCACATTGGTTTAGGAAAACACTAAGGTTGTATTTGAAATAGAAACCCAATCATCAGGCTGAGTTGTTATTCTCACTTTTCTGGGCACCTCATTTCTGACAGCCTGAATACTCACTGTTCTCCCTCTGAGTCACTCAGTATTTACCAGGTGTTAGATGATTTGGCATTGGTTTTTACTGAGGAAACCTGAAATTGCTAAACATCTCATTTCATCTATTCCCAGATCATAAGTTGATCCTATTTTTATACAACTACCTCAATATCATATAAGTATATGATAGATAGATATAGACAGATAGATATAATAAGGAAACAAATTGGTACAAACTTGAAGAACATCAAGAAACTTACCTTAACTAAAAAGGCAGAAAAAGCATAAGTAGTGATTCCCTGAATCCAGATGGAGGAGATGGGGAAAGGGTGTTACTTTCTTATGAATTTTTTAAAAAAAGAGTATGATAGTTGTGAAAACCTGTTACTACACACTCATCTAATACTTAGTATACATTTTTCAATCTTTTTTCTTATGTCTTGCCCCCAAATGTCCCATCCACCACAGCTTTTCTTGGACAATAAATGTAATACCCATCATGGATGGAATTTTTTTTTTTTAATTTGCAAAGGCCAGACTAGACTTGGGGTACATGTAGGCTGACAAAGTCATCATGTGTATAAACTAACCCAATGGAGCAGATTAGGATATGGTTAGGGAAGACTGCATTGGATGAACTGTGTGAATTTATAAATCCTGACAGACTGATACATATAGAGCTATATATACACATATACATACACACAGAATTACAGATGTAAATATGTGTATTATCTATAGTTTTACTCCCTAGATCTGCCCACTGAGAGGGCCTGGAAACAATGATACCTCAATAACCATGAATACACCTAGTGTCCAGATCTTGGCTTTTAATTGCCATTCTCAGCTAAAAGAAATTAAGGCTCCTTGGAGAAATGGCTGACTATAGACATGATTGAAACAGGGAAAGAACAAGATGACCCTGGAACATCTTATTATGCCAGAGACCAAGGATGTGCACAAAGAATGATGGAGATATGTCAAAAGGACATGGAAACCAGCTTCAACAAACTCTAGTGGTTAAACAGAGAGCAACCTGAGGATCACATCAACTAAAGACAGTAATGGGGTATAATCCACTGAATAAAGTGGGAAACAATCATATTTAAATAAATAGATAAATTGATAGTTTGGTGAGGAAAGAGATATTTTATATTGTCTTCAAGTACCTCCCCACAAAATACTTACTACAAAGAGAAAACAGTAACTTTACAGTGGGAAAAGTCTGGTGGACACCACCTTAATCAAAAAATCAATCATGAGCAATAGGACAAATCAAAATCATACGCCATGTAATAAGATGCAACGAAAAGAACTTAGCATCACCTCTGGCATGTTCCTGACAGACTCACAATTGAGTCTAATCTTGAGGAAATATCAGGACAACCCAAATGAAGGGATCATTCAAAATTCAATTATCTTCAAAATAATTGGCCTTTTATTTTCAAAAGTGTCCAGATTGTGAGAGTCAAGACTAAAGAACTGTTCCAAAGTGAAGGAAGCTAAAGGGAGATGACAGCTAAATGCAACAAGTGATTCTAATGGATCCTTCTTCTATAAGTGGCATTATTGGTACAATGGATGAAACTTGAATGAATTCTGAGGAATATACCAAAGCAATGTATAAATGTAAATTTCCTGATTTGGTGGTTAAATTTGGTTATGTAGGAGAATATCCTTGTCAGTAAGAAATACACATGAAAGTATTCAGGAGTGAGCAGCATATTACCAAATGATTCAGAAAAAAAAAAAAAAATTCTGGGACTGTACTTCCAACTGTTCTTAAAGTTAATGCTTATTTCAAAATTTTAAAACTTACATATATGAAAGTCTGCCCAAGCATTGAAGTAAAATTATTTCCAAAATATTTATATAAAACTAATTCAAAACCAATTTTCCACATCTGCTCCATTAATTGGCTGTCTGATTGGGAAACATCATTCTGTAACTATTGAGAAAGTGGTACTTTTTTTTTCTAGTTGATACGATGCATTCAACAAAAACAGTCAATGAGTACATATTAGAGAAGGTAATAAGGTGCCAGCACATAATAAAGTAGACAGTGTCTTTTTTTTTTTCCAGGTATTAATCATTTATTTTTTTAAGAAAACACATTCTCTGAGATTTTAATTTAATTGCAGACAGTTCAATAAAATATCAAATCATGCTAACATAGTGAAATAAGAAAGTGATTGTGTCTCCTTTTGCACCTTCCATGTTCCTCTTTGCCTCTAGTTTCCAAACTGTGGATTCAATTTGGGATGACAATGAGTACCTTAGTGTTCTTATCTTTCTCATTAACTGACGGGATATAAGCCAAGGTTTGCCAACTAGTGGCCCATAGGTACGCCTTGTGAGTTATACTCAGTATTAGAAAAATCAAGGAAGTTCACAGATAATGTGCATTTCTAAATTCTTTCAATAACAAAATTGACTGCAGTAGAATGATGGCATGCCCTTTATATCTTTTTTTTTTAATGTTTTTATTGGACTATAATTGCTTTACAATGGTGTGTTAGTTTCTGCTTTATAACAAAGTGAATCAGTTATACATATACATATATCCCCATATCTCTTCCCTCTTGCGTCTCCCTCCCTCCCACCCTCCCTATCTCACCCTTCTAGCTGGTCACAAAGCACCGAGCTGATCTCCCTGTGCTATGCAACTGCTTCCCACTAGCTATCTATTTTACATTTGGTAGTGTTTATATGTCCATATATACACTACCACTCTCTCACTTTGTAGACAGTGTCTTAGTATTAACTGAGTTTACATTCTGTAGAGGAGATGGACAATAAATAAATAAATAATTTCAGATAGTGATTGTGATATGGAGAAAATAAAATAAGGTAATGTCAGAGTAAGCGGAAAGGGTAAGAGAGGGCTTCCCTGGGGCAGTGATACTCACATGACAAGACCTAGCAATGAGAAATCTAGACAAAAATAGTCCAGGCAAGGGAAACACCTTGTACAAAAGCCCAAAGCAAGAACTGCAGGGCAGCCAGTGTGGCTGAAAAGCAACAAGCAAGGGGAGATAAGAAAGGAGGTCCGAGATAAGAGGCAGGGCCAAAGTCATAGAGGGCTTTGTAGGTCATGGTTACTGAGAAGTTAGGGTTTTATTCTAAGGGCAGTGGATAATTATGAAACGGTTTTGACCTTTAATCACCACTCTTACCTTTAAAAGATCACACTGTTGAATCCAAATTGGAAAAGAAGAAGTAAAACTGTCACTGTTTGCAGATGACATGATACTATATATAAAGAATCCTAAAGATGCTACCAGAAAATTACTAGAGATAAACAATGAATTTGGTAAAGTAGCAGGATACAAAATTAATGCACAGAAATCTCTTGCATTCCTATACACCAATGATGAAAAATCTGAAAGAGAAATTAAGGAAACACTCCCATTTACCACTGCAACAAAGAGAATAAAATATCTAGGAATAAAGCTACCTAAGGAGACAAAAGACCTGTATGCAGAAAACTATAAGACACTGATGAAAGAAATTAAAGATGATACAAATAGACGGAGAGATATACCATGTTCTTGGATTAGAAGAATCAACATTGTGAAAATAACTATACTACACAAAGCAATCTACAGACTCAATGCAATCCCTATCACATGACCAGTGGCATCTTTCACAGAGCTAGAAGAGAAAATTTTACAATTTGTATGGAAACACAAAGACCCCGAATAGCCAAAGCAATCTTGAGGGAAAAAAAAGGAGCTGGAAGAATCAGGCTCCCTGACTTCAGACTATACTACAAAGCTACAGTAATCAAGACAATATAGTACTGGCACAAAAACAGAAATACAGATCAATGGAACAGGATAGAAAGCCCAGAGATAAACCTATACACCTATGGTCAACTAATCTATGACAAAGGAGGCAAGGATATACAATGGAGAAAAGACAGTCTCTTCAATAAGTGGTGCTGGGAAAACTGGACAGCTACATGTAAAAGAATGAAATTAGAACACTCCCTAACACCATGCACAAAAATAAACTCAAAATGGATTGAAGACCTAAATATAAGGCCAGACACTATCAAACTCTTAGAGGAAAACATAGGCAGAACACTCTATAACATAAATCACAGCAAGATCCTTTTTGACCCACCTCCTAGAGAAATGGCAATAAAAACAAAAATAAACAAATGGGACCTAATGAAACTTAAAAGCTTTTGCACAGCAAAGGAAACCATAAACAAGACCAAAAGACAACCCTCAGAAAGGGAGAAAATATTTGTAAATGAATCAACTGGAGAAGGATTAATCTCCAAAATTCACAAGCAGCTCATGTAGCTCAATATCAAAAAACAAACAACCCAATCCAAAAATGGGCAGAAGACCTAAATAGACATTTCTCCAAAGAAGATATACAGATTGCCAACAAACACATGAAAGGACGCTCAACATCACTAATCATTGGAGAAATGCAAATCAAAACTACCATGAGCTATCACCTCACACCAGTCAGAATGGCCATCATCAAAAAATCTACAAACAATAAATGTTGGAGAGGGTGTGGAGAAAAGGGAACCCTCTTGCACTGCTGGTGGGAATGTAAATTGATACAGCCACTATGGAGAACAGTATGGAGGTTGCTTAAAAAACTAAAAATAGAATTACCATATGACCCAGCAATCCCACTACTGGGCATATACCCTGAGAAAACCATAATTCAAAAAGAGTCATGTACCACAATGTTCATTGCAGCACTATTTACAATAGCCAGGACATGGAAGCAACCTAAGTGTCCATCGACAGATGAATGGATAAAGAAGATGTGGCACATATATACAATGGAATATTACTCAGCCATAAAAAGAAACAAAATTGAGTTATTTGTAGGGAGGTGGATGGACCTAGAGTCTGGCATACAGAGTGAAGCCAGTCAGAAAGAGAAAAACAAATACCGTACGCTAACACATGTATGGAATCTGAAAAAAAAAAATGGCTTTGAAGAACCTAGGGACAGGACAGGAATAAAGACACAGATGTAGAGAATGGACTTGAGGACATGGGGAGGGGGAAGGGTAAGCTGGGACGAAGTGAGAGAGTGGCATTGACATATACACACTACCAAATGTAAAATAGATAGCTAGTGGGAAGCAGCCACATAGCACAGGAAGACCAGCTCGGTGCTTTGTGACCACCTAGAGGGGTGGGATAGGGAGGGTGGGAGGGAGACACAAGAGGGAGGGGATATGGGGATATATGTATACGTACAGCTGACTCACTTTGTCACACAGCAGAAACTAACACAACAATGTAAAGAAATTATACTCCAATAAAGATGTTAAAAAAAAAAAAAGAGATCACATTGTCCACACTGCAGGACAAATGCATTGGTTACAGGGATGCAAGAAAGGTAGCAAAATAATCAATTAGGAAGTTATTATAGTACAGATGGGAAGTGATTTGGTAAAAACCAGGATAACAGTGGGACATAAAGTAGACAGACTGAGAATGCACTTTGGACTTGATAATACAACACAGTTTTATAAGATACTACGAATTTCTGATTGAGCAATTTCTATGTACTCGAATTAACTTCTATTTTAGTACTTAAGTCTTTAATACTGGCAAGAATAAAGTGATTAGGATCCTGTGAGCCTAGTTAAACTAAAAACAAAACAAATTTAAGGCAAAATAAAAGTGCAAACAGAAAGGACCTCCTTTTGATATGTACTTCCTTCAATAAAAATGTATGTTCTGGGACTTCCCTGGTGGCACAGTGGCTAAGAATCCGCCTGCCACTGCAGGGGACACGGGTTCAAGCCTTAGTACGGGAAGACCCCACATGCTGTGGAGCAGCTAAGCCCATGCGGCACAACTACTGAGCCTGCACTCTAGTGCCCATGAGCCACAACTACTGAGCCTGCATGCCGCAACTACTGAAGCCCGCACACCCTAGAGCCCATGCTCTGCAACAAGAGAAGCCACCACAATGAGAAGCCCATGCACTGCAACGAAGAGTAGTCCCCGTTCGCCGCAACTAGAGGAAGCCCACACACAGCAACAAAGACCCAACACAGCCAAAAATAAATTATTTTTTTTAAATGTATGTTCTACCCTAATGTGAGAAGTGCTAAGTAGTATTAATTATTATTCAAAGGAGTGTTGACTGACACAAAATGAGCACAAATTTGTCATTGGAAGGAAGAAGGGAGAATATATTTACATTTGAAAAACCAGGAGATGAGATGTCAGGAACTACCATAATCCTGAAGGTTTGTGTGGTGAGTTGGGGCAGAGAAATGGAGGGTTTGAGGAAATCAGAATGTCAACCCTGCGCTCTGGAAATTTTATCAGAGGATATGACACCACAACTAGTCAGGAAAGGGTGTGTTGAACTATCAGATTTGACTAAAACCTGGAGAAATACATCACTGGAGCCCATTCTAACCCACAAACAAACTTTGCAATGTCAAATGGTCTACCCAGATTAACTTCCCTTCTTGACAGCAGTGGTCTTTGGAAGTGAAGGGATTCAGAATATATCACTGTGAAAAGTTTTTTGTTTTTATTTTTGTTTTTTCTGAACTCCGCTTAACTGCCTAAAAGCAGAGCCTCTCAAAAGAATTCATTTGTCATAAACACCCCCCCGGGAGAAATTATCAGGGAAGATTAACTCCTATGACAGCAGACAAGAAGTTGGCACCAGCATAAGAAATTGCCTAAAACAGACGTCACAAAACAATCATATCTCACATCTAATCTTCTAAAGGCCCATATTTCTCTTTCTGAAAGTCATTTGTTTTCTCGTAAGTGGCCTTCTCCCCATCTTTTCCCCCTATTAAGATGGTATATATGCCCCAAATTCTAACTGCCTCTGTGAGTCACATTTTTCTGTGAACACTCCTGTATATACGCAAATAAAAATCTGTCTTTTCTCTTGCCAATCTTTGTCAGTTTAATTTGCATGCCCACCATCATTAAACATAAGAGGGTAGAGCAAAGGGTTTTCCTCCCTAACAGAAGGAAAGAAAAAAGAATTTCTTTTATAAAAAAGAACTAGCTAAAAGACAAAACCCATTTCTCACCCAGTTGTTATTCTCACAAGTTCCATTTATAGATATTTTATACCCATGCTAAATCTTACAAAGAATTTTAAGCAATACCCAACAAAAACCCATATAGTAAAATAGTAAACTATTGTTGACAAAGAAAAATGCACAACATGAGAGCTGTGAGTTTAAGTTTTATTCAGGGACTTACTGAGGACTGTAGTCCAGGAGACAGCCTCTCAGTAGCTCTGAGGGAACAGCTCCAAAGGGGTAGAGGAGAAGCCAGTTTATATATGAATTTTTTTGGCCTGGAAATCCATGCAGTCAAGCATACATCTTGATGAAAGATTATGCTAATCACAAATATATCTCAAGTTAATGATTTTAGTGCTTTTTTATGTATGGGAAGATGCAAGAAGCTGGGGTCACTGAAATTCTTCCTGAGATACATGTCTAACTATCTAAGGACGTGTTTACCCAAAGCACAGAGTGCCTCATCCTGTTTTTCATCCTGAATTCCTCTCAGGGTGCAGTTGGTGGGCAACTGCAGTGGGTTATGACTTAACCCTTGTAGAACTGGGTGATGAACAACGCTCTTCATTTCTCTTCATTCACACTGTCGATAATAACTAATCACTCCTGGGAAAATTTAAGGGAGGCAGTAAAGCAAGTATTCAGATCATAAGTGTCTATGTAATTCATTTTTCTAAAGTAGTCAAAGGGAAAAGGAAATCATGGTTGATTTTCTGTTGTTAACAGGAGAGAAATAAAGATGCAACAGTTCATCAGAGAAAGCAGAACTTTTCTTAGCTCTTAGGGCTAAATGGGATTTCTCACATGGGATTTTGCTAATGGGGCACTGAACCATCTTGGTAGGCAGCAGCCTCGACAATCAGAGTTCACAAGAATGTTTCTTGCTGCTTTCCTCCAAGAAACGTAGGAATAATAGCTCAGTGGAGCAACACTGAGCAAAGGGGCAAATTAGCTGACTAGCATCCCTGTTTATTTTCTATCCTGCTGGTGTGACTCAGCTTCTTAAAGCTTTATCATCCCTGGTTATACTGATCAACAGAGTTCGACAGAAGCCAGAACAGGAGTTCCTCAGGTCCTCAGAACACAGCAGGTCTCTTACATTTGGTACATTTTCAAAAATATAGATAAATGACCAGCCCTCAAAGAGGCAGACCACTTCAAAGCACACTTTCTTGCTTGACTGGTATCTACAATGATCAAAGTGCAATTAATACGAGAGAGGGAGAGAAATTAAGCTGAAAATGTTCTAAGTTAAGACAATCATTCCAGCTCTGGCTCCCCAAATGCATGACCTTTGAAAAGTCATTTATCTTCTGTGTCTCCATCCCTAAAGTATCTAAAATATGCTTTGGGAAAAGTTAGATTTATACAAAGAAATATCAAGAACTAGAAGTGAACTTTCAATCATTAGCCGCCACTGATTCACAACTTGCCTAAAGAGGAGCAAAGCTACATTCCTAACACAGCAGAGCCTATGAATAAAGAGCCATCAATTGGAGCAGCTCATTTGGAAATCTGTCACTTCCTAGAGAGTTACAAGTATGAACTGGGAAAAAAAAAAAAATGAATTTGTCCTTGAGACTCAAAGAACCATTTTCTAGGAGGAGGCAGGAAAGTTAAAAGTATGGGATACGGAATGTTCAACAGACGGTTCTATTTTTGATTACATGCTCTCAACAATCAAGAAGTGAAAGGGAAAGAAAGTGTAACAGGAAATTTTGTCCACATGTTTAAAAGAGTTGCAAAACTCTTTTCTCTTTCTAATTGCTTCCAGGAAATGATTTTTCCTGGTCTGCCTTTAGGTAACGAGGTACAAAAAACCATGTCACTGTCATGTGACGCCTGTTTAACCAGTTAGTTGGTCGACTAGTTAGGGGCTCTAAGAAGAAAGAGGTCACTTAAAGGAAAACCAATTAAATGGGTTGCTTCCTTTTGAAGGTCATAGAGCATTGCGGTTAAAAGTACAGATGTGGAGTCAAAATGCCTGGCTTAGAGGACACAGCAATTTACTCACCGATCTATACCTTTGTTACCTTATTTGCAAAATGGGGATGGTAAGTGTAAGCACATCATCAGGTCATTTTGAAGATTAAATAGCATAACTCATGTGAAGTGCTTCGAACAGGCTCTGCTTTAGAGTAAGTGCTCCTAAATGTTCACTGCACTGATTACACCTTTAGCAGAGTGACCCAGCTTCCTCAGCTGGCACCCATCCCAAGAGGTGGTCCCACTAAATAACTGCCGAGAAACAAGAAGGGGACTCTCATGCTGACGTAGTCTAAGATAGACTCAGAAATTCAGCCATTTCCACTCCCCGAAACTATTATTTATTCTAAAAAAATTTCCTCCCCAAACTATTTTCTCCTCAAAAAATTCAGTTCAACATTTCAAGTGTAGCTTAAATGTACTTTCACTAGCTACAAAACATTCTATCTTACATAAACCCGTTTTAAAAATACAATCAAAAGAAACAATGAAATTCCATATGGGGAAAGAAGACAATGAAACTGTGTTCACGATCCGAACTTCATAGATTATAGCTGGAATGTTTGTACAGCTGCGCTATTTAATTGGTTTACTATCTTCCCAGAATTATGAGCAATACAGGGGAAGACTGCTAGACTGTTCTTTTCATCCTGTGGGAAGTTAGGGGAAAATATGTTGCAGAAGCAGTTTATAGATGGAGGTAATTTGTTTACCTTGAGTTTGGTGGACTGGGAAAAAGAGTAGAAAGTTCCAGAACACAGACGACAGGAACTTCTATGTATATCAAGAATGTAGCTGTTATACCCAAAAAAGGATGTAACAAAAGTGCACAAGAGCAGACAACAATATAGGAATAAAACAGGAGTGTCCCTCCTGCTCCCACAATTGAACCCAGTTCCCACTGATGGGTAATCTTGAGCCATTTAACCCAAATGAAATCCTCCCCAGAAACCCTAGACTCTAATCTCCCAAGACAAAACTTTCCTCCCCTGAACTCAACAATTTCCATGAACTTCATCCACCTTCCAGAAATCAGAACAGAAGTCCACCACTCCCCATATAGCTGAGATTGTTGTGTTTCCCAAATCACTGTTGCTCCTGGGGACAGGATAGCTTTACTCTCTCCTGAATCCCTGTGTCTCTATATCCAGGTAAGGAAGAGATAATGGAATTCCAAAACATAAAGACCATTCACAGGTAGAGGTGCAGCAAAAAAAGACCGTGGATTTTGAGTCTGAAGATCTGGGTTCAGCTCTTAGCACAGTTTCGAACTGGATCATCTTGGGCAAACCGTAAATCCTCTCCTGGCCTCGGATCTTCTCAGTTGTGAAGTAGCTATAATACTATCCTACCTAAGAGTTTCTTGAGAGGATTAAAAGGGACGTCAAATTTCTCTGTAAACTCTAACATGCTGTCAGAGTTGGTTACAGTGATTGTTTGATCAGGTTCCCAACAACTGTGTTTTATCTCCCTCAAAGAGATTGTGACTTTCTTGGGTGTAGGCACCGTTTTCTCATTTCTTTTATACTTACTAATTTCTTGAGCACTATCTTCATAGAGTACACAGAAAGAACACTGAACTGTAAGACCCGGGTTTCAGTTTCTTCCATGAGTCATTTAATCTCTTGATCCGAGTTTCCTTCGCTTAGACAGTTTATTTTCTCACATAA
Organism: Balaenoptera borealis; assembly: GCF_965194805.1. Lineage (NCBI taxonomy): Eukaryota > Metazoa > Chordata > Mammalia > Artiodactyla > Balaenopteridae > Balaenoptera > Balaenoptera borealis. The sequence goes on along the minus strand of NC_138870.1, from coordinate 16,921,621 downwards.
TAGCAAGTCCAAAGGTACAGCAAGTTTCAGGGTTAATTAATTCAATGGCTTGAAGATGTCATTAAAAGATCACATTTAGTCCAAAGCATCAACTTCATCCTAAGGCTGATCATGAGATGACAACCAGCAGCAACTGGGGTTGCCCTCCTTCACTTTGCCCTTAAATGTGAATGTGCATCCTTGCCTTGAAAAGTAAACCAATAACAGCCACCAGGGGAAACGTCAGAGCACACCGATTGGCTAAGACTACTGTTCTCCATTACAACTGCACTTAGAATCACCCAGGAAGTACTTTTAAAAACAACCAGCTCTGGGACTTCCCTGGTGGTCCAGTGGTTAAGACTACACCGTGCTTCCACTTCTGAGGTGTGGGGAACTAAGATCCCACATGCCACGCAGGGCAGCCAATAAGTAAGTAAGTAAGTAAATAAATAAATAAATAAATAAAATAAAAAAAAAAACACGCAGTTCCCACATTCCAGAGACTCTGATTCAATATGTCTGGAAGGGAAGGGGACTGGGGCATTTTTTAAAGCACCCCAGATGATTCAAATATGAAGCCAGGGATAAGAAACCACTTCAGAGTAATTGGGATACACCCATAAAACTGGGGATGTGGAGGTTTAGAAGGTAACCAAGAAGTAAATATTGTAGTGGCTACTGTTAGCTACATAATATATACCCCTCTAAAGGTTCAAAGTGTACACTTGCATATTAAGCATTCAACAGTAAGGAAAGTTAGTTAATGTTTTGTTCTTGTTTGGGGTTTTTGTTTGGGGTGGGAGGTGGGACTGGCTGCTTAACAAAGAAGGGTCCTGGCAAAGAGAACAAAAGAGCTAACAGCTGAGTGAAGAACTAAGGACAAAAATCCCCTCTTACTAGTCTCAGACCAATATCCTTGTAGGAATTTCCGATATAGATTAGATATAAATGAACTATATCAGCATAAAACAGGAAGTTCAGGAAGACCAAAGTTAAGGAGCACATAGCGCAGAGGTCAATATAAAGTTGTCATTCAGGAATCTGAACAAATAAAGTCAGTATCAGGACCAGGGGACCATGAAGTGACAGTAATCCGAGGCAAAAGCGATTTCTGTTAGGAAAGTAACCAATTCCAGAGAACAGACAACTCAGGACCCATGGAAGAGAACCACTGCGGAAGTGAAATTAGCTAGAAATGGTACAAGAAAGAACAGCAGTTGCAGATACCCTTCAAGGTCAACTGGCTGTCCTGCACAGAGAAGAAAAGGAACTCTTTTCAAAGTAACAGGGAGGCAGGGAGATGAACCACATGAGACCTCTGAATGGGCAATACTCCTCATTATCTATCATGCCTTTAGCAGAATTTTTCTTGCCAAGGTGCAAGGCTCACGACCTGGCGAACCACACATTTGGGTTCTGGCCAAAAGGGAATTAAAAGTACAGAACACTTACTAACAACTCAAAAAACACATCAAACAAATATGTGGTAAATGAAGGATGTGGGGAAATATAGCACAGACATTCTGATATGCGTCAAGAACAAGATATAAGAGAAGCAGTGATGTAAATGTTTTATCAAAATGGTATTAAATGAGGTCATTAGTGATGTCTGAATGTTGGCAACTCAAGGAGTCTTGGATATGTAAGCAGAATCACACAGAATGCAGTTCTGGCAAAGTTACAAATAGGAAGCACTTGTGCAAACATTATGTGACAATGTCCCTTTGGGAAAAGCATGAGTGTCATCCAAAAAGAAGTGTATTTGTCCAGTCTAAAGCAGCAATTAGGTAATTCCTGACCACTTCTACAGGCACTCCTTTGAATACTTTCAGAGTCAAATCATCAACAGAATCTAGCTGGCAGCCATTGATAGAACAACTTTCCAATGCACACCACTTCAACACACATCAGGATCAAGAAGCCGTTCTGCCCAAATTGAGCTTTTTATCTTTCCAGAGACTTCCATCTCCTGTCTTAGAATTGCATTCACCACAACTCTCAGAAAGGTTGTAATTCCTCCTACCCTTCTCATTCTTGTTAAGAGATCTATATTATATATTTTTCCTCTTTGCAAGGGGAGGGGTGGAGGCAGTTTGGAATGAGAAAGTTTCATTAATAAAAATAGTGTGGATTTAAAAACAAGAGAAAGAATTGAAGACAAAAATGAGACAATCTTTCATCAGAATTCATTCAACCATCTATAAAAATCTACGATAAGCCAGACACCAAGATTAGGGCTAAGATCATGAAAGTGTTCTGTTGACCAACTGCAAAAGAGGTGACTAACAGGAATTTGTGGACCAAAACTTGGGAAGGTGATGGTAGGAAGGTATTTGAGCTGAAATGACAGTTCACGCAAGTTCTGACAGTGGTGTTTTGATGGATTAGAGAGATAAAGCAATGGAAAATGGTGATCAATTACATGTCCCTGTAAATTTGTTAGTACATGTGGCATTTACTCCTTCCAAAATTTTAAATGATTTTCAAATTGTAAATCTATGTACTTGAGTTGTTAATATACCCAATGGCATTAGACCACAGGAACATATGTCAAAAACTGGCTCCAAATTTACATCTTTCAAGAAATCTTCCTTCCTCAATCCCTCTGCAGCTGTCCCCTTGGTACCCATTTACATTATTGCGTACAATGTGATAGCTATACTGCAGGGGGTTAAACCCAGACACAGACCAGCTGTGTTCATATCCTGGCTCTAAAAATTACGGGCTATGTGATCTGAGATTTTCTCAGAAACGAACAGTCCCTTGAAAGCCCTTGTCACAGTTCCTGGCACAGGAAAAGTGGACAGCAAATATTAAGTACTATTATTTATGGTTTGCTTTATTATTTTATACTCTTCTTGATTTGTTTCATATACAGATTTTTGGTCTCAAGAAATGTCTGTTAAATAACTGCTTTCATAAACTCTAATACATGGAAATATAATGATGGAACCTGAGTATCTTAATTTATAAATGGCCCCATGTCAGAAATTCAGAGCACTGTTCGAATAGTGTATCAGAAATTCTGAACATTTTTTTTTATACTGGGTTGGGTTAGTGAGATTAGGTATGAGGGTTACATTGACTTTATTTATTTATTTTTTTACATTGACTTTAGAAGTATATACTCAAGTCCATGAACTTTTAAGATCTGGCATGCTTAGGCCCACAGGAAAACCCAGTCATTCATGTGTCTCTAACCCTCACGCCTAATAAGATATAAGAAATGCGGGGTGGGAGGGGCAGGGAGAGTAACTTCTGGATAACCATTTCAGAGCTAGAAAACATAAGAAGAGAAGACTATAAAGTACAAATGTACTTTATCTGTACAAATAAAGTTTCTGGTACTCTAGCCAGACTCCATACCAGGCCCTCTCTTCCCTGGAGGGATGGAGGAGGGGATCCAGCCACCTGGGTAGAGGTGCATATCTGGGGAACGCACATGTGGTTTACCTGCCCCTCTGAATTGAGGCTCAGGGCACCAGTGCATCTGTGGTTCACAGCGGCTCCTAAGATATTTTTAAAAAGCCAACATGAGATGTTCCTAAAGTTAGAAGCCTGTATAGATGACTTCTTGAGGGTCTTGGAGGCATTGCTTCATAAGTCCATGGCTGTGTAGCTAATAGTATTTCAAGTATAAACAGTAACTACAGAGACCATGGCATTAGCAATGACGCAAGGTTCCACATCCTAGGAAAGGCCCCCCACCACTTGCCTTAATTTCCCATGGAGGTCTTTTTTTTCTCTTTTTCGAATGATAATATTTGATACCTGAACTTCCTGGAGACTTAACAGAATCCTCAACTGTTCATCAATCCTGCTATGAAATATGATTAACAATATATAAAAAACCATTTCTTTGCCCTTCACACCATAATTATAATGAAAATAAAGACACACTCGATGGTGATAAACATTGAGTCAAGCACAGAATTTTGTTTATGGAGATGGAGGTGTTTGGGAAAAGAGAGGAATTTTTTTTTTCAATAGCATAATACTTTGCAGCCATTAATTCATTATCCCATTTAATCCACTTACATCTCCTGAGGCTTATTAGCACAATATTCCTTAGAATCTGTGATAATTGTCAAAGTAATTTAGGTTTAGCAGGACAGATCTGACAGAGCTTGGGAAAAAGAAGCTGGAGGGAAAAAAAAAACCAATGAAGACTACAGTACAAATAGCTCTTTCTAAAAATAGAGGTCACCTGCAGTAGAACTGAATGGTACTCCTTTATTATCACTCCATATACTTTTCTTCAGCATCGATTCAAAAGATTTCTCTTTTTAGAAAATGTAAAACATGTTATATTGGCACACAGGCAATTAACCTCTATTAAACAAACATAGTGTTGGCATTTTAAAATTACTATTATCAATATATTCTGAAGGGGAGGCAATGAATAGTCCCTCCCATTATGAATCACCCAAACTCTCTCTATAGACACTCTTTTCATATGAGATTGGAAAAAAAAAAAAACAACAACAAAAAACGACTAGGTCTTTTCGGTCATTTTTTGAAATAAATTATTTAGTAAACCAATTTGACTGTGATTTTTAGGCTGTGATGTGCTAAGTGTTTAAGAATAAGCTGTCACTTGTAAACACTCCCGCGGTGGCTGATTTGCAGCTACCACCATGATGTTCCCAACGCTACGTTGAGAAGAGATACGCACAAACTGGCATGAATCCACTCTGAGACGCCTGAACTGACATGAAAGATGAAGCACACCCCCCCAAATTCAGCTGTTACACCAACATTTGAGGAGGTAGGGGAGCGTATCAGAAATGATTTTTTCCTCCGCCTCACTGGAAAGTTTTCTAGTAGTTTATCCCAGATCCTAGACTAGAAGATACATCAAGAACAGCCAAAAGAAAAAATGGGAGGGGAGAGTTATTAGTTTCACTTGTCTCGATGATGTCATAATAGCCCTTATTAGTATTATTATTGACTAAGATAAAGCACTTAGCATGAATTAGCCCAGGGAATTCTCCAGGACCGCTGAGGAGTAAATAAGCAGTAAGTGTGAATTCCATTTAACGGGAAGCAGAGTTTTCTGAGAAGATAAGAAATCACGTTGACACAGAATATTGAGGACCAAGAATCCTTTTCAGCTGCGTGGTAGATGAGGCCCAATCCTCCGGGAAAAACAACTCACCTTTCCCCCCTGCACACTCCAACCTTAATACTCTAACAGTTGTCCCACTTAAACTCAACCTATTTTTCATCCAGCAAGTGCTCAGGGACTTGGTTAGAAAATCAACTAGAAGCAGCAGCCTCTGTGAATCTGGATTTTCCTTTTACCTCCTCGGGTAACATCACCCATCCTAAAAAACGTACGTCTAGAATAAAGTGTAGCCTCATAAAACAGGCCATATTGTTGAGAAACTAAAATTTGTCTTCTCTTCCTTGCTAAAAAAAATCATTGTCTTCTGTTCTCCTAGACATGTGGTTGTAATCTGAATTCCCTGGGAGGAAAGGAACCAGTTCTGACTTCAGAACCATTGGGGTGGATTAAACTCACGATCTCAGAGGTGGAAGGCATGGAGGTTTCTGCCCCAACAGACCCTGAAGAGAAATGGATCTGCAGGGACCGGAAGCTGGGGGTGATGACCTCGAGGGGAGGTGGGAGGCTGGGAGTACAGGCAGCAGAGCTTCTGTGTGACGGTCAGGACGTTGAGCGCTGCACAGCTCGGGGTCCCAAGCCCCCTGCCCCACGGAGGCAGTGAATGTTAATGGGGAACCACCTTCAAGTGAGCCACACAAGCTTAAACAGCACACACCTCAACCACGACAGAGAACCTAGGCGCCCTTGTCCAATTTTTCTGGTTCTGTTCAGCCCCCTTGGCTCTTCTGCTGTTCTGAGTGGGATGGGGCAGGGTGTGGGTAAGGGGAGGTATACTGAAAAAAACAACTTGAGTTTGGATGTCCTGCTAGCCAAGCGGATCCAGAACAATGAAGTGAGATGCTTTTTGCATCTCGGTGACAAGCTGAAAATGCTGACATAGCTTTACTGTAGCAGGAAGGGCTTTCTACAATCCTCCCTTGCCTTAGGCTAACTGGAAACCTTACCCTGTTAATCCCATACTCCTTCTATGAATGTTCCCTGGCTCCACAAATATCTCTACTGCAAAGGAACTAACTACTCATGAAGTTAAGTTTACTGAGCTGGCTCAGGGTTTTGACATTTTATATCTGTAGCAAGTAAGTTACCTTAAGTCTTGGGATGCCCCCCTCTGGTTAAATTTGATGAAGGATGCATGTAGCCCTCTTTAACTTAGTAATTACCGTGGAAAAAATGTTGTTCCTGACACACCTTTTGGTCTCATTTGTACACTTAACTATATCTGAGACGCACTTCGGGAATCTTAACTGCTTCGTGCAGAGATTTTATGAAGCAAAGCAGAGGCAGACAAAGCGTGGTGAATCAATCAATCTCCACCAATAAGTTAAGTGCCCAAAGCTTCCTGCCTTCTATGCCACCAGAGAATAGCAAGAGAAATATGAGATTATAGAGTATTAGGCTATTGTGCCAGCTTTGCTCTGAAGAGGCCCATTTTCTGTTTTTAATTGAAAGTGGGTCTTTCTACCTTCAGACTGGACAAATTGTTTAACCTCTGTGGGCCATGATTTCCTTACCTAAAAGTTCGTATGTTCAACTAGATGATCCCTATAATGTTGCCTGAAGCACTAAAATTTTGATTCCAAGATATTATGAAATCCCAAAAACAAAGGAAAAGAGGGGCATTGTTCTCATTCTATTGTCCACCCAGCTGGATTTATCAGATTAAGATTCTGAGCTATAAATAAAGGAAGAAAAGACACTGATACAATATAGAATTTGCATTTGCAGGAAGTGCATTTTTCATCCATATGAATCTTAACTATTTCACGTGCTAACAAATAACTGAACAGCCTATCTAAAGAAATGGCTTTGTCCATTCATCTGCTTTTCTCTATAACAGTAAAAATATCTTTATTGCTTTGTTATAAAACTGTGTTCAAATAAAAATAGGGAAATGCAATCCTCAGCAGTTTCTGAGATCTAGCTGAGAAAAGTCACCACGAGTCCAAACATCTCTTTATAAAAGCACAAAGGTAAGAGTGCCATCTGCTGGCCTAAGCTGTCTAAAAGTGTCTTTCTAACTATTCAATAAAAGTAACTCCACAAATAGCTTCTAAAACTTGAGTCTATACTCTGCCTTATGAAAACTCTGAGCTCTTCAATAATTTGATGTACAGAGCCTAAACAGGAAAATCATGTGTCTTAATGTCCAAAATATACAAGCCATATGAATATACCAAAGTATTACTCTCTGAATTAAATAAGTACTTACTTTAATTATACCCTACAATATTTACCATATTAAAAAACTGTAAACCTATCAGGTCTAAGAATAAGTAGACAATGTCTTCCTTTTAAAACCTTCTAAAAAGCTAGAGTATTTGGAGTGTTTATAACAGTGGGAAATAGTGTCAAAATTGTCAGAAGTTTCCTCAGTTTCACAGCAGCAAACTGAAGGGTAGCTCTGTTAACAGAATTCAATTAAGAAAGAAAGCACAGGGCTTTCCTGGTGGTGCAGTGGTTAAGAATCCGCCTGCCAATGCAGGGGGCACGGGTTCGATCCCTGGTCCGGGAAGACCCCACATGCCACGGAGCAACTAAGCCCGTGTGCCACAACTACCGAGGCTGCGCTCTAGAGCCCGCGAGCCACAACTACTGAGCCCGTATGCCACAACTACTGAAGCCCACGCATCTAGAGCCTGTACTCTGCAACAAGAGAAGCCACTGCAATGAGAAGCCCGCACACCACAACAAAGAGTAGCCCCCGCTCACCTCAACTAGAGAAAGCCCATGCACAGCAACGATGACCCACTGCAGCCCAAAAAAAAAAGAAAGAAAGAAAGCACACAGTTAAGTTGAAAAGTCATACAGCAGATATAACCATCACTTCACGCCTCCACACTGACGTCAGTGGGCAGATGGAGGCCAGGCTGAAACACTTATGTCCTTTATGAGGCTCTGTCCTTTATGAGGTGCTCTGATGGTAACATCTAGCCCACCAAGTATACTCATTCTTCTCAATCCCTCCCAAAATCTCCTTCAGGAAAGATTTTCTTTTAAACGGACCCCCTCGAGCAATGGAGCTGCTCACAAACTATTTCACATAAAAACAAAATGATCCAACCAATGACTTGGCACTAAGCCTGAGATGATGCCAGGAAAGTGTATTCTATTGCCTGAAATACTGGATAACTGATTAGCACAATCCTAAAATCACCTAGGGAGGTGTATAAGGCAATTGGAATACTTTTTATTCGAAAAAGTACATGAAACTTCCCATGCAGAAAACATTGAACTAGAGGAAAATAACCATTCTAAGTAGATGATATTCAGTATCACCAAGAAGCCAAGTGATAGACAAGCACAGCCCTTAAGGGTCCTTGGCTTCCTATTCATTTTCTGCCTTACGTATATTGTAAACGTAATCCCATAACAATTCACTGATTCTTGACACTAAAGATCTTTTATTTTCTCATGAGGCCATGCTGTGAGGTTGTTTGGAAATGCCAATTATTAAAATGTTAAATCAAGTAACTAGTATATACTTTAAATGAATTTAGGCATAGAGATAGACAAAATCTACATGGGAAAAAAACCCAATATATTTACTGTTCTTTTGTTGAAAGATGGTATCAATTTGTTGTTTCCTCTGTTTATGAATGTGAATGAGTGTGAGTAAAGCCACACTACACGTTACTCACAGTCTGCATTTTGAATTAAAACTCTCTCATGATCAAATTGTCATTTTGTTTAGTATTGGTGACATACTTTCACAACTTTCTCATCACTGGCACCAGGATGTAGGATGCAGTTGCCTGCAGCTCACATACTCTCTGAGAATGACTTTAGGTCAGTTTGTGTGCCTCCACCAACCTTGCCAAAGTAATAATGACAGAGCTCTGAAACCATATCCACAAGCACGCAGGAACCCAGTCATGAGTTTACACCAAGTTCATGACAGTAGACAACTCGGAGGAAATGAGTTCACGTAGAACACGCCACTCCTCATACTTACTCAACATTGAAAACCACCACAGAGCAACTACAATGACAACATTCTGACCAAGAGTAATTTATATTTGTATTACACTCCATAATAAAATATTTTCCCATAAATTATTTCACTTGTTTTTCAAGACACCCTCTGAGACAGGCAGACCATTTTACAAATCACTTGAGATCAGTCATTCAATTTTTCATAATTGGAAAATACCTACTGGGTTTCTCCACCTGAATAATGTTTACCATAAGACTGAAAATCCAGGAGAGCTTGTAATATACTAGTAAACACTAAACCATAAACCATAGGTTGACGTAACCCAATGAAGCATATTGGGTGTGCTTCATTGTGCTTCAGTACAATGAAGCATACTGGTGATCTGCTAGAACTACATTCTCTGCTGATGAAATTCATAGATGAAATTCATCTATCAGCCAAATAGTTGGCCCTGCCCCACGTAGCAAGAAATGACATTTCCCTCTAGATCAAGGGATGCCACTAGCAAGTGAAAACCATGGAGTCACACAATCAAATTTGCTTTTTGAATATATCAAAATGATATCAGTACCAAAATATATTTGAGATTATCTAGATAAAAAAACAGAGGACCCGAAGGTTACATTTTATCAAGTTCCTACATAGCTAGTAGCAGAGTCAAGGCTGGAACTTGCTTCTAACCTGGAGTCCAGAAATTAGCGTTTCAGAAACGTGAAATAATTCATCAAAATGGTAAAAACAGAAGTATCTGTGGCCAATAAATTAAAAGTCAAAGAATTTCTGTAATTCACCAGTCTAGCTGAGAATTATTGAGAGTGTGAGGAAACCACACTACCCACATAAGCAGCCAGCAGGAAAGTAAAGTGATCCAGCATTTAGATACAGATAAAAATATAGATGATATAGATATATCCTTTAAAATATACAAATATCCATACCCTTTCATCCACTAATCCAATTTCTAGAATGAACACTAAATTATTTAGAAGGCTGTTTATCTCAAAGTTAATTACAACAGGTAAATAATAGAAATATTATAAATGTCTACCTATACTGAACTGTTAAAATTAAAATGAATTTCTCACAAACATATGGTTACCAAAGGGGAAACGGGGGGAAGGATAAATCAGGGGCTTGGGATGAACACACACACACTACTGTATATGAGGTAGATAACAAACAAGGACTTACTGTATAGCACAGGGAACTCTACCCAATATTCTGTGATAACCTATATGAGAATAGAATCTAAAAAAGAATGAATGTATGTATAACTGAATCACTTTGCTGTACACCTGAAACCAACACAACATTGTAAATCAACTATACTCCAATAAAATTAAATTTTTTAAAAAAAAATGTATCCTTTAAAAAAAATAAAATGAATTTCTCTCTCTCATTATAATGGAATACTATGGAGCCAAGAAAAATCATATTTTAGAAAAATAGCTTATGAGTTAGAAAAATGCTTTAGCATATTTTGATGTATTGATATATGATTTTGATATATTTTGATATAAAAAGTATTTATTAGGTATGATCCTAATTAAGGCAATATTAGAGAATAAGCATATTTAACAAATACATAGACACTGACACACATATAAAAAGACACTAGATCCATTTATGACAAAAATACTCAACAAAGTGGGTATAGAAGGGACATAACCTAAGAAAGGCCACATATGACAAACATACAGCCAACATCACATTCAACATTGAGAACATTTCTTCTAAGATCAGGAACAAGACAAGATTACCGACTCTCACCACTTTTACTCAACATAGTATTGAGAGTCCTAGCCACAACAATCAGACAAGAAAAAGAAATAAAAGGAATCCAAATTAGAAAGGAAGAAGTAAAACTGTCACTGTTTGCAGATGACATGATACTATATAAAAAAAAATACTAAAAACCCCACCAGAAAACTATTAGAATAAATGAATTCAGTAAAGTTGCAGGATACAAGATTAATATACAGAAATCTGTTGCCTTTCTAATAATGAACTCTCAGAGAAATCCATAAAATAATCCCATTTACAATGGCATCAAAAAGAAAAAAATACCTAGGAATAAATCTAACTATGGAGGTAAAAGACCTGTACTTGGAAAACTGTAAGACACTGATGAAAGAAATTGAAGACGCAAGCAAATGGAAAGATACACTGTGTCCATAGATTGAAAAATTAATATTGTTAAAATGACCATAATTACCCAAGACAATCTACAGATTTAATACAATCCCTATTAAAATACCAATGGTATTTTTCATAGAACTAGAACAAATAATTCTAAAATTTGTATGAAGACACAAAAGACCCTGAATAGCCGAAAGAATCTACAAAGTTAGTCATCAAAACTGGCACAAAAACAGACATATAGAGGAATGGAACAGAAGAGAGAGCCCAGAAATGAACCCAAGAGTATATGGTCAATTAATCCACTACAAAGGAAGCAAGAATATACAATGGAGAAAAGACAGCCTCTTCAATAAATGGTGTTGGGAAAACTGAACAGCTACATGCAAAATAATGAAACTGGATTACTTTCTCACACCATATACAAAAATTAACTCAAAATGGATTAAAGACTTAAACATAAGACCTGAAGCCATAAAACTCCTAGAAGAAAACATAGGCAGTACCCTCTTTGACACTGGTCTTAGCAACATTTTTTTAAAGCTGGCTCCTCAGCCAAGGGAAATAGAAGTAAAAATAAACAAATGGGACTACATCAAACTAAAAAGCTTTTGCACAACAAAGGAAACTAGCAACAAAACAAAAAGGCAGACTTCTATATGGGAGAAGATATTTGCAAACAATATATCTGATAAGAGGTTAATACCCAAAATATACAAAAAACCCATACAACTCTACGACAAAAAATCAACCTGATTAAAAAATGGGCAGAGGAGCTGAATAGACAATTTTCCAAAGAAAACATATAGATGGCCAACAGACATATGAAAAGACGCTCAGCATCACTCATCATCAGGTAAAAGCAAACCAAAACCACGATGAAGTATCACCTCACACCTGTTGGAATGGCTATCATCAAAAAGACAACAAATGGGCTTCCCTGGTGGCGCAGTGGTTGAGAATCTGCCTGCCGATGCAGGGGACACGGGTTCGGGCCCTGGTCTGGGAAGATCCCACATGCCACGGGGCAACTGGGCCCGTGAGCCACAACTGCTGAGCCTGCGCGTCTGGAGCCTGTGCTCCACAACAAGAGAGGCCGCGACGGTGAGAGGCCCATGCACCGCGATGAAGAGTGGCCCCCACTCGCCACAACTAGAGAAAGCCCTCGCACAGAAACGAAGACCCAACACAGCCAAAAATAAGTAAATAAATAAATAAATAAATAAAAACTCAATCTAGAAGTTAAAAAAAAAAAAAAAAGACAACAAATAATAAGTGCTGGTGAGAATATGGAGAAAAGGGAAGCGCAGTGCACTGTTGGTGGGAATGTAGATTGGTGCAGCCACTACGGAAAACAGTATGGAGGTTCCTCAAAAAGTTAAAAATAGAGCAATCATATGATCCAGCAATTCCACTTCTGGATATTTTTCCAAGGAAAATAAAAACACTAATTTGAAAATATATATGCCTTCTCATGGTCACTGCAACATTATTTACAATAGCTAAGATATGGAAGCAACCTAAGTGTCCATTGATAGACAAATGGATAAAGAGGAGGTAGTGTATTATATACAATGGAATATTATTCAGCCATAGAAAGAATGAAATCTTGCCATTTGCAACAACATAGATGGATCGAAAGGGTATTATATTAAGTGAAATAAGTCAGAGAAAGACAAATACCATATGATTTCACTTATATGTGGAATCTAAAAAACAAAACAAATGAACAAACAGAAAAAGACTCACAGAGAACAAACTGGTGGTTGCCAGAGTGGAGGGAAGTGGGAGAACTGAAACAGGTGAGGGAGATTAAGAGGTACAAATTTCCAGTTATAAAATTAGTGTTTCAGGCACATTTAAATGGGGATTAGCACTTAGGCAATTCTTCTGGCTCTTAATTTTCTGGAAGTTAAGGCAAAAATGGAGTAGCAGGTTCCTTTTTCTATCTATACAAAACACATTATTCAGGGTTTTTTCCCCCCTGGAACTGTAGTCAAACAGGAATTTAGCTTCATTTGAGTCCTTATATGAAAGACCTCATAAAACATTAAGCAGTAACTTCAACTGTGGCCTTAAAAACAGGTAGCATCTTTTAGGCATTGACCCTGTGATAAATCAAAATCCACTATATGAAACTAAATATAAATACAATTCTGTTTGAGATCTGTGAAATCTCTAGCAAGAGATGGGTCCTTATAACATGCATTTAGGTAACAAGTATTTTTAATAAAACCGTAATAATCTATCCTATAATGCTCTAATTTCATTGGTTGAACAAAGGCTCAGTTAGAAGCACAATGTCTCCTTTTATTCAAAAAGAATGCCTTGGGACTTCCCTGGTGGCGCAGTGGTTAAAAATCCGCCAGCCAATGCAGGGGACACAGGTTCAATCCCTGGTCCGGGAAGATCCCACATGCCACGGAGCAACTAAGCCCGTGTGCCACAACTACTGAGCCCACATGCCACAACTGCTGAGGTCCGTGCACCTAGAGCCCGTGCTCCGCAACAAGAGAAGCCACCGCAATGAGAAGCCCACGCACCGCAATGAAAAGTAGTCCCCGCTCGCCACAACTAGAGAAAGCCTGCGTGCAGCAACAAAGACCCAACGCAGCCAAAAATAAATAAATTTATTTATTAAAAAAACAAAAATGTCTTTAATATCTCAATATATTAAATTAAAACCAACACCAGTCATTTCCTACAAATATTTTAATAGGTAGTTCATGTGTTTTTGTATGCTACTCATTGAATGTGTAACATACTAAGTCACATCAAAACCCTTTTACTTCAAATTTGAAAATGTTGTATATAAAGTGTTTAACTGCATTCTTAGAAAGAGCATAAATAAAATTATCTAGAAAAGAAGATTGAGGTGATGATGTCAACTTTACCCTACCTTTATGTAAATAACTATTTCACCAGTCATCCAATCAAAGGCAAAACAAAACCAAGAAATGAGTCTTTCTCTTGGCTGATCTAGATGTGCCAACCTCTCCTTGACCTAAATCCTAACTATCATACCGGGTAGCTGCCCGCACTTTGCTTTGCTCCTATCCATGGCCACATCACTGCCTCGTCTATATCCTCAATGACTACGATGCCAAAATGTACCTTTGGGAAAAACATTGCTGATACTTAAGACATCTATCTCAAAAAAGTTATGACATACCCCAGACGTCCCTGTTTGCACCCTGATACTGTTATTTTATTCAAACATTTTCATTTCTTACCATGTGCCAGTACGAGACCCTATACAAAACAGACTAGAGACAGATACGTGAGGGGGAAAAATGGAATAAACTATTATATTTGCTATGGTAACATTATGCACATGGTTCAATGAAAAGTAGAGAATGGTCAAGTTTATCTAAATAAGGATAGCAGGCTCATTACTATACACTATGTGTTCATACTCATGTTTTAATAAGCTTCAAAGTGTTCTTTCATTCTAATATATTGGGATTTAAGGATCAAGTGAATAGTCCAACCATTTTCTAGCCTTTATATATGCTTTTTCTACTCACAGCACTCCTGACATAACGTAAAATACAGAGCAGGTATTCATACTACAGCATTTTATTAATACTGTATTATTAATACAAACAGTATTAATTAAATGATCGGTATACGAAGCTGGCAACACCCCTCTCCTATGCCATCTAAGTACCACTTTGGGGGTGTGGTGAATACTTGTCATGTCTGCGGCAATCCAGCATCCTTTGAACACCACACTTTTGACTGAACAGTCTCACACATACTGAGCCCTGTCTCTTCAACACAGAAGCCAGAACTCCAACTTACTTGCAGCAGGGCAAAGGCATGCGATGCTCCCACATGGGACTTTAGTCTGGGAAGTTGGTGACATGAGAAAATAGATGCAGATGTAACCCATCTTTCAGTAAGTGTGGCAGCAGAAGCATCCATCTTTTCAGGTCAGAAAACCCAGAGCTTCTGGGGCCCAGTCCAGTATCATCATTGGAAGTTACAATGTCCAGAACAAAATGCGACGTCCGCACTAGGTGGAGACAGCCTTGGTGTCTTTGCTGGAGTAGCCACTGAGGTCTGGTCTAGGTATCGTTTCTGGATGTGCAGTGACTGAGCCAGACACCCTAAGTATAATGCAGATTCTTTGATGCGTCAAATATATTTTAACAAGTTTCTTTCCTGCGTAGTTAAGCTAAGGTGAATTTTATTGTTTGCAACACTGGCACACTTCCAATGGCTGCTGACCGTGGAGGTTCCTCGCAAGGGACATCTGACCCCAAGCCTCCCTGATAATCACAGAGCAGTACCCTCGAAGCAGCCACTTCCCACCCCTCGAGAATACAGACGACGTGTGGATAGTTGCTGGCTCTCTCGGCAGCCTGCTATTCTGCTTCCCCAACAGTCAAAACACAGCTCAACAGCTACCACGTCAGCTGTTGGAAGCAAATTACATTTCTTTGCTCCTGGGTAGCACAAACTTTCACTCCCTTCTTCCAAACCCTAGCACCCAACACTATGAATTTTCTTCACCTCAAGAAGTATCTGTATCTCCCTACTATTTATCTTCAGTCTCTAAACCTCTACATTATAAAACATTTTTCCAAGTTCACAGTGACTAATTTGATAGTTATGTTTGAAAATATTTTCAAAGAGTTTTTGAAAGTCTTAGTGAAGTACTTAAACTTCTCCTTTTACTTCTTAATAGACCTGGTCATTTTATTCAGAAAAAAGTTCTCATAGGGAAGTCACATTACATTTACTTAATTGACTTATCCTGTTAAAGTGTTTGTTCAGTGAGTCGATCCATTATTACAGATCCTACCGGCCTATCTGACATCTATTGGTTCCTTCTGGAATACTAATTTTAGTGGCTTATTTTTGTATAGTATAATTTTAAAAATTAATAGTAGTTTAGTGTCTTCGTCTATAAACCGAAGGATCCACATGTTGTCACTTTTTAACAAGTATAGTTGGCATATGCAGAAATATATATATACGTAAATATACATATACACACACAGTAATTTGTACTCTGTCATAATTCAACAAGACAGGATTGAAATTTGCTTTCATACAGTATATGAAAGGCAATATTACTGAGCAAAGTGTACTATAAGTAAAATGGAGATGGAGTTATACTAATTAACAAATTATTCTCAAGCCTTCGAGCAGCCTCTATTCATATATGAAATACTGTATCAGCTCAAGTCCATGACATCTCATACCACATATGGAGAGTATGTGTGGGATTGTAGGAACCCATTCTGATATTTTGTATTAGATTTTACAACACAGCTACTACTTCAGATATTTGATCAACAACTCCTGTGGGTTGACAAACCTAATAACATCCACCTTTCTGTTTGAGACTTCTGTAAGTTCAATTCTAGAGAGTTCACCCTTAGAAAAAAAAACGCATGTGATATAGGAATTAAACAGGATACTGACCAAAGGGGACACTTGTTCCTTGGCCATAAACACTCCCTTTCCTCAATGAGAGTTAAAAGTTGGAGACTAGAATGCAGGTAGAGATTACAAATACTAAGAAGCATTAATCAAAGCACACATGGGGGATCTTGGCACTAATTCTTTATGTTACTGGTATGAATATACATCACACCATTAACATAAAGAATTATGGAAAAAAACAGAAATTTAGCACCACACCTAGAAAAAGGATCAATACTGATATATAGCCTCAAGACTACATGGGGGACTCCCCTGGTGGCACAGTGGTTAAGAATTCAACTGCCAATACAGGGGACATGGGTTTGAGCCCTGGTCCGGGAAGATCCCACATGTCACGGAGCAACTAAGCCCGTGTGCCACAACTACTGAGCCTGCGTGCCACAACTACTGAAGCCCACGCACCTAGAGCCCATGCTCCACAACAAGAGAAGCCATCGCAATGAGAAGACTGAGCACCGCAACAAAGAGTAGCCCCCGCTCACCGCAACTAGAGGAGGCCCGCACGCAGCAATGAAGATCCAACACAGCCAAAAATAAATAAATATTTTTTTAAAAAAGACTGTATGGGAATAATAGCAATAATTGACTGCTTATGATATGCTAAGCATTTCCCTAAGAGATTTGTAAGTATTATCTCATTTAATCCTACAACAACACTAAGATCAATCTTTGTAACCCTGTTTTACAAATGAGGTACATAAGGGTACTAAATGTATGACCTTCTCCACGGTCATACACTTAGTACTATTGAAGATGGGACTCAAACTGAGGCAACCTACGCCCAGACCCTGTGCTTTATATGAGTTACTATACTGCCTCTCTATTTTCCCTCTTGGGTCTTTGAAATTATGTATCACAGATTTCTGACTATGTGATTGAAGTTGTGGGGAGGAAGAAGAGGAAAAAGGGGGAATGCTTAGAGAAATACCTAGTATAAAGACATTTTCCTCCTCTGGGGATTTGAGTGATGTTATTACCCTAAGTAAAAATTGGGAACCAATGTTACTCAAATATTAGTAAATACATATCCTGGCAAAATATGCTTCCAGCTGTTCAAGCTAACAGCTTTTTTTTTTGGACTGGCTTTTTCAGAGCATTCATGATATTTTTAGCTGTGTTTCCCATATGCATAACAGATTGAACAAGAGGCTATTGCGTTAATAATCAACCAACTCTCAATAATTAGCCACTTGCTTCAACATCAAATGTATTTCACCTGCAGTATGTAGACTTGAGAATTTCTAAAGTGTGCTTGCAAGGTTCATCAAGCTGCCCAGTGCCACAATCAAAATCACACGCTTGATCTGCAGTAACTGCATGTTTCACGTATACATGTATTCTCTGCAAACTGTTTTCTGGTCACTTGAGTCCATAGAGTGGTTGCAACTATGAAAAAAGCACCCCTGGTAAGACAAACTTCCTAAAGGAAGGAAAACAGATCACTTCTATGAGTAGGGTATCATGTCATCATTAATTCAACAAATGGGTATTGAGTGCTACTTTGTAGTACAGGTAAGGAGGATACAGTAGGAATAAACACAGACCCTGTTCTCAAAGAGCTCAGTCTAGTTTATAGAGTAGGCAAGAAAATCAGTATTATGATACACTGATAATTCTTATAAACAAGAAGGCAAAGACATTGTAAGAGCCCAGCAGAGGCATTTAGATGAAGGATAAAGACAGAGTGTATAAATCACACCCTGGGGTTGGATAGGGAAATGCTTCCAGAATAAAGGGCACTTGAACCAAATTTAAAAGACTGAGAGATTTTTATCTAGGTTTACCCTAGCTAAAAGGAATTCCAAATCCAGAGAACATAATCAACAACTGTCTGTAGAAATTGTATCAAAACAGCAAACTACAGGTCGGTTGGTGTGACTGAAGGACAGTGTACATGTGGAGGTGTCATGAGTGATGGAGCTGTAAAGATCTGCCAAAGCCTTGATTCCAAAAGCTGCTTGTCCTAATAGATGCTTATTCTTTTTTTTTTTTTAATTTATTTATTTATTTATTTATGGCTGTGTTGGGTCTTCGTTTCTGTGCGAGGGCTTTCTCTAGTTGTGGCAAGCGGGGGCCACTCTTCATCGCGGTGCGCGGGCCTCTCACTATCGCAGCCTCTCTTGTTGCGGAGCACAGGCTCCAGACGCGCAGGCTCAGTAGTTGTGGCTTACGGGCCCAGCCGCTCCGCGGCATGTGGGATCTTCCCAGACCAGGGCTCGAACCCGTGTCCCCTGCATTGGCAGGCAGATTCTCAACCACTGCGCCACCAGGGAAGCCCTAGATGCTTATTCTTTGATGCTCACATATCCCCTTTGTTAAAGATAAATAAGTATATGACAAAGAGCGTAAGTGGAAAACAACTGCACAGGTTCTGATGAAACAGGGTAGACTGAACAAATAGAAGATTGAATAAATGAAACTCCACTAACATAAATGGACTAAAAGAGAACAGTTACTAAATAAAAAGTGAGTGATCCACCAGACAACTAGAATGAATACAACAGCAAATGAGAGATGTTAACAAAATTTTGGAACATGGAAAGCAAATGAATGGACAGTAACCGATTTAACAGATCTGAGACAGTTGAATACATTCAGAGGATGAACAAATAGGACCCATGACCAGTTGTACTGCAGAATCCCAGAAAAGTACAGGAATTAGAGGCAAAGAGTGTTTATGAAAGTGGCTATGAGGGCTGGGGCAAGTACCACTCCTGCACCTTGGAAAAAGAAAGTCTGCCATGGAGAATGCAAACCAAAAGGCATAGTAGAGGGAGGGCATGAAGTACCATGTCACAAACAAAGGGATGATGTGAAAATCTACATGTTGAAGGGTGGTAGTCCTAGGCTTCGGGGATGCTGGCCGCCAGACTTATACCCCAAAAACAGGACATGAAAAGATTCATCTCTGGAGAAATTAACTGGACCAAGAAGGATGTTTAAACTGATACTTAAAAGACTGGCACAACTTTGAGTAGCATGAGTAGGACATCCCAGGCTGACAGTACAGCGTGTACAGATACACAGTCATGAAGGAGTATGGCAAGTCTCAAAAGCTTCAGCATGTTTGACCAATGGAGTGCATGGTGTGAAGAGTGAGAAATGATGGGGACAAGTACAGGCCCACCCATTAAAGGCTTCTAAGCTAAGGAGAGGTCATTGCATGTTATTTATACACAAGAAAGGGAATTTCCACAGAAGAACGACATGATCAGATTTAGAAAGACAATTCTGGTTGTAGTATAAAAGCTAATCAGGGTGCAGGTAGAATGTAATAATGAGAAACCAACTAGGAGACTGTGACTTTCTTATCTCTAGGAGGAAAACTAGACACTGAACTAGGGCAATTGTAATATTATAGAATAGAGAGGAGAGTCAGGATTCCAGAGACATTTATAAAGTATGATTGAATATATATGTATAACTGAGTCACTTTGTATGCAGAAATTAATACAATGTCGTAAATCAACTCTATTTCAATTAAAAATTTTTAAGAATAAAAAAAAATAAAGTAGGATTAATGGAATATTTTTCTCAACTGGATGTAAGGGAGAAAGGTAAAGCAAAGAGGCAAGGATGAATCTTCTGTTTCTAGCTTAGAAAACAGGAATGGTGATGATGTCATTAACTAAAATAGGGAACATGACAGAACTAATCCCTTTGACAAGGGAAAATAATGTAGTCAATTTGGAGACACAATGTTTAAGTTACCACCAGACATCTAGGAAGAGAAGTTCTATAGAAAGCTGGAAATTATCTACAATTCAGGAAAGAACTCACCTAGAGGTACAGATTTGAGTCAAATTTTTAAAAAATCAAAAACTCTGAATCAGCACAACATGCATAATGAAGCCACGGTAAGGACTGAGGGCGTACAGAGGAGGGAAATGCACACCACCACTCCCAGGACTCTTAGCTCCGTGCCTGGGGAAAGCATCACAAAGCTATTGGAGCGCGCTCTCTTGCTAAACCCAAAGAGGATTCCAGAAACCTTCTCGGTATTGCTCCCCCAGCATCCACTACCAACCAACCAGAGTTGGCACTTGAATTAAAAAACTATTTGTCTTCCTGATGCAAAGCCAGAGAAGACAACCAAGGACTGGACTCTGAAGAAAAGGTTCTTAAACATCTTCCACCAGCTTCCTGTGTGTGTGCTCTTGAGAGTATAGGTGAGAATGTGGTGAGAGGATACTGTACATTCATGTGAACCAAACCTTAAAGCATGTCCACATCCATAGGCTTAGCTAACCTTCTTTCTCATTACTGAGTAATGAGGCCACCTGAACTACTGTCCCTCTACAATCCAGCCTCCACATTGCAGCTAAAGCAGAGATCTGATTGTATCACCCTCCACTCTCACCCCTGCTATTAAAACCCCTTTACAGCATCTACTTGCTCTTAAAATAGAGATGAAGATTTTTCACATGGTCTACAAACCTCACTGGGTTTAACCCCCGACTCTCCAGCCTATATTGTACCATGAGCCCCCGCCATCCATCCCCAAACTACCTTCTGTACTGCTTCCCTCCACCACAGGCATTTGAAGATGCTGTCTGCCATCCGGAGGACTCTTGCCATGAGTCTTCGCTAACTCCTAGTCATCCTTTAGGTCTTGGCTTTAATTCCACTTCCACGGAAGCCTTCCATCAATGCTCAGGTATCATCACAGCACCATGTGCCTTTCTTGCAGAGCACTTACCAAAGCTGTAGTTTCACGTGTCCATGTGCCCTGTTTGATTGGCTTTGGTGATGTGAATTTTGATACTGTATTTTCACTCTGGGAAAATATGCCTATATGAAGTACTTGTTAAGATTTGACTTCCATTTTGAAATAAATTAATATGGTTTAAACAGACAAAAAATGATACTTGGCAAATACTATGACGTATATTTCAATAGCCATTTTAATTCCATCAGAACGATTTCATCATTTCCTAGGAAATTTGCAAACTATTACTGAATAAATAGTCACAGTACTTCCTGAAATTACGTGCAGCTGGAAATCCTGCTGGCTCCAAAAACAGGAAAATGCGAAATCTCTTCTCTCCTTTAATTGGATTTACACACTGATCTTCAAAAATATTACAACCGTTACTGTCCTCAGCACTGTCTCAAGAGTCATTAAGAATCACATTCCCATTTAGTTTAGCTAGCTGTGTGGAACACCTCTTACTTCCTGCCTCTGAGTATCCCTTCTCTATAATAGGTTTTAAATTAAGACCACAAAGCTACTCTAGCCCCTTATCTATAGCAACAACATCCATTTGTGCCATTTCTTCCCTTAATTCTTCCTTAAGTGAAAGATGGGCACCACGGAGTAGAAGCTACTGTCATGGTAATACATGACTGCGAGCATCTTCTTAGCTGGTGAGTAATATACAGCACTGGCCTTCTGATGCATTGCTGACCCAAGCTAACCCAGGAACTATAATGGGGTCCCATTAATGAAAGCACTACATAAATTGTACAGTCTTTCAGCAGCCAGATCCAAGGAGAAACACAAGTTTCACTTGGGCGCTATTGTCTTAGTTACACATGACAACTCCTGGATACAAATTGTGCTTAAGGCAAAGCTGTGAAACACACACACACACACACACACACGCAGCCTCACACACTGCCCATATATCATCCGAAGCTCCTTAGCACTTGGTCTATACTTCCATACACATCTTCACCTTCATTGCCCCAGGCCTTGTGATTCATCCTAGTTACTTAGGCCACACCCAGCTTCACTTGAAGAAAAACAAACAAACAAACAAACAAACGCCTCAGTCAAAACAACCTACCTGGACTTCTACTTTCTTGGCATATGCTTCAGACCTGGGCCCCTCTAGCCAAAACAGGCTGTTTACCTAATAAACTAATTTGTACTGAGGTATTAAGTTACTAGATTATGCATTTCCCATACCACATACATTTGAAGCTTATTAGGTGAAGCCAGATATGACAGTACCTTCAGTTAAGTGACCAGTGGTGGGAATTTGGGGGAAAGAAAAGTCATCAAAGGATACCAGCTTAGGAACTGGCTATCCATTTGTTCTACCCACACGTATGTATTCACCTTGTTAAACATCCACTAAGGAGAAAACAAGGGATAGCAGATAAGAATAAATCCTAGTTGCCAGAATTCCATTCAATTCAGTAACTGAATTGATACAGTCCCTGAATAGGGTCCCTATTTTCAAGAATCTTACAGTCTGGGGTGCTTGGGTATGTGTCAGTCTTGAAGTCAAAGGCTCTATAACTTACATCCACTAGAATATATGCTCCATGAGAGCAAAGACCTCCTTTTGGCAACTATCAGTTCAGTGTCTTGCACTGAGCTCATTAAATAGTTGGTGAATGAATGAATACTAGTAGTATGGTCTTGCAAATGTTTCTTAGCCCATTTTCCCTTCCATGAAATAGGAAGGACAATATTCACTTCACAAGACTTTTATGTAGATCAGATGACACAGAGATGGATTCCTTTGGCACAGAGAGCTTGCAACATATAAATAAGCCAGACCAGCATACAAGGACATAGACTAGATTAGGAAAATTGATAGTGGAACAGCAGATTTGGAACAATCTGTGTTGAGAGAGCTAAAAATTAACTATACTCTCACTATATAGCTAACCAGGGAGGTGGTAAGAAAGTAAAGGACTGAGTCTTAAATTAATTCCAGATATCCCACAATAATCAAAATATGGTGATGGGGCATCACATGTGATATGCGATCCTTAAAATAGGCATGATAATATAATACTGCTGAGGATCCAGAACATTCTGTTTTGTCCCCAGCTCTCACAATGCTAAAAAGTCATTAATTAATTCTGCGTCCTGGTTATCATTAAAGAGGTTCTAACCAACTAAAGAGTTATTTAAGACCAGTAAATATGAAACATGGGAAAGAGAAATGAAAAACTTTCTCCTGGGCTTTGCTTAACTTTGAAATATGTCTCCATTTTTAACACAGATCATAACTGCCCCTCTCCAATAAAGATCCAAACAAGTAAGAATTTATTTCCAAGGTGATTTAATAGTTAATGAATATATTACTGTATTAGGTACTATGTCAGACACTAAATCATGTTATTTTGAGTCGCTGTCTCACAAAATCTAGTCTGTTACACAAAGTCCTGCCATCCAATATACAAATACTTTAAATTGTTCCTGCAGTAGGAGTAAAAGAAAAATTGTACTGACTTATTACTGGGAATGTGTGAAATACTGAGCCAGAGCTTGGTAGCTCAGTCAGTACCCTCCGAAGAGAGTTTTCTCCCAAATGACAGAGCATACTTCATGGGGAGAACAAACCTCATTAGCACCAGAGTTTAAACCTGTGATTAGCCATTGAGCCCATAAGATTTGTGACCATGAAACATGTTGCTAGTTCTCATCTTGGAAACCGAGAACAAAAGCAGTATTTGAACACAGTACGTACTGTTTGACCTGTCTTTCATTCCAGTTCCTTAATTATAGCCCATGCAGAGAATATGGTACACTTATCACTAAGCTATCCGGTTCATCATAAAATACATCCATTTGATCATTCAACACACATTAATTAACCACCTATTATGCCCAGGAACTTGACAAAGATAAGCAAGATAAGACCTTGTGAGGGACACAGACGTGGACACAAGTGCTTTACAGCATTTGAAGTGTGACCTCTGCAGAACAAAGTTGAATGGAACATAGACCATGAGGGTCAACAAAGTCATCAAAGAAGTGGTGACAACTGAGCTGAATATTAAAGAATCAAAAGAATATTTTTCAGCCACAGGTGATAAAGGGGATCATTCCAGTCAGCAAGAAAAGTATTTCAAAGACACGGATTGAAATAAGCAAACTGATTTTGGGAACACCGAGTCACTTGTCCCCAACAGGTGGAGCAAGAGGAGACAGGAGAGGTAACTGAAAAGGTGGATTAAAGCCAAATCATGAATGTTCTTTATTAATTCATAAACAAATATTCATTGGGCATTTAACTATTTGCTAGAAATTATCCTAGATAATGTAGGCACATGGCAAACAAAATCCCTGCCCTAGAGTCTAGCATATGCTACACTGAAGAATTTAGGCCTTAGTTTGAAAGCAACAGAGTTAAGCAGGAAAAACAGCACAAGCAGATTTACAGAGGTAACTCTTTCGACAGTGTGAAGAATGAACTGGAACAGAGGAAACTAGACACAGTAAGATGAGTCAGAAGGTTACTTCAATAGAGCAGATGAGTCCTGCTTCTGCTATGTCTTCCATGAA
This sequence comes from Balaenoptera borealis, assembly GCF_965194805.1. Lineage (NCBI taxonomy): Eukaryota > Metazoa > Chordata > Mammalia > Artiodactyla > Balaenopteridae > Balaenoptera > Balaenoptera borealis. The sequence continues at coordinate 16,896,733 of NC_138870.1, read as the reverse complement.
ACATCATGGTCCTCTCATATACGTATCTTCATCAGGAATCTGTAGAGAATATTCATTCCAAAATTTCATTATTACTTGACTGAGTTCTCACAAGAGATGTGAGTTTTTTCTCAAACCTTCAATTTCTCCACAAAGAATATATGTTTGTTAGAGCCGCATCATCTTGCACCACTAGCTACTATCAGTCATTCTGACTCATTTCCTGAACTTTTAGTTGCTCCAAGAGAACCTCATTTTGTCCAAGACAGTTGAGACAGGGCCAAACAGACTAAAGCCACTTATAAGGGCCCAGTGAAGTCTCAATTTCCAGAGAACCTCCAAAAGAACAGATGAATCAAGACTCCTGGAAGCTAGAGAAGAGGAACTAGAAACCGGTTTCCTTCCTCTAAACCATGCTTTCTGAGGTAATTAGGACCTCCCAGATCTATGAACTTCCAAACTCTATCCATTTCGTATGTATCCCAGAGTCTCAAGAATTGCCCAAAGCCTTGAGATTCATGTGAGAGAGCCCTAGAAATTTATTCTTTTGTCTATGGAACTTCACACATTTACATTTATTATTTCATTTGCTCCTTGTAACAATCAAAGGAATAAGGCAAATCATATGTAATCGGACCCATTTTAAAGATGGAAAATCTAAAACCGAGAGAGAGCAAGACTTTGACCCAAAGGTATGTGCTAGTAAGTAGCAGAATCAGAACTAGTATCCAGAGACTGACTCCGTATCCACTCCTGGACTACACTCTTTGCTTTACCTCCATAGTGCCTCCTAAGCCATCAGTCATTGCCTCTCTCCTATCGTGCCTACACGTCTGCAAAACAATTCCTTGGTCTCCTAATGTTGATAACCTCCTTTTTGTTAACCTAGACTTCATGAAGCAATCACTCTTATTTTCTAAAGCTCAAAGCCATCTATATTAACCACTAAATAAAATCTCTTTCCTTTAATGATCCCCTTCATCTTCCTCTCCAACCTCCTCAGAGCTGCTGAGAAGTTGAGCTCTAGTCAACCCACATCGACCCCAGTAAGCTGCAGGCTATTTTTAGTTCAAGACTGACATATTCAGGCAGCAAAAAGAGCCAGTGAGACGCCAAACTCCGTATCCACCCTGGAAATGAACAAAAATGGGAAGCAAGCTGGCTGGTTCGGTGTCCCTTCAGATTTATTATAAATTGTCCGAGAGAACTTGGTGAATTAGCAGCGAATCCATTCGAGGAATGCTTTGCCTCGGCCAATCCTGGAGCTGACTCTGCTAAACCTAGGCCGCCTGAGGTCTTTCAAAAATATTACTTTCACATGAAGTCCACACAGCTCAACCACTGCCGCCAAGAATGAGGCCCAGAAAGCAAGTGGCAAGCTTGGTGCTGGTCCCACTGTGCAGTTACACGAGGTGAGGGGCAGCATCTGAGAGAGGAAAAATCTCCTAAGTAGGAGTCAGAAAATCTAGATTCCTGACCACTTATGAGCCATGTGACACTGAGAAAGTCGGAGCGTGTGGCCTTGCCTGGCAGCCTCTTCAGGATTCCCTCTGCCTCGGCCACACTGAACCCCTTCACCCAAAGTCACACCCTTCCAGGAGTAGCCTGCATACAATGTCTAATCAAGGGCTAAAGGACTGGAAATTCTGGCCCAATGTGAGGCATCTCTGACAGGCCTTTTCAGCTCCAGAGCTCCCCATGGGGTCAGCAGAGGCTGCCAGCCTGGGCCTATATCTAGCTGGGCTCCTCACCTGCCCAACCCTTATAGGTCTCACCCCAAGGAAACTCCCTAATATACAACCATAACAATAACCCCTGTCTCAGAGCGTGAATCCTGGAGGACCCAACATGCAACACCAATAAATCAACGTCATTGACACTAAGTGAACTCCAACAAAATGACACCTCTAACAAGAATCCTCTGAAAATAAAGTTCCTTTATTTAGGTGAAGAAATCTTCACAAACCATGCAAAGTCACACCGGTGCTGCAGGGTTAGAGAAGATCTCTGCTAAGTTCCCGAGGAACAAAAAGACAAATAATCGTAATAAAATGCAGCAGTTCTGGTTCAAGGTGGCAACGTAGAAAGATCCTGAACTCACTTTCTCTCACGGATACACCAGTTCTACAGCTACATATGGAACAACTACCTCTGAAAAAACCTAAAGGCTAACCGAGCAATGACTACACATCAGACCAATGAGAAGAAAACCATATCGAAGTCAAAACAGAAGAGGAGAAAATAGAGAGGAGAAGGCCAGAAGATGGTGACACAGCCACAAGCCAAAGAATACCTGGAGCCACCGGAAGCTGGAAGAGGCAAGGAAGGATCTTCCCCTAGAGCCTTTGGAGGGAGAACAGCCCTGGTGACACCTTGATTTTGGATTTCTGGCCTCCAGAATTGTGAGAAGGTAAATTTCTATTGTGTAAAGGGAAAACATTTTTAAATTATATTAAATTAAATATAGCCTTCTGCTTCCATTTCTTCACAGTTGAGTGAAAGCAGATCCTGGATGCAATCATGGAATCAGAGAACTGTTTTCTCTCCCCTCAGCGGCTTTAGCCTTCTCTACAATCCCCCTGGATTTGGTCCTGTACTACCGCCAGTGCCTGATGCCTTCCTCCTCTCCAACCCCCTCTTTCATATCAGTGGGAAACTAAGAGGACGCCAAAAGCCTGTAACTGTCTCAGACATATCACTGGAATTATATTTCTTGGTTGACAGATTCTGATGGTGGGCTCTGTGATAAGCATTCAGATCCCCTTTTCAGGGCTGAAGGGCTTATTTCCCAGTGGCTGTAAGAGCTGCTGGCAGATTCCTCAACTCTCAGCCCTCTCCAGGAACTGACTTCAGCTGAAGACAGCTGCATCCCCCATAAACAGAAGCCCATAAGATGACTAGTCCGTACACAAGTTTACTGACCCTCTCATCCCAACTCGGGGCAACTCTGCAGGGCCTCCTCAGCTTCTGAGCTCCCCGTGAAGTTGGCTGAGGCTATGTGGAGACTGCATCACAGCCCAATTTCTGCCTCTGCCCAATGCCTCTTCCTTTCCTTCCCCAACAAATACTGGGCCCCTAATAAGTTCCCTGCACACTAATGTCTGTCTCAGAGTCTGCTTCAGTTAGTACCAGTACCCTCTGAGAAACCAAATATGAAGATTAGATTTTGGTATTTCAATATTCTCTGGCTGACTAGCAATGAGAACCCCATCACTGGTGGTGGATCTCAGGTAACTCCAGGTCCTCCTACCTGCCCTCCACCTACTCAACATGGACCAGAAGCAGCCAGAAGAATATTATAAAACTAGATTCTAAGAAACCTGGATCAAAGTAGACAGTGCAATTGTTATTTTCACCCGTGGTGAACTGGGATGACACACCAGTGGGAAGAAATGGTTTAGCAAGTGCAATGTATCAGGACTTGGAGAATCTGAGGAAATAGACATTCTAAGAAAAATATAATTAGAGCAGTTTCTGAGAATTTATGCTCTGGAGAAAAAGAATGAAAGTCTGGTGGTTATAAATCATTAATTAAAAGCTATATGTGAAATAAAGTTGGAGGACTCATACTTGCTGATTTCAAACTTACTACAAAGATACAGTAATCAAGATAGGGTAGTACTGGCATAAAGATAGACATATAAATCAATGGAGTCCAGTAATAAATTCATACATTGATAGTTTTTGACAATGGTACCAAGTCTATTCAATAGGGAAAGAATAGTCTCTTGAATAAGTGATATTGGGACAACTGGATTTCCACATACAAAAGAATAAGGTTGAACCTCTAACTCAGAATATACAAAAATTAACACAAAGTGGATCAAATACTTAAATTTAAGAACTGAAACTATAAATAAGTTCATTTATATCATTTTTTAAGATTCCACATATAAGCGATATCATATGATATTTGTCTTTCTCTACCTGGCTTACTTCACTCAGTATGATAATCTCTAGGTCCATCCATGTTGCTACAAATGGCATTATTTCATTCTTTTTTATGGCTGAGTAATAACTCAGGCACAGAAAACAAACTTATGGTTACCAAAAGGGAAGGGGGAGAGGGATAAATTAGGAGTTCGGGATTAACATACACACACTACTATATATAAAAAATAGGGCTTCCCTGGTGGCGCAGTGGTTGAGAATCTGCCTGCCAGTTCAGGGGACACGGGTTCGAGCCTTGGTCTGGGAAGATCCCACATGCCGCGGAGCAACTAGGCCCGTGAGCCACAATTACTGAGCCTGCGCGTCTGGAGCCTGTGCTCCACAACAAGAGAGGCCGCGATAATGAGAGGCCCGTGCACCGCGATGAAGAGTGGCCCCACTTGCCGCAACTAGAGAAAGCCCTCGCATAGAAACAAAGACCCAACACAGCCATAAATTAAAAAAAAAAGAAATACAAAAAACAAAATATATATATATATATATATATATACATAACCAATAAGGACCTACTGTACAGCACAGAGAATTATACTCTGTATCTTGTAATAATCTAACAATGAATCTGAAAAAGAATAGATATATATATAACTGAATCACTTTGCTGTACAACTAAAACTAACACAACATTGTACATCAACTATACTTCAATAAATAAATAAAGAACTAAAACTATAAAACTCTTAGAAGAAAATATAGGGGCAAACCCTCACGACCTTGGATTTGGCAATGGTTTCTTAAACATGAAACCAAAAGTACAGGCAGCAAAAGAAAATTAGATAAACTGAACTTCACTAAAATGAAAGATTTCTGTGTATCAAAAGTACACTATCAGGAGTCACTGTCGTCTCTCGGTCTCCCATCGGCCCGATGGAGGAGGAGGAGGAGGAAGCGAGGGCGCTGCTGCCTGGCGGCCCCAACGAGGCCAGCAGAGGCGCCCCCGTTACCCCCCCTGCCCCCGGGGCGCTGCCGGCCCTCTGCGACCCCAGTCGCCTGGAGCACCGGCTTTTGGTGCTGTTGCTGATGTGCTTCCTTGGTTTCGGCAGCTATTTTTGCTATGACAATCCTGCTGCCCTTCAGACTCAGGTTAAACGGGATATGCAGGTGAATACCACGAAATTCATGATGCTGTATGCCTGGCATTCTTGGCCCAATGTAGTTTTGTGTTTCTTTGGTGGCTTTTTGATAAACTGCGTATTTGGAATACGATGGGGCGCCGTTATGTTTAGTTGCTTTGTTTGCATTGGACAGGTTGTTTTTGCTCTGGGTGGAATATTTCACGCTTTTTGGCTGATGGAATTTGGAAGGTTTGTGTTTGGGATTGGTCGGGAGTCCTTAGCAGTTGCCCAGAATACATATGCTGTGAGTTGGTTTAAAGGCAAAGAATTAAACTTGGTGTTTGGACTCCAACTTAGCATGGCTAGAATTGTAAGTACAGTAAACGTGAACCTCATGGGATGGCTGTATTCTAAGGTTGAAGCTTCACTGGGTTCTGCTGGTCACACAACCCTTGGGGTCACACTTATGATCAGGGGTATAACATGTATTCTTTCACTAGTCTGTGCCTTGGCCCTTGCTTACTTGGATCAGAGAGCAGAATGAATCCTTCATAAAGAACAAGGAAAAACAGCTGAAGTTATCAAGTTAACTGATGTGAAGGACTTCTCCTTACCCCTGTGGCTCATATTTATCATCTGTGTCTGCTATTATGTTGCTGTGTTCCCTTTCACTGGACTTGGGAAAGTTTTCTTTACAGAGAAATTTGGCTTTTCCTCCCAGGGAGCGAGTGCTATTAACAGTATTGTATATGTAATATCAGCTCCCATGTCCCCAGTATTTGGGCTTCTGGTGGATAAAACAGGAAAGAACATCATCTGGGTTGTGTGTGCAGTGGTGACCACTCTTGCTTCCCACATGATGCTGGCCTTCAGGCTGTGGAACCCTTGGATTGCTATGTGTCTCCTGGGACTCTCTACTCATTGCTTGCCTGTGCATTGTGGCCAACGGTGGCATTTGTAGTTCCCAAACATCAACTGGGAACTGCATATGGCTTCATGCAGCCCATTCAGAATCTTGGGTTGGCAGTCATTTCCATCACTGCTGGCATGATATTGGATACTTGGGGATATCTGTTTTTAGAAGTTTTCTTCATTGCCTGTGTTTCTTTCTCTCTTTTATCTGTGGTCTTACTCTACTTGGTGAAGCGTGCCCAAGGTGGGAACCTAAATTATTCTGCAAGACAAAGGGAAGAAATGAAACTTTCTCATGCAGAATGAGAAGTTTAAATGACTGTGTCATGAGAATGGGCTGCACACATCATTGGTTTGAAAACTTCCATTTTTTTTTTTTTTTAAATTTAGAGTTTAGTCGTTAGGAAAAATAATGGTCTGGGGAATTATTATATTTATATTTTGAATACATCTATTTTAAAGTATAACTGTGAGGACTATTTTAGTCTGTGTCTTTTGTATTGCTGAAGAATTCTGCTTTGGAATAGGCTCATCAATGATGAAGTTTAGAAAATTGCATCTGGTACATGCAGGTGATTTTGAGTAAGGACAGTAAATAATGGAAATCTTTGGATCTTGTATTGAGATAATGTCCACAAAGTGTATCTTAGGAATATGGCCTTTTCTTTATCTTAAAGCAAAAAAAAAGTTTTTGAGGGGGTAGAAAGGATATTTTATATAGAATAAACAATGGCATTTTAATAGGCATTCCCTTTTGTAATAGGGAACATTTGGAAGATATTTTTATGAAGTCTCATTTCCACAAATAGCAGATTGTGTTCTGCTCTCTTTAGTTACCAGAAGTTGCTGAGCAGTGACCCTTTTGAGCTTCTTTATTTCTGTTACTGAGGACCCTAATCCCTTAGGGACATAATTTTGTGGTACAAACTTTCTGTATGGTTTTTCTTATAGTCCAATTAATTACTAAAAAAAGTCCTGTAAATTATGATAATTGCATATCTACAAGGATAAACGAACATTGCAAAAGAAAAAAAAAAAGGTACACTATCAGAAGAGTGAAAAGACAAACCACGGAATGGGGGAAAGCATTTCCCAAACACATATCTGATAAGGGTTTAATATCCAAAGAACGCCTCAATGACAAAAAGACAATCCAAGTAAAAAATGAGCAAGGACTAAGACATTTTTCCGAAGAAGATATACAAATGGACAAAAGGAACATGCTGTCTTGAGTCATTACGGAAATGCAACTCAAAACCCCAATGAGATCCCACTTTACACTCACTAGGTGACTGGTCAAAAATATAAACAATAACGAGTGTCGACCATAATGTGGAAAAATTGGAACCCTCCTACATTGCTGATGGGAATGTAAAATCATGCAGCTGCTTTGAAAAACAGTCTGGCAGTTCCTCAAAAAGTTAAACATAGAGTTACCATATGATCCAGCAATTCTACTCCTATGTGTATACCTGAGAGAATTTAAAAATATATGTCAAAAAAACTTGTACATGAATGTTCACAGCAGCATTATTTGTAACATCCAAAAGGTGGAGACAACCCAAATGTCCATCAACTGATGTGTGGATAAACAAAATATGCTATATCCAAACAGTGGATTATTATTTAATCATAAAAAGGAATTGAAGTACTGATACATGCTATAATATGGATGAACCTTGAAAACATCCTGAGTAAAAGAAACCAGACACAAAAATCACGTATTTCATTAAAACTTATATGAAATGTGTGGAATAGACAAATCCATAGAGACAAAGTAGCTTAGTGCTTTACAGAAGCTAGAAGAAGGGAATGAAGAGTATTATGGGCTCAGGGTTTCTTTCTGGGGTGATGGAAATGTTTTGAAATAGAAATGTTTTGAATTAGAAGTACAACTTCATGAGTATACTAAAACCACAGAATTTTACACTTTAAAAGGGTGAATTTTATGATATGTGAATTACATCTCAATTCTTTAAAATCCAAAGTTTGGGGAAAAAATAAACAGCTAAGGGTGAAAGTCAGGAGGTCTCCGTGGCAGCACATAATCTTATCTCCTGCAGCTGCAGGACAGAAAACGCTGAGGAATAGGCCCAGTACTTAGCAGAGTTCCAAAGAAAATTAATTTCTCAATCCACTATGCCAAGGTCAAGGCTGTTGCTGGCAAAAAATGGGACTATGAGATATGGGATAGGAGTCATCTAAGTTGATGCATTATAAATCCAGAATCCATAGACTCCTCTAAGTCCTCCAAGTATGTGTAGAAGTGGCCCACTCCTCCCTGTTAAGGACAAATGCTTCCCACTTGGCTCAAACTAGATGTCGAGGCTTCCCTCCTGCTCCCAAAGGAGACTCAGCAATTTTTAATCTATAGTTGGTACCCAAGCACTTTGGCATCCTTTTGCCAAAGCAGCAGTATGCAAGAAGGGCATCATCATCCTGTCAAGAATAACTGACCCTGATCATCATTAGGAGATAAGGCAGGGTGGAATATATTTGGCACCCCGGTGATCCATTTGGGCACCTCTGGGTATTCTTTTGCCCAAATTTGAAGGTAAACCAGTGAGTGCAACAGCCATAGCCTGAAAAGGGCATGGTGACCAGGGGCTCAACTAGCTCAGAAGATAAGCCAACTAGACCAGAAGAGATGCAAGCTGAGGATGAGGGCAACATATAATAGATAAAGAGATGGGAGTGGATGACTGTCAATTGCCACTCAAGCCCAGCTTACTAATACAGACCTTGGTTTATCCCACTAACTATCCTCTTGTAAGCTTCCCCCACAGAAACGGGTCCAACAGAATGCTGGAGGACCTCCTCCCAGAAGTGATACTTTAAAAGTGGATTTAAGTAGCGTAAGGGGTAGACTGAAGTGGATGCTATAATGCGAAGCTCTGTCCCTTCAGGACTACAGACTTGCTTCTCCCACTACAGAGGTATTGTCAGATAACAGCCCTTAGCCATCAGGCCTTTCTATAAATGCCCTCAGTTAAAGACAGCCTTCTTGCCCAAGGTCACATCCTCTTACCAGGGGCTGCCTGCATTAATGACAGATCAACATGGGGCTATAGCAGCCTGGCCCCCTCAAGCTGTCCTCAATGCAGGACAGCTCGGCAGGGCACCCATCCTCTGAGGTTAGTGGTAGCTTTGGCCGAGATTGCATCACAGCTCTCTCTGCCCAATCCTGCTTCCTTCTCTTCTACCACAGGTGTTGATCTCAAGAGCATTCACTCAATAAATATCCTGTTTGCTGCGGGTCGACAGGCTGTCCCGGCGGACTTGGGCTCCACGGCCCCTGCTGCCGGGTCGACCAGCTGTCCCGGTGGACTTGGGCTCCGTGGCCCTGGCTGCCTGCTCCTTGTTTGTGTCCTGAAGATTAGTGTGCCGAGTTGGTCTGTTCATTAAGATTAAACATGTAAACAAGAGCCACTTTAAAAAATAATAAATTTTAAAAATTAAAATAAACATCCTGTTTGCAAATTTCTGTCTCAGAGTGTGCTCTCTAGGCAACCTGACCCGCAACATTTATAATTATACCATAATGGAAAACACTACATTTTAAGCTTCTTCTCTGTAAGTTAATGTTATTTCAGCTCCTCTTAATTCTGGTAATTTATCTTTTAATCATCCTAGATTAATTTACTATGAAACATCACCAATTGAGAACTTTTCCTACATTTTTCAAGTCTCCAAAAGCCTACTCATACTTTCTTTTGTCTCAGTAAATGACCTCACTTCATTGAAATCAAGGCTAAACATTAATTCTCTTAATCTCTTTCCTCCCACTCCTAAATTTCTTTGTGTGCTCAACACATATTTTTATATTTTCTTTCTTTCTCAGATAATAAAGTGTCTCTTTCCATAGCAAGGTTAATTCTTACTACTTAATTCTTTACTCTATGGTTTCCTGACTTCTCCAAAACAATATTTCATCAAAGTCTTTAATCTCTCCATCTGAAAGTTTACTTCCTTTGAGTGTATTAATATCCAAAACATATTCCATCAAAGTCTTTAATCTCTCTATACAAGTTTCTTTCCTTTTAGTCTATAAATACCATTGCTTATTTAAAAACCAAAAACAAAACTTGAGGTCTATCTTGTTTCTCTCTTATTCTTTACCAACAAACAAGGTGGGGAAACGTATAATCACGTATCTACTCCATTTTGAGTCCACAGTTCAATAAACTACAATCTGTATTCTATCCACATCTCTCTACTGAAATATCACTCTGAAAAGTCACCATGACTTCCTAATAGTCAAATCCAATGATTTTTTCCTTAGTCCTTTTTTTTCTCAACCATTCTATATTTTACATCATTTGGTCTTGTCTTATTCTTAAAATTCTTTCATTACATTTTCCAAGAAGCTGTTTTGCCCAGGTTCTCAAACTCTTTAACGACATCTTTTTCAGTTTCTACCCCCCCACTAACCCCGATTATGGGCACTTTCAAAGTTCTGTTCTTGGTTCTTTTCTCTTTCAATTCTAATCTTCCTCTTTTAGTGATTCCTTTTTTCCCCATCTTGAACTACAAAACTATGATTCTCAAAAGTAAAACCACTAATTTGACACTTTTATTTGGGCTCTAAACTCAAGTTTTTACCATGAAAAATATATTAATTACTGAATTAAAATAACTATATTTCATTATGTTGTGAATGTTTCTATTCCCAGTTTACTAAGTACTTATGCTAAATTTGTGTTCAATATAATCAATGCTTTTTCAGGATTTACTGACAATATATATTTTATCCTTTACATATTAGATTCCCTGATAGTCAACTATCTTTGTCTTCCTGAAATAAACCCTGATTTAAAATGTTGTGCTTTTTTTCCAGATTCCTAAATTGATAGGCACAAATGAGACTGACCCACAAACTTTATTGAAACTATCTTCCATTAGGTTTTGTATTAAGGCTATTTTTTCCTATGATCTAAAAATTTTTATAGAATATGAGAAGTGTCAGTTTCATAACAGTTCCAAGTACTTGTCCACACCATCTTCTGAGTCTAGAAAACTCATTTTTAAGGTAGTTCTTAAAACTTCACAGTTCTTCCATGGTTTCTCATCTATTCAGATTTTTTAATCTTACATGTCAATTTAGCTAGATAAAATGCAAAACCATGTTTTAAAATACATGACTGGGTTAGCAGGACCCAAAAAAAGAAATCCTAAGAGGCCTAAATTCACATAAAAGTTGGAATCCAGCTGGATAGCTCTCTGGTGATTGGGTTTTAATGGGACTCAAACATAAGGGAAAGAACACAAAGCCTTGATTCTTTACAAAGTAGAAAAGCAAATCAAAGAATCCTGCATAAAAGCATAAGTTAGTGAAGTAAAGGGAAAGAATTACAGGAAGATACCAAATGTATACTGCTGTAGCCTTGGCTCTGGGAGAAGGGGGATAGACATTCCCCCTGGAGAACTCATACTTATAGGCTGTCCCATGGTGGAATCAGAAGTGAAATTTATATTACCTCTGTTATTGGAAAAACTCCAAACTGAAATGAAGTTTAAAGTAGCCCTAGGACAGTAGTGCCCCCAGGCACCTGACAAAAACAAACATTATTTCTGGAGAAATACATTCCAACCCTCTCTCAAATAATTTCCAAATCTAAATTTCCAAGGTTAGGAGCTCAACAACAAAAACAAAGAAAAGAAGAAACATGCAACTATGAGTAAAAACTAGCAGAATCAAGAAGAGAAAAAAATCACACATGCAACAATTACATATATTAGAATGACCAGATACTGAATAAAAAGTAATTATATAATAAGAATATAATTAATAAAAATAAATATATTTATGTAGTAATATAAGAAATAGTGTACTGAAAGTATAAATGAAGGAACAAAATTGACCATGCAGATTTGAAGATAAAACCAAATACAACCTCTAAAAATGAAAATATAATTGAAATTAGAAACAATATTGGTTAAAATATATGAATAAACAAAGTAGAAAAGAGAATTAGAGAACTAGAAAATATTTTTGAAGAACTTATTCAGAAGAATTTCTCAGATGGAAAATTAGGGAGAAAAGAAGAGCTAAGAAACCAAGAAAACAGAGTGAGAAAATACACAGAATGTATCACAGAGAAACCATTAGATGGAAAATAAAAGAGTTTAAGAGGTAGGGTGTATAAGATGAAATAGAGTTACAAGAAAGACTAAAGAGAATGGGAAGAAATTTTTAAATAGATAAGAGCTGATAATTTTCCAGACTTTTTTTAAAGTAAAAAATATATATATAAATCCTCACAATCAGGAGGCAACAAACCCCAGGAGGGTAAAATCAAAAGAAATCCACACTGAGGCACATTGTTGTGAAATTATAGAAGACTGAAAACAAAAAGAAGATCTTACAAGTCACCAGAGAGAGAAAATAGATTTCCTACAACAGAATGACAGACTGATGACTAATCTCTCAAAAGTAACAATGGAAGCTAAAAGAATTGTGGAATATCTTCAAAACACTGAGAGAACAATTTTCAGACAGAATTGTATTCCCATCAACACTATCTTTCAAGAATAAAGGTGAAATAAGGGCATCTACAAAAGAATAAAACCTCAAAGAGTTTATTAATAACAGCCATCACTAGAGGAATGTATAAAGTAAGTACTTCATGAAGAAGGAAAATAACTTCTTAGGGAAGGGCTAAGATGCAAGATATGCCAACAATCAATGAAAATGGCAAACATGAGGTGAATCTGAAAAAGCACTGTATAAATCAATAGCGACAGCATCTAATGTGGCAGTTAAAATATTAAGATAGAACAAAAATACTAATCAAAATTTGAGCATTCTAAGTCTTTATATTGTCTAGCAGGAGGGTAACTACAAAAAGATTAGAATAAAGTGCATATATCTTTATTAGTAGAAGAGGAAAATGAGAAAAACAACTTAATCTAAAAGTAGACAATAACAGAAAAGAAAAAAAGCGGGTTGAAAAAAAGGCCCAAATTAAGATGGTAGAAATGAATTCAAGTATATTAATTACAATAAATGTAAATGGAATAAACTATTCTGTTAAAAGATAAAATCAACCATTTACAGCTTATATTAAAACAATTTTAATACATAAAATGCAAATAATAATATCTATAGTGACTAGCTTATGGAATTAAAAATTAGTAGAAAAAATAAAATTCAGAGCAAATTAGAATATAACTTGGAAGAGGACTGACATAAAATATGAATGATCCTATAATGATTGAAGGCATTCAATCAAAAGTTAGAAGTCTTTTCATAAAAAGAATCAAGCATTTCTCTCTCCTTTGTTATATAATTATACCTCAGGATAACCAAATAATTGATGAAGGATTATTTCTTTTTATAAAAGTATTCCAGCTAATAAACAAAGAAGAACTTATAGAATTAAACACCATGACTTGAAATCATTAATGAAATAACAAATCTAGGCAATAATGATCAATGGCTATAAAGCTGCATAGAGCAGTCATCATGGGCTTCGTTTTAAAAATGGCATTAAGACTTAGAAAAGGTGAGGGAGTTCACCATGTCAATTGCTCAGGGAAGAATAATCCAGGCAGAGGAAACAATCACTGCAAAGGCCCTTGACTAAGTGGGAGTCTAACACTTTGTTAAAAAGTACAAAAAGGAGACCCAAGAGGCTAGGAAAAATAATGACAGGAGATGGAACCAGACTGTACCAGGAGCCAAATAATGAGCAACTGGTTGGATGGAACTGGTATTAGTTGAATGGAGGACGACTGGGTGGAGGAGGTTTGGTAGATGAAATCAGGAGCTTAGTTTTGAATATGTTAAGTTTAAGATGTTTATAGGACATCCAAATGAAGTTGTCATGTAGGCAACTGAATATACAAACGTGGAATTCTGGGCCAGAAATTAAAATGTGGGAACCATCATCATATAAATGGTACTTACAGCCAGGGAACCGCATTAAGATCACTAAGGGAAAGAGACTGACAGAAAAACACAGACAACTAGGACTGAGTTTTGGAGAATGATTCGGGAGAAAATAGCATTTTCCACCTTCTTATATACTGTATACAGTTGTCCCTCATGGATACAGATTGATTCCTGGACGCCATGGATACCAAAACCTGTGGATGCTTAAGTCCCTTACATAAAATGTCATAGTACATTCAGTTGGCCCTCTATATCTGTGGATGTGGAACCCACAGAAAGGAAGGGCTGACTGTAATTTATTATGTATTGTATTTATTTTACAATACTACAAATTATGTATTACAATATTATGTCTTGTATTTTATAAACTATAAGAATGTAAAATCGCATAATGAGGACTTCCCTGGTGATGCAGTCGTTAAGAATCCGCCTGCCAATGCAGGGGACACGGGTTCGATCCCTGGTCCAGGAAGATCCCACATGCCGCAGAGCAACTAAGCCTGTGCGCTGCAACTACTGAGCCTGCGCATCACAACTACTGAAGCCCGTGCGCCTAGAGCCCACGCTCCACAACAAGAGAAGCCACCAGAAGGAGAAGCCTGAGCACCGCAACGAAGAGTAGCCCTTGCTCACTGCAACTAGAGAAAGTCCACAAGCAGCAGAGACCCAACACAGCCAAAAATTTAAAAAAAAAAAAAATCCCATAATGAAAGGGATTTTTGTCTTTTCTGTTCTGACCACTGATACATCACAAGGACAAAGAATAGTGTCTTGCTTAGTAGGTATTCAATAACCATTTGTTGATAAGAATCTATGGATTTTGCTTTTCATGTTTGTTTTAGAAATTCTTCCATATGTTGAGGTCATAAAGATAGTCTTCTTTCTTTTTTCTCTAAGTATATTACATATTTGCCTTTCATATCTACTCCGTAATCCATATGGAACTGAATGATGTGAAATAAGGATCTAATTTCATTTTTCACACATCTCTTTTCTACAGAATAAAGTTCAAAATTGTTAGCATAACATTCAAGGGCATTTAGATCTTCATGATCTAAATCTACTTTATCTCTCCTATGTCATCTTTCACCGCCATCCTGTGGAGCCTTAGTTCAAATATGTTAAACTACTAGCAATTCTTGAGCTCTAGACAATGCGATATGATATGCAACAGGAAAATATGAAATTATTAAAAGACATAATCACGTGTGGATCATAAAACTGTACACCTAGAAAAAAATTTTTTTTAAAAAACAGGTTTGCTGATAAGAACAAGAGTTAAAATATGTGCATCCATTAAAATGATGTTTGTAGGGAATTCCCTGGAGGTCTAGCCATTGGGACTCTGAGCTTTCACTGCCGAGGGTCCGGGTTCAATCTCTGGTCGGGGAACTAGGATTCTGCAAGCCATGCAGTGAGGCCAAAAAATAAATAAATGGTGGCAATAAATAGAAGTGATAGCGAGCAGGGAACTAGTGACCACATAAAAATTATTTTTTTTAAAAAGTGATGTTTGTAAAGATACCAAATTACATGACACATGCTTATAATATCATATTAAATGATAAAAACAGAATTCCAAATTCTACCTACTGGATTGTTTAAATTTTTAAAAATTAAATACGTAATAAATGATTTAAGAGG
Organism: Balaenoptera borealis; assembly: GCF_965194805.1. Taxonomy (NCBI): domain Eukaryota; kingdom Metazoa; phylum Chordata; class Mammalia; order Artiodactyla; family Balaenopteridae; genus Balaenoptera; species Balaenoptera borealis. The sequence goes on along the minus strand of NC_138870.1, from coordinate 16,881,298 downwards.
CACACTACAATGATAATGGTCAATGTGTTTTGACGGTTGAATTTTCCTCATATGCTAAGTTTTATAAGTTGGTTTTATAATAAAAAAAATTTAAATAAAAATATTTTATATTTGTACATAAATGCTAATACATCTTATCCCTGATCAGAGAACTTTCACCAAATTTCAAATAAGGCCTTGAAAATGGGGACCTTAGGTATAATTTTTCATCAGTCACAACTACCCAAAAAATTGAAACATCCATTTAGGAATCTTAATTCATTCCTAGAAAACAAATAGGTTCATTGTCACTAAGATTAACGAGTCTAAGTAATAAAAATATTTGGGGGAGGGGGGAATTTGTTAAGGTAGTATAATCTGTAAGACATTAAAAATAGCATTTATTGTATGTTTTCTATGCTATAGCTATGAGCTGTACTCATTACTTTAAATATATGATCTCATTTTAATCCTCAGAGTAGCTCTACAACACAGACATCATTATTTGCAGTAGTGGTTAAGAGCATGGATCCATAGCTTTTCATCTTCATGTAGAACCAAAAGAATATGTTTACCAATAAGTCTTAAACTAAATACTCAGATAACATGAGCTTCTATTTTACACCTGGAAGTGTCCCTGGAGATCACCTACCCCAACATTTTAGAGATAAGGAAATTCCAGTACTCAGAGAGAAAACAGACTTGTTGATGACCACACACCGAGATAATGGGAATGACATCAATACCAGAATTATTGTTTCATCATTCTTTCCACTATACCACACTTCAACTCAATCACTGAATTCAAAACTCAAATCAAAATGATTGAATATTTGCCTTCAAAAATTACCCTAACAGTACACTCCTCCCCAAATGGTTTCTTTTCTGAAAAGATTACACATTATATATATATATTATATATATTGATATATATAAAACACACACACATATACATATATATAGAAATGGTTTTTTCTGAAAAGATTATATATATGTGTGTATATATATCAATATTATATATATATATAATATATATATATAATATATATATATAATATATATATATAAAATATATATATATGTAGGTTCACATGTCTGTTCACATAGTTCTGAATACTGGAGCTCTTTAAAGACAATACCTGAGGCCACAAACTGATAGCCCACCTGCTTTTTGGGAACATCTACAGAACAATCACTTGAATAGGCAGCACAGTTTTCAATATATAAATTCTCTATTAAAATGTCTATGAAGCAATTCTCCCTTTTGTTGCTAGTAAATGAAAACACTGTATCTTCTATAAAAAATTTCATTAAGGAATGCCATTCATAAAAAGATTCAATTAAGTATATGAAACTTATGCCACTGTGACCTATATTGAGTTGTTCTCTAAGACAAGATAATCTTTTGTTGTTGTTGTTCTGAGCTCATCTCTGGAGCAAAAAGATCAAATTCCATTAAGAAAAACAGCTTTGTTCTCCCAATTAGAGTCCCAGAGGAATCTGACTGTGTGAGATCTCCAGGGCACACAGTGGGAGAAAGACCACTCATGCTGTATCTCCCCACTCCACTCCACCCTCCCACACACATACACTCCTTCCCACACATACACACATACAGTATCCCTTCCATTTGGGATTGACCAGAGTTAACCTTTTTTTTTTTTTTTAAAGAAAGGAAATTATCAGAGCATTCATTCATTTTTGACTAAAGACCTAGAAAAGGCCATGCCTTAATCCAAAGCTGACCCACTGAAAATCACAGCTAAATAAATGCTCCCAAGACTGACTGACACGATCCCACCGAAATTGGCCTTTCTCTGAACACATACATTCCTCATCTGCCTCTTGCATCATAGACTCTTCCAGACTATTTGGCTAAAGTTACATCGCTGTACAGAAATCCCCACTTAAGGAGCAAAAGGCCATACTCTGCTTGAATAGCCTCAAATGATGTAAAACTCACCATTACTTCTTGCGGCAATCTGTGCTTTAGGGGGGCAGCTCGACTAGGAATTTTTCCCTGTGTTAGTCACTGAGAGTCTGGTAATGTTTGCTTAAACGTCCCGTGGGTTATTAGACACATCCACATCCACTCAGCAGTAATCATTAACCCCTATGTAAATGGCAGGTTTATTCTCTCATTCATTCCATTTATCCAGCACTTTCTACATGCCTTCATATCTATAGAACCTCCACCTTCAGCCATTAAAAATATGTACAACAGGGGGAATTCCCTGGTGGTCCAGGAGTTAAGACTCTGTGCCCTCACTGATGAGGGCCTGGGTTCAATCCCTGGTCAGGAAACTAAGATCCCGAAAACCTCAAGGTGTGGCCAAAGAAAAGAAAATACATACAACAAAAATCAGGGTGTAGGCATTTGAGACTATAATTTTTTGTCATCTAGAAATGAAGTATTTTTTCTTTGTCAGTCATAGACTGGTTTCATCAGAATTATTTTGGTTAGCTCTGGGCCCCCCCTCTAAAGATTATTATTCCAAAAATCTAGAAAGTCAAATTAAAAAAAAAAACTCTTCAAGAGATTCTGATATACATCTCAATTTTAGGCACCATGGGTCTAAATAACTTCTAAAGTCTCTAAGTGTGTCTTCAGTATGCTCCAATCCAGAATCACACTACACTTATTAGTATTTACGCCAACTATGTACACTAATTGTGAGTATCACCCTACAACTGTGAGAACAAGCCTTCTCAGTTCCCCACTGTTGCAGGTTGGGCTCCATGGGAAACAGGTTTTAGGTCAGAGATTAGGATTCAGGAAGTTTACTGGCGGATGTGAATTGTCGGGTAAGGAAATGAAGCAGGATTGGGCAGAGGGAGAAACTGGGTTGAGATACTGCCGAGAGAAAGGCTGAAGCTGACTCACAGGGAGCTCTGAGGCTGGAACAGTTCTCGAGTTGTTTCAAGTTGGGACAAGGGGACTGGGTTTTATACCTGGTGCTAACCTGTCACTGGATGTTTCCCTACCCCCGGAAGGGATCATGAACTTGGCGAGGTGGCTTTCCTCAGCCCAGGGCTGCTGATGGCTAAGCTCCTCAGCCCTGAAGGGGGACCTGGGCACACATCACAACATCTGGTTCACCTACCTTCACAAGAAACAAGATGGTAAGAGCTAAGCCAGAGCATTTCTCAGCCAAGAACCAGCAGGGTTTTTTTTGGTTGTTATTTTTTCTTCTGTTTTAATTGATGTATAGCTGATTTACAATGTTGTGTTAGTTTCTGCTATACAGCAAAGTGATTCTGTTACGCATATGTATACTTTATTTATTTTTTCTTATTTTTAGAAATTTATTTTTTATTTATTGGGTCTTCGTTGCTTCACGCAGGCTTTCTCTAGTTGCAGTGAGCAGGGGCTACTCTTCGTTGCGGTGCACAGGCTTCTCATTGTGGTGGCTTATCTTGCTGCAGAGCATGGGCTCTAGGCACACAGGCTTCAGTAGTTGTGGCACACAGGCTCAGTAGTTGTGGCTCGGGGGCACTAGAGCACAGGCTCACGAGTTGTGGCACACGGACTTAGTTGCTCTGCTGCATGTGGGATCTTCCTAGACCAGGGCTCGAACCCGTATCCTCTGCACTGGCAGGTGGATTCTTAACCACTGCACCACCAGGGAAGTTGGTACATTTTTTTTTTATATTCTTTTCCATTATGGTTTATCACAGGATATTGAATATAGTTCCCTGTGCTATACAGTAAACCTTGTTGTTTATCCATCCTATGTATAACAGTTTGCATCTGCTAACCCCAAACTCCTAATCCATCCCTCCTTCTACCCCCCTCGGCAACCACAAGTCCGTTCTCTAGGAGAACCAGCAGTTTTTAAGTTGCCGAAAAGAGCACAGCATTACTATCTTTCACTTCCTCCAATTTCAAGCACTGGATATTTATGGAATGACTCACCGCTACAATGAAGCAGGAATGTCTATGTGAAATTATTTCTAACCCCTCAAATGGCACTTCTTAGGGTTTCTTCATGTTTATAGTTTGATCAGTCAGAATAAACTGCTTCCAAACTGGTCATTTTATTTGTTTAAAAGATTTGTAATTAATACATGTATTTCTCCCTTAATGTTTCTTCGGAAAGAGACAGGAGAAATCCTGATTCTTATGACAATCACATACTATAGCCCTTTCACAAAGGGTTGCAATGAACAATCATTACAATTTCTCGGGAGCCAGGAAATGGCCCTTTTCCCTAACCTGCTGATTCAATAGATATATTAGACAAATAGATGAGATCATATCTTGGCACCTCCAAATCAGACGGGGCCCTTCAGATGTCTCAGGAGATCACAACCTGCTATGAGAAATGGATGAGGGTGCAGGTAGGATGTTCAATACTACACTTAGGAGTCAAATATCCTTGGTCTAAGTTCTGCTTGTGCTGCTTTTAGCTTCTGATACTGAACATTTCACTAAGTCTCTGAGTCCAACTTTCCTTGACTAGTAAAATAGGGATTACACCACATTCATCAGAGTTGTCATAATGATGACACAGGACTTTGTACACACATGCAAAGGCATCACCCCCATCCTGGAGTCCTCCATAATTGTATTTCTCTGCACTATCTTTACAACCAGCGTACAAGCAGCTTGAGGCTGGCATTTTCTTAAATCTCTGATTTAGACACATCACAAATCTTGCATATGATAATAAAACTACTTACTATGTGCCATGTACTATGGCAAGTGCTTTACACGCATTACCTAATTTAATTCTTCCAGCAAATCTATAAAGTGGATTCTTGTATCACATATTCCCATTTTACAATGAGGAAAGTGAACCTTAGAGGGGTCTGAGACATTCCAAACATCATATAATGAGTAAAAGCAAAGCCTTTACAGCCTCTCACTCTGCTTCCCTTCCTCTTCTTAAAGCTGTCAAAAGAGTAGAGACAGGAGAGAGAGAACATTTCTGAAATTCTCTGACACCATCCAATCTTGAAGCCATTAATAAAAATATAATTTTTTATTAGATGCCAAGTGTTACTTTTAATACTTTTTAGTTTAGTCTGTAAATAGATTTAGTTTTGTTTTGGATTTTTTTGTGTTGGTTTTTGTTTTTGGTGCAAATAACATAGGGATTTTTTCACCAAGAGTAGGGAAAGAAATTGCTGCTCCACTGTCAGAGACTGAGCAAGCAAAGTTAGGCTGAAGGACACAAGAGGGACCAGAACCATCACCACCTATTTCCATCCTCAGCCAAACAAAAGGGACACATCCTACTAATAAGAGGTTAATAACATCACATTCACAGATGAAAGATAAACCATTATAATCCCTTCAGGGCTGGACTTTCAACTAAGCTACATTTTGTGTAACACTTTGCATTATCTTCTTGCAAAAAAATTACATTTTGAAATGCAAGTTAGAAAAATACAGAACACATTTGGAATACACTAGAAGCTTACACAAGTGACTTAATGTTAAAATTTAGTGTGCACATGAATTAAGTGGCATGTTGTTTTTAAAATACAACCCCTGAACCCCATCAGAATTGCTGACTCATAGATCCACTGTAGAGCTATGAAATCTGCATTTTTAACAATCACCATGACTGGTTCTGATGCAGGTAGTTCGCAACCATATTTTGAGAAAAAAATGGATTAAAAGAAAATCTTAAACCAGCCAGTGGTTTATATCCACATATCATAAAGTGAAATAAATATTGTATCAATATATACAAGTGTGCACTTCCGAGGCCTCAGTGAGGAAGAAAGAGGATGTGAGTGGAAAAGAAATCTCCTAATTAGAACAAAAGAAGGTCATGGATATGGAAATGGAGCTCCTAACTCCTTCCCCTGAGGGACAAAATTGTAGACTTCGTAGTACAGAAAAATAACTTTGGCCTCAGGCAAAAAGGAAAAGAAGGTACAAAAGGGTCTAATTCACTACCAGGAGCTGGTCACTGCTAAATAGACATTTCTCCAAAGAAGATATACAGATTGCCAACAAACACATGAAAGAATGCTCAACATCATTAATCATTAGAGAAATGCAAATCAAAACTACAATGCGATATCATCTCACACCGGTCAGAATGGCCATATCATCAAAAATCTACAAACAGTAAATGCTGGAGAGGGTGTGGAGAAAAGGGAACCCTCATACACTGTTGGTGGGAATGTAAATGGATACAGCCACTATGGAGAACAGTATGGAGGTTCCTTAAAAAGCTAAAAATAGAACTACCATACAACCCAGCAATCCCACTACTGGGCATATATCCTGAGAAAACCATAATTCAAAAAGAGTCATGTACCACAATGTTCACTGCAGCTCTATTTACAGTAGCAAGGACATGGAAGCAACCTAAGTGTCCATCGACAGATGAATGGATAAAGAAGATGTGGCACATATATACAATGGAATATTACTCAGCCATAAAAAGAAACGAAATTGAGTTACCTGTAGTGAGGTGGATGGACCTAGAGTCTGTCATAAAGAGTGAAGTAAGTCAGAAAGAGAAAAACAAATACCGTATGCTAACACATATATATGGAACCTAAAAAAAAAAAAAAAAATGGTCATGAAGAACCTAGGGGCAAGACGGGAATAAAGATGCAGACCTACTAGAGAATGGACTTGAGGACATGGGGAGGGGGAAGGGTAAGCTAGGACAAAGTGAGAGGGTGGTAGTGTATATATGGACATATATACACTACCAAATGTAAAATAGCTAGTGGGAAGCAGTCGCATAGCACGGGGAGATCAGCTGGGTGATTTGTGACCAACTAGAAGGGTGGGATAGGGAGGGTGGGAGGGAGGGAGATGCAAGAGGAAAGAGATATGGGGATATATGTATAACTGATTCACTTTGTTATAAAGCAGAACCTAACACACCATTGTAAAGCAATTATACTCCAATAAAAATGTTAAAAAAAAAAAAAGACAAACTCCCCCTGCCGCCCCAAAAAAAAAAAAAAAAGAGCTGGTCACTGGTCATCAGTGTGTTACCAAAAGTCCATCAGTATGTAACAAGTTGTAGCAAGTTTTAAGAGATCTGGGGAACATGCACAGGCTTAGGCATCTTCCACCATTAAAGACCTTTCAGAAGATGAACTATTTGGGACTTCCCTGGCAGTCCAGTGGTTAAGACTCCATGCTTCCAATGCAGGGGGCATAGATTCGATGCCTGGTCGGGGAACTAAGATCCCACATGCCATGGGGCACGGCCAAAAAAAAAAAAAAAAGATGAACTGTTTACTTGTTCCTGCTCAAAGCAGAATAAGAACAAATAATCTATAAGGGAAAAAAAATCTGAAGAGAAATATGTATATATACACATATATAATACATGTACATATATATATAAAAATGATGGGTTTCCCTGGTGGCGCAGTGGTTGATAATCTGCCTGCTAATGCAGGGGACACGGGTTTGAGCCCTGGTCCGGGAAGATCCCACATGCCGTGGAGCAACTAGGCCCGTGAGCCATAACTACTGAGCCTGCATGTCTGGAGCCTGTGCTCCGCAACAAGAGAGGCTGCGATAGTGAGAGGCCCGCGCACCGCGATGAAGAGTGGCCCCCGCTCGCTGCAACTAGAGAAAGCCCTAGCACAGAAACGAAGACCCAACATAGCAATCAATCAATCAATCAATCAATCTTTAAAAAAAAAAAAAAAAAATGAATCACTGTGCTGTGTGCCTGAAACTAACACTGTAAATCAACTATGCTTCAATTAAAAATAATAATAATAAATAAAATGAAAAAAAAATTTTACAGGAGAGTAAGAACCATAATCAGACTAGGCAAAGGCTGGAAACAGTTGAAGATTTTAGGGGTTACTCTAATTGTCACCTTTTAAATATGTATGTCATTAATAATTAGTCAGTATTTGATGTTAGAAGTAAATAATTAATGTTTGGGCTTTATTAAAGTTCTATCATTCTAGAAATTGTATGACTGGATAACATACTATCTTCCTTCTTTCTCAAACATTCACATTAGTGTAAAAGCCTAGCCAAATGATGCAGCCAGGTACCACCTTTAACATAATGGCAGCTTCCAGAATTTCAGACCTCATGAAGAATATAAACAGCTCTGAAGACAACTTTGCACACATTGTCTGGGATCTTAGAAACAATTTTTTTTCTTTATGTGGGGAAAGAAATGGCAGATGCTCCCTGGTTATCAAAAAGAAGATATAAAAATTTCAGATCACTTAAAAATAAAAAACTTACATAATAAAGTTAACATATTTACATGAAACCTTTCTAGACTCACAGAAAACATACTGAGTAATAAAATACTGAAAGCTTTCCCCTTGAGATAGAGGAGAAAAGAGACTTGTTATCACCACTTCTAATCAACATGGTACTGGGGTCTTGAACTTGGTCACTGCAAAAAAGGCAAAAAAATAAAAAAATAAAAATAAAACCAGTAACGGGTATAAAATAAAACGTCTGACTATTTGAAAGGAAGAAATAAAACTGTAAGTCTTTCATTACTGGCAGATAACATGACTGTGTATATAAAAAAAATCCAAAAGATTACAGACAAACTATTAGAATTCAACAAAGTTTCCAAACACAAAGCCAACATACAAAAATCAATTGTAATTGTATATACTGGCATCAAACAAACAAGATGAGATTTTTTAAACAGCAGTTAAAAAATATTAATGACTGACACAGGAGATCCTACTGGCCAATAACAGAGTCTGAGGGCTTTAGATGCCCAGAACAAGGGGCATCTCTACTCTGATTAGAGAGTCGAGGAGAACAGGAAAAGGTGGGAGAAGGGAGGCCAGGGCAGGATAGACCAGAGATGTCTAATAGAAATATAATGCAAGAGATTGGTTCAACATGGTGGAGAAGAAGGACGTGAGCTCACGCCCTCTTGTGAGAGCACTGGAATCACAACTAACTGCTGAACAATCATCGACAGGAAGACACTGGAACTCACCAAAAAAGATACCCCACATCCAAAGACAAAGGAGAAGCCACAATGAGATGGTAGGAGGGGTGCAATCACAATAAAATCAAATCCCATGACTGCTGGGTGGGTGACTCACAAACTGGAGAACACTTATGCCACAGAAGTCCACCCACTGGAGTGAAGGTTCTGAACTCCACATCAGGCTTCCCAACCTGGGGGGTCCAGCAACAGTAGGAGGAATTTCTAGAGAATCAGACTTTGAAGGCTAGCGGGATTTGATTGCAGGACTTCAACAGGACTGGGGTACACAGAGACTTCACTCTTGGAGGGCACACACAAAGGAGTCTGTGTATCAGGACACAGGGGAAGGAGCACTGACCCCACAGGAGACTGAACAGGACCTGCCTACTAGTGTTGGAGGGTCTCCTGCAGAGGTGGGGTGTGGGTGTGTCTCACTGTGAGGACAGGGACACTGGCAGTGGAAGTTCTGGGAAGTACTCCTTGGCGTGAGCCCTCCCAGAGTCTGCCATTAGCCCCACCAAAGAGCTGGGTAGGCTCCAGTGCTGGGTCGCCTCACCCTAACAACCAACAGGCAGGGAACCCAGTCCCACACATCAGCAGACAAGCGGATTAAAGTTTTACTGAGCTCTGCCCACCAGACCAACACCCAGCTCTACCCACCACCAGTCCCTCCCATCAGGAAACTTGCACAAGACTCTTACATAGCCTCATCCACCAGAGGGCAGACAGCAGAAGCAAGAAGAACTACAATCTTGCAGCATGTGGAAAAAAAACCACATTCACAGAAAGACAGACAAGATGAAAAGACAGAGGGGTTAGGTACCAGATGAAGGAACAAGATAAAACTGCAGAAAAACAACTAAATGAAGTGGAGATAGGAAACCTTCCAGAAAAAGAATTCAGAATAATGACAGTGAAGATGATCCAGGACCTCAGAAAATGAACGGAAGCAAAGATTGAGAAGATGCAAGAAATGTTTAACAAAGACCTAGAAGAGGGGCTTCCCTGGTGGCGCAGTGGTTGAGAATCCACCTGCCAAGGCAGGGGACACAGGTTCAATCCCTGGTCCGGGAAGATCCCACATGCCACGGAGCAACTAAGCCCGTGCGCCACAACTACTGAGCCTGTGCTCTAGAGCCCGTGAGCCACAACTACTGAGTCCGTGTGCCACAACTACTGAGCCCGTGTGCCACAACTACTGAAGCCCACGTGCCTAGAGCCCGTGCTCCACCACGAGAGAAGCCACCGCAATGAGAAGCCTGCACACTGCAATGAAGAGTAGCCCTCGCTCACTGCAACTAGAGAAAGCCCGCACGCAGCAACGAAGACCCAACACAGCCAAAAATAAATAAACAAAATAAATGTATTAAAAAAAAAAGACCTAGAAGAATTAAAGAACAAACAGAGAAGAACAATACAGTAACTGAAACGAAAAATAAACTAGAAGGAAACAATAGCAGAATAACTGAGGCAGAAGAACGGATAAGTGACCTGAAAGACATAATGGTGGAATTCACTGCCGCAGAACAGAATAAAGAAAAGAGAATGAAAAGAAATGAAGACAGCCTAAGAGACCGCTGGGACAACATTCAATGCAACAACATTCGCATTATAGGGGTGCCAGAAGGAGAAGAGTGAAAGGACACGAGAAAATATTTGAAGAGATTATAGTCGAAAACTTCCCTAACATGGGAAAGGAAATAGCCACCCAAGTCCAGGAAGTGCAGAGAGTCCCACACAGGATAAACCCAAGGAGGAACACACCGAGACACATAGTAATCAAACTGGCAAAAATAAAAGACAAAGAAAAATTACTGAAATCAACAACGGAAAAACGACAAGTAACATACAAGGGAATTCCAATGAGGTTAACAGCTGATTTCTCAGCAGAAACTCCACAAGCCAGAAGGGAGTGGAATGATATACTTAAAGTGATGAAAGGGAAGAACCTACAACCAAGATTACTCTACCCAGCAAGGATCTCATTCAGATTCGATGGAGAAATCAAAAGCTTTACAGACAAGCAAAAGCTAAGAGAATTCAGCACCACCAAACCAGCTCTACAACAAATGCTAAAGGAACTTCTCTAAGTGGGAAACACAGAGAAGAAAAGCACCTACAAAAACAAACCCATAACAATTAAGAAAATGGTAATAGGAACATATTGATAATTACCTTAAACGTGAATGGATTAAATGCTCCAACCAAAAGACACAGGCTTGCTGAATGGATACAAAAACAAGACCCATCTATATGCTGTCTACAAGAGAAACACTTCAGACCTAGGGACACATACAGACTGAAAGTGAGGGGATGGAAAAAGATATTCCATGCAAATGGAAATCAAAATAAAGCTGGAGAAGCAATTCTCATATCAGACAAAATGGACTTTAAAACAAACACTATTACAAGAGACAAAGAAGGACACTACATAATGATCAAGGGATCAATCCAAGAAGATATAACAATCATAAATATATATGCACCCAACATAAGAGCACCTCAATACATAGGGCAACTGCTAACAACTATAAAAGAGGAAATCGACAGTAACACAATAATAGTGGGAGACCTTAACACCTCACTTACACCAATGGACAGATCAGTGAAACAGAAAATTAATAAGGAAACACAAGCTTTAAATGACACAACAGACCCGATAGATTTAATTGATATTTATAGGAAATTCCATCCAAAAACAACAGATTACACTTTCTTCTCATGTGCGCACGGAACATTCTCCAGGATAGATCACATCTTGGGTCACAAATCAAGCCTCAGTCAATTTAAGAAAACTGAAATTATATCAAGCATCTTTTCTGACCACAACCCTATGAGATTAGAAATCAATTACAGGGAAAAAAACGTAAAAAACACAAACACATGGAGGCTAAACAATACGTTACTAAATAACCCAGAGATCACTAAAGAAATCAAAGAGGAAATCAAAAAATACCTAGAGACAAATGACAACAAAAACACGATGATCCAAAACCTATGGGAGGCAGCAAAAGCAGTTCTAAGAGGGAAGTTTATAGGTATACAAGCCTATCTCAAGAAACAAGAAAAATCTCAAATAAACAATCTAACCTTACACCTAAAGGAACTAGAGAAAGAAGAACGAACAAAACCCAAAGTTAGCAGAAGGAAAGAAATCATACAGATCAGAGCAGATATAAATGAAATAGAAACAAAGAAAACTATAGCAATATCAGAAAAACTAAAAGCTGGTTCTTTGAGAAGATAAACAAAATTGATAAACCATTAGCCAGACTCATCAAGAAAAAGAGGGAGAGGACTCAAATCAATAAAGTTAGAAATGAAAAAGGAGAAGTTACAACAGACACCGCAGAAATACAAAGCATCCTAAGAGACTACTACAAGCAACTCTACGCCAATAAAATGGACAACCTGGAAGAAATGGACAAATTCTTAGAAAGGTATAACCTTCCAAGACTGAACCAGGAAGAAACAGAAAATATGAACAAACCAATCACAAGTAATGAAATTGAAACTGTGATTTAAAATCTTCCAACAAACAAAAGTCCAGGACCAGATGACTTCACAGGTGAATTCTATCAAACATTTAGAGAAGAGCTAACACCCATCCTTCTCAAACTCTTCCAAAAAACTGCAGAAAACTCATTCTATGAGGCCACCATCACCCTGATACCAAAACCAGACAGGATACTACAAAAAAAGAAAATTACAGACCAATATCACGGATGAATATAGATGCAAAAATCCTCAACAAAATAGTAGCAAACAGAATCCAACAACACATTAAAAGGATCATACACCATGATCAAGTGGGATTTATCCCAGGGATGCAAGGATTCTTCAATATACACAAATCAATGTGATACACCATATTAACAAACTGAAGGAGAAAAACCATATAATCATCTCAATAGATGCAGAAAAAGCTTTTCACAAAATTCAACACACATTTATGATAAAAACTCTCCAGAAAGTGGGCAGAGAGGGAACTTACCTCAACATAATAAAGGTCATATATGACAAACCTACAGCAAACATCATTCTCAAAGGTGAAAAACTGAAAATATTTCCTCTAAGATCAGGAACAAGACAAGGATGTCCACTCTCACCACGATTATTCAACATAGTTTTGGAAGTCCTAGCTATGGCAATCAGAGAAGAAAAAGAAGTAAAAGGAATACAAATTGCAAAAGAAAAAGTTAAACTGTCACTGTTTGCAAATGACATGATACTATACACAGAAAATCCTGAAGATGCCACCAGAAAACTACTAGAGCTAATCAACGAATTTGGTAAAGTTGCAGGATGCAAAATTAATGCACAGAAACTTCTTGCATTCCTATACACTAATGATGAAAAATCTGAAAGAGAAATTAAAGAAACACCCCATTTCCCACTGCAATAAAAAGAATAAAATACCTAGTAATAAAGCTACCTAGGGAGACAAAAGACCTGTATGCAGAAAACTATAAAACACTGATGAAAGAAATTAAAGATGACACAAACAGATGGCGACATATACCATGTTCTTGGGCTGGAAGAATCAATATTGTGAAAATGACTATACTACCCAAAGCAATCTACAGATTCAGTGCAATCCCTATCAAATTACCAATGGCATTTTTTACAGAACTAGAACAAAACATCTTAAAATCTGTATGGAGACACAAAAGACCCCGAATGGCCAAAGCAGTCTTGAAGGGAAAAAACGGGTGGAGGAATCAGACTTCCTGACTTCAGACTATACTACAAAGCTACAGTAATCAAGACAGTATGGTACTGGCAGCAAAGCAGAAATATAGATCAATGGAACAGGGTAGAAAGCCCAGAGATAAACCTACACACCTATGGTCAACTAATCTATGACAAAGGAGGTAAGGATATACAATGGAGAAAAGAGAGTCTCTTCAATAAGTGGTGATGGGAAAACTGGACAGCTCCATGTAAAAGAATGAAATTAGAACACTCCCTGACACCATACACAAAAATAAACTCAAAATGGATTAAAGACCTAAATGTAAGACTGGACACTATAAAACTCTTAGAGGAAAAGAGAGGAAGAACACACTTTAACATAAATCACAGCAAGATCTTTTTTGATCCACCTCCTAGAGTAATGGAAATAAAAACAAAAATAAACAAATGGGACCTAATGAAACTTAAAAGCTTTTGCACAGCAAAGGAAACCATAAACAAGACCAAAAGACAACCATCAGAATGGGAGAAAATATTTGCAAATGAAGCAACTGACAAAGGATTAATCTCCAAGATTTACAAGCAGCTCATGCAGCTCAATAACAAAAAAACGAACAACCCAATCCAAAAATGGGCAGAAGACCTAAATAGACATTTCTCCAAAGAAGATATACAGATGGCCTACAGACACATGAAAGAATGCTCAACACCATTAATCATTAGAGAAATGCAAATCAAAACTACAATGAGATATCATCTCACACCGGTCAGAATGGCCATCATCAAAAAATCTAGAAACAATAAATGCTGGAGAGGGTGTGGAGGAAAGGGAACACTCTTGCACTGTTGGTGGGAATGTAAATTGATACAGCCACTATGGAGAACAGTATGGAGGTTCCTTATAAAACTACAAATAGAACTACCATACGACCCAGCAATCCCACTACTGGGCATATACCCTGAGAAAACCATAGTTCAAAAAGAGTCATGTACCAAAATGTTCATTGCAGCTCTATTTACAATAGCCAGGACATGGAAGCAACCTAAATGTCCATCGACAGATGAATGGATAAAGAAGATGTGGCACATATATACAATGGAATATTACTCAGCCATAAAAAGAAATGAAATGGAGGTATTTGTAATGAGGTGGATGGAGTTAGAGTCTGTCATACAGAGTGAAGTAAGTCAGAAAGAGAAAAACAAATACAGTATGCTAACACATATATACGGAATCTAAGGGAAAAAAAAGCCATGAAGAACCTAGTGGCAAGACGGGAATAAAGACACAGACCTACTAGAGAATGGACTTGAGGATATGGGGAGGGGGTGGGACAGGGTGAGAGAGTGTCATGGACATATATACACTACCAAATGTAAAATAGATAGCTAGTGGGAAGCAGCCGCATAGCACAGGGAGATCAGCTCGGTGCTTTGTGACCACCTAGAGGGGTGGGATGGGGAGGGTGGGAGGGAGGGAGATGCAAGAGGGAAGAGATATGGGAACATATTGTATATGTATAGTTGATTGACTTTGTTATAAAGCAGAAGCTAACACACCATCGTAAGGCAATTATACTTCAATAAAGATGTTTAAAAAAAAAAAAAAAACTCTTAGAGGAAAAGAGAGGAAGAACACACTTTAACATAAATCACAGCAAGATCTTTTTTGATCCACCTCCTAGAGTAATGGAAATTAAAACCAAAATAAACAAATGGGACCTAATGAAACTTAAAAGCTTTTGCACAGCAAAGGAAACTACAAACAAGACGAAAAGACAACCCTCAGAATGGGAGAAAATATTTGCAAACGAATTAACAAAGGATTAATCTCCATAATATATAACAGCTCATGCAGCTCAATATTAAAAAAACAAACAACCCAATCCAAAAATGGGCAGATGACCTAAATAGGCATTTCTCCAAAGAAGACATACAGATGGCCAAGAAGCACATGAAAAGCTGCTCAACATCACTAATTATTAGAGAAATGCAAATCAAAACCACAATGAGGTATCACCTCACACCAGTTAGAATGGGCATCATCAGAAAATCTACAAACAACAAATGCTGGAGAGGGTGTGGAGAAAAAGGAACCCTCTTGCACTGTTGGTGGGAATGTAAATTGATACAGCCACTATGGAGAACAGTATGGAGGTTCCTTAAAAAGGAAAAATAGAACCACCATATGACTCAGCAATCCCACTATTGGGCATATACCCAGAGAAAACCATAAATCAAAAAGATACATGCACCTCAATGTTTATTGCAGCTCTATTTACAATAGCCAGGACATGGAAGCAACCTAAATGTCCATCAACAGATGAATGGATAAAGAAGATATGGTACATATATACAATGGAATATTACTCAGCCATAAAAAGGAACGAAACTGGGTCATTTGTAGAGACATGGATGGATCTAGAGACCGTCATACAGAGTGAAGTAAGTCAGAAAGAGAAAAACAAATATCGTATATTAACGCATATATGTGGAACCTAGAAAAATGGTACAGATGAACCAGTTTGCAGGGCAGAAATAGAGACACAGATGTAGAGAACAAACGTATGGACACCAAGGGGGGAAAGTGGCGGGGTAGGGGTGGTGGTGTGATGAATTGGGAGATTGGGATCAACATATATACACTAATATGTATAAAATGGATAACTAATAAGAACCTGCTGTAAAAAATAAATAAATAAAATTCAATAATTCAAAGAAAACAAAAAAAAATCAATGACTTACGAATAAATTCACTGAGTGATATGTAACACTATGTACTCAAAAAGTTAGAAAATATTATTGGGAGAGATGTATCATATTCATGGATTTGAAGATTCAGTGTTGTAAAAATATCAAGTCTTCCAAAACTGATCTGTAGATTCCATGAATCCCAATCAAAATCCCAGCTGGATATTTTTTTTTTAAGGACCTTGACAGGCTGAGTCAAACATTCAAAGTATCCACTTGATTTATAACACAATGAATTAGGAAGAGGATGGTTTTTAGTCAGTGTTGCTGGGTCAATTATATAAAATTTGAATCTTGAACCTTTACCTTATACCATATGCAAATATCAGTTCCAGGTGTAATGCAGATCTAAATGTGAAAGCTAAACATTAGGGCTTCTGGAATATATCGTAAGAGAATATTTTTATGAACTTTGGATAGAAAAAGAATTCTTAAACAGAATACAAAAAGCACTAATCATAAGTGTAACAAAATTGATAGATTTTACTATATGAAAACTAAGATTGTCTGTCAACAACATCATTAAGAAAAATAATGCCCCACAGTGGAAGAAGATGTCTGCAATACATCTTACTGTCAAAAAGCTCATATCCAGAACCAAGAGAACTTCCAAAATCAATAAGAAAAAGACAGACAATCCAATAGAAAAACTTGTCAAGTACCTTGAACAGGCACTTTGCAAAAGGATATCTGAAGAGTCAACAAATACATCTAAAGATGCTCAACTTCTTTAGCTGAAACACAAATTAAAACCACTATGAGATACCACTACCATCTGCCATCATGGCCAAAAATAAAAATGACTGGTAATACCAAGAGTTGGCAAGGACAAGAAGTTGAACAGAACTCTCATAAAACCACTTTGTTAAAACTATTCAGCAGTCTCCACTAAAGATGATTACCGTATGCCCCAGCAGTTCCACTCCTAGGTATGTGCAAAAAGAAATGTGTACCTCTGTTCCCTATGAGAAAGACACTTATAAGAATATTCACAGCAGCACTATTAGTATTAGCCAAAAACTGTGGATTTCTCATACAACAGAAAACTACAGAGCACTGAGAATTAACATTGTTACATACCACAAAGAAATAAATCACAGAAACATAATACTCAGCTAACAAAGACAGAAAAGCACATCCTCTGTGGTTAAATTAATATAAAATTCAGAAGCAGGCAAAACTACTCTAGGGCTTAGAAGTCAGGGTTGTAGTTACATTTGGGACCACAGTGACAGGAGGTTATACTGGTGGGGAAGGGGGGCACTGGGGTTTCTGGTAGCAGCCTGTTTCTTGTTCTGGGTACAACTGCCTTCACTTTGTGGAAATTGAGCTACGCCTTACACCTTATGGTCTGTGCCCTTTTCAGTATCTATGTTATACTTCAATAAAACATTTAAATTCCCAAAGCATTCCACAAAATAGAAACATTCATTTTTCTTTGCCCACAACAAATGAAGGATCTCAAGAACTCCTGGCTCAGGTATAAATCCAACGAAACCTTTGCCCATTCACAAATGACAGATCTCTCAGGCTGCAATTTTCCTAAGGCTGATTTATTCACAAGGTTCAGCTGTGCCACTTTTGAGTATTTTTTCCCATTCTCAGTCATGGATCTTTTTTGCCATTTTCTTAAATCTGTGTTTTGTTTTTGCTTTCCTTACATGGCTCTGATGCTGATGAGAACAGACTTTGTTGCATCTCAGAAATTCATTTTCCATTTCTTAATTGCAATGGTAGCCATAACACAATTACAGAAAGGCAATTTGCCATCCAAATCTACCAAAAAAACACAAAAACTAATTATCTAGATGCTAACCCATCTATATTCTTTTAAAAATTTAGCATGTTTTACTTTGATTCCTACATTCTCATTTTAAATTCCCATTGATTTTCACTGTGCAATTTTAGTATTTTGCAAAAGAGTAAATTTTTATGAATTCCTACTGCAAATTGGAAAAACTGTTAGATGTTTATCCCTTTATTCTTCATATTCCATTTTCAAGGTCAAAAGCAGCATTCATTCAACTTCACATTTTATTAAATATGTTGATGTTCCAGGATCTCCTGTGGCCCAATTCTAATTCTTTTCCTTCTTTTGATGAGTCTGTTCCATCAGAACCATAGCAACTAAAATTGCCTCAGAAGAAAGGAGAAAGAAGTAGAATTCAGTTGTTGACTTTTCCAAAGGGCATAGTAATGAATACATAAAACAATCAGGTGATAAATAATCAATCACTGGTGCAAAATGAGCAATGCAAATGACTTCCTATTGGGGTTTTTTTAACTTTCTCTATGATTAAACTGTAGCAAAGAGCAGTGCCTAGAAATTATGATTTCTAATAAAGAATCTGGCCTAAGCAATTTTTTTTATCACTTTCATTGAGCTATCCAGACTTAAGTCTCCATTTTTGACAGTTAATACAATTAACCCATAAATGCATTTAATGTATCTTCTTTTAAAGACTATGTAATTCTGAGACTTAAGATGAAAACTTGTGGGCTTCCCTGGTGGCGCAGTGGTTGAGAATCTGCCTGCCAATGCAGGGCACACGGGTTCGAGCCCTGGTCTGGGAAGATCCCACATGCCGCGGAGCGACTGGACCCGTGAGCCACAGTTACTGAGCCTGCGCGTCTGGAGCCTGTGCTCCGCAACAAGAGAGGCCGCGATAGTGAGAGGCCCGCGCACCGCGATGAAGAGTGGCCCCCGCTTGCCACAACTAGAGAAAGCCCTCGCACAGAAACGAAGACCCAACACAGCCATAAATAAATAAACAAATAAATAAATTAAATTAAAAGCAGAAATAATAACATAAAAAAAGATGAAAACTTGCTTATAGATAACAAAAATAAGCGACAACTTAAAATTTCATTCAAAAAACAATGGAAAATAATGTTTTAATTTAAAATACTGGTGAATAATTGGTCTAATTCTCTCTCACTACCAAAAAATATCTTTACCAATGAAAATATGCATACCTATAATGCACTGAGTGCAACAGAAGCGTTACAAAATCATAGGTAAACAAAAAATATAATGACATGCAAAAAACTGTTTTTATGACTGAAAACTGGGTGGGAAAAACCCTTGCAAGTCTGACCATTCCTTTAGAAATAACAATGACCCGAAAGTAACATTCCTCTTCTTCTACTTGTTAGTGATTTCCATGGCAACGCTCCATCTGCTTCCTACTGTTTGCATAGGCTTTTTAAATTAAACTTACATATGTCAATGTTCCAAGATTATCTTTGTGTTTGCATAAACCATATGGCTCTTTGACAAAGTTGGTTATGCCAATAACATTAGAGAAATATTTAAATTTCGCGTCTGTTTTGTAAGGAAATAAAGGGGGTAAAATGGGAATGAAGTTGGGGTGGGAAGTACTATGTCTACAAATTTATTTGGAATCAATCTTTAAGCCAGTGACTACAGGCTTCTCTTTAGTTTCTGAATGAGAAAGTGATTTAAACTCTAAGAACAAAGTAGTCTATACAGAATACACTTGAGTTTATCCCAATACTTTATTTTTTTTAACTTTTATATTGGAGTATACTTAACAATGTTGTGTTAGTTTCAGGTGTACAACAAAGTGATTCAGTTATACATATACATGGATCTGTTCTCTTTCAAATTCTTTTACCGATTAGGTTGTTACAGAATACTGAGCAGAGTTCAGGTGTGCTATACAGTAGGTCCTTGTTGGTTATCCTTTTTAAATATAGCAGTGTGTACATGTCCCTATCTCTCCCCCGCATCCCATCCCAATACTTTAAATCTATAGGAAATACAGTGTAACTTTGTTTTTGTTACATAAATTACACAAATTTTACTAAAGATCATGCAAAAGGTTAAGGTATCCCTTAAGAAAACATTAAAAGGTAGGTGGGAGCTATAAGTAAAAAAAATTTGGAACTTCTTCTCTCACTACCAAGTCTTTATGTTACTAGGAAACTGCTTTGGAAAAAATGAAGTTCATTAGAAGTGTCCTGAGCGTTAAAAAAAAGTTAAACTTTCACCGGAGATTTATTCTTCAGTCCTGTGTGACAGAAACCTCCGGCCACAAGCTCTTACACAGAGGAAAAACTAACAGAACCCTTAACCCCTGATACTGTGATCCTAAAAAAGGCAACTATAATAATGGATACATTTCCTACAAAGTAACATTCTTTTTTTTTCCTTTTTCATTTATTTTTTTGGCCGCTGTGTGGCATGCGGGATCTTAGTTCCCCAACCAGGGATCGAACCCATGCCCGCTGCAGTGGAAGCACTGAGTCCTAACCACTGGACTGCCAGGGAACTTCCCAAAGTAACATTCATTTTAAGGAGACCTTCTTGAAGATCCAGAAATGAATTTTAGATGCCATTGTTAAATAGATCTGTTTTTTTTTTTTAAGTAGGCTGATCTGTCTTGCACGTGGAGAATCTGTATGCCCTATGACCTGAAAAAGCTGACATAATCTCTTCCACCATTCTAATTTGCCCTTGTGCCCCAAATCTACCATTTGCTTTCTTCAGCTTCGGTTCTTGAAATTCCATAGAAATACTCACATCTGAGAAAGGCAAGTCATTACATCTGGGCTCTGTACATTTTCATTCCCTGGAAAACAGTAGTGCTGGGACAAGGATGCTTTTAAAGGATAGGATGGTAGTGTCCCTATTAGCGCTCCATCCAGAAAGTGCAGACTGAAGTGCGCAACTACAGAGAAGGACCCTTTAAAGTCTGGGGCAGGGAGAGGAGTGTCGTGAGCACGTCATTACCTGGAGCAGGCCCAGGAAGCACGAGGGCAGGTTAACCTATCTCAAATCTGTTCAATGTTAGGCCTACCCTGATGCAGTGATACTTAACTTTGTTGGGACCCCAGATCCCTTTGAGAAGATGATAGAAAGGTACAAATTTCTCCCCCCAAATTTTCCCTTGAAACATAGTTATAATCCATGTTGTAGCATCCACTCACCTGTGGGTATACATTGAGGTTTTTTCCACCTCTTGGTTATTGTAAATAATGCTGAAATGAACATATGAGGGCACGTATCTCTGAGATCCTGATTGCAATTCTTTTGGATAAATACTCAGAAGTAGGATTGCTGGATCATATGGTAGTTCTATTTTTAATTTTTCAAGGAACCTCTATACAGTTTTCCATAGCAGTAAACAATTACGCCAAGTGAAATAAGCCAGTCACAGAAAGATAAATCCTGCATGATTCCACTTACACAAGGTATCAAAAGCAATCAAACTCAGAGAAAGAGAAAGTAGAATGGTGGCTGCCAAGGCCGGGGGCAGGGGTACGGGGGAGAGTAGGGAGTTGCTATTTAAGGGGTACTGAATTTCAATCATGCAAGATGAAAAAGTTCTAGAGATTTGCTTTGTAAGCATTGTGCTTACAGGTGACAATACGTATTGTATACTTAAGGTAGAGCTCATGTTATTTAGTATTTACCACAATATACAATGTTTTTAAAAACACATAGCTGTAATTTCATGGAGATCAAGTCCCTTCTGATACACATCAGGTTGAGTCTCTGATCTAGCAGATTCTCAGAACCCAAGGAAGTCCTCTGTCCTGAGGTGACTCAGGAAGACAGCCCTTGCCCAGTAAGATACAGCCTATCTGGTGAGACGGGACCTATCCAGAAGTCGGGACAGTGGCACCAACCCTCAAATGTAACCAAACTCAGAATAGCTATTGTTACTGCATGTTTTAATAAGGAAAAATTGAGTATCTGTAGTATTATCAGTTATCAATTCCCATCCCATGTCCTGTGTATGGTTGTAATCAGCTCTTTAAAGTAACCTAAACCAACGAACTCCAGAAATAACATGCCTTTATTTTTACTGATAGGAAAGAGAAGACAAAGTGGGAGAGAGGGGAAAAGGAAGAGTTAACATCTTAGTAGTGAAGCTGTTCTATCTGTGATTGATAGACAGATCTGTACGTATACAGAATTTATATACATACAATGTATATAATACATGTAAAACATAATAGTAGCCCATTTGAATTGACTTATAATGATAAGTCAGTACTCTATTTTACACACATTATTTCACTTTCATCCCACAATACTAGGGGTTAAGTGTAATTATTCTGAATTTACAAATGAAACAACTAAAGCTCAAAGACATTAAGTAACCCATTATCTTCATCTCAAAACAATCTGAAATCCTTTATCTAAATTCACATTGCACTTTTAGTCTGTATCATCCAAAGCTTGACACTTATTATTGCCCTTATCACCCTGTCTCCTGATTGGGACAAATGCGGGGTGTTTTTGTTTTTGTTTTACTACAGCATCTTGCATAGAGCTGGGAAAAGCATAAATGTTTTAAAATTCTAGCTTAAGGTCAGTTAAAGTAATTCATAAAAGGCCCTTTTACAACTGATTATAGCTTTGCATTGAAATACGTGTCAGGATCATTATTTTTTATAGTGGTTCCCGTAACCTAAAAGCTAATAGCTTTTTGTCCATTGTGGCCTGGCTGACGATCACAACTGAGGTCAATCAAAGTCTACAAAGTAGGACCAGCTGCCGCCGCACCTCAATATACGGGGATGGACTGAGTACACTGCTGGGAACCGATAAATGTCAAGTAACAGCTTTAGAGCAGCAGTACTATATCTCTTTTGAAGCTCTTCATTCAGTTACGTGGGAGCACAGTAATATTACTTGGGAAGGCATTTTAATCCATATGTCATATTTTATAGTTATCTACAATCCATCAGTACCAACTAAGATGATGTCAGAAGGCCATAGATCAAAATATTACAGAGGAATCCTTGCTCTGTTATTTACTAGTTGTGTGACTGTATTAACAGTATTTTCTTATTTCCTGTATTCTTGATGGTCCAGCATCTAGGGCCTTCCTGACGGGGAGAGACTGCCCCTCCGAAAGCTAGTCAATTCAAATGTACCCTTCATATGCAATCCAGCTAATCCAGAGCCCATACTCAGAACCAACCCCTGTATCTGGCTCTTACGCACCAGGGAGCAATATTCTTCTGCCCTAATCGTCCCAGGGTCAGGTACCAGAAAACCAGGGGAGTCCCTAGGCCCCAGAGCCCACTGAAATTATTCAAACTACCCAGTCCTCTGCTTCCTTACCCTGCCTCTCCCATTCTTTCCTTCCCTTGGACACTGCAATGAAGACTCTTGCCCATGTTTTCCTCCAGCTCCTTCTGCCTCCTGATTGACCCTGGTGCTTCCCCATGTGGCCCTGTGTGATGGACTGTGCCTGTATTTCCAGAGAATTGTGAGTAAAAACCTCTTCCTTCATGATAATCATTTCTATGTGTACACATCTTGCTATACCTGATTAAGACAAAAACCAGGTACATTTTAAAGCTGTGACCTTGGGGGAGATTCTAAGCTCCCTATGACTCAAGCTCCTTGTGTTTACAATGATATTGTAATAATATTACCTGCCTCAAAATATTGTTATAACATTAAGGTAATTAATACACAGAAAATGTTAAGACCAGTACTCAATACATAGGGCACACTCAATGGCTGTTAGCTAGTATTATTGTGCTTAATGCCAAGTCATAAAAATAAGTGATTCTAAAATTAGCATTCTACACCAGCATAGTTTATAAAGTCTGGGTTACTTTTAGTTTTGACATTCAAGGATTTAACAGCCATGGGTGTAACTAAATGTGAAAAACATGGAAGCTTTATGACGTCTTGATAATGTCTAACTTTGCAAAGAAAGGAATTAAACTGAGTACAAGGTGAGTATGATTTTAGTGACTGGCCCTGGACAATGGCCCAAAATCTACAGTTCAACACAGCTCCCTACGGTCTGATCTCCAGAGTTATTCTTGTTAAGTAATAAAACTTTCTTTGATTCTCTGTGAAAATGCCCTCCCATATGCTTCTCCCCCCCCCAAAAAAAAAAAGTTGGCTGATGATGCAAGAGAAGATAAAGTAAATAAATCTAATAAAGAGAAAAGATGGTTAGAAGCCAAAAAATTTATGTTTTGGATAAATTAAAGCATGAAATGTTGAATTCAGGAAAAGGCAAGATATATGATATAAAGTTCATCATATGCTCTACACAAAAATGAGAAAAAGCAATGTTTTAGACTGTCTCAAGGAGCTTTCCAGCCGAGCACAAAAATTGCTTACATATAAGAAATCAAACTGTAGCAAAAATATCAAGAGGGTCAACTTATAAAATGAAGAGATGCATAAAAAACAGATGACCCTTGGGATAAATGTGATTAGAGAAAAAAAGCCAGAGATCAGTATCAAAAAAAGAAAGAAAGAAAAAGGAAAAACAAAAAACAAAAAAACCCCAGTTTCAGTGAAGCAATAGAGAGCAAAGGAACTATACTGACCTTTGTTATAAAAAAAAAAAGGTAGATTCAAAGTGTTAGCAAAGCATTTTCAGCCCAGAATATGAAGTACACATGAGATACAGCATTAATTGAACATGCTGCAATGGAAGCATTTTCTCCAGTGCCAAAGAACACATTGGGTTATACACTGGAACAAATGGAGCCAACAAAAAAAAATCACAATAATGAAAAGAAGATAATGATAGTAGGTGTCCAGTTCCACAGGCAAGGAGCTTGGAATTCGTCCCTAACTGTTCTGATGAGTAAAAAGCTGAACAGGCAGAAAAAGCAACAACTCTTTGTGGATGCGTAAGAGAGAGGAGGACACAGGGCAAACCTGTGTCACAAGACTGGCGAGACAGACAAAAACAAGGGAGTCACAGATTACTGTTACAGACTTACTAGCAGAAACCACTGTGAGAACCAGTGCAGGGGTAGGAAAACCTAAACTGTAATTGATGAATTGCTGGAGGTTCAGTGTGAACAAGTCTGAGAGTTAAAAAACTTCAGGGGGACCCAGTCACGGGGGACCCTCCACAATATTGTGAGATTTGCCTTCAGGAGCTCAACCAGATTCCCAAATAAATAAATTCCAGCAAAGGGAGAAAAAGAAACATTCTTAAATACACAAGAGCACTCGGTTCTTCTTAACAAGATTTGACCTCAGGGGAAACTAGTTAACCAGAGCCTAACCAGAGCCTAACCTGCCGGGTACGATCAGAACCTAATTGACCTGGGGAAAGGAAATACCCAACCCCAGCTGGGTCTAACTTCCACGAGGGAGACGAAAAACACCCAACTCCAGCCCATTCTAGCCATCCTGTTCCACCTACAGGGAAGAAAAAACTGAGAAACACTTAAATTCACAGTTCAGAGGCACAGGCTCACTAAAAGTCTAAGCCCTCCCTCACCACCACGTTACTGGAGGCTTATTTACAGCAGTTACTTTTACCCAGGACATCGTGTCTGGCTATCAAGAAAAAAATCACAAGACATACCAAGAGACAAAAAAACACAATTTGAAGAGACAGAACAAGCAGGCACTGCAGGCAGGGTAGGTGGCAGATCTAACAGAAAATCAGTGAGGACATCGTTGAACTCAACCACACAATCAATCGAACGGATATAATTAACATCTATATAGGCTACTTCATCCAGTAACAGTAGAACAAACATTTTTATCACGCTCACTTCGAACATTCACCAAGACAGACCACAATCTGGGCTATAAAGCACACCTTAAATTTAAAAGAATAGAAATCAGCCAATGTCTATTCTCAGACCACAGTGAAATTAAATTAGAAATCAATAACAGCTATAGCTGTAAAATCCCAAAATATGTAGAGATGATACAACACACTTCTAAATAACACATTTAGGGTTAAAGAAGAAAATCTCAAGAGAAACTTTAAAATGTGGGCTTTGGGGTGATTATGCTATGTCAATGCAGATTTGTCCTTGGTAAAAAAATGTACCACTCTGGTGAGTGATACTGATGATGGGAGAGGCTATGCATGCATTGGGACAGGGGTAAACGGGAAATCTCTGTTCTGTTGTAAACCTAAAAATGTCTTTTTCAAAAAAAAAAAAAAGGATAATATTTTTAGATATAAGGCCAATGTATTTTTCACACCAATAACATGGTATTAATTTCTTTAAAGTAATTTTAAGTATGATTAATCATTAAGTAATTTTAAGTAAAAATCAATGGTACTAATGACATATAAGAAGTCAACTTTAAGTTTTAGATTATATTTGAATACAACTAAGATAACTGGCTTTACTTTCAGGGAAACAGATTTTTTCAATCCTAAAATCTTTCTTTTTCCTATTAACACAGAGCTTTAAGTTCTGAGTATAGAATTTCTCTATAAGACAAAGTAGAGAAGATGCCAGGTTATGACATCAAAGCAGCTTTCCCATGCACAGAAAAAGAAATAAAAGTTCAAGTAGCCAGCAAAAGGTAGAAAAAATTGGAAGGTTAAAGACTAGGACAACATGCTGTCTGGGATCCCAAGAAATAAATCAGGGCCCACGTATCACCCTCCCGGACCATGACTTCCCAAATAATGGAAGAAAGTCCATGAATGTCCAGACCACAGCTCTCTTGCCCCTCAGGCCTGGCTAGTTAAATGACAGCACTTCTAGTTGCCCACAGTTAGTTGTGTACAGCATGCAGGGAGTCCTAAAACTTGCATATGCCCCCATGGGAAGCATGGACATTCTGAGAAGAAGATGGACTTGTTAAAGGATAATTTTATTTTCTAAAAAAGGATAATATTTTTATAATATTGACTCTGACACAAATATAAAGTGAACACTCAAAGACTGTATTTAACTCATTAATTAAGGAGAGAACCGGTAAGATATGACTGGTTCAAAGTATATGTATATGACAACTACTATCACTTATATATATGACAACTATTATGATATCACTTATATATGGACTCAAAAAATAATACAAATGAATCTATATACAAAACAGAAACAGACTCACAGACAGAAAACAAACTTACAGTTACCAAAGGAGGAAGGGGGGGAGGGATAAATTAGGAGTATGGGATTAACAGATTCAAACTACTATACATAAAACAGATAAGCGACAAAGATTTACTATATAGCACAGGGAACTATACTTTTTAAACAAATATATATATATATACACACACATATATATGAATGCTGCAATAAATTTACAAATAGATGCAAAATGGATGTATCCACAGGGCAATGAACTAGTGCATTCCACTGGGTACAATTAATTTGCATTTCTGTAGATAAGAGTCATTTGCATCATTATTAGTTTTCCAAAATTTACAGAACTGTAAAATAGCTCAAAGAGAATGAAAGGGATAGAGCCCCCACAGAATCAGGTAACCAAAAGAGTGTGCTAGACTATGCCTTGTTTTCCATTAAGGCACCCAGTAATCTTTTTCCCAGTGTAGTCTTTCAGAATGACTGGAAGAGGCCTGGGATCTGGAGAAGAAGGCAGAAAGCCTACAGAGACCTCACCTCCAGAGGCAATGGCAGATCTCAAGGTCATTAGCAGTGGAAGTCAGGAAAATGCCCTGAACAGGATCCAACCAGCCCACCACGAGGGCACCAAGCTTATCAAGATATGAAGCTTATGCTTGAATCCAGACACTATGTTGGGAAGGAGGAATGAGGGGAGACCCCTTTTAAAGATTAAAAGAGATGGTTCTAAGAGAAAAACTGTTTTACTTTTAATTGGCCACTTTACAGTTTTTCCCTTCCACGCCAGTAAGAACAAAAGCAATATGAGGTCAAGTTACATAAAATGGAAAAAGCTACATTTTTGTTTTTGGACATCTATATAAATTTTCATCCTGTCATATTGGATGAGCTTTTCCTAAATTTTGAACACATTCTCATACCTAAACTTCCTAATGATCTTTACTAGTTACAATTCTTCAAAGGAGCAAAGCCTATGACACCGAAGAAATAAATCTCAAAGAACTCCACACCAGAAACACATAAAATTTTGCAAAAGAGAAAAAATAATGTCAATTATTATTTCAAGAAAGAACTCAATTCAAGAGTATCTTGTCTCCAGTCTCACACCTTCTGCTTCATAACTGTCTCCCGAATCATCTCCACTGCTGTTAAAGCTGCTTCTGCTGAAATGTGACACCAAGAAACCGCCAGCAGGTCTAGAGGGCTTTGCTTTAACTAACCTGACTCGATCTCACTGTGCAGTATACCACAAACAACTCTATGCCCAGAAAATGGACAACCTGGAAGAAAGGAACAAATTCTTAGAAACGGACAACCTCCCAAGACTGAACCAGGAAGAAAAAGAAAATACAAACAGACCAATCTCAAGTACTGAAATTGAAACAGTGATTAAAAACTCCCAGACGGCTTCACAGGCGAATTCTATCAAACATTTAGAGAAGAGTTAACACCTATCCTTCTGAAACTCTTCCAAAAAACTGCAGAGGAAGCAACACTCCCAAGGTCACTGTACAATATACCAAGGAAGTAAGTAAGCATATCTTTAGGACTAAAAACTGAGTTAATAACACAGCAATGAGGTCATATAACATGGCCGTGCTAAGGACTTTATTTACTGTAGCTGAGTTTATTGTGATAATTGATAAATGACTTTAGTCTGCTATTTATACCAGTATTGGAGATTTACGAAGGCCACTTACATTTTGTTTTAATTTATCAAATTCTATGAGGGAAATTCTATCATCTAGTGCTATTTCTGAACTTGAGGTTTAGAGAAGCGTTTGGGATATAGTCCTTTAAATGTTGGGAAATAATCTCCACAAGTTTTTTAGGTGACATTTTTCCCCTCCAGGGGACAAAGCCAGCATCGGCATCAGGCCAGGCCTCCCAGTTACAGTAAATTGGAGCAATGAAACAATTACTCAAACTGCAAGTAAAAACTTCACTTTAATTTATAATTACCCTCACCCTTCTGTCTAAGGTTCTGTTCTTCCAAGTTCCAAGGAACTTTTTTTTTCTTTCCCAAGGAAATTTTTGATGAGCAATTCCTGAAAAACAAAACAAAACAAAACCCCACCTCATCTAGAAGCTGGTACTGTGTACACTAAAAGAAACGCCCAGGTAAAAGATGGACAGGAGCCTAGAAGCCAAGTGAAAACCAGTATTGCCCCAATTCTGCCTCTTGCTGAAGAATGCTCCTATTAGCTTCATGCCATCCAGACTATGACTTACTTTTCAAAACAAGTCTCTGTGTGGTCAGTTCCAGCAGAGGAAAAGAGCTAGAACTTCTGGATACATAGCAGGCAACAAGATCAAACCATTCCCAAATTATTTTCTGCCCCATTTAATTATTTATTCATTCGTTTAACAAATACTTATTGATGATGCACCTGATAGAAGAAGGCTGTGAAATGCACTGGTGTTGGTTGGAAGCTTCAAGAGTTCCCCTGGCTGAAATCTGAAACTGGCCACCTGTACACTGAGGGCGAGGAGAGACCGAAGGAAAGGCAGACCCATCCAGATGAGTAGGTGGCAGATTTAACAAGCAAGGGAATTTACATACGAGGTTTGTCTTGGGTGGTCGAAAAATGAATAGATCTCCAAACCCGCCCTCCAGAATCTTAAGAGTTTACAGAGGGGCTTTAACAAGGTTAAGACACATAAACAGTCCAGATGGTCTCAACACCACCTCAGTCTCTCAAAGCCAGAACCTAGAAAACGGCTCCTAGTGTGTGAACGGTGGGCAGAACGTACATTTCCAAGGGCAGGGGAGGGGGTGAGGAGCATTTGATTGCCAGGGTCCAGCTCGAGGGTCAACCAGCGGTCACATCCTCTCAATGACCTCCTTCAACAACTGGGAACGTAATAAGAGTGAAAAAGACAGAGTCTACATTTCCAAGGATACTGAAGGTTCAATACAGCTGAAAGATAAGTGAACAATTTCAATATAGTGTCATCAGCGCTAAGACGGGGTAAGCACAGGGCTTTTCCTAAGCGAATTGGGGGAGGGGAGGGGGGCGGGTCACTGAGGTTTCCCGGAGGAGCAACTCTAAACGGGTATCTGAAGAACAGACTTTTTACCCAGCGATCAACAGATAAAAACCCATGAACTCTGACCAGAATAAAGGTATTCCCAGGCAAACATGTCTGGTGTAGAAACAGGACTATGCTAATTTCAGCAAGAAAGAAAAACACAAATACTGCATTTCCAAATTTAGTCAACTAGGGACATTGAGTCAGGCCACTTAAAACAGGCACAAAGTTTAATCATTCCAAGGAGTTGAGTACTGTGCCTCTTATCTACTAATCTAAAATTAAATTTCCCGTTTAGCTTTGACATAAAGACTATTTATAGGCATTTTTTTAAAAAAGAAGAAAACTAAAAAGCTTAAACCCAGGATATTGTTCCTAAACCAAAAGTGATGAGAAGAAAGCGACATCTAATGGTTGGTTACTTCAAAACAACTCCATCTGCCCCCAAAACTCAAGGGGCTAGAAAAGAGATTCTTTGACATAAACCATCAGACAAAGACAGCCTCAAAGTCATTCTAAAAAAGTCAAAAACGCCATCCAGCCATCTGGGAAACAAGCTCACTGCATTCAATCCAATGTCATGCTGAGCTGCAGAAAGTTTGACCAAAAGGCACTCTAAAGATTGACCATAAACAGCTTAAACGCTTTTAGATTTTTAAGATTTTTGAGATTTTACGATTTTTTTTCCCTCTTGTGAAAAAATAACATTTACATAGTACAAACATGTACCAGACCCGCATCCAAGTGCCTCATATACATTAACTCATTTAAAGATACTTTTATATAATCTATAACATTTATGCAGGGGCTTCCCTGGTGGCGCAGTGGTTAAGAATCCGCCTGCCAATGCAGGGGACGCGGGTTCAAGCCCTGGTCCGGGAAGATCCCACATGCCACGGAACAACTAAGCCCGCGAGCCACAACTACTGACCCTGCGCTCTAGAGCCCTCGAGCTACAACTACTGAAGCCCGCGCTCTGCAGCAAGAGAAGCTACTGCAATGAGAAGCCCCAACGCGCAGCAATGAAGACCCAACGCAGCCTAAAATTTAAAAAATTTTAAAAAATAAAAAAATAATTTATGCAAATGAATGAACCATAAATTCTGTTAGAACCCTTAAGGTCAAAGTAGGAATAAATTAATGTTGTAAAAAGGCAGGAATACTAAATGGATTTAATTACTTCTTAGAACAGAACCACAAAGGAACTTAAGACGTCATCATTTATATTTTGGTCCTTAGGAGTTGTTGAAAAATCTATCCCATGAGAGGAAATACAGCATGTTTACTTATTTTTACATATTCCTTAATTCTGTCTTGCTCTTTGCTTTCTTATCTTGCTCATCTGGGAAAAGTATTTTTTCCAAACATCTTTATTCCATCACTGAATTTTACCAGTACTTTACAGACTTATAAGGTATACTCCCAAATAGTTTCTCTTTCCAAACATCATTTCTCCAATTCTAGAAAAAGTTACCAGGTATAGAGTGGTGCCTGGCTTAAGTTTAGTAGGTCAAACGGCCAATACCAAGAATGGGAATATGAATCACAATATATGTTTCTTCTACAGCAAAATGTCTTCATGTAAAAATTTATTATAAGCATTGCTCTATATTTCCCACTGAAGGAAGATTGGTTAAATATTATGTGTTAATCACCTTAACTAGCTAATTATCAACCAATAAACACAAACTGCTCCTAAATCCGAATGTAGTTTTATAAAAATGGTAGAAATCATATTTGTCCTCACCTACAGTTGTATCAGTTAATGAATTACATGTGGTCTCTTGTCTATACATAAATTCAGTTTGAGAGACAGCTTCAGGATGTAAGCTCAATACAGGATATTTCTGGTAATAACCATTCCTTTGCAACTAATAAAAAAGACATTCATCTGCCTCTTAAGGACTCATAATTTGTTCTGAAGCATCTTCTGTTGCTATGTAGGACATCCTCACACTCAAAAACTGAACAGATATGGAGTAGAGTCGACTGGTCTCCTGCTTTTGCAACCAATTTTTGCTACACATGGAAGCTTCTTTCTTTTGTAGTGGTCAGAATAGAAAAGCTTAGATTACATAACTTTACCAAAACGCACAAAACTCTTTATGTTTTTCCATCAAGAAATGATTCTTTTATGAATCAAAATTCTATACAACCCAACTGTCTTTCCTTAAAAATTGGATATTTTATGCATAATGTATTTTGCACAGACTACATTAAGATTTTACATTACCCAACACGGTAATCCCCAGCTCCTTTTTTTTTTTTTTTTGCAGTCCTCAGAACAAATGGAGCACACATTTTAGATGTCTAACCCAGAAGCAGCACGGAGAATTCAGTGGGTCTGTAACCCAGAAGGACCCTGCGGGGCTTCCCGGAACAGACCCCTGCCCCATTTCCTCTGCTGTAGCTCCTCTCTGAAGTACTCAGATATTAGTATCTCATGCATATTTCCTGAGTTTTTCAGATGCTAAAAACCACCACCAAATGGAATAAGTTAACTACTTGATGATCATGAGCACGTAGCCCCCAGACCTACTGGCGCCTAAGCATTGATAATGTTAACTGCCCTGTTACCTCACCATCAACCAATCAGAGAACTGTGCACGAGCTGACCACACATCCTGGGACGCCCCTCCCTCACCTGGCCTTTAAAAAGGCTTTGCAGAAAGCCTTTGGGGAGTTCGGAGTTTTTTGAGCGTGAGCCACTCATTCTCCTTGCGTGGCCCTTTCTCCGCTCCAAACTCCAAACTCCGACGTTTCGATTTGTTTGGCCTCACTGTCTGTCAGGCACATGAACTTGCATTGGGTAACAGGTCCACTGCTTAATAGACGAAGTTCTGACCCACATTATCTATTAGTGACATCCAAGAGCACACGCAGTTAAGATTTTTAAATTATTTCACTCAAAGATAATTGGAAAATTTTTTTAAAAATCTCTAGCTTTTCTTACTACACCTGTTAAGAGAAAGAAATGTTTCAGTCAAACTTCTGACTCTGGAAAAAAAAAAATGACATGCTCCTGGCAAAAAAATCCAAGGATAAAACCGCACAAAATTCCCCTTCAATAGAATCCCCAAACTCCTTCACAATTCCAGACCCTGGAATACATGTCAATTTCTCCCCAAATAAAGTCCTTTTCAACCTTCCTCAGGAAGTTTGTCTCCCAGCCTTTATTCCAAGCATTGTTCCAGTTTCTAAAGTGCCTTGTCTGTATCAGACCCTCAAAAAATGCTTGAGTTAATTAATTATAAGCATAGTTGTAAGTTTCTTTCCAACTTCTTTCATAGGTCAATTTCTCTAGCCACAGTCAGCCTGTAAAACACAGTAATTTCAATTTCACAGTTATATTTCTGGAGGAGTGGAGGGAAGCAATACTGTTTAACAAACGAACAACTGAGCCAGACCTTGTGTCAGGGAAAAGGGGAGTGAAAGTAGCTTAGTTTCTCCCAAGACACGATGTATTGATAGTTAGGTCTGAAAAGAATTAAACAAGGCAATAGCTTGTCTGCTCATTAGAGGCTTTGGTTTTCCCATCTATGCAACAAAATCCTTGGTCTGGATGGCTTCTGAACCACTGACATGACTTTTGCCACAGAGCTTAGGATAAAAACAAGAAAGTGGCTATAGAAGCCAGGGAGCTTTATGGTATAACCAAGAAGGAAATCTAATTCATCAAAAATTGAGAATGGGAAAGCTTATCTCATGGGAGAAGAGCTCTGAGAAACTAATTCCCACGGATTTTCTCTTCATTCAGCACCGCGTGGAGAAAGAAAAGGTAAACAGGAGAAGCAAGGCAGTAAGGAAATTCTGTAGATGAGATCAAAAGCCAAGATACTTTCTAGCAGCTATCACAGCAGTCAATTTTCAGAACACAGAAATGCTTCTTAAAGGATCTGTGGTACACAACAACGTTCTGTTTTGGGGGAGGGGGGTTTTTGGGGGGGGGGACAGGGGGGCGGGAGGTGCGGTTTGGCCACTCTGCACAGCATGCAGGATCTTAGTTCCCTGGCCAGGGACCAGACCCTCACCCCCTGCAGGGGAAGTGCAGAAGTTCGGAGTCTTAACCACTGGACCTCCAGGGAAGTCCCAGTTTTTTGTTGTTTTTTTTTAATTTCCAATCTGTTGCCAACTGATCTCTGATCTTTCTAAAGGTAGAGACATTGAGACACTTCATCCCTATATTATGAGAAGAAAGTACACAGTATCGTGAAAGCAATAATTACCTAGTTGCTCAGCCCTGGTTTAGAGGATTTTCAAAGAAACTTTGCAGAAGTGCATTAACAGTGAACAAATGTGAAAAGCCTACTTGCAAACTAACAAGTTGGCCTGCGGGAGCTTTACAGATGCTGGCAAAAGGCATGACACTCCTGGGTCAGAGACAAACGACAGGGCATTACTCCCCACAACAGCAGTAGCTGGAGTGTCAGCATTTGAGTCAGGTGCTCCAAGCCCCAACACCCACAGGGCAATGAAAAGAAAGTCAGATCATACCTGCATCCACAGTGAGTTGTGTTACAGCAGAGAAAACCTCAACTCAGGGAACCTGAATATTTTATAATGGAAAATAGTATGCCTGCCTTTGCCCTGAAAAGAAACATTTTCTTTGTCATATTGTATAGTGAGTGTGCTTACTTACCCTTGGCCCCAGAGGGAAACACTACCCCTATCTACCAGGAAATATTAGTTCCCTGTTGCTGCTGTAACAAATTACCACAAACTTAGTGGCTTAACCAATAGAAATTTATTGTCTTATAGTTCTGGAGGTCAGAAGTTCAAACTGGATCTCACTGGACTGACATCAAGGTGTTGGCAGGAGAACCTACTGTCTTGACTTTTCCAGTTTCTAGGGGCCACCATCATTCATAGGCTCATGGCCCCTTTCTTCCATTTTCAAAATTATCAGAAGATGAGTCCTTCTTACATCAAATCAGTCTAACCTTTTCTGTCTCTCTCTTCCACTTTAAAGGATTCTTGTGATTACATTGCACCCACCTTGATAATCCAGGATAACCTCCTTATTTCAAGATCACTTAGCTGATTAGCATTCTTAATTCCATCTGCAACATTAATTCCCATTTTTCCCATAAAGTAACATATTCAAAGGTTCCTGGAATGAAGACATGGACATCTTTGGAGGAGCCATTATTCTGCCTACCACTCAAGACTGTCCTTTGTTCCAGAAGGAAACATAATCTCTAACTTCCAAGGCTGTTAGATGTACAAACATCCTTGAAAAGATAGTCCAGAATAAAGGGCAGTCAGTCCTTTCCTTCACAAGAAAATGTGAGACACTCATGGAAAACTGTCCCCCAATACTCATCACCACTTGCTACCCCCATATATTTACATAAGAAACTGAGTAGAGATTTTAATTGCTTTAGATTGTATGTTTGCTCTCGTACTATTGTTTTTCTTTTGTTTACTATGACACCTGACAGAATCTGAATCACAAGGCTATATTGGTTTATATGGGTTAAAATGGCTAGGTAATTCTATGTACCTGTGGAAAAAGAAATTGTAACTAGATCTTTTTAGCAGAAGTTTCCTAGTTTAATCAGAGACTAAGTATAATTAACAATCATCAACTTGCAGAGATCAATGAACACTTACAGAAAACAAAGCAGTTTAAATAGCCCACAAGAAGTCAGCTTGGCAGGCACTGCTGGAGGGAGGGTCCTTTTGATATTTCATTCTAGTATTAAAGAGTTTTCTATGTCAGGAAACTCTTCATACTTAAACTTAAATCTTGCTATTTGCAGCTTTAACCCATCTCCTCTTAAACTGTCCCCAGGGATATCTCTCACATGATCCTTTGTGCCTTACAGAAGGGACAAAAATACAAGACTCTCATGATATTCCTCCTTAATAAATTGTTCTAAAACAAATTTGCCTGTCATTGCTACACAAAACCTATAAAAAAGACTCTTTGGTATATTTTAGTTTTCCAATGAAGACAAGTTCTATCCGTGTTAAGTTATTCTCAATGAAGTAAACTGAAAGATGTTTATCATCTTTGGAAAAATATTTGCATTTTATATTTAAAACAGAATGTTAAAATAGAAGTTCCAAATAAAGCACCATGATAAAAACAGATGAAAAAGGTGGTATGAGACCCACATGCAAAATTTACAAAGGAGTAAACCAAAAACCTGGTACATTACTCTTGAAATTCCTTATGAGCATTAAGATTATAAAAGAACAGATTGTTAGGTAGAGTTTAAAATTTGTGAAGAGGATTTCTTTGAAGGTAGCTGTTATACCTCTAAATCCCAGTGCTTTAATATCCCATTGGGTTTGGGGGAAAGACTTACCCTTACCCTTAAGGCAAAAAGAGCATCAAGGAGACTACTCTAAGAGAAAACAATTCTGCTAACTCATTTGGCAACAAGATGATAAAGAGTTTGCTGCCTTGGTGGGATCAGCCTTCATTTCCAGAATTTAATTAATCAAAGACTGTTTCCTGTAGACCATATGTGGGCCTACAGCCCACATATGGTGTGCAGGTTGTATGCTGTCAAGAGTACATCTCGCAGAGGACAGACAGCAGAAGCAAGAAGAACCACAATCCTGCAGCCTGTGGAACAAAAACCACATTCACAGAAAGACAGACAAGATGAAAAGGCAGAGGGCTACATACCAGATGAAGGACCAAGATAAACCCACAGAAAAACAACTAAATGAAGTGGAGATAGGAAACGTTCCAGAAAAAGAACTCAGAATAATGATAGTGAAGATGATCCAGGACCTCGGAAAAAAAAAGGAGGCAAAGATCAAGAAGATGCAAGAAATGTTAAACAAAGACCTAGAAGAATTAAAGAACAAACACCTAGAAGAATTAAAGAACAAACAGATGAACAATACAATAATTGAAACGAAAAATACACTAGAAGGAATCAATAGCAGAATAACTAAGGCACAAGAACAGATAAGTGACCTAGAAGACAGAATGGTGGAATTCACTGCCATGGAATAGAATAAAGAAAAAAGAATGAAAGGAAATGAAGACAGCCTAAGACACCCCTGGGACAACATTAAATGCAACAATATTCACATTATAGGGGTCCCAGAAGAGAAGAGAGAGTGAAAGGACCCGAAAAAATATTTGAAGAGATTATACTCGAAAACGTCCCTAACATGGGAAAGGAAATAGCCACCCAAGTCCAGGAAGCGCAGAGAGTCCCACACAGGATAAACCCAAAGAGAAACAGGCCAAGACACATAGTAATCAAATTGGCAAAAATTACAAAGAAAAATTATTGAAAGCAACAAGGGGAAAATGACAAATAACATACAAGGGAACTCCCATAAGGTTAACAGCTGATTTCTCAGCAGAAACTACAAGCCAGAAGGGAGTGGCATGATGTACTTGAAGTGATGAAAGGGAAGAACCTACAACCAAGATTACTCTACCCAGCAAGGATCTCATTCAGATTCAACAGAGAAATCAAAAGCTTTACAGACAAGCAAAAGCTAAGAGAATTCAGCACCACCAAACCAGCTCTACAGCAAATGCTCAAGGAACTTCTCTAGGTGGGAAACACAAGAGAAGAAAAGGACCTACAAAAACAAACCCATAACAATTAACAAAATGGTAATAGGAACATACATATCGATAATTACCTTAAACATGAATGGACTAAATGTTCCAACCAAAAGACACAGGCTTGCTGAATGGATACAAAAACAAGACCCATCTATATGCTGTCTACAAGAGACCCACTTCAGACCTAGGGACACATACAGACTAAAAGTGAGGGGATGAAAAAAAGATATTCCATGCAAATGGAAATCAAAAGAAAGCTGGAGAAGCAATTCTCATATCAGACAAAATGGACTTTAAAACAAACACTATTACAAGAGACAAAGAAGGACACTACATAATGATCAAGGGATCAATCCAAGAAGAAGATACAATAATTGTAAATATTTATGCACCCAACATAGGAGCACCTCAATACATAAGGCAACTGCTAACAACTATAAAAGAGAAAATCGACAGCAACACAGTAATAGTGGGGGACCTTAACACCTCACTTACACCAATGGACAGATCATAGAAACAGAAAATTAATAAGGAAACACAAGCTTTAAATGACACAATAGACCAGACAGATTTAATTGACACAATAGACCAGATAGATTGAATTGATATTTATAGGACATTCCATCCAAAAACAGCAGATTACACTTTCTTCTCAAGTGCACATGGAACATTCTCCAGGATAGATCGCATCTTGGGTCACAAATCAAGCCTCAGTTAATTTAAGAAAACTGAAATCATACCAAGCATCTTTTCTGACCACACTGCTATGAGATTAGAAATCAATTACAGAGAAAAAAACATAAAAAACACAAACACATGGAGGCTAAACAATACATTACTAAATAACCAAGAGATCACTGAAGAAATCAAAGAGGAAACCAAAAAATACCTAGAGACAAATGACAATGAGAACATGACAATCCAAAACCTATGGGATGCAGCAAAAGCAGTTCTAAGAGGGAAGTTTATAGCTATACAAGCCTACCTCAAGAAACAAGAAAAATCTAAAATAAACAATCAAACCTTACATCTAAAGGAACTAGAGAAAGAAGAACAAACAAAACCCAAAGTTAGTAGAAGGAAAGAAATCATAAAGATCAGAGTAGAAATAAATGAAACAGAAACAAAGAAAACAATAGCAAAGATCAATAAAACTAAAAGCTGGTTCTTTGAGAAGATAAACAAAATTGATAAACCATTAGCCAGTCTTATCAAGAAAAAGAGGGAGAGAACTCAAATTAATAAAATTAGAAATGAAAAAGGAGAAGTTACAACAGACACCGCAGAAACACAAAGCATCCTAAGAGACTACTACAAACAACTCTATGCCAATAAAATGGACAACCTGGAAGAAATGGACAAATTCTTAGAAAGGTATAACCTTCCAAGACTGAACCAGGAAGAAACAGAAAATATGAACAGACAAATCACAAGTAATGAATTGAAACTGTGACTAAAAATCTTCCAACAAACAAAAGTCCAGGACCAGATGGCTTCACAGGTGAATTCTATCAAACATTTAGAGAAGAGCTAACACCCATCCTTCTCAAACTCTTCCAAAAAATTGCAGAGGAAGGAACACTCCCAAAACTCATTCTATGAGGCCGCCATCACGCTGATACCAAAACCAGACAAAGATACTACAAAAAAAGAAAATTACAGACCAATATCCCTGATGAATATAGATGCAAAAATCCTCAACAAAATACTAGCAAACAGAATCCAACAACACATTAAAAGAATCATAGGGCTTCCCTGGTGGCACAGTGGTTGAGAATCTGCCTGCCAATGCAGGGGACACGGGTTCAAGCCCTGGTCTGGGAAGATCCCACATGCCGTGGAGCAACTAGGCCCGTGAGCCACAACTACTGAGCCTGCGCATCTGGAGCCTGTGCTCCGCGACAAGAGAGGCCACGATAGTGAGAGGCCCACGCACCGCAATGAAGAGTGGCCCCCACTTGCCACAACTAGAGAAAGCCCTCGCACAGAAACGAAGACTCAACACAGCCATAAATTAATTAATTAATTAATTTAAAAAACCAATAATAATAAAACCATGCAAAAAAAAAAGAATTTATAAAAAAAAAAAAAGAATCATACACCATGATCAAGTGGGATTCATCCCAGGGATGCAAGGATTCTTCAATATACACATATCAATCAATGTGATACACCATATTAACAAATTGAAGAAGAAAAACCATATGATGCAGAAAAAGCTTTTGACAAAATTCAACACCCATTTATGATAAAAACTCTTCAGAAAGAGGGCATAGAGGGAACCTACCTCAACATAATGAAAGCCATATACGACAAACCCACAGCAAACACCATTCTCAATGGTGAAAAACTGAAAGCATTTCCTCTAAGATCAGGAACAAGACAAGGATGCCCACTCTCGCCACTATTATCCAACACAGTTTTGGAAGTCCTAGCCATGGCAATAAGAGAAGAAAAAGAAACAAAAGGAATCCAAATTGGAAAAGAAGAAGTAAAACTGTCACTGTTTGCAGATAACATGATACTATACATACAGAATCCTAAAGATGCCACCAGAAAACTACTAGAGCTAATCAATGAATTTGGTAAAGTTGCAGGATACAAAATTAATGCACAGAAATCTCTTGCGTTCCTGTACACTAATGATGAAAAATCTCAAAGAGAAATTAAGGAAACACTCCCATGTACCACTGCAATAAAAAGAATAAAATACCTACAAATAAACCTACCTAGGGAGCCAAAAGACCTGTATGCAGAAAACTATAAGACACTGATGAAAGAAATTAAAGATGACACAAACAGATGGAGACATATACCATGTTCTTGGATTGGAAGAGTCAATATTGTGAAAATGACTATACTACCCAAAGCAATCTACAGATTCAACGCAATCCCTATCAAATTACCAATGGCATTTTTCACAGAACTAGAACAAAACATCTTAAAATTTGTATGGAAACACAAAAGACCCAGAATAGCCAAAGCAGTCTTGAGGGAAGAAAACAGAGCTGGAGGAATCAGACTTCCTGACTTCAGACTATACTACAAAGCTACAGTAATCAAGACAATATGGTACTGGCACAAAAACAGAAATATAGATCAATGGAACAGGATAGAAAGTCCAGAGATAAACCTACACACCTATGGCCAACTAATCTATGACAAAGGAGGCAAGGATATACAATGGAGAAAAGACAGTCTCTTCAATAAGTGGTGCTGGGAAAACTGGACAGCTCCATGTAAAAGAATGAAATTAGAACACTCCCTAACACCATACACAAAAATAAACTCAAAACGGATTAAAGATCTAAATGTAAGACCAGACACTATAAAACTCTTAGAGGAAAACATAGGACGAACACTCTTTGACATAAATCACAGCAAGATTTTTTTTGATCCACCTCTTAGAGTAATGGAAATTAAAACCAAAATAAACAAATGGGACCTAATGAAACTTAAAAGCTTTTGCACAGCAAAGGAAACTACAAACAAGACGAAAAGACAACCCTCAGAATGGGAGAAAATATTTGCAAACGAATTAATGGACAAAGGATTAATCTCCAAAATATATAACAGCTCATGCAGCTCAATATTAAAAAAACAAACAACCCAATCCAAAAATGGGCAGAAGATCTAAATAGGCATTTCTCCAAAGAAGACATACAGATGGCCAAGAAGCACATGAAAAGCTGCTCAACATCACAAATTATTAGAGAAATACAAATCAAAACTACAATGAGGTATCACCTCACACCAGTTAGAATGGGCATCATCAGAAAATCTACAAACAAATGCTGGAGAGGGTGTGGAGAAAAGGGAACCCTCTTGCACTGTTGGTGGGAATGTAAATTGATACAGTCACTATAGAGGACAGTATGGAGGTTCCTT
Organism: Balaenoptera borealis; assembly: GCF_965194805.1. NCBI lineage: Eukaryota > Metazoa > Chordata > Mammalia > Artiodactyla > Balaenopteridae > Balaenoptera > Balaenoptera borealis. The sequence continues at coordinate 16,839,673 of NC_138870.1, read as the reverse complement.
AAAAAACTAAAAACAGAATTACCATATGACCCAGCCCTCCCACTACTGGGCATATACCCAGAGAAAACCATAATTCAAAAGGACACATGTACCACAATGTTCACTGTAGCACTATTTACAATAGCCAGGTCATGGAAGCAACCTAAATGCCCATCGACAGATGAATGGATAAAGAAGATGTGGTACATATATACAATGGAATATCACTCAGCGAGAAAAAGGAACGAAATTGGGTCATTTGTAGAGATGTGGATGGATCTAGAGACTGTCATACAGAGTGAAGTAAGTCAGAAAGAGAAAAACAAATATCATATATTAACACATTTATGTGGAACCCAGAAAAATGGTACATATGAACCAGTTTGCAGGGCAGAAATAGAGACACAGATGTAGAGAACAAATGTATGAACACCAAGGGGGGGAAAGTGGCGGGGTAGGGGTAGTGGTGTGATGAATTGGGCGATTGGGATTGACATATATACACTAATATGTATAAAATGGATAACTAATAAGAACCTGCTGTATAAAAAAATAAAATTCAAAAATTTAAAAAAAAATTCCACATTACTCAAATACAAATGTAATGATAAAGTATGTATTCTTCTTAGTAGTTTTTTTCAATTTATTTATAGATAGAAACTGAATTGGCACAGAATAGGTTTAATTGCATTGTTGTTGAGTAGAGGTTAGCCTTAGCCTGACCCAGGTTTCACATGGAAAAAGGAAGCCCCATTGCCTAATAAAATCAGTAAAACTGAGAATAAAGAGAACAAAGAATGTCTTTGCAATTTATTAGGGTAAGGATAAAAAATTTTAAAAATAAGAGTACAACATCTCAGGAATTTCCTGGTGCTCCAGTGGTTAGGACTCGGCACTTTCACTGCCCTGGCCTAGGTTCAATCCCTGGTCGGGGAACTAAGATCCCACATGCTGCATGGCAAAGCCAAAAAAAAAAAAAAAAAAAAACAGAGTACAACATCTAGAATGGATAAAGAAGATGTGGTATATATATATACAATGGAATATTACTCAGCCATAAAAAAAGAACGAAATAATGCCATTTGCAGCAACATGGATGGACCTGGAGACTGTAATACTGAGTGAAGTAAGTCAGACAGAGAAAGACAAATATCATATGATATCACTTATATGTGGAATCTAAAAAAAGGATACAAATGAACTTATTTACAAAACAGAAATAGACTCCAGACATAGAAAACAAACTTATGATTACCATAGGGGAGAGGAGTAGAGGGATAAATTAGGAGTTTAGTATTAAAATATACACACTACTATATATAAAATAGATAACCAACAAGGACCTACTGTATAGCACAGGGAACTCTACTCAATATCTTGTAATAACATATAATGGAAGAGAATATAAAAATAAGTATATATATTTATATATAACTGAATCACTTTATTGTATACCTGAAGCTAACACAACACTGTAAATCAACTATATTTCAATAAATTTTTTTTAAAAGAGTACAGCATCTAACTAAGTGGGGGTGGGGTCGTCACATGGTAGAATATATATTTTCTGCACACGGCAGTAGAGGGTCTTGTTCTAACAAAACCAGCATACATTACCACAATTTCCCAACAGGTAGAACCAAAGTGTCTTGAGGAATGTGCACGTCTTCCTAATAAACACAAAAGTACCGTATGGGCAAGCAATGGCACTATGCAGGCTTTGTGAGAAAGAGAGAGAGAGAGAATGCCAGCATAGGGACTACCTTGAATCCCATTCAGTCGAGCTGGAGAGGTTCATGAGACCTCAGCAAACGCAAACAGAAGCCAGAGGTGGACCACCAGACTTTAAGAGTCTGCAGATGCCATAAGCAAGAGCGTTTCGCTGGAACGCGAGAACTACAGATGAGCAGCCCCTCACCATGAGAGGAAACGGGTGTCCACAGAAGACAAGAAAGCGTTCCAGGAGAAAGAGTCCATTTTGAAAACTGGCAAATCCCCTTCTGCAAGAGTAGATGTCCAGCAAGAAGTGTCTTGTCCCTTTCCTCATCTCTTTTCCCTCCTTTCTGTTTCAACTGCCCAGGTCAATAACATTGGTTGGCAAGACGGAAAGAGTGAAGGACGCATATATGTCATGTGCTATCACAGAGGAATGAGCAAGTCCTACAGGAATGCTGGTCCTCAAACTTCTCTCTCACAGCTTCAGACCCCCCAGGCTTAAATGACTTCTGCACAATGCCCAAATCTACTTCATACACACACAGAAATTATGACTTACAATATTCCCTCAATGTCTAAAATTTGGTAAATTTTGAATTTTTTATGGTTTTATCTTCACTAGCATTCAGAAAACGTGAAACAGGGCAAACTAAAATCTCAGAAGGAAATGTAAAAAGCACGTAAGCCTAAAAGGGCAAAGACGACCAAGAGGTTAAGTAGGAATAAAGCAGGATAAACGAACACAGACTGAAGGAGACAAAGGGGCCAGATTTCCAAGCAGGACAACAAAGTATTGTTTAACTTCGTTGGTACCTCATGATAAAGTCAATGAAAGCAAGGTGGCTGGCAGGTGCACTGAGGTCACTACCTCCAGCACCCGAGGGGACCGTAAGCAGCCGTGCATCCTGAGATGTGTATAATGGAAGATGAGGCCATCCAGTTACAAAGCTAGGAAGCCAAGGAACCTGCTGGGCCAGGAGACTTCAAAAACTCCAGGAAGATAGACCCAGAATAGACAGACTCCAAAGATCAGAGCGAAACAATACACCTCAATTAACGGAAGCCATTAAACAAGCAGAAACCAGAGCGTTTGTCCCAATTCACTAAGTCCAAACCAGGTCAGCAACCAAGACATTAGAGAGAAACAAGGTAACTTTGAAACCTTATTTGACAGAAACAAGCAGCAGTCTCCCACGGAAGACACCCATGCTCACCCTGGAGGTGTGCGAAGATTATAGACTTGAGTACAAGGTCACAGCTAATTTTAAAGCAACGAGTTTTCATCCCTGTAATTGTTCTTACTGATAATACACCCAGTCTTTTACACTCACTTGGCTCCCAACTTACAAAAGAAAGGCCTGCCTCTCACTCACCTCAAACCTTAAAATGATTCCAGGACCAGAGATACAATTTGGTAATTCCTTCAATGAAAACCCCATAAACAGTTTCACATATATATACCCCAGTGGATCTAATTAATAGATACCTTTCCTGTATATTTTTACATCTATATACAATTTTATTCAAACAAACTTTAAAAACTTGCACTTAGGAATGTGTTCCCAGATAGTAAAGGTATAAAATAAAACCAGAAAGTGTTTGTTCTATGGTGTGAACATGGGACCCACAAGTTCATTTAAGGTGCTGGTTGACAATATATTGATACTATCTCTTAATTTGAGCAGTAGTTCTATGGGTATTCACTTCAAAGCATTCTTCAGACCTTTTTTTTAATGAACGAATGCTTCATTACTTTCTTACAGTGGTTAATAAATTATCACATACTTAGCAGCTTAAAATAACATCTATTTATTACCTCACTTTCTTTTTTTTTTAATAAATTTATTTATTTATTTTTGGCTGCGTTGGGTCCTCGTTGCTGCGCATGGGCTTTCTTTTAGTTGCAGCGAGCAGGGGCTACTCTTCATTGTGGTGTGTGGGCTTCTCATTGTGGTGGCTTCTCTTGTTGCGGAGCACGGGCTCTAGGCGCACTGGCTTCAGTAGTTGTGGCTTGCAGGCTCTAGAGCGCAGGCTCAGTAGTTGTGGTGCAAAGGCTTAGTTGCTCTGCAGCATGTGGGATCTTCCCGGACCAGGGCTCAAACCTGTGTCCGCTGCATTGGCAGGCGGATTCTTAACCACTGCACCACCAGGGAAGCCCCTATCTCACTTTTAATTATATTTTTTCCAGCTTTGAGATATAACTGACATATTATGTAAATTTAAGATGTGTTGATTTGATACATTTATATATTGCAAAATGATTATCACCATAGCATTAGCTAATGCTTTCATCCAATCACATAATTTTTTTTTACTTTTTTATAGATAGGTGATGTACAATACTATATATTACAAGTGTACAACATAGTGATTCACAATTTTTGAAGGTTATACTCCATTTATAATTATAATATATTGGCTATATTCCCTGTGCTGTACAATATATCCTTGTAGCTTATTTATTTTATACAGAATACTTTGTACTCTTAATACCCTACCCCCATATTGCCCCTCTCCCCTCCCCTCTCCCCACTAGTAACCACTAGTTTATTTTCTATACCTGTGGACCTGGTTTTTTTTTATTTTTTGGTTATATTCACTAGTTTATTTTTTAGATTCCACATATAAGTGATTATCATACAGTATTTGTCTTTCTCTGACTTATTTCACTTAGCATAATGCCCTCCAAGTCCATCCATGTTGCTACAAATGGCAAAATTTCATTTTTTTATGGCTGAGTACTATTCCATTGTATATATGCACCACATCTTTATCCATTCGTCTATTGATGGAAACTTAGGCTGCCTCCATATCTTGGCTATTGTAAATAATGCTGCTATGAACATTGGGGTGCATGTATCTGGTATCCCTTCCTTTGAGGAAGTTATTTTCTGACCGATAATGCACTCTAGTCTTTTACAGGCACTTTTACTTCAATTTACAGAAGAAAGGCCTACCTCTCACCCATCTCAAACCTTAAAATGATTCCAGGAACAAAAAGACAATTTGGTAATTTCTTCAATGAGAGCCCAATAAGCAGTTTCACATACATACACACTAATGAATCTAATCAAAAGATGTATTTCTTATATATTTTTACTTTTTAAAAAAGTTATCAGATATTTCAATATACCTATATCATTCTGAGTTGCTGCAGTTTAGGAGAATTCAATGCTGAGGAAATATTTTAACATCATAAACTTAGTGTCACAGAAAAAGATATGTAATTTTTAACTTCAATTTACATATTTTTTGTCATTGCAATTAAATTTTTACCAGAGTGAATGTATCAGTCAGGGTTCAAGAGAAACAGGACCAATGGGAGATAAAGAGAAATTTATTTTAGGGAATTGGCTCTTGTGATTGTGGGAGCTGGCAGTTTGAAACCAGTAGGGCAGTGTGACAAGCTGGAAATTCAGGCAGGAGTTAATATGTCAGTTGTGAGGCAGAATTTCTTCTTCAGGAAACCTCTATTATTGCTCTTAGGACCTTCAAAGGATTGAATACATCGCCACTCACATGCGGAAGGGTCATCTCCTTGACTTAGAGTCAAATGACCGTAGATCTTAACCACATCCACAGAATATCTCCACAGCACCTCCTAGACTAGTGTTTGAGTAGCTGAGCACTAGAGCCTGCGAAGTTGACACAGCAAAGTATCACAGTGAACCACACAGCACGCAAAAATACGTTACATTAGGATGAAATTCTGTAAGAGAAGTGGAATGAAAACACAATTTCAAGGAGTACAAGGAGAATAATGCAGTACTTAGTATCATAATCAAATCTTTTAAATGAGTGTTTTAAAACATGTATTAATTACATCTTTGTAAAAATCTTCAACTTAGGATAAAAAATTTAGGTGTCAACACAAAAGGACGCAGAAGTATGTGACTACTGATTATCAATATTCTTTTAGGAGGTCACGCAAGCAAAAGTGTTTGAGGACAAGTTCTAGGGCAACAGAGTGTAGTTGTTAACGAACTCAGACTGTATTGTACACATGTATCAGCTGTGTGAATTTAGGACAGTTACTTAAATGGGATCCCTTAGTTGGGGGCTGTTGTTGTTTTAATGTTATATTAATAGCACTTACTTCATCTGGTTTGGGAGAAGATTAACTGTGATAGTATTTGGAAAGCACTGCTTATTTCCTGACACAGTTGCTCCTCAACAAATGCTATTGTTATTATTCAGCAAGTATCATTTGCAGAACATGATCCACCAAGACCTATAATACAGGAACACGATGCCTGGCTTGTCCCACCGGACTCGTATTTCTCTGGTCCTCCCTCCAAGTCCTGTGGGTCGACAGTAAAGGATCGGTCCTTTATCCCAACCTCAGCTCAGCATGGACAGGTGCCCTAGCGTTGGAATCCTCGCATTTTCCTAAGCATACATTGGACATTAGTTCTCTCCTACATTAGACATATCCCAGCCAGGTTTCTTCCTAATGGCTGCTCTTGTTCCGTAAAAGATCTCTAATGACCATGAGCTCAAAGTGCCTTTGCTGAGCTACTCAATTATGAGATGGGTTTCACATTTAGCAACAATTTCTTTCCAGGTTAAATAATTTTGTCTGTCTAGAGGCACTGGTTGATGCTTTGTGGTGGACCCAGTAAAGAACCACTCCCTTTCGGCTGTAATCCTTGCAGGCAGAGCGTATTTACTCTGGGGATTCCTTTCTAGGTTTTTCTTGACTTTTAACAGCTGTGTTGTTCTTTTCCAGCCTCTCCTGTTTGTCAGCCCAAGTGCAGTTCTGTGACCTTCCTGGGCTGCCTCTCTCTCACAGGTCAAATTATCTCTCTCAAGCCTCTACCTATAAAAATCAGGAATTACTGACCTAGCCAACTATCTTCTGGAATTTGACTATTTATCCTAATTTATACTAAGTCATACTAAATTAATTTTCCAAATTTAATTCTTTGCATTTTTGTCAAGTTCAGCCTAGGAAATAGGCCTCTTGAAACAGAGAAGACACAAAGTATCATATTACTCCTTAGACATAATACATTTCCATTTGATTAAAAGATTTCTTTCGAGTTGACCTTTACAAGGCATGAGTTTTCTAGATCAACCTTGCTCATTCCCCCATTTAAATTTTAAAATTAAATTATTTTTTAAAATCATTTCAGTAATATTATACGTTGAAGAAACATCAGAGAAATGGAAATATAGTATTTTTCCCTTTGTTCCATCACCCAAAGACAACCATTGCTAACTTTTTTATCTTTTCTCTGAGCAAAAAAAAAAAAAAAAAAAAAGTCCACTTCTACTTCATACATACACACTCACACACACAAATAAAGGGGGGGAGAAAAAAGTCAGATGACTTTCTGACTTTAAATCTTTTGCAGACATTTGCCCACACTAATTACCCAACAACCTTCATTTTGCAGGTCACCAGAGAGAACAAGGTTTTCTGGGCAGGCTGTGTTGGTCTTACCTGTCTCCCTGCTAATGAAGTTTCCAATCTGGTCTCTTGCTTTTGCTAACAAGACAGGGCTCCTACCATTTCTGTCCTTTAGATGGCAGCATGATCCCTAGCACTTCACTGCCCTTTTCCCCCAAGTTATACGATTCTCACAATGGAAAAAGAGTTTTAAGGCTGAATTATCTGAGGAGTGCTGAGGAGATGCAGAGGTTGGGAGGGGCAGGAAGAGGCATTGAGGGTGAAGATGTGCAGCACAGGGAAACCAGAAGTTGTCTGCAGAATTAAATGTTTCAGCTACCATCCGTGCCAAAGAGCACACACATGGGTCATCGTCCCCAAATCCCACTTACTATTACTTGCTAAATTCTGAACAAAATGTGTTCATTTGTTCACTCATTCATTCATACATACTTATGAACTTCCTACCTGTGCCAGATACAGTAGGGTAGTAGACAGTCCTAAACAGGAGTACTGTCTAGGAATTGGGTAACAGACAATAAATACCGGGATATAGAGATGAATAAAACAGATCATTCTCATTCACTTATTCTGCCCTCATTGATCTTATTATATTCTAGTGTAGGAGATAGACAATTAAAAAGTAAACAATTTGGGGACTTCCCTGGTGGTCCAGTAGGTAAGACTCCGCGCTCCCAATGCAGGAGGCCCAGGTTTGATCCCTGGTCAGGGAACTAGATCCCGCGTGCCGCAACTAAGACCTGGTGCAGCCAAATAAATAATTATTAAAAAATATATATATATAGTAAACAATTTGGTCTACAATGTAAATTTAGGTAGTGAAAGGACTATAAGGAAAAACAAGACAAAGTAAAAGGGCTAGAAAGGGTACCGGGTGAAGGGTTCCAGAAGTTGTTATTTCAATAAGGACAAAGTGATCAACTTTGTCAAAAGCTTCTGAGAGTTTGAGTAAACGAGTCCCAAGGACTGACCACTGGATTTAGCAAAGTGAAAGTCACTGCCAATGCTGACAAGGGCACTCTCAGCAGAAAGTGGGGAAAGAACTGATTAGGGTGAAACAGGGGAAATACCAGGGGAAGGACGCTGAGAAGGGAAATCCTGCGGAGTTTTGCTATAAAGAGGAACAGAAAAAGGAGGCAGAAACGAGGGGGAGCTGGGAACACAAGGAAGAGCTTTTAAAGGTGGGAGAAACTCCAGCACACTTATGTCCTGGTACAGAGGGTCCAGCAGAGAGAAGGAAACAGTGATGCAGGAGAAAAGGGAAGAATAATTGAGGAGCAGAACCAAGCAAGGAGAAGGAAAACCATCTCACAAGTGGAGGGAAGGGCCTCAGCACGAAGCAAGGAAAGCTGCTCCAGAAAGGACGCACAGTCATAGGAGCCAGACCAGAGGCTGGACCCTGCAGAGATGGGGTGGGGGGACGATAAGGTGGTTCTCTTGAGATTGCTTCCATTTTGCCCATGAAATAAGAAGCAAGATTATTGGCCAAGAGTGAGGAGAGGTAGGGAGTGTGGAAGGTTCAATGAGACAGAAGAAGGTGTAAAATATTCCTCATTGGAATGAGCAAGGTGACGTCATTAGGGAGAATACAATAAGATGTCTGGAAGTTCCATAGTCTTCCTTGAGGTTTGGGGCCACAAACTGAAAACTAGACTTGTCAGCTCATGTTTGTTTTGTTTTGTTTTCCTCTAGCCACAGGAAGATGATCAGGAGGGCCCTCTGGTTTCTCCCCAGGTCTCCCTCATCACTCCTCTGGCTTCTTCTTTTTCTCAACTTCCTGTCCCCTTTCCACTAACACAGGGCCCAAAATGCAGACTTTAAAGGCTTTATCTCTGCCATCTTCTCTCATCTCTGCATTTCCCTTCTCAGTGATGCCTTCTCAGTCCCTGAGTTCAGCTATCTTCTCCCTGATGTAGATCCTGATGTCCGCCTCATCTCCAGACTGAAATGTTTGTCTCCTGAACATTTCCGTCTGGATATTCCACTGGTTCATAAAATTCAGCAAGCACAACGCAGCTCCACAAAGCCTGCTATCATGTTTCATTTACTATCACCCACCTGATCTCCAAGAGGCCTTAGAATTTACTTCAATGCCTTTCTTAGTTTTTCTTTTGTTCCCCTGGTATCTGAGCAGTTGCCAAGAATTTCTATCAATTCTACTCCCATCCTATCTTTCAAATTTAACTTTAGAATGACTACCCTCATTTATGCTGTTTCTCTTTAAATCTATTTCTTTAAGAAGGGTCTGATAAACAAATGAGACTACATCAAACGAAAGAGTTTCTGCATGGCAAAGGAAACCATCAACAAAATGAAAAGACAACCTACAGAATAGGAGAAAGTATTTGCAAATCACATATCCAATAAGGGATTAATATCCAGAATATATAAGAAACTCATACAACTCAACAACAAAAGCAACCAATTAAAAAATGGGCATAGCAGCCGAATAGACATTCTTCTGAAGAAAATATCCTGATGGCTAACAGGCACATGAAAATATGTTCAACATCATTAATTACTAGGGAAATGCAAATCAAAACCACGAGACATCACCTTACTCCCATTAGAAGGGTTATTGTCAAAAAGGCAAGAAATAACCAGTGGTTGGAGAGGATGTAGAGAAAAGAAAACTCTCATACACTGTTGGTGGGAATATAAAGTGGTGCCGCCACTGTGGAAAACAGTATGGACAGTTCTCCAAAAATTAAGAACTACCATACGATCCATCTATTTCACTTCTGGGTATTTATCATAAGAATACAAAAACACTAATTTGAAAAAGATACATGCATCCATATGTTCATCGAAGCATTATTTAAAATAGCCAAGGTATGAAAACAACCTCAGTGCCCATCAAAAGAACAGATAAAGAAGATATGATATGTATACATACACACACACACACAGAGTACCACTCAGCCATAAGAAGAGATGAAATCTTGCCACTTGTGACAACATGAAATGAAATAAGTGAAATAATGAAATAAGTCAGACGGAGAAAGAAAAATACTGTGTAATTTCACTCATATGTGGAATCTACAAAACAAACCAAATGAAACAAAAACAAAAATGTAGATGCAGAGAACAGAGTAGTGGTTGTCAGAGGGAAAGAGGGGGAGGGGTGGGGAGGTTGAAACGGGTAAAGGGGATCAACAGTATGGTGATAAATGGAAACTAAATTTTTGGTAGTGGGCACACTACAATGTATACAGAAATCAAAATATAATGTACACATGATCATATAATGTTATAAACCAATGTTACCTCAATTTTTTAAAAAAGGAGAAAAAGAAGGGTCTGATATTAGTCCCTGCTCCAAAAGTTTAATGTATCCCTAATAAAGCTTAAACTCCCTAGTCCAGAGTCCATTTTCTTCAATTTATCTCAGTTGATTTTTTTTTTCCAGTTCTCAGCACCCTCTTACTCTCAATCCACAGTTGCAGATAATCCCAAACTCTGAGCAGTGCCTCCTCCTACTTTTCCACTGTGGTGACACTCAGGCATTTACACTTCCCAGCCCCCTCTGCAGTAGTAAGAATAGGACCAAGAGACTGGTGCCACTCATGAAGGCCATCACTTCTAGACTGAGGAAGTTGACAGCCAAGCTCTTCCTCTGCCTCTCTCCTCCCCCACCAGAACCCTTGGAGGGCACATGTTCCAAATGGCATAGCTACGAGATGAAGAAAGATGGCCTGGCCCATATCGGACTTTATGCAAATGAGAAATAAACAGATTTCATTATACCACTAGGATGTGGCATTTGCCTAATGAAGCAGCTAACATCAATTATCCCAATGTTCTACCCCTGTGCCTTCAGTTATACAGATGTCTTTGTTAAAGTCCCTTTTTCTCTTCCCACCCATGATTACTAGCTATTGAAACCCTCTTATCCTTAAAAGGAGTATTTCCAAAACCTGGTATGTCAATTGGCTGGTCCATGATGAAATTGTACCCAAGTCAAGAAGGAAATAGAAAAATGACAATGTAGTAAGTTTCCAGAAAAACAAATATACTGAATTTAAAGCACTGTTCTTGTACTGAGATAACTCCTTTCATCTTTAAATGCCTTCTTTTATAAAATAATAGTGATATATTTAGATGGCAGAAGAGGCTCCCCCATCACCCATTATTTGGCAAAATAAAGTTTGCCATCTGTATTTTGTTTCTAATGTTGTTTTCTAGATGTTATCGCTTTATAATGTTCCTAAGTCTGGCAACTACCACTTTAAGGCATAACTGATACCTTCTCCAGCAAGCCTCCCATTATTCTCCAGATTCAAAGTGACTTCTGATATCATTTATTTTGTTTTGAGCCTTTGGCCTTTGAGCTTCTTTTCTCTCTCCTCTTGGAGAGAAAATTCCTTCAGAACAAGTGAGACCCTTTCTTATTGCCCATACCAAGAAGCCCAGAACAAATGTATTCTTATACAAATAGGAAAACTGAGATCTAGAGAAATTACATTACTTGGAAATTATAACTTCTCACATTTACTGAGCACACTCCAGATGTGCCAGACACTTCTTCTAAGCATTTCCCATATATGTACTCATTTCATCCTCCCAACAAACCCATCTGGTAGGTTACCGTCACATCGCCTTTTGCAGACAGATTCTGAAACCAGCCCAAATTCACACAGCTAGGAAGGGGTCACTTCAAGGAGGGAATCCTAGTAGCCTGGCTTCAGAGACCATGCAGTTCACTACACTACAGGTGAAACAGGGATGTAACTTTTGAAAATGCAAACCAGGCCGCCTAGTTTCGGCTGGCATTCTTTTCTAGAAGACCATGGCTATGAAATCAGTTTTTTCAACCTGTTTTTTTTTTTTAAGTATTTAGCATTGCAAGCAAGTTTATCAGATGATTCAACCCCTTCTGTGAAGTCCAATCAGTATTTCAGTATAATTATTTCAGATTTCCCATTCCACATTCTAATTATCTACATCCATCTGTTTAGCTGTTAAGGTCTTCCTATTTCTATGTGAATTACTTTTCCACCTCTCCCCCAGAAAGAAAGTAAATTAAATTAAGTCACCAAACATTGTTCAGGCAACTGTGACAGAAACTCAATAAGGTGGGAAGTAAGCCAATAACATCAAGCTTCCTTTCATTAAGATTTTCAATACTTACTTGGTCAGGCTTAAATAACCTGGATTCATCAGAGGGCCCGAGATTTTAAATGCAGTGGATACCACAACAGGTTGAATCCTTTTGACAACACATATTCCATTTCAGACTTTTAAGAGTCTGAAGAGAATTTTGGAGTTCAAACACTAGGAAAATATCAATGCTACAAAAAAAATAAAAATAAAAATCAAGAACAGGGTGGTTGTCCTATCAAAGAGAGGCCCAAGTGATTTTATTTTAAGGGTATTTCATACTTTATTTGCCTGAGGAACCCCTCTTAAAAAATCACAACTTTAGGGACTTCCCTGGTGGCACAGTGGTTAAGAATCTGCCTGCCAATGCAGGAGACACGGGTTCGATCCCTGGTCCGGGAAGATCCACATGCCGCGGAGCAAGTAAGCCCATGCGCCACAACTACTGAGCCTGCGTGCTGCAACTACTGAAGCCCACGCACCTAGAGCCCGTGCGCCACAACAAGAAGCCCACGCGCTGCAATGAAGAGTAGCCCCTGCTCGCTGCAACTAGGGAAAGCCCGCCCACAGCAACGAAGACCCAACGCAGCCAAAAATAAGTAAAATTAATTTTTAAAAATCACAAACTTAACCATAGTACAGCCCTAGAATGACATCATTTCCAAAATTACTGATCACAGTGGCCAATAGGCATCAAAAATATATTTTATTAGAAGAAAAAAAGATAAGCAAATGTTTATAGAAGTCCAAAATTACCTAAATTCATATACCTTCTCAATGTCAATGCTCCCCATCCCCCGTATCAGTGACAGTCCCAAGATGAAGGGTCTTTTTACACCAGAGAGTATCCCTTACCCTCTGCCAGCAGACTTCTACCGGAAAGCCTGTTTGCCACCTCCTCCTCCATGTTCTTCGTCCAAGGACCCATTTTGCACTACCAATGACTCACCCTAGGATGGCAGGAGATGCCTCTGAATACTATTCTCCACCCAGGAGTACAACCCTGACAGCTGAGCTTATAATCTCAACAATGAAGTAGGTGTCTCTTGGTGAGACCTTTTAGCCCTGTTCACACATCAGCTGCCTTTCAATGTCAAAGACTCCAAATGGAGTTTGGACCTGGTGCATCCTCCCACGGTACACATCACCTCTCCTTTGAAAGACTTCCCCTGCCACCAGCTACAGAAGATCCAAATGCACTGATGATTTGCAGAGAAGACAACAGACCTCACCACAACTCAAGTAGGCTTCCTAGCACGATGAGATTTTGTACATTCCTTTTCTAAGAAATATGTTCTTATACTGACTAGGGAGTTGCGGCAGTCTGTCACATATTTTTACAGAAAAAGAAAATGTTATATTGCCATAATAAGGTAATATTCTACCAACATATATATGTGTTGCTGAGTTTTAAGAAGTCTTTTTATTTTGATGAAAGTCATGGTCTACATTGATGTTAACACAGCATGTAATAAAGCAATAACTTATGGAAATATACAGGGAAACTCCTAGAGATGCACACATAAAGTATTCCACACAAACACACAGTAAATAAAACTGTATTTCCTAAAAATATACCATTTTTAAGTAACCAGGAAGCATTTACAAAATTCAACTATATAGTAAGTGAAAAAAAAACTTCATAAAGTGCAAAATTCAAAAAATGATGCAGGCCACATTTGTCGACGTTAATACAAAAAGAGTAGAAATTCACAATAAAAGAATAAATTAAAAAGACTTGCCAATTTAAAAGCATTTATTCAAATAACTTGCAGGTGATGATAATGGTTTTCATTATAACTTCAGAAAAAGTTTTTTGGTATGTATTTTTGAGGTTAAGCCTACATTTCTGATGTAAACTCTTCAACGCCAACATTACTATTTACAAAGAATTATCACCATGGCTAGCCACAGACCTTCCCAGGGTTTAATTATTTCTACTGAAATTATTTTGGTTTCCATAGAAATCTCAAATGGCTGACCCTTTAGAACTGCCTGCAGGGGACATATTATTGCAGACTTTAGGACACATCCAGGATGAGCCTAAAGTATAAAATGAGACCCTGCAGGAAGTTCTATCACAAATTTATGATCTCTTTAAAGTGTGTGTTTAAAAGACAATGAATCTCCAAGTTGGGTAACTCTATGCTAACTCAAACCATTTCTCCCAAATGGAATTTAAGATCAAGAAATTGCAGACTTGCCTCTAACTTACTCTAAGATAATTTCCGTAAAGCATGTTCTTCTAAGAGCAAAGAAACTCATTTAGGCTGTTAATTAAATCTGTCCCCTAAAGATGAAGAAAAGAACATGAAGTTACAATTCTAAATATACCCTCTATATATACCTCCCAACACCTAAAATATTTTAACATTTGTACAATGGATGTCCACATAGAATCAACTAAAAACACAAAAGTATTCCTTATTCTTATTCTGAACAGGCCTCCAGAATTAAAAATAAGACCTTTAGAAAAATTACACACCAAAAATAAATAAATAAGAAAACTATATGATTTAAGGATCAAATAAAATTATTCCATGGGCACTTAAAAACTCAGGCATTTTCAATAGGCTGAAAGATTATTTTCTATAAAGGGAAACATATGTTATCTGTACAAATCTTTTCATTAAACCCCAAAGTCCCATTATCTGCTGGTTATAAAGATTCTACATATGGAAAGAAAGTTTAAAACCACTGAACTTGAAATTCAATGTATGTGCACATAGACATATGCACATAGTTTCCTAGGTAACTAAGCAGCATGTAAAATGCTTTTGTGGGTCTTGTTCTGTTTTACTTTTTTCACTGTTAAGTGATACTGAGTTTTAGAGCAACAGTTTCATGCCTGGGTTTATACTTTAACAAGATTTCTTATTTTCTCTGGCTGCACAGAGTCGGAGGAAATTTAATTTGGCCCCTAAGAGTCTACACACGAGGCAGTCGCACTTTTATTTACCTGTCAAACTGCACCACCAAAAACAATCATCAGTTGATCCTTCTCTGTCAAGGGATTGGGCCCCTTAACAGATCCTGGGGTGAGGTGGGGCGGGGGAAAGGCCCACGGGGCTTGAAATCAAGGCGCTTCACCACTTAGCAAGGGGCTCTGAAATGGAAACTCCTGATGGTAGGAAATGGCACCTCGTCTGTATTAAATGAGCATAAAGATTCCTCTCCCCGTCTACCCTACAGATTGCTTGTAGGAGAAGGTACGAGAAAATGCATGGTCAACACTCAAGGAGCACAGGATCTCTGCCAGGCCCTGGGGAAGCCAGGATGGATGAGGCCCGGGACCCCACCACGCGGATTTGCAAAGCGCTTCCTCAGTTTGCAACCAGGATACACAGGAAGGGCATCAGCAAGGGCCAGGTGCTCCCGACAAATCAAGGCTCCTCCCCCAGCAACGGTCACAGTTACCTGATTCGCAGTTTGGATCCCTTGCATTCCTCGGTCTGAAGGGTTTTCCTCTAGAATTCTCCTGGGCTCCAGGCTCATCCCGCCCCAGTCCCTACCTCCCCAATCCTGCCTCCTCCTCCCCACCGCAGGTCTCCACTTGGACGGCACCTTCTCAGGGAAGCCGTCTCTGAAACTTGATCCATTTGTTAATTTTTAATAATTTTGCATAAATTGTTTGTATCAGTTTAATAATCTAAGTAATTATTTTTTCAATTGTTTTTGTAACTTTGTAGATTTAGGGGGTTTTGTCTGTGTTTCTGCAACAGAATCCTATTGTTCTAATTTGGGTACGTATTTAAGTTGTTGTAATGTTTATTTTTTTTTTAACTTTCTATTGTGGAGATTTTCAAACACACAGAAAAGTAGAGCCAACAGGTTAACGAATTCCCACATACTCATCACTATTTCAACACTGAACATAATCCTCCTTGCTTTAGCTGTAACACCTTCCTGATGCCCCTGGCCCAATTCTGGATTGTTTTAAAGCACATCTCAGACATTTTTTCACCATCATACCTCAGTATACTTCACCATAATACATCTGTATATACAGCCATCCCTAGGCAGCTGTAAGGGGATTGGTTGCAGGATGAGAAACCCACAGATAGAAGGCTGACTGTATCTCCAAATGGTAAAGGCGCTTAAAAAAAAAAAAAAAAATCACATCATCACACTCAAACCTGACACTATTTAAAATTACAAACTCCCCAGCATGTCCTCTCTTTCCCAACTTTATTCCTCTCCGTCGCCTTATTTCTGTCTGACTTACTACATATTTTACTTATTTATTCATTGTCACACCCACTGGAACATAAGTGTCCTGAAGGCAGGTGTTTTTGTCTGTTTTGTTCCCTGCTGTATCCTCAATATCTAGAAATGTGGCAGACACACTGAAGGCACTCAATAATTTCTTTCTGAATAAATGAATCCACCCAAGTCAAAGGAACAGACTGGATTCACATGATAAACTTTAGTGTATGATCCTATCTTGGCTGTAAATGTCAACTAAGCTTTTGATCAGAGCAAGATAGCAGACTGTTCAAATTTGCTCTTTCCAAGGAAACCTGAAGTACTATATTCCTATGTAATTGCTCAAGGGTGCATTCAAATGACAAGATAGGAATGTTAAGGCAAACAAAAAAGGAACATAAGAATTATTACCGCCTTGACAGAAAGCCATTTTACTTGGTACAGAAGTTCTTAGTCCCTGGGACTAAGAAGATTATTTCCACAACCTGAATGTGTACTTCCTGTTTATTAATAGTGTAGGAACAGGCACAAGCTAACAGTAAAAGCTCCTGATTCTATTTTGAATTACTATATATATTTATATAATAATAACAGCTAACATTTGTAGATCATTTGTTATGCATTAGGCATCTTCTAAGTGCTTTATCCATGTTAACTCCTTATCTTCACAAGGACTCTACAAAGTAGGTACTATTATTATGCCCAGTTTACAGATGAACTTGGATGAGGCACAGAGTAAGAACTCTACATAGCAGAGCAGTTCAGAGTTCATCCAATGTCCCCCAGCTGGGAAGGGAGGGCTCATGACCTAAACCCAGGAGGTCTGGGTCCAGAGTCTACACTCTGAACTCCTGTGCTCTCCCCAAAATACTGCACACCTGTGAGCTGCCAGGCCACCTTCTCTATGAGGAAACCAGGAGGGCAGCAGCTGAGAGCAAAACCTGGGCAATCAATCCAACCTCAGTTAGTATCCCAGCTCCACTGGTTACATGACCTTCAGCAAATCAATTAACCTCTCTGAGATTCAATGTCTTCATTTCTAAAATAGGGATTATAATAAAACATACCTCAGATAATTGTTAAAAGGGTTAAATGTGAGTCTCTACATAAAGCATTTAGCCCAGTTTCTGGCAGTCTGTAGCAGTCAACGGGAGCACAGAGATTAAGAGTAATCCGTGGAGTCAAGAATGCCCAGAGGAAAACAAAACAAAACAAAAAAAAAGGTCATGAAGAACCTAGTGGCAAGATGGGAATAAAGACACAGACCTACTAGAGAATGGACTTGAGGACACGGGGAGGGGGAAGGGTAAGCTGTGACAAAGTGAGAGAGTGGCATGGACATATATACACTACCAAACGTAAAACAGATAGCTAGTGGGAAGCAGCCGCATAGCACAGGGAGATCAGCTCAGGGCTTTGTGACCACCTAGAGGGGTGGGATAGGGAGGGTGGGAGGGAGGGAGATGCAAGAGGGAAGAGATATGGGAACATATGTATATGTATAACTGATCCACTTTGTTATAAAGCAGAAACTAACACACCATTGTAAAGCAATTATACTCCAATAAAGATGTTAAAAAACAAAAAAAAAGAATGCCCAGAGGCTGGAATCCCAGCAATGCCATTGACTCTGATCTTGGGCAAATTATTTCAACACTCTGTACCTCTAGGTCCTCGTCTATAAAATGGGGGAAATATTAGTACCTACCTCAGAGTTAGGACGATTAAGAGCATTACTCCCTGTCACGTGCTTAGAACAGCACCCAACACATTATAAATTCTCAATAAATGTTAATCATTTAATTTTAACTACCCACGCCATTCCTCCCTTTTCTCAACTTATTTCCAAGTCAGCTTTCCATACTCCACACACCCAGATGTTATATGTGTGACAGGATATTAAAATTAACTTTTTCACAGAGATCCCAAGAAATAACGATTGTAAAACTTCAAAGAAAGGTGCCAGGTGAGCATATCCAAAATTCACAAATGCAAAGTCTGAGAACTGGTTTCCCACGAGGAAGAAAGCCAGCTTTAAACATCTGTCAGGTCTGGAGAGAGTAAAGCCATCCATTCATGGAAAGCTCTTTCCCTCTGATGGGGTCAAAACTACGTCCAGAGGCGGGGAAGGATGGAGAGTAACAGACCTGATCTTGCTTCCCCTGCGACGACTGGTCCCTCTCACCTGTTCCAGATGAATCAGCAGTGGGGAAAGGAACTCACTGGAGACCCCGGCTACAGGGTGGATGAGGAAGAGTCATATCTTTGAATAATACTGATATGTTAATACAATGAACTAGACACTTGTAAATACAGAACCAGGACTGTACATATGCAGCCCAGGTACGACAGTCAGTTTACTAAGAGCAAACAGCAAAGTCATGGGCCTGCTAGGGTTTGTATCCTGAGACAAGGGAATTTAACCCCACTGAATAAATTATACAGGGTCAGTACGAGACGAGAACTAATTTGTGCGTAGTTGACCTCTTACACATTTTGCTTGTTCAACACACAAGCTATCTTTAGGTCACATTTGCCTCCTGTGCCCAGCTCCCCCGTTTCCGGTTTAGGATGCTCCAGTTACCTTCACCCTACCTCCACGCTCCCAACCTCCCCTCTGCAGCTAACCCCAGCCGATCTTAGACTCACCTTATGCCACATCTACCACAGAGCTCTAGCCACTAAACCTCCCCACTGTCCCAGCACAGGTAGTACGCCACGCCCCACGGTCCTTGCACACATCCATCCCTCTACTTGCGATGTCCTTTCCCCTTGTATCAGGCCACCAAGATGGCTGTGCTCTTGCTCTCTGTACATATCCTGTTCAACCAGTCCCTGCTTCATCTACACCCTTCTGACCCTCCCTCTTAATCACAGAACCTGTGCAGCAAATGCCTGCATACGTGCCCCAGCTAGTGACCGTTCTAATTTTTAGATCCGAACATCTCCACCATGATAGCTTATCAAAGGGAGCAGTCAGGGGCGTGCTCCTCTGCTGGTTTCCCTGGTAACCAATAAGCCAACCTGACGTCAACTCCCCCTATAACTGGTAACCTCCCTCTCGCCCTGGGAGCAGAGACTACTGCCATGTCCTGCCCTTCATCTGCCACACACGGTGGGGTGTGGCTCCAGGACCTTGCTGCAGACATATAAGATTCCCCCATCCATTAAACCACTGATGTCTCTGTCGTTGACTCTGTGCTCTTTCTTCAGTCTTGAGGCTGGGCAAGCACAAGGCTTACAGGCCTGCAGGGTGCAGCCCGACACCCCTCTCCTGCCCCGGGTAAACACCTGCGTGACATCACCATCAATGGCATCGCCCTAGCGGACACTTTCCCAATCTTCTCCACACACATTTACCCCTGCCTTCCAATGGCATGTTGAACATGCCCCATTACATCCTTCTCACGCTGCACTGGGTAGCGTGACCATTCACTGGGCTGAAGGATCCAAAAGGGCAGGGTCTTCGTCATCTCGGTAGGCTCATTAAGTAGCACTGAAAAGACTCAACCTGTTTACCAAATTCAAACATGACATTTTGTTTTATTCGTAATGTTTAAGTGGTTCTTTTCAAAATCCTTCTAGCAATTTTCCACCTTTAAAATTTCATAATTGAAATAAATCAAATATTTTGAAGTACAACGTCCTATCAGTCGATTTCTGGATGAAACACAAAATCTCCTAAGTATAACATTTTAGAAGCTACAGGTAGCAGGGAAGAGTTCCAGTTCAGAAGACCATGTCATCCATTTCTTTTCTCACATATGACAAGAAGCTCCACCAAGAAGAAGCTCATACCAGCAAGAGTTGGACGTGATGGTCCTTACCATTTGGAAGGCAGCCCATGCTTCCCCTTCCTCCCAGGGCTTTGTCCAGAAGCAACAAAGCAGACTGCCTTTAGACACAGAAAATGCTCTCTGGCTTGTGCTGGGGCTCCCTGCACAGACTTTCCTTTCATCTGCCTTCAGAGCATTCTCTTGTCTGGCCTTAAAAATCCCTGGAGATACTTCATAAGACTCAACAGAGAGGCAAGGGCAGCACATTCCAACCTGACTGAAGGAAGAAAACAGATGATGTGCACATTTCTTCAAGGCCACATGTGCTCTGCTTAGGGGGTTACCAACGGGGGAAAGTTGGGCTTTTACTGAAAGTGGAGGGTTTCCATAAAGTCCTGCTAAGAGTCAACTGAGGGCTTCCCTGGTGGCGCAGTGGTTGAGAATCTGCCTGCCAATGCAGGGGACACGGGTTCGAGCCCTGGTCTGGGAAGATCCCACATGCCGCGGAGCAACTAGGCCCGTGAGCCACAATTACTGAGCCTGCGCGTCTGGAGCCTGTGCTCCACAACAAGAGAGGCCACGACAGTGAGAGGCCCGCACACTGCGATGAAGAGTGGCCCCTGCTTGCCGCAACTAGAGAAAGCCCTCACACAGAAACGAAGACCCAACACAGCCACAAATAAATAAATAAATTTAAAAAAAAGAGTCAACTGAGTCACTCCTGCTTTAAAAGGAACTCAAGACACTGCTACCTCCTCCATGTTACTGACACTCATTTTGCCACTGGTGGGGCAGGGGAATAATCATTAAGGACAATTTATTAGAGAAATAAATATCGTTTCAGGAGACTATTCAATAAAACCAAGTAATTTCTATATCCTGAGCATGACATATGATATTTTACATTTTCAGTCTGGTTCTATCAATTCCATACGAGGAAAATTCTCTCTCTGGTGCTCAGAGCTGAGTAACTGAGCTCACTCCTTTCCCATGTCTACCATCTCCTTAGGCAAGTGGTACCCTGATTGGGTACCAACTGCACTGCAGACAAAAACCTGGAACTGGGGAGGGGATGGGAGGGGATGGGAGGCCAGCAAGTGGGGGAAGGAGATTGGGCAGCGACACTGTTGGCTCTTTGCCACATGTTACGAACTCAATACATGTTTTCTAAACCTATGTTCTGTGTACAGGTTCAACAGTATGGTAGTGAGTGATCTTAATTATCACAGAATACCAAAGCCCAGGACTTTTATTATTGTCAGATACATCAAATTCTTCATAAGTGACTATAAACTTAAGATGGAAGGTAACTCAATTACTAAGGCATCATTTATTGGTCTACATACCGCCCCGAGGCCCTGTGCCAAGGCTTCGGATGTTGATAGTCGTTTACGAGTCCCTGCTTACGTAGTCAAAATTACTACAAGTGGCAGCACAACTGAACGGCATGGCCCCTTATGCTAGTTATCAAAGAAAGCAGGACTACCGCCTCCTAGTTTAATCCAGTATGCAGAGATGTTTAATTCTTCCCTGTACTTCCCCAAACTCAACAGGGTTATAGGAAGAAGGGAGAAAGTAGGCTTCTGTACTGACCCTGTTACCTGGTTTTCTACACCAACGAGTGCAGTAGAGTTTCCACAAAGCACCCTTTTGCTGGTAAAGAGCGACGCGCATGAGGATGTTATCTAGATGTTCTGTACTCAAACTAGCAGTGATACATGACTATTTGAGGTGTGCCTACGACTCTCACAGTCCTCAGTTCTCTCTCTAGAGAAGTTCACCTAAAATATCCGAACGACACCTCCCATAAAAAGCTCCAGCAGCCAGAAGAATGAAACGAAAGTGAACTTAGGACTTGAATTTCCTTTCTTTCTCTAAAGGCACAAAGTACATCATTGGAGTTACTGATTGAGTACAATGTGGGTGGACATCAGCTTTGTGTCACCTGTGACGTAAATGCTGGCAAGGTGATTTCTATTACAGATTCCATGGGGAAGCTAACTTTTTCAGGACTTTGACAAGTAAGGTATAAAAAAGATGTTTTTGATGCTACATCAGTGTGATGTCACTGATCTATATTAAAAGATCGTATAGACATCAATCTGCATGATGGGGAGTTGTATTTACTATAAGGTTTCGGGGAAGACCTAGCACATTGCATGCAGTGGTTGTGAATAGAAACCCACCCATGAACTGTACAGTAATGCCAGTTGGGAAAGCAGGTGAAGAAACACAGAGGCAGAGACTTTTGAAATAGCTTTTCGACAAGCTCTATTTCCTCTTCCTTCCCCTCCCAGTAATTAAATATGGAGAACAGAGGGAGAGAGGGAGGGAGGGATGAGGGAGAAAAAAAGGAAGGAAGGAAGGAAGGAAGGAAGGAAAGAAAGGAGGGAAGGAAAAAGGGAGGGAGGGGGAAAAAAAGAAAAAGTAAGGAAAAAAGGAGGAAGGGAGGAAAGAGAAAGAAAGAAAAGAGGAAGGGTGGGAGGGAGGGGGGAGGAAAGATAAACACAAAGAGCAGAGGGATAGAGGGTGGAAAAGGAAAGAATCTCTATATCGCTAAAGGCGGAGAAAGAATTCTGTGGCTGCAGAATACCTCCTAGATGCTGAAGGCTTGGTTAGCCGAGGAGTAAACAGTAAGAAGACTCCTTATGGAACGTGATGGTAGACACTGTCTCTGGAGCTACCCCATCGTGGCATGGCTTGCTCAGCTGTGTGAGTCTGTTATCTGGGAGGTGAATGCTAGTAATACGCTTTACTTTCCCAACTAGCTGCCAGTGACTCTGCTTAGCGTGAGTTGGGGCTGCCGAGTTGCCCCTGCTGCACTCTGGGAGTCCCCTTTTCGACACGTGCATATTATTTACTGCTACCATTAATGGTGGTCTAGGCACTCTCTCAGCACGCTAATTATTCTTCCACCTCTGCACATTTCTAACAAAAGCCCTTCCCACATTCATCTTACAGGTTGGCAAAGGTCAATTTTATTTCTCATATACATTCCCAGAATAACTTCCTGCTTTATAATCTTTTTTCTTAAAGATTTTTTTTTTTTGATGTGGACCATTTTTAAAGTCTTTTTTGAATTTGTTACAATACTGCTTCTGTTTTATGTTTTGGTTTTTTGGCCGTGAGGCATGTGGGATCTTAGCTCCCCGACCAGGGATTGAAGCTGCACCCCCTGCATTGGAAGGCAACGTCTCAACCACTGGACCACCAGGGAAGTCCCCTGCTTTATAATCTTAATACACAGTGTTAAATGTTCCAAGGTCTCTTCAAAATAAAAAAGGGTCATTACATGGTTTGGTGGGTAGGAGAGAGAAGCCTGCAGTAAGTACCCTTTTTCATTATTATTACAAAAAAGAAAAATCCCCTTTATTGAGGACCTGGGGATAAATGCCTTTATGTTCTTAAAAGCAGGAACATTTATATTCTTTTAGGAACTGGATTGCTTTAATCTAATAAATACTCTGAACTGTTTATCAGATCAAATTTCCCTCTTTGCATCTTGATTTGATGAAAAGCATAAGTTCTCAAAAGAATGAGAAGATAAATCACAGATTGGGAGAAAATATTCACAAAAGACATATCTGATAAAGGACTGTTATCCAAAATATCCAACGAACTCTTAAAAATCAAAAGTAGGAAGAGATATGGGAACATATTGTATGTGCATAACTGATTCACTTTGTTATAAAGCAGAAGCTAACACACCATTGTAAGGCAATTATACTTCAATAAAGATGTTTAAAAAAAAAAAAAAAGTAAATGAACAATCGGATTTTAAATTGGGCAAAAGACCTGAACAGACAACTCAAAGAAGATATACTCATGGCAAATAAGCATATGAAAAAGATGTTCAACATCAGATGTCATTAGGGAATTAAAAAGTTAAACAATGAGATACCACTACACAACAATTAGACTGGCCAAAGTCCAAAACACTGACACACCAAATGCTGACAAGGATGTGAAGTAACAGAAACTCTCACTGATTGCTGCTGGGAATGCAAAATGGTACAGTGAATCTGGAAGACAGTTTGACAGTTTCTTATAACACTAAACTAACTCTTAACGTTCGATCCAGCAATCATGCTCCTTGGTATTTACCCAAAGAAACTGAAAACTTATATTCATCCAAACCTGCACACAGATGTTTACAGCAGCTTTATTCTTAACTGCCAAAACTGAGAAGCAATCAAGATATCCCTTAGTAGGTGAATGGATAAACTGTGGTACATCCAGACAAAAGAATCTTATTCAGCGTTGAAAAGAAATGAGCAATCAAGCCATGAAAAAGACACGGAGGGACCTTGAATGCATATTACTAAGGGGAAAAAGCCAATCTGAAAAGGCCACAAACTGTATGATCCATATCATATCATATCCAACCATATTCAAGATTATTGAGACAATAAAAATATCAGTGGTTGCCAAGGGTTAAGGGGGAAGGAGAGTCAATAAAATTCAATTTAATTTATTAATTAAAATTTATTTTGGTTTGGTCAACATTCTACTTATCATAAAAAAACCAAATAACAAGTAGAACACATCACACCAGTTAGAATGGGCATCATCAGAAAATCTACAAACAACAAATGCTGGAGAGGGTGTGGAGAAAAGGGAACCCTCTTGCACTGTTGGTGGGAATGTAAATTGATACAGCCACTATGGAGAACAGTATGGAGGTTCCTTAAAAAACTAAAAACAGAATTACCATATGACCCAGCAATCCCACTACTGGGCATAAACCCAGAGAAAACCATAATTCAAAAAGACACATGCAGGATTTCCCTGGTGGCCCAGGGGTTGGGAGTCCGCCTGCCAGTGCAGGAGACACGGGTTTGAGCCCTAGTCCGGGAGGATCCCACATGCCGCGGAGCGGCTGGGCCCATGTGCCACAACTACTGAGCCTGTGCTCTAGAGCCCATGAGCCACAGCTACTGAGCCTGCATGCCGCAACTACTGGAGCCTACGCGCCTAGAGCCTGTGCTCCGCAACAAGAGAAGCCACTGCAATGAGAAGCCCGTGTACCACAACGAAGACCCAACACAGCCAAAAATAGGTAAATAGAATAAATTTTTGAAAAAAAAAAAGACACATGCACCACAATGTTCACTGCAGCACTATTTACAACAGCCAGATCACGGAAGCAACCTAAATGCCCACTGACAGAGGAATGGATAAAGAAGATGTGGTACAGATATACAATGGAATATTACTCAGCCATAAAAAGGAACGAAATTGGGTCATTTGTAGAGACATGGATGGATCTAGAGACTGTCATACAGAGTGAAGTAAGGCAGAAAGAGAAAAACAAATACCGTATATTAACGCATATATGTGGAACCTAGAAAAATGGTACAGATGAACCGGTTTGCAGGGCAGAAATAGAGACACAGACATAGACAATAAACGTATGGACACCAAGGGGGTAAAGTGGCGGGGCCGGGGTGGTGGTGGGATGAACTGGGAGACTGGGATTGACATGTATACACTGATGTGTATAAAATAGATAATAAGAACTTGCTGTATTAAAAAAAAAAACCCAAGTAGAATACATCAGAAATTCTAAATTATATAGCAAAGAAAACCCTTCCCTGGCTTTCTAAGCTCTCTAATAGCTACTGACCTAGCACATCTTACTACACACCTTGTGCAGTGACCACTGAGCAATGTGATGGTCGGATCCTCCGACCTCCCACCTCAGCTTTTTCTGAAACAAGGATTTTACTTTCTCCTTGACTGACTGTATTATTTGTCTTCTGCCCCAGGTTGTTGAGGGAGTGGTCCTCCACAACTGTCCACTCTGCCTATCCCCCTAGGACAGCAAATGCCACGGGGTTCTTGTTACAAGCCTATCTACTGCCTTTTTTTTTTTTAATTATTTGTATTGTTTTTTTTTAATTTATTTATTATTTATTTATTATTTTATTTTTGGCTGTGTTGGATCTTTGTCTCTGTGCGAGGGCTTTCTCTAGTTGCAGCAAGCAGGGGCCACTCTTCATCACGATGCGCGGGCCTCTCACTATCGCGGCCTCTCTTGTTGCGGAGCACAGGCTCCAGACGCGCCCGCTCAGTAGTTGTGGCTCACGGGCCCAGTTGCTCCGTGGCACGTGGGATCTTCCCAGACCAGGGCTCGAACCCGTGTCCCCTGCATTGGCAGGCAGATTGTCAACCACTGCGCCACCGGGAAGCCCTCTACTGCCTATTTACTAAGACCTGTGCGACACCGTTTTTTTAATATAAGTTTTATAAAACTTCAAAATACTGCAAGAAATTCTATAGAACTTTTGATCAGATTCCACAATTACTATCATTTTCTTCTTTGTCTCTCTCTAGATATATATGTTTGTGTGTATGTGGGTATTTCATAAATCATTTGAGAATAAGTTGAGACATCATGCCCCTTTACTCCTGAATACTTTATGGTATATTTCCTAATAACGAAGACTTTGTCTTTCATAACCTCAGTACACTTATCAGAATTAGGATTTTAACACTGACTCAGTACTAGGATACATGCTACATGAATGACGGGGGAGGAGGGAGCAGAAAGACAGAAGGAATGTGCGCGCACCTTGTCCTGAGACCAGGATCACAAATTGCCGTCAGCTGCCATGACTCTTTGGTATTCTTTAATCTGGAACAGATCCATAATCTTTGTCTTTCGTGAACTGCATACTTTTGAAGGATACAGGCTAGTTATTATGTAGAATGTCCCTCAATCTGGATTTGTCCGGTGTTGCATTAATCATGATGTTTCTTCACGATTAGATTTAGGTTATGCAGTTCTTAAAGGGATACCACAGAGGTAATGGTCATCCTCCTAGGGGCATCATATCAGGAAGCACCCAATATTTGTCCCAATATTGGGGATGTTAACTTTGATCAAGGTGATGCTTCCCCGGTTTCTCCACTGTAAGATTACCACTTTGCCCCTTGTAATTAATTAGTAAGTTTTAAGAACATACTTTGAGACCCCAAATAGGCAATGCCTTACTAGACTTTCATCACTGGTTTTAGCAGGCATTCATAATTTTTGCCTGAACCAATTATTACAACGACAGTTGTCATCCTTCATTTATTAATTGGCAAACTATTAAAAGGAAAATCTTTTCCTCCTTTTCCATTTATTTATATCAATGTGACTTAGAGTTTTATCCTATTAATGGATTATATCTGATATTATCATTATTTATTTTGATGCTCAAGACATCCCAGGGTTTTTTTGTTTTGTTTTTTTTTTTTTACTTTTTTATACAGCAGGTTCTTATTAGTTATCCATTTTATACATATTAGTGTATATATGTCAATCCCAATCTCCCAATGCATCACACCACCACACCCCGGCCCCGCCACTTTCCCCCCTTCATATCCATACGTTTGTTCTCTAGGTCTGTGTCTCTATTTCTGCCCTGCAAACCGGTTCATCTGTACCATTTTTCTAGGTTCCACATATAAAGACATCCCAGTTTTGACTAATGGGAGTCACTTAAGCTGGATTCTTTATCTTTCTGACATGTTTCCATCATCCTTTGAGCACTTCATTACTTTATGACACACGATATTCCAAGCTTGGCCAACCTGGAAGAAATGGATAAATTCCTAGAAACATACAGCCTACCAAGACTGAATCATGAAGAAATAGAAAATCCGGAGAGACCGATTACTAGTAAGGAGACTGAATCAGTAATCAAAACCTCCCAACAAAGTCCAGGACCAGATGGTTTCACGAGTGAATTCTACCAAACATTTAAAGAAGAATTAATACCAATCCTTCTCAAACTCTCTTCCAAAAAACAGAAGAGGGGGGAACACTTCCAAATTTATTTCACAAGGCCAGCATTACCCTGACACCAAACCCAGACAAGGACATGACAAGAAAATTACAGGCCAATAGCCCTGATGAAAATAGATACAAAAATCCTCAACAAAATTAGTAGCAAACCAAATTCAACAACAGATTAAAAGAATCATACACCATAATCAAGTAAAATGAATTCCAGGGATGCAATGATGGTTGAACATCTGCAAATCAGTGTGATACATCACATTAACAAAATAAAGGATAAAAATCATATGATCATCTCAAAAGATGCAGGAAAAACTGACAAAATTCAACATCCATTTATAATAAAAACTCAACAAAGTGGGTATAGAAGGAACATACCTCAACATAATACAGGATATGTATGACGAGCCTACAGCTAACATCATACTCAACAGTGAAACACTGAAAGCTTTTCCTCTAAGGTCAGGAACAAGACAAGGATGCTCTCTCACAACTTGCATTCACCATAGTATTGGAAGTCCTAGCCAGAGCAATTAAGCAAGAAAATAAGACAAGAAATAACAAGTGTTAGCTAAAATGTGGAGAAAAGGGAATCCTTGCACACTGTCTGTAGGAATGTAAATTTGTGTAGCCACTACAGAAAACAGCATGGAGGGTCCTGAAAAAATTAAAAGAAGAACTACTGTATGGTCTAGCAATCCCATTTCTGGGTACTTATCTGAACAGTAAATTCTCTGGGCATTAATTTGAAGAGATAATATACCCCCATGTTCACTGCAGCATTATTTTCAAAAGCCAAGATATGGAAGCAACCTAAGTGTCCATCAATATATGAATGGATAAAGAGGATGTGGTATATGTACATAACAGACTACTACTCAACCATAAAAAAAGAAATCTTGTTATTTGCAACAATGTAAAATGGAACTTGAGGGCATTATGCTAAGTGAAATAAGTCACACAGAGAAAGACATATACCATATGATCTCACTTACACATCGAAACCGAAAAAAAAAAAAAAAAAAAGAACTCATAAATACAGAGAACAGATTGGTGGTGGCCAGAGGTTGGGGCAGTGGTGGGGGGGGGGGACAAAATGGGTGAAGGTGGGTCAAAAGTTACAAATTTCCAGGTGTAAAGTAAATAAGGCCTGGGGGTGCAATGCATAGCATGGTAACTATAGTTAATAATACTGTATTGTATATTTGAAAATTATTGAGTAGATCCTAAGAGTTCTTATCACAAGAAAAAAATCTTCTAACTATATGTGGTTATGGGTGTTAACTGGACTGACTGCAGTGATCATTTCACAATACATCCAAATGTTGAATCATTATGTTTTATACCTGAAACTAATATGTCAGTAGCTCAATTTAAAATTAAAATAAATTAAAAATGATTTTTAAAGTAAAAATATTGACTGTTTTGTTAAACAAAATAACTTCTTCAAAGGAAGGAATACCAGATACATGCGTCCCAATGTTCACAGCAGCATTATTTACAATTGCCAAGGTATGGAAGCGACACAAGTGTCCATCAACAGATGAATGGGTAAAGAAGATGTGGTACATATATACAATGGTATACTACTCAGCCATAAAAAAGGACAAAATTTTGCCATTTGCAACAACATGGGTGGACTTGGAGGGGATTATGCTTTGTGAAAAAAGAGAGAAAAGACAAAAAAAGAAACAGACTCACAGATACAGAGGACAAACAATTGGTTACGGGGGGGAGGGGCAAATTAGGGGTAGGGGAGTAAGAAGTACAAACTATTATGTATAAAATAAATAAGCTACAGGATATATGTACAGCACAGGGAATGTACCCAATATTGTATAATAACTACAAATGGAATATAACCTTCAAAAATTATGAATCACCCTATTGTACACCTGAAACTTATATAATATTGTAAATCAACTATCTCTCAATAAAAAATTTTTAATAAAATTTTTAGAAGGAAGGAATACCAGACTCAAAGTGTGGTCTTATTCATTAGGCCAGTTTTGATTCTAACAAATGTCTTTGTGCTTCTTTTCACTTCACTGCCATCCCAAACTTAAACTAAGCCTATGATTTTTCAATTCTTTGCCAGATTCTTGAGGATGTAAAAAAGTCACTTTTAGAAACCACATAGAGCTAATTTTAAATAAAGTGGTATTGCTTTTATCATTACCCCATTTTTACTGTTACTTCTAAGAGAGTTTAATTCTTTGGTGCTTAGGACCACACTTCATGTTCTAGAACTAAAAGGACCCGCCATATTTGTCAACTAACTGGAGCATGGAATTCAATCCAGATTTGCAGCAAATCCTCACCCACACTGTAAACCAGATGGAGAATTTAACTATTTTATAGTATCTAGCAGCTGTCTTCTTTTGCTGTTCATATGTCTAGAGTCAAAACTCATTGCCTGCTGTTTGGCCCTAGTGAAGAAAGATGCTTAGCAATCAGATTTTCCTGAGTTTTCCCTTGTCCCCCCTTCTAGATATTTTTAAAACATAAACCATCTTGATAGTACAACCAAATAAGCAAACAGAGGGAATCCCATCGAAATGTATCTATTGCATAGGAAACTTCATTTTACTGCATGGGGTATTCACAAATGTTTTACTATACAGTTTGTACACGAATTGGGAATAAAGATCGATGAATTGCCCTCCTATATAAACTTATGGTTCAACAGAAAACCATCATAAAATATTTGCCAACTAAGCCTCACTGGCCAGAAAGACCTACATACGGTTTCTCTTCTTCCCGTATGCACTAAATCAGACCCTTAAAGAGAAACAGGTAGGGAAGCTCAATTTAACATTCTCATTACAGAAGACAAATAGTAAAACAGATGGTAGAATATAAAGCAATTCCAGCTTTTTATCACTTGGGTTCTTCCAGAATTAAACATTTAGACCACAATGATTTAAAAACATATCCGTGAAAAAGCAGGAAAACAGAAAAGGCATGCAAATTTTCCTGGAATGCAAGCCACAGTCATTGGAGATGGAATTCATCTGGGCCTCAATAAAATCAGGGTGTGTGAAGATGGATCTTTTAATACAAAATTAACACATGACACAAAGCACTCTGGTGCTTTCTGATACCCAAATGGAACATGTTCTAGAAACTACAGTATTTCTTTTTTTAAGGCTGACTGAACTCTCAGCTGGATGGCAATCTTAAAAAATTAGTCTCATACTTGACTAATTTTTTTAATGCTTATTTTGATAGTAAGAGCCAAGGGCAGCTGTAGATTAAAACAGACTACAAAACCCTCAGATTCAATTTCACTGTGAAATTTCACTGCGAAATGTAGTCAGAGATCCGTTTGCAGAAAGTCAGTAACCAGTATGACTCCAGACTCAGCCTAAAGACCCAGCAAGGATAATGGAGAGGACAATGGAGGATGAATGGGAGAAGGCAGAGGAGCCCAGAATAACTTGGATCTTGGGTCCCCTAAGTCATTGCTGGCTACCCTAGAGAACCTGATAACACGCTCATGGAAAGAACAGCAGTATTCTCTGAACACAAACTGTCCCAGCCTGGCATTCCTACATAGTTACTGCTGCAACATAATTAATGTAGTATGAAACCACTTTTTCCTTAAGCAAGAGCAACATCAAGCTATTACAAAAGTGAACTGACTTCAAATATTTTAAAATGGAAAATTCTGCCACAGTTCTATCTTCAGGAAAATCAAACATCACAAAAAGGCAAACTTAAGCCCCACATCCCAACACTACCATTTGCAAGGGGTTTCCCTGCAGTGGCTTCAATCAATAAAGAATAGCATTCCCTCTGGGCTTCCCTGGTGGTGCAGTGGTTGGGAGTCTGCCTGCTAATGCAGGGGACACGGGTTCGCGCCCTGGTCTGGGAGGATCCCACATGCCGCGGAGTAACTAGACCCGTGAGCCACAACTACTGAGCCTGCGCGTCTGGAGCCTGTGCTCCGCAACAAGAGAGGCCGCGATAATGAGAGGCCCGCGCACCGCGATGAAGAGTGGCCCCCGCTCGCCCCAACTAGAGAAAGCCCTAGCATAGAAACGAAGACCCAACATAGTAATCAAGCAATCAATCAATAAATAAATTTAAAAAAAAATAAAAAAAAAAAAAGAATAGCATTCCCTCAAGATACAAAGCTGGACAGGAATATTCAGCCTGGCTTACACTCTCCTATCCAATCCTACTGGTTTAAGGAGAGAAATTCTGGTTGAAAAACTTAGGCAATTGGAATGCTCTCTCTCCAGAGTTCCAGGAAAAAAATCAGAAATTAGGGTATCCCAAAGGAGATAAAGGTTTAGTTTATATTACACACTTCGGGACAAGTTGAGTTATGGAATAGAAAAGCTTATCTCCTGGGCCCTGCTACTTTTGTTTCCTTCCTTTTAACAAAACAGAGTCTCTTGGGTACAGAACAAAGTGCTGGATTTAGAGACAGAAACACTTTAACTCTGCCGCTTCCTAACCGTGCATCATTCACCAAGTTACTTCATCTCCTTGCTACGTTATTGCCATGGTTCAAGGAAGGACATAAAACTCATTTATTCTGAACGCTGACCTTTATCCAGTGCCATACTAGACACTGAGGTCCAAGAGATCATCTCTACTCCTGCATTAGCTGTGAGGTTTAGGATGAGCCCATGTGTGTATATCTGAAACAAAAACATGTTTCTCAACAGAGCTAGGGAGCAATTATATAACGATATGGAAACAGATGTGAAAAGCAAACAGTATGTTTCATAGCAAAATTTAAAGAAATTTGGAGCTTGTGGAAGACACACTGAGGAAGTGCGGAGCTAAGGGTTCCAAGCTGGAAAGTGGGTCACCTTCCAGCCCAGAAAACCTTGCCTCTCCCTCCTGTCTAGTCAATCTCAATCCTCAGGGTCCTGCTCTCAGCTAGCTGCCAATTCTCCCCCTCCCCTTAGGTATTAGCAAAGTCTTTAAGGTGTTCCTCCCTCAGTGTTCATACGTATGAGTGAAGTCTAAAAAGGTACTGCATCTCAAAGGAATGAATCTCTAATGGTAAAATTTCAGAAACAATTACAAAGCCTTGAAAGTTTGGGGGATTGGGGTGTCTGTGTGTTCAGAATACCTCTCATATCATACCCTGTGAGTAATTACATTCTTTTACTAATCTTAAGGCCAGCCCCTAAGGGGCTGCATTAACCTGAAAATCTTCAAAGAAAGGGTAAATCTTCACCTAGGTAGCTATGTATTTTTCATTTGCTCATGTCAAGTTTGCCTAGATTATAAATTTTCTGTTTCCAAAAGGCTTGCACATAGCTATGTGATTGGTAAAAAATTCATTAACTTGAGTTTTTAGCCCTAAGATTTTCAAACCAATTCAACAAAACAATTTCTACTTCTAACTAATGAACTGAGGGGTGAGGCGTTACGGGTGCAGCCCTAAGCTTCCACGGAGTTTTCCCAAGATTTGTGAAAGGGTCATTTTCCCAAAATGATAGCATCAATAGCTCAATCTCTACCATTACTCCTCTCAGAGTACAGCCCCACAGAACAGGAAGCAGTCTCAATGCACAAGGGTAAACATTCCACAGTGGTTTAAAACAAGGCTTTGAACTTGGAGCTGCATTCAAATCTCAACTCTCTCACCTAGTGGTCATATGATCTTGATCAAGTTACCTAACTTTGCTAAACATCAGTTCCTCTATCTATACAACAGAACTAATACGCACTCATTTTTATGTGCATGCTAAGCTTTTCCTTGTTTAATACCATTCAGGTATTAGACTCTCCGACAGCCATTATGGACTATGCCATTGAAGCACATACCCAGGAACTTACAAAATGAAGCCGCAATAGACGAACCTAGAAAATGAACCTAAGGACTCACTGACTCACTTTTTACGCACAACATTCTAGCAACAGTTCTACCATGGGAGTTAGACAACTGGAAACGCAAGTCAGAAATTCATGATTAAGTTTTTTTCAAGGCTCACATCTAAACTTTTGGACTCGAGTGACAATGGACTGCAAATAGCTTTAAACTTTCCACTAACTAGAAAAGGTGGTTCTATGCCATTGCCAAGACTTCATGGTGCATATGGTCAGACAGAACAATTCATCTCTAAACAGAAGGAGATGGCCACCTGGCCCTCCCAGGTAAACCCAAATAGGCCTTGACATGTTTTCTTGACCTAGGTGTGGTGTGATACGGAATCACAGCTTTGAAGCATTCGACGAAGTCTGATGCTCTTAATCTTTGTGTCCATTGCAGCTGCCAAGTGTAGACTCCCCAGTCTTAAGTGCTGCACAGTCACTGTCAAGTCAGATGATCCAACACAGGAGACAGCATCAGACCCAAGTCCAACTTCAAACTGGTGTCTGAGTTGAAAGTGTCATCTAGGGATCACAGCAGTGGTGGAGATGAGGGATGGCTGGTTTGTGGCCAACCCTGGCCAGAAGACAGCTCAAGAGAGTGTGGGAGGTCTGCAATCCAGGACCACCACCTGCCTCGATGATGCAATTACAACTGCAGAATGACTCATGATTTGAGTAATGCTTCCTTCTTCTCTCCCAAACTTCACCTTCCTTGTATCTACCTTCACCTTAAGTAATAAAGCAATCCAGTGACTTGCCCAAGCTTCTGACATCTCATCCTAAGAACCTGAGCCGAAACAGTAAGTAATAAAAAACATGCACTAATGAGAAGTCATTTCAGAATTTACTGTGTTTGTCTTCTTAGGGTAAAGTTTGAGCAGATTTGCTTGCAACCCAGTATGAAATAGCGAGGCTTCCTGAGCTCTGGGTTTCTTAAGCTTAGAGTTCCTCAAGCTGGAACACAAAACCACTGCCCACACAATATCCACATGGGCCACTCCATGTGACGCCCATGGGACTGGACAGGACAGGAAGAATTGTGTGAACATGAAGTTCACACCGCTTGTTGTGCTGTGATTAATAGTCTTTTGTCTCTGACCCAAGAATATCTTGTCTTCTGCCAGCATCTATGAAACTGTGGCAGGCTAACTCATTAGCTAGCAAATAGGGCAAAATCTCAGACCCTTTACATTTCTCATGATATATGTCGCTTTCTCACTAGTCAATTCTTCTGGGAAAATGAAGACGGTTGAACAAAAGCTGGAATATTGCCAGTTTCAGAAAACACAAACCCCAAGACTACTGTTGTTTTGGATAGAAGTGCAAAAGGAAATACAGTCGTGACGAAAGAGTGGTGTATAGTGTCTACTGGGGGGCACTGCCCAGATTCCCCTCTTCAGCTCCAAGGCAGTCATTCTCCCTGTTGCCAGGCCTCTTGGCTGTATCACTTTCTGGGATTGCCCTCGGCAGAAGGAGGGCAAATTTGCCCCCGAAGTTGTTCCTTCCCCAAGGAAAGCCTACATTCAGTGATGAAGTACAAAGGCTTGAGCCTTTGCCTCAATCCAAGGCCTCACCAAATGGCCATCCCAGATCCACTGGTTCCCCATAGGATCGCTGAGGCCACTGTTAAAATTCTATCATGGTTGAACTCCTCCTTCCATCCAATCCTGCTTCCTTCACTTCTATACAGGCAATATTTATGAGAAAATCATCCAACGAACCTCCTGCATAGAAATCTCAGAGTCTGAGAGTCTGTTCTCAGAAACCCGACCAGAGATGGGGAAAGCCTTTGCTTCTGTATATCCTCAGGATTCTCACCAACATGTTGGGTTTTTTTTGTTTTTTTATAAATTTATTTATTTTTTTGGCTGTGTTGGATCTTCGTTGCTGCACGCGGGCTTTCTCTAGTTGTGGCGAGCGGGGGCTACTCTTCATTGCAGTACGCGGGCTTCTCATTGTGGTGGCTTCTCTTGTTGCGGAGCACAGGCTCTAGGCACGCGGGCTTCAGTAGTTGTGGCTCGTGGGCTCTAGGTGCGCAGGCTTCAGTAGTTGTGGCACGTGGGCTCAGTAGTTGTGGCTCACAGGCTCTAGAGCGCAGGCTCAGTAGTTGTGGCGCACGGGCTTGGTTGCTCCGCGGCATGTGGGATCTTCCCGGACCAGGGCTCGAACCCGTGTCCCCTGCATTGGGAGGTGGATTCTAAACCACTGCACCACCAGGGAAGTCCCTCACCAACACTTTGTGACAAAGCCTAGACCCAATGGAGGCCTTAGCTATTTACAACTTTCTTCCTCACTTCAACTCCCACTTATGCTCAAATTTCAGACTAATCCATTCATAATCAAACAGTCACCATTAGGGATTTTTACTTGAGGTCACCAAAGGGCATAAAAATAGTTACTTGAGATCATTCTCTTGAAAGGTCTCCTGGATGGAGATGGAACATCACAGGATATTAAACTCAAGGCAGATTAAGTAAAGATTCTGCATGAGTTTACACTTCCTGAACTGTGTACATTTTCTAAAATGACGGTGTGCTTCTAAGAGAATAGACTAAACGCTATGGGGGCCCTAGCATCAGCAAATAAGGAGGGAAGGAGAGACTGGAGCAAATTTGACCAACAGAACCGGAATAAACAACCAATATAGTTAGGCCTTCCTTTCATTTTTATTTCCTGTTATTTTACAGGATTTTTTTTTTTCTAATAGAAGCAGAGTTTCTTTGTCTGAAGGATCTGACTGCTGGGACCATGGTCACTTAACCTGAAATCAAGTACCTGGGTATTTTTTAAAATTCTGAAACCCTATGCATGGGACCGAAGGGGCATTTTGAAAGGAGTACAGAAAACAGTTCTTTGTCAATGTTCATTTACTGAAGAATTTCGTGTTAAACAGAAATTGGGTTTCTACCTTTCTACTAACAGCTAACAGAGCTGGAAAACCAAAAGTCACTAAAGTAATTATTTTCCTTAAAAAGAAAAAGTAAAAGCACCAACTCCTGAACTTCAGAGCAAAAAATCTGCTTACTATCAAAAACAAAAGTTCACCCAAAGGTAAATTAGAGTCAATTGCCAGTCTTTTCAGGCAAAAGAAAGAACAAATGCATAAGTCACTGGCTTTATTACAGCATAATGTTTATAAAACATTTAATGCAGTGTTCCTTGCCAATTAGGAATGAGTGTAGGATTTACCTTTCAGTTTTAATGTCTTTGCCTGACTCTATTACTAGTAACATGAGCCAAAAGGATTAAGGAAACCCTTAAATACATATTTCTACACAACTGTCTTCACTGGAAATTATCTTCAGCGTAAAAGGAAATGATATTAGGGCACTGTAGCAGGGATAGGCTGGATTTCCTTTAGATATAATTGGTACAATGTGAAATTTGATTTCTAATGTCGAAGCCTGATTATCTGACCATCCCAGATTCTGTGAGCTACCTAATACTCTTTATACACCCTTTTTTATATACCCTTTAATAAAGCCCTTTCTGTTAAAACTAGCAAGAGAGGATTCAAACTTAAAGTAAGCCAGAGTCACTGGTGCCAAAGAGTCTGCAATCAAGAGACCCTCAAAGAAACAGGAATCTTTGACTGATTTTTTTCCTGAACTGGGTTTGAAGGCAGTGAAGATCACATGACTTTTAAAGGACTGGTAGTTCATTTTACATGGGGCAAAAGCATGACCTACATGATTACCCTGTAGTAAGTTGCAATGCAGCACCTACTGTTAGCAAGACTGCATGATCCCCATTTCCTCACAGGAAAGCTTAAAGAGAGAAAATGGCAAGCTCAGTATCTAAAATTCTTAGCTCAAGGTACAGTCATCAAATAAAGAGTTTCTATGACTACCTACCCTAAGAAAGAGTCCCCTATATCTTGTAGTTGCTTGGCTGAGATCATGGAAGGTCAGACACTGAATATGACCTTAATTTGCACAACTGCAACTCAGGTTGATTTCACAGTCCTTCTCTTGAGTACAAGTTAGGGAACTGATTGAGAAAGAGTAAGGCCCTAGGAGCTCAAGTGGAGTCCATTGATACCCCAAACATTGGATTTAAAACCACTCATCTGGGACTTCCCTGGTGGCACAGGGAATCCACCTGCCAATGCAGGGGACAAGGGTTTGATCCCTGGTTTGGGAAGATCCTACATGCCGCAGAGCAACTAAGCCTGTGTGCCACAACTACTGAGCCTGTGCTCTAGATCCCACGAGCCACAACTACTGAGCCCGCGAGCCACAACTACTGAAGCCCACATGCCTAGAGCCCGTGCTCCGCAACAAGAGAAGCCACCACAATGAGAAGCCTGTGCACCGCAACTAGGGAAAAGCCCACGTGCAGCAACGAAGACCATAAGCAGCCTAAATAAATAAACAAACAAACTTAAAAAAATAAAACCACCCATCTTCCCTTGCCAGATAAAGTAGTTCCCCCTTCCATTAAGTTTAGTCTGTTCCTGATTTACTACAGGAGGCTTGGTTATAAATACCTCACCTAAGCAAGTAACTTCTCAAGGGGTGTCAATTCCCCCCATGTCCCACTCTTCATTGCTTCTATACCTAAAACTGGATGTATACTCCAGCATGCTCTTTGAGGTAAATTACAAAATCAAACCATGAGTATACAACAAGGAAAAAAAAAAATCACAAGAAT
Source organism: Balaenoptera borealis (assembly GCF_965194805.1). Taxonomy (NCBI): domain Eukaryota; kingdom Metazoa; phylum Chordata; class Mammalia; order Artiodactyla; family Balaenopteridae; genus Balaenoptera; species Balaenoptera borealis. The sequence goes on along the minus strand of NC_138870.1, from coordinate 16,801,200 downwards.
TGGTTAATTTCTATTACCAAAAATCTGGAGAATAAATGTGAAAACGGATTCTGGGGATGCTAGATTAGAGGGAGAAGAACATCATTTTAGATTTACTCAAGTCATGCATATGGAAACAAACGCCAAAAATGCTGCATCCAATATACTAGTTCTGGGTGAGCCAGGTTGCTTCCAACTGTTTTCTTGGTTGTTTAACTCAAATCTGGACTCAGTCATGGCCCACCTAAATGAGGCTGAGATACAAGATTATATGATGTAGTAGAAAAAAATACAGAGATCTAGAGACAGAAATAAACTAAACTAAAACTACCATATACAACATGTTTATCTGTTTCCAATTATGTCTCCCAAGAAGGCCCCACGTCTCTACCACAGCACTGAGGAATAGTTAAATGTTGATGTCTTTGAAAAGCACTACAATGGTTGAACTCTGTGGATCAAGATAAGTGGGAAAGCTACCTTTGCAATGGGTGCCACTATTTCAATAAAGATTATGGGATCCAGAAAAGGCCAACAGAGTCACTTAATCACAAGAGAGGACTGGCTTAATAACCACAATAAGCAATAAGGCTAGAGAGGACAGGAATTTAATTTGCTTAATAGAGTTCACTCCAAAATCTACTTTAGTAATGTAATTAATGAAAGGTCATCAATGTCTGTATAAGTCTTATTAAAATGCATATATTCATGTACACAATGTCAAAACATCTACAGGGTGAAAACTTTTGTGGGATTAGAACACCGAGATCAATGTGAAGGAGTCAATTGTCCTCAACGTGGGAGACAACACAAGGGATCATTTCCCCAAAGACGGTCAATGCCAAGGTCAGTGACTTGCTATGTCTATTGACCCAGAATAGGATTAGGCTTACGTCAAGTACTTTTCGTAAATTATCATCATTATAAATTAACTTTAGAAGATCCTGAGGGAAAAGTTTGATTCACAAGTCTCAGAAAGACCTATAAATATACTCAAATCTTCCTAAGGAAACTGTGGTGCCACACTTTGGGTCAGAAATTGTTATTCCACAGGGACCTTGTTAATTTCAAAATTATAATCATAAATTGTCTCAAAAGTAACAAAAAGGACTAAATAGGAGGTAGAAAATTTGAACAGATTAGTAATCACAAAAGACATCGGAAAGCAAAGTAAAGGTCTACCATTTCTCAAACAACACCAGGCCCAGATAATATAACAGCTGAATTATACCTAATTTTTAAAGTACAAATAATTTATAATTTATATTATTTATTCTCAAGCAGGGAATTCATTTATTTTATGCATTAGTTCTTATTAACATAAGAAAAAATTATAGGCAAATTTCATTGAGGAACAGGATGCAAACATTTAAAATGATATCAGATTCTGGCAGTGCATTAGAAGAACAGTTCATCATAACCCATTTTTAAATCATTAGCAGGTCACGTCCATGTCAACATATGAGAATTCAATAATTTTCTCAATATAACACAAGACCCTTTAAGACTGATCGATCAGTCTCTTACACACAAGCACTGTGACCATACAAATAAAACATATTAAAGATACATCTGGTGTCTTCCCAGAATTTTTTCAAGCCTTCCTTGTGCCTTTTCCTCATTCCTCAACCACTGACCACTAGGGTGTGTCTTTGGGACCAGTAGGCCTAGCCCGTGATGATTTCAGCAAGGGCAGAACTGGCATTTGGGGAAAGACCATTCTACTCTGTGTAAGCCTGACTCAGGCACTGTAGGACGTTTATCATTTCTGATCCTGGGCATTAAGTTTCACAGCACGTCCAAGTGACTGACAACTGAAAAGCCCCCATGTTTCCAAGTGTCTGGTGAGGATGAACCATCCCTCATTAAGAACCACTGGGGGAAATTCCACAGAGAGCTACACGTGCCACTGTATCCCAGTAACTACTGGGATCTCCTCCTCCTCAGATAACCTATTACCAGCTTCTTTCCCATCCCTCCATTCTAATCTAATCCCATCGTTTTAGTTCTCTTGGCCTTTCCCATCTGTGTGTGCTAGAACATCAGGGGCCAGGAAATACAAATCACCAGATAATGAGGTTAATATTTTAACCTCATTAAATACTGCCTCCATACAAAGTACACAAGGAAGCAGCAACATCTATGTGGCATGTTGTCATGTGGTTTTGTTGATTTGTATGGGCATTGGAACAACAGAATTTCCACAGGATCAAAAATAATAACCTGCTGTGACCTATTAGGTCAAAATATTCACCAGTCACTGTAGCTCTTTTTCTCCTCTGCTTCTCAGTACAATAAACGTTAATGGCACAGCTCTGGAGAGAGATGGATTTAAATCCCAATTCCACTCTGCCCTGTCCTCTACCTACCCTTGGGCAATTTATTAACCTTTTTGACCTTAGTTTTCCTCATCTACAAAATGAGAGAAACAGCAGCTACCTTGTAGGGTGGTTGTGATAATTAATGAGATAATACTTGTAAGATGGTCAGCACAGTGGCTGGCATAGACCAAGCGTTCAGTAAGTGTTAGCTGTTTCATTATCTCCCCTAAACACCATGCTAGCAGATACTTCCACAGACAGGTTTCCAAATTCATTTTTAATTCTAACCAGTTAACCCATTTTGAAATGTTCCTTTTGTATGTTTTAAGGAACTACAGCTATAGCACACTTCAGTGTGATAAGAAAACACACAATAATTTACTATTGAAAAAGAGTTATGGTTAAATGACTCTCCCTGAAAGGCTGTGGGTACTGATGGCAGAAGAGAGGTCACCACGATGAACCCAAAGTCCATCACACTGTAGACACTGAATAGCTATTTGTTAAATATGAAATTAATGAAAAACAAAAGCTCATGATCATTTAGTGCCTTAGAAGGGCACTCTACTTAGTATTTCTAAAGGATTATTTCTAAGTCACAACTACCCTGAAAAGTGAGCGTGGTCAGCAACTGATTAGGTGGACCATGACAACAGAGATGCACCCCAGAAACAGAGCTCAGTGAAAAAAAGTAAAACACAGAAAACATTTTAGAACACACTAACATCCAGGTAAATTAACAGTACGTATACAAATTGTCAAAACTCATTGAATGGTAATGCTTAAAAGTGGATCACTTCTCTATGGAAATTTTAACTAAATAAACAAATACTGAAATCTAATTAATAACATGTATACTTAAGTGTTAACAAGTAAAGGGCGCTGATGTCTACAACTTACTTTGAAAGGCATCTAGAAATTAAGATGGATGATGGACATGTGATGAAGTGAATACTGCAAAATGTTATTTGTAAAAATCTAGACAGTGTTCACTATACAAGTCTTCCAATGTTTCTGTATTTTGAAATTTTTTCACAATAAAATGTTTGGGGAAAAAATGCATGCAACACCATGGCTGTTTTCTGAGCATACAGACAGAAACAGGATACATACTGAATACATCAAAACAGTGCCTGGCAGATAGTAGGCTATTTGTACTCACTATTATCAGAGTGGGTGCTCTAGGATGAGAGGAGGAAAACGGGAGTGGAATATGGAGATAAAAGAAAATGAATGAATGAAAAACAGGAAAGAAAAGTCAAAGGATATATGGTTAATTCCCATTTTGTAAGAATAACAGTTGAGTTTCAACAGTGTTGAGAACTTCTACTCAAATACATATGAATTTCTTAAAAATTAGCCCCTATCTCAAAGAGCGAAATTATCTAAAGAAAACTATCATCATCTCTTCTTCTCTCCCCTTTGTCCATCTCATATCTGTGCAGATAATCTTAACATATGCACTTGGAAATCAGCGTTTGACTTGGACTAGTGAAAATGAGTCACAAAACACATGACAAGATTTCATATGTTCTTCATCAATATGGTCTACTAGTGTTTTAACCAATTTTTTAATTGAAGTATAGTTAATTTACAATATTGTGTTAGTTTCAGGTGTACAACAAAGTGATTCAGTTATACATTTTTTTCAGATTCTTTTCCACTATAGGTTATTACAAGATATTGAATATAGTTCCCTGTGCTATACAGTAGGTCCTTGTTTATTTTATATATAAAAGTGTGTATCTGTTGATCCTAAATTTCTAACTTACCTCCCCCACTGCCTACTATCCCTTTTGGTGACCATAAACTTGTTTTCTATGTCTGTGAGTCTATTTGTGTTTTGTAAATAAGCTCATTTGTATCTTTTTTTCAGATTCCACATATAAGTGGTATCATAAGATATTTGTCCTTCTGATTTACTTCACGTACTATGATAATCTGTAGGTCTATCCATGTTGCTGCAAATGACACTATTTCATTCTTTTTTACGGCTGAGTACTATTCCATTGTATATATGTACCACATCTTTATCCATTCATCTGTCGATGGACACTTAGGTTGCCTCCATGTCTTGGCTATTGTAAATAATGCTGCTATGAACATTGGAGTGTATGTATCTTTTTGAATTATTTTTCTCCAGATATATGCCCAAGAGGGGGATAGCAGGATCATATGGTAACTATTTTTAGTTTTCTAAGGAACCTCCATACTGTTCTCCATGGTGGCTGATATTTTTTTTTTCGTTCTTTATAACAGCAATTTCCAATGTGGGCTGTACATGCTCCAGGGAATTAGCCAACAGATTCATTGGAGAAAGAAAATATGCCATTTATGGCTTTTTGCCTCATTCTTTGAGATTTCCATTTTTGTATGTAGCACTAATAATGTTAGTACAGTATGTATTCACCAAAAACACTTAGAAGTTACTGTTATGAACTTATAGTACATTCGGGAGTATTAAGATTTTTGCTTCTTAATTCATAAAACGAAGTTATAATAATCAAACTACAAGGTCAAAAGAACTTCAAACATAGAGAAGAATCATTCCATTCATTGAGCAGTAAGTGTTCTTCAGGACTGAAGTCATGATTTCCTTGACTCATAACAGTGGCCAGTATTTTCTATCAGGAGGCCTTCATAAGAGACTATTGAAGACAAGTCAGTCAGCTTTTCCAACCCACAAGTCAGAAAAATGCTTGTGAAACTCTGGAATGTAACACTGGGGTTTTTTGTGGGAAGGAGCACGCTTCTCTTGGAGATGAGCAAAGTCACTTGACTACAGGGTCCAGCGTCACTAAGTAGAATTCTTAGTGAGGGCATCTTGAGCCCCCATCTGGTCATTCCCAAATCTGTTGCATCGTTTTCATTTACACTGTAGCTGCATCTTTCTGGGTATCTGAAAACTCCATTATAACAAGGGGCAAGTGGCATAGAGTTATGTGGTTTAATGGGGTAGGGGGACCTTGAACGGCTTCAGTAACTTGAGTTTGAGTCCTGCTTCTACTGCTTACTGGATGAGTGACCTTAGGAATTATTTTCACCTCTCCAAACCTCAATTTCTTCATCGTACAAAGAGGACACAGTAATCCCTGCCATGCCTACCTCAAAGGGTTGTCAAGATGCAATGATATAAAGTATGTCAATATACCTTACGAACTGTAAAGCCTTTACAAAGTCAGGCATTTTTTTTATGCACTCGCATTCAGAGGAGGTGCCTTGGGCAGGTATGGAGCCCGGTACAATCCTAGATATTTCCTATTTATACAGTGGAAGGTACTGAAACTCAACTCCTCCATTTCAGAGACCATTTAACGTGGAGAACAATGGAACCTGCAGCTTCACTAGCCACGAGTTGCAAACAGTGAATCCCTATTCAAATTCAGTTTAAGATTAATCCAAGGAAAGAACTTAAGAAAGATGCTAAGGAAAAAGGGAGAGCCTTTAGCCATCTGTGGTTATGGAAGGCAAATGACTGTACACCCCCAAATCAGAAGGAAAATAAGGATGAAAAATGTTCAGTTTGGGCATTCTTGGAGAAGCATCTATGTACACAATTTCAAAGGAAAATAAATGTTCCCGTTTCAAAAATCATTACCTTCTGGAAAGAAAATCAGAGCCATGTTGCTTCTTTCTAGCCAAGCTCAGAAACTGTCATTAAGTCTTCCTGGTGGGAAGTTAATGCAACAAGAGAACTCCTGGAGGAGTTTTAAGAGCTAATACTTTCTTTTGACTCACTTAATTCTATAATATACAGATAGAATTTTTATTTTAATAGCCACATAGAGACTATTTAATACTTTAACATTTTTTCCCTAGCCGTTTTTGCAGCTCATGGTTTGCTACTCAGAGGAGTGAAAAAAAAAAAAAAAAAATGACTGGTAATGCTGACAGGCAAAAAGGGAAACTTTCTCCATCACTCATCTCTCACTACCTTTTTATTGCTCCTGTGTATTGCCTCAAGGGTTTAATGGCCAAGGAATTAATTAGAAATGTCTGTTCTGGTAGAAACACTGCTGCTATTGTTTTGGTTAGTGATTTCTTTAACATAATTTTAAAAAGCTAAATTATCACCAAGTAGGGAAATGTTCTCTCTTGGTCGATTCCTCTCCATTATTCTCATGAGTTAACTGTGATTTCAGAGAGAGTTTGCTGTCATTTTTTCCATTACGTTGAGTAGGTAAATGATCCAAAGGAGTTCTTAATATTTCTAAAAGTCCCTACCAAGCCATCCTTTCTAAACCTGAGACCACACACTAAGATGGATATAGAGATTTCTTGGTTTGAAGACTCAGATAAATGACAAATAAGCCAAGCAAAATAAGATGAAGTGACCACTTTTAGGCTACTTCCATCCCTAAAAGGTTTTCAGAATACAATCACCATAGAGTTGTTTAATGCTCCCCAGACAGTAACCTGGCATTTCTTTGGAGAATAAAACCTCTTCGGATTGACAACTATAGGGAAAAGCATAGGTAGTCTAAGGAATCAATAAGCACAAAGAGAAAAATCAATGACAATGAACACAGCGACACAGGACACCAACCAAATTAGAACCTTAATGAAGTGTTCTGGAAAAAGTCTGTCATTAGATTCTGCATCTTCAGAATCAACATGAATGGCACAAATTAGGGACTCGATAATAATCGAATAAATAGGATGGAAAGTTTAGCCAGTCTGCAATTTTATCCAAGGATTATTTTTCTACAGAAGTTTAATTTTTAATCCTTGGTTTTAAGGACTAGAGAAGGCTGCTTATATTCCTAAACGGCAGTGCAGGCTTCTGACACAGACCATAACTGGGAAGGCCTTCTGAGCAGGACACCAACTTACATTGCTTTGAACGGCCTTCAGCGTAGTAACATGCATGGAGAATTTAAATACATTTCAGAGACATAAAAATATCTCAGATATAAGAAATGCTGTATAGAAGTATCTCAAACATACGATTTTCATCTCTAGTTACTGAAATAAGAAAGCTGGGGAAAAAAATAAAAATAAAATATATGCTTTCTGGACCTCATTATCAGCAAAAAAAAAAAAAAAAAAGTAGAGAACTAGATGGCTGAATGCCCATCAAGTTTTTGTTATGAATCAGAATTAAATCACACAGGAATTTGTGTTTTCTTTTTCAAAACAAGCTTGCGCCCCTCTTTTAAAGTATGTTATTTGGTCCCATGTATGCTACTAATAACTTTTATTGTTCTTCCTAGATGGCAAACCAGTATCTCCTCACTCTTTGATGTCTATCACTGCAAGAATGCAAAAATGGATACATGGAAAAAGGATGGCATTAGTTTGGAGTTTTAAGAGGAAAGTAAATGGGAGCAATGAAGCAAGGATAAAACTTCTCACTTGAAGAGTAGTGGGGAGAGTTTTTATTCATAATGGAGAGTATCCAGCATCATCTGGAGAGTTTTAAGACCAGCCACTGAAATCTGGATGCTAATGACACCTAAGTTTTTTTTTTTTTAAACTTTTTATTTTTAAAATTTATTTATTTATTTATTTATGGCTGTGTTGGGTCTTCGTTTCTGTGCGAGGGCTTTCTCTAGTTGTGGCAAGCGGGGGCCACTCTTCATCGCGGTGCGCGGGCCTCTCACTGTTGCGGCCTCTCTTGTTGCGGAGCACAGGCTCCAGACGCGCAGGCTCAGTAGTTGTGGCTCATGGGCCCAGTTGCTCCGCGGCATGTGGGATCTTCCTGAACCAGGGCTCGAACCCATGTCCCCTGAATTGGCAGGCAGATTCTCAACCCCTGCGCCACCAGGGAAGTCCTGACACCTAAGTTTTTATCTCTGGTCAACCCATCTATTTGGACATACCTGTCCCAGCCCCACCACACCTCACTCCATTCACATCCTCCTGAATAACAAATTGTGTGATAATTTCTGACATGTTCCTAAGGTAGTAATTAACTTAGCCCTGAAAACGTGAATAAACTTAAGGAGGCTACAATTAATCATAGGAAACCCTTATATGGCATGTGTCTGAGATCATTACATACATTCATCCATTTAATCCTCACAATTCCATAAAGTGGACAGTCATTCGTATTTTTACAGACAACAGAAGTAAGGCACAGAGGGGTTAGGTAGCTGGCTCAAGAACACACAGCTAGAAACTGGTGGAGCCGGACTGTGAGCCCAGGAAGCCTGCTTCCAGAACCCTTATCCTTAACTCCTGCCCTAGGCTGCCTCACAAAAATAAGCAAGCAAACGCACAAACAAAAAAAATGCAAGATGCTAAAGTCAGTCTCTTAACCCCTTTTTAACCCCATACCTACTTTACACTGACTATTTTTGGAATTCTTAGATCCCTTCCAGTTTGGTCTCCAGTTGTTGAAGATGCGCAAAATAGGAGATCAGGAGAACAAAGCCTTCGGATGGAAACAGTCAATACAAATGTGTTGAATGCGGACTTGCCTGGTGGCGCAGTGGTTAAGAATCCGCCTGCTAATGCAGGGGACACGGGTTCGAGCCCTGGTCCGGGAAGATCCCACATGCCGCGCGGAGCAACTAAGCCCGTGCGTCACAACTACTGAGCCTGTGCTCTAGAGCCCGCGAGCCACAACTACTGAAGCCCAGGCGCCTAGAGCCCGTGCTCCGCAACAAGAAGCCACCACCATGAGAAGCCCACGCACCCCAACGAAGAGTAGCCCCCGTGCGCAGCAATGAAGACCCAATGCAGCCATAAATAAATAAATAAATAATTTTTTTTTAATGTGTTGAATGAATGAATGAATCAAAGAAAATACGAGGACCCTCTACTTTCACAGGGCCATCTGTTAGCATTAGCTTAACCTAAGCCAGCAGGCCTGACACTTCCCTGCTTTTCCCCTTGCTCTGCGCACAGGTTTTCTACAGACTCCTGTCTGTCTTCAGCACTGGCTGTGATGAACCTGGAGGTGACCTGGCACCGTCTTTCCTCGGGTCTGCTCCTCTCCTCTCCATCTGCTCCATTGAGGCTGCACTCCCTGCATATTCTCCAATGAAGCCACCTTGGCTTCTGCTTTTTATAACTCTGTTGAACTACTTCAGGCATATAGAACTACAAGCAACAGCACTCGGCTAAAGAAATAAAAAATGAGAACAACTGCTTCAACTGAAGCCCCTGTGAACCCTGCATGATCCTTTTTTCTTCTCTCTCCCCTGAATTAACCACTATCCTGCACTGGGGGTACATTTTATACTTCTAATATGACTCTAGGAAGAACATCTAGCTCTACATGATTTTAAACTTTACAGAAATGATATCTCATTGTACATATCCTATTCCCTCAACATTGTGGGTTATTTTAATAATAAGTACTAGGGATCTAACATATAACTTGATAAATATAATTAATACTGGTGCATGTTATATATGAAAGTTAAGAGTAAATCCTAAGAGCTCTCATCACACACAAATATTTTTGTCTTTAATTTTGTATCTATAGGAGGTGATGTATGTTCACTAAACTTACAAAATTCATGAAATGATGAGCACAGTTAAGTCAAATCGTCATGTTGTACACCTTAAACGTATACAGTGCTATATAGGTCAATTGGTTTTTTTTTTTTTCCAAAAAAACTGGAAGGAAAAAGAGTCATCATAATTTTTAAAGTGAACAACTTTGTCCGCACCCCACAGGTTAAGAAAAAGAATGTTACTGTTACCATGGAAGCCCTCTTGATCCCACCCTCCTCCTTGACACCAAGAGGTAACTACTTACCCTGACTTTAGCATTACTTTTTTTTTTTTAAACAGTTGCTACCACTTTTGTCTGTATCCCTAGAGCAAGTGTTACTCAGTTTTGCCTGTTTATCATCTTATATAATGTTTGCATATATTCTTCTAATGACTTGTTTCCTACACTCAATAGTTTGGAAATTCTTCCACACCGATTCACACGTAGTCCAGGAGTCAATTTTGTAGGGCAAGAAAACTTCTGGTCCACTGCCGTACTCTGTCTTCCACTGACATCCTCTGGGATCTATCTCATCCTGGTTTTGTTATTTGTGTTGGGGTTTTGGTCTTGGCCCTGCTCTTGGGTGGCTAGCTCAGAGATGTCACAGATCCGCCTCTTAGCCCTTCTGTACCTTTCTCGGGAGGAAAAAGAACATCTTGCAGATGCCTTGCCACAGGATTCTGCGACCGTGAACCATCGGAGCACTGCCGAGGTCCTCTCTTCCTAGCCTCACATTGGCCAAGGAACTTTTCCACAAGTCTGTCTCCTCTGACTTCATCAGGAAGAGAGGTTTGGAAACTCCCCAGTTGCATGGGGCCTTGGGGACATAAGAGAATTCTCTAAAATCTGAGGCTGCAGTCAAATTTTAGTCTATCTTAATGGTCTGAGTTTATTAGCTGGGATGACTTGAAAGCAAAGGAAAGACTCTTCCCTCTTGTGGAATAAACCAGTGAGATTATCCAAAGGCTCAACCTCAGTACCATAAAGATACACTGTCCAACATGGCAGCCACTTGCCACATATGGAGATTTACGTTTAAATGGTAAATTACTAAAATTAAATAAAACTTAAAATTCAGTTCCTTAGCTACATTAGCCACATTCAAAGTACCTTCCATCATCACAGAAAATTCTATTGGACAGCACTGCCTTACAGGATGCTTGCGCAAGAGAGCGCCAAGTGGGTACTCCAAAGAAAAGCATTGGAGGCCCTAACAGCAGAATTGATTTTGGCACCAGGCATCCGGGTTCACAACTAAGTAACCAGTAAGCTGGTTTCACCTCAGCATCCAGGAGAAGGGCGAGGGGGCTCTCACCAAGGGTAATGGGCATTTTTTGAAAGACCTCAACAATCACTCCTTGCCTTGAGCTACAGGGAGAGATGAGGGCAGGGGCTGCTGTCATAGCTCATCATCAGGCTGATCTGAGCTAGGAGGGAATGAGACTATCATTGTCTTTCACCCTTGCTGTTCCTCCATATGGCTGGTACCTGTGACAAAACGAAGGAAGGTAATTTCTCCACTGCAAGATGTGCACTGTTTAATAACACAGGCCCATTTCACCAAGTCTCAGTCATATGAATTGAAAGTTTTCATGTTTCATGTTGTTGGTCACTGTGTAGTGATACATTTTAATGGCCAACCTCAACCCCTCTTCCTCCACGTGCCTTCTTTCTAAAGAACTTTATTCAAAGCACTTCGTAGAGTTCTTGGTTATGCAGTTTAGTCTCAGATTTTCTTCTCTCCCACTGTTCCAAGCTTGAGCCTGTGAGCCCCCAGATGGCATTCCTCTGCTTCCCCTGGCCTGCTCGGGATGGCAGGGGGGCTGGCCCTGCACGCTGCATGTCCAAGGCTCCCCTGTAGTCAGAGGATCTGAAATCGGCCAGGGGAGGAAGGGGAGGGAGACTGGAGCCGTGGAGTAAAGGAGAACCCAAGCTATTTCTCCCTCTCCTTCTCGGCTCCCTCTGGGGTGCAACTCATACAAGCCAGCCTACGGTGGTCTCACTCTCCACAGAGGGACCCTGGCCTCTAGGCTCTAGGAGCGCCAAGTCCTCCCTCTGTCCCTCCAGCCTAGGAGTGACACTAGCTTCCTGCCATCGCCAGTATCAGGGTTGGCTCCCCACCTCCTGTTTGACTTCTCAGCAATTCCATCACCTGCTTGACCGATTCCTGCATTAAATTCCCTCTAATGACTCACCGTGGTTTCTGTGTAGACTCTGAAACAACTCTACAAAATCTGTTCCATCTCCCACGGGAAAGCTGCCAAGTGTCTTCCCCAGTTATTGCAAAGCGCTCCGATCCCTCCCAGGAGGGTATCAGTCTGTCTCTGTAAGCTAAGTTCACAAAATTAAATCCTTCCCCTAAATTGCATGCACATATGGGTGCATGTACTGTATCCTGCTCCGATTTTTTTTTTTTTAATTGTAATCTTCAAAAGCAAGAATGACAAAAACCCACCCCTGCCAGGTCACCACATTTATTGATTCAGGCTGCCCCCGATACAGTGGCCCCTGCCAGGGGGGGTGTGAGAGATGGCTTTGGTCCAGCCCTCTGACCACCAGCCCTTGCACCCTGGCCCAAGGCTGAACCAACCCACCCAGAGGGATGTCTTTTTCTGAGTAGTCTTTGTATGGGAAGGAGGGACACATTTTGCAATGTATCTGTCCAGAAGGGGTTTCTCTTTCCAATTTGCACAAAGGTAACTTCACGATAGAAGTGGCCCAGTACCTGTGTCTTGCATTTTTCTCCCCAGATATACACAATGCTATAGATCTGAAGTTATCTAATCGATTGTGTAAACTTCTGATGAGGAGCACTAGGGGTCCAGGGATCCTACATTAAGAGGTCCCTCAATCATCTACAAATCCACAGTGTTTTTATGTTCTAGATCACACTGCATTCTGGCTAAGGGTGCATCTGCCATCACAGACTGTGAGCTCCCTGAGGGCAAGGACTGTGTCTCTCTCAGCTTTGTATCTGCAGACCTTAACAATGCCTGGCACATACAGCTGTTCAGTATACATCTGCTGAATGAAGACTGCACGGTGCTTTACAGTTTACAAAGCACTTTTACATATGCTATCACACCTCATGCCCAGGAATACTGTGAGGTAATCTAGGTGATTTGATGGATGAGGAAATTGAGATTTAGAGGTCAAGGCCCCACTCATGGTTAATAATTGAATAAGGTCTTAGGGCTTCCCTGGTGGCGCAGTGGTTAAGAACCCACCTGCCAATGCAGGGGACATGGGTTCGAGCCCTGGTCCGGGAAGATCCCACATGCCGCGGAGCAACGAAGCCCGTGCACCACAACTACTGAGCCTGCACTCTAGAGCCCACAAGCCACAACTACTGAGCCCACGTGCCACAACTACTGAAGCCTGTGCGCCTAGAGCCCGTGCTCCGCAACAAGAGAAGCCTCGACAATGAGAAGCCCGCGCACCGCAACCAAGAGTAGCCCCCGCTCACCACAACTAGAGAAAGCCCGCGCGAAGCAACGAAGACCCAACACAGCCATAAATTAATTAATTAATTAATTAAAAAAAAAAAAAGAAGGTCTTAAACTTGGGCCTACGTATTTCCACACCAATATTCTATCACACTTATCCAAGGACGACTCCTGGTCTTCATTTGTGCTAACTCTGCACAAAACTTTCAATGAATTAGGAAAAAGCACTCCCTCTGGGGGATGAATTACAGAAAGTTTTCTTCTAAGAAGACAAATTAGAAAAAGACCTCCCCCTCCTCCAAGCTAAGTCAGGCCCTATGCAGGCACAGGCCGCCTTGGCCAGGTGTTTCTGTGCAAAGCACATCCCACCCAATCATACGTGGGCACGCATACGGTACAATTGTTATAGCCTCTCTGTAAACTGAAGTTCCGGGATTCCTTTTGATTTTGTTTTTAAACTACAAAGGGCTTCTTTTACTAATTCTAATACATATTTATACTGTAAAATCTGTTTCTCTTGGTTTTGTTTGTTTTTGATCTCTTATAATGTGTTTATACTCAAAGCATTTTTTTTTAATCAACCAAAACATTTTACAATGCAATTATTCTAGTATGTAATCCACACAAGCCTTTGGTGGTCTTCTTTATTCATGAAGTACCATGACTTGTCACCATTGCAAGTTAAACTCAAAGCATTAAGGAAGTTTTCGAGGGCGGCAATATTTTTATCCATATCACAATGAAATAGCTATCTTATATTAGCTACCTTCTTATCCATCATATTCAAATGCTTAAAGCAACAAAATTTTGAACTTTGCCATACATCTCCCCTCTTGCTTGAAAAGGTACATTTCCCTATTCTGCCTCTTGTTTTGTTTTGCTTTTTTAAAGTCGAGCCATAGCTATTTCTAACAGAGATGTGAGCACATTGTATTTTATCAGCTATCAATTTTCCATAAATTTCCTTATTTTGTTTTTAATTTTCTTACTTTCAAATAATGGATGTACCAGACTTAACCATTTAGAAGACAAACCTAATCCATAAACCACACTGTGTGCCACCAGCCAGGCCTGCACGGTTCTTGTTTCAGGATTATTTAACAGATGTCAGAAACTGCTATTCCAGGCACATGAAAAAGGTGGTGCCTCTCTTGATATTAAACCCACACACACATACACAAAAAGCAACTCTGCAAAAAAAATTTTTTTTAAACTTTGTTCTTCTGCACTTCAAAAGGCAACCACAAGTTCATTCCCTCTTTTACATTTTTTCCCTCTCCTTTACAGTATCAACTGAGGTCTCTTTTTCTACATCTTTCTAGGGAATTGTTACAGACACTTCTGGGATTTATAAAGTAATTTCCTGCATATTAATGCGAAAATTCTGTGACTTCCCATCTCAATAGAAACAACAGATATGATTCCAATTTGAATCTTCTCTCTTCTCTGTCTGATTTTTATCTCGTGTTCCTTTTATCTCACCTTTTCCATTTCTAAGCCTCAAGATCAATCTTTTCCTCTGTTGCTCCATTCCACCCTCTAACCGTTGCACGAAACAGGAATTCAATCAAACATGTTCATGCTCAGCCCTCTTTTCCTTGTACCTTCTGTCAGTCACGGACTCTAGCTGACCACTGCTCTCTCCTCCCCAGTTTAGACTGGTCTCAAAGAATTACCCACCACCAACACCTTTATCCATTAAAGGATATAACCTTGACATTGATCTGGTAAGATTTGTATTATTTTTTTTTAATTTTTTGGCCACACCGTGTGGCATGTGGGAGCTTAGTTCCCTGACCAGGGATTGAACCCACGCCCCCTGCATTGAAAGCGTGGAGTCTTAACCACCGGACCTCCAGGGAAGTCCCAGATTTGTATTATTTTTTAAAAACCAGATCTGGTCATCAGCAAAATGAGTAGAAGGATAAGATGGCAGCTGGGAGACCAATTTGGGGGGTAATTGCAGTGTCCACTGAAAATGTCATCAGGGCCCAGTGGAGGCAACAGCAGAAGCAGCATAGGAGAGAAGATGGAGTTAGGAGACACCAAGAAATAAAATTGACAAGACTCAGGGACTGGGATATGGGGACTGAGGGAGAACAAGTCGTAGAGAATGACTCCTAAGCCAGTCTTTGGTGGCTGGGCAATGTTGTCCTTTATGAGATAAGATATGAAGAAGAGCAAGTTTTGGTCAAAACATGATTCTTTCGGTTTTGGTAAATATCTTTCCTTTGGGAAACAGCCCTCTGCTTCTGTTTTCATTGAATCCAAAGTTGACATGTAGCATTTTTTTTTTTTAGGTAGAGTGAGATCTGGAGAAATTGATTTGTGCCTACCAGTTAATTTTCTGTGTTTGCCTTTGATATCCCCATGGAATCACCAAAAGGCAATAACTGATGAACAGTGAGAAATACAAGTCTGGAACCCTCAAGAAAGATCTGGGCTAGAAATACATATTTGTGTGTGTGTGTGTGTGTGTGTGTGTGTATGTGTGTATATATATATATACACACATACACACACCAAAAAAATACATAGTGTATGTGTACAAAGATATAGATCTTCTTTATGCCATTTTTAGCTACTGTCTCTCAACTCCAAATCCAGTCTTCTGTACCGTATTATGTGATGCTGGGAGAGATTCTGAAAACTACATTTCCCAGACTCTTTGCCAGCTGGCTTCCTGTTAAGTTTTGAGAGAGAGAGAGAGAGAGAGAGAGAGAGAGAGATAGAGAGAGATAGAGAGAGATAGAGAGAGATAGAGAGAGATAGAGAGAGAGAGAGAGAGAGAGAGAGAGAGAGAGAGAGAGAGAGAGAGAGAGAGAGAGAGAGAGAGAGAGAGAGAGATAGAGAGAGATAGAGAGAGATAGAGAGAGATAGAGAGAGAGAGATAGAGAGAGATAGAGAGAGAGAGAGAGAGAGAGAGATAGAGAGAGAGAGGGAGAGATAGAGAGAGAGAGAGAGAGAGAGAGAGAGAGATAGAGAGAGATAGAGATAGAGAGAGATAGAGATAGAGAGAGATAGAGAGAGATAGAGAGAGATAGAGAGAGAGAGAGAGAGAGAGAGAGAGAGAGAGAGATAGAGAGACATAGAGAGAGAGAGAGATAGAGAGAGAGAGAGATAGAGAGAGAGAGAGATAGAGAGAGAGAGAGAGGGAGACAGAGAGAGACAGAGAGAGAGAGATGGGAAGGCAAGCAAGTCAAGGAGACAAGCAACTTCCTCCTTCCTTCTCCCCTTTTGCTTAGTGTTCCTGTCAGAGGCACTTAGCCACAGCTGCAACAGCTGGTTCCTGCCTCGAGCCCTTCGGGCACCCGTATCCAACCTCATCTCAGGCCCTCAGATTTACCAGCTGCAGCTCCATCACAACCACTCGTCAGAGGCCCAGTGATGCAGTTCCCCTACGCTGAGGTTCTAGCTCTCACAATCCCAGCCTCTTCCCTGTTGTTTCCCCAGGACCAGGATTGGCAGCGGCCTCCTTGTAATTCTCTCCACGTTAGTTCAGTGCCCCCTTTTGTTTTTTCTACCTTCCAACATCTGTGGAAACAACTCTCTATGTTACATTCCCTCTGTTGAAATCTCTAGCATGGCTTCTGTTTTTCTGACCGGACAGTGACTAATATACTTTGTGTATATAAAGAGGAATAAGAAACTTCCCTGCTCTCCAGGAGCTCACAGACCAGTCAGGGGAGGGAGAGAGCCCAGAAACTGTCTTCAAGATGGCAGACTGGGGGGCTTCCCTGGTGGCGCAGTGGTTGAGAATCCGCCTGCCAATGCAGGGGACACGGGTTCGAGCCCTGGTCTGGGAAGATCCCACATGCCACAGAGCGGCTGGGCCCGTGAGCCACAACTACTGAGCCTGCGCGTCTGGAGCCTGTGCTCCGCAACAAGAGAGGCCGCGATAGTGAGAGGCCCGCGCACCGCGATGAAGAGTGGCCCCCGCTTGCCGCAACTAGAGAAAGCCTTCGCACAGAAACGAAGACCCAACACAGCCAAAACTAAATAAATAAATAAAATTAAAAAAAAAAAAAAAAAAAGATGGCAGACTGACCATCTTGCTTTCCTCTCGCTCCCAAGACCATAATAAAATGAGAGCAAAAGAATTAAAAGGTATCAACTTCAATTAACAGAGAACAGGAGAGAAGACAGACACATCCCAAGAGCATTTCAAAACATTTCTGGAAGTTAAAAAGTAGAAGACTAGTAACGAAGTAGGGCAGCCTAGAATACGCATAGAGAGGGCTGTGGATAAGGATGCAGACAGTCTGCCCAGCAGAGTTCCAGAAGGGCTAGAAACTCAGAAACACTGGTTACTATGGAGTGAGAGAGTGAGGCTGAACACTGGAATAACTGAAAGTGCACAGACTGGCTTCCTCTCCATCCACCTCCTTCAGCAGAAGGGTCAGCCTCCAGATAACCCCGCCCCCCCCGCACCGCCAGGAAAACAAAAAATGACATCTCCAATGAAATAGGATGCACCATCTGGGGTGAACCAGAATAGCCAGTGGTAATGTTGTTGCCCTCCAACAAATTCTTCCAGAACTTAAGGATCCTGAGTCTAAGGACTTCCCTGGCACAGTGGTTAAGAATCTGCCTGCCAATGCAGGAGACACGGGTTTGAGCCCTGGTCCAAGAAGATGCCACATGCTGCAGAGCAACTAAGCCCGTGCGCCACAACTACTAAGCCTGTGCTCTGGAGCCCGCGATCCACAACTACTGAGCCCATGTGCTACAACTCCTGAAGCCCGCACGCCTACAGCCCATGCTCCGCAACACGACAAGCCACTGCAATGAGAAGTCTGCACACCGCAAAAAAGAGTCGCCCCCACTCACCGCAACTAGAGAAAGCCCCCGTGCAGCAATGAAGACCCAACGCAACCAAAAATAAATATAAAATAATAATTAAAAAAAAAAAAAAAAGGATCCTGAGTCTAACAGCAGGCTCCCTGGCCCCACACTTCACTACAAAGCCTGCCATTCAAGAAGCCTCACTCACATCCCTCAAGATGTATTTTCTACTGCATAATTCATTTTAAAAAAAATCAAATATAGTCACATGTTCAGAATCAAAAATCAAATAATATAAAAAGAATACAATCAAAACACTCTCACTTTTCCCCATGCCCCACACCAAGGTCCCATCTACTCCCACCCCAAAAGTAAACTCTCATTAGTTTCTTGGATATCCTTCTAGAGTTTATACAAATATATTTGTATACCCCATTTTTCAGTAAAATTAGTATACAATACACACTGATCAGTTTATTAATTTTTTCAATATTAGCCATTCTAAAAGATATGTAGTGATACTGCATTGTGGTTTTAATTTGTATATTCCTTATGATTAATGATGCTGAGCATCTTTTCATGTACTTTTTGCCATTTGTATCAGTCTCCTATGGCTGCTATAACACGTTACCATAAACTTGGTGGCTTAAAATAACAATTTTATCTTCTCATAGTTCTAGAGACAAGTAGCCCAAAATCAGTATCACTGAGACAAAATTAATGTTCCTCAGGATTTTGCTCCCTTGGAAGTCTTTAGGGAAGAATCTTTTCCTTGCCTTTTGTAGCTCCTAGAGCTATATTCCTTGCATTCCTTGGCTCTAGGCCCCCTCCTCCAACTTCAATGCTGTGGGTAGCATCTTCTCTCTCTGTTTCTGCCTCTACGTGCTTCCATCACATACAAACAAAGAAGAAGTCCATGACATTTTTATGGCCTGGCCTTGGAAGTCACAGAATATCACTTCCACAATACTCTATTGATTAAGGCAGTCAAAAAGACACTCCCCAAAGACGACTACAAATGGCCAACAGGCACATGAAAAGTTGCTCAACATCACTAATCATCAGGGAAATGCAAATCAAAGCCACAGTGAGATATCACCTCCACTGTTAGAAGGGCTATTATTAAAAAGGACATGACATAACAAGTGTTGATGAGCATGTGGAGAAAAGAGAAGCCTTATGAACTGCTGGTGGGGATGCAAATTGGTACAGCCACTATGGCAAAGAGTTTTATGAAAGTTCCTCAAAAAATTACAAATAGAACTACCATATAATCCAGGAACTCCATTTTGGGCATATGTCCAAAGGAAATAAAATGAAGTTCTTGAAGAGATATCTGAACTCCAATGTTCTTTGCAGCATTATTCATAATAGCTAAGATATGGAAACAACCTAAGTGTTCATCAGCAGAAGAGTGGATAATGAAGATGTGGTGAAAATATACAATGATATTATTCAGCCATGACAAAGAAGGAAAGCCTGCTATTTTTGACATCATGGATGGACCTTGAGGGCATTATGCTAAATGAAATAAGTCAGACAGAGAAAGACAAAATACTGTATGTTCTCATTTATGTGACATCTTAAAGCTGAACTCATAGAAACAGAGAGTAGAATAGTAGTTGCCAGAGGCTGAGGGGTAGGGGAAATGGGGAAATATCTGAGAGTACAAACTTCCAGTTATAATATGAACAAATTCTGGGGCTATAATGTACGGCATGGTGACTATAGTTAATAATATTGTATTACATACTTGAAGGTTGCTAAGAGTAGAACTTAAATGTCTCACCACAAAATCAAAAGGGATAATTATGTGAGGTGATGGAGATGTTAACTAACCCAATTGTGGTAATCATTTTTGCAATACTTATACAACGTTATATGTTAATGATATCTCAAGAGAGCTGGAAGAAAATGAAAATTTTACATATACACTAGAACCTAGCAATTCACTCTATATATACCCCAGAGAAATGCATACTGATGTACCTAAAATTACATACCAGAGAATGTTCATTGCTGCATTACTTGTAATAGCCAAAAGCTAGAAACAACCCCAAATTTTTCAACAGTAGGAAAGGTACTTGTATGTATCATGATACATGCATGCAGTTGAACAGGGGTGAAAAATGAATCAACAACTATATGCCTCAACAGGGATGAATCTCACGAACATACATACCGTGCAACTGCATTTATATCAAGTCCAAAAACAGGCATATCTAATGATGATATTAGAGTAAACGTTTATTATTTCCCACGTGTGAGTTTCTGTGGCTCTAAAACTGAATAAACTATGGCGTTAGAAATTAGGACGGGGTTTACCTTTGGGAGGAAAGGGGGTAGTGACCGCAGGGAGCTCTGGGAAGGCTCCTGGGTTGCTGACGACGTTCTATTTCTTGATCTGAATTGCGGCTTTACTTTGGGGTGATTTATTGAGTCACTGTCTACTCTTCTTCATGTAGATCAACAAGCAAACATTCATGTGTGTAAGGCTGTATCAGGCACCGTGTCCTCCTCCTCTTCACCCCCTCGTCAGCATCACCCCATGGGGGAAGCCCATCATTACTAACTGTCTCGAGGGATAGCCCAGTCTGTGAGGTCAGCCAGGCTCAGCAAGTCCCTTCTGAGAGTGGGAGGTCAGGCCCAGTCAGGCTTAGGACAGGAGTTCAATCCCTTTGACCAGCAGAGTCCCCTTTAGTACATCCCAGTTCAGGACAGCTTTCCTGTGCCACAGGTAAATTTCCAAAGATAACTACACTGCTGATGGCCAGGAGGCCCCTGCCCCAGAGCTCAAGTGGCTCTCCTTGATCCAGGTGTCTGGCTCTGCCACCTGGAAGCGACGGTAGGGAGCCAGAGGAAGAGCCTGCTGCGGCCCCAGGATGCCTGAGCGAGCGAGAGGCGGGGTCAAGTCTGAACACTGCGCTCTGGTTACACACTAACTACATGACTACTTATTTTCTCAGCTATAAAGCTGTAAGAACGGCAACACACCTGCTGAGTTATCTGAGGAGGACTTGTTTGCACGATGATATGGTTGATGGCATCCGTGTGTGGAACAGTCTTGCCTGTATCCTGATGGAAGTTTCAGCCATGAAGCTAAAGAAATAAAAATGTTTTGACTGGGGGGTGGGGTGGGCGGAAGAACCTTCAAGATTCAAGGGGAGGGGGGACAAAAAGTCTACCTCTTGATAGGAGAATGGGAAGTTTCTAGAAAGTTATGTGGCTTGAGGAAATGCTAAGTGAAATATGCCAGTCACAGAAAGACAAATACTACATGATTTAGGTACTTAAATGAAGTACCTAAAATAGTTAAATTCATGGAATTAAAAGAGTGGAACGGTGGTTGCCAGGGCCTGGGGGGTGGGGGCAGAGGAAAGGAGGTATCACTAATCAACGGGCAGAAAATTTTAGGCAAGGAAGATGAATAAGCTGTAGAGATCTGCCATCAACCTTGCACCTGTGGTCAACAATACTACACTGTACACTCTAAAATTTGAGGGTAGAACTCATTAAGTGTTCTTCCCATAATAAAATGCATTTTAAAAAAGAAAGTCATGTGAAATAGGAGGAGATATTGTCTTGATCATCTTTAGAAAATATAATTGCTGCAGTGACCTTAGCGTATTATTTCGGGATGCGAAGAGCACCACAAGAACTAAATACAGAATCGGTTTAATGAATTAAAAATGGTTGACCCTGGGGCCAAAAGCGTGGGACTGTGGCTTTTTATCTCAAGCCTTCTGCAATATTTTTTTTAATCAATTGCACGTATTAGTTTGATCAATCCTCTTAAGATTGTACTCAGAAAAACATAAATGTAGCTAAGATCCCAGCCGTTCTACAACATTCAAAAGCTGACACTTAGGTCTCACATCAGCCAGTACTTAGAACCCAGCTTCTTCACTGGTTTTCCTAAAGAAAAAGAATCACTCCAAATTTGGTGATTTTTTTGAATTCTTTACAGTGATTTCCGGGACCATGGAAGAGGATCACAGCACAGACTATCAATTGTTACATTTGTTTTCCTAATTATAATTTAAGTGATTTATCAAAGTAATTTGATTTTGAAAAATCAAAAACTCCAGAAGGCTTCTGGTGAGAAGCAACTGGGCCACCCCATGAACCAACCCCCGTCCCCGCTCTCCACCCCCAATCCATCCTCCAGGGCCAACCGCTTCTCATTCCTTTCAATTAATTCTCCATTCAGTTCTTCTGACAGTTTTTACCTGAAAAATCTTCCATTTGAAATTTCGCCCCTCCCTTCAAGCCTCCTCTCTCTTCTCAACTTTACCCTCCAGCCACACTGCACAGACCCCCGTTCCTCTTCCCTAAGAGGAACCTGAAAAGATACTCAGCTGGTCCTCTGAGCTCAGTGGGCTCAGCTGCAGGTCCTGAGCAAGCGTGTCGAAGCTCTTCCTCTGCAAAGCCTTGCATGTCCCCACAAGGAATTTTATACCTGCCGCTCATAAGAGAAAGTTTCTCCAGAACTTACGTAAATAAGTAAAATACAGAGTAATGTAATCATTAATGGAAATATGTTCAGATGCTCCAAAAAAAAAAAAAAAACACTAGGAAGGCATGGTCCGCTCTAAGGAAATCAGAAAAACAGAAGGAAAAAATAAATTTGGTAAGCAGGGCAGGCTTTTCAGATGGATGGAAAGGCCTGGGAAATGGTAACATCACACAACGTCTTAGAGGAAACCTGTATTTTTGGAGTATAAAGCTCAAGAAGAGAAAATAAATGTGAGAAATGAGCCTTAAAAAGTAAGAGTCAGATGGTCTTTACGTGTGAGGTTAAGGAGCTGGACTTGAGCCCATGGTCCAGGAGGTGACAATTTAAACGCCTGTAAATGCCAAACAGATCGTGCAAATGAGCAAAATGAGATCAAGTAAATGAGAAAAAAAGAAAGTGTGGGAAATTGGGGAGACTGTGCCCTTCCAAATGGAGCAGTTCAATTATTTTTATACAACACGTAAGGCTTTGCCAGGCCTTCCACTTTAACAACAGCAGAGTATCCAGAGTTTTCTGTCAAATTCTCCAATTTTTAAATGTTGGCAACTATTACATGTTTTTTCAGGCTCATAGTATGTGGTCAAAAAAAAATTATTATATATGCTTGAAAGCTGGTTTCAGCCAACAGACCACACGTTTTTACCTCTTCTAGAAGCATTAAAGAACCACCATTATGAAATTTAAGACAGGGAGGAGCCACTGTCAGATCTGCAGTTTTAAAGCTCGCTCTGGTGGAAGAATATAGGATGGACTGATTAGGGGAAGGAGAAATTGAAGTCAAACGTGGAGAGATAAATCTGAAGGCTTCTGCAATCAATCATTGGTAATTGATGTGCTGAGAATCGAAACCAAGGCACAACACTTATCATCGATTATTAATTTTTCAGCGCAAGTAGGTGGAATGGTCCTGAGCATTGCCACCAGAATTTGACCCCAAATGATCCCTGAGAACTTTCTCCTCTCTGTAAATCTTGGGTGTGACATACACTTTCAAAGACAGAATGGATTTATCTCTTTGTTACTTTCCATAACTTCCATTTATTTTTCTTATAAATGTACTTGCCAATAGCAGTAAAAGCAAAGAGTGTACATCTGGCTTTGGAAAGGCAGCTTGTCGAAACTCTACCCTTTGCTTCTGTATTATATCAATCGTAGAAGCAAACAAAGATATTTTCTGCAAATGGTTCCCATGTGCCCATATCTCTGAATGTAAAATAAACAGTGCAGGCCATGAAAACAGAGAGTTTTAAACAGAGCATTCCAGCTGGGAAAATGGTGTAAACATGAACCTTATTTTTACAGTCACTTAAAGATGTCCTTTATCTATTAAATTAACTTTTGGAAAGGAGGAAATGGGGATAGAGAAAGGCGGGGTGCGGTGGCAGGGGGACAGAGAGAGAGAGCTTATCCATCTGCTTTTCTCTAACACCTAATACTTCCATTTCTATGTGCTTAGATAGATATATTTTTCTATCACAAAATTATTGCATCTAGGCAACAGATCAAGAGAAAATATTAGCCACTTTGAGTATATTAAGATTTTTCTGAACCAAATCTGTGCAAGACTGATCAAATCCCATCTTTGTCTCATGTTCTAACCAATTAAGTCAGGGAGAAACAATGACTTAATTGGTTAGAATTAATTCCCTAGCTTCACAGACAGAACCTGGCAGGTGCTGGCCATGATTAGTCCCATCCCAGTCCCCGAGTTCACAGGGCATGTATGCCCAGGCATCTGGTCCATCCCACTGGTCCCCAGAACACAAAGGGAAGGAGATACAACATCAATATGGCATTTTATGCCAGGCGGGCTCTGAACAGCATCCAGCCTTCAGTGACAGTCTCAGCCATTTGCAAACCAACCAGCACATGAAGAAGTCAAGAGCTCACATGCAGAAAGGGGGAACTCTGGCCTGCTTTCCCACTAAGCCCCGGACTCTGTTCCCATTTTTTACTTTTCATAAAGATATGTATGGCTAGGACCCTGGCACCAGAGACCTGTCTCTCATTTCTGTAAAATTCCTTTTCTCCACAGAGATAAAAGTCAGCATTCCCACCCACCATGTGCGTTTGGGGCCAGCTTGTTCCTGCTTCTGCCTGGGGAGGCTCAGCTTACACAGGGTGCAATTCCCATCTCTGAGATCAGAGGAAAGAAAAAGTGAAATCCCTGTGAATCCTTCTGGAGTTGTGATAATGGGAGATGTGTTCCAGACATCCTGAGTTGAAAACTGGAATACACTTTCTTAGAGGAAACAGTCATCAGCTTCTCCGGCAAGTTCACAAAATCGTTCTTAACCCAAAACGTTCTCAGAACATTCCAGAAATTTCTATGGAACCCACCTGCTCTGTTCCCATGTTCCCCCAGCTTGTTATTCTTTTTCAACTAAGTAGTGTGGATACAGCCCTGCTTTGCCAAATTCTCCAACGCTCTCCCCTCAAATTAATAAAGTTCCACTTGTGCAGTCCCCCAGATGTTAAAAACCTATTGAGGCGCTGCTGATGCGTTCTGCAGTTCCGGTGCTGCCTGCCGGCCGCCTCAGGCCATTCACAGAGTGTGGGTGTGTTCCACAGCTCCTTCCTTCTGTGCTTCAGCTTTTATGGAAAACGCAGGAAGTTTGAGGCCTCTTATTTTAAATGGTGGCCTGCCAGAGACAAGCCCATTTGTATATGTAAGTGTTACATATGATATCAATTGAGTAATGGGAAAAGAATGGATTGTTTATTAGATGGGGTTGAGAAAACTGCTCATTGTATGGGGAAGAACAAATCATTCTTCTAGATCTAAGATTCCGCCCTACCATGTCGTTGGAGAAAAGAGGTAAAAACGGAGAGAAGTGCACCAGACCCATGAAATATACAGACTGGACTTCAACAGAGCTTATCAAAGTCAACCTACACACAGCATGTGATGCACCCTTGAAGGGTGATGAGCTACAAGCATCAGCTGGGCCCCCACTGGCTGCCTCAAGACAGCCACCGGTGAAACTCATCAGGCTCCTAACTCTGACCCAACTCTTCTTCACCTGGACGAAGTGAGGATCTCTCACTCCCCAACTCCGATCTCCTATAAGCAATGCCCCATCTCCCCTAGCCCAGGTGCCCTCTCAAGGATACAGATGAGGCCAATCTCATTTTTCAAGTTTCTAGCTAACTGTGTAAGCTGTAGTCTAAACTCTGAGTCTAGATTCCTTCAGGTCCTCTCTTGTGACTCTCAAAACCTTGTTTATTGGAAGAAAAAAAGAAAAACCCTGAAATTCCGTTTTCTTGCTCTCTTCTTTAAGGCAATAATGATGCCTTGGAGTGACAAGGAAGTGGAGAACCAAGGGCATAAAGATGATTGCTTCTAGAAGTTCCGTGGCTGCATATGGGTAATCCAGCACCATTCTTACGGGACCACAGAGAAAAGCGCCCATGACCCTCTCCTTAAAAAAAAAATCTACGGAAAAAAGCTACGGAAAGTCTCTGATCAGTCCAACTAATTTCTCCCATCCCTGATCAAGCATTCTGGTGCTTGGAAAATGAGGCACTGTGAGAGGCTCATCCTGTGGCAGAGAAAGTCAGCCTCACCAAAAACCACGTATTTGAGCTAAGGAAGCAACATTAATTCTCCAAAAGAAGGTGGAAGCACTTTTCAAAGCAGGTATAAGATTATTTACTACACAAGAATCTATTCTAGAAGTCATCACAGAAATAGTTTCTCAAAGTGTTTAACAAATGATTAAATACACCTTTTACAACTGAAGAGAACATCAACTTATTCAGATATATATATTTGGATATACATCCTGTGCTATTAAGTGAGGTCAAGTCCTGAACACGTTTCTCAAAAGTGATTTCAGCTCGCAGGGTACCCGGCGGCCCCGCGTACCCGTTGTCTCGCTTCAACGGTGTTTGTACAGAGCAGAGCCCGGGACGCCCCTTCTTCCAGCCTCTGACCACCCTCTTTCCCAGTTGCAACCTCCTGGACCATCTTCCCCACCCTCCTTTGCCTCCAGGACCAGCCAACACCGCTTTTTGTGCTTAGCTCCTTACTGCCAACCAACCGCGAGCTCCCCGATTCGCCAGAAAAAGTCCACCTAGGTGGAGGCCACAGTCAACTTCCCGCTCAACCTGCATCTGCAGGCCTCCTACACTTACCTCTCTCCGGGCTTCCACTTTCACCGCGAAGATGTGGCTCTAGAGGGCCTGGGCCACGGCTTCTGCGAGTGGCAAAGGAGAAGCACCAGGGTGCCGGGTGTCTCTTGAAGATGCAAAACCAGTGCAGACACGCCCGCTTCCAGGACAAGCAGAAGCTGTCCCATCACGAGTGGGGTGAAACCCTGGACGACACGGAGGCCACCAAGGCCCTGGAGAAGAGCCTGAACCGAGCGGCTCGGGATCTGCGTGCCCTGGGCTCTGCTCGCGCAGACTCAGTCTGACTTCCTGGAAGCCGCTTCCTTAAAGAGCCAAGCAGGTGAAACTCATCCCGAAGTCAGCACCCAGCTGACAGCCCCTCCGCAGGCTGGCGGCCCCCAGGCCGGGCTGGGCAAGTACCATTCACCCTCAAACATAACCAGGAACTTGAGGAGCCTAGCAGCCTCTTGGGAGGGCCTCTCTGGAATCCCCCCCTGGTGTCAGGGCTTCTGCCTGAGCGTCTCCCTGCAGCCACTAGGCAGCTTTTTAACCATCTTGGAGTCCTTGCCCAAGCCATGGACCAGATGGAAACAATAAAGCTTGTAGCAGAGGAAAACAAAATATTCTAGGCTTGCAAACTACTTGCATCAAGAAGTTTCTTTCTACACACTGTATAATCCAAAATCCAGTAATTCCAGCAAGTTTAGTAACTCAAAGACCATGTTTAGACCGTTTGTTGCCCTCACTCAGAGAATGCACCAGACTCAAAGGAGAGGATCAATCACCCCCCACCCCAGGTCTTAAAATCCCTCTAAATATAGGACAGCTTCACAGATAACCAGTAAGACCTTGGTTACTCTGGAATTGGAAGGAGGATGATTCTTGGAACTGAACTTATGTAGCAGAAATCCCATCCATGCCCCCATCCATAGAATACAGAAGAAGATGGCATTCTAGAGTTCTGCAGTGTTATACTGAAACGCCTGAAGTAAAACAAAACAAAACAAAAGACTCCACACTCGCAATACAGGGGGCCAGGGTTTGATTCCTGGTCAGGGAACTAGATTCCACATGCATGCTGCAACTAAGAGTTTGCATGCCATAACTAAGGAGCCTGCAACCCACAACTAAGGAGCACACATGCCACAACTAAAGGAGCCCACTGGCTGCAAATAAGGAGCCCACCTGCCACAACTAAGGAGCCCACCTGCTGCAACTAAGACCCAGCACAACCAAATAAATAAATAAATAAATAAATAAATAAATAAATAAATAAATAAAAGAGATGAAGTTAGTCTCCCCTCTCCTTGAATCTGAGCTAATCCTGTGCTTATTTTCATCTGTAGAATCTGGCATAGGTGATGTTTGGGGACTTCCAAGCCCAAACCTTAAACGAACTGACTACTCATACTCTCTTCACTTGAAACACAGGAACCATGCTGTAAGAAGAATTAGGACAATTGAGGATAATCAAGGTCAGTGAAACCAGCTGAGCTCTGGGCCAACAGTTAGCCCAATAAAGACAGCTTAGATATTCTAGCCCAATTGAGCCTTTAGATGCCCTCAGCTCCAACCAACATCACATGGAGCAAAAGAGTCACCCTAGATAATTCTAGTCAGGCCAAAGACTCATGAGTGATTAAATGTTTTTTTAAGCGACTAAGTTTTGAGGTGGTTTGTTATACAGGAATAAATAACTGACAAAAAATATGAGCATAGTACTTGATGATAATGTAGAAAAGGAAGTCAAGTCATACGACTGTAAAGATCATCTATTTTAGATCAATGTGTTCACTCCAGGAGAAAAAATGTAGGCCACACAGTGAGTTCATAAGGAGACAAAATTCTAGAATCCATCTCTCCTACTTTACCAATCTCTAGAGTCCTTAAAGCAAAAAATCATTGAACAGACCTGTGTTCTCTAAACCACAGAGATACATTTCGGAGTTACTCTTGAACATGATGTAAAATCCTGTTTTATTCTTTTGAAAAAAAAGCAGGAGCAGCAATTTCTTAGAGGTCAACCTAGAGTTTCTGAGAAGATATTTCTATGACTATGTGGCATGTATGAAGCAACATTTGATTAGTTTATTCAGACAAATGATTTAGAGAATGTCTCTCTTCGCATAAAACTTCAGAAGAGAAAAGGCTGATAAAGAAGAAAATATGTTCATCTAAAAAAATTTCTATAAAGAACAGAAAAAATCTGGCTGTTGTTCAGAGTCATTTTTCAGGTGGCAAGGAGATCTGCAGACCATATGTTGCTATTCAAGGTTAGGAAAACACTCATGGAAAGTGAAGTCTTAGCTATCCTGTGGATGGCAATCCAAACTAAAGCTACCTTAGTCTCTAGGAAATCATTCTTACCCTTTCAAGGACCATGAAAACTCTTTTTCTCAAACTTTTTGATGATTAACTCTCAAGCAGGTTTACAAACATGACTCCACCTGCTCATCTTTGATTTCTCTGACAACTATCCTATTTTTTGGAAGCATCAACCATTGGATTTGTAGTCTTTTCAACTGAATTGCTGTCTTTTTAAATGACTACACATGAAAGCTTTGTAGGAAAAACATTTGGCAACAAAAGTTTGGTTTTATTTTACATGTTGAACAAATGAGACCTAAAAGGAGAAATGTGACATTTTCACTGTCATACCGTTGCAAGTACTTAAACTTGACAAAATTCAATGTTGTCAGTTCAAATGACACCATGTGACATATTATTGATATATAAGTATCCAACTGACTTGCTCAGTGTTGCCAGCCAAAGTATCAAAATTTAGGGGAAAAATATAAATATTTAAAAGGATGATATATTTATTTTTAGTAATTATATTATACTTGTTTTCACCAGAGTAAGAGGATTATAGGCTTCGAACAAATTGCATGTTTTGCCTTGGCCCCTTGCCTTGGGAAAGAAGTAAGTAATTGTTGTTAATTGATAACTAAGCCAAAATTAAGTCTCAATTCACCAATTTAAATGGTCTTGAAAGACCTCCTCTTTCTTTCTTCACAGGCCTTCCTCCATGAATTGTGTTTTAGAATTTTAATTTTTCTTGGATTCTGGGTTTAGAATCTCTTTTCACATAAGATCTTATATAACCCTCTCTGTCCTTTTTCTCCTCATAAAAATTCAATAAACTTGTAACAAGGACATTGTGCCTTTACAATGTGTCACAACATTTTATCACCATGAAAGGAGGCATGGTTTCCCAACTATAATCATGGGAAGTTTAATTATGATTTCTCTCAGCAAAACACATGAACACTGAATATCTAATAAACAAGATACTTGGGAACAGAACACTAAATCTTCCAAATAAGCATTCTTGTGAATTAAAAGATTAATCTGATATTTGGATGAACTTTTCTCTGAAATGTGTATGGATTAAACAAAAGGGAAAATAATTAAATAAAAGCATTTTAGGTTTTGTTAACTACTTAGATAGCTCTTTAAGACACTATCATATCTATTGTAATATCTAATGGTTCTTCTCAAGAAGAAAATATCTCCTTCAGTTTATCTTTTTAAAAACATGCATTAATATCAAAGTAACAGATCTTTTCAATGATAGTTTTATTAAAATTTTTCAAAGAAAGTATACTGATAACCAACTTACATAATCCCTACTGTTTACATTTTTATGATCTTTTCAAAATGTAAATATTTTTACATAAACAATCTTTGTTGATAAATTATCTTTTAATTTTTTATTTGAAAATTATATATATATATACATAATCATTCATCTTTCCTCACTTCTATCTTTATATACTCTGTTTGGATCTCCTTTATTTGACCCTTCACAATTACAGAAATATCTCATGAGTTTTCCAGTCCAAACTAGCTTTTCTTTGGTGCCTGCTTAAGAAAAGGGCTAGATAGATGCTACCTAAAATCTCCCTAGGCCCCACTAGTCATTGCCTTTTCCCTCTGAATGTTACACCTATCAGGTCAAGTTCATCTCACCTAACACAGGTGTGACATAACTAGAAATATACGTTTGATCTCTACTTCTGGTTCCTGACACAGAACTCCTAAATTCCTTGGAATTTCCCGAGTCATAGGACTGTCTTTTGTTCTAATGAGGTGACTCTTGGTGGGCTCCTGGATAGCTTCAGGATGGCAACTGATCACCAGAAAGACCAGGCCATGATTAGATTAGCTTGGGTTTTTTTTTTTTCCCTAGCCCTATCCCCCATTCTCCAGGGAGCGGAGAGGGGCTGGAGATGGAATTAATAATTGTTCATGCCTACGTGATGAAGCCTCCATAAAAATCCCAAAACTATGGGGTTCGGAGAGCTTCTGGGTTGGTGAACACATCCACATCCTGGGAAGATGGTACACCCCACCTCCAAGGGAAAAGAAGCTCCTGTGCTCCAGACCCTTCCAGACTTTGCCCTCTGTACCCCTTCATCTGGCTGTTCATCTGCATCCTTTATTATATCCTTCACAATAAATCCGTAAATGTAAGTAATGTTTTTCTGACTTATGTGAGCCATCCAGCAAATTATTGAACTGGAGAAGGGGGTTGTGGCAACGCCTGATTTATACCCAGTTGATCAGAAGTACAGGTGACATCCTGGGACTTACCGAAGTGGGGGGCAGTCTTGAGGGACTGAGCCCTCAACCTGTGGGGTCTCTGCTAATGCTGAGTTGGTAGTGTCAGAGTTGGACTGTAGCACCCAAATGGTGTTGAGAGAGTTGGAGAATTGTTTGGTTTGGGAAAAAAACCCTCCACACAATTGGCGTCAGAAGTGGTCCATGGGGTAGGGAAAAAAGTTTTTTCCTTTTAACTTTCTGCTTCCCTTATTCTAAGGATTCTATAATTCTCTTCTCCTTTCTTCCTTCAGAACACCAACTGGCATTTTCTCTACAAAGAAAATCTCCTTGATATGGCCAGTGGTTAAGGGGATGACTAGTGATTCTGTCCTGCTGTGTTAATCCTTGAGAAATCAAAGTGTAATTGTCGTCATCGCTCAGCAAATGGAAAACTAGAGAGTTTCTTTGAAGGAACTTTAGACATCTTCTAGCCAAACCAGTTTCAAGTGAATTTCAAAGAAGAAGAAATGGTTGATTTTAAGGTGTTAATTTTTTGTTTCATTGTGTTTGCTTAATTTATGTGGCATGATGATATTTCAAAGTATTAATGATGTGCTCTTTCCCACATGCCCAGTAAAATGACTGATATTCCTACAAGTTGTCAACGTATCTTTGACTGTAAAACAGGGAGAAAAAAAGATGTCACATTCTTAATCTCTAAATCAAAGGAAATTGCCTCCCCGACTCCTGCTCTGATAAGACAACAAAATATTACAAAAAGTAGATACAAACAGGGAGGACAGATTTTCCTCCTGCTCCCTTATTCCTCGCCCCAAATAGATCCCGGTAGGAGAATGAAAAAGGAGAGCTTCAGGGAATGAAACAGCATGATGGTGGCATAGTGGCCAGTCACCAGGAGAGAGAAGGCAATATGGAAAACCTTTCATTGGGAAATCCCAAAGTAAAGAGACACGTGTTCAGCTCCAACTTTGGGATATTTTGAAAGCCCCAGCCATACAGAATCACTCTGCATTGTAAGGGGACAAGACTGTGGAGAAAGCAACAAGGTGTATCTATACCAAAGAGGAGCTAGAAGCATCCCCCTGGGTTTCCCTGCAGCTCCCAAGGGGATGGTGAAGATCCAGAAGTTTCCGTGGGTCCCACATGGGTAGGCATGGTGTCCACCTGCCAGGAGACCATCTTCAGGGCAAAGGTGTGTACATTACTTGAACCTCCTGACATAAGTAAAAGAGGACTCCGCAGCTCAATTTCAGAGCCATAATTTTTGCCAAGTTCTTTGGTATGAATTAAATAAACAGAGACAGCCTTGCCATTTACTCCACAGGGGAAACAAGCCAAGGGAAGACCAACAAGTGAAGTGTCCCCTCCACAGCGATCTGAGGCAGCCCTTGGGGGTTAGAATTGGGAGCTGGGCAAGGGAAAAGGAGAAAAACCTTGAGACAGGGTCATGCCTACACTGGAATTATTTATGAAGCTGACATGGAAATGACAAGACTGGACTGAGGGAAAGACAAGGATGAAAAGGACTAGACCAAGCTGAACTCCACTAGGGGGCTGAGAGCTCAGGCTGGTCAGACATCAGCCATTAGATTTTAACTACTTTTAAAATGTCATTAAAAACACCAATTTTGAACACATTGGAGATCACCATTCTGTTACCTCTCATTCAGTTTTCTTCATTTTTATACAGACCTTAAATTATAGCTTTTTCAGCCATCCCTAGCATATATATAATACACTGAACCGAGTAAGTAGTAACTCGGCACCGGTCCTTTTTTTTTTTTCAAGTCAAACTTGCATGTGGCCTCTCCTGTAAAATTATACTGGCGAGTCGACTTACCCTAACATGCATTAATCAGATTCATCAAATGCCAGACAAGGCTCACATGCTTCTGCTCAGTGCTTGCTCCTGTCAGAAAGCCACAGAAAGCTGTATGGCAAAAAAGTAACATATGTCATGATAATTATTTAGGCTTAAGTGTTATGGTAAGTTTTGGATACTTTTTGTCTAAATTAAAATATTTTTTCTCGTGAGACAAAGTAATTACCTTTAAAAGTAGAAAGGAATCGTTGATTAAGGAATTAAATTTAACGAGAAAATAAGATGATGAGTAAAATAAGATTGTCTCAAGACAAAAAGTGCCTATTTGGCCCAAAGTGATAGTCAAGCAATGGTCAACCACGCCACTGTAACAACAGTATATGAAGTGAAACCAAATGCCTATGAGTTTCACAGGAAATCTTCTGAAGTCAAGGAAGTACAATGAGAACTATCTGTCACCCAGAGTCATTTCAGTGTATCTAAAACTGCTCAACTTCTTCTATTTCATGCAGTGAAATCATACCATCTTTAATCCTGCTAAATTAGAGGGTTTGGGGCTTCCCTGGTGGCGCAGTGGTTGAGACTCTGCCTGCCAATGCAGGGGACACGGGTTCGAGCCCTGGTCTGGGAAGATCCCACATGCCGCAGAGCGACTAGGCCCGTGAGCCACAACTACTGAGCCTGCGCGTCTGGAGCCTGTGCTCCGCAACAAGAGAGGCCGCAATAGTGAGAGGCCTGCGCACCGCGATGAAGAGTGGCCCCCGCTTGCCACAACTAGAGAAAGCCCTCGCACAGAAACGAAGACCCAACACAGCCATAAATAAATAAATCAATAAATTAGAGGGTTTGGAAACAAAACACAAAAGTTCCAAAAGCAAGGAACTCAGATGTTCCTGCTCAGTGTCATCGGCACAAATTTTATGTGAACTAAATTTAAATCTGTCAATGAAAACTCCTTAACAGGAGCATCCAAAGCTGCAAGTGAGGAAAAGACAAATTCTTGTTAAAGCCTGGGCTATGTTAAATAAGCAGACATTTACAGAAACATAATTACCCTCATTTTCTGCTGACATTTCACGTGAGACAAGTACAAGTCACTTAGCAACCTTGGCTCAAAGAAACTTAGTGCCAGGTGTGCCCTTGGCTATTGAGACAAGCAAAAGGCTCCCACAGATTTGCAAATATCCTTGAGGACCCATATCACGCTGGGTAGCACCACTGTTCTTACCCCCAAAATACACATCAAAACACATCTGGTGAATTCCCTTAAAGCTTAGCTTTTATGATTCAACTGAATGAAAATATGGATTTGCCGATCTCTGTGTTTTGCTTGTTTTTTATACAGTCATCCAAACGAACTCAAGGAAGATGTATTAGATAAAACACAACTGGAGGAAAAAAAATTGTTTTCAGATTAGATTATAATATACCATTGAACAACTTGTCAAAAATGTAGCATGTCTATTCTGAGACTATGGAAAGAGTTGCTCAGATAAAAGAAGTTGTTGAAACATGCTGGTGGTCACTGCACTTGCGCTAAATGGTTGTCTGTGCGGCATTTTGCAAGAAGTTTGATAAAGCCATAAAACTGTCACATTTAAGGCACAGTCTTTAAACTGGGGACATTTCAGAGTTATTTTCGTGATAAGGGTGGTAAGTTCCAGAATGTATGTTTTTACATTGAAGCTTTTAGTAGTTTCAAGACAAGGT
Source organism: Balaenoptera borealis (assembly GCF_965194805.1). Taxonomy (NCBI): domain Eukaryota; kingdom Metazoa; phylum Chordata; class Mammalia; order Artiodactyla; family Balaenopteridae; genus Balaenoptera; species Balaenoptera borealis. Next base: position 16,766,495 of record NC_138870.1, on the reverse strand, counting down.
TCTGGAGCAGATAGTTCAAATAAAATATAAATAACTTTTGTGTTAGAAAAAAACCTCAATTAAACATCTCTCGAATGTAACTTAGTTGGACCAGCTGGAGTATCTAGATACTGTTTTCAACCAGCTGAATGGGCTCCTTGGGGGAGTTCACGGTCCCCACGTTACAGCTTACAATTGCAGAGAAAGTTTCAGCAACAAAACTGAAACCAAGTTGAGACTTAAAATACAAAATAACACTACTTCCTACTGTTTTGAAATTTTGAGGGAATGTCAGACACGACACGCCACTAGCAAGATGTTTTCAAATGGTGCGATTAAACCCAGGGTATGATGACATATGAAAACACAGTGTCAGCCAAATATAATGATGATCTAAGCTTCCTCCGGAGTCCAGTTATCAAGTCCTTTTAAAAAGTGAACCCTCTCCAGTAAGGAAGGTGAGTATTGTTCAGGAAATTGTCAGTAATTTAATGTTGATACATAAATTTCCCAATGTGGCTCCTTCAGACCTCGGGACCAGTTTAAATGAAGGGATTAAGACTGAGATTGCAAAATGACATGTTTACATTAAAAAAAAAAAAGGACCACCATTTACATTTACTTATTAGCGTGGACCACGATTTTTCTCCATATGGTGCTACCAAACAAAATACAGAAGTGAATTGGTTACTGGTGTTAATATAACCCTGCAATTGTCATCTGTCACTCTTATTATTGTTGAATTGCATCCCCTCACACAATATGTTGAAATCCTAATCCACAGTCCCTGTGAACGTGACCTTATTTGAAAATAGGGTCTTTAAAAAAAAGAAAAAGAAAATAGGGTATTTATGTTAAAAAAAAAATAGGGTCTTTGCAGATGTAATCAAGTTAAGCTGAGGTCAGGCTTGATTAGGGTGGGCCCTTAACCCAATGACTGATGCTCCTATAAGAAGAGAAAACAGACACAGAGAAGAGATCGCCATGTGACGACACAGAGACACAAACACAGAGGGAAGACAGCCATGGGAAGATGAGCAGAGATTGGAATTATGTTGCTGGGAGCTGAGGAACGCCTGGGGCTGCCAGAAGTTGGAAGAGGCACGGGAGGAGAATCCTCCCCAGAGACTTCACTGGGAGCGTGGCCCTACCCACACCTTGATTTTGGACTTCTGACCTCCAGAACCGTGAGAGAATAAATTTCTATTGTCTAAAACCACCAGTTTGTGGTAGTTTGTTACGGCAGTCTTAGGAAATTAATACAACTCCCATTTCAGTTGTTTATGAACGCCCAAATGGCCTCTGTTCTTATGGCTTAACTTTTTAATAAAGATTAATTTAGATCTCATAAATTGTCTTTTATCTAAATGATGTACTGGAGTTTATGTAAGATTATGTTTGATAAGAGGACACTGCAGTAAGAAAAAAACAAAATCAAGTTTAAATTCACTGCCTCGGTTTCACCACATCATCTTACTGATCAGTTCACCAAGGTGTAGAGGGAAAGGAAATGACTTGCCCAAGATGACAAAACACATTCGCAGTAGGTATGGTGCTCGGGTTTTTGCATCTCTTGATTTCTAATCCAGAATTTCTCTCCCACCCCTTTGGAATGAGGCTTCACTCTCCAGGGCAGGAAGCCAAGGATGATTTGGGAAAGCATAGAAATATTTAAATAGCATGCTTCCCACACAATCCTCTCAAGGGATTGCCTTTCATATTTCGACAAGTGTACATTCTTTACCCTAGACCCGTCTGAGATTTGTCATAAATTTAAAAATAATTCTCACGTCTTTGGGTAGAGAGGTAAATTCCTACTTTTATGACAACAAAAGCAAACTTAAAACAAAATTGCATCTATTGAGTCGGGGGAAAAAGAAGAAAAAAAGAAAGGGGGATTCATGAAGGCTACCACTTCCAATATGAACAAAATACTTTTTTTCACCCTAGGATATTACTGATCAAAAAGAAAGAAAAAAAAAAGTAGTAACATCTCCATGTTTTTTATCACGCTGGTGTCGCTGAAAGAAGTAACTTTCAGGGGTTATTTGGGTCTTATTCGGGATGATAGAAGCCCCAATACTGTGTTTTGGATGCTGTTCAGAAGTTTGATCCAGTTTAATTTCTTGGCTGAGTTCTTGCCTTTGTTGAATTCTCTCCAAAGGTTGAGGTCCAAGGGGCCTCACTAACAGCAGGCCGCCATCTCTCCAAACAGAGGAAAGACTCAAATTGGGAAAAGAATGCAGAGGCAGCGATGCCTATTTGATTTCAACAAATCATCAGTGATACGGAGGGTCAAGAAAGCAGGGCTGAGATGGAAACAGTGTGTTTCCGTTTTAAAGAGGAATGTTAGCAGCATGGGAAAAACTCGCAAATATGAAGGTGGGTGGAGTTTTACTGAGACTCGGGGATTGAAGGCTGAAAGTCCCTGAACTCCCAGCAGCATCTAGATGGTACTCGATGCAGAACCGTACTGAACGGAGCCCAGTGTGATAAAGGAAAATAAGTTCAGTCCTTGGCTGAAGGGGAAAAGAAAAAACCCAAAAACCTGCAAAGGTGCTTGTTTCCCTCGGTGTTGAATCGCTGAATCGCGGTTATGAACTTGAACGTGACCCTGAGAGGCCCTGGTTGGTTACCCTCACCCCAGAAATACTGACACCTTGTTTTTTCAAACATGCTGTGTCTCCAGGCAGATCTAGACTTTGCCGTAGATCTAAACATCATCGCCGCCACCTGGAAGCTGTACCAATTAGCCAGAGAAGCAGGCTTTGCACACCATTTGGCTGTACAAAAGAGGCCGCCGGGGCTGAGTCTGAGTTTTCAGGCAGGCTTTGCAAACTCCGTATGAAAGGCCGAGGGGGGAGTGCCATGAACACAGTTTAAGATTATTTCATCCTTCCTTCAAGCTTTCAGAAAAAGCTTGCCACCAGATTTGTTTAAAGGGATTCCATCTCACGTGAGGGATTTCTTGGCATGAAGAACCTTTTCTTTCATGTTATATTAAGAGCGTGTGTGCCACATTTCTTCAAAAGGCAAGTTTTCCTCTCAAGCAGAAAGCAAGCTCACAGAACCTATAATGATCCTAAGCAAAGCTACAGGTGGGTATCCCAAATCCCTTAGCTTTAGAAAAGCTTGAATTATATTTACCTCAAACATCATGGCTTTGCCTGAATTGGTTCATATTTGTAAGGTGCTTTTTTTTTTTTTTTTTTTTTTTGGCTATTAAGGAAACAATCTTTGCTTCCTGGTGCTAAAATCATCAATGGTCTTTCTCGCAGCATTGGAAAATAGGAATATGACACTGAAAACTGTTTACTGCCCAGCAAACACTCTGGCCCCATGCTCTGGAGTAGAAAGCAAAGGCATTTCATTGCATCAATTGTCTGCAGCTAGAATCTCTCTTCCCAGGCAAACAAGAAGGTGGAGACACAGAGCAGGACCTCGGGCAGCTTTCTGGTGAGCGAAGCAAGCTGATTTGTGATTGGTAATAAAAACTGTTATCTTGCCCCACTCCACAGAGAAGCATGCAAGGCGGTGTGCCCTTTCTAGTCACCTAGTTAATGATAAAGCCCTGAGACCCGCAGAAATCAGTGGCCAGCTCGTAGCCAGGTAGGTGCATCACCCTCTTTTCTGCTTTTCACCTGAAGTCATCGTTGGGCTTTTGAGGTCAAACAAAAGATTTGATGCAAAACACTGAGAAATGCAGCTCTCCAGAGATTTTTCAGATTCCATGTTTTGAAATTAATTTTGCTCCTCCACAAAAAGATTGTGAGGCAAATGGGAGTATCATTCCACTTACTGTGGAATTATTCCCAATTTTATATCTGGTGTGGACAGAGAAGTGTAACGTTTTTATTTAGCAATTTCTGCTTTCTCCTCTCTGCATCTTTCTTCAGTGTGAAGCTTAGCACTGAACATAAATCACTAGATCATGTTTCGCTTTTTTCATGTACACCAAAAATGAGCTGTAGGATTATTAAGGATTTCAAAGTACAAGATTTTACACCCTCTGTTTTTAGGACAAAAGTGGTATAAAAATAGGGGACTTGGGCTTCCCTGGTGGCACAGTGGTTGAGAATCTGCCTGCCAATGCAGGGGACACGGGTTCGAGCCCTGGTCTGGGAAGATCCCACATGCCGCGGAGCAGCTGGGCCCGTGAGCCACAGTTACTGAGCCTGCGCGTCTGGAGCCTGTGCTCCGCAACAAGTGAGGCCGCGATAGTGAGAGCCCCGCGCACCGCAATGAAGAGTGGCCCCCGCTTGCCACAACTAGAGAAAGCCCTTGCACAGAAACGAAGACCAAACGTAGCCATAAATAAATAAAACTAAATAAATTTAAAAAAAAAAAATAGGGGACTTGTCAGACCTCTCTGTAAAATGGACCTAATACCACCTTTCTTTCAAGGTTGTTGTGAGATTTAGAAATAAGGCATGATATAAAGTGCCCGGTTCATGCTATTGTTATTATTGCCAAAACTACCAATGCCTAATAAAAATTACATGCTTAAAAGATCATTGTTCTGTGGATGAATGAATGAATGAATGAACATGTACTAATGGTTCTCCTTTGATCCCCTCAACTGCCTGTGATGTAATTACTATGCTAAAGCAGTGACTCTCTAACCTCAAAGGACCTACCAGTCAACTGGCAATCTTGTTAAAATGCATATTCTGGGTCAGGAAGCCTCAGGTGGAGTCTGAGATTCTGCATTTCTCACAAGCTCCCAGGCCATGCTGACTAAGTCCTAGATAATTCCCTTATTGAGGAATAGACCAGTTCTTTAGATACTCACATGACACCAAAATCTACTATCCAAATAAAAACTGAACATCAGGTGGACACAGCTGGGTTTTCCCACCAGAGCAACTAATACTGGATTCCCAGCAGTATTCTCATCTTTGCTGAAGTGATCAAGGAGTTCAGCACCAATGACCTCATCAATGAACTTATGTGCCATGAGCTAAGAGTCAAATCGCAGCCCATGCTTCCTATCAAGAGCTGCATCATACCTCTCTCCAGCTTTGTCTTATAAGTCAGGAAATGTCCGCTGTTATTCATGGTAACTAGAAACTGAGTTTTGAATGTCTCCATAACAAAAGTCAAGAATACACGTGACAATAACATTTATTTGCAACTCCACTTCAGTATGTTTTGTGTCCATTAGGTGTCAGACAACGTAAGCACCAAAAGGGGGAATGGGGAGGACAAGAGAAATAAAGCTTTTGGCTCCAGGGAATTACACTCCAGTGAAGAAGACATACTGACACAAAGATGGACACAAATATGATCAGTATTTGGTGCCACAGGACCCTAACCTAACACAAGGGAGCCTCATCGAGAGAAAGGCACCAAAGAAGGCTGCTCTGAGGGAGTGATGCTCAAGCCAAGATCAGAAGGATGGATAGATGATTAAAGCCAGGTATCCGGGAGGAAAGGTACAGAGAATGTTCCAGGCAGAAGGAACAGCATGTTTACAGACACGGAAGCAGAAGAGGGCAGGAAGTGCTGGAAGAACAGAAATAAGTCCAATAGGGCTTCTCTCCACCAGCCAGATGCTCACATACAGAGGACAAAAGGGCAGAGGCAAGAATCCCCAAGTAACCCATATGCCAAGATCTGTCAAGATTTTTACTGAGCTTTTAGTTGTAAGTGCTTATTAGCTTTATATGGCACATAGTAAGTGCTATGAACATAAGTGCTATGAAAGTGCAAATAAGTAAATAAATAAGTACCTAAATCCGTAAATGCATTGCTGGTTGGCTTCACTCTGCCAGGTCTCGTAAAACCACCCAGCAAATGAGCATAACAGAGAGCCTCTCTATCCAAAGACAGAGGAAAAAAGGGAAGACAACATATTTGGGAGTATGTGACAATTATAGAGGAAGTGAAAGTAATTAATCATTGAAAAATAATACTTCAAAAGCAAAGTGCTTTGCAAAGTATTGTTTGCAAAGCAGTTTTTCATTTGACTCCCATAGGTTTTAATTATAAAAATGTGAGTAGGTATGAATTTGCTTCATAATAATAAGATTTAAGGTTTCTTTTTTTTTTTTAATTTTTATAAATCAGATTAATCTGGTTTTGGTCCCTGCCTACCTTCACCTAGTAGAATTAGTGGAAAATTCAGTGTAACATATTTTAGAAGGAAGAGGGTTCTCCTTCCTATTATTTGAGGGAAGATCTTCCCATCTGTTTCCTCAAGATCGCATACAAATTCTGGGGGCTGATATAGTGCTTGGAAAATGAGGGGAGGAGCTTTAGTCTGTGGTGGGTGTCATGGTTACCACTCTTCCTTCTTCACCTGAAGATGCGGACAAGCACTGGTCACCATCACTTCAGGGCGGCTCTGAGATGCAATCCCAGCTGTCCTTTCCTCTTACCTCAGGCTCAGCTAGACAGATACTCGGTAATGTTCCCAAAACCAAGGCCCTTAAAGTCCAGTCTGCACAGGCTTCCTGCCGTCACCCTCATACATGCAGTCATGGGTGTTATAGGCCAATGGCCTTCACCACTCTTCCCAACGTCAAGGGAGTTTCTTCCCAGAATCAGCTTTCAACCAACCCTGCCTCCATCCTCTTATTCTCTGAGTCATCCAGCTTGATCCCCATCAGTGGATCTGAAATACAAAACCCAACACTTTCCCCACTGGGGCTGGGAGGTGCAAGCAGGTTGTAGAACCACTCAGACCTTTAAGAAACAATGCTGGGCTCATCTTCTGGGGTAGGAGTGGTAACAGGGATAATTTAGGCTTCCCGGTTAAATACACAGCAGCAACAGTATTTTGTTTGCTTGTTTGTTTGTTTGTTTTTGGCCGAGCTGCAAGGCTGGTGGGATCTTAGTTCCTCGACCAGGGATTGAACCCGGGTCACGGCGGTGAAAGCGCCAAGTCCTAACTACTGGACCACCAGGGAATTCCCCAAAGCAGCAAAATTAAAACCCAAAATATCAATTCCTTTTTTTCTTATTAATTCACATCTCTGACAGAAGAATTTACAGAAATCTCTCTACCAAAAAAAAAAAAAAGTCTCTACAAACCAAAATCTATTTCCACAAACATCCAGTCACATGTTAGTTCAACGTGAACATTTACTCATCTTTCATTCCCTCTCCATCTCAGCTCTCTGTGGTTATTCATATTCATTCTTCCCATTCACACCACATTTGAGGAGATTTAATTAATCCTTTGACATTTCTCTCCAACTCCCTTCCTGAATCCTATCTTGATTGCAGGGATCTCATTTCTAACTCCCTAATTCACCTAGGCTAAGTTTTTATCTCCTACATCCTCCATGGATGGTAGAAACCAAGTCTCTTGTCTAGATCATCAAGAGGGACCCACCATCCCATCCCGTCCTATTCCACAGTCCCCCATCCCCACACATACACACAACAGAAGCCACCACTATCCCTCTCCAGGGCAACCTCAACTTATGCTAAGAAGGATATTCGGGTCAGACTAAATTGTCATATTGCTAAAATGAAAAGTCACTTTTTCTGTTTTCTTCCTTAACTGATACACTAGACCCATGCAGCTGGGGGTAGGTAGGACCTCCCATATCTCTAAGGAAATAACGACTGAGGGAAGTGATCAAAAATCAAAATTCTATAAGATGAAATACTTACAACCGTGAAAGGAGAAGAAATAAAAGAAGAAAACATAGGCACTTAAAGCCCAGAAACTTTGATGCCGAGACAGGAGTTTTGATCAACCAGGATTAAAAAGATTTCTGAGAAGAGAGTGGCTTTTCTTACAAAGATGGGCAATTTTACAATAACTTCTAGGGATGGACAGCTTTAAAGAAAGGGACTGGATATTTTTGGAAACTTCTAAGTGAAAACACCTTTCAATGGTTTTGTTATTTTAGTTGATATGTAACAGACCATCTAAGTACAAATTGTGTGACTGCTATGCAAACTCAGCTCAAGAAAATTCTTTTAGCCTCTCCACCAATCACATTGCTGCTCCTCCCCCTCTTATAACAACTTCCTGAGCTGCTACTGGTGTGAGAGCTAACTAGGGAAGACCAGTGTTCCTTTCACACAGGCTCTCACAAAAAATATCCATTGCCCTTGTTAAATATATATTTTTTAATCTGAAGTTATTTTGGGGGTGGGTGAGGATGCATGGACTTTGAAGAAGCTATTCCCACTTCACCTCCATCTTCAATCCCATCAGATGACCTCACCTCCAACATCTAAGACAAAAACAAATTCACAAGAACCTCTTGGGACTTCCCTGGTGGTCAGAGTGGTTAAGACTCTGCGCTTTCACTGCTGAGGGCCTGGGCTCGATCCCTGGTCGGAAACAAAGATCCTCCCACAAGCTGCGTGGCATGGCCAAAAAAAAAAATCAAGAACCTCTTCAATTTCCTCATCTGTAAAATAGGAATAACAGTATCTATGATATACGGGTGAATAACAGTATGACATATGTTATGAGGATTAAATGAGCTATAATTTACACAAAGCACTCAGATCAGCAATGGGTTAGAAAGCATTAAACATCAGCTATTGTAATTATTATCCCTCAACTCCCCCCCGAAGCAAATCTATAAACCTACCTACATCTGCACCCACCAATTTTCCTTTCCTCCTCTTGCTCCAAAAAGAGTAAGTCCCACCTCCTGTCTAAGCCTCTTGTGCTCTGGAGATCCCATCTGTCCCAGCCTCTACAGGACGTGGTTATTATCATGTTCCCTCAGTTCTATATCTTCAAGCTTATCTTCTCAATAGGCGCCTCTCCATCATGAGACAGTAAACTTTAGACTCATTACATCTCCACAACAAGAAGGCCACTTTATGGGAATTCCCCTGGTGGTCCAGTGGTTAGGACTCCGAGCTTCCACTGCAGGGGGCACAGGTTCGATCCCTGGTCAGAGAACTAAGATCCTGCAAGCCACACGGTGCAGTCTAAATAAATTAATTAATTTTTCAAAAAAAGAAGAAGTCCACATGATAATATCTTTGTCACTTTTTAGACAGACTGTTGCTGCTTACTAGTAATGGTCGAAAACTGAACTCATGATCTCCACATCTCTCTGTTCTTGGAGACCCTTGGTTCAATTTCTGTCTAGGTCTGAAGTCCCAAACCTCCACCATTTACCATGAAATTAATAAACTTCTCCTATATTAGAGGGGAAAAATCAGGCTATGCTGCGGCAAGAAATAACCCCTATTGTCAGTAGCTTAAAACAAGAAAGGTTTATTTCTTATTCAAATTATACACCCACTGCACACCAGTGGGGCCTCTGTTCCAAGTTTCCTCAGTTAGGGACCCAGGCTGACAGAGAGGCTTCACCATCTGAAACATGCTACTGATAGCAGCAGTGGGAAGGAGATAGAGAGAGTGAAAGGGAAATTTTGCTCCGGTTCTTAAATGTTTCCACCTGGAAGTATATGCCATTTCCACTCTTATTTCACTGGCCAAAGCAAGTTAGATGGCTATACCTAAATTCAAGGAGGTGAAGTATAATCCATCACATACAGAGCCAGAAACCATGAGGACAGTCCTTCTGTCTACTACATCTCCTTATGGCTAACAAACAGGACTAGGGAACTGCCACTGCTGTCCTTTGACCTTATCCAATTTTTACTAATGTTTTCCTAAGGGATAAATTGTATTTACACTATATATACATTTTGCAACAAGGATGAGAACAAAAAAGCTTGCGAAAGTTCTGTAAGACATCTCTCTGTCCACAAACTACGTTTGCCTACTACACGTTATATATTTTAGAAAAAGTCTATACTTTGAACCTGTCACGTGGGTCATCACCTCTACCCGCAGGGAGACACGAAATGTGTCAGAAACGCTCCCTGTTTTTTAAAACGCTCTAGTTGAGTCCAAACTGACTGCCCTCCAACACCAAGTGAGACATGACAGATCAGAGTTTCTAGAGTGTTTAGACTTTCAAACTAATTCTACCCTCAAAGATTAAAACAGAAACTAATAAAATTATTCTATACAGGCAGTGGGTAGGAAAGAGGCAGAAAGTATAGGAGATAAAATGGGACTGCTAAATATACTTTTTTTTAATATATAGTTTTGACTTTTGAATGATGTTAAATTTTATATATTCAAAATAATAAAATTAAACAAAAGTAGAAAAAAACCCCAAACAACTAGAAGTGGTAATTTAAAAAAAAAAAAAAATTTACAATAGCATCAAAAAACACAAAATATTTAGGGAAAATTTAAACATCTACATAACCTAGCCAAAGAAAACTAAAAATATAACTGAGAGAAATTTTAAAACACCTAAAAAATTGATGGATATATGCATGGATTGGAAGCCAATATTGTTAACTCGTCATTTTCCCCAAATTAACTTAAAGACTCAAGACAATTCCAATCAAAACCTTAGCAAGTCTATTTGTAGAAACGAACAAACTGATTCTAAAATGTATATGGAAGTGCAAAAAACCAAGAATAGCCAAAAAAATCTTGAAAAAGGAGAACAAAGTTGGAGGACTTGTATCACCTGATTTTTTAAGCCATTTCTACAACAAAAAATGAGGGAAAGAAAGAGGGAAAAAAGGAAGAAGGAAAGGGAAAAATATAAAGGGGGTGCCTACAGATTAAAAGAAACTTCAATGTGTATTAACCAAAGGCAATGTACAAATCTTTTTTGATTCCTAATTTCAAACTTTTGAAAACAATTATAAGGCAATCAGGAAAATGACACTGAATGATTGTTATTAGGGATTACTGTTAAATTATGTGCGATAATGGTACTGTGGTTATGTTTGAAAAAGTGAAATCCTCATTTTTTAGAGATACAACCCTAAATATCAACAGATTAAATGATACTCAAATGCCTGAGGTTTGCTTCTAAATACCCCAAGAGTATTTGGGGGCAGATATAGATGGAACAAGACTGGCCATGTACTGATATTTGTTAAAGATGGGTGATGACCACAGATTCATTATGCTCCTCTCTGTAACTCTTAAATATGCTTGAAATTTTACGTAATTGTTTTCTAAAAAATGAAATCAAGAAATAACCTGAAGGGCTTCCCTGGTGGTGCAGTGGTTGAGAATCTGCCTGCCAATTCAGGGAACACGGGTTCTAGCCCTGGTCTGGGAAGATCCCACATGCCGCGGAGCAACTAGGCCCGTGAGCCACAACTACTGAGCCTGCGCGTCTGGAGCCTGTGCTCCGCAACAAGAGAGGCCGCGACAGTGAGAGGCCCGCGCACCGCGATGAAGAGTGGCCCCCGCTTGCCACAACTAGAGAAAGTCCTCGCACAGAAACGAAGACCCAACACAGCCATAAATAAATAAACAAATTAAAAAAAAAAAAAAATGAAATAACCTGAAGAAAATAGCTTACTCTGATATTTCATCGGAAAGGACTTTCTACACATTAACAAAGAAAAGATGCATAATGAAAAAGATTGAGTTTTGATTCAAAATCTATATAAAAATAACAAAGTTAGACAAACATTTTTTGCAACATACAAGAGAAAAGGATGAATATTCTTATATATGAATATTAAAATAAGAAATACAACCTGGTCAATAAGCATAAAAATACGCCCAGGCTTTATTGTAATAAAATAAATGTAAACTAAAACAATGAACTATCCTTTATACTTACTTTTTAAAAAATTGTAATGATAATATTAAGGGTTGGAAGGGCACTTAAAACCAATGCCACATACATTTTCTAGAATGCAAACAACAAAAGATACCAGGAACTAAAAAATGTTTCTACTCTTTGAGAAGATAATTCCCATTGCAGGAATTCCATCTAGGGAAGTAACCAAATACACAAAGTTTTCAGTTCAAGGATGTTTGTGAAAGCATTATTCATACTGGTGAGACACTGGAAAGTAAAATACTCAATAGGTGCCCAGCTGACTGAAGTATGACACATACATACAGTGGAATATAACATCAGTGCTAGGAGTAGTCCAATGATGGGAAGATGCGCAGCATATACATGATACTTTATTAACCCAACATGGAAAAAGATCTGTCTGTGTAGATAGAAGAAAACATCCTTGGGGAGTTCCCTGGTGGCCTAGGGGTTAGGATTCCGAGCTCTCACTGTTGTGTCCAGGGAACTGAGATCCCGCAAGCCGCGCGGCCAAAAACAAATAACCTCACACGTTGATATCTAATATATTAACAGTGATTTTTAAAACGTGATTAGATGATAAATTTTTATTTTCATTATTTTTGTCAGGATTTCCTAAATTCTCTATATTGAATATATGTTACTGTCATACTGTATTTGGAAAATTTCCAAGGAAATTATTTGATTTCTTTTGGAATACTTTTGGAAAATGTACTTTATTGACTAAGAATTTCTCTAATTTTTTTGTTCTTTTACCAAGGGGCTATTTTTCCTTTTATGCTATCCAGTTGCTATTTTAAATAAAAATTTAACTATTTGGAGCACTATAGTGTCTTCTGAAATCTGGACCTGTTTTCTCCCCCAAAGAAAAGCCTACACAACTTAAATTCATATTCTATACCTATGTCCTCTTTATGGATTAGATAATCTTGTAAACCAAAAAGGAAAGCTTCCTTCAGACGTGCTATACAATTTCCTTTGGGATCAATCAGTCTGGCTGGGTCTTGTCACTGAAACAATAATTGATTTAGGACTGCAATCATCCTGTTCAATACTCTATACATATAAGACTGGAAACAACTTAAGTTTTCTTTACCAATTTTCCAAATACTATCCTAAGTTTTCTCCTTACTTCTATCTGGCTATACCTGGGTGAAAAACAAAAGCTATCCCAAATTCCTGCTCCTGGTTATGACCAAAGCAACTTTTCTCAGCCAGTTGTATGGCACCTAGCAAAAAATAATTCAGCTATTTCTCATTAGACAAAGAGTAAAAAGCTACAACTATAAAACCAAGCAGTTTGCACAAACTACAGCTGGATATGAAAGTTATTGCTGTTTAAGCCAAGTAGGCAAATAAATTTTGTCAAAAACATTAGCCTTTCCAAAGCCAGCTGCAGTCCAGTACTGTTTGCACACGTAAATTATCTCCATTCTGTATCACTAATGCACATAACGGTTCTTAGGAGATTTGTAAATTTTAAAAGAATTCCAGAGGGACTTCCCTGGTGGTGCAGTGGTTAAGAATCCGCCTGCCAATGCAGGAGACATGGGTTCGAGCCCTGGGCCGGGAAGATCCCACATGCCGCGGCGCAACTAAGCCCGTGTGCCACAACTACTGAGCCTGAGCTCTAGAACCCGTGAGCCACGACTACTGAGCCCGTGTGCCACAACTACTGAAGTCCGTGTGCCTACAGCCCGTGCTCCACAACAAGAGAAGCCACTGCAATGAGAAGCCCACGCACCGCAACAAAGGGTAGCCCCTCCTTGCCTCAGCTAGAGAAAGCCCGCGTGCAGCAACAAAGACCCAATGCAGCCAAAAATTAATTAATTGATTAATTTAAAAAATAATAATAATAAATTTACATTAAAAAAAAAAAGAATTCCAGAGACAAAGTCTAACATTATCCTGGCATCACCATTCACTCACTAACAACTTCTTAAGCATTTGCTGTGGGCCCCATACCATCAGCCAGGAGAAAGATTATTTGTAGATAAAAGATTTTTTTCCTGCTGCCTTCTAAATATTCTATAAACTCACTATACCTCTGCGGACATTCTATGCCTTACCCTGGTCTTTGACTGATTTTGTTCTATGGGAATGGACAGCTATACGTCCACAATGAAAAGTGAGCACCTCAATTTAGAGACTACTCCTTTACAGATGACTTTTTAGGAACTGCTTAAAGGAAAAAAGAAATACCCGTATCTGAGACTATGGAATCCTTGAGAAAGTGAAAATCAAATTGCAAACCTTATCGGAAATGGATTAATTTTCCTGCTTCCTCATGACCTAATTAAGTTTTAAATCACTCTGATCTTATTATAAATATACTTTAGCTACAACACACACTGGTTGTTCAATATTACACATTACAAAATCCTTATTAATAGAAAGACTTTATACCCATTAAAATTATTTACATACAAAAAGCTAGTAAATGTCTCAAGTTTAAGTAAACTATGCAGAAGTATAACCACTATTTCCTAATCTTTCATCATGCTGTATTTGCATAAAGGGTAAAATTGCCTCTTAAAAACAGTTAATTTTAGGAAGTCTTTTATCTTCATTCGACAACAATTTATTAAAGCTCTTTTAACATATGAAACACTATGGTAGAGACTGAAAAATACAGACAAAGGTAACATGAGATACAAAAGTCAGTTATAATCACTGAAAAGTATTTTGGCTTTTGACTTTGGTGACAGCTTTGTGATTGTATCACTGTTGAACACTCCGGATCAATGGATTCATTAAACTGATGCCTGAAGTAAATAATGCTCAAAGATATCACAGCCCTAGAAGGAAACTTCCATTCTTTCCCTTCCCAGCCCTTTCTTGCTTCTTCCAATTTCTATGATAGTCCAGGTTTTCACGTTTATAAAAATGCTGCTACACCAGCAGAGGTTAGTTGTTGTGACAGAGACCATAAAGCCCCCAACATTTAAAAAAATATTGACTATTTTTATATAAAAAAAGTTTGCCAATTCTTGTCCTTTGTAATGTGTCTCTAGTCTCCCCTCACTCACTGTGTTTCACTACCACAAACAGAAGGGAACTGACACCTGAGTGGTTAACTGATTGACCTGAAGCCACAGAGCTGATTAAAATCAGCAGTTACAACTATCTTCTGGCTCACTTGCCATCATTCACATTCACTGAAGAGTTTCACTTGCTTCCAAGCTTACTGCCTTGGTCTCCAGTACTACTCCGATGATCCCTGTGATTCCAAAATGCACGTGAAGGATAAGCGCCCACTCTAGCCTCTCAGTTACTGGACTTCCTTACATCCAACGATCACATCTTCATTCACATCCATCACCCGTTCTCCTGGTCCTGTGTTGCATCTTTCTGGTAGCAATTAATGTATCAATAGCAAAATCTGACCAAACTCTTGGCTTTCTATTTCACTTCCTCCAGTAACAATGAGTCCAACAATTCTTCAACCCCACCAGGACCTACGATCTATTCATTTTTCACTCCCCACTCGAACTGGATTCCACAGACCACATATTTTCCCAGGACTCTCTTCCTTCATTCAACCTCCTTAATAAAATCCAAGTTCTAGTTCAATCCAACCCTCCACCAACTCCACACCTGCACCACACAGCTCCTCATGGCTGCAGGAGCATGTACACAGTAATGGCATCTACTTTCACTTTAAATTGATGAGGACAGACCTTGTGCTATTTCAGGGCTGTCTAGTATGTCTCTTACGTTTCCTTACTCCATTCACTCTCCCAGAGGATTTACACACCTTTTCTTCTCCCTGGAAGAGAGAAGACTGGAATACCTCCAACTGCCTACCTCACTTCTGGCACCTAAATGTCTAACAGGCATCTCAGATTTAACCACACTTGACTTCTCCACCAAATCTCATCCTTGTGAAGTCTTCCCTAAACTGCCTTTTACTCAGTTGCTCAAATAGTCTTAGTCAGTCATCCTTGGCTGCCTCTACACACACACACACACACACACACACACACACATACACTCTTCATCTAACACCCCTTCTTGCCAACACCACTGCTGCTACGACCTCAGTTCGAGGCACCTTCTCTCAACTCATACAAAACCCCCAATAGCTTTCCCTGCTTCCATTCCTGTGTGGAGAAAACGTTCTGTTCCCTGTGAAGCCACCAGTAATCCTTTTAAAATTAATCCTATCACTTCACTGACCTGCTCACAACCCTCCAGCGACTATGATCATATTTAGACTAAAACCCAAAGCGCTTTCCAAGGGCCTATGAGACCCTATGTTAGAAATTAGCAAACTATGGCCCACGTGCAAAATCTGGCCCACTGCCTGCTCCTGTAAAAAGTTCTTCTGGAACACAGCTGCCCATCTGTCTATGTAACATCTATGGCTGCTTTCTCACTACAACGGCAGGGACCTTAAAGCCCCCCAAAAAATTTAAAAAAAAAAAATCACTGTTCTTACAGAAAAAAAGGTTGCTTATCCCTGTCCTTCATGATGTGCTTGGCGTCTCCCCTCACCCGCTGGGTTCCAGCCATGCCGACGGGCTTTCTATTCATCAGCAGGCCGGGCCTCCTCCCCCCTCAGGCCTCCGCCCAGAACATTCTCTCCCACACACACATGCACGCCTTGCGCCCCATGTTAGTCAGGTCTCTCTCTGCTCAAACATTACCACCTCGAAGGGCACTTCCGTGGCTGTGCTGACTAAAATCACACCCTCCCTTTCTCCAGCGCCGCACTCTGCTTTGTTTTCCTTCACGGCCTCATCACTGACTTCATGCATCTGTTTATTATCTCAGCCCTTCCTTCCCCATTAGGATGTGGGTTCCACAAGGACTGGGCCTTTCGTTTTATTTCTGTACCCCCAGAACATGGCACACAGTAGAAATTCGGTAAGTACTGAATTAATGAATTTTCTCAATCCTCATTTGATCCCTCCCTCCTTTTTGCTAATTTGATCCCTCCTTTTCCTTGAAGTTCCTCCATTTTAGAGTCATGTAGAGGAAAACAAAACTTTGACACGAATCATAAAAATACCGTAATTCTGTTTGAGAATGCTTAACATACGATGACACAAATCACATAACACACAGTCTGGAAACACAATCCTGATCCTTGCATATGCTTAACCCTCACCGTAATGAAGCCACAGCAGTGGATCAATCAATAGCAGATTACTATTTATTTCTAATGGATTAAACTTCTGATTTCTGGTCTGGCATGTAAGGAGCTTGAAAGTCATCATTCTGCCCTAACAAGTAAAAAGCTGAATTGTCAATCAACAACTCTTCTTAGACCCATCAGAGAATTGAGGTCACAGGGCAAACCACTGCCCCCAAAACTGGAGAGGCAGGCAGATACAGAGAATGACAACTTACCTGAGCAGAAACCTCCATGGACCAGTAACGCGATAGGAGAACCTAAACTGTAATTGGCAATTTGCTGGAGGCACGGTGTGGACAACTTTGAGAGCTGAAAACTCTGAGACCCAGTGTTGGGGGCCCCATCACACTTCTGTGAGTTTTACCTCCAGGAGCTCTACCAGATTCTCACAGTGAAAAGAGAGAAAAGTCCCCTCCTGCTCTGCAGGACGAGGGAAAAGTAGTCATTTTGAAATACAGTTGTCCCTCAGTATTCGCAGGGGATTGCTTCCAGGACCCCTGAAGACACCAAAATCCACGGATGCTCAAGACTCATATAAATTTGCATGCAACTACACACATCCTCCTGTATACGTTAAATCATCTTTAGATTACTTATAATACCTAATACAATGTAAAGGCTATGTAAATAGTTGCAAATGCAAGGCAAATGCTGGGTAAATAGTGGCCCAAGTATGGCAAGTTCAAGGTTTGCTTTTTGGAACTTTCTGGAATTTTCTGCTTCCAAAATATTTTCAATCCACGGTTGGTTGAATCCAAGGATGTGGAACAGCAGATACAGAGGGTCAACTGTACACACAAAGCATTCTGCCATTCTTAACAAGGCCCACCCTCAAAAGAAGAAACTTGCTTCACCAGAGCCTAACCCTACTGGAGTTTTACCAGAGCCTAACTGACCTGGGAGAATCTTCCAGGTGGGAGAGGGAAAGTCCCAACTGCAGCCTCCTCCAGCCACCCTGCCCCACCTAAGGAAGGAAAAACTGAGAAGCACTCCTGAAGGTCACAGCCTAGGCACAGGCTCACCTAATCATAGGACTGGCTCTAGGTATTTTGTCATAAGAAGCTTCATGCAAGCAGTTTCGCCAGACAACTGATTGGCCATAAGGCAATTTTGCGGTAAAAGACAAAATAAATGGCCGATGGTTTGGTTTGACAGTTTGGTTTCAATGCTGTAAAAGATAAAATAATCGGTTGATGGTTTCGTTTCACAGTTTGGTTTCAGCTGGTTAACAGTTCGGTTTCGTTTCTCCATTGATGCAGTACTCCCATCTTTATATCATAGAAATCTTGGGCCTCAATGGTCTATACAGTGATGAGTACGTGTGGAGGTCTTAAGATGTGGAGAATAACAAATGTATATCAACTTGATAGAAAATACGGTGATAGAAGACTTACTGGAAGTGTGAGATAAGAGAGTGTAAAGCCAGATAGCATACTCTACTAGAAAATAACAAATCGGTTTGCAGAGCCTTTGGTGAGCACCACCATCCTCACGCTCGACAAAACCAGAAGCTTACCAAGCTATGGCTAATAATTCACAGCAGTCTTCAAAAGCACTCAGTCTCGATTTTTTAGCTAATTTAGATCCAACAGCTTGTTCTCTAACACCATCTTTACCAAATGTTTCATGCAATATTACAAGTTGGAGGCAAAAGTGGAATCACACTCCTCCAATCCCCCAAAAAAGAAATGGTTATGTGATTCCTGACAAGTAAAAGTTTCTTGAAAATGGTGAAAGCTTTTTGCTATTTGATAGTGACGAGCATTATGTGGATGGAATTTTGGTATTGGCACAGAATCTGGCTAAGATGATTCACTGAAATATAAGGAACTGAGCGTGTGATGTAACTTTAAAAAAGGTAGTCCAGATATGTACTACCACTTCCATACGTTACACGTGTAGAAAAGAAATAGCAGCATCCCTGTCTGTTCATTTTACTCCTAGGGAAATCTGAAGAGACGTAGATCTCTTTACATCGTAAAGAGTTTATGTCTGACGTTAGATCCTGAATCTTTAGTGACTGTCTTTGAGAAAGATGGTATCATTTCTTCCTCTAAGATATACTCAGATACAACTATCAGCATGAATCTACACATATTTTAAATGCATTCAAATGTTTTTTGGATTTATTTTTCACAATAAAATCTTTTAAAATTTGTCATTGATTTTTCATGTTTCATTATGTCCTTTTTTTTAATGTTCCCCTTTTATTTTCATTATTTTATCTTTAACAGCATAATTGCCTTATGGCCAATTAGCGATGTGGTGAAGCTTTTTGCAGTAAAGATGTTTACAGTGAAAATACTGAACATGCAGAGGACTAAAGAACGCTTCACACCGCTAAAACCCAGAGTTCTTTTTACTAGGTACATCCCATCCAGCTTTCAACAAATTACATGGGTACTAAAAGGTAAAAAACACATTTTTAAAGAGACAGAGCAAGCATCAGAACCAGACTCAGATACAGCAGGCATTTTGGAATTATCAGACTGGGAATTTATTTTAGTTATTTATTTATTTTTAACTTTTTATTTTATCTTGGAGCAGAGCCGGTTAACAACACTGTGATAGTTTCAGGTGCACAGCAAAGCGACTCAGCCATACATGTACATGGGTCCATTCTCCCCCAAACTCCCCTCCCATCCTGGCTGCCACATAACATTGAGCAGAGTTCCCTGTGCTATACAGTAGGTCCTTGTTGGTTATCCATTTTAAATATAGCAGTGTGTACATCAGTCGGGGAATTTAAAATAATTAAAATTAATATGCTAAGAGAATAAGTATTAATATGCTATGAAAAAAGTAGACAATATTCAAGAACAGATGAGTAAAAAAAAAAAAAAAAAAAACAGATGAGTAATGTAAGCAGAGATGAAAGCTAAAAGAATCAAAAAGAAATGCTAGAAGTAGAAAGCACTGTAACAGAAATGGAAAAAGACTGATGGGCTCAGGAAAGCACCTATGAGCTTGGGGATATATCAACAGAGACTTCCAAAGCTGAAAAGCAGAGAGAAAAAGAAAGACTTTAAAAAAAAAAAAAAGAAAGAAAAAAACAGAATATTCAAGAACTGTGGGACAACTACAAAGGTATAACATATGTGTAATGGGAATACCTCTAGAAGAAGAGAGAGAGAAAGGGCCAGAAGAAATATTTGAAGTGATAAAGACTGAGAATTTCCCAAAATTAATGTCAGACAGCAAACCACAGATACAGGAAACTCAGACAACAATAAGCAGGATAAATGCCAAAAAAAAACTACATGTAGGCATATCATATTCAAACTGCAGAAAATCAAAGATAAAAATCTTGGAAGAAGCCAGAGGGGGCGAAAAATACCTTATCTTTAAGGATCAAGGATAAGAATAACATCAGACATCTCCTCAGAAACCGTGCAATCAAGGAAAGAGGAATGAAATATTTAAGTGTTGAGAGAACAGAGCTACCATATGATCCAGCAATCCCATTCCTGGGCATATATCTGGAGAAAACCATAATTCGAAAGGATACATGCACCTCCGTGTTCACTGCAGCACTATTTACAACAGCCAGGACATGGAAGCAACCTAAATGTCCATCAACGGAGGAATGGATACAGAAGATGTGGTACATATATAAAAAGAATACTACTCAGCCATAAAAAAAGAACTAAATAATGCCATTTGCAGCAACATGGATGGACTTAGAGATTGTCAAACTGAGTGAAGTAAGTCAGAGAAAGACGAATATCATATGACATTGCTTATATGTGGAACCTAAAAAAAAAACAGTACAAATGAACATATTTACCAAACAGAAATCGAGTCACAGATGTAGAAAACAAACTTATGGTTACCAAGAGGGTAAGGGTGGGTGGGAGGATAAACTGGGAGATTGGGATTGACATATACAAACTACTGTATTTAAAAGATAATAAGAACCTACTGTATAGCACAGGGAACTCTATTCGGTGCTCTGTAATGACCTATATGAGAATGAAGTCTAGAGGAGAGTGGATATATGTATATGTATGGCTGATTCCCTTTGCTGTACAGCAGAAACTAACACAACATTGTAAATCAACTATACTCCAATAAAAAAAAATTAACTAAAAAAAAAAGTGTTGAGAGCAAAAAACCCAGCAACCAAGAATTCTGTATCATGTGAAATTATCCTTCCAAAGTGAAGGAGAAATACTTTCTCAGACAAACAGAAATTGGGGGAATTTCTTGCCAGTAGACCTGCCTTGCAAAAAATATTAAGAGAAGTTCTTCAGAGAGAAGGAAATGATATATGTCAGAAACTCAGATCTGAAAAAATAAAGAGCATTAAGGAAGGAATAAATGAAGATAAAATACTTCCAATGGTTTTGTACAACACTTACCTTGCTGTTTGTCATAAATTAAAAGCAATTTCAATCCTTAGGCAGAGTTGCATTAATAAGTGAAAATCGCTTGGAAGGAGACAAGGAGAAAGATGAGCAAGACTTGGTTAAGATTTCCTTGACAGTAACTAAGATGCTTTCTTTCAGAGATGCTTATGCTTTTAACACAGGCTTGCAAAATACATTCAAATAATAAACCACTTATCCAAAAGGCATCGTGGTAAGACCTCTAGGTTTAGAATCAGGCAAAAGTGGTTCAAACTCCCGGCTCGGCAACTTGCTGACTGTATAGTCTTGGGTAAGTTGCCTGAGTAACTCATCTGTAAAACAAAAATAATGAAACCCACAGTTCACTTGTTAAGTGTAAGGATCAAACGTGAAGGATATGCAAATTCACCTAGCCCTCTGTCCCGCTAATTCTAAGTGCTTAATGACTGAGTTGTAAACAGTATGAACCTGGCAACTTCCTCTTTACATTAGCTTCACAATAAGCTTAGAGGTAGCAAGTTGATGATCAATCTCTAGCAAATGTATAAAATTTCAGAGCATGCATTTTGCGGACATCACCCCAACTGTACTTTACATTGAAATTTTTCCTATGTATTAAATTTCTTAGTTTTTAAAAATATTATCTTGCTTCATACTTCATAATAGTATGAAACCTTTTGAAACAAGGAGAGAAATAAAAAGGTAGAGACCAAACCAACAGTTTTGTATTTTCTCCAAGGAATGGATGAAACGATCTTCAGAGGTATCTTCTAGAAGTACCTCAACTGCCAATCTTCATAATACGGCATCCAAGGCAGACCCGCTGGTCCATGTTCCCAACCACAGGAAATGCCTATCACACACATAGTTATGGGTCACTATGATTCATTTCTGTATTTTGCTTTTTTTTTTTTTTTCCTGGCAAGGATTAAGTTTCAATTATTTGATGTTTACCAAATCTGCTTTGAATACCTGCCTCATGTTCAAATTTCCTTATAAACTACAAACATCAACAAATCTCTCTGTACTAAATATCATTCTCTATTTCAGGGAATATTCCCTATGTTGCTAAGTTCCTCAGTGATGTGCACAATGTCACAAACTAAATCAAAATGCTAGAAGCAAAAAACAAATAATTCTTGGCTCAGTCCCATGTTAATGAGGCTATGTTTTCCCCTATTTGGAAATACATCTAGGCAGGACTTGTCTGCCAGTTTGAATATGATATACCATAAAGGCAAGACCGTCTTTAAGTGCTTTAAGGACATTTTTGATGTTTCACCTCTCACAAAGATAAAATGGGCAACGTATTGTACTCTGTACTTCACACCCCACTTTAAAAGAAAACATGATGGTACAATTAGAGCAACACACAACACAGAGCTAAAAACGTCACTTAGTCTAGCCCTCAACTTCACCCAAAGCAAGTCTGAATTTAATAGATAATATATTTGATTAAGAACTGTAAGAAAAGAAAATATATTAATTTCCCCAGTAACGAACTCTATTATTTTCAATTCTTGGGGAACTACTTTTCAGTAAAACTTACACATTTTTGAAAATTATGATTTTCTTACCTTCCTTTTCTTATTTTCCCCTTTCTGGAGAGCGAGGCAGAACATACTTTGAGTAGTCTCCCCATCACCCCACCACCGGGCCCAGGTTCTCATGTACTACTGGGCACAGTGGCCAAAACAAATCTGACCATTAGTCCCCTTCCTGAAACCTTAGTTTCCCATGAATCTTCCACATGAAACCCAAACTGTGATGCATGGAAATAAGGCCGTCAACAGAGGTCCCTCCTTACCTCTGCAGGACCACCTCCAGCATCACCTCACACAGGCTGTCCCAGCATCCGGCACACGGAGCTCCCGCTGTCCTAACCTACTCCGTCCTGTCCTCCACTCTCCAGCACTAAGTCCCAGGTAATCTTTAAAAGGTAACTCTGAGCTCTCCTCCGAGGGAACCTGCCCCAGTGCTCCAGGCCGGCCAGATGCTCTCGGCGCTGCCACGATCGTCCAGGCAAACCTCCAACGTGGCCCTTCACACTGCACAGAAATTATGTTAACGCACTATAACCTTCCTCCTCCCAAGTCTGGAAAGTATGAACAGAACACCTGATTCATTTTTATTCAAAGTACCAAATACATGCTGGGCACTGAACATTTTCACAGTTGTACTAAATTTTCTGTCTTGTTTGCACATGCTATTTCCTCTGGCAAATTTCACCACGTCCTTCTATGTTAAGTTCAAAAGTCACTTCCTCCGGGATATTATTCACAAATTCTCCAAGAGATTTCCCAAATACTTACCGTGTGATCTTGGAAACATCACTTAACCTCTCACTTAACCATCACCTAATCTCTGCACCTGTTTTCTCCACCATAAAATGGAATGATCCCAGCTTCACAGAGATATCTTGAGGATTAAATGAATTAATATGCCTAAGACACTCAGAACAGAGTCCGGCACTTGTGGTCTGAGAAATGTTCACTATTCCTATTATTCCAAGTGATAATGTTAACGCCCTCTTATCCCACACTATTGTAGAAGGGATTTAAGATGATTCACTTAAATCAGTATTTGGTACACAGGATATAAGGGATAAACAGTTGTCTTTCTGTTCCTAAATTTTTTTTTTATCACAAGCAACTCTCAAACCACTGACCATTCTTTACCACCACTTGGCAGTTGATAAACCAGTCAAAAACTATCTGTTTCTTCTAGGTCTTTGCTTGAATTCCTGCTGCTCATAGCTTGTTCAAAAACGGCCCAGCATCCTGCTTTTGCTCAAGCCCAGACTCCAAAGGAAGTCTATGAACTCTTCACTGGAGGTGAAATGATAAACTCATCTTTATAAACATTTAACTTAACCTAGATTTCAAAGAAAGTATGTAAATTGCATTCACAGTCTTCAACTTTAAATCATTTCCACCATATATTCCTTTCTGACTCATGACACCCCTGCATGGATGTCTAATAAGCATCCCAAATATAAACCACTCGAAGCTTAATTCACCCCTCCCCAAACCTTCTCCACACCGCAGTCTTTCCCATCACTATCAGGATGGCAGCTTCAGTCCAAAAGCTGAAGTCATTCTTGACTCTCATACCCCATCCAAACTCTCAGCAAATCTACCTGCAAATGAATACCTGAATTCCAACTTTTTACCACCATCCATTCTGGTTCCTGCCTCTGCCCTTGTTCTTTACAGTCACTTCTTCAAAGAGTCATCGGACCTTCCCGCCTCCCCAAAGTCCTTTCACATCATCGCCAGCCCAACAACACACCAAGCTTGATAAAACATCGGCTCCAAGAAGCTGGAATTATTCTTGTAATGTTTTGTTCAACGCAGCACCACCAATACCTGGGATCGTGCTGGGATAATGTTAAGAACCTGATAACATATTTGAATAATTGCTCTTGCCTCAAGGGTTTTTCTACTTGCTGTTCTCTGCCAGAAACACTCTTCGCTCAGATACCTGCATGACCCCTCACTCAGCTCCTTCAGGGCTTTGCTCAAGTGTCGCCTTACCAACTACCCTACTTACACTGCATCACAAATTCTCTCCCCATCCTCATTTTGTTTTTCTTCACAGCATTTATACCACACAACCCACTGTATAATTTTATTCATTTGCAGATTGCCTTTCATCTCCCATCCACACACTTTTCAGTCCCATGAGACCAAGAATGTTTGCAGCGCCTTGCACTTTGCAGATGGTCTTAAGATTTTGCTTTCTATTACTATTTTATTAATTTTGTAGGCTAACAGCTAACTTCATGACATTCTAAGTATGACAGCTATATTTCTTTGCTAGAAATATTTGTTCTCACATCTCCAGGATAAAGAAATACCTAAAAACTTCCATCTTAAGCCACACAACTACCTTAAAAGCAGATATAAATTATGAAATTATGATTAAACAATTTGTTTTTAAAAAAACTGCCTTAAATCATGTCTTTAATGTTGCCCAATCATATCGCAGAACCAGAAGTCTATTATATTACTTAGTAAATCTTTAATAATAACTGAAGTCAGAAGAATTTAGATAATTTTTAGTGTTCCCAATGTCTACTCAGAATACAAACAGACAAAAAATACAGAAAAGAAAGTGTTTAATATCACTATAGAAGCAGAAAGTGTAAATATTTACAGTATATATTGATCCATTTCAAAATCATTATTCTGAAAGAAATGAGACACAAAAGAGAACATGTATGTATGATTCCATTTATATAAGATCTTAGAAAATGCGAACCAATCTATCAATACATTAAGAGAGAATACAGAACAGCGGCTGCCAGTGTCCGGGGCTGGAGGAAAGGACGACCTGCAACCCCGCAGGAGGAAACTTATGGGAGGTGGGTGGGAGCATTCTGTATCTTGACTGTGTTGGCGATTTCATGGTTATGAGCATCTGTCAAAACTCATCTAATAGTATAAGTAAAATTGATTAAGAGATAAATACTTAATGAAATTAATAAAATGTTAAACTGAGATTATTTTTATGACTACATGAGATTGGGGGGCTTTTTATTACCCAAGCATAATCAGAAAAACGAAGGGAACCTGCGTGAGATTTCTTCCAGTGACAAGAAAAGACCACATCCACAGTGGCTCTGAAGGGATCATAAGAAGATAGAAAGATTAAGATTGTACTCTTCAAGGACTTCCCTGGTGGCCCAGTGGTTAGGACTCGGTGCCTTCACTGCCGTGGCCCCGGGTTCAATCCCTGGTCAGGGAACTAAGATCCCGCAAGCCAGGAAGAGGCAGGGGGTGGGGGGAAGATTGCACTCTTCAAACCACACAGGTGCAAAACAACGACTACACGTCATCTCATTTTCACCTCACAACAAATCCTATCAGGAAAGTGATAATAGCATGCCATTTTATAAATGAAAAAGCAGGTACAGAGAGTTTAACTTCCCCAAAACCACCAAGTCAATTTTCAGCTGAACTGAGAATTAAATCCAGGCAATTCATACTCTTAACCTACTTTTCCACTTTAGATTGACTAAAATTTTAAAGATAGATAGTATTTAAGTATTGGTACAGTACGTGGAAAAGAGCATTCACAACCAGTCGATGGGAGTTTATGTTGGCACCACGTTTTTAGGAAAATATTTTGGCAATACCAAAACTTGTAATAGACACAACTCACAAACTCTTTAAGTCAGCTAGTAGTCCCTCACAGGAAACTGCAGTATAGAAATCTCTCTACAAGTATATTTTCAAGGACGCTACTGTATTAATTACATGACACAAAACCTGTAAACAATCTCAGTGTCAACAAGCAGGGATGGTTAAACGATTTACAGTACATCACACCTGGCCATAAAAAAGAATAAGAAATAGCTATATGAATGTCTTGAGTAAAAGCCAAACAGTAGACCTGGGCATATAATAGCAATTTAAATAGCACAAAATAAACATTTTGTAAGAATTCAACAAAATATTAATCTGGAGACTAGGAAAGTATGGTCAGTTGAAAGTAACCCTATGATCCCTATTTTCTGTATTGTTAATTTCTTCTTTTTTTTTTTTTTGGCTGCACCGTGTAGCTTGCAGGATCTTCATTCCCCAACCAGGGACTGAACCTGGGCCACAGCAGTGAAAGCGCCAAGTCCTAACCACTGGACCGCCAGGGAATTCCATCATTTCTTAATTTTAATAACAAAGAAAGTAAGTATTTTGAAAATACTATTGATGTTTAAGATAAATTTTGAATGAACTGCTGACAATTCTGAGTTACATTTAAAAAGGGAATTAGGGGCTTCCCTGGTGGCGCAGCGGTTGAGAATCTGCCTGCCAATGCAGGGAACACGGGTTCGAGCCCTGGTCTGGGAAGATCCCACATGCCGCGGAGCAACTGGGCCCGTGAGCCACAACTACTGAGCCTGCGCGTCTGGAGCCTGTGCTCCGCAACAAGAGAGGCCGCGATAGTGAGAGGCCCACGCACCGCGATGAAGAGCGGCCCCCGCTTGCCGCAACTGGAGAAAGCCCTCGCACAGAAACGAAGACCCAACACAGCCATAAGTAAATAAATAAATAAATAAAATTAAAAAGGGAATTAGATATTTTGGGTGATTTAGGGGAGAACATATAGAGAAAAGGAAGAAATACAACGAAACTTAAATAAGCCCTCAACTTCTACAAAGAATGACAGTTATGATACTTACTACAATCTTTTAAAGGTATTATACCAGTACTAAAAATACACAAAGATAACCAATAAAGCCCTCTTATGAAATTCAAGAAGACAGAAGCTGGGAGTGACGTCAGCATCATGGCGGCATGAGACACTCCCTTTCAATCTACATCCAGTAAAACATCCATAACAACAGAGGTTCCTCTGCTCATTAAACCAGAACACCAGAGAATTCCATACGTCTGTACATCTAAAGGTGAGTGGACTACATCCCCCAGAGGAGGTGCCTATGATTTTAGCACCCCTGGCTGCAGCAGCTGAGCCCAGGAGAACACAAGTAGCAGGAGGGGAGGCAGTGCACGAGACTCCAGCGTCCTACCTACAGCAGTGCCTGCGGTCAGGGTGAAACTGGCAGCAGTGGCACAGGGGCCTGCGACCCCAAACCTACGGCTACAGAGGCACCTGTGAGTCTGCCCCCTACCCCCCCATCGCCCACAGCAGTGTCACCCAATAACCCCATGATGATGAAGCAGAGGCACCCAGGATCCTGGCTTTTCCCCACCTGCCCCTGTGGTGGCATAGCCCACGACCCAGGCAACCCTGGGCGTGGCAGAGGTGCCTGCCCTCCCAGTGCCTCAGGCAGCAACACCAGCAACAGTAGTGGCAGCGGCAGCAGCAAGGCACCAGTGACTCAGGAGGCACGAGCAGCAACAAGGAGGGCACCAGGCGACACCCTCAGCAGAGGCAGTGAAGGGTGGAAAGTGTTGATTCTCAAACATAACCAGAGGTGGTTCAGGTAAGAGAAACCAAAAACTTGTGCTACAGCACCACCTATTGGAAAACAAAAGGCCTCTAACTACTAACCTGCTGAATTGTTAGAATCAAGTAAAAAAAGCTTTACCTAAAGAAAAGTATTCACTACTTCAAATGCACCAGCAGAGGAAAAATTCATCAAGCACCATGAAAAAACCATGGTAACATGGTATCACAAAAAGAAAACGATAATTCTCCAAATACCAAACTTAAAATCACAGAATATTGTAATCTAACTGACAGAGAATTCAGACTGGCTGTCGTGAAGAAACACAATGAGCTACAAGAAAATTCAGAAAGGCATTTCAAAGAGCTCAGGAATAAAATTAATGAACAGAAAGAATACTTTATCAAACAAATTGAAACTGTAAAAAAAGAAACAAACTTCTGGAACCGTAGAAAGCACTGGAAATAAAGCAGGTGGTATGGAAGAGAGAATTCTCTTCAAGTGAGCTTGAAGACAGAAATCTAGAAATGACACAGGTAGAAAAGGAAAGAATAAGATCTAAAACAAGAAGAAGAAATTCTACAAGAACTATCAGGCTCTACTAGGAAGAGCAACATAAGAATAATGGGTATCCCAGAAGAGAGGGAGAAGGGAAAAGAGAGTTTATTTAAAGAAACAATAGCTGAGAACTTCCCAAACCTGGAGAATGAACTGGATGTACAAGTCCATGAAGCTAAGAGAACACCTAATTACCTCAATACAAAAAGACCTTCTCTCAGATACATCATATTAAAACTGTCAAAAGTCAGTGGCAAAGGAAGAATTTTAAAGACAGCCAAGGGAAAAAAAAGAGCAACCTACAAAGGAACCCCCATTAGACTACCAGCAGATTTCTCAGTAGAAACACTACAGGACAGGAGTGAGTGGAATGACATACTCAAAATATTGAAAGATAAAAACTGTGAGCCAAGAATACCCTGCTCAGCAAAGTTATCCTTAAATATGAAGGAGAAATAAAGGCTTTTCCAGACAAACAAAAGCTGAGGGAGTTCATGACCCTAGGCCTGCCTTACCAGAAATAGTGAAAGGACAACTTCCTTCTGAAATGAAAAGGCAAAAGTACACAGAACTTTTGAGTAAGGTGATCTACAGAATTAGAAAACTGTAACTCTGTATTAGAACAGGTTGTTAAACACTAATTACAACATAAAGGTTAAAGGGGAAAAAGCAGCAAAAATAACTAAAGCGACTTCAATTTGGTAACCAACTTACAACATAAAAAGGGATAATTGGGGACCACAAAAACATTGCTGAAGAGGAAAAGGACAGAAGTCATATAGGCAAATGAAGAGGCTATCAGCAGGAAAAGAACCACTTTATGAGAAATTTATACAAACCTCATGGTAACCATACAATATAATTCCAGATCAGAGACACGAAAAATAACAAAAGAGGAAACTAAGAAAAACATCATAGAAAACCACCAAACTAAAATGGCAGACAGAAATAGACACAAAATAAAAGAAACAATGGAGATACAGAGCAACTAGAAAATAAAAGATAAAATGGCAGTACTACGTCCTTATTTATAAACTATCACCCTAAATATAAATGGACTGAATTCATCAATCAGAAAGACACAGGGTGTGGGAATTCCCTGGAGGTCCAGTGGTTAGGACTCGGTGCTTTCACTGCCATGGCCCAGGTTCAATCCCTGGTTGGGGAACTAAGATCCCACAAGCTATATGGCTGGGCCAAACAAACAAACAAAAAACAAAAGAAGACACAGGGCGGTTGGACAGATTAGAAAAACAAGACCCAACTATATGTTG
This sequence comes from Balaenoptera borealis, assembly GCF_965194805.1. Classification (NCBI taxonomy): domain Eukaryota; kingdom Metazoa; phylum Chordata; class Mammalia; order Artiodactyla; family Balaenopteridae; genus Balaenoptera; species Balaenoptera borealis. The sequence continues at coordinate 16,736,700 of NC_138870.1, read as the reverse complement.
CCTCCGGGAGACAAAGCTCTAAAGACAAACATAGGCTCAAAGTAAAAGAATGAAAAATGACACTCCAAGCAAACGGCAGACAAAAGAAGAGTAGGTGTAGCCATAGTCATATCAGACAAAATAGACTTCATGCCAAAATAGAAAAAGGTAATGAGAGACAAAGACGGACACTCTATAATGATAAAGGGGAAAATTCATCAAGAAGGTATAAAAGTTAATAATATATATGCACATAACATAGGAGCACCAAAATACATAAGGCAATTATTACCATACCTAAAGGGAGAAATTGACAGCAACACAATAACAGTAAGGGACTTTAACACCCCACTTACATCAATGGACAGATCATCCAGACACGATGTCAACAAGGGAACAGTGGCCTTAAGTGAAACATTACATCAGATGGACTTAATAAAGAACACTCCATCCAAATGCAGCAGGATACACATTCTTCTCAAGAGCACGGGGAACATTCTCAAGCATAGACCAAATTGTGGAACACAAAACAAGTCTCAGTAACTTAAATAAAACTCAACTCAGATCAAGCATCTTTTCCAACCACAATGGTATGAAACTAGAAATGAAAAACAAGAAAAAAGCTGGAAAATTCACAAATATGTGGAGACTTGACAACATGCTACTGAACAATTATTGGGTCAACAAATAAAGAAATCTTTTTATACCTGAAGACGAATGAAAATGCAAATACAACATACCAAATCTATGGGATGCAGCAAAAGTGGTATTAAGAGGGAAGTTCACAGCAACACAGGCCTACCTCAAGAAACAAGACAAATCTCAAATAAATATTCAAACCTTACACCTAAAGAAACTAGAAAAAGAGCAAAATCCAAAGTCAGCACAAGGAAGGAAATAATAAAGATCAGAGCAGAAATAAATGAAAGAGACTAAAAAATAGGAAATATCAATAAAACTAAGCTTTTTTTAAAAAAAATAAACAAAATTGACAAACCTTTAGCTAGACTGGCTAAGAAGTCTTTGATAAATAAAATACGAAACAAAAAGGAGAAATTACAACGGATACCATAGAAATACAACAGATTATAATACTACGAAAATTATATGCCAACAAATTGGGCAATCTAGAAGAAATAACATAAATACTTAGAATCATGTAACCTTTTAAGACTGAATCATGAAGAAACAGAAAACCTGAATAGACCAATCACTAGGAGAGAGATTGAAACAGTAATCAAATACCTCCCAAAAAAACAAAAGTCTAGGACCAGATGGCTTCACAGGTGAATTCCACCAAACATTCAAAGAAAAGCTAATACCTAGCCTTCTCAAACTCTTCCAAAAAACTGAAGAGGAGGGAATGCTTCTAAACTCATTTTACAAAGCCAACACAAGGACAATACAAAAAAAGAAAATTACAGGCAATATCCTGATGAACATAGATGCAAAAGTACTCAACAAATATTAGCAAACCAAATACAACAATAATTAAAATGATCAAACACCATGATCAAGTAGGATTTATTCCAGGGATGCAGGGTGGTTCCACATCTGCAAATCAATATGATACGTCATAGCAACCAAATGAAAGATAAAAATCATATGATCATCTCAACAGATGTAGAAAAATATTGGTGTTTGACAAGATTCAATACTGATGTATAATAAAAACTTTCAATAAAATGGGTATAGCAGGAACATACCTCATCATAACAAGGGCCATTTATGACAAACCCATGGCTAACATCATACTCAACAGTGAAACGCTGAAAGCTATCCCTCTAAGATCAGGAACAAGACAAGGATGCTTACTCTAGCCACTCTTACTCAACATAGTACTGGAAGTCCTAGCTAGAGCGATTAGGGAAGAAAAAGAAAAAAAAGGCATCCAAGTTGGAAAGGAAGAAGTAAAACTGCCACTTTGTAGATGACATGATGTATATACATAGAAAACTCTAAAGACCCCACCAAAAAACTATTAAAAATAATAAATACAGGGACTTCCCTGGTGGCACAGTGATTGGGAATCCGCCTGCCAGTGCAGGGGACACAGGTTCGAGCCCTGGTCCAGGAAGATCCCACATGCCACGGAGCAACTAGGCCCGTGAGCCACAACTACTGAGCCTGCGCATCTAGAGCCCGTGCTCCGCAACAAGAGAAGCCACCATAATGAGAAGCCCACGAACCACAACGAAGAGTAGCCCCCGCTCACCACAACTAGAGAAAGTCCACGTGCAGCGACGAAGACCCAGCGCAGCCAAAAATAAATTAATTAAAAGAAACTTTTTTAAATACAGTAAAGTTGCAGCATGCAAAATCAATATACAAAGAACTGTTGTGTTTCCATATGCTAACAACAAACTAGCAGAGAGAGAAATTAAGAAAACAATCCCATTTACAATTACAACAAAAAGAATAAAATACCTAGGAATGTATTGAACCAAGGAGGTGAAAGATCTGTGTACTGAAAACTCTAAGACATTGTTGAATGAAACTGAAGAACACACAAAGAAATGGAAAGACATTCTGTGCTCATGAACTGGAATTAACATTGATAAAATGTTCATATTACCTAAAGCAACCTACAGATTCAACCCAATCCCTATCAAAATCATATGAGTTTTCACAGAAATGAAACAAAAACTCCTAAAGCTTATACAGAACCACAAAACCCCAAATAACCAAAGCAACCCTGAAATAAAATACAAATCAGAAGCTGGAGGTATCACACTCCCTGATTTCAAGTTATACCGCAAAGCTATGGTAATCAAAAGAACATGGTATTGACAGAAAAACAGACACACAGACCAATGAAACAGAATTCAGAGCCCAGAAATAAATCCACACGTACATGAACAATTAATGTATGAAAAAGGAGCAAAGTACATGCAACAGAGAAATGATAGTCTCTTCAATAAATGGCGCCGGGAAAACTGGAGAGCCACATACAAAAGAATGAAACTAGACCACTATCTTACACCATACACAAAATGAATTGGACTTAAATATAAGACCTGAAACCATAAAAAACACATAGAAGAACACAAGACAGTACACTCTTTGACGCAGGTCTTAGCAATATTTTTTTTGGATCTGGCTACTCAGGCAAGGGAACAAAAGCAAAAATAAACAAATGGGACTACGTCAAACTAAAGGGCTTCTGCACAGCAAAGGAAACCATCAACAAAATGAAAAGACAACCTACCAATAGGAGAAAAAAAATTGCAAATCATATATCCAATAAGGGATTAATATCCAAAACATATAAGGAACTCATACAACAACAAAAAGCAAACAACATGATTTAAAAACAGGCAGAACAGCTGAATATACATTTTCCTAAAAATACATACAGATACCAGCAGGTACATGAAAAGACACTCAGCATCATTAATTACTAAGGAAAGGCGAATCAAAACCACAATGAGGTATCCCATCACTCTGGTTAGAATGGCTGTTATCAGAAAGACAAGAAATAACAAGTGTTGGAGAGCATATGGAGAAAAGGGAACCCTTGGACACTGTTGGTGGGAATGCAAAATGGTGCAGCCACTATGGAAAACTATGCAGATTCCTCAAAAATTTTAAAAATTAAATTACCATATAATCCAGCTATCCCACTTGTGGGTATTTATCCAAAGGATATGAAAACACTCATTCAGAAAGATATATGCACCCCTATATTCATAGCAGCATCATTTACAATATCCTAGACATGGAACCAACCTAAGTGCCCACTGACAGATGAATAGATAAAGAAGATGTGGTGTGTGTGCATGTGTGTATATATATATATGCACACATACACACACACACACACGAAATAGAATACTCCTCAGTCATTAAAAAAAAAAGATGAAATCTTGCCATTTGCAACAATCCGTTAAGGAACTTGAGGGTATTATGTGAAGATAAGTCAGATGGAGAAAAGCAAATACTGTAAGATTTCACTCATATGTGGAATATAAAAATAAATGAAGAAAACCAAACAAACACACAGATACAGAGAGACAGCAGTGGTTACTAGAAGGGAAGGGGGAGTGTGTGGGAGAATAAAATGGGCCAAGAGAGTCAACTGGTATGGTGATGGACAGATGGAAACTAAACTTTTGATGGTGAGAACACTGCAGTGTACACAGAAGTCAACATATAATGTTATAAACCAACGTTACCTCAAGTTTTAAAAAAGAAGACATGAGCTGGGAATCTTCTGACCTACTCTTACGCAACGCTCAATGATGTTTATGCTAAACTACTTAAACTGGGCCCAGCTATCAAGAGTAAATGCTCACAATGCTCACCTTTTACAATCTATTATTCTTCCCTAGCTACACACTCACCCCAAAAAACTTTACTTCTCTAAAAGGAAAAATCCCTCAAACATGTAATAATCTTATATGAGACTTATTAGTCATCCAAATATAAATGAATTTCTGAAATGGTTTTAACAGGAACATATAAATCCTTGGCAATTTCATAATAAATTTGTAAGATTTATAAAATTTAACTTTTCCATTAGCAGAATCTTATAAATACTGAAGAGGGAAAAAAGGTCCTTTGGGTGACAATGCTGTGAGATGAAAACAATAAGATAAAGTAATCAAATACTGGGTAACTCCTTTAAAATAGTGTTGTTACTTCAAAACATGTTATTCATATCATAAATATAACTGAGGTCTTAATTATTTTAAAAATGGGCTCTACAAATATGTGTGTGTGTGTGTGTATATGAATCACTTTGCTGTACACCAGAAACTAACACAACATTGTAAATCAACTATACTTCAATTAAAAAGGGAGAGGGGCCTCTACAAAAACATGATTGAGGACATTTTTAACAAAATTAAACAAACTAAAACTACTTACATTACAACTGAGTTATGTAAAAATATAACATCAATAATTCTTTCCATTGAGAATGTTCAGACAAACTGAAATATAGTTCCCTTTATAGGTTCATATATAAAGTTAAATATGATCACAGAGTGTGGTTTAAGCCAGGTTGTTTCAACCAGTACTCTCCAAAACACCTTTCTTTAACAGGTATTCACCTACAATACTCATTCAACAAATATTTCAGAGACTAATTTTGTACCCTGCATCATGCTAGGAACTAGCTATGGCAGAAACACTGAAAACAAATTTGTAGTGGTATTACAACGCACATTTATTTCCTCTCTCACGCTGTGAAAAGCTGCTTGGTATAGCAGAAAGATTACTGACCTAGAAAAATGTATGGGTTGCAATTCCTGCTCTGGTTACAAGTCCTTTTTAATTTTCAGAGTAATAGAACCATGTGTTGTATACCAGGCAAATCTGATGCAGAGAATGAACTGGACTATGTAAACATTTTTTTTAAAATTTTAATTTAAAATAATACATCATTTTGTCACATTCTTTAAGGCTACTGAAGCCCATACCATTAGAAACGACAAAATACTCTAACCCTTAAAAAATAAAAATCCTTAGACCTTATTTATATTAAAGCTATAGTGTTGGAATTGCAAAACATTCTCCACTAGGTCAGATTCTTTAATAATTAAAAAAGAAAAATATGTAAGACGTTTTCTTTAAAAATCTTACCTTTTAAGAAATACTTTATACATTTTTAGAATAGAAAAATATTTTTCATTGAAACCCAAAAAAGTGCCACTTCTCTCAAAAAAAAAAAAAAAAAAAAACAAACCCCCAAGACATTCAAATGACATATATGATTCAACTTCCTTTTTAATAAAGACTATATATATAAGCATCTCTTTGTAGGTCTGCAACCCTAGGCCTTGTTATACAGATATCAGTTTTTCAAATTGAGAATCTACCTAAACTAAGAATTTCTCTTTGTCTTTTAGAGAACTTATGCAGAGGTATTAAAGACTTAAAAAGAAAGAAATAGTTGTAACCATATAAAAAGCCCCCCCATCAACTATTTTAAAGACTTCAACCATATTTTCCCATTTTTATATTTTATTCAAATAGCTAACACTTTTATTAACCATACAGTATTAAAAAAAAGAATTCAAACATCCAACAATAAAAGAGGTCTTAAATAACTGTGGCAAATTCTATCCTTTTAAGAGTACTTGCATATTTAAAACACTTTATTAAGGTGTGAAAGGGAAAAAAGTTTCACAAAGGTTTACTGACGTGATTATCAATGCTTTCAAGTGAGAGTAAAACAAATCTTAAAATACGCATTGAGAGTCAATTACTGTCCATCTTAATTTCCTTTCATCTGAAATTCAGAGGTAATGTGTGTCCACTTTAGGGAAGATTTATATATGAAAAAGTAAGTTTATTAGAAAAATAAACAACTTTAAATTTTACAGTATTTTCCACTTCCAAGATTCTTTCAGATAGAGCAGATGTGCCGTATGATTTAAACATGATCTGATTTACAAAATCTCATTTAGTCCTATTTAGTAAAACAAAACAAAATACAAAAACAAACGGCGAAATGTTAGTAACTATTAAGAACTCCAATGTAAAAGTTAAAAAAAAACCCCATCATTTGTTGCATGTACCTAATATGGCAATATTTACTCTGATGTATATTAAACAGCTCACTGAAATTTAATGTGCTTATTACCAAGATAATACTATCATATTAAAATATAAGTTGTGCGGTCGAGCTTTATTTTTCAGAAAAACTTATCAACTATAACCAGGGATTGGCAAATTTTTCCTTAAAAGGTGAGACAGTAAGTATTTTAAGTTTGCAGGCAATAAAGTGTCACTACTCAGCTCTGCCACAACAGGGAGAAAGCAGTCACAAGTAAATGAATGGGTATGCCTGTGAGCTGCAGTTTTGCCTGCTGCTGAAAAGACAGTGGATTTTGAATAAGAGACTAATTATTTCAGGTGCCATATTACAAATATGTCATATATTGGGGGGCAGGGAGGGCCACAGGGGTAGGAAGAATAATATAGATGGATAGCTATCACTAAATGAACACTATAAAATAAAAATTTCCACACTTGTTTCCCAATCATAATTGCATGTGTGTATATATGTATACATACAAGTTATAAAACTATTTCATTTTGATTCAATATTCTTTTTGGTGTGTAAGTAGTATCAGAACAAAGTCAGATAAGCAGCAGAGTATCTTGAGTGACTGAGTACTCAGAGGCTAATCAATAACCATGAAATTTGGTTTGGATATCTTAGTATTTCTACACAATGGGAAAACTAATCTATTCGCTGTGCCCCTGAAGAAAATAGATGTATATTTTAGATGTTTTAAAATTTAATTGAATTGTTACAATTTTGAAACTAAATGTGATTTGCTTTGTTTTATTAGAAAAAATACTCAGGCAAGGTCTACAATCATCGGTCAATTAAGAATGACTTACAAGAACATGAGGCAATAAAATAAAAATACAGGTACAAACTATATATCTGAAACACTTCTATTTGGCAATTTTATAACAAATCAAAATTTAAAAAGAACAAAGGAGATTGCAGATTACTTCGTAGATACAGAATAAAGCAACTGATGAAGTGCTTAAGCAAAAGAAAACAAAAAAATAGTAAGAAAACACACTGCTTTTCTTCTTTTTAAAAATAAAATCACATTTGCTACAAGTCATATGAATAATACCCTTATTAAACAACCATTCCAGAATGTCTTATAGAAGCAGTGCTTTTATTTGCACTTCATTTAATTTTATATGACTCACTTCATGTATATAGCTCTTTACCCCATTGTTAACGAATAAAGTCTCCCATAATTTTTATTATTTTTTTTAAATTTTTTAAAGTAAATGAGAAATGACTTATGTATCATGGAACCTTTCCCATTTTGGAACCAAAAGGCTTATTAATTCTATATTTTTGTCTATTCTTTCTTTAAAAAATTTTAGTGTAAAAACTGCTGGTTTTTATATCACTGTAGTAAAGTGAAAACTCCTTAATCAGGAGTATTTTCTGCAGTTTGACTGCATATAACCACATACTTTACAATATGTCCTTCCAACAGTAAGGAAATAATTGATTTCACGGTCACTGTCAGAAATGAGTGCCATAATTCTATTATGGGTATAGGTCCTCCCCCAAAGACTTTCTGGAAGGATGTTCAATGTGTTTTGTTCTTACAGATATTAACAGTAGTACATAGTCCCTTAAGTCTGCAAAAGACATTTATTGTTAAAGAAGGTGCTTTATTAACAATTCCTCTGGCAGCACTAGTGAATTACAATATCCTTCAATATTATCTCTACCCATAATATATACATTTAACTTTTCATGCCTCTAGAAAAACATCTACAGTACATTTCATAATATAAAAATATATTACAAATCTGCTGAATTATTTACAAGCAATGTTCTATTATCTCTATGCAACATTTGTTTGATACAATACTAACAAGTTACACATATTTCCATTTCTGTAAGTTAAAAAAAAAATCCATATGGCTTCTTGCTTACCAAGCAAGAAAGTGATTTTATTTTCCTTTTCAAAACCAACTTTGGTGCATAAAGGATTCAGTTTGAAGATACTTTAAAAAAAAAAATACAGTTTTTCTTATGTTAAGAAAAAACAACTCATAAACCAAATGCTTTCCTCAGAAAAAAAAAATTAGAGGCTTATATAGGTTAAAATGAAAATATGAGGATTATTCAAATAATTTGAAATAAAGGTTTTTCAAAAACCGTTAACAGATTAGTTATATAGGTAAATATTAACATACTGTACTCCATGAGAAAACCCTAGTCCTGAAAGGGGAGCCACCAGACATACTGCAACACTCTTTAACAGAAATTTTCAGCCCTAATTCGATAGACGAATTTTTAGTTGATTGCAAATGTCGTTCACTGTTTGCTTAAATACAAATTGAACACTTTTCTTATCAGAGTTCTGCAAAAGAACACAAATGGCAACCAATCACATCTATTTATCATAGTTGAAAGGTAAATTATCTTTTGATAATTTTCATTGTCTAAATATTTCCTTACATGACTTCAAATCAATAGACACTGTCAAGACAAATATCCTTACAGTGCTTTTGGTATTTTTAAGGGCACATGTTGTAATTGGTTTTCTTTTCAATATAAACTACTGTAATCACTAAAGGGTTTTTTAAAAAAAAAAAAAAAAAGAAAAAAAAAAAAAGGCAGCTTAAAGCAGCAAGCATGCAAAGCCTTTAAGAAGCTGTTCTACTAAGTTGCCAGAAGAGTGTTTGCTCAGTCTCCCACAGTACCATTCCATGAAAATGTGGATATACAGTAATATATTAATATATTCCACAGAAGAGCCTACTTCATTCACAGAATGTTTACACTAAGCATAAATATTATTCTAAATACTGGATTTAAGGAAAAAAGAAGGAAGGGGGTTGACTCTAATGTGCAACTTTTACTAAACCCATTGTCAGTGACTAAGACTGCAGGTGTCCCCGCTTGTTTGCTTTTTATGTATTTATTTATTTTTTACCTCTTCAACCTCTTCTGCGGCATTGTTCTAGAAAAAGAGAAAAAGGAGTATTCTTTTATTCAATTGAATGAAAAACACATTAAGTGCTTCAAAAATACAAATATGTATAAGAAATAGGCAATGTGATGATCACTGATCACCATGAAAATTTATTTCCAAAGCATTCACATGATGGATATAAATTTAGTTACATAATATATGTAGCTTGTTAAGAAATCCTTTTTATGTAGCCTGATAATGTGTTTCTAAAAAAGAATCTCATGTTTAACACATACATTTTAACCATACTTTAAAACTAATGTTTAAACCTCAAATAAATATGTCCTTTTTACTCTCATTTTGAAGTTAATATATTTTTGGAAGGTTTGTCATGCTTTCATTTTGAGATGTGCATAAGCTGTAAGTTATTTCTCCTGAAACAAATTAGAATAATTGCTTTTTCCCCTCTTAATTTCACAAGTTTTCCCAGTCAAAATCCAGGCATTGCTAAGATGTTACACCATGGCAAATGTAGTGGGTTCTAGGACTCTGTACCACTTTAGAGTAGACTTGTTTCTAATTTCCACAATAGTAGAAGCATGAAAGTTCAGACTCAAGATTAAATGTTAAGATGGGGTGGAGGGTGGATTACAGCTAAAGAAAATTAACACCACAGAAGCACCAAATATATCTTAAGAACATCTTCATTACTCCAGAAATCAGTAATAATTGCAGAATTATACCCTGAAAACAGGTGATGCAAGTCCTATGTACTTCTGGACATCAGTTCTGAGCTTGAATGATTTTTATTTGTCACTTTCACCAAAATATCTTAATTGCTTCCTATATAGCATAAGAACAGCAAAAATAAGCTGATTCTGTGAAAAAGGAAGACCCTTAGAGAGTGGGAAGTAGAATGCAGGGCAGACACACAGAAGTTAGTCTCAATCTTATAATTAAGATTCATGCCCCTTTGTCAACTCACTGCTTAAGGCATGTTTACTACCAGTCTTGGCTCTCCCCAAATACCACTCTTTTCGAATGCAAATTTTAATCACTCCCTTCAAAGAATAAGCAGAAATAAACCCTAAATTAGGTGCTAATAAAGAATATTCAATTATTTTTCTTTATAAAGAGAAAGGTAAATCATAACTCTCATATTTTTGGTAGTGAATGTCCCTCAATCTTTTCCTTTAAGGTCATTTCACTATTCTCTCTGCTAGTTAATTTCTTGCTAACCTAGCTCATCCCACAAAAAACAAGTTTTCATTATATTAAGGACCTTCACCAAAAGATGCTTTAAAAGTTTGGAAGAGTCTCAATGTTTCCACACACAGCAAGGCCCATTATGTGAGAATTTCATTCTCAGAAGATGTTTCACATTCCAAAAAGTTGAGTCATGGCATGAACAAAACCTTCAAAGTATTTAATTGTTTCAAAATTTGGCATAAGACATAGTACCTTTACAATAGCTGAAATTCACATTTGAGATTATCAATTATTATGTCATCTTACTCTTACCCAACCTATTGCTATATAAAATATATACTAAACTAGAATTCCTTTTTAAAATATATAAAGTTCACTCATTAAGAGTGCCTTTTAAACATTTTCACCACTTTTTTAATCACCCTAGTATATGTCATGTGGATAGAGGCAGTATGGAGTTCAGCCACATCCTAGTTGTGTAACCTCTTGCCTCAGATTTAAGCTACTTAACCTCTTGCCTCAGATTTCCAATCTGTAAAACAGACATAGGAACACCTACTTCACAGGACTGCTGTGAGGATGAAGTATATGTAAAGCACCTAGCACAGTGACTCAGCACATAGCCAGAAATGTTGGTCTCTTCTCCTTCCCCCCCTATACCTTCATATGCACAGCACACTAAAACAAAGGTCAGATCAGAAAATTGTTAGAAACGTGAACACTCCGAGCTACCTCTTAAATAAAAACACAGTAATATTTAAAATGCTCTTTTGAAAAGTTTGGCGAGAGTACAAGTTTAAGAACTTCAACCATTAATGGTATTAAGGGCACATGCGATATATTCCCAGGTCAACATGTCTGATATTATAAAAAAGAATTACCTACTTAAACAAAAGGAACTTATTTTCAAAATACTATGTATATCACAATTTAAGCTACTTAAGGTAAATTTGGAATTAACCTGGCATATAAACTTTACCAAAATATTACCCTTCTAGTCTACAATTTATAAATCGTTGTGATGTAATTTCCATACATGAAACTCCAGAAAAGCAAGATATGCTTGATACTGAAATTCAGTACTTAAAAATTAAGTCCTAACTTTATATCCAAAATTTAAGAAGATTTAAGATTACAATTCAAAAAAATAAAACATCAAAGCAAGAATTAAATTACCTGTATATGTTTGGGTCCAAAAGCAAGGCAGTATCTTTGGGTAGCTTTGATAAATGAACTACTTTAGTTTTTAACTGATGTCGTTCACTTTCATTCACCCACACGTCAGGCAGACTATGAATTAAAAAAACAAGTCATATATAAAATAACATTAATTTTAAATTTACCCTTCACATTACCCAGCTTTTTCTGCTAGTCTGACTGAGGCACCTAGGTTAACGAGCTTCTCAGATGCCAAGGAAACTCAGTGATCTAAGTAGTGGGATGTAGAGTCCCAGCTGAAAAACGGCAAGGTGAAATTTTAGGCATAAATCTGGAAATGAATTATGAATTTTTGATGGCAAAGCCACATCAAACTTAGAAACAAATATTAGAACACACTGTCTTTTAGTTTGCTAAGTGGAACTATATCTGAGCTTAACTTGATGAAAATCTGATACCTAGTTTCTTTCTGAAGAAATAAGAAATAAAATCCCCACCAGATTAATTTCCACTTTAAAAAAAAGCACATATAACCAAAATCCTGAATTTAAAAAAATTTAATCCTATAGAAAAATTCAAATAAAATGATTCTGATATTTGGATTGATTGATTTCCAAAATACTAAGAATACAGATATTTGAATATGATATTTTTTAAAGGAACTGTTTATAAACTTAACATAAAAAGGGCTCTTACAAATCAGTATGAAACAAGTGAACACTCATTAGGTAAAAAGGAACAAGAGAGACAAAGGTCACAAACCATTAATTCACCAAAGATACAGTTTTTAAATTATCTTGCTCATAATCGAAGAAATGAAAAATGTAAGAATGCCAATAGCCAGTGTTGATAATAAGCCAGGGAAATAAGCTCTCTAATGCAGTAGATGAGATCAGAAATTGGTACAAACTTTCGGGAAGGCGATGCCTATCAAAACCCATAACATTTTGCATACTTTGTAAATAAAGCCACTTTAATGTCTCTTTTTTTAACAGTAGAGAAAAATGGGTAACTTTAATGTTCAGTAAAAAAGAGTTCATTAAATAAATTTTACGCGCTATTTCAAAATATTTTAGACTAGCATTTCCCTAAGACCTGTAAGGGGCGGGGGTAAAAGGAAGTGGAAAACATGTTCTACACTAATAGAAGTTTGACAATCACAGGATTTTTAAAAAGCTAAAGATGGGACTTCCCTGGTGGCGCAGTGGATAGGACTCCACGCTCCCAGTGCAGGGGGTCCAGGTTTGATCCCTGGTCGGGGAACTGGAGCCCACATGCATGCTGCTACTAAGAGTTCACATGCCACAACTAAGGAGCCCGCCTACTGCAGCTAAGACCTGGTGCAGCCAAATAAATAAATAAATAAATATTAAAAAAAAAAAAAAAAAAAAGCTGAAGAGATTTCTTTACTTCAATATGCTAACATGCATTGTAATCTTCCAAATCTATTTTTAAAGCTCTTAATTCATATCAGATTCATTAACATCTCTTTAGATTGGAGTCTGGGAAACAATATTACAGAAAAATATTTAATAACAAGTGTTAACCACATATTATTAATTTTTAATGAGATTCCACTCATTTGAATTTATTCTATTCTTGATGCTGATAAGATTTCTCTGATACATCTTCATTACCTTTTGCAACAACAAAAAAAATTATTTTTGAGAATAAAAGGAAAATGGAGCATGCAATTAAATTAAGGAGCATTTGGGCCAGAATTGCTCTAATAAAAGGGTACTAAAACTCAAAAGAAAAATTTAACACTCCTGGAAAACTGACCAATTGTTTTTTTCTATAAAATATCATTAATTGTGTGCTGGAAAATGTTTAGAAATTTTTAAAATAAATGATTCAAACAAAGGCACAACTAAGGTTGCTTGCACCCTATCCTACTTGAGGGTCATTAAAAATTCTAAAAATAATCACATCCTAAAAATGATTAAAAATTGCTTTAACAGCTTACATTAAAAACAATTTTAAAAGCTAGTTTTAAAGCTTATATCTTGAGCCAGTTACTCTTAAGAGCTTTTACAGATTATCTTTTTAATGCTGATGACCTCAAAATGTTTTGTGGCTTCATTTCTGTTAAGTCTTTTATTTTGAACCCAATAGCTTAAGTAATTTTTGAGTATAAGATTTTAATAAAAATAAGACTGATCAGTTTATTAGTTATATATATAGTATTCCAAATACTTACATGTCTTCAGGCATCCAATGAAGCAAAAGTTTTATCTTTCCAGAATCCTCTTTTCTCTTAGCTATTACCTAGTAATGATATAAAAGAAATCATAAAACTATTTATAAAAGATCATTTTAATATGTTCAAAAAACACTTTTGGTCCTAATCAAGAACTTAAGTTTTCATGTCCTGGACCAGATATTACCACCACAACATTTTGTTCTGCCCTGGTTTGTAGCAATTTCCCACCTTTGATCATATATTTTCACAAAAGAAAAAGAAAAAAGGAACTGAAGTAGCTTTGTACAGCCAAATATTATCCAGCCAAAATATTATAGCCAAACCATATTATCTTTGAAAATGCTATTTATTTTACTATCTACAAAGTCTTTAGCTGAGCCAGACTGCCAACCAAGAATCCATATTGGCTGCAATACTTTTAAAGAGCAAATGAACAGTAAAGAAAAAATAATGCTAGAAAGGGAGAGGTCTCCTTTTTAGGATTAAGGTATTTGTCGTTTGCTCGGGAGTTTTCTGTTTGTTGGTTGATTTCTGTTAATTTAAATGAAACATTAACCAATCAGTGTTCAGTTCAGTTAGGAATCTACCTAAGTTAAAGTGTGGATCAACCACAACATAAAGACCTATATAAGTGTAGTAAAAACAATATGCTTGTCACTCATAACCAGATTCAGAAAACTAAGGTAATGATTTTTAAAAATCGATCAAAATGGTATTTTATTAACTCTTAGAACTGCCAATATTAACCAAATTAGCTCTTTAGTGTTTTAATAATCTAAATCTCAATATTTTTACCAAGTTTAAGTTCCAAACAGCCTCACAAAATAATGTTATGTGTCATCCTCAAAACATATTAGAAGTAAAAACAGCAGTTCATACAAATATAAAACAGTTTCTAGCCCCATTATTTAAAAACCTATAGTTAAGTACCCTAATTCTAGACTCGGTAATGGAATCAATTAAAAAGCTCAAAGACAGATCTGCAGATGCTAAAACAAAATATCTCTACAAAGAAGTAAGATATAAAAATAATGCAATGCAACCAAGTACAGCAAGCCAACTGACTGGTAACTAGGATTCTGCTGACCTCTTCTGGAGACGGCTCAAAAGAAAATGTTTCAATTAAAGAAGACAAATTAGGCGAACTGCACAGCATAGTACCCCACATAAATATTTTTATGCAAATCTTTTCACTATAAATATGGTTATTTCCTATAAAAGTTAATTTGGTAACTAGGAAACTTACATTTGCAGTTAGTACTGAACATCTCTGACTACTGTTTAACACAAACTGCCTCCAGCAACCTTTCCAGTCCTACTCACGGAACCTTAGAGAACTTCCTCACCTAGCTCCAAGGAAGACCTTTTCCCATTAGGGATGTTTCTTCCTTCCACTTCCCCCAGGAAAAAGCATTCTTCAGATTATACTACACCTTTGTGACTTTTTCTCAGTCAAGGTACCTCTGCCACCCCAGTGTCGCTTGGGGGTGTGAATCACTCTTATTCCTAGGTTTTTAAAATTTATGATAAACATAGGTAATCAATCATGTTCTTAAATCCTCTCAGATGTTTTCTACGGCTCGAAAACTTATTTTCATCTTCAGACTATTTTCACTCTGAGTAAATTTTAAGTTTTCTTCCAGACTCCTAATACCACATTTCTAGTTCCTTCATTTTTTTGATCATCTTTACTCCTCCCATGGTGAGCCTAAGATTTCATCCAAAGAGCTGCTCTAATGAAAGCATGAAGCTGATGCTCATTTTTTAAAACACAACCTTATTTATCATCATCACCTCTACTCCTTAACATGTAGAGATACTTGTTCATTACTAGACCATTATTTCATCAGATTTATTGTTCTTTAAATCATTAAATGTTGATAGGCCCCAAACCTCAGTCCTTTGATTTGTTCTCTTTTCTATTTAATACTTCCTAGGTGATCTTATCCAGTCTGATACCTTTAAATAACACTAATACGCTAGAAAGTTCTATCCTTATCTGTAGCCACACCTCTCCTCTAAGCTCAAACTCTTACACCCTTCTGCCTACACGACAGAAGCACTGGATGTTCTATAGAACGTGCTGAATTACGGCTCTTGATACTCCCCTCTCCCCGAACCTGCTCACCTCACAGCCTCTATTATACGGCAGCTCCATCCTTTTGGCTAGCTGCCCAGGCCAAAGACACTGGAGTCATCCTTTCTTCTCGTTATCACACCTGACATCTGATCCATCCATAATTCTTGTCAATACCACTTTCAAAAGATATCCAGAATCTAACCCTTCTTAGTATCTCCACTGCAACCATTCTGGTCTTTTCTCACCTGAGATACTGAAAAGACTGATCCCTTCTCTCCCCAACCCTGACCTACAATCTGTTCTCAATACAGAAACCAGAGTGAGCACATTAAAACCTACATGAGAGGAAAGAGATCAGTGAGTTCTCTTAAGGAAGAGGGCAGAGGCCGAGATGAAAAAGCTACACCGGGAATGTTCTGCGTGACAGGACTGTTCTACAGCTCAACTGTGGTGGTGTGCTGGTTTCACAGGTTAAGTACAACCGTCAAAACTCACAGAATTGCATATGTATTTTTTTGGCCGTGCTGCGTGGCTTGCAGGATCTTAGTTCCCTGACCAGGGACAGAACCCAGGCCCGGCAGTGAGAGCCACTGGACCGCCAGGGAATTACCTTGTATACTTTAAATGGGTGAGTCTGTATTTATTATATCTCAATAAAAATTTTATTTAAAAGAAATCACAACAGAGTATGGCTACTCAAACTCCTCCAATGGTTTCCCAACACACGCAGAACAAAAGCCAATGTCTCAGCCCAACAAGACTCTCCCCATTGCCTCTCCGACTGCTCCTACTCTCTCTGCCTCACTTGTTTCCTCCAGCCACACTGGCCTCCTCACGGCTTTTCAGACATACTTGCATGTCCCCACTTGAGGATCTTATGCTTGATTTTCCCTCTGGCTATGATGCTCATCCCCCTAATAACTGAATGGCTCACACCCTCCTTCCTTTTAAGTTTTTAATTTTACTAGTTTATCTTGTGTATCATGTCTCTTCCACTAGAGTGTAGGCATGGTTTCTTGTTTTGTTTTAGTCTGTTTTGTTCACTGCTGTATCATTAGTACCTGGCACATGTAGGTGCTCAATATTTAAGTAAATGAACAAATTATCCCTAATGCCACACTCAGGGTCTGGTGACCGACCACATCTTACTAAAAAAGAACAATAATAATAGAAATCAAACTTACGGTTATCAAAGGGGAGAGGGAGGGAAGGGGGAACAAATTAGAAGTATGGGATTAACAGATACAAAATACTATATGTAAAACAGATAAGAAACTAGGATTTACTGTATAGCACAGGGAATTATATTCAATATCTTGTCATATCCTATAATGGAATATAATCTGAAAAAATATACGTGTGTGTGTGTATGTATGTATATATATATGGCTGAATCACTGCTGTACACATGATACTAACACAATATTGTAAATCAACTATACTTCAATTAAAAAAAAACTCATGGGGGCTTCCCTGGTGGCGCAGTGGTTGAGAATCTGCCTGCCAATGCAGGGGACACGGGTTCGAGCCCTGGTCCAGGAGGATCCCACATGCCGCGGAGCAACTGGGCCCGTGAGCCACGACTACTGAGCCTGCGCATCTGGAGCCTGTGCTCCGCAACAAGAGAGGCCGCGACAGTGAGAGGCCTGCGCACTGTGATGAAGAGTGGCCCCCGCTTGCCACAACTAGAGAAAGCCCTCGCACAGAAACAAAGACCCAACACAGCCATAAATAAATAATAAAAATAAATAAATTAATTAAAAATTTTAAAAAACTCATGGATTAAAAAATTAACTTATTTTGTATCTGACATGTTTTTATTCAGTAAGATAATTAAAAGTCTACTTTATCAGATCATCATGAAATACTTTTTGATTACAGTCAATCCTCCGCTTATTTCAACTTATAAAATGATTAATATTTTCTATCTCCTATTAACAATACATAAATGTAAACCTGGATAATAAATATTAGATTTCAACTTAAAAAAAAAAAAAAAGAACAATTATAGACATACCAAATCATAAACGTATGTTATAAAATTCCAAAGGACTTCAACCATCACTGTCGAGCAAGCTCCTGATCTCGCTGAATCCCAACAAAATTCCCAGCACATTTTTACTCTGTCTTCATTCTTATTTAGATAACTATATTTCCAACATTCTTTAAAAGAGCATAAGTATGGTACAACTTTCCTTAAACCCTAACTCACACCATTTTGTGCTCCAATCTCAGAAAAGATTCCCTTTCCTTTGTGTCTGATCTTCTACCTTCTTGCCTTTAATTTTGGAAATCAAAATCAAAATTGGGCATTTTGAATTGGAAGTATACATAAAAGAAAAAATGAAAATATAAGAAAACCTCATTATTAGAGGAGATGGGAAGAATAAGAGATTCAAACCAGTAGAGATATCAATACTGATCTTTTATATTTAAATTCTCATGCATTTTGATTAGAATATATAAAATAAAACCTAAATTTAGTATATTTTCTATTTCAACAGGCAAAATTAAATAATCTCTCTTTCCAGGGATTCAAATCACCAAAAGTCTGGTCTAAAGTTTATTTCTACTAACTGACCTACACCAAACTATAGCAATATAAAGATGACTGGATAATAAAAATGGCAGGGGGCATGAGAAGAAAGAACAGCTCTCTATTAACTCCTAGTTAACCAAAAAAATAAATTCATTATTGCCTTTTCAAATTCAATACTTTTCTTTTTCCAAGTAGGACAACATAGTTATTCAACAAATATACTGAGTTCCTACTATGTGTCAGGCACAATTCTAGACACTTGGAATACATTCACAGAACAAAACAGATTAAAATTCCCTCCTTCATGAACCTTTCATTTGATGGAAAGCTTTAACACAAACTTTAGATGTGCATTTTATGGGTGATGGAGGAGCATGCAGCACATAGGGATGTGAGTTAAAAGAAGTCTAATGCTCTCACTTTACCTGCAAGGAAACCAGAGGTCAGAAAAGACACCTAGTTTACTTAAGGTCAGAGACTGATCTTCAAGTGCCTAGTAGCCCAAATGCCACCCCAATATTCTTAAATAGTTCAAATTAAAGGCTACAAAATTCAACGTAATGATTAAAATGTCAAATTGTGGGAAATATTTGAAAAAAAAAAAAATCAAATACTTACAGTACTATGAAAAACAACACTGTGTCCCTTCCCTAAACTTTCTATATGAGCTGAGAGGTTAAAGCATATGGCTCGATGTCTTATCGCATCCAGTGTTTGTGCATCGAAGAAATCATGTGGTCGTGCTAAAAGTCAATATAAAAGAGGTAAAGAATATTTAGAAAAATATAACAGTCTCCAAGCAGCCATATTAGTAGTCCATTTTCCACAAAAATATGTAATAAAAAAGACTGAAACAACGAATAAGTATCTATCTAGTGTTTAAATGCAAGATTTTCTTTGCTTTCAAAACACAGAACCTAGCTAACAAGGTAAGGATGTACAAAAGCAGAACTCCAACCAATGAGTAAGTGTGGGTTAATTCTGCCCCTTGGTGTGTGAGGTTCTAGCCTCCGACCTCATGATTGCATATTTCAGCTACTATCTTTTTCATATAATTTTATATTTTACTCCAGCATCTCTCCTGAGCACCAGTCCTACATTTTCAACAATCTGATAAACGTCTCCATCTGTGCACTACACACAGATCTCATTCACCTCAGCCAAACATATGAAATACATTTCATGAATATTTTAATATGTAATCAAAATATTTTCCAGATTTGACACAGTGGTCACATTATTTTGGAACTTTTGACAAGCATTTTCTTGATTAAGAATAACTCTTCTAACAATAATCTAAGAAAATTATAAATGCTGTTTTGTTTTTGTTTTTAATTTTTTGGCCCTGCTGCCTGGCATGCGGGATCTTAGTACCCCGACCAGGGAGTGAACCTGTGCCCCCTACAGTGGAAGCACAGAGTCTTAACCACTGGACCGCCAAGGAAGTCCCATAAATACATTTTTAATGCCAATGAGTCCACCAAAATTCTTTCTAACTCTCAATGCCACCAGTTATTAGCAACGTGACTTTGCACAAACTGCTTGATCTACCTTAGACTGCTTCCTTATTTGAGAAATGGAAATATAACAGCTATAGATTATGAATAAGTAAAATAAATGTACATGAAAAATGCCTTCAGTCATAACGCAGTTTAGATGAGTACGCTTACACCATTTATTAAAAAATAAATTCACAAACTTAGAGTAAGCAATCTTTTAGTATGATCACAACAAAGTTAAACATTGAAGATTTGATAAAAACATTTTTTAAATTTCTATTTTTATCCCACTAATATTATTATAAATGTGTTGTTTTTATTCCTAATAAAAACACTGTTCAAAGTAAGGAAACGAATTTATTATTTTACAGTTGTGAAGCTTTCTAATATATGTAAAATATCTCAAGATCATCTGTAATTAAAAAGTATATTTTACTGACAATAAAAGAAATGGCTTGATTTCTTGGTACAGCATATTCTGAATTACATGTATGCTGATTTACCACACTATTCTGACTTACCACTATGTGGAGTGAAATTATCTCTACTATTCATGGAGTTCACTGTACATCTACACAAATCTAACAGCTGGCATACTCAATAAAACAACGTGAATAGCTCTTTTCTCATTGGATTTTTTGCTCAAAAGGAAATAAACAAAACACCAGCTAGTGATAAACTAACAGAACCCACAAGACTAAGAATGCAATGACAATGGGAAATCAGTTAAAAAAAAATTAAAAAATTTAAAAAAGAGAGATTTATGGGAGAGAAAAAAGTCATGATTTTACCTAAAGCTGAGAAACAAATCCCCTTCCTATTTGATCTGCTGCTACTTGGGGGGAAAATGTATACTTTCTCCATGCTCTCCAAATATGCTTTTTCCTGAGAAGGATAAGCACTTAGAGAAAATAAAAATAACTCACCCCTCTAAATCATTCAAATATATCACTCCTCACTCAAGATTCAAACACAGAAGTCATCACTTGAATTAAATTCAGAATAATAAAAGCTCCCAAATTTCAGATTCTACGCATTCAGACCTTAACCATGTTATGTCCACTATTAAAGTGTCAAGAACACTAAACTAAAGTAACAGTCTCCAAAGCAGCTGTGTGTCATGATCCATTAGAGTGGGGAAGAAAATAATACCACTTCTGGATTTTTTTCATCTCTGTTTTTCAGTATTCCTTCTTGGTAATTATAACGCACACTAGCAGTGTTACCTATATATACTGTATAAATACACAAGTTAAGATTGGGTGCCCAACCATTTTTTTAATGAGCTGTATAATGAAATACCTTTGAAGACGACAAAAATAGAGACTCTTCGCCTGTGGTTCGAAAGTATACAATCATCTAATTATGTTCTATCCTAAATATCAAGGATACATCTCATAATTTGATGAGTAAGCACATAACCATTGTACATGTGTGTCACAGCAAGACTGTTAAGTAGAGACAGACTACACGTAGCTTCGCTATTCACACATACCACTTTGGAGCAGACAGGTTACTTAACTTTTACTTGATTTTTATCTTTAACATGTTCAAATTTTCTAAAATATTGTTAGAAATACCAACACTGTCATAATTTGTCTTAATTTAGAAGAGAATCAAAGTAGCCCTCAAAATCTAATTACAGAGCTTGTATTCTAAGGCCACATATACTTACATTCCCTTAGCTACTAGAGGTAAAACATACATCACTGAATTCTCACAGTGAAAGACCAAGATCCTATCTGTTCATTACTGTTAACAAAAATAGATAAGCCAAGTTGAAGAATGGTAAAAACTGAATTTGCATGAAAGCCCAAGACAAAAACAAAACCATCTAATACACACTGATTTTCAGTGAAACACTTACGTAATGAGCGTCGTCTTTTGTTCTTTAATTTCCTCCTTTTGTTCATTCCAGCTTTAGAAGGAGATTCTTCTTTGGCCTTTGGCTGGCTAGAAACTTTTGAGGAGTTCTGCTGACTGAAGTGTGTGGGTACATGGCGAGCTAGCCCTCCCTGAGAAGCGAAGCTGGCATTGCAGCCACCAACAACACACTAAATAAAAATTAAAAAAATGTCAGGGATGCTGTATAGGACACAAGCAAAATGTGAATGAGTGAATATTTCATATTTTCAGAAGTAAATCAGTAACACTGCAGAACTAATTCCAGAAAGGATCTATGAGGGACTAGTACAACCCCCCTTTCACTTTATAGGTTGCACAAAATAATACAGATTAAGCAGTGACAGAGCCTGGAAAATTTCATGACTCCTTAGTTTACTGCTCTTCCCACCATGTGCAAGACAAAAATAGTGGAATCTTCTTCCCAGAAAAATCTGGAGTTTAATCACTTTTCTAAGAGGAACAGTAAGTTGTTTTCACATCAAAGAATAAGATAATCGAACAATTACTGGGATTCCTGGATTTTCAAAGTTATTTTTATTTTAAGATATATGCTACTTCAGAGAGTTCCCCAGTGGCCTAGTGGTTAGGATTCCAGGCTTTCACTGTCGTGACCCGAGTTCAATCCCTGGTCAGGGAACTGAGATACCGCAAGCCGCGGAGCCACAAGAAGAAAAAATATATATATATATGCTACTTCAAAACCTTCATCAGGCTCCCAACTGCTCTACACTGTTGTAACAGACAAGAAAGAAATACTGACTTTTAAACTACTGGATCTAGTCAGTCAGAGAAGACATCTTGTATGCTCAGGGTTGGTCTTATGCAACCCTCTGTAAGTTCCATTAAATATTGCCTCCTCAGCCTTCTGTACTTGCAAGACTGAGAAAACAAGAGGTCAACTTAACTACCTGTCACCTGGCAGATCTGCTATTCCAACAATGAATGCAGAATGTTTGGATATCACTAAAATTACAATGCTCAAATTAGCTACAGTACAAGTGTGTGATTTCTAGTTAGATCTTAGAAAATAGTAATTGCAGGTCTTCTAACAAATGAATGTTACTAATTAAAACAAACATTTTCCAAAATGATCCCCAAATAGCAAAATCCACAGCTGGATTGCTGGTGGGTTTCTATTAGTAATTTATTAAAGTTGCTTAGTTTCTGACTTGACAACAAAACTCCAAGTATGCAAATTTGCCACATATGCCACTAAATGTATCCATCACATTATTCCCAGGTGGTTCAACTTAATTACATTTTTCTAGATAATACCACAAAAAAATCCACATGCTTCCAGGCTCTTTCTTTCAATCTAGGTACCTCTACCATTTTAAACTTCTAAAAACACACTACAACCCTCTCTTAGTAGAGATTATAACTTTATTCACAAAATCTCTCTAAATCTGCCCACGTGAAAGGGAGCTCATCCTCTTTTGAGGACATCCTCACACTTTCAGAGCATAATTAGATAATTTATCCCAACTCATCTTTTCCATGCATTTTGAAGGCAGGAACATACTTTTATGAATATATATATATATATTACCAGAAGCATCTTGCAAATCACAGGTGTTTCTAAATATACTGGCTTATAGATTCTGATAAAAATCAATGCTAGCTAAGACATTTCACAGCAAAATCCTTATATAGTACCATTAATAATTATTCTATTTATTTCAATATACAAGAGACATGTTATGGGCTCTAACTGTACTCAGCATTGCTAACAAAAGGTTAAGAGGCAGAGGAATAACTCAAGATTTTAGTTCAAATACTTATCTTTTCTATATTCAGTACTATGTAAGATGCTAGAAGTATAAGGATGGTTAAGATACAGTTCCTGCCCTGAAAGTGCTTACATGTGATCAGCAAGACATACATACGAAGCAACAGCTTCAAAGGACCTAGAGTCAGGGGTAAGGCACAGAGTGTTACGGGAACCCTGAAAAGAAGCAATTAGCCATATTCAGTGCTTACCAATTCATTTAATTCTTACAATCCTATCAGTAGTGTGGTCCTCAGATAGCCTACATCAAGAATGTTCAGCTACAGATTCTGACCATGAGAAGTTTAGCATCTAACAGATGCTGAATTCTTAGAATTTAAAAACTTACTACACGTATTTTGAGTACCAGAAAAGAATAATGCTTTTTAAAGTTTCTGTCTTCTGTAGATCACCACATTGCCATAGAACACCACAGTCTACTACAGAAGCCACTAGCCAGATGCTGCTACTTAACATTTTAAATAAGGCTACTATAAGAAACTGAACTTTTATTTTTATTTAATTTTATTAATTTTTTTGAGGTGACTTTCACATAACATACCATTTTAAAGTATACAATTCAGTGGTATTCAGTGTATTCACAATGTATAAACAAATACAAGGTTATACAAGGATAGCTCCACATCCTTGCCCAGACTTGTTATTTTCCATTTATTTTATTAAAACCATCCTAGTAAGAAGTGTTATCTCATCGTGGTTTTTATTTGTATTTCCTTATTAACTGTTTTAATTTTTAATTTAAAACCTGATATTCAGTTTAACTACTGAAAAACTTTTAAATATGTTTGGAAAACTTGAGTGTGTGAATCTACTTCTCCAACTGCAAATTTTATGAAATCTAAATACAGATGAAGATGGGGGGGGTGTTAAGAGTTTGGGATTAACATATACACACTACTATGTATAAAACAGATAAACAACAAAGCCTACTGTGTAGCAAGGGAACTATATTTAATATCTTGTAATCACCTATAATGGAAAATAATCTGAAAAAGAGTATATATACATTTTATATATATGTATGTATAACTGAATCACTTTGCTGTACACTTGTAGCTAACACAACACTGTAAATTAACAATACTTCGATTTTAAAAAAATAAATAAATAAAGATGAATTGTTTAGCACCTGAATTAAGAGTGCTGAAGTAGAATTGCCCTAATGGGTTAGTTTTACACTGTCCAATAAATTTTAGTCATTAGACATACAGCTACTTAGCACTTAAATTGTCTAGTCCAAATTAAAAAGTGTCGTAGGTATAAAATACACACCAAATTTGGAAGATTTAGTACCAAAAAAGCAGAACATCTTATTAATTATACGTATATTGATAAGGTGCTGAAATGATATAATTGGTTAAGTCAAAGATATTACTTAAATTATTTTTACTTGTTTCAATTATTTTTAACACAGCACTGGAAAATTTTAAACAACACATTTGGGTCACACATATTTCTATTCTACAGTACTGCCTTAGACTAAGCCATGCAGTACTTATTTTTCTTTTCAATTTTAGATGTCATCCCTGTATTTCCTAACACGTATCCTAAAAACACACTTTAGGGCTTCCCTGGTGGCGCAGTGGTTAAGAATCTGCCTGCCAATGCGGGGGACACAGGTTCGAGCCCTGGTCCGGGAAGATCCCACGTGCCGCAGAGCAGCTAAGCCCGTGCGCCACAACTACTGAGCCTGCGCTCTACAGCCCGCGAGCCACAACTAATGAAACCCGTGTGCCTAGAGCCCGTGCTCTGCAACAAGAGAAGCCACCGCAATGAGAAGCCCACACACCACAACGAAGAGTAGCCCCCGCTCACCACAACTAGAGGAAGCCCACGTGCAGCAACGAAGACCCAACGCAGCCAAAAATAAATAAATAAAATAATTTTTAAAAATAAATAAAAAATAAAAACATACTTTAAATAAGCATATTTTGTGTCCCATGTGTCAGATATTTCAAGGAATACAATATAAATAAAACAGTCTTTGCCCTTGGATTCCCAGTTTAGTACTGGTTATTCAAAAAAATTTGTTGAGAAACTCCACATTTCAAATTTTAGAACTGCTACGTGACTACAGTTAAAGCAGCAATGATAATAACAGTTCAGATCTAAGTCCTCAGGTTTAAATTGAAAGGGATTTTGTGATATGAATCCACCCAGGATTATCCTTAATTACAAGGGCCCAAATAGGCTAACAGATTCATTTTGTCCTGGGTTCCTTCAAAACTGCAATGAATAAGCCCTGGTAGTATCTAGAAGTGAGAGAGTAAATATCGCAAGTTTATTTTAATCAGCAATGATTCAATCAATGCTCAGGACATAAAATCAATGAGAATTCTAATGGAAAATTGTTTTATCTTTGATTTTGATTATTCATCATTCAAGAATCAAAAACAAATCTAAAAAAGAAAATATAGAAAATACAATGAGAATTTAGAATGAGAGAAAAAGAGTACTTTTAATGAAAAGAAATACAACAGAATCACACACCTTTCACTAAAATACAAATTCTTTTACCCTAATAGAGAAAGTAATTTTAAGCATCATCTAATCAATATTCCACTCATTTAGTGTTTATCCCAGAGAACAAGTTGAGAGACAAATCTGCTGCCTCAAATGGTCTTAGTACCTTAGTGCCTTCACTCCTCTTAACACAAGCATTTCATGGTGCTGAGTGATTTTACTGTTCAAATATTCAATGTTTCACCCACACATACAACAATGACTACTGAACTCAAGCTACCACATATGGTGCTCTGATTTAAAAAAAAAAAAAAAAAAGCCTGTTTGAACAATCAGGGAAAAAAATTGGCTGTTGGACATTGAGTGTTTTAAATGTTCTGTCTCTCAAATCCACTGAAACATTCAATATGCCAGCTACTCTTGTGGGCAAGTAGCTGTTATAAAATTTGAAACATGGAATGACAGTTTTTTCAAACAGATCTGTTCGAATGAAGCAACACTAAGACTGTCTTTGCTAGTACAAAGACTGTCTTATTCATACTCATATTCCCGTTAAGTAGTATGAAAATCTACAAGGGGCAACTGAAACATAGAGCAGAAAACACCAGTTTCACAGAAGATATGGTAGTATTTATTAGCAGGTAATCTAAAGGAAAACAAAAATTCCAGGTAGAAACGTTGGTTTCTTAGTTTTGACAAATGTACCACAGAATGTGAGATGGTAAGATCGGGGGAAAAAAATTGGGTAAACGTACATGGGTACCCTCTGTACCATCTTTGCAACTTTTCTGTAACTCTAAAATCCTTCCAAAACAAAAAGCTTTTAAGATTCTCAGGTAGAAAGCACAGCCTATACAAAACCACAATGAGGGCAAAATGTGACCCATTTGAGATCTACAAGTAATATAGTATGGCTGGAACACAATTTCCTATGAAGGTAAAGTAAGGGAATAAATGAGAGTAGAGAAGCAGGTAAATATCAGATATGATATTATGCATCATGCTAAGAAATAGATTTTAATTTAGAGAGGAGTTATCAAGGATTTCAAATAGTAATAACTAAGTGAACCTTAGAATAACTGGGAATAATAGAGTGAGAGGTAGTAATAATATTCAAAATACACTGAGAGGCAAGCAAATCGACAGGATTTGCTAATGCATGGGGGGGTGGGGCGGTATAGGAAAAGTTAAGAGAAGAATCGAGAATATTTCAGGGCTCTTAAAGTCAGGGTAACTGGATGGAAGATCTTACTATTTACTGAGTCTAAGATAGAACCATGTTTGAAATGGAAAACCAAGATTTTGTACATGTTAGGTTCAAAATGCCCTATTAGACATCCAAGCTGAATATTCTATTCTGGAATCCAAGAGGGAAAGTCAGGGCTAGAGGTAATCTGGGAGTAATCAGAATATACACAGTATTTAAAACCAAAGGACGAGATAAAATAAGAACCCCTAGGGTGAGAATTTTTGACAGCACTCTCCAACATTTAGAAGTCAGGCAGAACAGAGGTCAGCAAAGCAGACTGGCAAGGAGCAGCCACTGAGTTTGGGTGGGGGTGAACAACAGGCAAGTGGGATATCAAGGAGGCCCAGAGAAGAAAGAGTAAAAACAAGATCCCATATGCAACATGCACATAGTAAACACAGCATACATCTTTCGTATGTGCCTTTTTTCCTCCTTTCAATGAGCACTGAATTGGTAACCTCATTTACCAGAGAAATATTGCTTAGTTATCAGCTTTTATAACTAACAAAGTTCACCTAGTGTTATAATAAGCGGTATTTCTCTTACAAGGTCCCCCTATAAGAGAAATACTTGTAAACAGAAGTTCTTAAGCCTGAGTACACATCCAAATCACCAGAAAGATTTCTTTGAATATAGCAATGACTGGCAGCACATCCCAGAGATTCTAATTTAATTGGTCATGGGTGCAACTCAGGCACCAGAATTTGAATATCGAGTGGCACAGCTCATATAGTAAAGAAAGAACTACCTCTTGATTCTTACCAGATTTCCAAATAATGAGATCCTTACCATTCTCCAATGGTGACCAATCGGTTTTTCATTTCGGGGGGGGAGGGGGGAGAGGAATCACCTTTTGTTTTTCAGTATCATCATATTCACTGCAGCTATTTTCCTTATTTTACTCAAACTGTACCATCTCTGGTCAGTGGGAGTCTCCTAAAAACTGTCTGCCAAGGCTAGGGAACATGAGAGCTTCAAATACACAGACACACAGAGAGACATACGAAAAGGTAAAGGAGAATTAAAGCTAGAACAGGGTGCTTAAAGCTTTGTATTATTACAGAGAATGTCTGTTGAAAAGCAAAAGATTCTCACCAAAAAATATATATATATACATATATATAATTTAAAAAATATATATAATAAATATATATATAATTTTAAAATGTATTTTATACATATATCTGTGAGGTGATGGATGTATTAATTAACTAGATGGAGGGAATACTTTCACAATTGACTAATGCATATCAAATCATCACGATGTACACTTTAAATATCTTACAATTTTGTCAATTATACCTCAACAAAGCTGGGGGGAAAAAGCAAAAGATTTTTTAAATTATCAGTATCGACTAACATTATAAAACAGGTTACAAAGGAACTGAAGAAGGAAATTATTTTGTCACCCATCGCAGTGAATGATGTATTATTAGCATCACTATGTACTGTAAAAATTACCAGAATTTGCCTGTATGCACAACTGTAAGCCACTCACAGTGATAAAGATATAATAGCTTAAGTCTGGTTTGATGAAATTTCTTTTTTCTTCATCAACAATTTAGGCTAGGTTCTTGATTCCAAAACACCTAAAAAGACTGGCTATTTCATGTATAAGGCCTGAAAGAAAATCTGAGTTTTTCAAGCAATACTCTTAACACGATAAGAAGTCATTCAGACGTGTCACTCTTATGAACGAAGCCAATCATGCTGAGCTGCTGGAGACTAGTTGCTGAGGAAAACTTACAATAAATTCATTAACCCATGACAACTGAGTGACTACAAGTACTGTGTTCAAAGTAAACAGAAATACTAGAGTAGGGGAGAAACACGTAGGAAGAAAAAAAAAAAAACTATGGAGCCTATCTGAAAAGTACAACTATGTAATTTCTAACATACTATACAAATTTGTCCAGACAAGCCACTGCCACACTGGCAAAAAAGGAAATCAGAACAATCACCAAATATGCTGTGTATGACTAATTTTTATTTTCTTCAGTTAAGTAAAGCATTTCTGAGCATGGTGAGTTGAAGCCAATTAGCCATGATAATGCTTAATACCAAATGACTAAGAAGAATCAAAATCACATTTAAAAAAAAAAAAAAAAAGGACCAGAGAATAGTTGAAAGAATTCCAAAATCCTAGTCCTATAAACACATGTAATGTTTTCCAAACCTTTAATAATGAAAGGTTTCACTACATTTAACAAAATGGCAGCAGCAACTCCCCTTCACACAAACTCTAAATGCACATACAAAGCAAGAGTATACATACAAGACAAAGTGAATGCGGGGAGAAGCTGGGGCGGAAGGTGCTTATCTAGGAATAATCTTTGTACTTTAATTATAAAAGATAAACATTATTAAAAGAAAAAACTATATTTACATTTTAGGAGTATGTTTGATTTTACAAAACTAAAATTTCATAACGAGCTGACATGATCAATTATTTTCATATGACACTAACTTCTTCTCAAGCACAAAACAAACAAGTTTAAGAAATATCAAATGTAACTTAAACCTAAATGACACATCCATGACTTTCATTTATTTCCCATGTCAACTCAATTAGGTCTTACAGACTTCCAGTTTCTACCCTTTGCCATTACCAACACTCCAATGGACTTTTACCATCTGAATCTTTAGACAGTTGCTCCAGAAGCCACATGAGCAAAAATTGATAATATAAAAATCTGTATTAGATGAGCATCAAAATGATAGTCATGTATTATAAGCCGAAGAATAACATAGGGCTTCCTTGGTGGCGCAGTGGTTAAGAATCCGCCTGTCAATGCAGGGGACACATGTTCGAGCCCTGGTCCGGGAAGATCCCACATGCTGCGAAGCAACTAAGCCCGTGCGCCACAACTAGTAAGCTTGCGCTCTAGAGCCTGCAAGCCACAACTACTGAGCCCTCGTGCCACAACTACTGAAGCCCATGTGCCTAGATCCCATGCTCTGCAACTAGAGAAGCCACCGCAATGAGAAGCCTGCGCACTGCAACGAAGAGTAGCCCCTGCTCGCCGCAACTAGAGAAAACCCGCGTGCAGCAACAAAGACCCAACGCAGCCAAGAATTAAATAAATAAATTTATTTAAAAAAAAACAATAACATAATACATGAGCCATTCTGTAGATAGATGATTGATTGACGGATAGAATAAAGAGCAGAAAGCGCTGAAAGTAGAATATCAACTTATAAATTTAGATGGGAAGAGAGAAAAAAACTCATTTTGTAACCCTCATAGTAATAAATGATTCAGGCAAGAAACATTAATGGATACTAAAACTAGTTCTAATGGGGAACAATATATTCATATAGTTCAAAGTATCTCTCCAAAAATTAATCATTAATTGTAAAGGGACAAATAATAAGTTTACGGTAGAGAACCTGGCAAATTCCACCTTAACCAAGTGATGCTAGGTAATTTCATCCATGATGGAACAAACTCTCATCAAGTGTCCCCTGAAGTGATACAGTGACAATTTTATTCTACGTTCACCGAAAACGTATAAACTGAATCTGATCACATCAAACAACCCCCAAATGGGGAACATACTACAAAATAAAATGTTTATACTTTTCAAAAATTTTAGTGCTATAAAAGATAAAGACAGGCTGAGGAAACTAAGTTTCAAGGAGTCATGAAAACTAAATGTAATGCATGATCCTCAACTGGATTCTAAACCAAGGGGGGAGAAAAAGGGCTATGAAGGACATTATTGGGACAATTAGTGAAATCTGAATAGCTGATGGCATCAATATTAAATTTCTGGAACTTGGTAACTGTACTAAGGTTATGTAAATGAACATCCTTGCTCTTAGGAAATAACACACACTGAAGTTATCTAGGGATACGGCTCCTCTTAAATGGTTCCCCCAAAAGAGTGTGTGTGCGTGTGTGCGCGCGCGTGTGTGTGTATGCAGGAAAAAAGGGAGGAAAGGAGAGAGATGGGGGGAGGGAGACAGATGGAGAGATGGATGATGTAGTGATGGGTGGAAAGATACAGAGAAAGCAAATGTGGCAAAATGTTAACTGGTGAATCTGGCTGAAGGGTATACAGGAGTTCTTTACACATACATGTGTGAGAGAAATATATGGGAGTTCTTGTATGTTTTCTGCAAGTTGAAATTTTTCAAAATTAAAAGTTTAAAAAATCTGTGTTTTAGAAAAAGCACCATAAAAAGTCAAGAAGAAGGTCAAAATGGGGAAAATATTTAATTCCTATCACAGGAGGGAAATTTTTTCCTACTTTATAAAAAAGAATAATGAGCTCAAAAAGGATTCCCATTCTAAAAATACAAAATAATTAATACAGGGGAAAAATGATGTGAATATATAGAAAAGTATTTATACTGTATTTACACTGTATGTGTCTGCACTTACATAAGTAGAAACATGTTACCATATACCGGCAGATTGGTAAAGATAAAATAGAACAACAAGCCTCAAGGTTGTTGAGAAACAGGCACTATATTATACACTGCTGGTTAGAATACAAATTGGTATGTTTTTCTGTAGGGGGAATAATACCTTTCAAAAGCAAGCCTAGACATATAGCCTTTGACTGAGCAAAATAGCTTCTAGGAATTTATACTAGCTCACAAAAGTAGTTTATAAAAATGTGTTAACTGATTATATTGTGGAAAATTGGACCAACAAAATCCATCAAGGAATGATTAAATAAAATATGGTAAACTATTACATAGAAAGATCACACAACCACTAAAAAGTTAATTTATTGACATGAAATGATGTCCAATACAAAACTAAACTGGTAGGCTAGGGAATTCCTGGTCCAGAAACTAAAAATACAGCAAGTCAAGCAACATGGCCCAAAAAGAAAAAAAAAAAAGGTACAATACACGTAGGTGCAAAATGATCCCGTTTATTTCTTTACTTTGTACATATATGTTAAGAAGTCAAATATAATAGATAGTTAGATTATAGTTACACTATCTTCTTATTTAAGCTTTTCAATGTCAAATTTTTTAATATGAAGCAAGCATAACTTTTTTTTTTTTAATTTTATTTTATTTTTGGCTGCGTTGGGTCCCTGTTGTGGTGCGCAGGCTTCTCACTGTGGTGGCCTCTCCCGTCGCAGAGCACAGGCTCCAGGCGCCCGGGCCTCAGGAGCTGTGCCCCACGGGCTCCGGAGCACAGCCTCAGCAGCTGTGGCTCGCGGGCCCAGCCGCTCCAAGGCATGTGGGATCCTCCCGGACCAGGGCTCGAACCCGCGTCCCCCACATCGGCAGGCGGACCTTCAACCACTGCGCCACCAGGGAAGCCCAAGCATAACTTTTATAACACACTTATTTCCATGTGACAGAGTGGAGGAAGAAGAGCGAGAGTCTACTAGGAACTAAGGAAAAGCTTTGCTGGCTGTGAACTTCCCAGGTCTGTCATAGCCAGGCAACACTAGGCACTATACTAGCCCTTCCTTTCCCTATCCTCCATCCCTTTTATTTATTCAGGCTTCATTCTAAAGAATTAACAACTTTAACTGTTTTCACTAAGGACAGTGCGCATTGGGGCTTCCCTGGTGGCGCAGTGGTTGAGAATCTGCCTGCCAGTGCGGGGGACACGGGTTCGAGCCCTGGTCTGGGAAGATCCCACATGCCGCGGAGCAACTGGGCCCGTGAGCCACAACTACTGAGCCTGCACGTCTGGAGCCTGTGCTCCTCAACAAGAGAGGCCACGATAGTGAGAGGCCTGCGCACCGCGATGAAGAGTGGCCCCCGCTTGCCGCAACTAGAGAAAGCCCTTGCACAGAAACGAAGACCCAACACAGCCAAAAATAAATTAATTAATTAAAATTCTTCAGCCTAAGAGCATTTATTAAAAAAAAAAAAAAAAAAAAAGGCAGTGCGCATTTTAAAAAATTTCTCATCAAGATGATTCTATCAATTATCCCCCACACAAACCATCCAACCACAAAGCAGCCACACCGATGTTGTTTAATATATGAACACAACTGAACTCTCTGGCAAGTGCTTGAAGCCTATGGTAAAAATAAAAGACAAAAAATACAATGCAAACTCCTTATAATAATCGGATTCCAGACTAATAGATAATAAGAGATAAGAACAGTAATGCAAAGAAAACATTTTGCAACCAATTACTTTTATACTTAATTTCTAAAGAGTCCAAGCTCACTAGTCAGAAATTTTTTTTACATATTTTCAAATTGCCACCATAAAGTATCACTAAATATATGAAACTACATGTTATTCCCTAAATAGTCCACTCATTCTTTTATGCTTTCTTTTCTTTCTTTCAAAAGTACATATTTCTGTAATTACTGGTGATAGTTGCACAAACCTATGAATACACTAAAAACTACTTAATTATACACTTGGTAAGTTTCATGATATGTAAATTATATTATTGTATACACACACACACACACTTCTGAAATGATCTCCCTATTACCATGAGACAAAACTCTTAGCTCTGTTAAGATCCTCCTCATCTTCATATACTGAGGGTTGGCAAAGATTTTTTAAATAGAATACAAGAAGCACTAACCATAAAATTGATAAATTAGATTTCATTAAAACTAAAAACTGTTCTTCAAAAGATCCCATTAGGAAAGGTGAAAGGATAACCAAAGACAGACTGCAATAAGGCATTTACAATATACATATCTGACAAAGGGCTTGTATCTAAAATATATACAAAATTTTATATAATTATAAAAGACAAATCATTCAATAAAATAACAGAAAAGGGCTTGAAATAGGCACTTCACCCAAAAGAGGAAATTCAAATAGCCAAAAGCTCATGAAAATGTGTGCAACATATCATTACTCACCAGGGAAATAAAAATTAAAGCCAGAATGGGATACCCCTACACAGACACCAGAATGGCTAAAATTAACAAGATGGCAAATACCAAGATACACAGCAACTAAAACTCTCATTCACTGCTGGTGGTAATGTAAAGTGATAGGACCAATCTGAAAAAGAGTTTGCAGTTGCTAAAGCTAAATATGCCATATTCTATAACTCAGTAATTCCACTCCTAACTATACAACCAAGAGAAATGAAATGAGTACATGTGTGCCATCAGAAGACATGTAGAAGAGTGTGTTTAGGACAGCTTGATTAATCACAGCCAAAGGCTAGGAACCCATGGGCAGAAGAATGGACAAACTATGGTTTATTGGACACTGGAATACTACACAGCAGTTGTTTTTTTGTTTTATTTATTTTTGGCTGTGTTGGGTCTTCGCTTCTGTGCGAGGGCTTTCTCTAGTTGTGGCAAGTGGGGGCCACTCTTCATTGCGGTGCGCGGGCCTCCCCCTATCGCGGCCTCTCTTGTTGCGGAGCACAGGCTCCAGACGCGCAGGCTCAGTAATTGTGGCGCACGGGCCCAGTTGCTCCGCGGCATGTGGGATCTTCCCAGACCAGGGCTCGAACCCGTGTCCCCTGCATTGGCAGGCAGACTCTCAACCACTGCGCCACCAGGGAAGCCCTGTTGTTGTTTTTTAATGACTGATACCTACAACAAGGACAAACCTCACTGCTATTTTGTTGAGTGAAAAAAAGCCAGACACAAAAGTTCATACAACTAAGCCAGGATGATAGAAATCGTAACATGGCCTGGGGAAGGAGTAGAAGGATGGAGGGGGACAGACTGGGAAGGGACATTACATTAAGCAACTTGGTTTTACTGAAAATATTCTTCATCAGAATGGTAGTTACACAGGTGCATACAAACATACGAAAGTGCTGAAGTTTAAAGTACCGAACACTGAAGTGTACTTTAAACACTTTATTGTACATTATATCGTGTTACAACTAAAAACATTTTTCTCAAAGGGACTTGCCTCAAGCATCATCACCGCATCACCTCCTCTCTATAGTCAACTCCCACTCACCTCCTACTACTGTTTTCCAGCCCCATTCGTCACTAATTCATGTTTCCAGAGAACCTTTTGAAGGTCACTATAGTGACCTATATAGTGACATTTCACTACTTAAATCTACTTACATCTGTATAAACCTAAAGATGTAAGTTCCCTGAAGGGCAGAGGCCTGCCTTTCTTACTCACCATGCTTCCCAAATGCCTAGCACATTGCCATGTACTGCAGACATCAATAAATGTTTTTTTTGATTCAAATGATTCCTATGACTTATAGAACAATGCCTCACTAAATCACACTCCTTAACTTTTGTCTTTTAAAGACATTTTCTTTCCCCCTCTCCAATGGGAATCTTCTCTGGTTTCTAAAAAGAGATCTGGGGGGGGGGGGGGAATCCATTTGTACAGGCTGTGAAATTAACCTGAACATTATAATCGACCAGCAACAGAATTGCTGCCTTAAAGAAAAATATATGGAAATACAATGAGAAAGGAAATGATTCTTTTACTTTAACAACAATCTCTTACATTTACTAGCTATATACTGTACAACTCTATGAGGTAACTATTATTACCAGTTACATGTTAGATGGGAAGTTCAAAGGTCACATAGTTCAGGGCCAGGATCTGTAGTATGACTACAGGGAAGACTAGGGGGTGAACATTACAGGACCCACATGCCAACAGAAAGGTCAATGAGACTATTTTAAAAAGAACAAAAAAAAAGAAATCCAAATGGTTAAACATATGAAAAGATGACCTACTTCATCAATAATAAAGGAAAAGCAAAACTACATCAGGGGAGGGAATTCCCTAACAGTCCAGTGGTTAGGGCCTGGCACTTCCACTGCAGGGGCCTGGGTTTTGATCCCTGATCAGGGAACTAAGATCCCGCAAGCTATGAGGCACGGCCAAAAAATAAAAATAAAAAACTACATCAGGATGCTATTTCTCATCTATTAGATGGGCAAAAACACAAAAGTTTGACAACACCCTCTCAGCAAAGCTGTGAAGAAGGCAGACGCTCTAACATTGCTGATGAGGGCACAACTCCTACAGAGGGCAGTTTGGCAATATTTATCAAAATTACCAATGCTTATATAGCCTTTGATCTAACCACTCACATCATTTTGGGAATTTCTCCTACATATACAATTACACATGTACAAAATGACATATGTTCAAAGATTTATCACTGAAGTACTATTTGCAATAGCGAAAGACTAAAAACAACCCAAGTATCTATACAAGTTTGGTTAAATAAACTGCTACAGCCACACAATGGAATACTATGAAACTGTTAAAAAAGAGAATATTCTCTATGAACAGATATGAAACGATCTCTACTAGAAAGTATGTTACAAAATGTACACATACATACAATAAAAATGTTAATAACAGGGGAAACAGTATAGGACATACAGTAACTCTGCCATCTTTGTAATATTTCTGTAAATCTAAAACTGCTCTAAAATAAAAAGCTTATAAAAAATAAGATACAGACAGTATACAGTTTATTAGATTTTGTGTAAAAGGAAGGAGAATGATCCTACATATGTATCTGCTTGTAGTTTCATAAAGAATTCACTACTAACTAAGAACAATGGTTATATATTTGGGGGAGCGAAAATAAGGAACAAGAAAGGGAGCAAGATTTCTCAATATAAATTTTTTCTTTATAATTTTTAAAAATTGTTAATGATTATCTTTTCCAAAAAAATTAAGTAATTTTTAAAAAAACAACTCTACAAGAATTACCTCTTTCTCTAATGAAACCCAAGGGAACTTTCTGGCACAGTATTTATATACCAGCAGACACTGTTAACTTATGAAACTTCTTTAAATACAAACTTTTAATCTCTATGGTATATGCTTTCCATAGTTACAAACCAAAATATTTTAACTTTTAATGAGGATAAAAGGAAAAATGGTTTTTACAGAAAATTGCTCTTTGTACAGATTTCCCCAAATACATCTATTTGACACGGTAATTTACGACTAAGCTCAGTAGCATGACCTCAAAACTGAGTGAAAGGAATCAAATCCCTTAATGTTCTACAATTTTATTTTTTCATATAATAATCAGTACTGTTTGCTAATAAAAAGGCTGAAACCTATGACAGTGAGAAAATATAATTAGAGCACGAGGTATTAACCACAACCAAGCAATTTTAAAGACATACATTCAAGTCACTGGTCTGCACACTTACTGTTTTCAAGACCCTACCTTCACAGTGACTTTTTTCTGGCCTTCAAATTTTAAAAATTGGATTAAATTATCTTTACCTTCATCTACTTTATAAATTCCATGCATCTATGGGAATGTTAAAACAAATGGTTCTTTAAAAAACTTTTAGAAGGGCAAAAGTATGCCCATTAAAAAACATGTTAACTTGAAGTGAAGAAAAAAACTCACATACACTTACTTACCTTAAAAGGTTTGTCTCCACTGTGTGTCAGCATATGCCTCTGTAACCAACTCTGACTGGTTGACGGAGTGTTATATACTTTACAACCTTTCCATAAGCAAACAAATACCTGTTAAAAGAAGAGCCATAATTGTTTTCATCACTTATTTCAACAAGGACTTTTATTCCTTGTAAATTCAAATAAACATGTTGGAAGTCTTCAACTGACAAAGAGACATTTGTTGTACAAGTCAATCAAAATGCTTACTGTAGATAAACTTTCTGAACTTCCAGAATGAGAGGCATAGTTTTAACCCTTCCCCGTTAAGGCTTCTGTCCATTCCCTCAATAAGGAACTGATACACCAATCCCAAAGTGCCATTCAGAAGGAAATATACAAAATATTAACAATATAGCCCTAGGAACTAGAACCATGGACCATTATTTACATTTTTTGTATTTACTGCATGAGGGAACAAGCATGTATCAATTGTAAATATCAGGAATATATAAAGGTATAAAGAAGCAATGAAAATAAATCAAAACAGTCAATTGGTGGACACTGATTCAAAGAATGAGTAAACAAGTTATCCAATTACAATCTTTCTGCTCTTGATTTCCTATTCTCAAATGTATACTAATACTACTTACGTTTATATTGTTCTCCTTATTAAAAATGATTTCAAATTATCTTGCTTATGAAGCAAAATCTAATACAGAATGTTAAAATTAATATAGTTGCAAAAGCAATGTCAGGAGATACTCTATCATCATAACAGATCCACATTCTTGGGTTCAGGCAACTGAGTATGACTGGGTTAACAACTAACAACATAATCTTTTTCCTACCATGGAGATATCAATTTTTTGACCGATTCTATTTTTATCAAACTGAACACTGAAAACTGCTCCTCATCATCAGTAAAAGAAGTATGAATCTACTGTAACCACTACCTTCAAAAAACCATATATAGGCTCTGTTCTCTTCTAAGGTTAGAACAATTATAAATAGAGCCACACTCTGAAGATTATAATGTACTGCCTATAGAACGGAACAAAGATACACACAGGACTGAGGAAACAATCATTAAACAGTAAGTGTAAAATAAAATTTTTTAGAAGTCTAGAAAAACAGTCTAAAGTAACTGAGATCAATTTTTACTCAAAATCATTTTACAACAAGACAACACTGCTACTGCTGTTTGATATGCTTAACGAATGTTATCGCGTATCTTGATTCTACAACAGATTTGCTGGTTTCTTTTAGTTAAGCAGATATTGTAAGTCATAACATTTCCTCCTTGGTACTTAAAATTCCTGACCCTAATACATGTTTATAAAATGATTCCTAGAGTTCCCAGAATTAAAAGCTACTTTTTAAATGAATGTAGACAAAAATTTCTTTAGGTAAACTGTAAAACCCACTGCAAAATAATACAATGCAACCTGTAAAAGTCTAATAAGCATGCATAAGGAAAATTCCATTACTATTAGTAAAGTAAAACCAGTCAAATATACTCTAAATACAGAGCCAGGAAGCAGTATAATTTACATGCTCAAAGGGAGTGAAAAAAAGCCTACTTTTACTAATTAGATTCCTTCTGCAGTAAAATGATACAAAAAAGATTTTATATTAAATAAGAGAGACACAATCTAAAGTCAGGAAGGGGTTGAATGGATGATCTCATGGTTCCTTTAAGCTCTTAGGAAAAAAACTAGCTCAGTTTTTCACAAAATGTGAACATGTAAAAGAGAAGCAAATGTCTTTTATAATTATTTTGTCTCAAATCAGTCTGCTCTTTCAAGATCTGTCTAAAATGAAGGCTATAATTTTGTATCCTATAATTTTTAGCCACAGTAAATGTGCTAACATTTTCAATTTCCTCTGTTAAAAGGTATTTAATAAACAGAGGACAAAATATTCAATAAACTGTCCAAATACAAGAATAAAATATTTCTCATTTCTTGCAAAAGATATGACCAACTTCATGTTGTGTTCAGGAGATACCAGATTGGCAATCAAAACACAAAGTAACCTCCTAAGATTGATTCCACTTCCTAGCAGCATTCAGATTTAACCATGAGAGTCTAAAAGTATCATTTTAAATAACATAGAGGTAACTCATTCCAGTCTTTGAATAATAATCTTATTATCCCCCCTCCTCAAAATCTCCCTCTGGCCCTCTTCCCTCCAACACACCAAAGAACATATACAAAAGTAAACTTAATAAAGTGACACATGTAAAAGCACCCCTGCATCAAGAAACATAAACAGATTTCTTTCTGGCAACTGTTTTTAAAATAAGAAGCAGTTAAGACAGAAGAAAACAGAACACTAATGGATCTCACAGAACCACTGAAATCCTACAAGATGAAGTTCCCTGCCTACCAAGACTTATGTTAAGAGGACACAGGGGTCTGAAATTTGATTAGTAAAACAGCTCAGCCTAGTTTCTGAAATCCAGTCATGCACGGAAGTATGAGCCGAAGAACACAATTCTATTTTACT
Organism: Balaenoptera borealis; assembly: GCF_965194805.1. NCBI lineage: Eukaryota > Metazoa > Chordata > Mammalia > Artiodactyla > Balaenopteridae > Balaenoptera > Balaenoptera borealis. The sequence continues at coordinate 16,696,425 of NC_138870.1, read as the reverse complement.
TAACAAAAAAGGTTAAATTTTTCTTCCTTTTTATTTTTTTTTATAAATTTATTTATTTTTGGCTGCGTCGGGTCTTCGTTGCTGCGTGCGGGCTTTCTCTAGTTGCAGCGAGTGGGGGCTACTCTTCGTTGCGGTGCGGAGGCTTCTCATTGCTGTGGCTTCTCTTGTTGCGGAGCATGGGCTCTAGGCACATGGGCTCAGTAGTTGTGGCACACAGGCTTAGTTGCTCGCTGGCATGTGGGATCTTCCCGGACCGGGGCTCGAACCTGTGTCCCCTGCATTGGCAGCCAGATTCTTAACCACTGCGCCACCAGGGAAGTCCCTGTTTTTATTTTTTAAATACAAGAAAGTACTCTCATGATTCTTTTTAAAAAAGGTATATTCATAAAAGGTGTTTAAATGGTAAGTTTAACTTTTAATGTAGAATTAAGTGTCTACCCACTTTGAAAGGGTCAGAGGAAAACCTAAACTCCACCTGATTTCATCCTTCAAATATAAAGTCCACATGACATGGCAACATAAACAGCTTACAGGAAGGTAAAGAAGTTTCTAAGCTGTTATATGACAGTTTTGTTTTTCCCAGGGCGAAGATTAGAGTGGGATGACAAAAAGAACAGGAATTAATATAGTATTTAGATCTTACTAACTTACTGCTCCAGAAAAATTGTCATCTTTCAGTAATTAGAAACATAAAATCCTGCAGAATTACCAATAATTTCCTCATTTGTTTCTGTTCCATTATGACAGTTTAACACTTGGAGTAGAAAGAAGAGAAATAAAAATTCTTTAAAAATGTCATCAAAATCAGCTGGTTTCCACTATACATGAGGTATCTAGAATAGTCAATTTTATAGAGACAGAAAGTAGAATAGCGGTTACCAGGGGTTAGCGGAAGAGAGGATTAGGGAGTTATTGTCTAACAGGTACAGATTTCAGTTTGGGAAAATGAAAAAGTTCCGGAGAATGACAGTAGTGAAGACTGCACAACAATGTGATGTACTTAATGCCACTGAACTGTACACTTAAAAACAATTAAAATGATTTCTTTTTAATTTCCCTTCCAAGAGGTCGTTTTTAAAAAAAATGTTCCAACCAACAACTACTTTATTGTAGGTGAGATCGGGCGCGTTCAGGGTGGTACGGCCGTAGACACAACTATTCTATTTTAAAGCACAAACTAGATCAAGATTTCCTGTCTTATCTAGCAGTATCAAGTTTTCAAATTCTCATTCACACTTTCATTCTGAAAGCTTAAGTCTAGATATCAAAGACTGATATGTAGAAATAACTGGAATCTATTTTCTTCATTTAGCTGATCCTTTACGTTTGTAGTTTAGCAACTAATGTCCTTCAAAGATCAGGACTCCTTTCTTAAGTCAAAATAGCATTCCTCTTAAAATTAGCCAGAAAATCTTATTATTTGTAATAAAGTAATTTTATGAATAAGCATTCAAGAAATGACATGGGGGAGGGGGTTTCCATTTCAACAAGTTTATAGTTACTGCAGAAATACCAAAACTTCATGCCTAGCTCTGTAATATCAGTAAGATACGTGCAGGTGCAGTGATTGCATGATACATTCAGACTGTAACTCCATTTTTTCTTCAAATCTGTAAAAGGCAGAAAACATTCTCATAAAGGCTGTGTGCCAACTCAACTTGCAGGATCAAGACTTAGAAATGTGAAATTCTCCTATACCTCCTAAGAGATCGCCTACATAGCTTGGGATCCTATATGCAGTTGCTAAGTCAAGTGACTAAAAAGCATCATGCCATGGTTCAAAAGACTACCTTAGTGATATATACCAAGTGACAACAAGCAATGGCTCACAAAAGGCAACTCTGTAATGACCAAGAAACCAACTTGGCTAAGATAGTTTCACTAGAAATCTGATATATATATATATATGGGGGAAATAAAGACTGTTACCAACGGAGCTTAACCACTGAGTTGGGTTATGCAGTGAAAATACCATATGATGGGCACAGTTCATTAATATACGCTTTGGTGTCTACCCAGACCCCATATACGTTAAATCTAATAATATGACAAATGTTTACTTATCAAGTAACTAAAAGACTGATGAAACATTATAACATATTGTGATAACAGCAAATATTTCTTAAAAGAAATTTCAAATGCAACACCACTGGTAAAAACATTAGGAGTGCCTGTTACGGTTGCGTGTTTAAAAAAAAAAAGATCAGTAATACAATCTAAATATCAATACCACCATGGAAACAGTTACCCACTTACTTAAACCAAGAAGATTTTAACCATTTTAGTATCAGTATATCTCAAAAGTGATGGCACACTGACAGGCAATGTGTGGCCTAATAAATTATCTGTACTTACAATGTGACATTAATTTCTGGAAAACATACTAAGTATGGTTAACTATTCAAGACATAAACCTAGATAAAGTTGAAACAAAATTATAATATTATCGGTTTTATAAATATTTTGGTCCATTACACTGTGACTCACCTAATGTGCTTTAGCTCTTTATTTACTATTCAATAAAAAGTATATGAACTGACACAACTAAATGGATTCCTGAAAGAATACAGGTCAATACTAACTCAGCCAGCTCCGACAAGACCTGGGAAAGATGATCAATGATCACAAATAATGAGTACAGACTGCCATTTAACAGGACTGTTTATACTAATCCTGGTACCAATAGTTTCTCTAGTTAATTTCAGCATCAGGGATAACTTAAGACCACTCTAACAGAAATCCCAAACAGTGCCAATTCCTAAATGTCCTCAACTCAAAACATCAGAAGCTTGAAATACACAGTATTCATTTACAATACTCCCACTGTATTGTAGAAAGTCTAATTTCTTCAAAGTAATACACCTAAGAGCAAATTAAAATCCAACACATAATATGTTCTATTTAATTTGATTCCATCAAATATGTGGGAAGTAAATAAAAGGGGAAAAAAAATTTGAAAAAAATAAAGCCTGTGTAAAAGCAATCCCAAATTACTTTGAAAAAAAAAAAAAAAGCCTAACTAGCAATTATAAATTAATAAAACTAATGAAAACAGGGAGTGAAAAAAAGAAATGACAAAACCAACCCCTCCTCGCTGACCATCTACATGTATGGAACGGATGTGATCTGCCAGATCTGGACTAGAGTTGAAGGAAGCCTGGCACTGGTCCCAACAACAATTATAGGCAATATTTTTGCTTGAAGAAGTAGTGCTTCCTTGTCCATTCATCATTGCTGGAGTTGAACGCCCACTGGAAATTGTGCTGTCTACATCCATTATAGTACTGCTTATGCTACAAAAGAAGAAAAAAGGCTGTGTTATTCCTAGAAATTCACTAACATGAATATGATCTTATAAATAATTAAGATTACCACTTGACATTCTGCCCCATAAAGCATACTAAAACCATATTTTCCATTAGAAAACAACATTGCTTTAAAATTACTTAGTTTCAAATAATTATTCTCTGAAACTAAATTTCAAATAAATATTATTTGCAATAAAGTGCAAATCAAGGCAAGAAAAGCTAGTTCCTCAAAACCAGATACGGGATAATCTGAGCAACTTTTGGCAGACATGAAGTCCCCAACACCATACCTTACAGAAAATAAACCAAACCAAACCAAACCACACACACACACCCCCACACACACACACACACTCACACACAGCTCATCACATTTCATCCCTTCCACAGTTCTAAGAAGCATGATAAAGTAATATAGATTCCAACTGCAAATAATTCAGAATCAAAAGATTAATCTTTACAGTTCTGCAAATCACTTGTTGATCTGAAATCTTTTCTCCTATTCACTAATCTGAGAATACAACTGCTATCACATCCTACCTCTTTCCACCTCAAAGAAGTTGGGAAATTTTGCTGTATTTTCCCTTCTTAATAATAGGCAGAAGAGAGAAATCTGAGTGCAATAAAAGTTTCTCTGATTTTACCAAAGTCTAAATAAGAAGTACTTTCCTGGCCCTCATTTTTTTTTTAAACTCCTATGCACCAAAAAGACTGAAAATGCCAATCAATCCCTTTTACTTTTTATTTACTAAACAAAGTATTACGTGTTAGTAATTCTTGTTTACTAAAAAATTATTACATTAGTAATAAAAGTAATAAGTAAAAGTAATTGAGTAATTTTGAATGTTCACATCATAATAAAATGTAATATACTTTGCCTTCATCTTAAAAGCAATTCACTTTCTAATTCTCTTTTTTCAGTATCTTCTCCACAGAGAAATTAAATGGACATGGCATCAATCACAGAAGGACCAACAGTAAGAATGCTTCAGACTAAATCCATTAAAAGCTATATAACTGCTTGTAATTTAAGTACCAGTAAATTATAAAATTGATATTAACTTTTAAGGGATATGCTTCCCTACCCCCAAGCTTTTATTATAAAAAATTTCAAAAACACAGAAAAATATCTCTAAATCTGAACTCAGATGTAGACAACAAACTAGGGGTTACCAGTAGGGAGAAGGAAGTGGAGAGGAGCAAGACAGGGGTAGGGGATTAAGAGGTGCAAACTACTATACATAAAATAAATAAGCTAGGATAAACAAGGATATATTGTACAGCACAGAGAATATTGCCAATATTTTATAATAGCTAGTAAATGGAATATAACCTTTAGAAGTTGTGAATCACTATGCTGTACACCTGAAAATGTATATAATATTGTATCATCAACTATATCTTAATAAAAATAATTAAATCTGAACTTAACAATTAACACTTTGTCCTGTTTTTTGTTTTTTCGTTTTTGGGGGTTTTTTTGGCCATGCTGCGTGGCATGCGGGATCTTAGCTCCCCAACCAGGGATCGAACCCTCACCTCCTGCACTGGAAGTGCAGAGTGTTAACCACTGGACCACCAGGGAAGTCCCTGTCCCATTTGCTATATTGCTATAATTTGTTTTTCTCAATCATCTGCAGGTTGTAAACATAAAACTTCAACCACAATTATTTCAGTACATGCCTTCTAAAAATAAGAACATTCACCTGTAACCACTACAACCTTATTTGTTCACACCCAAGAATTAAACTGAACTTTTTAAATAAGCTTAATAATGAGTTGTGTCTAACATCAAATGCACCCATTTTACAAAGATAACGAAAATGTTTTTGTAGGATGCTTCAGAGGTGAAAAATGTCTCAGATTTCCCTTTGAAGGATATTCACGTATTTAAGTCCATCTGGCTAACTATCTACCAGTCAATACACAGATTCTAAATTGCAACTTTAAAACTTCATTCTAAAACTCTGTAATCTCAAGAAAACTCTCCAATGTGAATCAGTTCTTAAATATCTGAAAATCTACTTATATACTGTTTGTTTTTGCAGGAATAAACTGTAAGTACGGTATATACTGAAATACGAGTTTTTACTTGAGCATTAGAAATTTCAAGTCTCATGAGGCCCTTAACTGCTAAATGGTTACCTATTTTCCTTATCACTTGCTTCATATAGTCTAAAACATTTTAACTGTAAAGTTCATACTTTCATAAACCATACTAATTAACTCCAAAGGCAAACAAAATATTAACAATTTTAAGTGCAGTATTGTCTACGTGCAGTATTATTCACTTGAAAAACAGTACTTCATGTGGCTATGGATCCTCATAAAAGGAGAACATAATGCAGGTGTTAAAGGACATGCACTTTGTCTACCGTTGGCAACAAGCTGCAAATGCAATGGCAGAGGAGGTAAAGGGCAGGTACCCTAACCCGGAAGACTCAAGAGGTACTCCACAATTGGGCAGCATCCCCACAGAGCCTCCCAGAGCCCAGCAGGGCAAACTGGAGTCCTGCCTCACGATCCCTTCTTGGCTCCTCCAACTTCTAGAAAGTGTCTAAGCCTAAACCTCCAGGCTACCTTTTGGCCCCAGATCCATGCTGCAATCAGTGGTTCTCTCCAGTCTTAAGACTGATAAAGGCAACAACAGTCCTGATGCAGGAGAGCACAGGAGATGAGTTACAAGCAATTTCTGATTTTGACAGGACCCTGAGATAGATAAAGGTTTCATAGAAAGCAGTGTTCTTCTTCCTATAATAGTAGGATAACAAGATGCTCAGAACTAAAAGATGACATTCCACCTGACCTTGTGTCTAGGTTCAAGCATATATTAAGATCTTTCATTCAGTTAGTTCTCCTTCCCAATGAACTTACTGATTCTGTAAAATCTGAACAAAAGCAGCCTGGTATTTTTAAGAAAACCTAAGCCAGAAAAAGCCCTCACTCTATTCAGATAGTTTCAATAATTTGAAGCAGTGCTGTTCAAACTAATATGTATATGAACATCTGTGATCTTATTAATTGCAGATTCTGATCCGGTGGGTTTGGGGTAAGACTTGACATACTGTGTTTTTAGCAAGAGCCGCCTTGTTGATGATGCTGCTACAACATTTTAAGTAGCAAGACTCTAAAAGATCTCTTTCATTATTATTGCCCGACTGAAACTGAGCAGACTATCTAAGGAATTGTCTCCTATTGTGGAATAGTAAGCTAAAGCAACGGTGTGTGTGCGCGTACACACACACACACACACACAGGATGACAGAAAATCCGTAAATTTAAAAAAAAAAAAAAACACCACACATACATTGTTAGAGATTCCTATGCAATATTTAGGGAAGGATGTAAGACATTTTTAACATAACAACATTCCCTTTTTCCTCTTTTCCATGGGCCTTGTTAAGAAACTATCTGGCAGACCAGACCCTAACGTCTAGAGTAACTAACTACATGGATTTTATGAAAATGGTTTCCCTCGAGGATTCAAAGGCCAGTTCACGCATACATGCAAGAACAGCCCCCTCTCTGATAACTCAAATTACTTCCAAGCAAAACATATGTTTGGTGGACGTGACCACTGTCAATAGGGCTATCAACATTGACAAGATCAGCTTGCTAAATGACAAGATACAGGAGCAGAGGAAGCAATACATGGATGCTATGTTATGATGGAGAAGGAAGAGACCATGATCTAATGTAACAGAGTAAGAAAAGTTCGTTGACATGGTTTCAGATTCCACATTGCAAATAAACTATCACTTGTCAAGTTTTGGTATATTATCAAATAGCCACACAATTACCTTAAAAAGTATACTAAAATACTCTTTCCTTTTCCAACTAAATATCTGCACGAGGCCAGATTTTCTTCATATGGCTCAACCAAATCAATTCATTGCACCAGGCTGAATGCAGAAGCAGATATGAGAAACCAGTTGTTAAGCCAAACATTAAATATAAAACAATGTCACTCTTCTATTCTTTTTAACTGGAAAAGTTATTTTGCATTTAAAAAAACTTCCTGAGACTTCCCTGGTGGCACAGTGGTTAAGAATCCGCCTGCCACATATATACAATGGAATATTACTCAGCCATAAAAAGAAATGAAATGGAGGTATTTGTAATGAGGTGGATGGAATTAGAGTCTGTCATACAGAGTGAAGTAAGTCAGAAAGAGAAAAACAAATACAGTATGCTAACACATACATATGGAATCTAAGGAAAAAAAAAAAAAAAAGGCCATGAAGAACCTAGTGGCAAGACGGGAATAAAGACACAGACCTACTAGAGAATGGACTTGAGGATATGGGGAGGGGGAGGGGTGAGATGTGACAGGGTGAGAGAGTGGCATGGACATATATACACTACCAAATGTAAAATAGATAGCTAGTGGGAAGCAGCCGCATAGCACAGGGAGATCAGATCAGCTCGGTGCTTTGTGACCACCTAGAGGGGTGGGATGGGGAGGGTGGGAGGGAGGGAGATGCAAGAGGGAAGAGATATGGGAACATATGTATATGTATAACTGATTCACTTGGTTATAAAGCAGAAACTAACACACCATTGTAAAGCAATTATACTCCAATAAAGATGTTAAAAAAAAAAAAAAAAAAAAAAGAATCCGCCTGCCAATGCAGGGGACATGGGTTTGATCCCTGGTCCTGGAAGATCCCACATGCCATGGAGCAACTAAGCCCATGTGCCACAACTACTGAGCCTGAGTTCTAAAGCTCACGAGCCACAACTGCTGAGCCCGCACGCCATAACTACTGAAGCCCACACACCACAACGAAGAGTAGCCCCCGCTTGCCGCAACTAGAAAGCCAGTATGCAGCAACGAAGACACAACGCAGCCAAAAAAAAAAATAGAAAACCAAACTTCCTGTTACATATAATTGGTTTATTTTTTAGATTAAATAAATGTTTTTAATGTTCTCAGTTTTGATTTTTGGTCCTGTAATAGTGATAAATGTAACGTCCATAAACAAGCTCTATGGTTTCTTCAGTAACTTTTTTAACAGCTTTACTGAGATATAGTTCATATTCCTCGATACTTAAGAAAGCAAAGGTGGGGCTTCCCTGGTGGCGCAGTGGTTGAGAGTCTGCCTGCCAATGCAGGGGACACGGGTTCGAGCCCTGGTCTGGGAGGATCCCACATGCCGCGGAGCACCTGGGCCCGTGAGCCACAGCTACTGAGCTTGCGCGTCTGGAGCCTGTGCTCCGCAACAAGAGAGGCCGCGATAGTGAGAGGCCCGCGCACCGCGATGAAGAGTGGCCCCCGCTCGCCGCAACCGGAGAAAGCCCTCACACAGAAACGAAGACCCAACACAGCTAAAAATAATAAATAAATTAATTTAAAAAAACAAAAAGAAAGAAAGCAAAGGTGTCCTTACAAACAAAATGTTTGAGAACCACTGATCTAGACTATATTTAAAGCAAGGCTTAAAGGTCTCTCTGAAATAGATTGGGAAGAGTATGTTTCTGACCTGGAATATTTTTATTTTATTCTAAGGTTAACTGCTGAATTTGAAATTCAGTTTGTGGTCAAATGGGTAGAGGCAGCCTTATCTGCAATCTACTTTTCAGTTATCTGTGAGGAAACTCATTTGGAGTATGAATTTTCCTTGGTAACTTTGAGTCCTTCTCTTTCTAGGCTACTGAATGCGTAACTTTAAAGGAGGGTTGAGGACAGGGACCTGAAGGGGATACAAGCGTATAATGTGAAATCAAATATAATTTACTCTTGTCATCAAAAAACTAAAATATAAGAATTTCAGAATTTCCTATAAGTACGTCATTAATTAGCAAAGCTGCAGCTCTGCACTGGTGTTTCTCCAACCCTAACTTAGGCCTCCACTTGCCCATTCATATAAAAATTAGGTCTGCAAATCCCATATCTTATGCTTTATCCAATTAAATGCCTTCCAAAAAGACTCACAGTTACTTGCTGAATGCTCTCTTCTGCTAGGGGACTAGCCAGGTGGCTGGTAACAAATCAAAGAGCTGGCGTGAAACAATATTAAGAGTTTTATTGCATAACTTTAAGATTCTAGTCACTTTGGGATTGACATATATACACACACTAATATTTATAAAATAGATAACTAATAAGAACCTGCTGCATTAAAAAAAAAAAAAAAAAAAGATTCTGGTCACTGTTGCATTTGTGATATGAAGTAAAGACAATTAAGACCAACCATTAAGTAATGGCATCTTCCAAACAAGGTTTCCATACTGGTAATCCCTTTTCATAGTTCTCGGCCAGAAGAATTAAAGTGTATATGGAGACTAAAGACAAGCTGCCCGTGTCCACAAGTCACATCTTCAAGATTAAGCAGCCAAAATAGAGTAAGAAAAAAACTGGATGCTAATACTGACATAAACTTGTATCATCCACAAACCTCACATCAAATTTAAGTTCATCTCAAAAAAATTTCCTATTCTGATTGACGTGATAAATTGTTAAATTTTTGAACTTACAAAAAAAATACTCATAAAATATCATTTTAATATATCTTATGCATTGGGGTTCCACATAAAAATTCATAACAACAGACCTCAAAATTGTCAAACTACTAACTTTTATATTAAAAGGTTAGAAACCACTGAGTTCTATTATATACAGATTAAGTGCCATAAACTTTAAAAATGCAGTAGGAAAACAGAATGATCAAGGCATCTAGCCACTCTCTTCAGGATCTGGAAGTTACTGATTGAAGTTCCACAAAAGAACCCCCTTAATCTCTAAAGGATCGAGGCTGTTTCTGTTTTGTTTTGTTTTGTTTTGGCTGCGCCGCGCGGCATGCGGGATCTTAGTTCCCCAACCAGGGATCGAACCCGTGCCCCCTGCAATGGAAGCACGGAACTCTAACCACTGGACCGCCAGGGAATTCCCCAAGGCTGTTTTATTTTTGTTCTATCAGTGAAAAACACATAATCTTTAGGAAGCCTTCAGTTCATAGACGGTATCTGAATTATTATAAAATAAACATTCTCTAATTCTAACTTTTTAAGAATGGAACATGGTTCCCCATATGGACTGAAGAAAGTGCAACGAGCTACAGGGAGACAAAAATTCTACTGGTCTAAGTAAGGAACACTTAACAGGGTCAAGCATTATAAACTTAGCTTAATTTTGTAACTGGTAATAAACTTTGGATAGAAATAAGTATACTATATAGTTTTCAAAGTACTTACCAAATTGTAGGTAAACATAACCACACACAGGGGATTCCTTATCTAATCATATAACAAGGTAAGCTATTATTTGGTTAAAAGGTGATGTTCCTTTCATCTATAATAAAATAGCCACTCAATACTACAAAGATTAGTCTGTGTCTCTCCCATACCTGTAATCAAAATTATTAAAATTCAGAACAGTACAAAACATGTCAGACAATCCTATATTTTTTCATTCAAAAAACTGAATCTAATCAATTCAATTAATTAAAACAAAGACCATATTCTATCATAGGCAGACTAAGGCATTTTGTGGAGGAGATGTTAAGTCCTTATTGATGTCAAATTGTGCCAGTTGCTGGTCAACCAGTGACAATCCTATATTTTTGAGAAGTCTGAAGTTGTATGCCTGATATGATACAACTTTGAGTGAACTCTCTACTTCAATTATCCATACCAGTCCTCGCCTCCTTTTGTTGGAAGAGACCATGATTTTGTGCCCTGCTCCTTATTCTAGGCATTAACAAAGGAATTAAAAGCTAAAACTGAACCAGTTAAAAGAAACAGACACTTCAAGAAAACTATGAACTGCCTGCCTGTTACATCTTATGACTTTATCCTAAGGAAAAAAGGGATTATGTAACTTACTATATCAAAATTTGTATCACAAAAGTAAGGTGCTGTTTTAAAATCTGATTTCCCATTCTTTATCCCAACAGCTAGCAAGTACTATTTGCTATATGCCCTGCATTGTTCTTTGCGCTTGTGTCAGACTGTATTTTCCAAAGACAGCCACCCCCATACACACACCTTCCCACATCCTCTTCTTACAGCTTGGCATCAAGAAGTGAGAGATCGGACTTCCCTGGTGGCGCGGTGGTTAAGCATCCGCCTGCCAATGCAGGGGACACAGGTTCGAGCCCTGATCCGGGAAGATTCCACATGCCGCGGAGCAACTAAGCCCGTGCGCCACGACTACTGAGCCTGTGCTCTAGAGCCCGCCAGCCACAACTACTGAGCCCGCATGCCTAGAGCCCGTGCTCTGCAACAAGAGAAGCCACGACAATGAGAAGCCCGCACACCACAACGAAGAGTAGCCCCCCCTCGCCACAACTAGAGAAAGCCCGCGTGCAGCAACGAAGACCCAACGCAGCCATAAATTAATTAATTAATTAATTTTTTTTAAAAAAAAGTGAGAGATCTATACTACCTCCCCTTGAATCTGAGCAGTCCTAAAACTCTTGCAGAAGCGACACTGCCAGAACTTCCACAGCTGGGTCATCAAAGGCAATACAGCTCGGCCTGGCTCTCTTGGGACATACAGCTTGGGAGCCCTGAACTACTTACTTACCCTATAAAGAAATCTGGCTCCCCTGAAGCCACTGTGCTAAAAAGATCCTGTGAAGAAAGTACACAGAGCTAGAGAGATGCCAGGAGCCCCAGCTGTTCCAGCTCCCAGCTGTTTGAGTCTTCTCAGCCCAGGCACCACACACGTGACAGCTTCGTGAGCAAGCAAGCTTTCTGGTGACTGCAGTCCCCAGACTTTATACTGCTCCAAGCTGACACCAAGTGGAGCAGGAAGATCTAACCATGCCAAGCCCTGCTCGGACTGTAGATTTGTAAGCAAAATAATGTTTTAAACTACTAAATGCTGCGAGTTGATTGCATGCAGTCATAGTAACGGGAACTATGCCTGATGTGTATTAACTCATGTAATGCTTACAGCAACCAAATGAGGTAATTACTCATTATTTACTAATACTCAAGTATTAGTAGCCTCATCTTACAGATAAAAGAGACTGAGCAGATAAAAGGGACGAAAACACAAAAATTATGTGACTTGCCCAGTCACACAAGTACAAAACATTAATGCCAAACAATCTATTTGCCACATTTATACAAAAGAAAAATGAGTAAATTACCGATTTAAGAAATACTGAAATGCCACCTATATTACATATCAAGATAACGTGACAGTTTCATCTGGTGTGCACACACAAGGAGCTGTTCCTTTGCTTTTGTACATCTACAGCACACACACACACACACAAAGATACTTAGCATTACATGTAATCTGACTCATTTGAACAGATGGTTTTACAAGAATGAACTATTAAATTTGATTTCTACAAGTCAATTAGCACCATGAAAAAAATTAATTCAAGGTCAGTCATACAAAGCAACACTATTCTCAGGTAGAACTTGCTCCAAATTTAGAACTTAGGCCACTGAACCAGATTATGAGCCAAACAATGTCAGCGTAAAGTCCAACTCCAAAATACTCCAGGAACAACAAGGGGACACTTCAGTTTTTATTTATCAAAAACAAAGAGTAAGTTATGAGATTGGTCTTAACTGGGATTAAGGAATTTAGACCACATCTGATTTCTGTAAGGCTGCCTGGTTTGGTCTTTCAAACTGCTGTGGTGCTTATAGGCTTTCAGAGCTTTAAACTCAGAAACAGGGAAAAAAAAGGAAAGATAAGTGCCTAGTTTATTGTATGTGCTATATATATGCTCAGGTCAAACTTCCCCAAGCTCTTTCCTACCCACCTAAGGCGGAAGGAATTCTGCTTCTTTATGATCTGGTTGATCTGCACTATGAGTCACCTATAAACCTCTTATTCAGAGTAAACTCCTAAACCTAGCTAGTGCCTTGCACACAGTAACTGCTCATATAGTTTTCAGTGACAAATTTAAGTAGGCTTTTTAAGGCAAGTAAAATATATGGCTTTGTCACACTGAGATATTCATTAAAATTAATTGGAGGCACACTAAAAATCATTAACCAACACCAAGATATTATTATTACTATTGTTACTGTAATTATAAGCTATTATCACTGTAATTTAAAAAGCTAAATGGATTTTTCTAATCAAGAAAAAGACTACTCTCTATCCCTACAATTATTTCACTGAATAAAGACAAAAGATTTTTCCCCAAGACCCAGCAGTATTCACCAAATTGGCCAAAAGGGACTTTATGCAACAATGATGAAATATAGTTCATGGAAAACAAGTACGTTACATTCTTCTATCACCACTATGCGCTGTGCACATTATTTTCAATTTGTTTCTCATCTCTAGTCTATGCCCTTTAAGATTACTCCACCCACATTTTTCATCCAGCTTAAGAGATCAGCAAGCAATTATCTTCAAAAAGATTTTAATACTAGAAACATTCTACTTCAATAAAACTACACTATAAGGAGTCATCTTTTACAGTCTTAAAAAGGTTTCCAGAAAAATGTCTATACACAATGATGGTATATTAAAAAATCTGCTATGAAAAACAATACCCATTTTATACAGAATATTCACATATTCATTTCGTGTTTTTTTAAGTTAGTGTTAAATCATAAAAATGATTTTATCAGATCATTTCAGTGTACCCATATCTGACAAGAATAACTACAGTAGAGTTCAACACCTCAGAAGACATGTTCAAATGACTGCCAACAGGAACGTAAATCACTAGAAAGGCTACTGCTCATTCATCCCACCCTCAGTACTTGTTAACAAGTATTTATATATTCATAATTTTGTAATGACAAAAATTTTATAATTTAGAAATGAACTAGTAAGTGTATTTACTAAGAAATACTAATACCCTTCTGAAATCTGTGTTTTCTCTAATTGGTAACACTTTCTCTTTCTAGAAACTCAAAATATAAATGAAAACCAGAAAACAAGTCAAGGGCTTTGAAAAGTGTTAAAATTAAAGAAATAAAATGTCAATAAAGACTCTCTCTCTATTCCCCTAAAGACTGAATACCTATAATACTTAAAAAAATTAACTTCTGTATTTCATAGTCTTAAGAGGAATCTAGGTTACAAAGTCTAACTATATAATTACAAATGAGAATAAAGCCCAGAAATGTAAATGAACTCAAGCGCGTAAGTAAGTTATTCTTTGCAAAAGAGACAGGATGAAAATTAAAACAGCCGCTAATGTAAACTACTGATATTTTAATTAAACTTCCCTGGTCAAGGTTGTTACAACAGTCCTACAGGCAGTATAAGTATAGTAGCTAAGACCACGTCTACAGCCAGGACTGCCAGCATTCTCCAGGAGCTGTGTGACTGTGAACGAGATAGTCTGTGCGTGCTTCCTCGCCTCACTGGTTCTGTGGATGAACTTCATCAAATCCTTTCAATAAGCTCAAGTCTCAGATTCTTAAGCAAACTAGACAATCAATAGTGGGTTTTCTTCTAAAACAGTGTGTAAATATATTTTTTTCTTGGGAAACAAAATATAAGTTGGGGAATCCTGCTTTTTTTAAATTATTCAAAAAACCACAACTTTTTTCAAATACTGTTTTCACATATGCTGCTTCAAAGAATTGGGGGAAGAAAGAAGGCACAGAATGGTTCAACTCCTTGTTTCATGCAGCCACACCAGTAACAGTGAGAAAGAAGTATGTATCAGGTACATCCAGAAGAAATACGTATCAGGTACATCCACATTCAGCTGAACTCAACCAATTATAGAGTTACTGAATATACAGAGTGTAACAGGTGAGTGCACTACAGGTACGTGCTGGAAGTATAAAGATAAATAGGACCTGATTTTAATCTTAAAAATGTTATAGCCTGGAGAAGACAAACACAAACACAAACACAAATGGATATTTCAATGCAATGCCATAAATATGAATTAGAATTATGGTGATTTTTGAACTCAGAAGAACCTGAAGTATCTTTGAGATCCTGGATGGAGCAAAGACACACCTGCAATATTCTGGGTTTGTCTAAAGGATAGGAAACACACACACACACAGCATGTATACAGAATAGGTTCCTATTCTCAGGGAGCACACATTCCAGCAAGAGAGATGAACAGTAAATACTTGCTCAAATTGTGATAGGGCCAGTGCAGAACTTGAGTGCGGCAATGAGCCTAACAAAGAATTGGGGACAGTCTGCCTGAGAAAATGTTCAAGGTAAGACCTGATCGTGACTAGTAGTTACAAAAACAGAAGCTGGCGAAGGGAAAAGAATGTGATTCACAATATGATACATATATTTATCTTCTGACTTCCATTAGAGCACTTGCCAAATCTACAGCAGATTTATCACATCTGAGCTCCAAGTTTCTTTATACTGTTTAGTCCAAAACCCTCACTTTAAAGAAAAAGAGTCAATCTACAGTTCAGAGAAATGAAACGATTTGCCAAATATCCTGCAGGCAGTCTCTAGTAATGCCAGTACTACAATACTGATTATTCTCAATAAAGTACTCTTTCCACATTTTACACATGAGAAATGGGAAAATAAATGACACTGAATTAATTACAGCCCTAGGCCCTTTACATATTCCGTCTCATTTAATCATAACACTAAGATACTTCTTCTAGGGCTTCCCTGGTAGCACAGTGGGTAAGAATCTGTCTGCCAATGCAGGGGACACGGGTTCGAGCCCTGGTCCGGGAAGATCCCACATGCTGCAGAGCAACTAAGCCCGTGCGCCACAACTACTGAGCCTGCGCTCTAGAGCCCACGTGCCACAACTACTGAAGCCCGCGCGCCTAGAGCCCGTGCTCCACAAGAGAAGCCACCACAATGAGAAGCCCGCGCGTCGCAACGAAGAGCAGCCCCCACTCGACGCAACTCAAGAAAGCCCACGTGCAGCAACAAAGACCCAATGCAGCCATAAATAGACAGACAGATACTTCTTCTATTTTAAAGGTAAGGAAACAACTTCTGATAAGTTAAATTATAACGCCAAGTCTTTCTGACTTAGAGGTTCATGCTCTTTCACTACCCAATGTTCCTTTAGCTGTTTTAGTGATAGATGTGTCTAGAAAAATATGGTAAGGTATTGTTCCAGTTATATCCTCAAGAAAAAAACATTTTACTCAGGAATACACTATTTCTCTTATTGATCACTCAGGAAATTCGCTTTTCTTTCCTTTAATTCAGTTTCCCAAGCATGACTTTTTCCCCAACTTCTATCCCAGCTCAAGTCCCTTTATTTCACACCTGTACTACTCCTACTACCTCCTAATTGGTCTCCCAGCTCCCCAGCTTTCCTTCTCTACCTTTGCCACATGTGATTAATTTTCCGGTAACACAAGTTTCATCATTCATTCAAAATGTATTTTAAAATACCTAAAATGATCGTCAAGCACTGTGCCAGGTACTGCAGATAGTGTAATGTTCAAAACAGACGCAGTTCCTATTCTCAAGGAGCTCACATTCTAGGAAGAGAGACGAACAGTAAATAATTACTCAAATTGTGATAAAGGCAATGCAGAACCTGAAGGGCTAGCAATGTGTCCAACAAAGAATCAGGGATAGTTTGCCTGAGAAAATGTTCAAGGTAAGACCTGATCATGACTCTGAGTTACAAAGACAGAAGTTGGGGAGAGGCAAAGAATCCAATTCACAAGCCTATAGACAGAAAGATGGGCACATTTGTGTTGGCATGAAAGGTCACACTTTAGTCATGAATTCTTATTTCCCAGTTCCAATGTGGATCCTCTAATCTAGGCAGAAAGTTTTCTGAATATGCTAGGCTCTTTCCTTCCTATGTTTCATTTAGGCTTCCTAGAAATTTCTTTTCATCACTCAACTAACCCTAAAATCCATAAAAACCCTCTCCCATCAAAACTTTAGTCATCGACTATAATACTCCACAGTTTTAATTTTAATGTACTGTGTCACAAACAAATTTACAGGAAAACTAGAGAACAATGGAATCATCTTTTTAGTCTTCTCTTTAAAAACTATCTGGGGATGCACATTTCTTTCTTATCACTAAACAGGGTTAAATGCTAACCATCAGTAAATCCTCAAAAATGACTTTTAAAAAAAATAAATTTATTTATTTATTTATTTTTGGCTGCATTGGGTCTTCGTTGCTGTGCACAGGTTTTCTCTAGTTGCGGCGAGCAGGGGCTACTCTTCGTTGCGGTGTGCGGGCTTTTCATCACGGTGGCCTCTCTTGTCGCGGAGCACGGGCTCTAGGCGCGCGGGATTCAGGGCTGTGGCACGCAGGCTCAATAGTTGTGGCTCGCAGGCTCTAGAGCGCAGGCTCAGTAGTTGTGGCGCATGGGCTTAGTTGCTCCGCGGCATGTGGGATCTTCCCGGACCAGGAATTGAACCCGTGTGCCCTGCATTGGCAGGCGGATTCTTAACTACTGCGCCACCAGGGAAGCCCAAAAATGATTTTTTAAACATCTAAACATCTACCTGATCTATCCATGCCCAAAATTGTCCATTTAGTTCTAAGGTCAATATCACTATTACTTTCACTAATGTATACTATCAGTCATAAAAATGAACTCAATATGCGGTTAGATAACTGCAACTCCATTACCATTACTAGAAAACATATCCCAAAACCTTTTAGTAACAGATCAGCAGCATTACTTACATATTAAAAACTATTAAAAATAAAAGGTATTAAGAGGCCTTTTAGGTCAACCATGTATGTTAAAGAAAATGATTAAAATGTAGATTTTGTAATGAAATATTTTGGTATAGCGTATCCTTTTGCAAGGTTCTGCAGCACTCATTTACAGATACTTGCCACACATTTAACAGCTGGTACAGTACTTCTGGCATTTCAGATCTTAAACTTCTTCAACAAAAGACCAATGCTAGCTTTACTATTCTCAGCTCTTGTGCACAGTCTGTCTCCCCCACCCATGAGGTCAGGTGCTTTGTTTTAGTCACTGCTGTGTACCCAACACCTAGAATAGTACCTGGCACATAATGGGGGTTCTATGTACATCTGTGGAATAAATACCTATCACATAATACATGCTTAGTAAATTGTGTGCCAAATACTGTGCATGTAATCCCCATAGCTATCTTACAGGATAGGAACTATTACTGTCCCCCTTCTGCAGATAAGAAACCTGTAGTAGTAGAAAGACGTTAAATAACTTAAACGACTGTCCCATGGTCACCCAGCTTCAGTGAGAGCCAGAATTCAAATCCAAACATTCTGACTCATCTTGTACTCTTAACCACTTTTCTCCCTATACTTCTCTCCTTAACTTCAAATTTTCCATGTACCTTTGATAAAATGTTGGGCATTTTTCTACAATAAATGCTTCTAAACAGTGGTTTAAAAAAAAAACCCTCGGGTGACTATCCACTTCAGATTTTCCATCCTTATACTTACTTTCAAAATAAGCTTTTTACAGAAATTTACAATTTCAAAGTTGTCCAATCTTTTAAAAAGTATTTATTATGCACCTCTGGATTGCCTCTAAATTGGTAGTTCTTAACTTAGACCAAACCCTTTTAAGACTCTGAGAAAAACTGCTGACATCTTCTCAGAGAAACGCCCACATAAAATTTTGCATACGACCTCAAAGGCCTTACTAGAGTACACCCCCAGAGAAAAGCTGGCCTTAAACTCACTATATTAAATACAATGATCCAGCCAAAGGCACCAATTCCTGGCCCTCACTTTATAGTCTTCTTTATACAAATTCTACTGTAGGTATTTCAATTTAATTCTAATAATTGAGTACTCACCATACGCGGGTACTGTGCTAGATGCTACAAAGATCTAAATGAGCTAAACTATCCCTGCTCTCAAAACTACCATGCTACAACAAAAAGGATGAAGCAAGCATTCAAGTGCTTTGAACAGCATGGATTCTTCCAAACGGTCCACAGGGCTCCTTAACAGAAGTTCACGTGGACCTTAGAACACCGTCATGGTTAAACCTAACCCTGTCGTCTTGCAGTTGAACTAAGGGTCAAAGATATTACTTAAAATCATAATATAAGTAGCAATGCTAAAATCTGAATTGTGTCCTTTGACTCTTAATTACAGGCTCTTTATACTGCAATATTCTACATCCTTACATAACAAAGCCAGAAACCGAGATGAAAAAATAAAGAAGAAATACAAATACAGTAATTAAAAAGAAAAAAATTAAAATCAAGTTCAGTAAGACCAGGAAAGAATTTGTTGTGGCATTTTGATGGGTTTTGAAAGGTTGTCTCAGTCAACAAAAATCTGAAGCAATTATTGTGTATCACAGTATGAATAAAAAGAAAAATAGGAAAAATGTATCTGCTAAGTGAAGATGTATGAAGAATATGTGAGCAGGTATATTTAGGTCATAAAATCCTTGGCTCTCTTTCTCTCAGATGACTTGCTCTGGGGGAAACTAGTTGCTATGTCATAAGAACACAAAAACAGCCTTATGGAGATACTGACTTGGTGAGTAACTGAGGCCTCCTGCCAAAAGCTACATTAAGTGAGCCGATTTCCAGCCCCAGTCCAGCCTTCAGATGACTGCAGGGCTGGCCAACACTTTCGCTGCAACAGCAGACTCTGAGCCAGAACCACCGAGCTAAGCCTCTCCATTCTTGACTTTCAGAAACCACCATTATGTGACACCAAATGTTTGTTTTAAGTTGCTAAATTTGGGGGATATCTGTTACACAGCAATAAATAGCTAATACAACAGGCAAGGTGTGACATCTCTAACTTTGTCTAGAGTCAATAAAGTTTTGTGCTAGGAATTATGGCAAAACCACACTTTGGAATTAAAAGTTTCAGAGCAATATGCAAGATGGATAAGTGGGAAGCATTTTGTCTTCCTGTATCCCACAATATCCAGTAGAGTCCTTCCTGCACACAGTAAACACCTACGCTTGGTAACAAACTAGCTTACACACAAGATTTCCTAACTGATCCAATGCAATAGTCTCAATGTTTCTTAAAAGTAAAATGACCCCTTAGAATCTCTCCATATAAACTCAATCCTGAAAGTTGTAGTTTTATTGTTGTTTACTTTTTAGCACAGAGCCATACCTTCCTTAACTGAGAATTACAATCCGTAATCAATGAAAACTGAGACCTGTTAGAAGCTCTTCCCTAAATTTAGTCATAATTAAAAGGTAGCTTAAAACAGGGATTCTGGAGAGACTATGAACAGCTGCTTCAGAGTTGAAAAGTGAATGGTGAAAAGCAGTTCCATCATGAAGTATGAGCAAAATCTTACCTCTTATAAAAGTATTTTATTGCCTCAACCCTACAGAGCCTTAATAGATCCTGATGATAACCTCAACATGCAGCCTTCTAATATTAATCTGATTTAAAAATTTAGCCTCCATACTAGAAAAAGATCTTCCTAATCATATTACTGGGAAAGTGAGCAACATAACCCTGTTTTCCCGGTGTCAAAACAATCTTAATTATACCTCAAAGTTCGCAACCCATTAGGTTGGTAATCCAAATTTTAATCCACAGAACAGTAAGGGCCTGTAGTGTTTGCTGATCATTAAGTTTCATACTAAATGCCCTTCCCTATCACCCCAACCTTATGCATGCACTCTTCACCTGACACCTGGATTTACCCAGAAAGGCTGATAAAAGTGGCTTTTTCAAAATAAGTCGTATCTTATATTCTAGATGGGAGGGGGGAACCGTAATAGAGACGAATAACCACAAAACAGAGACTGTTATTATCAATTTGCTTATACAGATAAGCAACTGAAGAGTATTTTCATGTATAATCTGATTCAACAGCTAGAACTAATTTTTACACTAAAATTATTTCAGAGGCATTCTAAAATTCTATTTAAAAGTCAACTTAGCCTCTGAAATTAACTTAAAAGGTGGTAACTTTTTAAAAGGTACTTAAGCTTAGATTCAAAGTAGAATAAAATAAAAGCTAGTTTTTAGTGGCCTCACACAGCTAAATATTCCCCTCAAAGAAAATTCCATTATCTTTATAACCAAACTAAAAGTAAACTACATATTAACTTTAAGGTTTTCTAACTTTACCACAATAAACACACCAATACACTTAGGCTGGTTCTGAATAACCTTCTCCTGGGAAAAACAATGTTTTTGGTACCAAGTGTGATTTAATCATTTTATAAATTAATCACTTTCACAACACTTCGAATACATGTTTTAAACTGACTCCTTGGATCACAAGCTTTAATATCCAAATCTTTAAAGTTAGTTCTTTCTTAAAATGGAGCACTTACAGTTAAAAATATTTAAGATAATTTCAACAACTTATAAAGTATGTTAGATAAACTGAAAAGTATAAACTAATTTCAAAGTGAAAGAAAAACTCAATTGGCATTCTAATAGAGTAAATTCTAATGATAATAAAATCCTTGCAACAGGATGCCTCATGTTTCTAAAAAGCACTTTAAAACCACGATATTCTCCCATCAGTTACAAATATAAAGACTTCCTACCGTGAAATCAATCTATAAAATCCGTAGATTGATGTAATCTGCAGGACAGTTTATAAGAATTATGAATCCTCTGCAAATTTAAAATAACTCTTAAAAAAAACTCAAAGGCAAAAAAAGGGGAGTTTCAAAATTAAGATTATCAAGACCACAACCAGTTTCACTAGTAATATAAGGTTTTTTCATACACGTGATAAATTTATTACCCAGTAATGGTAAAATGATTGCAGTGTTTTGTAGTCTCTAATGTTTAAGCAACAAGAAAAGCAAGTACATTTGGTTATCAGGGTTTAACCTTATTTGGCACCAATATCTTACTCCTTACTCTGAAATATGATGTAAAAATTACATATTCAAGTGAATATCTAATAAAAATGAAGTCAAAACTTCACTTCCTGAAATACTGCTTGGCCAATTACTATCTCCTAAAAGGACTAGTAGACAGATATTAACTAAAAAAAAAAAAACGAAAAAAACCCCCAAATACCTGGCACATACTGCTTGTAGCTATTTAAAGTGAATTATTCTAACTCCTGTGAAGTGGGAATAGCAGAGAACCTTTGTTCAGATCCAGCTCCACCACTTCCATTCTATACTTACTGTTTTGAGTAAGACACTCAACTTGCTTCTTCATCTGTTAAATGGAAGTCAAAATAATACCTATCTTGCGCCAGAGTTGTGAAAATGAAATGATTAAGGCATTTAAATCGTGCAGTGCTAGGGAAGTGTGTTTTATGGGTGTATGTGTATACTAGGTAAATGGAACAACTGTGGTAGATGCTGACTGTATAAATTAATGCCAACTTTCAAATATCTACTGGTACCAAAGAAGGCGTATACAGTAAAATGATAAATGACACATGCTTCATTGTGCAGTTCACATCAATTTTTAATTTTCTTGAAGACATTCTCATTCCTGCCATCCCTGAATAGTTCAGGACAATTTTTCCAAGGTTTGCACTCTCTACTTTATCCCACTCAAGATGTTTCCTTAACTAGACATTAAAGTAAATGTCAAACAGAATTTGATGCTATATTTTCAAAATATTTAGAGCTGTGAATTCCTCATAACACTAAATATAAGCCATTGTGTTCATTTTTATGTTAACAATCGAATTCCTAGAACTTTAGAATACTTTAACTTTTAAATCCAAGTCAATAAAGATGGTTAAAAATTCTACTGCTCATCAAAACATTAGCAGATGGTCAAAATAACTAATATACTTTAGATGCATTATAATACGCATGACACGGTTCTCTCTGTTTAAAAAAGTACATTAAAGACCAATTAGTTAAAATACGAAGTTTTCCAGAGATCAAAAGTAATGATAGTAACAACTGAAACATACCATAACAATAAACTTCTTAATGTCCCGAAAAAATGAAGCGCATTTTTGTCAGTCTCCACATTCTTTCTAAGAAGCTTTAGAAAAATGCTACTAATCCCTTCAGAGATCTCGCCAAAACATGACTTTAAATATTATCATCTAAAATCACGACTCTCACGTTGAAGCATTACTGTATAAAGATTTTAAAACGCATACTAACATGCTGTACCTTATGACTGCATTTTGTTACAATTCCTACTCTCTTCGATTCCGCAAAGTTATTTTAAAGGACACCAATTCATTATTCTTTTACACAACGATTTATACGTTTTTAAAACTTTCTCCCCAATTTGATCACCAACGAAATCGAAGTTACTAAAATCACTTGGGAGACCATGTTAATGACCACACATGAGGAATTCTGGAAGCGCGGATTAAATATAAAAGAATAGTCTTTACTTTTCTAAATAAAGGAAAGTGATGGTTGGGGGTCTCCTCCCTGAACAAGGAAGTTCTGTTACATCCAGGCGAGACCAGCCATGTTGGAAAACACTTGTCAATTACGGTTCTGACAAGTATTCGCGAACACGGCTGGATGAAGCTAACCTTGTGTACCGAGGTGCGTACATCAAGGCCCTCTTCGGCTCCGCCACAGGATCTGGGCCTACTTTGGGGATTGTTTCCGAGTTGGAGCCGTCCTTCGGTCCGTACGGAGTGCAGAGCCGAGGGGAAAGAGGGCGGGGAAAGGAGAGTTGGGGGGAAAAGGGTTTGAGAGTTGGAAGCCGCTATCCGCAGCGAGAGGGGCGCGGCGGCCGGCAGAGGTTTCCGAGTTGAGAGCCGGGGGGAGGGGCCGAGGATTCGGGGAGCAGGGGGATCTCAGCAAAAAGTCCCCTCGGGCCCCTCGGAGGGGCCCAGGAGCGCAAGAGGAGGAAGGGAAGGGGAAACGCTTCAGTGCACTGACCTGTCCTCCGAGTCCATGCGGCTCAGGGGTTCCCCATCCGACGACATCTCCAAGCTGCCTCGCCGGCCCCCGGAGGTCGCGCTGCTTCCGCCTCCCCCGGTCCCGTAGCCCTCATCTCCGCCGCTGGAAACGACGCTGCTGCTGCTGCTACTGCTGCCGCCCCCGCCGCCGCCCTGGCTGCCCCGCGGTCCCTTGGGCTCCTCCAGGCCCTCCTTGCCGTCCCCATCCCCGCTGCTGCTGCTGGCGGCACCGGGGCTCAGCGAGCGCGTCTCGTCGCTGCTGCTCCCGCCGCTGCTGCCCACCAGGCTCTCGGCGCTGCTCTCCTCCTCGCCCCCGCCGCTGCTGCTGCTCTCGTCCTCCTCCTCCTCGTCCTCCTCCTCGTCCTCATCCTCCCCGGCCTGGCTGGCGCTCTCGGGGCTCGGCTCCGACATCGTCTCCGCCTCGCCGCCCCCCACTCCGCCGCCGCCTCCACCGCCCCCACCGCCGCCGCCGCCGTTCAGCAGCAGCGCCGCCACCGCCTCGGCCTCCGCCTCTTCTTCCTCCTCCTCTTCCTCCTCCTCCTCCTCCGGCGGCTCAGCCCGACCCCGCGCCGCCGGGCCGGGGCTGCCGGGGGGCAGAGGGCTCAGGCGGGAGAGCTCCTCCAGGTCGGCCATGTCGGTGATAGCGGCGGCCATGGCGGCGCCTGCTCCTCCTCCTCCTCCTCCTCCTCCCCGCCGCCGCCGCCGCCGCCTCCCTCTCTGGACTCTCGCTCCCGTGCCCCCTCCCGAACGCCCAAAACTCCGCCGACGCCGCTGCAGAGCAGGAGGAGGGCCCGCGAGCTGCGTCAGCCTGCACACGCGCTACGGAGCCCGCGCGGGGACAGGGGCGCGACTGCGCGCACTCACGCGGAGACGGCTGCGCGCCTGCGCGGCGGCACGCGGTGGCGCCTCCACCCCCCACCCCGGCCGCGGATTCCGCACCCCCGCCGGCGCCCCCGCTGGTCCCCGCCCGGCCTCCGCTCCGACCCGCCGAGGACTCAGAGTTTCCGCGGGGCCTTCCCACGCCTTCCCTGCTCGCGCGGCGGGCGGGACACGCGGAACGAAAACCTGAGCGCTAGCCGGCGATTCTAACAGCCCTCCGAGGTCTCAAGATAAAGTCATTCATTCCGGGGGGTGTTTGGGGAGCGTCCCCGGTGCACAGGCGCTAAGCCAAGAATCGAACAAGTCCCTGGGCTTCTGAGAGCTGACAGTCTACGAGGAGAGGCGATTAAAATGAGTAAAAATGAATAATACAGTGCGAGGTACTGAGTCCATACGCGTGACATAGAGCCACAGGTTATCATCTAACCTGCGTTCGAATAACCCGAGGAATGGTTAAATCACAGTCTCAGAGCAAACATGTGTGTTCAAGATCTTCAAACTTTTTAGCTCCTGAGCCCTCTAAAACGATTTTGTACATCCTTATACGGTTTAAAGTGACATCCACATTTTTTCCAGCTTCTTATATTTTATAACTGTAACACTTTTTTAAACGTAGCCATTGAACCCTTAACACCATAGGGATTTAACACCCACCAATATCCACCTTTTAGAATCCGATCTCTTTTATGCTTGGTAAATTTCCATCCTTTATCTTCTGGGACTCATTTACATTTTACATCCTGTCCAGAATTTTATCTTAATAATATATTTTATATTCGAACTGTTTTATTGATCATCTTATATTTCCTTGTAACAAAAATGTGTACAGAAATTGGAATTTAACGGTTGTTTTAAAATCTGTGATCATAACACTCTTGTCTTATTATTTCAACTGATCAAATATATTTCAAAATATTTATAAATAAATATTAAACACAAAAGTAAAATTTTGTTGGCAATGCACCTCACAAAGATGGAATTGAATACTTTTTTTAACCAGATTATCAGTGGATGAGTATTTCTAGAATGAGAACGAGCTGCTTCAATTCTATTCCAAGCTTTCAATTCCATGGATGTAAGCACTGAGAAAACTTGTTCACATAAATAAGTACATGAGAATGAATGGAGTTTTGTTACAGCAATGCAACTCAATTCTTTGAACTCTTTCCAAATTATATGCCCAAAAAGTCACACAAACATCTAACAAGAAAAAAATACTTTTAATGGTCTATCTGCTGACAACACAGACTAGACTCTCTTTCAACTTTGTTGAAAGCAAGTAACTGAAAACCACCTGACTTGTAAAAGGATGTGTTACTCATTCTCATTCACCAGTCAATTGTTCCTTTTTTGGTGTCCTGGAGGTTTCTGCATCCCCGGGGTACAGCACCTTAGGAAGATGTGAGGTGGGGCAGAATTATGCCTTTCTTTTGTAAAATAGGGGAGGGGCAATTGGGATAAGGGAAGCTGGAAAGGAGCCCACATTACCCTCTGACCCCAGGGCACATTTTCAGGCAGATCCTTTTAGGTAAAAGGGAAGTGAGAATCAGAGAACGGATGGATTGCCTTAAAACAGGCTCGGCGCTCATACACATCTTAGAAAGTCTTCATACACCATGAATACCCCAGTATTATGTCTATTGCCTTAGGCCTTTGGACAGCTGTTATACGTTCCATATGTTGCCTCAAGGGAAAGCAAAAATAAAAATAAGAAATAATAGTATGGGGCATTATGGCTTACAGATACCTTCACACACACATACAATGCAAAATGCTAACCGCAAATATGTTAACCTCAAAGCCACTATTTGAGATAGACTAGGAAGGTATTATCTTTCTGTGTTGTCAATTAAGAACTATTAGAGGGACTTTTCTGGCAGTCCACTGTTTAGGACTCCACGCTTCCACTGCAGGGGGCACAGGTTTGATCCCTGGTCTGGGAACCAAGATCCCACATGCCGCGAAGTGAGGCCAAAAAGAAAAAAAAAAGAACTATGAGAGAGTTTAGCTGAAAAGTGTATATTAAGTGTATGTGCCAAGCACTGTATGAAGCCCTAGAGATTTTGGCTGAGTTTGGCTGAGTTATTTAAGGAAAACTTAATGAAGAATGTAGGATTTGACCAGTTGTGTATGTAAGATATACTACATTTAAGTTTAAGTCATTTGAGCTGGATCTTGAAGAGTGAATAGACTAGAATTCTGTGTGAGGGGGAATTCTAGGACTGAGAAGCAATAACACTGGAAAAGCATAACAATTTAATTTGTGACTGTTAATTAACCATGAGAAAACGAAGCTAAAAAGCTGAAAAAGAGTTCAAGATGAGATTACAGAAAATCTTGAATAAAAGATTGACTTTGAAAGATGACAGGTATATATACCACAGTGTCTGTGTGTATATATATTTAGAAAAAATATTTTTTAAAGGTGTGCTATGATTAAAGTTATAAGGGTATCTAATGTTATAGATGACATGGAGAAAAGTGTGAAAAGACTGAAAGGTGAATGGAGATTAGACACGTGGAAATGGCAGGTATCAAAGCCACAGATGAATGCTCCGACTGCAGTATTTATACTTGAAGATGAAAACGAGCTGTCTTAGAACTGGCTTTTTGGAGAAAAGTGTGTTTCCCATCAATGGAGAGGTTTCTTGTTGTTTTGTTTATAATTGCAAATATTCTGAAAATTTGAAAGAATTGGATAATAAACACTTGTACACCCGCCTAGATTCATCAATTACTAACATTTTGCCACATTTGCACAGTCTGTGTCCCTCTGTCTCTGTTTCTTTCTCTGTGTCCCCTCCCTCTCCCTCCCCCCTCTCCCTTTCTCGCTCTCCCTCTTGGTTTAGTTGCAGACATCATTACTCTGCATGCATCTCCTGAGAACGAGGCCACTCTCGTACATAACCACAGTGTCACAATGTCATTATCGCATTCAGTGAAGTGTCTGACTAAAGGCAGGACCTCTGGGTGATAGAATTGTTTCAGGTGGCATCAGGTGAGAGGTTGGATGAAATGCAAGCAGTGTGGTCTGCAGACCAGTGCCCATCCACCCCCGTTCGTTACCAGCCTGCAGCTAGATACACGCTGAAATTAGCTTCAGGAAACTTTTATAACAACATGGTAGAGTAATTTTACATCTGCTGAACCTAATAATAAAAAAGGGAGGCTTATTTTTTTTATGTCATCAGTTTATTTTTTATCTTATAATTCTGGTAATTCACTCTTTTTTTAAATTTATTATCTTATTTATTTATTTGGTTGTGCCGGGTCTTATTTGCCGCTCACGGGCTCCTTAGTTGCGGCAGGCGGGCTCCTTAGTTGCAGCATGCATGTGGGATCTAGTTCCCTGACCGGGGATCAAACCCAGGCCCCCTGCATTGGGAGCAGGAGTCTTAACCACTGCGCCACCAGGGAAGTCCCATCTGGTAATTCACTTTTATCGTATTTTTCAAAAGCCTCAGTCCACTGGAAAGTAAAAAACTGGTCCTTCAGTTGAGAATCACTGTTCTATTTCCCTCCTGCCTGCTTGGAGAGCCTGTGACTCTATGCATAATTATAAGTTACCCAATAATACACCATTGCATAAGAGCTATTTGATTAGGAATAGTATTCAAACTCATCAACCACAGTACCAATGGGTCAAATTAGCAACAATAACTGGAATTTTACTGGCGCTTCTACCTACCAAGCCTGCTAACACAGGCAGGTCATTGCCAGTTTTCGGGGAGCCCCTGGGGTGGGGGGGATCTCTGCTCACACCCTGCTCACCCAGTGGCCCCTCCCCCTGCTCTGCTCCTACCAGACACTGCAGGCTCCTCCTACCGGGACCTGTGATACAGACGAAACAGCCAAAGCCATGGTGTAGCCTGAAGAAATGGAGGTCACTGTGTTGACCTCTTTCAGGGGAACCCCGGAGCAGACTGCTTGGCTCAATATCATATATGGTTTTCAATGAAACAGCTCTTTATGGTTTTACTCAGAGCTCTGTCTCTCCTAGGGACCCAGACATGCTTTCATGGGCCTAGACTGGCGATGGATTTGAGTAACAGCTACCCCAAGCTGTATTTATTACTCCCCATCCAATGACTAAGTCTTTCTCATAGGGCTTCTCTGTCTAATTTTCTTTTCCACGAACATGAGTCCTGTTCAAGGAAGCAGTCTCAGCCCCCAGGTCAGCAGGTTTCTTTCAGCCCTGCCTCACCAGTTTGCCAGACATGCCGAGACATGCTTGAACCCCAGCATCAGACCCAGCTTAGATTCAGGCTGAGATTCCTGCTATACTACATGTAAGATACTTCTGAAAAATTCTCTAAAATATGCAGCCGTAGCAGGTTTTGCACCTTTATTTGAGGTTCCTCATTCTGCTTGTTGACACTGCCATGGCGAGCAGAGTCAACAGCAGTGTAATGACCTCATTCTCTGATTGACTTGACATCGAAAGAAAGTACGTGTGAGAAGAGAGAACGTCTTACTGAAAGATGGAATGATAGGATCTTAAAGCTGGAAAAGAACTAGAAATCTGATGAAAGCTTCCCCAATCTACAGATTGTCATCCAACAAAAATACAACCAACTAATTATTACGTTAGTTTGTTTGTTTTTTAAATAGAAGAAGTATCTTACATTTACTGTAGCACTTTCTGGTTTCTAAAGCATTGTAGCATGCCTCATCTCATCAAACTGGAGAGGCTGTGTGGTGCGGTGTTAAAAGCATGAGCTCTGGGGGCTTCCCTGTTAGCGCAGTGGTTAAGAATCCGCCTGCCAATGCAGGGGACACGGGTGCCAGCCCTGGTCTGGGAAGATCTCACATGCCGCGGGACAACTAATCCCGTGGGCCACAACCACTGAGCCTGCGCTCTAGAGCCCATGCTCCGCAGCAAGAGAAGCCACCGCAATGAGAAGCCCACGCACGGCAACAAAGAACCAACACAGCCAAAAATAAATAAAAATAAAATAAATTTATTAAAAAAAAAAAAAAAGCATGAGCTCTGGGGCCAAATTGCCTGGGTTCAAGTCCTGTTTCTTCCCTTTACCCTTGTGACCTTGGGCAACTTACTTCTGTTCTCTGATCTGTAAAAGGAGGTTGATAATAGTATCTCCCTCAGGGTTGTTGTAAAGGTCAAAAGCTGAGTAGCCCTAAGGGGCTCAGAAGAGCACATGTTAGTTACCATCATTATCATCACTATCAGCATCATCTTCTTCATGATTACAGTTTTTGAGTTAAAGTTTCTGTCAGTCAGTAGGACCATTTTAAGACATAACTGCTTTGGCTGGTAACTTTCCACAATAAGGAGATCATAAGCATGTCTGGCATTTTGAATAGTTTCTCATTTTGAATTTAGTAAAATGCTTTTTCTATAAACTAGCAATGAAAGGATAAGCAAAATGTGAGAAGTGAAGAACATAAATACCATGGTTTGGTTTTTTTTTAATGACAACTTAGTTTTCACTCAAATGAATGAACCTTTACATCTTGACCCATCAGTGTCCATTTCCTTCTCTGTGTCTTCAATCCCACCCTCTCTACTGGCTCTTTCTTTTCAGTTCATGAACACGATCAGGTCTTTCCATCCTTGTAAGTATTGATTCCGTTTTCATCTAAACTTCTAAAAATATGAACAAGAGTTGCTTGTTACACTCTCTTACCTCCCATATACTGTCTCTCTACTGCAAAATGATATCCAACCCCACATTTTTGAAAACTACTCTCAGTAAAATCATTAATTGCCAAACCTAGGGGATACTCTTCAGTTCTTACCTTACAACTTTGCTATCACACTACGATGAAAGTAAGTCTCAGGTCAAATTCTGCATTGTGCACTTTGTGGCATATTCTCCTCTTCTCTCTTGATTTCTACGATGCCACACTTATCTATAATAGATTGCCAATACCTTTCATCGTTTCTTCTTGATCTCCTGTTCTTTAAATGTTGGTTCCCAAGTCTATATACTTGGCCAACTCTCTTCTTGTTCTACAGAGTCTTCCTGGTAAATAACATCCAGTCGCCCGATTCTGACCCCTTGATGATGAATCTTGAGAGCCTCCCAGATTCATCCTCCGCATGGCTGGAGAGCACCAATGCCTCCCTACAATAGAGGATCCTTCATTTATACAGCACCAATGTAAAAACTTGTATGTGTGTCTGTCCCCCAGTTTTCCCATGTATTGCCAATTGACTTCAGCCTTTTGGGTCCTTCAGCAACTGTCAGGTACTTTGAGTAAATATCAATTTACTCAAAGTCCATTGATTGGACTAGGCAGAAGTTAAGCATGCCCCCTCTCCCACCCAACATTGAAGTCAGGTGGTAGCTTACAAGGAAAGCAAGCCTTCATCGAAATTCTTCCAAATGTGTAAATTTTTATCTGCAAGTGGGCAAAAAAAGTTATAACCTGCTCATGTAAGGTTAAGGAAATCCTCACTCTCTGTCCTGAAGCATGCCGAAAGCATCTTGTAGGAGAGGCTCACTCTGAGGTGGGTGCAGCAATATCCAAACAGCAGAATCACTCCACCTTCTATTCGGGTCTATCAGTAGATGCCTCCAAGAATTGAATAGAAGATGGACCTAGAGATTATCACGCTAAGTGAAGTAAGCCAGACAGAGAAAGACAAGTATCATATGATATCACTAATATGTGGAATCTTAAAAAAAAAAGATACAAATGAACTGATTTATAAAACAGAAACAGACTGACAGACATAAAAAACAAACTTACAGTTACCAAAGAGGAAAGGGGGGTGGGGAGGGATAAGTTAGAAGTTTGGGATTAGCAGATATAAACTACTATATATAAAATAGATAAACAACAGTGTTTACTGTACAGCACAGGGAACTGTGTTCAGTATCTTGTAATAAACTATAATGGAAAAGAATCTGAAAAAGAATGTATATATATACCTGTGTGTGTGTGTGTGTGTGTGTATATATATATATATATATATATAAAATACATATATATGTAACTGAATCACTTTGCTGTACACCAGAAACTAACACAACACTGTAAATCAACTATAAATAAATAAAAAACAAAATTAAATAAAAAACAAAAGAATAAAGAAAACAATAGACACTATTTTAAAAAATTGAATAGAAGACACTGGGGAGAGGTAGATAACACAGAACCATATAGAATTTAGACTGAGAAGGTAGTAGGTTGCTGGGCTTTCTAGCAACTTATTCACCATATATTGGATCTATTGAATGTCTCCTATGTGTCAAGCGCTGTTCTCAGCACTGGATATAGACCTATGGTGGGTAAAGTCAAGAAAAATTCCTACTTTCATAGAGCTTACTCTCTGGTTAGGTGTTCTTGTACCTCATTCTCACAGAGCGACAGGGCTGTGAAGTCTTTCTAGCCAGCCATATATCTGGGACATCATTTATTTCACCAATGAAAATGTATTCCTAACATCCCTTATGCTAATTAATGAACCTTCTGGTATAAATTTCAATAAAGATCCTTGAAATGCTTAAGTAGCCACCTGGGGAGTATGGATTCCTGATTAGCGCACTTCAGATGGTAACTCACCACCTCTGGAGCGTGAATTCCTAATAGGGTAACTCTAATGATAACTAACCTCCCCTAGAGTGTAGATTAAAGTTAATTTACACACAAGTACATTACACTGTTTATAAGGAAGTATTTTAAAATAAATTATTACAGAGGCAATATGACAACATGGCAGGAAGTATGGTTGCTCAGAACTCCCAAGTTTCACATAGAGATCTTTATTGTTTTTTTCGGCTGTGCCGCAAGGGTTGCAGGATCTTAGTTCCCCGACCAGGGATTGAACCTGGGCCCACGGCAGTGAAAGCACAGAGTCCTAACCACTGGACTGCCAGGGAATTACCCACATAGAGATTTTAAAATCCTGAAGCACACTACCTCCCTAGGACTCCCAGATCCTTCCCAAGATCCAGCAACTACAGGGACAACAGAAGACATCAGGACCCCCCCAGACCCCTCCTACTGTCACATGGTTTCTATCCATTCTGAATGGCGAGTACCCATATCATTCCAATCACTGAATATTTTAAATAGCACTCTTGCTCAAATCTTTAGCCATGAAGAAACTGACAAGACTCTCTGAATCTCAACCCCAAATACCTTGGGGAAGGAATTATAATCTTCCCAGTTGGTCCTGGGATTCACGCCCAAACTGATTGAGATTGGCCAGACCATAGGACCTTTACACTCTCACTGGGTGGGATGATGGGGTTGTTTGCAGATTTTGTGTAGGAATCCAAGACAGGTATACTGGATTGCTCCAGTGTCAGGGCTCTGCCAGGAGGGTAAGTCAAAAGGGCAAAAATCCAAAAGAGTTGAAGATGTAAGCAGGAGAATGGATAATGGAATGTAAGTGGATAGAAAGGGAAATAAAAGCGGGACTTTATTAGATCATTTACAGTATTTTAATTTTATATCAATAAAATATTGAATTTTATTTATATCAGAAAGAGCTATCAATGTACACTCGAAATGCTATAGATTCTGGTCCATGTATATAAATACATATATGTAGGGAATTCCCTGGCACTCCAGTGGTTAGGAGTCTGCGCTTTCACTGTCGAGGGTGAGGGTTCAGTCCCTGGTCGAGATTCCACAAGTCACTAGGTGCAGCCAAAAAAAAAAAAAAAAAAAAAAATACACACACACACACACACACACACACACACACACACACACATATAGTTCCACAGATGACCTGAGAGTGTTAATAACTGCTACTTTGAAGCAATAATATTTTCCATATCTTATTGTGATGTTGTGATTTAACAAGAAACATATACATTTTGGTCGCTGTGCCCTGCTCTTGGCCAGTGCTCCTGAAGTCTTTGCAATTTCCTAAGCAATATACGTGCTAGGAACATCTTCTGTTTTAATATATAGTCTCTGACCTCAGTTCCTGACTCAGAGTTCCTAGACCATTTGGAATTTCCTGGATAATAGTAGCATCTTTTGTTCCAACGAGGCAACTCTTGGTGGACCCCTGGATAAATTCAGGATGGGGGCTGGTCACCAAAAGACCAAGCCCTGATTAGAAGCTTGGAACTTTCAGCCCCATTCCCCTCTTTCAGGGAGGGGAGGGGGGCTAGAGCTTGAGTTGATAATCTATCATGCATATGTGATGAAGCCTCCATAAAAATCCTTGAATTACGAGGTTCAGAAGCTTCCAGGTTCGTGAACCGTGAGGAGAGAAGCTTCTGGGATCGGGACCCTTCTGGTTTGCACTATGTATCTCTTCATCTGGATGTTCTTCTGTATCTGTTATTATATCCTTTATTATATAATAAACTGGTAAATGTAAATGTCTTCTTGATTTCTGTGAGCTATTCTAGCAAATTATTAAACCTGAGGAGGGGGTCATAGGAGTCCTGATTTATAGCGAGTGGCTCAGAAGCACAGGTGACAACTTGGGACTTTCAATTGGAGTCTGAAGTGAGGCAGTCTCGTGGGATTGAGTCCTTAACTTGTAAGCTAACTCCAGGTGATTGTGTCAGAACTGAACTAAATTGTAGGACACCCTACAGGTAGATAGAGTCAGAAGTATTGTGGGTGTGAAAGTAAAGGAAAACACAGTGTGATTTTCTTAGACACTTAACAGTAACAGGGTGGAATTCCCTGGCAGTCCAGTGGTTAGGACTCCACACGTCCACTGCAGGGGTCACAGGTTTGATCCCTGGTCGGGGAACTAAGATCCCACAAGCTGCGTGGCGTGGCCACAAAGAAAAAAAGAAAAAAACAAACCAATAACAGGGTAAATGAAATGCGTCCTTGACATCAACTTCTGAAGAATATGGGGAGATTGGATTTTCAAGGACACCATGGTGTTCATCGGTGTTTACATTATGTCCATTTCATTTCAAAGAAAGGAAAGTCATATTTAGAAGTAGTAGTTGAATAATCAGAATAGGTGGAGTGTATGGTAAGTAAAAGAGAGTCGTGGACCATTGTTGTTTTGTAAAGACAGCTAAAGAGACAACGTGTATCCCAGATTATTTATAACAGCAAAAAGTTCAAAGCTGTGAAATGCAAGTAATGAGCAAATATTGAAAAGCTATTATGTGCAAGTCGTATTCTTGCAAACTAACCTGAGTCAATTTGGGCATGTGCAACTTTTAGGTCCTTTTTATTAGACACAAGCAGCCAAAAAATTTTACTTCAAGTAAAAGCCAAGAATCCAAAGGGAGAATTGGGTCAGGCACCCAGAATCCTCCAGTGTTCCTGGTGAGAGACCCCTTGAAGGATTTAGCCTAGGGCATCATTGCTAAAGGTACAGGCTACAGACCTCTTGGGATATGTACACCCTACTCACACAATGGGAGGGAATACTTTTAGAAAAATCACATATCTTGGGCATTCCCTGGTGGTCCAATGGTTAGGACTTCACGCTTTCACTTTCGAGGGTCCGGGTTCAATCCCTGGTCAGGGAACTAAGATCCCTCAAGCTGCGCGGTGAGGCGAAAAAAAAAAAAAAAAAATCACATATCTTGAATATCTTTCATTTGGCCAGAAGAAAAAAATCTAATTTCCAACATTAATCCTGTTGTTCCATAGGCCATTGTTTTTACCAGTAAATCCCATTTCTCATGTTTGGTTGGCAAATTATAAAGTGTCATGGTTGGTCAAGCTACTGGTAACAGAAGCATTTGCAAAAGCTGCCTCTGAAAGCAAGAAAACCATCACCCCTGGACTGCGTGTTATTTTTTTTTCTTTAGCTTTTCATTATAAACATTTTTTTATACATACAGAAAAGTGGAGAGAATAGTGTAATGAACACCCATATACTCATCACCTAGTCCTAATATTCTTAACATTTTATCATATTTGCTCAAGTATTACATAGTTAATTATAGAAATCATGATATTTCACCCTTAAATACTTTATGATGCATTTCTAACAACCTAATACATTTCCCCATGATCACAATACCACCATCACACTGAATAAAATTAACAGTAATCCCTAATATCCTCTCATGTCCAGCCTGTACTCAGATTTTCACATTTGTCCCCAAAAGGTCTTTTACAGTTGATTTTTAAAAACCAGACCCAATGAGGATCTTGCCTTTCATTTGGCTGTTACTGGCTTGTACCTTCCAGATTAGAATGCTGGTAGCATCTGAATTACAGCCTAATCTAAGTGGTACACATGTAATATCCCAATATATAGGCTAAAATATGTTAAAGAAAATTATAGAACTCATAATGACTTTACTAGATACTTTTACCAACATCATCTCATTTATCTCTTTCCCAGAAAGGAAGAAGGTTTCCAAAGGACTCAGCCAAGCTAACATGTATTCTCTGTAGAAAAGACCTTTCCAGTCAATTTGAGAATTCTGAAGTTAAAAGAACAGATGATTCCAACACCACGCTTGGAGAAATGCTGGCCAGTGGGGTAATATGCAGACTCTCAGGTATGGCTCTGAAGGCTCCCTAGGATTTGGCCTCAAACCACTTTTCTACTGCCTTCTGTCCCCACATAGGTACCCGGAGCTATTCAATGTTTGCTGACTAGTCAGGCAGGGACTAGGGCGAGGAGAGACGCCTGGGACAGAAAGAGAACGCCACGCCTGTGCTTGCATGAAGGCGTCTTAAATTTTGTGTCCTGGGTACCTCCCTCACCTTGCCCTGTCCCCACCCTGAGATCTCAGGCACCTCACCTGCACAAACAATTTCAGCACATCACACACGGAGTTTAGGATTTCCTCTTATAAAAACTTTGGAAATCAAAGCACGCATTCTTGGTAACGGTTCATAGGTTACCTGAATTTTGGCGCCTGAAGATTTGAGATTCCTAGGGCCTCTGAGAATCCAGACAAAGCCTACATGTGACTTCTGAAAGGTGCTTTTGTTAGGACAAGACAGCCCTGCAGAGGGTACACGCTGGGCAGGCAGTGGCCTGGGAAAGTGCAAAGTCTGCTCCACCCAAATGGCAGGGATCTATCATCTCTACCTCATATGTGGGTGACGAGAAATGGGTACTGAATAGACCTTTCCAAATCCAAGCCAACCATTTGCCAGGAAACTTTGGGCTTCACCTGAGTCATGCCTGTTTCCTCATCTCTAAAATGTGAGTAATCATCATTACATTTTTAGCATTATTGTGAGGAGTGAAAGAGCCATAAGTAAAGCTTTTCTGCCTGTAACATAGTTGGTGCTCCTTAAGTGCTAGTTTCTCTAGAAGAGCTTAATAGAGACTTAATACATCTGTTTCCTTCAGGAAATGTTCCAGCAGTGGTGGAGGTTTTGGACCTGCCAAGACCTGAGATGATGGTAAAAATAATAATAAGGAGGAGGGGGGAAGGGATGGTGAAAGGGAGGAGGAGGAGGGGAAGAGGAGGGAAAGGGTGAGGGAGAGGAAGAAGGAGAGGAGAAGGAGAATTTATTTATTACTATTATTTTTAATTTTATTTATTTATTTTTGGCTGCGTTGGGTCTTCGTTGCTGTGCTCAGTCTTTCTCTAGTTGCGGTGAGCGGGGGCTACTCTTCATTGCAGTACGCGGGCTTCTCGTGGCGGTGGCTTCTCTTCTTGCGGAGCACGGACTCTAGGTGTGCGGGCTTCAGTAGTTGTGGCTTGCGGGCTCTAGAGCGCAGGCTCAGTAGTTGTGGCGCACGGGCTTAGTTGCTCCGTGGCATGTGGGATATTCCCGGACCAGGGCTCGAACCCGTGTCCCCTGCACTGGCAGGCGGATTCTTAACTACTGCGCCACCAGGGAAGTTCCAGGAGAAGGAGAATTTATTGTCTTTACTTCTGCCAGACATTGTTCTACGAATTATATGTGGATTAACTCATTTAATCGTCCCAACCCTATGAGGTAGTAATTTGTAAAATCCCAGCGCAGAGATGCAAAACGGCCCCCTCCAGAGTCCTGAGGCTCCTCTGGCTCAGTGAGCTAAGGCAGAAGAGGAACTTCTCGTCGCTTTTTCTCTCTAGTCCATGTGGGTATCTGGCCAGGCTGGGTCTCCCTACCTGGCCTGTGGCATAGCAGTCAGGGCACACGGCCTGTCCGGGGGGTACCATGCTCAGACGAGGAGCGCCCTCTCCTCCGACCAGTTTCTAATACTGCGAACTATCAAATAAGCTGTGCTGCTCGTGTAACACTAGAGCTAATGATGAACACTAGATCCTAAGATGATTTCCTTTGTGTTTTATAAAATATGAGAGTAGGTTTGTTGGTTTGTTTAGTGGAGTTAAATGGTTTCAGAAGATCCACTCCCAAATCGTAGTCCAAGTTCCCACATGCTGACTTTCAATCATTTGCCAAAAGCTTTGCCAGTCCTTTAGTTTATCGGTCAGCAAAACGATTGTGTGGGGACTTTGCTGGTGGCGCAGTGGTTAAGAATCCGCCTGCCAATGCAGGGGACACGGGTTCGAGCCCTGGTCTGGGAAGATCCCACATGCCGCGGAGCAACTAAGCCCGTGCGCCACAACTACTGAGCCTGCGCTCTAGAGCCCACGTGCCACAACTCCTGAAGCCCGCGCGCCTAGAGCCCGTGCTCCGCAATAAGAGAAGCCACCGCAATGAGAAGCCCACGCACCGCAACGAAGAGTAGCCCCTGCTCACCGCAACTAGAGAAAGCCCGTGTGCAGCAACGAAGACCCAACGCAGCCAAAAAAAAAAAAAAAAAGCCAAAAAAAATGGTTGTGTGTTTCACGAATGGTGTGCGTTTCACGTCTGTTAGCGTGTCTGAGAACTTTCAGTGAACCGAGTCACTTCTGTCATCAGGTTCTCCAGGCCACCGATATGGAAGTTAACCTTAAGTAACAAAAGTTAGTTTACCCAAAACAAATTATGCATTTTAGCGCTTGTAAAGCATGTCATGTCGTCTCTCCACTGCCTCCCATGCGGCTCTTTACGTTGCTGGCATATCAGTGACAGATCGCTTCAAGCTCACAGCAATGAAAGGTCTTCAAAATGCTTCCAGCCCCTGAATTCTTGGCTATCAAGATCCACATGGGCAGAAACAGTTCGGATCATTTCCAGCCTTCCGGCAAACAGATCACGTATGTCATAATTTGGTATTTTTATTTATTCAGAAAATATTGACTGAACACCTACTATGTGCCAGGATTTGTAGAGTCTCTGGCAGAGAATTCAGAAATCTTCTTCCGGTTGGAGAAGGGGATGGAGAAAGCCTAGAAAAAGGAGAGAAGCAATTCCTAGAGGCACAGGGAGGCTGTGGCGAGAGCGGGGCGTTCGCACGGACTCCCTCAGCTAGAGAAAACGTCTGTGAAAAGGCCAGACACAATGCAGGTTCTGTCTCAAATATTTGAATCTATTCCATCTACACCATTTGGCTGGCAGGAAGTCCCTGCTCTCTGTGGATTTACTAACGGGAGACACAAACCTCTGACATAATGAAGTGGCAGGAGGCATGCTTTACTCCAGCTTCCCTTGAAGGGAGAATAGTGGCTAAAGTTTCTTCCGTTAATCCCAGGGCACACATTTTCGTGTGGGTGCACTTGCTGGTATGCAATTATCTGTTAAATCCAACAGGCTTCAGCTCTGTAAGGTACAGAAAATTAACTCATTGGTATTTTCAAACAATAAGAAAAAGGAGGCGTAGCAGCGAAGTTTGGACACTGGGCCCTTTCTTAGAATGAGACAGAGTCTGATCTCTTAGAGGAGAAGCTTTGCTTGTACTGTTTTCTTGCCCTGGTCTGCTCCATCCTTGCACATTTCTGACAACTACACAAACAAGCTACAGGCTGAACTCAGTTCCCTTGATCATATTTAGCTACCAGTGAATCTGCGGAAAACTCTAGATTTTAGAAGGTTAAATCAGACAATAATTCAGAAAGTTTGCTTTTAAGGAGAGGCAACGTAATTATTGCTCAGAAGAAAATTTTCATGCAGCCCACAGATAATTAGCTACAAAACCTAAATT
Source organism: Balaenoptera borealis (assembly GCF_965194805.1). Classification (NCBI taxonomy): domain Eukaryota; kingdom Metazoa; phylum Chordata; class Mammalia; order Artiodactyla; family Balaenopteridae; genus Balaenoptera; species Balaenoptera borealis. The sequence goes on along the minus strand of NC_138870.1, from coordinate 16,656,666 downwards.
AGATGCAGTACTTGCTAAATCGACTTTCTGTAACCTAGAAAAAAAAGATTCCTCAGCAAAGCCCACAACATTGTAATGAAAAAAGCCATCTACTAAGCCTGGCCTGATTGACTTGGTCAAATGGTATATAAATTAAATCCATCTGAAGAATTTGATCTCCAAATGGGATTTTCATTTCCATAAGACTGCAGTTTAAAAATGTATGTGAAGTAAGAAAGAATAAAATCATTTCCCCCTATGCCTGGTGAACTTGGCAGCCCACGTGGAAAATGAGCCAGCTCTTCCCCTGCTGAACAAATCCATTCAAAATGATTTCATAGTTTTCCTTCCTTATCCTTTGGAATGTGGAAGCCATTTTCCAGTGGGTTTAAAAAAAAAAAAAATTCTGAATTTAACCCTTTGAGAGAAGATATTCATTCGCTTTTTATATTTCTCTAAGGGTATGTAGAATAATGCAATGGAGTTTTTGTTTGGTTGGTTTTTTTGGGGTTTTTTTGGTTTTTTTTTAGCACAAATGCTATAGGCAGAAAGTTGATTCAACCTTATTTAATGAGGACCCAAGGGAAATAGTTGTGCCTAATATAGTGCAAAATTCTGTAACTGAACTAATGTGAATTTGCAGCCACCTGCCAGGGAAATACCAATGCAGGTAGATTAAATGATACAGAAAACTTTTTTTTTTTTGCTTTGGTATTACAAAATTAAATAAGCTAATTAAAAACACCAGTTGATGCAGCCATTATGGAAGACAATATGCAGGTTCCTCAAAAAACTAAAAATAGAGTTTCCATATGATCCTGTAATCCCACTCCTGGGCATATATCCAGAGAAAACCATAATTCGAAAAGATACAGGCACCCCAATGTTCATTGCAGCACTATTTACAATAGCCAAGACATGGAAGCAACCTAAATGTCCTTCGACAGATGAATGGATAAAGAAGATGTGGTACATACATACAATGGAATATTAGCCATTTAAAAGAATGAAATAATGCCATTTGCAGCAACATGGATGGACCTAGAAATTATACTAAACGAAGTAAGTCAGAAAGAGAGACAATGGCCATATGACATCACTTATATGTGGAATCTAAAATATGATACAAATGAACATATCTATGAAACAAAAACAGACTCACAAATATAGAGAACAGACTTGTGGTTGCCAAAGGGGAGGGAGTGTGGGGGAGGGACGGATTGGGAGTTCGGGATTAGCAGATGCAAACTATTATATACAGAATGGATAAACAACAAGGTCCTACTGTACAGCACAGGGAACTATATTCAATATCCTGTGATAAACCATAATGGAAAATAATATGAAAAAGAATATATGTATGTATAACTGAGTCATTTTGCTATAGTACAGAAGAAATTAAATACAACATTGTAAATCAACTATACTTCAATAAAATTAAAAAAAAAATCTTCAGTTGAAGACTGCTAGCTTTTGTAGTCAAGTTGGATTCTTTCTGGAGTGTCATTCTTCCCTTGTGTAGTTTATCACCTATCCTAAGCCAAACTCTATTCCAGGTAGAAAAGGTAAATACATATTTGCTTATATATACATAAAATACATCTTCCAGAAGAGAAACACACACACACAAAAAAAACTTTGTAATTTTTGCATATTTTATATTTCTTTTTCTGTATCGATCAAGACAACTTGTACACTGGGACTCACAAAATGAAGCCAGCCTCCGTGGCCTGGCCCACATCACAAATTTCAACCTAAATCAGCCTGTGTTTATGAGAAACACCTGTCAAGAAACTGAACCTGAACAATCAAAATCCTCTAACTCAGCTTTCACTAGCTTACCTGAGCGTAGAAAATAGGATGGCTGGCCTTATAAGGAAATCCCCCACCTCCTAGCCAATCATGCCCTACTTCCACGTTACCTCTTCTAATAAACTCCTCTGTAAAGCTTGCTCTTGCCCCAGATCTTGCTCCACTGCTCCTGAGGCACTGGACTCCCCCAATCCATGGAATATTTCCCTTAAATAAAGGACATCAGGGCTTCCCTGGTGGCGCAGTGGTTGAGAATCCGCCTGCCAATGCAGGGCACACGGGTTCGAGCCCTGGTCTGGGAAGATCCCACATGCCGCGGAGCAACTAGGCCCGTGAGCCACAACTACTGAGCCTGCACGTCTGGAGCCTGTGCTCCGCAACAAGAGAGGCCGCGATAGTGAGAGGCCCGCGCACCGCGATGAAGAGTGGCCCCCGCTCGCCGCAACTAGAGAAAGCCCTCGCACAGAAACGAAGACCCAACACAGCCAAAAATAAATAAATAAATAAAGGACATCAAACTTGCTACTAAATTGTTCTAGTTTTGTCATTTGACTAGTATAGGTAATTCATTCACGTTAATCCAAACTGAGAAAGGATATACAGGAAAAGTCTTTCTATCCCTAACCCCTAGCTGCCCAATTTTTCCTTTCCAAAACAACTTATATTGTTAAGTTTGTTTTGATTTTGTTTTTGTTGCAGTAAGGAGTGTAACTCTTTCTGAGACATTTTATGAATATTTAGGTAACTACATATACGTATTCTCTAAGTCCTAATCTTTATTTTTATACAAAGGGTAGCGTAGCAAAATATTAATCTGTGCCATACCTTTTTTTAACTCAAAATATACATTTGACAAAGGAGCAAAATCTGTAACAACTGGATATCCACCTCCAAAAAAAAAAAAAATTAATCTAGACACAGACTTTACATCCTTCACAAAAGTTAACTCAAAATGGATCATAGACCTAAATGTAAAATGTAAAAAGTATACAACTCCTAGAAGATAGATTTGGAGAAAACCTAGATAACCATGAGTATGGTGGATGCCTTTTTAAATATAACACCAGAGGAATTCCCTGGTGGTCCAGTGGTTAGGACTCTGCACTTTCACTGCCAAGGGCACGGGTTCAATCCGTGGTCAGGGAACTAAGATCCCACAAGCTGTGCATCACGGCCAAAAAAATAAAAGAAAGAAAGGAAGGAAAAAAAAGGTAACACCAGAAGCATGATCCATAAAAGAAATAACTGATGAGCTATTTTTCATTAAAATTAAAAACTTCTGCTCAATGAAGGGCATTGCCAAAAGAATGAAAAGACAAGCCACAGACTGGGAGAAAATATTTGCAAAAGACATATCTGATGATGGACTGTTATCCAAAATATACAAAGATCTCTTAAAACTCAACAATAATTGGGTATTGTGAAAATATATTTGGTCTTTGCCCCCAGTTCCTAACACAGAACTCCTAAAACCCTAGGAATTTTCTGAGTAATAGAGGAGTATCTTTTTATTCATAACCAGCCCTTTCCACCACAATGGGTTTATGCTAATGAGGTGGCTCATGGTGGGGCCCTTAGATAACCTAGACCTAATGATTAGAGTGTCAGAGCTCTCAGCTCCACCCACCAACCTCAGGAGGGAAAGGGAGGCTGGACATTGAGCTCTAAGAGAATTGGTGAACCCATTCAAGTACTAGGAGGGTGGTATGTACAGAGTGGGTGTGGAAGCTTCTTGACTCCTCCTACCCCCATACTTTGTGCCCTGTGACTCTTTCCATTTGACCCTTCATGAGTGGTATCCTTTATCCTAAATATAATTAAAATGCTTTCCTGAGTTTTGTGAGCCATTGTAGCAAATTATTGAACATGAGAGTGGTTCATGAGAACCCCTGAACTTGTAGTTGGTCAGGCAAAACTGTATGTAGCCTGGGTACGTCATTTGCAGGTGGCATCTGAAGTGGGACAGTCTTTTGAGCCTGAGCCCTTTAACTTGTGGGATCTGATGTTAACTCCAGGTAGACATTGCCAGATGAATGGAATTGTTGGACACCACGCTGGTGTCAGAGAACTGGAGAATTGATGGTGTTGGAAAAGACACCATATATTTGGTGTCTGGGGGGGAAAAGCCTCGCAATAAGAAAATGAACAAACAACCTGATTAAAAATGCACTGGACGGGAATTCCCTGGTGGTCCAGCGGTTAGGACTCAGCGCTTTCACTGCCGGGGCCTGGGTTCAATCCCTGGTTGGGGAAACAAGATCCTGCAAGTCGTGTGGCAAGGCCCCCCCCAAAAAAAGTTTTTTTAAATGCACTGGACTTGAACAGAGAAGATATACAGATGGCAAGTAAGTATATGAAAAAATGCTCAACATTATATATTATTAGGGAATTACAAATTAAAACAATAAGATATCACTACACACCTATTAGAATGGTGAAAATCCAAAACACTGGTAATACCAAATGCTGGCGAGGAGCCACAGAAACCACAGGAAGTCTCACTCTTCGCTGGCCGTAATGCAAAATGCCACTTTGGAAGACAGTTTGGCAGTTTCTTACAAAACTGAACATACTCTTACCATGCAATCCAGCAATTGTGTTTCGTGGTATTTACCCAAGTGTGCTGAAGAGTTATGTCTACACAAAAACTTGCATACACATGTTTATAGCAGGGTTATTTCATAGTTACCAAAACTTGGAAACAACCGAGATGTTCTTCAGCAGGTGAACGGATACACAAACTTTTTTTTTTAATGAGGTTAATCTTACACCTGGTGACTCTCTTTCAAAATGATTCATATTATTTTTCCTGAATTGACACAAAGTTTTGAACAGGTCATGAAACCTAATATTTATTAGGCAAGGAGAACTGCTGTTTGCTAAATCCCCACTGCTACTAACAATACCTAACACTTTTTTTGTTTTGTTTTTGTTTTGCACACCACAGATTTATTTATTCTCCATCCGAATCAGGCTCAACCCCTAGTAGGATGCCCCCGTCAGCACCCTCAGACCTGATGGTCTGTTGAACACACTCTTTCCTGGGGAATAAGGAAGCAGGAAGAGAAGCTGAGACATTTTCTTGACCACTAGACTCCTGCTGGAGGCCGACAAGTCACCACAACGAACAGACTTCGATTGTTGTGACAACGACAAGTTATTGTAAGTTCTTTACTTTCCTGCTGTAAGAATTGAGGGAGGGGGTGGTGTCCAAAAATGAGGATCTGCCACGGGACTATGTCGGGCATGTGACTTTTATCTGTCCCATGGGTCCCAGCATTGATGGGAAAGGCAGGTCTAGAGGTGTCCACTGAGGAAGTCCATAGCTTCCACGTGACAACCTGTCACGTTAGAAGCAGCACTCACACGCCCCTTGACAATATCTAACACTTATTTAGCACAACTATATGTCAGCCACTATTCTAAGTGTTTTACATACTTCTAATTCCTTATAACAATCCTGTGAGGGAGCTTATATTATCTTTTTTTTTTTGGCCTCACTGCGTGGCATGTGGGATCTTACTTCCCCGACCAGGGATCGAACCCACGCCCCATGCACTGGAAGCACGGAGTCTTAACCACTGGACTGTCAGGGAAGTCCCTATATTATCTTTATTTCACAGATGTATAGACTAAGTCACAGAGAAGTTAAGTAACCTGCTCAAAGTCACACGGCAAGAGTAGTGGAGCTAGAAATTATAAGCAATTTGGCTTCAGAGGCGTTCCTCTTAACCATGAGGCTATATTCACTACTAGTTGCCAAAGACTGTATTTTAAATGTATTGTTTCATTTTTAATCCTTACAGCCCTATCTGATTTAGAACTATTAAACCCATTTTACACATGGGGAAATGTAGACTAAAAGATATCAAGTAACATGCCCAAGGTTATATACCAATCTTGGAGTTACTGGTATTCCAAAGCTGACCAGCTTTCTATTACTCCTTTGCTGCATCTCATATTGGCTACAAAACTGCACTGCTTTATTTACATACATACATACATGTATCCATTAATTTGATCTTTAGTCAAAGGTAAATAAATCTTGCAATCAGAGCTTCTGGTGAGGTTGGGTCATCAGAGATACCATACTGACACATCTCCTTTCACTCAAAGCAAATAACTTGACCTTATAGTTAACCCATGAAGCCCCTTTGCAGAGAAATTTATTATTTTCCTTGAACTTTTAGAAAATGGCCTAGTGGCCCTTTTTCATTCCAGCATCTTAAAGGTCTCTCCTCTCATGAAAAGTGCTTAGCAGCCCTTTCTCCTCACTCTACTATAAAACACGATTAATTTAATATTTATTATCGTTTGTTATAGAACAGGCACTATCCTAAGAGCTGGGTTACAATGATGAACAAAACAGCCATGGTCCCTACACTTAGGGGAACTTCCATTCTAATGGGGAGACAGACAATAAATAATCATCCAGATTTATATTGATGAACTGTGATAATTGCTCTGATGGGAAAGTACATTGCTCTGAAAGCACATAACAGGGCAGCGGGTCTAGTTTTGGTGTGTCTTGAGGGGAGGGTGTTGAAGACAAAAATCCCTCAGGAAGTGGGACTTCCCTGATGGTCCAGTGGTTAAGACTTCGCCTTCTGATGCAGAGGGTTCGATCCCTGGTTGGGGAGCTAAGATCCCACATGCCTCAGGGCCGAAAAACAAAACAAAACAAAACATAAAACAGAAGCAATATTATAACAAGTTCAATAAAGACTTTAAAAACGGTCCACATCAAAAAAAAAAAAAAAAATCCCTCAGGAAGTAACATTTGAGCCAAGATCTGCAGAAAGGGGTGAGAGAGAAGGCATATTCAAGCGACTGAGAGGACTCCGGGGTGCCTGGAGCACCGGTGACCGAGGAGAACAGCTCACAGTTAGGCTGAAAGAGGAGCAGGCGTGAGCCAGAGAGCGTGCGGCACTTTGTGGGACCTTAAGGGATTTTGCTCTTTGGTCCATAAACAATGGAAACCCTTTGAAGGGTTTTGGGCTGTTTTTACTTATACCACTTCTGACACCACTTCTGTCTTTTCCAACACCATGACTCCAACTCTTTGATGCCAACTAGATGTGCAACAATTCAACTCAATTCTGATACCACCTATCCGGAGTTAGCGTCAGTCCCCACAGGTTAAAGGGCTCAGTCCCACAAGACTGCTCCCACCTCAGATGCCAACTGCATGTCCAGAACACTCTTACTTCTGAATGACCGACTATAATTTGGGGGTTCCCAGAACCATCTCCTCAGATTTAGGAATTGGCTAGAATGACTCACAGAGCTGAGGAAATTGCTTTACTTGCTGTTACTGGTTTATTATAAAAGATAGAACTCAAGAACAGCCAGGGGAAAAGATGCATAGGGCAGGGTATGGGGGAAGAGGCTCGAAGCTTCCATGACCTTTCTGGGTGGGTGGGCCATCCTCCCAGTACCTTGATGTGTTCACCAACTAGGAGCTCTCCAAACTCCACTATTTAGAGGATTTTATGGAGGTTTCATTATATAGGCACAAATCGTTAAATCATTGGTCATTGTTGATTGGACTTGGTGATTGGGCTCAACCTCCAGCCCCTCTCCCCTCTCCAGAGGTCAGGGGTGGGGGCTGAAAGTTCCAACCCTCTAATCACATGGTTTGGTCTTTCCTGGTGAACAGCCCCTAGCCTAGAGCTATCTAGGTGTCCCCAGCCACCGGTCATCTCAATAGCATACAAAAGACATTCTTATCACTCCAGAGATTCCAAGGGTTTTAGGAGCTATATGCCAGGAACCAGGGACAGAGACTAAATCTTTATTTATTATTATTATTTTTGGCCATGCGGCTTGTGGGATCTGAGTTCCCCTACCAGGGATTGTGTTCCCTGCAGTGGAATCGCAGAGTCCTAACCACTGGACCACGAGGGAATTCCCTAAATCTTTATTATTTATGATACTACAGATTTTAAGTGGAAGGATGTGCTCAAGTTTCCATTTTTGCACAGGGGGAAAATGGATTGGGGGGAGATAAAAAGTGAGTGTTGATGGTAGTTTGATCTGGGAGACGGAGGAAGAGATGAAGAGAAGAGCATACACTTGAGGAATACGAGGATCCAGCAGCAGGACCGGGAGGCAGATGTCGGGGGGAGGGCAGGAAGAGCCATGACTGCGATAGCTCCTTGGGGTCCGTCTGTGCAGCTGGACAGAGAGTGATGCCAATCGTGAGCTAAGAACTGGAGGAGGGATAGGTTTAGAGCGAAAGTGTGTGAACTCCGTTTTCGGCACGTTGTATTAAAGGTGCTTCTGAGACATGCAAGTGGAGATGTCAAACATGCAGCTGGAGATATTCACCTGAGACAATGATGTGCTTCCAGATATTTCTGTCTAGGGCTAGTCCCGAGATCACGGGGTACAGAATATAAAGTGAGAAAAGCTGGAGGCTGAAGCATGGCTTGATTATGTAGTTCATGAACTTGACCAAATTCTCTTCCATTCATCATTTAGTTCCTAATAGGTACTGAATAAATGTTTGAAGAATAGAATCTTTTAATATTTTCAATGGTTATTTGGACCTCATCCTGGGCTGCTCATAAGAGCAAGTAAAACATCGGTTGGTATGTCTCCCTCCCTAGTCCCCTCTCAGTTACACATTTTTTAGGGAGTGGAAAGGAGACAACACTAAGAATCATTTCTTTGGTGTCTGGTTGTAGCACAGTAGAAAAGAACCCTAACCACCACCCTCTCACCAAACCTCGCTGCCATTGCCTCTGGAAATCCTTTCCTCGTGCTCCCCATCCCATAGAAGAAAATCCCATCTTTGGATCTCCCTATATGGAAGATATACTTTCACAGTAGCAACACCCATCATTCCATTAGAGCATCAAGTGTTTCTTTGTTTCTGTCTCCCTGCAAGTCTGTGAGCTCTTTCAAGGCAGATATGTTGTCAGAATCCATCTTTGTATCTCTAGCACATTGCTTAGCTCCAAGTAGGAAGTGCTCAATACATTTTTAAAATCAAAACTTTACTTTTTAGTGCTCTTTTAGGCTCACAGCAAAATGAAGCCGAGAGTACAGAGTTCTCATATACCTCTATCCCTACACACACATACCTTCTCCCACTATCAGCACCAGAGTGGTACATTTGTTCCAATTGATGAACCTATATTGACACAGCAGAATCACCCAAAGTCCATAGTGCATGTTAGGGTTCACTTTTGGTGTACATTCTATGGTTTGGCCAAATGTATAATGACATCCATCATTATAGTATCACACAGAATAGTTTCCTGCCCTAAAAATCCTCTGTGCTCCGCCTATTCTTCCCTCCCGCCCTCTAACCCCTGGAAACCACTAATTCTTTTACTGTCTCCATAGTCTTGCCTTTTCCAGAATGTCATAGAGTTGGAATCATACAGTACGGAGCCTTTCCAAAATGGCTTCTTTCATGAAGTAGTATGCATTTAAGGTTCTTCCTTCTCTTTTCAGGGCTTGATTGCTCATTACTTTTTAGTGCTGAATAATATTCCATTGTCTGGAGGTACCACAATTTCTTTATCCATTCACCTCCTGAAGGACATCTTGGTTGCTTCCAAGTTTCGGCAATTATGAATAATGCTGAGATAAACTTGTGTTCATGTTTTTTGTGTGAACACAAATTTTCAGTTCATTTGGGTAAATACCAAAGAGTGTGATTGCTGGATTGTACACTAAGAGTATGTTTAGTTTTCTAAGAAACTGCCAAGCTATCTGGCAAAGCCAAGCCACTGCCAAAGTGGTTGTACAATTTTGCATTCCCATCAGAAATGAATGAGAGTTGCTGTAGCACCACCGCACACCTATTAGAACAGCCAAAATATCTTTAAAAAGTTTTTAAATTTTCTACCTAAATGGATAGATTATATTTATTGGTTAGGTGCTGTGAAAAACCTCAGAGCTAAGAATTACTCTGGGGTTTCCCTTTCAGGAAAGCCCCAAACTCAAACTTCTAAAACTTTGTGAAAATTAGATTAGAACTAAAATGTAGGGGCTTCCCTGGTGGTGCAGTGGTTAAGAATCTGCCTGCCAATGCAGGGGACACGGGTTCAAGCCCTGGTCCAGGAAGATCCTACGTGCCGCGGAGCAACTAAGCCCGTGCGCCACAACTACTGAGCCTGCGCTCCAGAGCCCGTGAGTCACAACTACTGAAGCCCACACGCCTAGAGCCCGTGCTCCACAACAAGAGAAGACACCGCAGTGAGAAGCCCGCACACTGGAACGAAGAGCAGCTCCTGCTCGACGCAACTAGAGAAAGCCCTCCTGCAGCAACGAAGACCCAACACAGCCAAAAATAAATAAATAAAATAAATAAATTTATTTTTTAAAAAAAGAAATAAAATGTAGATTTAATTTATTTGGTTCCAATTAGTTTATAAAAAGTATTCTCTATATTTTTATAAAAAGCATAACATTGGCAGATAAATAAGAAAAAGAAAGAAGTAGTTACCGAGTGTACCTGCATGTTGATTAGGAGGGAAATCTAAATGAAGAAGTTAATTAAAAATTTAAAGAAACACTTCAGGAAGTTTTAAAATCTTTGCTGATTAAAATAAATGACAATAATTTGTTGCTCTATATCATTTTGGAAGAGATAGGACATTAGGTCGTTAATATTTGCCTATTTGTAAGATAAACCCAAGTCATAAGTTACATCTACAATGCTGTCCTTATTCACTCGAAATGCCCTTTAATATCCTACTAAGAAACCTCCTATCCAATTACTTAAGAACACTTCAACTTCATAAATTGTGAGCTGTTTGGACAGGTTGATTCAATTAAGAGTATACCCCCCCCCAAAAAAATCCATGTAACTATTGTCATAAAATTCTTTAAAATTATGCAAAAGCCATATGATCTTCCTGAGGTAAGACTGAAACACAAACAGAGCTGTTTTCTTTCTACTGTGTGTTATTAAGTTTAATTGCTTCATTCTCGTGATTGCTTTTGAAAGAGAAGAAATCAATCAAGCTTTCACTGAAAGTGGATACCACTGCATTATGTATGAGGTTGGCAAGGGAAAAGAGACCTGTGACCTAAAAGGAAATCAGGATCTAAAGCACTTACAAATGTGAGGCTCTTACGCCCAAGTCTCCTTTGTCAAGAGGCATGCTGCCCTTGAACATGAACTTCAACATTATTCACTTAATATAAGTTTCTTAAGTTTATTTTTTAAGATCAGGCAGGCCCTTGAATGAGAAGAGGATGCTACTGATATATTAAAGAAAATATAAAGACATACTTTCCCCAGGAGTGTTGAAAAGGTTCTGTCTACACTGCTTTCTTAAATCCCTTGGGAATTTACAGCATTGTTTTTGAGGTGACAAAGCAGGATTAGAGGTGGTGATGATGGAAGAAAATGTGCCTGTGTTTGAATCCCTTGGTCCCCTGGGGGGAAGCCTTTGGTCTCCTTGGCACCAGAGTTCAACAAGCTGAGTGAGTTGGCCTAGATTCTTCATTTAAACACAGTTATTTCATATCTGAAATTTTTTTTAAGATATGTGCAATTTATTTATTTTTATTTATTTATTTTTTAATTTTTTGGCTGCACCCCAAGGCATGTGGGATCTTAGTTCCCCGACCAGGGATCAAACCCACGCCTCCTGCATTGAAAGGCGGAGTCATAACCACTGGACCGCTGGGGAAGTCCCTCGTACCTGAATGTTTTAAGTGAGATGCTAGGGATAGAAAAATAACCCTTGTGTTTCTCCCCTCATTTCTGAATCTGTCTACACATTAATGAGTTTACTTCCTTGCTATAACAAGAGGTCACCACTAGGAACTGCTGAACATTCACAGTGACTGACTGACTGATTGATTGATTTGATATATACATATAACATATACGTATATATATATAACATTCAGAGTTTTCTTTTTTTTAATTTTTTTTTGAATTTTTGGATTTTATTTTTTTATACACCAGGTTATTAGTTATCCATTTTATACATATTAGTGTAAACATGTCAATCCCAATCTCCCAGTTCATCCCACCACCACTGCCCCCACCCCGCCACTTCCCCCACTTGGTGTCCATACATTTGTTCTCTACATCTGTGTCTCAATTTCTGCCCTGCAAACCACTTCACGTTATAACCCATGTTACCTTCCACCATACTTCCAGAGCAATTTCTCATATTGAAAGCCTTCTCATCCAACCTGCCAGCAAGACTGAGCTTTATTAATGTTAATTTGTTTGTTATCTTTGTAGGCAAGATGCAACAGGCTGGAGAAACAGCTAGCAAAGATAGGATATCTTAGTTGGGAAGAAATCTTAGGAGGTAAAATAAGAATTTGGTAGAGAAAGTGTCTTTTGATGGCCTTCTCTCTAGAAAAATCCCATCGACTTCTGCTCTGACAGAGATTTGATTCTCTAATCATTACAGTTCCATTGAACCTAGATATCATTAACAAACAACTTAAAAGCCATGTTTCTACAAAAAGGCAGGCATTCTTTTCGTAAGTTTCTAGTTTCTCTTTTATTAAGAAACATTTTAGTCTATCAAATGGTTGAACTTGGAGCCGGGCTTCCAGAACACACAGCCCTTCTTTCACAGCCCTTGGGAGGATGGAGAGGGGGCAAAGGGAACTAATATTTTTTTGAGCTTCTCCTTAGAGCCAAGTACAGGACTGGGGAATTTCCCAACTTCTTTTACATACAGAAGAGGAAACTTTGGGGGAAGTTATGATGTCTGAGGATGGGCAGATGGTTGGGTAAACCGTAAGCAGTGACCACAGTCTGGTTCATGCCACCATCCCCAGTACCTTGCTGAAGAAGTGATCCCTGGTAGGAAGGGAGAAAGGCAGGGTTCACTGTCATTCAACTAGAGCAAGTAGAATAGAAACGCAATGAAGTTGTGGGTGTCCTCTTTGTTTGGGCAGTGCTAACAGAATGTCCCTCTGTGCTGTAACTATGTCTTGTACAGCCTATACTAATTTTTATTTATTTATTTATTTATTTATGGCTTTGGTTCTTTGAGGTGCACGGGCTTCTCATTGCAGTGGCTTCTCTTGTTGCAGAGCACGGGCTCTAGGCGCGCGGGCTTCAGTAGTTGTGGCACACAGGCTCAGTAGTTGTGGCTCGCGGGCTCTAGAGTGCAGGCTCAGTAGTTGTGGCACACGGGCTTAGTTGCTCTGCGGCATGTGGGATCTTCCCGGACCAGGGCTCGAACCCGTGTCCCCTGCATTGGCAGGCGGATTCTTAACCACTGTGCCACCAGGGAAGCCCAAAGGAGGTTTTTAGAATTAATTCCATTATCATCCTTTAAAATACATGTTTAGGACCTCCCTGGCGGTCCAGTGGTTAAAACTCTGCGCTTCCACTGCAGGGTGCACGGGTTCGATCCCTGGTTGGGGAAGTTCCGCATGCCTTGCGGTGCAGCCAAAACAACAACAAAAAAAAGCAAAAAAAACCCCCACAAACAAAAAACATACGTTTAATGTCAGTTGTCATCACTGCTGGGAACAGATTTTGGTCATCATTTGAGTCCATTTTCTAAAAAACACTAACCATCATCTGAGCCTTCATTCAGCAAGTTGCGTAGCAGTAACATCAAAGATCACTGATCACAGATCACCATCACAGATATAATAATAATGAAAACATTTGAAATACTGCCAAGAATTACCAAAATGTGACACCGAAAAACGAAGTGGGCAAAGGCTGCTGGAAAAACGGTGCCAATAGACTTGCTCAACGTGGAGTTGCCCCAAACCTTCAATTTGTAAAAAACACAAATCTGCGAAGCGCAATAAAGCGAAGCTCAATAGAACAAGTTTGCCCATATTAAAAAACAACAAACATTTATGACATACTTACGCATTCAGTGAAGATCTACTATGTGCAAAGCACTCTGCTAAGTGGCAGGGATACAGCGATGATACGCACGTAGTTGCTGGCCTCAGTGGTTACTAAGTGCTGTGATAGGGGAGAAGTTAAAGTTGTGAGGGACACGAAAGAGGAGAGTTTCATCCTGAGAGGGGTGACACAGTCCAGAAAGGCTTCTAGAAGAGTGAGGTCTAAGCTGACTCAAGGGTAAGTAGGCATTTCTTAGACAAGGGCAGAGTGTGCGTGAGTGAGTGTTTGCGTCTCTACATTCCGTGAAGCATGTGCCAGCAGTCAGATTTGAGGGGACAGGGTAGCGAGAGGATTAAGTGCACAGACTCTCAAGCCCTCTGTCTTTTTCAAACAATTATGGTAAAATACACGTAAGATAAAATTTACCATTTTAAAGCGTGCAATTCAGTGGCATTAAGTACATTCACAACTATCTTGTGTAAAAACGTCACCACTATCTAGTTACAAAACTTTTTCATCACCCCAAATGGAAATCCCAGGGACTTCACTGGTGATCCAGTGGTTAAGTCTCCATGCTCCCAATGCAGGGGACCTAGGTTCCATCCCTGGTCAGGGAACTACATCCCACATGCACACGGCAACTAAGAGTCTGCATGCCACAACTAAAGATCCTGCATGCCACAAGTAAAGATACTGCACACTGCAAATGAATACCCCACACGTGGCAACGAAGATCCGGCGCAGCCAAATAAATAAATACATATTTTTTTTAAGAAAAGGAAAGAAAATAGATTGAGGGACTTTTCTGGCAGTCCAGTGGTTAGGACTCCATGCTTCCACTGAAGGGGGCACAGGTTTGATCCCTGGTCAGGGAACTAAAATCCCACAGGCCCCGCGGTGTGGCCAAAAAAAGAAGAAAATAGATTGAAAGTAAGAGGTAACTCTGCGTTTGGCTTAGAGGCTGGTGTAGTAATCCAGGTGGGAAATCATAGTGGCACTGAGGGTGGAACTGAAACCGAGCAGGATCCTGTGAGGCTCCTGGGCACACAAGCCTTTCTGGCCCCTATTTTCTTGCTTGTAGGAAACAGAATCCAACCTCCATGACCTTTCCTGAGTTCCAAAGGGCAGATTCAAACAGTTGCTAATCAAGGGAGGAGTAGCCAAGAAACCACCTGAGGCCAGGAACCAGAGAAGCTCATCAAGATTACCTGAGACCAGATCAGAGGATTGCAGGCCCTGCACACACTCTAATCTTATCAGCAACCCCACCCTTGAACCGCTGCTATAAAACTCATCAAATCCTCCTGGGTTGGGACACATAGTTTTTTGGGGCAGGAGCCCACTGTGTCCCCCTTTGCCTGGCAAAGAAATAAAACTATTCTTTTCTACTTCACCCCAAACTCTGTCTCCGAGATTCAATTTGGCACTGGTGCACAGAGCTTTCGGCATCAGATCTAAGTAGATATAATCAAGAGAGCCTTAGAAAATAAAATGGACAGAAAGGTATATGGATCAGATGTAAGCATATGCTGATCTTGTTGATTTTACCTCTTAAATATAAATGTTACTCAAATACAGCTAGATTTCTCCATCTTGTTATCGCTTCACCTGTCTAAGCTATCCTCAACTCTCAAGTAGACTGCCATAATGATCTCCTAGAGCTTTTCCATCTCAATTATTATTTTTATTCCATATCCATTCTCGATCTTTTCTAATCTCGTCTCCGTATTGCAAAGTCATGTTAATAAAGTATTTCAGACATACAGAAAGGAATAAGGAATAATGTATATTCATGTATCCAACTCACATGTTAAGAAAATAAAAATAGGGAATTCCCTGGCGGTCCAGTGGTTAGGACTCTGTGCTTTCACTGCTGAGGGCCTGGGTTCAATCCCTGGTCAGGGAACTAAGAACCCACAGGCCGTGTGGCGTGGCCTAAGTAAATAAATTAATAAAATAAAAATACATCTGGTTGTGTCCCTCTTGTAACCCTCTCCAATCATATTCTCCTCTCCTCAGTCTACCTGTATTTAAATATTGCAGATAAACACCCAAATCAGCATGGTAGGTACCTCTATCATTTCCTCACATATCTGTATAGTTTTACAACATTAGTATGTGTCCCTTTGTGTATTTGTATATTTTCTTGAATATTTTAATGCCTCATAGAGATGAAGTCACATTGCATGTGTCGTTCTGCCACTGCTCTCCACCCGCACCTCAATTAAAGCTCCTGTTAGTGTGAAGCGTTCATGCTGAAACATGTTGTGCTGGTCCATTTATTTTCAATGCAGTGGAATCTCTTCATTGTATGCATATACAAGAATGAAACACTTATCTATTCAAAAGGCAGATCCGATCATGTCAATCTCCTGCTCAAGATACCTCAAGCAGTAGAAAACTGCTGATTTTCTGCTGAGGACTGCAATCATGTCTGGCTTGATTTCAGGCTCCTTCTACCACCAAAGCCTGTCCTAAGCCCCTGGCTTGTTCCCCTTCTACTAATTAACTCCTACTCACTCTTCAGCTCTCAGCTCAAATTTACTTCCGTGAGAAAGCCTTCCCCACCATCTCTACCACACCTGCTAGATCGGTTCCTTTACATGCTTTCATAAGAATTTTCTAGAACAAATAACCAGATGGTTGAATTCCTGTTAGTACCTCCTTACCCAAACTAAAAGTCTGCAGAGGCCATATCTATTTTTGCTCACATTGCATCTCTAAGAGCCATACCAAGTGCTTGGCACTTAGTAGGCATTCAATAAAACTTGGCTGAATGAACAAGAACAGAAATAAGTATTAGAAATATTTTCCTGCCTAGTAGATACATACTTCTAATTAATTCTGCTTAATTTAAACTTGTTAAATACTATTAAACCCACAGACAATGTACTGATCCAGTAAGCTTTTACTCAGCAATTCATGAATCAGGTAGCATCCAATCTAGCAGATAGAAAGGCACTCCAAAGAGCTGTGCAAGGCTAGAGATTTTATAGACAAAAGTTAGAAGGAACAAGGAATTATACTAGGCATTCCCTGATGGTTAAAGCAGGACTACCTTCCTTATATGGGGTAAAGGGGAACTCTAGCTGGGTCAGGTAACTTGTGCTGAGCTGGCAAGTGCTGACTGGTTGACCTAGGTCTTCCTTTTCTGGGAGAGCTGAGGAGAGAAAGTTAAGTTTTGGTTTGCTGATGTGGGGCTTAGCGTGAGCAACTCCATCTTGGGCCTATTTTAGATATTTTAACACCACTTATTCTAGAATTTAATTTCAAGCCCTGATTGGGTGGCTGGGACTGCATACACCCTCCCTCTGTAAACAACTAGAAAACTGGACAAAATATATGAAATTACTCTTTTCAGTGGACAACAAGAGTGCAGGACTGTGAACAAAGCTGAGAGAAGGGAAACCATGAGATAAGCCCTACTTTGCTCCAGAGGCATTTTGAGGACAATGGTGCAGGGAGGGAGATCCCAAGCAGAGATAGCACTCGATTCAAAAGAAGAAAAAAAGAAAAAAAGACTAAAGAACAGATGAGATAATAGCAAACAAATAGCAAGATGGTCGATTTAAACTCAACCATCTTGAGGGAATTCCCTGGTGGTCCAGTGCTTAGGACTTGGAGCTTTCACTGCCATGGCCCGGCTTCAATCCCTGGTTGGGGAACTAGCATCCTGCAAGCCTCACGGCTCAGCAACAAAACAAAACAAATAAACAAACAAAAAACTCAACCACATTGGGCTTCCCTGGTGGCGCAGTGATTAAGAATCCGTCTGCTAATGCAGGGGACACGGGTTTAAGCCCTGGTCGGGGAAGATCGCACATGCCGCAGACCAGCTAAGCCTGTGCGCCACAACTACTGAGCCTGCACTCTAGAGCCCACGAGCCACAACTACTGAGCCCGCGTGCCACAGCTACTGAAGTCCGCGAGCCTAGAGCCCATGCTCTGCAACAAGAGAAGCCACCGCAATGAGAAGCCCACGCACTGCAACGAAGAGTAGCCCCACTTGCCGCAACTAGAGAAAGCCCGCGTGCAGCAACGAAGACCCAATGCAGCCAAAAATAAATAAATAAATAAAATTTTTAAAAAAAGAAATGCACTTTAAATATAAAGACACATATAGGGTGAAAGTAAAAAGTAGAAAAAGATATATGATGCAAATACTAATCATAAAAAAGGTGATTTTCCTATATTAATACCAGACAAAGTAGACATGCAAGCAGATAAGGCAAGGGGTCGCTGGAGATAGAGAACCAGGCAGGGTTTTCTTGACATAAGAGAAGCCATTTTTGTCCTAAGGCATTTTGTGATCCAAGCCTGGCCACAATGCTTGCCCTTGAACAGGTAATTAATGACCTTAAGGGAACAAAAAATGCAGAAACAAAGGACTGTTATCAGGCAAGTGAAGTAACAAATGCAAAGATAACAAATCAGTTGTAAAGACACCCAGTTCTATTTCAATGGTAAAGACTAGCCTAGAGCATTGTCTTGTGCTATCTTGCAGAATTTAAATTCCCCCTCCGTTGCTCAACCACCAGATCAACTGGAATCTAAGGGATGATGATGTTGACTTTTTCTGATCCTCAGTGACTTCAGTCAACTAAAGCTTGGACTGGGCCACCCAAGCCCCTTCATGAATATGCATGAACGCTTAGCTTAAAACTTACCCAATTTTGCTGTCCAGGAAGACACTGCTTTGGGAAGGATCCCTGGTGTTCTCCCTACTTGCTGCAAGTAATAATTAATCCTTCCTTATGCAGATCTTTGGCTTGGTTGTGTCTTTCGGCTTGATACCCACCAAGAGGTTAACCCAGTTTTTGGGTAACAGACATAAGGACAAGGAATTTCACCAGAGTTAAAGAGCAATACATTTCATAATGACAAAAAAAAGTCAATTCATTCAGAAGACAAAGCAATCCTAAATATGCATGTACCTAATATCAAAATTTCTAAATATGATAGGTGAAACCTGACAGAACCAAAAGGACAGATGGACAAATCCACAATCACAATTTTAGTTGACGCTTTCAATACTGCTCTCAGCAACTGACAGAAGAAGATAGAATATCTCGAAGGACACAAAAGATGTGAACAACATTATCTTTTCAAGTACACACGAAACATTTACTGAGATAGAGAAAATTTGGAGACATAAATTAAATCCCAATAAATGTAAAATGATTGAAAAACTACAGAATGTTCTTTTTTAGTACAATAGAATTAAATTGGAAATTAATTACAGAAGTTATCTGGAAAGCTGCCCAGATATCTGGAAATTAAACAACAAATTTCCTTGTAACTCACTGGTCAGAGAAGTTGCAAAGGAAATTAGAAAATATTTGAAAGGAAACACAATCCATCAAACACAATCAATAAAATGGATAAACTCTAGCTAGAGTGATTAAGAAAAAAGAAAGGGAATATACAAATTATCAATATCAGGAATAAAAGAGGGGACATCTCTGAAGATATTAAAGCGTTAATAAGGGAGTAAGCATGAACAACTTTATGCCAATCAATGAAATGGGCCAATTCACTGGAGATATAAATTACTAAAACTATTTCAAGAAAAAATAAAAAATTGGAATAGTCCTATATCTAATAATTAAATAAAATTTATAGTTAAATACCTTTCTGCAAAGAAAACTCCATGCTCATATGGCTTCACTGGTGAATTCCATTAAACATTTAAGAAAGAAATAACACACAAACTCTTTCAGAAAATAGAGGAGGAAACCCTTCTATGTATGAGGTCATTATCTGACAACACCAAAACCTGACAAAGTCATTATAAGAAACGAAAGCTGCAGAGTAATATTGCTTGTGAAGGATAAACACAAAAAATCCTTAACAAAGCATTAGCAAATTGAGTCCTGAAATAGAAATGCAAAGGACCTAGACTAGCCAAAACAATCTTAAAAATGAAGAACAAAGATGGAGAACTTACACTATCTGATTTCAAGACATATTACAGTAATCCAGACAATGTCACATTGGGGAAAGAACAGACATATAGACCAACGGAACAGAATGGAGAGTCGAGAAACACATATATATATATAAAATTATATTACATATATATAATTATATATAAAATGTATACATAATTTTTATTATATATTACATATTTATATATAATTTATAACATAATATGTAACATATATTATATAAAACATATATTTTATATATAAAAATTCTTTTTTCAATTGATTTTTGACTCTGTGAACACAATTCACTGGGGAAAGGAAAGTCTTTTCAACAAATGGTGAACCACTGGATATCTACATGAAAAAAAGTGAACATTGATCTTTATCTCACAATATAAACAAATATTAAACTCAAAATGGACCATATACATAAAAGTAAAAGCTAATAATATGTAAGTTCTAGGAAAAAAGTATTGGAGAAAATCACTGCAACCTTGGTATAGGCAAAAATTTCTCAGATGAGATAATCTAATCACCAATTATAGAAGAAAAACTTGGTAAATTGTACTCTATCAACATTGAAACCTTGTTCTTTGTTGACATTATGAAGAAAACTAAGAGACAAGCCACAAAATCAAAGAAAATATTTGTAACACATATATTTAATCTTATATCCAGAATATATGTATCTTAAAACAAAAATAAGAAAACAACCCAATAATAACTTGGCAAAAAATTAGAATAGATGCCTCATGAAAAAAGACATAGGACTCGCCGATAGCACATGAAAACATGCTCAACATTTATCAGGAAAAGCAATTTAAAAGTAGTGAGATACCGCAATCCCCTAAATAGAATGGCTAAATTTAGAATGGCTAAAATTAATGACTGATAACACCAGGTGTTGGCAAGGATATGGAGCAAATGCAACTCTCATAGGTTGCAGGTACTAATGTAAAGTGGTCCAACCACAATGGAAAACTATTTGGCAGTTTCTTAAAAAGTTAGACTTACACCTAACCGTATGACCTATCAATTCCACTTCTATGTATTTAGTCCAACAAAATGAAAACGTATGTCCACACAAAGACTTCTTTTATATATCAATGTACATGCAGCTTTATTCATAATAGCAAAAAACTAGAAATAACCCAAATGTCCATCAACAGATGAATGGATATACAAATTTTGGCATATCTATTTCAATGGAATATTTATTCAATGGAACAAACTATTTATATATGCAACATGAATGAATTTCAAAAACATTATGCTGGGTGAAAGAAGCCAGACCGAAAAGGGTACACTATATGAGTCTATTTATACAAAACTCTAGATAAAGCAAAACCAATCCACAGGGTCAGGAAGTACATCAGTGGTTGCCTGGGGTGGAGGTTGCCAGGGGTGGGTCGGGGACATGATTTGCCAAGGTACAAGGGAACATTTTGGGTGTTATGGTTTTCTCGTTATACTTGGTTTTGAATCATTCTAGAAAGTCTCATGGCTAAGATTTGGAGGTCACTTAGGGGAAGAAGGCCTCATCAGATGGAAATAATCTATACCTTGACTGTGGTAGAGGTTAAATGGGGTATACATATTTGCCAAAAAAAAAAAAACATCACCTAACTGTACACTTTAAATGGGTATATTTTATGTAAATTACAGCTTACTAACAGTTCATCTAAAAAATGAAATGGTTAAAAAAAAAAAATGCGGCTTCCTTGGATACACTCCAGACTTAGTGAATCAGAAAGCTGGGATGGTAGGGCTAAGATTTGGAGGTCAAGTGGGGGCAGAAGGCCTCATCAGGTTGATTTTAACTGACTGACTAGTTTACCTCCTGTTTCAGGTCCAGTGAGAACTTAAAAATGGAAATTTATTTTCTGTTCCTTATTCTAAAACTAAGACATGACTGCTTGCCAAAAAAATTCAGGGAATGTAGAAATCTTTAAAGATCCAGAATTAACATTATCATATATATCAGGTTTTTCTGCAAATGTAGAGTATACACATGTATTTTTAACAACATGGAGTCCTATGAAACATACTATTTTATCAACCACTCTTTTCACTAAATATGCAGTGAACCGCTTTTCATAGATGAACCACACCACAAGAAATGAGTGCTTATGATGGGTATTCTCTCACTTATTTGAACAGTTCCCCAAAGATGGACATGTAGGTTGTGGGGTACTTTTTGCAGCTTGGCCTACTCAACACCCACTTCAACTCCCTTCTCACTGCCCTGTTCAATTCTAAAAGCTGGAAAGATAAACACTTGCTTTCTCAGATACCCCTGCAGGTCCGGTGGCCATGTCATCTGGGTCTGGCCAAAGAGACAGAAATGGAAGCAGCCAATACTGCCTCCTGGGCTTCCTGCTCCGCAGGGGGCCTGCACCTGGGGGCCCAGGTGCAGCAGTCACTGCCTAGAGCAGAGCAGGAATAGGGCAGTCCGGTTCCCTCACTCATCCCTCAGTCTCCACAGCCCTGGGCCCCTCTGTTGGACTTCTAATGGCATGAGATAGACACCTTACTTAAACCACTAACGAAACAAACTACAAAATGCCCCTGGCTACTCACTAGGTTATTTCCAAGAAAAATTCCCACAAGTAGAATTGTTGGATCAGAGTATGCGTTTTTAAATACTTTTGAAACGTTTTATCAATTGACACTCCCACCAGCGCTGTATTATTACTGACCTGCGTCCTTGGCCTCTTTAATCAATAGAAATTGATAAGAGGACAGACGAGAACTTCACGCAAGGCTTTCTTGGTGCTCGCGCTGCAGCACCAGGGAACGAAAACAAGAAACAGGTGACCTTGCTCGCTTTCCGCGGATGGCTGGCTGGTTCCTCAAATGGCGTGCGGGTGAGGCGGATTGGTGGGTGGGACCAGAGGCGCGGCTTAGGTGGTCTGCCCACCCCCTCGGTGGTGCTGTGCGCAGGGGTCATGCGCAGTATCCTGCTTTTGCTCCCGGCACCTCAGACGTGGCAGTAGGTTTGTGGCCTTTTTGTAGCTTGTTGTTCATAACTGCTGGGACTGCAGCATGCATGCAGTTATTTTTAGTCCTTTATAGTTTCTTTGTATTCCGTTGCTTGAGGAGGCGTTTACACTCTGCACTCCAGTAAAGGGTCCCAGGTCCCAAGCTATTGCATGGTGCAAGCGCTCTGGTAGTGGGTCCCAGGTCCCAGGCTATCTCTATATAAATTTACAACTTTCTCTACACGCTGCCAACTCAGGATATTATCACTCATTATTATTTTTATATTATAGAAAACAAAACAGCTTTATAGCGGTATAATTGATACACAAAGAACTGCACAATTTGATGAACGCATATTCAAAGACCTGTACTACTATCACAACATTCAAGGGAATATACACATCTAACCCTTCCCAGTGTCCCTGTGTCCCATCGTGTTTTTGTGTGCGTGCAGGCAGTAAGAACAGTTAACCTGAGATCTGCCATCTTAAAATTGTTTTCCAGCTTTATTGAGCTATAATTGACATATAACATCGTATAAGTTTACTAATTAACCAATTTTGAAGTGCACAACATGGACTGTGGACTGCATTATCGCTTTTTTTTGCACCATTTCCAAACTGATGGGTAAAAAAGATATCTCATTGTAATTTGTCTCATTTTGTCTATCTTTGATTACCACTGATAATTCATACATTTAGTGAATGCTTCGATTCCTTCTTTTGTAAATTGCGAGTTAGACCAGGGAACTTACTGGAAGCAGCTGCTTCCCTCGTCTTTGGCTGTGGGCAATGTTGGGGGATATGGCTAGCGGCCAATTTGTTTCAAATTCCAGCAACTCCATTACATCCCTGTCACTTTCCAGTAGGATATTACAGACATGAGCTCTGTTTCAGGCCTGCTCTTTGGCAGTTTCCAGATGTCTCCACAAGCCCAACACACTTGGGAAGGATCTTGGTGAGATATGTTATGTCTCAAAGGAAAAAAAAAGCTAGGGATCTTTGAGCATCTGCTATTTTAAGGTATATGCTGAACAAGTTTCTGAACAGCGTTAAGTTGCTACTTCAAATACAAAGGGTTCAATCATTCATTTTCTTACGTTGGGTGGAACCAGACAGCCCGGCAGTCAGAGAATAGCAGTTTCTTACAGGTGACACGAATGTCTCCGTATAAATCACATACCGTATAACAACATCATTTGGGTGAATAATGTAATGGATTTTTTCAGGGGTGCTCCTTCATGTTGACGTGGGATGACACATCTTCATTTACCCATTTTGAACTGATGTTTTCGTAATCACCCAAGGCTATGAATAAGGCAGTATGAATTGGGTATGAGGGCTAGAGTAAAAATTCAAATACAGCTGGGGACCGAGGCAAGGGCAAAAGTGTGTGTTGAAGCGCACAGAGAAAAAGAGAACAGATATTCCAGGGAGCCTCAGCCTTTCTACACTTCTGCATGTCTGGACGCCGCCTTTCTGAGTCATTTTTCATGAATGATTTGCAGCCTGCAGGACCCAAGAGGGACCCACAGGCTCTGGATGTCACTCACAGACACTGGGGCTTTCAGTTCAAGGAGCAGACTGGTGGTGAGCTGCAAGTAGTGACTGCAAGTAGCATTGTCCTTAGGAAGCTGGGCCGGTATCTCCTTCGCCCCTCAAAGTTTTCAACTGCGCCCTGCAACGGGAGGCTAACCTCTAAGGACTATGTGAGAGATTCTCAAACTTTTGAGTCTCAGGATTCTCACAACTTAACAACTATTGAGGACTCTAAATAGCTTGTTTTGTGGGTTATATCTATTGGCATTTACGGCAATAGAAATTAAAGCTGAGAAACATTTACAATATTCTCATTCATCGAAAATAACAGTAATAAACCCACTATGTGTTAACATAAATAACATGCTTTTTAATTAAAAAAAAATTGATTTCCATTGTTGTAACGCTCTTTTCTATCGGGATTAACAGAAGACAGCTGGATTTTCACATCTGCTTCTGCACTCAGTCTGTTGATGTATCACAGGTCAGATAGCCTTTGGGAAACGCCACTATTCACTACTGAAGGAATGAAAGTGAAACAGGCAAATACCAGATTAGTGTTATAATGAAAATAGTTTTGACTTCAAGGATCTTCTGAGAAGGTCTGGGAAACCCCCATCAGTTCCCGGCCACACTCAACACAACTCCTGTGACCTCTGAATCCCACTGGGTTCAGCCATTGGGAGCCCTGGCAATAAGACAGGGCCATGGCAATACTTCTTGCCCTGGCCCCATCCCTGCAGGGTTCCGTACACTGAGGCTGGCTTGGTCTCTTGAAAAAAGATTAAGGCTTCTTTCAAGTGACTCTCTTCTATGGGTTCCACTTACTTCTCCCCTTACCCCTTTGGGCCTAGGGGTAGAACATCTCTGAGTTGTTGCATTCTTTTTTTTAGTTTTTCTACACTCTGTGCACACCTTTGTAAATAAAAACTGAATTTATCCTAATTTTTTACTACCACATGTAAATAAAACAGAAATTCAAAAAATAACACAGAGCCTTATTATGTGCCAGTGGTTCTCAAGGTGTGGTACCTGGAGCATCGGCATTAGAATCACCTGGAAACCTGTTAGAATTCAAATTTTTGGGCCACACTCTGGACTGACAGAATCAGAAATTTTAAGAATGGGGCCCAGCAGGGCTTCCCTGGTGGCGCAGTGGTTGAGAATCCGCCTGCCAATGCAGGGGACACGGGTTCGAGCCCTGGTCTGGGAAGATCCCACATGCCGCGGAGCGGCTGGGCCCGTGAGCCATAATTACTGAGCCTGCGCGTCTGGAGCCTGTGCTCCGCAACAAGAGAGGCCGCAATAGTGAGTGGCCCGCGCACCGCGAAGAAGAGTGGCCCCCGCTTGCCACAACTAGAGGAAGCCCTCGCACAGAAACGAAGACCCAACACAGCCATAAATAAATAAATAAATAAATAAATATTAAAAAAAAAAAAAAAAAGAATCCGCCTGCCAATGCAGGGGACATGGGTTTGAGCCCTGGTCCGGGAAGATCCCATACGTCGTGGAGCAACTAAGCCGGTGTGCCACAACTACTGAGCCTGCGCTCTAGAACCCGCGTGCCACAATTACTGAAGCCCACATGCCTAGAGCCCGTGCTCCACAACAAAAATAGCCACCGCCATAAGTCCGCACACTGCAATGAAGAGTAGCCCCCGCTCGCTGCATCTAGAGAAAGCCGCGTGCAGCAACGAAGACCCAAAGCAGCCAAAAATAAAAATAAATAAATTTATAAAAAGAAGTGCTTCAAGTAAAACCAAAGTAACACACCACACACACACACACCCCAAACATAAAGACAAAAGCCCCACATAAAACCCCAAACAAATCCCAAAGAATAACATCAACTCTCCCCTCAACACACCCATAAAAGATTGGTAACAATCATTGTGTCATGACTTAAAGGGAAATCATAATCTGTTGACTATTTCCCCTGAGAAGACTTCTGTGTGTCATCTTTAGAAAAAGGTAATATGTGTAAACATGTTCGTATGGATGTAAGGAGCTAAACATTCTTCTCCCATTTTCACCTCTCTTTTCATTCACCTCCTACATTAAAGACTGTATCTATTTGCACTTCATTTTGTGTGTTTCTGTTTGGTGCAGATGAATTCTTATACATCTGCATTTTAAATTATATCTAAATCCTCTTTAACATAGCATGGAAAAAAAAAAAAAAAAGACTGACCAGCACCAATTTAGTTACAGCAATTTTATATAGGAATCCCAAAGCCTCGCATTTCCTTGTACTCTGGGAACAATGTATAGCCTGAACAAAAGGTTATAGTGGAAAGGAAATGTAATTGATTCTGAAGAGCGTGAACATCTGCAGAGAATGTGGTGTAAGAGACAATGATCTCTGCTTATGTGGATGAAACGGTTTCTAGTTACCCATGTCAGAGAAATAACTCTGCCCCCGCCCCCGACCCCAAGCTCAGTCCACTAAGCAGAGCCAGGCTGCAGATGCCTTCTGTGACACGGAAACCAACAGAAATAGGTATAGAAGACTTGACAAAACGACATTTGCCCAGTGGTGTTGAAAAGTCAGAAAAGCTTTATGCTGGTGCAAATTTTGTCATTAAATGTAATGTGACTGTGGCCAAGTCAATTTCTCTCTCTGGGCCTCAAGCTGCTTGACTTCAACATGGGAGAGCTGAGCTGGATGACAGACACGGTTCTTTTACAATGCTCTTTCCAGTAAGATTAACAGACTACTTTTTCATCTAGAAGTCTCTTAAAGTCTCAGACTTTCCATTTTAGATGGGAAGAGCAAAAATTCTAACACAGGTGATTTAAGAACATCAACATTTATTTAACATGATAAAAAAGAAATGAGATATGAACATTTGCATTTAAACAACAGTAAGTAGCCTTTAATACTTACATTACATGTGCTCATTGTATAATATATACACAATGAACATAATTACATTTGTACACAAACTAAGTACTGGATTTGAAAACCTGCTTATTGCTGTACACATCTAGTCCAATGAAGTATAAGCCCAGTACTTCAAAATACCTACATTTTAAATTGCTTTTTAAGAAAAAGTAAGCGATAACATTTGTATCTAAGCTGACAAGAGTGTGGCATAACTGCTGACAATGCAATCTGACTGAGAAATAATTATAGCAGGAAACGGACATACGTCACTTAGCAGTAATAAAATGGCACATTTTAAATATATATATAAAATTTTTACAAATCAAGGGTGAAAAACAAAGCATTGCAGTAGCCAAAATGGGAGGAAGAAGAAAAAAAAAAAGGAAAACAAGCTTCACTGGAAATAATAACTAAATTTATGTACTGAAAAGTGAAAAGAAATATAAATCCACCTAGACTTTAGAAACATCAAAATCTGGAAATCAGCAACTAAGTAAGCTCTGGCTGTAGACCACACACTAAAAAGCACCTTTACTTATGTGCTCTGAAATCATAGCAGCAAGCTGGTGTCAGAATAATAACCTTGAGATTACATTACATAACCTTGAGTGTACATATGGGCCATTAAAGCTGTTTTGGAATAAACATTTTCCAGAAGTGATAAAATGATGCTCTGTGGCCAAAAGCATCAGAACTATGAATTTCATAGATTTAAAATATACTGTACAATATCTTCTCACATTGCCAAAGGTCCATGTCCTCAGCTTTGAATGGTTTCAACAGAAGTCAGTATAGCTGAAAAATACAAAGAAGTAAAATTACTTTGACACCTGCAAAGTTAATGAATGACCACTTCCTGAAGTAACTAAGGGCCACATTCTCTAGCAATAGAACTGACAAGCATGGCCATGAAAATCCCCAAACATAATACAATTGAAGGACATCTTCTCTTCATTTCCATAAGCTTAATTCACAAAGCAAAGAAACATAAGGCAATATGTGCATGGCAATTCAGATGAAAAAAAGGACCCAAACTTGTGGCTGAATCCAAAAGATTGACAAAATGGGCAGAGATTTGCACAACTTCACTAAAATATGTAATACTATATTAAGCTGCCTACATAGCGGTGTCATTTGTAAAACTTTCCTAAGTCTTGCCAAAACTGCTAGTTCCGAAAGATGACACATGCACAATGAGAAGATGGATGGATTATAAAATAAAGCAAGTTTGAATGCCACTGGTTGGTTCTGGTGACTGCACACCACAAAGCTAGAAAATATCCGGCAATCCCTGTACCTCACTCTAGTACGTAATACTACTGGCTCTTGGAATGAAAGTAAAACAAAACAAAATCGAATAATAACAACTTAAGGAACCTGGAAATGTACTCCAGTTTTAACTGTGAACATTCTTGTTATCAGAATGGTCGAAGTACAATGAATTGTAACCTGTTCATTGAACCAAGAGATAACGGGAGTGGCTCTCAAAGTACATTTCACCCCTAAGACAGACAGAGGCCATCAATCAATTCTTTGCACGGGAGGAATAAAATGAGCATCATGTTTATTATCCCCGTGTTTGGTGTTATTCTGTCACTAGTGGCAACTGCCACTTCTGAATGTGTTAAGTTAAAAGTTTAAATATATGAGTGACAGAGGCAAGACACAGGTTAAGACTACAACAAATACAACAAATCCTAAAGAGATACCAACTGACAACAAACAAAGCCTCTTTTAGGCTCCAGATAGACATGATCTCAAATAAAAGTTACAGATATGACAAGACAGTGAAACATAAATCTTCTGGCTGAAAACAAGGGACACAGATTATAGCTGCTACAAAAAGGTGTGAATGGACGTAGGTGCTAGAAAATGAGCACTACCGGATGAAAAACTTAGTCAAGTTGGTATTTGTACTCATTTATTTTGAGTAAAAATCAAAGAACATGTCTGTAGTCATGCTCATAATGTCTGTAGGTGTTTTCTCAGCTTATAACTGTTAAACAGAAATTGGTGATAATCCGAAGGCACCAAACATGAGAAGATCTGGTAGATACTGAGAAAAAAAGTGCAGAAAAAGGCATAAAATGTTCACTCCATACCTCACAGCTTTTCTGAAAAATAAAAAAAGTATGTAAGTACAAAACTGAGGTAAACTTTAGCCACTGTTGATAAAGTTTAAAAGTAAGACACCTTAGGAAATTATTCGTGGTTCTAAAAGTGTGGTCTAAGGAACACTGGTTGAGAAAGGCCCCGTCTCCCTGTCCCCCACCTGTGGCTTTTTTAAAAGCCCTGATTTAAAAAAAAATTATTATTTAGAAATAATTTCTGATGGATCTTAAAGATTTTACATTCCATATCTAGTTGGCTGTACCATAAACTTTTCTTTATCCTTAAAAATAATTAGCAAACTCCCAGTGTGGTAGATAGGTCACGCTGAATGTAAAAAACATTTCTGTATCAAAATGTAACGACTTGAACAGAATTCTCAGACCTGACTGTGGAAAGAAACGTTAGGTGGGAGCACGGCTGCAAAACACTGCAAAACCTTCCCTCCAAGTTTAGCTGTTTTTATGCATGGTGAAAGAAGAGACAGAGAAAATGTTGTCATGTTGCAGATCATTGAAGGGCTGATGTTGGAAATTTTGAGTTACTGCCTGTGGTTCAAACACTTGGTCTGCTAACTATCCCTAACACACAGGCCGGAATTCATCACAGTTTTTATTCACCAAATCAACAAAAGTCAGGCTGAAAGCTCTAACAGTAAAGCACAAAAATGAAAGGAAACGACGTACTTGTTCTGAGACTACACACACATGAAGTGTGAGCCTTCTGTGAGCTGCGGCTGAGTGGACGGAACGGGTGATGCCGAGGACTCGGGAGACGGGGACAGGCTTTGCACTAAAACACACCGAGAAAATGTGACGAGATCAAAATCCTGGAGACACCTTCGGAGAAGGAAATCCTGACGCTGCGATTCCCAACACAGAACGTGTGTCGGGAAGGAATTCTTAGTTGCATTTCGGCTCTGCTTTTTGCTATTCTGGCAACTGATTATTCAGTATGAAATGTCTCTGGAAGACTGGTTAAAAATTCTTCTTCCATGTACATCTTAAACTTATATAATGTTATATGTCAATCATATCTCAATGAAAGTGGAAAAAAATTTAAAAAAAAATTTTTTTTTTTTGGGGCTTCAAGGTTAATTTTCAGGTGTCTATCAGTGACTCACCCCTGTTGGGTCTCATTTTTAAAAGCTTTTCTAGTTGCATGAAGCTAAATACTGCAGATGATATAAATGCTGTGGTTTTAATACACCCACCCAACCTTTAACACAGACTTGGCATAATAATAACGGAATGTGATCAATGACAATCTTTAAAGAAAGTGAGAATTCCTGTACACATTGCCTTGTGAGTGATAAGAGGCAAAGGAAAAAGTACTTCATACTGGTTACAAAGGAACATGGCTGATGATATAAATTTCCATGTTATATGTATATAAGATACAGAAAATGCTCTTAAGAACAGTCCTGCATAATTAAATTTCATTGTACTTACCCTTCTGCAAAATGACTGGAGGCGGGGTTGGGGGGGAGGAGAAAGAATTACTAGGGATAGCTTTTTGTTTATGGACCATGAGAAGCGAAACTGATACATTACACTAGTGGGATGATTCCCCTACCCCCATCCCTTGGCAAAAGTCATAAAGAAAAAAAAAAGAAAAAAGATGTGTGAAGAATCCAGAAAGTATAAAAGAACAGCACAGAAATTTTTATTTTTTTAAAACATGCTATGGATCATGGTCTTCCACTATCAAAGAAAAACCCAGATGTGGATTACAGTAGAGGCTAAGTAAGTAAATCCACTCTACTAGTGTAGATATTCAATCTTCCACAGTTCCCAAAGGGGTAGGCTTATGAATACTCTGAGAATCCAGCGTCAGAGAAAAGTACTAAAATAGCTTCTTCTTAGAAAAAAGTTTAAGGTATGTGTAAAGGTTCAGATTAAAAAAACAAATAAAACACAACAAAGAGAAGGAACTGACGTCCAAGACAGGAGAGAGGGCGGATCTAGCTGCTCAGGCAGGGCTGGCCCTGTGCTCTGGTCCAAGTGCAGCCCTCCTGACCGTGCAAGTGTGGGAAGGCAAAGGCTGCTTGGTCTGCAGTTGATGTCCCTGCATGGCCCCCTTGCTAGAGTCTCCACACGGCAAATAAATTCAGAGGTTCAGAGGAAGCACCAGTGAGAAAATGAGGAAACATGTAATATCTACCTGCCATTGTCTGACTTCCTCTAGAAGCCTCAGGAGTTAGTTCATAAGAAATAACAGTTTCTTCCTGCTCATGAATATTGTCCTTTGTATTTTCTTCAGGGTGGCCTTCTGGTTTATGATTTGGGATCTGTGACTCATCTTGAGGGCTAATGAAAATAGATGGAAGTTTTAAAGTTCGTTATTTTAGAATGCAATTAATTTTTTTTCTTCCAACTTAGTGTTATGAAAAATCTTAACTATACAGAAAAGATGTCACCATCTGTACTTAACAGTTGCTAACATTTTGTTGGCATTTTTGTCCACATTTTGCCAATCTTGTTTCATTCTAAACCCTCAGCCCCCTACTCCCCAAATTATTATTATTATTATTAATTAATTAATTTTTGGTTGCATTGGTTCTTCGTTGCTGCATGCGGATTTTTCTCTAGTTGCTGCGAGCGGGGGCTACTCTTCGGTGCAGTGTGCGGGCTTCTCATGGCGGTGGCTTCTCTTGTTGCAGAGCACGGGCTCTAGGCGCGCGGGTTCAGTAGTTGTGGCGCACAGGCTTAGTTGCTCCGCGGCATGTGGGATCTTCCCGGACCAGGGCTCGAACCCGTGTCCCCTGCATTGGCAGTCGTATTCTTAACCACTGCGCCACCAGGGAAATCCTCCCCAAATTATTTTAAAGAAGATTCCAGACATATCATTCAGTCTGTAAATACCATCAAATATCCAGTCAATGCTCAAATGATCCTGATTGCCTCATAATATCATCTTAGAGTTATCTGTTTGAATCAGGATCCAAACAACAAAGTCCACACACTGTATTTGCCTGACAAGTCCCTTAAAGTCTACTTTAAAATATACCACCCCACACACCCGTTTTATTCTTTGTCATTTATTTAGGAAAGAACCTGGTTTATCTGTCCAATAATTTACTAAATTCTGGATTTTGATGACTGTATCCCTCGTATTTTTTATAAACTGATATGATTCTTAGGCTTGATCAGACTTAGGTTTGGGGGGAAAGGAAGCAAGTAATACTCTATTAGGTGGGTGTCTTGCACTACTGCATTAATAGGCTGTCTCCTTTCCTGATGTTAAAAATGATCAGGGGACTTCCCTGGCAGTCCAGTGGTTAAGACTTCAC
Source organism: Balaenoptera borealis (assembly GCF_965194805.1). Lineage (NCBI taxonomy): Eukaryota > Metazoa > Chordata > Mammalia > Artiodactyla > Balaenopteridae > Balaenoptera > Balaenoptera borealis. Next base: position 16,624,331 of record NC_138870.1, on the reverse strand, counting down.
CTTCCAATGCAACGGGTGTGGGTGTTTGATCCCTGGTCGGGGAGCTGAGAATCCACATGCCTCGTGGCCAAAAAACCAAAACATAAAACAGAATATTGTAGTAAATTCAATAAAGACTTTAAAAATGGTTCACATAAAAAAAATCTTTAAAAAAACAAAACAAAAAAAGATCAGTGACTTCAGGGGTTATCAGTTTGACCCTTTCATTTTAAAGCTCCCGGTCATATTTTTTTAGCTAACAGCTTTAGCAGCACTGAGGAATATTGTTCATCCATTATTTTAACAGGGTTTTAGCAAAGCAGTGATATTCTAAGTCTCTCATTCTTTTTTTTTTTTAAATTAATTAATTAATTAATTAAATTTTGGCTGTGTTGGGTCTTGATTGCAGTGTGCGGGCTCTCTAGTTGTGGCACACAGGGGCTCCAGAGCATACAGGCTCAGCAGTTGTGGTGCGTGGGCTCTCTAGTTGTGGTGCGTGGGCTCCAGAGCACATGGGCTCTGTAGCTGCAGCACGTGGGCTTAGCTGCCCCACGGCATGTGGGATCTTAGTTCCTCCACCAGGGATCGAACCCATGTCCCCTGCATTGGAAGGCAGATTCTTACCCACTGGACCACCAGGGAAGTCCCAAAGTCTCTCATTCTTTTTTAATAAATTAAAAAAACATATATATTTATTTATTTATCTTTGGCTGCGTTGGGTCTTCGTTGCCGTGCACAGGCTTTCTCTAGTTGCGGCGAGCGGGGGCTACTCTTCGTTGTGGTGCGCAGGCTTCTCTTGTTGTGGAGCATGGGCTCTAGGCGCGCCGGCTTCAGTAGCTGTGGCACGCGGGCTCAGTAGTAGCGGCTCGCGGGCTCTAGAGTGCAGGCTCAGTAGTTGTCGCGCACGGGCTTAGTTGCTCCGCGGCATGTGGGATCTTCCCGGACCAGGGCTCGAACCCGTGTCCCCTGCATTGGCAGGCAGATTCTTAAGCACTGAGCCACCAGGGAAGCCCTCTCATTCTTTATTGAGTGACATTCTTCTAATAAAGAAGAAGAGTTTCCTCATAAACTCTCTGGTTGCAGTTTGTTTGGGAAAGGTAAGATAAATTATTTACTTCTTTCTCTTTATGTACCAGGTTTTGGAACAATAAGTCGATTCCCTAGCGTCCTCTGAAGGGGCCAACAAATTATTTTGTTGTTGTTGTTGTATCATTATGAACTCATAGATCTGTAATATACTGGATGTGTTTTAATCTATGTCTATTAACAAAAGTTCAGCAGAGATTTTTTTCTTATCAGCTATCACCAAATATTTTTCAAATTCCCTCTTGCTATTCATTGAAGAGATAAAGGCATTCCTAATAACATGAAATACAGCATTTCTCTTTTCCAGCACTAGGAATTTTTTTATGGATGGTGAGACTGAGGATATGCATTTAAAAACGCTAGTTAAGAAATATAGTTAAAAAAAAATGGCAAATCACTATAATTTTTGGAATGCTTATCAGACATCTTAGACATCTGATCAATGTCTGTCATTATACAGGCAACGCTGAGGTGCTTACTTTGCTGTAGCTCGTGTGCCTATGGCATTTTTTAAAAAAAGGTATTTATTGATCACTTGCTAGGTGTTTAGCACAGTGCTAAGTGCTATACACGTATTTTCTTATTTAATCCCTATAGCACACTTGTGACATGGATACTATTATTATCCTCATTTTTACAAGTGAGGAACCTGCATTTAGGACAGTTATGTAACTTGCTCAAGATCCTACAGCTTGTAAGAGATATTCTGGGACTGGAATCCAAGACCTCTGACTCTGAAGTTTACCATTTTTAAGCAGGTATACAATTTTGTGAATGACTCCTTTGTTTGTTTTTCCTAATTATTACCTGTATGGAACATCCTTGGGCATCTTTTCTTTGTTTTCTTCTTTATCCACCACTTCCTCAGAATTTACTCCATTTGGCTCAGGTGTGAAAAGTGTTTCGGAAAAAACATTTTCAGTTTTTTTAAACTATAGAAGAAGAAAAATTTTCTTTTTCAAATCATTTTTACCACATTTAATATATTAGTGAATTATCTAAAATGATTCCTAAATAAAGTTTATTAAAAAACCCATACCCTATCAAATATTTACTGACATATAAATTTATATTCAAGTACATTAAAAATATTAATGTCCTATAAAAAATAAATAAAATTAAATTAAAAAATTTTTTTAAAAATTAAAAAAAAATTAATGTCCTTTGCTACTAGGATAAAAGGTACATTGCCATTAGCTAGCTGCTTTGGGATATAACATTCTTTAATTGGGTTAATGATAATTTATTCCAGCCTTGATTGATCATGTTTTAAGTTTTCAATTAACCCAGTTTTTGTTGTGGCTGAATACATCAATCAAATTATACGAAGCCTATCACCTCACTAAGATCTATATAGCCCCTGTGACAGAATGACACGTAACTATTTTCAACCTTCTCACTTGACCTTATCTTCAAAAATCCACCCCTTTGTAACATCTGTCCTAAAATAATCTCTCTACCTCTTCGCTGAAATCTGTATTTTGAGGTTCAGCTTCTTTTAGTCGAACAGTTTCTGCGGCAGGAGTTTCGTGGTTTGGCTTCACATCATTTTCTCTAATGATGGCGTCCGGTTCCTTAAGGTTATCATCTCTCCTTCGAGTCTGTTCAACAGATAAACAGCATTTTTAGATTCATACTATACGGTCATGCATAGTTTTTAGACAGTACCTATTGATTTTTTTTTTTTTTTAAAGTTGGCTCTTCACTTGCAAGGAGGTTTCCTTATGAAAAACAACAGAGGAATCTTATATATATTAATCATCTATTTTGTAATGTGTCGAATGTGCAGTTATTCTACTGTTAATTGGTTGAATCACCATTAGCAATGCCTGCTCTCCATTAGACAAGACAGAAAGGGGATTTCTATGACGACAGGGAATCACTTTCAGCTGGTCCATGTCTACTAACAGGGATAGACCAGACTGAAGCCACTGGAAAGGTTCCTTAGTCTGCTCTGATTTATGAATCAGGGTAACAAACAAACAAATAAGTAATAAGAAATGGAATGGTGTCTCTTTATAAGACTGAAGTTAAAATGTAATGAATAGTAGAACTTTTCTTTAGAAACCCTCTCTCGCTACAATTTAGGTCATGCTAAATTAGTATACAGAGTAATACACATTTCATTGGGAGGGGAACTGGGGACTATCCTGCTAACCTGCATGGCATTTTACATTTGTTGAAAGCACTTTTATCTTCTTACTATCTCCATGAAGTAGATAGGACAGGTTGTATCTTTATTTCATCTACGGTAGAGGAGATTAAGTCCACAACGGATAGGAGGGTATCCAACAAGTAATTTAGCTCTGGTTTCCTGAACCCAGGGCTATTTCCATTTTACTAAGCTGTCCTGGCACATTATAAGAGTTGAATAATATAACTATCCATGTTGCTGACATTTAAAAGCCCATCAACCATGTAACTCTATGATTCTAAGATTCAAGTGATATTAGATTTACCCACAAGAATGAGTAAAAGCAATTGATATACCTGGGTAACCCGGAATGGATTATCCCTTAAATTTGAAGGACTTGGTAAGGGTGACTGGTCTAAAGCACCAATAATGTTTAATCCTTTTTTCTTTTCCCTTAAGCATGCTTGTTGATGCCTCCTGATTCTTTCCATTTGCTCTTCCACAGTCATCCTAGGTCGAGTGCTTTCAGCCAAACAGAGCTGTTCCACTGCACTTCTTGGTCTTTCCTTTAAATTGAAAGTAAACAAACAGATGAATACCTGAATACAGGATAACTTCTGAACAGTATGTTAGAATAAAAAATGTCCTACAATGCATTTATTTTGTTTGCAAAATCTAAAGTGGAGGTTTTGGATGTCATTTAGATAACACCAGAAAGACAGATTACTTTATGCATGCACTGATGCAGGATCAGCGATGGAAAGAGAGAGAGAGAGGAGGTAGGAGGGAGGGGAGAGAAGAGGAACTTAAGGAGGGGATTTGCTTGTTTTTAAAAAAAAAAAATACAAAAACGTATGGCAGCTCTGGAGTGACCCTACCCCACAGCCCTGAGACAGGAACTTGTATAAAACTCAAACTAGGAGAAAACAGGGGGCATAGCTTCTAAAAATCAGCAATTTCTTTTATTATACTAAAAATGTAATGTTTCAAGTCACACATTTTTTACTGTGAAAAGACTGGTAGAGAAAACATCCTTAGTTTATGAAAAACTATGGAAGAATCTATTTTCTATAAATCAGAAGGTTATATTTTATATATATATATATATATATATATATATATATACACATTTACATGGCTCATTTTTATGGTTTACTGAAGGGTTTAAAAATATTAGTCACATTAAACAACCAGTTCTTACTTCTCACTTTCTTACTAAAGATATAAAACAATGTTGGTATGAGATCCAAAATAAGTATATCAATAACTGTCAAAAGGAAATTTTAGCTTATTTTATATAATAGAAATTTTAGAGATTAAACATATTCTAAGATCTATAGAATAGAATGCATAGGTTTCTTTGTGTCCTCTGGACTGAACTGCTGGGAACTGACTGAGACATTGGTGGAGTTGCTGGTGTTTTGGAAAGAAGCCAGGGCAGAGGTAAGTATTTCCGTGACTAAGCAGTATGTCAGGATAATGGCCAAGATCCTCTTCTCTCCACTGCAATCTAAAATGTGTCTGCAGGGCAGTAGCTACAGATCTAGAACTGTTTTCTATTGTATAGAATATCTTGAAGAGCTCAAGTAGAAACTGAAAGGAAAATGAAAAATGAAAAGCCTTAGAGTGCAGAAATGATGCTTCTCATTTGTGAAACAAAGCATTTGCTTTTGTGAAAAAAATTTTTTAAATAAAGGTAAATTCTAGATACTGATTGGGAAGTTGGCTACTTTAGCACTCTTTCATTTTTAGTAACAACAAACATGTATTCTTCCTGGTTTTCCTGTGTTTGTGCAAAAGTGTTGTCTCACTGAAACTTCCTTTTCCAAGTTATCGTATTGTACAAATCTATTTATTCTTTTAAAATGCCAGATATTATTAATTTTTAGATCTTTTTGCCAGTATAACTGGAGAAGAGTATCTCACTGGGGTTTTAGTTAGCACTTTAAAAATGATTATCAGGGTTGAGCAATTTTCATATTTTTGTGAATTACTGTTACATAGTTTCCATTTTAAAAAGCCCTAAAAATAACTGATTTGTATTAATTCCTCAAATATTATGAAACTTGTCTGTTATATTGTAAGTATTTTCTTCTGGTATCTGTATTGCTTATAAAGGACTTTCCGGTACAGTATTAGGTAACTAGTCTTCTATACTTTCCCCCCAGTATTTGGTTATGTAGAAGTCTTTCTTCTAGTATTTAAGATAGTTATTTTTTAAAAAAGATAGTTACAGAATATAAATCCACTAATATCTTTCTGTTTGATCTCAACATGCCTTTTTAAAGTTTTTTTTCTGTTGCCTTATTTCACATTATAATTTCCAAAGAAAACACCCTTTTAATCTAAAAAATGCCTAACTATGAACAACAGTATTACAGGACCATTATATTTCTTATATACATAAATTTGTCAGAATTTCTGGCATATACTTTGTACCATACTTTAATATCTTTCAAGAATAATCATAAATCTTATCATTTGTTGTACCTTTCAGTCTTTTCTTATAGTTTTAAGTTATCTCATACCAAATAAATAGAATTTATAAAGATGAAAAGTAAAATTTCTTTTGCAGCCCAAATTTCTAGAGAGTACTTGGGGAAAGGGAGTTAAGTCCTTTGAGAATCTTCCCAAGAAGACCAAGATTAGACTGGTTAAAAGCCAGTCTGAATTAAATGGATCTCAGATGAAAGTGTGAAGTACAGGATTTGCTTCTCATTCTCAATTCACATTGCTCATTGTAACCAGAGGATTGGCAAACTCCAAGTCTACTGCAGAGGAAAGGCCCTGCAAACTCAGGCTGGCTTGGAAGTCCACTAGCTTGGGTGACCACAGCACATGTCTATCACTCTCCTAAGGAAATTTTTAGAGGTGTCAAGAGGGGTAACACAGGGCAGCTATCTGAGAACAGATTCCACAAATTGTGCCCCAAAGACCTCATGTGGAGTCTGAGCAAAGAAGACCTAGATTAGGCCTGTCCTCTGAGGTGCTAATTCCCTGAATGTAATTAAAAAAATTAAGATTACTAAATTTTTCTTAAGAGTATGTAAAAAAAATTTTTGATGGGAATTCCCTGGAGGTCTAGTGGTTAGGACCCCGCACTTCCACTGCAGGGGGCACAGGTTCGATCCCTGGTCGGGGAAGGATCCCGCAAGCCGTGTGGTGTGGCCCAGAAAAAAAAAGTTTTGAAAAAAACCTCTAAAAATTAAAGCATATACAAGGTGGCAATAAATAGGTTGAGAATCCTTCTGGAAATTAATGTATAATTAAATACCATTCTTGAATCCATCATCTTCTTAGTTTTCCTTAAAGTTACATATGAGGCTATTGTCGAAGATTCGGGTGTTGGTGATTTTGTTCTTGGAGGGACTACTCCAACAGGAAAGTGGGAACCTAAAAATAAAAACAGCATTAAGTTCTACAAAACATCTTCACATGGCATTGCTTTCTTTGGACATATTCAATTTCTAAGGCTTTTGAAATCAGAAGGCAAATTTATCGTTTGAAAAGAGACAGGGAAATGTAATAGCCTTGTTACTTATTTTACCTAATAAGCCCGCAATGATACTGACCAGACAAATTTAGGGTTAGCTTTAGAAATAAAGTTCTACTGATGATAACAGATGACATTAAAAAAATTATAAAATTTAGTGATACGCAGTGTATCATATCTCTTCACAACAACCCTGTAAAAAAAGAAGGTAAATGAAGTGCAGAATCTGGGTTAACTGACTTCCTTAAGTCCATATAGCTTAGCAGCAGCATGGCTAGAGCTTCTGCTTTGGCCCGTTTTCCCTTGTTGCTCTGCTTCTTCATGAAGTATTTACAATATTTTCGGAGGTTAAAAGTACCTTAATCTAATCCTCTCACAGAGATGAGGAAAGTTATGGCCAGAAGGGTTAAGTGATTTACCTAAATGTCCTTAATTCCCATTTGGTCTCTTTCAATCACACTGCACCACCTCAATAAAGAATCCACTAACAATGTTAACAATAGTTGACTACAGGTAATTGAAGTTACTTTCACTTTTGCATTTTTGAAAATTTCTAAAATGAACACACACTACTTTTATAATTAGAAAACAAACAATACACACACACAAAATCATTAACACAACAATAAAAGCTAATGATCAGTTCACATAAAATGTATTCATCTGTACCATAGTCATCTTGTGTAAGCAGAATATATACAGTATTGTCCACTGAGGACACAAGTAAAATAAGAAATTAATGAAATCTCAATAGTTTGCTGAAAAAAAAAAAATCATTCTCTTTGGGCTCATTAAAGTTACATTAACTAAGTAGAAAAATGAAATCTTATTTTCCCCCAAAGACAGATGGTGGTCAATCATTCAGGGCCCCTTTAGGTTATGAACCAAACAATCTGCAGCTTAATGAAGTTTTAATATTGTTTATGAACTCTGTGTTTATTAGAGTTGTATATTTGAGAATGTGAAGAGCTGGACTGATGTATTACAAGTAATTTTTACAGTTCAAATAAAGAAAAGGCTTCTACTATGCCAGTCAGTGGTCCATTTTTAAAAGCCCGACTTTAAGTCATGTGGTACAAAATAAATTACACTGTAATCGATCTGTACACTTCAGACAATTTATTTAGATGAGAGCTTATGATTATATACTAAAAAAAAAAAAAAAACCCAAAATTTAAAAGAGGAAAAACTTCCAGGAAGAATTCAAGCCATATTAGAGAACATATTTCAGATGATATAGTTCTTATGAGTAAATACATCTATCAGTTTTTTGCTGAGAAGTATTACAACCTGTTTAGCCATACTCTGTTGACAGACATATGACTGCTTCCAGTTTTTGTCTATTATGAATTAAAGCTGCTATAACAACCCTTGTATAAGTCTTTTGAGGGATTATGTTTTCATTTTTCTTAGGTAAATATATAGGATTCCTGGCTATGATGACTGCATGTTTAACTATATGAGAAACTGCCAAACTATTGTTCCATCCTATACCACCTCAGAAATGTGTGTGAATTCCAATTGTTCCACATCCTAACCAACACTAGGTAGTCAGTCTTTCAAGTTGAGCCATTCTAGAAGGTGTGAAATGTGATTTTTATTTGCATTGAAACTGCATTTCTTTTATGATTAATAAGTTGTAAGCTTTTCCATGTGCTTATTGGCCATTTGTATATACCTGATTTGTTAACTCTCCAAGGCTGTTGCTTACTTTTTTATTGGGTTGTTTATCTTTATTACTGATTTGCAAGAGTTATTTATATATTCTGGATACAAGGATTTTGTAAGGTATATGTACTGATAATATTTTCTTCCATTCTGATAGGCAAAAGTTTTAAATTTTGATGAAATTGAATTAATCAGTTTTCACTGAGAGTATAGCCCTCAGAGGGCCCCAGCTTTATTTGAGGGGGTCTCCTAGCAGACTCCTAATTTGTTCATGCTCTGAGCTTTGTCCTGTCACAAGGTGAAAGCTGGCTTTCATGCTCCACTTAACTTCCTGGATGCCTCTTGCTATGGACTGAATTGGTCCTCCTAAAATTCCTGTTGAAGCCCTAACCCTTGATGTGACTATATTTGGAGATGGGGATTAAAAGGAGGTCATTAAGGTTAAATGAGGTCATAAGGGTGGGGCCCTGGCCCCCAAAGATTAGTGTCCTTATAAAATGAGATACCAGAGAATTTAAAGGCACTCAGAGGAAAGGCCATGTGAGGGAGGCAGCATCTACAAGCCAGGAAAAGAGTCCTCACCCGAAACCAAACCCTCTCAGAACTTGGTCTGGGACTTCTAGCCTCAAGAACTGTGAGAATAAACTTCTGTTGTTTAAACCACTCAGTCTATGGTATTTTGTTATGGCGGCCTGAGCAGACTAATGCACTACCCTTCATATAATTTTTGGCCTGAACATCCCTCTCTTTACTTTTCCGCAACTTGTTGAAGCGTCTCAAAAATATTTAAAATGATATGAACCAGTGTTTATAGTCTGTGGAGGATTGGCCAGGTATCTAGTAACCTATTTGCCAAAAACATTTACTTTTGTTTGCAGTCTGATATTTCCTGCATATTTATAATTATATGCACGAATATGGTAAGGACGAAGACTATGACTGTTTCACTTACATCTGTGTATGAAAAGATAAAGTTAACAAAGACTTTCAATGAGAAAAAGATATGATTTGGATGAGAATGAGAAAGGTGTATAAATATTAAGTTTTCAAGATGGCAGTATTTTTCTAATTAAGAAAAACCCCAAAACAACAACAACACAAAACCCAGCGTTAGAAAACCTAGAAGAATATTCCAGTTATGGAAAAAGCTATGTGAATATTACCACTTACTATTTTTCAAGCTTTACTTTATGACCCTTTAGCAGATTATAAAAAAAAAATTGACTAGCAGGTTATGATCAGAAATTACTTTTCTGAAAAATCCCACATTTTGCCACATTTGTCTAAGCAGAGAGAGATGACATGTTGATATGTGGTTTATGGGTCATGTTATCTTCCCAATATCTGAAACTTCTAAATTCAGAAACGCATCAGATTCCAAAGGTTTCAGATAAGGGACTGTGGACTTGTATATGTACTGTGTCAACATATTAACTAAATTTATTTCTAAGGTGTCTGAAAAACGCAGCAGATAAAACATATCTCAAACGCTGACCTTTAACAGAAGTTTCCATTTCTGAAACAGATTCTGATTTTTCTTCTCCATTAGACTCATCAACTTCTGCCACTGTTGTTAACTCTGGTTCACTCTTGTAGAGTCTATAATCTGGACCCTTGAAAGAAAGATATGTAATCACACACAAACACACACAAAAAGGCAAAAGTCTCTTTTAAAATGTTTATCTCTAAACACTCACACTCTAACAATTAAAAGCCTCAGTCAGCTATCTTGGGTATAACACAATTAATATATATGTTACAATTAGGGTAGAAAAAAAGACTTTAAAAAAGATGTTTAACCAGCATATCTTTTGATTTTAAAATTAAGAATATTCCTCTTAGGGACAAAGTCATCAGAACATTTTTATCATACTAAAACTAAAGTCTAAAAATAATTATATCATATTAACTCAATTAGCCCTATTCCTTTTCTCCTTGTTCTCTTCTCCTTGCTTATTACATTTTACATTTATTTGTTTAATCCCCAGACTCCTTTTTTCCAGTTTCCATGGGTAATGTCTCTCCTTGGCAATGTCCACATTCTCTTAGCAGTTTTCCTAGACTGAACTGCCCACATCCCAACCTTTTGATCATTCCTGGTAAGAATCTTCTTTTCCTTGCATCTTTCTGATCTAAAGATATCATTTTGCTTCTAATATCCTGAAATGGTATATTTAAAATATGGCTCCTTAAACACAGGCACATAAAGTAACCACTTTATGAAAATATTCATGAAAAGCAGAAACTATGAAATTTTATTAAAATTGTGAAAATATTACAAAATAAGAATGGTAAAACTAAAACAGGAAAAACAAATGATAATGTTATATATGAACAAAAAAGTGCTGGCTAAAAGTGGTGTTATAATAAAAAAAAGTTTTGAGTCTAAAATAAATTAAGTTTGAAAAATGAGGGCATGTACGATTGATTATTCTGTGGCTATTGCAGCCACTTACACAGTGAGATCCATTTCTTGGATATCCTTGAACTTGGTGAATCTTCTTTTCTTCGGGCAGATGGACTGGGCCCCTGCTATAACAGAGCAAGGAGCTGCTATCACTGGGCAGAGGGGGGATTATGGGAGGCTGGTCTGTAAAGTCATAGGACCGAGGAAGTGGAGGACGAGGTGGGACTACTTCCTCTTCCTAAAGATTGTAGAATAGTCACCTTATTTAGATAAGCATATTGAATTAAGTATATCGAAATTCTTTGCAATGGTAAGTTAACTTACATTCACTTTAAGATAATTAAAGGGACACTGCCAAGCCAAGAGGTCTCATATTAAAAAGTAAAACCAAAAAATGTTTATGATAGCCAATAACTGGGCTTTAAATTTGACTGCATTTAATTTTTTCTGTAACACACAGGTTAGCTTTACTCTAAAGCTCAACATCAAAACAAATGTATGAAACTACTCTATTTCATTTTAAAAATAAAAGGAACGAATTAATTTAAAAAAATCTCACTCCATATTGTTTTGCTAATTTTTAAGAGAAAAAAAAACCCATTTCTTTTTGATTGGCTTTTATACAAAATTCAAGACCACAGATGCTTTCAACTAGGTTGACAGTATCTCTTTGTAGTTGTCATTTCTTTATGGTATGCATGATACACAGCCAACTTATCATACCAAACAATGATAAATAAATACTCAAATTACTTAGATTAGAAAAAGTATGACAATGTTAAAGTTCTAACATAGATGAGAAGTAGTGATTCAATTTTTTTTTCCATTAAGAAAAGGGAAGAAGATCACATTTGTTAGAAGAACCAAATTACTGAACCAGCAAAATTTCAAGATCAAAACAGTAACTCAAACATATTTAGAAAACATTTTTGTTATGAGTAGAGAAAACTCTAATTCATGTTTTAATTATAAAATAATTTATAGTTAGAGAAACAGTCCAAACTTACCTCATTTTTGTACTTAACTGTTGAGAAAGGCTTTGATCCTATCATACCTATTAAAAAAATTGTAAAATATAACTACGTACACTAAACATATCTTCCTAAATCTACAAAAAAAAGGAACAATTTCATTTATTTTAAACAAAGCCTTCAGTTTCTAACCCCTCATTTATTAATGTTTTCTGAATTTAAAACCCATTACATTGTTATACAGTAGAAATTAACACATTGTAAATCAACCACACTTCAATAAAATACATTTAAAAAACCCCAATACATTAAAAAATACAAACTGAAATATCTAATATAAACAAGAGTATGGGGAAATGGGTTTTCTCAAATACTACTGGTTTAAGTATGATTTGATGTAATCTTTTAGGAGAGCAATTTGGCTGTGCGTATCAAAATGAAAAATGTGCACTTATTTCTCATTTCCTAGAACCCATAAGTACTAGCAGGTGTGTTTATTATGTACACAGTAATGTTCGTTACATCATGGCTTATGAAAGAAAAACAAAAAAACCCACCCACCCACCCACCCAACAACCTGGAAGCAACCTACATGGTTCATCAACACTGAAATGGATAAATTATAGTTCATCTATACAATGATTCTTACACAGCTGTTACTGTATTGTATTGTTAAGGAGAAAAAAACATATTGATGAAAAACAACATTTTCTGTTGTGGGGAAAAAACTCCCAAACCCAAAACACTGTGTGCGTTTATAATTTTAGACACAAAACAATGATTCATTTTTGTGTGAGTGTGGTTGGTAAAACTTTTGCTTTCTATATTACATATAAACTTGGGTACTGATTCAATATTACAAAGGGCCTGTTTTCTAATGTCAAAAATCCATTAAAATAACAAGAGAAACCCAATTCTATGTGTTATTCCATTTAGATATATTATTATGGTCAATTAGTGCAGAATAAAAGATGAAGCTAATGTACCTGTTTCTGCAGTGCCTCTCTGCTGTTTGTGTTTACTCAGTCCTTCCATGACATCCTGAATTCTCCAGAGTTCTTTCTGAAGTTGTGCACGCTGAATTCCTGCTGATTCAGTCTATCAGTAAAAATGGACAGACCACATACAGGGGGGAAAAAAATCATTAAATACAGTTATAAATTCCACTAATTATATACTTAAAAAATGAGAATTACAGTGGATTAAGTTTTGAGGATATTTAATATGATCTGTGTGACCTTCTCAATTTTGCAAAGTCAATGGCAAAGATAAAAGAAAAAAGCAGAGAAACAGAAAAATTTAATATTTCAGACCTACACACACTATTTCACCTCTTTTCAATATGCACTGTGTTGCATTATTTACAATCCCAGGAAGGAATACTGATTAGATGGGGCTAAAAATGTGGAACCCTCCCCCAAACCAAAACCAACAAAACAAAACAAAAACACAACAGATCAGAAACTCACAAATCCCAAATTAAACAAAACATTTTTAGGGGAAAAAAAGGAAAGTATTTTAGCCTCTTAAGTTCTAGAACATAGAGACATGCCAAAAAAGAAAAAAAGAAAGGGCAATTTGAAGAGTTCTTACTGATAGAGTTAAATGTATTTGCAGGACAAATTTTCAGTTTTCAAAATTGATTATTGCCATTTTTACTCTATCCTAAAGTTATTTCTTTACTACCCCATTTCATGTCCCTTAGGCTAAATACTCTAACTGAAGCCAAAATAAGATCATCTTGGTAAGATTCTAGTAAAACTCTAATGACTCTTATTGATAAATAGAAAAATGATAAATATCATTTTTAGGAATATAACTATAAAAGAAATAGGTAAATAAGTATGATAACTGTAACAATTATGTCAGCCCTGAGATGTGAATACTGATAAAGATTTATAGAGAGGGAATATAAACTATAAAAATCAGATAATTGCACATATAGAATATGTATTACTTTTGCACTAATTTAAAAAATATACATATTTTTGTCTATCTGAAAGGTGTACAATGAAAATCTCATTTTTGTTTTATTTTGCACTTCCTCTGGTTACTAGTTACACTGACCAACTTTTCAAACACTTGTTAGCAATGTGAGTTAAATTTTCCATTAATTAAAACTACTCATGTTCTTTGTCTATTTTTCTAATGCATTGTTTCTCCAAATTAAAAAGTTCTTTGCAAATCTAGACAGTGACTTGTTGAATTTTTAGAGGTCGAAGATACTTCACTTCTTCCTAGTATGTCATTTTTCAAGTTTTCTATATTGTCTTCATTGTTTACTTATGTATTTAACAAACACTTATATATATAGTCTGTTTTATTTGCCTGGTTCTATTCTAAGTGCTTCAAAAAAAATCAACACATTTAACCATGATAATAACCCAACAGGGGTAGGTAGGTATTATTATTATTTTCATTTTATAGCTGTGGAAACTGAGGTACAAAGCTGTTATGTAACTGGCCTAAGGTTACATGTGCAATGCTACTTCTCATAAGGTGTGTTTCCTAGTTCTGTATTTTTTCAAAAAATGTCTAACTACTGTGGTCTTTATTATATCCTAAAAATACAGAATCATTTTGTTAATTTTTTCTGGAAATTTGGTTGGAATGGAATTGTGCTTATGGGAAGAATTTCCATCGTGATAACGTTAAATCAGGCCATCCATGAACATGGTATAGCAATTATACCACTCCATTTATTCAGGTCTTCTCTTATGTCCTATAATATAGTAATTAAATTTTCATGATGAACTTTTTTTGTTAGGTTAAGTCAGGATTGGCAAACTGCTTTGGCCCATGGCTTCTTTTTTATGGCCTGTGAGCTAAAAATAAATTTTATAATCTTAAGGGGTTATTAAAAACCCCCAAACACCAAAGGTTTTGTGACAGAGCGTATACACCTGCAACATCTAAAATATTTAATATCTGGCCTTTCACAGAAAAAGTTTGTTGATCCCTTGGTTGTATTTTAGATGTTTACCATTTTTTTCTATTGTATTTAGTAACTTCAGTGTTAAGTACAGAAGTCACAACCACACATGGCTACTTAAATTTAGATAATTAAAAATTCAGTTCCTCAGTCACACTAGCAACATTGTAAGTGCCCAACAGCTACACGTGGTTGTGGTTACTATTTTGGACAGCACGCATAGAAGACAGTTGACATTCTATGAGTCAGCCTTACTCTTTATTTGTTGTATTGATTTGTTGCGTCTACTGGGCTTCCAATGCAGATGACCAAATTTACATAGGGTCACAAGCATAAAGTGACTTTTATTATTTTCTTAAATATGTATTATTTCCATTCCTCAGGGCAATGCTTTAAGACAGGTATTGTTATTTCAACTTTATGGATAAGAAAACAAACACCTGGAACTTGATTCCATATCTGCCTATTCACAAAACTGGATTCTTTATGCCAAATGGTGCTGCATCTTCATCTATTCTAATAAAATAGCAGTCAAGACAATAGGCTAAATAACGGTTTGATAAATGAGAGGGATTTAATAAAGAATGGATAAGATAATTTGACACTTCAGTGCTAAGTGACATAGTTAGCTAGGAGCACAGAACACTCTAGGGCTCACCATGTGTCCAATTGGATAAAGAACTTTTAAACAGTGAGGGATGGGCTACTTTGTGAGATCGTAAGATTCCTATCATTGAAAGTATTGAAACCCAGATGTTAGGCAGCCAATAATGCAAAAACTGTTTAGGGTGTGCATGAAGCTAACAAGATGGGCTGTACAGTACCAGTCAAAGCCAGTTAAAACAATGTAAAAATATTAGAATTCTGTACCTGAATTTCACCAAGGCGATCTAGCTGCTCTTGCATCTGGTTCCTGGTGAGAGTTACATCGTATTCTAACTTATCATATTCTCTCCATGCTCGTTCCAGTTCCTGAAATCAGAGCTTTAATTACTTTAATGGAGAAAATGTGCTGTTGTGTTATCAATCCTGTAGTTTACAACGGAAAACATAAAAAATCTTATAACTCATTTTCCTTTATTTTTTTCCTCTCTTTTTTGCTCAATTTAAGAAAAATTTACTGAGGAACTGATTTATTATTGTGCTGCTGCTATACTCAAAATTACTAAAAAAAAAAAAACCCCAAAAAACCCTAAACAACCAAAAAAACCCAAACAAACCCACCTGAACTATTTATTATTTATTCATTCATGACATCAAAATATTCAGTTGATTCTAATATCTAAAGAGTTTTATTTTGAGAAAATGTGTTATTTTATTCATAGTAATATGTTAAATTTTTCTTGAAAGTGATTTTTTAAAATGCAGAAGAGGCATAAATAAAGCACTTTCTTATCTGACGTGATTAAAATTTGTCCAGGAATAAAAATACTAAATAGGTTGTATTTTAGCATGTTGGATTTCCGATAACACCAGAAGCCTGACATGACTTCACTTAGAACAAATTTACAGTAATGTAATGAAGCTAATTCAGCTAACTAATCTAGTGAATTTTGCTCCTAGAGACTCAATAGAGGTACTACCCACCTATACTTTTCTCCTTCGGGGAAAAAAAACTACCCCCAAACCCTCAAATCATAGAGAAAACTTTCGTACTTGATAGTGTAGGTACTTTTCAGACATTTCAGAGAGTGGTATGAGGTCAAATTGATAAACTAAGGACAGGAACTATATTTGATCACTATTTTGTCACCAGTATCTAGCGTGGTATTGGCACACATGACACAACCAACAAATGTTTACTGAATGCTGTTGTAAAATGAATTAGTAACTCTTGTCTAAGAACTTCCCTTGACCATAGATTTCTTGACTTGAACTGCTCTAAGCAAAGCTCCCCTGGGAAATGTTAGTTTAACAACAGCAATAGTTTTGGGATAAGAAAAGAGGGTACTGAATGTAGAAGAGAGGTTACTGAAAATCATCTTAACAGTTAAAAAAAAAAAAAAGCAGCAATACTCAAGTTCCTAGAGGTTCTCTATTTTCTATATTCTGCAACTAGCTTACAATTGCTTAAAAACTTAGGCAATGAAAATTACCTTTAAAAATTAAAATGAGTGTTAAAATTTGGGCCATTTGGAATAACTGCTTTTTGAATTTAAGATATCTCCTTATAAGGTTTTTAAAATAATTAATTAATTTATGGCTGCATTGGGTCTTCGTTGCTGCGCATGAGCTTTCTCTAATTGCGTTGAGTGGGAGGCTACTCTTTGCTGCGGTGCGCGGGCTTCTTATTGCGGTGTCTTCTCTTGTTGAGGAGCACGGGCTTTAAGCGCATGGGCTTCAGTAGTCGTGGCTCGCAGGCTCAGTAGTTGTGGCGCACGGGCTTAGTTGCTCAGCGGCATGTGGGACACAGGGCTCAAACCCGTGTCTCCTGCATTGGCAGGCGGATTCTTAACCACTGCGCCACCAGGGAAGTCCATAAGCAGGTTTTACAATGGACTACGTTTTTTAAAAAAGCAGAGATAAACCACTGGAGATTTTTTTATCATCTCTATATTATATAATTTAGGGAGTCTATTATGCAGATTTCACAGTGAATTAAATTTTAAAAAGGCAAAGTGGTAAAGGACTAAAGATTTTAATCTCATTTATATTGTGTAAATATTACCCTCCTGACTTGGCTTCAGCAAACTGTTTTTACCTGAATCAATAAGGATATTGATCTCCTTTAAGAAAAATTGCCTGGAAAACGAAAGAAAAGAAAAAAAAAAAAAGGGAATTCCCTGGCAGTCCAGTGGTTAGGACTCCACGCTATCACTGCTGAGGACGCAGGTTCAATCCCGGGACGGGGAACTAAGATCCTGCAAGCCATGCGGCGTTGCCAAAAAGTAAAAGAAAAATTGCTTCTAGCCATCTTTTAATTTGTAAGCACCACAAAAACTGCAAATTTAAATAGTGGGCCTTTGAAGGCTTCAGGGAGGGTAAAATGAGGATAACAGACCCAGTGGCAGCCCGGCAATGAAATGAGATGGCATTGCCAGGCTGACACTGAGCCTCTTTTGTAGAAAAGTTCAAGGGGACACTAAAGGTGCTGCAGAGGCAACTAAATACAAGAACATTTTAGGATGGTGGAAATTCTTGTCTTTCTTACAGAAACACATGACAAATAGAGATTGAGAGGTAGAGGTTACTCTACTAATATTCTAGGGGTGAAGAAACACAATATACTTTCAATTTTCCTAACCTGGAAAGTCCTGCCATTGTACTGTACCAGTTGGCCTGAGTCCCATTATCCTGCTGGGCCTGTTTCTGCCTTTACCTCTGGGCTCCTCCAGCATGATTATGGGTGGGTAGTAACACAAGTCAACAGGGACAGAAAGAAAAGAGGCAGCACTGGCATAACATCAGTCCTCCTAACACCTGGCTGAGTATTTCATTAAAGAATTTAGTGGCTTATACAAGTACAACGTTAAAATCTTTAAATATGAGCTTACTATTTTTTTTGTCAAGAATATATAGGTACACTAAGGCAAATAAAAGGGGTAATGACTTGCAAATATACAATTATCTTTAAAATCACAGGCACAAGTCAGGAAACACAGCAGTGCTTTCAATAAAAACATGGACCTTCATGCCATACAGTTAAGAGAATGAGTTAAATCCTGCAATTTACAACCACATGGATGAACCTCATAATGTTAAAAAAAGCCAAATAGTATATACTACATGATGATACTTTTACTAAGTTCAAAAACAGGCAAAGCTAATGTAGAGTTTAAAAGTCAGGCAGTGGTGTTTGGGGAGGAGCCATCACTGGGAAGGGAGTTTCTGGAACGTTAGTAGAATTCAGGGCCTTGCTACGGTGTTAGCCATATTTGCGCAGTTAAACCTGTGTACTTTTCCGAGAATATGACCTACTCTAACAAAGGTTAAAAAAAAAATGTGTGTGTGCATGTGTGGAGTTGCTAGAGGGATGGCAGAAAACTTTTAAAAAAGTTGACTTAGTCCAAGTTTAAGGCTTGGAACAAGTACATTTTAATAGTGGTTACTTCTTTATAGTCTGTATTGAGGCAAGACTCAGCCACCGTGGGGAAAAAAATAAACAAACTACAAGTAGGTTTGCAATCCTCAGAGGCAATGAAACCCCAGACTACCGAAAAGATGAGAGAGGATTTTTTAAAAATTTAATTAATTAATTAATTAATTTGTCTGCGTTGGGTCTTCATTGCTGCGCATGGGCTTTCTCTAGTTGTGAGCAGGGGCTACTCTTCGCTGCGGTGCGCGGGCTTCTCACTGCGGTGGCTTCTCTTGTTGTGGAGCACGGGCTCTAGGTGGGCAGGCTTCAGTAGTTGCAGCACGCTGGCTCGGTAGTTGCGGCACGCGGGCTCGATAGTTGCGGCACGTGGGCCCTAGGGCACGTGGGCTCAGCAGTTGTGGCTTGCGGGCTCTAGAGCACAGGCTCAGTAGTTGTGGCGCACGGGCTTAGTTGCTCCGCGGCATGTGGGATCTTCCCGGACCAGGGCTCGGACCTGTGTCCCCTGTACTGGCAGGCGGATTCTTAACCACTGTGCCACCAGGGAAGTCCCTGTTCTATTTTCTATTTAAAAAATGAAGGGTGGCGTGAAGGAGGAAGTCTGGGGAGGCGTGGGAGCTGGGGGTCCGTGGGGCTGAGCGGATGCCATGGGCCACCGGCACTGCACGCAGGACCCGACCCGTGCCCGGGGCCGTGGGCGGCTACACGCAGCAGCTGAACCAGCTGGGCGCGCAGAAGTTCTCAGCCCTGAAGGAAGTGCTCTTCCACTGCCTCACTGAGCCAGAAGAGGTGGAAAGGCTTCTGGCTCAGCTCTCTGAATTTGCCACCACCAAGCAAATCAGGCCCGGCCCCCTCAGAAGCATCGTGAAGAGCCTCCTCCTAGTTTCAAATGGTGCCTTGAAGAAGAGTCTCACAGCTGAGCAGGTCCAGGCTGATTTCATAACTCTTGGGTCTCAGTGAAGAGAAAGCCACCTACTTTTCTGAAAAGTGGAAACAGAATGCTCCCACCCTTGCTCGACGGGCCACAGGTCAGACTCTGATGATTAACCAGCGTATAGATATGGAGTGGACATTTGGAGTGACGTCTGGGGGCAGCGAACTGGAAAAAGTGGAAGTATGTTTTTACGATTAAAGTTGGTGGTTAAGAAAGGAAATCAAACGGAAAATTTATACATAGAATTAACCTTGCCTCAGTTCTACAGCTTCCTGCATGAGATGGAGCAAGTCAGAACCAGCATGGAGTGTTTCAGCTAATTTCTGTCCCCTGCATCTCCACCTCGCCCCTCCCTGCCCCCTCCTCCTCCCCGGTGACTGTTCAGAGAGGCCGCTCGCTCCCAGGCCTGTGGCCGCTCCTTTGGGCCTGCTTGCCCCTTGAGAGCCCAGGTGCAAAGGTTTCTGAAAAACAAAGGATTAAGTACTTAAGGAGCCTGACAAGCTGGTCCTGAAGAGTCTTTGTTGAGGGACCCTCTACCACCTATCTCCCAGGTCACCGTTCAGATATTCAGAGAAGTGATTGCATCTCAGATGCAGGGGAGGAAATAAGTTGAGTCACCTCCCTTTCCAAGTTCCAGAGTAAACAAATGGTCTATCGCTCTACGCACTGAGGACCTTCCCCCGCAAAAGAACAAGGAAGGGCTTGCTTGTGGCTGAGGGAAGAGGCGGACTCCGTGAATGACACACGGGGGAGCCCCCAACAGAGTTTGTATGTTTGTGGTGGTGGTGCTTTGTTGATCAGCCTTTAGTGGACACATGTGTAAGAATACATGCTGGGTCTGCTCTGAAAAAAAATGAGGCTTCACTTCAGGTTTTGCCCTGTTGTGTGTAATGAGGTGGGCCTTTTGAGGCTATTTCAGCTTGTTTTGGTTCACGCTGACCTTCTCTGGTGGTTAGAAGAAGAATAAAAAAGGTTCTGAAGAAAAAAAAAAATGAAGCATAAGGCTTTAGTAAGGAATTGGCAGTAGATTTTCTGTTTCAAAATAGAGACGAGTCAGTAATATAGATATGTGACTATTAGCTTCTTAAGTGCCAACAACTCTTCAATTTTAAATATTACAGATTAATGTCCACTACTAAACCTTGGATAATTAAAATACTGCGCTATCTAAATTTACTGTTAGGTTTTGGGGATTAGGCACAAAAAATATTAATTTTGGCCACTACCACTCAACAATAACAATTCTGTCAACTGGGTATAAGAAGCAGTTGATTTTTGAGATCAGTCAAGATAAAGTTAATCTGATCTCGTTTCTACCTTCAGGATATAGAAATTTCTTCCATACATTTTTAAGAATGTGTTTAGTAATTTGAATAATTTTTTTTAAAAAAGAATACTTTTGATTTTATACTTGCCTTAGTACATAACTGCATCTCAAATAAAAATCACTATTTACTAAGCACATATCTTACTATACTATCTAATAATGACTACTATATTGGCTTTTAAATATTTATTTATTTGGCCACGCTGCACGGCTTGCAGGATTTTGGTTCCCCTGACCAGGGATAAAACCTGGGCTCCCTGCAGTGGAAGTGTGGAGTCCTAACCACTGGACCCCAAGGGAATTCCCCAATATTGGCTTTTTTAAACCAAAAAAGATGTTGCAAGGGACCACATTCAAACGGTATAAAGTGAGGTTCAACTAAATCAGGCATGGTTACAGAGCTACCTTTATTTTAAATTTCTAGTTTACGATAACAATTATAGTCATCTGTTTTGGCTACTTATAATCTTTAACTCATTGCCTAATTATAATCTTTAACTCGTATATTTAGTTTCTCTTCTAATCTTCTCTTTGAAACAAAACAATATTCCATCTCAAAGAAAGTCGTTACTTTTTACTGTACAAATTGAAGATATAATAAATTTTTATAATTATAAAAGTAGAAAGGGCTTCCCTGGTGGTGCAGTGGTTAAGAATTCTCCTGCCAATGCAGCGGACACGGGTTTGAGCCCTGGTCTGGGAAGATCCCACATGCCGCAGAGCAACTAAGCCCGTGTGCCACAACTACTGAGCCAGCGCTCTAGAGCCCGCAAGCCACAACTACTGAGCCCATGCGCCACAACTACTGAAGCCCGTGCGCCTAGAACCCGTGCTCCTCAACAAGAGAAACCACTGCAATGAGAAACCCACACACCCCACTAAAGAGTAGCCGCCACTTGCCACAACTAGAGAAAGCCCGTGCGCAGCAACAAAGACCCAATGCAGCCAAAAATAAAATAAATAAATTTATTTTAAAAAAAGTAGAAAAATTAGAATACAGGATAAGATGAAAAAAAAGACAGATTATTATGCTACCCTTTTGTTAGCATTTTTGTGAATTTTCTTTTAACCTTTCTCAGACATACACAATGGCAATTTCCAAATATAAACAAAAGTAGCCCACTAGCACCCAAATTCAATAGTTATCAATACATGGCCAATTTGGTTTCATCTACAGCATCCATTTTCTATCCCTGTGAAATTATTTGAAAGCAAACACCAGCCATCATATCATTTCATTTATAAATACTTCAGTATGCATTTCTAAAGAAAAGAAATGAAAATGAAAAAAAAATAACAGGCAAATTCTTACTTATTTAAATCATTAATATGTATTCTTTTAAAAAATATTAAAATATATATACATATATGTTTTTGTGGTGGCACCGTGAGGTTTGTGGGATCTTAGTTCCCCGACCTGGGTTAGAACCTGGGGCCCCAGCAGTGAGAGCGCCAAGTCCTAACCACTGGATTGCCAGGGAATTTCTTTTTTTTTTTTTTTTTTTGCCAGGGAATTTCTTAAAAAATATTTTTAACTATAACGATTTCCCTACACCCCCCTCTTTATTCCCTTGCTACTTATTTGTTGAAGAGAATGGGTCACTTGTTCTGTAGAATTTCTCCGACGCTAGATTTTGTTAACTGAATTCCTGTGGTATTGCTTAGTTTGCTCTTCTGTTTCCTGTATTTCCTATAAACTCCTAGTTGGATATTGAGGCTTGCTGAGATTCACATTTGATTTTCCAAACCTCACAAGTATTGCTGGGTACTTTCCACTGCAGCACATCAGGAGGTGTATCACACCTGACTGTCTCTATTTCTGGGAATGCAGTATTGTGATCATGAAATGACCAGGGTATTTAAAAACTATCTTGAAATCTTTCAAAGCATACTCATGACAATTCATAGATGTCAACAGATCTTCTGTTAAAAAAAAAATCACACTTTGCTGTCATCATAATTCTCAGTAGCTCTTTGTTACGCTGAGAATGAGAATATGAAAACATTTAATGTGCAAGCTTCTCCTCAGGGAGGTTCATTTGCCCTCCTCCCTTGCCCCTTTAAGTTTATCCATTCTAGTCTAAAATCTCCATTTACTCATGGCCCTCCCATGCAGAAGCCGGTTTAAAACATAAATAAGTTTAATGGCAGTCTATACATAATGCTTATTCACTATGTAACCCTGGGCCATCTCTCTGTGCTTCAGTTTTCCATTTTTAACATAGTAATAATAGTACCCTTGTCAAAGGGTTATTATGTGGCTTAAGTACATGTAAAAGCACTTATAATGGAATCTGGCACTCAATAAACTGCTCCAGAAATATTCACAGTATTTACTATTATTTCATATATTGGTCCTATTCTGCAGTAGATAAATGCATAAGCCATCTACCAGCCATTCGGGATGACTGGGGGCCTTTATACTTGTTTTCTGATATCTGAAAGTCCAATTTTAATTAATTAATTAACTAATTAATTATTTTGGTGCCAAAACCCAGGACTGAACTATGAAATCCCAATTTTAGATTTTTGAGTAAGAGAATCTAGATTTGATTCCAAGTTTCAGAAAGTACAAATTAATGACCACACAGACAGTGAAGTGGAATAGAAAGTATACAAGCCCTAGAATTAAAAAAGTCCTTGATTTAGGTGTTGACTTTTTCATATTGGCTATGTCACTTGGGCAAGTCATTTAACCTCTATGAACCTGAGTTTCTTCTTCATCTGTGCAGTGGAGGTAATAAAAATGAAAATAAAATGGAGATAATAATTACATCTATTTTGCACAGCATTTGCTTAAGGACCAAACCAGACAATACATGTACAAAATATAGAAATACAAATATATTTTATTGGATGAGCCCCACATTCTCATCTAAGATATGTGCATAGCGTCTGCTTTACCTGGCTCCTTGAATTGTTGGAAAGAATAAAAGCAGCACCTGTTAAGTGGATAAAGCATGAGGATATTTCTCTTACAGTTAGAGGTAAGGCCTAATGTAAACGCCCCAAGAGAGGTGACTGTAGCAGATGTTTATGCCCTCTGCCCACCTGATTTCAAGAAACTGTGGTTCAGCTCCACGTGTGCCAGTGTTCGTGGTCAATTAGCTAAGGCGGTTTGGAAATGTGGGTGAATTAAGGACCCTGGGGCAACTCCGACCAAGGAGTGATAGATACCCTGGCCTCTCCGCCTCTCCGCGGAAAATTCGGAAACATTCAGCTCATTTCCTCAGACGGTCCCCTGAGGGTCGCCCACAGTGGCGACCAACTCAGAAGTGAAACCTCTACTGGCTTTTCTCCCTCCCTGTCTCATTTTCCACACTCCCTCCCTCACTTCTGCTTCCTGTAATCGCTCCCAAATAAACTTTCTGAGCCCAGGTCCTCATCCCAGGCTCTGCTTTCAGAAGAAAACCTAAGCAAAGACAGCGACACATTGAAAACTTTCAAGGTATAACTGACTGCTATAAAAATTTTTCTCACTAATCAGGCTTAGGTTAAAAAGAAGTAGAATAAAATTAAAAAAATTAAAACGAAAGAAAGAAAAAAAGGCCAGGAGAGCACACGAAGTCATTATATGCTTAAAGCATGTGTGCGTGTGTGCATGTGTGTGTCTGGTGGGTGGGGCTTAGGGAGAGGAGATGCTGCATCAAGAATTAAATCAAGGACTTCCCTGGTGTCGCAGTGGTTAAGAATCCGCCTGCCAGTGCAGGGGACATGGGTTCAATCTCTGGTCTGGGAAGATCCCACATGCCGTGGAGCAACTAAGCCCGTGCTCCACAACTACTGAGGCTGCGCTCTAGAGCCCGTGAGCCACAGCTACTGAGCCCACGCGCCTAGAGCCCGTGCTCTGCAACAAGAGAAGCCACCACAATGAGAAGCCTGCACACCACAACGAAGAGTAGCCCCCACTCGCCACAACTAGAGAAAGCCTGGTGCAGCAACAAAGACCCAACACAGCCAAAAATAAAATTAATTAATTAATTTAAAAAAAAAAGAATTAAATCAAACACAAAGGGAACACTGCTTTACATGTTTACCTTGTGTTAGTCCTAGTTTTAATACCTTAGTGGCCGACCAGGTGAGGAGAAGATATTCTCAGAATCAAAGCTTTGATCTACAGAGGCCTTAATGTTATACCTCATATGTTGTATCTTTTATAACTCAAGGCTTGGAATTGAACCAATGCCCCAAATCAACTGTGAAAGAATCAGAGGAATCCTTTGGGATTCTGCTGGCATAAATGTAGTTCAAATTTATGTCTAATCAACATCCATTGAGTGCCAACCATATGTCCAGTATGTTGTTATAAACGCATCAATTATAGCCTTAAGCTACAAAAATGAGTATGTTTACCTAAAGGCACAAATAACATACTTTGTATTCTATGCATTAAAACATGTCTTAGAAGAACATATTGAGGGTTTGTAATGACCACTGAATAATGCTGAAGGCAAAGAAAAAAACCCCAGGAAAGTGATCATATGGGATAACAACCAGAGAATGAGATACTCAAACATGATTAATTTCTTTGAACATATTCTGATAAAACTTCCATCAGGACTGGAGTTACCTTGGGATGGAGCAAATTCTAAGCCTATGGATCAGATTTAAGTTATGAAACCTATTTGGTAAGGGAAGAAGTAACAGTTTAATGGAACATTGTACATCCCTAGAACTTTCCATAACAGACATGACATCATGAAATAGTTTCTAACTTAATTTTGATTTGACTCAGGTTGTCACAGGGATACTGAGCTTTTCATTAGCTTGGAACTGACAGCTTAACCCCTCTTCCCCTTTCTTATCTCATAATCAGCATCCTCTATTTCAGTCAGCCAGTCAGTTCTATTTTTTGCTTCTCCAAACATATCCTGCACATTCTCATCTCTGGGCTATGGTTCAGAGTGTTTTGTCCTGTGTGGACTTCCTCTTTCTTCCAAATCTTACCCATCACTGATGAACTAAATGACTTCTCGCTTGCAGACAACATTTTAGGTTCATATAGTTTCTTTATGATGATATTATAAAAAGCCACGTAGATCTAAGTCTTCAGGACTATGGTTAGAAGACCTGCACTTGACCTCTGGGCATTGCATTTATTTGCTTTGTAATGTTGGGTAAGTCATTCAGTTCAATCATTCATCACATTTTTTTTTGGGGGGGGCTGCGTTGGGTCTTTGTTGCTGTGTGTGGGCTTTAGTTATGGTGAGCAGGGGCTACTCTTCATTGTGGTGCGCGGGCTTCTCATTGCGGTGGCTTCTCTTGTTGCAGAGCACGGGCTCTAGGCGCACAGGCTTTAGTAGCTGCAGCGTGCAGGCTCAGTAGTTGTGGTACACGGGATTAGTTGCTCCCTGGCATGTGGGATCTTCCCGGACCAGGGATAGAATCCGTGTCCCCTGCATTGGCAGGCGAATTCTTAACCACTGTGCCAACAGGGAAGTCCCAATAATAGTATTTTTTTTAAAAAAGAATAAGTATATTTAATATAAGGTACTTAAGAGGCACAAAAACCAAGTTCTGATTTATATAAAACCATGGTATATTCCTTTAAAAACAGTTCATGTTTGGAATGTGAATTTAGTGTTTAGAATTGAAGCCATGTTGAGATTCTGGTAGCTTCACAGCTTGGAAAGACCTCTCTTAGTGAAGCTATACTGTCTGTGGACTTTCTTAAAAGGTAGCTGCCCCCTAAACAGCCCACTGAAGGTATAGACAAGGGTGTGTTAGCAGTTTTCTATAACAGGTGGTTTTTCCCCTTTCAAAGGGCTGCTTGGGCAGGTGCTCTTACTGTCTTTAGAAATGATGACATCATAGGATCTAAAGTAGACTGTTTAAACTCATGAAACACTCAATTTATACACTCTAAGTAAGACTTTTAGATTTGGTAATCCCAAGAGACTCTTTATTAAGTAACTCGACTATGAGTTAAAAGATTCTGCTAATTATATTTCTCACTCAAAACTATCATCTAAACTTAGATCACACTGCAGCTATAAAATGGTAATGCTGACAGCGTCTTAAAAGCATTTCACAGGAGCCTGTAATTGAAATGGGTGGTTAAATGAATCCAATTACTACCTTCCAAAAATTATTATAATAAAACATTTATTTTCTTAACACAATAAATTTTAACATTTTTAAGAACTTTTCATTTTCATAATATATAACCAGGTGTATTTATCTTCTCTGTAAAACTTCTTCACAAAGAACAAAAGCCCCACTAATTAAAAAAACAAAAAGACCACCCTTTGTTTTTGTTATTATTAACTAATAATAACAAATTAAATTTTTGTTATAATAAAGAAAAATCCTAGAGAAAGCCCAATTAAATAGAGATATAAATAAATAGGAAAAAAGAAAAAAAAAAAAAAAAGAACTACGTAACATTCCAGTGACTCTTACTAGGACAGAAAATCTGCTACTTACAGCAGTGGCTCGAGAGAGTTCTCGACACGTGCTAAGCAGTCCATTTTGTAAATCGTCCCTCTGTAACACCACGGTCTGAATGGCTGCTGGGCTATCTGCATTCATTTCTATCTCTTGGCTGGCTGACAGCAAAGCTTGCTCAAGCGTGTACTATTATAATAAAAATGATTACACTTAATATTCTGCATCATCAAATTAATTCTTTTTTACTTTAGTTATCAGTGTCCTGATAATAATGATATAAAGTAACATCAATTGTAGATAATAAACATAATTGTCCTACTTTCTCCTTGTGGAGTTGCTGAAGTTTCTCTTCCAGAGCATGTACCACTTTATCTTGCTCACATAATCGGCTTAACTTGACCTAGGTTACAAGAGAAGACGTCTTTTGTTAGCAATTTTTAATTTTCCCTGTAATTGGATTTAGGCATAATAAAAAAACACATTTAAAACAGCCATGGAATAGCTAATTAGATCAGTCTTTATTTCAATCAGTAAAATAAAAACTAAAATATAGCTTATAAAGATAGAATGCTTAAAAAATGCATATAGAGTAAAAAAGTATTTTCAACCATACTATTTAACCTACATAATTCAAAAGATTCTTAGTAATCAGGCAGTCTCATATGACTTTAATGAACCATTTTAATGTGGTTGAGATATTTTCTCTACAAACTGCTGGATAGGTTAAGTAACTTATGCAGTCCTTAATTAAAACACAGACTGGATTCTGTTTTCATATTTTTAAAATTATGTTCTTATGTTCTTCAGAAAAATCGCTTCTAACTACAATACAAATAAAAACACTGCTAATGGAGAAAAATCACTTTTAATAGTTTTAATGTTTTAAATTCTTGGTAATACCCCAATTTTTTAAATTATAAAAATATGAGCGGGTACTTTAATAAAATTTCAATCCCGCAATAAACCAGTTCACTGCATGTCTGAAAATAAAAACCCTGGACAAACTGTAACTATGTCCCAAACGTTACTGCATAATGATAAGACAGCAAGAAATTTGAAATTCCACTTTCTTTGCCATTTATCTACTAAAGTAACCACCTTATCTTTGTTAGACAACACAACTCAAGCTACATCAGATGGAATACAATTGAAATGAGAAGGAGGTACAATTCAGTGGAATAAAACCAGGGGAAAGGAGGGAAGAATGAGATATAAATAGGGACGTCAGTGATGTAAAATATGATTAAGAACAATAACAAAGGATGCAGTGACAGAATTTCTAGAGGTCAGTACTTTCTCTAGATGACAATTTTACTTTGTCTCCAATCCTGCATAATTTTATATCAGAAATAGTCTTTGCTTTCATTTAAGTGATTCTAAATTATGGTCAACTGCTAACTATGGGCGTGGGGTGGGCAGGGAATAAATCAGGAAGTGAGGATTTAATTGGCGCAAAAACGTTACTTATTTGATGTCATTTTGGACGGCAGGAGAGGAAGAGGAAATTTTTTGTCATGCTTAGTTCCAGTGTTTTGCCAGAGAATATGACAGAGCATTGATAATATACCGCATGCTAATACGTACATCAATATCTACTTCTTCAGGTCTGTATTTGTACAATGTGCCTCTACATTCATCCTGTGACAGCTATAAGGGAAAATGTCATAGAGCAACTTTAAAAATAATTTTAAAAATACACATTTAATTAGCTTATAGTTAATATTTTAGATTTATACAACAGTAACAAAAAATGGGTTTTTAATGATTCTTATACTTTTAGAAGTTTAATTCAAACACAGATCATGACAAAAATAGGAAATTATTTAACAGTGATACAATATGCAAGATACATAAGAATGATGTTAACTTAGGCTTGTCAAACAAAATAATAAGCTGGCCAAACAAAATTATACAGCACCTTACATTTTCCATTTGCGAGACACACATTATTTTAATGAAAAATTGACAAATACAATCGTAGCAACCGAGTTGAATCAAATTTTGAATCAGGCATATTTCAACAGTCAAAACCATACCTTCACGGTATACACATAATCACACAACTGTGTATGTGTACACTCAGATGCCAACACATCTTAGCACAGTTTTATTAACAAAACCTATAACACGTTGTATACATATACATAATATATAAACACACATACACAATGTAGACTTATCTTGTTCCTCTGTCTTAAGAACTAAAAGATAATGGAGGAAAAGGATGGGTTTAATCGAAAAGAGGTAAAGCACTCAAAAATCTCTTAAAACTGAAAGCCTACATTATAAACTATGGACAGTCAAATTGCATAAAAAGTTGGTAAGTGTTTGCTGACACCATGTGCTTCATTATATTGTAGTGAATTATTATTCAGTGTATTTAAACATCCTTTTTTCAGCTTCTTCCAAATATCTTTTGGTCAGGCAAATCCTCATTTCTGATGGTGCTTACCAAGATTTCAAAAGCCATCCCAGTCAGTTATACCCCAGGTCACATCATAGCGCCTCTGCAGGCAAAACTGCACTATCTCTCTTGTCTTTTAACTTTATATTGACTGCTAGACAGTAACAAAAACATAGTAGGAAAATGTAATTGGGGCTCACTGCATGTTTACTAAATGGTACACTTTTTCTCAAAGTGGGGATAGGAGTAATGTATCCCAACTACATTCTAGATTGGAAAATTAAATCTTGTATATACATATACAAATGCACAAGAATGTAAAAGTTACAACTATATACGACCTGTCTGTAAAAAACTGCTTGACATTTACATCTCAAGAGGCATAATTAAACAGTAGATAACTTTAAGTGGATCTAGGAATGTGGGAATCAGGAGATTAAAAATGTAAGCATTCCAAACATACAATAATAAATCCTGGATTTCCATATTTCACTTCAAGACACTGCTTTCACGTACCTCATGCAAATGATTCTGTGACTATTTAGGGGTATACACAGTGATTATTAAGCCACAAAACTTTCATAGAAGTGAACATCACATGAAAAATGAATTTAATGACAAAAGTCAGAATATTTGTGCACTATTTTAAAATAAAGACCACTGAATATGTCCTGAGAAGTGTCAATTGTCATTCTAAATTAAAGCACCCAGATCCAAGAAAATAATTTATACTTCCACTTGAAAAAAGGAAGTAATGAAAAATAAGTTTTAAAATGCTTAGATCCAGAATAAAAAATGTGAGATAATGCTAAAATTAGTATTTCTCATTTTTTAAGAAATAAAAGATGTAAAGCCTTAGCTACTAAATGTCTACATATACTTTGCTTATTTAATATTTAAAGTTAAACGCCAAACAGCTTTACTAAACCATGGAATGCATAATTTGAACATAACTAGTGGCTAGTGCTATATCTAGATTAAAATATGCTTTGTACCCTATATCCCAGGGTCAAAAGAAAAAAAGACAAGTATTTTAAAATGGAAACTTAGTAATTTGTAAGAAATATTTAGGGTAATGGTATAATATTTTTATTTAGGGAATCTTACTGCATATTCATTTTCATATCAGTTGGCATATTATAAAAAAGAAAGATGTGTACTGTGTACTTATAATTTTAGAGTGGTATCTCCTTAAAGCGACAGAAAAAATATTACACATATAAATTAGATTTATTTTGTTGTACCTGTATTTTTGGTACCAATGAAAATTTATTTAAACCTTTTATCAACTTAGTCAATAAAGATAATTAAATATCAACTAATAAAAATCTTAAAATAATCAACCTTCCACTATATTGAATACATTTCTTTTGCCTGTCAGAAGGAAAGCATAAGAAAACAAGATTATTCTTTAAATAATTAACTTTTAAGCATGGCCTATTTCCCATTACTGATAATAATTACTGAGGTTTTTCTTAAGAAAAGATGAATATAATTTATTTATTTTTAAAAAAATTTTATTTTTTGGCCATGCCGCATGGCTTGCGGGATCTTAGTTCCCCGACCAGCGACTGAACCCGGGCCATGGCACTGAAAGCACAGGGTCCTAACCACTGGACTGCCAGGGAATTCCTGAATATAATTTATTAAAAAAATTTCCATCTAGAATTGAAGTTTACTATTTTGTCCTCAATATGAAAATTCTACTAATAAGAAAAATGTAATTTCATGAATATTCTGATTAACTCAAGTTCTGCATGAAATAATGTTTCATGGCAATACTTTTTAGCATTTTTCAAACTCATCTTTAGCAAAAAAGCTCTGAGTTTGAATACCTTTGTTTGAGGTACCTCAGCAACACTAGAAAAGTAAGTGAAAGGGGGCTACGTGGTAATTATATAAGCTTGAGCAGTGCTCAAGCTTCAATCTGAGAAGCGTATTACACAGACTTTACTGACTATATAAGGATATGTATTATATAATATTTAGAAAGTCAGAACTTTTTCATAGTAAGGTATCTTATAATCTTTTTAAAAACTGGTTTGGCATTAAGTTAAAACAAAATCACTTTTGCCAATTAAAATTCAACTTTCTACAGTATCCCTTTTTAAGTATGTGAAATATATATATGTGTATATATATTTTAAAAGCATATGAATATATATACAAAACACAAAAAAAAGACTTTTGGGGAAATATTTGATAAAATTAGACTTTAATTTCTATGAAAACTCAAAAATGCTTGTTGGACTGTATGTATTTGCCAATTAGTCTGTAACCTTTAAAGCAATTATTTATCATGTGATTAATTTCACTGATATTAAGTATGTTACAAAAATTCTGGTACAAAATTGTACTCGTGAAAGGTGGTAGAATGATTAATAAACGCAGAGGAGCTTTTCAACTTGAAGCTCACTTAGCATTTGTTTTGATTCAGTTTTAGATCCTTTTTTTTGACTAATTTTAAGAAAATTACTGGGACTTCCCTGGTGGTCCAGCGGTTAAGACTCCATGCTTCCACTGTACGGTGTGGGTTCGATCCCTAGTCGGGGAACTAGATCCTGTATGCTGTGTGGTACAGCCAAAAAATTTTTTAAAAAAAGAAAAAAAAAATTACTGCCTAGGTAATTCCTCAGGTGTCCTCCTTCTTCTAGGAAGATGCAAACACAGAGGTTCTCCTGAGAGAAAACCTGAATGGCTATGATTCAGAAAAACTGGTCATAAAACACTATATTGCCACTTTATTTTCAGCTAAATTTCAGGAACCTATTAACACAGCATTGCAATGCAATGTCAGAAAAGCAAACCATCAGGTGTACAATATAAACTTTCACAAAGATTTTCTTTGAATAGTAACATGATAATGGAAATCTGGAGGAAAAAAAAGATGTAATTTCAATTTATAGAATTTTATATTAACAGAGTTTAAGAAATACATCTGTCATTTTTATCTACCAATGATACTCTGCCATAATTAAGTACTTTACTACTGGCTGATTAAAGAAAAGTATCATCTAAAAACTCCCTAGATTTGATAGCACTGACAGTCAATATCGATTACCAGGCTGCCCATGTCAAACCCAGGCATGGCTGCTGCTGTTACACATTCAGATCTTCCTGTTCTATACGATATCAGGTTTTTTTCTTTCAAGTATCAATATGAGGAAATATATTTATATGAATCTATTACTCTTTCGGTATTCAAGGTTACTGATGCTATATAAGACCAGTCTCAGATACCTCCATATTTTTGACAGACTCCAGTAAGAACTTTTAGTGCAACTGAGTGATTTCAATCAGCAATGACTTCTGCACCATCAACCTTGATTACCGATCAATACAAAAAAAGAAAAACCAAACCAAATGGAACAGAAAATCCCAGCTCTCATTCTTACTGGAAATATACAAAATGTAAAAAATGAAACCATAACCTAATTAAAACAGAAGGCCTTTGATCTCACATCAATCGGCATCATATAAAATTATAAGCTGACAGCTTCAGACACTGAAAAAGGTATCAATTCCAGAACAAGTGCTAAGGTTGTCAGTGTGGCTTTTTAGAATGAAGTGTCAAGGTTCTAAAATCTAGTGACTTTAATAAGAGTGGTAAGATTCCATTCTCTTTTGAAAAGAAAGGCTGTTTAACTTTAAATATTTAGTACTTTATCTCCTTATTGCTAATTAAAAACTATGCTCAGAAATAAGCCACCCATCCACCAACTGTTTCAGTCTCCCAGTTTACAAGGCCCATGATGCAGACCCTCAAGGCGCCCAATGCAAACCAGAGGCCTTTAAAGACAGTGCGAGCTCAAGGTGCTTCTTTTTACCAGGTGCTTTTATACATATTTTAATCAAAATATATATTCATTTTTCATGTTAGTTAATTTTCTCCCTCTGTATGATTTTTAAAATATTGTAACAGGTCGTAGGCCACAGTAATTTGAGGGGGTTGAAGTGGAAGAAGCTGATGTTGTGAAACACACAGCTAAGAACATTTAGACCATGAAATACAAAAAAACTGGATAGGAATGTATAACATGACTTCTTTTGCAGATCTGCAGATTACCAAGGTCCTAAATTAAAGCCAGCCAACTCCATGGCACATATTTTGAGTTAGGGAAAAGAATGGGGTAAGATATGATGATCATGATGACTACTACATAAGAGGGAAAAGAATACAGGGAGAAGATACTCCCAGTATGGTAAGAAATGGCTATCTTTAGTTTTTACCATACCACAGTACAGAAACAACCTTTAAATAACTCCCATACAAATATAATCTATTCCTAAAACATTGGGGTGGGGTGGGGTAGGGAGGCGGCCCCTGAAAGGAAAAAAAAAATTTTTTTAAAGTTTTCCCTAAAAATCAGTTATGCCTTTAGAGTTAATCAAAATTAATGGCAAGTTAGTAAAAATTTTGCCAGTGTACTGCAGACCTCCAAGTACATATCAATCAAATACTCTGCACAAAAACTTCAGGAAAATGGCACACTTAATATTCAACAGCAAAATGTTCAGCAAAGCCATGCTAAGAACTGCAGCATCTTGAAAAGCACGGATGAATTGTGTTTTTTCCAAAAAGACAGAAACAAAAAAATGGAATAAGAAAAAGACTAATGTTATGAGTAACTCTGAGGATAAACCAAAACTGTCACTGAGGGATTTTGCAGATGATAAAGCAGTATCATTCACTGTCCAAGACCTTACTTGCTGGTACAGTTGGGGTCTTAGCGCCGAGTTCTCAATCATTGTGTGAACCATGGTGATAATAGGTTCATTTTCTTTCATCTATTTCAAATCAGGAGGAGCATACAGCAAACATCAGTTTACAGCATAGCTAGATTTGAAAGACGACACTGTAAATATAGCCTCTACTTTAATATCTTCCTAATAGTGCAGTTGTTTACATATTATCCCAAGGTTGCATAGAATCAACTTAATATAAACCATTTCAAACAAGTATTAAATGCTGTAAAATACTTCCAAGGTTATAAAAAAGCTTACTAATTGCAATAAAGGTTTTACTTTATAAACATAACCAATATTGTCAATTAATGAATATTCCTATATATACTAGAATAGATAATAAAAGCATCAAGATTCAAGGAATAAACTAAAGGGCGACAACCTATAAACTTAAAAGGAAAAAAATGGCATGACTTAATCAATTACTTACATAGTTAAAAAAAAAGCTTAAAATGATATTCAGTTCTTTATAAGGTTATTCAGAAAAATTTTAGTTCTCTACAAATAATATATCCTGTCACTTAGACAATCACACATTTTATTAATCTTGATAAACATTTATATATACTCTATTTTGGATTTTCTCAAAGTATAGCACTGTATGTAGAATGATTTCAAAGACATGCAAACTAAAATTTATTCAGCAAAGACTCAGTGAATCTCCCTAGCTCCTTAAAACGCTGAAACCATGTTTCACATTTCCAGCTATATTGTACTTAATTACTGCTTCTAGAAAAATATTTATTTTAGCAGGCTCTGGACTCAAGAATTAAAGCATTCAAAAGACAATTTTATATATATACATGGTAAAAGGCCAACAAAGTTTGTACCATTTATAAGCAGACGAGTCTGTTTATAATTGCAATTTATAACACTTAGTTTATATAATTTTCATCCCCCATATTATAGAATATAAGCATTTCCATCATGGTTAACAAATGCTACTTTACTGATTTAGCTAAATCTGCAACAAAAATTTACTAATATTAAGATTAAATGCATAAATAAAAATTAAATCTTGAAAACTGTATACCTAGACAATTTTATTTTCAGTCTAGTTACCAATGTTTCATGTCAATAATACCTGTTTTGGTTGTTAAATAAGAAACCTCCTGTGACTGGTTTAATCTACTTTTAAAAAGTTTTATTCAAGGTAAGTAATTTGTTTTTAAATCTACACATTTACTTATTAGTTAAACTCAAACTTCTATACATCAGTTAAATCTACTCATCGGTTCAACTCAAACTTCTTTTTTTCCCCAATGTTATCCAATAAGGGACCAAGGCATTTATAGGTGACATCTCATTCATGCACACAGGTAAGAACTATGTTGATATGCAGTACAGGAAAAAATTTTACAGTGTTGGAAAGTAACATAAAGAGACAACTATAGATATAAATTTTTCTTTAGCAGAAAAAAAACATTTATTACAGAAATTTAAGACCTCTTTATATTTTACAGGTTATGTTTTAAAGGAACGCTGGTTGTTTTATCTTAGCCAAATGTTGATCTTGGAACAGTGTAACTGCCTTTGGTTTTGGCTCAATCATTTGACTGCATTGATACACACTTTGTATAATACAGGTAGCTTAAGTCTCTCTTCATTTTTAGTATTATTTAATTTTGATTTTCAAAGCAATCTCATCTATACTTGCTACTTTTCAATAGCATGCCATGAAAATTAGACAGAAGAGTACTTGACTCAGAGGTTGGGGGGTTGGCGGGAGGCGGTAGAGGGGCTGGGGTTTGAAAGAAGGTCAGGAGCATATGAATATTTAAGAAATAATGCAGGTCAGAGAGTATCCAAATGTAAAAGTCACTCAAGGTCAAACTGAAACTGCCTTGGAGTCTCAGAAATCTGGCATTACAAAGAGGCCACTGTCAAAGGGCTAGGTCTGCTAATATGGCGGCTCCCACCTTTAAGTGGAGCAGATCAATGATTGATCTGGTGGTACAGGTCAATGACTAGTGTTCAGTCTCTAGGCCTGAGGAATTTACTTGAAATGTATTTATAAAGGGAGAAGAGACAGTATGATTTCTGCAGAAGGGTAATCAAGCCTGATTTATTTAGTGGAATACTTTGAGAGGGTAAATATGTATGTTATAGAGGGAAGCCACGTTTGTGATTTAAAAATGACTGTTTAATTTACCTGTCAAAGATCATTAAATATTAAGTCACTGAGAAGGATCTTGCAAGAAGACACTGACTTAGCAACAGAAAAACTAAAAAAATACTAAGAGTAAAAATAACATTAAAAAAAAGATTAAATTTTAAAAATTGAAGTATAGTTAGTTTACAGTATTATATTATTTTCAGGTGTGCAATGGTGATTCAGTATTTTTATAGATTTTACCCGATTTAAAGTTATTATAAAATATTAGCTATATTCCTTATGCTGTACAATATATCCATGTAGGTTATTTACTTTATACATAGTAGTTTGTACCTCTTAATCCCCTACCTCTATCTTGCCCCTCCCCACTCCTGTCTTCCCACTGGTGGCCACTAGTTTGTTCTCTACATCCATGAGACTGTTTCTGTTTTGTTATATTCATTCGTTTGTTTTATTTTTTAGATTCCACATATAAGTGATAACATGGAGTATCTGTCTTTCTCTGTCTAACAAAAAATAACATTTAAAGTGTACAGAGTGTCTCAGAGATCACTTCTGGAATTGACTGTTTTTCATTATGAAAAATTTCAAAGGTATATATCAAATCCTAGAATATTAAAATCAGAAGGCATCTTTGGAAAGTGACAACTTAGTACAGCAAAGAAATGAAAAATGTCAGCAGTAATTATTTTAAATTGTGGGACCGGATCATTATTTTTTTCTTTCTCTATACTTCTCTACATTTCTCAAATTTTCTCCACTGAATAGATACTGCTTTTCTAATTAAAAAAAAAATGTTATTAGAGAGTCAAGGATAAAAATATATAAATACCAAATAAACTAGATTAATGAAACAACTATATTCTCTGGCAAACACCCCTTGGTGACACAAAGAGGCTAAGAAAAAATTTTAGCACACGTGTTTGTGTCATGTTCAAAGCTGTTGGAGTCCTTTAGTGCAGCGAGGCCCTGACCTAGAGAACTGTTCTCACAACCTTTATTCTGCCGTATGAGTCTTTATCCACATCAGAAGTTGACTGAAGAAATGTTAACTAACTAAAAAAAGTAAGCTGCCCCAATGCATTTGTAAATACCTATGACTATCTTATTAATATCTTTTTTCCTTTTTATTACTGTCTACTTCAGAAATCAAAGTTCAAGCTTATTTCAACCAGTGGTTCTTAACCCAGAATCACTTGAGGAACTTGAAAAGAACAGAGACCCTGATTCCCCGATAATTATAATGCGCAACTTGAAAATCTCTGATGTAGACAATACCATTAAAACATGAAGATGACAGGCTGGTCTAAAGATTCCTTTTGGCAGAAGTAACTACAATGTTCTTTCTCAAGGTGTTGAAGTAAGTCAAATGTAATTTGATGACAGTGAATGTTCTTCAGCTTACATACTCCTTGGGAATCTCATTTTACTCAAGTTGGAGAGATGGGATAAGTCTATCTGCAGACAGAAGCAGCAGAACTATTTCAGAATTCCTCTGGGCACCACACTCACCTGACCAAGGGCTGTTAGGATGACTGGGCTTGTAAGAAAAATCTGCACAGGGGAGTGGTCCTGTATGTGGTGGCACTCTCCTTGCACGTGGCATGCAACAGCTGAGGCCAGCTAAATACAGTACTCAGGATCCCACACAATGGGAGTTCGGTCCGCATTAAAAAATTTCAATGATCTGCCTGAAATTTGACTCTTTCCAGATTTACTGAATTGGAAATACTAGATCTGCTTTCTCTCCAAATAGATCCTAGAAATAGGCTAGTGATTTCTTTCACTAAATCACCTCTGAAATATCTCTAGCTAGCTAGCTAGCTAGCTAGCTATCTTATTGAAGTATAGTTGATTTGCAATGTTGTGTTAGTTTCTGCTGTTTAGCAAAGTGATTCAGTTATACATATACATTCTTTTTATGTTCTATTCCATTATGGTTTATCACAGGATATTGAATATAGTTGCCTGTGCTGTACAGTAGGACCTTGTTGCTTATCCATCCTATATATAAGAGTTTGCATCTGCTAACCCTAAACTCCCAATCCATCCCTCTCCCACCCTCCTCCCCCTTGGCAATCACAAGTCTGTTCTCTATGTCTGTGAGTCTGTTTGTTTCGTAGACAGGTTCATTTGTTTCATGAAATATCTGTATTTTAAAACTTAGAAATTGATCATCTCTGTAATTTACACTGAAACAGCACATTCTATCTGGCTTTTGCTACGTAAACTTTATACAACAGCTTTTGAATTAAAGCAGTAAAATATGACTCCCCCCTCCCCCCCGCCAAATACGTAATGCTCTATGAGCACCTTAGAATTTCATGCTCAAGTTCTTAAAAAAAAAGGACTATCCAGCAATTCTCTTCTGGTTTGAATACTATAAGAATCCTAGGCAGCATTAAGGCACCGCTGCTAATAGCTAACGTATTTTTGTTTTCAGGAATCAGAGCAAGAGAAAGACTAATTAGTACTTGGGGAATGTTTAATAATTTACTTGAAAATGAGTTAAATGCTTTGCTTCCTGCTTTAATTCCTTCTTTGAACTAAACGGTAATACAGGTTTAGTTTCCAATTAATTGCTAAATTATAAAGCTATTATAAAAGGTCCACTATTTTATAATAATAAAAATGAGAATGTATGAATTGGGGATGACACTATTTTCATAATTAACTTCAGCAATAAATAAGAAAACCTAAGTGGAAATATCTTGGAAATACACTTAGGCAATGCCAATATATTTCTGTTTACAACAAAAACACATATTTTTACTTGAAATTTGTAAGTCCAAATGTTTACAAAAACCACCTAGAAAATGAGATACTTAACTCTAGCCTCTTTCTGAGGTTTGAGGTACGTTGGGCTAGTATGAATACAGAGCATCCTTTGATGTTACTGTTAGAAATATCTTGATTTAAAAACCCATCACCAAAAAACTTATTCAACACAATTCTATGCAACTGCACCATAGTTGGTAGGATCTTGGTAGGAACTTCCCAACTGACACCTGCGGGCTGGGAAAGGGTTCCAGGTGTCTGGAGTTGGGGACCACCTCAGTCCTCGGAGGGCCTAACATGCTCCCAACAGCACGGCCTCAAGTTTCTGTCAAGGTGAGCACATCTACTGTCACTTTTCTATGTGGGCCATATAGGAAAAAGGTTAGAAAGCACTAAGATAGTGTTTTATGTTTCAAAAACACCCCAGACATCTCTTCTTTCTTTGGCGTTCCTTGTCATTATTTATCTCAGTAGTTCTCAAACCTGACTGAGGAGAAAAAAATAAATCACCTGTGGAGTTTTCAAAACAGGCAGGGTTGAGTGGGCTCTGGCAATTCTCACTGGGGGCTGGGGGGCAGACAGCCTTGAGAATTGTACTTTGTTTTTGTCTTTCTAAAGATCTGTTGGTAGGTCTGACAGGAAATCAGGCTTGAGAACAATGGTCCTACCCTGGCACTAATTTAAGTCATTGAGGACCAATTCAACCATCACCATTAAGGAATTCTTCAAGGTCTTGATGAGTTGGTACTAAATGTTGGTCAGGATACCCGTGCAACTATCAAAAGATGAAAAATTTCAAACTAATGATCTAAACACAAGTATATTGCATGTAGACTAAAATAGTCTTGTCTTTGTATGAAATATAGCATTAAGAGACTTAACCCCTTTAAAAAAGCAACTGAATCTCCTTATTAATAATATTAGTGGACTCAGCAGAATCACAGGGTGGGGGGCCGGGGTATCATTACGAATCCAATTTCCAGTTGCCAGTTGTTCTATTATCCTAGCAACTTCTAATATCCGTTTCAAGGTCTCTATCTCTACAGAAATTGGACCAGCTAGGAATGCAGAAGGAACAGGATATTGTAAGTCATGAGATAAATGCTCCAGAATAATTTTTAGGGGGAGGGGCGGGAAGGAGAAAGACTAGCAGTGAGCAAAGCCAGGACAATCATTCATATAATTTATCCTTGGGAAGATTAATTTCCCAACCGCCCTTTAGGTATAAGAAGTGGTTAAGTAGTGGCTTAATTGCCATTTATTTGTTTGGCCGCGCGGCATGCGGGATCCTAGTTCCCCGACCAGGGATCAAACCCGAGCCTCCTGCAGTGGAAGCGCAGAGTCCTAACCACTGGACCGCCAGGGAAGTCCCTTAACTGCTCTTTGAAAAGTTTACATAATGATTCACCTAGAATAGCACTGTCCAATAGAACTTCCTATGATGATGGAAATGTTCTCCATTAGTGTCGTCCAACATGCCACACCAATGACTCCTCAGCCCCTGAAATGTGGCCAGTGTGACGGAGAAAATGAATCTTATTTTTATAAAAGTGTAACTAACTTAAGTAGCCACATATGGCTAGTGGCTATTATACTGGATTGTAAGTCTAGAAATTCTAGACCAGTAAAGTTAAGTATAATTTCCCCCTAGATTTGTATCTCATTCCCGTAAGGGAAAACATCTGCTCAAGCTCTGTCTAGTAAAGGAGATTCCTCGAGTCTGAATTCTGCGAGTCTGAGCTTCCTCCCTCTTTTGGGGGCGGGGGCAAGAAGTCTGGATGATTTCTATCCACCCTACAGAGCTTTTGTCCTTTACTGATAACCCATTTCTGTGCTGTCATTTTCCATTTAAATGGAAAATGGATTTTTCCTGCGTTCTTAAAGACATCTTAGAAAAAGAATTTTTAAGTTGAGAATCTGTCTTAACAATAGCCAAAAACCCTGATAGCCTCATCACTGAAGAATCCATCTCTCAAGAATGTCCTCCTGTGTCTAGATCAATAAACTTTTAAGATGTGTGGCAAAAATAAAAGGCTGAAGAATTTGACATGCCCAGGGTGAAGCTGAGGAATGCAGGGGCCTTTGTAAACAGGCCATTTGGATAATGACAATGTAAATGCCTTCCACTCTCACTCCAGGCACTTCTGAAAGTCCGAGAACCTGAGATTGAAGGGTATGACTACCTATAGAAACCAGGCATTGTTTAACAGGAAGCAGGAAAATCTGAAGTGACTTTTTAAATAGAAGAATGTAAATAAGTCTCTTTATAGCCAATGGGGCAAAGTATGGAGGTCTATTTCTTTGGCAATTTTAAAGCAATCAGAACAAGCTCTTCTATGCTATATATGGTTTCTAAAGGTAAAACTTTGGGAAAGTATTACTATTATATGTATTCAGAGAAATCAATGGTACTTTAAATGATGTAGCTGGACCATACAACATATCCTCTTTTTCTTCAAGGGAGAAAGACGGATTAAAAACAAAGAAAGAAAAAGAAAAAACACATTGCGACACTAACACAGAAGTCAAATGTATCTGACATTTCCTTAAAAGAAAAGAAGGAAAAAAAAAAGAGCATTTCTAGACTGACTGATGCTGTAAGTACTGGCTTCAGGAATAAAGTCCATTTATTGAGAAATATG
Source organism: Balaenoptera borealis (assembly GCF_965194805.1). Taxonomy (NCBI): domain Eukaryota; kingdom Metazoa; phylum Chordata; class Mammalia; order Artiodactyla; family Balaenopteridae; genus Balaenoptera; species Balaenoptera borealis. The sequence continues at coordinate 16,582,291 of NC_138870.1, read as the reverse complement.
AAAATACCCCTAAATCCAGCAGAACAAAAGGAGGGTAATCTCTACACACAAACTTATTTAAATTGCTGAATTTTTTAAGCCACCATTTTGAGGTATATACCTGTGGTATATTTTGAAGTAAACTTTTAAGGTCTAGGCTAATGTCTTTCCAAATAATTTACATATATAATTTATTTACCGTGAGTTTCATCCTTTTTCACCTACGAGTCTCAAGAATTTTTTAAAAAATTAAAATCCTTTTGGCTACGGGATACATTTTATAGATCTGATGTTTACTTCAGTGGCTTAAATCTGTTTTCCTTGATTAATGACTGTTTTTTTTTTTTTAAACAATTGCTCCTTTAACTTTAAGTAATGTATTATCTGATGCTACCATCTTTATTCCTGGCATCCACAGGCAACTGAAAATATTAAAAAAGCTCAAAATCCATTTTGTACAAATGCTTTGTTGTGGAAATAAATAAATATTGTGTTTGAAACGGTCATATATTTCTCTTCTTTGCAAGCATTTTGTAAAACGATACCATAAAACAATACTATTTTAAAGGGACAAGACATTCCCAAAGTGAAAATCTTACATCTCTGTTAGCTAAAAAAAAGTATTTGTTCTGGCCAATGGGTAAATCTACTAGAAAAATATATTTGAGCTTCAAATCAAAAGTAAAATATCTTCTAGGTACAGGATCTGGGTTTTATTAATAGCAATTGTATTCTTACTGAGTTAAAATTGGCACTGAGTAGCAGAATTCGTACCATTAATTCAAAGATTTATCAGCTTATGTTTTAACTACATAATCACATCCTTAGGTTGATCCCAGAAATGACTTTGGCATTTATGCTCAACTTTATTTCCTTCCTGAGCTTTGAAAATCATTTACAATTCTACTTTGCAACCTCTAACATCCTGCCTGACACTGAGCTCCATAAATCTCAGCTGAATGAACTTTCTGAAAAAATACATTAAAAAAATAACACAGAAGCAAACAAAAGCCGCAATAATTGGCTTATAAAAATATCTGCTTTTGTAAATAAACTGTGGAACTGTGTAAGTATTATGCATTTTAGGAGGGGTGGGGAAATTTTGTTTTCATTTTCCTATCTTGTTAGATAGAAGAATAGCCAGTTACATAACCAAGAGCTGATATTCTTCAGGTAACAAAGATCAGCAACCTGAAATAGAACTATTCTATAAGTACAAGAACAACTCCTGATTTTGAAGGAAGAATAGATTAAAAAAAAAAAAAAGAAAGAAAATTCATTAATACAAGGTATTCATCCTAGCTTTGTGATTTTGGACAAGTCATTCAACGTGACTGGGGACAAAAGTAACTGGCCACATGCTGCAGAGGCAAGTATTAGAAGCAGATGGGACACGGTATATAACAGCACTTTGAAAACTGTGAAGTGATACTTAAGCTATTAGGATGGACAGACGCTGGGCAGGTGCACATTGTAGAGAATGGGGGTGCTTCTGTAGTATCTGAGAAACGATGAGGTGCTGGCTGGAGAAAAGGGTTTATGGGGGAGGAAGTGTTTCACAGGTTGGTAGGGGGTGGTGGTGATGAAATGAGGGCTTGAGTAACAAACGAAAAAGAGACTTTATTTTGTAGGCAACCAGGAGTTTTAAGTTTCCTGAGTTAGTTGAAAGACAATGTGGCAGGCGCTTTGAGTACTGCCAGGATTTGTTGACTAAATGGTAACAAGGAGCTAGTACGTGGAAGGTGTTTTGGTGGCTTCTATGATCCTGACTAAACACCATGCAGATATTATGTATCAGCTAAAGTAAAATCTGTTCGGATGGTTCTATAGAATTCCATGATTTTCCTGTTTTCAGTAAAAGTGTTTTTTGAAAGTACTTTTAACTCCAGTTTCAAGGTATTGTTAGCTTTAACATGAGTTGGTGTTGGGCACATGAAATATTAGGAGAACGTAATACAACTCCAGGAGGCTGGATGACTTGATTCTGCCATTTTCATAAATTTGTAGAATCTCCACACTCAAGAGTGGTGGAACAGCAGGCAGGGTACCAAGGACCATCACATTGGGGGTCCTTCCAGGTAGTCTGCCGGTTGTTTTTCTTTTCATCCACCAGGCTGTGAGAGGCTGTCCGAGCCACAGCTGGAGGAGACTTTCCTCTTTTCCCACTTTATGTTCTAGGTCTAAGCAAACAGCTAAAGAAAGGTCCTAATCCTTCTCAAAGTCCATCAATCTCTCCCCCAAGGATGATGTGTTCAACAAATATCTGTTACATCAATGGGGTTAAAGGTGACCAATATTTTGAACCACTTCTGCTTTCAGTTTTTTGGTCAGGGAATTGAGGGATCAGATAACAACCTTAATTTTGGACACGCTGGAGATGTACTGAAGGCAGAACTTCCAAATGGAGATCTCCGTGAGCAACTATAACTACGTAACAGAAACTGCAGAGAGAGGTGTTTTAGATGCCTTTTGTGCCCCTCTCCACATCTTCGGTTTCAGGTCTTCCTGGGTGTATGGGAACCCACTGGGTGCTCATGTATGCATAACCTCAGTGTGCTAGAGAGTTAGTCTCAAGGGACAACCCTTGGTCAGTGGAAGACGGGAGTGAGTACTCTTCTCTAGTTCAGCTGGGTTTCTATTTGTTTGTCAACAAGTATCAGATGAGGCCCCAGTTGCCTATGGCAGTTGATAGTATATAGTCTCACTCTCTGTACTCCTGTACCTTGGAATCACTTCCTAAAGTAAACTTCCTGCAAACAAGCCCACATCAAGGAAGCCCACATCACAGGCTCTGCTTTCTGGGAGAAACCCAGGGGCTAGAGATGAAAAGTAACGAAGAGACAACTAGTAAAATAATGAGTAGATGAATGTTCAGATGAGAGAACACCAAGAAACAGGGCACTTCCCCAGTTAGGGTTGAGAGGGGTGAAAACAGTTATCAAGAAGGGCCAGGTGAATCACTGGTAAGAAACAGGAGAACCATGATAATAATGGGTAAGCATCCGATAGGCCGAGAGATCAGAGTATTGACACATGTGTATTAAATCTTTCCACTTTCTAAATTCTAATCTACCCACTGTCCATTTATTTATATTCTGCCATTATGATGTCATGTCCTGATTAAGAATTTTCTCAGTGTCATCTCCCTCTCCCACTTCTATGATCAAATATGCAGAGGAAGGGAGAGACAGAAAGAGAAAAAAGGAGGAATGGTGTGTGTGTGTGTGTGTGAGAAAGAGAGAGAGAGAGAGAGAGAGGAATGCTCTGAATATCACGGCAAAAGAAAATACAGATATTCTACACTAGGTAACTAGTTTGGGTTAGTAAGTGTTAAATAATATTCTTTCAGTTTTCCAGTTTCCTTAGTTTGCTTTTTTTCAAATGCCTTTTCTATATCCCCTAGAAACATTACCTCCTGTAGCTCTCAGTCATCCCTAAAAATAGAAGCTCTAGGACCCCTTCAAATATTAGAGAAAATGGGATCTTGCTTAATAGCTCAATAGAATGAGGTTGCTGAATGGACAACAATGAAAGCCATCAAGAATCTTTTCAATCATCTTGTTAGCATTTCTTCCCTTATAGGGAAGCTGTCTTTCATGAACACAAAGAACAAAAGGCAAGAAAGTACTGAGATTTTTACCTTGAATGGTTTCAGTACCAATTACATACACCCAGTTAACTGTTCCTTTTTGCATTTCCCTTGGCATAAGTATGTTTAAAAGTGGTCAGAGTTCCTGTTTTTACATTGTGGTTTCTTGAAAGGATACAGAAAGCATGCTGGTGAGCAATGTCCACAGCAACCAGTAATATTAATAGAATATCAGACTTCTTCCAAAAGGCACTAGTAGTTTTAGCGCACGGCTCATAAAATATTAATCTTTATAAAAGAATTACATTATAAAACCTGAATGCTACTACAAAACTTTTGCAAATCAGAAACTTCAGCTTACTCTTGAAGATGTTTTAGAGGTTAGTATGATCAAAAATGACTCTCATCCTCCTCACAAGCGTTTGCTCATACTATAAAAAAATGTGCTGATAAAAGAAGGATTGAGTTATTGACTTGCTAACCTTCAACATTTTCATGCAAGAAGAACACCACAGGTATGCTTGAGCTGTATTTTTCCTTTCTTGTACTATGGCAAGCTGGTTTGTTATGAGAAACTTCCAGCTTTTCCATGAAAATTTGAGGATAAGGTCCTTTAGCCATCTGGTGTTAAAGAATATACCATTTGATGCTAAATTCAGAAATGACTTAGGTATGTTCCATGCTGAGGGGGGCGGGGAAGACAGCTCCAGCTGGGTAGGGGCAAATGAATTTCATAAAATTACCGTAGCAGAGTCATATTCTTTTCACAAAGAACTTTTGGCAATCCCCAACACAGGTGTGACTGACTGAGGGATGTCCCTTCCTTTCCCGTTCTCATGCAGCTGTTTCTGATGCAGTTAACTACAGTGACGCTTGAAGGGACAGGGGTAAAGGCAGAATGTCATAATTTTAAGGGCCATTTGTGAAAGCACATTCGATGTTACCATTTTATGTTTAAAAAATGAAAAAATGTCTGCTGCAGTACCAGCACAAGCAAAGCTCACAAGTGTAGGAGTCAAACTCCATTTATTGTATCAGGTTTTCCGTAACGGGGAGGCTGGCTACTGGACTGTTTAATCATACTGGTGGCTGGGGGGAGAGGAGGGGGGGAGGAGGGGGGGGAGGAGGGGGGGAGGAGGAGGAGGGGGAGGAGGAGGGGGAGGAGGAGGAGGGAGGAGGGGGGGAGGAGGAGGAGGGGGAGGAGGGGGGGAGGAGGAGGAGGAGGAGGGGGGAGGGGGGAGGAGGGGGGAGGGGGAGGAGGGAGAGGAGGAGGAGGAGGAGGAGGGAAGAGGGAGAGGAGGGCTGGCATATGCTCAATATTACCCACCAGGGGGCAGCGTGCTTGCAAAAGGCCTGTGAAGGGCTGCTGCAAGTCTCTAGATCCTTCTGTCCATCCCTACCTACATATTTCTTCATCTCAGTTCTTAAGCATCTCATTTTCTCTTACCATGGCCTACGTGGAAAGCTGGCAGAAATTCCCTCATAACTGCTCTTCAATCACTAACAGAAAGAGAAAGAAAAAGCAAGTGAGGAAGAAAGAAACAAATGGAGGGAAGAAGATGGATGAAGGGATGGGAACATGGCCTAATCTCCCCAATCCTATTAATCCTCCCTTTACGACTGATCGAAGAAGCTCCAGCCCCTGCTCCACCTCTTCATCCACAGAGGCCTCGCCTAGTTCCCTCTCCTCAGCTCCTGCTCTAGTTTCTAGGATCCCAGCTTCTTTCCTTTGCTCAATACAACCAGTCCTGGTCCAGATTACAGGAGTCGAGAACTAGACACCGGAGGAAATCCTCGTAAGGGACAAGAGTAAGAAAATGAAGTCCCTGCTCGCCATGTTAGACCTGCTGAAGTGGATATATATGCCCCAGCTGAACAGCAGGCGGTTGATAACAGTCAGCTTCTATGGGGACCTGTTATGCCGGCTTCAAACAGATGATTTGCACGTGGCTCCACGAAATATTAGGAACTCCTAGTCATCAAATACATGTTCAGCAGGGTCATATAGCTCTAAAACTCATACTCAATCTGCCCTGTTCTGAGAAAACAAGAAAATATATCAAGACAGTCTCTTTTCCCTCACCATCAAAGAACGGCAAGAGGACACTCCATTCTTCAGGAGGAGATGCCCTTACAACTGCTGATAATCTCGAATTTACTCCAACTTCCTGGCAAGTACAGGGTCACTGCAAGATTGCACTTATGGCCTTTCCCCCCTCTCCTATATTCTGGTAGTAGAGGAATGAACGAGGGAAGAGACAATGTCAAATCCATTCCAGAGGTATACTGCAGGATGAAATTTCCAAGTTTCACTTAAACGTTACCCAAAAGCTTCTCTAACGTTCAGTGATGACTAAGCTAAATGAGAAGAAAATGAGTTACTGATATATTATGTATTTATTCATTTTCGAAATAGAACCTGGATGAGGTTCATAAAGTACCCAGTTAGGATTATTTTATTTTCACAGATTATACTTTGGGGTTTTATCTTAAAATTCACAAAAATGACAAACCTAGGCTCATCTTAAGAAATGTAGACGTTGAATAGTCTACTAACTGGGTAAAAACATAAACAAACTGTAATAGCGTACTTCAGAGTAAAACAAAAAGCAGAAGAAAATTCTACCATATAATTAGTATAGCTTTTGTTATTTTTAAAAACACTTCAGTACATGACTTGTCCTCATGATGGTGATATGGCACCAGAAGTCAAGAGTTTTCGATTGACTGTATAATATGTAAATCTTCAGCATTTCAGACAAGGCATTTTTATTTTTTATTTGTTATAATATCAGAGATGAATTTACCTCTGAAGTAACTCAGAGACTACCCTTTGGTTCTATTGTTCATGAATAGTGATAGGGATTAAGAGAATTTAAATCCATTAAAAATTGGCCTTAGGTTATTCTGATGATTTATTTGAGCAAGCAGAATAAGTGTTGAAAGAGTATCAATTAGTACATGTTCTCTTGGTATGATATACAGTCTATAAAATGTGACCAGAGCCTCTGACTTTCAGGTTTTAAAATCTACTTTCAAATTTATAATTACATAAAACTCGCGAATCAGTTTATAAACCCAGGCAACCAATAATGCCCATAAAAATACACCTGGTCACCTAGAATCGGCTACTGGCAGTAACAAGATTAAAAGCTGGAAATGTTTGAGCTGAGTGAAAAATTTCATTAAAATTCAAAATTACCAAGAATTCTTTCTACATAACTTAACAACCTTACTACTGATGTAAAATACAGGACAGTTCAAAGGTAAATATTTCATTTATATTAAATGCAATTATTTGAAACCATAAAATTTTTCGATTTATTTAAAGAGAGATTTTTCTTTAGGAAACCTTAAGGATGTACACATTTAGGCATATCTGAGTTTCTGGGCAAAGCCCTCACCATGTTTTTTATGCACTGTCTATTATCTAAAAATGTCCAATTTTTGCCATCAGAAATAGTCTTATTTCAATGCAAATCATCATTTAAACAATCAAATTCTACAATTCTTCTCATTATCACAAAATTTTTAAAGTGGAATAATATCACTATTTTGGGATCTAATATAAGAAAAAGGTGAGTTACTGGAAAAGTTCTGTTGACATGTTGACAGAACAGAGAGGATCGATACAAAGTTGAGATTTTTATTTTAATTAATTAATTAATTAATTAAGAGACAACACACATTCATTCTCTTATACTTCTGGAGGCTAGAAGTCTGAAATCATCTCAATGGGCCAAAACCAAAGTGTGGGCAGGGCCATGTTCCCTTCAGAGGCTCTAGGGGAGATCCCATTTCCTTGCCTTTTCCACCTTCTAGAGAGGCACTCCTTAGCGCGTCGCCTAAAAGTTGAGACTGTAGAAGTCACCTTGCCAAGGGAGCAAAGGATGGGCACAGAAGCCTCAACTGGATCTGGGCCACTAAGGCCAAGGGAGGAAACAGCTCAATCCGGGAAAGGGAGGTGAGGAGAGGCATCTTAGCAAATGGTGGTCTTTTCGACATATTTACCTGTCCTTTCCCAAGAGCTGCTCAAGTTCTATGTGTCTGCAATGCCAGTTTTGATTTGTTGAGGTGAGCAGTAAATTAACAATAAATGAATAAACCACTAAGTTTATTTCCAGAGATTCTAGATAACTTCAGAGTCACATTCATATCGTTGTTTTTAACCCTAATTTTTGTAATATCCCATTGTTTGTCAGAAGGATCTCTAGCTTTATAGACAGAGGTGCTTTTAAGAAAGTTATTCCCCATGTACCTTAGAAGCCTTCTGGCAGTGTGGAATTTTGAGGGAAGGCTTATCTTACTATTTTGTTGGCAAACATGTCTTTATTAGATTGTATAATGTACACTGTGGTTAAATTTAATAGCACCAGTCTCTGAAGTGAAGACTAGACTTTGGATTCATGAAATGCTGATTTCTAAAGCATTCCAATAGGCAAAACTATGATGAAAACATTTTGTGGGAAAATAAATGACAAATTAACAAAAGCATATTTCTTTTAAAAATTAAAAGAAAAATGATTGAACATCTTTTCAAGGGTTATCCTAATGCAAAATCCCTCTTTAAATAGAACTAATTTAAAGCAGTACATTATTATTTTGTTTCAAACAGGGCAGATATAAATATGTAAATACTGTCTTATAGCATTTTCCGCAATGACCTCTTTCATTTGATAAAATATTCAAGTTTGAACGTTTTGAAAACAAGCTAAAGCAAATTCTACCTTAATTTATATGCACAAAGAAAGCATTCACTAGAAGAAATTTTATGTTTAAGAACACATAAAACATCCTCATCAAATTAAAATTAAATATTAACAGGGAAGTTCATAAACGCCAACATTTAGGAGCGTCAGTGAGTCAACTTCCACTCACTTTTCAACATTTACCCTAACCAACCATGCTCACTGCCACTGAGAGAACGCGAACAACTGCAGGCCACTGTAACACTGACCTTAGCAAACACCAAACACTGGGGGTAGGTGGCAAACAATTACAAAATACCTTCCTCGCACATTTCACCCATCGTTAACCTCCCCTTTGGGAATACAGACAGCACCACACCCACCTCCTCCTGGCCTTCAACAAGGCATTCAACAGCTGGGTGCCTGTTTCTTTAATTAGGTCACCTCCAAGCTGGTACAAGCCAATAAGTACAAGTATTCTTGGGATAAGAAAAAAGAAATCTAGAGAATCCAGGCTCTCGATTTCCGGAGACCCGGCATTTGTTATCCCACCTCATCTCCACAACTGCCCTTTCTAACCTGCTTATTCTGGTATTCCTGAATTCCCCTGGTGAGGGGTCTCTTAGTCTGCCACTTGTAAAAGTCACACTATTAACGCAAAATGACTGAAATATCTGAGTAGTCCGAAAATTGAACTACGTTGAAAACATTAAAACATAAGGTATGATAAGTAAGAAAAATTCTTCAAGGCCCACCTGATGATCCAAATATATGGTGTTCCTTTGAAGGTGATGTGAAAGGATTTCATTCTAGTAGGCATCAATCAAGGTACAAAGGGACAGAGAAAGAGGGTGCGGAATTTATGAAAAGGTCAATTTTGAAACAGGGAAAACAGGTACTTTGTCACAACCTATATTATACCACAGCACACAACGACTTCCACACACATGCTCCCCTGTAAACGGCACAGATGATGCATACAATGATTATAAATTACACTTAGTTTTGTGAGAAATTAAGTAGACATGCATATAAGCTGAAACATTAAGCAGAAAAATCCTTCAAATGGCTTTAGCAGACTCAAGGTTAGAAGCTTTACGTGTTAATTCTTTTCTGCAATATGGTACTACTTCTTTGGATGTTTCTCATATAACCAGAGGCTATTCAACCCTTTGAGAAATGTTTACGTGTGTTCATTTTAAAAATCAAGAACACACGAAATTAATCTTTGACATTTAAAAGGCAGTACTATTAAAACGCTAATCACTTCTCAACTTAATACTTTATGGGAAACAACGGGACTCTTCAATATCTGTTTTACCGGAGGTGGAAGTTAGCGTTTGAGGAATGACAATAGTATTCGGTAAGTCTGCATGCATTTCCTCCCTCACAACCAAAAGCTGGTGGGTGAGTGGGTGGGTGGAAGGCTACGAAGAAACGCAGCCGACCCACGTTTTCCTTTCATAACATATAAGCAAGGGAATTCTCAAAGGGTCAATAGGAGATCGCGATGTCGGCGCCGCAGTGGTGGGATGGGCTCATGCTCACGGGAATGACGCTGATCAAACCGATTAATAATGAATGGCTCAGCGTGAGTGACAAGAGCAGACACACAGACACATGTCTCCATAGCTGACCTTTGGGCTGTGCGCCTCGAGCTTTAGCTGCATGAGCTGTGCTAACGTGTGCTCCCGGATACTACTCAGCTCCGCTTGCTGCCGTCTCAGCTTTATAAGCAGCAGCGTAAGCTCCTCTGGCTGAAGGAGTACAATTTAAGAATCCAAACAGTGGAAAACAGATTAATTGTGGTCTTAAGTGACAGATATTAAACCAAGATTTCTTGGCAAGTTTCCTCTTATGGTTGACATCAAACATAGTGCCTAGGCACTATGATGATAGGTCATACATAAATGCATAGATATCTAGAGAAATAGAAGGAACAGTATTACTTGGTAAGATACAGCAAAACAACAGTCTATTAAGGCATTTTCTCAGAACTCATGAGAGAATATTTAAATCTTAAGTATAAAAAAGTGCAATGCCAAAAAAAAGAAAAACACCATTATAAAGGTTTGTACATGAGAGCTATTATTAAAATATATTTTAACGAGATGTTTAAAAATGACACCTAAGACTTTTATAGCAATAGAACAATACCTGCATGCCCAACACTCTATCTTAGAGAACACAAGGTAAACAAAAAGAATTAAAATTCATGTAAAACTTGGATGACATCTTCACATCATTAAGCTCAGTCAGTACCTGAGATCTATTAACTGCTTCCCAGTTATATTTTTAAATGCCACTGTTAGTGTTTTCACAGGATATTTTATATTGACCAAAAGACCAGTTTTTATTTTTAAGGAAGAAAAAAATGTATTTACTACACACAGAACGTTTCCATGTGCGCATAAACCCTCCTTCCACCCTTGGCGGAGAGCAGAGAACCTTTTGGTTCCTGATTGGTTACTCTGATCTCTGAGGGGAATAAACTTTCAAAGGTAGATACAATTCCTTAAAAGGCCAATCCGATATATTTTTTTTTGTTAGAAATGCAGTAAAGTATGGTCATTGGCAGTCTTACAGGCCATAAAATATCATTCGCTGTTTGACTGAGCTTTGTTATGATTAAAAACTGCACAGAGACCACAGGGAGACTCTGCTCACTTAAGAGCTACAGCTGTGTTCTTAAAACTTCCGAGCCAAAAAGCGTTCCCGAGCTTGACTTGTTTTGCCTACAGCACAGCATTACACTGAGCTCTCTTCTGTTCTGTTCATTTGCTGTTGCCCTTTATTTTCCATAAAAAAAAAATTTTCCATTATAGGTTATTACAAGATATGGAATACAGTTTCCTGTGCTATACAGTAAATCCTTGTTACTTATCTGTTTTATGTACAGTAGTCTATATCTGTTACAAATCAATTTTAACTGTTACTTGAAGTTCCATTAAAGGCTATTGCCTTCAAGAGGAAAAAACGTCAGAAGTAAACCATAGTTACTATTGGATTCTCTGAGTATCCACACAGACGAGACAATAGCTTCTTAACAGTCAAAGAATGTGTGTGCATGTGTGACTTAAAGAAGAAATTTCTTAACAGGAAAAGAAGAGATGGTTTTGCTCTGAGGCCAACCACATCTTGTGACCTCATGACTGTGAGACAGTCCACATCTTATGTCGTCATATCAAGCTCTAGAGGTCTTGCCAGAGAGAAAGGAGAGTGGGGTAACGGATTAGATAGTCTAAGACCCAGAGGGATATTTGACAGAAATACTAAAAGAAGAAACCTTAAGACTCTGGTTTATTACTTACGGAGTTAAAGAGATTTTCAAAAGCATGAAAGATTACAATAAGTTTGCTAGATGTTTAAATTTGAGGCAAAATAAAAAGAGGCACAATTGATTCCTCCAAAAGGAGGAGGTGGTAAATAAATTTTGTCCTAAGTGGCCACTAGAGGGAGCAAGGTAGAAGAGAAAATTTCATAATATGATACTTAGCATTATTTTATGTTTAAGGTCTGTTTGCCAGATCAACAATCTAATGTTTAACATTTCCAACAGTTAAACATTTTTAGTTATAGTCAAGCAATATCTATCGCCTTTAATAAGTAAACCACAAGTAGTTTAAAGCCAAGAAATCTGCCTTATATCTAAGCATGTAAGAGATGAAATAAAACAATGTTTGAAAAATACATAGAAGATAAACTTGTTTTGATTACTGCAGGAAGAGGATTTTAAATAATGAACAACTATATATACGGTCCTCAAATCATATCTTCAAAGAAATTAAGACTACCTACTAATATGAAAGCATAGTTCCCCTGATAAAAGAATGCCATTAAAATCAAATGAAGTGATGAAAAATCACCTTTTCTCTTCAATTTGAAGAGTAATAGTGTCCTGGTAACATAACTCCTTTCCAATGTGAACAGGAATAACACTATGAAATGGTAAAGGTAAGTACTTGCTTGAACTTAGTATTTCTAACAGTCTCTCTTTCTCTGCATAAATATGTAAATCAGTTTCTTTTCTGCTCTAAGGTAGTTAATCTATATAAAAATCCACAGGAGAAACTTGACAGGCCTGTGGTTTGACTATAGACACAGAGTTGCTTGCTGGATTTGTTTCCCTAAGGAACTACTCCAACTTCCGTTTTAAGGAAGAGGAAATTAACATTCAATGAAGTAAAGAAACCCTCCCAGGTTATAAAGTAAAGAAACCCTCCCAGGTTATAAAGATTCTGGAAAACAGAATCTTATATTTAGGCAGTCAGACATTCAGGGAAAGGTATCAGGAAGACACTGAAATGGCGACATGATTCCAAATTCTACTGATGAGTATCTCTTCCAAAAAACTAGTGATGGTTTTTCTCTGGGAGGCACCTCTCTGAAAACTCAAACTTAAAAGCTATGTCAGATATGTGCTATCATGTGTAGCACATAAATAAAACATCATATGGTAAATAAAGATATCGTACTCACCGTTTTGCCTTGGAGGCTCTGGGGGCTAACAGACTGTAAGGTTAGGCCAGCTGGCATTGACCTCCTGTCAGGCACATACATGTGCTAGGAAGATAAAAGGCACAGTATAAATTCTGTGGTCAATGTCAGTGATGAAAATCATATTATAAAATGCCATTTAAAATTGCTATTGGTGCTTATGAAAGAAGATAGATACTAAAACTTCAGGACTAAAATACAGACATTGATGAACAGAGTAATTCCATACAGTCTGGCTCAGTGGTTCTCAAACCTATTGGTCTCAGGAGCCCTTTACATCCTTAAAAAGGAGATTTTAGTGACAAGAGTGGCATTATTTTACAGTTTTGCAAATCTCTTTAATGTCTGGTTGGATTTTCATATCTGCCTCTGTATTCGATCTGTTGTGATAATCTCTTTTAGGGGAAGTACATGAAGAAAAGCCACCTTCGATATACGTAATTGGAAAAGGGAAGAGAACTTGAATAGCTTTTTTGGATATTTGCAGATGTTCTTCTTTGATACTGCACTAAAGGTCAAAAAGTGGTACTTTCTTAAAGGTTAGTTGCGAAGTGGTATCTGAAACTGTATCAATGACCTTTTTGTACTCTGTCACATTGACATCCATTCATTAGTCTATTTGCACTTTAAATGAATCTTTTACCCATCTATGATTTTGAGACATCAAACACTGGCCATGCGGAAAATACTGGGTCAGTGAGTTATGCAGATGTTCCAAATGCTGGCACATGTTAGTCTACAAGATCAGTAGCGCCTATCTGTTAATACCATCGTTGATCTTTAAGCACCAGAGAGCTGTCAAGCTCACAGAGGCAGATATAAGATTTCCAAAATTCTAATTTTTGCTTGAAAGCTCAAATGTTGTGGTCGGTGACAGATACTGTGGGTTGCTTTCCTTGAAGTGACAGGCTAACATTTCACTCTGAGGAAGTGTCTGTCAAATACCAAGTCTGAACAACTAGAGTTTGTCATTCATTCTTTCAAGTAAAAATGGTGTTTCATAAAAAAAAAAAAAAAAAAAAAAAAAAAGAAGAAGAAAGAAAGGAAGAAAAAAAAAGGCCTGGGCTCTGCACTAGAGTGAGAAGGTTGTGGTGTCAGATGGTTCCGGTGACTCGAGTTCCAGCTAGGATGATCAAGGTTGTCTGCAACGACCGTCTAGGGACGAAATTCTGAGTTAAATGCAATACTGATGACACCATCAGGGACCTTAGAAGCTGACTGCAGCCCAAACTGGCACCCATTGGAACAAGATTGTTTTGAAGAAGTGGTACATGATTTTTAAGGAAGACGTGTCTCTGGGGGACTATGAGATCCATGACGGGATGAACCTGGAGCTTTATTACCAATAGAGCAGAATTTCTTCTCCCACCCTCACCCCACAACACTAGTATGGATGTTTGTTTGTTTTTTAAAAATACTTATTTATTTTATTTACTTGGTTGTGCCGGGTCTTAGTTGAGGCTCGCAGGCTCCCTGGTTGCGGCAGGCGGGCTCTTAGTTGCGGCATGCATGTGGGATCTAGTTCCCTGACCAGGGATCGAACCCGGGCCCCCTGCACTAGGAGCACATAGTCTTATCCACTGCACCACCAGGGAAGTCCCTGGATGCTTATTTTTGAAAACTCATGTTAATAAAAACTTAAGAGGCTGAAAAAAAAAAACCAAAAACAAAAACGGAGCTAGTTCTGCTGGCAACTCAAATAACCACTCAAGTGTTTTTCCCTGAGACAACTATTAGCACTTTGGTATGCAAATAGAAATGCTTTAAGTACATTTCCCATTTCATCACACAGAATATTAAAATACTATGGAATGAAAAGTCAAGATTGAATAAAATTATCTTTTACTGTTTCATCAAAGGGATTTATTTTTACGGCAAGTCTGTGGCAGTGAAGCATTACAATGACCACTAGTATAGTCTGAGCCATTCCCTTGACTTAGGCTAAGGTGCTAGTACTTTTACCCACTATTGCTTTTGCACTATTAGAAAATGGTAACACAATGAATAATGCCTTATTATTATTATTAAAATAGTTCTGAGCTTACTTACAGGCTCCCTGAAAGGGTCATGGGGACCCTCAGGTACCCCCCAGGTACTCCCTAAGGGTCCATGAACCCTACTTTGATAACCACTGATCACATCAAGGAAGATGATAGGACAGTTTGAAAGAAAAATTGGCAACGTTGGAGAAGTTTTTCGGGAGGAGGGGATGTTTAGTTGACTGGGAAAACTGGCTAGAGAGCACACACGCATCTCATATCTGCTGCTGCAAGAGAATATAAATTTTGGCCATGAGAACACTCGTCAACCACACACTAATAATTTGTATTAGATCAGATTTCTCTTGAATATTGTTACTATTTTTATTAGTCTTTGGATGTACGAAGTGACAAAATATTGAACTTTGCTACAGCAGAGTTCAAAGTGAGCTTTTTTTTGGTGAGACAAACTAAAGCTTCCTCCAGAAGAAAATTCCTGATTGACTTACTAATTTCTAACTAATGCTTATTTATGGAAAAATCAAGCAAATGCTTTATGCAATGATGTAACTGAAGGAGTCAGCCCATCGCAAGGATAAGAAAAGGTGCTTTTCAAGATGGAATAAAGCAAGGGGTTCTTTAGAATTAAAAAGAAAGTGACATGGCTTCCCTGGTGGCGTAGTGGTTGAGAATCTGCCTGCCAATGCAGTGGACACGGGTTCGAGCCCTGGTCTGGGAAGATCCCACATGCCACGGAGCAACTAGGCCTGTGAGCCACAGCTACTGAGCCTGCGCGTCTGGAGCCTGTGCTCCGCAACAAAGAGAGGCCGCGATAGTGAGAGGCCTGCACACCGCGATGAAGAGTGGCCCCCGCTTGCCGCAACTGGAGAAAGCCCTCACACAGAAACGAAGACCCAACACAGCCAAAAAAATAAAAAATAAATAAATACATAAATTAAAAAAAAAAAAAAAAAGAAAGTGACAGGAAAATTCCTTTTCACTTTAGGGCAGACATTAGAGACCCAGCTGCACACAGGGTGACTGATCAAAACAACTGCTTGAGCATTATGAAAAGCTGATCAATGCAAAGCACTCTAATTCACTTCAAAAAATCTACTAAGCAAGGCTTACACCAACTTAAGGTGCAAATTAAAGCATGATCTCTATTTATAACTTAGTTTTTTAAAAAGTATATGTAGAGAATTCCCTGGCAGTCCAGTGGTTAGGATTCCTCGTTTTCACTGATGAGGGCATGGGTTTGATCCCTGGTCAGGGAACTAAAATCCCGCAAGCCACAAGGCACGGACAAAAAAAAAAAAAAAGTATATATATCAGTAAGCATTGTTACTTTAATATGCAATTGGGCACCTGAGGAGTATTTCAATATGCCATATCTTCCGCTGGTTAGAAGATGAGGTTAGCACTTTTTTTTTTTTTTTAAATGAATTTATTTATCTATTTCATTTTTGGCTGTGTTGGGTCTTCGTTCGCACGGGCTTTTCTCTAGTTGCGGCGAGCGGGGGCTACTCTTCCGTTGTGGTGCGCAGGCTTCTCCTTGTGGTGGCTTCTCTTGTTGCAGAGCACGGGCTCCAGGTGCACGGGCTTCAGTAGCTGCAGCACACAGGCTCAGTAGCTGTGGCGCACGGGCTTAATTACTCCGCGGCATGTGGGATCTTCCCCCACCAGAGCTGGAACCTGGGTCGCCTGCATTGGCAGGCGGATTCTTAACCACTGCGCCACCAGGGAAGTCCTGAGGTTAGCACTTTTATCTTAGCAAAGAACATGAAGTGCCTGACACAAGACTGCAGGGATGCTAGAAGAGGGTGGGTGTAGCATTTGTGTGTATGAAGGGCCAATCAAAATGTGTGTGGTCTTAACCTACAGGGAAAGCTGATGAGACATGCTATCAAGCAGGGAAGAATACATAATGCATCTGTTCCAAAGAGCTGCTCCTGAGAGATGAAGCACTGCAAGCTTAGGCTTTCTACATGAGATTCTGACACTGCAGAATACTCTTCCTTAATTTTTAAAACCAAAAAACGAGCTGGCCTTGCCTACCTCCTCCCCATTTTCTTGTCTCTCCCATTCAGGGAGAGAGAGAGAGATGTGTACTAGAAGTAAAACGCGGCATCCCTGGAGGAGCAGTGAACCCTGCATGAGCAGACGTCCTACCTTGGGGTGATGGGCCCGGTGCCTGCGGTCTATCGTCACATCTCCCCTCTGAATTGGTGAAGACACCTCTGATCTGTAGGTTCGCTGAGGGGAGTAGCCCTGATAAGCAGCTATGGAGCCGTGGGAAGGTGATGTGGGGATGGAGTGCATTGTCTGGTCAGAAATATTCACCATGGTTTTAGGACTGGTCAGGGTGCCATGGCGAGGGAGGGTGCCCTGCTTGTTATAAAACTGACGCTGCTGCCACTCATAAAGCTGCCACATGGTGTCATCTCTCATGGATCTCCGCTTCTCTTCGGCCCCAGGTCCAGCCGTCTTGTCGTGAACGGAAGGAGTTACGCTGCACATACTTTCCGGCCGGGTCTTGCTGTTTCTTGGGAGTGTTCTATAGCCTTCAGGGTAGCGGGCCACGATCTGGGCTCTGTGGCTTGGCATATTTCTTGGTAATGTTTGGTAAGCGATTACTCTGAAATAAAAGAACAATTGGAACGTAAAAATGAAGGAGAGTTGTTTCCCAGATTCTAAATTAGAGTAAAATTTTTTTTTTCCTCTTGGTAGGTAAAATATATACTTAGGACTTATTTTTTTAAAAGACCAAAATATTATATAAGGTACAAGTGATTAATGAACAGATTTTAATCTTTTTATGAAATTCAATTCAATGGATTTAATATATTAAGTGAACAGCATCTATGTCACTCACATAAAAGACTATTAATTCCACACAAGGTACAGTTTTATTTCAAGAAAGAAGAGTATTAAACTTTTCTCAGAAATAAGAATGTTCAAGATCTCATCTCAAGTCTGTCCTCATATCTTATTTGTTTTTATATAAATAAACTCCTAGAATCTCATCTTCACACATCTCACCAGAATAGTTAAATAGGGTTTCTGCGTGTGGATGGAACACTGGAGTTTTTGAGTTGTGCCTAAGAGTGCAAAGACAGGAAATGAAGGACTGCAGGTGGTGAGGCTCTACTGTACCACGTCCTTCTGAGAGCATGACTGTCTATGGGAAGAAGTACATCCATCAGTACATTTGTGGCTTGAAGGAATAATTTCCCTTGATAACTTTTCTTAATTTGAGAAATAAAAATGACTTGAAGCCAAAGCTCAAAATTGAAAGACAAAATACTTCCAATATAATATTTCAGATACAAAACTGCAAATCTCTGGAATTTTACAATGTTTTAATATTAGCGAGCTTCATTATTAGTCAAGTGGGAAAAAGCAGTTGGTCAAAAACCAGGGGGGCCAAGCTTTCATTCTTGCTTTCCCACTACGTGCGGAGACCTTAGAAAAGTTACGCCTCTGGGACTGAGAGAATGTTCAAGTGTGTGTGTAGCGAAGACCAAGAGATCATACTCCTTTTAATACTTGGGGTGATCAACTTTCTATTTTAAAATTTGTGCCAAAAGTATGAAAATTATTTTTAAAAACTTTACTATTCTATTGCAATGATATACTTAAAGATAAAAAGATACCCCTAAATAAGGAAGGGCATAATCTTAAAGTGCTAGAGTCCTTCACATGCTACTGATATCTGGCCAACTGAAACTTTTTGGGATTCAGCTTTCTCATCTAGAAGATGATTTGATCACAAAGTGGTCTTACAACTCTAAAATCCCATGTCTTATATTGTACTTGAAATAGTTCCAATTTCTTCAACCATTCCCCTCAATTGAATTTCCTTCATCATGCTGATCATCCCTCAGCTTTTCAATGTCTTGATTTAAAACAGGCTTGCTCAAAATTTATCCTCACCACCCTCCTCCCATACCCCCACCCCAAGAACCACTATACAGGGGCCAACCATCTGATGACTTCTGGGCTGAAGTGAGGGAGAAAAGTACCCAATAATACTCTGATATAAGCAGTAGAAAGAGTTTAATTTTTTGCTGCTTTCTCTTCATGTACATTTCCTAATTTTCCCCTGCTTGGTCTCCCTTCCTATTCCTACCTTCTCCGTTAAGCCAGAAACCGGAAAAAGTCCAGAGCTGGCAACCCCACGGCTATGTGCTTAGAAAGCGTGTCAGACAGGGGAAGATGATTCCATCCAAGAAATTCTGCCCTAGCACTCAAGCAACGTACTCCAATATACCTTGGTTTATTTGGCCATTCATAAACTCAAGAAATATTATAGAGACCTTGCTGTGCAAGAAGCTCTGGATTAAGCACAGAACTATATCATAGAAGCATATACTGAAAACATAAATAATATTAGCTTTATACCCCGTTTGGAAATCTGTAAAAAGATCATATACAATCATATAAAGAGGGGACACACATTTTTCGATCTAAAATACATGAAAAACTGCCTGTGGAATAATGTTTAAATTCCAGTTCAGAAAATCTGATTACACAAAACCCAAGCATTCATAACATGTGAGCTGGAACCTGTGGCAGAGATGGATATTGAAGTTGAACACTTATCATGTGATCATTAACAGCAGGCTATTTTCCTACCAAGTTTGGCTAATTAGGGACCACAAAGTATAAAAGGCTCTTCTGCCATCTTTGGAGCTCCTTTTGGAGAATTTTAATGGAAAATCTAGTTGTCATCAAGTATATTTATTTTTATCCCATATACTTTCTACCATTTTGAGACCTCTTTTTAAAAAAACTACAGTCTCCTTCAGTGGTTTTCCCCAAAGAAATTCAAATTAAGCAAAGTGTGATTTACTTTTAAGTGAAAGCTTAAGAAACGAACTCTGTAAGCGCCTCCATCAGGTTTAGTGCTCCATTCAGCAGCAGTTGCCTGTCAAACACCATGAAAACCCTGACCTGTGATTCTGCCACGCAGAACAATGGCTTAGGCTCCCGGCATCTGAACGGTGCCCGCCGCTCACAAAGAAACTTTCAGGCTCTGCTCACAGATGCAGGCATCTACTTATATGACTACATATTAAACCTCTATTCTTTCTATCAGAACTTTAGGAATAAATGCCAGCCTTTCATAAAGTTTCACAAAACGAATTGTACCATGTATTACCATTATGCTTCTTCCCACCAATAAAAATTATTTCGTTATAAAACCTCGCAACTGTTTCTTAAGCATGAAGTTCATATGATAATGTAGATGATCTATTTCAGTGATCCAAACTGGACTCCAGCCAGTGAAGCTGAAGTTGGAGGAGCAACGTGGAGAAAAACCTTAGCTCAAAATAACCTAAGACTAGCCTTCAGAAGCTGGAAGGTCTGCAGTCAAAATAAAGAGCCTTTATGTGTGTTAATTATACCCAACCAAGGACTTTAACTAGTGCTTGAAAACTAATACTTATGCTCAACAATTAAAAAAAATTAACTTCCAGATACTGAACCCCTTTAACTATACCCATTCAACCTTAAGAAAGTATGATTTTATTTGAGGAAAAGTGCTTCTATTAAGAAGTGAGATTTAATTTGCCGGGTAGAGATGCAGCAGATCTTCTGGCTGGGATTTTTATTATTGTTTCCCTGAAAACAATTACCTTTATAAGTACTTTCAAACATCCTTTCTCCCCCCACCACTGCCCAGAACTACCTCTGGCTTTTCTTCTGTCTAATCAAATTTTATTTCTGAAACAGCAACTGTTTCTCACAATTGTCCCTTGAGAATATTAGAAAAGTGAGCACTGAGGGTGGAGGAGAAGAAAACGGAAGTGAGCAACACATCACGGGAGTCGGGTTTTGCAGCCCTGGCTGAGCTGCACTCCTGAGAGAAGAGGCTGGCAGACAACCACCCAGACTGGAAGGACATTCCACTATTACAAAAGTTCATCTGCTTTTAACCAAAACATTAGTAACTCATTGCTTTCTGGTTTCCTACTATCGAGAGGTAAGAGTTACAGTAAGTCTTCAGTTAATTTTACTATGTTAGTTCATTAAAGTACGTTATAAATCTTGCATCACCAGCTTCCCACCTAACAACACAACACAACACTTTTTCTCATCCACCATCACCTGCTTTTCCTCCGTTTCCTCTAGCCCTTATTTTTGGTCTCTTTTGCAGGCCCACCATCCTTTTTTTTTTCCCTTTAAATATAAATGTTCTTTCTGATTTTCATCCTTACCTTTAAGCATATCTGATATAATGACGACACCCCAAATCTTATTCAAGTCCAGATCTCTCTTTGGAGATACAGACTGCAGGCACCTCAGATCTAACCTGTCCAATCACTCATTACCTTCTCTCTTCCCAAACCTTCTCTATGCAGCGAAAGGCACCGGACAACACTTGATGACCAGACCAAAAAGCAGGGCGTCATTCTTGATTTCCCCCAGCCGCTCAAATTAGACTCGAGTGAGACCAGTTTGCAATCAAGCACATCCAAGCACCCAACTAGCCTTGTCAATTATATCGTGACTACATCCCCTTCCTCTCATTTCATTCATTCCAATAGTTTTTGAACTTTCTCCAACTCATTCTCCAGATTCTGCAGCAGGGATGATACTGCTGAAACACCAATCTGCATACATCTCCTCTGGCTTCTCTCTCCAGCCTTGCTTCCCATCCATCATCACAGCAGTTGTGCCTAAGCCAGACTCACGTCTTTGGAGTCATTTCCCAGCTCTACCAGTTTTGCATATGTAAACCAAGATAAGCATACCGTCCTTCATATCTTGGCCCATGTTTCACTTCCTCCAAAGAGGTTTTCCTGAACCCTTAGGTTGTGTTGGTTGTCCCCAAAACATCTTCTTACAGCATCCTGTTCTTCCATCACTGTATTTGTCACCATATACTGTACCTGTTTGTTTAACTTTCTCCTCTACCGGACTAAGAAACTTTGTGAGAAATCTGGACTATATCTTTTCAGTATTTCACTTTCTGGCCCCATGATTACCATAGTGTAGTTATACAATAAGTATATGAAAGAACAAATGTGTACATGAATGAATAAATGCTTAGATGAATAAATATAATACTTAGCCATGTGCATTATGAGTTTAAGAAAGCCAAGGAATGAGACTGAGAACTAGAGAGCCTAAGCCTTTCCGGTCTCCACGTTACCTGTCTCAGGAGACCTTTGCATTACATCAAGCAGCAGAAGCTACTAGTGGAAAACAGCAGGGCAGTGGGGAGAGTGAAGACAAGTTCTCACTCTGTGTGTGTGTGCGTGTACGCACGTGTGTGTTCGTGCACGCACGTGTGCATGTAGAGGGGTGAGGCTAGGTCTTGCTCCTTTCCTCATCCCAAACAAACATGATCTGTACCCACAGCCCATGCCTTCTCTTGTGCTGGGCCAGGGAGGATGGCTCCTTGCTATTAGTAAAGTTGGGCGACAGAACACTGAGAGGCAGAGAAAAAACACTGATACCTGATTACCATCAAAAAAAGATGAGTAATGAAGCTGTAATATCTCAAACGCAATTCGAACTTAATACTTTGAATTGGTATCTCAGAAACCAGTCTCCCACCAACATAACAGGAAAGAAACCTGGGTTCACAACACGTAACAAGACACTTACCCCCTGGTTTCTTCTTCATGACCTCTCCCCTTCTGGATTTTAATCCACTGTTCCAGCTGTTGCATTGAATTCGTTCTCTGTATGACTCGATCAGCCTCTGTGTGTAAGGGCCCTGTATTTGGGTGACCTCCACCTCTAAGATCTGCCAGGCTAACATTGACTGTTTTGTTCTCTGAACTATTCACATTGACTGGCCTGTAGTGTCCAGTCTGACCCGGGCATGTTGACCCGCTCTCATATTCAGACGACAGAGAATTCAATTTGACACTATTAATTTTTGTCAAAGGTCTATCTTGGCCATCCTTCTGAAATCCGTATTTTTCAGCTTCTAATGCCTTTTTTTCTTCATTTTTGCTCATTTCCTTGTTTTTCTGGTTATTTTGGACCTCTGGTTTAATTAGCACTCTATGGTTGGGAAAGTTATTGATTTCTTTAGTTGGTGCATTCTCAGATGTAACCTTATCCACTCTGAAATCAGAGAAGAAAGCCAGATGAAATAATGCACATGTTATTTCTGGGATTCAATCTAGGAAAAACATAAAATTACCTTCAACTTTACCAAAAAAAAAACCCCCGAAACGGTCACAGAGGAGAAGTCTGCACAAATCCCCAATATTGTAGTATGAAAATTCAAGTACGACAACAGAATGTATAAATAGAAAGGGGAAAAAAATTAAACCTAAAATACAGCGTAAAGAAGCACTAGAGGAAAAAAAGTGATGAGTGTCCCCACCATTAGAAAACTGGAAAGAAAGCAAATAAGACTGCCCTTTGACAGTGAAACCACAAAAATCCACACTTAAAAGACCACAGTAACTAGTCATTTGAAATAACATGGTTTCCAGCCAGGAGGGTTAACTCACCATGAGACAAACATGACTCTGGTTTGTGGCAATGGAAATAATATTCTGATGCTATCAAAGATCTGAACCATGTGACTGATTAACTCTCTGTGTCTGTGTTCAAGAGGACCTGAGTTTCGGGTAAGAGCTCTTGGAGCCAGACTGCATGTGCTCAGCTGACAGCTCTACCTCTTACTAGCTGCGTTTCGGGCAAGGTGCAGAAACTGACCAAGCCTCAATCTTCTCTGTGGTGAATGGGGAAAATTGTAGCACCAAGGAGACAAGACTGTTGTGAGGACTAGACGAGTAAATCAGTGGCTGCCACAGACTTTATTACCACTACCATTCCATCTCATCAAGCAATTGTGGATTAGAATCTGGCATCTCATGTCCACGTCCCCGCAGGAACAATGGGCTGCTCAGCAGTATGTGCCTGGGCCAGTGGACAGTTTTATTGCTCACCATGCCAGCTGCTATATCTGGGTCTTTTTGATGAGCATCAGCTTCCCTGAGACCAATCACTTCCAGGATCTGACAAGACCAAGCTGAGTGTCTGAACCTGCACGAAATTGCCAAGATCATACCACACCGGGGAGGCCCCTCTCGGGAACTGGCCAACCTTGCACATTTCAATACATAATAATGTTCCTATTGGATCCTAAGTGTGCTATTGCTGCCAGTTTCAGTGATGTGTAGAAAGTACATAATCTATACATATCCTATACAGCCATACAGAGATAGCTAGTTAGGAATACAATCAGTGAGAAAAAATAAAAGGAAATGTGACTATTTTCTTTGGAGTACAGTTATGGACTATCCATATATTTATGTTAGATAAAACTCATAGCTTCCAGATTGGAAGGAATATTAGACACTGTTAAAGTTTACTTAGATATGCTATGGAGCTTCTTTCCCTTGAAAGATAAAAGTCAGAGAAGATCTACACTAAAAGCACAATTATCCGTGCTAAATTCAGGGGTGGGGAGGATTTTTTAATATTGAATATCAAATATCTGAAAAGGTTTTTTAAAATTAGTTACCTCTAGTCTACCAAAAGCTATTATTTTAAATTAGAACTGCAATGACTTTTTCCTCAATTTTTTTCTCAAAGATTTAAGAGATGTAATCAAAAAAGACACATGCTGACTTTTCTCTAAATGGAACCAAAACTGATTCAGAAATGTATGCTAAGATAACATAAATAATGTAAAACTTGTGATCCAATTTTAAAAAGTGACATTTAAGTTACTGCAGAAAATACATGCAAATATAGAAAATGAAAATAATGGGCCCGGAGATGGAAATTATTCACAGAATGTATATTATGCTTAGAATTTTTAATGCTATCAATGTTCTGTACACTTGGGGACAATGACATTGTAGTTCATAGGTTAAATACTTTATAAATTTAGAAGAAATGAACTATCTAGTTAAAAACTGGATGTTCTATCTCTTAGGTGATATGCCGTGATAAACATTTGTAAGTATTCTGGCCATATGGGAAAAAGAGCCCAATACCTTAAAACCAAGTAAACAAAATCTCCCCATCTTATGAAATAAAATAGTATAGTAATTAGGTACCTTCATATTGAATGATTAAGACTACCAGGGCAGGATAAAAATGCTAAGAGCTAGAAGTAGAATAAAGGACATAATTTCTAGAGGATAATGGCGACTGACACAAGGTTGGGCACATAGGTGGTATTCAACAATTCCTGGCTAATAGGGCAAATTATATCAACACAACTGGCTAAAAATTGCTATGGGCACATAATCAACGAACAGTTGTCAGAAGTCAAAATAAAATATTGAATATCATCTTTATCACCATAAATTATGAGTAATCATTAGTTTTTAGAGTGGAAAATACAAGAAAAGAACATGGAAGTTGAAATTCTGGGATAAGTGAACATACAATACTGAAATTATCTGGCAATCACATATGTTAATTATTATATTGATTTCTGTATTCTAAACAATTCCCTGAAAATTCTACTCGTAAGTTAATATTATCTTAAGATTTTCAATTAATTTTTTTCACCTACAAATTTTCTCTAGCTGTCAGTCATAATCACCTCATTTTTACGTCCATTCAGGTCATTTTTACACATGGAATTCCAAAAGCAGATTTTCCTTTTATTAGCTCTCAACCTAGAAAATGTATACGGTTGAGGTGGTTACTCTTAAAAATAGGTGTCCCAAAAAAAAAAAAAAAATAGGTGTCCCAGAGTTCAACCCTGGACCTTCTTTCCTTTTTTTCTCCATACTTTTCCCTAGCTCTAATTACTAGTGATTAGTTAAGTTAATTTGGAATAGATACTTTAAAAAATAAACACAAATTTACTTATATAGCATCAACTTGAGTCTTTTAACCAACACATCAAAAGACTTTATTAATACACACACTTAAAAAAAAAAGATTTACAATCCTATACTTTCCTGAGAAGAGAGCAAAAAGATCAAATTTGCAAGTTAGCAATCTTCCTTATATGAGATATGCGCTCAATTGTTGCTGACTGGAAGAAAAATTTAACTGTATCATAGATCTTTCTTCAAATTATAGGAATATATAACAAGAATGTTGTAAGCCCATTATTCAGCTGCTATTTACATATTTTAGAAACAGATTTCCTCTCACTATTTCTTAATATAGTCGAATATTAAAATGATTCATATGTTAAAGCAGGGGAAGAAAATCACACTTAGATCAATTTTAACAGTACATATTTATATTACCAAAGAATCTAAGCCCTGGAGTTTTAAAAGAAAGAAGGCAGAATTCATCAAGAAGTAGATATATTTAGAAATAATCTAAATGCTTGATGAACTATTTTCTGGAGACATTCTTCATAAAACAATCAGAATTAACCCAGAAATGCCAAAGGAATGAAACTCATCAAAAAATTTTATTTTAATTTATTAAACTTGAAAAACATACAACATAATATAAAAACACAATGAAATTAACTTCATGAGTATAAATTCTCTTCTAAGATTTAGAACCTTAAAAAACCACTGTCTTGTGTACTTTTAAGATAGCAATTGAAAATGTACTTACCGGAAATTAAACATAATTCTGTAAGAAGAAAGAACATTCAGTTGGAATGTTAGGATTCTGGATTCACCTCAGTACACCGATAGGTGAAAATGAATAAAGAGGGAAGGTGGAATAAAAATGCAGGTGTTATTTCAAACTAACTAAAGGTGTATTAGTTTAATATAAAACATGAATTAATCCTTGCTTTCTGAGGAAGAAATAGTTTCATATCATGACTACTAAAATGATATGTACTATGATAATGACATACTTGCAAGGCAAATAAAATGTAAGTGGAAATCACCATTATTTTCCCTACAAGCCTTTACCTTTTCACAGGTTCTGTCTGTACCAGGGCAGCATCTAACATGGCTTTCATCCACAACTCCATTTCCTTTCCTGTGTCAGTGCAGAAATAATAGGTCCGCATGTTTGGATGGGCTGCCTGATTGAAAATGGCACGATCATTTTAAATAGAAATATGGTATCTGTAAAAGAAAAAGAAAGAAAGTTCAGTGGCCCTTTACACAGATCATTACAATCCAATTTCAAAGAAAGCAAACTTGTCTTACATACCGATATAGAAATGAGGGACTTAAGAAAAATACAATTCACTGGTGGCGCAGTGGTTGAGAAACTGCCTGCCAATGCAGCGGACACGGCTTCGAGCCCTGGTCTGGGAAGATCCCACATGCCGCGGAGCAAATGGGCCCGTGAGCCACAACTGCTGAGCCTGCGCGTCTGGAGCCTGTGCTCCACAAGAAGAGAGGCCGCAACAGTGAGAGGCCCACGCACCGCGATGAAGAGTGGCCCCCGCTTGCCGCAACTGGGGAAAGCCCTCACACAGAAACGAAGACCCAACACCCCCCCCCAAAAAAAAAATAAATAAATAAAATTAAAAAAATATATATATATACGTATTACATTTTTTCTCCTAACTTTACCATTTTTCTTTTTCTTAAAAAAAAAAAGATGTATAGGAGGGGAAGGAGGTAAGAAAGGAAGCACCAGGACGTCCCTGTTCCATGCACACATCCTTAGCAATTTCCATTTACTACAATTCACATCTCTCTATTCAAGAATGTTCCAGAGCAACCAGCAACACAAGTCATTGAAATGTACATGTCATAGCATTTCCCTCCTGTGTTACCAATTCCTTTAGCCCTTAAAAGGTGCTGCTGTTAAAGCATTTTGACTAATCCTTACAGACATCTATACATAAACATAAAAGATTTATAAATGACCCAAAATGGCACTGCCCTTTAGCTTTTCTTCTCAAGTTTCAGAGTTAAAATGTAAATACGCTGGGTTTGAGGCCTATATAACTGGTAAGTAGGTTTCTTTCTTTATGGTGGCAATCTGCCTCTATCCAGAGAAACAGAAAACAACACAAAGAAGGCGCTGCTGAGGGATAGCTACCCAAGTTCAAGCACTGAGCGCTCAGCTTAGCCCTGGGCCTGCAGCGCAAAGATGGACAGCAGCAGTAGCTACATCAGAGCAGAAAACAAAGCCAGATTAACACAACATGGTTAAATCAACTAGACTTCAATAAAATTTCTTTAAAAAAGAAGGGGAAAAAAAAGAAGAAAGAAAGAAAACAAAGGCCAAGGTGGGGAATTCTGTGGGGGGAACCATTCTTAATTTCCATTTAAGAATGTCTGTGACAGCTCCCTGGTAGACACTGAAGGACAAGGAAAAAGAAACAAAAGCTATTTCAGCATAGAATGAGGCAGAAGGAAGGGCACTAAGCACAGAGTTAGTCTAAAGAGACGAGAGGAGTAAATCTGGAGCCACACACTTCACTCGGAGATCTTGACTATCTGCTCTACCTACAATGTCAAATTAGCTGCTTCAGAATCTTTTTCAGAATCAGGATATAAATAAATTCAATCAACACAGTGGGCAAATTAACTTACAGAACCAACAAATCTCACTTGACCATGTAAGGGATGTAACAGTATCTACGGAAACCACGCGAAAGAAACAGCTCAAATGCCACCGGTTGTTAAAATGATTAAAACCACCACCAAGAGTCACTGGACTGGCTGAGTGGGGTTTTGGAGAAATGGATAAAGACCACTGCCCCTATCTGTGATCAACGGAAGGAACACTGGGCTGGTGCTCAGAAGATCCAGGTGTAGCCAGGACTCAAAAGACACTAACAAACCACACCCAAGCCTGTGATCCGTCAAATGGGAATATTTACAAGATGATGGCAAAGTTCCCGATTTAGCTTTAAGTTCCGCAGTTTTGTTCAACAATTGTCTATAGTTTCTACTTACCATTGTGAAAGCAGCAGCAGCAGTGCCAACAGACTTAGTAGTCAAAGCGGCTCATAAATTCAGAGAAAACAACATGGCAGAGAAGAGAATTTGAAATAGAAATCAATATCCTTGTTATAGATAAAATCCAATCAAAATTAAACCGAATAATTACAGAGACACTATACTTAACACGCATGGTCACTTTTACTGCTATTTTAACATTCTATTTATTTTTATATTTTTTAAAATCTATGTTTTTTTAGAGTTTAAGAACCCAGCAAAATGTCCTATGACTAGTACAAATCCAATAAACATCTGACAAGTTGACGAGCAAACAAAAAAATTTAAACCTGTGCCCAAATAACAGCGTTAGTATCACAGAGTTGGGCAATGTACTTTTAAAAAGTTATTACTTTAAGTTATCGGTATTAGAGTTTGCTATAGCATCTTAAAATACTTAATTCCATTTCTCTGGTTCATACTGTTAATAACATTTATTGAAATGGGTAGCGATTGCCCTTGTAGCCACTGGTCTTTGCTCAGATATTACATTCTCTTTGAGGTCACCCATCACCCTCCCACCACTCTGCCCTTCCCTCTCTTTTCTCCATAGCTAATAATGTAACACATTAATTGGCAAAAGTTGTAAATCGGCTGCAGTCCTGAGTATTCTTTAAAAGTGGACAGGAATTAAAAACTGAATCAATTTTATAATGGTGCAAACATTTTCATTGTTAAATAACAGCATATGTTACCCTTATATTTCCTCTCTTCCATAAAATGAAAAATTTAAACCCTTCAGAGTTCTTAATTTAACACTGACTTAAAAAAAAAAATAGGTGACTTCTGAAATTTATTTCAGCCATAATCATAAAGCAAAGAATGCAGTATGGTCTTTGAAAACAAAAATAACCAACTTTTAGCATTCAAGTGGCCTCTTACTTGAGGGTGCTCTACAAGCCAGCACATCACAGAGACGGGTGGGTATTGTTAGTTAGGGGAGGGAGGCTCAGGTCTGCTTAGCTTTAGTAATAGATTTAATGTTTCAACTGTAATATTCTCTCCGAACTATCTGATGTTCATGATGTACTTAGACCCAAGAATATCTTTGCAAATATCCTATAAAATCATGAATACACATGTATTATGTTAAATAACACACCACCCCCAAATTTACTATGAAAAAATTCAAACATACAGTAACCTTTAAGGAATAGTACAATGATCACCAGGACACCTAACAGCTATATCTATCAATTATTAGCATTTTAACATATTTGCTTTAACTAGAACCATTTGAAAGTAGAGACATGAAGACCCTTGGCCCCTAAATATTTGAGCATGTACGGCCTAATTAAAGGGACACTCTCCTCCTCGACCCTAAGACCACTATTATATTTTAAACATAAAAATAACTGTTACTAAAATATCTTTTTGTAATAATCCATGGTCAATATCCACTTTTTAATCAGTGCAAGGTTCAAATACAGAATAAAAAAGTATGACTATTTCCTTACCTTAAAAGCATATTTGCGATTAATGTGATCCTCGGAGGTAAGCATAGCTATCTGAAAACTAGGCAACAGTATGCTTCCCAGAATACCCTCTTCTTTCTCATCTAAGAGATAATTGAACATCTGATTAGAATTTTAAATGTTCTCATGAAACAGAATAAATTTTTTTGAAACTCATTTTGACAAAAATCAAAAGATTTTCATATATGAATGAAGAATTCATGTATTGTTTAGGTAGTTCTTTGTAAGGTTTTAAGAGAAAATATTAAATAGCAGAGTATATATACTGCTTTACTTTCAACATGCTTCCCTATCCTAAGCAAATCAGAAATTGGCCCACATGTCAGAAAAATGTCAATTAGACAGAAAAACAGCATACATTTGTTTGGCATATAGACTGCATTCTACAAAGCCCTTTGACATGTGATTCACTGAAACTACATTAGCATATAAGTGATGACACAGAAAAGTTATAAAAGGAATCCACCCACATTGCTGGTAGGATATAAATGTGCAACCATTTTAAAGCTAGGACAATTGCACGGCTCACTTGTCACATCCTTCAGACTTGGCTCAATTTCTCACCAATGAAGCCTTCCTTGACTGCTCTATTTTAAAGTGCTTCCCATCCTGACCCATGCCAGAGCCCTCTCTTCTCTTCTGGAACTCCACCACTGTCTCCCCTCACCACCACCCCAATTACTGCTGATACACTGTATGTTTTAGTTTTTTATTTATCATCTTTCTCTCTCCACTGGAATGTGAACTCTATGAAGACACTGAGAACAACAGTAGTAGATACTCAAAAAATTTTGAATAAATGATGATACACATAAATACATTATTGTAAACTATGCTATAAAAACCATATGCTTTTTAAGCATATATCTTTGAAGGGTTGTTTTTATCAGTTGCTACGATATACAATAAAGTTATGGGAATAAATTACAGGCCTACAAGGCAAGCACATAAAATATACCCAGGAAAATGATAAAACATTAATCTCGGCACAGTATAGATTCACAATATTAACTTGCTGCCTGGGGGCAGAGATGTTTATGAAACTTGAAATACATAGTATATTGTTAGAGACCCAAAAGACAAGTTAATAAAGCTGTGCATTAGGCTGATGAACTCACCAATGAGAAAAACCATAAATGAGAAATAATTCTTTTTATTATGCTTGCCATGTTTTTTTATTATTATAAACTTAATGAGGGATTTTATTTATTTTCCCCTCACTTCTAGACTATGTGGTGAAACTTCCAAAAGAAAAAAGTCACATTAGGGGTTATTTCTATAGCTTTTCTCATAACAGTGGAACAAAATTTTGTTTTTACTATACTGTACTCATTCAGATATAGTTCACTAATACAAGAAAGAATGAACAAAAGTGCAGGTTTATTCTAAAAGGTAAAACAAAAGAGGCAGAGAGCAGACATCAATTATAGAGAACGTGACAATTTTCTATAATTGAGTCATATTCTAATTTTAAATCCAATTTTATGCTTATATAAAGCATATCATCAGAAACAGCTTGAAGTCATCTTTATTAAAGGATCATTTTTTATCAAATAATACCTTCTTCCATGTTGCCTAATTGGAAAACTGACTTTCCTAAAGTTATTTCAGAATATGCAGCGGCAAAAAGCACAGGGTGACTTCACTGGATTATCATGGACTGTTTCCTGGCCAGATTCCAAGCAGCTCTGAGATCTTGGGCAAGTTACTGATGCTGGGCATCTCAGTTTCATCTACTATAAAACTGAGGAAAACAAGACTTACCACTAAGGAACTTGTTGTGAGGGTTAAATGAGTTAACAGACATAATGAACGCAATAATGCCCTCAGCTCATACTAAGTGTTCAGTAACTACTGCCATTATTACATAAAACTGAAGGCATATAAAATCTTCATCTGTCAAATGACTATCCAAAGAGGCCCCTGCTAGATTACTTAAATGTTCCTAATCATGGCTTTCTTGTTAGTTCTCTACCTAGGTAACTGTCTACCTAGGCAACTGTCTTATTGATTTTTTTTTTTACTGTCTTAACTCTACCTAGGTAACTGTCTTAGTTTCTATCACCCAGAGGGCCTCGTACACTGCCAAGCCAAGGGTAGGAACTGAGTGATGTTTGTAGAAAGAATGAACTCCTCGTTGGGGACGGGGAGTCAGCCAGGCCTTTCTTAGACTGCAGAGCAGCCTAACTTCTCCCTCTGCCCCATCCTACTTCCCTCCGTTCCCGGGCCCAGGTCCCGATACCAAGGACACTCCCCAATAGGCCTCCTGCACCCTGATCTCCATCACAAGGCTCGCTTCCTGAGGAACACAACCTGGGACAGGAACCATAAAATCTCAACATTTTAGTGGATTCAAGTGACATTTTAGATGCACCCCCCTCCATTCCTTCTTTTGCTTTAAAGACGTTTGGGAACAAGACAAGAAATACATACAGTTACAGCTGGGTAAATAACTTACAGACCGGAATATTGTTACTCATTATCATTCCTCACCAGAATACTTCAATATTTTGCTAACTGGTCTCTTGGCTTCTAGTTCAAGTGCTACGGTGATTTTTCTAAAATGTACACTTGATCTTGATACTATTTTTGTATTCAAGACAGGAGTTTAAATTCATTAGAATAACAAACAAATGTCTTTTGTGCCTTGATCTACTTTTTAGCCTTTACTCTTGCTAGGTCTTCAGACATAACCTTCATTCCTTAAGTCCTATATGTTATTTTACAAATATGCCATGCTCACTCATGCTTTGTACATGCTAAGTCCTTTGTCAAGATCACCCTTCTTTCCTAATCCCTTCCTTGTACAGGCCTGGTCAACACTCATCAACAGAACTGAATACTGTAACATTTTTTCTCAGACTCCTTCAGCTAATCTGTGAGTTCCATAAGGAGAGGGGTTTATATTGTTAATTTCTGCATCCTACCACCTAATAAGATGTCTGGTGCATCAAAAGAGCTCTCTGTTAGCTACCACCCTAGTCTAAAGCCATCATCATTTCTACACAGTAACTGCTAACTCTTGTTTCCTTCCTTCCCCTTTATAACTCATTCTCTAACAGCAGCTTGAGTGAGCTTTTTGAAATGTAAATCAAAAGCATATCACTCTTACGCTTAAAAATACACAACTGTTTCCTTATGGTATCTTGGGCAGAACCTAAACTCCAATAGAATCCAAAACTGGTGCAATCTCCCATCCATCTCTTTCCCTACTGCTAACCTCCCTGCTTGGTACACTGGTTTCTTTCTGCTCCTTCAACATCCCAAACACTTTCCTACCATAGAGCCTTTGCACAATTGCTCCCCCTGCCTGGAATACTCTGCTCACTCTGGCTCCTTGTCACTGGGATCTTGCTACCTAAAACATCGGCTCAGAGCCCTCATCCAAAGAGGCCCTTGCCCCATGCCCTTCTTTCATACCATGACCTTATTTTCCTAAAAACACTTACCATGGTCTTGTTTATTTATCTGAGTTTATCTACTGTCTCCCTGACCTCTCTAGATGACAAGCTTCATGGAAGCTTTCTTTCACTGCTATTTTGAAAATACCTGGAACGAAGCAGGTTCTGCTCAGTAAACATTCGTTGAGTGAATTGCGCCCCATGGTAAATTTCATCAACAGACTGACTATAGAATAGAGCAATTTCAGTACTTTATCACAGTGTTCACGATATGCCTGGTATATTGTAAAGAACAGTGAGAACCTGGGCTTCCATCTGGTATTGGATGCTATCCTATTGCAAAAAAAACAGCAAAGCTCTTATTCTCTCTCTGTATTATTTCCCATATCTGTAAAACACAGACTAACCTGTCAAAAAATTCTGACAGCACATCCTGTATGTTAGTATATTAAATGCTTTGAGAGATACGGAAGAAATGAATGGGGCCATTGTATTCAGGGTACAAGAGAAGATGAAATTGGGAATTCCCTGGTGGTCCAGTGGTTAGGGCTCCACGCTTTCACTGCCGTGGGCCAGGGTTCAATCCCTGGTCAGGGAACTACTAAGATCCCACAAGCTGTGCAGCGTGGCCAAAAAAAAAAAAAAAGAGAGAGAGAGAAGACGAGATCTGGGTGTTTAGGAGAAGTGTCTGGGTGCAGATCCTGGCCCTGAGACTTGCCAGGGGAGACAAGCCAGCAACTGGACCTTGCTGCCCTTAGTTTCCTCTCGTGTGAATGGGCATAATAAGATTTGCCACCTTATCAGGTGGCTGTGAGGAAGAGATGGACAAGATCATAATGTTACGTGCTTAGCATATAGTAAACGTTCCAAAAATTGCAAGCTATTACGATCATCTCACTAAAATCTGATAGTTTTTATTTAAAATCTGACATTTCCTATTGATAAAATAGTGAGAGTGTAGTATTATATGCTTCTTTCCAACCATCTGAAGAATGGAAGTGAGTTAAATGTTATTTCTTTCCTTTCTATATCTTCTTCTTTTTTACATTCCTCCTGTCTGGGGAACTTACTAAAATTAATAAATACACTGAATGTAAAATGCATATGGTTAATAATAATATGGAATCTCATACTCAACATGGCTTCTGAATTCACCTTTACTTCTTTCAAATTAGGTTAAAAGTTTTTCTATTTTAATAAAGGTGACAAGTAGCAAGCACCTTTCCATAGGCAATAATAACAGCAAAAGACAAGAAACTCAGTGCGCTTTTTGTTGCAAATTAACACTAAGAAATTTTTATATGAGAAGGAACAAACACTTTCTTGTTCTTATTTAAAGTTCTAAATAGTCTATAAAACATACTGAAAAAGGGAGAAAAGTACAAATTATAAGCTTAGGAATAATGTATGAGTTACAAATCCTGACTTTCTGCAAGACTGGGAAAACCTTTAAGGAAAATTGTAGAGTAAGTCTGGCACTTAACTAAAGATAATACCACAATTGCGGCCTGACCAACATCTCTATGACAAAATGAAATTTTATAGGTCTGGTTAATTCTGACTCAGCAGTACTTCTCAACCACAGTATTCAGTGGGGGAAAAAGGATGAATACAATTCTAGTAATTTCTAAATCTGAAGGTCAATATGCACATGTTGTTTTGATAGATGACCACAGAATTTTGTCACACCTTTTTCTGGACAATCACAAAGTAAATTTTAAAACTGCTAATAGGTTCTAAAATTCTATTGTATTCTGTGGTATATAAATGAGTAATCATGCACTGACAATCTAATTCTTTAGTGACTGTTTCCAACCAGACTTTAGGGAAGAAGGAATGGTTGTCCAGGTTCACGATTTTATATTGTAGCTGAAGCAGATTTCTAGGGAGAGCACAGCCTATGCACCCCTTTCTCTGTTTGTACCAACTTTGTGGTATCTAACAGATCCACATGGCACATGATAAGAGACTTCTCTAGACTCTGACTTAAAATTGTTATTAATCAACAACTTATTAACCAGAAAACATTAAAAGAAGAAGAAGAAGAAGAAAAAAAAAAAGACGGACTACCCTGGTGGTCCAGTGGTAAAGAATCCGCCTTCCAACGCAGGGGATTCGGGTTGGATCCCTGGTCAGGGAACTAAGGTCCCACGTGCTGCCGGGCTACTGAGCCCGCATGCCGCAACTAGAGAGCCCACGTGCCGCAACTACAGAGCCCACGTGCTACAGAGTCCCCACGCGCTCTGGAGCCCCTGAGCCACAGCAAGAGAGAAGGCCACGCGCCACAACAAAGAGCCCGTGTGCCGCAAGGAAAAATTCTGCGAGCCACAACTAAGACCCGCCGTGCCCCAAAATAAATAAATAAATAAATAAATAAATTTTTAAAAAAGAAAAAAAAATTAGAGAGAGAGAGAGAGAAATGAAGACTGCCTTTAATAATACCTTTATTTCTTCTCCACCAAACATTAGTAGCCTGGTTTGTATCCCTTCTGTAACTTTCTCAATGTTTCATGGAGGTCTTTTTGTTTTACAAAAAGGTGTGTGTGTGGGGGGGGAGGGCTGGAAGGGATCATAATAAATACATTCTATGTTATTTTTCTTATTTGCTAGTACATCATAGCAGTCTCTAATCTAATGCTCTAAAATCATTTGCTGGGGAGAATGGGATCTCTAACGGACTGATGGCTAGATCTGACAAAACTGACAAGTAAAAAATCAAACATCAAACTAACGTTTTTCATCTATTAGGCACTGAATTCAAGGATAACATTATAGAGTGAATACTCACATGTTCTTCACACAAAACAAATCAGTTCAGCACAATCAGATTACAGAAACTGGACCAAAACTAAGACCAATCTGCTTGAAGCACGATATTGCCTTCTGTCCCGCCTTACTCAGAATTACTCAGAATTGTATGTCAATAAAGGAAAGATTTTCTTGATACTATTTGTTGATAATAAAATAGCAAAAAGATTTGTAATGTTTTTTCTTTAAAAGAGTATCTGATACTTAACATACATTCTATTGTTTACGGTAAACTCACCTCTATAATAAAAGAGGCAAAGGTCAGAAAGCACGAACCAGCGTTTCTTCCATAGCTTCATGCCAGTACTGTCCTGCATTAGATCAGCATATTAAAGGATTTTTTTTTTTTCATTTCAGAAAATTAAAACTCATTTCTGGTTTTCTTATTTGTTTAAAATAAGCTTTTAAAACAAGGTGTGTTCGACATAGGCTATACAGAAATCTAACTAAAATGCTAAACAAAATTCTGGGTTAGTTTTCTAGGGACTTGTATCATATTAAGATAGTCCCAAGTATACTGGTCTTTGAAGAGTAATACTGTCATGTAAAAGGAATTCTGTTGAAGTAATGTGATTTGGTTTCATATTTGCAAGCAATCTGAAATCCACTCTATTGAACACGTCTGCTAGCATGAGAATAATGTAACTGTGCAGCAGTGTGTGCGTTCTGGTGAACCAGATTTAATAAATATGTTAATCTTCAACAAGAAGAAAAGTATGTGATTTGAAATTATTCCAAAGGTAATGTGATTTTAAATGATTATGAATAAAGGAACCTTAGCATATAAACACATTTCATAAACATTTTTTTCTTCTTACATAAACAGCTTGGGTTTTGCTTATCCAGCAGAAAAGAGTACCTACTTGGCAGCTTTTTCTAAGTTATTTAGGTAATAAAAACGCCAAGCTCAAACAAAATCACAATTTCAATGAAAATTACCTTCCCACATGCACTACAGCAAAACTACAAGAGAAAACGAAACACAGACCCAGACACACACACACACACACACACACACACACACAAAGGCAAAAAAGAGGTCAGTTTGTATGTGCATTGATTTATATTTCTTAGTTTACTTCTAGTTGTGACTATCATCTAAAAATGTCTTTAGAACTGAAGAAATTATATGGGTAAAAATCTCCTGAAGTAAGAGATCTGTCCTTAAAATTGGCAGCTACACTAAGGAAAGCTCTCCCCCGCCCTCCCAAATTACATGGTATTTTCAATCTCCTAATTAATTATCTCTTTAGTACAGATAATTAAAGTTTAGATCTTTAAGCGGCTCTACAAACAAATATTCTCTGTAAGTCACACACCTATTACAAAATAAACACTCATGGTAGAGAAACTGGTTGGTAACGCTTTGGCAATACTAAATTAACCAAGGGATCAAGAAATAAGAACAGCAATCATTTAAAATAAGGAACCCTATATCCTCTATAAAGCTCAATATCACATGGAGCTATTTCAATAGAATTTGGACTCATTAGAAAGTCTAGTTAAAAAAACCTTTTAGCTTGGATAAGTTTAAATGTCAGATGGTTAAAATATAGTAAATGATCTTTAAGTAAAAATGAAAAGTTGGTATCCAAGTTACATACCCAATCAACTCAGTAAGAAATTGGCGAAACTAATCTGAATGGGAAATCTCTGGATTTTAAGTGGGTCTTCTGCCAATACAGTAGTTTAGTTGCCGCCCAACTTTCAGACAGAACAAGGTCTAATGAATGTTTCGTAACAAAGTCATTATGAATTATAATGAATATAATTATTAGGCCATCTGAAAGCAATTAGCAATATTTGACAGAATAAATTAGCACTATCAGTGAACTAATATTTAACTTGCTCTGCATCATCTGTACGACTGGACAAAGAAAGATAAAGGTCTTGAGTGCCGAGTTATCTCAGTTATCTGGAGTTCATTTATCTGAAACCCAGCTGCAAACCAGAAAGTGAAAAAGAAAACAAAAGCCTCTGAGCAATCCAAATAGATGTCACCAAGCCCAACGTACATGCATCCCTACTAATTCCAAAATGTACAACAGTGTTCCAAAAAAGCTTAGTTACCAGGTTTCCCAGATAATGGAACAATACAAACCCCAACTTATCAGGGAATCTGAGTGACCCATGCTTGATCAAACAAACAAAAAAAAGAAAAAACAGTACAGACACTTAAGAGAGCGGTCTTGAGAGCACAGAAGCAAAAATCTGAAAAAATCAGCAAAATCTCAACTTACGATCAGATTTCTCTATAAATTAAAGCAGAGAAGTACATAATTCTACATTTCTTGAATGATTTTTATAGGACAGAAAAATGTACCTCTGTTTTTTTTTTCCATTTAAAAAATATTTCTGCCTAGATAATTTTAGCATGCTGTTCCTAACATTTTCAGGCAGCATATATTTAATTTCAACTTTAGAAATACCTGCCCACCCCCACCCACAATATCTCTAAGTAACATCCACTACTTTTTCTTTCTCCATTGTTCCTCTAACTCTCTCCGTGGTAATAAGAAGTGAAGAATCTGGATGACCAACTCTACAGTTCTTTCTCCACTCTATACAATTGTCTTATGTGCCTTTGGCAGAAAAGGTCCCTTTTGATTCTGTCCTTTTTTCACATCAAATAGGAAAAAAAAAGAAAAAAAATACCTGTTTATAAAGCCAACCTCGTCTGACCACAGGTGCATTAGGATTCCTTTTAATTGAATTTGATCTCTTTCCAAAATTATGAACTTTTTTTGAAGCCCGTGAAGTCTAAGGGAAAAAAAAAAAAAGCCCAACAAAAAATGTAGTATTAATGCCTAGATATTGAGTTTATTTTTCATCGTCATAATTTTAATCTCTTTTCAGATTTCTCTGAAACTTCCAGGATTTAATCTTTTCAGATGAATTACTGCAATTCCACTTTTGTGTCTTAGTTGTTTCAAATGTAAGAATTCTGCACAAAGACTTTTCCTTCTCTAGGATATTACAGAAGGATCACAAATCTCTCTCCTTTAAAATCTGCGTGTACAATTTTTAAAAAGGCAGTGTGGCACTACCTGCTAAACAGAAGGAACCTTGAGTAAAAATAATATTAACACATTTCAAAGAATAAACCAAATGACAGCACTTTTTGATTTATATCTGCATTGAATCGTGTTGCTCCAATTAAAGTTAACAGTGCCATGTCACAAGAGCAAATCTAACAGATAAAATAGAAACAAACATATCACATCAAGTCAAAACAAGACTGGAAGGATCTGCTTAACGTCATGTAGTGTTTTCTTCTTTACGGACAAACTCTGAACGTGGATAATACCAGACAGATGGTGTTTACCATATTCTTAAAAGTACACATAATCTTTTAAAATACTGCTGTGTTTATCGTGAACATTTTATCTTGGTGGAATGATAGCAGTAACCAACAAACATAAAGACAAAGAAGCTGAATTTGAATTTCTCTATGAAGGTAAGTAATATCAATTTATCTCTTATTTTTCAACTTATCTAGAATCTTTGGAAATCTAGTACATTACATTAGAATCTCCTTTTATGAGGCTTGTATTAGTACATAATAGAATTTTAAGGCCCAATATCAACCATTTTGGGGGGATACATTTTAATTTACTTTTGAACAGATAATGCTTAAACACAGTGTAAATCTCAAATGGTACAAAAAGATACAAAAGGACCAGTCTACTTCTCACCTCTGGACCCCAGCACCCAAACAACCCAAACACAGCCCTGTGAGGCAACTGATACCACTGTGTATATATGTGTCTGTCCATCTGAATAACTGTTTTCATAGTTATGGAATATCTCTTTTTTTTTTCTCAAATAACTGCATATATAATACCTACTCTTCAGTATACTTCTTTAATTATCATATGAATTACAGATATTATGCATGCATGATAGTTTTCTGTGGTTGAATTTCTCATTTTCTATTTTGACTTCTGGGATTTATGTCATATTTTAGACAGCCCATCTGCATTCTGAGTTTATTTAAAAAAAACTTCCACTGTTTTCTGTACTGCTTATAGAGTTCTGTTTTTACTGCTTTAACACCTGATCCATCTGGAAAATTTTGGGTGTAAAGTGTGAGGCACGGCTCCAAACTTCTTTCCAGACAATGACTTACTGGCCCTCAACTGGTAAGTCATTTTTCTAGATTTTAATTAGTATAAATTTACAAGCATTATAATGCTGAGTTATCCTGCTAGTGTTTTATGTTATACAAGAATTAGAAATAACTTACATTATTTGAAAATTTATATTTACTTGTAATATTCTACAATATTTCATTTAAAAAACCTTAACAGGCATTTAAAATAGATAATTGTCTATTACCCATTTCTTTACAATAACCATAATTTACTATTACAATTGTTTTACTATTATAAAATACACAATTACGTTCTAAATAAAGAAAATTCTTTTTATCATCCCTTGATTTTCCTGCTATCCTTAATTTAGGACCTGAGCATTAACGTTACAGCAACTATTTATTCAGATTCAGCAGCAGGTTTTCTACGAGTTTGAAGACATTTTAATATTAAAATTCTAAATTTAAAACATTAACGTTATAGATTAAAGAACAAGAAGCAATAACTACAAACTTTTATAGACACACAAGTCTGGGATTAGAGATTAAACAATGAACATTTTTGTTTCTGATTACAAAGAAGAACCACCCACTTCTGTTTCCACGTGGCTACGGCACTTTTCACATCATGGGTTCTAAACACGTCAGTCATCAAGCACAGTGGCTTGATGGGTTTCCCTTTAGCAGTAAAAGATTTTACATTTTAAAAAAACAGGATAATATGATAGAATATATATTATCCTAGGCATACTTAATAGTCAGAAAATGGGAGTTCTAGGCCATTACATTAATCTTCACCATGAAAACTTAAGTTGATTCAGTAAACTGCCATTTTCTCACACAAACATCCATTACGTTTGTAAAATTATTCCAAATCTGAATTCTACAATATTTAAAAAATGTTAAGTCATTCAATTATTAAAATATAAGCTTACTACTTTATATTCTAAGTCACTGCTTCTTATGTCAATTACCTCGAACGTAGTTAGGTTCACGTAATAACAAAAATGAAATGATTATTCTAAAATTCTAAGCCCATGAAGAGTAACGGTAATAGGTGTTACCAATTATACCAGTTATCAATAATTAACAGTAAGCAAAATAACTTACTCTGCCTACAGGGCTCACTGGATGCCCTGCGTAGTCTGAAGTCGTGTTATAGTTAGAAGCTTCACTTATCATACTTATAGGTCGTTCCTTCTTTTCGTCAGATGTCATGGTTGTAACAGCCCTGAAAATATAATATGCCAGAATGCTAGAACTTGCTGTTTGTGTAAACTACTTTACAGTAACATTTCCCTAGAGTTAACAATGCCGGTGTCTGACTTTTTCAAAACTGCTGGGTACTGGTTAGAGCTTAATAAGCTCTAGAGTTGGAGCTTAATATTTATAACTACTTTAAAAATAATTAAGCACAACTTAATATCATGTTTATTTTAATAAGCCTTAATACAGATATGCTACTTGGTCATCTAACTGGAACATTAAAAATTTAATTACAAGATTAGCAAGTCTAATATTGAAAACAGTAACAATGATAGGGAATTCTGTGGCAGTCCAGGAGTTAGGACTCTGTGCTTTCACTGCTGAGGGCGCGGGTTCAATCCCTGGTTGGGGAACTGAGATCCTGCAAGCTGCGAGGTGAGGCCAAAAAAAAAAAAAGGAAAACAACAATAATGATACCAATAACTAATTTTTGTGAACAAATTTATAGTATATAAACTATTTTCACACATATTTCATTTGATGCTTACAAAAATCCTTAGAAACGGTAATTACCACTGCCTCTGATTTATGGATGAAAAAACTAAGCTCAAATTAGTTTAATAATTTGACCAAGTTTACAGTTTCCCTGACCTTGCATCCTGCGCACTTGAGTTTACTATCTGTGTCTGAGCTATTGTAAAAACTGCTTCTGGAATTACATTCCTCATGAAAAAAAACTTTAAGTCATGTTTCTATACCATACATAGTAAACAGATGGCATTCTGTTATTATACTTGACTGCAAATGTCCAGATAAGAAAACTGTTAAATTGTACTGTATTAAGTATGGATAACAGCAATTTCAATGCTAACCCCATTTTTTTTTTAACATCTCTATTGGAGTATAATTGCTTTACAATGGTGTGTTAGTTTCTGCTGTACAACAAAGTGAATCAGCTCTACATATACATACATCCCCATATCTCCTCCCTCTTGCGTCTCCCTCCCACCCTCCCTATCCCACCCCTCTAGGTGGTCACAAAGCACCGAGCCGATCTCCCTGTGCTATGCGGTTGCTTCCCACTAGCTATATACTTTACATTTGGTAGTGTATATATGTCCATGCCACTCTCTCACTTCGTCCCAGCTACCTTTCCCCTTCCCCATGTCCTCAAGTCCATTCTCTACATCTGCGTCTTTATTCCTGTCCTGCCCCTAGGTTCTTCAGAACCATTTTTTTTTTATTCCATATTTATGTGTTAGCATACGGTATCTGTTTTTCTCTTTCTGACTTACTTCACTCTGTATGAGAGACTCTAGGTCCATCCACCTTACTACAAATAACTCAATTTCGTTTCTTTTTATGGCTGAGTAATATTCCATTGTATATATGTGCCACATCTTCTTTATCTACTCATCTGTCGATGGACACTTAGACTAACCCCATTTTGAACAGAGGCATTCCATGAAACGCTTTACTTACTGTTCATTCACTACAAAAATACAATTGTCCTGTGATGGCTGTCCTGTGACTGGATGTTTACAGGTCACTTTCCTTTCATTATGGCTGGAAGAAAACAGAATAAGAGAAAATGTACGTGCTATTACCACAAACTTTAAAAAAATATCCTGGTAGCAAAATAGCCATTTCTTTATAGCAACATTAAAGTTAGTGAATAAAGGAGATGCAATTCAAACCCCCAGGTGTTGACACTCCTACATAACCTTTTCTACTATCTACTGTGTGTACACGTTTGTGTAAATGTTACTTACAGTTTTACAGTACAGCTAGACTCACCACTCCCAACCCCATGCCCACACCTAGTATGACCTCAATTTGTTCTTCTATTGTATAAACAAAAGTAAGTTCATCTGACTCCACAATCATTGCATCTGACGTGACAGGTGGGCCACAGAAAAGTATGAGTATCCACCTACCTTCATTATTTTGTATGCCAATCTAGGTACATTACAGAAACCTAATGCCAAATTCATGTATGGAAAAATAAATCTAACAGTACTACCAGATGGGCACCAGCACATTAAAACATAGTACCACTGGAAGAGCAATAATTTATGGCATTTTGGTTTCACAAAGGAATTTTTACATAATAATGTAATGGGATTGATTTTTATGATACCTGAAGTATGCTATAGAAAAATGGAATCTGAAGGAGCAAACAAAAATCTTAAATGAAATGTACAAACAACAACACAAACAAAGAAAAATCTACTTATTATGTTTGCTGAAAAAAAATCTGGTTTGATTAAAAGAGTGACTATTTTTTGGAGAATAAGGCCTTTGCCTTATACTAGAAATAAAATATAAAGAAATATAAAATATAAAGAAATACTATTCTTTCTAGGTCAAATGATAGAATTAGGCTTCCTATTGTTTTCTAGAAATGAGAGGAGAAAAATCCCAAACTATCTAAGCCAAAAATAACAGATGCCCAAAATAATATGCAATATACATTGATATACTAAAAAAAATACATCATTTGTAAAGAAATATTTTTTTCCCATTTAGTAACGTACCACAAAGCGACCTGTAAGGAAGATCAATCATTGGTGTGCTAGATCTTAGAAAACTTACTTTCATTATGGAGAAAATTGTCAAGATGTTGTACTGAATACTGCTTTGTTAATCTTAAAAGATTATTACATGTGATCTGTATTGCAGGACATTTATAACCACAAGCCACAAACTTTCTGGCAAACTTCAGATACTTAAGTTCCTTTTCCAAATCTGAACTTTCACTAATATTATTTTTATTGGTTACTCAAGTACTAGAAACTTTAGTAAATAAAACTAAAACCATACAAAAGAAAAGGTATACAGTTAAAAAAAATTATATATTGACTATTGTGACAACAGAATGATTGGTGGAATATAATGTGTTTCTGTTATTCCTTTAGTTAATTGGTGCTTATTACACCAACTGGTGTTTACAAGACTACTAAATTATCAGCCTTTTGCGGTGGTTTTTTCTTTTTACAAAACACATTCAATAGGTGTTAAGAGGTGGTGGATTTAGATATTTATTTGTGGTGATATTTTCACTACATAAAAAGTATGCAAGTGACTTTATCTTAACTGTTGATTTAAAAAAGTACAATAGTAATAAATAAAATAAAATTCAAATTAAAAAAAAGTACAACAGTGGAAACCTAAAGTCTCA
Source organism: Balaenoptera borealis (assembly GCF_965194805.1). Classification (NCBI taxonomy): domain Eukaryota; kingdom Metazoa; phylum Chordata; class Mammalia; order Artiodactyla; family Balaenopteridae; genus Balaenoptera; species Balaenoptera borealis. The sequence goes on along the minus strand of NC_138870.1, from coordinate 16,537,572 downwards.
TAATGGGATATCAGTTTATGTAATAAGCAATCAACTGATAACAGAATAACTAAGAAAGTATAGCCTCTGGAGATAAGTGGAAAAAGATGAAGTACCCAAATGTGATGAATACCACGAATGTGTCAAGGTATGTAACTTCTCATGTTTTAACAGAATAAAACACTGTGGGGGAGAAGGGGAGTAAATTTGTGATGCAGATTAGACACCTTAATAAGGAAAACTGGAGGATAGCATCTTTTTTCTTTAAAGTGTCTTCCTGGGGAGGAGCATTAAAAAGCTGGAGTTGGTTGAGTGGAAGATAGAACAGAAATATACAAATTCTTTTTATAAAAACCAATATTGCAAAAATAAAACAAATAACCCCCTATTGTATTATTTTCCTACGATATGTCATCTTGTCTAGAAGGAATGAATATAGCAGACTCTAATCCTAATATTCTAGAAGCTGTAAATTATAACAGCACAGCCCTGCAATGGTTACTGGGATAAGAGATTCCTTTGACCTCTGGAACAGTAGACTTGAGTACCCATTAGACAAGGAAACACGGCAATGGAGACATTAAAGAACAGTCAAAAAGGAGCACAAACATTCTTTTCCCCCAAGGTGGATGTTATTTCAATGAAACTGACATTTTTATTGTCCAAGTACTTTTTTAAGATCACAATGTCTTAAAGTAAAACTAACTAAATAAAAATCTTAGCATTCCATCTTAGTTAAAAGTTCAGTGACTAAAACCAATATGAAAAACGAACATATTTATGTTCTTTTACTTTTCCAAAGTACCCAATGTGTTTTCTTTTAATGTTATGATATTAAATTGACATAAAAATTCATTTATTTAGAAGGATACTCTAACATGAAAGTCTTTTGCTGTTCTTTAACGAAAGAAATAATCTTTCCTACTACGTACACCTAATTGTAACATAAAGTAAACACAGAAGTCCTCTGAAATGTTTATTCATTTGTTCTGACTTATATTTTAAATTATAGTCATTCAAGATTACTAGGTTTCTATAAAATCCAAATTCAGAAGATTGAGATTTTATAGGCAATTAGTTTAGTTACAAAATTGTCATCTCCCATAAAACAACATACTTAGCAAATAAAAAATCAGAGTAATGTTTTCTAATCATTTTGTTAAAAATGAATTAAAATAAATTGAGTATGACAAACCAAAATATCAGCCAAACCAAATTCCAGTCTTAACTGTTTAAACGTCATAATTTTCCACTACCTGATAGGATTGTCAATTCTCACTGCTCTTGTGCAAATCTATTTTTATACACATTTTAAAATTTCAAAACCTTTCACTGCAAAGTAAAGGAGCTGTTACAGTGGAGGATTACTGGACTGAATGTCAATATTATGACATAGTATGAGTGTGTTTCATGTTTGGTCATTGCAATCATTGTTGCTTTTGTTGTGGTCATCCATGTACAATGCTTGGTGTCAGTCTATCTCTTGTAAAAATAAAATACAGTGTGTGTGTGTGTGAAAAAAAAAAATTTCAAAACCATTCCTTCTTATTATGTTGGCATTTACACTTCATTTTTATACTAATGTTGCATTTTTAAGTACTGTAATGGTAAAGGATAAACAATTTCTAAATTACTCACAGAAACTAAAAATATGAGTTAAAAGCATACTTAGTGCCAATAAATAACAGCAATGTAAATGAAATCCAAATGAACCTTTGAAAACATAAGGAAAAAGCTATCTCTGTTAATGCACAGAATTCTTTTAGTGCATAATACATGAGTTCTTTAATACACACAGCAACTGGGCACTGTGGGAGGTGGCTGGCCGAGGTATCACATGTCATGACCACCTTCCCTGGTGCAAAAGAGGAGTGACTGCTTAGGGCCACGAGGGGGCAGGGAAGACAAGATTCCAGCCTTCAATTCTACCAGTTTGTCCCCAGCATTATTTACAAAGTGTATCTTTTCATCCTACACTCGCCATCCTTTTTGTAGTCCAAAGGTTTTTTTTTTTTTCCCTCCTCCTTTGAAGGGCTTCAAAATTCAGATCAAGAGTACCATAAGTTTTCCTATAACATTCATGTAGACGTGTGTTCCAATTCAATTCATATATTAAGGAACAATGTGAGTGCCACATAAATCCTGCATTTGTTTATGCATGATCCCGTCCATGAGGAAGTCTAGGTGAGTGCAGAAACTGCACCTTGATGATGCAGCCCCTAGGAGCACACAAATCACACACCTGCACACCCTCAAACGTCCACCAGCTACTTCAGTTCATTGCCTGTTTTATGAAACACACCCATCCACGTGCAGTGATACAACTTTGTCTAATTTCACAACTGCCTACTTCCAACAGTTCCCAATAATTCACAAGCTGAAACCCTTCCAATTCCATTTCCACAAGCAAACTGCAGGGCTTTCTCAATGCAGAGGGTATATGTAGTATTTTTGTATTTTCTAAGCATTTAATATGTGTGAAACTGTGCTACCACTTTCATTAGGTTCCTATCTTTATTTTTATGTGTTACTAATGAGGTTTTTTAGTGCTGTGCCCCTAAACCCATTTTCCACAAAAGCTCCATGCTTTCATTGTCCAATTTTGCACAGAGAGGCGATTTTTAGGAAGACACGTGCCGTGTTACAGCAAAAGTGACTGTACTACTAAATTATGAACTAACATACCTCTGTGCTACTAAAAATGCATTTGAAGCTTTACTAGACAAGGTGTTATTTTAAAAATCTTTGCCAGAGATTTTATGCTCTTCATGACCGAAAGGGAAAAACTGAAAAGATACGGTTTTATATAAATTTGGGTTTCTAGAGGAATCCTTACAAAGAAGGGATAAAATTCAGGTCTTGATATAAAATACCCTTATGGTCACAGAACAAACTAATTCCCTTCTCTCTGACTCACTGTGGCATAGGAAGAGGTCCAAACTTTTCTAAATATGAGATCAAGTATTCGCCTCCACCTAACTCTTACTTCCAGACTTCTGTCTGTGATGGTTTAATGTGTAGGTTTAGACCAGTGGTTTTCAACTGGGAATGATTTTTATCTCCCAGGGGACATTTGGAAATGTCTGGTAATATATACATTATTGAAGTACAGTCGATTTACAACATTGTGTTAATTTCTGCTATACAGCAAATTGACTTAGTTATGCATAGATACACATTCTTTTTTATATTCTTTTCCATTATGGTTTATCCCAGGACATTGAATATAGTTCCCTGTGCTATACAGTAGGACCTTGTTGTCCATCCATTGTCTGGTAGTATTTTTGAATGTTACAACTGGGGCTGGTATGTAGTGGGTAGAGGCCAGGATGCTGCTCAACATCTTACAAAGTGCAGGAAAGTTCTCCACATGAAAGAAGCATCCAGCCCCAAATATCAACAGTGCTGAGGTCGATAAACCCTGCATCAGACCATCATAGCCCTCTAACAATGAACTCCACCAAATAAGCCACGTTTATTATTTCTTTGTGTTCCTGTTCTTCTCTAGAGATGACAGAAGCAGCCATTGAGACCACTGGTCCATGAATCAGACTACTTAGGTGTGAATCCCAGCATCTTCCTCTCACTAGCTAGGTGACCTCAGGCAGGTTACTGTACCTGTCCACGCCTCAACTGCCTCAATTAGGTAACAGTAGCCATGTCACAGGTTGTTACTTCATTTGTTCAGAGCTGTTCTGGGCACCTGGGGATGGCAGTGAATAAAACATAAAAATCACTGCCCTCATGGAACTTACTTTCTAGTGGGGATGTTAAGAGTAAAGAGTATAAACATGACCTGGAACAGACAAGCCCTCGATAACCGTTATTTATTTTTGTTATGAACTACAGGACTTTGAGCATATGTTGTTGTCATCAGACTACTGTTCAATCACCTGTTTAAACAGTAACAGTTCATATTAACACGTACCCCCAAAACTGTTTAAAAACTCATGTTATCCCACTACTCAGTATTTATTGTAAAAGAACAAAGTTGTGATCTCTCTTGGCTTTCATGCTTCTGGTCAAGATACCCTTAATATGTCCAAAAAACAAAAAATAGAGGAGAAAAGTAATTCTAATATAAAAGCTCCAGAGCAAGAGTAGCTATGTTTTTAAGGCAGTATTCGAGAAGGTTTTTAAATAGTGACAGACAACACTTAAAAAAAAAAGGCTTCTGCTATTCCAGAGAGTTCAGGACTGAAGGAAATTGCTCATATTCAATAGTTCAATCTGAGGCTAATGCTCTATCAAAGGCCCAGATAAAGGACTGAATCAATGCCATTTTTAGAAAAGGTTATCAAGAAATTGACAAGTTGCAACACAAATTGCTTGTTCTTTGGCACTATGCCCTCTTCACTATTTATTACTAGACATTTAATCATTTACTAAAACTAGAAAATCAAATGAAAGACCTGCTTAATTCCAGCCTTTATGGAACTATTCCATTCAATAATAATTTGGTTTTAAAAGATCTTAAGATGAATAAATCAGTGTGTGTATAAAATGGTATATTTCCACCAAATTATATAAAAAACAAATTAAAAATGACATATCTACTGGAGAGATGGAACAGAAATTCATTACTCCCTTATTCTTTTTCAGATCTTATTTGTGAAGTGAACAATGCATCATGGAAGTAACTGTACCAGAAAACCTGGGCAAAGGTGTGCTGTTTAAGCAGTTCTGAGCTTTACATCAAAAGGGAATGAGCTGATAAACTACATGGCTCCTATAACCTATTTATGGAAACAAAATTTAGTGGGTTAGAATCAACTCGAAGCAGCAGGTTCTGTTATATGAAGAGTAACTGAGACTGTGGGGCGGCGCTCTGAAGATCAGGGATGATGGGTGTCCATTTCCAGGCTTGCCGAAGGAAGACATTTTTTGGTTCGGTCCACATTGCTAGTCTGCTCTCAGCAGGAGACTTACGAGGGAGGATTCCAACCAACGACATCCCTAAGGAAACAATCCCCATACACTAAAAAGATGCATAAAATGTACATTTCAAATATAAACCCCAATAAAATTACAGGTTTAGAAAGAGAGGAAAAAAGGTGTCTGCTAATATGGTGTTTAAATTTTTTAGTATAATGATAAAAGTCAGGAACACTGACTTCAGTAACACTGAAGGAACTGTTTCATTCTTAATGGAGTGTTATTTCAAACTACATAAGGTAAAAGACGAAGTATTTAACACAACTGACTATGAAGTGACAAATGAAATCTGGTTATAAAACTCCTGTCATCCAACAATAAGGCCAAAACCTTGCAACTTCTGTTGAGTGTAAATGTAAATTTTAAATCAGATATTTATAAATAGGTAAAATACCCTCACAAGAAGTTCTTTAAAACATCAGGATTTGTCTGATTTTTTCAAAAATGAATATAGTACTGAGAGTACTAGATTGAAAAATTAAAATGAAAAATTAGAGCAATGTTGCATATAATAAATCAGTACAGCACATGGTATTATATTCTTTGAACCAAGCATGGAAAGACGTTATTCCTGATTTTAAAATAAGAACATTTGAGATTTCAAGGAGATATTATTCATGACTGCATAATATGGCAACACTGATTGGCTTGCCCTGTTTAGTTAGGCATCTGCATAGTCCCAAACTGGCTGCTGTGGTCCCAAACATCACATGCAGACCATAGAGTCCAGAGGTGAAAGGAAAGTCTCTGCTTACATATTCCTTTTCAAGAAATTTCCCAAGAGCTCCCCGGCCATCCTTGTCCAGGCTCTCATGAGCCAGACATATGCGTCTACGTCTAATTCAATCAACGGTAAGTGAACTCACACCATTCAAGATTCACAATTTTGTCTGTGGCTCACAGGGAGGAAAGTCAATAAAATGAGGTTATATTATAATAGCAAGGAAGAAGGAGAAGGGAAAGGCTATTAGCTAAGGAAACATCTCATTTTTCTTAGAGAAAGCAACTCACATAGGTTTTCAAAGAAAATACTGGTACTAGCATATTCAAAACTAGATTTTCCTGTTCTGCCTGATAAAAGAGGAAAATGCTTTACCGGGTTATTCTTTTGGGAAGCTTTGGGAAGGTAAAGAGGGTGATTTAAGCTGAACTTTAAAAACTCCAGAGGTTTTATTTACATCCTCAGAAAAAAATTGTTTTCCTTTGCATTGTTTTAATTAATTCATTTCAAACTTGGAAATTAATTGACATATAACATTATATTAGTCTCAGGTATACAAGATAATGAGTCAGTATTTGAATATATTGTGAAATGATCACAGTAAGTCTAGTTAATAGTTAACATTGGTCACCATACAGTTACAAAAAATTTTTTTTCCTGTGATAATAACTTTTAAGATCTTAGCAACTTTCAAATATGCAAAATAGTATTATTAACTATAGTCACTATGCTGTACATTATACCCCCATGACTTATTTAACACTGGAAGTTTGTACCTTTTGACCTCCCTCACCCATTTCACCCTCCCTACCCTTTCCCCTGCCTCTGGTAACCATCCATCTGTTTTCGGTTATCTATAAGCTCTCTCTCCCTTTTTAAAGATTCTACATATAAGTAAGATCATATAGTATTTGTCTTTCTCTGTCTGACTTGTTTCACTTAGCATCATGCCCTCAAGGTCCATCCTTGTTGTTGCAAATGGAAAGACTGCCTTCCTTTTTAATGGCTGAATAATATTCCATCGTGTGCCTATGTACATGTATGTGTATGTACACACACACATACATACTACATCTTCTTTATCCATTCATCCACTGATGGGCACTTGGGTTGTTTCCATATCTTGGCTATTGTAAATAATGCTGCAGTGAATGTGGGAGTTGGGGGACGGTGCAGATAGCTTTCTGAGTTAGTGTTTTTGTTTCCTTTGGATAAATACCCAGAAGCGGAATTGCTGGATCAACATGAGAGTTCTATTTTTAATTTTTTGAGGACACTCCATATTGTTTTCCACAGTGGCTGCACCAGTTTACATTCCCGGTTCCCTTTTCTCCACATCCTCACCAACTCTTGTTACCTCTTATACTTCTGATGACAGCCAATGTAACAGGTGTGAGGTCATAGCTCACTGTGGCTTTGATTTGCATTTCCCTGATGATTAGTATTGTTGAGCACATTTTCATGTACCTGTTGGCCATCTGTATGTCTTCTTTGGAAAAATGTCTATTTAGACCCTCTGCCTGTTTTTTTTAACTGGATTTTTTTTTTTTTTTTTTTTTTTTGCTATTGAGTTGTATGAGTTCTTTATATATTTGAGATTATTACTCCTTATCAGATATATGATTTGCAAATATCTTCTCCTATTAGGTAGGTTGCCTTTTCATTTTGTTGATTGTTTCCTTTGTTGTGCAGAGGCTTTTTAGTTTGATGCAGTCCCACTTGTTTATTTTTGCTTTTGTTGCCTTTGCATTTGCTGTTAGGAAAAATTGTTTAAATGTTTTGGCCATTAATAACTATGTACTGGCTACTTCTTAGTATTGCAATTCTCCCCGGGAGTACTTGTTTTTGTGTTTTTATTTTAAAAATACCTTTGCTTCACGAGTAACACCAATGACCGCTTTACTACAAAATCCATTCTGTTTTTTAATTTAAGAAATAAATATTGAAATTGCTATTAACATTGTCAATAACAGCCAATAATTCTTCTGAGTAATACATTAGACAAAGCAAGGTTTATTAGGTAGTGTTTTATATGTGTATCCATGGCAAGAAGGTCGAAAATTTATCCACTATGCACAAACAAAATATGTTATTTTAGAAAACTCTGTCCCACAGAAGAGATTTTGGTTGTCTCTTATTAAATTCAGCTGCAAACCCATTTGTATGATTTGCTCAGAATCATGTATTTCCCTTATGGGAGAGAAAGAAGGATTTAATTTAGTCTAAGAAAAATAGGATATCATAGTGGTTTGGCAATTCTTTCTGCAACCCTGGTAGAGAAACCAGTGTCATGACTTGGACTTTTACAAGGGCCCAACCCATACAAGCTGCCACATACCCACAATGTTGTTAGACTGGAGCAAGGCAGGGAGATGTGGGGATTATGGTAGCGATTGTATTTCTCAAATTTAGGTAGAAAACCAGACAGCAAAGAGCTCAGATGTTCACTGACAACTCTTCAACATCCTTCCACTCAAACCAAAAAGAATATTGTACATTCTCAATTTGGCCTTGGTTTCATTACACTATCAGACAATTATACTTTTCAGCTTACTTTAAAATTGAAGAGCTTTGCAAACTATTACATATAGAATGGATAAACAACAAGGTCATACTGTATAACACAGGGAACTATAATCAATATCCTGGGATAAACCATAATGGAGAAGAATGTATACATATATGTATAACTGAATCATTGTGCTGTACAGCAGAAATTAACAACACTATAAATCAATTATACTTCAGTTAAAAAAAAGAAAAAAGTTGAACAGCTTTTATCAATAGAACTCATAACGCTGTATGTTACCCACTGAGACTCAGTCTCAAATTAGGTTTAAAAAACATGTTTGTAGCAGTGATTTAGTTATTAAATATTATTTTTATTTATTAGTTATGAATTCCACAATTGGGTCTATGGTGGTCCAGGGTAAATTTTAAAATATTGTTAAACATAAAGTTGATTAATGTCTTATGCAGATAACTATTTAAATTCATTTTCCTTTAAATAAAAAGGAGAAAAATGTTATGTTGAAATCTGACTACCACAATGACTGACTCTGCAATTTATTTTTAAACTGAAGTATGGAAAATTATGCCTACAATTAAAAGCAGTGTTTTAAGAACAAAAGAAAACACTAAAAGTGCCATGCCTTTTCTTGAGAGAAACTGAATTCTTGAGCCTTAGTTATGTGGAGAAATAACCACTGAGTCAGCAATCTAAAAGATTGTAATTTTTTTTCTTTGCAAAACATGTAAAGTATATATTTCCTTTCCCCACATTTAGTTCTAAATGCCATTTGCCTTTAACTTAGAGCTAACTGCTTCCAGACATCCTGCTCAAACCTCAGTGATTCATTTACCCACATCTACAAATTCTCCCTACAGTCTTAACCCTTTATAATCTATCCTCTCTCCTCTCATCATTCAGGAAATGGATCGGCTCAGATTTCTTGGGGGAAACGAAGGACTGAACAGGTGTGAGGGCCTCGATGATCCTCGCTCCCAACAATAAACATTAAAATCATCACCTACATAGTAATCACCACGTGATGTCACACTCAGTGCTGCGCGCACACTCCTTCTGTCGCACGCTACACTGGAAACTTGACCATCTATCCTCACACAGACCCCCTGAGGTCTGCATTACTATCTTCACTTCACGTGTGAATAAACTGAGGCTCACAGCATTTACGAAGGTGTCAGAAGTCACAGAGAGACCTGGTCCCCAAGGTTTCAGTTGTGCCCTGTTTAGTCCCCCTTCCCCCCCCTTTCAACAGCTGCCCCTTCCTTGACTCATCTCAGCCAGTGGGACTTCTATATTCTGCCCTACATCTTCTCCCAATGTAACTGAAACACAGCACAACACAACACAATCCTTTCCTTGGAGGTCCTTCCCTCTTGCACAGACCATGGACGTGTATCCTCCCTCTTCTCCTTTCCGTCCCATTGCGTAGCATCACCCCAAGACTATTTCTATCTGAAGCACAGTAAGGAAACCTGTTCTGATTCCAACTTAATTTTAAACCCAGCATTTCTTTTCCATTTTCTTATTTTCTAAGCCTTTGCAATCATTTTCCACTTTTAGCTACTCAGACAACACTATCACAACATAATTGTAAATGTAACCTCACATTTGATTATCGGTCCCGAAGAATTTAAGTACAAATAACAACAACAGTAAAGAATGGGTTTTACAGAATCACCCAACAGGAACAGAAAACTTTGCTTTTCCCGCTGGGAAAATAGGAGTATGACGCAACGCTGCAAAAGTACAAAGCTGAAAGCATTATTATAGACTAGGAACAAAATAAAGAAAAAAATAAAAAATTCAAAAGATGAGACACATAAATTCATCTGTTTTAGTTTTTTGTATTTACAGATAATTTCTAAATCATCTTCTGAAAAAAACCTTCCTGAATAAAACCAATATGCTCATTTAGAATCTACAAAATAAATTTTACAATAGATTTTAAATAATTTTGGAAGTAGTGCAAGAATAATTCAATTAACACCATGCTAGTTATGAACAAAATGTACCCAGCAAGTTAATAACTGTTATCCATCCTGAGTGTTATGGGACAGCTACATTTTAGATCACTTAATAAATTACATTATACACAAAAATGCTTAAAATAATTTAGATAATTCTCTCACTTGGAAGCCATTTAAGTGATTCTTAAGAAGCTTTTAAATGGGAAGGTTAAATGACACTTTATGGTTAAAACAGAAAAATGGCTCTTAGAATGCACAAGCTAATCCACCAGAGTAATTTTCTGTCAAGCACTCAAGAAACAAGTGACATTTCTGGATGCTACCCAGAAATTACCCTACACAAGTTGACAGCTAACGGCATCTCCATCACTGCCTTAGTCTAGGCTCTTATGTCTCCAAGACTCTTAACATCCAAATCCAACTCATTTTAATCAGGATATCTCCCATTTAGACCATCCTCACTGAGCCTCAACTTCTTTCTGTAAAACAGGAACCAAAACCAAAACAACAACAAACTTTACTCCATGGGGCTTTGTAAAGGATCAAGTACCTGGTAGCACCACCATCCATTACCTAATAAAGCCCTCACTAAACAGTAGCTAAACTTGAATGTGCAGGTGGAGTTAGCTTTCCTGAAAAGAAGTAAAATTATGTCATATCCTTGCTTTAAAAAGTTGCTGGCTCTCTGCTCTATCTTTAATGTGAAGTACAACTGATCTAAGGTTAAAGCTTACTATTGACTGATCTATGTAAAAAGTCCTTGTAAAACCACACAACAGAGTAAAAATGATCACAGGGTATATTTTAGAGGTTTCAAAGAATACTTATTTGAAAAATTACAGTCACTTGTATAAAAAAAACTATTAATACAAAAATCTAATGGAGTTTTAAAATAAAACTAAGCAGAACTCTAACTTGGAAACATGTCAGTAGTCAGAAATATTCTTGGCATTTAAAAGCAATAATGTGGCATTAAAAATATATATAACCTAGAATTTCATTAATTCAGACAACTCTGCTAGTCCCTAGTGAATGCTAATTAGTAATGTTTTATTGTAACATGCATTAAATGTAAGTTTACTATACCACTGGGAAGGAAGCAAACAACAAATTAGAAAAAGAGGAATTTAAACACCATCTCTTTTGCTTTTTTGCGGGTGGTTATACACTACTTTACAAAGTTAACCTAATTCTAACCTACACTTAAATAACCACACAGTTGCAAAAAAGATCCAATTATTTTATTGTAGATGAAACATTCTTCCCAACAGAATCAAGCTGACAGACTAAACAGCTCAATTCAAATAGAAAAAGAAAAAAAATCAGTAATCACTGAATTTTACTATCCTTCATTGCATAGTCTTTAATCATTTTAATATTGCATGAGCTTTATCTAAACAACCACTTCAAGGACAAAAAGGGAGTTACTAATAAGTCAAATGATACCTTTATGCAACAAAAAGATTTTGTTAAAAAACAGTACTTTCTTTCAAAATGGCTATGTTTTTGTGTAACTTAAATACTTTCATTCATTCAATATGAGACAGGCACTGATGACACACAGCCTTAACAATGTTATACATAAACAAATAGGAGGAGTAATATAACCAAAAACGAAACACAAAGGGGAGGCAGATTAGGGACTGATCTTGCTTAGAAAGGGGAAGAGCAGGGAAGGTGGCACAGAAGTGTCTGCCATTTGAATTGAGCTTCCATGAATCAGCAAGAATATTCGGATGTGGCCAGAGTTTAGCACAGACTGAAGGGATGGGGGCACAGAAATGGGGCTGAAAATCTAGGCTTTGAGTGAAAATATATTTACATATAAAAATTTTATTATATAAGTTTTGAAGCAATGTATTTGCTCCATTCTTAGGTTCTCTGTCACTTCAATTTCCAAGGAATATATATTTTTTAACTCTGAAAAGGTCCAAATCATAATGCACTTATGTGACGCACACAGCACTTTAACTAAGGCTCAGTTTAGTCAGCAACTCATTATCCCCAAGTACTGAGAAATTTCTCACTTACAGATGAGGTAGGAGTTGGACAGAAATCTGACCCAGAATACCAGGGCAGGGCCCACTTCCCACAGCAGACCACTGTGATGGCCGTATTCTACTCTGGAGACACTTCCTTCTAACAGAATGCAAGGCCACGGCATGCTATTAGTTGGTTAGATAACTAGTAGGTGTCCATCATCCCAGAAAAGACGAAATCTCTCTAATTCAGGATCAAGATATTCTCCTCACTCATTTCACTTGCTTCATCAATTCATGCTCAAATATTCATTAAGCATCTATTAAGCACAAGGTTTTGTACTGTCCACTACTAGGAAACAAAAATATAGTTCAAGACTATAACGGGCTTAAAGAATTACTATTCCATCTGAGTTTACTAATTAAGCTAAATTTCAAACTTGAAGAATACAGCAATTATATTTTACCATCAGGCTTCAGTATTGGTGGAAAGAGTTCCTCAAAGCGCACCTTATTCACTAGAAAACAGACAAGCACTTTATTCCCAGTGCTTTAGACTTGAGTCAGACTTTTAAGTCAATTTCAGGTTATCCCTCCTCCCCCACAACAAGCTCTGCTCATCCTCCCTTCTTTTTTGTTTTGCCAGATTCAATTTCCTGTTCATACAAAAAAGTTTAAGTAGCTTGTCTTCACTTGAACTTTAGCAGCAGTTTAGGCCAATGACCTCTGATGTCATAATGCTTCAAAAACATCTTTGTTTAGAATGTATACTGAATATAGTCCAATTCATCATTACTACAGTAACTTACTGATTAAGTTTAAAATATAGGCTATTTTAAAACCATGTTAAAATATTTTAGGTAGATTTGAGATAAATTTTAAAGGGAATAAAAATATTAATGAATTCTCTATATACTTTCTAGCTCTGGGCAGAATTTTCAGTTGAAAATTCTGCAGCTTATGGGAAAAATTGTGGATCTTGAATTAAGACTGTCAAGTCAAATAAAATAAAGTTGAAACCCTACTTCTATATCCTGTGCTTCTAAATATAATAGAAATACAATGTATTAGGAGTCATAATAAGGCAATTATTGATATCTTTGCACATTTGCATATAAACAACTGATTTAGGTCACTTCCTTTCAGTACCTATCTTATTCATTTAAAAAATATGTACAAATAGTCTTATTCTTTAATTGCTTCAGAAAATTGATGTGAAAATATTTACATTTATTAAGAATTTTCGTATTGTCTTTTCTTAAACTAGACTTACAAGTAAAAAGTGCCTGTTCTTTAAGAGAAAACTTTGTTGGAAAATTCCTCTAAAAGACCTTGAAATCACAAGGCTGCTACTGAACCTGCAAGAAAAGAATTATGCCAGAAATGACAAAGCGTAAGGCTTTAAAGGCTTCAGTTTATACTATATAAACAGTATGAAATTAAAATTAAAATAATATCATTCATCCACTCAAAATGAAGGGGAAAAAAAGCAAAATAGCCACGCACACACACACACAACTTACCCAACATAGCCTACTTCTTAAGCTAATGATTTCAAAACAACTAAATCAATTCATTTACTGCAATTCAAAGAGACATGAATTAAAATTGCTAATAAGAAATCTTTAAAGGCATGTTGCCAGCCTTTACAATCAAAGGCAGTAGTAATTTAATTAGTTTAAATGCCAAAATATTGTCTATAATAATCTCCTGCCATTATATTGCTCTTAAATTTTAGGTAAATGAGGATTCCTATTTTGAGGATCCTACTTTGTGAATTCCTATTTTGAATCACGTTACCAGATAATTAAAGAATTAAATAACTAGCAGCTTCAGCTAACTTAATTAATTTAGACTAGTAATATACTTTTTAATAAAAGTATTACATAATGAGTACTGTTAGCATCTCCTCCAAAGGAACTTCTGAGAATTATTCATTTGGCTCTCGTGAAGGGGGAGAAAAAAAAAAAATCAAGCTTCTCCTCTGAAGAAGTTAAAACAATAAACAAAAATCTTTAGGCTTTCAAGCAATTTGCAACTACTGTGCATTTATGCAACTTCAAGTTAAGGAGAGACCAAAAGGAAGATTACATCTTAATCTCAAGTCATTTGAAAAGTCTAACAATGCATTTACATTTCTACAAGAATACAATACTTCAGTTATAGAAATATTTATAATATGTAAATCCTTTGCACTAGGTACTGTGCCTGGCACTAGGGCTACAAAGATTATTTATCAGAGGATCATTAACTGAGAAAAAAGGACTACCACTCATCTATCCATCAGCTATTTATTATTATACATGAAAGTAACAAGGATTACTCACCAGCCTCCATCAAAATCACATTCGTAAACAGACATTCAACTACAGGCAAAAGTGGATACTGGAATAAAAATCACACTCCACTGCTTTGTCTTTGAGCTGATCCCAAATGAGCGCTGTGGGGACTGAGCACTCAGGAAATGCACTGTGGCTGTTGGCCAGCCTGCCACTCTGCCAGTCTGACACCAGACTGACGTCACGCACCAGTATGTCATTGCAGCTGCAAACTGAGGCAGCTTCTCCAGAAGAGTTTGTTGTGATTATGCATGCCTTCCAGCCATAAGAGTAAAAAACGATTTCAATTCCCTTAAAGTTGGCACATAGCATAGGGTAAAATACCAGCATACGTGGTTGCAAACAGCTCGTGAAGAATGTTCAGGGAGGAATTTTAAATAACCTTAGCTCTACATAGATATTTTCCGTTAAAACTGTAAGTAAACCTATTTAAATGATTCCTTTAAAAACATTTTTTTTTGTTGCTGTTGTTTCCAAAGTTGGTACATACTTATTTGAAAAAATTCAGCCAATAAAAGGTATAAAGAAAGCTAAAATTGCCTGCAGTTCCACCACCTAAAAATGATAATAATGATGATAATAATTGATCACTTATTATGTCAAGCACTTTACAAACTCATCTGAGCCTCAGAACCCAAAGATGTAGGTTCTGTAATTATCTCCCTTTCCCTGAAGAGACTGAGGCACAGAGTAGTTAGGGAACTTGCCCCTGGTCACAATGCTAGTCAGTGACTGAGCAGGACTCAGAACCCATACATCGGATCACTGAGTTATACCATCTAGCAGCAAAGATAACAGCTGTTAACATTTTGGTGAACATTCTTTTAGACCAGAGTTTGTGTGTATATAAACACATACTTAGTCAATATAAGGAAATCAAACTATATATGTTGTTTTGCAACCCGCTTTTTAAATTCAACAATATGCCATGGGCAGCTTTCCATGTCAGTAACTACATCCCTAACTTTTCTTTTCTGATGGCCGTGCATCACAATTACCGAAACCTGATTCCTACTGGACACTTAATTTAAAATTTTTTCTTATAAATAGTGCTTAATGTATATCATGGTCTAGACACCTTTGTACTTTTCTGTATTTAGCTGTGTAGGATAATTCTTAGAAGTGGGATGGACAGGCCAAAGCATGTGCATGTTTTCAATATCCGCATGCTTGGCCCTCCAAAAAGAGGTAACAATTTATATTTATACCTCAGTGCATTAGATTTCTCCTTTCCCACATACTGGGTATTGACAATTACTTTCCTCCTCTGCAAATCTAACAGAAAATACGGTTCTAATTGTGTGTGAGTGTGTTTTATTTATTTATGATTATTATCTTAAAATTTTATTTATTTTATTTATTTATTTTTGGCTGCGTTGGGTCTTTGTTGCTGCATGTGGGCTTTCTCTAGTTGCGCTGAGCGGGGGCTACTCCTTGTTGCGGTGTGCGGGCTTCTCATTGCAGTGGCTCCTCTTGTTGCAGAGCATGGGCTCTAGGTGCCCAGGCTTCAGGAGTTGTGGCTCACGGGCTCTAGAGCGCAGGCTCAGTAGTTGTGGCGCACGGGCTTAGTTGCTCCGCGGCATGTGGGATCTTCCCAGACCGGGGCTCGAGCCCATGTCCCCTGCATTGTCAGGCGGATTCTTAACCACTGTGCCACCAGGGAAGCCCTGTGTGTCTGTTTTAATTGCAAGTGAGGTTAAACCTTTCTTCATATGCTTATTCACACAGGAGGCAGTCTAGCTAATGGCCACAAGTACGTAGGCTCTGGAGTCAGAAGACTCCAAGTTCAAGCCCAGCTCTTCTTCTCAATAGTTTTCTGACCACAGGCAAGTTACTTAGCCTCTCCATGCTTCAATTTCCTTATACGGAAAATAAAAAAAAACAATTTAATCCTCATGGGATTTTTGTGAGGAATTAAATGAGAAAAACCATGTAAGCAATTGGAAAAGTGCCTACCACATAACAAGTGTTTGATTAAATGTTAACTCATATTTAATGACCGACTATATTTCTTCTGCATTTCACGCCCTTCAACCAAAATGGTGACTCTTAACAAAAGTACAGACAAGCCATTTTACAAAATGTACTGGAAATATCTTGTTAGAATGCTAATGACATAAAAATGTGCAGATACATCAAAGTGAGTTGTCTTACAACTAAATTTAGCATGTAACATAACTGGAGCTGAAACACTCCTTTCATATGAAACTGCTATAACAAAAATTAAAAATAGCATTTCAAGTTGAGGAAACAAAATTGTTTCATCATGTAGCTTGAAATATAGACAAGCAAGCCGACACAGTTTGCTATAACCAGAAGGGTTTGCATATGTTTTAGAAAAGTAGTCAGTCATTCATGAATCTGTCCTATTTTTTTTTTTTCGAAGTGAAGGTTTTGCTAGCCTCAATTAGTCTCTGTTTAAACTTCTCACGCTGAAAAGGAAAACAAAACCCATTCCTGAAAATGCCAAAGAGAAGTCAACAAAATAACTTTTGCCCATAGTTCTAAAAGCAAAGGACAGCCCCTTTTAAATGACACAAATCATAACAATGTTTAAGCAGAATATTTGAAGGTTAAAATGTAGTAAGCCTATTATATCTACCCCAAACCAATGTGACCTTGTGTTATGTAAGTCTTCAACTGTTCGCACCATCAGGACAGTTTTAACAAAACACTTTTAAAATGAGCTAAGAAGGAAGTTTTACGTTATTCTAGCAGATCTGGTTTAGATGTAGTCACTGTTGTATATGCTATAAAATTATCCCATCTGAAGGCAAACATTTCTGTAATAAAATGGCAGCATAATATGTTTGCAGAATCACAGTGGCATGGTAGTTCTGTATATGGCTGCCAGGAGAAAAACAACAATAATGGAGCAGCAGAGATCTGTCAAGAGACTCTGAAAGATTACCAGGAATACCGAGAACTAACAAGTCGACCAGTGTTTGGTTTATGAAGTTACTGGCACCCTGCACTATTTCTCTAGGACCTGGGAGGCTCAGGTCCTTCCGCCCACCACCCACGGTTTACAGGACTTCCACAGGGAAAACAGTGTGGCTGGGCAAGGAACAAAAAAAAAGGGAATAGGATAAGGCCCCTCCTCTCAAGGCCAGAACAGCCTGGAACTGACAGTTTAATAGGGAAGAGAGAGCTGTAAACAGATCGTTATAACATAACCTGATTTGCAGAGCGCAGAAGAGGAAGTGGCTAAATGCCTGGGGGAATCTGGAAGAGACTTAACAAAGTACAGTAAATGACAGCTGACCTATTTCAAGAGGAGATCTCAGTTAGAGGTAGCAGTAGTTGTGAAAGCACAAAGATAAGATGTAATCTAAAATTTACACCTACGAAAGGTGCCCAATTAACAGAGAAACTATTCATTTAAGGAAAAAAAAACAAAAACAAAAACGCATACCAATAGGACAATTCTTACAGGCGCCTTGTAAGATTCTGCCCTGCTTTTCCCCAAAGTTTTGATTCTGCCCAAACAACATTTTTAGGAAAGGAAGCTGAGGTAGATCGTGGATGTATGCCCCATTACTTTGTCAGAGCTAATGAACTTCTTTAAATCAGTAGAGAATCCTAAATCTCAATTAATCCTGATTCTCTTTTCACGAATCTGTACACTACAGGGCAAGAACCATGCTTTGTTAAAAAGTCACAGAAAAAATGGCCAGTGAGGGCCTCCAAAATATGTGTCACCAAACAGTGTGCTTCAGTACATTCTTTAGGGCTGTTTGTGATAATGACTGAGGATTCAGTTGTGATAACTATCATTTTTCAGTTCTTGGTTACTTCACTTCTCAGTGGCATTTAAAACTCTTGACTACTCCGTTCTTAAAAATGCCACCATTGACCCTGAATTATGTGACCTGGTTCCCCAGCCTTCACTTTGCAAAACAGGCATGAATCCAAATGACTCAATCCAGCACCCAACTGTCTCTATAATTTGGTGCCCATTTACTCATCACTAATACCCAAAGCAGAAGCTCTTTTAATGGGTGAGAAACAGATCTACCAATGTCTTCTCCATACTGTGTCTCATAGTGCTGGATAACACAAAGTGCTCCAATGTCCCATCACCTGATTACTGATTTTCATCCCCTAGGTCACTTAATTAATGCAAATCTTTCAGGTCAGAAAAATATTAGTACAACGAGAAGACCACAACCACATATTTCGGAGGTGTGTTTCTTCTAACACTGCCAGGCAATTACGTTTGGCACAATCTACCTGGAGATAGTGTCAGAGCCCACAGGCTCCGTTCCACAAGACTGTCCCCCCAGCCCCATCCCACCCCCGCCCAACTTTAGATACCAATCACAAATCCAGCTTGTTATCTGTGCTTCTAGCTCACTGGCTATAAATGGAGGTTCCCACAACCCCCTTCTCAGGCGTGATTGATTAGTGTGAGTGGCTCACAGAACTCACAGAAAGAGTTACTTACGTTTACCAGTTTATTATAAAGAATATTATAAAGGATACAGATAAATAGCCAGATGGAGAGGTACACAGGTACATACTTTACAAAGGTAAAGTAAGAATACGGATAGACTCCTTTTCCTCTCTCCCAAATTTCCAAATTTTTTCGTCTTGGCATATCAACCACCATATCTTCATGACTTAAAAAAGAAACATCAAGGCATCAATTTACAAAAGTAAATTAAAAATACGGTCGTCCCTCAGTATCTGTGGGGATTTGGTTCCAAGACCCTCATCCCTCAGATACCAAAATTCATGGATGCTCAAGTCCCTTATATAAAATGACACAGTATCTGTATATAACCTACCCGCACAGCCTCCAGCATACTTTAAATCATCTCCAGATTACTTATAATACCTGGTACATTGTTAATGGTATGTAAATAGGCAAATTCAAGCCTTGCTCTTTGGAACCCTTTGGAATTTTCGCCCCCAATATTTTTGATCCACAGTTAGTGGAATCAGTGGATGCAGAACCCTCAGATACAAAGGACTGGCTATAATTCAAAAATACAGTGTCTCACATCCTCATTATCTTCTGTTAAAAGGTGGCAGAGTCAGGTAAAGAGTAAATCTGTCAACTCACAGAAATCGAACACTCACACCCAACGACAGCCTGAGATAGAATCCAAATGTCCCATGTACTTAGTGCACGGACAGGTAACCACTACATCAACTGAAGCTCAGTACAGAAACCAACTCAACACCACTAAGGAAGGCAATCACTGCGAGCGCTGGAGTCATCCTCCCTTGACACTGACGCAACAGTTCAGATATTCTCGGTTCACTACACAAAAATGTTCAAGGGCTGTTCCACACTACCCGCTGGGTTTTCTATCAGAGCTAAAATTTCATAACACAGCAAACCCTTGGAAAAAGTAATTGGAAGAGCTGAATGATTTAAGAGTCAGATTAATCCACAAACACCTGCTTAGGAAGGAACCAATTATAATGAAGAAGTCCTTCCCACCACTAGAGTCTTCTTCCCCCGGGAGTGGTAGCTCCTAAATATACTTGCTTACTAACAGGACAAGGAACCTTCTAATTTGAAAATATCCAGTTCTCAGGTCCTTGATGACCAAGCTGGCCCTCAAAGGCCAGTTTAATAAGATACTGACTTGGCCATCATATAATCCCTTTAATTTATTTCTTCCAATCCTTTTAAAATTCTTTCCACTTCTTGTGTGAGACTGCTAGCCATGACTTCCTCCTTGTGAACTCTGTCATAATTTGTGTATCTCACCAATTTACACTTTTGGTCCAGCTCAAATGTCACCTCCTTGGAGAGATTTCCCCCAATTTCCCTCACTCAGGTAGCTGCAGTAATACATATCACGAACAGTTAGCATGACCAACAAAATTTGCAGTCATACACACCTACATCTCAAAGGACCTGTCAGTAAAGATGTCTGTCAACTAGTTTGCAAAATAAATAGAACATATATACTTACGGAAAGTGGACTAACTCTAATAAGTTTACACATCTATAAAACCAAATACAAACCAAAGTGAGAGATAAAACCTAAAAGGCAGCAATGATGTGGGCATTAAAACCGATCATCTTTCTTCCCTTTCACGACTAGCAAATGACATCTCAACTTCTGAGCTACAGGTGAAATGTCTGGTTATGCTTGTACCTCCTTTGAATATTTGAACCCTCAAACTATCTCTGGGTGCTTTTCACTTGATAGGGAAGAAAATGGATTGTGAGTAGTCAATTTTTTGATAGGCTCTGGCATCTTTACCTATATTTTAACTGCAACCATTTCAATTCTAGAAAAATTCCAGGTAAAAGTGTATGTGCACAACAAGTAAAGTATGAAAACTTTGCTAATTTTGTACTTTAACGTGCAATGGTAACTAATAAAAAATTAGATTTGGAAATAATAAAAGATAATCTTAAATTCTAACATAATAAAGAAATTTGTTTTATAAAAGATAATCTTAAATTTTGCATTTTATAAAAGATAATCTTAAATTCTAACATAATAAAGGAATTCAGACTCCAGAACACATTGATGAACATGAAATAATATATCAACAACCAAGGAAAACAAATACAAATTTACACCTAATTTCCTTGACTAGGTCCTAACTTCAACTCTGGATGAATATACATTTTTGAACGATAGTTTGTGACTTATACTCTACCTGTATATAGACTGATTTTCATTCTGAAAGAAATTATAAAATCTAACTGGTTTTCTACAGAGCCTGATTTACCAACAAAACATCTATTATTCAAGTACTAAATAGATTCTACACTTATACCGTCTGCCTGGAAGATACATGGCCTATTTTTGATGTGGGAATAGAATCAAACATATGACAGTGTCACCAGTTTCATTACCATCAAAAAACAGGCCTCAAAGAAACTTATTATAATGGTGCTTTGTGTGTCGGCTTCATTTAGTCAAGAGAAGTACTGCTTACTCTCTTGAAAGGAGGCAAGAGAACATGCATGTTTTTAAAGGTTTTACTACCGCAGAACAGGATGGAGCGTGTTACGGAGACCCACAATTGAGACATAGCCTTGGGACCAAAGAGACTTTTATATCTACAACTGACTCCATGAAAGGTCCTCATAAGTCATCCCTTTCTCTTCATGACATTATATAACAGACACAATCAGGTGGTTTTGTGGCAACAACTCCAAGACCATTTGCCTGCCAAGGCCAAGTTCGAGGTATGAGTATTCTCCCTTACAAAACAAAACAGGTTTTAACATACTACACTTCTACACTCACATTTCTGGCACTGGAGGAGTAATTTCTTTGTTTTTACACCTCATTTGCACAAATTCCTTGGCCTACAAGTTTTTTCTGCTTTTAAGTGAAAATTCCTTACATTAGAAGTTTATTAGAAATGTTATACATACTGCTGTCTAGTGTTGAAAAGAAAAATTAAACAAACCTGGGCTGAGATTTAATTTCCTTGGCTACTATTAACAGATTTTTAAAATTCATTCAACGAATATTTATTGAAGATATTGCTTCTTCTGCAGAAGAAGCATTTGCTTTGGCTCCTGTGGGAGAACTAAAAAAAGAAAGAAAAAGAAATGAAATGTCCAAACTAGTTGTGGGTAAATAACTACATAAATAAAAAAACAAGTAAGAATATGAGATGCTATAGCATAAATGGATTCTGGAACCAGACTGCCTAGGTCAGAAGCTCAGGTCAGGCCTTAGGAAAACTACTGTACCTCTTCATCTCTAAAATGGATATAACAGCAGCACCATCCTCATAGGATTGTTATAAGGATTAGATGAATACAAACATTAAAGCCCCTATAACAGTATTTGACACATAATTAGAGCTCATTAAGCAATAAC
Organism: Balaenoptera borealis; assembly: GCF_965194805.1. Taxonomy (NCBI): domain Eukaryota; kingdom Metazoa; phylum Chordata; class Mammalia; order Artiodactyla; family Balaenopteridae; genus Balaenoptera; species Balaenoptera borealis. The sequence continues at coordinate 16,515,311 of NC_138870.1, read as the reverse complement.
AATTACTCTTCTGAAAGCCACGTGGATCAAAAAAGCAGAGACAAATGTAAATGGGCTTTGAGCATAAACCCACAGAGGATGGGTGGAATCTGAGATAATAAAGCCAAACACCAGTGAGAAGCAGCAAAACTCCTGCAGAGTTAAGGGTTACTGCTTCCAAACCCTACTGCCACTCCCCAGAGTTGCACCCATGCCTTCTACAGAGTTTGAGTATATAAACCATCTAATTCCTCTTTTTGCCTAAAAGTCTGAGTTCAATTTCTATAACAAAAGAGTCCTGAGTAAGACAATGTATTTCGGAAAAAGTAAAGTGGTTTACAAGGTATACGAAACAGAACAGGAAAGAAATAAACCAAAAAAAACCCCTTTCCTCAAATTATACAATATTTGCCATGTCTAAACAAAGCTGCTAAATAAACAATGCAGAGAGAACAAAGGACAAATTCAAGAATGGCACTTTCACATATATTTCATATCTTTGACGATCAATGTCTCAGTATAAATTTAGCTTCTGAAATGTGAAATTCAAATACTCTTTTATTACCAGCAAAAAAAGGCAGCAGTATTTAGAGTTCTAAAGCACTGAGAAATTTAGACATTTACCCTAGGTCAGTGATTCCTAAACTCAAATACTGGTTGCCTCAGAATCATGGGAGAACTGGCTTAAAATACACACTACCAAACCAAACCTCAGGAGATTCTGATTCAGCAGGTTTAGTTTGGGCATTACATTCTAAGCCACAAAACTACATTCAGGCACAAATAGGCTTCAGTAGCTGATATGTATGTGTGAACAAAACTAGTTCTACTTGTTTCTTCCCTTAAGTAAAACCCATCTTTATATTTATAATTTATATGATGAGGATAATAGTTACCTCAATGGTAAATAGAAAGCGTTTAAAGAAAATGTCTCAGCCTATAAAATTTCCTGAATTTTTACCTATAAATTTTTTTTTTAACCTATAAAATTTCCTGTATTTTACATGTGGGAATTATGAAGTATATTGTTTTTACACATTTTAACAAAACATTTTCTATTTATCTTCTGGTATGAGTTAGGATGCTTTCAGAAACAGAATGATCAATTAAAAAGTGGCTCAGACAATGAAGAATTTAGCATCTCAAATGGCAAGAAGAGGCAGGGCAGTCTCTGGGTTGACTAATTCAGAAGCTCAATAATGCCAGGGCGCTTGGGCGGGGCTCCTCTGTGAATCCCTTACTTTTCTCTCATGGTTCCACCGTTGCCACTGCAGCTCCAAGTATCATGTTCTTATGGTAAAGAAGGGAACGAGAATTCCTGTCTTAGGTTTCTTTTTTTTAAGAAAACGAAGAAAACTTTCACAGTTCTTCAGCTTAAACCAATTACCTATGTCATAAGGCATAGGACTAACTCCCTAAGAATAATTATGATCTATACCCTGGGGCTTTGGAGGCTCACCTTCCCAGAACACATGGAGGAAACAACCACTAGAACAAAGTCTGGACTCTTTCCAACAGGAAGAAAGCTGGAGGGATGTGTCGACAGCAGTTTGCTAGGCACCAAAAGGGGTCCATCACATTCTGTGACAAAGTAATAAACCATGTTTAAACCGATCAAAATGTAATTCAGCATGGAGAAACCAGTTCAGTGCATTAAGTGACTGGAAAACATTAGCAACGACCAACAAAAGGAAGATTAAGCTGCCAACAGTAAACGAGAGAAAAGATGTACCCAACTGGAAACTGGAAGGATAGAACCCACTTCCTTATGCAGTAAAATTACTGTCAATCAAATCAAACACTTGATTTGAAAATTACTGGTCAGGAACTTTTTCCTACTCTAAACAATCTGTGTGCCCATTACTCTCTGATTGCTAGATCAGCTAAATATTTCAAAAGTGTTATTTACATATTAGATATAGAAGACAAAATAAGAAAGGACTAGATATATTAATTTAAAACACAGAGTAAATTCAGCTCTTAAATGCTGTTCTTAAAATTTTTGTTCGGATGCCTGAGGATCAACGGCATAAGAAATTATGGATACTCAAACACAAACTTTAGAAATGGATCACTTTCATAGGCTTCCTTTGAAAATTTTCCAAAAAAATATATACTGGTGTTATCTGACCAAAAATAAAACATCTCGATTGTTCAGATTTTCATCTGGAAGCCCCAGAGTCAGTTCGAGATCCCAGCATAAATACGTAGAATTGTCAGGAATGTAAAAGTGCAGCTGCTATGGAAAACAGTTCAGTGGTTCCTCAAAACGTTAAACGTACAATTACCATACAACCTAGCAACTCAACTCCTAGGTATATATCCCAAAGAACGGAAAACAGGTACTCAAACAAATACTTGTACACAAATATTCCTAGCCACTGTTCACAAAAGCCGAAAGGTGGAAACCACCCAAATGTCCATCAATGGGTGAATGAGCAAAGAAAACGCAGCATATACGCACGATGGAATATTATTCAGCCATAAAAAGAATGAAGTATCGACAGATGCTACAACATGGTTGAACCTCAAAACCATTATGTTAAGTGAAATAAGGCAGACACAAAACATCACATATTGTATGATCCCATTTATAAGAAATACTCAGATAAGGTAAATCCATAGAGACAAAAAGCTGATTAATGATTGCCAGGGGCTAGGGGGGGAAGGGGGAAATTGGGAGCCAACTGCTTAATGGGCACAGGGTTTCCTTTTGGGGTGATGAAATTATTTTGAAACTAGCTAGAGGTGATCGGTGCCTACCACTGTGAATATACTGAATGCCACTGAATCATACACCTTAAGATGGCTAATTTTATGCTATATGAATTTTACAGGAATTAAAAAATAACTAATGTAGCTGTAATATGAATATGTGAAGGAAGATGTGCATTGGAATTTAGTCAATCCTGATTAGAAGTATTAATATTTCAACTTGCTTTAATAAAGCATAGCATTCTACAATTCTTCCTCTGATTGGATATAATCTGGGATCTTCTCCATTACATCCAGCATTCTAAGATTTAAAATGTGAGTCTATTATACTGAATTTCAGATTAATTCCCACAACACAAATGGTATTGCCCACCCAGCTCATTCAGGAAAAAGCTAAGTTAAAAAGCATTCTGATCTAAATTACAAATGAAAAAGAACCTAATTATTTACTGTTGTGAAGAGCCCTAGGGAGATTTCTTGGTGGTTTAGGACCCTCTGAAATCACTTTGTAAGGCTGTTTTTGCTTCTCAAGAGAAAGATGGGGTAAACAGATTGTTTGCTACCGCGGTTGTTTTAATGGAAATGTTCTACAAGGATCAGATGGGTCCTTCCAAGAAGGCAGGCCATACAATACAACATAACAAGGGAAAAGAACAAGCAACATTTGCAATTCTGTGTTAAAACTCCACACGTTCTGGAATTAAAATTCCATCTTTGTCTAGAAAGTTTCCTTGTTTGCAGATGTTTTCGATGTGGTAAGCAAGTTTTGCAGGGGTCCGGAATTTCTGCCCTGAGGACAGGAATCGAGGTGGCTGGGCTATGGCTGCGGCAGCAGGCACCCACCCTGTCAGCTGCTATCATCTCTCCTCCAGGCCTAGCAACAGCAGCAGTCCTGGGCCGTGAAATATTTAGATTCTGAGATCCTCGCCCTTAGGGACGTAGACCGGGCTCAGCAGCACGGGCAATAGCCGGGTACTGCCTCGCACTTCACACCGAGGGAATTAAGAGACGGCAAAAACCCTTCTCATGGGTATCTATCCCTTACTGCCCTAAAACTGCTGTCTCACTGCGGCTGCAAGAGAGGAACTCCAATGCTGACAGATTCTAAAAATACAAAACATACATATTTCACAAGTTGATGGCATACACGGGTCACGTCTACCTGTAACTGTCAGAGGCTACAGGTACTTGCCAGTGTTGAATTAACAAAGGCAAATGCCCAAGTTGGCTTATCTCAGCTCAAACAGACCTAAAAATCATTTTATATACTACCAGTGACATGCATACCATGCTTTGAGAAATGCCAAATGAAACCTTATGTTAAAAAAAAAAAAAAGCAACTATTTATTCTAACAAAACAAACAACTATGGCTATAGATTGCAAGTCCCAGATTTCCCAGAGGAGTTGCTGGAGTTCAAAAGTACTAGTATAGCTGCCATCTCACAATAAGAACTATATAAACATGCTTAGAGTACCCTATTCATTTATTCCAAGAAGCACGTTTTTAAAAACATTTAACAGCTCTGGAAGTGGGAGGCTTCTCACATCTCATGGCATTTTACGACCACTGGCCACCAGGAGGCAGTTGTGATACCATTTTCATAACCTGTGTATGCTCGGATGTCAGAAGCACAGTGAGTGCATCCACAGCAGGGAATAAAATCCCAGAGACAACGGCAGAGCACACCTCTGCCCCTAGAACCCAGAGGCTGCGGGGAGGAGGCCCTCAGTAACATTTCGGGGACAGGAATCAAAATTAGGCCAGGACTAACTAACTGCAAAGCTATCTTGATAAAGTCCTAGATTTGATGTGCACAATAATTGAAGGAAACAACAACAAAAAATTTCACTCACATCTAGTGTGCTTCCCGCCCAAGTAAAACAAATGTTTATCTAGTAACATCTCTGGGATTGTGTGAGCTGGTGCACTGGGCAAAAATTTAGACCAAAGCAAACGGGCAGCTATCTCCCCAAGCATGGTGTCGGGAGACGTGAATGCTGCAGGCAGGGAGGGCAGAGCCTCCCCGCCCCGATGGCGTCACACTTGACCCAACTTCACATGTTTACAGTATCCGCCGCGCTCTCAGGCGTCCGGGCTTGTCATCCCAGAATTAAAGAGTAGCTAAAAGAAAACCTGATGTGCTTCTGTTTCAAAAAATATTTACATACACTTCTGGGTCCGACTTGAACATGTATTTTCTCTGGCACTGATCTTTCACCTCCCTTCTTTATATATTATTAATTTATTGTCTGTTTTGTTACAGGCCATTTCAAATTCTTCATGGGAAGAGGCGGGTTGTGAATAAATGAAAGTTTCTAGTGCTTGAACCAGCTCTTCACTCATTCACTATTTCATTCAACAACTATTGAGTGTGCTTATTAGCAAGAGGGGGTATTGTGTGTAAGGGGTGCACACGTACAATTGCACTCTGTAATTCCTGCAGCTGAGAACGAACAAATCATTAAATTAGGCACTGCTTACATTTTCCAAAGATACTTCTATCAAGATTTTTATAAAGTACAGAAATCTTTGGTGAACATAATAAATTGTTATGCACTAATTCGGCACTAATTACGAAATGAACTCAGACATGCCTAAATCCAAATCAACTGGAACTCTAGAAAAATTTTAAAAATGTATCTTTGTTTGAGGATGTTTGTACCCTATAATCTGAAAGAGGGTTGGACAGTTAACCATGTTAACCAGTCATGTTACCATGTTATATCTAGTCATCATGTTATATCTAGTCATCATGTCCTTAGGCTTTTTCTTGGCTGTGACACTTTCTCAGAGTTCCCTTGTTCTTCCTGACCTTAGAGAATAGAGTGTTTATGTACAGAGTCTTTTGTCTTTAGTCTTAGAGACGCCATTCACTTCCATAGTCGCTTTGGTCAGCACCTTTCTGCCCCACTCTGTCCAATAAGGTTGTGTCATGTATTTGTAACAGTTAGCTTCTTTTGTCACCGTCTGCATTCTATCCTGGGATCCCTTGACCTCCTAAATGATTTTTAGAATTTGCATATAGTCTGGATTCACTCTTTGTGTGTAAAGTTAAATGGGTTTTGTCAGATAACCACAATTAAAGCATCACACAGTATAGTTTCGCCACCCTAAAAATCCCCTGTGCTTCAAGTATTCAACTGGTCCCTCCTTTCCCTCAAACCCCTGATCTTTTTACTGACTCCATAGTTCTGCCTTTTCCAAAATGTCTGTGGGAATCATACAGTTAGTAGAGTTTTTAGACTGGCTTCTTTCACTTAGCAATATGCATTTAACATTCATCTGTGTCTTTCTGTGGCTTGTCCACTTCTTCTTACTGCTGAATAATATTCCATTATATATGGATGTACCAGTTTGTTTACACATTCACCTATTAAAGGATATCATCTTGGCTGCTTCCAGTTTCAGCAGCTATGGATAAAGCTGCTATAAAAATTCATGTGCAAGTTTTTGTGTGGACATAAATTTTCAACTCATTTGGGTATATACCAAGAAGCATGATTGCAGAATCATATGGTAAGACTATGTTTAGCTTTATAAGAGACTGCCAAACTGTCTTCCAATTTTGCATTCCCACCAGCAATGAATGAGAGTTCCTATTGCTCTACAACACTGCCAGCAAATGGTATTGTCACTTTTTTGGAATTTAGCCATTCTAATAGGTGTGTAGTGTTATCTCACTATTATTTAATTTGCAATTCCCCAATGACAAATGTATTGAGCATCTTTTCATATACTTATTGGCCATCTGTATATTTTCTTTGGCAAGGTGTCTACTCAGATCTTTTTTTGTTCGTATTTTAATTGGATTGTTTGTTTTCTTATTGTTGAATAAAGGCATTTTTAATGAATTATTTTTTTGTTCAGATTTACATAATTTACTAGAGAACAGATTATAAATCAATCTCATCATTTCATCTAGGTCAGCAAAAATAGAACCAATAACTAACTACTTGAGCCTTTGGTTTTATTTTTCTAAAAAGCAGCACATAAAATGAAATCAGTCCCAAATGTCACAATCTCTTATGGAGAAATAATTAAAGAAATTAAGGTACATTCACGAAAACAGTGCACTACAGAGCTTTTAACACGTTCATTATAAATTCTGAGCACATTTTGGCTTTATTAAAGATTGAGAGTTGTATTGTTTAAAATACAAGCCACATAAATGGCATAGCCTGTCCACTATCAGGGCTTTGGCAAACATCCAGGTTCCATTTCCATACCTCAGTAGAGCTTAATGATGCAGATTCCAAGTCGGTTCAACTGGTCATTTTTCTCAAGTGGTACTGGGCATTTTATCTGGAGATATGGCTAATTACAATTCAAAGGAAATTAACTTCTCTATTTTCTGTAGGAATTATAACTGCATTCAATGAGTCAATGTGATGGATGCATTCAACCACTGGTTTTTAAAAAACATCTATTGAAGATGTTTTTGACTTTCTCTTTGTGTGAATTTGTTTTTTGAGGAAAAAAAAATCTTTGGCCAGCGTATGTATTAACTGTTACTCTATAGTGTTTGACACAACCAGAAAGAAAGGTGCTTCTATTGTTCCCATTTTTTAAATGACCCCCCCCCCACTTCCATATCCACCAAAACCAATTATTTAAGATCTTATATGAGACAGTTTTCCCTGAATGATACCAGAAATTCAGGCCATTCATTAGGTTGAAGATCATCTTTCCTTCTGAAAAAAATCCATAGGGAAAAAAATTCAACTGAAGCCTAAAACTAAAAACAATTTAACTGTATTTTTAAAATATAGGGATATGTGAAATGTTACATTAGTATGCTTTTTAAATAAGAGTAGGTTACCTATAAGCACTCATCATATAGTAGGTTAGTCTTTCTATTTCAATTGTGATTGCCAACTCATGGTAGGAAATTTAAAAAGCAAGAAACAGAAGTAATCCACAGCAGTACATATCCAAATGAATCACAAATCTTTTGCAGTTGTTTCTAAAAACAAAACAAAGCATACACACACACACACTCCAAACAAAAAACCAAAAAAAAACCCCCAAAACTTAAAAAAAAAATATCTACAGCCCTAGGGGGTTAAAAATAGAAGTATAATCAACAGATTTGTTATTAAGAGGTTTGACTGCATTTCAAGTTTGGAAATACAATTACATTTTTAAGTATTTTATACTATATCTCACTACATACATAGTAGTGTCTTTTATTTAAAATGAACAATATTGGGTTTTTAAAAAATATACAATGACATATAGAAGAAAATAGAACAAAATAGGCCAATGATCCCAATGCCTAGAATAATCTGTTGACACACAGAAATAAATAAATGAAATATATACACATGATTTGATAATTCAAAAGCTCATTTGGGCAGAGAGTAAGAAGTGAAACCCATCTAACCCTACCCTCCCAATCCAGGCAACCTGTGTTACCTTCTGCTTCAGATATACCTATTATTGAAATCCCCTCCTCCCTTCCACCGGAGCAAAGTCAATCATACATACAACTTTCGACATATTTTTTAGAGAAAATAATTTATTTTACGGGGTAACATTTCTGTTCTACAGCATTTTTGGATACTGCTGCTAAGATCATGAATTTTTAATACAGAAGAATATGTTGCTATCTCCTGTTCTTGTTGGGTCTAATGAAAGTAAGGTTCCTTTCCCAAATGAGAACAAAACATATTTATTCCTCATTCTGTAGTGTTCTTGACAACTAGGTTAAATAGTTGGTATTATTCAAAAGAAAAAAAATCACTGGTGTCCCCAACTTTTTAATTTACAAAGAAGGTCAAGAGCTGGGGTTTAGGCAAAAAAAATTCAGTTCAATCATATGACAAATTCCTGATCCACAGAAATGTTTATTGCTGTTTTAAACACCACACTTTGGGATGATTTGTTTCGCAGCAATAGGCAAATTAATGTAATCCATTCAATTTTTCCTAAAGGTTGCAAATATTACTAAGTTTTCTCAAATGTAAAAGCATTCTTCCCTTGCTTCTTCCATCTTTCTCCTTCTGCCAAACTTCTCTAGAGAGTCCATACCAATCATGCCACTAAAACTGCTTTCTCAAAGGTCAATCAATATTCTCATAATTGCTACATCAATGGTCTCTGCTTCTTTCTCATCCCTTTGACGTCCATGCATCTTTTGACAATTGGAAATCTTTACATCCTTGGCTTCCACAATACTGAATTCCCTTAAGTTCTGACCCAGGCTCTCTGGATTAATTTTCTGACTTTCTTCATGTGCTACATTTTTATTCAGATCCCTTAAACACAGGTATTTCTCCAAAACTCTGACTTCTGTCCCCATCTTTTCCCACAATAGGTATGGTAGTAACAACAGCTGCAACCAGCACAATTAAAATTTATCAAGTACTAATGTGCTAGACCTTATGCCAACCTCTTTACATACGCTATATATCATCCCATACTTGCCTAGCCTTTTAACTCCTTGGTGCCTAAATATACTCTGCAATTCTGGCTTATCTACCACTTTAGTCAAGCTTTCTTACCTTCTCCGGGAGTAAACTGCATTCCAAGTACCTTATTCTCTTGTTTATCACCATCTCTCCAGTGTTTAGAACAGTGCTTGACACACAGTAATGTCTATGAAGCACATGGTAGTATATCTGCTGCATAAAAGATTGGAAAACCCACACATAACCCACCTCTTTTTGACATAGGGTGGACTGCCATAAAAAATAGACTATTGGCTTAGAGCTTATAACTATTATAATTATAATTAGGAATTCAACCTGCTTGTCCCATTTCTAAAGCACATGTATGTCATGCCATGTATATTATAAAGTACCAGCATATCAAAAGTTGTGCAAGACCTCTACGTAGAAAACTGTAAAATACTACTGAGTAAAGTTTTAATTAAAAAGTTCTTAAGAAATGGAGGAATATCACATGGTATATCAGGAAAAGTCAATACTGTGAAGATGTCAGTTCTCTCCAAATTGATCTACAGATTCAGTGCAATTGCAATCAAAATTCCAGCAAGATTTCTTGTGAAAATTAAAACCAATTCAATAATTTATATGGTAATGCAAAGGGTCAAACTAGAATAACAAAGCCTTTTACTACTATATTTATTGATCAGAATAAGTTTGAAAATCATAATTACAACACAGAGTTGAATCATATGGCACTGCCATGTTTATAAGTCAAAAACAGTCAAATGTTGACAACTGCATTTACTTAGTGTAGACAATATTGTTGTAAGACAGTTTCACTGCTATGACTTTAAGACACAATCAAAATAATCCCATCGGTAGTTACATATAATAATATTTGGAAATGAAGTCCGGAGGACAATCTCTGGAGAGAAGAGAAAAGGGAAGAGGGATTAGAAACACTTATGAAAACCCAAGGTTATGGTTGGCACAGTAAAAGGTAACAGTAGCAGGCAGACAATCGGTGGGAGAGACGGGAGTCATATCTGCAGGCAAATATGACTTGGCCTCCCGTCTTCCCTCCCTGTTCTAGCAGTGGTCCCTGGACCACAGCCTTTCCGTCGGTGAATTCCTTAAGCAGTCTAGGCTCTGCCCTTTTTGCTTAGACCCTCTAAGAATCGCCTACATTAAGATATGGCCAATGTCATTCCCTTAGCTTTTTTCAAAGGCAGCTGTAATGAAAAGTTGTAAGAAGTCTGCCCGTTTTGCTGCAAAATTTTTGTAGAGTGTCTATTACACCATTAAGTGTTCCCAAATAAAAACTCGCATGAGAAATTCTATTCAAGGAAAAAAATGTCTTGTGGATGAACCGATATGCATCTTCTTTCTAACAGCATGGTAACTTACATTTCCATTTTACATCGGGAAAAACAGCTAAAAGTGGAGTTCAATTATAGTAACTCTATTGACGTCTACTTTTTGCAAGTTTGCACTTGGTGATGGCCTTTAGTTTTCAACGTATCTATTTTTATTTTACTAATCATATTGTCTTACCTTTTGTTTTAAGTTTCCTCGAAAAAAAACCCCAAAATAAATAAATCTAAGTCATATCAAACTCATTATTATGCATTTTTTTCTAATACATCTTATCTATAAGTTGGGGACTAATTGTTAAATTATCCCTTTACCTTTGGAGATACAAACTCAGTCAGAAAACCAAAACCCAGCACTTCTTTGATCTATAACATGGCTCTCCAGTAGCAATTGCTTAGAAGAGATTTCTCTACATTTGCTAAATAATTTGTGATCTCACAAACTGCTCAATAGATTTTTTAAAGGGGTCTCAGGGAATAGGATTGGGTCTTGTTTATGGCTTACTAGGACATTTTTCAGGATATGAATATATGGTTTCAAATACAAAAATGCTTTTGGAAATTTCAAATGTAACTTGAAGTGGGGTGGGGTGGATCCAAACTACTTATATGCAACCCACACATGCACATGCACATACATGGCTAAAACCTCAGCTGTTAACATGTCAGAGTCCATATCACCTTGGCTGTCTGTCTCTGCACGCTAGACAGCACATAACAACGTCTGGATTCTGTTATAGCTTCTATATTATTTATAACTCATAACATATTTTTATATTTCACGTTTGAAAAAAAAAACTTTTGGCTAACCTAAAGAAACTTAAACTGACAGGGATTTCAAGTATTGCAAAAGAAGGGAAGGCCTAGTTTTTAGTAAGCAAATAAATTCTGGAGAAAAAAAGGAAGGGAAGGGGAGAGGAGAGGTGGGGAGAGGAGGGGAGGCGAGGGGAGGGGATGAAAAGAAAAGAAAAGAAAAGAAAAGAAAAGAAAAGAAAAGAAAAGAAAAAAAAATGCTTGCTTTCAAATAAAAGGCAACATCTATCTACCCGTGCAGATTGATGTGATTAACGATTCCTGGTTTCTAGCTCCAGATTTAACACCACTTGGCAGGCAACTTTTAAACCTGCTTTTATTCTCCCTTCAGCAGCCACTCTAAAACTTTTTGTCACTCTCCTTAAGCTACCTACCCAATCCTTCCTGTGCCCCCTAGTAAACATTTGTTGCCCTACAGCTCAAATCTTAACTGTAAGTTACGTCCATTCTTATTTCTTCCTTCAAGTCTTCAGAAGATGAGATGCCTGCCCCCCATTTTATATCCTTGACCTGTTTTCTTTCCAAGTTCCCTGGGACCTTGTTCTAACAATGTTTCTTCTCTTTCCTGCATCTTCAATCTCCTCTCTCCTGGCTCCTACTTTACCAGCTAAAAAACATACTTTAGCCATTCCCATTCTTTAACGCATCTTGTCAATGAATTTCTCTTTTCTTTCTCAGCCCAAAGACTAGTTCACACTGGTTGCGTGCACTCCCCCTGCCCCCCTTCACTCCTCCACTGACTGTCACCCCACTTCCATCCTCTCCCTCAGTGAAGGTCGCTGATGTCTTCCTAATGGACAAAGTCAAAGGCCGCTTCTTGGTCATCACCTCAGAGGATTGATGTGCAGCACTTGATACAGTTAATGCTCCTGGCTTTCCCAACCTCACTCCTCTGCTTCTCTCCTGCTGACCATCTCCTCTAGGTCTCCTCTGCCCCCCACCTAGACATGCGGTTTCCTTTCAGGTTCTATCTTCAATTCTCCTTCATTTACACTCTCCATCCTTAAGTGATGTAATTCAGTCTTTATTTAATGACTCCAGTTATTGTGCAATAACAATATTGGTGTTTTCATTAAACCTATACATTCTGATCTACATCTCTTGGCTGGTATTTTTCCCCGCTCTGTGGGGTCCTATAACTAATTTGTGCTCTCTCGGGAAAAGGAATATCCTACCCATGTTTCAAACTCAAAATGTCCAAACCTCTTTATTCCCAGCTAAACCTGTTTCTCTTCTAAATTTCTCATCTCAAATATAACCCAAATGCTGGAGAATGGCCTCTCCCCACCCCTTTGCTCTCCCCTATCCCAGCTCATCGAACCCTAAGATTCTGCCACCTTAACATCCACTGCACCAATCCTCTCTCCCTTTCTCCTGCCAGAGTTTGAAATCCTGGTCTCACTTTCAGACGTTAAGGAATCCAGGCCCAGTCTCCTCCTCCTCCAATGTATCCTCCACACTGTGGCAGGTTTATCTTTCCAGTACACCAATTTGTCCTGCTCTGCTCTCCTACTTAAACCCTTACAAATGGCCCAACAGTGCTACAGGGACCTGCCCTCCTCACCTCCTGAGCTCCCTCCCCTCAAGTTCCTCACCCCCAATACTCTAGCAGCCCTGGAATAACTGCTCCTTGAAGAGATCTACAAGACTTTAGTCTTGCTGGTCACTCTGTTTTGACTGCGACCCACCCCCTGCTCTTCTGCCTAGCAAATTCTGAATCATCGTTCAACACCCAGCACAGACACCATGTCCTCTGGGGAACCACCCACGCTCTCAGGTCCCTGGCAGCAGGATCACTTCCTCCGCTGTGCCATCTCCCACTCTGCACCCTTCTCTCCCTGTCCTCAGTACTCGCCCCAGAAGGATCCCTCGCCCCTCTTTGGAGATTCAGGTCACCTGGTCTGGAATGTGTAAATGTTTGTTTAATTATTTGACAGAAATTATCTTTTTAGACCCTGTTCCCCTCTACTGGTCAGATTAAGAGCTGTCTGAGGCTCGCCAGAATCTAGCACAGGGGCTGGAACAATATAAAAAACACAAGAGTTCTTCAGGTTGGAGATGAAGAATTCTGAAGTTACTTAAATCTGGGTTTACATCCTGGCTCCGCTACTTACCAGGCTCTGTGAACTTCAAAGAACCGCTCTCAACATGTTTTCCTGTTTCTGAAATGGGGATAATAATACCTTTCCCACAGACAATTGTGAGGATTATATGAGGTAATAGGCACTCAACAACTGCTAACATGAACTACATGAAATATTTGGTGAATTTATGAACATACCAATCACATAACACTTCGAAAGTTATAAATACATAAGATGAAAACTAAACATGTGAGCACAGATTAACTTTTCAAAACCTACTTATCAACACATTTACATAAAAGTTATAGTTTAAAAGATGTTTTATATTTTTATTAAAACTAAAGGAATTCTTTCTCTTTTGATTTCGGTTGATGGCTACTCCATATTTAAAATTTTTCTAACCCTTGTAATGGAAAGAAGCATAAAATCACTAATTTCATCTATTTTTTCAAACTCAGCATGACTGAGATTCAATTACTTCCTCTATCTTACTACTCAGTAACTCTGGCGCTTCAAAATGAAATTAAAAAGAAGTGACTGAAAGACAGACTGAGCTAGCAGGCATTAGCTAATAAGGGGAAAAACCACATAAATTAGATATGGAAAAGTCATTTGAAGTTAAGACAGCCATTATTCAATAGCATCAGGTTAAAACTGAACATACAAAAATCAAGAGCCAGCAAAATATCAATATTAAAACAGGATCATGAATGATTTTCTTTTTTCTTTTTTACTGTTCATTTTTAAAAACATTTTCTACAATAAGCATGTATCACTTTTTACAATAAAATTATTTAAAAAATCTTTTGGAAAATGCTCAAAATAAACTGTTAGTGAAAAGGTAGAATTATAACATTGTATATTCCAGATGGTACCCATTACGAATGAAAATGTGTATACATGGGGGGTACACATATGGGGAAAAAAACCAGAAGGCAATATGTAAATAATGTTCTTGGTTTCTCTCTTGGTGAAATTACCAGTAGTTTTTATGGCCTTTATAGTTTTCTGTATTTTCTAATTTCTTTACGATGATCTAGCATTACTTTAAAAAATAACAGCTTTTTGGATTCATATACCATAGAATTCAATCATTTAAAATGTACAATTGTTTTTAGATAGCCACAAAATTGGGCAACTATCACCATAATCAATTTTAGAACATTTTCATCACCTTCTCTCCCCAGCTCCTGGCAACCTCCAATCTATTTTGTCTCTACAGATTTGCCTATGCTGGATATTTCATATACATGGAATCATATAATATGTGGTCCTCTGTGAATGACTTCTTTTATTTAGCATAATGTTTTCAAGGCTCACTCATGTTATAGCATGTATTAGTACTTCATTTCTTTTTGTCACCAAGCAGTATTCCATTGTATGGATAGAGTGCATTTTATTTATCTATTTACGAGCTGTCATTTGAGTTGTTTCCATTTTGAGGCTATTCTGAATAACGCTAGGAGGAATGTTCACGTACATGTTTTGTATACACATGTGTATTCAAATCTCTTGGATATACAACAAGGAGTGGAACTACCCAGTCATTTGGTAACTCCATGTTTAGCTTTTTGATGAACTATCAAACTGCTTTTCAAAGCAGCTGCATCATTTTATATTCCCGCCAACAATGGAGGGGAGCTGTAATTTTCCCACACCACTGCCAACACGTGTTACTGGCCATCTTTTTGATTAGAGCTATCCTAGTGGGTCTGAAGTGATAGCTCATTATGGATTTGATTTGCATTTCTGTGATGGCTAACGATGTTTAGCGTCTTTGCAGGTACTTGCTCTTCTTTGGTGACGTGTTCATTCAGTTCTTTTGCCCATTTTTAAATTGGGGTATTTATCTTTTTATGATTGAGCTGTGGGAGTTTTAAAAAATTTATTCTAGATACAAGTCTCTTATCAGATATATGATTTGCAAAATGTTTTGTGCTAACGTACAAAGAGGAAAAAGAACTCCATCTCTTCCAAAAATTCAATCAGCAAACACTGTGGTCACGGGGTAAAACATGGTAATGACAATTATAAAACACCTTAATACGTTAGCAGCATTTTATAATCTTCAACCTAATCCTCACATGGATGGTAATAATAGGCCTATTTCTGAAGTTGAGAATCAAAGGCCAGCAGAGGTAAAGTGACTTATTCAAAGTATCTCCTGACTTCGTTATTTTTCTATCACTATTTTTCTCTGTGTCATCTTTCTTATTTGTTTTAAATTGAAGTTCTCTCCCTGTGTTGCTTTCAAATTTGTGAGCAAGCTGTCTTAATCCTTTTTAGAGCAAGGCAGGTATGTTTACACAGGAATTCTTCAAAGTCTCAGAGCTAAGTAGGATTAATAACACCCAAGTCTTTGGGTACCTCGTTCAGGCTGTGAGATTATACCTACACACTGATAGTGTGACAGATCTCATAGAAGGAACTGTGCAGCCTGGCAGAGATTTGTGAAGGCTGACATGACAAAGGTGGAAGGTGAGTGTCCCAGTGAACCCAGTTCGGTGGTGTTCTATTAATTTCTTAGGACTATTACCACAACATGGGCAGCTTAAAACAATAGAAATTTATTCTCTCACAGTTCTGGAGACCAGAAATCAGGCTGAAATTAGTTTCACTGCATCAAAATCAAGGTGTTGGCAGGGCCACGATCCCTCAGGGAGGCTCTACAGGAGAATCAGTTCCTTGCCTCTTCCAGGTGCTGGCGGCTGCTGGCATTCCTTGGCTTGTGGCCCCAACATTCCATCTTCGCCTCTGGGATCACACTGACTTCTCCTCTTATGCCTGAAATCTCCCCTTGCCCACCTCCCCTTATAAGGACACTTGTGATTATATTTAGTCCCAGCTCCCACGATCCAGGATAATGTCCCCGTCTCAAGGTACAAAATCTT